>NC_142100.1:12027500-14527500 GCF_054644295.1 Miniopterus natalensis
TCTTTGGGGCATGACCTAGCCTTCCCCCCACCAGGTGTGGGATGGTGTGGCCGAGGTACATATGGCGCTGAACAACCAGGCCACGGGGCTCCAGGTAGGTCCCCCGAAGAGCAATACGCAGAGGATGGGGGAGGCAGGAAATGAGTGGGGTTGGGGGAGGGGTGAGAGGCAGGTTGGTCAGGAGTGAAGGACCCTTTACCTCCTCTGCCCCTAGAACCTCAAGAAGGATATCCGGGGCGTGCTAGACCAGATGGAAGACATTCAGCTGGAGATTCTGGGGTGATGTGTGGGGTCAGGGCCTGGGGGGAGGGGTGGCGGCTGACTGAGCTGGGATGGTGCAGGGTCCTGGTCAGGATGGGATGAACCAACCCCTAAACCCTCTCCAGTTCTGTGGCAACAAACCAGGGGTGGTGCCAGGCTGGTGGAGGGAGTGCGCATGGCCCTGACTGTGCGACTCCTCCAGGGATCGTGCCCAGTGCCGCACCCAAGCAAGGAAGGACCTGTGCATAGCAGTAAGCCCCCTACCCCTCTCCCAAGTCCCCACCCTGGAGGCCCTATTTGGGGAGGGGAGAGGTGGGCTTAGGTGGAAGAGGCTCCAGGGTGGGAACCCCACCAGGGGCCAGGTGACCAGAGTCATTGGGGAGACATGGTGGCAGGTGCCTGTCCTGGGCACGGGGAGCAGGAACACAGCACCCGGACCCTGCAGGGAAGGGCAGGCTCTGACCTGCCGCTCCCCCGCAGAAGGCGAAGCCGCAGCTGGGATGTTCCAAGGGCCTCAAAGGCCAGCTCTGGTAGGTGGCTTCGTGAGTGTGTGGGCAGAGCCCAGTCCCCTGGGGCTGCCCTACGGGCGCCCTTGCCCCCTGACCACCACCGCCCGCAGGCTGCTGGCCCTGAGGCTGCTGCTGGGCGCCCTGCTGGCCTGCACTGCCGCCTACGTGTACGTGGTGGACCCCACACCCTTCGAGGGGCTGGTGCCGCCCCTGCTGAGCCGCGCCGCAGTCTGGAAGCTCCGGGCCCTGCTGAGCCCATTCCTGCGCCTCGAGGTGGACGACTTCCTGCCCTTCTAGGCTGGAGGCCCAGAGGCCCCAGTGAGGAGGAGGCCAGGCAGCCAGCACTGCCCCGGGTGCCCAGCGGCTGAACCAGCCCCCTGCCCACAGCACTGCCATGTACACCGTCCAGCCAAGAGCCTCGGAGAAGGGTGGAGGCGGGGTCTGTCCTAAGGGCTGGGCCTGTGGCCAGACATACAATGGTGACACATACAGCGTCTGAGTATGTCTCCATGGAGATGGGGGGACAAGGAACTTCACTGCATCCCAAGGCTAATCTCAAAGTAGGGGTCCCTCAGGGTGGCAGCCCCACCTCGGCCTTCATGCCCTGTCTGCCTGCTGGATGGCAGCCCCTCCACAGGAAGCCCCAAGTCTGCCCCCGGCACCAAGAGGGCTCTGAGCAGAGGGTGTTGCCAGGAGGTTCTCCACTGAGAGTGAGGACTGGGGACCCTCAGGCCTCCCCCCTCATCAAACCTCACCTGTCACATAACCCTGTGTGGCAGGCAACCCCACCCTCCCCACACCAACGGGTCACCACCACCCCGCCCCACTCCTGTCCCCTCCTCAACCCAGGGTCCCTGTCCAGTCCAGCCTCCTGGCACTGCCCCAAGGCTCAGAGGACAGGGGGACCATGTTGGTGGACAGAGCTGTGGAGGTAAAACACCAAAAATTTTATTTAGCGCATTGAATTGGGATAGGGAATACCTTCTAGAACAATAAAGAATAGCTGTGTGGCTTGCTCACCCCCAAGTAGGAGAAACAGAGCTGCTGCTCAAGCAGGAAAGGGTGCCGAGTGCCCCAAACATACAGCTCAGAGCAGAGGAGTGAAGACTGCTGCAGAGTGGGCTCACTGGGCTGGGCGGCTGGTTCTCCTCTCGCCCTGGCAGGGCCTAGCGGCTCAGCAGGCTGGTGGCTCCAGGAGGTTAAGGCATCTGTCTGGGTTCAGGGAGTGGGGAGTGCAGTGACCTGTGGGGCAACCTGAGACCCCACCCCAGCCTTACCACAGAGGCCTGGGCTCCCTGGGGAGAGAGTGGCATCTAAAGTGCTTGGTCAAGCAGGAAGGTCAAGGTGATGGTGTGACACCCTGGGAAGTGCTGGTCCCAGGAGTTCCAGGGCCCCCACCTGGGGTGTTGGACCCCCTGCAGCAGATGGGAACTTCCTGACTGACTTCCTGGTGGGCTGGAAGTCAGTCAAGGTTTGGCTGATAGAGAGCGGATCTTCAGCCTACACCCCAGGGTCTGTGGCAGCCTGGCCTCTCAACTGTCCTGGACTGGGCTGTCCCAGGCCCCACAGATGCCTACTTGGTACCCCGTTCAGGCCCCGAGACGCTGGGGAAAAGGCTGGAGGCAGCCAAGTGCAGGTGGCACACAGCTCCTCGGGGGGACACCCCAGCAGCTGGGCTCCAGGGGACCTGCAGCAGTGGGCGGTCCTCAGGGAGGCCAAGGTGGCAGAGGTGCAGGCCGGGGGCCACCCTAGGCAGGCCACGATGCCCCCATCCATGGCTACAAGTGCCGATCCGCCCCCTGTGGGCCGCAGCGTCCCATGAGAGAGAAGCAGAAAGGTAGGGGTCAGCATGGGGCAAAGCTGCCCAGCACAGGGGTCCAAGGTCTGGGGCACCTCCCACACTGAGCCAACCCCTGCCCAGCTGTCTCAGTCCTGAAAAGCTGTGCATTCCCAATGCCTCCACCCCAGACATTTAACAGGCAGAAGTGAAGGACCCAGTAAATGCAGCTGTAGGACATGGCAACAGTCGCCACAGGGCCCCCAGCCAGCAGTGGCCCCATATACACTCCCTCGTCCACCCCCCAAGCCCTTAGGTTCCCGGGGACCCCTGGGGCAGCTGCAGCCCCAGCTTTTCTCCAAAAGCCCTGTTACTGCCAGGAATGACGCAGGCCCAGCGGAGCCGCATGCTTGTCAGCCAAAGACCTGTGGGCCAGCCCCCCCTCCCAGGCTTCCAGCTCGGCTTAAGTCAGCAGAAATGCCCGCACACAACATCCGATCCCATACTGCTGGCCACCATCTCTCCCGGAGCCTGCCTGGCTCTGCCCCCCGCCCCCGGAGCCCCTGAGTATCAGCAACAGCCCTGGCCTTGCTCAAGGAAAGGATCAAAATGACTCTTTTTCTTTTTTTAATAAAATTATAGATATATAGATGTAGATATAAAAACATAAAACAGACACAACGCAAGCAGACGCTGCTGTGTGCTTACTCTCAGGTCCCTGGCGCCAGGCAGAACTCTGACCCCCTCCCCATGTGCTTCCCACGCAGGCGCCGAGGCTCTGGAGCCCCGACTCTGCATGCCTTGGAGTAGGGAATCTCATTTGGCAGGGAAGGGACTCCTGGTCTCAGAGGTCCCTGTAGCAGCGTCGGGCCTATGCCTGCTCCCACCTGCCCCCATTGCCACCCACAAGAGCATAAAGCAGAGGTTAAGGCTTCAATGACAGCGAGTTTCCCGGCAGTGGGGGCAGCAGGGGCCCGAGCTTTAAAACATGGGACGTGGCATGGCAGCTCAGCGCATAGACACGGGGACAAGCCCACCAGCTGGGCGAGACGGGACACATGGAGCCAGGACCCCACCCACAGCTGGCAGTCTGTCCGTCTGTCCATCCACCTGTCCGTCAGAACCCAGAGTAGCCCTGGAGCTGGGTGGCTGTGGGCCAGGGCTGGATTCCCCGCAGCAGAATCGGCCTCACCAAACTAGAAGTTTCCAGCGGGTCCCTGAAAGGCAGCAGGATAGGATCAGCCAGGTGGCAGGCCCTCAGTCCAAAGGATGGCCAGGCCTCTCTGTCCATTTCTGGGCCACAGTGACCCATCTATAAGGGGAGTAGGTGGGGGCTGGCCTGCTGACAACCTCGGGGACATGGGTGCAGTCCCCACAGATACAGTCCATGCCCCCCCAAGGCCCAGCCTAGATCCTGTAGGTGGTGGCCTTCAGCCCTGCCAAGCCCCGGTGAGCAGGTCAGTGGATGGGCAGGTGGAGTACGAGGGACAGACTCGTGGAGGTGTGGTTCTCTCCTGCTGATGCGTCCACAGCATGTCTGGGCCTCCTCCTCTGTCAGGGCAGAGAAGTCGGGGGTGGGGGGCAGCCGCTGGGGTTTCCGGGTCCCCGTGGTGCCACAGCAGATGGGTGGCAGTCACTCCTCACACGGAGATCTCGTACGTTGTCCCACCCACGCCAGACACCTTCTTAACGAGCGTGTGCCGGGCAGGGCTGGTGGAGGGCCCCGGGGGGCCGGCGGCAGGCCCCAGGCGGGCCAGGCCCGGGGACTGCCCGTTAAGCTTACTTGGGGGGGTCTTCAGCTGAGGGTGGTCCCTGCATCAAAGCAAACACATACATGCACACACACAGTGAACAAGGGACCATGGCAGGACAGGCCAGTGGAGGCAACAGGACAGATGATGCAGACAAAGCCCTGGGTGGCCCATGTCTGAGCTCAGAAGGTGCCACCCAGAAAATGGGTGGCTTCACCGAGCCAGTCGGGAGGGCTGTGCTGTCACAGGACAGACAGACGTCAGAATAGCTGTCACACCCTCAGATCCCTCAATTCCTCCCACTGGCAATACCACAAGCATGGGAGGCCAGCTGGATACCAGCCAGCCGAGGCCCTGGTTCTGCCTGGTCCTGATGCCCTAAGCTGGGGAGCCCAGTGATGACTGTGTGGCCCCTTCCCTGTTGCCTCCTTGGAAAACGAGGGGCTGCCCTCCTGCCCCAATGACCTCACTGCCCAGTCATGGGAGCAGGAAGCACTCCCTCCCTGGCTGCCATCCCTGCCTCTCTGTGCAGCTGCCACATGCCGCACCTGTTACATCCCCAAGAGACTCCCTGACCCAGCCTGCGCTCAAGGCGGCTCAGGTGATGCCCTGAAGATGCTGCTGTGTCTAGTGCGAGACCCACACACAGCAGGTGCTCAGTTCTTGTATTGGGACCTAACCTACCAGGCAGCCAGTCCTACATCCTGTTACCCACTGGGAGCCTGGGCCAGCCTGCCCTTCTGGGCCCAGTTTCCCCATCTCTGAGCAGGTAAGCCCCTGCTTCCAGGGGCTGTGTGCCCTACCCATGGTAGCACATTGTGCTGCAGGGTGCTGTCCCCCACATTCAGCCTCCTGCAGAGGGACAGTAGTACCATATCCTGAGGAAGAAGGGCTGGGTCCCCCATGCACAGGTCTGTGCTACCTGGCAGGGAATGTGGGGCATTAGGCTAAGATGCAAATCCTCCCACATCCCAGGACATGCCAGGATGTCCTTGGAGGGGCACAACCCTCACACAGGCCAGCTAGGAGCCTCCAAGGCAGGGAAGATCCACCCACAGGTGGCCTCAGGCCTTCTGGACAACCCATACTTGCTCAGTCAAGAGGTCCCACAGACAGCCAAACACCTGCCCCCTGCCGGGAAGCCAGCAGAGCCCCCAGCACCCACCTCTGCACGGCCAGTGAGGGCGGTGGTTCCGGGAGGTCCGTGTGGATGAAGGCAACAGCTTTGGGGCCTATGTAGGAGGGCGAGCGAGGAGTGCTGGGTGGAGAGGGCGGGCCCTGGCGAAGGGGAGACCTGTGGGAGCCACTGCCTGGCCGGGGTCCTGGGGCGTTGTTGTTGGCCAGGTCTGCCTGCAGGGAGGAGGAGGAGGTCCGAGGCGCCCGGCTCACTGCGCTCGACAACGACGACATGGACGTCTGCAGTGCGGGGTTTCGGGCACCTCCGAAGCCAGGTCCTGCCACGAGGTCGTCTCTGGAGCCGTAGCGCAGCACGGGGCCTCGGGGGCCCTCGGACAGCATGCTGGCCTGCTGCAGGCTGTAGGAGCTGGGTGCATCATAGACGCCCGAGTCGCCAAAGAGCGAGTCAGCCTGAGAGCGCAGCAGCCGCTCACGCTCTTCCCTATCCTTGCGCTCCTGGATGGAGGCCATGATGGTCCTGGACAGGTTGTCGTAGCGCACAGGGGAGGGCTCCCTTGGCCGGGGGCCCAACACGGGGCTGAAGCTGCGGGGTGGGGGCCGTGGTGGGTCACCTGCAGCCCCAGGGTGCAGGTAGGGGGAACGGTAGCTGGCCACACTGGCTGAGGGGTGGGCGGGGCACGCATGGCCACCGGGCGAGGCGGGGTTAAGCAGGCTGTCATAGGACAGGCTGCCATTACGGTTGGGTAGTGCATGGGGGGCAAAGATGCTTCGATGGGGCGTTGGGGGCCCACCATCAGAACGCAGGGGCTGTAGGGCCATGTGGTCCCCACCCCGCCGGCTAGCAGCCTTGAGGCTCAGGGATCGCAAGGCCCCTGAGAAGGTGTCAGCAGCGCTGAGCGGAGGGGAAGGCGGGTAGGTGGTGTGCAGACCACCAGATGTATAGTCAGGGAGGTCCAGACTGGGCTCAGACGTAAAGTCCAGGCTGTGGATACTGTCTTCCCCCAGAGTCAGGGAGTCAGGGCCTGAGACCTGCAGGGAGAGAAGGTACACATCTGCCACTACCCACCCACTACACCTCACCTGGTCACTGGATGCTGTGCCCACATGGAGGCTGCAATCCTAGTGGCATCAAGGTGATGGCAGGTACAACCAACAAGCTGTCCCAGAAGCTCCCTATGCCCTGGCCATACCACCTGTTTCTTGTCCACCACAGAAGGAAGTGGGAGCAAAGTGAAGCAGAGCAGTAGCCTCAGATGTTGTCTCCCCAGGGAAGGGTGTGCATACTACTCTAGCTTGCATTCTCGGGGTGGGGGGTTGAGGGCAGCCATAGGAGCTGGACCCTGAGCAGACATAATAACCACACAGTGACCAGGGCCCTCTCTTGGGCACCCCACCCCGAGTGTCGGGGCACTACAGGGCCACAGCTGGCCGCTACAGACACCCAGAGCAGTCTCCTCGGAGCCCGCCCAGCTCAGAGGACAGCCATACCAACAGGGTCTTTGTGATTCCAGGCTTGAGCTGGGGACAAGAGCCTGCAAAACCTCAAAACCCAGAGGGGGCAGAGGTGGGGACAAATGTGGCCTCAGGGCACCTGGCCAACCCCAGACCCTCTCTGAGATCCAGGAAAATCCCAGGAAGGAGGTAACCTAGGTGAGGGCACAAAGCCCATTCGCATCCCCAAGAAGGGCCACTGCACACTGGCGAGAGAGGCTCAGAGTCACTGCCCAGACCAGTGGGCCCTGGGGTGAGCCTGGACATTGGAACTGAGAGGAGGGGTTTCCTGGGGTGGGGGCTGGACTAGGTGTGCTGGTCCAGCCACAGGGCTGCCCTTTGGGTGGCTGTGAAGGAATGTGGGCTGCCTGGGAACACTTGGGGAACTCCTGGGAATTCTGCAGGCAGTCCAGGGCTGCTGATTGCTCCAGTAAACACAAAATGCTTATACAACTCGAGCAAATAATGTGCTTTCTCAAACAATCTCAGATTCTTTCGAAGCCTTCCCGTGGGCCTTACAGAGTGACTAATGGTGAAATTCCTGGCATCCTGGCACATACTACTCCTGGGGGCAGCCGCCTACTGGGCCAGCAGGCAGTGCTGTCAAGGGAGTAGGGCCAGGGCTGCCTGTGCCAGCCCCTCCCAGGACACCCTGAGCTCCTCCCCTCCACTAGCCTCAGCTGGGATCTGTGCAAGGTGGGGTCCTGTTGATACCCTCCCTACCCCAGGCAAGGCATCCCAGGGGGTGAGGCCTCTAGGGGTGGTATCTCCGGGGCAGGGCATCAGGGTAGGGCCAGATGTCCTCACCTGCTCGCCTGGTCCACAGAAAGGTGCTTTGGGACCTGTGGAAAAGGCAGGCCGGAACTTGTACATGGCAGGTGTCGGGGGGCTGGTCCTCTGTGCTGACAGGGCGCTCTCTGGGGGAGATGGACCACAGTCAGGCTAGGGTCAATCCGTACCCCTCCCCTCATTTGGCCAGCCCCACCTCACCAGCACTGCCTGGGCGTGGGGTCTGCCGGTCACCGCCAAACGTGCCAGCCTCCGACTTGGGGGGCAGTGGCGGCCCCAGGTCCAGTGGCTTCTCATCCAGCCGGTCCAGGCTACCCTTGGACTGGGAGGGGGCATGATCAGTGGTGGATAGAGTGTGGGCCAGGGACAGGGCTTAACTGAGGACTCCTTCCTGGGGCCCTGGGACCTAGACCCTTCCCCAGAATCTGCTCAATTCCTCCACTTTCCATTCTTCTGGGCCCCTCCAACCTGGCTGCTTCATGCCTCCAAGGTCTGACCTTCACCCCATCTCCTGCCCACCCTAGAGCCCCCACCTTGCTTCGGCCCAGGCCAGCCTTCAGCCCATTGTCACTAAGCTTGACCTTGAGCGGTGGAGCTCGATCCAGGAGTTCAGGCCGAAGGAAGGGAGGCTTCAGGCGAGCAGCAAGCGGTAGGCGGGGTGGCTCCACCACGTACCTGCACCAGGGACAGAGGGGACAGTGGCAAGGCCGACCAGGTTTGAATGTACAACAAGGGCAGAGCCAGCCCCACCTGCCAAGGGCAGAAGTAGACCAGGCATAGGGTCTACAGCTGCCCACCCTAAACCCAGCAGAGGCCCCTCGACATCCCACCCAGGCCTCACCGGGGAGCCAGGGGGCTGCACAGCACGTGCTCCACATTCCCATAGCAGCCTCGTGTGAAGGGATTCACACCCCCACGAAACTTCCCCGTCACCTGTGGACAAGGGACCCTTCAGCCAGTGTGGCCACCCAGGACCCAGGCAAAGGTGGGCAGAGGGACATCTGGGGTTCGCCCCAGGTTGGTCACAGTCAGCTGAGTAATAGCTCCACCCAGGTGACCCCAGCTTGTCCCTGTGGAATTTCCAGGCCCTGAGTCACTGGTGGCTGCAGTGGCACAGCCCCACACCCCTCCCACACCTGGGTATGCTGGGCCAGAGCCTCTCCACCACCACCACATAGGCCCCCTTGGCTGAGGGCCCCTGCAGCCCTGCCCCAACCCCCAGGGTCCCTGTGCAGCCCTGACCCTCTCAGCATCGGGGACCCCCATCCCTATCACTGTATGGCCCCACCCAGGGTCTGCACCTGCTCATTGGTAGTGCGCCCCCGAGTGACCAGCACCACGTGGAAGCCAGTGAGGCCGATGACAGGGATGAAGAAGAGACCGGCCACACACATGACAGCCATGCTGGCCCGTTAAGGCCAACGGCCATGGGCGAAGACAGAGCAGGTGCTTGTGGGCAAACTACCCATCCATCCAGAAAGGGCAACCCACCCCCTGGGAATTCCAAGGCAGCTGACCCACCAAGTCTGTTTCCCTGTGAAACGTGCCCCCCGCCCACACTGCCTCTGTGGTCTGGCCAAGGATACGTGATGGTGGTGTGGGCAGCTCCCAGCCCTTCAGCGTGGTTCAGCACATAGACCAGGCCAAAGGCGACGACGCCCACCATGTGGGCGCTGAGCGACAGCAGGAACAGGAAGAAGTAGCGGTAGTTGCGGCGCCCAATGCAATTGTTGACCCAGGGGCAGTGGTGGTCGAAGTCCTGGGCAGGAGCAGCACGTCAGGGTGAAGGGCGGGCGGGGGAAAGGGACAGAGTAGGGAGGGGAGCGGACGGGGTGGCAGGGCGGTCACCTCTACACAGTTGTCGCAGACGCTGCAGTGGGAGCAGCGTGGTGGGCGGTAGAAGTGGCAGGTAGCACACCACTTCATCCGGACCTGGATGCCCCGCACGTCCACATTCTTGTACAGCGGGGCCCGGAAGTCGTCCTCCTTGTCCTCGTCTTCACCCGCTGTGGGCCAGAACCAAGGCGTGCGGAGAGCCCCTCCCCGATCCCTGCCAGCACCCCCCAGGATCCCCCTCCAAAGGCTCTCCCCATGTCAGCCACTCACACTCTAGTGAGAGGGAGCAACAACCTGCCCCAGCACGAGGTCCTACCTCGGGGGAAGACGCCGGGGTCCATGAAGGTGGCCATGCTGAAGTTGGCCAGGACGAAGAGGAAGATGATGCCATTGTAGACGGGAACAGCTGGGGACACAGCTCTTGTCAACCATGGGCACCTGTGTGGGACAGCAGGGCAGAGCTGAGTCTGCGAGTGTGGCAGGTAGGTGAGGAGGGGACTCAGGGGCAGAGGAATTAGGCATGTACATGAATGTACTGGCCTTCAAGACCACTATCAATGCTCAGCATGGCAGTCAGGAAGGCCACTGCTGCTGTGGGCCCTCTGGGAGACCCCCGCCCATCTGCCTGCTGCTCCTTTGCTCAACCATCAGGCTGTGTGCATCATGCACGGTGCACAGACTCTGTGCCAACTCTAACTCCAGCACGCCCCCAGGCAGCTGTTGGGAATTTAACTCACAGTTGAGAAAACAGGCTCAGAGAGGCCCATAGGCATCGGGCAGCACGATTTAGAAGGGGTGGCCAGAGCCCACTCAGGTCCTTCCACCACACCCAGCATCCTTGCCAGGTTCTCAGGAGGGAAACGAGCCCTTTCTGCCCATTAGTCATGACTGACAGAGGCCAGTGACCTGCCAGGCAGCTCAGGCCACCCTATCCTCACCCAGACCTGTCCCGGCCCAGTGGGGCCCCCTTAGCAGGAAGATCCTCAGGTATGAGGAGCCCCAATTCTCAGCCAGTAAAAACAAAGTGGCGTTATCCCTGCTCTTCCCTGAGAGGCGCAGTCTCAGAGTCTAGGCCACCAGGCAGCCCCTTCTTTTTAGTAGGTCACCTTACTCTCCATATGACAGCACAGAACACTTGGGGCAGAAAGGAATGATGCCCCCACTCCTTCAAAATCTCTCACCACTTGTCTCCAAAGTTGCTCCCTCTTCCAGGAAGCCTTCCCAGACTCCTGGTGCCCTATAAGGGTCATGCATACCTCCCTGATGGGCACCCTGCCACAGACAGCATCTTCCTCAGCCCTCCTGGGACCTGACCAGAGCCCCCTCTGTGGAGACCCACCAGTCTCTGGGCACATGTCCTGTGGCCAGCTGCCCCAACTCAGCAGTAGATCCCTAAGTCCACTTACTCAGTGCCCACAAAGCCCCTCTGGCCTCAGGCTCCCCATCTCGACCCTGGTTCCTGGCTGCAGGGACATTCAGGGGGGTTGCTCCCTTCCCAGTAGTGAGGTTCACTGTGAAGTTGGGGGGCCAGTAGGGATCCCCCACAGAAGCCCTGACCATGAGCTGTGCCTGTCAACCAGCTCATGCAGGCCATACTGGCGTACCCACGCCTGATTTGGCCAGGAGCCAGCTCTGCCACCCCAGCAACCACCTCCATGGCAGCAGAACTTGGCTATTTTTAGTGGAAAGCAAGAAGCTATTTAAAGATTCCCTTCCCACGGCAGCATGCTCGGCACCCAGAGCCCGAGTTACCCCTTCCTCTTCTCTAGGACCTGCCATGGAGGTGGATGCACACAGCCTGAGGATGGGGTTCCCTCTGCTGGGAGGGCCTTCCTCTGCCACCCCTATCCCAGGCGGCCCAGAGTACCCCCTAGCAGACACCTTCCACACTCCTCACCCCTGCATGCTGAAGCCTAGCATACAGACAGTGCTCCAGGGATGTCTGTGCCTCTGATCCAATCCCATTCAGCAAGACAACAGTGGGCCCCTGAAGCACGGTCTACCCATCAAGGCAGGGGTGGGGCACAGGCACAGCTGCCAGTGGGGATGGGCTTTCCAGGAATGCTGGGACCCAGGGAGAATGCCTGGGGGCACTGTGGACCCCAAACGGGTAGTTCGAACCAGCTCCCCATGGAACCTTCTGGGAAGGACTGGCCACATAAACTGTGCAAAATAAAAATGTTTCACTTGCTTAAAAAGTATAAAGAATTTCAAGACAGTGACAAGAGAGCATTAAAGCAAACACGGGCCCTTGTGCACCCGAACTGTCCGAGGGCCAGCAGCAGCCTATCCTGGGAAGGAAAGAGGCCGAGGGAACCCAGGATGCACGGGGCTGGCTGGGGACAGGCAGATGTGCAGACATGGAGCGTAGCAGGCAGGGGGCACTGAAGGCAGGACACATGGAGGGAGGCTGGCGTGGGAGCCCCGCCCACCATTCTGTCCAGGTTTCACTGAACACACAGGGCCTATCTGCCCTTCACAGTGGGCTACACATTCCACACTCCCCTGTCCTTCCCATTTTACAGACAAGGATCAGGTACCGGAGGGCTTGACACATGCCCAAGGCCTTGGAGCGGGTTTGCACCTGAGCTGTGAGTCAAACCATTACATAGGCTGGAAGGGACCGAACCCCACAGGCAGGTCCCACCCCATGGTGACCAGAGCTCCCGCTGGCCTGGGCAGCCTGTACTGCTCTGTTCTCCTTGAGCCTTGATGAACACACAGGCTGCATGGGCTGGATAGTGGCCCTGATTAAAGGCCTAGGACTGGGGGGAGCGGTGTAGCTGTGTGGCACTGGGGCCAGGTTTGGAAATCTGAACTGTGACAGGCCAATGCTTACACTGAGGTACTGGGTGGCCTCTGTCCAGTGTGGCCATGACCTACCCACCACCTGGGCCACATGTCCCCAGGAAGGGCTGGGGGAATGATTTAATGTTTGGTAGGTTGGGCAGGGTTGCAGGTCCTCTGATGGAACCTGAGCCACTGCCCCCTCTGCCTACTATCTCCAGCCCCCCAGACTTGATTCAGACCCAAAGATTAGGCACTCCCATGCAATCCTGTCCCCCATCCTCCCTCAGGTGGCCTTCACCACCAGGAAGTGCCATAAGGGGGGGCTCATGCCTGGCTCACGCCTAAGGGGGATGGCTTACTAGCTAATGCTGCCAAGGCGTGGAACTCAGCCACTGGGGGAAACATGTGGGCTAAGGGGAGAAAGATGAAAGAGCCCATGCAAACATAGGTATATGCACATACCCATGTGAACATACAGGGACAGATGCATGTACATGTGTGCAATACACAGACACATAAACATGCTCCATTTGAGACATACATGTGTGAGCACATAAGCGCACACTGTAAAAGCATCCACAGAAACACATGTGCACACATCATTGTACACAAAAAACATGTGTGCATGAACACACACGAACATGAGTCAACATGCAAGGCACATAAATGTACAAACATTTTCAAGTACAGATATGCATACTCATGCACACTGGCACACCTGCACAAACACAGACGTCTGCACTTGTGAACACACGCCCCTCCTCCCACTGACCCGAGCCCCATCCAACCCAGGCTTGGCTGCCTCTCACCACCCTTCTACCTCTCTGGGCTTCCCTTTGCTCCCTGTGGACCAGGGAAGCATGAGGATGTGTGAGGACACACAAGCTCTAGGCAGGGCTGGCAGGCAGCACTGCTCAGCCCACCTTGAGTCTGTCCTAGGCTCCAGGAGTGCCCCTCTGCCCACAGGGATGTAACCCACTCCCACCCAGGGAATGGTGCACTACAGGATCACCCTGCTGGGCAGGAGCCAGCCACTCACTGCTGGCTACAGCTAGGTGTCGGGCCAGAGTGAGACTAGGGGTGGGAGGTAGCCTGGTTGAGGGTCCAAGCCCTCCTCTGACCAGCTCCTGCCTCTCCAACACAGGGCCACAAACCACTGCCATGAGCCCCACCCATGTCGAAGCCCCAAGTCCTGCCTGGGCCAGCAGAAAGACAGCACCCAAGGAGGCATGGGAGGTTCTGCAGGGGCAGCATGTTCACCAAAGTTAAATGGGATACTTTCACTTAAATTAGGTTCTTCATTAACAGTTTGTGTTCACACACAGGGACACCCAGGACCAGAGGGTCTGTGGCCACTTTGCCCTGATCAGACCAGGCAAGGCCTCTGGCCGTGAGCACCCAGCCATCTGATCTCTACAGAGAGGTAAACTGAGGCTCAGGGAGCCAGGGATACCCCAAGCCACATGCAGCAAGTCCTGGCAAGGGGCTCACACCAAGTGTCCCCACCCCTCCCCATGCAGCCCCTGCCAACAGCTCTGTCCACCTGGGCGCACCATGGGCTGGCCTGGTCCAGAGCTGGCCCTTCCACTGTCCTAGGCCAGGCCTTGCTGCCTGTCTAGGCCTCTGAACATGGGGAGGGCTCAGGCCCATCCTGGGAACCAGCCCTGACAGCCCAGAAGCCAACCCACTCACTGGACCCAGACAGAGACAAGATGGCCCACCGGCCCCAGGCATTGGTATTCTGCGAAGCAGCCCAGCTCTCTGATGTCCACAGTGTTCCCATCCTTCTGCAAAGTGGCTCCAGGAGAAGTAAGAGGCTGGGGCAGAGGCCTGGACTGCCACCCACCCCACCCTAGCACCTGATCCAAACCTGGCACTGAGCCACAGTGTGAGGGGCTTCTTCGGCCTAGGGGGACACAACTGCACCAGGAACCCAGGAAGGCTTCCTGGAGAAGGGCCTCTCAGAACCGGCCCTGTGGTGTACTTCCCATTCTCAGAGGAGGGACACCCCCACCTCCTGGCATCCTTTCGATGCCCCAAATTCTCCTAGCAATATATCTGAATATACTGCTGGTCCCAGTGCCCTCACTGAGCTGGCCTTGGTCCTCCAGGCACTGGGTTCCTCACCACAGTGTGTGACACCAGGAGCTGCTGCCTGTGTGGACCTGCACTAAAGGGGCAACTCATGCTTACTGAGTGCAGAAAGGGGGCCTGGGGCCCCTCAGCATCCAGTGAAGTCCAAGGATCAAAGGCAGAGAAGACAGAACCCTGTGGGCCTGAGGGTGGGGAGAGGGCCCAGGAGCGCTGCTCCCTCCCTACATGTGTCTTAGTCTGCAGCAGGCCTGGGCCCAGAAACAGGGCAGACACATGGGTACTGGGGTGATGAAAGGCCAGTCTGAGAAGGGGACCACCTGGACCCCTGCTTGCCCAGAACTGGCACATTGTGCTGGCATCAGTGGGCCTGGCCTGCCCTACAGAGCCTCTTCTCAGCAACCCAGCTGTCAGAGCAGGGGCAGGCCAGGGCAGGCCAGGGTCAATTCAGCCCAGGAACGTGGCCTCAGGGTTGGGCTGCAGGGGAGCCCTGTCCTGGGGGATGAGCGAGGCCCCCTTGGCGAGATGGTCACTCCACCTGGACCCCAGCTAATGCCCCTGGGTCCCCATCCTGCCATAGGGCCACACACGGGACAGGATGCAGGCACCACCTGTGGTACCCCAAGGGTACCCTGTACCTCCTAACATGATGTCCCTAAACCCAGACCCCCATGTGTGGTAACAGAGGAAGACCTGGCACGTGGGAGGGCGCAGAGGGTGCAGCAGCCTCAGAGCTGCTTGGGAGTGGGTCAAGTTCAAAGGACAGGGAATAACAGCCCTCTGAAACCACGACCTCACCATGAGCCCACTACAGCAAAGCCAGGTGAGCCTAGAGAAAGAGACAACGGCTCCCTGGAGTGAGGTCAATTTCAATTTCTTTTTAAATGTGTTTTTTTTTTCTTCTGCATTTCACAAATTCTCAATAGAGAACAAGTATTACTTTGAAAGTTAGGAGGAAAAATACTAAACTGCACTTATGAAATGAAAAACTGAGACGGGCAAGCAGAGGCTGAGGCTCCCTCAAACTCCCGACCCTGACCCCAGAGCCAGGACTGGGCTGGGCCCCACCCCTCCAGAAGACCAAGGAGGGCTTGTCCCTCCTCTTCCTGCGCCTGCTGCCCGCCTGCCCCTCTCCTCTCTGCCCCACAGTCAGCAGCTTCTGAGTGACAAGAATACGCCTGCTCACCAAAGCCAGAAATAAGCCCGTCCACACAGGCCTTTTTTAAACACGCTCTTGGCAGCCAGTGGCACCTACCCAGCCCCAGAGTCCAGGTAGGGGGCTCTCCCACCTCCACAGGCACCCAATACAGACTCACCCTACACAAGGCAGCCACCCTCACTCTTGCTAATGTGAAAGGGTGCCATGCCAGCCCCTGCCCACCCTGCTCCAGTTCACTCACACTCGGGGGCTGGCCTGCCTCTGAACAGAGGTCCCACTGGCTTCAGGTCTTCAGGAAGGTTTGAATGGTCATCGCTTTGGTCACCAGAGCTGTGTCTAAGCCTGGGACTCATGGAAGGGGGTAGTCACAGACCCTCACGACTGAAGTCTGGAGCCCCTAATCCCTCCTTGTACCAAAAGGAGACCCCGGGGCTCTCACAACTACGGAGAGGGAGCTGTATCACCAGCATCACTCTGGTCTGTGAGCCAGCCTGTGTCTCAGGTGAAGAAGCAAAAGCTACAAAAGCCCAGAGCCCTGCCAGCTTTCTGCCTCAAGTGTTCCAAAGCCCACCATGGCCAGTGTCCCTGGGTGTGGCCTGGCCTGGGCCCTCCAGCTGTGATCACTAGGCTTTCCTGTGAAGGAGGTCAAGGAAGGGTGGAGGGTACTGTCAGGCCAGTGTCTCCTGGAGCTGTGGGGCAGGAACGTGGCAGGCAGGCCAGACCACACCTATTCAGGAACAATTTGGCTCTGACCCCTGGCCAGATAGCCAGGCAGGGACCCAAGAGACACCCCTCAGCTCCCTGCCAAAAGGGATGGTGGCTCTGGACAGCCCATGTCTCCTCCTGAAGCCTGTGGAGAGGGGAGGGCAGCAGCCACACCCTGGGCAGCCACTGCACACTCTCCTGTCCAGGCTCAGTGCCTCACACCCAGGGTCTGCCTGGCACACTCATTAGGTGCCCACTGAACACCAGTGCCCCCTCCCCCGCAGGACTCACCTTTCCCTTGTGCCCCAGGATAGGCACACTCACGGCCTCAGCCTTAGCCCAGGGTGGAGGCTCACGCTGCCCACAGCCCTGGTGCCAGCCCTGCCCTGCCCAGCCCCCTGAGCTGGACCCGGTCCCGGTCCCGGTCCCGGTCCCTGGTCCCTACCCCTTCTGGCCCGGCTATGGCCCCTGCGCCCCTGGCGACGCGGCGGACTCACGTGAACACGAAGAACAGGGTGCTGGAGCCGACCAACAGCGCGGCAGCAGTGGCCACTGGGATGTACTTGGCGGGTTTGAGGCGCGTCCCGGGGCTGCGGGGCATCCTGGGCGCCGCGCCGCCGCATCCCTCCCCGGGGCCGGGCGGGCGGGGCCGGCGGGGTCGTGCCGGGGTCGGCGGGGCGGGTTGGACGCGGCGCAGGACCCGCGGCGGCAGCGGCGGCGGCAGAGGAGGAGGAAATCCCACCCTAAGGGCGGTGCGGCGGCGGCGGCGCGCTGATGTCAGCGCGCCCCTTAAGGTGGACCGGGAGGCGAGGGGCGCGGGGCAGGGCGGCGAAGGGGCGGGGCCAAAGGCCCAAGGAGGACGCGCCCGCCGCACCACGCCCTCTTTCGGATGCTGGATGCAGGAGCCCACCCAAGCCTCGGACCCCCAAGGCCCCGGTCCTGCGCGCGCGCGCAGTAGAGCCTGGTCGGCTTCCTGCGCGGCGCTCACGACCCTCCGAAAGGGGGCCTCTCCTCTCCTTGGTGCCCAGCCCGGCTATTGCTCGCGGCTCTCTGAAGCCACGGAGCCGTAGCACACCTGCAGGCCATGCCCACCAGGTGGACACCCTAGAGGAAAGCAGGCACCCCGTTTCCAGCCCGCGGGCCCTGGCGCTGTGGCACGTCAGTCCCCTTTTGGGCCTCTGCAGACCGCTCCCCTAAACACCTCGGAATAGCGTGTCCCTGCGGGCAGGCTTATGCCCCTACTCCATGCCATTCTTGATAGTGCCAGACCCCTCTCATCTGGAGCTCCCCCCACTCTGGCATTCACGAGGGGGTTGGGAGTTGTGACACTGCGGGGGCACCTTGGTTGTTTATCCCCTTCCCACCTCACAGCCCTTGGGCCACTCGGCTGGAGGAGCACAGCTAGTGAGCAGGGTAAGGGCAGGGGGAGTTGGTCTCTCCACATCCTGGCCCAAGCTGCAGGCTTGGGAGTGTAGGTGGGTAAAGGGCCCAGGGCCAGGCAAGTCCCTCAGCCTCCCCGGGGCAGGGTGGAGCACCCCTCAGGAAGCACCGGGCACCCTGCCCCTGCGTGGGATAGGCCCGTGGTCAGGCCCACCTCCAGCAGGAAATCCCCCCCGCCTGCGCCGATGCCGTTTAAGGTGGACCGGCGGCCTCGCAGAGCCTGCGCGGGGCGGGCAGGACCATCTGGGCAGTGGGTGCAGCGCTTCTGGAAGGTTGGGACCTAGATCAAGCTCCACAGGCTCCCCAGGGAGCACTAAATGTCTCTCTCCAAGGCCCTGCTCCGCACAGCGGCCACCTTCTCAGGCCACGCTGACACAGGCCCTGGGGCTCCTTGGCCTAGAGGCCCCTCCTTGCCGGTAGGTGGACCTTCTTAAGGTCCCAGCCCCGAAGGCAGCAGGCTGCAATTAAGGAACCCTGGATGGGGGCCAGACCGCCGCGTTCATGAAGCTTGACAGCAGATATGGTGATCTGCTTTCTCCCACAAAACCCAGTTGTAGCCTCTGCCTGGTCCAGGAGGCCCAGCCCATGGGGGACTAGCTCTAAGAGGGGGTCTGGGGCAGCGGGGTAGATTCAGGGTGCAAAGGTGGACAAAAACAGACCCCACCTGGAGCAGACCCCTCCTCAAGGCTGAGATGCCATAGCCCTATGGTGGCCTAATATAAACAGGCTCTCGGGACAGGGACACCACTCCAGCCAAATTGTGCCCCACCACAGCTTTACATCTTCCTTGTACTTGCCCTTCTGCAGCCGGGTACATGAAATGCTGCCTGCCACCCACTCCCCACCCCCTGCCCCCAGCCTCTGGTAACTAACAGGGCCTGGACACAGGCCCACACACCAAGAGAGGCTCCTCCCGACTCACCCACTGCAGGGCCCTGCTGTGTGTAGGGGTGCCAGGACAACTGAGAATTATGGAGTGCCAAATGGATGGTCATAGAAAGGGCTCATGCCTCTTTGCTGAGGTCCCTGCACACTGCCTGGGCAGAGGGGGTCCCGGGTTGGGGAGACCCAATGAGGCCACAGCCCAGAAATACTCTACCCAAGGAGTTAAGATCCCAGGGAGAGGAAAGCAATTTTCCCAAGCCCCCTTCCCACCCACAGGAAAAGATTGTAGGTCATCTCATCTCTTCCCCAGTACTGTTAGCACCTCAATTCTGGTTTATCACCTCTGCACAAGAGCCCACCTGAAAATACACCGGCAGGGAGCGAGGGCATTAAAGGAGCCCTTACTGGCGCCTTGCTTGCACTTGCACATCTTCCTCTGCAGCATGTTCTGCAGTAACAGCCGCATCTTTGAATGCACCCTGGTCACAGCAATTGTCCTCCAGCAATTGAGGGACCTTCCCTGCTTGCAGATACATCTCCTCGCCCAAGAAGAAGTCAGACTGGGGTTTTACATCAAGTGGGGAGTTACTTTTTATTGGAGCCCAAAACAATGTTAAACATCCATTCTGTGCTGAAAGGCGTGTCTGACCACCTTTCCCTAGAGGATCAAGCCCCTGGGACCTTCCATACAATGCATCCAAAAGAGGCCTCACAGGGGACTATGCCCTTTACAGCATCACAATTCCAATTCAAAAGGGGTGAGGTGCACAGGCTTCAATGTCCCTCCTTGGGTGGGAAAAACACTGCACAGCCCAGGTGGTGTGGCTCAGCAGTTGAGCATCCACCTAGGATCTAGGAGATTGCACTTTGATTCCCAGTCAGGGCACATGCCTGGATTGCGGGCCCAGTCCCCAGTGGGGGGCATGCAGGAGGCAGCAGATCAATGACTCAATTGATGTTTCTATCTCTCCCTTCCTCTCTCTGAAATCAATAAAGACATAAATATGAAAAACCCCTGCACCAATGCTGACCTGTACCCTGTGACCTAAGGCTGCCAGGAAACAACAAAGCTGGCCAGTGAAGTCTTTGGTTTTAAAACAAGTGTGGCTTCCTTTGGAGAAGCATCTCCCAGAGTGACCAAGGACAGAAAGTTTAAACTGGACAAACATCAGAGGACACACAGGACCCAGCTAGTTGACTTAGTCACACTGTAAAATACCTTTGGTAGGTGTTAAAGGCAAACAGACACAGGAGGTATAAGCATATCCACTCTGGATTTTCCCAACTGGCTCCTCCCCTCGAGGGTGGGGAGGCCAAAGCTCCTCAGAGGCCGGGTTATCTCTCCAGGAACACACCATCACAGGTGAGACTATGTGCTTTCAAAAGCCTGCCCGCACACTATTGCAATGTCCATGATTCCACCCAGATGGAGATGCCGGGAACAAGTAGACAATATGGTTTTCTCTGACGATAGTGGTGGGGCCAAGCCGTCTACGCACTGCAACAGACTGCATGTGTGTGCTATGGGACTGGCCTTTTCCTGGTGAGGGCCGACCAAAGACAGCCTTGGCCAAAGCCTGGAGACCTGCAAAGACAGCCTTGTACCAAAGCCAAGGAATCTGATCTGCCTTTCTCTTCCCCAAAGGCAAAAAAAAATTAAAAATAAATAAAAATCCTACCTACTCATCACAGGACAAAGGCACATGAGGTCTTCAGGAGGCTGAGCATCCAGCACCAGTCTCCTCAAGCCCAGCTGCCCACTACCACCTGCTCAGACATGCCATAGCCCAGTGACCAACAGCGGCCCAAAGCCCAAGACAGAACAAATATGACAAGCGGGGTCAGACCCAGAGTGCCACCCCAACACCCTGGAGCCAGGAGAAAAGCACACAGCTGCCAGGACAGGGACGACGCACACAAGGCCCTGCCCTCCGCAAAGGTTTCCAGAGTTGTTTATTGACTATTTTTGATGACTATAAATAAGCGTTTCCACTATGGAAAAGAAAGTTAGCACAGTACATTTTCATGACTGGGGAATGGGTTTTTCTGAAGTCATCTTCAATAGGGCAAAAACTTAGAAAAAAACACCTGAATGTTGGAATTCAGTTTTTTATATAAAGTCCCTTGTAAAAACAAAACCGAATAAAAACAAACCGAAAAGGGGCAGGGCAAAATTTTAAAAAAGGAAAAGGAAGGAACAGAAAACAAGGGCAGAGGACTTATTGCTTCTCCTCAGCTTTCTCCTTGGTCTCGTCTTCGGACTCCTTGCTCTCCTCCACCGAAAGAGCTTCTAGCTTTTCAGCCACTTTCTCGGCATTATTGTTTTTGCCCAATCCTCCTAAAACACAGGGAACACAGTAAGAAAACAGAAGCACCATTCTCCCCAGCCTATAATGTAGCCAGGTGCACCTATCTCATGTGAGCCTGGGACACTCCCCACAGGACAGGCTGCTGTTCTACCATATACTTCTGGAGTCACCCAAATAAACCTGGGACCTCAGTCAGTCTGCTCAGTTATGTTTGGTCACTTGCTATGGCAGCCATTATCAGGCCCTGAATAAGCAGATGACCATGAGGCCCTCTCAAAACCCATTCAGTCTCTGTAGGGCTCTAGTCAGACATCGTGACTTGACCACCTGCCCAAAGCACCCTGAGGCCAGGCCAGTGAGCATCCACTGGGGCTTGGATGGCCAGCTCACTCCCCAGAAAGCACTGTGTCCCCAGGCAGCTGCATCACCCTTGACAAGTCAAGGTAGTCACAGTACCCTGGAAAGTTCCTGTGGCAGACAAAAAAAGCATCCGACTGGGACTGCAGCCAGGTGCAGAGTGAGTCTGCAAGGAGATCCCCCCATCCATGAACACCATGTTACCTTTCTTTTCTCTCTCTTCGATCTCTTTTCTGCATTCTTCAAATTTTGTCTTGAATTTCTGTGCATCTGTGGAAAAAAGAGAGACTTCCTCAGAACCCTAAACAGGGAAGGGGGCAAGTCCAGCAAGTCTGAAGAGCCAGGACTCATAAAGGACCCGTCCATGGCTATTCTGGCCTAAAGACAAGCTGAGCTGTCTAACGACACTGGGCCCACTTTGCCCAAACTGTGCAGTGACTGTTTCTCGGATCCCTCCCAAGGCTGGTGGCTATGCTGGGCCGTCTCCTTCTAACTGACCTTGTAACAATTTGGGCACAGCAGCACAGTGTGGTGGCCTCATGCAACGGAGCACCAGGGGCCTCCTCACCAGGTACTCTGCCTTCCACTCACGTTGGAAGTAGCCGCTAGACAGGCCCCATTTTTAGAGCAGAGGCAAGGTCCACTCAGCATTGGATGGTGAGCTACTAGGTCGCTTTGCCCCAGCACCCACCCAACTTCTCCATGGCCCACTGGGCACAGCTTTTGATAATCTAGGCTGGAAAGACACCCAAGCAGGAGAGACATCAGCCTGGGCTTATGGATCTCAGCACAGCCCCTGCTGGCACCCAGGTGATGGTGAGGGGAAACCAGCTGGTGCAGCCTCCTTTGAGGTTAAGACAGAAAGGCACTGCTCCTGGATTCAGTCTGGGAGTGGCCTTGAAGGCACATGGATTGGCTGCACTTAGATCCCTTCCTTGAGGGGCTCTCAGACAGAAAGCAAGGCAGTAACAGTCCCCACCACAGCCTCCCAATTACTACCAATTCTCCCTGAAAAGCAATAGTGTTTCTGTTTGCAATGAAATGGCTACATTATAAAATAGGTGGCAGCACTCAGGCCAGTCCAGCGGCCCACCCACCCTTCAGCTTACTTTCAGCATTGAGGAAGCGAATGGCCAGCAGCTCCGGCTTGGGGCGCTCATCAGCAAAGTCAGCGTGGGTGTTCCAGACCCAGGCACGGTCACTGCCTGCGTTTGGCTTCAGCTCCATCATTGGCGTAACTGGGGGAGAAGCCCCATGAGAACAATGCCCACAGCCACACAGCCAACTTACCACCCCGGGCCATGCCACCACAGAACTGTGGTCCTGGAGACCAACCCAGGGTCCTATTTTGAGCAAAACAGGGATGATTTGGGGCAATCTGGAATTTACCAAAACCTCTTTTAAAATGCCCCATGTTCACTTAAAACCAGGAACAGCCTAAATCTGGGAATAGGGTGGCCTGCTCCCTGACAATGAGGATACCTTGGTGAGGGTCTCCAATCCCAGTGTAGACAAGGGATTCAAAGCCAACGCAGCCAATCACACCCAGCCCCTTGGTGCAACCCCCAGGCCCAGGACAGATGTGGGCAAGATGACAAGCAGACCCAGCCCTTCTCGTGAAGGGCATCCATCACATGGCTGTGGCCACATTTGGCAGCACCCCTGGGGACCTGACCCATTGGGAGGTGGGGGTCAGCAGAGGGCCAGAAGCTGAAAAGTGGGATGATCACTCTGAAAGGTGCAAAGTCAGACCAACACAACCAATCTCAGCCATATACTGCCCAGGGAGACCAGAGAGGAGGAACAAGGCTACCAGAAATGGGCACTGAGAGGCTTGTGACATCATCACATGCCACAGAAGACATGGCCATGGCCTGGAATAAGCAAATCTGCCCCATCTCCTCAAGGCTCTATGCAGACCCAAGGGGGGGAAGGGAGACCAGCTCCCCCAAAGAACAGAAAAACCCCCAGTGCCATGCCCAGCAGTACACCAGTGGCAGAGGTCTCTGGGGATGTAGGACAGCCCATGCCCAGCCCTAGGCAACACATCATCATCACCCAACCTCCACTCAGAGAACAAGCAAGCCTGTGTGCTGTACGGGGCATGTGCAGCCTTCTCCCACCTTCGAACACCTGGGCCATCAAGGGCCTATGGTGAGCACCAGGCCCAAAGAGCTCAGCTGTCAGGAAGAACACTGAGGAAGCAATCCAAATTGGGCTGGCAGGCAAGGACTAGGGCAGAGAAGACAGGCTGGGATGTGAACACTGGAGCACAGAGGCCAAATGGGGCAGAAGCAATTGTGGTACAAGGAGGACCCTCCTCCATCACCCTCAAGGGCCAGCAGTTACCCCATGAGCACCGATGAGGGGTCATGCCCTGTCAGACACACATTACACCCAGAAATGCAGCACAGCCCTGGATCAGGAACAGAACCCAGGACACACTGGCTTCCGAAGACATACATACTCAGAGCACTGCACAACAGGCCAGCAGTCATGTGGCCCAGAGCTTAGAACTTACTGTCACCTCTTTACAGACCAAGCCTTATGTGGCTAATCCTAAAAAACCCCACCCCACTGAGCCCAGGGCTAACAAATCACACGTGCCCAAGGGCTTCCACCCGTCCCACCCACTCCTATGAAGCTGCACAGGGCCTAAGGATGAGGCAGCACCTTCTCCCCACCCCATTCCAATCCCGTGTCCTCCCCAGGGGACACCATATGGGGACAGAACACACCAAAGGGTGGGAAGCCTGCGCCAGGCACTTCACACAGATGCACATGAGCACACACACAAACGCACTCACACGCCCTTAGGCTGAGCCTGGTTCCGAGGCCACACTGGGGCTCTGCCTCCATCCCGCTTGGTCCCACCTGCCCCGTGTCCACACCCCCGTGGGCTATAAGCTTCTCTGCAGGTCTGCTCTGAGTTCTGAGGCACGTTGGAAAACCTCATTTCCTATTTTAAATTAAAAAAACAAAACAAAAACACACTGTGAACGTGCACTCATGTAACAGTACACTCCTGGGTTCCCAGCACAGCCCTGAAAGCAGGCTGCTCAAAGGTCGGAAGCTGTCCCAATGCAATGTTGGGACTCAGAATGAAAACACATGCCCGACAGGACACCTACTATAGTGGTTGGCGCATATCTTCAAGGTCTTGTCCCTCCTCATGAGGAGGCGGATGGTCCCTTTTTCCTTATGCTTCAGGAGCTTGACGTCACCGGTACCTCGTTCCTTCCATTCTGGGAGATCATTCTCTGAAGCAAATCGGAACAGCTTTGCCCGCCTTCAAGAAAAACCATTAAGCGAGAGCTCAGACACACAGAAACTGTAACAGGTAAGTCAAAAACACTTGATGGGAAAAGCACTCCTTTTCTCGGCGTTAAACAAACGTCTGTACCTGATGTCTCAATATATACCCTTTTCTTTCTTTGTACTCCAAGAACTACAAGCCAAAATGTCACCAAAAAAGCAAAAATGCAAATTTCAAGTTTTAACTTGATGATAAGAAAGAATAAAAGATTTCTAGTCACAATGTTTTCTAACAGAAAGACCTGATCCCCCAGTAAAGTAGCTCACCCAAGTCTGCTGAGCGTGTCTGCGAGCACCGTGCAGGGCTTCCTGGTGCCCCATAAGCGCCACAGGGTCAGCATGGAAGTAGGTAGAGGCCAAGGACCCTTGCCCTCCACAGGGCCAACCCTTCCCTCAGCTGTGAGATGCCCCCTGTGCCTCCCAGGCCCCCAACAGGCCACCAGGCTTTGGCCCAATACCCTGCCTTCCTGCCCAAAACAGCACCTCACACTGGACCCAGGCAAGGCCTCCACCCTAGCCCTGAGCCCAGCAGTCCTGCCTTAGGGCTCAGGACAATATCCTCCCATCACCACCAACCACATCTGCCCTTTTGCTTCCCCACCGGACCCCAGCTCTGCTGGTTCCTCTTCTGCAGAACACTCTGCTCTCTCCCCCAAACTCAATTCTAAGGAAGACCATGTTCTCACAAGGATGCCCCCAGGGCTTTGACCTAGAGCCCTAAGGGCGCAGATACAAAGGCCAGACTTGTTTGCCTCACTTCCCTCAGGACGGGCCTGTGTCTAGGACACCAAGAGTACCTCCCATACCAGCAGGGACAAGGAGGTGACAGCAATAGCACCACGGGCAGTCCTCACTCTTCAGAAGAGCCAGCCCCCGACTGCAGCATCACTTCTGGGCAGAGCAGAGACTTGGAGAACCAGTGTCTTCAGGGAGACACCCACCACCTTCTGAAACCAGAGGGGCACATTCACCTCTCCTTTCCCAGGCCCTTAGGAGTTGTGGGGAGCTGGTATCGCCAGGCTCCCTTCCTTAAAGGGAGGGGTCCCAGTGTTGGCAACTGCCTCTGTTCCCTGCCCCCACCCAAAGCAAAGCGCTAAAACCATAACCCAGTATCTTGGATAGGTTTGAAGGGGGCAGGGGAGTTCCACAAACTTGGATAGGGGAAACACTACACCCTATTCCCAGTAACTGCAACTCTGAGTGTACCCAATAGACCACAGGTCACACTTTGTCACAGACATCTCGACAACACACTGCTAGTGTAGGCACTGCTTCAAAACAACACTGACACCTCCCCCCAAAAAACTACCAGCCTTGTAGCTTGAAGGTGCTGAGAAGCACATTCAGGGTAATTTTTAAAAAGTAATCTCAGGCCCGGCGGGGCGTGGCTCAGCGGTTGAGCATCGGCCTGGGATCCAGGCGATTGGGGTTCGATTCCTGGTCAGAGCACATGCCCGGGTTGCGGGCTTGATCAATGACTCTCTCATCATTGATGTTTCTGTCTCTCTCTCTCCCTCTCCTTTCCTCTCTCTGAAACCAATAAAGACATATTTAAAAAAAAAAAAAAAAGTAATCTCAGTAACTATAACACCACCCACTTTCTTTTGTAATTCCAGGCATTATTTTGTGCATTAAAAACAATGAATCAGGCCCTAGTTGGTTTACTTAGTGGTGAGAGAGTCAGCCCATGGACTGAAGGGTTCCAGGGTTCAATTCTGTCCAAGGGCAGGTACCTCAGTTGCAGGCTCGATCCCCTGCCCTGGTAAGGACACGTATGGGAGGCAACCAATCAATGTGGCTCTCTCACATTGATGTTTCTTTCTCCCTCTCCCTCCCCCTTCCACTTTCACTAAAAAGCAATGGAAAAAATATCCTCGGGTGATTAAAAACAACAATGAATCAGGGATTTATAATCTTCAAATTGCCAAAATCCATGTGCAAAATAATAATAAAAAGATAACAATACTGGTAGAGAATCCCTGCTCAACCAGGAGAAAGGGGTTATGGGAATTGGTCGGCAGGGCACGGGAATAATGACAACAATAATAATAAAAGACAATAATACTGGTAGAGAATCCCTACTCAATGGGGGGAAAGGGGCTGTGGGAGTCAGCAGGGCATGGGGAGATGCACCTTTGTGGACAGAGGAGTAGCAACAGGACACCAGGAAGTGCCTGTGCCCTCTACAGAGCAGCAGGGGCACCCAGTAATAAATTTGTAATTGGTGGGTTGTAACAGCAGCCTTGATTGGTCATTACACAATTCCAGGCCCTTTCTTCAGCCTCAGTCCAGTTAAAGGTAAGGCCAAGACCCTGGCACCTTTTCATAAAAAAGCACAAATTCCACCTTAAACTAAAGATACCTATTTCTGAGACAACATCAGTTACTTACATTTTGAAAAGCTCCTCTTCATCTTCTTCCAGCGTTTTAATTTCTTGTTCAGGAAGAGAAACTATAGGCTCAAACTGAGGATCGTGGTTGGACTCGTCTGCATTCTCGGTGGAGGTATCGTGGTCCTCATGGACATCCTATGGAGGGAGATGTGGAGAGCTGAGTGACGGCGGTGAGCCTGGCCTGCAAGCCTGGGCTCACCAGTGCCCACAGCGGGCATCCCTACCAGTGAATGGCTTCACCCCAAGGCAAGAGACTGCACCTCCAGCCTTTCACACTAGGAAAGGTTTGCATGTCAGTCCAGCACACAGTGAGACACACTGGGAGTCAGCACCCTCCCCCAGATGCATCAATCACATCTGACTGGGGTTCCCAAAACTCAGCCACCTAGTAACCAAGTGGCATGGGAGACACTGCCCCATTTCTTTGAGCCTCAGTGTCGTCATCTGTAAAATGCAGATAATGATACTGCCAAGTTCAGATGAAAGGACACAATGATGGACTGAAGAGGACAATGTTACACTTAAAGCAAAACGCAACCCTTGAGTTTTTTACTCCTTGAGAAAAACGTTTGCTCTCGCTTACTAGAAGAAAAAACTGGGCCTGCCCGTTTTTAAAAGGAATTCACAGTTCTGTCGGTAACTTTATCTTGGTTTGGAAATTAAACCAAAAGAAACTGTACAAATAGCCATAACATTCTGGTCCACTTATAGAGAATTATAGGGCACAAAGGGTCTTATTTTAGGTTCAAGTGGTACAAAACACGTGGCTTGATGATGTAGAAAACTGTAAGAAACCCGGACACTTCATTACCAGATTGAAGCCGAAAAAGAAAAGATAAGCCTTCGCTGCTTGCCTTGGTTCGACAGCACTGCGGCTCCGCCGCGGCCAGCTCAGCAAAGCAGACACCCGCTGCCAACAAAGCCGCCCCCACCCTGGGTCTGCATGTCCAGGACCCCCCTGGAACGCGAGAGCTTCCGCCGCAGAGGCCTGTGGCGGTTCGAGATTAGGACAGAATGAATGAAGTGCTGCGTAGACAACAGGAGGGAGGGATGCACGATCTTGGTGGGAAGCCCGCAAGTGGGCCGAGCAGGAGGAAACCGGCCTGCGTCCTAGGAGAGCGATGAATTGATCACCAGACCAAGGAGCTTGGGCGGTGGGGCCTCCCCAAGGTCGCATGGGCGTCCCGCAGACCCTGGGTCCCAGCCCACAACCCCAGATCCCGTGCGTCCTGGCCCCGAAGGTCTCGAGCCCCCAGGCCGCACTCCCCACAGCCCGACCCCGCGCCATGAAGACCCGCAAGCGCCGAGATCGCAGGCCAGCGGGGGTTGGCGGCAACGGCGCGGGCCGCCCACGTGGCCGCCGATAGCGGCCTCGGGCCCCTGGCCCTCGCCCATTACCCGCCCGGGCCCAGCCGCACCTTGGCGGCCGCCATGGCGGCGCGGTGGCGGCGGCGGCGCGGCTGGCTCGGTCGTCGCTGGCTCCGGGGCCTCTAGGCGGCTACTCGTAGCTCCTTCACTCAGCGTCTGGCGCCGGCGCCTCCCGCCCGCCCGCTCTTCCCTCCGCCCAGCGACCCGAACCCTGACCCCTGACCCCGGCGGCGGGAAACGCGCCGCGATTCAAAACCAGTACAGCTTTATTGGCTCAGGCGACGGACACTCTCATTGTCCGGCCCGCCCCGTGCTTCCCGCCAAAACGCCCGCGGCGCATGCCCGGCCCTCCCGGCGGCCAAGGTAGCGTGCGTTCCCGACGGCCCTCGCGCGCACTTCCGCCCCTCGGCCGCGCGCCATCCTCGGGCTCCAGAAAGCGGAAGCCAGACGCTGGCGTCGGTGCAGGCGCGCGGCGATGACGTAGCCGGAAGCCAGGGTGATAGAGAGGCACCGCCTCGTCTGCATGCGCTAGCCGACTGGACAGTGGCCGGCGAGGCGAGCGGTGGTGGCGCGAGCCCCTGGCCGGCGTGCGGTGCACCCCATGCCCGAGACTGGGACCTGAGCACCGACGGTTCGAGTCCCGCCCCCGGGTCGGAGCCGTGGGGGCGGCCTCAGGGTGCCAAACCCGCACTCTGAGAGCCTCCAGTGCGCCAGGCCCAGGGTGAGACGGTAGAGGCGGCCCTCGTGGGGTCCTCAATCCAGGCAACCGGACGGATAGAACAATGAATGACAAGCTCGACAACGAAGCAAAGTGAAGGGAGATCCCGGAGAGAGACGCGGGGCGGCGACGGCGGACTTCATGGAAGGAGACGGAGATGGGGGCGCGGTGGGAAACCCCTGGGGATGGGGGTGTGAAATGGGAGAGGAAGGAAATGGAGGGGGAGCATGATAGAACGGGGGTGCGGCTGGGTGTAGGATGCACTAATGGAGGCCTGGGTGTGAGGCGAGGAAGCCTGGGCGTTCAGGACCCAGAGTTCACCCCTCATCCCAGTCCCTGCTTGACTCCACACAGGGTCCCGGGGCAATGGAGGGTTGCGGCCAGGACAGCAGCAGTGCCCTGGGCATCTCTGCAGCCCCAGCCACCGACCAGAAGGAGGAGGAAGAAGGGGCTGGGACCGCTGCAAAGTCAGGTCCTCAGCCTGGGCTCTACAGCTACATCAGGGACGACTTGTTTACTTCGGAGATCTTCAAATTGGAGCTGCAAAACGTGCCACGCCACGCCAGCTTCAGCGATGTCCGACGCTTTCTGGGCCGCTTTGGCCTGCAGCCCCACAAGACCAAACTCTTCGGCCAACCTCCTTGCGCTTTTGTGACCTTCCGCTGCGCCGCTGAGCGGGACAAGGCCTTGCGTGTGCTGCACGGTGCCCTCTGGAAGGGCCGCCCTCTCAGCGTGCGCCTGGCCAGGCCCAAGGCTGATCCCATGGCCAGGAAGAGGCAGCGTGAAGATGAGGGTGAGCCGTCGGCCACATGTGTGGCTGACGTAGTGACCCCTCTTTGGACTGTGCCCTATGATGAGCAGCTTGATCGGAAGCGGCTGGAGTGTGAACAGGTGCTGCAGAAGCTTGCCAAGTGAGTGTGGACATAGTCACCCCCTTGACACCAGAGTTCCGTTCAGCTCCATGCTTGCTCATCCCTATCTGTGCTCTGTACAGACCCCCTTGGCATCTGCACAGGCTCTTGGGGAGCTAGCCGGTAAGACCCCTGTGTTACCAGTGGAAAGAATGAGGTCCAAAGAGAGGAGCCCAGGTGCCTGGGCATTTGGAGAGTAGTTGGAGATGGGTTGGAGGCAGTGGGCTGAGTCTAACCCTGGTCCCTCCTCACTCTGCAGGGAAATTGGGAGCACCAACCGTGCCCTGCTGCCCTGGCTGCTCTCACAGAGGCACAAGTACAACAAAGCCTGCTGCCCGCTGGAGGGGGTCAGACCATCACCCCAGCAGGTCAGGCCCACAAACCTTTACGCCGTGCTCTTAAAGCTGTCCTCACCCATTCCTCCTCCTGCTTTGCATTTACTACTCATGTTGGTCATGAGACTGCTAGTTGTTGTCAAACTTGTTCCCTGGATTGCCACACCCTGAGGGGGAGCTGGGGCCTCTCACACATTGCCATCTCCCACTCACTCACTGCGGTTCCCTCCATGCACAAGTGGTGGGCTTCCAGGGTAAGGTCAGCTGTGTCTCTCTGCCTCCCTCCACTCACCCTACAGACAGAGTATCGAAACAAGTGTGAGTTTCTGGTGGGCGTCGGGGTGGACGGGGAGGACAACACTGTCGGCTGCCGGCTAGGAAAGTACAAGGGTGGAACATGTGCTGTGGCAGCCCCCTTTGACACTGTGCACATCCCTGAGGCCACCAAGCAGGTGGTGAAGGCCTTTCAGGAGTTTATCCGGTGAGACTTGCGGCTGGGCTGAGGGCTCCGGGATGTTCTAAGGTGGTCTAGTAGCAGAGAGCCTGGGTCTTGTTGGGGAAAAGGGGTGGGGTGGCGGCAAGGGGGTATCCTATGATTGTGGCCTGGTGGGTGTGACTGAAGGAGAGAGCAGGGAAGCTGCTTGCCCAGTTCTGTTCAGTAGATGTTTGGGACTCAGGGCTGCTTATGACTTCCACAGGTCTACTCCATACTCAGCATACGACCCAGAGACATACTCAGGCCACTGGAAGCAGCTGACCGTGCGCACCAGCCGCCGTGGCCAAGCCATGGCGATTGCCTACTTCCACCCTCAGGTCTCAGGCTGGGTGGCCCTACTGGGGAAAGGTGTCCCAGCCAGAGTGGATTTCATGCAATACAGCCTTACAGGGCATTTTCTACTGTCTCCAGAAACTGAGCCCTGAGGAGCTGGCAGGGCTGAAGGCCTCCTTAGCACAGCACTTCACAGTGGGGCCGGGCAAGGCCAGCGGGGTGACTTGCCTCTACTTTGTGAAGGAGGGACAGCGGTGAGGAGCCTGGATGAGAGGGTGGGGTGAGTCCTTTCTAGAGCTAGTGACACTGACTGGCCCCACCACCCACAGAAAGACTCCCAGCCAAGAGGGCCTGCCCCTGGAGCACGTGGCTGGGGACCAGTACATCCATGAAGACCTGCTGGGGTTGACCTTCCAGATTTCCCCTCATGCCTTCTTCCAGGTAGCCCAGAGTCCCCTGGGGATCATAACACACAACGGGAGGCCTGATGTGATACCAGGAGATAATTGAGACAGTGGGCTAGGGTAGGTGACGTGTTAGCCTGCAGAAGTCTGGGGGAGAGCATCCAGGTGGGGAGCAGCAAGGGCTGGGAAGTAGGAAATTACACTAAGTAGACCTTTGTGATAACTTTGCTGGAGAGCCATGTGTGGGCAGTGGGAGTTGGGGTGACATCAGGGCTCTGGTGTCAGTTCTGGTGAAGTCTTCCATGTTTGATGTTGCTGTGGGGGCTCCCACACATCTAGCACTCATAAGTTCATAGGCTGAGAGTGGGGAGGTCAGCATCAAATTGCTTTTAGAGCTAGGGCCCCAGGTGAGGTTGCCCAGCATCTTGTGGATGGAGGGGCAGGGCAGTTGGAAGACTAGCCCTGGGGTGCTTAGGCAGTTAGAGGTGGGGAAGAGGTGGGATCAGGAGACCTAGAAAGAGGATGAGTGAGCCAGGGACTGAGCCACAGGTCTTAGAGCAGGAGGACCCCAAGGAATGCAGACATTTGGTGTGGCTGCAGGAAGGGAGGCTGACTTGGGCAGGGGGGCTGCTTTGACATCCTGGGTTCACCCTCCAGGTGAACACCCCAGCTGCTGAGGTGCTTTACACAGTCATCCAGGAATGGGCCCAGCTGGATGCAGGGAGCACAGTGCTGGATGTATGCTGTGGCACTGGCACCATTGGCCTGGCCCTGGCCCGGGTAAGCTTTCCTGCCCACTAGCTGAGGAAGCCCTCTCCCTACCCCACCCTTGTGCTGTCACCACTTCACGACCCCCATGACCCCCAGCCTGTCCTAGATCTGGTTCTACTTCCCACAATGCGTTCTGCTACTCCCCTCCCCAAGTAGCCCCTGGGGTGGTGCAGGGTACCATCAGCCTGTCCCCTTTTCTTGATTCAGAATGTGAAGAGAGTTGTGGGGATTGAGCTTTGCCAGGAGGCTGTGGAGGATGCCCGGGTGAATGCCCACAACAATGGTGAGCGCCAATGCACCACACAGCAGGCAGTCCCCCCCTGCCATACACCTCAACATAGCACCTGGAACCCACCACATGGCTTCTAGGATGGGAAGCAGTGGGGAAGAACTGCAGAAGGCACAACAGGGCCCCTACTGTACACCCCCGATGCCTGGGGCTGCCTGATGGGGAAGGAAGGGCAAGGAAGCTCCCTGGCCAGTGAGTTTTCCTAAGGCACCTCTGGTCAGGGGATTCAGGATACCAGGCAGCTCAGCAGGCCCTGGGTGGCAGGGCTCCCTGAGTCACAACAGGGTTGCTGTGCCATCTGTAGAGTTGAACAATGTTGAGTTCCACTGTGGGAGGGCTGAGGACCTGGTGCCTGCCCTGGTGAGCAAACTGGCCTCCCAGCAGCTTGTTGCCATCCTGGATCCACCTCGTGCCGGCCTGCGTGAGTAGCCTTCATTCGGGGGTGGTACAGGGAACGGAGGGTAGTGACCTCTGGGTGGCACACTAGGCTGTGCAGCCTTAGGCCTGACATCCAGATCCACTGGGCCCCCATCTCCTCTTTGAGGTGGGGACTCTCCCTTGAGAATTCTACTTCCTCAGATTCCAAAGTGATCCTGGCCATCCGCAGAGCTGAGAACCTCAAGCGGCTCCTATACGTCTCCTGCAATCCCCGGGCGGCCATGGGCAACTTTGTAGAGTGAGTGTGAGGTGGGGGCTTGGGGTGGAATGGGGCCAGTACCCAGCCCCATACCCCCCCCCCAGAGGAGCCCCAGCCATGTGGCTGACCTTGACTACTCCCTTCCCACCACAGCCTCTGCAGATCCCCGTCTAATAGGGTGAAGGGCACCCCCTTCAGGCCAGTCAAGGCTGTGGCTGTGGACCTGTTCCCGCAGACCCCACATTGTGAGATGCTCATCTTGTTCGAGAGGGTGGAGCACCCCAATGACACAGAGACCCTGGCACCCCAGGACCCTCCAGCCCAGTACCCCCCCAGGCCCTCAGATGATAAGCAGCAGGAAGCCGAGCCCTCCCCTCCCTCCTAGGCCCTGGAGCAGTGGAAATCAACCCTTCCGGAACTGGGCCTAGCCTGCATCACAGGGACAGAGGCCTAGTGGCTCAAGTCCTTGCCTCACTCCAAAACACTCAGAGGCAGTAACCAACAGGGCACAAGACCCAGCTCTCCTGCCTAAGACCTTCCTGTCCCTGTGGGCCTTAGGCTCTTGCACCCTGCACACAGATATGCATACTCCCATTCTTTTTTGACCACTTGGGCCACAAGGGCCAGAATAAACAACTGCTGAATTACTGATGTTTCTGTGATGAGAATCCAGAGCTTTGGCATACAGGGATTCTTCGACCTACCCCCACCCCCGCAGGTAGAAAGGAACGGAGCCAGGAGGGCACCTTGGGAAGCCTAAGCCTGAGCCTCTGGTTCTCCTAGCACCCTGCCAGCCCTAAGCACAAGCAAGGATTTACCAAGTTGGGGCTGGGTGTTCGGGCAGTTCTCCCAGCCCCTCTGAACAGCAGAGCTTGGTGTTTTATGCTTAACCTTGAGGAAAAGCAGATTCAGATTTCACAAAGGCCGGGGGGGGGGGGGGGGGGGTAGAGCGTACAGAGCCAGGGGCTAGCCCTGTCTGTCTAGCCCCCACTTTCCCTGCACCAAAGGGAGGACGACCCTTAACCTTGTTCTATCCCTAGCTAGTCCCGAGCTCTGAAGGGAGACCAAGGAAGGGGCTTGGTTGGGCTGCTGGCTCAGCTACTGTAGGGAACAGCTATATCCAGGCAAATGCCCTAGGCCTACTGGGGATTGCTCCAGAGAGGTTCTGGCAAACTGAGGGTCCACAAGGCCCCTCCCACAGTTAGAAAAAAACACCAGTCAGAACCTTTTGGACAGTTTTGTTTTATGTGTCCAGACAATCAAGGCTCAATGTTACAGCCATGGCCCACCCACCACCTGGGAGGTACATGATGCACAGAGGTGGCATCAGCAGAGGCTCTCCTTGCCCTCCACCCCCACAGCACAGCTGTGTGCACACAACACTCACACCCACACATGGGACAGAGGAAGGATATGGTGGGGCCAAGAGTGAGGCTCACCCACTTCTAGTAACACGTGCACAAAGCTTTGGTTCACAATGGCGCATCTGGCTGTTTTAGGGGCAACCAGTCACAGTCAAATGATTATTCACAGCTGCAGACAGGAGGCAAGACAGAAGCAAGTGTATAATTACAGCAACTTGATTGAGGATTCTGTTTTATAAAGGTCAACACAGAAGCCAACCTTGGTCACATAGGTGCTGAGGGAGGGATACACTGGGTGGCCCACAAGGCCAACATTGTCTTCCTGGAAGCAACCACCAATTGTCTCCCTGGAAACAAACACCATCTGTGCGGGATGTGGTGGACAGGCACACCCAAAGAATGGAACAATGCAACCCAGTGCTGGGCTCCTGTATCTGGCAGTGTACCATGAGCATGTGGCACCCAGAATAGGTGCTGGGAACAGGAAACCAATGTCTAACCACCAGTACCTTGCATGTGGGGACAACCCAGGGCCCCAAGCACACACACATCTACCCCTGCACCTGTCCACAGGGGCCAGGTGGAGAGCACAGGCTGCTGGTCAGAGGAGTGAGCTGGTTACCAGGCCTGGCTGCACAGGGTGGCTGCCTTTGAAATCCAGTGAAGCTACCATCCATGTGCTTGCACCAAATCTGGAGAGGAGTGCCAGTTTGTGATCAAGAATGGATTGCACTAAGGGTCTTTGTTTCCTCTTAAATAAATCCACGTGCTAAAATTCATTAATTGTTTATATCTGCTACATGATTCCAAATCTATCTTCTACACACTGTAAAAGTTTCTTTCCAAATGCTAAAATACCATAAAAGCTTTAAAAATTGAAGGGTGGACAGAGGGACTTGACTGTGCAAAAATCTTTAGTAAAAAGTTGCCAGAAGCCAGTGAAGGTAACAGGCCCCGGTGTCTAAGAAGGTGTGTTTTCAGGGCATTAAGACTCACTCAGAAAGCACTGGCCTAGTAGCTCAGTTGTTTAGAGTAGCATCCTGATACGCCAAGGCTGTGGGTTCGATCCCCGGTCAGGGCACATACGAGAAATCGACCAATGAATGCACAAATAAGTGGAACAACAAATTAATGATTTTTTTCTCTTCCTCTCTCAAAGCAATAAAAAATTTTTAAAAATTGTTTTAAAAAGACTCAGAAAAATGAACCACACCCCAGCTCAGGGCTTGGGCAATAAGAGACTCACTGGCTAAATAATAATCACCTTGATGATTTGCCTGCAATCTCTGAAAAACAGTTCTGATGCTAAAACTGTGTTTATTTTAAACCAAAATGGTCTGAAATACTCATTCCTATTATAACATTTTCAGAGAAAAAGGAAAAACACAGGAGGCAGGAAAGGGGATGGGGTGCCAGCATATGCCTTCTGACCAGGTCCCTGCAGTGGCCTGCAGGAGCCCTGGGCACAGGGTGCCATAGGTCTTGGCCATCATGTTCTCATTTCATCTGTCATCCAACTATCATTTCTTGTCAGTGCATGTTACATACTAAAATTCATAAAAACCTTCATAAAACCAGTCTGCAGCAAATCCATACAAGCAGAGGTCATCTCCACGCTCAGCTTCCACCTGTGCAGGCAGGATAAGTTGATGCTTGAACATGTCCTCAGACCTGTGGGTGGCCCACAAGGAAACGGTACAGTATGTGGCCCTGGCTGTCACCATACACTGGAGCCCCACCCCTCTGGCCCCAGCCCTCAGACATGGGACTGCAGGGGAGGAACTTAGATTAGAAGTGAGAGGCTGCAGAGTGAGCGGTGCATAGTCTCCCCAGCAGCAGAGCAGGCAGCCCTCATGCCTGGTCCACCACTACCTCACACATCCACAGTGCACAGGGGCTCGCCACCAGGCTGGGCAGATGCCACAATAGACATCTTGGGCTTCTTCCGCGTCTCCTCCTAGAAAAAAAATGGTCAGGGATGCCAGTGAGGTGGGAACAAGTGCAGCCAAGCTTCAGGCAAGAGGCTCCAAAGGGAGATGGGTGGGTAGGAAGTGAGACCAGCAGACTGATGCCAGGCAGTCTCTGGAGTAGGAGGGGACCCATGCTCTGCAATTTCAGGCTGGAAAGAGTGAAGGCCTGAGGAGTGGGCTGGGCAGGAGCCTGGATGAGAGGGTCACCCTGGATGCCATCAGAGTACCACATGATTCCCTGGGAATCAGGACACACACTAAAAAATGAAGGGCCAAGGTCAAAGCCAACAGGGATAAGCCACCTGGGTGGGTCTCTCTCCCTACCCCCACCTGCGGGCAGGAGCAAGGGATCCCTGGACCCAGAAGCCTACAAAGACAACAGGTACCTCCTTCACGGTTTATACAGGCCCAGGCTGATATCACAACTGAAAAGGTCTGAGCCCAGAGGCCTCCCGAGTGGGTGGCTTTAGAAAGCTGCACGGGGACTGAGCCCTACCTAGGTTCAACTGTACTGTGAACCATACTACCCCCTCAGAATTGCTGAGGACTCCAGGAGGAAGAGGTCCAGGATGGCAGTCTGTCACCCACAAGGACCATGAGTGTATGTGGTGGGGAGGGGGGCAGGGTTGTTGGTCCTGCCCTCAAACAGCCAGCACCAAGTGGGGACCCAAAGCATACAAGAAGCTCGGCCCTTCACAATCACAAGCCGGGGCTGCCAGCTCTCATTTATCTGTATAAAATAGTGATTCAGCATAAGTTATCACGAATGCTAAAGCTCAAGGAAAAACAAATCTAATGGAAGGCCTTTCAGGTGACTGGGCACTGCTAGGGTATCAAAAGCCAGTGATGGGTTTCTAGGGGATGGCTTTCCTCCCACAGCTGCCACTGTGTGACACAGTTTGATCCCCTCCCCTGCCTTGGGGACAAGGGGATGGAGGAGCCATGGCCTGTGCTCACCCTCTCTTCGGCCAGCCTCTTCATCTCCTCCTGCAGCTTACTCAGGATGTGCAGGTTCGGCTTGTTCTTCTTGGCATACTGCTGCAACTCAATGACGCTTTTGTCCGAGGTCTCCTGGGGAGCATAGTGCCTCCATCTCAGGACTGCCCTGGACCCCACACCAGCTGCCCCACCCTCAACCTGTGCAGAGAACATTGTGCAGTCCATGCTGCCCCCACTGCCCCATCCTCAGTGGACAGAAAGCCACAACCTCCTCCCTTCACAGGACAAAAGCACCCTGGTACCCAGATGTCTCTGCTCCTGCCCTGGCATAAGGAAGCTGGACACAGCCTCAGACACAGCCGTAAGCCAGGCACTCACCGTGCCCAGAGCCCTCAGACTGGAGTGGTACCCAGGCTGGGAGGCTGTTAGCCCCAGCCACTAAGCTATCCGCATGCCCTAGACTTTCAGTGCAAGACCCAACAGTCCTGAGGCCGTCCATCTCTCAGGACAACGGCTGTTCCCAGGGTGCCAGACCCCACCTGCTCTCCAAAAGCCACATGCTGGACTGCCTGGGCTGGATCCCTCACCCTCCAGCTTAGGAAAGGTTCCCACCCACGGCCCAAAGCAGGCTCTCTCCCCCCCCTCAATCTTAGCCTGAGAGGACGCACAGAAGACATACATAAAAGGCACAGTGTCATCTGCACTGCATCCAGGTTTTCTCAACAACACATTTCCTTAGGTTACTCTAAGGATATTGGGAGCCATCACCTCCCTCACCCGCCTTATCATGCCCAGAGCAAGGACCTCTTCAGGGATGGTTTGAGGGTCCACAGCATGATCCTTGGAGTCACCACATGCAGTCCCCACCCTCTACAGCGACCACCCCTCCACTTAATTGGGGTGCTGATAACCCAGACCATTTCTATAAACATCAGGGGAAAAATAAAAAATGTAAACACTCACCTCCCAGTACTTCCCTCCACCCAACAAAGCACACAAACCTAAGGGTATTGGTTTAAATCTTAAGATCTTGGCAAAAGCAGCAGAAACAAAACAGATGACACACACAGGCTGTTGAATTAAAGGTCAGTGACTGTAACCAAGAGAGCTGCCCTTGCATGCTCATTCTCCCTCAGCCACTATGTGGCCTCAAATTAGCACAAGGGCTCCTGTCACTGGACTAAGGTCTCAGGGCTGGCAGCACTCACCATCTGCACCTCCTGCTACTCTAGTCCCCTCCCCACACTGCCAGAGCCAGGACTAGGCCCCTTGGGCAGGGATAACCCCCACCCCAGCAAAGTCACAGAAACGACCCAGCAGAGAACCCAAGAAAGGTAGCCATGAACAAGAGCAGAGCTGCTTGAATCTGTCCCCTGTGACAGTGGGACCCCAGGCATGAACTCCAGGGTTGGGAGAGAAGTCCTGTTACCTGTTTGACCATCTTGCTGCTTTCACGGCCATACATGCGCAGTAAAGACCCCCAGTTCTTGACATGTGGGTGAAGGAGCTGCAGGATTTTCTGAGAGGCTAACTGCTTCCCGACTCTCTTATTTTTACCTGTGAAGAGGGAAAGGATATGCAGAGAGGGAGTCACAAACATCCAGCTGTCCACACAGCCATCTTGCCTAAAAAGGAACTCATCTGTCCCCTCCCCCCGAGCTAAAGGCATGTTCTACGGGAAGGGGGTAGAGAAGTGCTCCACCACCAAGCTGAGCACGAGCACCTCACAAACCCTAAACCAGGACCCGCTCTTAGCCCACTTCACAGAACTGTCCATCAGAGGCTCTAGGAGGTCAGGACATGACCAAGGTAGGTCACAAAACTTAAGAGTTCCCCCTCTCACCACAAGCCCATATTTCCAGACACACAGACAAGCAACAACTCGGTGTCATGAAGCATGTGTCCTGAGGCTCATTGGAGGCAGGCATGGGAGGAGGGCTTTACTGGAAGGCCAACAGAAGGAGTTTCCAGAGGGTATACATGTGCTGTGGAGGAAGTTTCTAAACACAGGGAAGGCAAGGCCAGCTACGATTCCAGACAGGGCCTGCGGGCTTGGAGGAGAGTGTCCTGGCACCAGGATCCTTCCTCTATTTCAAGCTCCGCCCACCAACTTAGGAGCACTTCTCAGAGTGACTGGTGTCTGCTGGAGCGCAGGGCACACCAGGTCTCATTGGGGTTCTGCAATTTTCCCAGGGCCAACTTGTACACTGCCTTCTAAATTACATGACAGTGGTTTTATGTTTATATTAGTTACAAAAAGTTTTCTTTTAAAATAAAATTATATTTTAAAAAATGGTTACTTCAAAACTCAAATTAGGTAAAGAGCATAAGCAATGCACACAAACCAGAAGGCAGAGGGGCAGCACATGCCTAGCACAGGAGTGCAGAGGGTGGCGGGGCAGAGACTCTGCTGGCATTTGAGTAGGATGCCCCCACCTACCACAGGGACAAAGAGCTGGTAGGGGGCAGAGATGGTAGGAAGGGAACACAAGGCCTAGCCAGAATGACCAGTCCAAGCCCAAGAGAGGGAGGACAGAGGCAGCTTAGACAGGACTACCAAAGTCAAGCCTCAGGCTGACTGTGTTTCAGATGTTGATGTCAGATGCTGGTGGACATGACTGTAGGCAGTCAGTGCACATGGCTGGAGCTTGGGAGCAACAGTAGAGCAGTGGTTGGGGACCAAGAAAAGGGGCTCAAAACTCCCACAGAGACCACACGGAGGAGTGCCAGCAGGGTACCACGCCCCCAGTTGTCATATGACAGCATGGTGGGTGGCAAGGAAGGGGTGGGGTCCTTACACCAGCCTCGCACTGTGTGCTTGCCACACGCCATGACATATTCACTCTTCTGATTTTTACCAGGAACCACTTCAAACTTGATGGATGTGTCACCCATTCCATGGTTTCTTTAAAAAAACAACAACAAAGACAACAGGTGACATCAGCTGAGGAGGAGGAAACAGCTGCTTCCAGAAAGTTAAGGGCTCTCTGAAGACAATGCCAACCCTTTTCCCAAAACTGCTTCTCAGCTGAAGAGGATGAGGTTCTCCAAGTACACCCAAACTGATCCCATGGGGCTCTGATGGACCACCAGGCAGAGACACTTTTGTGCATGCCAGGAACACTTGCAATGGCCCTCAGACTTTAGCATTGCCTCTTGAGCCAGGATAAATAGCCAATAAAGATGTTGGGTACCCAAATAGAAGCTCCCACGACCTGACTTAGGACAGGAAGCCCCCATCCTACCTTTTAAGGCACTCGTGGAGGATCTGATAGGGAGACAACAGTCCGGCCTTGCTGGTCAACTCGTACACCCGCGAGTCCTCAATACTGATGTGGTTAAAATACTACAAAACAAAGCAGCCACTCCTAAGTACTGGCCTTGCAGAGCTGTTCCCATGCTGTCTGCTTTCCCCAGAGGCTTCCTGTACTCCTTATCACCTCACAGAGGACCACACACCTCCCACTTCATTGAGCCTCTGAGATATGAACGTGGAGCTATTATACACCAGGCTGATGAGAGTGCCATGCGTGGGGTGGAAGACCCTGGTGCAGTGAGGGCCTGGGCTGCACAGCTAGCCAGCCTGGGAAGCCTTTTCTGAATCTGAATCTTTAGATTTCACACAATTAGTCAGAAATCTAAAGATAAGCAATCCTGGAGAAAAACCTGAAGATCACCATAAGTGAGATTACAGAAAAGAAAAGGTAAGCCAAACAAAAGCTGCAGGATCTTTGTGCTGAAAATGACCAACATCAATGAAAGACATCAAAGAAAACTTCAGTAAATGGAGGTTTTACAAATGAGAAGACTGTTGTTAAAAATAGCAATTCTCCCCAAATGTATCTATAGATTTAACACAATTTTAATCAAAATCCCAGTAGAATTTTTTTGTATATATTGACAATGTTTCTAAATTCCATATGGAAAGGTGTTTTTGAAAAAGAACAAAAAGAATTCACACTATTTGATTTCAAGACTTCAAGTTATCATGACAATGTGGAATTGGTGAAAGGACACACAGATCAAGGGGACAGAATGGAAAGTCCAGAAAGAGACCCATACATGCACCATCACTTGGCTCCTGATAAAGGTGCAAAGGCAATTCCAGTTAAACATAAATCTAATGTATGGCCCAGCAAGCCCAGGCTAAGTGGTTACCAATGCTCACATGGAAACCTGGACAGCTTCACAGCACCCTGTTGCTAATCACTCAAAATTGGGAACATGCCCTATACCCCTCAAGTGGGGGAAACACATCCACAGGGCCCTGTGGTGGGCACTACTCAACAGTAAAACAACCCAGCCATTGACACAGGCACCGGCACGGAGGGTCCCATGTGCATCATGTGCACTCACAGCCTGGTTCAAAAGCTGCCTACCCTGTGACTCCATTGACAGAATATTCTGGAACTGCTAATCTATAGGAATAGTTCAGTGCCTATCAGGGTATACAGGTGGAGGGAGTTTTGACTACAGAGACAATTTGAGAGAATTGGCGGGGGGGGGGGGGGGGGGAGACTATTTTCAAATGTCTTGTGTCATGATTGTATTCCTGGTTACATGACAAAACTATGCATTTGTCAAAACTCAAAGAACTGTACCAAAAAGTGAATTTAACTCTACATAAATTTAAAAATAAATTGAAAAGGAAAAGAAAAATTCTGGTCACTAATGCCTAAATTTTAAAATATCTGTGTACCAACCAACCCACAGCTAAGGTAGAACAGGGAACCAGAGCTAAAGGAAATGCCTATTATACCTAAGGGGGAATATATCACTTAGCAGGATAAGGAACACACATATCCTACTAAGGCTGGAGGAGCCATGGAACACGCAAGCCCTGGGTCGCCATGCTGGCCAGAGTGAAAACTGGGCAGCTCCTGCTAAGGGAACTACAGGATGCCAAACACAAAAGTAAGCAAGCACAGAGGCTATATGCCCCCAACCGGGGATTGAGCCTGCAACCCAGGCATGTGCCCTGACAGGGAATCAAACCCCAATTGCCTGGGTCCTAGGCTGACGCTCAACCACTGAGCAGCGCCCGGCCGGGCTAAAATATCTCAGCTTTAAAAAAAACATGGTCAAAAACCAATGTTATATATCACCATATTAATAAAGTAAAAGACAAAACCACACAATCATCTCAACAGATACCAAAAAACTATCTGAGAAAATCCAACATCTATCCCTGGCAAAAACTCTTAACAAACCAGGAGTAGAAGAAAACATCCTCAATCTAATACGATCCACAAACAACACAGCACGCTAAGTGAAAGAAGCCAGTTCATTTCTATGAGATGTCCAGAAATGGCAAATCCATAAAACAGCCAGTAACAAATGTATAGAGACAGAAAGTAGATTAGTAGTTTCTAGGTGTTGAGGAGCTAGGGAATGGGGAGAATTGGGAATTATTAATAAAATATTCTAAGGTTAGACTGTTGTGATGGTCACATACAAAAAGCCACTGAACTGTACAGTTTAAAAGGGTAAAATTTATGGTATATAAATTATATCAATAAAGCTTTTATTTATAAAATGCATTCTTCAGAGTTTGAGAAGACCTTGTTACAAATCATAGAATCAGATTTACCCAAAAAAGGTTCACAAGTAGTTTTAAGTGATATTTAACATAAAGAATAATCTAACTTTTGTAGACTGCCTCAAAGGTTCATTCTTACCACAAATCTACTACAAGGAGAGAGCCAACTTACTTCCAAATACATTTATCGCTCAAAAGCAACTTCCTACTACCAATTACAAGACACAGGGGACAAAAATAGGATAAAAATGACATTTTTTCCCATGCTGACACAAAGATAAGCAAGTTTCCCCTTTTATGAAATATGAACAAGGAAAATATCCAAAGCTTGGATAATTAAATCATTGAGCACAGCCTGCACTAACAGGGTTAGTTTGGAATCACAGTTCCAAACAGGGCAGTCATGACACTCACCTCAAGCTCTTCACTGTCTTTGGGCTTCTCCTCAGAAGTCTGTTTAACAAAGTCAGGGATGAGGATTTCCAGAGTAGCTCGGGCTGTGGAAAAAAACCACCACCCTGAGGATGAGGGCTTGGGTCCAGCCTCCTTCCCAAATACAGAGCAAGCTACACTGGCTCCTCCACAGGGAGGACCACGGACCCCAGGGACCCCATGGCTCAGGGGCACAAGGACCCCAGGGAGCAGCAGTACTTTAGAGACAGGGACAGTAGTGGATGGAAAAGAGCACATCCTAAGAAAAGGAGGTAGTGATTGAGGCACTTTTGCCCTGAGGCACTTGTAGCAGGTCAAGGAAGAGAAAATGTGCATTTCAGGGGAATCATGTGACATGCAGGCAAATGGCTCAGCAGAACCTGAACCAAGTAGGGAGGACTACAAACTGAGCAGGTTGTGTGAATGTGGCAGGGAAAAGCAGCCAGATCAGATGGATCCCCTGGAGAAAGCATCTGCAGGACAGAGCACAGGGATGACTCCATGCTGAGTACAGATGCCTGAGTGAGCAAAGCTGCCCCTCACCACTGGGATGGGAAAGTGGGACACTGGGGGAAGGGTGTGTGTGACAGTCTGACCCTGTAGGGTTGTAGCGCTAGCAAGACATCCAATTGCAGGTAGAGAGCAGCTGGGGTCTGGGCAGAAGTGGATCCCTATACAAGGGGAGATTGCAGAAGGGTCCTGCCACCACAATATCTCCACCCCCCATGCTGGGCCCTGCTCTGTGCCTTATCTGCTCCATGGCCCCAATAACACCCAGTCTGTTGAGCTGAAAAAGTCTTTTGGCAGAGTTTCTCAAAAAACGGACAAAAGGCTTTCCTAGAGAACGAGGCGCAATGTGAGCCCAGCACAGCCTCACAGAGAAAGGACAGACAATAATGTATTATTCCAATTGTACTCAGCATACACCATCAAAAGAAAGGAACACCAAGGGAAACACTGAGTTCCATGAGCAAAAACATTTTCACTGACCTAAGACCCAGTGAGACTTTAACAAAACTGACTTAGTTCACATTCTGTGAAGGGCAGAGCTGCTCTGGAAAGTAATATAGGAATGGTAGAAACTGTAAGAACTGACCTATGGGTACCAGGGCCTAGGGTGCACCACACATCTACCCTGCAATGTGGTCCACTCCTAAGAAGAGGCCAAATATCCCTGATGCTGGGGTAAACAGCTTTTGGAAAAGAATGCCAGTAACTACTAGTGCTGGGCACAAAAGCAAGCAGCACATACACAGTCAAAAAGAGCAATGAATTTTAACCAGAAAACAAGCTTTCCCATGGATCTGGTATGTGTTCAATGAGTGGCAGTCCCAAATTTGGAGTCTGAACGACTCAGGAAATCATCCTCACAAATGTCAAAACCACTTGAAGAGAATGCCAACAGCATGCTGATTCACCTGTTCTTCATCTCCTAGCATGCCCACGTTTTGCTGTTTAAATACAAACCCACTCTAGAACATGTGCCCAGCACAGCCAAGTCAGCTCTGTGAGTAGGGAGGAAAAAGGGTTGGGAGATTTCAGCCTGGCTGCCAATGAGTAGAGAAGGAAACAACTCTTATTTCTCAGATTTTACTTTCTATATTTAACTTTCCCAATGAGCACATAATTTTTAAAAATCAAAATAGATAATTACATAAACAAAATGGATTTTCCCCACCCATATCCCTCCCGCTTGGGCTGCTGCTCAGCCCTCCCCAGCCAAGAGGAGGGGTAGACACAGCGGGTAGCATGGGGCTTTGACACCTAAGCAGGCACATTACCAGCTTTATTCTTCGCAAGTTTTTTGCTGCTTGCAGTTCCAGATCCATAGGTCACACCATCAATGGTCACCGAGGCGCCAAAAGGCTCACTTGGGTTCTCTTAAAATTAAAATTACTGTTTTAAAACACACTTGGCAAGACATTAAAAGCGGGCTTGTGCGCACGTGAACGCGCGCACACACACACACACACACACACACACAATCTGCTCATACCAACAGACAAGTTGGGGCCAAGACTGCTGCTGGAAGGCAGAGAACTGAGGACTCCGTGAGGCACTGAGATGGGACTGAGATGGTCAGCAGGGAGAGAACACAACAAGAAAATTTCAAGAAAGGGGAACCATGGGATAGTGAGCTGGAGGAGAAACAAGAGGTCAGACACAGAGACACAGGTACCAACGTCTGTGAAAGACGGACAGGACTGTGAGAGGCAGGGATGCACAAATGTAGTAAGCCAAAGAAATGACATGAAAAACAATTAGTAATTCCTAGGTTCTGGCTTCCAAGGGAACACAAATTGGTTTTCACAAAGGTATGACATGGAAGAACAGGAGACAGCTGATGGCAAGTGCAGGCCTGAAGTCCATTCATCCACCTGGGGGAGCCTAGAGACAGTGGGAGGCCTTCCTCGGAGCAAGGAACAAAAGATGATGGGGGGAGGGAGGCGTATGAACAATAAAGGGGGAAGCAGAGGCAGTGATCCTTAGGCTGGACACATTCCATAAAAATGAACTGTCTATCCGCAACATCCTTCTCCTGTCCTTCCCTTTCATTTCTATCCCAGCAAACAGCCAACTCCCTCCTCCCCAGCCATGACCGAAGTTAGGTGTGTGACTTTAAGACTGAGACGAGGAAAGTCAAACTTACCACATTCAAAGAAATTATAAACTGGGCGGACCTTGAGGACACGCTGCATGTACTCGTGCAGGATGCAGACCTCGGATTTCCCGTTGGGGTTAATGACAAATTCTGTGACAAGAAGGACCAGCTCAACAACAGTCTGAGAACCCCACTATAAGCTAGCACTCGGGACCTGGCACCATCCAAGTTACCAAGTTATTGAATTAGAGGCTCACTGCCATGAATGTGTTGGACCTCTGCATTCATAGGGTAAATGTAAGCTTTGAATTAAAATGCAACTCACACACAAAGTATACATTTTAAGAACATCAAATGAAAAATAACAGTATAACCACTCTGCCAATGTTACAATTTACAAGCCTCAACTCACCTTTCTTCGTGGGTGCATCCTGCACAGATAGAGTAATGAGCTTCTGATTGGCCGGCAGGATGGGCCTCTCGGACTCCGCCTGTTTCCGTTTCATTTCTCGATTAAACTGCCGCCGCTCGGCCCAAGTTCTGAATTTCTTCACAGTAACTTGCTCAAAGTCAAAACGCTTCTCCAGGTAGTTCCGAAATTCCTCAAGATCTGTAAAAGATTTACCAGAGAACCAAATTACTAATTTTCAATGTAAGTTGTTTCCTCTGCCCAGTGAACAGGACAGCGATGGCCTGCCCATCAGACAGGCCCCACCATGCGATACCCACTGCTCTTTCCGTGCCTCTTTCGAAGGGCATGGAAAGCAAAGAAAGGTCCCTTCACTCAGCCAGCTCAAATTATTCTGACAGGTCCTTGTGAACAAACTTCTGGGATATTCTTTTAGTTAATTTGAAGCAAGAACAAGGATTTTAAAAAAAGAAATAATGCTTAAAAAAAATCAGATGGCCTTTAAGGCTGTCACCCCCATATCAAACAGGGACATGACTGCCAAAGGCACTCAGGGGGGCTGTGCATCCACTGCCCATCTTGCTCTCTCTCTCCCCTCCAGCCACCCTGGCAGCCTCCAAATTCAGTCACACACTCAGGCAGCTCAGGCCTTGGTACTCATCATGCCTCTCCCCACTTGGTCCCTGGCTCAGACCCACAGCTCATCCAAGTGTCTTGCCTCCATTGAGTACTCCTCCACCCCACCATTCAGTGAAGTTTCCAGGAGCCTCCCACTTTTACCATTACACCTACTACCCCCTTCTCCCCAGGACTTCCTAGAGGTTCCCATCAGCCTCAACAGTTTCCTGCCTGCCTCCTACCACTCAAGCGTGTCATCACACCCAGCCCTAAGAGAAGTCCCACATGAAGGTGGAGACAGGGGTTATGTGTACAAAGACCAAGATGTAGTGTTTTAAAACAAAAGAATGCAAAACAATATGCTTGCACCTACTTAACTATAAACTGAAACTACATACTTCTTTACATATGAATGCAGAGAAGTGACTCTGGAAATAAGTACCAGTGGTCACCTCTCACAGAACATGTCAGAATTGAGAGGCAGGTGTTTTAGAAAAATGGGAACACATTCATTTACACGTGCATAAAAGATGGTATGAAAAAATAAACTGGTCTCAGAGAGCTCCCTTCCAGCTAGGTCGCTGAGAAAAGCCCCAACACACCAACAGAAGACAGAGGAAGCTGACTTGGATAGGGGAGGAAGGCATACCAGGCAGACAAGTTGAGGGGAGACCAGGTCCATCCACTGGGGGGAACTGGGAGACCAGTAAGACTGCCCTTTCCCCAGATGTCCAAGGCTCCAACCAGCACACTGCTTCTCCCCCCCGCTAGCAATTCTAGGGCTCCTTACATGGAATAGTTATGAGACAAGCCAAGCAGCAATACAATCAGAAAACCTGAAAACACAAAGTCCTCTTTGAAAAGATTTAGCAGGTGTACTAAAACAGTTTGCCATCACTGACGAGACAACTAAGACTTGAATGGGTAGCCCGGCTGGAGTGGCTCAGTTGGCTGAGCATCGTCCTGTGCACAGAAGGGTTGCGGGTTCAATTCCCCAGTCAGGGCATGTATGGAAGGCAATCAACTGATGTTTCTCTCTCACATCAATGTTCCTCTCTCTCTCTAAGCGTATCCTTGGGTGAGGAATAAAAATAACAGTAAATTTTTTTTTTAATTAAAATGCTTAAAAAATAAAATTAAATAGGTAGAACTAACCTAAAAGACACAGAAGAGTGAGAAACACCAACACACACCCGCAATTGCAGGATTTAAGCATGAAATGTCCACAAAATAATGACAGTTTCCCAACAATGAGTCCATGGATTGAAGCAGCCCACTCTGAGTGCATCAGGATAAATCAAAATGTCACACAGAATACATCCTACTGAAAAAAGACTTCAGGAAAGAACATAAAAATGACCAGAGAAAAGGTCAGTCCACACTAACAGTAGCCATCACCACGGCAGCATTGGCCATATTGACCCTGCAGAGCCCAAGAGCAGGGGCCTAGGGCGTGGGACCCAGGTAGGTTCTCCAAAGAACAGGGAGATGGGCCTTTCCAGCCATGCAGAGGTAGACAGAGGTCTCAGCAGTCCCTTCCTCACAGACATAACTAGGAACAGGTGGTCATCAGCAGAAGGAAGGGGATCCAGGGAAGGCATGGAATGTAGTAGCATCCCTGCAGACAGTACAAGGTGGCAAAGGGGAAAGAAAGAGTTCAGTCTGGAAACTTACCAACTGATTCGTCTTTGCACACCTCAACTTTGGCCTTCACCTGCCCCAGGGCCCCAGGGGCAGCCTCAGCTCCCAGCAGGTCCTTCTCATCTGGGGGCCCCGAGTCGGCCCCCATGGAGTCAGGCTCTTCCAGGGGAAACTCCAGCTCTGCAGATCGGCCGAGGGGCTTGACAGGGGATACCTCCCCACTAGGGGCAAGCTCACTGTTTTGCTCCCTCTCCTCATTGTCCTTCATTTTCTTGTAATGCAGACAAGGGATGCTACTCAGAGGAGGGTCATGTTTCTGTGGGTAGTAAAATTGCAACAGATTATAAGCATGAACCCGGATGTCTGAATATCTGATGTATTTCACCTGCCTCGGCTTGGATATGATGCAGTGTGTGCAGATGTGCACGTTCTTGTCTTTGAATTTACAAGACTAAATTCATGACTGATGCATTCCCTACCCGTATGCTTCCTGTTCCCAAGAAGTATGGTCTGGACCAGGTGACCACCCGAGACTCTCTGTGTAGGTACACGGGGACTCCGGAGTTATGGAATGTCATGATCCACCCATCAGGCAATGGTTCTGTAGGTGGGCGGCCACGACCTGCACAGAAGAACATCCTATAATCACTTGCAAAACACAAAAGCTATTGGGATTTTTTTTAAATTGACATACAGCAGATAAAAACGGTAAAACAGACCAAATAGTGAAAAGAACCTCTAAGAACTAAGCAAGTAGGAAAGTGCCCCACCTTCCGGATAGAGCCCATCCCAGCCCTGTCTTGTTGCTTGGTACCTCCCAGCACGTTCTGTGCATGAAATTGTGCTCTCCTTGTACTTGTTTATCTGGGTTTAACCAACAGAGTCTAAGTCCCTCTTTGACAGCAGGGAGCTGCCTGCCTTGCTCACTTTTTACTGCTATGCCTAGAACAGCATGTGGTGCATGAAGGAGCCTCGGGGCTGCCTCCAAAGCTAGTGAGGACCATGGACACTCAATTGCTCACCTTCCTGCACTGGCTGTGGTCAGAGACACCCTGAGGCTGGGCAAGCTTTGCAAATAAACTGCACATCTGTTGAACACTACTCCCTTGGACCAGATGACAAACTTTCATTGTAACTAAGCTGCAAAACTCTCACCAGCATATAAAACACTACTTCAGCCCTGGCCAGCATGGCTCAGTGCTTAGAACATCAGCCCGTGCACCAGACATGGGTTCGATTCCCAGTCAAGGGAAGTATCTGGGTTGTAGGTTCGATCCATGGCCCTGGTAGGGGCTGGAGCAGGAAGCAACCAATCGATGTCTCTGTCACACTGATGTTTCTTTCTCTCTCTCTCTGTCCTTCCTCCCTCCCTCCCACTCTCTCTAAAAAAAAAAAAGAAAAGAAAAAAGAGGCAATGGATAAAATACCCTTGGGTGAGGACTGAAAACAACAACAAAACACTAATTCAAGTTAGTATATTTCTAAATCAGTTTTAAAACACTACTCACAACCCCTTCCTTGCTTTATAGGCAATCAATAAAAAGCTCAAGACTTGTTATCCACTTGATACCAAGCCCAGCTGCTGGGAAAAGCATAAGTTAAAATTTTTGGAAACAAAGCAAATGAAATCTACAAAAATATATACACAATGAAAACAGCACCACTGACTCTCATGAAAAGGAGTGGCACCCCAGTATCAGGTCGCCACCCAGAAAGGAGGGCTGGCCCTAGGCCTGACACCCACAGTGGCCTACACTGGACAGCTGGCCCCTGGGAGGGAGTGCTCCAGGTCAAAAGTGCATCAACCCTGTCAGGCACTCTCCCCAGTGAGCCAAGGGCCAAAGAGCTGCCTTACACCAACTGTGAGCTAAGTCAGAAGAAGCAAATGAAATACAAGCCAAGCACAGGTGCATCCGGGCCACTCATTTATGACTACGAGTGGTCATAAAGTTGCCCTGGCTGTCTAAAGAGATTACATGCCACTCATATGCAGTCTGTGAGCATGAGGACCAAACTGCACTCCTAAGAGGGAGGCACCACTGCCAGGCAGGCTGCCAGATGGTGAAGCTGCAGAGTGAAAGGCAGTGCCCATGCAGGTAGGCCAAGTGGCCAGGCATACTGCTAACCTGTACACTGCTCAGGACCGACACAACTTTATCTGCTAAGAATGAGGTTGCTGAAACCACAAAAAGAGCACAAAGCAAATCTGCCAGAGGTACCGAGGTGAAGACTGCCCCTCAACCCTTTCTCAGGAAATAAGACCCAAGTTCATCTCTGTCGGCAATCAATGAATCCAACACCTGTCCTATTCCAACCACTAGCCAACACGGGCAGACATGCCTGCCAACCACTGACACATCCACTACACAGCCAGGGGAGAATGCATACGACCTGCCCCTTGATTTCCTCCCATCACATTTCATCATCTTCTACACCCTGCACCTCAGCCTAAGCTGTCACCTGTCTGCCCACCTGAGTCCCCAAGCATCTCTTCAGCCCCTCTCCACTGTCCGACTGCCCAGCCCAACATCTCCACCTGGACACTCACAGGTGCCTCCAGGACAGGATAGACAGAAACCAACAGACTCCAGACTGGCACTGCACTGGCAAAGGAGCTTGGCAAACAAAACTCTGGGTGTCTCCCCACTGCTCTCCACACTGTCCTCAAACCCAAGTGTAAATCCCACTGCCTGCACCTTCAGAACATCTCCACCTGTACACCAGGAGCTCCCACCATGCCCACCTGAAGTACGCATGTCATTCTGCAGCCACAGGAGCCATGCACTTAGATAAAAATTGTTTAATATTTGTATGCTTTTTTTCCCACCAGCTATAAAGATACATTTTTTCCAAATTACCAGTATCCTTTTAATTTTAAAATATATGTTTGTTTTAAAAACCAAATCATTAGGTTTAAGATTTTTTATTGAGAGCAATTATGCTACAATAAGGCTTACTCTACCATCTACCATCTTTTGTTTTATTTTGTTTTCAAAATCTGCTTTCTTCTAGTGGCTTTCCCCGAGAGCAAAAGAGTCTAGAACTTGGACCTTGACCTTCACTTGCCACCATGCTGAGCACCCACCTCTAGCCTCAGCCTCTACACATTGGATGCTTGTCTTGTCGTCTCACCAATGTCCCCTCCTCAGGGGTCCCCTCCCAGTTCCTCTCCAAGACACCAGCCTCTCTGGTTTCCACAGCACACACCATGATCTGCATCTGGGTGGTAGTGCTTCTGGGTGCATCCTTGGGTCTCATCTGTTTTTCCTTCATCAGACATGATTATCTTGCCCTCAAAAGCGTGCGCACGCTGCTGTCTGGTATTCCAAAAGGCTCTCAAACCTACACTTCTGCGAACACTCACTACTTTTTTACCCAACTTACTTTTGAGCACTGTTTTAATCTTGGTCATCATTGGCTGCACACTTGTCTCTCCATCAGATGGATGGTCGCTGTCTCCTCCATATTTCTCCTCCACTCTCCTCTTTTTGGGAGCACAAAGGCCTTCTTCCAACAGAGCATCAACATCGTTGTCAAAATCATCCTGCAAAACATACTGTTCAGACACCATGGCCCTGGCACCTACATTCCTGCACCATGGGCAAGCTTAATGACACTAGTGAGAAAGGACACAGAAATGAGGCACTCTGGAAGGGACCTAGATGTGCCTTTATGGTGCATGATCATCTGAAAAACAAACAGGATGAAACCAACAACTGAAGCCAAAAGGCTTGGTCCCGGAGCACATCTCAGCAGCACTTTCCAACTCAGGTTGGGTAAAAGGTACAAGGCTGACCTGTCAGCCAAACTTTTTATTAATTTAAAAATCTGGACTCTTTATGGCTGTCTCTTTTCCACATTAACGTTATTCCACCTCAAATGGGCTTTTTTTCTCTGCAACATCAGCTTACAAAAGATGCTGCAGTTCCCAAACACCTCTCTTTGGGTTTTGTTAAGAGCACTCCAAAGGAGAGGTCACCGACATACCTCGTAGGAGAAATTCAAGGCCTCTTCATCCATTCTGTCTCTTTGCACGATTGCTTTAGCCGTGAACCCGCCTGCTCCTTCTTCATCTAGCTCCAAATTGTCAGTAAAATCTTCTAACTCATCGAGCACTGCATACTCCACTCTCTTTTCCTGATCCAGCTCATTCTCCTCATCCTTTTTATCAGCACTCTCACCCCCTATGCCTACCCCATTACCAACACTCCCGCCAAAGGGACAAGCATGCATGTCTCCACTGACAGGGCTAAGGGCCAGACCGCACTCTGCACGAGCGTCGCGCTCCACTCCTGTGTACAGCACCTTCCTGTCCTTACTCCTGCAGCTCTCGGTAAAGCTCACACTAATCTTTACATCCTTAAGCAACTTAAGGTCAGGGGAGAACTTCCGGACCGCAGGTGCGTGCCGGGCGGTGCGCGGGCTGTAGCCACTACAGTTCGGGTCTATGAGGAGGCGGGCTTTAGAGAAGGATCCTTTGGAGAGAAGAGAAGCTCCGTAGAAGTTGAGTGGGTCCTCAGCAGGGGGTTCGGCCTGTCCATCACCACCAGAGCCAACGTCCATTACCTCTGCATCACTGGACGTTTGCAGGGGAGGTGGTGGAGACTGTTCACGGGGCAGCGCTTGGAGGGGGCAAGCACGTTTCTCCATCACTGCTTCTCCTGCGGGCTCACGCGGGAGAGGAGAGGGACTCTCATATGTCTCCATAGTAAAAGTGGTTAAAACTATTTTAAAAGACCAGTTTTTAAAAACCTTACATAAATCTATACAGCTAACATGCACAAGTCCGTTGAGACCCGGTGCCGTCCTGCCCGCGCTGCACACGCTGGCGGCTTAGTCAAGCTGGCCACATTGCTCTTTTCATTAATGTAGACAGCTTTTAGAACCACTGCCTCAATTATTGGAAATCACAATGCACTCAGCTTAAATGACTGACGACTAAGCGAGTCTGTCTTCATGCCAAAGTGGCACCTTTCTTCTTCTACCTGCAAAGAGATTTAAAAACATCGTCACAAAATGACAGAAACCTTTCGCTTCCCTGGTACCAAAAGTCAAGTGCTATTAACATTGTAGCAAAGAAAATAATACTGCCTAAGAGAACCTTTTAGGCTTTAAAACAAACTGCCTTTACTTTGTTTCTTAGAACCTAAATGATAGTAAGTCCAAAGTTAAATACTTTATTTAATAGTCCACTGTAGTTCCTACTTCAGAAGCATAAACACAATATTTAATCTTAAGGCTCAAAAAGATTAAAAAAAAAACCTACACTGAACTTCACCACAGCATTCCACTAACTCAGTTTATTAGGTAAGCAAGCACGTGGTGCAAGGCTGCCCTTTCCAGAACACACATAAGGTGTGTGGCCTTCCTCCGGCCATCAGAGCAACATCAATCTACTCACCTGCTAGGGCTGGGTCAGTCAGAGGGTGAGCACGAGACCCTCAGCTCAACTCTGCAGCACTAGGGCCTCAGAGGTACGGCCAGGCACTCTGCTACCCTGGAACCCCAGGGCTCTCCTGGGCCCACAAGGTGGCACGTGGACCGGGATAGTGATGCAGCGTGCTGAAGTTGCCAGAGGTGGCGTGGTTCTGTTCCCAGTAGAGGAGGGGGTGTGGCTGTGGGAAGGGAGCCAGGCCAGGGTTGGTGGGGCAGCTGCAGGAGACAGCTGGAGCCAAGGCACAGGGAGTTCTAGGTACCATCTGGAGCCTGGCTCCATCCTGGGGGCAATGAGGAGCCACCCAAGGTGAGGCGACTCTCATGCCACAGTTTAATCCCTATTTGAGAAAGGAGACTAACCCCTGTGCCCAAGGTGTAGGAGTCCTGTAGGCCAGAGGGCCAAGGTGTGAAAGAGGAACAGGAGCCTTTAAGAACAGTGAAGACACCGAACTAACCACTCTGCTGAATGGGTAGATGTGGAGAGCACAGACAAGAGGTAACTGAAAGCAAATGAGGCTTTTCCCTGGAGGACACATGTTCCAACATTCAGGCAGGAGCCAGTAGAGAATAGATGAAGCCTCCAGGCAGACCTGTGCAGCAGGTGCTGAGGCCACAGCTCTGGAACTGTTAATGGCCCAGAGAAAAATGGCCAGAACACATTAGGGAGGTGGTAGTCATCAAAACCACAGAAGAGAGGCTGCCCAGAAAGGGAACACAGACAGAGAACAGGGTTGAGGACACAACTCTGAGAAGATTCACTCCAGAGGAAGCACGACAAAAGGGCTGATACGAGGCTGAGAAGGCAGCTCAGAGGGGCAATCCAAATCCCAGAGGTATGCAGGAGGCCTGGGTATCAGAGCAAATGCACATGCAGGTGCGCGCGCGCGCACACACACACACACACACACACACACACACACACATGAATATGCCATGCACAGGGGTACAGATACACTCATGCATGCCCATATATGCACGTGGCAGCGTGACTGGTTGCACAAACAGGAATCAGCAGTTATCACACATTTTAAAAGTTTGGGGTAAAGGAACACGGTGTGGTGGTTGTACTTTGAAGATGGCACAACATAAAAACCAGGAACTTGTTTAGATTTAATCAATTCATTCAACAAATACTGTCCACTCCAAGGCACTACCATGAATAGGAGAAAAGGTCCCCACCACCTGGACACAGTTGAAAGGGCAATGATCACCGAGCTGTCACTCTATTTCCAAGATTCTAAGGTGTCCTTACTGTTCTGATTTCAGTGGTAACTTAACACAGTACCTCCCCAGAGCTGTGTCCATCAAAGGTGTTAAGGATGAAGGAACTGCAGCACACAGATAATGACAGATAGACTGAACTGCAGTAAACACACAAGAGGCTGCAACCAGAGAGGCACCAGGAACACTAAGTAGAGTACTGCCAGTCTCCTGGCAACCAAGAAAGATCATTTTAAGAGAAGGACATGCAGGTCAGTATGCCCAGTACTACAGAGCACAGATCAGACCAGGACCAAAACCCTCAACACCTGGCAAGTCTGCCCAGACTCCAGCTAGAGTCAATCCCTGACTCTAGGGGCTGGGGAAAAAACCTAAAATGAGCAAGATATGAGGACATGGGGGGATTGAAGATAAATGGCAGTACAAGATGGAGAATGCCTGCTACCATGTTAAAAGGCTAAGAAGCGGCCATGTAGAAGCACAAAGCAAAGATGACAATGATAATATAACAAGGAGGCCTTGAAGAGGTGCACAGGGTGGGGCTGGAGAGCTGTGGAGAAAACTGTGAGCTCCCTGGGAAATCAGGAAAACCTGCCCAGCCCCAGAGGGCAACAGCTCGAGATGCAAAACCCCACAGTGGGGCAGTCCTGGACAAGTTTCTTACTTTCCCTCCACAAGCTTTGACTACTCATTCAACAAGTGCTTGCTGAACACCTTCGATGTGGTGCACACACACTATCCTAGATGCTGAGGACACCAAACAGACAAAATTCGTGCCCCACAGAGCTCACATTTTAGCAGGAGATGGTCAAGTAACAACTACGAAAAACTGAGAAGTGCTCAAGAGAAAACAAAGCAAGGAACTGGGGAAGGGGAGGCAGCTTCAGAAAGGGTGGACAGTAAAGGCCTCGCAGCCAGTGTCCATCTGAAGGTAAGGAGAGTGAGTCAAGTGGGTAGCGGGGGTGTGAGGAAGGGACATTCCAAGCACACAGAGAAAACAAAGGCCCTGGGGTAGGAGTGTGGTGTGGCAGGTGAGAGCAGTATGCCGAGGGTGAATGAGAGGAAGCCAAGTCTGTGAGGGTGAGCAAGACCAGGACTCTGGCTCTTGTCTTGAGATGGGCCACTGGACAGGAAGGTCCAAGCAGTGAGGTCACATGACCCAAGGACAGCAGTGGCAGCCAGCTCTCAGCCGACCCTGTTCTAAGTGCTCCATGCATTTTCATTCTCCAGTGCTCACACAGCACTGAAAGGTTAAGCAATTTGCTCAAGGTCACACAGCTAGAAAAGTGGTGGAGCTGTTTTACCACCCAGGCAAGTTGATTCCAGTCTGTACTGCAATGTAAAAGAACCATTCTATGTCCAGAATTTTAGGAGGGGGTTGAGGGGAAGGACATGGGTGAGAGCAAAAAGAATTAAGAGGCTTACCAGGCTTAAGCCGAAATGGTCCTGAGGGTTGTATGTAGGCCTGAGAGGAATCCAGGTGGCTCCAAGCTCAAGAACAGAGCTGTCATGCACTGAGGTGGTGAAGGCAGCATGAGGAGTGTTTTGGGGTAAAGATCGGGGTTTAAGTTTGGACATGGCTACTTGGCATCAAAGTAACGCAGAGATGTGGAAGAGGCCACTAGAAAAGTCAGGCTGCAGTTCAGATGGAAGGCTAGGGCTGGAGATGGGGATGGAGATGTCACGGCATTAAAGTCACGAAGCTGGATGAGATCACCAAGGAGAGGAGGGCAACTACAGGAGAGGCCATGACTGGGCAAACCAATCAGAAGTTTCCTACCCCCAAGGTCATGGTTAAACTATAAAACAACACTTGGGAACTGCCCCACACAGTGCCTGGCCATAAAGGACTCAAAAGATGGTTCATCTTGCCACTGGCCTCACTAGTGCTTCAGATGATCTAACACATGGATGCAAATCTTGCTTGCCAAGTGGACTGTAAGCCAGCAGCAGACTCACAGCAGGCTTCCCTGAATCCCTGACACAGGGATAAAACCAACATACTTGGACAGCACCCTTTGTTGGAGTCCACTTACTGGGCTGGCATGGAGGCACAGCTGTGATAGTACAAAGCTGTGGCTGCTGCCTTTTGGTCAAGCCTCTCCTCCTGCGGCTTCCCGCCCAGCCCAGCAGCAGTATGACCTCATCCATTCCTTTTGTCATCCTCCAACTCACAGGCAGCACCAACGACTGGCCATTCACTCCCTTTGGTGAGCGAAGGCCAGTGACGGGGTTGCCCACAGCCTGGTGACTGAGAAGTCCATTCTGCTGCCAGGAAAGAGAGGGTCCTGTCCTGGTAGTTGGCCTCGCAGTCATCAGCACTAGACTGGACTGCCCAGCATCGAGCATCGGGTAACAAGGTACATGCAAACATGCAAAAACGTAAATCAAATTCCTACCATGAGCAACCCAAGTCCATCAGATGATATTTGACAGGTACAACTGTCAACAGGTTGCCACCTTACATTTATTTCTACCACGATCATTGTTATAGCAAAAGCACATTCCGGTTATCTATGTGATAATCAATTCATGAGTATTCAGTGGACGAAAAGACTTGGGCGGCTTCTCAGATTTCCCGCAGGGTCCTAAGCGAGCACTACAATGTTCATACCTTTCCCGCCTGAAAGCGATGCTAAGGCTTCGGGCCCACAGGGCGAGGGGTTTCTTGACACTCGCGCGGTTAACTTGGGCGGAAAGCGACCGGCGTTGGCGCCACCTGGGCCCCGGGCCCGCCCCCCCGGCCACAGTACCTCACCGTCCCACCCCCCCGCCGGGCGGGACTCCAGCCCGGCGCTCTCCCAGGCCCGCCGCCCTAATACTTCACAAAGGCCGAGACTCCGCGTGGCCAGGCCCTCCTCACGCACACCCGCCCCACCCCGCCCGGCCCCGCCCCATCCCGCCGTGCCGCCGGGGCCCGCGCGGCCCTCCGCCCGAGAGGGTAAGGGCGCGCCCTCGCGCAGGCCGCAGCGCCCGCCCGGCCCGCGGGCGTCCCTCGCGCCCAGCACCTACCTCCGGCGCCCGCGGCCTGCCCGAGCTGCCCGCAGCCCGACCACAATGGGGAGACCCTCACTGCCCGGCCGCCACCGCCAACCAGAAAGGCCACCCAGGCTCTCCCGGGTCGGCGGGACCCGCCTGCCGCGCGGGCGAGCGGAGGGCGGGCCTTGGCGGCGCGTGGCCAATCCCTGGGCGCGGCCGCCCCGCATTGGGGAAACCGCGGAGCGGGCTGCGGAGGGCGCCAATCGGCGGCGTAGGGCTCTCGCGGCCTCGGCCCGCAGCCCAATAGCGCAGCCGCGCGGGCGGGACCAGAAGCTGAGGCCGCGGCCGCGCTAACGGTCACAGCCCGGGCGGGGCTCGCCGCGCGGAGGGCGATCGTCGCGAGGAGCGCCGGGAACGGGGCGCGCAGGGGACGCCGGGAACAGGGGAGCGCGGGGAATGCCGGGAACGGGGGGGGCGGAGGACCCCGGGAGCTCGGGAATGTCGGTAGCTGAGGGCGCTGGGATGCTTCCCGGGCTTCCTCCGTCTCCAGTGTAGCCAGTGCAGGGGAGAGTGTCCACACAGAAGTTTTCCAATTAACATCATTAAACAGAATCATTGGGGAAAAAAATGACAAGTATCCTCAATTGTCTGGCACTTTTCCACTTGTTAATACTGTATCAGGAGCCTCAAGAAACGGAGGATATAAGTAAATGAAGGGACCACTCTTCCTTAGTTAGACCAGATTCCCAGTAAGTAAATGTAGAAAGAATGGAGTAATAGAAAATATCCCACTTCACATTAACTGCTTCAGACAAAAATCATAGATCTGATAAAACGTGGGCAAAAGTATGAGAAACCGGTGGTGAGTTTTACAGAGTTGCAAAGTTTTTCCCCCAAGATACTACGTTGCAAAGGGAAAATAGTAACTTTGCAGTGAAAAAAACGAGACACCACCTTAACAGTCACCAGCAAATGTACACATCCAAACTTATCAAATTATACACTGTAAGGATGTGTTGCATTGTACATTAATTACACCTGATAAAAATGAAGGGGGAGCCTGGCAGGGAGTGCCTCAGAGGTTGAGCATTGACCTAGGATCCAGGAGATCGCGGTTTGATTCCGGGTCAGGGCACATGCCCGGGTTGCAGGCTCAATCTCCAGTAGGAGGAGTGCAGGAGGCAGCTGATCAATGACTCATCATTGATGTTTCTCTCTGTCTCTGCCCCTCTCCCTTCCTCTCTCTGATATCAATAAAGATATATTTAAAAAAAAAAAATGAAGGGGGAAAGCCCAGCAGCATGGCTCAGTGGTTGAGCATCAACCTATGAACCCGGAGGTCACCGTTGGATTCCTGGTCAGGGCACATGCCCAGGTTTCGGGCTCGATCCCCAGTCGGGGGCCTGCAGGGGGCAGCCGATCAATGATTCCTCTCTCATCATTGATGTTGCTATCTCTCCCTCTCCCTTCCTGAACTCTCTGAAATAAATAACAAATAAATAATAAATAAATAATAAATAAAAAATGAAGGGTGGGGGAAAGCACCAGGAAAGGGATAAATTGTGTGCCTCCAGAGGAGAGGACATGTGTCACTTGATGTTTCTGCCCAAAAGGCTAAACCTGAATGTAATCACTAAGAAAAATCAGACAAACCCAAGTGAGGGACATTCTACCAAAAAACTGGCTGGTACTTTTCTAAAGTGTCAAGATCATGCAAGTCAAAGACAGACTCAGGAGCCATCTTTGGTAAAAGGAGACAACAAATGGTCGTGTCTGATCTGGATCCTAGATTGGAGGCTGTCTTAGGATAGGGATATTAGTGGGGCAATTGATAAAATTCAAATGTCTGTAGATCAGTTAATAGTACTGTATCAGTGCTAATTTTCTGGTTGTAATCATTTTACCATGGTTAGGTAAGGTGTTAAATTTGAGGGAAGTAGATGAAGGATATTGGAATTCTCTGTTTTATTTTTTGAAGTTTGTAGCAAGTTGAAATCATTTCAAAATGAAAAGGTTAATTAATAAAAGCAGGGAGAGGTAATATTGCAGGTGAGGAAACTGGAAGCCAGGCCCTTGCCTCCCTTCCTGCCCCTTTCTGTTCACCTGGCTGCCTCAGTGGTCAGCACCAGGCACCTCACAGTGGACACCAAGCCTCATGAGGGTCTGGTTCCTGGACTCAGTCAACTGCTAACCTTGGCCCAGTGCAGTCAGGGCCCATGGGAACCCTTGGCACATCACCATTCAACCACAGTCACCTCTATACACTTTGTTGCTTGGTGAGTTGGGGGCCCCACCCACCCCAGTCAGATTTGAGACCTCATATCTGCATCCTACAGCCAGCTTTCCACAAGGCCCGGAACCAACTAGGTGATGGACTGGGACTCTCACCGCCAGACCTCCCCCACATCCCTCACCTGGCTCCAGCCTCAGAGTCACAAAGACTGAAGCCTGGAATCTGGAACTCCAGACCAAGCTGGGGGAGGAAACTTCTGTCTGGGCTTTTGTTTCCACCTCAGCCTGACCCACCCATGAGCCAGGTCTCTGCTCAAGAGCCTGGGTGATGCCATCTGCTGGCACCTTAACGAAGTGATCATGGTCACCAGCAAATGTATACACATCCAAACTGTGAACGCTGAGAAAAAATTCCTTGGCATGTGGCAGCACAGTCACTGTCTTTATAGGGTGTTGCCCTGCGTGCATGTCTGTCGACGTCCAAATTTTCCCTTTTTTATAAGGACATAAGTCATATTTTTTTAGGGCCTACCCTAATGACCTCATTTTATCTTGATTATCTCTAATAAGGTCCCATTCAGAGGTCCTGGGGGTTAGGATTACAGCATATCTTTTAAGGGTACAAAATTCAACCCCTAACAATCACAGAACTACACCTTGAGCTGCCCCTTCCTCAGGAAACCTAGGCTGTTGGGGAGCCCTGGGCAGGCTGATCACAGAGGGGGGTCTATGACAAGGATGGGGAAGCTGTCCCTCAATGCCTTACCCCTGGGCAGAGGTGAACATCTTTGGAGGTTCTTCAATGCCTCTCCACCCAGCCCAGTGGTGCGCTATGAGGGTGGGCATGCCTGGCTAAGGTGGGTGCTGGCCTGGGGCACTGGTCCATGCTGTGGGGCAGCCCACTTGAGGGACTGGGGCTGGTTTCCTCTTGGGTATGGGGGCATGGGCTATGTCATCTATGGAAGCCCCCTTCAAGCCTGGCTCTGCTCAAGCACTTTTCTTCTGAGTTCAAGTGAGCCAAGGAGGGTATCAGGCCCCTCAAGTGGGAAGGATGAAGGGAGGAGCTGGCAAGTCGGGCCTGACGCAAGTCCACACCCCACCCCAAGCTCTCATTTCTCTGTGAAGAAAAATGACCCAAGTTGGGGGCCAAATTCAGAGGCAGAGGGAAGACTGGGTCATGGCATTGGACATATGGGACCCCTTTATGCTTGGCCTCAGATGAGAATAGGAGCTCCCAAGTGCTTGCCCAAAACCCTAGTCCTGGGGTTGAGACAGACCCCATTACCCTCTTACCCTGAAACCCACCCGATCACCTGGCCTCCATGGTCCACACCAAGTGCAGGTCTGACCACACTGCTCCCACAAGGGGTTCTCAGGGCTCCCCACTAAACACAGATAAATCCCTGGCTCCTCAGCCCAGCTCAGGAGGCCCTGCCACTGGTACCTACTATGTCCCATATATACATGCTTTCTTGAACCCCAGCTTCTGCCCAAAGACCCTCATAGCACTCAGGAGACCGTGAGCAAAGGAGAAAGTGGAAAGAACCTTGTATAAGCATCTGTGCCGTGGAAGCTCCTGCAGGCTGGGAGAACAGCTGCCAACCCATTGTACACAACAGCTCCATTTGTCCCCATCACACAAGTTAAGAACCTAGGATGCATGGACTCACCACAGCCTCAGAGTTTTATTATCAACAACTCACATTCAAGTACAGATTCCTGTGAAGTTTGATTCCCCAAGGAGAAGGGGTGGGAAGGGAGGGGCTGGCTGTGTCACCTCACTGAGATGGGCTTGCCCAGAACCCACAACCAGTGGGCAGGCAGGGCCTGACAGGCTCCTGAGGTGCCCAGCACACACATGACTCTAGTCACAGGACAATCCCATGCACATGGGACCCCCTAGTGCACACGGGACCACTGGATCCACCAATCAGACTGTGCTACTGTTGTGACAGTGGGTTTTTCTTGCTTCTGTCTCTTTCCTCATTCCAAATGTGGCCTGTCTCCCCCAAGAGCATGTCTAGTTGTCAGTAAGGAACTGGACTATGTCCAGGAGAGAAGGGGACACTTTTAAACAAAGATCTACTCCTGCTGTTTTGATCAAAGCAATGACCCACGGGCCAGAAGCACATGTGGGTGTGAGAGGCACACCTCTGCCTGTCTGGCACAAGTGCACGTGTGTGTACCTGGGAGTGTGTGTGTGTTCCAGCTATTGCCTGTGCCTGTGCCAGTGTGTGCTGTGTGTGTGTGCCCTATGGGTGTGCATGTGTGCCTGTGCACCTGTAGGCATGTATGTAAGTGTGTGCCTTGTGTGTGTGTCTCTATGCATGGTCAGGGCCAGGTGCATTCACACACATGCATAGCACACCTGGACCTGCCCCTGCCCCTGACCTGGCTGTTGGACTCTGTCACTCCCACTGGCATAAGGGTTGACCTCGAGCTGGATACAGAGACATGGATAGATCACACACAAATCAGTAAGCCCTGGTCCTGAGAGATGCTGGCTGAGTCACACATAGGTAGTGCATGTGCTGTGGAGGGTTCCCATCCAGCCCTCAAGGCAGGGCCTTAGAGGAGCCTGCTGGCCACACCCAGGCGTAGAACTTAGCTCTGTAGCCTAAACTCGTGGGTGACGGTCTCCCAGTGGGAAGGGTCTTTGTCTATCATGCTGCGCTCTGTGAAGGTCACGTGCCCATCTGCGTCCACGAGGATGACAGTGTTGGTTCTGGAAGAGAGCACAGGGCCCATATTCACATGCTTCCCTCAGCCCCCTGCCCGCCTGTCAAAGCCCCAACTGGGGTCAGATCTGAGACAGAAGGGTCAAGCCCATCACACCTGGGGCCTGTGGCAGGCACTCAGCATGGCTAGAGGCAGGTCACAAATGAGCAGCAACCTTGGAGAGTCAAAGGACCCTTCTGGCGTAGCTGGGCACTGAGCCTGGTGGGGCCTGGAGCTCCCAGGCTGGCTCCACAGGACCTCGTTTGACCAGTCCTATTGCCTCCACTCTGAAACACCCCAGCCTGCTCTGCCCACCATCCATAGTACAAGCCCCACCCACCCACCACTCTCACCAGGGTGAGCCCTGGGCACACAATGCACTTTCCCAGGACTCTCAGGCAACGGCCCAGCACCACTACGGACATTTGGCCACACTGAGCTCTTCCAAGAGGTCAACCTGTCAACTGTTTGGGGACTAGACCTTCACCCAGAAAACTCCCTTGTACCCTTCCTTGCCACCCCCCACTACTACATCCCAAATACTCAGCACACCTCTCCTCCTGCCTGGACCTCCCCAAGGCAAGTACTCCCTTAGCATCTGTCTCCCACTGATGCAGGGCAGGCACTGAGTCCCTAAGCAGACCCAGTGCAGGCTGACACCCAGAGACCTAGAGTGGTCACACGCATGCTGAAAACTGGGGGTCCCAGTCAAGATGGGACCCAGCAACCATGCATCCAGACAGGGAGTAGACCTGGCACTCTGCCTCACGCATGAAGTACACATGAGCGCACAATTTAGTCACAAAAGTAAGCCTATCATGAAGGAGGGACTTGAGGGTAATGATGCCCCTGCCAAGAAAAAAGCCAGCCCAGCCAGAAAGACTGCCATTCAGGTGTGCAACCCTCCCCAGGCCCGAGAGCATCACTGGGCCCTGAAGCATCAGTGCCAGGCATTCACACCATGCTGGCCTGCCTATTCATTCCCCCAGCCAGAGGGCTTGAAACTGTCATTTCCTGAAGGATGGAAGACTCAGAGGGGCCTGCCACCCTCTTGGTCAGCTGGTCCCCAGAACTTCACATGTCTATCCCCCTGCCCAATGCCCTCAGCATCAGCAAAGCCACAACAAGATTGGCTCATATCCTCCTGGGAGAACCACCTCCTTACTACATGGAGGCAACAATAACCCAGCCTCTCCCACTTGCGGGGACAGAAGGGGCTTGGCTCTCTCAGTCTCAAACTACCTGAACCCAAAAACCAGGTATATGTGTGATACCACCCTGACATTAGTCAGCACTGGTCATGGCCCAAACACCTCATTCCTGAGTCCTTGGTGGCCATGAGCCCCCAAGGGCAGGTCCCCCACCTCACACAAGGCTGGTGCCCATGGGACCTGATGCAAGCTGAGCCTAGGCAGATGTGGCTTGCACATGAGGCCATGCTCCACCTCCAGGCCAGGTGAACCAGGCACATGGCAGCAGCACTCCTACAGCATCTTGGCTGGACCAGCAGCCTCCAGCAACCTACCCTCCTCTGTGCGTCCCAGCACCTCCAAGTACAGCATGTGGGCTGCCCTCTGATGGAGCCACGTGGACGGGCCAGGCCTCCCAGCCTCACACCCAGGAGGGAGGGAGGCAGGAAAGGAATTTGCCAGGACAGCAGACACCCATGCCAACAGCTTCTCTCTCCTGGACATTTTGACCTTGTAGCCAAGACATTTTTACTTTTCCTGGGATAAGGCCGTATTCCAGGCTGAGATGACCTAATCCCAACCCTGGTCATGCAAAGAACATGACAGGCCAAGGGACACAGAGCAAGTGAAAGGAAGAACCAGATAGGGGGACCTCCAGGCCGACAGGGACTTGCTAACATGAGTATGTCCAATGCTATCTCAGGCCCCTTGTGGCTGTGTAAGAAGGCAGGGGGGAGCCTAGGACCCCCCTCCTGAGAAGCAATGGAAGCCTCAGGGGCTTTGAGACTGGTTAGCAGCACCCCTGGAAGCTGGCATCTGCTCATTCCACAGCCCCCCAAGCTGAAATGGCAGCCACTTCTAGATAAAGTTGAGCTCTGGGATCCACAGAGCTCCGGTAAGGCCGTGTTCCTTGTGGGACAGGACTGGATGCACCCAGCAGCCCGCCATACCTGGTGCCATAGTCTGGGCAACGCACGCACACAGCCGCATACTTGCTCAGAATGGGCCGCACATGCTCCCTGCCCTGGTCCTCAATGGCCGGGTCCGGCAACTGCCTGGAAGGACAGAGGAGGGGGTCACCATCAGCCCCTTGGCTGCCTGCCCACAGGTCTGTAGTGCCTGAGGAGCTCACCAGCCTTGGAAGGTCTATTTTGTGCACTTTTCTGCTCAAGGGCTCAAATCTCTGTCAAGACTTTCACTTAGGACTCCATGGCTGGGCCTAGGCTACCAGACAGATATCAGTGGGGCAGCTCCCCCTGCCAGGGCCACCAGGAGCTTTCCCAGGACCCAGGACCCAAGACTCAGGACTCTGAGGACATGAGGACCTATGAGCCCAACACTGGAAAGGCTCTGTAGGGTCTGAAAATGCCTAAGGTCCCTTTGATCAGAGCTGTGCAGGATCCCCTGCAAGAGGACAGAAGCCACCCCGGGAGCGAGCTGGCCCTCTCTTCTCAGTGGGGCCTGTGTCAGTGGGGGCGCTGTGGGCAGGGGCGCAGCTGAGAGGTGCAGTCACCTGGCCACATATGCTCCCTGCCTATCCCAGGAGGTGCCCTATGGGCATGACAGGAGAGCACTCAAGCTCTGCAGCTTGCCAGTCACTATAGCTCGCACTAGAGTCACAGCCGTCAATAAAAGCTGCCAGGGCCTGACATGGGCCAGCAGGGATTACAGACAGTGACCAAGTGCTGGGTGGATTTACAGTTAAGCATGGGCCGCCAGGCAGGGTTTCTGAGGGTCAGCTGTACTGAGGCTGTGCCCTGGTTCATGATGCAGAGAGGAAGAAGGCTAAGCAAGGGGCAGAAAGGGCCCTAGGGGAGAGGAGTGAGAGGCAGGCTAGAGGGAACTCCTCTAAGAGGCCGTTGGGCATCTGGGCAGGACACTGGCCTGGCCTGAGTAGGGTAAAGATGTGTGGGCCATGTCCCTGCATGGGAGGAAGGGAGCTTGGCCAGCACTTTGACACTACTCACCCCCTGAGATGGCTGAAATACGCCAGAGGGTGGTGTCCCCGGGACAGGTACCCCATGCAGAGACCTCTGAAGTGCCTCAAGGAGGTCGGATCAGAGACAACGTTACCCCAGGTAATATCTGGGATGGGTCTGTCTATGCCACGGCTCATGTATGCAAACAGATGGGAGCCTCCAGCTACTGAGGGCCATATAAGCCCACATTAGCTCTAAAAGCACCAAGCTTCCCAGCACATTAGCTCACGACTGCCCCACCTCCCGTCATCGAAGGACCCCATTGAAACCTTGACTATCCACAGGGACAGGTGGGAGGGTGCCGAGGACAGCATGTCAGCATATCCACCAGGTTCTCCTGCAGCTGAGGGGCTGGCCCCAGTCACCTCCACAGGCCTCAGAGGGCAGTAGAGACCGCCTGCCTCTCTGCCCCAGGGCCAAACACTCTGCTCACCCCAGCAGGATCCACCCACTCACGCCTCCTCGTTGTTAAGCACGTCCAGAAGTTTGGTGACAAGGACATCCCTAGGGAGCGCCTGGCTCTGCTCCACAGCCTCCATGAAGAGCCGCTTCCCAAAGCACAGCTTCCTCCAAGGAGTCTCCAGTAGCGCATTGCTCAGCCCGTAGGTCCCTGCAGGGAGAGGGGTCAGTACACCAGTGCAAAGGACTCACTGTTTGAATTTAGGGTAAGTTCCCGCCCATCTAACCAGCACTAGGCAAGGTGCCAGGATATAGCCGAAGGCACTGAGGCCAGGCTGCCCCACACTCCAGCATCTTCTCTATGGGTATTCCCAACCCATCTGCATGGCAAGAGGTAGAAAACTCAACATGGTGGGACACCAGCAGGAAACTGCAAGGCACAGAGGCCAAATGGCCTTGATAATAAAGAATAAACAACCTGAAATCCACCTGGGCAAAGGAAAGGGGGGCCATCTCCCCCATCTCACTCTAGTCCCTCTGTAAGCTAGGAAAAAGCTTCAAGGTGTGAGTCCACCTGAGCAGGTCAAGGGTGGGAGAATCAGCAACCAGAGGACAGGAGGGTAACTGCCCCAAATTGGTCCTGGCTTGCATCAGCAGTTAGAGAACCCACCAACATCAGGACAGCCGACCTAGTGGGCATGAGCAGGGCCTCCTCTACATGCTGGAAGGGACCCCAACTTGGGGAGCCTTAAGGTCTTGACACAAGTTGCTCAGAACAAGTTCTCAGTGGTTAATAGAAGGCGTCACAAAAAAGAAGAGGGTTTCTCTCACATAAAAAAAAAAAAAAAAGAGAGGCATGGCCTTGAGATGGAGAGGCTACGGCAGGCAGCAGGGGCAGGTGAGCTCAGAGTCATGCAACCAGACAGATACTCTTGAGGTCAGAGAACAGCCACCCTCTCCTGTTGCCAGACGTTCTAGGCAGGATCTTGACTGAGTATGGTGTGACTTCAGCCACTTCCAAGGAAGACAGCCCTAGCTCTGCCAGGCCCCCATAGCCACGCAACCAGCCCAGGGTATCACTGTGCTTTATTGATCAGGAATCATAGGAAAGGCCACTCATCAGGGTAGCCATATGCAAAGAATGGAGTGGAACCCTTACCTCACACCATACACAAAAATCAATTCAAAATGTCCCAAAGACCTAAATGTAAATGCAAAAATTATAAAACTCTTAGAAGAAAATATAGGGGGGAAAGTTGCACAACCTTAGATTAGGCAATGATTTCTTAGCTATGACACCAAAAGCACAAAAAACAAAAGAAAAAATGTAAAATGGACATCATCAAAATTTACAATGATGCGCTACAAAACCTCCTTGTTGGTCAGTTTTTCAGTTTCTTGACCAACAAGAAAGTGAAAAGAAAACCGACAGAAAAGTAGACAATTTTTGCAAATCATATATCTGATAAGGGACTAGTAGCTAGAATATATAACGAACTACAATTCAACAATAAAAATACAACAATCCTATTCAGGATCTGAACAAACATCTCTTCAAAGAAGATATACAAATGGCTATTAAACACATGAAAAACTGCTCAATATCATTAGGCATCAGGGACATGCAAATCAAAACCACAATGAGATACCACCTCACACACACCAAGATGACTGTAATAAAAGAAAAAAACAGACAATGACAACTTTCAGCGAGGATGTGAAGAAACAGGAACTTCATATGCTGGTGGGAATATAAAATGGTGCAGCTGCTTTGGAAAAAAATTTGGCAGTTTCTCAAAAGGTTAAACAGTTACTTTATGGTCCAGCAATTCCACTCTTAGGTATACATGGAAGAGAAATGAAAATGTGTCCACGCACAAACTTGTAACAAATGTTCATAGCTGCATTATCCACAATAGCCAAAAAGCAGAAATAACTCAAATGTCCATCAAGGGATGAATGCAGAAACAAAATGTAGAATATACTACAGTGGAATATAACTCAGCCATAAAAAGGAATTCAGCCCTAATTCATGCTACAACATGGGTGAATCTCGAAAACACGCTAAGTGAAAAAAGGCAGACACAAAAGGCCACACATCGCATGACTCTGTTTATATAAAATGTTCAGAATAGGCAAATCCACAGAGAAAGTAGATTGGTGGTGTCCAGGGGCTGGGGAAGAGCGGGAATGAGAGTAACTACTAATGGGTCTGGTTTCTTTTTGAGGTGATGAAAATGTTAAATAGCAGTGATATTGATGGCTGCACAACTTTGCAAATATACTAAAATCTACTAAATGGTACACTTAAATGGGGAGACCGTATGACATTGCAAGTTATAGCTCAATACAGCTATTTTATTATTTAAAAAAACAGAGACACAAACAGGAAAGGATGGGCTCAGGGATGACACAACAGGATGTAGGTGAAAAGAATTTCTTCCAAGCAACATTCTAGCAAAAATCAAGCATCTCCAGTCAGAGTTGCCAGCACTGAGAACTGAGGGCATCACGGAGATGGTTTCCAGATGCTTCCACAAAGGCCTCTGGGCCAATGCATAGAATTTGGGGGGGAGGGGTGGTGCTCTCTGTCCTTTTGTGCCTTTTAGTTTCTAATTTTCTCAGGGCAGTCACTGGCTCGGCACTGGGGAGAAGTGACCTAAGCTGAAGGCAACCTGTCATGTGGACCGGGTGCAGGCTGTAAGGTACACAAACAGCCAAAAAGCAGTCCCAGAAGAGAAATATGACAGGGACTTAGTCTCTGAAAAGTACAGACGTGTCCCCATAGGAGCAGCCCCCACCCTGTCACCACCCACCAGAGCAGGCTCACCTGGCACCAGGGCAATGGGTTCAGGCTCCCCTTGGTTTCCATAGTAGCAGATGACATCTCCCTTCTCTGTGCTATGAACAGGAGGGCAGAGGGTCATACAGGGGCCTGGGATCGTGCAGACCCCTTGCTGCCGGGCAATCTCCATAGCCCCATTCCCAAATCCCCCTGCCAACAGCCAGCAAAGGGACAGAGGCCTGCTGCAGTCAGGACAGGGGCTAGTCAGGGCCCCAGCCCCTCAGAGACTTGCAGGCAGGGTCATGGAGATTCCTGGCTCTCCACATGGACCATTGGCCTGGGAGCAGCAACATCTAAAAGACTCCGCTGACCCACCTCACACCACCGGCAGTGGTGCCAGGTCACCTGTCTAAGCTAGGATGCATCAGGCAAGAGGGTGGCTCTGAGAATATGCTGAGTACTGCATGTGAGAGGCTCAGCATGCAGCCATAGGTAGCCATCAGCTCCCTGTTGTACCTCTCTGGAAAGGCTCCAACTGCCACTTCCCCAAGGGGCAAGGCCCTCTGCAGGATCCCAGCAACCTGATTCCTGAAACTCACAGCCGCTGAGCCCCTCACAGAAACCAAGATGAACCTTGCTGCCTACTCAGACCCAGCTTCCTGAAGATGCTGCTTTGGGGCCCCAGAGCTCAGCAACATCCAACCACCATAGGGTCCCAGAGTGCTCCAGGGTCACAGCCAGTTGTGCTTACACCTTCCTTCTCCAGCCTGGGGTACCTCTGCCCACCAGAGAGCAGTGCAAGTGAGGTATGGCTCAAAAACAGGAGACTCCTTAGCCACATACAGGTGGAGAGGACCTGCGGGCAGAGGGGCAGGTATAGGCAAGGGGCACTGTGCTAGGAGAGTGCCCTGCAGTCCTGCTCCAGTTCTCTGATGGTGGGAGCCAGCAACCCTCACACTGTCGCATGTCCTCACAGCAGTGGGTCTGGGAGGGGATTAGCCCTCAGGATGCTTACCAAGCCCACCAGGAGTGATGTCCCTGGAGAGGCTGCCACAGATGCCACAGCACCCCAAGCTGAGTAGCGGGGCAGGAACTCCACGCCCTGCTGAGTCCACGGCCCAGTCCTATCATAGCACTCAGTGGGCTGCTGTCCCCTAGCAGGCAGACTCACCTCAGGTCAGCTGCTAAGAGGTTGAAGCCGTTGTACAGATGACCCTCTGTGGAGACCTTCTTCAAGTAGGAAAAACTGTCCATGTCTGTTGTCAGAAAGTGGGCCACAAGTTCACCTATGAGCAAGGAACAGATACTTATGGCCGAGGCAGCAGGCTCAGCCCCTCTCCCTGGGGAAACTGATGGCCCCACATGGGCTGGCTACACCTCATTGACCTGGCAGCCAAGGAGGTCAGCATAGACAACTCTGTTTTCATTGATTAAATTTTTTTTTTCCTCCATTATGCCCCCATATTGAAGCCCAGCATGAGGGGAAAAGTCTTCAGTAGGGACAATGTGCGTCCATGAAGCTGTCCTCCCAGGGGCATCTGCTCAGCAAACATTGGACAGGTTGGGGACAATGACACACAGTCAGAGTGACACAGTGCCCAGGTGACAAGTATGAAGCACATTCCTTGAGGGGGTAAAAAGTCAGTGTTGTGGGTGTCATGTGGGTCAGGCTGAGGGTGGTGCCCACAGTGACTCAAGTCAGTGGACTGCAGGGCCCAGGAAACGGGCCCTCTTCCCCATTATACTCCTCCTCCTGTCTCTGCACATGCCCAAGAAATCCCCCAACACCCCAAGGCCCACCCCCACACCCCTAAGCTAGCCTAGCCCCAGTCCCTCTCCAAGTACCTCGGCCCCTGGCGTCTGGGTCCTGCCGCGGCTGCAGGTAGTTGGTGAGCGCTGCCAGCTTTCCTCGCGTGCTGATGCCCAGCCATGTGCCTCCTTCCTTGCCTTCCTCCATGTCGAGCCCTGGGTGAACGCCAGCATCACCACCAGCAAAGCCCACCCTGTCCTTGCATCCTGGGGAGTCGCACCTCAGTCCCACAGCCCTGGCTGTGGAACAGGGGCTCAGACTCCACAGGGTGGGGCAGCAGGACACTTGAAAGATGCGCTCCCCATACCCTGCCCCTCAAGACAACTGATGCCTAGACAGCATCTGAGAACTTGGGTTGGCACTGGGCTGGGAGCAGAGCACCAACTCCATTACGGGAATCTCGTCCTGGATGTGGTTGCAAGGGTGGCTGGCTGGCCTCTTCTGGAATAATGCGTGGGACCCTCAGAGTGAGAGCTTCATTAGGAGCCTGGTGCACAACAAGGCCTGCAGCCCATCCACCAGTCCCATCCCAGGGCACAGGCCCTGCCACAGTCAATGCTACACAATCCACCAGGCCCCACCCCAAGGTTAAAGCCTCAGGAGAGCATCTTCCTAGACTAGAGGGTCATTTTACTTGAAGAGTGGGATAAAAACAGCTAAATTGTTAAAATTTTATTTTTATAACAATAAAAGCAACAAAAGATGTAAAGATCAAAAAGAAAGAAGCAAAACTATCTTTATTTGTAGATGACAAGATTGTATGTGAAGAAAATCCAAAAGGATCTACCATGCCAGGAGGTCACAGTTGGATTCCTGGTCAGGGCACATGGGCGAGTTGCCGGCTCGATCCCCAGTATGGGGGTGTGCAGGAGGCAACCAATCAATGACTGTCTCATCATTAATGTTTCTCTCTCTCCCTCCCCCTTCCTCTCTCTGAAATCAATAAAAACATATTTTTAAAAAATATCACCAGGCATTCAAAGAGGCAGGAAAACAGCCCCGCTGCTAATAGGAGTTCAATCAATCCATTAAAACTGACCTGGAACTGACACAGACAGATGTCATAATTTATAGACGAGGACATGCAAAGTCATTAAAACTGTATTTTATATGCTAAAAAAGCTAAGTGGAGGCAAGGAAGACATAAAAATTGAATTTCTAAAGCTAAGAACTACAAAGTGTGGGATGAAAAATATACAGGATGGAATTAAAGGCAGATTAGATACTGCAGAAGAAACGATTAGTGAACTTGAGGGTATGGCAAAAGAAACTACCTAAAATAAAACAGAGAGAAAAGAGATTTTTAAAAAATGAACCAAACATCATCAAAGTGTGAAACAACCTCAAGTAATCTAATATATGTGCAATTGGAGGCAGAAAGGGGGAAAGAGGTTGAGAAGAAAGACCGAAAAAATATTTGAAGAAATAACGCCTAATTTTTTCCTAACTTCTAACAAGTTCCGAAGTAATGCTGATACTACTGGCTCAACGACTACACTGGGAGCAACACCCGCCTACCATTTTGCACATGGGTGAGTTGCAGGCTCCATCCCCAGTAGGGGGTGTGCAATGGGAGGCTGTGGACTTTAGTGTCTTCAGCCCTAAGCTGGGTTTAGTAGCCACTGGGCTCACCCAGCACTGTGGTGCAGCAAGGCCACCCTTCCACTAGATGGGTGCCCCTTAACAGCATGCCAGGGGCCTCCTCCAAAACACTACAAAGAATGAACAATTCAGAGTGGCTGGAGCTCCCCAGCCAGGATAGGCACTGATTCAGGGGCAGGGTGCAAGCCCAGGTACCAGGGTAGGATGGAGCCCGGGTGGCCAGGATGGCAAAGGAGCCCAGGCAGGCTAACCTTCCATCCAAGCTTCCATGTCCTCATCTACAAAAATCCTGGAGAGGTGCCTCCTGCCCGTCTTCCCCAGGGCAACAGCCCCTCATCCCTCACCCCATACACACTGACAAGTCCCCCCAACAGACACATAGACACGCACACACACACACACACACACACAAAACTATGATGCTACACAGAGTGATAGAGTGCGGACTTGCACCTCACACCAATACAATCACATGCCCACAGGAAACATGGGTCCAAAGAAAACCACTGATCCTTCTGGCTACTTCTGCTGGGGAGCCATGATACATGAAGCCACAGGGGCAGTGCTGGTTGGACAATTCTGGGGCTGGTCAGTCCAACACTGGCCCTGGATGGAGACTCTAGAGCCCACCCCCAATTAGACCCATCAGTGTCCATTCATTCTGAATTTACACAGGAAGCAGCACCCATAATGGTTAGAGCCATCTGGGGCTCACACTTCCTGCCACCCACCATGAGGAAAGACTCACCGCTGAGGATCTCGTTGTTGTTGCCCCAGAAGTCTGCTACCTTGGATGGTCTGCTGTAGAATTCATCCCTGTTGGCTGCCAGGATGAGCCTGAAGAAGAAAGCAGGACTGAAACTTTCAGGTCAAAACAGAAAAGCCATATTTTTTTTCTCTCTAGTTAACAAAGAAAATTTGCCTCAGTAACAACATGGGCAAGTCCCAAAGAGAATAGGAACCCACAAGGGACAAAGGCTGGCAGCAGCTCCAGAGGGACAGCTTCCGGGGAGCCCTGGGCCAGACAGTGCCCCAGGGCCCTGCAGAGGACATAGGCAGAAGATGGGCTAAGACTCATATCCACGCTGATCAGGGCCAGGAGGTGGAGCCTTGCCCTGCACACCCATTGTCCTCCTGAAACAGGGCTGAGCAAGTAAGACCAGGGGCCAGGCAGGTAAGGGCCCTGAGAATGAATTCTACCAAGCATGTCCCGGGTACCCAGGCAACAGGAAGGCGCCCCTTCTTCTGTCCATCTGTCCCTCCCCCTGAAGAAACCCCAGCGAGTAAGCATGCTCACCAGAATTGTAAGCATGCTCACCAGGGTGGCTCGGGGATGCGCGTGGACCACTGCAGTACACAGGGTCTCTGAGGGCTGCTGCCCTGAATTTGGGCTGTTTGGGAGAGGGAATGGGTGAGAGCTTCTCTGTTTCACTAATTTTTTCATTGTGAGTCAAACAAGTATTTCTTTGGCAATTAGAAAAAATGTCATAGTTTTCACAGCCCTGGTTTAGAGGTGAGATATAAGTTTCCAGTCAGCTTTGCCATTTAAATAAGAACGTAGATGATGACTGAGTGGGACACCTCTGGGTCTAAGAATTGATCATTGGAGGACCCTCTGAATAGCAGGGTGGGTGCACAGGTGAACAGAGGACAAGGGACCAGGGTCTGGGGCTTAGTGGCCTGTGGTTACAATGGGTCTGAAACCAAATTAGTCTACTCAGTGCTCATATCCTAAAAAGTCTTCAAAAATAATATTTGTATTGTCTCATTGATTTCATGAATATTTGCTTGTGGTACAATGTGAACTATCAAAGATGCTCAGGGGATGTGCCCACCACAGAGAGGGGTTCTGAAGACAGCAAGTCAGCCATGGCTTTGTTTTGTTCTAATCACTGAAACCATTAATTATTCATGACCAATGAGCACTCCCCACCCGGCTGTCAAGCGTGGGTCTGTGCACCTTCTGGGGAGGGTAGGTCTGTGAGCTCATGGCTTACTTTGTACATCTTGTGGGGTATGAGGTGTGCTTTTTTCAAAGAACACATATCCCTTTGCAATCAAGGAAACAGCATCAATGGAATCCCACCAGACACAGCCCTGGCATGAACCCCCAGGCTCCCTCTGCCTCCCTGTCTGTCCTTTGGGTGCTGGGTTGGCCCTGGTACAGGTGGGGTCTGCCTTTCAGGTTGCATGCCAGCCAGCCACAGGTGGGCCCTCCAGAGTCTAGACTCTGGAGAGGAGGGGGTCCTCAGTCTCCCACCTCTTCTGGCTGGTACCCCCAGCTTCCCCCATCCCCCTGCACCCTGACATCATTACCAAGACTTCTTCCAGAAACACAGGCCAGCCAGTGCAAGTGGGGCTCTCGCTCACGGTCATCCCAGTTCTGTTGCCCCCTGGTCCTCTATCAGAGCCCATAGGGCTGTGCCCCTGCCTGGACCCACTTTGCTCCTCTGTCCTGCCCATACAGCTACTGTTAGAAGCTGAGTCTTAGTATATTTGTACATCAGCTCAAGGTCTTGACCACCGAGATGTATTTCCTCCAGCACCCCATGCTGAGTGACCACTGTCTGAGAGGGCACTGCCAGGCCTGTGCAGCTCGTCCTGGGGCTGCCTTCTCCCAGCCCGGGCAGCAGCAGCATGCCTCTCCTGCTTGGGACACCTACATGGGTACCGAGGGCTGTGGGGCACCTGAGGCTGAGCAGATGATGGCAGACTCACAGTAAGGGGGTTACCTGTATGCATTTTTGGAAACGGGGCGAGGATCGAACTTAAAGAAGATGATGCACATGGGTCCCTGAGGGTGGCTTTGCTCACACAGGGTCACACAGTCTGTGGGAAAAGGAAAAAAATGAGTTGACTAAATAGTGGACAACAGAACCACCTTCCCTGAACCTGCGATGTTCTCTGACCCAGACAGAATCAGCTCTGTAATGCCCTGACCCTTGCTAGACATGCCAGAGTCATGTGCCCAACACCATGACGCTTGCCAGCACTACACAACCATCTCCCTAAACACACTCATTGGCACTGGCCAGATCACCCTGACGCCTGCAGTGCTCATTGGCCCTGGATCACTAAAGGGGAAAGCAGCAGCAAGAGCAAGAACCACTGCACAGCTGGGGCAGTGGGCAGGCAAGCTGGCCCACACCTGCCGGGGAGCAAGGCTACACAGCTTGCTCCGTGCCCGCCCCCCACAGATTGTCCATTCCCTCCCCTGGCAACAGTACCAATTCCAGCCCTGAGCCACTCAAGGTAGGGCCATGTCACATCCGACTGGCTCGGAGATGCTCTGCAGCAGTGTCTATGGCAGGCCCTGGGCACATGCCTTCCACCCATGACAGCCCAAGTGCAGCCAGTGGCCCACAGAGCTCTGCACACCCCTGGGGCATTGATTCATCTGAGCAAACCGGGCTCTGGTGGCCTTGGGAATGAGAGGGACAGAAGACAAAACCGAAGGCTGCCTCAAGACAGGACCTAGTAGGAAACCCTCCAGGGGAAGCTGGAATGGCAAAAAGCCACACTTGCAGGGTGAGGGTGGGCTATATCCACAGCCACCAGGGGCCGCAGGGACAGCCTACAAGTAAGTGGAAGGAGTCCCTGAGAAGCTCCAAGAGTGGAGCCAGGGCCACACCAAGGGTCCTGGAACCCTCCAGCCAAGACTTAGTTTGAGGGGTTCCCTAACTGGTAGTGCCCCTGGGCACCTGGCAAACCAAAGTTCTCATCTTCCTCCCAGGCCTCCAAGAAGTCTCACGAATAATTTCTAGGACACAGAGCAGTACACAGTCAGAAAGAACCACATAACAAGCCAAAGCACCGTGCAGGAGAACCACCAGAAAGAGATCCCCACATGTCTCGTAAACCAACAATGCTCTGGGGAAACAGGGAGCTTGGGAATATCTGTGGGGAAAAGGAGTCTCGCAAAGCACTGGAAAGAACTTTCAGGAGTGGCAGCTATAGATAACTGGGAACTAAAACTCAGCAGTGGATTTAACAGCAGATTAGACGCAGCCGATGATGAGTCAGCAGAATCGTCCAGAACACAGTTCGGGGAGAAAGGAAGCCTGCTGGGCCTCCCAGTACCCCAGGTGTCCCACCCACCAGGTACAGCTGACAGGGTTCCCAGCGCCTGACACCTGATCATAGTCCAGCACAGAAGACACAGGCGCCCTCATCCCAGAGAAGCTGGTCTCTCTAGACATAAGAATGCTCCAAGCAAGGCCTGCTGGTGGTGTCTATGGTACCCAGGCTGCCACAGTCAGTGCTAGGAGCCCTACCAGCCCATCGCTGGTCCAGAGCCTCACTGGTTTAAAGGGCTATTCTGAAGGCTGCTCCGCCAGGGATGTGCCACTCTGGACTGTCAGAGGAAGAGGCCATCATGTCTGCCTTGGCCTACCTACGTCCGTCCCTAAGCTGCATGCCTGGCCGCTAGGTGAGGCCACTGGCAAAGGGCAGGTCTCGCGACTGATGCTCAGAGGCCATACACAGAGCCCCCACCCCCAACTCAGCTGCAGGATCCGCTCTCCTAGCTGGCCCAGGTGAGTGGCAGATCAGCCCTCCAGATGTAGCAGGGAGGGCTCTGTGGTCTGAGGAAAGGCCTCCGATGGGTCTCCAGGCAGCCTGGTGCCAGAGGTGTAGGCACAGAGCCCAGGGCTGCAGCCTCGACGAAGACGCAGTCATTGGGTGGGAAGGACCAGAGGAAAGCCAGCCCCTGGGGAGGGGACCATCAGGAACTGCCTTTCTCTCCAATCCCTCGCCCCCCACTCAGGCCAGGCCCACTGCCCGCAGGCCCCTCCCCTTCCTGGCTTCACCTCCCACCTCCACCTCCAGCACCCTTCTTCATCTAGATGAGATATGCTCCCTCAGCAAACTCCTGGCAGGTCCCATGGGTGCAGAGCCCTTCTCCCAGAGTGCCCCCACCCAGGCCCACTCAGGAGCTCCATCACCTTTCCAGGGCCTGTCAGAGTCCTCCCTGACACCCCTGCTTGTTCAGCTACCTTCTCACCGCTGCTGACTTTCAGGGCTCTGGGAACAAGCTCGGGATACGGCCTGTCATCCCAGTCACTGCACGAGTGCTGGGTGCAAGGCAGGTGGGCAGGTGGTGGCAAACAACATCCTGCCTGCCAGGTCACTTGGGCCCTGAGAAAATGCTCCTCTCCACTTCCCACAGCTCCGTGGCCAGCAGAGGGAGGGGCTTCGATAGGTCTCATCATGCCAGATGAGGCTGGGGTTCATCTTTGCCAAGTGGCATCTATATATGTCAGGAGGAGCTCAACTTGAATGAATCCTGAGCTGGTAAAATCTGTAGAGAAGGGAGCATCCAGACAGAAGCATGTCTGGCTTTCTCAGTGACATTCCCACCCCACCTGTCCCCACCTCCACCCAGGGCTCACACATAGGCACAGGCCCTGGTGGAATGCCTGCATGCCCGTGGAAGCCTGAGAAGTAAGGGCTATGCAGGTTCTGTGGTCACTCCTGAGGGCAGGGCGGCCAGAGCCAGCCCACAGCCAAAGACAAGGCAGGCAGAAGGATCCCAGAGGATCTGACCAGGAGTTTTGAGCATTCCAGAAAGCTATGTCCCACCTCTGCCTCCTGTGCCCAGGGTGCTACCTGCTCCAGCAGCCAAAGAGGCCATGACAGTAATGTGCCCACTCAGTCAAGCCTACAGATAACAGGCAGTGAGTTGTCACAGACCCATCCTCTGCTTTCCCTCTGTTCCCCTCACTTGGCCTCCAGGCAACCAGGATGGCAGCCAGGGAACACAGGGCATAGAGAGGAGGCCCCCACAGAACTTGGCTCTCTAGCCAGTGACACAGTGTCAGGGGAGACTGGGGCCCCAGGTACCACAGGGCAAGGGAGGGGACAGCTGAGGAACATCTTCCCATGCTGGGCACTTTATAGATATGATGCCTACTCACTGAGAGCTCAGCTTGAGGCTCATTGGAGGGTGCCTACTGGATGCACACGGGGTGAAGGAGCAGGCACAGGTGGGGTGCTGTGGTCAAGTGGGCCTCTCTGACCTCACATCTGCTCTCAGCACTGGACCTGCACATCTGTACTGCCCTGGCACATCCATAAGCTGCTCTACCCAACTTCATCATGGAAACCCTGTGAAGCCAGCATGCCTCCTACGCTGGCACCACTGGCCTCACTGTTCCCCCTGTGGTCGACTCTCCCCAGAGCATGAGAAGTCCCTGGGAAAGCTGGTGATGGGCAGCCAATTCTATCTTAGCCACGGTGGAAAGTCACTGTTCCCATGTGTGATCCCACAGGGGGTGCTGTTTTACAATTGCCTCACATACAGGGGGACCAGTCCATAGGGATGGGAGACCCCAGAGAGTGGCCTGGGCCAAGGAGGGGAGGCTGTGTGGGCAACAGTCTGGAGGGACCACACAAAGAGCTAGAGAGTGGACCTGTGAGGTGGCCAAACATCCTGACAAATGCCTGAGACACCAAGAGCAACGCTGCACAGCGGTGGGGTGCAGAGCTGGACATAGAGAGGTGCCATCTTTCTCACCACAGCAGGAAGCGTGTCCTTCCACACTCACCACAAGGCCCAAGGGGGTGCTCACTGTGGCCTGGGCTGTTCTGTACAGAAAAGCAGGGGGTGGTCACGCTGGGGAGGAGGCAGGCACCAGTGGTCCCCCAAACCCCTGGAGCATCCTCGCCACGGCTGTTTGGCAACACCACTGTGTTTCATGACTCACACTGACACAGACTCACCTAGCTGGACACGACAATTGGGCAATCTTTGCAACCACCAAGATTTCACATAAAACACTGACCTCTGTGAGCTTGGCCAAGTGGCAGCTCTGCTGTAACAAACTACCCAAGATTTTCCTAGAACTGAATAGAGAACAGCATGAAGTCCTGCCTAGAACAGGAAGCTGCAGTTCTGGAAGCGCCTTCTCTACAAAGATATCCAGTACACACTGAGACTGTGACCAAGCCCAAGGAGTGCAATTCAGGCTGTGTAGGTATACAAGGCTGTGCATGCACAGATGAGACCAGTGTACCTACACCTCACACCTGCCCACTTGCCCCTGCTCACCAGTCACTCAGCCTGGGCCTCCTGCTACGACCTTGGCCTGCCTAGAAACAGCTAAGAAAACAGTGTGTCCCCGGGATTGCCTCCACCAGCCTGAGTGTGTATCCTGCCAGGTCCTCCCACCTGCAGCCTGGGCAGATCCACGTGTGTGGAGCAGGGCTAGCACTTCCCACGTGTACTTGGAGTCCCAGGGCACACCTGAGTCCCGGGAAGGAAGGACCTGTGAAGTGTGAGGCAAAGGGAAAGCGCCCTCTTCAAACCAAAGCCAAGAGCTTCCCATCCTCTCTAAGAAAGCCAGTGGAAGTCGTCCCAGATCACACTTGGTGCATCTGGCTTTCCCCTGGTCTAACCACCTGGTAATGCTGAAACACAGGAAATGAATGGGTTGTGGATTTGGCACTGGTGCTGGCTACAAAGCACAGAAGCTTTCTAGGCACTCACAGCCCATCTGTTGATAGCGCTTTTGAGAGTTCTGGCCTGCTCCGTTCTGCTGCTCACTCGCTGCCTCTGAATCACTCCCTCCAACTGGTTGGTGCCTCCTTCCCCCCTCCTGCCTTCAGAGGACCAACAGGGCCGTTCCCAACGACCAAGTGGAGCCAGGTAAACTGCCTCTGTCAGAAGGATCAGGCTCTTCACCTTCAAACCTCACTCTGTGCGGCATCTAACAAGAGCACAAGAAAATGACATAGGCAGGGAGGCCTGGCCAAAGATAAGTCAGAGTAGCATGCCAAGAGATGCAGCAATGACTGCAGTGGCTCAGGCAAGGGCCACGGGGAACAAGAATGGCATCCTGATGGACTGGTCCACAGCCTGCTGATCAACAGTGAGGACCTGCTTCCCTGCCCCCACACACACATGGCATGGCACAGAGACAGTTGGGTGAAGGTCAGGGCAAGCCATTGGCCTCATGGTGGCCACTGGGAGAGGAGGCAAGAGGGGCCTAAGGGCCGCGTTGTCTCTGCCAGACCAGATGTGGAAGAACCCAGCAGGGGGACTGGCAGACCTCAGCACTGCTGGGGGTGGTCCAGTCCCTACCTGGCAGCCTGCCAGTCTGGTCCTGCTCCCCCCACCCCCAGGTGGAACCTGCCACTACTCACCCTCCTGCAGTGGTAGAAAATACTCTCACAACAGTTTCCTTGGCATACCCTAGTAGCAGCACTTCTTACAGCCACCCGAAGACCCATGTCCATGAATCACCGATTTGGGTGCTGAATCCTGGGTTTTGCTGCACTGATATGTAGTGCAGTTGATGTGATGTGGACAGGCATGGCCTGTTGGCTCCATGAGCTACAAATGTTTTCTCCTAGTCCCTCCCCTGTATTGCAGCCTTGCCTGTGGCACCACCTATCAGAAAGTCTGTTATTGCCCTGGCCAAGTAGCTCAGTTGGTTAGAGTGTCGTCCCAATATACCAAGGTTGCGGGTTTGATCCTTGGTCAAGGCACGTACTGAAGCAACCAATGAATGCATAAATAAGTGAAACAACAAAAATCGAAGTTTCTCTCTCAAGTCAATAGGAAAATAAGTAAAAGGACCTAATTTTTCTTTAAAAAGTCTGTTATTTTACAGTGAATTTTCCCATCTTTCCTGTCCCAAAATTAGGGCCCCTTTCTCTTGACTTCCTTGGTTGAATTTTGGCTTAGTTCTCAGATCTGCCCAGGGTCTCCCTGAGTGGGTGGTGTGAGGGATGGATTCCTATGCTTCCCAGTCTCCAGGGCATCCAGTCCATCCAACTTCATCACACCTGGGCACCCAATCACACAGCCCCTCAGGACCCCGCATGTATCACTAGGTCTCTCAGCTTCAGCGCATACTCCAGTGTCTGGAGGGCAAGTCTCCATTTTGGTTATTCACAGAGTCTTCTAAAATTCTGAATGTGCCATGCCCACCCCTGCTGGCCAGACCAGGTGCTGTGCCAGTGCCCCTGCCCATGAAACAACACAGGCAAGGAAGTCTGCAGCCTAGAACTAAAAGCCACTCCATGTTCATCCACAGTGGCATCCACGTACTGGAGCAGAGAGCAGTGAAGTGAGGGGCCCCACCCAGGAGAGAGAGGACTTCACTCAGCAATTGCACAGAGGCCACAAATAAGCAAGACTCATCCACAGGGACAGAAGTCAGGGCAGAGCCACCTAGTCTACAGGACACTAAGGGACACCAGGGAGACATCTACATGCTTGCAATGGTTTCCACACCCTCATGTGGATGGTAACTGCGAGGCTAGTCCATGGAACTAGATACTTACAATGTAGGCGTGTTTGACATCAGGGAAATAAAATGGATTGTCCAAAGTCAAAAGCTGCTCATACGAAGCAAGTGGACAGACCCAGGCCTCCTTCCCCACTGGCTTTAAGATGTTCCTCTGGGCACTGCGAGAGGGATGAGGCCAGAAAGCCTGGAAAAAGTGGCAGTTCACAGGAGGCTGGACAGGAACAGACTCAGCCCTGGCTCAAAATGCCTCAAAATAGGGACCAAGCACTGCTGGGCTGTTGTGAGTTCTACACACCACCACCACCCACACCTGACCACCGGGGCAGAGGGGTAAGTGGGACCTGCATCTTCAGTGGGATCACTTCCCTTTGTCAACTACAAAGGGAAACGGGCATCTGGTCGGTGGGGAGATGCCAGGTCAGAACACAGCAATGAACAGCAGGGACGCATGCCAGTGAATGAGGAGGTATTTCACCAACAGAGCCAAGGGGGTTGAGACTCTCAGGAAAGTGAGGCTCCCAGTTCACATCAAATCAGTATCCTACCCAGCTGCACGTGTGAGGCTCTGGAAAGAAGTTAACTGGTCCCTAGAGTGAGGTCCCATTTCATTGTGTCGAGCACTTGACACATTTGGCAATACATCTTTAAGTCTAGCCAGCCTGTCTATCTAGTCTTGAGGAGCCAAGCAGAGTATGGGATCCCTCAGGCTTCACACATGATGCCTGCAGAGCCAGGCACCTCCTCCCCAATCTGCACCGCATCCCATCCTGTAGCAGCTCCCAGGGGCAGAGCTAGAAAGCATAAGCTGCTCTTCTCACACGCTGCCTGAAGTCCTCCCAGCGGCTGCCAGCAGAAGAGGTAAACACACATGGGAACACAGTGTCACTGTTCCCGCGCCTTGGCTGAGAAAGCCCTGACGTCTATAAATATTCTAAGCAGCCGGCCCACAGCAATGCTCCACCCTCCTCACTGCTCAGGGACTGAGGACTCCTCGATCTATGCTTTGCTGTTTTGACTGTTAAGTCACCATGACAATTTTCTACAGTGATACTCTCTCCTAAGATCTTTAGATGTTTTAGGAGCACTATTTCAGCCTCACACCAAGAATCATTGCCCCTTCACAGTTCAAAGAAGCAGAACAAATGAGGACAGAGTGAGCATTAAGGGAAGCTTCAGTCACGAGGCGGCCCCTGCACCCTGGCCTCTCCTGGCAGGAACACTTAGCTTCCCCACAAGCCAGCCTGGCCTCACAGTGGCTCTGGCAGCCTGCTGTGGTTAACAAAGGAGGGAGGGGCCACCTTCCCCACCAACCCCTCAACAGAGGATGAAAGCAAGCACTTAAAAATTGGCATGGCCCTGAAGACCTTGAAGAATGAACCCAAGTGGCAGCAGTCACCAGGAGATGGGGGTCATTTTTTTTTACTTTTATGTGTGCATATATTATTTTTGCAATCTAAAAAGAAAGTTGAGAAAGAAAAAGCTGTATTGATAATCTGAAAGGGCAGCTCGGTGGGTCTGGGCTTATTTTCATAGAACCAATCATCCAACCACATAGTCCAGACCAACAAATGCCGAGGCTCTGCAGTGCTGTCCTCACATGCCAACTCATAGGTTAGCAAAGGATGGACCCTGTTTTCACACATCTGGAATGTCAGTGTCAGTGTAGCCCCACTTCTAGAAGCCTCCCAGTTTCCCTGCCCAGGCTGTTTCTCTCCAGATAGGCTCTGTGGTCCCTTCATCTCTTTACAGAGGTCTGCAGCAGCACCACCTGCAGTGCCTTCAGAGAGCTCACCCTCTAGTGCCGAGGCCAGGTCCAAGAACACAGCACACAATTACACCCGTGGGGAAACATAACCAACATGATAGCCCTCAAATGAAGACACAAAAGAAGCATGGGGCAGTAACAGCACTCAGGGGCTGGACAGACAGACAGAGGGGCTGGCCTGTTGCCTTCATTCAGGAAAGGACTGTCGTCACATGTTGGAGCAGGCAGTTGCCTGGTCTGAAGGGTCTGCAGTCTGTGGACACATCATAACATGAAGCTACAGGACTTGGGTAAATGGTCAGTGGCCTGAGGGTGGGAGCACCAGAGCAAACCACCCTGTCCCACGGAAACAATGGGGTCCTGGCGAAGGGGACTGGGGGGGGACAGAGGCTCTGCTATGTTCACCTGCCTACACAACACAGCCATCCTCTCCAGATGCCACCACCCCACCTGACAGGTCACTTGATGCAGAAAGGCTCCTGGAAGAAAGACCCAGAAGGAGTGATCTTAGAAACACCATTTGCCCCTCAGGCTGAGTTTTCTTCACTGTGAACAAACAGTGTTTGGCCAATGAACACTTAGCCCAAAAAGCTGCCCACAGGACTATCAAGCAAGTGCGAGAAAGCACTTCCAAAGCACTACGAGCTGGACACACCAGTTATAAGTGCCACCATGTCCCATCTCCCTCATGAAAGAGGATGCTGAGCCCAAACAGCAGCAGCAAAACAGTGGTCAGCAGGTCTGGAGCAGGATGACAAGCCAGGCCTGTACCAAGCATGTGACATATCCGTTGGAGGATGAGGGCCTGAGGCTCAGGGACTGGTCCAAGGGCAGAAGGTTCCCTCTAGCTGTGGCCCAGAACGAAGCCGGGAAGCATGTAAGGTATTAGGATGGTGGGGGAGGGGGTCTCAAAGGCTAGGAAAGGAGCCTGGCCTGGCACTGCCTGCAGCCCCACCCCGCCCCCACCCCTGATGCCCTGAGGGTAGGGTCTGACGCCTGAACCACCCTTGGAAGGCCTTGTCCAGGCGCAAGGATAACCCAGCATTTGCTGCCTACTCAGACATACATCAGCTGTCACCCCGCTGCCTCCGCAGCAGGACGCAAGGAGGCAGCAGCGTGACTCAGGGCTCCATAGCTGACCAACACCGTGAACCACCCACCCTACAGCCACCACGCAACTCCCAGCACCGCCAGTCTCTGCTTCCCTGCAGTGAGACCAGCCCTGCCTGCCAGTAGTCCCCGCACCACATCCAGGGGATGACTGGAAACGCCTTTCGGTAACGCGTGGGGCCTTTCCTCGGCCGGGGTTGGTTTGGTCTCCCCGGATCCGGCCACTTAATTTCCACTCCACGCCTCAGGAAGGGGAAACTGAGGCAGGGCTAGGAAGTGCGACCCCGCCCCTGCCTGCGCACCCGCGCGCGTCTCCAGAGCCCCGCACCCCTGAGCCCGGGCCCGCCCCCGGGGAGCTGGGCCCGCCTCGCGGGGACTGAGTCCGCCAGCCCCGGCAGCCAGCCCCGCACTCACCGCCTCTGCCACTGCCGACTTCCGGGTGCCGCGCGAGCGCGCCGCCGCCACCGCCCAGGTCCCGCCCCTGACACCGCCTGCGAGCTCGCCATTGGGCTTCCTGGCGAAAGGCGTGGCAGCGTGCTACAGCCTGGGGTACTGTTGGCTACCTGCGCTGTCGCTCAGGGGCTGCAGTCCTGGCGCCCCGCCCCCAGGGCTGCGCCAAGTGTCGGCTCTGCGCGTGTCTGGGGGCCTGTGACCCCGGGGCCTTCCCAGACTTCTCCGCATTCCTGTCCTGGGAACGCCCGTGGGAGGTCGCGGCTGCCCTCGAGGACCCGTTAGGGCCGCGGCCTGAGTTCCAGACGCTTACCCACCCGGAGGCCTTTGCTGGGAGCACTCACTACTGGGAAGCTCACTTCCGGCTCCCCCCTCAGGCTCGGCCCTTGTCTCCCCGCGTCCATCCAGTGTGGGCCTCTGGACCTGGCCTTCCTCTCCACTGCAAGCCTGATACCCTGACATCCCTGCCATGTTCAGGACAGATCCTGGACCAGGCATTCCGGCCCCATCCTGCCACCGTGGCCTTTGAGCCCACCTGGAGGTTGTTTCTGCAGGTTCAGGCCCCAAGGATGAAGGTCTGGCCCAGCCTGATCTGTACTAGGTGAGCCAATGCGCAAGAGGCCAGGAAAGAGCACTCATTGGGGCCTTCCCAACTGGACAGAGACATTCACTGGGCTCCCTGCTCGCCCCCCCCCCCCCCCTTGCTGCAGCACCTGAGAGTAAGGAAAGTTGAGAATCAGAGGCCCAGAGCAGCTTGCTCCAAAGTGAGCACTCAGCAAACTATGACAAGAATGACCGTTAAGATAAGGCTAATAACAATGTGCTAAGCACTCTAAACCCAGTATTTCAGAACACAGCTTTCATTCATCCCATTTTACAGACAGACACCAGGACTCAGAGCAGTTATGTGGCTTGCTTGAAGTTAAAAAAAAAAAAAAAAAAAAAAAAGGTGGCAAGTGACAGTGGCTAGATTAGTCCCACAGCCCAGCATTGAAGACCTATGCGCCTTGATCCTGACTCAGTGCTGATGCCCTGTGGAAAACTGGACCTCAGAAAGGGGAAGGGCCTGGCTGGTAATCAGCAAAGACAAGAGGCAAACCCAAACCTGCTTGACACCCCGAAGACCCATTGCACCTGCGCTTTTACCATCTCATCTGTGTTCCTCCTGGAACCCAGTAGAAGCCCTTTGCAGGCATGGAAACGAAGGACTTCAGTGCCCAAGGACTCATGGCCAGTAGGTGGCAGACCCAGCAAGACAGTCTTCCTTTCTGTTCTGTCACTACTGACTCCAGTCGGGATGACATTTGGTGCTAGGGAGCACATAAAACCAATGAGATGGGTCAAAGTGGGCATCTGAGCCCTGGGGGTTCAGGACTGCAAGGGGCTCACTGCTATCCCACTTATAATTACACACATCCCTAGACAGAGAACTCACTACTTTATGTGGCCATGTTTTTGGTATCTGAACATCTGCAACTGCTGGGAAGTTCTTCCTGACATCCAGCTGACATCCCTGTAGTTTTCCTCATGTCCCCCAGGGATGTCCCTACAGAGCTGGCCAGTGGCAGAGTAGAGAGTGGGAGATAGGGAGGAGACTGGGTACTGGTCCCTGTGGCAGTAAGTGGCAGAGGCCACCGCTCCTTCTCTCTGACCTTCTGACCCCCACCTGCAGTCTGGGCCATGGTGAGCCCACTGGTGGACAGTGGCCCAGTCCTCTTGGAACTGTCATTGCCAACCCTGATCCTCTGTATGTGCTGGTGATCCAGCTCAGGGGCAGATGGGTCTCTGGAACCCTGTCAGGAATTAGTGGAGAGAGAGGCGACTGCTTGGGCTGATTTAGGTGCACAATCTCAGCAGAGGTCTATCCAGCCCCCTTTGCAAGTGTGGGGAAGGGGTGATGTTGGACTACAAGGTCACTGTAAGAGGAGGGGATCCAGGACGACCAGGGCCCGATGCCCTTGGTGAGATCCAGTGAATGTTGAACTGATTAGATCCACTTCTAAATGTAAATCCACTCCTAAATGCCCCAGCCTATGTGACAGCTAGGCCAGAATGTCACTGATTGTGTGGCCCCATGGGAGAAGAGCTATCTTGCTAAATGGGGCCTTTGTGTTCCAGAGAGGGACACTACATTCTGCCCACCAAGAGCTTTAAGCAGCATCCCTGTGCCAGGGTGCCAAATGGCTGTCACCTCAAGTACCAACTCCAGTTGATTGGTGATGGCTGCCTGGCCCTGAAAGGCTGCTGGAATCAATTTGCCTTGTATGCCAAGGCACCTGGTGACCCAATGGTGGTTTCTGTGGTAAGTTCTAGCTCTAAGCCATTTCCCTTTCTTTGTTCTGACCAAGAAACTATTGGGTGAACACTCTGGCCTCTGACATGGGTGGATAAGACATAAATGTCTGGTCCCCACCTTAGCAGTGTTGTGGACAGTAGTAGCTTTCTGGGTAGCCATGGGGAATATGGTGAGCTGAGGATCTGGTCATCATCTCCAGGTGCAACCAGGACAGGAAATGTTTGGAACCAAGAATGAGCCAGGATGCCCCTCCAGGCGTGGCTCAGCGATTGAGCATCGACCTACGATACAGGAGATTGCAGTTTGATTCTCGGTCAGGGCACATGCCCAGGTTGCAGGCGCTATCTCCAGTCGGGGGCATGCAGGAGGCAGCTGATCAATGACGACTCTGTCATCATTGATGTTTCTCTCTCTCTCCCTCACCCTACCTCTCTCTGAAATCAATAAAGATATGTTTTTTAAAAAAGAATGAGCCAGGATCACTGGGCAAGAGGCCACTTCAGGAAGCCCCTGAAAGAATCCCCAATGGGGAAGCATCCCCACTGGTACCACCCATACCACAGGGTTAAGTGAAGTTGGCCTAGGGTTACAGTCCCATTCATGGTGACGCGTGTGCCCTGTGTTATTGCAGGGACCAGGCGGCTGCTCTTCACCTGACAGGGAAATACAACCTTTGCTAAACTCAGCCCAGATGGTGAACCCCACAGTGTTCGTCTGTGAACCTGTGGAAGGTGGAGGAAATGGGACACCAGGAAAAGGAGGTGATAAAGGCACAAATTGCTCCTGTGCTGGTGGGATGAAGGATGTGAGGGAGGGTGGTCCTGTGGGGCCTTGCAGGGTGGGTGGGCTGAGTCCAAGGTGTCTGTAGACTCAACGCCTGATGGTGGACGAAATCCCCTTGTTCACCGAGAGGAACCTCCCTCCCCTGGAGACCCTGCAGGCCCTCACCCACGACAGCCTCTCTAAGCCTGCATCCAGCCTCTGCTGTGGGAACCCTGGGGCGAGGAAGGCTGGGGGGAGTCCCCAGGCCCAGGTATCAGATGGACTGGGTTTGAGTCCCAGTGACCTTAAACAAGTGAGAGCCTCTTGGAATTTCAGTTTCCCACCTGCAAAATGGGATGTACGAGGAACTCTCCCGGGTTGTGGGAGGAATACAATCCGATGTGGACAGGAGGACGGTGCGCGAAGAGCCTGCTGAACAGCGGGTGCTAGCGAAGGATACTAGTGAAGTGGGGTAGTGAGAAGGCCAACGCGGCCGGAGTCTGGGGAAGGGGCATTAGTCCTGCAAGTTCCCGCTCGGGGCCGGACGGTCCGGGGACACCCTCGAAGGCGGGCGGGTGCGGGGAGCGCCCCCCAGCCCCGGCAGCCGCCGCAGAAGCGATCGCGGCAGGTGCCGGGCCTCCGCCGCTCCACAAGGGGGCCAGTGCTGGTAGAGACAGACATCCAGGTGGCCCAATGGCAAGCTGGCATCTTCCCGAGCCCGGCCAATCGACGCTGGTTGCCGGGCCGCGCCGGGCCTCCTGACCAATGGGGAAATTTGCGGGCGGATGGGGCGGGTCAGAGAGCCCCGTCGCCGGCCAGGCCGTTTTGCGCACGGGCCACGAGAGGGGCGCGAGGGCTGGCCCCGGGGGCTGCGAGCTCTGCCCAGGAGGGTCAGCCCTCGCACGGGTCCAACCCAAGGCCCGGCGAACGGCCACCTGCCTGGCGCCCTGGGGACGCCGCGTCCCGCGCGCTCAGGGAACTGGGGACGTCCGTTTGGGGGCGGGGGCCGCGCTGCGGAGCCGCCCACGCCGCGCTCCAGGTAGGCTGGGCCCGGAGGCGGGGTCCGCAGGGAGCCTGGGGTTGGAGCTGTAGGTGCGGGCCGGGCTGGGGCAGGGCGGGGCGGGATCTTTGGCTGGGAGTCCAGGTCTGGGCTGGGCCGGGCCGGGGCTGGGGATCGGAACCCAACTCCGCCCCACCCGCAGCTCCCCCGCGCCACGGTGCGCGAGACCCTCGACTGGCGGGGACAGGTCTCTTTGTGAGTGGCCTCTGGGCCCGACCCGACTGGCCTGGTCCTCTGCTCTGCGCGACGCCAGGGCTGTGGTGCCACGGAAACTTTACAACCGCCTGAGGGGTGGCGGGGCCGGGGAACTTTCCTGGGGACCGTGTGCCGCCGGGAAGCGCCGGGACACCATGGGGCCAAGGGGATGTCTTCCCACCCCGTTGCTTCCGCCACCTAGAGGACAAGGGAGGGGATGATGCCCTGGGTTCCTGCGCGGTGCCCTGACCTGGGCCCCTTACCTCCCTCCCCCACTCCCCCTTCGCCACCTCGGTGGGACATCGGGCCCCTAGTGGAACCGGGTCCTCCCCACTCCGAATGCTACTCAGCCCAGGTTCACTGAGGTGTCGCCTTGGGCAGGCAGCCTGGGATTCCCAGCCTTCCATTTTAACCTTTAAATAATTAAATATTGGGTACTCACCGCAAGTCACTGGTTCTAAGCTGTGCAGAGTGTATGGCTCAGGTTCCCATTAACTTTGGATCCAGACAGTTTAGAAACAAGGAAAAGAGAAGAACCTGCCCAATGGGGTTTGATCTGTTAGGATAGTAATGTTAATGTTGCCTCAGGTGGTTACCCCTTCGTCATGGCCCTTCCCATTGTCACCCGTGTTACTGTGCAGGGCACACACCAGGTCAGGACTTACAAACTCAGGTGCTTGGGGGATGAGCAGCTTAGTGCCTATGGGGGAAACCGGTCTCATAAGGTCAGCACCAGGGGCACACTGGGAGCGCCCCACTCTCCCTGCCTCCACTCCCAGATCCAGACTGCTGCCAGAGGTCTGCCTGTCCCAAGCACGTCCTGTCTGACCTTTGCTCAGTGTATCTCTGGGATGGTGCTCAACACTGGGGACAGTCAGAGGCCATGGCCATTCAGTTTCCAAGCAGGTGGTCCAGGCCTCGGGTGTGGCCATAGCATGTGTGGCCATGAATCCAGAAGGTATGCTTTCTCCCAGACTTGCCCTATTCCATCCACTGTACCATGTCTATCCCCGTTGTCCCCACAAGTCTGTAGTCTGCCAGCATCTAGCACAGAGCTGAGCACAGAGCACTCTCTTTGCTTGGAACTCTGATCCTAGCCTGAGGAGGAGGGTCATGTGAGTACAGCCAGGCCAGCGCCACCCTGCTCTTCTTTGCTGGCTTTTCTACAAGACACCAGTATCTGATGACCAAGTTCCTCCTGGATGAACTGGGTCCAGCCCCAAGCCCTCAGTCCTACTAAGTTAGAGCTGCCCCTACCCCCCTGCCACATCTGAACTGTATAGTGACCCTCCAGAGATAGCCCCTCAGTTCTCTTTCTAGTCCAGGGTTTGGGGTTTGTTGTGTTTTGTGGGGTTTTTTTTGCATCTCCATTCCTGTTTGTATTGCATTAGGATTCAGGGTGGGTTCACCCCAAGACACAGGCTTGGGGGACATGAGCAGTAGGATCCTTTGCCTCCAAGAGGAGCCAGGAACTGAAGCACAGGTGGGTGATGGGGGGCAGGGGGCTAGGATACCAGGTATGCCAGAGCCTCTGCCAGCCTCTAGCCTCTGCCTGTGACCCAGCCTGGCCTCAGCAGAGAGAGGGAGGGGTCAGAGCTGGGGTGGAGTTCCAGGGAGGGAAGATGAAGCTCTGGGGACAAGCACTATAGGATGCAGGGTGTTGGGGTGGAGGTTGGCGGGGCACAAGGGGTTCTGGGAACTTTCCCAGTAGTGGCTCAATTGGAGGAAGATGTGTTCTTTTGCTGCCAGCTTCCATCAAGATTAAGATGATGTCTAGGGCCCCTCTACAAGAGCCCCTGAATTAGAGAGTAACCAGAGGGGGGCGGACACAGGGTCAGGAATCCTTTCATGGGCCTTCCCAGCTGGAAGGGTTACACATCTTGACCTGTTTCACAGGTCAGAAGATGAGCCCAGAGCTAGTGGACAACCACATCACCTACGTGGCTCCCCTTTCCCCTCCCCCCACCCTGGGTCAGTCACAGGCCTTCCCACTTACCCAGTGCACCCAGAGGGGTCAGCAGCCTCTAGAGCAAAGCAGGAGCAAGCTGAGCGCAGCCACCAGAGGGCACCTGGAACCACCATGGCAGGCAAGACTAGCTCTAACCAGGACCCTTCCTGAGGCACCCAGTAGGGAGGCCAGAGCTCTGCTTTCTCCAGGTTGCCTGTTCTGGGTGCGCTGCTGGAGAGGAGCAAGGGTCCCTGTAATAAGGCCCCTCACTACCCCCAAGAGCTCCTCACCACCTTTGGAACTCCTACCAGGCAGAGGAGACTCGAGGTTTGGATGACAGGATAGTTGAGCACCAGCTTGAGCAGGGACAGGAAAGGACAGGCCCTGCACCTGCACTGCCCTGAGAGTGAGGACTCCTTCAGTTGCATGCCCCAGGCACCTCCCTGCTTCCATAGGCCGGCGCTGCCATCACCGAACAGTCCAGGCAAAGACTCCCAACTAGTCCCCAGGGTGGAGCTGTGCCTTTCTGCCTCAGTGCCCTCATCTGTAAAATGAAAGGGTGCAGAGAAAGTAGGCTCCTTCTCATGATGCACTGAGTTGCCAGTGACCAGTGGCTTGGAAGACCTCATCAGGATTTGCTGTAGTGCAGCAGGACTCAAGGCTCTAGTGCAAAGCAAGCTCTTACACAGGCCTGCTGGACCATCACCTGAGCTCCTTACCACCCACGATGGCCCCAAGTCACCTGCCCAGCCTTCTCAGCCTTAGCCCCAACCCTCTTAACTCCATTTGTGCCCGTGGGAGCTCTCGTCAGGTATCTGTGGGTCCATAGCTTGCTGTTCTGGCCTCATGGCTCGCCCTTGAAGGCTGGGCTGGGTTCCTGCCTCAGTTGGACACACAGCAGGCCTTTCCAAGGCTGGGGGTGGATCTGATAAGGGGTGTGGTGACTCCCTTCAACCTGAGGCTCTTGGTACAGGGTTCTTGGCTGGCAGGTGACCCCAGAGCCTGCAGACCAGCCCTGAGGGGTGGTAAGAAGGGCTCCCCACGACAGGTACCCCCTGCTGCCTTGTCACAAATCCCATCGCTAGTTCTACTCACATCTCAAGTCTATTCATCTGTTTGTATGTCCATCTCTCCACTGCCCTAGGTCTCCTGTTAGGCTTTGTCCCGCACTGACCAATACAGCGCTGCTGTGACAGGGTGCCCTGGGGATGGAGACCCATGGCTCTCCCATACCCTCCCACTCCCTTTGCTTCCACTCTCCACCTGTGGGAAGCTCTTCCTCAGACCCCCTCCCTCGCACAGCCCTGCAGATGTCTCCACCCCCACACTAGTGTCTACTACTAGGTCTCTGCGCTTGTGGAATTCTTGGCCTGGCAGGAGCCCCACCAAGAGGGAGCACATTCTTCTTGTGACCACACATTCCCAGCTCAGTGGGTGAGTTGGGGGAGCCCTAGGGACAGGAAGACCTGAGTTCAAATCCTGGCCCAGTGCTGCCTTGCCTGGGCCCAGTTTCCCCACCTGTAAAATGGGGATATTGGGCCAACCCAATGTGTGAGATGAGAGTCTATGTGATGATAGTGCACAGCCAGCATTTCAAGAGGCTTCTCATGAAGCCAGTTCTGGGAGAGGCTGGTGGTTCTCAGGACTGATTTAAAAAAAAAAAAAAAAGGCACACAGCTCTCTGGGATGAGATCTATGTGAACATTTAAGCCAAAAACTGAGGTGTCCCAGAAATGTCACTTTCTGAACAAAAGCTGATCTCTGAGCCTCAGACTTCAGAGCAGGAGCAGCGGCGCCCGGGCTGTGCTCAGGAGGGCATCAGTGGGCAGGTGGACTCCTGACCACACTTCCCCTCCTAGGCACACATGCTCATGTATTCGCATGCATGTGCATGTACATGCCCATTCTTCCCTGCCTCTGGCCCCAGTGACCTGACTCGGACCCCATGATCCTCCCTGATTTGAAGCCCCTCCCCTTGATGAAGGGGCTGCAGGGAAGCAGGGAGGCCCACCCTCCAGGCCCCAAATGGGCCACGTCCACAAAGGAAGATTGGACAGAGGCTGGAACAATCTGGAAAACACTGTAGAGCCAAGGGAGAGTGCACCCATCAACTGCGTCCCCCAGGAGCTAGCCTCCCATCTGGATCCCACACTCCCCCTGCCTGTCTGTGCCACCCTGGTTTTCTTTTTCATGACACAGACACTCTCTGGCAACGTCCCCAGGCTCGATACAGAGGAAATGTGTCCCCCAGGTTGTTGGCCAAGACAGGAGGCCACATGGGTTCTCCCTACTTTGGCAGGCATGTGAAGGGCACTTGGACATAGCTGTGTCTTTTTTGTTTTTATTTTGACAGAATGTTTATTAAAGCTGGGGATGGCAAAACAAGGAAGGGCTTAGGACAGAAGAAGCAGGTTTGGCTCTCGAGAAAGGTTATGGGGAAGAAATGAGCCAAGGAGGGGGCTGCTGTCAGCTCACTGGAAAGTCATGGAAAAGGGGCGCCTTGGGGGCAGGTTGGGGAGCTTAGTCCGGGGTGAACTCCCCTGGTTGCAAGTCTCATGGGGTCCCTTAGAGTTTAGGAGATGCATGACTGCGAGGGAAGAAGAGGGAGAAGGGAAAGGTGCAGGCATGCTCCTGGTAGGGGGAGCCATCTGAACTGTTTCTTGACTAATATTTTCTGTCGGTCGCCAGAAATTGGAAATATCGCATATAATGTGTCCTTGGGTTCAAGGTGCCCCTGGCAGGCACTGGCCCTTGGCCAGTGCCCACTGGATCTTTAAGATCAGGTTGAAGCCTCCTGTAATTAGCCTTTGTTCTCCAAAGTCCATCCTTCTGCATGTTTACTCTATAAGGACATGTTCGGTTCACTCTGTCAGGTCCTCCCTTTGTGGACTCACCTTAGGCTCGCACTGCCTGGAGCCCATTGCCCCTCCCCGCAGCCCCTCTGAGCACCCTTCCTTACTGCGAACAGGTCCCCACCATGGTGGGGCCCCCTCAGACGCCCCAAGGTGACCTGGTCCCTTTGTGGACATCCAGGCTTTGAATGCTGTGTGCTACGTTTGGCCGGGGATAGCCCTGGAACCACCTGCAAGGAGGGGCATGGGTCTCCTGATGACAGTGTTTGTGAGCTTTCACATGTGGTGTCCCGTGTCCAGACAGCTTTGTCGTGCTGTAGGGAGTAAACTGGCTTCTTCCTCAAGGGTCATGGGTTTGGCATCCTCATGACTGCAGTAGGTGGCACCACCAGGCCAGGGGCTCACATGTGCCCTGTTTGTGTCTCAGCCTCAGAGGCTGGTAGGCGTGTGGTGGTCAGCCAGTCTGCCTGCCACTCAAGGATCTTGCCCACATAGCTAAAAAGCCTGGTTCAGGCTGGCTGCTGCCCTCTCACCTGTGGGCTGTTCTAAGCCAGGCGTCTGGGGCCTCTGTGACTGGACTTGTGGGTCATTCTCCAGGTGAGCTCAGTGTGAGAAGCAGAAACCAATGCCACAGCCCCAAGCCCCTGTCCATCCTGGGACCCATGCATCTCAGGTGAGGCAGAAGGAAGAACACCTAATGGCAGGATTTGGTCCAGACCCTGGCTCTGATTGTCTCACAGGCTGCATGCAGGGCTCCGTGCCGGCCACTGCAGTTACGGTGTGAGTGCCATACCAACTTTTGGCCATGCCATCCCTCACTCAGCGTGACTCATGGCTGGTGGCGTGGATGCTGCTGCAGTGCCAGCCTAGTAAAGCCAGCTGTGCTCTGCCCACCGATCCTCCTGGGCAGTCTGCAAGCCCACAGTGGCTGTTCTGGTGTGTTTACCCTCTCCCCAGCTCCATCACTATCCTCCCAGAGCATCCCCTGCCCCCTCACTCACCTCATGGCCTCTCCTGGGTCTCTCACTGTCACTCTGTCCAGAGTCAGCTTTGGGCTGTTCCCTGGACTTGTTCTGCTTTGTTCCCCTTCTTGGACTGTCCTGCGGGGAGCTGCCTGGACCATCAGACTGCTGAGGAGCTCTATTCCCCCAAGCCCTGGGTGCCCCTGCCCCAACATGACCCTTAGCTGGAGCACCCGGAGTCATCAGCTCTGTTTCTCCCACAGGGAAGGCTGCCCAGTATCCTGGTTGGGGAGCCAGAGGCACCCCACCCCCATGGCACCTCTTGCCAGGTTGATGTTTGCAGTTGATGAGTTTGGTATTTCGAATATGCCTTTAGTTAAACTTTTTCTTTTCAAAATATTTCATTCTCCTGAAAACCTAATTAGGCCATTCATTCATCTGAATGTACTTGCTGCTCTCTGCGTTTTGTGAGATAGTGAGGCATTGGAGATGTGCCAAACCTATCCTCCTGGGTTGGGGGGTTGCTTTTGTTCTGTGCCCTGGAGGGAAAGGTACCCCTGTGGCCTTTCCTGGCCTATGGGGCACTGAGTATATAGATGGGGAAACAGGCCTGGGCCACTGAAGAATCTGGGATGGCATAGGTGGAGGGGTCTCAGCCCTGGCGAGGCCCACCCTTCACAAATCAGCATCACCTGTCACCTCTTGTCACCTCCTGTCACCTCAGGCCCTGGGTCAAGGCCATGGTCTCAGTGATGCTGTGGAAGTGCCTCCTAAACCCCACTGGGCCAGGCTTCCAGAGGGGCTGAGAGCCAGGGTGAGGCCACAGGATCAACCCACAGATGCTAAGTGACAGTGGTACTGGAGCCTCTGTTTTGCCTTTTTAATAAATTATAAACCAATATGTGCTTGTTTATAGAAAATGTAGGAGAAAAAAAGAAGGAAAAAGAAATAATGCCTGTCACACCCCTGCATCCTGGCACTGGCAGGCCTTGCTAGGCGCTGAGGGAGGAGGTTTCTGCGTGTGCAAGTTTCAGCTGCTGGGGTTGTGACCGCCCCCCTTCCCCTCACTAGCATCCTCTGTGACGATGCTTTGCCAACAGAGTGGGTGCCCCTCGCTGTGCTGGCCCTCCCACTCCTCTCAGACCACCTGGCCATTCCCCCTTGGGCCTCTGCATTTCCCCAGGCAGGCCTGCCCTGGTTTGTCCATGGGGTTTGTGCAGTGGCTGCTGCAAAGAGCTCAGGGAACACATTCCATTGTGGACACTCAGGCTGTTTACAGCTCCCCACCATCAGGGCTGTGAGCTAAACATCTTGTGCCCAAAGCTGTTTTTCTGGGTTTAAACAACTTGGGTTTGGTTTGACCTTGAGGTCCAGGCAAGGCCAACTGTGTGTGTGTGTAAAGCACGCACACTCACTGGGGGCAGAGCCTTGGTGTGGATTATTAGACTAGAGCAAGGCCTGAGGAAGGGCCACAACAGCCCTTCTTCTGAGAGATACCTAGACCGACCATCTTAAGAAAGATTCCATCCCACCCCAGGGACCTGCACAGAAGACATCCAGTCCAGGGAGCCACACCTCCCCCATTCCTGTTCCTTCACGTATGGCACGGCATCCCAGGTGCCCAGCAGGTGTGTGTGAGGTGCCACCACTCCTGAGGCTGTGCTGAGGAATTTGGGTGATCAGGAGGCCAGGCTGGTCCCCAGCTCTGTGGTCACTGCACAGTAGGTGGTAGGGCCACCCCTTCCCCTCAGTTCCTCCACTCCAGTCCTGATCCTGTGCATTTCCTTGACCCCTACCCAGCCTGGTCCCCATGGGAGCTGGAAGCCTGGTGGCACCAGCACTCCTGCAGATGATCACTTCTGAGGTGAGTCACTGGGACCCTCAGGGAGGGCTCATAGATGGCTCTGGTCGTAAGAGTGAGCCTCCTGCCCACAGCTGGAGGTACAGAGCTCAAGACACCTAGCACCCACCCCCCACTCTGCCCCATTCAGAGACCCATGATGGAGTGAAGGCTGCAGGGCTCTACTGAGGGTACCAGCTCTGCCCCTTGGAGCATGCCATGTACCTCCTAGTCTGCCCACTTTGGGAACCTTGTGACCAGAAATTAGGGGGAAACAAGGGGGAAACAAGGGTGAGGAGGAGAGGGGTATAAGGGGAGGGAGGGGCAGAGACTTAGGTGTGTAGGGTACAAAGAGATAGGAATGTGGGAGGGCAGGGTGCTAAGGAGGCAGGGGTATGGGAGAAAGTGGGGTAGTGTAGGGAAGGGAGGGGCATCAGAGGGGAGGGAAGGATGGGGGAGGCAGGGCTGCTGGGAGAAGGGGGCATGCAGGGGGATGGAGGAATACAGGGTAAGTGAGGGTAAGGGAAATGTGGGAGTACAGGGAAGAGGGACAGGGAGGGGCAGGGTTGCAGGGGGAGGGAGAGACAGGGGTTGAGACAGAGGGAGGCAGAAGGTGGTTGGAGGCCAAGGAGAGCCCAGGCCCAAGAATGGGAGCTAGGAAGGTAAAGACCATGTACTCTAAGCTGCCTGGCCACACGCTGAGCCTCAACCCTTGGAGAGGGTCCCCCATCCCCCAATCAATGGGCACATACCACCAGCCTCACCTGTCACTTCCTGCCCAGGATGGGAGTGGGGCAGGTTCATTGCCACCCATGAAGGCAGGTGACTTGTCCAGGGTTCCAGAAGAGGCAGAGCCATGGCCAGCACCCCATCTGGGCCCACTTCGTCCCAGCAGGGGCTTCCCTGCCCCCTCTCCACCACAGCCCCACCCCAGGCCCAGCTGAGGCAGAGGGCTTGAGTGAGACCAAAACCATATTGCCTCTTGGGCCTCCCAGCATGGAGGTAAGGGATTATAGTGGGGAAACTGAGGCTCAGCAAGCAGTGTAGTGGTGGAGGGGCCCTGCTTCCCAGGCCTGCCCCAGGCGAGTACATATTCTATTTCCATCTTCTTGGTGACAGCTCTCTGTGGCCTTCCTTTTAAGCATGGAATAATATTTCGTTATAAGTCTATATCACATTACGTTTATCCATCTGATGATGATAGACATTTGGGTTGCTTCACCTTTTGGCCATTATGAATACTGCTGCTATGAACATGCATGTACAAATTTTTTTTTTTTTTTTAATCCTCACCAGAGGATATTTTTTCCATTGCTTTTCAAAGAGAGTGGAAGGGAGAGAGAGAGAAAGAAACATCGATGTGAGAGAGACATTGATTGGTTGTCTCCCACATGTGCCCTGACCAGTGATCGAGCCTGCAACTGAGGTATGTGCCCTTGGTTGGAATCGAATCCAGGATCCTTCAGTCCATAGGCCGACGCTCTAACCACTGAGCAAATCCAGCTAGGGCCATATGAACAATTTCAAACCTACTTTTTTACCATCCTGTATTGCTGGAAAATGCAGTTCATCCTCTCAGCAGCCCTTGTTCCCTGAGGGGCATTGCCTGCAGCCTCTGCTGGCAGTTCCCCAAAGTGCTTGGGTTAGCCAGACCTCTTGAATTCTGGAGTTTTCCACTTCTTTTTGGCTCTTTTTCAAAATTTTTATTTATAGATTTGGGGGGGGGGGGGAAGAAACATCAATTTGTTGTTCCACTTATTTATGCATTCATTGGTGGCTTCTCGTATGTGTGCTGACCAGGGGTCGAACCCAGAACCTGTGTGTATTAGGACGATGCTCTAACCAACTGTGGTACCCAGCCAGGACTTTTCTTTTGGCTCTTAAAGCCCTAGTCCAGGGTCCTGCCTGGTGAGCCATGTTCGCTGCCTCCCAGGGAAAGATTGACTATGTGAACAGCAAATCATGACTGAAAATCCAGAAACTTCACCGTGATGTCTGCTTAAGGTAATCTCAGAGCTAGGTTAACCGTTTTTAAAGATCTCAAGCTCGTGTGGCCAGCCGTGGCTCAGCAGTTGAGCATCCGCCTAGGAACCAGGAGGCCGAGGTTTAATTCCCTGTTGGAGCACATGCCCAGGTTGCAGGCTCAATCCCCAGTCGGGGGTGTGCAGGAGGCAGCCACTATCAATGACAACTCTCGATGTTTCCATCTCTCTCTCTTCCTCTCTTGGAAATCAATAAAGATATATTTTTTTAAAAAAGATCTCGAGTTAAGGAGAGGAGGTATTTTTGTTTATTTTAGCAAGACTGTCAGCTATTTCTTACCAAAAAAAAGAGTGTCTGCAACATTGGAGGTGGTGAGTGGGCAGAGGGTGCTGTAGCTGACATCTATGAATATCCAGACAGTGTCCCAGGCTGTGAACCCAGACCTCAGTGTGGCCTGCGACGTCAGGCTCAGCAGGCCTCCTTCCCTCACTACAGAGTGGACACCACATGTTCGAGGTCCAAGGAAACATCAGCCTAATGAGAGTGAATCACAAAGCCCTGGGAATAGACATGTCCATAATTTTCTCAGTCCCACTGGGTTATTTGCATATGAAAAGCAGGACTTTGCTGTTGGCTGGAGGTTGGTGGTGTCTGGACTTGTTGCCATGGGCACTCAGTGCTTCAGGAGCAGCAGAGCTGGCTCCCAGGCAGAGGAGAGGGGTTAGGAGCGGCAAGGCTGGCATCCAGCTCAGTTTGTGGGAGGGAAGGGGTGTCTCTGGGGGCCCCTGTGAGGAGCCAGAGCTGGCCAGAGGCCACTTGGGACCTTGGGCAAGGGCAGACCAGAGGGGACCTGGCCCTTTGATGCAGCAGGCCAAGGGCAAGGCTGGAAGGGCCTGAAACCTCCCTCCCTAGGGCATGCCTGCCTCTGATCCATCCAGACCCAGGCAGCTGCGGCTACTCTGCCTCTGCCCACAGCAGCTTGTCAGTCTTTCTGACGCCTGTGCTGCTTGTAGACCCTGTCCCTTTCACTGAGCTTTGAGTGCCATGCAGGTGTGGCCAAGTGGAGCCTCCCTGCTTGGGTCCCCACTGTTCCCTGGTGAGGGAATGAGGGTCAATTTCCCCACACATCTCTCTCTTCCTAGAGAACCTTCTCCTGGGGATTCAGGTGACTCAGTTGAGCCCCAGGCCCATGTTGGGGTCCCCCCAGCCACCCTTTCCTCCCAGGGCTGTGGGAGGATTGACTGGGTATTGCTGTAATGGTCTGAGCGGGCACATCCAGCTGCCTGAATGTGTCAGCAGCTAGCAGGAATGCTGATGGGAAAGCTGGCCTGGCGGGTGAAGCAGGGGCCTATGTGGGGGTACAGGGGACACTTGCTGACTTGCAGGAGCACTAATCTGTCAGGGCTGCCCTTTGCTCGCCTGCCTGGGACCTGTGTGGATCTGCCCACAAAGGGACAAATCTGTCCTGGGGCCATTACCACCTCTTGCTGCTGCCTGGGCCTGTGATCCCCTCACCCCAGGGGCTTACTTAGCAAAGCTGCAGTGGGTCAGACTGAGGTCACTTGGGGAGGGCCACCCCGGCAGGGAGCCCAACATGCAGGGGCACTGCCAAGTGCCTGGACTGCAGCAGTCAGGGTGGGAGGGACCAGTGGCTAGGACAGGGAGGGGTTCCATGGCTAGGGCCACCTCCAGGGCGGAGTGGGGGTGCTGCTGGCATGAGCCTCCGTGACTGTGGAGCTGGGGCACAAACAGGGCAGACACACTGGGGTGTAGGGACAGGGACTCTGCATTGGGTCCCTGTCACCATGCCCTGGACCTACATTGCCCTCAGAGTCCCATCTCCCCAACTCTGGAGCAAGCCAGGCCATAGCAAGTTTCCCTTTTGTCCAAGCCTGTCGCAAGGTTGTGGCTGCAGCAAGTCTGCCCCAGGCCACACAGCTTGGCTGGCGGAATGCTCAGGGCAGGCAGGAAAAGATGCGGACCTCTACAGCAGGGGAAGCCAGGCCAGAGAAGCGAAGGACAGTGAACTGGGTGGGCCAGACACCATGCGCAGTCCCTTCAGCAGCCTTGGTCCCAGACATCTTGCCATCTGAGCAGCCTGCCCTGCCCGCTGGCACACAGGACTTCCGTGCCTGGTTTCCAGTGAGGTGGGAGTTTCCCTGCTGCCTGTGCCTTTATCTAGGCAGAGTGCGCTGCTGGTCAGAATGATGGGGAAGACAGTGGGAAGTCCCCCAGCTCCGAGCAGACAGCCACTTCCTGGATGCCATCCCAGGGACCTTTGTGTGGGCATCCAGGGCAGGTGGCTATAGTGGGGGGCCCCAGCGCCTAACCCTCAGGCTCTCCTGCCCCAGCTTCCTTGCCTCTGTAATGGAGGGCATTGGGTTGAGGGGCTCTGTCTCACCCCCCAGAGGCTTATAGGCCACAGGCTTCCAGGGGCTGTAACCCCATTGCCCCTCAAAGAGGCTTTGTACCACCACAAAGAGGCTCTGTCCCTCCCAGAGAAGCCTGAGTGTTGCCATGGCAGCAGAGGGGGCCTGGAAGAAGAGGGTCCACTGTATGGGGGAAAAGGGGCATTCCAGGCGGAAGGCCCTGGTGTTCACAGGCCAGTGGCCAGTGTGGGTGACAGCTACACTGCCAGGCTTCAGCCCTCGGCCTGGCTAGACAGCTGCCCCGTCTGTGCCTGGATGGAGCCATCAGAGCATCTCATGGACCCCTTGGCCCCTCAGTAGAGGCTGGGCTCCCAGGCCCTAGTTGCTGTGGGATCTCTCTGGGTTTGGTCCCAGCCTGGCTGTGAGCCTCAGGCCCTGGGGAATGTGCTCACCCCAAAGTGCAGTGGGCCTTGGTAACTACCCTCCCCCCCATGTTGTTCTGCTCTTCCTAAGATGGGGGGGTGAGGAGGACTCCGCTGAAGGGGTTGGGGAAGCCACACAGGGTGCCTTGCAGGCTGGGTGCCTGGTAGGGGAGGCAATGGAGTCGAGGGACCAGCTGACCCCACAGAGTGGGGCACCTTGGGGTTTGACCTCTCCCTTATGTCCTAGGCTCCCCTCTCTTGGTTGGGACAAGTGGGTGGGCTCCCGGTGCAGGTGGAGAGAGGACTGTGATTCCAGCCCCCAGCCCTCTCTACTTGGAGCTCCATGGCTCCCCAACCCTGGGGCATTGGAGTGCCCCTGGCCTGGCTGCTGCATTGACCACAGAAAAGGTGGGTCCTTGCTGCCCATACCCACACTTGGAGCCTGAAAGGCATGGCCCTCGAGCCCAGGCTGCAGCTGCAGTCTGAGTCAGGTGCAGGAGGGGCAGTGAGGGGGCTGCCCAGAATCCCAACCTTGGACCTGGGGGACTGCTGTACATCTCTATCCCATGAGTCCTCACAGAGAGGCAGGCCCCAGGGAACCAAGGAGACGTGAGGGGTGCCACAGTTGGCACAGGGAGCACAGTCTGTGACGTGTCCTAGTGGGAAGTCTCAGACCCAGACCCTTTAGGGGGCTCTGGCGGTAGTTCCCTGTGGCTCAGGCCTCCCACCCAGGAGGGGCAGCAGCTGGGATGCTCACCTGCCCCTGCCTGCCATTGATTGCTACGTCTGACTTGCAGTCACCTGGCCATTCCCCAGCCCCTGCCCCAGCCCCAGGCTCCTCAGACCTCAGGTTCCCTGGACCCCAAGGAGTGTCCCTGCCTGGATCTGACCCTGAACTTCCTGCATCAGGCACCCCCTACAGCCCCGGTCCTTCTGGATCACCTGCCAAGTGCCCCCCCCCCTCCGCCCTGGAGCTGACCAGTGCTTGACCTAGGGTGCCCCATTAGCACAAGGCAAGTACCTCTCGGGAGGATCACCCCAGAGTGTCTCCCTGCATTTGGGCATCGTCTTGCATGGGATCATGGGATATGTGCTTCTGGGGATCCACGTGGACAACCTTAGGGCAGAAGGAGGTCACTGAGGGGCTCTCTGTCCCCTGCATCCTCCATGGTATATGGTCCAATGCAGTAGAGGCACCTCCTCTGCTGGGGAAATCTAATTTCCAGGCTGAATGCAATTATGGCTCTCCAGCTCCCTGAAAATCCTGCTACTTCCCTTGGGCAGCAGTTGGTACCGCCCAGGCCCCTCGGGAGCTGAGTTCCCCAGGTTTCTCACTCACTTAGCTGTCAGCTGGGGTGAGTGTTTTTCCCATTTCTTCCTCACGGTCTGATTATAACAGGAGTTTGCACTCCTTCCTAGAACATTGGCATGGGCCCAAGGGGCCTGGCACTGCTGTGAACTAAGATGAATTCCTTCCAGTCTTTTTTCTGCACGCTTATGCGCACAGTTGTTTCCATGCTCATTGCATCTTATCTCTCTGGCCATATGCCTTGTTCATGACCTTTACCTACTTTGAGTTGGAGTTTTGGGTTTTCCTATTGATTTCTAAGGCGATTTATTGACAAAGGATATCCGTTTGCTGCTGGATATTGCAAAGACTTGATCCCAGTGTGTCAATGTCTTTTTCTCCTACTTTCTATTATGAAAAACTACAAATACACAGAAGTAGAAAGACTAGGGTGACGCATCCCCACGTACCCCTCACCAGCTTCCACTGTGATGAATTCACAGTCTAGAAGTAAAGTCATTGTCTTTTTGTCTGAAATATTCTCTAAATGGTGTCACTTAAAAAACAAACAAACTATAACCGCAATACGTGGCTTTTATCTTGGATGTACAGAAATGTTTCATTCTCACCAAGTCAAGCTGGTTTGTCTTTCTTGGCAGTTCCTTCCAGTGCTTTAAGGTTGAGAACAGCCTTCTCCCACCCAGACACCCCAGGCCCTGCACTGACTGCAAGTGACCCAGCAGTCCTGGATGCACGAGGACTCCACCCTTGTGAACCCCAGGTCCCAGGCCTCCTGCTTCATCCCTGTTCCTCAGCCTTGGCACAGTGTGCATCCCTGTAGGCTGACCAGAAGCTATCCCCATGGCTATAACCACAGTAGGGGGTGACAGGGTAAAGATGGGCCCTCACGAGGCCTGGCCCGAAGTGCAGGGAGCGTCTCCAAGCCGCCTGTGCTGAGGTGGGGACATGATGCCCTCCCCGCAGAGAGGTTTTCGGCACTACTCGACCTGGATGCTGCTCTTCTCCTGATCGCACCCATCTACATGAGTGGGGGTGTGGAAGGAGGCTCAACCAGTGGCCAGTCCCCTCTCTCCCCTCGTGGGGGCCAGGGACAGCAGGCAGTGTACTGACAGATGGGCAGGATCAGAGCCCAAGCCTCCTGCCTACCTCCCCCTGCTGGCCTGACCCTTAGGAAATTCCTCTAATTCCTCAGCTGGGATTGGACTGAGGCCTCATAAGTTGATTTTCTGGAGCAGGGTTTGGCTGCACTCCCTGTGAGGAGGAATGTCTGGGTCAGCAGGAGGAAGTCAGTTGTGGGCTTAGGTTTCGGGGGAAGGATCAGCGTCTTCCCCCCAGTTTCTCCAGTGGTGCCTTCGCTTTCCTGACGGAGTACATTGTCTACAGCTGTGCCCCAGAAGTCTCAGGGACAAGGCTCCCTCCTCTCAGCAGTGTTTCAGAGCCTCATTCCTGCCTGCCTGCACACTCATTCGTCCGCCCAGCTGTCCATTCACTCATTGCTCCAGCCAGAGCCAACCTCCCATTCCTCCACCCATCCTTTTATGTGCTCACTGACTGCCTGCGTATCCACCCATCCAGCCACCCACCCACTCATCTACCCCCATCCTCTCACACAAGGGCCTACTTACTCCGCAACCCACACATCCGTTTACTCCTCCATTCATTTCCCCTTCCATCCAGCCTCTGTACTTTCATGTCCACCCACCCACACATCCATCCACCTGGGGTCACTCCTGTGTGCCCAAGCCTGGACAGGCTTTCTTTAGGTTGAGCACCTCCACTCCTGCCCCGAGACAGGCAAGAATGTCTCTGGATGGCATGTTTGTTCGTGTCTTCTTGTTACATCACCTCCATGGGCAGGCGGGCTTGTGTGGTGAAGAGCGACTTGCAAAGGTGGTGCCTGGGGTCATGATAGGTGTGCCCTGCAGGCAGTGCAGGGACCTTCCCAGGTGAACAGAGGCTGTGATGATGTCAGGCAGTGCAGGGCCCTTCCTAGGTAAATGGAGGCTGTGACGTCAGTCAGGGAGCACAGCGAGGGTCAGCTGAGGTCCCACAGTGTGGCACCTCCCTGCCTGCCTCCAGAGCCTACCTGGTCACAGCAGGAATGAGTCTGGTGCCCACCACTACCCAGGATCAGGGCCCCACCCCAGGGCTCTGCTGGGGAAAACATCTTTGAAGTCTCATGGTCAATCTTAAAAATTCATGCCCATGTTGCCTTTCACGTCATTACATATTTATTGTTTTAATGTAAAAATAGCGTTTTGCTTTACCATCAGAAAAGCTGCCTCTGCAGTGACGACCTGGGTCACCTGTACTCACATGTGCTCCTGCACACCTGGGATCTGGGGAAGCTACCGTGGAGCTACGCAGGAGAGTGGGCCTCCGTCTTCCCTGCTTCCTAGATGCCCCCAGCCAGCAATCTGCCTCCTGTGCATGCCAGGGCTACCCTTGAGGCCACCAAGGTGACAAGGTGGCTGGCTGCCTGCAAGGTTCAGTGCCCTCACTCACAGGCAGATAGAAGGGTGTACCCTCGGGCTGAAGTGGAGGGCATAGGCCCAGGACCCAGGGTCTTTGTTCTCCTGTAGGCAGCTGTGGGGCACTCTGCACTCAAGCTGGCTGGCATTTGGGGGTGTCACCTGAGAGACATACAGTTATTTAGCTCCAGCTGAGAGAACTGGGCAATGGAAAGGTCAGTGTGGGGTTTGGCCACCTCACTAAAGCCTCAGAATTCCGGGCCCCTAGCCAGCCCCCAGCCAGGGGGCCCCCTTCAGGGGTTTCCTTGGACCCCAGAGCTGGGGCATGCTGGAGGGCCCAAGGCAGGGAAGCTGGAGGCTAAGGCTGCCCCCTTGCCTGCTGTCCCCAGGGTCTGCAGCACAGGCCTGGTTCTGCTGGGTCGGGGGAGGGGAAGCCTGAGGTCAGCGAAGAACCCACGTCTCTACACAAGGAGGGAGGGAAGCCACCTCCTGGCCATGAGGCCAACAGCTGTCCCATGGGTCCTGATCATCCCCTCCCAGGGCACGCCTTCCCCTCATATGTGTGGCCCTGGTCCCAGCTGTGCCGCCCAGGGCCATGAGGCTCAGCTGAGACTGCCCTGCTGCAGTCAAGGCTGGCTGAAGACTGACCTGCTTCAACCTCCACCCCCTACCCTGCCCTGTGCTGTCCTCGAGGGAGGAAGGGCCCACAACACCCGCCTGGGGCAGCCAGATTTAGTTGATCTGTGCACAGGGCCTGGTGGCCACCACATGCAGGTGTGTCTGGTACCCCTGCACAGGGGGCTGCATGCCCATGGCTGTGTACATACCATGCTATTCGTCCCTTATTCCCTGCTGGCCACTGCACCCCCACCTCCCTGTGAATGCCAGGACTCTCCCTGCAGTTCAGCTCATTCTTTCCTCTGTGCTGACCTCACTGCCCCTCCTCTAGGTCATGCTGACAGTTTACTTGTGCAACTGGTACTGGGAAATGAAGAGCAGCCTCTGGAAACTACACTGGCCTATTTTCCTCTCTGGGCCTCGGTTTCCCCACTTGTCACAGTGGGATGGACTCTGTGATATCCTTTCAACTGGAGATGTACCCATGCCCTCCACAGTGTCCCTGGCCCAGCCAGCATTGGTGTAGCCAAGCCTAGCACTCACCCTTCCTCTATGGGGCACTGTCCTTACAGCTGACTCTGCCCTGCAGAGCTGGACCCTCTTGGGTGCTGCCCACTGTGCTGTGTCTCTAAGCTCAGGCCCTACGTGGGTGGAGGGGTGAGCCAGCAGAGGCAGTCTCAGTGGACTGGTGTGGGTTGGGTAGGGAGGATGCCTTGAGCATCACTGGCACCATGCGGCACTCTAAGTGCCTGGCAGTGTGACCACATGGCCTGCACCCCATGTGCTGCCATGAGGCTAGGTGTGGACTCCAAATACTCCTGCATCTTTTTGCCCATGAAAAACAAACACACTGAGCAGACAGGGAGCAAGTGGTGAGGAAAAGCACTGGCTCGTCATTGCAGCTGCCAAGTCCCACCACTCCCACCCAATCCCCTGGGACCTGTAGGTGAAGCACTAGATCCGGACCCAGGCAGGCCTGACCCTCCTGGCACACTGGGCCTGGGTAGCCCAGGCCCCTGCCCTCAACCTTCCTCTGGATCCAGTATCAAGCATATGGGCCACTTTCAGGCACAGAATAGCAGCCAGGCTGTACTCGGCTTTCACTCTGCCATGTGGGGAGACATCACCCTGTTCTAGCCAGCGTAGCTGTGCGTGGAGGCCAGACCACTGGTCTGTAGGCCAATGTCACCCCTGCGCCTGCCTAGGTGTTCCAGATACCTGGAGTCTATGGAGTGACACCTCAGTCCCTGCTCACTGGTGTATTGACTCTGCCCCACTGGCTATGTGGCTATGGACAGGTCCTCTACCCTCTCTGGGCCCCAGCATCCACCTCAGTGAGATGAGCCTGGGCTGGGCCCATGAGATTGGGGTGAGCTGGCATGTGCTGTGGGCAGCAGTGGCCCTGGGGGGGTCTGAGTGCTGGTCACACCAAGCTCTTCTGGCCCTTCCCTTCCCAGTGGGCTCTAGGATGCTCACAGTCCATGGTTCTCCTGTGCCTGCCAGGGAGCAGGAGAGCATGGGTCAGACAGAGCCCACACCCCACAGGGAAGGAGCTGGCTGCTTCCGGCCAGCCTCAGATTAATGGCTTTTAATTTAGAATGTAATCAATGCAGCTTCTCTCTGGAGAGCTGGATGCTCCAGTCTGGGAGTGAGTTGTATGATTTGTGAGTGGGACAGGCAAGGGGCCCATGGTGCCCTCTTGGCTCTACTTTGACCTTGCTCTGCTTTGCCTGCAGCCAGCAGGCATCCTGGTCATGGAGGATTGCAACGTGCACTCGGCCGCCAGCATCCTGGCCTCGGTGAAGGAGCAGGAGGCTCGCTTCGAGCGGCTGACACGGGCGCTAGAGCAGGAGCGGCGCCATGTTGCCCTGCAGCTGGAGCGTGCCCAGCAACCTGGTGTGGGCAGCAGTGGTGGCGTGGGCAGTGGGCAGCCCTTGCCGATGGCCTGGCAACAGCTGGTCTTGCAGGTAACAGCCCAGTGACTCAGGAAGGGGAAGACAATCAAGGGGCCCTGGTGGGCCACAAGCCAGCATGCATTGGCTTATTGCAAGACCTCCTGGGCCTCTAGGGAGAGGAGAAAAGTGGGATCCCAAAGGGACTAGAAATCCCACATGGTTGTGCAGGGTACCATGTGATGAATGGGCAGGACACAACATGAATCCTCAGAGCAGCACCCTCCACTTGAGTAAGCCCCCAAGACCCAGGCAGCTGGACTGGGTCTATTCTGGGCAGCTCAGTGGCCAGCATGGTGACACTGAGGGGTTTGCCAGCCTTGGAGTCTCCCTGCCATGCTGTTCTTCATAGCATACATCAGTGGATCAGCCCCAGGGGAAGGCTCAAGCAAGGCCTTGGGCTCTGCCTGCAGCTCAGATGGTGACCTGGGTGCTGTTTCTCTACTGACTCAGACTGGTCTCAGGCCCCTGATCAGCCCCCAGGAGGTATGGAACCCTATGTGCTCTGTGGCCAGGCCATGAAAACTCTGAAGTTGGGGGTGTGTGCTCAGGAGTCAGGCTGCCTGGACTCCTCCCACCACCCACTGTGCCCCAATGCCTAACCTGCAGAGAGAGTGACAAAAGCACCTTACTCACAGGGTGGTTGGGGCAGGACAAGGAAATGCGGGAGTCCTGGAGTTTGGTGTGATGATTTTGGTTCCCATTAACTGAGGCATGGGGTAGGGGACAGGCAGGGTGGAGCTGTCCCAGGAACTTGCGGGAGCTGGGAATAGGGTCCTGGGTGGGGGTCCACCCTGCAGGCCTCCCACTGTGGCCCCTCCTCACAACTGGGCTCCAAGGCCTAGGGGTTAGATGCCTGCTGATTCCCCTGGGTTCCTCACAGTGATCCTTGGAGGGCTTCCCAGTGGGCTTCTCAGTTCCCTGGGCAGGACAACAGGGTTGCTCTCCTAAACTTGGCAGCTGGAGCCCCTCCAGATGTCCCCTAGCACATGCACACTCTCCTTCCTCTGGTCCTGCTCAGCCCTCCAAAGGTGAGGCCTATACCCCCAAACTCAAGGAGGGGTAGAAAAGCCCAGCTGGGCCATATGGGGACAGTGACAGCCACTGACCCCAAGGCTGCCCCTTAGGCGCCAGGCGCTCCATCCAGTCCTCCCAGGCCGGAAAAGGCTTGGGCCTTTAGCCCAGAGGGCACTGCCAAGGGTTAATGCCCCCAAGGGAAGATGTTTCCATAGCCCGGAGCTGCCTAGCTTCCTGGGAGCAGTGGAGGGAAGACCTCAGGCCACCACCCCTCTCAATCCATCACCCCTCCCCACCCAAGGCTTTCCCAGACTGCCCACGAGTTTCTCTCTCATGGGAGGAGATGGTTTTCGCAGGCTGAGATGAGAGAGAATGTGTGTTCCCACGGCAGTGGCTACTCTGGCCGGGCTGATGGGATGCAAGGGAGGTGGGGCCACATCCAGCTGTCCAGGCCTAGCAGCCTCGATGCCAAACCTGCTTTCCAGATCCATCTCAGCATGAGGTGCCTGGTGATCTACCTGCTGAGCCACAGGGCTACCTGGAGCTGGTCCTCAAGGTCAGAGACAGGCTCTGCACAGTTTGGGAGCTAGTAGCAAGGCAAGTAGCTGGGGCCAGGGGGTTGAGAGGCCAGGGGCTACTGATGCTGTGACCTCCTAGGCTGCTCCACAATCCTGGCTGCCTGCCCTTCATCATCCATCAGGAAAGGCCCCCTCCTCCAGACACCTGGCTGGAGCAGGGCTGGCCCTCACCGCAGTGTGTATGGGGGGGGGGCTGGAATATGGGGGCGGTCATCACTCTGGGGACCTAGCCGACTTCAGGCTGGGGCACTAACAGCTGGTGGAATTTGGGAGAAGATAGAAATGAACCCAATGTAAGCATCCAGGCCAAGTTCCCTTAGGGCAGTGGTCCAGCCCTCCTGCTCCTGCTTCTGTTCCACCTAGGGCTGCCATGGATAGATGATATAGGGGGCCAGTGGTGAGGTGAACTCACCCCTGTGCAGGTGGTAAAACTGAGGCTCAGAGGGACATGCATTGGACACCCAGAGTCCTTGAGTATGGTGGCTGCAAGGTCGTACATGGCATGCTGTGGAAGAAAAGAGGATCGGTGGTGGCTTGGTTTTCTGACTGGGGTCTGTGGAAAAACAGGAGGAGGCAGGAGGCCAGGCCTGGACCTCCTCTCTTTCCTGACACATTTAATCTCCCTGAGCTGGGCCCAGCTCTGTTCTTCCTAGAGCCTAGTTACCTTGATCATAATGCAAGAGCCACTGGCTTGTCTTGTCTTTGTGGGACATGACCCAAGAGGTGGCCCAGCCCAGCCCTTCCCTTCTCTCCATTTGTTTCCAGCAGAGCCAGATTCCCCAGGGTGTGGCTGCACCTTCTCACCAGGCTTCTGGGAGGAGGGGAGGAATACATCCTGATTAACCCCCTACTCTGAACCCCCTCCCCCCACTTCCCAGTAGATCAAAGGCATGGAGGAGAGAGGTTCTAAGGCAGCTCAGCCTCAAAAGCTTTCACCCAGGGTCACCCAACAGTTTTTTTCTCCCTTTGATCTGCTCTGACACTCCTCAGAGGGTGGTGGGATCCTGGGCCTGTGTGTTAAGGGAGAAAATCCAATACAAAGTGGGCCAGGGAAGGTCAGTTTGCCAGGTCCAGGTTGAGCTCTGTGGGGACACTTATTTGGGGGGGGGTGTCGCTTTTTGGGTATGGGCAGGGGCCTGGAGGGGGATCTGAGAGATCTTGCAGTGCTGAAATCGTAGTAACTACTGTCTTATCGGCCCCCATTTCACAGCAAGGGAAACTGAGTCGCAGCTGGGATGTGCAGCTTGTGCCATTGAGAGTGGCCTTGACTCTGTCCCTGGCCGCACTGGACCCTGCACTGCCAGAATTGTTTCCTCAACTCTGCAGGGGGAGAGACGCATGAGCTCTTTTACTGGGGGAAAACCTAAGTCCGGAGAGAGGGACAGGGCACATCGCTGCGGAGGAAAAATATCACCCCCGCGGGAAGAGGGGTGCGGGGGAGGGACGAGAACCCAGACCCGCTGCAGGAGAGACCCCCGCCCGCCCAGGCCGCAGAGCTCCGCCCCGCCCCGCCCCGCCCACCGGCCCCCGCCCCGCCCCGCCCCGCCTGGGCGCGGCCCCGCCCGATTGGCTGCTCGCCGTGACCACCGCCAGGTCCGCCCCCGCGGGGAGCGAGTCCGCGGAGCCCGAGCCCGAGCCCAAGCGACCGAGGCGTCGGAGCAGAGCCCGGTCCAGCCGCCGCTGCCCCACCTCCGGCCCGCACCTCCCGAGCCGGTCCAATGCCGGCCGAACTCAGACAGGTTGGAGGGAACTTGGTCCCGGGCGATGGGGCCCGGTCCCGGGACCGGCTGCGGAGGGCGGGGCGCCGGCCTCCCCGGGAGGACCCGCTTTTGTTCCTGGAGCCGGCGGCCGGAGGCGGCTATTGTCTGCGCTCCGAGCCGGCGCGTCGGCCCCTGCCAGGCAGGGCGCGGAGTGGGCGCGCCTCCGGGGGCTGTGCGCCGCGCGGGGCCGCGGGGTCTCCGGGGGCCGGGCGCGGGGGCCCCGGGCGGTGCGACCCTGCGCGGGGAGCGGGGCCGGGACTGGGTGGGTGCACCTGAGGCCAGCGCCCAGGACAGGTGCAGGCGACAGGGGCGGGGCGCGAACGCCTTCCCGAGCAGCCCCTTCTATGCAGGAGGGAGGCCGAGTCCGGACGGGGAAGCCCGGCTAGGCCGCCTGCTCCTGGGGGCTCGCTGGGCCTCCCCTCCAAAGCCCCAGCGCGGGTTCCGACTCGGGACCTGCGAAGGAGATTCCGGAGGGAGCCTTAAGGGAAGCCCCGTCTGCAGCAGCAGCGCACGTGAGGGGAGGGGTGGAGGACGGCCCTGCCCACGTGCAGAGGCGGGTGGGGTCTCTGAGGAAAACCCGGCAGGCTGCTTTCCAGTCCTGGGGCTGGGGGAGGCATGTGGGCAGTCTGCACTCTTGCCCACAGGGGGCGGGGTCCAGTGACAGGCCCCGAAAGGGCTGGGGGGGGGAGGGACACACACAACCGCAGGGCGCCCTGTCCTGGGAGGTAGGTCTCCCAAACACCTGCCTTCTGGGACAGCCAGCCAGTCTCTGCCTCCTCTGTATCCCTGGCGTGGCCCCCAGGGTCTGGCCACTGACTACCCCAGAGATGGAGGGGCCATTGGGGAAGTTGGGGGGATTTGGGCCACAGTGTAGCCAATGGATGTGGGCTGGGTTTGGGGAAGTTGGGCGAATGACATCCAGCTCTGCTTTCTGTGTCCCACAAGCCTGGTCCCCTAGCCTGCTGGGCACCCACTACCCCTTGGCCTCTCTGCCACTCGGCATGAGGCTGTGCCCTGGCAGTAGGACTGCTGCCGTGGAGGATTGAGCTCCATTCTGCCAGGGCTGGGCAGAGGCCGTGGGCGTCAAGGGAGAGGGTTTCTGTGGTGGTCAAGGGCTTGCTCCCTGGTGGGAGATGCCACCCCTCTGTTCATTCAGCAGCACCCATCTTATGTCTTCTGGGGACCTGGCCCCAGGGGTTGTAGGAGCCAGGTGTGGAATCCCACCTTAACCCATTCCCTGTGTTGGGCAGCAGAGCCATGGACAGGGTGGGGCACCCGCTCCTCAGTTCCTTCTTCATGATATAGACCATGGGTGCTCATCAGACAAATGTAGGTGATGCAGGTAGATCCATGCCTCTGGGACCCCAGTCCAGCCAGTCCCCCCATTACAACTTGGCTTGTTTCCTCTGCCCCCTCCCTCGGCCATTCCCACATGTACCCCAGAGGCTATTGTGGACTTTTGCCCAGGTGGCGGCCCCTCTATGCATTGTCTCACATCTGGCCACAACGGTGGACTGGCACTATCCCCTGCCTGTCCCACAGCCTTGACGACCTAGGTCCTACCTGTTTCTGTATAAAGCTGAGCCCCTGGTGTGTGAAGGGGCCCAGGGCGCTCTTGCTGTGCTCAGCTCTGTGCCTCCAGGCACTCTCATGAGAGCATTACCTTCTGGGGTTCTCCAGGCCCCTCCCATAAGTTCAGACGAGCTCATGGGAAACCCCAGGTTTGGGCAGCAGCCCCTTTCCGGACCCGGGCCCAAGTGGACCATGGATAGGTGTATCACAGGACGGATTTGGGCTCTGGAGGCTGGGCTCTGGAGGCTGGGCAGTGGTTCCAGTGAGAGCTGCAAGGATAAGGCCAGGGCTGGAGAAGGAGCACCAACACACAGTTGACAGGACTTGGCAGGATTTGGGACATGGAGGAGGGCTGGGGGTGGTGTGTCCATGCAGGTGCCCATGTCTGGGGTATAAGGGGTTAGGGAGTACTGGGGCTGCCAGGCCAGGGGTCCCTGAGGCTGGGCTGGCCTGGTAGGTGGACATGGGTGGTACATGGGACCCTAGAGCAGGACCTCAAGGCCAGACAAGGATCCAGGCATACTGGTCAGCTGCCTCTGTTGAGCACCAACTGTGTCCTGGTCATCAGCCCATGATCCCATATCCCCACCCCAAAGATGTTGCAGAGTCCCAGGCCATGGGTCGACCTTGGGCCTCAGTTCCCCCATCTGCTGTCAGCTGTGAGACACCTATAATGGATGCCTGGATGGTGGTTGAGGGAGTCTGGACACAAGAGGAGGTGGTGGGATGTGTGTACACATGCAAGTGCCTCTGTGGATGGTGGGCACTGTGTACTTAGTGCTGTTAGGAGAGCACACAAACTGATTTACTCAGGCCTATGGGCCAGGCTGGCTTCTCATGCACACGTGTGTCCCTGTTATAAGGACCAGGTACATGCACATGTGTGTCCAGGTCCCTGTCTGCATGAGTGTGCCCAGGCATATGTAGTGGGGGCCAGGCCTTCCCATGATCTCTGGTGACTCAGGCTCCTGCCTGCCTGCCTGCCTGCCTGCCTGGGTGAAGTCATCTCCTGTATTTAGCTCCCTGAGGTCATTTGCCAGCAGGGGCTCTTGGTGCCTCAGGATCGTGCAACAGGGCTGCCCGGACTGGGTGTTTGTGGGTGATGCTACAGAATGGTCAGGCCTTATTGGAGGGCTTTGGCTTTCCTGGACACCCCACCCCCTCATCCTCCTGACTTCACTGTATCAGAACCTCACCACAGGTCTGAGTGAGAGGAATAAGCTGGACCACAGAGTAACATTGGGGTCTGAGATGTGCTCCCCCCATTCCAGCCAGGGAGTAGGGGCTCTTCTGAGAGTGATAATGTATGCAAATGTATGCAAACCTACTGAGGGGCCATATCTCACTGGCAGTGTAGTGTCCTGGGCAACAGTTCTGGTTCCCTTCTGTCAGTCTTGCGTCTTGTCCTGCCCTGACACTTGCAGCCACCAGAGCAAGGCCTGAGGCCCCTCCATGCCTGTCCCTCCCGAGCCCAGCAGAAAGAATTCAGTCCTTGCCACCACACATTTGTTCTGTACTTGCTAAATACAGATGGGGCACCCTAGGCCCCAGCAGTGACAGGCTGTTCCTGAACCTTCTCCTGTTCCAGAACTGTCCTGGCTCCCCAGTGCCCTCCAAGAAGTGCTCAGGCCACCCTGCCTGGCAGCCCATCAGCATGTCTCTACTCTGGGCCTCAGTTTACTTCTCTCCCAGGAAACTGTGCTCCTCCTCCCTGGCCAGGTCTCCAACAGTCACTCCACCTGCATCCCAGGACTGAGAAGGTGACAGCCAAGGCTGTGGCCCACAGGGGTGAGGTGTGGCTAAAAGGCTTTGCAAAATTGCTTTCTATGCAAAATTGCCTTCTGTACGGATGCCTGAAATTAGCAGTTTGTGAAGTTTTAGGTAGAGCTTCTCTCTTCTGTCAGGCCTGTTTCCCTTTTATAAAATCACATGTTTTCTTCTGCTTGGGATGGGGTAGGGGTGTGCATTCTGTGGCCTCTTCCTTCCTGTGTTGCCAGAGGCCGAGGGATGCACCTGTCCTATCATATTGGTTCAGGGCCCTCCCTGGATCCTTGAAGAGGACCCAGAGCTTCAACACTACAAGCAGTGGGGAGGGCTCAAGCATTCCTTCAGGACAGGACCCCAACCTGGGAAAATGTCACACCCTGAGGACCTCAGGAGGCAGCACCTAAAGGCAGCTCTGACTATCTTTCCCTGCATAACTCCGAGGCCCAGAGACAGGAGCCAGAGTAGGGCTCTGAGGCCACACAGATGCAGTTGGGAGCTTCTGGCCTTCCCTGGGCCTCAACTCCATGTCTGTGCAGGCCTGCCTGGGGCTCCCACAGGGGACCCATCTGGCAAGGCCTGGGGCCTGGGCCGCAAAGCAGAGCCTGTTCTTCTGCTGACCCAGCCCTGGCTGTCCAGGAATGCACTCCCCATTGCCCGCCTCCTGTGGCTTGGGTTTCAACTCCTACCCATCCTGGCCAGATGCTGACCTTGAGACGTTGGTCCTGTGTGGGTGACCCATGTGATCAGAGACCCAGGGATAGACTCTTGACCCCTGTGCCACTCAGCACAGCAGGAGTCTGGCCAGCTCTGCTGAGGGCTGGGCTGTCCTCTTTGAGCCTCAGTTTCCCCACTGGCTAGTAGGCATATGGGTCTTTGAAGGGCCTCTGTCCAGAGCCATCTTATCTGGAATTCCACCATGGTTATCCCCTGCAGGGGTGATGGAAAGGCAAGGGGGGCACAGGTTGAGAATGAGGCAGGTGATCGGGAGCTGAGGGCCATGGTTGGGAAGACCTGGGGTGATGGACAGGGAGGCGACATTGGTGTTCTTGTCAAGGACAAGCTAGGTACTCTTGGCCTGAACCCACTCTGGGCTCTCTGACGTGACACCCAAGGTCTTAGTGACGGTAGGGCCAGGACTTGCCCACTCAACACCCCAAGAGTGTCTGGGCCGGAAGGAGTGTGAGGGTATTTTGGTGCTCTGAGTGCACAGGGCATTCTGGGAGCTGGGTATTTCTGGCCTGCGAGGGTGTCTAGCTGGCCTTAGGGCTGGGGGGTGGGGTGGAGCCTAGGCATGGTCCAGGCAATTGGTGAACTACTGAAACTGCCACCCTAAGGCCACTAAACATTTCTGAGGTGGGGCAGGGAGGAGGCCCAGGATACCTGGAGAACATCCAGTGGGTTCCTTCTGGCCTCCTTGTGCCTCCAGGAGCCTGCTGCTGTCAGGCCGCGCAGCTAAGACACAGCCACCAGCCCCTGGGGACCCCTTGGGATGGGGCAACAGGGCAGGGTCAGCCCCTCTGTTCAGAAGCAGAGACATACTGTTGTCCTCATAGTGGGACTAAAACAGGTCCTAGGGTGAGTGGGTTCTGGGGATGGAATGAAGTCATTCCTGGCATCCAGGCTAGCACCTTCCTACGCTCTAGGGTGGGTTGAGCACTGGGTTTTCCCACCAACACCCACACCCCTCACCCAGGAGCAGAGCCCAGGCAGCCAGGTCTCACTGGCCACAATGCCGGAGGCGCCTGAGGTGCTGGAGGAGACAGTGACGGTGGAGGAGGACCCTGGCACTCCCACCTCCCATGTGTCCATTGTCATGTCAGAAGACGGCACGACACGGCGCACGGAGACCAAGGTATAGCTGGGCACAGGTGGTGGGCAGATGGGCTATGTAGCCGCAGTTGTCCCATGTGTAGAGTGGGCACATGTCCCAGCCTCCTGGGGGCCGCTTGTTCGGGTGGAAGTCTGAGGCCACTGTCCCTGTGGGGCAGTGTCTGGGCCTCTCAGGCTGTCCAGCCCATTGGCTACCTACTTACTCACCAGGTCACCAAGACGGTCAAGACGGTGACTACACGAACAGTGCGCCAAGTGCCCATGGGCCCAGACGGCCTCCCCCTCCTGGATGGTGGCCCCCCACTAGGGCACTTTGCCGATGGCCCCCTGGACCGGCACTTCCTGCTGCGTGGGGGTGGCCCAGCGGCCACACTCTCTCGAACCTACCTCAGCAGTGGGGGTGGCTTTCCTGACAGCCCTGAGCCCCGGGATGTCCCCAGCTATGGCAGCCTGTCCCGTGGGCTGGGTGTGCGGCCCTCTCGTGGTGGCTCCCTTGGCCCCGGCCCTGGTGATGGCTGCTTCACACTGCCTGGCCGCCGTGAAGCCTTCACCGAGGGCCCTGAGCCAGTGCTGCCAGCCGGTCGCTCCCAGCCCGAGCGCTTCCAGGCAGAGCCATATGGCTTGGAGGACGACACACGCAGTCTGGCTGCTGATGACGGGGGTGGCCCGGAGCTGGAGCCTGACTATGGCACGGCCACGAGGAGGAGGCCTGACTGTGGGCGGGGCCTTCGCACTAGGTGAGCACCCTGTGCCCTGCCACTGCCTCCAGGGAATCTGCCTTCCACTCTCCTGTCACAGAGTATACCCCACAGGTAGTCTAGTTGCTGGGCCTAAATCAGTTAGTAATGCACACGTCAGTTTGAAATGGCCTCCATTCTCAAGGACGGCAGCAAGAATAGGCCCTGGGATGGTGGAAGTTGCAGGACCGGGGCATGAAGCTGGTGACAGTGCCCAATACCTGCTGCCCCTGCTCTAGGCAGGTGACCCTGAAGACAGGAACCCAAGAGACTCAGGGTGTCTCTCAAAGCTTGAAGCTTCAGCCTCTCCCAAGGCCTCAATTTCCCCCATACATAGTTGCATCGAGAACCCAGGCCCCCTGCTACCCAGCCCTGCCCTTCTCAGCGTAACCTCTGGATCTGTTCCCTCTGCCCTCAGTATTTTTATCTGTAGAGTGGGAACATGACCACAACCTGGGTCTGGAGTATGCTGCATGACCATGGGCAAGACACCTGGCCCCTCCTAACCTCAATCCCTCCTGAGAAGTGGGTTTGATGGTAAAAACCCCTGTGGACATCTGTGCCCTGGGGGACTGGTGGTCTGACTGCTCCTCAGATGGGCCCACCAGGATTGCCATGTGCAGAGAGGATCACTTCCCTTGATGGGCCGCATGGGAAGGTGGGCCTTCCAGTCATGGACAAATATTTCATAGAAATGCATTTAGCTCAGAATCGGGGACACTGCCTTGTGATGAGTGTGAGCAAGCCCTGATGACCATTGGCTGGGACTTGTTTCTGTCATTGGTTCTGAGTCAGTTCTTGCTGGGCTGGGATATGACTCTCAGTACCCATGTGGTGCTTGGGGTAAAGTACCAACACTCCAGGCCCAGGCCCCCCCCTCTTTGGGTTCACGTTCCCCTGGAGGTCTGTTGGGGCAGCTCAGGGGCAGGGCCAGCAGTCAACGAGAATATGTTCGTGTGCCCTGCTCACTTGCACAGGGCCTATGAGGATGTGGCAGATGATGGCGGTGAGCTGATGGAGGAGAGGCCCCCATTCCCAGCCATGACAGCACCCCTGGCCCAGCCAGAACGGGGCAGCCTGGGCAGCCTGGACCGGATGGTGCGGCGCTCACCGTCTGTCGACAGCGCCCGCAAAGAGCCACGTTGGCGGGACCCTGAGCTACCTGAGGTACTGGCCATGCTGCGGCACCCTGTGGACCCCGTGAAGGCCAATGCGGCTGCCTACCTGCAGCACCTGTGCTTTGAGAATGAGGGTGTCAAGCGGCGTGTGAGGCAGCTGCGGGGGCTGCCCCTGCTTGTGGCTCTGCTGGACCACCCGAGGGCAGAGGTGCGGCGCCGGGCCTGTGGGGCACTGCGCAACCTCTCCTACGGCCGAGACACTGACAACAAGGCGGCCATCCGGGACTGCGGTGGCGTGCCCGCCCTGGTGCGCCTGCTGCGGGCCGCCCGGGACAATGAGGTCCGAGAGCTTGTCACAGGTGAGTATCACCTGGCCGCCCTGCATCCCCTGGGAAGAGACGAGAGCGAGGCTTGGCCAGGGAAAGCCACCCCATTTAGTCAGAGGAGTCCCAGCTGCTGGGGGCAGGCGTCAGGTGCAGATGCCATGAAAGGTCCCCAGTCTCAACCTCTGACTTTGCTGCCACTGGTGGGGGCTGGCACTGGGCCCCTCAGGCAGGCCCCCTCCCTGCCTGGCCCCACTCCCAATAGGGCAGTGGTGGGGACTGTGCCATGTGGGACCTGAGTGGCCAGGCAAGGTCATATGGCCACTTCTCAGTGTGGCCCCAGTTGTGGTAGTCCTATCCACCCGTGTGGCTGGGAAGGGGTGGGGAAGAGAAGGCACCTGCTATATCTAGCCCCAGGCTCCCTGCCTGCCCCTCCTCTTGTCCCAGCCCCTCTGGGCCCCCACCCCCTCCACAGTGGGAGCCAGTGGTGAGTGCTCTGTGCCTGGGCCAGGGGGTGCATTTGGAAAATCTCTAACAGCTTTTGTCACTTCCTACCTTCTGGTCTGAGCTGGGGCATGATGGAGGGCACAGCAGGTCCTGAGCAGTCACATGGGAGGTAGGGGGGCAGTACCCATGGTCAGCACTGGCTGGTCAATGGTGCCCCACAGGCACACTCTGGAACCTGTCATCCTACGAGCCCCTGAAGATGGTCATCATTGACCATGGCCTACAGACACTGACCCACGAGGTCATTGTGCCCCATTCGGGCTGGGAGCGAGAGCCCAATGAGGACTCCAAGCCACGGGATGCCGAATGGACGACTGTCTTCAAGAACACATCAGGCTGCTTGAGGTGGGGGTGGGGCTGGGCTCAGGCACCCCCTGAGCAGCCGCCCTGAGCTGTTCCTGGTCAAGGAGGCAGGAGCTGGGTACCATAACCTGCATGCACACAGCTATCCTGGGATAGCCATGTCCTCAGATCCCAGATAACTGAGAAGACAGCTAGCTGCCCAACTCTTAGGACTGAGTCATCACAGTTCCTGTCCAAGTCTTGAGAATGCGGCCTGATGGGGCTGGACTCACTCCCAAGGGCCTCCTCTGGACAAGATCTGCCATCCTATTGTGCAGTACCCCATGGCCCTATCCATGCCCAGCCTCTACCCATTCTTCCATCATCATGACATCCAGGGAATGGGGAGCCAGGATCCTCATTTTCAGTCTGCCTCAGAGGCCTCATCCCACCTCCTGTGACCTCTCTCCCCACACCCTGGGAGGCCCTGCAAAGACCCCACAGGCAGTCCTGGGTCCCTTCAGTCCTGTCTATCAAGATATCCCCCTGTCGCCCTATAGAGTCCTGACCTCAGGAAAAGTGGAGCCCAGTGCTGCCATTGGGGCAGGGGAAACCCAGAATTGCCTGAGCACCTGTGCACAGATACAGGCCTCTGGACCCACCTCTGTCCCTTTAAATTCAGCTGGGAGTCAGGAAAGCCTCTCTCCCACCCCCTTCCACAGAGATGTCACTTTAGGGCTCCCTCTCCAGGGTCTCAGTGGTCAGGCCAGGCTCACCTTCCTTCACTGCTGCAGGCTTGTGTCATCTGCCAATAACCCCACCAGGGCAGTGTTAGCTCCCATTTTGCAGATGAAAACAAGACCCCAAGGCCAGGTGGGGGTCGGGGAGTTGCAGTGGGAGCCAGGGGTCACGGAGCTTGCTCTTGGCTACCCAGGAACGTGAGCTCAGATGGTGCAGAGGCCCGGCGGCGACTTCGGGAGTGTGAAGGGCTGGTGGACGCACTCCTGCATGCCCTTCAGTCAGCCGTGGGCAGAAAGGACACGGACAACAAGGTGGGTGGGTGTGAGACAGGATGGTCCCAGCAGGTCCCAGCCAGGGTCAGTCTCACAACCTCCTGCAAAGGCTCAGGGAGATGGGCCAGAGGCAGGGCCCAGGGGGCTTGAACTGTATGGGAGCACAGAGGGAACAGGCCTGTGCGTCCAGGGCAGCACAGGCCACCTCGTAGTGACCATACTGTGAAGTGGGCCTGCCACGAAGCCCAGGTCCTACACGAAGTCGGTGTTTCATCCGTTTCGTCTCTTGGTCCCTCCTTGATGGTTCTTGCCCGAGTGGGCCCCCTAGCTCAGGCCTCCATGTTTCGGCACCCCCAGTCCACTCGGTGCACACAGGCTGTGGCCAGTCTTCTCTGAGAGGCTTAGCATCCCCCTCGCCTACCCGGCCGTGCCACACCAGCTCTCTTCTCCCAACAGTCGGTGGAGAACTGCGTATGCATCATGCGGAACCTGTCCTACCACGTGCACAAGGAGGTGCCCGGGGCCGACAGATACCAGGAGGCCGAACCTGGGCCCCTTGGCAGTACTGTGGGCTCCCAGCACCGGAGGCGGGATGATGCTGGCTGCTTCGGTGGCAAGAAGACCAAAGGTGTGTGGGTGGGCCTGGGGTAGCACTTTAGCACCACTCCTCCCTGCCCCACCAGGCTCAGACTCCATACCCATGGCATTCATGGTCAGCTACCAGCAGGCAAGTGGGGAAGTAGGGAGCCAAGGAGGCTGCACCACCCTGGGATACCCATCCAACAGACCCAGCCTTTTCCATTCTGCACTCTGGGGACCCCAGGGGATGGTAGGAGAGAACCCTTGTGGTGGCCCCGACCAGTGCCTGGACCTAATCCGTTAGCTCTAGGGAGGGTTCTGTGGGCCTAAGTTTGGAAAGTACCAAAGATGATGCCATCTTCTGGCATTGGTAGAGCAACTGAAGTCCCTGAGAAGTTCTGAGGGCAGCACCCCACCCCTCCTGCGTACCACCCCCACCTTCAGGGTGCAGGTTCCAAAATTACCCAGCAGCTGCCAGGTGGAGTCTGTGTACCGCCCTCACTGGTCCCACCTGTGTGGGCCTTTTCTGATCCTTCTACTTGTGGGCACTCAACCCCCAAAAGTAATTGGAGTGAGATTCTATATGCCACCTGTTTAACCCAGGTTGTGCAGTGGGTAGTTGAGGCTTCCTGGGAGGGCACAGGGAGGGGTGCTGCCTGCTCAGGCTCCTCTCCTTTCTCCTGTGCTTCCTCCGGCTGCCCAGAGGACTGGTTCCATCAAGGTGAGTCCCTTTTTGTCCTGCCATCCAGGCCTGGCAGGTGCAGTGGGCCCCAGGGAGGCACCCAGCGCGCACACACACACACACACACACACACACACACATTGCTCAGGCAGTGGTCTTCATGACAACTGCAGGGCTTTCCAGCCTCAAAGTCCTGCCCCATCTGCAGTCTCTTCTCTGGGCAGCCATCTCCATGACAATGGCAGAAATGTCAGCCCTGAATTGGTTTGGAGGCCAAGGGGGTGTCTCCCTGTAACCCCAGACTTTGCTCCCCAGGCAGGGCTGGGCCTGGAGCTGCAACTGGGGCAGAGCCAAGGTGCTCAGGGCCTGGGGCTGTTTCTCCAATGGAATGGGGCATGTGTGACTCAGATAGGAACCACATAAAGGCCCCAGGAGGCCGGGCAGGTTGGGGGCCCCAGATCATCTAAACTCAGCTCTACTGCCTTCCAGAGGAGGAGAAACTCCTCCGTCTGAGGTGGGGAGGGTGGCCTGAAGGTGGTGATGCACTCACGGAGGTACAGGCCATGGCTGACAGGTATTAGGTGCTGCTGTAGGGGTTTGGCCTGTGAGTAGCCTCTTCCTTGGCCAACAGAGCCTGGGACAGGGTCTAGGCCCCAGATGGGCAAGTTTCCCCATGGGTGGAACTCATTGGCTCCAGCCCTGCCTCATGTGGCCAGGCATATCCTGTCTCTGTCAGCCCTCGGCTTTCCTGTGTGCACCTACCCACCATACAGCCAGGCTCTTGGATCCCTCAGGCAGCACAAGGAAGCCATTGGGCAGATCTGCAGTGCAGCTCCCAGCATCTGATGGGACATGAGTCCTGGCTGGGACATCCCTAGGTCCCACTGCCACCACTGCCTCCCCTGGGTCGACCTGTCTACCTGATCTCAGTATGCCTCTGCTCCTCTGGCCTCTTGGTGCCTGGACATGGGGGTGCTTTCTGGGCTCTAGGCAGGATAGTGCTGTGCCCAGCCCTCGTGATGTACACCTGCCCCCCACAGGGTCCGCCTCACCTCCCACTGCTCTTCTGTTCCAGGGAAGAAGGATGGGGAGATGGAACGAAACTTTGACACTTTGGACCTGCCCAAGAGAACCGAGGCCGCCAAAGGTGAGTGGATGGAGTGCAGTCCAGGCTCAGGACTGTCCAGGTAGTGAAGCTTTGTGCCACTAAGCAGGCCTAAAGGGCCTTGTGGATCCAATATGGAAAATGGGCCCACAGGTGTAGAGTTCCCCAGAGGACCATCTAGTCCCTGGGCACATGCAGAGGTTTAGAATCAGAGTCCGGCTACTTCAGGCTGGGTTGGGGGATAGAGAGGCCAGCACTTGCTGGGTCGCATAGCTTTGGAATGAAGCCCTCCATGAAGGGCAGGGGCTGGCTGGCAGGGCCTCTAGTGTCAGCTGAGGGGCTCAGGTTCACTTTGAGGGATTTGGGTACCGTGAGGGTGCAGTCAGATCCAGTACAGGGGCTGGGCCAGATCACCCTGATTCATGCAGGGGCAGAGTGGTTTGTGCTTCTAGTCCCATTTCTTTTGGAATCCTACTGTGTGCTGGCATTGTTCTGTGCAGTGGGAATCCAGCTTGAGTGAGAGATCCCAGGCCACAGCCCACCGTGTGAGCCCAGATGCTCCCAAGCAGAATGGAAGGGATTAGCCACAGGAGGTCTGGGAGAGCATCTCAGGCTGAGGAATAGCCTGGGCCAACACCTAAGGAGGCAACATGTTTAGGGAATTGGAAGCCCAAATAGGCTGGAGTGGAGGGAGCATCGGACATGAGAACTAGGAAGGGGGTATGACATATTTGGCGAGAGGATGGGACAGGGAGGTAATGTCCAGGAATAGGCAGAAGCTCCAGTGTGGGTACAGCAGCCTTGGAAAGCTGCTCAGCACCTCATTTCTGGAACACTGGGGGGAGCACTACTGCCAGGCTTGGACCTCTTGGAGGATGGGCCCTGTTGCTAAGGGCATGACCGTGGTCGTGGTCACACATTTTCAGTTATGTATGGGAGCTATGCTGTGTTGCTAGGGGAGGTAGGTCTTGTTGCTAGGCTCCACCCTCTTGCTGCACAGCCTCTGTTAGCTATTGGAGGGTGGGCCTTGTTGCTAGGGCGTTTGAGTCCTGTTGCTAGGGGAGAGGCCCTGGTTGCCACCTTCTCCCTACTGGTAGGCCTCCTGGATGCTCTGGTTGCCATACAGGTCTAATTCCATTTCTTTGGCATTAGGGTCAGGGGAAGAACAGCCTCTCCCAAACCCACTGCCTCTTCACTGAACCTCTGTTGGTTCCTCTGTGAAGTGGGACTGCTTTTTTTCATGGGTGGCCATAACACTGTTAAACGTTTCCTGCTTGCACACCCTTCCCTGGGTCCCAGCTCACCCTGATCCTGGGAGGGGGGGCGAGGCAGCTATGTGGGGAGGTCTGTGCCACCCTAGGCAGCTGGTGCTCTGTGCCCAGGCTTTGAGTTGCTGTACCAGCCCGAGGTGGTACGTCTCTACCTCTCACTCCTCACGGAGAGCCGGAACTTCAACACCCTGGAGGCTGCGGCTGGTGCCCTACAGAACCTCAGTGCTGGCAACTGGATGGTGAGAGGCCAAGTCTGGCAGGGAAGGGACAGAAGGGGAATCCCATGGGTCCCTGCCAGTGCCTACCCCTGCGTTTGCCCAGGCAGGGGGGAGGGGAGGAGAAGAGATACTGCACCTCCCCAAGGTCCGGGAGGTTCAGGCGCTAGGGCTGTAAGCAGTGTTCCCTGGGTGGTGGGGTGTGGAGGCATCTGGTGGAGGTAGAGCTAAGCAGCTGGTCTAAGGCTCTGTCAGGAGAACAGTCCAGCTGAAGGGAGTGGTCAGGGCTCAGGTAGGAGAGTGTGCTTCACGTGTGGTGGTCTGACTGCGTGCTGAGCACGCTCCCGCCTCCTCTGCTGCTGCAGTGGGCCACATACATTCGCGCCACAGTGCGCAAGGAGCGGGGTCTGCCGGTGCTGGTGGAGCTGCTGCAGTCCGAGACCGACAAGGTGGTGCGCGCTGTCGCCATTGCCTTGCGCAACCTTTCGCTGGACCGACGCAACAAGGACCTCATTGGTGAGGACGCAGATGGGGCTGAGCCTGGATGTGAACTGGGTGGATGGCTCTGGGTGTCCTGCTGTAGGGACTGAGGAACCCCATGGTTCAGGGGCCTGGCCTCCCCACTCTTGCTCTGTCCCGGCTGCTGGAGCCCTAGTCTGCTTCAGCTTGACCCAGCCTAGCCTCCTGTGCACCAGGCCCTTGTGTGCTCCCCTATCCTGAATCCACTTCTCCCCACGGGTGGGCAGAGGCGTGTCCTAAAACCGACCCTGTCCCTTAGGGAGCTACGCCATGGCAGAGCTGGTACGGAATGTGCGCAATGCGCAGGCTCCAGCGCGACCCGGGGCCCGCTTGGAGGAGGACACTGTGGTGGCTGTGCTCAACACCATCCACGAGATCGTGTCTGATAGCCTAGACAATGCACGCTCCCTGCTGCAGGCCCGTGGTGTGCCAGCGCTGGTGGCCCTTGGTGCCTCCAGGTATGTGGGTGTGTGGCAAGGAGGGAGGTCTGGGGGCAGGGCTGGACACTGACCTGTCCTGGGCCTGACCATAGCCAATCAGTGCGAGAGGCGAAGGCTGCGTCCCACGTGCTGCAGACTGTGTGGAGCTACAAGGAGCTGCGTGGTGCCCTGCAGAGGGATGGCTGGACCAAAGCACGCTTCCAGGTGTCGCCTGCACAGCCTTTCCTTTATCACTTTGCCAGGCTGGGTCCCTTGCTGGAGTGCCCTTGACCCCCACCTCTGTCTGTTTTACTCTCTCTCCTCCAGTCAGCTGCTGCTAATGCCAAGGGGCCCAAGGGAGCACTGAGTCCTGGAGGTTTTGATGATAGCACGCTGCCACTGGTGGACAAGAGCCTCGGTGAGTACCAGGCAGGGTTGGGGGTATGTGTGTGAACCCATCCCTAAGGTGGAGTAGCCCCTTCACCTGGTGCATTGATGGTGACAAGGCTGGTGAGGAGTGGAGGGAGGCTGGTCTTCTTATAGGAAAATGGCCTCAGGGTGGCCCCTTTCCCTGTTTGCAGCCTTCTACATCCACCTGTGGTATCCACATTGGTGCCATGTTGTGGAGGGGGGTGTTGCTAGTGGGCAGTGGCCCAGCAAAAGGATGCGAAGATGTTAGTGATGAAGGGTACCCAGGGCCTCTGAGACTGGCCCTGCCATGGGTTTTTCTGCCCTGGGCCCCCTGCTGCTGCTTGCAGCCAGTCAGCCACATGCTTGTGCCTTGCAGATGGTGAGAAGCCAGGCAGCCGGGATGTGATCCCCATGGAGGCCCTTGGCCCAGGTGAGTGCAGGTACAGCGCTGCTTATTTCCTGTGTGGGGAAGAGGGGGCCTGAAATGGGCCAGGTTGTTTTGCCCTGTGTGTGTGTCGCTGAGAAGGCCTTCCCAGGAGGCACTGGTTGGAAAAAAGAGAGATTTGGTTTAGGGGTGCTCAAGATATAATGGGATAGGGCAGCCAGGCAGAGGTCAGTGCCCAGGTAGGGTCTCTGGTCTTTTGCTGAAGAGAGGCTGGAGGATCCTGAGCTGCCAAGGGGGAGTAAGTGAGCTGCTGCAAGGCCTGAGCCATTTGAGGCGGGATGGTGAGAGCCAGGGGGAGGGCCTATGAGAAGACTTGTCCTGTGCCTCTAGGATGGTGCTGGGGCAGGGCAGGTGGGTGCCCTCTCCAGATGCACCCTGTCCCAGGGGCCCTGTCTAGACTGAGTGGGAGATCTGCTCCTGGATGCCTGCCCCTCAGAATTCCCCTTGTGCCCCCACAGATGGATACTCCACGATGGACCAGAGGGAGTGGAGGGCTCGAGGCAGTGCCCCCACAGGGGAGACCTCTGAGAAGGAACCTTTAAAAGTGAGTGGCTGTGGGCTGGTGCCCAGGGAGGTGGCATGTGCAGTGGTTGCCTGGAGAGGAGCTCAGGCAAGATGGGCGCTGGGTACCACCTGCAGTGGGGCTTACCTGTAGGGCAGCTGGGCTGGGAGACTGAACCCAGGGAGTGGCCCCTCCACCTTGGGACCCTCATATCAGAATCAGTCTGTGGGTGCAACTGGCTCAAAGCTCACACTCAGAGGGAGGGGGCACATGTCAGGGCACTGCCTGGCACAGTGCGCAGGACCCCGGGAGTCTGAGCAAGTGTGTCTGCATCCTACTCTGCATGTGTGTTCGTGGGCAAGGGCCCATCATCCTCCCACCTCCAGGGAAGCACCTGCCACCTGCTCTTTGCCAATCCCGTGGCTTTGGGCACAGGCCTCAGTGTATCCACTTGCCACTCTGCATTTGTGTGAGCCACATTAGCCTGGCTCCCTTCCCCCTCAGCCCTCCCCCCCTGCGCACCAGCATGGGCCCTGCCCCACTGACCAGTCCAGCCCCCAAGGTCAGCTCTGACTAACCTACTCTGTTCTGCCTCTAACACCCTCCTGCCCACTGCCCATCTGCTGCAGCCTGACCCCATCAGGAAGGCTCCTCCTCCAGGGCCCAGCAGGCCCGCAGTCAGGCTGGTGGACGCTGTGGGGGACGCTAAACCTCAACCCGTTGACTCCTGGGTCTAGCTTGCATGCCTGGTACGTTCTCTCCTGTGGTTGTTTGTCCAACTGTTTCCCGTTCTCTGGGCAGGGGCTTTTTGTTAATCTCAGCTGGCTGCATGCTCTGTTCTCCCTGCGTGCTCCCTAGTGGGACCACTCCCTGCTCCACCACCTTGAGCCTAGCCACCTAAATGCCCGTCTTGGGAAGGACAAGCCAAGTCAGGGCCCTGAGGGGATGGGACCAGAGCAGGGATGCCCCCTCACCCCCCCCCCCACCTTCAAATACCCCAAGCACACGGCCTCCAAAGACCAACAAGTTGGGATTGGCCCTGGTAGTGAGACTCTCAGGGTCATCCCACGCCACCCACAGCAGCTGCTTTTGTATACACCTCCATCCGCCTAGTTTTGGAGGTAGCCCCCAGCCCTTAGGCCACCCTGCTCAGCCTTCCCCTCTCCCTCCTCAGGGCCTGGGCCCAGCCTTTCATTCTTAGGAATCTGATCATGGGAAGAAGGGAACTCTAGGGCCAGCCTGCACAGACCCGGCTGCGGAGCCCAGAGCCCCCTGGTGGCAGGGGTTGGCAGCGCTTCTGCGCGGGAGTCAAGGCTGGACTTTCTGGACACGCTTCCCTTCCCACCCCCTGGCTCCCTCCCTCCTAACTCCCTAGGCAGAGTTAGCTGTTTACTGACATGGTGCTGTGTGCATGGTGCTGTGTGCAAGTGAGAGAGAAGGCTGGTGGGGCTGCAGGGCAGGGTCTAGGGAGGTGATAGGAGAGGGGGCGTGGCTTTGCTTTGGGGTCAGAGGAATAGGAGTGTGCCCCTGTATGTGTAGTGCCCCAGAAGAGCTGGGCAGTTGGCCCTGGGGACAGGCAGCTGGGCAGGTAGGGGCGCTCAGAAGGAGTTTGACTCTGGAGGGATGGAGGGGATCCCCCGGGTCCCAACTCCCCCGCCCTGTGTGGCAAGCCAACCACTGGGCTGGTCTAGGGGGGCTGATCCTGCAGAGAGGATTGGAGACAGTGAGATGGGGGTCAGGGTGTTCTTGCCCCCACCCTGCCCTTGGATGTGTGGAACCCCAGTGCAGTGGGAGCCTTCCTAAGTGACACTGGCCCTGGCGCAGTTTCTGCATCCTGTCCACCAGAGCCCTGGGGACTGACACCTCTGGGACTGACCCTCAGCAGCAGTGGGGGGACTGCTGTTCAGTGCCTGCTGTTTGTGACTTCAAAACAGAAGAAAAACACTGACAAAAAGCATTAAAAACAAAACCAAAATAAGACTGTATTGGTAAACACGTAAATTTTTGTAAGAAAATTTAAAAATTAAAAAAAGCAACAAAGGAACTTCTTTCATGGCTCAGACCTTTTGCCACAAACTGCTTGCTCCCTTTTTGCCAGGTTGGGATTGAGGTAGGTGGACCCAGGTGTCCAGCGGAATCTCGGCTCTCAGGCCCCATGGTCATTTCCCACACATGTTCTCCCAGACTCACTTTGATCCCTTCTACATACAAAGAAGAGTGGACTTGCTCCTGGGTGGTTAGCTGGGCCCTGAGCCCCGGAGTGGTGTCCTGGCCAGATGCTTCTCTGGGCAGAGGTGGGCTCATCTAGGACAGGGTAATCACTTTGAGGTGACCAGAGGTCTAAGCATTCTGGGCAGAGGTGGGCTCATCCTGGACAGGGTGATTCCTGGGGAGCCTCGGAGGTGACCAGAGGTCCAAACACTCTGCGGGTTGGGGATGGAGGAACAGGGTCAGACTAAAGGCAGCTATGGATTTAGTGGATGCAAACCAACTCTCATCACTCCCCAGCTGTGCACTCTGGCCTGCGCCCACTGACTCCTCCATAAACAAGGCTGAGTGGGATTGGAGAGGTGCTTCCACAGGGGCCGGGGGCTGGAGAGACCATGCCTGGCACTGCTGCAGGGCCGAGTCCCCCATTCCCCAACACCTGCTTGGTCAGAGATGGGTGGGAAGGGTGGCCAGCTGCCCTGTTCTGGTTTCCCAGGTCAGACAGCCTCAGTGGGGCTGTGACAGGAGTCCTTGGCCTGGCCACTGGAGGAGCAGCGTTGGGGCTGGTAGCTCTCAGGGCATACGGGCAACTTTAGCATCCAGTCAAGGGGAGTGCTGGGTGTTTGGCTTCAAAGTGGAGGGCACCAGGGGAAAGAAGGAGCAGCGCAGTGGTTGAAAAAACACACAAAGCTGACCTATTATATTTAAATATTTAGGTCTTTATTTTAGTATTTTTTAGTCATAATATTGATATAGAAGGTTAATAACAGTCAGCCAATCTTAGTCAAGTTGCATTTCATTTTTAAAAAGGAGATTAAAGAAATCAGAGGAGTCAGAGGTGTGAAGTAGTGTTGGTCACAGTGCCATCACAGAGGCATTGCTGCCACCTGGTGACAGCAAAGCTTGAGGACAGGCTGTGAGTGCATAGCCCAAGTTTCCAGATGTTCCCAACTTCCCCCATTTACTGTGCCCAAGGACCTGTCTATGTAAGAAACCCTACTGGATTGCTGGTGGGGGTGAGTGACAGCCATGGGCACCGTTTACCCTGATTTGATATTTACAGATACTTTCCAGATTTATTGCAGTGGTTTTGCATGGTGAGCAGGTTGCTCTTGGGGTAGACCAGTGTGTGATAGCCGGGAGCTGTGAGCAGAGGTGCCAGTGTGGGTTGGCCTTGGCATCCCAGGCCTCAAGTGTGCTGCATTGAGGACAGGCCCCAGAACAGCAGAAGCGGAGTTGGCAGCAGCATAACCCGTCTTGGCGAGGGATCCAGAGCAGGGTAGGCGGTCAAGGCTGTGCTGGGCTGCCCGGACCCAGGTAGACGGCCTTCTCCACGCCATCCACCATCTCTGAGTACTCCACGAAGGAGGAGAAGTGCGTGCACTCAAAGCGGCTGCTCCCACGCACGTGCGCCAGAAACTTTGGTGCTCCAGGGAAGATGACGTTGTCAGCCAGCAACACTGTCCCCTTTCGTAACAGGCCACACTCCTGCAGGGGACAAGACAGTTGGAGGGGGTGAGTCAAGGGTGCTCATCAAGCCTGCTCCAAACCAGCAAGACAGGTGCACCATATACTGGCCTGACCCTGGTGTTGGCCCCATACCTCCTGGGGTCACAAGGGTCTTTGCAGCCCCCCATCTCCTCCCTGGCAGGGCGCATTGCAGGAGAGGGCTGTGCTGAGTGCAGGTCCCACCTCTAAACATCAGCTCTGTGAGGGAGGATCTTTCTCTTCGCCATTCACTCCTGCATCCTTGGCCCTAGAACTGTGCACGGTACCAATAGGGCATCACTAAATGCTAGCTAGACGAGTGGGGGTGGTGATGGGGCCAGTGGGTCCCTCATCACCGGTGCCAAGAAAATACGGCTTCTCCAGGTGGGAGGAATGCCTGGTGCCCCGTGTGTGGCTCCTGGGGGTGGTCACTGGAGATGTAATCTGGCCTGACCAGGATGACCCTGCAGTGCTAGGGGGAGGAGGCAGTGGAGGGGCAGATCTCCCAACCCACAAGCCTGCCCCTCAGGGATTCGCTTTGGACATCTCCAATCCCCAGCATCCTACATGCCCCATTCCATCAGTGACTGGGCCCTAGGCAGCCAGCTGGCATTCCCGGGCCTGGGCTCTGCAGAAGGAAGGAAAGGCAACTGGACACAGCCTGGGTCCTCCAGCACTCACAGTCTCTCTAAGCTGAGGGAGGAGCTGCTTAGATTACATGAAACAATAGCATGAGAATCCTTAAGAGGAAATGTTTATTTTGGGGGAGAGGTAGACTAGGGTAAGGGTCACCCCCAGATTGCCTTGTCTTCTGGATTTGACTTTGGAAGCACAGAACTTTTTTCCCCATAATCATAACAGTTAAAAAAAACCAAAAACAATCCCAAACATGAAAAACAAAGTCAAACAAGTGACCCCAGGTGTGTCTGAAATTGCCAGCAGGACCATGTGTGGGGCATCTCCAAGTGACTGAAAATCAGACTGTAACTCTGCACCCCTCCAGGGTTGTGCCCTAGGACAGAGTCTTACTGGGGTCTCAGCGCTCCTGGTGGTAGCTGAGGTTGCTTCTGGCTTGTGAGCTGTGGGGGAAACTGAGGGCCCTCCAGCCAGAGCTTCAGAAAACACACAGGTGTGAGGTCAGCAAGGCTGGGGCAACCCAGGAGACAGAATTGGAACAAAGTATTATCAATCATGGAGTGTTTTCTCTTAGAAAAAGAAAACTATCTGGCAATACTGCCTTAAAAGACAAAACAGAGCAGCCTGGGACGAGGTGTCCCTGGCCCAGGCCCCAGAAGGGCAGCTCAGGTCTGGGGCAGGAAGTGTACAAGGTGAGCTGGGATCGGAGGCTCCAGCCTCGAGGGGTCATGCGGAAGGACTTGGGGCACCACTGGCCACAGATGGGACTATCAGTGGATTGAAAGACACCAGACACTAAAAACCATCCAGTTAACCAGGAGAGAAGGAATGAAAGGAAGGAAACTTCGGCCACCTTTGGAGGTTGCTAGGACCCAGCCATCCCTGAGGAAGCTGGTCACAGGGGGAAGAAGGTAGCACCTGCACTGCCTTTCCCCAGACACCATGTTGCCTCCTGATAGGACACAGACCCCCTGGAGACTTCTGGCCAGAAGCTCAGAGTCTGAGCAAGCCTGTTGTGCTAACTGCTACAGGGAGGGAATGGTGTTCTGAGCACCAGGATGCCAAGTGTGAGGTGATTTTAAAAGATGTCCACAGCCTGGCTGGTGTGGCTCAGTGGTTGAGCATGACCCATGAACCAGGCGGTCACGGTTCAATTCCCAGTCAGGGCACACGCCCGGGTTGTGGGCTCCATCCCCAGTTGGGGGCGTGCAGGAGGCAGCCGATCAATGACTCTAATCATTGACGTTTCTGTTCCTCTCTCCCTCTCCTTTCCTCTCTCTGAAATCAATAAAAAACATATTTAAACTGTGTCCATAGTTCACTGACCTTTAAGAGGTGGATGTGGGCTGGGCTTAGAGACTGGCTTGTAACTGAGAGAAGGCAGAAGCCAGAGGGCATGCCCTCAGAGATTAGGTCCTACACGGCACCCAGCCCTTCATTGCTCTTTCTGTCCATCTCTGGCCCTTTCTCGCCCCTGGCTTTGGGGGCAGCCAGCTGCCATGGTATGAGGACACCTCAAGCGGCCCTGTGGAGATGCCTATGTGACAAGTGACTGAGGCCTCCTCAAAATGGCCATCCAACTTTGAATTGCCACCTGCTCCTGTAAGCCCCTTACTTCCAACCGAGGGGAGGGGCAGCTGGCCCTGACCCAGCACAAGCCAGGCGCCTGCAGAGCCACAGGTGCGGGGCTGCAGAACACAAGCTTAAAAATTACAGCCGTTCCCATTCACGGCTTCTCTTCTTTTGAGATAATTACCAGCCTTGAACAAGGAGCACTGAGAAAACTATCAGTCTCCAGTTACTGCATGGCAATATTTGCTGCCATTCTATAATGCAGGCCCCTGTAATTATTGCACACACCAGAGCTGCTGAAATCCTCCCCACTCCCTGACACAGGCCCAGCTGGGTTGGCCACCTGGTTTCTGCCCTTAACACGATTCATGCTCCCCTGCCTGGTGGACCTCCCCAAGCTCAGGCATGCTCCCCACAGCTGCCCCACGGGTCTCCTTGTCATCTCCCCACCTGCCAACACAGGTGACCGGTCCAACTTCTAGTCCCTGGATGCCCTCCCTTTCCACTACTATCACTTACTGCCTCCCCGAGGTTCCAGATATCTGCACCACCCTCCTCACAGCCATCCCTCCCCTCTCCACACACCCAACAGGGATCTTTCCTGAAGACAGGTCTACCTTCACCCTCATGTGCTTAGAACTGTGTGCCCCCACCTGTGTGGCATTTGAGGCCCTCCACACACAACCCTGGCCCTCTGCCCCAAATCAGCCCACTCCTAGAACATTCGTGCCCTTGCACACCCACCAGAGCCCACTGGGTTCGATGTGCTGCCCAGTCTTCAGCCGTGGCTCCGGTGGCCATGCCTCCTGTGCTCACAGTCCCTTTGCACTGGGCAGAGTGTCCACGCCATGGGGGAGCTGAGGTGGGTGAGCACTGGATGGATAACATGGGACAGCCCCAGGCTGGCCCTCGGGCAGGGAGGCTGGGGTGGGACAGAGCATCCCAAACCCTCCATGAGGGCCAAGGAGTTTCTAAGTGTCCTCTTGACCACCCAGGAAGGACAAGGCAGCGGTTATTGATATTAAGGGTCATGTGTCAGCTCATTACAGGGCCCCGAGCTCCAGCCTCCTAACACAAGGCAGCCCACTGGTCACCACTTGGTCTGGGGGTGGGGGCATGGGGGGTTATGCAACAAGGAGCCTCAGGAAGAAGGGAAGGAGACACTGATTTCCCTAACCAGCACCAGCTGTCCAGCTGGGCCAGCATGGCAGCCAGGCTGCTTCCCTTCTGCCTCTTCCGCCCTGTGCCCTTTCTGATCAGACCATCTGGTCCATGGGGTCCTCACTCTGCTGCCTTAGTACAGGCTGCCCAGCACCCCTTCCCTCCAGTCCCCATCCTGCCCCAGGGCTACCTCCCGTCCTCTGTGCTCCCTGACCTCAGGCTACCTGTGGCCCCCACGGCCACCCTTGGCAGGACTTAGCTGGAGCGCCTGGCTCTTCAGAGAGCCTGAGGCCTACCGCCCGGCAGCCCCTGTGCCAGCAGCCAGCCCATCCATGACAGGCCGCTGCACAGCTCACCTCCAGGAGGAGTGTGTCTGGCAGGTACCGGTCCTTCCAGTGGTCCAGGAAGACCATGTCCAGCGTGTCCACATCATATTTCTTCTTCAGCTGGGGAATGATGTCCTGGGAGGCCCCGATGATAACGGTTACCTAGAACAGAGCTCCGTCAGTGCCAGTGCCATGGGGGTCAGAGACCACCCTGCCTGGACACCCAGGAAGTGTCCACCCATAGTTTCTCTGGGGTTCTGGAGAGACAAGTCTCCACTCTGCCCCCTCCCTCTGGGGAGGTTTCCTGCTCTATGGGACTGGGCAGCAAGAACACCCTCACCGAGCTGCTAGTGTTCTGTGAAAACTGGCCCAGGGGGCTTGGAGGGCCTGGCTGCAGCAGGATAAATGTGGCCTTGAACCACATACCACCCACCCACAAACACCTGGCCCATCTCATCCCACCCACCCACCCACCCCTGGCCCATCAGTGTCTACATCCGTCACTGGGGGAAGTGTCGCACCCTGTCCTGCAGGCCTGCGAAGTCCAGCATCTGCTGGATGATGGCAGCATAGTCGGGATTGAGCTCGATTGTGAGCAGGCGGGCACCAGGCGGCAGCAAGCGGGCCATCCGTATGGCTGAGTAGCCACAGTAACCCCCCAGCTCCAGCAGTAGGGAGGGGCGCTGCTCCCGCACCACGGTGTCCACGATCTGGCCTTCAGGGGATGGAAGGAGAGGGTGATGCAGGCAGGAGACCCACTCCCAGTCCTGGGTCTGTTCCTTCTGACTAAGCAACAGCCCTTCCCAATGCCTGGCCCCCAGCCCTCCCCTAAGGCCATGGTCCCACTGTACAAACCACCTAAGCTCCCCTGGTACCTTAGGCCTCCGTGCCTTTCCACAAATTGGTCCCTCTCTTTCCATGTCCCTGGCTGACTCCTACTGGTCCTAACCCAGAGCTGCCCTCTGTGGAAGCCCTCACCCCTCCCTACCCATGGGCCACACTCAGGGCCTGCCTGGCTCCCTGGAGCTGAACACTGTGAAGGTCTCTGAGGGGGCTGGACAGTGGCTGTCATGTTTGTCCTCAGGGCTGGACTTCAGGGCATGTAGCACAGCACATGCCTTTGCCCCATGCTGGAGTTCAAAGGTCAGGAAGCCTAAACTGGGCAGAGTCCACGGAGCCCTTTGCACCCTCATGCCAGGCAGGGACACCCAGGAACCCACTGCCACCCTGCACCAGCCCCCGGCTCTGAGGGACAGCGTGTGAGTACGGGGCCTGCATGGAGCCACTGCTGTCCCCTCTAATATTGGCTGTTAGTCTGTGGAAAGGAGAAGACACTAAATAGTGGCCGCCTGGGCGGTTTATCAAATGTCCCTCCCTCCCCATGGGGACAGTTGATGTGGGTGTTAGGGTCTCTGCACAGCTTTGTCCCTGGCTGGGCAGGTGGCTTGGGCCCCAAGGCTCCAGATGCGCCCCCCCACCCCAATACCCAGAAACAGGGTGATAACAGGCCCCTCCTGTATGGGCTGTCCTGCCTGGCCTGGGGTCCCCATTCCTGTATCCACTACCTGCTGGCCAGGCTGCCTACCTTTCTTGTCGCCCACGTTCATGGCCCACTCCTTCTGTGAGCAGTAGGCATCGATAGTCTCCAGCACACTCTGTGGGTCCCCGGCTACCGCATGCTGCAGCACGTAACGCAGGATGCGCTGCTCCTTGGTGTCACCCATTAGCAGGTTGTAGATGGGCTGCTGAACAAACTCATTCCAGCCAATAAGAAACAAGCCATGGCGTCGCAGTAAGAACAGCAGTGCCAGCAGCACCAGGCACACTAAGAAGGCTACCAACAGCAGGGGTGGGGCCTCCAACATCTGAAATAGGGCAGAGATTAGTTGGGGAGAAGGGGGGGGGGAGCCAGGGGGAGGGGAGCGGCTTCAGAGCTTGGTGGCCAGCCAGCAGTCCTGACTCAGCTGGGGACTTGAGTCCCGTCAAGTTAGGGCAGACCTGCTCTCCTGGCTCACCCACTTTCTCCTCAGTCTGTTGGTGCTACCATTCTCCTCCCTGTGCTGATGGGGGCCCAAGGTTCCAGAGTCAACCAAGTGCCCCAGTGCCAAGGAGCAGAGGTCCAACCCTCCTGCCCAAGCCCTATGCCTCGGGAAAGCAATGATCAATTTGGAAGCAACATTAGACCAAGCGACATACTTGTATGTGCTAGTTACAAACAGCACATGCCAATCAGTGAGAAAAAGACAAGTTAAGAGAAAAATGGGCCATTGCAGCAGATAATAGAGCTTACAGGGGAAGGCCAGAAGCCCCGAGCAGGCACAGGAAACCAGGTGCAGGTCTTGGCACCACAGTGGGGGGGGACCCTGGGCCTCACCAGCCTGACAGACTGTGAATCAGGCATCTTTCTGCAGAAGTTCCCAGGCCCCACTGGGAAAGGCTCCCGCGGGCAGGACACACCACACAGGTGAGGGGATCACACGGGGAGACGGCAGGGTGGGCAAGGACAGAGCGTCTCCCAGGGCACAGACGGACAGGAATCAGTGGCGGGCGGCCTGTTCCACCTGAAGATCCGTAACTTTCCACTGTGCTCCTGTCTGCGTGCTTAGTGCTTCCCAACCATACACCTATGTTGCTTTATTTATCCTTACTATTATTACTAGTAGTGCATTTGGGTGGTGAGATACTGGGCCTTTTCTGTTATTTTGTATTGTTAATCCTCCCTCACCTGAGAATATTCTTCCATTAATTTTTTTAGAGAGTGGAAGGGATGGAGGGAGAGAGAGAAACATCGATGTGAGAGAGACACATCAATTGGTTGCCTTTTGCACTCACCCTGACTGGGGCCGGGGATCAAACCTGCCCTTGGCCAGAATCGAACCTGGGACCCTTCAATCTGCCGCTGGTTGATGCTCTAACCACTGAGCCACACCGGCCAGGGCAAATGGTATTTTTTTAACCAGAGTGCCAGGAACACTCTGGTGGTTTTTTTCTGGTCAGATCGACAAAAAGTATATATTTTTTGGTTTGCCGCAGAATTTGAGCAGTTAGTTTATGTGTGCCATGAGATGAAAAAGATTGAAAATCAGTGGCTTAAACTATAAAATTCTTAGAAAAAAATACAGTAGTAAACCTTCATGACCCTGAATTTGGCAATAGATTCTTAGACTATGACATCAAAAGCACAAGCAACAAAAGAAACATAAATAGACTTCCATTACAATTAAAAACTTTTGGGCATCAGAGGACCCACTCAAGAAAGCCAAAGGACAACCCACAGAATGGGAGAACATGTTTGCAAATTATATACCTGATGAGATTTTAATATTCTGAATATATAATGAACTCCTACAATGCAACAACAAAAAACCCAATTAGAAAATGGGCAAAGGACTTGAATAGATATTTCTCCAAAGATATACAAATGACTGATAAGTACATGAAAAGATGCTCAACATCATTAATTATCAGGGGCATGCAAATCAAAACCACAATGAGATACTACTTGATTAGGATGGGTATTTAAAAATAAAAATGCCTTAGTCGGTTCGGCTCAGTGGTTAGAGTGTCTGCTTGTGGACTGAAGGGTCCCAGGTTCGATTACAGCCAAGGGCATGTACCTCTGTTGCAGGCTCGATCCCCGGCCCAGGCCAGGGTGAGTGCAGGAGGCAACCAATCGATGTGTCTCTCTCACATGGATGTTTCTCTCTTTCTCTCTCCTCTCCCCTTTCTACTTGCTCTGGAAAAGTAATGGAAAAAATATCCTCCAGTGAGAATTAATAAAAAACGGAAAATAAGTGTTGGTGAGGATGTGGAGAAATTGGAACCCTCATGCATTGCTGACAGCCCTAGAAAATGTTAAATACAGAATTATCATATGACCCAGCAATTCCATTCCTAGGTGCATACCCAAAATGACTGAAAGCAGGGACTTGAATGGATACTTGTTCACCCATATTTATAGCAGCATTTTATATGTAACAGCCAAAGTGTAGAAATAATCCAAGTGTCCTTCAGTCGATGAATGGGTAACAAAATGTGGTCTATCCGTACAATGGAATATTATTTAGTTATTAAAATGAATGAAGCACTGATACATGCTACTACATGGATGAACCTTCATGACATTATGTGACCAGCAGAGGTGGTTCAGTAGGTTGGAGTGTCGTCTCAGGCACCAAAAGGTTGTTGGTGCGATTCCCAGTCAGGGTACATACCTGGGTTGCAGGTTCGATCCCCAGTCGGGGCACGTACAGAAGGCAATTGACTGATGTTTCTCTCCACCAACCCCTAGGGTGAGGATTTTTAAAAAAAGACAGTATGCTAAGTGAAATAAGCCAGACATAAAAGGATAAATATTGTATGATTCCACTTATATGAAATACCTACAATAGGCAATTCCATAGAGACAAAGTAGAATAAAGGTTGCTGGGGAGAGGGGAAATTACTGCTGAATGGGTACAGGGTTTCTGTTTGGGATGATGGAAAAGGTGTGGAAATAATGGCAATGGTTATACAATGCCATTGATTTACACACTTGGAAGTGTGAAAATGGCAAATTTTAAATTATGTATGTTTTACTAGAGTAAAAAGAAAACAATGAAAACAATAGCACAAGCAGCCCTGCTTCTGGCATTCCCTGTTCCAAAAAGGGAAGGGGACATGCCATTCCCCATAAGGAAGCAGGATCTAGAAAAACAGCCCAGCTCCCCTCTCCCTGGGGGACCCAGGCACTCAGGAATGCCTCTCTGCAGGCCTGCTGTCTGCCTGCTGATCCAGACCTCATTCAGCAGGGCCTGCACGGACACCTAGAGGGACACCTGCCTCCCTGGGTGCAAGCTCATCTCCCTTCTTGGAGGCAGCAGAAGGGGTCTTCCTGACCAAAATTTGCCCACCCCACATGCTCCCTTTCTACATGGCCAGTGTGTGCATCCAGCATATATCTCCTCATAGACAGCATACAGACATGGGCGAGGGACAGACCCTCTTTCCCCAAAACACAGTAACACGCCACCCAAAAAAACATTCCTTATATAAACCCATTCTTAAGTATTCTCCCTGCAACACCCAAACCATAAGCTCCATCAACTATGATCACCAATAATCCACCTTGAGACCCAAAGGGTGCGATCAAGACAGTTGGCAGCTGGGCCAAGCCCCTGGCCAGCCTCAGGTGTAGGTAGGCGGCAGGCAGATGGGCCACTGACACCCAGAGCCATCAACCCCTGGACATTTAGCTCCATAATCCTTTGTGACAAAAGTGCTTGGCCACATCCAGCTTGGCACACAGTTAAACTTCACCAATGCCCAGCTCCCCAACATCTGCAAGTGGGGGACTCCACTCACCCTGCAAGTCTGCCCCTCCTGGCTCATGGGCTCCTGAGGCTGGGGATCACTTTGTCAGCTAGTCAGTATTTGTTTTCACACATCTTAGATGTGTTTAACACATCTTAGATGACATTCATCTTTCCTTAAAGGAAATGGAAACGTTTTTCATAAATATATTGCAAGTAAGCATCAGTGGATGTTACTGAGACTCTTAAAAATTCTTTAAAAAGATGAACTAACTATATGACTTGGCTCCTAGGCTCATTTTAAACCCTTGTAAAAGGTCACTAGAAATGCCTTTGGTCCCTTTGCAAAGGTCCCACATACAAAACCTGACAAGCTCAGGGGGGGCCTGCATGGTAGGCCTTCCAAATTCAGAGATGGGAAGTAACCATGTAGGATGGTCTGAACATAAAAATTCCTAAAAGTGAGTCATGGTGGGTAGTCAAGGCCTGTAGCTTCCTTGGCAAAGGTTAATCTTTACCTTGTGATCCTATTTTTTTTTTTTTGCCTCTAAGGTAACATACTTTTGAAATGTCAGGTATCTTCTTCTTGAGCCCCCTCAGGGCACCAAATCACAAGACCACAGGACCCCTCACTGTTATGTTCTTCCCCACCTACCCTCTCTATATAATGTAAATGTTAATTATAACTATCCTGTAACCACCAATGTAAAAGAAGTATTTGTCTCTCCGTTGTTTTATCCAACCCCAGATATTTCCCCCCCTTCCCACTTTGCTTTCTCTGCCCCCCTTAGTCTATCACTAATGAAGTCCATGTAACCCTCCTATGCCTCCTCCTTTGATTCTAATGTATAAAATAAGCTGCAAAACTGCCATTCTCAGGAGCACCTTCTCAAGCCATTGAGATTTTGCAGTTGGCAGTTTGGCTCAAATAAACTCATAACAATTCTCTACAGGTTCGTTTGGACATTTCTCACGTCGACAGCTTTATATAAATAAGTCAGGCCAAATTTAATGAGAGCAGAATTATATTAAACAAGAATAATTACTCTACTTATCTTTGATCAAACAGAAAAGTGACTGTAGAGAGAAATTTCGCAGTGGAGAAAAAGAACATGTCCTGTGGGTTATCAGGTTCCAGTCCTGTTACTGTCTTTGAGGTTTAATCATCTACCTATGAACTGGGTGGGATCCTGCCACCTTACGCATATTGTCAGCCTTTACCAAATCATTTCTAGTTTCCTTCAATAGCTGGCTCCAACACTCCAAACTGATGTTTCCATTTTCCTCCCTCCCGACTTGGCATCGCTAAGAACTAAAACTTAACTGCCCAGACCCTTACTGGGGTGCAGGTTGTGCTGTTGCTGCCTCTTTTCCTCCAGGATCTAAAAGAGCCCCACAACTTGATATAAATTTTAAAGAACTCATCACCACAACAAATCACATACCGGCAGTCTCTGCCCCTGGAGCTGCTGCTGCATGTCCCACTCAGAAAGTCCAAGGGAACTCCCTTATTTTCCAGGTCCTGCTCCAGGATATAACCTTGCTGGTAGCACTGATGTCCGCGCCATCAACCCCAAACACTCAAACTACAAACCCAGAATCCACTGGCTTGCCACCGCCATCTTCACTCCACCACCTACAGGCCCTTAAGAGCTCTTCTCAACTGTCTGCCTTCAGGACTCACAAACTGGGTTCACAGTCAGCTCCAGCCAGGCACCCAGGGGAGCTCAGTCTCAGGCAAAGGACGCAAAAGTGCCTGGCTGGAAAAACCACAACGTTAGCAGGTCAGGCCTGGGGTGCCTTCCCCTTTCTCTTGGTGGTGCAATGAGGCCGAACCACCCAGACCCGACCCTGATGGGTCTTGGGCTACTGTCATTGCCTCCCTGGTGGGGCAGCTATTCCCCTGAAAGGAAAGGCCTGGGGGTGCCCCAAGGCCTCCAAGAGAGAACCTGTTGGGAATATCACTGAGCCCCTCTGGGCCTGGGCCCTCACTATCCTACCACACCCAAGGTTCCCACCCCAGCTCAAAGACCAAGGGTGACCCTCTCACGGGGAGTCAGGACCTGACTCTGCAATCCGGTCTCCAGGTCACAGCCCTTCCCCAGACACAGGCCCCCCACCCTGGAAGCCTGGATCCCCACCAGAAGTGGGATACCCCACCCCTGTCTAGAGCCCTATCCCCAAGTCGGACCTTGCACACCTGCACAGACCTCCCACTCCCCCAGTCAAGTCTGGCTCCCCTCCCGCAAACTCCCGTCCAGAGGACCCCCCCCCCCCCCAAGGCCAGATCCGTTCCTCGGGGCCCGAATGCCCCACCCCTCCAAACGAATCCCTAACTCCAGGTCCAGAGCCTCCTACCCGAGGTCGGAATCCCCCCGCCCGGTCCGATCCCCCGGCCCAGTCGGATCAGGTCGGAGCCCGGCGGCAGGTCGGCCCTCTTCCCGGGCCCGGCCCGCGGGCCGCGCGCACTCACCTCGGCCCCCGGGCCGCGCGCACTCCCCGGGCCCCGCAGACACCCCGATCGGCGCAGGCAGCGCGGCGGGCAGCCCGGCAGCGAGGCCCCGCGATGGCGGCGATGGCGGTGAGGTTGGCCGCCGCGCTGGGACCCCGCGCGCGCTTCCGGGGGCGGCCGCCAGCTTCGGCGGGCGGGGTGCGGGGCGCGGCGCAGCTCGCTGCAGGTAGGGTGGGGTCCGGCCCCGCGTGTCCCGCGGCGGTGTCCCCGCGTGCAGCCGCGTCAGCGGGGCCCCGGAGCCCTCCAGCTTCCAGCCACCCCGAGACCCCTTTCCAGCGGGAAGCAGCTGGGTGACCATTCCTTGTGCTCGCTCCCCCACCCCCAGCCCGGTAGTAACTAGAGTCCCGAGGACGAGCGCGGCTCACGTCCTGAGGTTGCCGGGGGCCGTGCCCTGCACACCCATCGCCCCCCTCCACCTCCGGCCACCCCGTCCCCAAGGCCCTAGTGGCCTTACACCAAGTCCTCAGGACAACACATTCGGGGGTCAGTGAGGAACCCCAGGGCGCCGACAGCTGAGCACCGCTGCCCGCCGCGCTCTGCAGGTGCCCTGGCGCGCAGGAGAGGACACAGGGCTCATCCTCCTAGTGCCACGGGGGACACTGACCAAACCGGGCGCGACTCGCATAGCCGCAGGCGCGGGAGCGCCATCGGTCCGGCGGGGCGGCCCTCCGAGGGTTGGAGCGAGTGTTGGGGGCCTGAGCAAGGACAGGCGGGGGCAGTGGGAAGAGGAGAGGTCCGGCCCCTGGCCAGCGGAGGACCGGAGACCAGGGCAGATCTCTGTAGGGTGCCGCCTTGGCAAACCCAGCGGAGCCCAGGATAAGATCTGTGAACAGGAGTTGCCGTGTCCAGGGTCGTCAGGCCTGGGTAACCCCTTGGCCATGGGGCCGAGTCTTTAGTTTTCAGTTGGGCAGGAGGCGATGCCCCCAGGATTCTGCCTCCCAGGGCTGTGGCGAAGAGCAGACACGGCCAACCCCCAACAAGGACACCCGATGGGATTTTAAACCACCTTCATCTCAGCCTTGCAGCTTCCTCTCTGAGAGCAGAAAGATGCTGCCCGCTCTGTCCCAAGCTTGGGGGGGGGGGGGGGGGCTGATGCGGCCCCTGAACAGGAACCAGCACGACAGTGCTGCCGGTGTCACCCGTCCCCTAACACTTGCTGCCAGGGTCTCCCCAAGGTAGCCGGCATACGCTTGGGCCACTTCCTCTCCCAGCGTGCTGTTCGCTCAGCCTTGCCACAGTTGCTGGGCTCCTGTGCCAGGCACTGTGTTCAAACAGGAGCAGAAAAAGAAAGGACAGTGGGCTAAGAACACAAAGGCCAGACAGACCTTTCTGGGCTAGCCCTGCCTGCCTGCCCGGCCTGGCTGAGGTGGGGAAGGCGAGGCTGTGAGGTGCCTCCAGGTAACCCTGTGGAGTAGCTCCCACCTCGCCCATCCTGGGGTCCTTCAGTGTCCTCTCTCCCCAGCAGGCAACCTAAGCCTTCCCACGAGTTTAAAGGCAGATTTCCTACACTTACAGAAAGCTCCACTGCTGGCTCTTCCAAGTGGTTATCAGTCCCAGAGGGCCCCTGGGTGTGCACAGTGAGTGGGGAGAGCAAACCGCTAAAGATAAGCCCATAATCTACATGACCAGCTGCTCTCCTGCCCTCTGCCTGGTAGCTGGTTGGGTGGGGAGGGAGGCACTGGGCTGGGCTTAGGGGCAGGGAGACTCAGTAGGCTACTCTTGCCTGCTGTGGCGGCAAGAAGGACAGGCTCCTGCAATGGAAGGTAGGGGTGTTCTCCTGGGCAAAGCCTCCGCCGGTTGCTCCCGCAGGCAGCCGGAGAGATCGGGCCCTGCCCAGCAGGCTTGTGCTCCTCATCTGGCGTGGCCGTAGCTTTTCTCAAACAGCAGTTGGTTCTTGGTTCTCTGGGCTCATATCGAAGCCATCAGAGTAACTGACAGCAGTTTAAGGCCTCTTCGGGGTCTTTGAGTTGAATTTGGAATTGGGTCCACTTTGGACTGGCTGCTTGAACTGAGTTATGGCTCCATTAGGTCTGTAAGTACATGTACATGCATCTCAGGTGCCCTTGGATGACTCCTGCGGGAGGGAACCTGGATGAGCCCTGCTGTGTGGTGGGCACAGCTGAGTGTCCTCATGGGCAAGCTGCCTACATGGACTGAGTGCCTGGACACAGCTCTGGGTGGCTGCTCCCCAGGCTTCCTCAACTGCAACCCAGGGCCTCCTCTAGGCTTGAGCTCCAGTGTCCCTGTAGGAGCATAGGCCCCGAACCCCAGCCTGTGGGCTGTCTACTGAGCCGAGGTCCCTGAGGGGCATGGGACTCTGGGCATTTTCTCCACAGCCAGGAAGGTTGAGGTAGCTGCAAAAACAACTGCACTGTTCTCACTGACAGGCCCAGACTCTGATGCTGGTGTGGGGATGGCTCGTTGGCCTTGAATGGCAGACCCAGGACCCTTGACTTTGCCTGAGAACAGCGGCCAACTCCAGACACCCTGGCAGTAGTCTGCGCCCTCCCTTCCGCTCCGTGGACTGATAATTTTCTATTATTTCTTCCTTCCTCCACAGGAAGCAGGCCTGTGTCTGCGCTGGGTATCCCCAACTGGGGCCCTGGGTTAGAGCTCTCCCAGGCTGGCCATACCTAAGGGCACACCTGCCCTCTCTTCCTCCATGTCTTCTTTTCGGCTGTCTCTTGACTGCCTTGCAGAAGAGACACAGATGATGCTTTCTGCAGGGCAGCAAAGATTTGAGCAGACCTCTGTGCCAGTTGCGAGAGTGGAGAATGCAGGCTGCCTACTTCTGAGGCGACATCACAGTGAGCCCCAAAGGCGTTTCAGGGAGGAACTCAGGGCCCCACAGCTCTTACTGTTGTTCAGAGTAGGTTCCCTCTAGAGTCCGTGTGTACCAGGCACTCGGAGAGGCCTGGCTGTGCTACCAGATGCAGGAACAGCTCTTAATTGTCCCTCACTTATAACAAGGTAACCTTCACAACAGAAAGACAGGTGGGTGCAAGAAAAACCTTTGCATCCTGTCTGGCTCAGAACCTTGGGTGACTTTGGAATTCAGAACAGTCCTGCCAGTTAAATTTCCTTCTTGAATGGTGGTGGTGGGAGTTGCAAACACAATTGCACATCTCCCTATCTCTCCTGGCACAGTGTAGTCTCGAGACTTGTGCAGATGCTAGCCCAGTTGCTGCCTTCTGCTCCATGTGTATGCACCACATCCCAGCCGTCACAGGGTGGGGTCTTTCATCCAATGAAACAGATCCTTTGCCAGTTTTAACCGGATGGGGCTGCTTGTCCTTTGGAAATTGTGTGTCACCTTCTGGGATTGGTGCCCCAGGCTTGTCCTACCCTTCCTTCTTACGGTTTATCCCTTACCCCAGCAGGGCGGCAGCAGTACGATCTCCTGGTGATCGGTGGGGGATCCGGCGGGCTGGCCTGTGCCAAGGAAGGTACGTGTCCTGTGTCCCGCTAGTGTCACCAAGTTTTCAGGGTCCCCTGGAATGGGTGTTGTCCTCAGGGCTGGGTGGGGATGTGCCCTGAGAGGCCATGAGCAGAATGCATTGTCTCCGCAACTGGCCTCCAGGGCCTTATCACCCTGCCAGGATCACCCCTGCAGTCTTGTCACTGTGCCCTGCTCCCCACTGCACCCCAGTTGTCTGTGCAGCACACATCAGTCAGGTTGGAACCCCAAGTCTGAGCCTGCCATCCTTGGTGCCAGCCCCAGGCCTCATAGGATCTCCCTCCACCCATGGGATATGTCTTCCACCACCCACGGCCTCCCTCAGACCATCCGTGCCTCCTGCCTCTTTGCTGTTTTGCAAATGCTTCCCTAGGTCCCTCTGGCCCTGTGCCTCGCCCTGGCGGTTGCCCTGCCTTCCCTGCTCTTCACCTGCCCCGTTAGCTGTGGCCCTCATTCACCTCCCTTCAGTCTTTGTTGCTGAGCTGGCTCTACTCAGAATTGTCCCCCTCCTGCACGTCCAGTTCCCATCACTGGCTCCGCTGTCCTTGTTCTTAGCCACGCCCGGCTAGGCTTTGCCTTCATTTTTTAAAGATACTTTCTCTGAGTATAGAATTTGAGGTAGACAGTTTTTTTCCTTTAGTACTCTAAAGATGTTGTCTCCTGTCTTCTCCCTTGTATTGTTTCTGATGAGAAATCTCCCTCCATCTTTATCTTTGTTGCTCTGTAGTGTGTCTTTTTTCTCTGTGTGTTTTTTTTTTTTTTTAGGATTTTTTTTCCTTTTCATTGGTTTGGAGCAATGTAATAATGGTATGCCTTGGTGTAGCTGTTAATTGTTTTTCTGCTAGAATTCATTGAACTTCTTGGATCTGTGGATTTATAGCTTTCATCAAACTGTGAGAATTTTTTTTATATAGGTTTTTTAAAGAATTAAATTTATTGGGGTGACATTGGTTAAAAAGATCATATAGGTTTCAAACGTACATTTCTGTATATTGCATTGCATGCCCATCGAGCCGTGAGACTTTTTAACCATTACTTCTTCAGAGCTTTGGTGTCTTCACTCTGAGAGCGAGGTAGCAAAGGCCCCCCTGGGGTCCCTGATGGGAGTAGACTGAGGCAGTGGATGGAGGCCCCCTGTGGTGTCTGGTGGGATGGAGAGGAGGAAGCAAGTCCACTGGGAGGGCCTGGCAAATCTGGGGCCTCTCCTGGGGAGTGGCACTCTTTCGATGCCTCCTAGCAGGCTTGAGGTGGGTGCTGGGCTCAGGTGGGCACTGGGCTTGTGCTGAGTGTCTAGGCCTGGAACCAGGTAGGGTAGGAGGCAAGGGAGAGCTGGTCCCAGAAGATTGTTTCCACCTGTGGACAGCACAGCTGGGTGGCAGCAGGCAGGGGGAGACACAGGTGCAGAGCTGGCGGGTGCCACTCGCCCTGGTCCTTTCCCACCCTCTTCTGGATCACATAGGCCCCTGGGATCCCCAGCCCCAAAGAAGCTCCCCGGTTGTGCCCACCTGCCCTCTCTTGTCATTCTAGCCGCTCAGCTGGGAAAGAAGGTGGCCGTGGTTGACTACGTGGAGCCTTCCCCACGAGGTAGGCAGCCCCTAACTGGAGCCGTGTGTCCTGGGGAAGAGGGTAGGGGAGGGCAGTTCATGGTACAGAGGGCAGCTGAGCCCAGAACCAGTCACCCCTGCCTTCCAGAGTCTCCAGAGAGTGTCCTGTTTCTCCTGTGAGCTGCCATTACTTTAAAGTTCCTTGCTCTTAAAAATGACTCTGAACACAATTATACAGAGCAGATTAGTAGGGCTGGGTCACCCAGGCCATGTTTGAGTTACAAACCACAACCTAAAGGAATTCTAAACTGTAGAAGAACAGGAAAGCCTTTGGAGTCTCCTGAATATAAATCTAAATGTGCTTTTCTCAACATACCAGGCACCAGGTGGGGCCTTGGTGGCACCTGTGTGAATGTCGGTTGCATCCCCAAGAAGCTGATGCACCACGCAGCGCTGCTGAGGGGCATGATCCGAGATGCCCCCCACTATGGCTGGGAGGTGCCCCAGCAGATCCCACATGACTGGTGAGGAACCTGGCTGTTCCCTGTGCTTTTCTTCTACCCATGGAGGAGGCAGAGGCTTATTCATCTGTTAACCCTTGGGGGAGCGTGCTGTCCCAAGGGGGCTTCTCACCTGGGGCAGCCCTGGGCCTCAGACATTTGGCAATGTCTAGAGACATTTTTGGTTATCACCACAGGGGTGGGGGAGGTGTGTGCTGCTACATCTACTGGGTGGCACCCTGGGATGCTGCTAAAGGTCCTACAGTGCTCAGGACACTCCCACAGAGGACAACCTGACCCTAAGGCCAGTGGCTTGGGGTGGGAGCCTTTTTAGTTTAGCAGCGGTGGGTGGTCCACTCAGAGCCATGCACAGGCAGGCCCCTTCGTGGTTCTCAGGTGACCTGGACGCAGGGCTGCTGCTGTGTCCTGACCACTGTGGACCAAAGCCCTGTTTCCTATGAGTCCAAAAGTCCACAGCCCCAAACCTGGGACTGGTGATGGCCATGGGGAGGGATACCATGTTTTACCATTTTTAGAAATACCTTTCAATTCTTGATGTTTCTGTTAACACACTATTTGCATCTAGCAGTCTGTTTGGGACTCCACAGATGCCACTCAAAACTTTCTGTTTTGTGCAATAACAGGAGGAAAATGGCAGAGGCTGTTCAAAACTACGTGAAGTCCCTGAACTGGGGGCACCGGGTCCAGCTGCAGGAAAGGTACTGAAGCTTCACCCCATCCCCTGGCCTCCTCTGGGTCATTTCAGACCTTGACAAGCCCTTACTCATGGGAGGCTCAGCAGCAATAAGATGAGAAGTCCCTGCTCATAGGGTGGAAGGTGCAGATAAGCAGCTGACAGGCACTTGCCCTGGGCATGGAGGCTACTCTGCGGGGTGGCACCAACAGAGCCCAAAGCAACAATGGGTGAGGGGGATGTGAGTGGAATGACCAGAGCGGGGCCATATCAGGGAGCAGATGTGCTTAGGGCTGAGAGCACGTGGGCCAGACATGGGGGTGTGGCATGGACCATCCAACTGGATGGTCTCTTCCTCGGATGGTCTCTCCTGCGAGGGTGGACCACCTATGTGTAAGGAGCCAAGTGAGCCCAGCCTAGCTGGTGCAAACAACTGCGAACCCCACTCCTCACCTCTCACCTCCCAGCCCCACACCTCACACCCTCTATACTGTGAACGTCACACTTTGTTGCACACTCTGGCCCCCTGGGCATGGTGAAGGGGCCCGGCGTTGTGTGCTAGAGCAAATGTCTGACACGATCACTCTCGCCTGAGACCACCAGGCCCCGTTAGCCCTTTGGGATCCCCAGCCCAGATGCTGACACTTCCTCCCTCTGAAGCCTCCTTCTGTCCTTAGGGGAGAGGTGCCTGAAACTGTACTTGGGTCATGGAGGATACAGTGCTCCCTCAGAGGTCTGGTGGCCCTCACTGGAGCATCCCTAGCTTGGTCCAGAGGGATCTTCCTGGGCTGTGCAGTAGGCAGCTGTTTTGTGCCCTCTAACCTAAGAAAGCTGAGCCAAGATGCTGCTACCCTGGCTTTCCCAGTGGTCCCCCAGGGAGTCAAGCCACATCGTGTCATTTCTTCTCCGAGTGGGACTCCAGTGGAGTTTTCTGGAGACACCAGGCTCTGCCATTTGTTCTGTCTGACCTCAGATGGGCACCAAACAGGCCAGACACTGGGCTGGCTCTAGAGCCATCCACAGAGGGGGGCTGGTGTGGAATTGTGTGTCTGTGTCCTGCAGCTGTTAATGGGTTGTGGAGTGAGTGAGGATTCCTGTAGGAGCTTCAGGTGGGACATGGAGGCACAGGGCTTGGCACTGGGGGGAATGCAAGGGCAAGGTGGCAGTGAGGGCTTACCAAAGCATCGCCTTTGTGATTAGAAAGGGTGAGTTGCTTCTGCACACACTGCTCCCCACCACCCTTGTGCTCTCATCACACCCATTCTCCTGGCCTCACTGTCCCCTAAAAGTTGGGAGTGATGCCTATCTTCTGGGCACCCTCTCTGCCAGCAGGAAATTGGTGGCTGGGATGTTTTGGGGTAACTGGGTGCACATGGGGACCTCTTCCTGGTGGAATGTGCCTAAGCGACAAAGACTGATCCCAGGGGAGGCCCGGACACTTCTGTCATGACACACCAGGGCTGTGCTTGGGCTCTAAGGACTGCGCTGACCTGGCTTCCATCCCTGCCTGGCAACTGTGGCCACCAGGTCCCAGGGAATCCCCTGGGGAGATGGCAAGCTGCCCCTCCTCTGCTCACCTCTTCCCCACCTGAACTGTGGGTGGAGGATGGTGAACTGTGGGCCCGCGCTCACATTTTACCAGCCTGCACAGTGCTCCCTGTTTCATCCCATAGGCAATGCTGAATTTGTATGGGAAATATTGGAAAATTCTATTTATTTTTGCAGAAAAGTCACGTACTTTAATATGAAGGCCAGCTTTGTTAATGAGCACGTGGTTCGCGGTGTCACAAAAGGTGGGAAAGAGGTGAGTCCTGACCCATCCTCGGACCTTGGTGCTCTTCTCAGTAGCAAGTGCTGCTGAGTTGAGGAGACAGATTCCTCTGAGGCTGCTTGTAATTCTTTATGAGGGATGAAACGGATCATGGACGAGTCACATGCCAGCTGCATGGGCGACGGGCGACAGGGTGGGTGATGAGCTGCTGACCACAGGGTCAGAGGTTTTAATTAGAATCGTGGGTCTCTGCCCTGGGGTACCTGCTGGCATCAAGTCCTCTGCGTCGGTGACCACAGTGTACCTGTTTGACTCTGGCTTTCTTGGTTTCTTCTCAGACTCTACTTTCGGCTGAGCACATTGTCATCGCTACTGGAGGGCGACCAAGGTACCCCATGCACGTGAGTGTCCTCAGAACACAGCCTTCCCCTGCTCCCTGGCCACGTTCATGGTCTCTGGGCTTACGTGACACACTGTTGGCTACACTCATGCTTCCTGCACCAGCAGCATTCCCCTCTCTCCCCATCTCTCTTCCTCTTCTTTAAAAAAAAAATGTTATGTGCTCACTATTGTTACTTTCTATTTCTCAATTCTCTTTCGAATCCCCTCGGCTGGATTGGGTCCCCGGGGCCCCCGCACCGCTGAGCCCTAAGGGCCGTTCTCAACCCTCTCTTCAGCGGGCTCCTGTTACACCACAGAGCTGCTCTCCTTTTATCTCAGCGCCACTCATCCTGTCCCCTTTGTTGATCCCTCCTTTCCTCTTCAGCCTCAAAACATTGGAACATCCAGGACTTAAGCCTTTTGCTTCCTCCTGCAAACCCCAATCTTTTTTTTTAATTGACATAAAATTCACATGCCATAAAATACACCCTTTTGAAGGGTACAGTTCAATGGGTGTTTCACAGAGTTGTGCAGACATCACCACCACTTAATTCAGGACATTTCCAGCACCCCAGCATGCGTCCCTGTACCCCTTAGAGTCGCTCTCCACTCCCTGCTTCCCCAGCGCCTGGCTGCCGCTGGTCTGCTTTCGGTCTCTGTGGACTTACCTGTTCTGGACATTTCACAGAAATAGAATCACACACGATGTGGCCTTTGTGCACTTAGCATGTCTTCAGGGTTTGTTCATGGTGTAGCACGTATCAGAACTTCATTTCTTTTATGACTGAATAATATTGCATTGTATGTGTGTGCCACGTTTTGTTCATACCCTTGTCCGTTGATGGGCATTTGGGTTGTTTACACTTTTAGCTCTTAAAAATAATGCTGCTGTGAAAACCTGTGTAGGAGTTTTTCTGGGGACTTAAGTTTTCACTTCTCTTGAGTATATAGTATACCTAGGATGGAGTTGCTGGGTCAAATATTAACTCTGTGTTTAACCTCCTGAGGAACTTCCAGACTGTTTCCCAAAGCAGCTGCACCATTTTATATCATACTCCTACCAGCGTGTACAAAAGTCATACTTTGTTTCTTTGCCTGTTTCATCATTTTTTGTTGACAACAGAACTTTTCAAATTAAATAATGTGTTAACTCTGGAAATCAGTCTCTCTCCGCAGTAGGATTTTGTTTATTGCCGTTGGGTGACTTTTCTGAACTGATTTTGTAAAGTCTTTGTTCTTTGTTGTGTGAGGCCTCTGAATCCTCTGCTCACTTAGCATAGTGGTCAGCTAATGACTGGACAGAGGCTTCTTTATACACCTGGAACCAAGGAATCTCCCCTCCTTGCTGAGGGCCCGGTGGGCGTTGTGAGGCAAACCTTCAGCCCTGAGCCAGGCAGGAGAGGCTCTGCCTTAGCTCTCACTTCCTGCCAGTGCAGAGCCCGAGCTCAGCCAGAGGGGAGAGCTCGGTGCCAGTTCAGGCCTTTCCCGGGTGCGTGCACAGCCCGGTGCCTACGCCTGGCTGTCCAGATCCCAGGAACATGTTGGAGGTTTTCAGAGCCCCTGTGGACATCTCATTCCTCAGCTTTTCCTTTTCCGCTTTTGGTTAGTGTGTTGTTTGCGTCAACTGTTATCCATCACTTCAGGCAGCCGTGATGTTCAGTCATTGGGCAAATCCTCCCCAGGGACAGGCTTTCAGCACTGGGCGAGTTCAGACGAGGTCAGAGGAAGACAAGCCTATCGAGAGGGGTCTTTCAGGAAACCACCAGCAAGGTCAACCAATGACTGCTCTTTGGGAAGGAGCTTTGAACAGGCTCCAGCTCCGTTCTGCTCTCTCCTGACTGTCATTTTTCAAGGCTGCCACTGAGCTGGGGGATGGGACCTAGAGTAAGTTAAAACTCCACGAAACCTACCATTCATACCAGGTTTCAGCCATTTCTCTTGTTTTAATGTTCCCTGTGTTGCCACAAGCCTTCAGTTAATTTCCAGAGCTGTGAAAAAGTTGAGTCCAATAGTTTTTGCTAGCTCTTTTGCTGTTTCTATGGAGGGGTGAACTTTGGGAGGTCCTCAGTCCACACCATTTTTGCTGAAGTCACCTCTTGGCCCAGTCTCACCCGTGGGGGCTTCCCTGTCCTCTCCCACCCCCCATGAGGAAGGTGGAGCTGAGGAAACGTCCCCAGGTGGGGGGATGGGAAGCAGGAGAGTACAGGGGGTGTTGGCTGAGGCTACATCCTCAAAGGTCTCCCAGAGTCCCCAGGAAATGGGCGTTGCAAGCCCTGAGTCTCCGCATGGGCCGCAGCAAAGTGCACAGGCCCACAGGGCCCACAGACCTGGAAGCCACTCCTGCCTCCTAGTTAGGCCCAAGTGGAGCACAGATGGAAGAACAGGACTGATTCTGTTTCTTCTCAGATGCCTAAACCCCGAGCCTCCAGTTTCTGTTTCGCACTTTTCTCTGACGAGGAAAAAGCATACCTCCCACCAGTCCTCAGAGACCACTGGGCCTTCCTTCTGCTGCCAGGCCAGCAAGAGCAGCCTCCAGAGGGGACCGGGCAGCTTGTGCACGGGGATGGCCCTTGGGCAGGCTGCATGGCTTTGTAGGATGACAGGGCGCTGTTGTCCAAGATAGCTATAGCAGCGAGGGGCAAAGTGGGTGACTATCAGTGACCCTCACCTAGTCTAAAGCTCCTGAAGGCCACAGTCAGCTCCCAGGAGCCAGGCAGCGATCTCAGCTCTTTTGAGGCACTGGGCAGAACCTCATACATACCCATGCCAGGGTGTCCATACTGGCCTGGCTCCACTCTGCCGGACCTGGGCTGGGCAGCTGCTGATGTCTCCGTTCACCGCGAGGGAGATGAGGCAGGAGCTGCCAGTCCTAGTGCTGACTCTTCTCTCTGACACTTCACCCAGGATGACCCTACTGCCCACCTCCCTGGGTGCCTGCCAAGACTTGCTTGTGTTTCAGTCCCTTTGATTTTCAGACCTTTTGGTTTTCCTTCAGCAAACCCAAGAAATCCCTGACTTTATTTTTTTTGCCAATTGGAATCATAAACTGTTTGAAATCCATTTCCTCTCCACCAGTACATCTTACTCTCACCGGCCTCTGAGAGAGCACTCGCCCTGATGTCCCCACCTGCTTGACAGCCCCTCACCAGGCCCCGCTGGGACACGGGATGATCTGTATAATTCCTGGGCATGGGCCCACCTGTGCTTCCCCTTGAGGGTGTCTGGTTGCATCCAGCCTTCAGCCTGGTGCCCTTGGAGATGGCTTGCCCTCCCACCCCCTGCTAGATCCCCTCCGCCATAGCTCTGGGTCTGGATGAAGGTTGGGGTCCTGGAGAGCAGAGAAGAAGGAGCTGCTGGCTGTGCCCTGGCACCCTGGTCACCGTGCATAGCCAAGGAGAGCTCGGTGCTGTTATGCCGGCCAGATGGCACACAGAGTTAGACATAGACAGGCCCCCTGTCCCTAGAGGCCACAACCTGAAGAAAAGTCTGTGGAGCAGGGAAGTGTACCCACAAGTGGGCTGGGGTGGTTCTGGTTGTGTTGTTTCTATAAAATGGGCATCCCCTTTGAGGAAGTGTTCAGGCCCAGTGACACGTCTCACATTGGTCCTCTTTTCTGGATAGATTGAAGGCGCCATGGAACACGGAATTACAAGTGATGACATCTTCTGGCTGAAGGAGTCCCCTGGGAAAACGTAAGACCTGATACGTGCCTGAGTGGGGGTCCCCTTTGTTCATCTTCATAAACGTCGGGGCTGTGTAGGATACTGTGTGGTCCTCTCTCCGAGTGCATTCTTTCCCATCTACCTGAGAGGAGAGAAAGCCCATTATTTGTGTCCCTGAGAGGGGTTGTTGACTCATCCTGTGACTATCTTAGAACTGATGGCACATGTGTCACAAAGTGAATCGCACATTTTTTGTCTAGGGCAATGATTTTCAAACAGGGTTCCCTGGATCCTCAGGGTTCTAGTGGGTCCTGTCAGAGACATCAGAGAGAGGGTTATTCAAGGAGGCAGAGAGGTTCAGGTCATCAGGAAAAGCTGTCACCTCCTCTGGCCTCAGTCAAACTTTCTTGCTTTCACCTGGTTTGCACCTTGGACATCCCAGAGATCTAGCAAGGAAGGTTCCAGAGGCCTCAGAAGCCAGACAGCTCCTGCCTGTGGGTTTTGGAGGGGACTTCATGCTCACAGGGACCAGAAAGACCACCAGAGGGCAGCAGAGGTTTAGTTGTGAGCAGCACTGGGCTGCCTTGGGACCTGCGTACAGAAAATACCGATGGAAAAGTGTGTCCAGAGGTGGACAGGCATGTGTGCACAAGTATACATGTGGGCAGTGTGTATGTGTCTGTTGTGTGCATGGAGAGTGTGTGCATGTCACACACTCTGCTCACTGTTATCATTTCCTGTTCATGAAGCAGTTTTGTTCAGGGCTGAGGCTGGATTCCCTTGAATAGATATATTGTAGTTTATTTTATCTTTCCACCATTCACAAGAATCTCAATAGTTTCTCTTTTTCATTGTTATAAAATGTTGCAATGGAAACCTTTGGTGTTTTTCACTGTTATAAATATTACAATGGAAACCCTTGATGTGCATACGTATACCTGTCAGGGTGTTTTCTCAAGTAGAAACCCCAGGTTCAGGGCAGGTGCCCTTCACACCTTCACACTTCCGCTAACATGCTCCCTCCTGGCGGGCTGCACCCTGTTACATGTGCATTTCTGCCTCCTGTCCCCCTTCTACTCACAATAAGGCATAAAATGGAAAGGATCCTTTCTTGCCCCCTCAGGTGAGCGCCATTTGCTTCTGCCCAAGGCATGTCTGGGTCCTTCCCAGCATCTGCGCTCAAGCTCATGCAGGTTTGTGTCCCTCTGTCCATCACCTCCCCCCAGCCTCCTAGACTGTGGTTTGTCTTTTGACTTGGAGATAGTTTTTCATGCAGAAGTTTTTAATATTTATGTTGTCACAGTTACCATTTTTTTCTCTTTATGCATAATTTCTGGGTTTCTGTTCTTCTGTCTTTGACTATCCAGTAGGTTTTATTTGTGTTTGCTGTTATTAGTTATCTTTTTATATATTTATTGGCCGTTTAAAATTGAGTGTCTGTATGTGAGTTTATGTGTGAGTGTGTGTGCGCGCGCACGTGCAAATTGTCAGCTTAGTCCTTGGCCTGCTTTCTTTCTGGTTTTTCTTTTTCTTCTCTTATCTCTTATCTTCCAGCTGGTTTGCATATTAGGACTGTGATCCCATGTCGTTTATGTTGCAGACTTTCTCAGCTTGTCATGTCTTTTAACTTGTGCAATGTACAAATGTTTTTTTTAATGTAACTTAGATCTCTTTTTACACTTAATGGGTTTTAGATTTATTGCATGTTCTGGAAGACCTGCCCCACCCCCAAGATTATTTTTAAAAAAAGCTCCAGTGTTTTCCTTTAGGGTTTCCACCCTTCAGATTTGCCTTTGTGTCCTGGGGTGTTTGCAATTCATCTGTGGTGTGGTGAGGTCGAGGCCAAGCTGCTGCAGTCCAGCGACACTGACTGCTCAGCCCCTCAACCAGTCTGAAAGCTCCATCCTGAAGTTGAGTCCCTGTCCTGCTCTGGCTCTCAACTCCGGTTTTCTGTGCCACTGGCGGGAGTGCCTGGCATTGTCTTCAGACAGGGCTAGGGAGGGAGGCCTGGCTGCAGTGGGTACTGGTGGCACTCAGCGAGGTGGCCCTGGCTTGCGCTGCTCCTCTGTGGCTGTGTGCTGGAGGCTGTGGCCCATTCCGCCAGGAAGACACAGCCCCAGATACTTTGGTCAGGAAAGAAACTGTAGTGTTTATTTTCTTCAGAAAAAAAAAAATTAGGAGATTTTTTTTTAAACAAGCTCTTTCGTTTAGAAGGAATCTAGGTATGTTATTGTTTAAGAAAAAAAGTGTTTGCAATGTATCAGTCACCCGTTTCGTTCTGAGCATGATTTATGTGAGGAAATGGTTTTTTTAAAAAATTAAGCTGGAGATATATCCCTGTACGATGCTTCTGTGAAAATGCAGCTTTTGTCCGGTGCTGTTAATGCAAGTTGTAACAGTGTGATATGGGAGTCAGTGTTTACATGTTACATTCCTCCGTGCAGTCAAAATAAGCCCGCAGGGTCTACAGTAGCATTTCTGTATTTTATCAGCTTGGGCTGGGGCTGAGGGGGAGGCCTCTGCTCACACTTGGAGGGGCTGTTTCTGCCAGATTTATTTGCCTTATAAATATTCCCCGTGTTTATTTTAACTCGCCTTTAAAATGGAGCTGAAATTAATATGGACCTGAGGGCTGCCCCCTGGCCCCAAGTGCCTCCTGTCAACCGGGCGGGACGTTTCTACTTGGCCCCATCAAGGAGGCCAGGCTGGTGGCCAAGGGTGCCCAGTGTGCCTGGTCTCCTACAGCGGGTGCTGTGTCCCAGCTCCCCCAAGGCCTGTTGGTAGCTTCAGGTGGGCACACCCAGTCCCAGGTTTCTCATGGGTTCTGCAGCATATACAGGCCTCTCCCTCTTCCTCTCTCCCCGTGATGGGGCCCGGGCAGCAGCTGGGACCTTCTTCCAGGGAGTGTCTTCATTGAGCACAATAACCAGTAGCTTCAGATCTGGCAAGTGGAGCCCACAGTGGGGCCTGCGGCTTCTGCCTCCTGAGTTTGCTCCACGCCACCTTCGCTATTCTTTGGACCCCACAGTGGCATCCTGGCCTCCTGGGCATGTGAGGAGACCCCTTTCCTTCCTTGCTGGTGTCCAGGTCTGAGGAGCCCAGGGCTAGACAGATGGCGGGGTGGGGGGTGGGGTGGCCAAGCCTGAGCCCAGTCGGTGGAAAGCAGAATCAACACCCTCACTACGCAGCTGGGTACCTGCCTTGGGACCCCTGGAGGTGACGCGGTATGTGTAGAGGACTCCTGATGTGCTGCGCGAGTTCCCGAATTTGTGACCAGGACCTTCTGAGGCCAGGCGGGGCCCGGGCCAGCACGTGCGGGGCCAAGGCAGGACTACACAGTTGGCGTCTTCAGCTTTGCCACCTGAACGCCGGCTTCGAGTCCAGCCTGTTTGCCTTTTCCATCAGTCTGTTTATTTTTCTGTGGAAACCCAGGGCAAGTTGCAGACGAGTGGGTGATTCTGGAGCAAGGACAGGGTCCTCTGGGCTGGCAGGAGTTCCTTGGTAAGGAAGGGGCAGGGGAATAATGGCCCCTTTGGGAAGCTGTCTGCCACCATGGAGGAAATGGGGGCCCAGAGGGGGTGTACAGCCCTACATAAGGGGGCTCAGAGGTGGCACTCAAGCCCTGCACCACCCAGCCTTTCAGCTAGGCAGCCCCCGGGCAGGTGGAGCAAGTGTGGAAGGGGAGAAAGGCGGCCCACTCCCCACAGCTCCTGAAAGGAGGCAGACACTGGTGTTTCTAGATCCAAGTGCCCCAGAGGCAGCCTGGCTCCACCTCAATCCCACAGCCCCGTGATGTTTGCTTGCTCACGTGGAGGGCCACCTCCCCTTTGAGGCCTGCTGGCCCCAGGCAGCCTGGTAGGGCTTGGGCCCAGCCACCCAACCCTCTGGTTTGTGTCTGCTGCAACTGTTCAGGTGCCTTAAGGGTGGGGAATCAAGGTCACTGGACTCTAGACTCCCTTGGCTCCCTGGCCCAGGGGGCTGACTCCCGGACTTGAGGTCAGCTCTCTGCAGACCTGGGCTCTGAGCTAGAGCTCTGGGCTGACTTCAGTGTCAGAACTTTCTCTGATGGCAAAGAGGACCTGAATGAGACTGGAGACACCTAGGGGCGGCTCTTCTCACACGTTGGACCTACCAGGCAACAGAGTTGCCATGTCCAGATAAGAACCAGGCCGCTTTTGTCCCCACTGCCCACTCGGGCGGCCTCGGTCTCCTTGAGGGTCTGCAGAGTGAGGAGCTGGCTGACCTGCCCTGCAGCTGCCCCGCCTGCTTGCCAGCCGGGACCGTGCACTGTCCTGCGGCTGCTCCACAGCCTGCCCTCTCTGTCCGTGGGCCCCAGGGAGAGCGAAGCCGGGAGCGGTTTGTAACTTGGGCTGATCTTGTGCTGCCTGCCGGAGGTGGTCGTGGAAGGAGCTTTGTTTGATTCTTGTTGAGTCCAGGAGCTGATTGGGTACTGGAATCATTTTGCTCCCTTCCCGCAAGCAAGAGAGAGAATGTAAGTTTTACTTTTTGAAGAACCACAGCCGTCAATTTAGGAAAAGTCACTGCTGCTTAATTTTTTCATTTTCTGCCTAACTTCCATATTCATTTAGTGTGACATCCTTATGTCCAGCAAAAGGGAGCTTAGCCAACAGCCTGGACCTGGCTACCATTTTGTAAAGCACCGCTGACCATCTCCCGGAGCGTGTCCCTGGGACTAAGACGTGTAGGGCTGAGGAAGACACCTCCTTGAGGTGGCACCCGTTATGGGGCCAGAATGTAGAGGCTCTGTCCTGGTCGAAGTGGGCCTAGCAACAGGCTCTGAGGGTAGGATGGGGCTGGCCCACACAGGGGAGGAGGCCTTGGGTCCCCACCCCCTGCACTGCCTCCCTGGGGCCCGTTTGGCATTTCCTGCGCTGGCAGGACTGCCAAGGGGCCAGGTGCCTGCCATGAGGCCCTCACTTTGTGGGTATTCCCCTTGGGGAGCAGATCAGGGGCCTTCAAACTCGAGAGGCAGGTGGAGAGCTCTTTAAGCCAGGGCTTCATGGGTTTGAATTAAGGCTTTTGTTTCTGTTTCCTTCCCCCATTCAGATTTTGAACAAGAAAGCCTGCCCTGTGATTAGGCTAATCCTACTGTAGTTATACATTCGTGTAAAATGTTTGCAGACCGAAAAGCACGGAGTAGAACTGCCCAGAACACATGGAAAACTGAATCGGGCTCCAAGTGCAGGCGGTGACTTCTGGCGTGGGCTGATCCCTAGCCTTGGCCTCCCACTGCAGTGATAGGCAAGTTTCCAGCCCTCAGAATCCCAAACAAACTCGTCCTCTGACTTCTGCTGGTAGCACTGCTGTCCTCCTGTGGCTGGCCAGGGCCTGAGTCGGTCACTGTGACTTGGCACCAGTCCCAGCCCATCATTCCCAGGCCCCCATCCAGGCTGAGGGTCTCCTCAGTGGCCAGTGGAAGCAGATCTGCAGTTTCACACTTACCAATAAAATCAAAATGGTGCCCCTGCCTTCTGGCACTCTCCCCACTCACGACCTGGAGGCACTGGTGTCTGTCTCCACTTTTCCTGCAGCATGTTCTTACTATAGTCCATCTACCATTAGTACCTGCCGGGATTAAAGCTGACATTGGGCTTATCCATCCTTACATCACCTCCTCTTGTTCAAAGGCTGAAGGAGTTCTCTGGCTCAGCTCTTGGATCCTTCGTTCTTCAAAGAATGATCATTATTTGATAAATTTGGGGCCGGGCTGGAGTGAAAACCAAGACGGTTGGTTGATAATCCTGCCTCATGAAGGCAAGAAGAGGCCCAGAGTTGCCCTCGATATACCTGGGATGCCTGCTTTTGTTTGTGAGATTTCAGCTGCACACATTTCTTAAGGACACCCCCTTAGGAGAGGCCTGGCTGGTGCCTCCCTCCTCCCAAACATACCCTCTGTCAGCGACTCAAAGCTGGTGGCCTGGGGTTGGGGCACCCATGACTTTGAGATGGGAGTGGGAGGCCCAGGGCACTGAGGAGTCTCTGTGGTAGGAGCTGGGGATTCGGCATTTGCCTGCCCTATCTCCCCATCCAGCTCCCTGTCTGCATAGTGCAGGGGGGTGGGGAGGTGTGTGGGGGCTGCAGAAACAATGTTCTTGCCCAAATGGCGGCGTTACATACAGCAATGTGGCATGAGGGCCTGGAGCTGTTCTGTAGGCCATGGGCTGTGGACAGTCCACTCCGCAGGATGGCCCACTTTTACAGAGACAGGAAGGCTCGTAGACAAGCAGGGACAGGCTGGTTGGAGGACAGAGGTGTTGCCCTGGTGCCTGCACAGCACGCCTCGCCAGGAGGCGGTCAGCCCGCACCGTTGCTGCCCCCGGAATCGGAGCAAAGGGCATTCGCTGTGTGTTCAGCATTGATGCTCTAACCCAACTTTGTTCCTGCATTTGGGGCGGGATAGTCAAAGTAGCTAAAATGTGTTTGTATCATAATCTCATATCTTAAAGAAAGGCTTATACCTTTCACCATATACATCAAGTCCAAAAAAAGGTAGGTTTTATAATTTTGAAAATGTACCTATGCATAGACATATATGTGATACAGGTGCATGAGTCACCCTTGGCTTCCTCATGTACTGAGCATGCTGCGGTCAACCCAGGCGTGACTCCATGGCTCTGTCCCCAGCTCCTGAGAGGAAGCCATGCACCAGTTGCTTCTCACAGGGCACCTGCGGGAGTGTTCCATGGGATACGCCACTTCTTGAAATGGAATTATATCATTAGTACCTGCCGGGATTAGAGCTGACATTGGGCTTATCCATCCTTACATCACCTCCTCTTGTTCAAAGGCTGAAGGAGTGATCTGACAAGCCCACCCACACATCGCCTCCCAGGCTGGGAGTTTTCATTCTGCGTTCGGTTCCGTGCATATATGCATGTGTGTGCATGCGTGCAAGTGTGTATGTGTGTGCATGCAGAGCGAGGAGCTGAATTACAGGAGAGGCTTTATACTACTGTGGCAGATATTTTAAATGATTCTGCTGGGTCCCAGTGTCCTGTGTCTGCCCCTCCTCCCAGGTACCCTCTTCCTTGCTCAGAGGAGCTGGCTTTCCAGGCCCTGGGCCTGTGTGTGTAGGGGCTGGACAGGCAGGTGTCAGCACTTCCAGCCTGGCCTTTCATGGTCCAAGAGTGTTCTGCCCATAGGTGATGCTTTCTAGGAGCCCCCACCCCACCGTCTGTTGCCCTCCCCATTCTGAAAAGCATCTTTGTCCCCACCCTGGCTGCAGGTCCAGAGAGACCCCAAGGCAGAACTGACCTTAGGACAGAAGGAAAACCCTTCTGCTTCCTCTTAACAGCTTTTCCCAACATGTCTGTGGAACCCATGTCAGCCCCATTTCCAGGGCCTTTCATAGGACATGTGCTGTTTTGTCACTGGCCACTCACATCCTTCACCACCAGGCAATTTTCTGATTCAATGACACTGTTTGTCATGTTGTATTTCACAGCTGCAGCCTCTGGGAAGTAGGTTTTGTACCTTGGGACAAACTATTTGAACAGTCAGCCCCAGCTGACTCATCAGCAGTGACACATCAGCTGACTGAAGGGCCCTGTCCCCACGGCAGAGCCCCCACTGGGAACAGCTGCTTGTGTGTGATGGTGGGCCACATGTGAGACTCACTGCTGTTCTTTTTCTCTGTGTTCATTCCTCTAACAGGTTGGTGGTTGGAGCAAGCTGTATCCTTTGATAGCATGCAGGTGACAAAGGTCCTTGCCTATAGTCTGGAGAGTGGACACTCAGTGCCCAGAGCCCCTCCCCTGCTGCTCTCCCTCTGTCCGGGAGTACACCCTGCTGCCTGGAAACAGGCACTTACAGGGCCACTCAGACTGGATGACCTGCACTCAGGGGACAATTTTAGGCTGACCTTTGAGGCTAGGGCTTCCTGGAGGCTTTTCCTGAGCCGCACACGGAGGCAGCTCAGACAGCTGGGCCAGCTGGACACAGCCGTGAGGCAGGTGACCCTCCCTTGAGAGCAGCCCCACTCACTCAGGCCGGTGCCTTTAGAGGGAGCAGTAGACCCGGAGAGGGTCAGGAGAGGAGCTGCGGGAGGACCTGGGGTCAGGAGGGGGGACATTCAAGGAAAGATGAAAGTGCTGGGACTGCTAGCAGAGAGCATGGGCCAGAAGCTGCTGCCATGTCTTTCACGGAGGGAGTGCTTCCTTTCCATCACCACTTGGACCCCACACAGTGGGCCTGATCCTAGACGGAGGCTGAGATGAAACTCCAGGGAGTCTGGACAGATGCCCCATGGAGGCAGAAGCTACCTGGCCCATGGGTGCTGGAAGGAGCCCCTGCCTCGTCCCGGACGTGCGTTTGAGAGCTAGGGTTAGGGGGTTCTCTGCGGCTGGTGGTGGGAGCCTCCTTTGGGCTAGCTGGGGACTGGTGGGAAGTGGGCTGTTGGCGTAGGGCCCTGGGGATCTTGCCACTTGGCACGATGTCCTGATCAGCTAGTTAGCGTTCCTTAGCTTGCCTCTGGCAGATGTGGCCCTGGAGTGTGCTGGCTTCCTCACTGGGCTTGGGCTGCACACCACTGTCATGATGCGCAGCATCCCTCTGCGGGGCTTCGACCAGGTAACGCCTGTGGGCCCGGCCCCCACCCTGTGACTCTGCTCTCCCCGGTCTGTGGCACCTTTCCTCCACAAGCTGCCCCAGCCCGGGCAGGTGCAGGTGTGGGCTGGGAGCGTCTCTGTCGTTAGAAACTGGTCCTTGAGTTGAATGAGGAGGTTGTTCATAAAACATAAAACACCTGCCGGAGGGTGGAAGCACGGCTGCCACGGGGAGCGCGTGGCGGCTCCGGGCACCCAGGCCAGCCTCTCAGACCTCAGTCATTCCACCAGTAAGTGGCAGGTGCATGTCAGCAGAAGTGCTTCCCCACCTCCTTGCGGAGCTCCTCTGGGGACCGGTGGGAGTGCCGCCTCAGCAAGGGTAGCACCAGGCAAAGAAGCAGGTGGCAGACGGACAAGGCCCTGGGTGGCCACCTCGAAAGACGGCAGCTCCTGGCCGTAGTGCTAGCCACCTGCCGTAGACTGGAAGATGTAACCTGCGAGCCAGGATGAGCACTTGGGTCCCCAGTGGGTGGGCCGCCCACCCTGAGTACTGGAGCATCGGGGTAGCCTCTGAGGCCCCATCACGCCACGTGCCCTGTGCAGGGGCGGCGCCCGCCCAGCGCACGGTGAGCCTGTTGTGGTCCGCTCCTGACTGCTGTGTGGCAGGAGCCCAGAGGGCCACCTCACCAAGTCTGCACTGTGCGCGTTGTCCTCATACCCGTCTGGGATGCAGACACCCATGCTGACGGCAGACACACCCATGTGACCAGTATTGAGTTTTTTTAACTAAAAATTCTCCAAGGAAAGGTCACCTGTTAAAATCCAAGTCTGGAATTCTTGTTAAGATGTCAAACCCTCCATGCCCCCCAAAAGAAGATAGATGCCGCCCATCACACAGTCCCTCTGGCCTTCAGTCCATCCTCTGCTCCTGGGCCTGCCCCTCCCTGCCCAGGTGACACAGAGACTTACCCCTCCGTGCTGTGCCCGCCGTGTGCTGTTTGCCCTTCAGCTCTCACACTCGTCTGTCGTGTCACTCAGCAGCAGAGGCCCTGAGTGCCTGCCCTGGGGACACAGCATCCAGGACAGGCCTCTGAGCCCCAAGGCCAGGTGACCAAGGCCGTGTCTCAGGAAGAGGGATGTGCAGACCCGGTGGCCAGCCTAGGGACAGTGGACTGGCCCTGTCGCTCGAGGGCCCAGCAATTCCCCTTCAGACTGTGACAGGGATGTCCAGGCCTCTCTGGAGTCCAGAGGGATCTAGGAGGGACAGGCAGCCTACCTACCTGTTCCTGTGACCGGGTGACAACCCCAGACAGGCAGGGCTTCTCCTGGTGTACCGGTCCCTTCTGAGCAGACGACAGAGGATTTAAACAGTAACTTTTTCTCCTGAAAAAAGACACTGTGGCTGACTGTGTCTTTGCGACAAGCCCCACAATGGCTCCAGGTCCGCCATCTGCTGCCTGGGAGTGCAAAGTCTCCTGGGCTAGGAGGAAGGAGCCATGTCTACAGATGACCCACCCCACAGCAACACCCACTACTCCTGCGTTTCTAGTTGGGGGACAGAGGTGCCCACCTACTGTCCCAGCTCCCCAGTGGCAGAGTTGCCGACCATACTCATTGGGGGTGGGGTGGGGAGCTGAGCACCATTTAATGGTTCAGGCAGAGCAGAGCCCCCAGGAGAAAGGGGTGCTTCTCTGTCATTACTTTTGGTGAAGACAGGTAATTAGCATCTGAAGAAGAGCTCAAAAGTCAAGTGCATCCTAACTGAAGGGCTCAGGGTTCTCAGATTTGGAGCTGGGGGGTGGGGTAATAAGGTGCCAGATGCTCTCCTGGCTCTTCTCTCAGCTCCACAGAGAACAGGGGAGACCCAGAGGTGGGGGCGGTCTGCATGGGGCCATGTAGAAGAAGGGGAGCACTGAACCCTCTTCTTTGAACAGTCCCCTTTTGCCCCCACCTCGGGGCCTTTTCAAGGAGGCAGGCGGCCAGGTCCTCTCTTCCCAGTAATCAGTAGCGACATTTTCATTGCCACCTGGTTCTCACAGCATGTCCTCTTGTGCTTCGCAGCAAATGTCATCCTTGGTCACGGACTACATGGCTTCTCATGGAACCCAGTTTCTGAGGGGCTGCACCCCCTTGAGAGTGAGGAGGCTCCTGGACAATCAGCTTCAGGTCACCTGGAAGGACCTCGCCTCTGGCAAGGAGGACATGGACACTTTCAACACCGTCCTGTGGGCCATAGGTAAGGGTGTGCAGGCCATACATGCACATGCATGAGTGCGCACACGTGGAGAGCGGTGGCACCACTTCCCATTCCCTGCCTCCAGGGGCTCCCCTCATCCTGTTGGCTCTTAGGTGGGTTGGCCACTATACAGTGCACCTCTCGGGTCATTATGAAGACTTGTGGGATTGCTTCTGGTACTTCCCAGTGGGTGCTTTGAGCTCTGCAGGCCATCACATGCTAGGAGGGGTCATTTTACTAGCCTTTCCAGAAGTCACACTGCAGATTTCCAGAGACAGCATCCAGTGGTAGGGCAGAGACTTCAGGCCTTTTCCAGCCAGGTGTGGGCTGTGTTCTCACCCTCCAGTCCTCTGAGAGGCCTGGGAACAGCTTTTGGAGGAGGCGGAGGCTGGGCAAGTGTGGCTGTGCAGAACTAGCCCATTACCCAATTTGCAGGACACACTGCCTTCCAGGCTGGGCCCCCCTGAGGAAAAGGGTGGAGAGTGTGGATGTCGGGGTGGCGGGGGGGAGATCCTTGGCAGGGCCTGGACCTGGGCTGGGCTGAGGGAGGGGGCTTTGAGGAAAGGCCCGGAGCTGGATGGGAGAACAGGGCTCCCAGACATGGTGCCATCAGGAGCCTGATTTCTGCTGGGACACATCTGCTGTGGCTTCCAGGGTTAGAGTGTTGTCTTCCTAATCACCCGTCAACTTGCATGTTTAAAGTTGGAGCAACTGAGGTGTCTCTCGTTCATGATATTTTCAGTTTGAGGGGTTTTCTCTTCCTGGTCAGTTGTCCCTCTTCTGTGAGCCTAGGCTCAGAATCCATGTGGCTAACAGAATTGTCATGGGGCTCCGTGTCCGTGAAGCGCATGGTTACCGAGCACGCAGAGGGGCTGTCACTCAGATGGGCTGTCCTGTCAGTGTTTGCCAAGACCTGGTCGCTAGGTTCTGGTGCTCCCTGAGGTGGGGCTCCTGGGAGGAGCAGGGCTGCATCACAGAGCAATGCATTTCTGAAAAGCCTATTTCCCCTGAGTTGCTCAGAATGATTGGAAATCACAAGGTGAACTGAACTCCAGAAGAGTCAGAGCTTTTCACTTCTGTCTGGTCAACACAAGCAGATTTGAAGAAGGGAAAAGATCTAAAAAGCCCCGGAGTGAATTTATGAATTTAGTGCCTCTTCGTTAAAATTCAATAAGTCACCAAAGGAATATTCTTGATCAAATTGTAAAAGTAAATTTTAAGTAGGTTTGCTCTGATAAACACTGAAAAATTGTGTAACTGTTCAGACTCAGAAATGTAAATTGACATTTAATATCTTAAACTCTGTTCTAAACCGGGAGGTGGCATGTTTCTCCCTCCCATTTTCACCCCAGCACTACTCCTTCACCTTCTGCTGTCTCCCTGTGCCCCCCATATCCCTGGTCTCCACCTTTGCACCAAGGTGCAAGCCTGCACCCAGAGCTACCTGCTGGGGCCATGCTGATGGCAGCAGCTCAGAGGGCAAGGGGCTGTGCCCTCGGCAAGCTTCAGGGCCCCCTAGCTCCCAGACAGGGCCTGGTGGCTGGCAAGCCAGGCCCCCCAACACGCATGCCTGCCCTCCCCCACCAGGAGGCCATTTTATTTTTTGTATTTTCAAAAAGAGCATCCCCAGACAGTCTGCCCGGTGTGATTGATGCTGGGGGTGTAAGCTTTTCACAGCCCTTGGCCTTTGACCTTGCTTCCCCAGGCGGCGCTGCGGTGGCGGCGGTTTCTGGCACGCCTTCTGGGGCTGCACGGGCATGTGCTGACTGTGCTGCTCGCTCCCGGGCCAGGTTTTGTAAACATCAGGAGTCACTTCCCAGTTTAACAACTGGGAATGTTTTCTGATGGTTTACCCTGTAAGCCTTTAACCAGGCACTATTTCTACTTGCAATAAAGGATGATCCAATCCAGGAGGTTAAAATAAAATGCCCTGGGGGCCACACGGCTGGGGCCACACGGCTGGGGCAACAGAGCTCTCAGACCGGACATCCCGCCCAGCCGTGAGGTGGGCTTTCACATCAGCTAAAAACAGAAGAGGGAAGGACGCCCCTCGTGCCCATCCACACACGCTGAGGGCTGCAAGGAGCTCCCGTGGGGCTGAGCACTGGCCTAGCCCAGATGTCCGTGTGCCTGATGCCTGGCCACAGCCGGTGAGGACAGTGGACGTAGGGATGGCAAAGTCAGCCTGCAGTCTGGAAGCCAAGGAGGACTCTGAGCCTCTTCCTCCGAGCAGCCTTGATCTCCACGTGGTGGATTAAACACATTAGCAGTTAAAGCAGTTAATTGCTGTGCAGGGGGCCCTCTCATTGTTTGTCTCTGAATCACCCACCCACACCAGGTGTCTCAGATAATAGACTGGGAACTCGCAGCGAGGAGGATTTCCTGTCTGCAGATGTGCCGATTACAGTGCTGAGTGAAGACAGTCAGCCTGCGCTGCCGGCTCGAATTCGCCCTGCACAGTTAACCAGTTGTGGCCTGAATCCCTGGCTGTCTGGGGGAGTAGGAGCAGGACGAGTGTCAGGAGTGGACATTTCCGAGCATAAATGCTTCTAGGCTGGTGGTCGGCTTTAGTTTAGCTTAGATTTTGTTTTAAAGTGCGGACAAAAGGCGTTTGGATAGCAGCCTGGAAAATCAAGAGCTGAAACCCCCCTGCCCCCAACATCTCCAGCCTCTCGGGAAGGTTCTCTGTCCCCAACTCGAGGGAAAGATGAAGGCTTTGGCGCATTTATCCCTGGGCTATGGGCGTTCTGGCCACTGTTGGAACAGCCCAGATGGCTATGTTCCCAGCGTCCATAGTGCTGGGAGGGCTGTTCCCGACTTGTCTCAGGAGCACCCAGGTCTCCTGGGTGAGACCTGGGGGAATCAGCCAGTGAAGCCGTTTCTTTTTCTCAGGCTTTATCTCAGCAGAAGAGCTGTTGTCGTCCCCCTATGTGTACCACCCATGGTTAGGTCACTTCTGAGCCCCTAAGATGATATAAAAGGAGCCAGCAGGCCTTGGCTCTCAGGCACTGGAGGCCCAGCATTCTAGCTTCCATCCAACCACCATACTGAGGCCCCCACCACGAGCCACTCTGAGTATAGCCCACCCACACAGAATGTGTGCTTGGATCACGGCCAGAGACACAGGTGGTGCCTGGGGAGCCCATGATGGGGGCCCACCACACCCAGGGAGGGGAGCACGTCTGTCCAGGATGGACTGCAGCCTGGGCTCCTCTCTGCCCCAAGGACTTCGTGTTCTGGTGTACATGCTAGCCATCCTTGCTCAACTGTGTTTATCTGCTGGTTCTCCCACACCACAGTCACGGCTCACGAAAGTCGCTGAGGAATGTCCCCCACCTGAGCTGTGCCAGGCAGCGGGAGAGGGGGCAGGAGGCAAACAAAAACTGATCCACAAGTCTGGGGATTCCTAGGTGGGAGTCCTTTGAGTCCAGCGAAAAGGAAGAGGCAATCCAGGGCCCTGGCTCCTCCTAAAGGCCACAGATGTTGGGAAGGAGCTTGTGGGCTGACCGTGGATGCGACCTGGTTGGGAGAAACCCTCGTCCAAGACCTGTTCTCCGGGACCGCATCTTGCTGTGGCTATAGGAAAGCATATGTGTGGTTGTCTTCTTCTTGGTGGGGATTCTGCGTGGCCTTGCTGTGACAGGTCACATACAGAAGACTGCTTTGTGAGAGATACCTCCATTCACCCAGTGCTCACCCCTTCCCTTCTCTCAAGGTGGAGCAGCTGGCCTTGAAGAATGCACTACCCTAATATTCTAATGCCTTTTTATGTTAGTGCAAAGGAAAAGTTTGTAATTACTGACATCAAAAGAGACTCAGATCTGCTTGTGCCTGTGGTTTGTTTTTGGAGGAAAAGAAGACATTTAAGGAGCTCATGCCTATAGGCACCTTTCACAGGCCCAGGGAAGTGGCCACAACCTTCCTTACCACACCTGTGGACCCTAGGCAGTGCACCACTGCTCCCGAGGTCGCACCATTGACTCAGTGACCTTCACTTCCCTCAGCTCCAGCTTGCAGTCGGTCTAACCCATGGCAGAAGCCGGGGAGGGGCAGCGGGAAAACAGCACCCTGTGCTCCCAGTCTGGCCTCATGCCCTCTGCTTGGGGTGACCCACACAGCCAGGGATGGAGAGCTGTGCCAGGCCTGCAAGCCAGCTCCTTCTTGTTTCCAGGGTCGCTTCACTCCCCACAGCCATCAGACCCAGCCGGCCTGCCTCAGTGCTCACAGAGATCAAGTCAGGTCTTTTTACCAAGTCAAATCCAGGATTTATGGTTAGAACTCAGTAGAAACCAATTAGGAAAAAAGAAAAACATCTCTTTGTGAAAGCTCTTCTAGAGATAAATGGGCACTGTGTGTACATATTAATGTACACTGTCTAAATTCTGCAAGTATCACTCGGAGCAGCCAACCAGTGGGAAAATTATATCTATAATTGTTAAAACTAATTGCTACCTTCCATGGAGCACGTACCTTCCTGGGGGTCCCATGCATCAGGCTATAGCTGAGCCTGAGCTGGAGATTCCATTGAGTCCAGGGGCTGACTATAGGGCTAATGGGACTTCTTTTATACGATGGCGGTGCTTTCACACAGGTATAAACAGGAAAGATCCATGTGCGCCCCAAGGGTTAGGCTTACCCCACTTGTCCAAGGAGCCTTCTAGGTGAGAGATTCCCTCATGATGGCCTAGGAGGGCCTGATGGGTGCTGATGGCCACAGCAAGCAGCCCACCTCAGATCACACTAAGGTCTAGGGTCTCACTCATTCATTCAACAGATGTTGAACCCTGCCTGGGACATTGAGACCAGCAGGATAGCTGCTCTCCTCTGTCCCCAGCTGGCTTGCAGCTGTAGAGAGTGCCTGGGATTCACTGAGAAGGAGCCATATGAGAAAATAAAAGAAACCCTTTTCTGTTATTACCGTTTTCCCTTAAGTCTCAGGGATGACAAGACGCATATAATACATTTTTGAAAAGTAAGTCTCTGAGAATCCAGCTATAGCTTCCAAAGGAGTAAGTACCCTTTTGTGCCTGGTCCAAGGTGCTGCACAGGTCTGGCCTGGTGGGAGTGGCCAGCTCTGGGGGGGTCCACATGCCCCTCGGGAGGGTCGCCCGGGGGCCCCTCCATGAGCCTGTGTGTGAAGTTGCTGCTGGGCTCTCGCCCACACCGCCCTGTCCAGCCTCCTGGACTCCCAGCACTGAGCTTCCAGCTGCTTCCTTTAAATCCTGGCTGCGGATGTCTGATCACAGCCCTCATTCACCCTGTCATACTCCTGCTGGCACTTAAATCTTACCTCGTTACACGGATTGCCCTTCACTCGTCAGAACATGTGCTCCAGACAGGCGTGAAATTGGGGGGAATGCCCGTCCTCCCATAATGGATGAAAGAGGCACGTGAACCTGCTTGTGCCCGGTTATCTGCATCCCTGTGCCCGGCAGAGCAGGTAGTAATTGACCATTGGCTGCCGTCTGGGGATTTTCAGACTTCAGCCTTCTCCAGCTGGCTGCGTAAATGTGGTGGCCAATGAGAAGCAGCAGCGGGTGGGGCCATCAGAGGAGGACTGGCCTGGTCCCATTGTGCCAAGAACACCTGGGCTGAATACGGATTCTGCCACCACTTCAGGGCCCTGGAGTGTCCTGAGTGGTGGGCGCTGGGAAGGAGGGACTCTGGCCAACAGACAAGGCTGGGCCTGGTGAGGAAGGCAGCTCCAAGGGCAGAGAGAGAGGTGTGTGGGCCCATTCACACATTTATGCAGATGGTTGCAGCCTTTGACGAGGAAGGGAGAACATCTGTTTGTACCTAGAATTTTAATGTTCTGTTGTTTGCTGTAACAGTGGCAGAGTGTCATACGTGTATTCTCTAAGAAGCTCTTACAGGGCAAGAAAGTTATGAAAATGTCTATAAATGAAAGAGAAAAGACAGGAACTGACAAATCACAAGAGGAAACAGAGTTAATCAATGCATAGCCCAAAAATAATTTTACTAGTAAAGATCAGCCCTGAGAGAGCGCTGAGCCCCCACCCCCTTTGGGAAGGAGCAGAGCCTAAGAAGGAGCTATGGGGACTGCCCTCTGCCCTGCTCTGCGCACAGGAAGCCCCAAGGAAGTAAACTGACTTGTGAACAAACCGCCATCTCCATCCCGGTGGTGTCCAGGGAGCAGAGACTTGGGAGCCTCCAGAAGTCCCACCAGAGGAGCCATTCAGTGACACTAGGTGGACCCAAACCGGGTGCCAAGAGTAGGCCAAAGGGGGAGAGATTCTGCAGGGCTTGGAGTGGGCGACCTGCCGTACTGGGGCAAGGAAGGTGCTGTGTGTGACACGCAGGGTGACCGGATGGGTGTACAATGGGGCCTCCCCTCCCCCAAATTGGCTTAGGAGTAGTACCTTTATTTATTTTTTTAATCCTTACCCAAGGACATGCTTACTGATTTTAGAGAGAGGTGAAGAGAGAGAGAGAAGCAGGGAGACAAACGTCGATGTGAGAGAGGAACATGGATCAGCCGCCCTTCTGTGTGCGCCCTGACCGGGCAGGGCCTGCAGCCTAGGTTATGTTGCCCTGACCGGAACCCGCAGCCTTTCAGAGCCACCCGGCCAGGGCAGGACCTTTTTCTTTTGCATAAGATAAGAGGAAAATGGCCAAGGAGATGACTTGGTACACTTGCCTGCATCTTGCTTTGTGCCATTTATGTACGGCCTGGGCCTGGGCCAGGCATTGTCCATGTGGCAGAGCTGCCCTGCTTATGTGGCCAGCCACTGGGCTCCACCACACCCATTCTCCCCCCTCCTCTGGGTCCCCGGGGGTCCTAAAAATTCTGGCTTCAAAATGGACTATAGAGGCCACCTAATTCATGCACTTGTTACTGTCTTATGTTACTACTTTTAAACTTATCTATACAGTAGTCCCCCCTTATGTGTGGTTGCACCTTCCGCTGTTTCAGTTACCCACTAACTGCGGTCCGAAAATATTAAGCAGGAAATCCCAGAAACAAGCACTGCCTACGCTTTAAAATGTGTGCTGTTCTGAGTAGAGGGATGAAATCTTGCATGATCCCACTCCATCTGGCCCCGGGATGCAAATCATCCCTTTGTCCAGCATCTCCACACTGTAGCTGCTCCCACCTTTTTGTCACTTACTAGCCATCTCAGTTATCAGATCAACTGCCGAGGAATCACAGTGCTTGTTTCCAAGTTACTCCTATTTTACTTAATAGTGGCTGCACAGCACAAGAGTAGTAATGCTGGCAAAGAAAAGCCATTAAATGAAAAGGTATATATATGTGACAGTGATTTTCAACCGACATGCCACAAGAATTTTTAAAACATGCAATACCTGACCATTTAGTCAGTGGCCCTTACCTCTTATCCCTTAGATTGTCAAATAAAAAAATGACAACAGCCAACACAACAATGGCCGTCTGGATCAAAATCATATCTATTTTTTTGGTCAGATTGGCAAAAAATATATTTTTTGGTATGTCACAGAATTTTAGTAATTAGTTTATATATGCCATGAGATGGAAAAGGTTGAAGGTCGCTGCTGTATAAGAAAAAATAAAGTACATACAGGGTTCAGTACGATCCACGGTTTCAAGCATCCACTGGGGGGCTCGGAATGTAGCACCTCCGTGGATAAGGGGTGAATACTGTATTTTCTTCAGGACCTCAGGTGTGGTTTGGCCGGCACCTGCAAGGTGTGTAGTTCCCATGGTTCCCAGGAGGTGCAAGAGGAAACGCTCTTGGCCTCCTGACTGGCCAGGCAGGAGCGCAGGAGAGGGTTCGGGTACAGCATGGTCGGCATCAGGGCAGGTTGGTCTGGGGCACCAGCTTCCCTCAGACACTCCAGCCCCGGCCCGGAGCAATCAGCAGGACGTGGTGGGCCTGGTGAGCTGCTGCGTGCTGTGTTCCCAGAATTGGGGGTCTGGGGAGGAACCAGAGGGCTGAGCCCTGAGCCCTCTGCCTGCAGGGACCCTCAGCCCACCCAGCAGACCCCCTCCAGTCCTGCCCACAGCACTCAGCTCCTTCCTCACTGAGGCATGACATATTCCAGCCCCTTTCCAAATCCATGAAGCCTCCTGGGTGCCCCCTGGGTCCAAAAGACCAATCTCCCTTACTCAGGAGTCGGGCCTGGGCCCCCAGGCCATCTTGTCCAGGGCGGGACACTGACTAGGGTGGCATGTCCCACTCTGCATTTTCACAGGTCTCCATTCATACGACTCTAGTGCTGTCGGAAGGCGGGAACCTTGGAGCCTCTTGTGGCCTATGTCTGGTCTGATTGGCGATGGGTGCCAGCCTGCCCGGCACCCGATTCCTGTGGCTAAGCAGAGTGAAGAGGCTGGAGCCGGCTCCCCACGAACTTGAGAAGCATGGCTTAGCCGAGTCTCTGTTTTGACTTCCCGCTCTAAGGAGAGCAGCTGGAGACTAGGTTTCCCTTTCACACAACTTGGTCTTCCAGATGTTCAGATTGGCACCACCCGCTCTTGTGTGTCTGAACCGCTGTGAGTTGTGGGAACTGTGCCTTAGAAATCATTAATTTTTGTCGTTAGGGGATCACCCTGAGCCTCTGGGGGCCATGAGGCTGCCTGCTCCTCTCCTAGGGTCTGGCAGGAAGAGCTGCCTTTTTCACTTTCCGGCTCAGTGAGGCCACCTCTACTAGATTAGGGAGAAAGGGATTGTGCTGGCAGCTCGGCTGGGGTGATGCCCAAGGCTGCAGCATGTGGAGCCTGGCAGGGAGCAGCTGCGCCCACACCCCCGGCACCACTGTCCCCTGTCCCTCCTGGCCTTTGTACCCAAGAGCAAGATCAGCTGAGCTGACCGCACCAAGGGTGGGTGTGGTGTGCTCTGCCCCTCAGCCCAGGTCTTCTCTCAACTTTGGGGGTCTCAAAGCTGGGGTTCTTTGCTGGGCAGGTCATGGCACACAAAAGAGGGGGAACTGAGGGCCTGCAGCATGGGGCTGCCGCAAGAACTGGCCTCTAGCCGCACAGAGGGTGTTGTGGGGCCTGTGCTGAGACCCTGAGCAGCTCGTGAATTCTCTCTGCTTGCCCTGGGTTGGCTCCCCTCCCTGTGGCACCTGAGGATGCACAACCACAGCCTGTCCACTGAGTCTGGTGGCAGGAGAGAAGCACAAACCCACCATGAAGTGCTGTCCTGCCCCCAGTACGAGCCTTCAGGAGGAGCATGGGGAGCCCTGGAGTCACAGAGAGAGTGGAAGCGAGGGAACCCCATCCCAGGAAGGGCCACATGGGGACTCACAAGGATGTCAGCTCACCTGAGGCCCATAAGTGGGCTCTACGGAGACAAGACACCCTCAGTGGAAAATACATGCATAGGACAGCTTCTGTGAGGGGCCTGGGTGTGTATAGTCCATCTCTTCCCCTTGGGGTGCAATGTCTTTTAACAAGTGCATGGCCCTGTCACATCATGTCTGTGGCTGCTCTGCCATGTCACAAGGCACCTAGGCCTGGAGTGGCTATGCCAGGATCCTGGCCCCTTCACTGGGGAGAAGTTTAGTAATCACAGTCTCAATGGATGCACATCACTCTCAGGTCATCACTTCTTCTAGACCTTTCTATGATCAGAACCAGGAACTTTATATATAGATATAGATGATATAGATATAGACATAGAGATATAGATATATATGTAGGTATATAGATAGATGTAGGTCTATATATAAAGAAATGAATTTCCGATTCAAATTTAACATTACGAGGTTTTTAATGGTTTTGTTTGACACGTAAGATCTGTTTGTAGCTTTATTGTTAGGACATAACTTCTGAGGATATTCAGTTAAAATGTTGGTTCTTATAGCTCTTCAACAAATTATTTTTCATTGCTCTGTTAACAACTTCATACACGATCGGGCACCTTTGTTTCAGGTTATTTACAGGTCATAGGGACTTTTACCCATTTTTTATTTGATTTTATTTTTTAATGTGTAAACCATATACATGATTAAGGAAACAAAATTTTATCATAGGATGTGTTTAGATTGTCCTATTCCCGTCTCTGCCCCCCCCCCCCATTTTCTCCCTTTCTGAGGCTCACTGTTTCTGTTAGTCCCGCCTCATCCTTTCATTGATTCTTTGTGCAAATGTAGGGGTGTGTGTGTGTGTGTGTATAGGTGTGTGCTTATAGGTGTGTGCTTGACACCGTGGAGGCCAGGAGTCCCTCAACAGTTTTTGTGTTTGATGTTTTACCAGTTCTAAAGTGGATATTCTGAGAAGTGCTTCAAGTAAACTAAGAGATCCTGGGAAAAACTGCTGAAGAAAAACTGCAGTAAATAAACCACTCTTTATTTCCTTCAGGTCGAGTTCCAGAAACCAGAAGTCTGAACTTGGAGAAAGCAGGAGTAAACACCAACCCTGAGAGTCAGAAGATCCTGGTTGATGCCCGGGAAGCCACCTCCGTCCCCCACATCTATGCCATCGGAGACACAGCAGAGGTATGGCTGGTGTCCGATGTCTGACCCCCAACCCTGGCCAGGCCTTGGGGACACACATGGCTGACAGAAGCTCTGGGACAAGTCCCAGGTGCTGTTAGACTTGAGTTCTGGGAAGAATTGGGCGTCACCCTCTGGTCCCTCCAATGCTCTTCCTTGCTGTGGAAGGCAGGTGGGGAAGGCTTGAAAATGGCTTCGGGCACAGTTAGTAGATTCCTGTCGTGAACGTCCCCTGCATCAGCTCTGAGGGAATGGCAGCTGTCCACTGTAGTGCCAGTCTGAACTCCCTGCAGGTGGGCAGAGGTGCAGGGCCCTAGAAATGCTGCCTCTGGACACAGACTTGGGGCCATGTTGGCCCCAGAGCACTAGATCTGACCTCCTTGCCTCAGTTTATGCTCTGATCTCTGGACAGGTCAGTACTCTCCCTGGGGAGCCAGTATCTTAAGGTGAGCAGCTCCCTGGGTGGGGCATCCTAGAGCTGAGAGGGCACAGGTGGCAGTTGTCACTAATGCCATGGGACCATCCTTCCTTCAGCATCACCTTCCAGCCTCTGCTGTGGTCGTGCTATTTGGGGGGCTTTGGGAGAGCTTGGACACATGGAGGCAGGCCAGGGCAAGGGTACGTGCAAGGGTACATGCAAAGGGCCTGCCCTTTGTCCCTGAAGGGCCAGTCTTCCCATCTGGCATGGGTCTTTGAAGACAGCACAGCTGGGGCGTGCTGTCAGAGCTCTGGTCAGTTCTCCTCCGGGTCATCTTTGACTATCTAGTCAGCCTGTTGCTGTGGACGGAAGTGAGTGGCTTTACATGTCAAGTGTCTCGTGGACCTGGCCTTCATAGCTGGGCAGCGCCCTTGCTCAGTGTGGTCTCCAGTGGCCTGGACATGGCATTCTCTGGTGGTGGCCATCCTGTGAGCTGTGCCCTAGGATAGCATCATGGTCTTGGGAGAGAGCCCAATTTGAATGAGATGTGCTCTCTCCACACCCCAGGAGCTGAGTGAGTTGGAGTTCCATCAGCTGCAGGGCTCATGGTAACTGCAGAAACCATAATATTTTAAACCATGTGGCCAGGAACATACGGCACACACAAAAGCATTATTTATTCAAACATTAAATTTGCTTACTTGGAAAGGTCATTCTGAGCAGCCACAAGAGTGAACGCCCCAATGGTCCGGGTATGGGGAGCCATTGTTTAGTGCAATATTGTGCGCGTGCGCCTGGAGGTTTCCACACCTAGCCTGGCTTGATGGAATGCACGGCCTGCTCTCCTGAGTTATCTCTGTGGATCTCCATTCATTTCTGGAATGTCAAACAACATCTGCATTTCCTGCTGCTGCAGAGGTGATTGGCAGCCTGTCCCAGGCCTACCCGTGCAGGAACGCTGGGGGTTGTGCCCCCCAGGAGGACACACACTGGGACAGAGGGGGCCCCAGCAGAGTGGCATTTTGATTTGGGATTTGTAATGGGCTGTGATGAGCTGTGTGTCAGGAGCACGCAGAATGCTTCCAGGGCCCGGTTTAGCCTGCATCCTGGATAATGTAAGTGGTTGAACGGCAGCAGGATCTCTTTTGAGCTTTGTCGTGGGGTCAGCTCTCCAAGGTCACTGACACGAGGAAGGGGTTCAGATAGAAACCATGGGGAGTGTGGGTACTGTGGTGGACTCATTGCTCACTGCTCTGCTGGGGAAGGGAGTCATCACCACAGGCGTCCCCCAGAGCAGGACAGAGGGAGTGAAGAGAGAACCACACGCTCGCCCAGGGCTCTGGCACTGCTGCCTCACTGCAGAGACCCAGCAGCAAACAGCGTGTGGGGATTTCTGAAAGGGAGAAACCTCACTAGGAAGGTGGTGGGTGATGGGGAGACTGCACAGACTCCCTTAGAAGGCATGCCAAACTAAGCCCGCACTCCTGTTTCCTGTCAGGGGCGCCCGGAGCTGACGCCCACAGCAATCATGGCAGGGAAGCTTCTGGCCCAGCGGCTCTGCGGCCAGTCCTCACACCTGATGGACTATGACAATGTGAGTGCTCACTGCTTGTCACAAGGTTGGGGAAGGCTGCGGCTGGCCCTGGGGTGTGGGGGTATGTGTGCCTCTTTGTATGTGGGGGTGCACATATGCGCATATCTGTGTGTGTGCGCATCTAGGTGTGTTGTGTGTGCACGCACATCTGTACATGCGTGCAGGTGTGCGTGCATATGTCTGTGCATTTTTGTGCATGTCTGTACATATGTGCATGCATATGGATGTATGTGTACACATCCGCATGTGCATGTGTGTGGGTACATCAGCGTGTGTGCATGTTTGTGCACGTGTATGTCTGTGTGGGTGCATACATACATGTGTGTGAGGTTTAGCTCTGTGGGTAGGGCCCAGGAATAAGTGAGTGAGTCTACCCACTGTCTTGAGGCCTGCCAGCCAGCATATTTGGGGACTTGGCCCAAGTGAGAATCTTCAGCCTTGAGTCCCCGGGGGTGTGCCTGACTCAGAGCCTGCTTTCCAGGTCCCCACGACTGTCTTCACCCCGCTAGAATATGGCTGTGTGGGGCTGTCAGAGGAGGAGGCTGTGGCACGCCATGGAGAGGAGCATGTGGAGGTAAATCAGGGCCCTGAAGAGAAGGGGCTGCCACAACATGACACCTAAATGGCACACATGCCCCCTGACACCCACTTCTTGACAAAGGCCCAGCAGGCAAACAGGAGTGCTAGCTTCCCTGTGTCCCAGGTCCTGCACCTTGGCAGGGCAGGAACAGCATGGGGCATGGGGACCCGGAACAATGGCTGTGATGCTGTGATGTGGCTGGAAGGGACATGTGAGAGGGTGGACTCAGAAACCAGGCAGCCTTTGGGGTGTGGCCCACCTCACAGGGCACATGTCTCCCTAGACCTGGAAAGGCTCCTCTTGCTCTGACTCTGCTCCCCTTGTCCCCTATTCCCCTGCCCCAACCTGGCCCCGCCCCCAGGTACCTCAGCTCCCTGTGACTCCCCACCTCCCCTATGCTTCCTGCAGTCTGCGACCCCTCACTCCACCCAGCCCCATGCCAGCGTCTGCCTCTGCTCCTCTTCTGAGATCCTCCCAGTCCCCGCAGGTCCCCTGGCAGCCCAGACTTGGGCTCTCATCCCAGAGGTAGGGTGTTTTCCCAGACAAGGTTGATTCTGGGGTCTGCACTGGCAGGCCAGCTGTGGCCTGGGGGTGGCCATAGACCATGCCCCTGGCAGCCTGGCAGGATGTGGGGAGGCCTTGGATGCTGGATGCCTTCAGCATGGCTTCTTCTTACTGCTGCAGCAGCCTGATTAGAAACCAGACCCCATGTGGCCACCACAGCAGGGCTTGGTACCCTTTGGGAATGAGTCACTGGACTCCAGGGCCTGCCCCTTGCCCCAGCGCCCCAGTCCCCTCCATCAGCGGGCTGGGCCTGACGGGCCAGCCTTCCCTCAGCACTTTATTTGCTATTTTTGTTTGATTCATCACAAGTACACTGGGACATATGTTCATGGCATTTTATAATGTTGTTTTATGTTTCACAATGTTGAATGGCCAAATACCCTTTGTTTGTTTTTTTTACAATTCTGTCTTAGTTAGAACAATATTCTCTGAAGCTCCATTAATTAATAATGGCTGTGCAACACATGTGAGGGCCCTGCTCATTTTTTACCCAGCCGCAGCCCTGAACACGCTGTCGGTCCCTTCTCGGGTGCTGAAAGCCTTTGTCCGACAGCTCCGGTGTGGGCTGGGGGCCGCCCTGCGCCTGCCCCCTCCTCCCTGCTCAAGTGAGAGCCCACCAAGCACCAGGGTGCCTGAGGGAGGCCAGATGGCCACCCGCTAACCCACTCCTGTCTCCCACTGCCTCAGTCAGCTCGGCCACTCTGCAGCGTCCACCGGATCTGCACTCCATGTCCTGTGCTGAGCCTTGGGCTCAGTGACCAGTCACAGTGGGTAGCACTAACCCAGCTCCTGCTCTGCTGCTCTGGTTCATGGGGTCTCGGCCTAGACAGGGGAGGTTCTGTCTTGCAGGGTGGCTCTGGCCGTGGCTGCCTGTACATGGGAGAGAGGGGTGCTCTTCAAGGCCAGCCAAGCCATGTCCTGGCCCCAGACCACAACCAAGTGGGAGATTCCGGGTCTCTGCTGTGTTCAAACAGCCAGTCAGAGCTGGAAAATGCTCAGGGGGCTTGATTGGCTGCAGCCCCTGACTCCAGGAATCGCTATCTTGTCGCCCAGGTTTATCACGCCTATTATAAACCACTGGAGTTCACAGTGGCTGAACGGGATGCATCCCAGTGTTACCTAAAGGTGAGTGTCCTCATGGGCCTGGATTGGGGCATGCCAGGGGCTGAGAGGGAAAGAGTGGGTCCCAGGGGGTGGGGGACACCCACATGGCGACACATGCCCCGGGGGGTGGGCCACATGCAGCCCCAGGGTCCCACCTCGAGCTAGGTGGCAGCAGACAATGTGGCTTTCAGATGGTGTGCCTGCGGGAGTCCCCGCAGCTGGTGCTGGGCCTGCACTTCCTCGGCCCCAACGCAGGTGAAGTTACTCAAGGATTCGCTCTGGGGATCAAGTAAGTCCCAAGGAATGTCGGCCGTTACGCGATGCTCAGACTCGTGTCCCTCTGAATGTTGGCAGCACTACAGTGGAACGTCCGCTGCGTTGACGTTGCTTTCATGTAGTGTTGCCTGTGTTTTCAGCAGACTGTCTCCTCAGATGGGGCAGGTTCAGCCAGACAAGAGGCAGCTTTCTTCTCGAGCCAAACCCTGTTAAGCCAGCCACACCGAGTGTCTCTCTATGGCCAGGCCCCCTGGGGGGCAAGGGGAGAGCCTCATGTCCCTGGGTGGCCCTGGGGGGGGGGTGTCACTCTTTGGGTCTTTTCTACTCAGAATGAGCAGGGTTGGGGCCCTTGTTCATGGAGCCCAGCACCAGGCAGTCATGAACAAGGTCTCAGCCTCAAGTGTACTGTGAGATCCAGCACCCCCAGGCAGGCATTGGTCTTCTGGAGCCCCAGCCGTTACCTGGGTCTTGGGCACAGGCTGTGCATTGTGGGGCCCAGGGCTGCCTGGAACCTTTGCTGATGGAGGCTCTGGGTGTAAGTGGGTTGTCCAGGGCAGTGAGGAGGTTGGGCAGCTGGGTGTGGGGCTGTCAGAGGCCAGAGGGTGGGGTGAAGCAGACGGGAGGGGCTTAACTCATAGAGGAGGATGGGTGTGCCTCCTGGATCCCCGCATGTGCTTGGGGTGTGTGGAGGTGGGAGGTCTGAGGACAGGGCAGGTTCAAGGAGCAGGGTCGATACCTAGGAAGGCTGGTGATGGAGGGGCTGCAAAGGCTGAGGGTCTAGTCCAGATGTCTTGGGGCACCAAAGCCTCCCACATGGGCTTCATGGGCCTTCATGTGGGGCGCCCTGTCACAGGGCAGCGAGCCTCAGGCCCCACCATTACCCTCCTAGCCCTTCACACAACGTCCAGGTGATCACTGGGTTGTGGGGTCAGGTTCTCCCTGGAGGGGATGGGGAGCTGGGCCTTGGAGGAGAGGAGAGTAGGCAGGGCTGGGTCCAGGGCTGGACTAACATCCTTGGAACATGTGTCTGTGGTCCTTAATCACGGGATTCATGTTGCCCCCCATTCTGTCCGAGTGACCATTGGAAGGAAGCCCATGAGCCCGGTACAAGGCTCTGCTGAGTCTTGTCAGAGCCCATTATGGGGAGGGCAGTCAGGAGAACAGCTTAGGGTGACCCCTGGGACCTGGCCCACTGACCTGTGTGTGAGTGCTGGCAGGCCCAGCTGTCTGTGGCTCCAGCCTAGGAGATCTCTGTGGCAGTTGGGACAGGGAGAGCCATGGCTCTCCCACAAAGCCATCTCCTCCATCCATACTCTGGCATGCTGATACTTTTGCCAGGACTGTCACTCAGCTGGAAAAATTTCTGGAGAGACTCTTTAAAATGCGGCAGCCTTTTTAAGTAATGCAACTGCAAAAGGCTGATTTCTTTAATATGCAAGGAAATGCTGAAGGTTTGAGCAAGTCAGTGGAGTGATGAGAGTGAAGTTTCAGTCGGGAAGGCCTTCTGTCCACATTTGAAATGAACACACTAGTTCATGGTGGGACTCCTCCCACCAAGTAGGTATTCCAGCACGCCTGCACACACTTAAGAAGAGCTGTGTGATGGGAGCGCCCACACCGCAACATGCCAAGGAGTGAACAGTGCATGGGGAGTGGTTGTTGCTGAGCATGGAGGAGGCACATGTGTGACAAGTGCCGGGTGCCAAGCAGAAGAGCGGGCTGGGAGGGGAAGCTGGGCAGGTGCAGGCTGTGGTAATAAAAAGTAGGCTCAGGCAGGGTGAGCAAGTGAGCCCCACAGAAGGACCAGCTGGAGCCACAGCCCACGTAGAGCTGTGTCTGGTTTGCTGGGAGCAGCAGGAAGCCAGGCTGGAGCAAGAGAGGAGCGGTTAGGTGGGAGGCGAGCTTGAGGTGGGGCTGCTTGACCACTGCAGGCATTTTCTTGGAGACAGATGGGGTGGTCCAACAGGTATTGGCAGGTGTTTTTGGCTGCTGGTTAGAGGAAAGAGGGTAGGGGTCAGGGTTGGGAGGTGGTAAGAAGGCCGAGACTTCCTTGGCACGCCTGTGTGCCACCTTCCCAGGGACAGGGTAACATGAACATGTCCCCCTACACTGCCTCATTCCCCCCTCCCCCTGCGTGTAGGTGTGGGGCCTCCTATGCGCAGGTGATGCAGACGGTGGGCATTCACCCCACTTGTGCCGAGGAGGTGACCAAACTGCGTATCTCTAAGAGATCGAGCCTGGATCCCACTGTGACTGGCTGCTGAGGTTAAGCCGCCATCCCTGCCAAGCCCAGGGCGCACAGCACACCTGCTGCCCCCACAGCCAGGCTCCTCGGAGCTTCGGACCCAGGTACGTGTGAGGCAGTCTCCGTGTAAGGACAGAGCAGTGACGGGAGGAGGGAGGGGGCCACTGTGAACTGCTCTCCAGGTGTGTGGCAGGCTGTACCGGCTGCGCCGCCTCACAGGGGAGCCCTGGGCCCAGGCCATAGTAGCCAAAGAAACAGGGTTGGAAAAGGAGACCACTGACGGCCTGACCCTTTCCAGGGTTCCCCCAGACCCTGGCTTGGCTGCCGCTGTTCCCACATGCAGGAAGTGCCTTTAGGCCGGGTGCACACCCATCTCAGGTGGCCTGTCCTAGGTGGGATGCTGGGCGTGGAAAGTGTCCCCCAGGCTGAGCTCAGAGGGTGGCTGGGGGGAGGAGTGGGCCTCCCTCTCCTGTTTTGCTCCGTGTGGAGCTGCGCCAGCTCATTTCCCTCTCGCCCAGAAGGTGGAGACGCTGCCCTGTGCACAGCTGGCTCCGTTAGCGCTCCGCAAAGCCAGGCTGGGCTGGCGGCGGCCGGAAGCCTCTGGCTACGTTGTTGATCCCAACCTTCTTCTGAGGAGGAAGACATTAGCGAGACCCTCCCTGCCCCCTGCCAAAGGGCTGCCTGTGGTCAGGGCCTTTCATCTCTCAGTCCGAGCATCCTCCAGCCTAAGCGGGAAGGGCCGAGCAGTGGCCAAGGGTCCCATGGGCAGTAGGCTCAGAGCCTCTCCTGGGCACTCTGGGCACCTGCTCCACTATGGTCCCCCGGCCAGGGCTGCTTTGATACAGACAAACACAGGGCATCCTGAGGAAACTCTTATCTGGGTGTCACACCGACAAGAGCTATTTTGTTAAGAGCCTGCCATAAATTTTTATCATCGCCAAGTACTTTCCACAGTACAGTGCTCCCGCTGACTCATCCACCTGGGGAGAGCACTCTGCAGGGCTTGTTTCTCATCTGCCCTGAGAGGGTCCCTGTGTATGGGCACGAGAGACACGGCCAGGCATATGCAGGGGCGGTGTGGCCACCTCATGCTGACCCCCCATCTTTGGCAGGACACTGGAAGCCAAACCCAGGCGACCCTCACCTCTGCCTGGAGAGCCCCAGCCTGGAGAGCTCCTGAGGTAGCTGGCGTGGGCGGCGTGTCTGGATGGACTGCCTGTGTGCCCTGCAGGGATGGCTCCTGGGGGATGTCAGCCCCCACACCTGCACTGTCCACCCCTCCTGCCTGGGCCAGCCCTGTTAGGCCCCCGATGCCAGATGATGACGACCTGCGCAGAAACCCACCCTGTGGGCTGCCCACGTCCGAGACCCCCTGGTGTTTCTGGAGTGCAAATAAAGAGGGTGTTTTCCTGAAGTGTGCCTGTGCTGTCCCTGATATGCCCCCAGGATGGCCTGACCACCCAGCCTGTGACCTCCCCATCACCTGCCTCCAAGTCATTCTGTGATGGGAGCTGGGTAGAATCTCTGCATTCCCAGCATCAGTGCCTCGGAAGATTCCCGACCCTTCTTCCCCACACAGATCTCAGGGAATCCCTCCAGGGACCCTCTGTGCACCTCACAGGTGTTCTGAGCTCTCTGCAGGTGCTCAGGAGGGGCAGGAAACCTCTGGCTTTGTTCTAGAACATCCTGCCAGCAGTGTGACCCAGCAACAGGAGTGGGCAGGGGTGTTAGAGGTTTTCTGTCCCCTGAATGTCAGGCACCTCATTACGTTTTCATGGTGGCCTCCAAGTCAGCTTGTCTGCTGTGTTCAGGCTAATCCTGCACATTGAGGCTTGATGGTGCCTGTCAGTCACCCCAGAGAGATATGCTGACAGCGCCGGGCAAGGCCTGGCATTGTGCTGGGGCTTTAGTGGCGGTTAATCTCATGTCTTTCCTAAGAAAACATCACTTAGTCTGCCGGCCCGGGAGCCTTGGATGGGACCCTGCTTGTCAGCAAACAAAGGAATGTCTTTGCACCTTAATGGGCCTACGGGAGCCTCAGACTCTGTGTGAAGCGTGTGCAGGAGCTCTCAGACGCCCAATTAAGATGCCAAGTGCTGGGCTGGGCCGGGCCCTCTCGACAAGTGCAGCACGAGATCAGCCGTGTCCCATTTAACGCACGGCTGGCGGCGCGCCCCATCCTGGATCCTGCTCACGGCCTCCTCTCCATTGGGAGGAGGTATGCCCCGGCTTGGAGGCAAAGGCGAGGCCTGCAGGGGTCAGCTAACACTTGGGCTGCCAGGGGAGCAGGAGAGCCCCTCCTAGGCAGGGGCTTTCAGACTCCTAGAGCTGGATCTGCCTCTGCCTTGGGGCAAATGAGGAAGCCGAAATGGCCTTGTTGCTTTTTGTGATGATGGAAATGATACTGCCTGAGTGGGAGCCCTCAGTGCACACTGGGCACCTCTCTAGGGTGAGGGTCAGGGTCACCCATCACAGGCAGCCAGAGTGCTGTCCACATGTGCCCGCTCCTACAACCCCCCAGTGGTTTCTCTGCATGCCCCTTTCTGCAGTACAGACCTTGCCCCAGCACCTGCAGTGTGTGTAATGCCCACTTTCTGTGCTGTGTCTGGCCTGTGCCATCACCTAGGAGAGAACAAAGCATTCATGGTTCTGGGCACTGCCAGCCTCACCGTCGAGTCCTGCAGGTGCTCAGGACAGCTCTTGGGACATGCTGCCTGTGTGGGCCTGCAGCTCCACAGCACCCATCCCAGAGCCCCTGGCCCGCTGGCTCCCCAGCATGGGGGCTCACACCTTCCCGGCAGAGGGTGGGCAGGGGCCTGCCCAGCTCATGAGCAGTGGCTGTTCCAATTGAAAGCCTGCTACAAAGGGCCTGGCCTCGGCCACTGCCACCACCCAAGCCACGTTTGAGCCACATGCTGTCAGTATGCAATTGCCGGCCAAGGTGCCCACATGTACCCATTGTTCTGTGGGGCCTGGGGACCAGATTCCGGGGTCCCAGTTGGTCAGGGTGTTCCGACAGCTGCTTCACTCAGGTCAGGGCCCACTCTGCACATGGGTCTCAAGTCTAAATAAGAGCGTGGGTGGCAGGACAGCACTGAGCCACAGGGTCATCTGTCTTGCAGGCTGCCTGGCTCCAGGCTCACTGCATGGCCTGAGGCCCCTCTCTAGGCCAACCCCTACCCTGTCCCCTCCTTCCAGGGATTGAGGGAGGGGCTAGAGCGTCACAGGCCAGGTGCTCTCCACCTGGCCTGAGGGCCGCCTTCCCGCCGCCTTTGCATGTTTTTATGGTGCAATGAAAATATGATTTTAATTCCTCAGATTGTTTGGTGTAACCTACAATTACCCTCGGCGACGTCCTGCACACTTCTGCTCATGGCTCAGATTGCACAACGACATGGGAGGGAGAGGGGCTGCTGCTCAGGGGCCAAGCCACCCCCTTCGGGCCTCACCCTTAGCCCTGAAGCTGGGCAAGTCACCCACTAGCTGGCCACCACTCCTCTTCCTTTTCTAGCCCACTGAGATGCTGTCCCCTAAGGTCCCAAGGCCCCTAGGGAGGCAGGCACGCAGAGGGGGGGAAACAAGCAGTTATTGAGGGCTGGTTGGAGGACGAAACTGGTGCGGCAAGGGGAGGTGGGCCTTGGCTGAGGCGGGGATCTAGGACTGTTGGCAGGGGGCAGAAGTGAGCATCAGCTCACAGGAGGTGGCCAAGATGCCCAGGCTGCAGTCCCCCTCCAAACCCTCTGCAGGCTGTTGGTGTCTTCCCAGCATCTCACAACCCTGACAAGACTCCCAGCCTTTCTGGCAGTAGCAGGGAACACCCGCCCCCACGCATGCTTCAGCCATGCTTTAACACGGCGGGGGAGGCTTGGCTGAGAGAGTGACCACCTTGCTGAGCCAGAGGTCCTGGCAGGCAGAGTTGCCTCCTGAGAAACAGGTTGGCATCAGGCGGTGCCTGTGGCTTCAGGTTAGGGCTTGCCCCTGAGGACCCTGGGGTGGTTTGTCCCGCAGTGTCTGAGCCACACACCTCACTCGCCTCGCCCAGGCAGCAGCTTGGAGGCACAGGCAGTGCCCTGGGCCCCAGCCCACTCCCCAGCCTGACGAAGGCCTGAGCCCCTCACCTACCACTCCACTCTGGGTGCAGAGCTGCCAGGAGCTGCTGCCGTGCGAGTGACCCAGGACCCTGCAAGAGGGGTGCCCTGAGTCAGCCAGACAGGGCATGTGCCATCTTGAGAGACCCATGACTTCCAGACCACATCACTGAGCCCTCCAGGCCCTATTCAAGCTCCAGGTGCTCGGGACACCCAGTGAGGGGGCTGATTGCATGGCCTCAGTGCCCTGTGCTCACATCACTCCCTGGAAGTGCACACATTGGTGTCTGGCTCTTACATGTACATCAGGGTCCAGGCCAGGGCTCTCTGGGGTGGGCCACCAGGAGCCACTCCTGCCTCCCCGAGTTGTTCACAGCCAGCGGGCTGAGCCTCCCAGGTTTCCTCTGGAAGCCACTTCCCCTCCCTTCCCACCCCAGGGACCCCCACCAGGCAGAGGCAGAGCTGAGTGACTTCAGGAGCGATGCCCTAGGGAGGGGGCAGGGTAGACAGGGGTTTGGGCCCATTTTACAGATGCTGCTTCTTGCCCACATGCACGTGACCATGGGATGGCCGGGGCCCCAGCCTTCAGACCCGGGTGTAACGTCTGCGGGACAGGACAGTCCCATGCACTCCTCTGCAGACCTGCTCTGCCCTGTGCCCACTCCTCCCCCATCTGCCGCCCCAGCTTCCAGCAGTCTCTCGGGTTTCTGGTCCTGCCACTGAGGGCTCCAGGAGTCCTGCACATCCTGGTCTCCCGCCAAGCACCTGTGCCAGCAAGGGCAGCGAAGAGGTCACCAAGTGGGCCCCATGGGGCCCAGAAAAGCATCTTAGAGCTGAGCTCACCTAATCCCAGCCCCAACATGCTATGGTACTCGGGTTTCCCTAATCCCGAAACCCAAACCAGGGCCCAGCAGCCTTCCCAGCGCCATCTGAGCGGGCAGCAAGAAGACCCCCTCCCGTGTGCCTGTTGTGTTTAGAGCTGACCCCCACCAGGACAGGACAGGGAATTGGGCACCCACAGACCCAACCCTGACGAGCCCAGGTGAGCTCAGAAAACAGCTGAGCCCTCGGCTGCCTGGCTGGTCCAGGCAGGAAATTCAAAGCCATTGGCAACAACAGAACTGCCAGGCAAGACAGGCCCACCTCAAGCCTGCTGAGGTCCTGGCCTCTAGGGTTTCATGGGACAGTGATCTGGCCATGAAATTAAGCTTTTTTCCCCCTAATAAAATCGGGATCTTTTTGGCTTATAACTGATGATCAAATAACACCAAATGCTTGGGAATAAAGTGGAACCATAAAGAAGAGACCGTGTGACCTTGTTATGTAACAGCTGGGCATCAGGAGCCAGCTGGGCCCAGCTCCCTGCCCTGACCACTGACCACTGACCCAGCCAAGGCTTCCAGGGGACTGGGCACCGGGCATATGTATGTGAGCACTCCAGCACGGGGCACCCCAGGCTCCCTCTCTATAGTTGTATTAGCAAGGAACACAGGCCATGTGCAGTGAGAACAGTTAATGGCACCTAGTGGCCTTTATCATCTTTGAAGAATTTTTATACCCATAATTTCCCCAGAGCAGACGTAATTAGCTCCTGAACTGCCAGGGTCAAGATAGAATCACAGAAAGTCCATGCTGTAGGAGAAGGCAAAACTGCAATAGATCCACCCTAACAAATATAAAACCAAGCCTACAAAAATGCAAAAAGAAAGGCCTGCTAAAAGAGAGTCAGTGCACTTTAGAAGAAAACAGAATCCAAAGCCTCTACAAGTGCCATTCACAATGTCCAGAGTGCAATAAAAATTACTAGACATGTGAGGAACATGAAAATGTAATTCCTAACCAAGAAAAAAAAAGCACTTAATAGAAACCAGCCCCAGATGATGCAGATGTTGGAATTAAAGTTTAAAACAGCTATTATAAATATGTTTAAGTGCTCAAAGGAAAAAGTGGCCATCTGAATAAACAGAAGGAATTTAAGCCGAGAAATGGAAACTAAAAGAGAACCAAGTGAAAATCCTCGAGTCAAAGAATACAACAAATGAAAAGGTAACTGGATGGCCCTGGCCGGTGTGGCTCAATGGTTAGAGCATTGGTCCGTGCACCAAAGGGTCATGGGTTCAATTCCCAGTCAAAGGCGTGTACTTGGTTTGCAGGTTTAAGCCCTGGCCCCAGTCGGGGCATGTGAGGGAGGCAACCCATCGATGTGTCCCTCTCACCTGGATGTTTCTCTCCCTCTCTCTTCCTCTCTCTCCCTCCCTCCCTTCCACTCTCTCTAAATCAGTGGAAGAAATATCCTCAGGTGAGGATTTACAACAACAAAAACACACACAAAGATGTTACAGGAAAAGACAATAACAAACCAATATCCCTTAAGTACGTAGATCAAGGTCCTTAACAAAATGTGAGTGCTGGAACCTAGCAATACATGCAAAGAATTCATTATGGCCTGGTGGGGTTTATCCCAGGAATGCAAGCGATTTTACATTCAACATTCAATCCTTGTAATTTGTCACATTAACAGAATGAAAAAAAAATTGTGATCATAGCAAAGATGGAGTAAAAGCATTTGACCAAATTCAACACCCATTTATGAAAAAACAAAACTTCTGCAAACTAGGACTCAAAGGAAACTCCCTCAACCTAATAAAAAGGCATCTATGAAAAACATTGACAGTTAACACCAGACTTAATAGTGAAAGATCAAAGACTTACTTGTACACTAAAAATTACAGAACATCACTGAAAGAAATTAAAGAAGTCTTAAATAAAAGGAGAGTCAACCCATACTCGTGTGTTGGAAGATAATATTGTTAAAATATCCATACTGTATAAAGTAATACACAGATTAAATGCAATCCCTGTGAAAGACCCAACAGTGGGTCCCCCCTCCCCCTAAAAAGAAAAAAAACTCATTCTAAAATTCATATGGCATCTCAAGGGACCTCAGTAGCTAAAACAATCTGGGGAAAACAAACAAACAAAAAAAGTTGGAGGACTCACACCTCCTGATTTCAAAACTTATTATGAAGTTGCAGTAATCATGAATGTCTGACATAAAGGTAGACGCGGAGACCAATGGAATAAAATAGAGATTCCAGCAAAAAACCTTTGCATATATTGTCAATTGATTTTTGACAAGGATGCCAAGACCATTCAATGGGAAAAGGACAGTCTTTTCTACAAATGGTACTGGGAAAACTGTATATCCTCATACAAAAGAATGAAGTTGGACCATTCCCTTACACCAAGTTTTAAAAAACACATACCTTAAAATAGATCAAAGACCTAAATGTAAGAGTTAAAACTATAAAACCCTTAGAAGAACACAAGGGAAAATCTCCACAATATTGGATTTGGCAATGATTTCTTAGATATGACACCAAAACAACAAAAGAAAAAATGGGTAATGCTACTTTATCAAAATTAAAAAGTTTTGTGCATCAAAGAAAACTATCAAGAGAGTATAAAAAGATAACTAAGATAACTCACAAGATGAGAAAAATATTTGCAAATCATATATCTGATAAGAGGTTAATAATCAAAATATACAAAAAACTACAAATCAGCAACAACAAAACAACTCAATTTAAAAATGGGCAAAGACTTGAATAGACTTTTCTTCAAAGAAAACATACGAAGGCCAACAAGAACATGAAAAGATGCTGAATATCACTAGTCACAGGGAAATGCAAATCAAAACCAAGAGATACCACTTCACACCCATCAGGATGGCTATTATCAGAAAAGCAGAAGAGTCCTGGCTGGTGTGGCTTAGTTGGTTGGGTGTTGTCCTGTGCACCAAAAGGTTGCCAGTTTGATTTCTGGTCAGGGCACATGCCTGGGTTGCTGGCTCCCGGGGCACACAGAAGGCAGCTGATTGATGTTTTGCTCTCAATTCAATGTTTCTCTCTCTCCCTTTCCTTTCCCCTCTTTCTAAAAATCAATTTTAAAAATCTTTAAAAAAAACACACAAAACAGCAAATGATTGTGAGGATGTGGAGAAATGAGAAACTTTGTGCATTGCTGGTGGGAATGAAAATAGTTCAGCTGCTGTGGAAAATTTTGGCAGTTCCTCAAAAAGTTAAATGCAGGTACTCAAACAGGTATTTGTACACCCACGTTCATAACAGCATTAGTCACAGTAGCCAAAAGATGGAAGCAACCCAAGTGTCCATTAACAGATAAGTGGATAAACAAAATGCAGTATGTACACATAATGGAATATTATTCAGCCTTAAACAAAATTCTGATAGGTGCTACAACATGGATGAACCTTTAAAACTATTCTATCCCTGGGCCATGTGGCTCACTTGGTTGGAGCATCGTCCTATACACTGAAAGGTCATGGGTTGGATTCCTGGTTAGGGCACATACGTAGGTTGCAGGTTCAATTCCCAGTTGCTGCACATATGAGAGGCAACCAATCAATGTTTCTCTCTCACATCGATGGTTCTCTCTCTCTCTCTCTCTCTCAAGTCAGTAAACATATCTTTGGGTGAGGATTAGAAAACACACAGTTATTCTAAGTGAAATGACAATGTGTGATTCCACTTATACAAGGTACCTAGAATAGGCAAATTAATATAGACAAAGTAGAATAGAGGTTACCAGGGACCAGAGAAAGGGGTGGTGGTCAGGAGTCAGTGTTCAATGGGGACAGAATTTCCGTTTGGGGTATTGAAAGTTCTGGAGCTGGATAGTGGTGAAGGGCTGCACACAATGTGAATGTAATTAGTCCCACTGAACTGTATATCTACAAACGGTTAAAATGTTGAATACTATGTTATGTATATTTTACCACAATTAAAAATATACAGGGTGTCCCCCCCAAAATATGTATATAACTTTAACAGCTGATAGGTCAATTTTGAAAATGAAATGTATTTTAATAAACACTGCCTTTATAATTATTCAAAGTGTGTATATACATTTTTGGGGGGCACCCTATGTATATACTTAGATGGCCTGAATGGAAAAAAAGCAATTTGGACCAAAACAGTCCTTTTCTGATGGCCTGGCCCAGTTGGGTTAGTCTTTTACACAAGCCTGCTGATGGGCCCTGAGTTGGCCTTAGCTGCCTAGTGCCTGAGGTAAGCCTAGCCGTCGGGAACTCCCCCTCTCCTTTGAGGCAGGAAGTTTAAATTATCAGGTCAATTAGGAAAGATACAACCGAAAAATACAAGTTTCATTCACGCTTCAAGGAGGCGTTTCCTGGCCGGGTGCCACTTTTATTATTTTTGGCGGAGGCTGCTGAAAGCCCCGCAGACCCCGGTGAAGGTACAATGTGATCTTTGATTTTCGTTTCAAAGATCAAAGAGAGTGAGTTTGGGTGTAAATGCAGATAACATTTCAGAGATCCTTTCATGAAAGGAGTCACTAGACCAGGGCAGAAAGGGAGCTGGTGTGTTACGTGTGTTCGCCTTGAGAAAAATAATTTTCCAGTGAATTCGGCTGTCCATGGCCCCAGTGACTCCTGGCCTGCATCCAGGTCCTTGGCCCAGGGGACATCAGGTCCTTGGGCTGGGGGCTAGCACCTTCTCCCACCTCTTGTCTAGGCTCCGTGAGGGCGCGGGAGGAGACATGGGGCAGTGCACGTGCGGAGCCCCCAATCTCATCCTTCGCTGGTTTTTCCAACGTCCCTGGGTGCGGACTGGGCACCCTACTCCCGGGCTGCAGGCTTGGCCTTGGCAGCCTGCCCTCCCTGTCCCCCCGGGGTCCAGCCTCGGCTGGGGTAGAGCAGCACAAGCCCACTGATGAGAAACCGCGGGCCCCGCCCGCCAGCACGCAGGCGGGGGTCCCTGGGGCCCGCGCTGCCCAGCCCTCTCGCCCCGCCCTGGAGGTACGCAGAAGCGGGCCCTTTAAACACGCGGCGCTGGATGGTGAGAGGCTTTCGGAGGAGCGCTGGGCCCCTCTACGCCCAAGCCCCCCTGATCCCGCGGCCCCCAGTGCCCCGCTGACTCGAGGCAGGAGCCGCGGACGCGGTGGCATCAGCGCCTGCATCTCTGCGGCTGCCAGGTGGGCGCGCGGCGCCTCCCGGTAGCTACTCAGTCCTCAGCCCCCGGGAGCAGCCCGCCCGCGTAGCTCCGCCCACGCCGGCCCCCTGTGCGCGCGGCCCCGTGTGCTCTCGTGGCAGCCGGCGCGGCTCCGGGCTGAGCGCGATCCCGTCAGCCCCCGCGCCGCGCTGCCGCGCTGGCAGGGCCTGGGAGCGTCTGCGCGGCCGCGGCCGCAGCCCCGGGGCGCACGGCGCAGGCGCGGCCCGGTTGGGCGCCGGCGTAGGGAGGGCCTAGAGCCGGAGCGGCGACGTACGGGAGGCCGTGCGCACGCAGGGGGTGTGGCTGCGCAACGCGGGGCAGCCCTGCGCTCCTCGCTGCTCCGAGTTGGTGTCGCTCTCTTCGGCTCGAGGGTCAGTGGGGCGGCGAGAACCGGGGCGACCGGCGGTGGGATTCCGCCCTCCGTCCCTTCCCGAATCCCCGTCCGCGGAGTCCCCGGTCTGGGTCCCCGCTGTCCTTCTGGCCAGCGGGCCTCAGTTTGTCAGTCCGCGCCGGGGCTGAGGGGGCCGTCTGGAATCATTTTCCGGTGGTTCCCGCCGTCTTCGTCCCCAGAAGTAGCCCCCACCTCGCCTCACGGCGGGCCGATCTTGTTTTCCGCTTTCTAGGTGACACTTGGACTCTCGCCCTTGGAGGGAGACGCGTCCGCAAGGTCTCTGGGTGCAGATTCGTGGACTCTGTTCGTGGGCGCCTGGCGTAGCCGTAGGTGGGTCGGATTCCTGTTGCGGTGAAGCTTGTGAGCTCACATTCCCGCGGTGTCCTGCATGGTGGTTGCGGGAGGGGTGGTGCAGTGGTCTGCCCTGAAGTGGAGGCACTTGCTAGGGGGCTTCGGGCAAGTTATTCTACTCCTGGGGCCCCGGGGTCTCCTCGGAGTAGAGAACGTTCCAGTGTTTCAGGTGCTGGCTCTGACTTTGTGGAGGCAACTGCGCGTGAGCCGCGGTACTAGCTCCTTGATAGAGCACTGTCCAGTCCAGGAGAAGGGCCCAAATTCCTCCGTGCCGGGCAGGGTGGGGAGAGGAATGAGAGAGACCAACAGGTTGATAGTCGCGAGAGAGCCAAGGTTCTTTCACCAGTCAGGCCCAGGCTTAGGAAGGTTCAGGCTTAGGCAGGGCTGGCTCTTTGGCACAGAGAAGCGTTCTTCCTGAGGCAGTGGGCACACAGGAATAATGATGAGTTGGGAGGGTGACAGCTAGGACTCTGAGTGGGGTTGGGAGATCCGAACTGGGAGAAAGGGAGGGCAGAGACCTGGGTAGTGCATTGGCTTCTGGGTGTGGGATGTGGTCTTGGTGGGTGACCTGGCACCTAACCTCAGATTGGTGATAGGAGCTGCCATGTGGTTATTGCTTTTCAGAGCTCAGTGAGGGACTGAACTGGACTCTGAGGGTACTGTATTTATGAGCTGCTCCTTGGGCCTCTGCTGCTGGCAGGCCCTAGCATATTCTTTCCTTGTATTAGGATGAAAAGGGCTTTTATGTGGAAGACCACCCCCAGAGTAGGGGGTATATCTAAGAGCTTCTGTAATGCTTGGGTGGCAGAGGTAGGTGCTGGTGACCCTGGCAACTTTGAATGCTGCAGGTAACCCTGGGAGGTTCTGGGCAGAAAGACCAACAGAGCTGTGCCTTCCTGCAGAAACTCACTCTGATGGGGCAGGTGTGTGTGTGTGTATGTGTGTGTAGATAAATGCATAAGAAACTGCACATGAAGGTGCCCCTAGGTGTGAGTTGATGCAGCCCTGGTATATGAGTGGAGGGGTTGTTGGAGAAAGTGCACAAGGAGGAGTGAAGCAGAGAGTTCTATAGAGGCCATGGGTATATCTCCCTTTGCAGAGAGATTGGGGATGTGACTACCATTGGCCTAGGCAGTGTGAGAACCTTGGGGGAGGGCTCTCTGCACTGGAAAAGAACTGTGCCTGCTGGTAGTTACAGCTTCCTTTCCCCCTTCAGGGCCCTTTGGACTACTCAGGGTTGATGATCACTGCTCTCCAGGCCCTTTGCAGGTGTAACTTTGGGGAGTTGAGAGAAGATGCAGCAAGTGGGATTAAACTTGAGGTATCAGATGCTGGGCTTTTGACAGGGAAGGGAGTGCAGGGAGGTGGTATTTGGAGTCAGGGTGGCATTGCCTGTAGGTTGTACTCTGAGTGATGAAGTGAGTCTGGAAAGCGTGGGGGTAAGGCTAGAGACAAAGAGAATAGCAAGGCCCTGGGCTTCTGTCATACACACAGGTAGCATCTACCGTGCTCCTGATGTTGTAATGTAAAAGAATCTTATTACCATCTGTGCCATAAATTAGTGTTAGTGTTTGAGGCAGCCAGAAGACTCCTTCTAAGTAGACTGTAAAGTATAGTTCATAATTGGTGTGGTGAAGTTGACAGTTAAGTGTTTGGTCTCTAGAGCCAGGTTCAGCTGCCTCTGCCACTTACTGGTTGGTGTGTGGCTGCAGACAAGTGACTTCACTCAACACTCTGCCTTGGGGACCATAATAGTACCAACCTTATGAGAGGGTCAGTGTTTGGTGTGGATGGAGCACTCAGTAAAAGGTTGCTACTGTCATTCTCCTGAAATTCCCTGATAGCCAGGCTGTTCAAGGAAGCCCAGGGGGTTCTGATCTGGCCCCCTTTTCCTTCTCCTGGTACTGACAGCATCTGCCATCACATCTTGCCCTTGAAATGTCACAGGTGGCATTTGCCCGCCTTCTTGGACCTCTCAGGCCAGCCTCCCAGGCCCTCCTTCCATTCAGAGCTCCTAGTGGGTTCCCTCAGGTTTGCCTGCTTGTTGCCACCTCCTGCAGCCCAATGGTGATGGTTGGGCCTAGTTTCTGCTCTTCTCCACCTTGTTTTTGGACAGATTGCCTTAGATGGTGACCTGCGTCTGACAATCCCATGAGCTCTTCTCAGCTCTCCTGAGGCCGCAGCTGTCAGCTCCCCTGACCCTTAGCATTTGCCTGGAACTCCTGGGGTTTGCCACTCCCCTCTCTAGCCCATCTCTGACCTGTTGTGTCCTGAGTATCGCTTCTGACCACCCTCCCTTCCTGTGCCATCTCTTCCTTCTCCCCTTCTTTCTAGTAGTTGGTGCAGGAGCCTCCCTCCACTCCCAGCATGTCTGGTGGCCAGCGCCAGCATAAGGGTTCTCGCTATTCCATCCGGGCTGCAGCCATTTATGCCAACGCACACCCTTGGCAAGAGATCGACTGGGCCTCTCCTGGTTCTGCATTTGCCCTGCTAGTGGATCCCTGGATTGAGCAGCCCTGCTATGGGGACCCTGTGTGCGTGTGCATGACCATGGAGCAGAAGAGCACAGTGAGCGGTGAGGCTGTAGAAAGGGGGCCCCTGCACCATTTGCATGCCTGACCCATGACCCCTGAGGGTGAACTTCCACTGGGTGCCAGGCTCAGACCCAGGCACCTTTGATGGCTCCTCATGGCTGCTGGACTGCATTTTGGCCCAGCTGGGTGATTACATGTCTTTCCAATTTGAGCACTACCAGGACAGCCTCAGCCACGTCTGTGAGATCCTTGGATGCCTGACAAGCTGAGCTCAGGCATGCGCAGCCCCCTACCTCAACGGGGACCTACCCCTGCCTGATGATTATGAGCTCTTTTGTCAGGATCTTGAGGGGTTTATTCAAGAGCCAAACAGTTTTGCTGTGTACCATGTTGCAGTGCCCTACCCCTTGCCCCTGCCTCGAGCCAGCCACCAGTGGCCCTGCAGCTGCCTATGGTGAGGCAGTATTTAGCTAGGTTCTCGGACGTCCTGGCACTCAATATGGGCGCCACCCCCAGGCCTGTCCCAGCCACCCCTGCTGTTTCTAATTTTGACTCTACATTAAAAAATGCTCTGCCTGAGCAGCAGTTGACCAAGGAGAGCAGCCCTGGGCCCGCTGAGCCCCTTGCCTTGTCCAATTCTGCATGCAGCACTAATCCTGTTCTGGTGCGGCCAGCCTCCTCCCAGCCAAGGGAGGTGGCCCCATAATCATCAGGCAGGTGGCCCAAACCTATCCTTGTACTTTCATAATCTGCTAACCCCCCTGCCCAGAAACCAGATCCAACTCACCCAGGGGGTCCAGAACCCCAGAAGACAGAGGACGTTTCTGAGGCAGAGGGAGACCAGGAGGCATCTTAGGTGGCCCACAGGGGGCAGTGGACACCCCAGAGACCCCAGGAGAGCCACCATTTTCTCCTACTCTCCACCCTGCAACCCTGGATTCTGAACAGGGCCCAGGCAGGTGCAGCAGTGCCCCTCGAGATGAAGTGGCCTGTGTAGCTAAGGAGCCCCACAGCCCCCCGTCAGGACCAAGTGCCATTGCCAGGTGACTCTAGACAAGGTGCTGCCAGGTGCTGCGCTGTCCATTTGCCCCATTGCTGGGCAGGAGGTGTGCTTGTTTGGACTCCGCCTTGTCTGAGCACAAACAGCCCACTTCGTTCTTCTCCTTCCCCCTCCACAGCAGACTGTTGGCCTCTGCCCTCTGCTTCTTGTTCTGACTATCCAGTGGCCCAGAGACTGCTTCCTGCTGGGCTCTCTGCAGCATCCCCACACCTGCCTTGGGAGTGCTGTCTCACCTGGGCTTGTTCCCACTGGTTGGGCAGAGTTCTGTAGATCAGTCCCCATCAGATATTTGCATCGTCTTTGTAAACCCTACCCACTGATGCACACACAGAACCCCCTTCAGTGCTGGCCTCAACTGGACTGAGTCTGCTATGCCAGTCTTGTTTGGATCTGGTCCCCTGTTTGGATAGGCCACCCCCCATCTCGGCTTCCTGTGGCCTGTCCTCTGGGCTGGAATTTAAGGAAGGTTGCATGGAGGAAGTGGCCACTTTCATTGTTGAGTGTGAGTCAGATGGTATCTTGGTAGAGAAAGATGCTTTTCTGTGGGTTTAGCAGCAGCCCTGGTCAGCTGGGAAGGCTCAGATACAGGAAGGTAGGATGTAAGCCACCTTTCAGTCTCAGCTCTTTCAAGCATTTTCTCCTTCTGTATGTCAACATTCTAGTCACCTGGTTTTCTTGAATTTTTCTGTCTTCAGTGCCTTTGCCCCTGCTGCCCTTCCACTCTCTGCTTTTCAACAGTCATTGCCTTTTTGCCCACTCTTGCACATTGCTGATTCAGCACTGAAACTCCAACACTGTACATGATTTGTATATCTGGGTAGAGTGTGAGCCTCTAGGGCAGGGGCTCCATCTTAGCTTGTGTCCTGGTACACAATCAGTGCCCATTAAATGTGTTTTGGATCCATGGCTGAACCTGTGGTGTGGTGGCTGCCGACAAGCAGAGTCTTTGTTCCATTGGCAGGAGCACTGTGCCCTTTCTGTAAGGAACAGAGAGGCTAGGCCTCAGCCACAAGCACCCCAGGTCAGTGTTGCACGTGTGGTTGGGAGCTTTGAGGATTGGAAGGTCTGGTTGAGGAGTTGGGCTGAATGGGTGAGAGTGGGAGGCCTGACAGGTGGAGTGTGGGCTTGAAAACTGACTTAGGAGAGCAGAGGTGAAGTGAGGAGCAGGCAGCAGACCTGAGTTGTGAGGCCTCAGGGGGACAGAAGATTGGAATGAAGAAAGACCTGTTCTGCACAGGGACGGCTTTTCTAATAACGAGAACTGAGCTGGGAAACTCCCCCGAGCCAAATTTAACATAGGACTGGTACAGTGCACCTACTCAGGGGAGTGGTTAGGCAAGAATTTCAAGCCCCTTTCAGTTTTACAATTGTGTAAACAAAACAAAAGAACACCTTCCTGGAAAGTAGGGAGAAGAAATAAATGGAAATGGGAAATGCAACTAAAACTAGTTATTTTAGGAAAAACTGTAATAAGCAAATATCTGATAAAAAATTTTAAGTACATTGTTGGGATTATTTTATTTAGTAACTGTCACTTAAAAAGGCTCTGGGTTCAGATGGTTTTATGTGTGAGTTATTTTAAGGTATGGATATGTTGTAAGTAAAATAGTTGCAAATCTTGGAAATAGGCAAAACAAGCAAGCTGACAAAAGAAGTCATGTGCAGTCTGATTCTGATCAGATGCGGAAAATCCTGAATGTTCTAGCCAGCCCCGGTGCTTCTGCGTGGGGTAACACTACTGCCCCTCCATGCTGTTGCTCAGTTCCAGGCACTTCTTTTACAGCACAGGTCTGACTGCTCCCACCTCCCTCAGTCAGCTGTGCCTGGGCCGCCTGTGGATCTGGTGTGGTTGGTAAGAATCAGAAGGGCCCTCATTTGGGCTGGCAAGACAGCTCTGGCAGTAGAACCTAGAGCTGCTTTCTGGGGGGATGGCCCAGTTGACACCCCTGCTATGTTGGTGGCCTCTGCATAGGCTGCCTTTCCTGCCACCATTTAGTGGATCTGGAGTGAATTCCTTCAGCTCAAGATTGCCATTTTCCCTTCTGACCCCCTGTCCTATTGGGGCTTTTCCTTCCTCAGGCCCCAGACAGCTCCTGTGGGCTTGGGTTACAATCTGACATACCTCTCCTGAGGGCCATCTCTGCCAAGGCAGGTCCAAGGGGATTTAGGGAGAGGCCAGATGACCTGCTTTTTAATTTGGAGAATAGGTCTTATTGTGGTTGGGCTGTTGGCAGGAAAGGAAAGGAGAAGAGGACAGACCTCATTGGTGATGGCAAAGGTACCTGTTCTGGGCGGCATCAGGAGAGGATGGGAGGGCTTTGGCTTGGCTTGCCACATGGGCAATGTGTATGGTGTTGCAAAGTGACAGCTTTCCTCTGGTGCTGAGCCCTGCCTTTGGGAAGATGCAGTGGCCCAGCTGCTTTGCCACTGGTGGGTTGGGGAGGGGCGGGCAGGAACACAGGGTCAGGAGAGGAGGCCCTGCTGTGCTTGGTGGGAAGAGTGCCCTTTGAGCATTCACCACTCCTGGCTCTCCACACAGGTGGGCGACCCCAAGGAGGGTGCTCCTAAAAGCTGCAAGGTCTAGCAGGTTTGCAGATGTGCTTAGGAACAGACTGACAGACTGAGGTGCTGGGGCATGCCTTCTAGATGATCATGTCTGTCCCTCCCTTTGAAAATACCTGCAGATTTTATTTCCTAAAGATAGGACACAGTGGGCACTATGGGAGGGTTTTTCAAGTATCTGTCTCCAAGGAAAATTCTAACACCGGAAGTACTGAGGAAAGGGTCCCATGAGATACTGAACATTTTATTTTATAAAGCTGCAATAATGAAGGTGCTTGGAAATTGGTGTGGACAGATGAACAGAAAAGAATAGAGAACTTTGGAATAAAGCCAAATAAATAAGGAATTTAGTTCATACTAGAGGTGTTTCAAATTAATGGGGGTAAAATGGATCATTCACTAAAAGGAGTTGGAACAACTGGTTAGCCATCTGGAAAATAGTAAAACCGGATACCTTTCTCTTTATACCAGCCTATACTCCAGATGAATTACAGATTTCAACATTTTAAAAAGTCATTAAAGTAGCATAAGATGAATTTTTTTTCCAGTCTGTGATTCCAGGATTTACTTTAAAAGTTTTAGATACCGAGAGTTTCCAAAGGCATGGAGAAACAGACCTTTTTATGCAGTTGGTTGGAGAATCAAATACTACGATTTGCCCACATTTCTAGGCACGCAGATGCTGACCACTTGCCTGCATACAGTTGGTCATTGCTCCTTCCTCAGTGTGGGCTTCAGAGCATGGACTTGAGCTTGGTTACACCTTACCTGTTACACTTGGGAGCTGACAATCCTTGGTGTCACCTGACCTCTGTGAGCTGTTATAATAGTTTATCTGCACAGGGGGTGGGAGGGTCGAATGAGGTAAAAGAGTGAGGTAAATAGAGCTGTTATCTGTTATATCAGTCTGGATGTGCCAGATTGTGCTGCAGTAACAGACTTGTAGCATCTCAGCCACCCATCTGTCACAGATCAACTGGGCCACCCTCTGCCCTTTTTAGTCCCTTAGGGACTCATGCCAACAGGAGCCCCACTGGATATGTTTTTCTACAACCACAGAAGGAGAGGAAAGACCCCAGCGAACCACAAGTGATATGTGTCTCTCCCCTTCTGTTACCGTTGTTGTGGCCAGAGAAGCCACACCTGAGTTTGGATGGATGCATCTAATTCTCCTGCGGGTGGGGTGGCACCCTCAGCCTTGAGAAGAGCAAGCATCCACTCAGCAGGACTCTTCAGAGTGCAGCCATCGAGGCAGTGGGTGGCGGGCTGCATTGATGCCCGGGAAAGATGCCCATGTGCCTTTGCTACAGCTGCATGGCTTAAAACAACAGAAATGGTTTTTTCCCCACAGTTCTGGAGGCTAGAGGTCCAATATCAAGGTATCTGCTAGGGTGGTTTCTCCTGAGGCCTCTCTCCCTGGCTTGTGATGGCTGACTTCTCTTTACATGGTTGTCCTTCCGTGCCTTTCTATGTCCTGATCTCTTCTTTTGAGGACACCGGTCATATTATTAGGATCCACCCACATGACCTAATTTAACCTTAATTACCTCTTTAAAGGCCTTATCTCCAAGTAGTCACATTCTGGGGTGCTGGGGGTTAGAACTCTGAATTTTGTGGGGGACACAATTTAGACCATAAAACTACCCCAGATGGATTTCTTTGTTTTAATTTTTGGAATTTTGGGCAGTGCTGTCATGAGAACCCTTCTGGGTGTTACTGAATGCCCATGTGCAGAGCCCCGCTAGGCCCCTGTAGCAGGAAGTAAGTGTCTAGTTGTTCCATATGCAGGACTCTTACCTTTTTTTTAAATTGTTGACAGTATTAAAGATGTCTCCCATTTTCTCCCTTTTTGCCTCCCTCCACCTACCCCTCACCTCACCCTAGGCCTTCCCCATGCTATTATCTGTGCCTATGGGTTATGCATATATGCATACATGTTCTTTGGTTAATCTCTTCCTGTCCCCTCCCTCCCCACCCCCACTGAGATATGTTATTCTTTCTCATGCATCTATTTTGTTCATTAGGCTCCACATATAAGTGAGATCACGTGATACTTGTCTTTCTCTGCCTGGCTTATTTCACTCAGCATATTCTCCAGGTCCACCTATGCTGTCTCAAAGGGTAAGAGCTCCTTTTTTATAGCTATGTAGTATTCCATTGTGTGAATGTCCCACAGCTGTTTTATCCACTCATCTACTGATTATTTTTTTAATCCTCACCCAGGGATATGTCTATTGATTTGAGAGAGAGAGAAACATCCATGTGAGAGAGAAACATTGATGGGTTGCTTCCTGTACGTGCTCCATCCAGGGATCAAAGCTGCATCCTTTTTTTGGTGCACAGGGTGACGCTCCAACCAGCTGAGCCATCTGGCCAGGGCAGGACTCTTACTTCTTAGTTAAGAAATATTTTCCTACATGAGGGTCGGAAACATTACACTATATTCCCAAGTCTTAATGCTTTGCCTTTTACATTGACTGGAATCTGTAATGCCGTGGTGTGCAGAGGGGCCTGCTGTCGGCATCGGAGAGCCTGAGAAGAGTGGTTTCTCCACCCACCTGTGCTGACCGTGTAATAGGAGTGGGAAATAAACATTGAATGTGTGAAGCTGCTGAGTTTGGGGGCTTGTGTTTTCCGCAGCATGACCTATTCTATCCTGATAGAGGACCCCATTTCACCTTTCCCACGGGGCAGGTGACTGTCAGCCTCCAGTGCTGGATGCCATGCTGGCTAAACCTGTCCATGGGGCCATCTCTCATACATGTGTGGCTCCAGCCCACGTTAATGATCTAGTTTCTTCATTATCTGGTAGAGAAACATCCTCCCTTATTCTTCAAGTTGTCTTGGCTGTTTTTTAAAACACGTTTTATTACAACACAGAAGTGGAGAGGATGGTACAGTGGACTGCATTGTGCCCGTCTCCTAGCTTCAGCTGTGGTCAGTCCTCACCCTAGGAGCTCTTTGTTGGTGGACTGCTGGGCTGAGCATGCTCTCTGGGACACCAGGAGTCCTGAGCTCACTTTATTTCTCTTTGGGCAGTGATGTCCTCACCTGCAAGTGGATGACATGATCTTTGTTACAGAGGCATTGAGGGTGGGCCTGGGAGGAGTCTCTGGCCTTCAGGGTGCCCTTGGCAGCCCGTTCCTTCTCTCCTGGCCTCAGGGTTACACAGCCAGGGCTGGGACCTGTGGGTGATGGGTGCTTATCCACTTGCCAGGTGCTTCTGTCCATTGGCAGGACCATCAGATGGTAGAGAAGGATGTACCTGGGCTCTTTCCACCTGTAGTCTGCACAGGGACACCTGCTGGCTGCTGGGAATGCCACATCTTGTGCTCCCTGCGGTTCCAAGTGCATGGCATCATCATTCACCTTGACACTTCATGCCATAGTCAAGGCTTCCTAAAGGCTGTAGGTGGAGGTGGGTGGCCTGGGAGGGCCTGCAGGATGGAGGATCCAGGAGGCGTGTTGGTTGGGTACTTTATCCAATGTGCTGTCCCCTGGGGCACCACAGCCTCCCACCACCAAGACCCTGTTTCCTCCCCTGAAAATTGGCACACAAATGGGAGCCTTGGGTGATGGCAGCCAGGAGGGTGACCCAGGGCCAGTGCAGTTCTGCCCCTGTGCACCCGCCTACTCCAGGTACACACTTATTGCCCACTTCAGCTTCCTGGTCCCTGACATCATTCCCTGTACTCCCAGCAAGTTGCTGAATTCGTCTCACTCTGGCCCCCTGTAAGTCAGAACTTTGCCTCGCATGTGCCTGGAAAGTGGCAGGCTCCTCAGGGCTGCAGTCACTGTCCCTGACCCTTCTCTCCCTCTGACTTCCACCAAACACTGCTGGCAGCCCTTAGTGTGAGTGCATGTGTGGGTGTGTGCCCCTAGACACGTGTGTGCACAGACCTGCAGCCCATTGTGAACATGCCATGCATTTGTAGGCATGTTATTTGCATGTCTGGTAGATCGCTGGGAGACTCCCCCAGTCGAGATGGCCTCTGTTACAGGAGCAACCACTAGGATCCCTGTCAGAAAGTGCATCACCACCACCATGGTTAGGGACCCCCATCTCCAAGTGGGATTGGGTTCCCAGGAGCTGCCTTGGCACCAGCCTGGGGTTGGGGATCAGCCCCCTTTCCATGTCCTAGGTGAGTGTTGTCTGGGTGTTGTCATCAGCACTGGGCAGCTGGCTGCTATGGACCAGACCTCCTGGCAGAAGTGGGTCCCGGAGGCTGGCACTGGCATGCAGGGATGGTCACACTTGTAAAACAAGCTTTTCCATGTGTTCACCAGGGACAGAAAGACTAGTGACCCGTTGCTGGCCAGGTTCCCACCATGCCCGTAAGTGCTTGGGGGCAGGTTGGCAAAAAATGCCCCTAGGTCAGGCTTCCTTCCTGCCATCTTACTGGGCTCCTTGGACCTGCTCCTGGGGGTAACGGATGTCCTCAGCTGCAGCTTGAGACGCCTGTTCATGGAGAGGCCCTGCCCGCCCATCCTGCCTGCCCTTGCAGCCCAGCGGCCCCTCACCCTGGCATTTCCTTCCTTTCAGCCCTGTCCCGAGGAGAAGTCTGAGACTTTCGGTCTCAGCACCCACAGCTGTGGGAAGCCCTTGCTGGCTGTGAACAGACTGGTCATTCATACCTCATACCTCCAGCCTCAAGGCTGTAAGGCATCACCATGCCTTTATCTCCCAAAGTCTCCTCCTGCTGTCCCAGCCCTCCTGACCCTGCCAGTACATTGGCTGTGATGTGGCAGGAGAGAAGAACAGGCTGAGGTGGGCTGGTGGGCTCACCTCTGCGGGGGCACCACAACACCATGTGGACCTCGACTTCAGCAGAGGATCCTGGTCCTCGGAGACTTGGCTATAACTTGGCCTCTGTCACACTCTCCCCAAAACACAGCAGGGCTCATCTGGAAAGGGGTGCTTTTACACCTGGTGGAGTGAGTTTCCACTCACTGTGGGGCAAAGCCCAACTCATTGCAGGCCAAGAGCCCCCCTAGGCTTTCACACGAATCCCTGGAAGCCAGCCGCAAGGGGCCTGGGACACTGCCCCCAGGGAGGCAAGGTCAGTGTCTGCCCTTGCCTGAGACAGCCTGTTTTGCTGGAGGTGGAGGCTGAGATTTGCAAGAGCATAAGTTCTAAGTTATGGAGCAATGACTTGCTTTTCTTGGATGGAAAGAGAGGCTTCAGGCCAAGGACAGAGGTGGGTGGCTCTCTAACCCCAGGTCCATCACGGAAACCTATGTCTACGGTTGTCCCCTGAGTTCTACTTTGGGGACTCACTGGCTCATAGGGAGATGCCCTACTTGCAGGGGTGTCTGGGCAGTACAGGAGGCTCAGAGGGGGGCTCCTGGCAGTAGGGCTCGGATGTTTTCCCTGTGCACTCTCGCAGCAGGACCTTGCCCAATCGTAGGCCCAGCTCCATCAGTCAAGGCCAAAGCCACTGCCTGCTGTTCCTGGGACACATGTGCCAGAGGCAGGCAGGCCTGGGTCTAGCCTCAGATCCTCTAAGGAAAGGGCTGTTGGGGATGTGCCTGTCACCCCCCCCACACACACACATACACACAGTTAAATCAGTCACCTGGGAAGTTGGGAATGGCTGTGGTTGGGGTGTGCACTTGCTGCCATGGGAGAGGCGAGTGTAAGGATGGTGCTGGCCTCACTTCCCACTGGGCTCTGAGGCCGGAGGTGTGCAGGGCTGGGCTGCCTGTGGCACAGCCTCCCTCCCTCCCTCCCTCCTTCCCTCTCTCCCTCCCTCCCTCTGGGGCAGGGTTGGCCAGGCGGCATCCCGGAACCCTCCCCAGGATCTGCATCTTTGAAGCCATGGATACTGACAGAGGATTCAATGAATCCAAGGTCGCCAGCCGGGTGTTGACAGATGCCCGGCCATGATACTATTTCTGATTTAATAACCGAATGGGAGGCTGGCCCTTGGTAATAATTAGGGCTAATTACTGAGGAGGTGTTGACAGACGGGCTGAGAGGAAACAAACTACCTTTATCCCGGGGCTTAGAGTCAGATTACCAGCCCGTGCTATCTGCCCCTCAGAAAGTAGACGCTTCAATCACTCACCAAGGCTTCAAAGGGGCAAGGGCCCTGACAATGCGCGGGGTTTGGAAAGGAGCTATGAAGTGCGCCTTTGACTTCAACTCACCAACGGAGCCCCATTCCAGAAATGGTTTCTTTGTGAAGTTTGAGTTACCCTGGGCAAAGCTGCCTCCGATCTCCGGCAGGCTGGGGCCCTGGCTGGCCCGCCCATCTGCCCAGGTCCTTCCGTGTGTTTTCCTTGACCTGGGAGTGTGTCCAGTTCTTTATATGGCTGTGAGCTGCAGGTAAGGGGATCAGACCATATTATCTCAGCAGGCTGTTCCTTCCCTTGCCTCATCTGGACACAGCTTTTCTGTAGCCTTCAGGGGCAAGTCTGATCTCTGCAGGGGGCCTGATTTATGGTAGGACCGCCCCTTGGGGCCCAGGTGTCACTCATGGAGCTGCCCCACCCCCAACTTGGTCAGTGAGCCAACGTGGACAGGATACTGACCCACAGGAGTCTCAGCGACTGAGAGGTGAATGGTTGTCCTAAGTCACAGATGTGTTGTATGTGAGCCTGATGACTCCCCTGGATCTCCCTGGATCTCAAAGATGGCATGGGGGCTGTGGTCAGACCTCCATGTCCTGATGTGAAGCAGCAGCCCTGGGCAGTTTCCCAGCGTCTTGGCCTGGACCACAGGCCGTTGCATCTGTGATGCAGCTTTGAGAGGCCAGCTGGGAGAATGAAGTCCCTGGCTAAAGCCGTCACAGCTGAATGCAGGGGCCCGTTCTGGGATTCTGGGCTTCGCTATGGTCTGTCCTTGTCAGGAATGCTGGGGGCCAGTGAAGCCTCCCTGAGGACCAGCCTGTACAGAGAATGTCTTTCAGGTTCCTTTTGTGGCCTGGGAGGTGCAGAAGGAGTGAGCCTCTGTTCCTCTGGCCTAGAGGACCAGCCGATTCAGAATTTTCCCACTAGAAAGGTTGTGCTACTTCAACGAGAATGGGTAGGTTGGGCTGGTGGAGAGCACTGTTGTTAGATGAGTTCTTCCTTTCCCTGGCATGCGCTCTACTTCTAGAAGCAATGATGATGATGATGGTAAAGGTCACCCACTAATTTGCTTAACTGAATACTGACTACCTGGTATTGGGGACACTATTGATGAATTTAAATCTATTTATATTAAGGCAAAAAATAGAATGGTATTTTAACCTTTAAAAGATGGCAGATAAATAGAGATAAATAAATAAAGAGAGATAAATAAATAAAGAGAGATAAATAGTCCTGACATCATTACGCACTCCAACCATCATCATAGAAGGAGCGAGAAATAACTCAAATGAAGTGGGAACGAACCCACTCCTTGCCGGGAACTAAAGTTCCCTTTCGTCCGATAAAGGTTAAACAGGAGAAGTACTTAAAAATTGGCATTGAATCTGCTTAAAGTCACCTTGAGTAGAATTAGAAATTGGCCCTAAATCCGAAAGAATCTAAGCAGGAAACTGGGTTTTTATAATATGTTAGTGGTAAATTAAATATCATTACCTATAGCGTGAGGAAAAAATAGCACAAAAATATTGTGTAATGTATTTTATTTGAATAAAAGCCCCCCAGAAAATGGCCAAGAGAGCAGTGTGTCACCTTGTATACAGGCGTGTGCCTGAGCCCTGTTCCCCTTTATTGGCATATTAGCACGGTACAGTTGTCATGGTGATGAAGCAACATAGATGCATTGTTACTGAATCAAGTGCATACTTTATTCAGATTTCCTGAGTTTTTACCTAATGTCCTTTTTCTGTTCCAAAATCCCATCCAGGACACCACATTGTATTTAGTCATTCTGTCTCCTTAGTCCCCTCTGAACTGTCCCAGTTTCTTAGGCTCTCCTTGTGTTTGTGGCCTTCACAGTTTTGAGGAGTATTGGTCAGGTCTTTTGTGGGCTGTCCCTCAGCTGGGGTTTGTCACGCCTTTTTCTCATGATTAGACAGGGGTTGTGGGTTTCTGGGAGCCAGACCTCAAAGATAAGTGCCACCTCATCACATCATATCACTGGTACATGCTGTCATCATGACATCACTGTGTATAGGCTTTTGTTTGCTCATAAGTTTTCACTTCTCTAGAATTAATATATAGGGGTAGGATTGTTGTGCAATATGCTGCATGTGTATTTCATTTTCTAAGAAACAGCCCCACTGTTTTCCAGAATGCTTGTACCATTTCGCATTTTCACCAACAGTGTATGGGAATTCCAGTTGCTCCGTGTCCCAGTTAGCACTGGGTTTTGTCAGCTCTGTTTTCCTTTGCTTTTGGCCATTCTAGGAGTGCGTGGTCCTCAGTTCCATTTCATCTAGGTTGTAGGCCTGTGTTCGCTGAGTTGCTTATAGTATTTCATTATCATCCTTTCAGTGTTTGTGGGTTCTGTAGTGATAACCCTTCTTTCATTATTACACTTTGTTTCTTCTCTCTTTGGCTGTCAGTCTAACTGATTTCTCAATTTCATTGATCCCTTTGAAGAACCAGCCTCTGGCTTTGTTGATTTTCTCTGTGGTATTGTTCCCTGTTTCATTTCTGCTCAGCCTTATTCCCTCCCTTTGGCCTGCTTTGGGCTTATTTTGCTCTTCTAGTTCCTGAAGGTGGAAGCTAGGTCATAGTTTTCAACCTTCCTCTTTCCTAATGTAGCATTTAATGCTATAACCTTTTCTCTGAATCCTACAAGTTTTGATATTTTATTTTTTATTCAGGTCAAAATATTTTCTAATTTCTCTCAGGACTTCCTCTTTGACCCATTTAAAATAACCCATTGGTTACTTAAAAGTACGTTGCTCATTTTCCAAGTATTTGGAGATTTTCCAGTTATCTTTCTGTTACTGATTGATTTCCAGAGAGCATATTTTTTATGCTTTTGTGATTCTTTTTAATTTTTAAAGGTTTGTTTTATGATCCAGGACATGGCCTATCTTGATGAATGTTTCATGTGCTTTTCTGTTGGGTGGAGTGTTTTCTTAATGTCACCTAGGTCAAGTAGATAGTATTAGTCAAGGCTCCTGTGTGACTTTCTGGCCACTTGCTCAATTGATTACTAAGGAGTAATTTAAGTCTCCAGCTATAATTATGTATTTGTTTATTTCTGTTTCCAGTTCCATCAATTTTATGAATTAAATGAATGCATATTTAGGACTTTTCTGTCTTCTTGATGAATTGATGCCTTCTATTTTTATATATCCTTCTATCCTTGATAATACTCCTTGTTCAGAAGTCTACTTTGTCTGATATTAATATACCCACTCCAACTTTCTTTTATTGTTTGTATACCTCTTTCATCTTTTTACTGGGTTTCTTCTAGGTAACTTATAGTTGTTGTTTTTTAATAGCTTATAATTGTGGGGTCTTATAATTAACATGTTGAGAGCATTTACATTTATTGTAATCATTGATATGGTTCTATTTTGACTTATTTTATTTTCTCTGTGTCCTCTGATTTTTTGTTCTTCTACCCCCTCTTTTCTGCCTTCTTTTGGATTATTTGGATATTTTAAATAGTCTGTTTAAATTTTTCTATTGGCCTTGTGGTTATACCTTTTTCTATTACATATTATGTTTTTTAACGTTTGCTCTAGGGATCACAGTGTACACACTTAGCCTTTAACAGTCTTTTTAGGGTTAATTTTTTTTTCATTTCAAGTAAAATATAGAAGCCTTACAACCATATGGATCCCCTTACTTTTCCTCCTTCATGTTATGGCTGATACATTGAAAAACCTACCAGTGTTATAATTTAACAATTTTACATGTTCACTTAAGAGGTGAAAACTTGTATTTTATATTTGCCCAGATATTTACCATTTCTCTCACTCTACTGTCTTAAAGTTTCCACATTTCTTTCTGATTATCATTTCTTTTGAGCTGTGGATTTCCTTTAGAATATCTTTTGGAGCACATCTGCTGGCAAGAAATTCTCTTAGGTTTTCTTCATCTGAGAAGATCTTTATTTTGCCTTCATTCCCCAAGGATCCTATGCTGGATATAGAGTTCTTTCTTTCTTTAAAGGTGTTCTGCTGTCTTCTGGCTTCCACAGTTTTTGATGAGAAATCCACACTCATTCAAATTATTATTTTCTTATGTATAATGTGTTGTTACTGTCAAGATGTTTTTTTATTATTTTCAGCAATTTAATGTGGTTTTATCCTGCTTATGATTCATTTGAGTTCTTGAATCTCTAAATTTTTCTTTTCCCAAATTTGTGAAATTTCAGGCATTATTCAAGTAATTTTTGTACTCCAGTCTCTTTCTCTTCTTCTCAGACTCCAATAACATGAATGTTAGACCTTTTACTGTTACTCCACAGGTCCCTGATTCTCTAATAATTTATTGCAATCTTTTTCTTTTTGATCTTATATTAGATAATTTCCTTTTCTTTTAATCCTCACCCGAGGACATGCTGAGAGAGGGAGGGAGGGAAGGAGAGAGGGAGGGAGAAACATTGATGTGAGAGAGAAACATTGATCAGTTGCCTTCCATATGTGCCCTGACCAGGAATCAAACCGACAGCCTTTCATTGCACAGGACAGGGCTCGGCCAACTGAGCCACCCTGGCTGGGCTAGATAATTTCTACTGATCAGTCTTCATGTTCATCAACTCTTTCGTTTGTCATATCCCATTCCATTATTAAGTTTTTTAGTTTCAGGTATTGTATTATTCAGTTCTGAAATTTCCTTTAAAAAAATTCTTATATCTTTGCTGAGAACTTTCCTTCCATTAAGTTCAAGGTATTTACCTTTGCTTCATAGAGCATAATCATAAAAGCTGTTTTAAAATCCTTATCTGCTAATTCCAGCATCTGAATCATCTTGAGGTTGGCATCTGTAAGTTGTTTTTTTCGCTTTGAGAATTGGTGTCGTTTTCTGGTTCTTGGAACGTTGCATAATTTTGTATTGTATCCTAGACATATCCTGGACTGAGTATTATGTTGGGTCCTTTGGAGAATGTTGGGTTTTGTGTTAGCAGGCAGTCAACCCAGTTAGCTTTGCATCACAAGTTCTGTCTCGCCCTCCGTGGGCTATGGTTTTAATCTCATTTCAATTTTCAAAGCTTTTGAGATGCTGCTTTGGGTCTCTCCCACACATCAGCCACTTGGGGGTCTGTCTGAGACTTGGGTAGTGGTTTAAATCTTAGTCCACATCTTAAAGCTGGTGCTGCTTTGGGCCTGTCCCAGGCATATGCAGCTCAGGAATGAGCCTGGGACTTTTGTGGGTTCCCTCATAGAATTAAGGGACCTTTTTCTTTATCTCTCTCCTCTGTGCAGTTCTCCCCCCCCCCACTTCATCCTGCAGGGTCCCCTTCCCTTGGTTACTCCGGCCAGAAAGACAGGAGTGTCCCACAGAGCCACTGTTTCCACTCAGCTCCCTGTCGAGGGCACCAAGAGGGAAGAGAAAAGCAAACCATCAGAGATTTCCTCTCACATTCTGTAGACTTTTTCTCTGTACAGAAATTAGGGGTTTCCTTCTAAGTTCTAGCCACTGCTGGCTTATGACCATGCATCCTGGGCCTACCCTCAGCGCAATGCTACAGGACATAAAATAAAAACAGGAAAGTCTCCCAGTACAGGTCACTTCTCCAAGTTTTTGCCTCCTCCAAAAAATCTCACTGCTGCTGTTCGTATTTCAGGCTTTTCAGGTAATTGCTTTCTTATATTTTGTCCAGAGTTTTTAGTTGCATCAGCCAGAGAGAGGCTGTAGTGAGCTTACTTGATCCTGGCCAGAACCAGAAGCCTTTCAATGTAGTTTAATTTACATTTCTTCATGAGTGTGGTTCAGCATCTCTTCATATATTTAAGGACCATTTTCATATCTTTTTTGGTGAATTGTCTGTTTATGTCTTTATCCCATTTTTCTTTTGGGCTGTTAGTCTTTCTTTCCTTAATTTTGAAGAGTTCTATATATTTTTATAGATACTAGACTTTTATCTCTTTTGACATGCAAAAGTTTAAACATTTGTTATTAAGTGTTTATTTTCATAGGTGACATTGTAAATGGGATTTTCTTTTAACAGGCTATTGTTTGTGTATGGAAGCTTGAGCTCATTTAAAAAAATAAATTATTTATTTTATTTATTTTTCCATTATAGTTTATAATCAATATTATTTTGTATTAGTTTCAGCTGTACAACATAGTGGCTAGACAATCATGTACTTTACAAAGTATTCCCCCTGGTATTTCATGTAGCCACCTGGCATAATACAGTTATTACAATATTATTGACTATATTTCCTATGCCATACTTTATATCCCTGTTACTATTTTGTAACTATCATTTTGTACTTCTTTTAATCCCTTTACCTTTTCCACCTAGCCCTCCAAGCCCCCTACCCTCTGGAAACTGTCAGTCTGTTATCTGTATCTGTGAGTATTTCAAGCTTGTTTGTTCATTTATTTTGTTCTTTAGATTCTACATATAAATGAAATCATATGGTATTTGTCTTTCTCTGACTGACTTATTTCACGTAGCATAAGTCCATGCTGTCACAAATGGTAAGATTTCATTCTTTTTTATGACTGAGTAATATTCCACTGTATATATGTACCACAGCTTTTTTATCCACTTGTCTATTGATGGGCACTTGGGTAGCCTCCATATCTTGGCTGTTGTAAATAATGCTGCAATGAACATAGGGGTGCATAGCATATATGTTTTTCAATTGGTGTACTGAGTTTCTTTAGCTAAATGCCCAGAAGTAGAATTGCTGGGTCATAAGATAGTTCCATTTTTAATTTTTTGAGGACCTTCCATACCAGTTTTCATAGTGACTGCACCAATCTGCAATCCCACCAACAGTGCATGAGGGTTCCCTTTTTACCTCACCCTCACCAACACTTGTTGTTTGTTGATTTATTGATGGCAGCCATTCTGACAGGTGTGAGCTGATATCTCATTGTGGTTTTAATTTACATTTCTCTGATGATTAGTGACATTGAGCATCTTTTCATATGTCTGTTGGCCATTTGTATGTCCGGTTTGGAGAAGTGTCTATTCAGATCCTCTTTCTGAAGTCTTTTTGTTTTATTTCCTGCTACCATACGAAAATTTTTAAATATTTGAATCTGATTTATCATTGATCATCTAGGGCTCTCATGTATACCATCATGTCATCTGGAAAATTGTTTAAATTCTTCTTTTCCAATTCATATGCCTCTAATTGATTTTTCTTTGTTAGTTGCATTGGCTTAAACCTCCAGTACAATGTTGAGTAGTAGACAATGGGTATTCTCATCTTAGTGGAAATGCCTCCAATATTTCTTCATAAAGTAATGTGTTGGTTTTAGAAATAAGGAGGGTTTGTGTGTGTATTTTCCATCATTTTTATGAAACCCATCAGTTTCTGTTTGCTTAACTAGGTAAAAAATGAGTATTGAATGTTGTCAAAGGCTTTTCAGCATCATTGGAGGTGATTATATAACTTTTCTCTATAGATCTATTTATATGGTATATGACATTAATAGATTTCCTAATTGAACCAACAGGATAAATTCCACATGGTCATCATGTGTTATTTTTTAAATTTGATGTTGTATTTTGTTTGCTAATATTTTATTTACTATTTTTGGTGATATTCATAAGTGATATTGGTCTCTACTTTTCTTCTGATCAAAGCTTTAATATCTCCTGAATTATGATATGTAGTGCTTTACATGTCATTTTTTAAAATTTGTGTTTGAAGTATTTTCCCTTTCACCTAAAATTCATTTAATAAATATGGTTTAAAAATTTTAGTTGGTTTTTCTTTTGTTAATTTCTGGTTTAATTGCACTATCGTCATAGGATATTGTTTATTATATTTCTTATTTATGGAACTAACTGATGTTTTCTTTGTGACACCCAATATACAGTCAGTTTTTACAGATATTCATGTGCAGTTGGAAGAAGGTGTAGTCTCTTATCAGAGTATAAAGTTCCATCGAGATCCATAATATCTTTCCTGTTGAGTCTTCTCTCTCCTTACTTATTCTTGTCTACTAGATCTGACTAGTACTAAGAGCCATTAGTGAGTTTTTCTGACTCTTTGCATCTCCTGTAGCTTTGCTTTATAAAGTCAGTATCTCTGTTCTTTAGTATGTAGATATTCATAAGTGTTATATATTCATTGTGACTTTCAGCTTTTAGTGTTAGAAAGTGTCTGGCGTTGTCAAATCTAATGCTTTTGGGCTAGAATTCAATTTTGTTCATATCAGTATTTCAATCTCTGCTTTATTATTGTTTCTGTTTGCCTAATATAACTGTCTATCTCTAATTTTTGGCTTTTGGAATCACTTTAACATTTTGTTTCTTATTGACTTTTATATTCTGAATGAGTCCTTTATCAGATATGTTTTTGTGAATATTTTCTGCCTGTCTGTAGCCTCGTTTTTGTTATTGTCATTTTGTAGCCTGGTTTTTACTTCTTTGATGTCTCTTGATGAGAATTGTGATTTTGAGCTTCATCCATAAGAGACTGGAGTTTATTCATTTTCAGTTTTGTGGAATATCCTGTTGTATGAATGAACCAAATTTATCCTGTTCTGCAAATGATTGTCTTTTGGGTTGTTTCTAGTTTCTTAAATTACTATTATGCACAATACTGCTATTCTGGTACAAATCTCTTTGTGTACCTGTGTGAGAATTTCTTTAGGGTGTTTATCGAAGAGCGGGGGTTACTTAGTCATAAGGTGTGCAAAATAGCCCCAGGTTGTTTTCCAAACTGATTGTGTTAGTTGGTGCTCCCTCTAGCATGGTAGGAGAGTCCAGTTGTCCCACATCTTGGTCAACATTTGACAGACTGTTTAATTTTTTACTAACTTGCTGGAAGTGTAATTATGTCACATGGTGGTTTTGACAGGCATTTCTAAGATTGTTAATTAGGTTAAACATCTTTTCATATGTTTATTAGCCACTTATGTTTCGTGTGAAATACCTATTCAAGTCTTTTGCCCATTTTTCTTTTCGGTGGTTTTTGTTTTTGTTTTATGGTATTGACGTGTGTGTTCTTTATCTATTCTGATCTAGTATGGGTTTGTCTTCCTCCCCCTCCCCTAGTGTGTTTTTATATTTCTAAACCTACAGAAAAGTTGCAAGTATAGTATATAATGAATACCTCTGTATCTGTCACCTGTGATTACCAAATGTATGTAGAAATAAAGAAAATCTTTCTCTGAAACATTTGTAGCAGATTGCAGACATCATGGCATTTCACCTCAAAAATACTGTAGCCTAGGAATAAGGACATTCTTCTATATAAAATACCATTATCTTTCCCAAGAAGAATTCCATGTTATCTGCAGTCCATATTCAGATTTCCTCAGTTGGCCCAAACAGTTTCTCCGTAGGTTCCCCCTTTTTGATCCAAGACCTAATCAAGTTTCCCAAGCTGCATTTGGTTGTGATGCCTCCTAAGTCTCTTAATTTAGAAGAGTTGCCCTGCTTTTTGCTGTTGTTGTTTTTCTTGACTATGACCTTTTGATAAGTCTGAGCTAGTTGTCTAGTCCCATAATCTGGATGTGTCTGCTTGTTTCTCGCACATTGTTGGCACAGATGTACGAGAATGGCGCCATGTCTTCTTGCATCACCTCAGGAGATCAGTAATGTCAGTTTGTTTACTATTGGCAGTGCCAGTTTTGATCAGATGGTGAAGGTGGTGACAGCCAGATATCTCCATTGTAAAGGAGTCTTTTCCTTCTGTGATTAGTAAATAATCAGTAGAGTAATACCTTGGTACTATGCAAATCACCTGTTTCCCAACAATCTTTACACGCAGTTGGGTCTTTTTTCAGATCTGATTGGTGATTTTTCTAGTCTCTTGCTCTCTATTTATAGTTTTAGTTCCCTGTTTTTCTTTAAAACCATTAAGCATTACTGTTTTAAATGTATCTGAATGCTTTGCTCTGGGGGTCTAGTTCTGCTTCCTGTTGCATTACCCTTCCCAAGGAAATGAAGAAGAATTCCATGTTGCCAATTCATGGTGCCATGTTTCCTTGCTTGTTCTTATGAGTTTTGACTATAAGCCTGCATTTTGTAGGGCTTTGAATTCACTGAGGCCTGAGTTAAAGGTGGCCTCCTTCTGAGAGACTTCACAGACTGAAGGGTTGAGGACCTCCCAAGGTGGTGTGAATTAGGGCTGAAACCTGAGGACTGGCTTTGTTCTGGCGCCTCTGGGTGTGCCTTTAGTTCTGGTTCAGTCTAACACTGACTATATGGCCCTGTGGGGTCTCATCTTTATGGGGGTGCTTCTTTGACATTGCCAACCTTGGGAGGCCCCTTTTGTCTTTCATGGTGCCAGAGGCCTTGAGAGCAGGAACTCCAGGTCACTGGTACAACAAATGCCCTTAGGGCAGGAGCCAGCTGCAGGCTCCACAGACCTCATTAGGTTTCACTTTTACTTAGTGTTTGGCCTCTGAAGGTTCCAGACTTTTTGCAAATCAACTTAGTGATGTATTAAAAATTTTGTTTTTTTATTTTATCAGCATTTGAATTTTTTTTTTGCGGGGAGGGCCAGTCGGGACATTCATCCTGCGAGAAAGTGGTGCCTCCCTAGTCTGTGCTGACTGTGGAATGCTCAGGTGCCCCAAGGACCTGCTGGAGGTGGGTCCGTGCCCTTGTCTGCCACTCATTCAGGGGTGGGGTTCCTGCTTGAGCTAATTCCAGAATCCCATCCTGCCTGTCCTTGCTCTCTCACGCACACACAGCCAGTAAGGCAGGACCCAGTGGGCTGGGGCATTGCCCAGCATCTCTGGGTGGTGGCTCCTCCACTTTGGCTCACTTCTGGTGCTCTTCTTGATTTCTAGGCTTCTTAGCGAAACAGTGTACCTATTGCAACCAAAGGGAAGGGCTCCTTGACTGAGTATAGGGCAGGTGCCCAGGGCAGTCCTTCAACCTATTGGTGGATCAGACTGTGGGGTACACAGAGGTGTGAACCCCCAGTTGCCCAAGACTGTCAAGTAGGGACCTGTGGTCTCTGGGCACCGGCCCCTCCTCTAGCCCTGCCTCCTCTGCCTCTTAAATTGCATGGGTTCCAGCTGCTGAGGCAGCCCCGTGGCGGTGGCAGGTTTTCACCAACACCTGCTTGTTTGGGTACATGCTCCTGCCTCTGTGGCTGCTGGGCTGCCCAAGGCGTGTGGCCTTAGTGGGAAGATGAGTGCTGGGTGCAGCCTTAACTGCCCACCGCTCCCCACGCCTGGGGAAAGGCTCGGGTCCCCTCTGCTGGGGATAATTCTGCCAGGCTGCTACTGCTGAGGGGACACAAGGGGACGCTATCGTCGTCCATTTATGGGTGAGGGCCTGCAGGGCTTTTGGGGGCATTTGTAGCATCAGTTGGAAAGGCTGTCAGAGTTGTGCAAATTGTGTCAGATTGTGTTTCTTTTTAATTTTTAAAAGAATGTGTCTCGCTTTGACATCTTGAAGAGCAGGCAGAATCCGAAGTTGTGCTCGGTGGATTAAGTTTCATGTTCCTGTGCCCTCCGGGAGGAAGAGACAAGTGATAGGACAGGGAAAGGAGGCGGCAGCAGCCATATCGCACATCGGCCTTGCGCAAGGGGCTGTGGCCTCCGCTCGGGGCAGCTGCTGCCAGGGGAGATAGGATAATATGATTATTTGCAATTAGATTAATAAAGAATAATTAGATGTCATAAATCAAGTAATCATAGGATATTGTCATGGGAAAAATATGTAGCTAGAATTAATTAGTTTTCAAATAAAGCATTTATTTTAATTGCTTGAAATGATGGAGCCCTTAATTGCCGATGCATCATTTTGGCCTGAGCATTTTGGTTGTTGTAACAACGTGACGGGTTTGTTCCCGCACTCCTGGGGAAACAATAGAGGAGAACTTGATTTCATCACCTCAGAGTGAGCCTTGTGCTGGTGAGGTTCTGGAAACTCCTCTCAGGCCCCAGGCAGGTGGCAAGTGTGGGCTGGGCTAAAGCTGGCACTGCATGTGTATGTGTGTATGCATGTGCCTGTGGGTTCCAGTAAGTGTGTGCATGTGTAAGTGTACATATGTGTGTGTGAGTGCATGTGCATGTGTACCGAGGATGAACATGCTGGGGGTGTGCATGTCAGGACTGCACAGTGGGAGCCCCGCAAAGGTGGCCTGTTGGACTCTGTGGCTTGGACTGAGTGGTGGGGCCCCCCATCCTGAACTGGGACTTTTCTTCTGGATTGAGGGGCTTTAGCAGGGGCTGCATTCTTGGGTTTCTCCAAATCTGGAGCCCAGCAACCTTGTGCCCGTCGCCGACCAGCTCTTCTTTGGGGGTAGGCACCTCACAGGCAAGCAGTAATTTCTGATGCCAGTCTGTCCAAGGGTGGCCACTGCCGGGTTTGCAGCCCTGGCCTGGCTGCATCTCTAGGTGGCTTACCTGTCCCATGCCAGAGCAGAGGTCATGGGTCGTGGAGCATTATGGGGTTGGGTACCTCTGCTCCCAGAGGGAGGCTGTTCTTGTGTTTGAGAAGAATCAGCTGGCCTTTAGCCAAAGGTGGGAAAAACTGAGAGAGAGAAGGAGAGAGAGCGAGAGAGAGCAGCCACCCCTGCACTGTTGAGTCCCTGCTGCCTGTGGGACTGAGGTGGCATGAGAGGACATAGGCTTCCAGGGACTGTAGGATTGAGTGATAGGGGTAGGCTAGGTGGGGACCCTAGGCGGAGTCTCCTTTGGGGTGATGGGTGGGCCCCAACAGGCCTTAAACACAGGACCAGCAATATGAGGAAGGGTCTCTCATCTGTGATAACAGCCCTCCTGGGGAGTGATAGGGTGATTCAGGCCCCTGCCCCTTGCCCACACACTGCTGCGCCAGTTTCAGCCCCTCCTGGCAGCGTACAGGCCTGAGCCTCAGGAGCCGAGGGCAGCTCAGTAGACCTTTCCTTCCCCAGGAGTAAAGGGTGCTGCCTCCTTGAAGGATGGAGTGACAATCAGCACTTGTGCGTTTTCAGGCCCAGGACCCAGCAGGCAGCATTTGCAGCGCATACAAGGAAGAGGTTCCACTCCATCTTCTGGTCCTGCTCACTCTTTGGCACCCAGGGCTCTCCCTCGCACACTCTGAATTTGCTGGGAGGGCCAGTTGGGGTGGGCTCCCTGAGGGAGAAACTGGAGTGAGGCCTGGACAGAAGGCAGGACTCAGCCAGGCCTGGAGTCAGGCTGACCCCTGCACAGCCTGGGCGAAGAGGGCCTGCCCCAGCCTGAGTGGGCTGCCGCAGTGCTCAGTGGGAGCCAGGGAGCCAGAGGTGTAGCTGGCATTCCTGAAGACCAGCGGAGGGTTCTGTGCCGCGCAAGTGCGGCCAAAGGAGGGTATGGCACTGATGTGCCCGTGTTGGGACTCGGGTAGTCCTGCTTGTGTGCAGAGGCCATAGGCAGATGGAAGAGGGGTGGGCAGCATCCAGGAAGGCCTCCTGCTACCTTTCTGAAGGGGGACAAGCGGGTCACTTACATGCCCTCTCTTGGTCCCCAGGTGGCTGCACCCCTGCCCAGTATGGCAGCTCTGCCATCCCTACCCCCAGACCCCCAGTTTGTCCTCCGAGGTGCCCAGTCGGCGGTGCACGCGCTACATTTCTGTGGAGGAGCCCAGGAGCAGGGGCACCCGCTTCTCCTCTCAGGGTGAGTAGCTGCCGCTGACCTGCCCCCAGGGCCTAGCCCAGGGCGAAATTTGGGGGGAGCTCGCAATGAACCTGGCACTCATCTGGGGGTCCTACAGAGGTCTCAGACTGCCTGTCACCTGGGCACACTTTTAGAGCTTACTCAATATGCTGTCCCCTTGGGCCTCACCCCTTGGGAGAGGCAGGAACACACGCCCATTCTGTTACAGGTGCCACCCAGTTTGCACTGTCAACGGAAGTCCTCCCTCCCTCTGCTGAGAAGCAGCTCTACCTAAGGGGCTCTTAGAGGCTCCCAAGGGCACCCTTGGAAGAGCATGTGACACCTTTACCCATTGTTCACATTTAGGGCTCTCACCTCAACTAAAAACTCAGGCAGCTGGAACACCTGGTCCACCAGTGTCATAGCCTCCAGACCAGCCCCATGGAACATGCTGGGTGTGTCCACCCTCCTCTGATACCTCCTCCTGACCCTGACCCTGCACTTGTCTGAACAGGTCCCTGAATGGGCTGGTGCACATCTGGAGCTTGCAAACACGGAGGGCGATCGCCACCCTGGACGGGCACAGGGGTCAGTGTGTGATCTGGCTGCAGACATTGTCCCAGGGACACCAGCTCCTCAGGTATGTCTCAGTGGCAGTCCCAAAGGAGTACGGTCCCAAAGGAGCCAAGGTGTGGTCTTCAGTGGGGGCTAGGAGTTCTCTGGTTGAGACCCTCCTGGTCTCCCCTAGCCACTTGGGCTGCCTCACCCCCAAAAGCAGAATAGGGTGTGACCCCTGCTCTTAGTCCATCCTGAGGCAGTGCATCTGGGTTGTGCTGAGTGCCGTCCCAGTGGGTGCTCACTAAGAAGGGCCTAATGAATGTATAAGATGGCTCTGTCCATAGCCCCTTGCTGCCTGTGGCCTGAGCAGAGCCTGCCTGGCCTGCACAGCTCCCCAGTAGTGGGAGCTGGGGTCCTGAGGCTGAGCTTGAGGCCTCTCATTGGAGGAGCCTACTGCAGGCCTTGGAGCCGTGGTGTCCCAACACCACTCTGCCAGGTGACCTTCCTGGCTATGCATATACCTTCCCCACAAGTTGGCGAAGACTGATCACCAGGGCAGCACATGGAGCATGAGCCTAAAGATTACCAGGCTGGTCAGAGAAATGCTCCACAACCTGGTATGGCTCTCCAGGGGCACTGGGAGCACCACACAGGTGCCAATGTCTATAGCACTCAGGACTGCCCAGCAAGGGCTCAGCAGGAAATGGCAGCCACACTCCTGGTGGAGGAGAGTGCATTTGCCAAGGCTGTGGCAGGCCCAGCCTGGGAGTATCACCAGAGGCCATGAGGAGCTAGAGGCTGGGCAGCAGAGTGGGGAGTGGTTCTGTTCCGGCACTGCCCCCCAGCCTTGTGGGGGTGACAGGCTGGGGACTCCAGGCAGGGTGTGGGCCAGGAGGCAACAGGAAGGGGCAGGTGGGTGAGATAGCAAGTTGGAAGGGACTTCTCTACTTCCCATGGGGAGAGGGAGGGACAGGGAAGGGCACAGACCAGGAGGTGTGCAGGGAGCTGGCTACCTGCCTGGTTGCCAGAGCTGGCCATTGCCCTGGGTCATACTGATGTCTGGCACTGTTCAGGGATTGCCACTCCAGCCCAGGAATCCACCAAATCAGAGTGCTGTTCTCTTGGATGTTCTCTGCCCCAACTCCAGGACTGGCTTATTCTCCTGCTCTGGACTTAGAGCCTTGACATCATCTGTGTGTGCACTGTGGAGCCGGTCCCCAGAGGATGAGGCCTGCTGGGACACCACTGGTCTGCAAAGCATTTTTATGCCAGACTCATGCAGCTCCCACCACCCTGGAAGTGACTCAAATGTGACTGAGTGACCAGAGGTGTCCTGGAAAGCTGTGGCCCTGGATGTGTGTGTTGGTAGAGTACTTGCAGGCCTCCTGAAGGGGCTGGCCCAGAGCTCCGTGCCAGGCTAGCCCACTTGCTGTCTGCCCACACTTGGTACACAGGGCCTCACAGTTTTGGTCTTTCCCTGATAATAGAGTAGGTGTCATGTCTCAATACCCAAATAAGTCACTTGTACCAGGAGCTGCCATATATAAATGTCCCTGCATAATTTTCAGCTGAGGTGTAGGCCCTACTGGGCCTCCTGTTCCTCCGAGGCCCAGGCACCTTGCGTGTCCTCTGGGAACCCCTGGCATGAGTGAGTGCTCGGGTTCCTGACACCCTCTTCTGAGGCTTCAGTCCACGGAGATCTGGGCCAACACGGTGCAGGGTGGAAAGCTCCTGGTGTAACCTATGAGGGGATGTTGGGTGGCAGCCCTCCTTCCAGTCATGATGGCACTGCAGAGGCTCCTCTCCAGGCAGGGGGCCTGAGGGTGAGAAGGGCTGCAGAGCAGACTGTGCAGGTGCTTGGAATGCCCAGGTGCGTTTACGTTGCACTAGAGGCTGTGCACCCAGCTGTGTTTAGAAGCCAAGTGTCTCCAAAGTGGCTCTTGAGGGAGGAAAGTGAGCTTTCATGTCAAGGAGAGTCTGGAGGATAGAAAGTGAGGAGCCAGGAGCCCTGGCCTTCGCCGTGCTGTACACGGGGCTTCAGGAAGCCCCGGGGCAGCTCCACAGACACCCCAGCCCCATCTACAGGCTCGAGGACACACCTGGGCTCGCGACAGCTGGCTGGGTGGGTATGTGTCCTGCCTTTTTCATTGTGAGGTGTAACAATCTTGCAGAAAAGTGCACAGAACAAGTTTGCAGACTGCTGTATTATCACAGAGTGGACACCTGTGTAACCACTCGCAGCAGGAAGCCGAGCACTGCCAGCCCTGCTCTCTGCCCTGTCCCCGGGAGGCAGCCTCTCATGCCTTGCTTGTGTTTACCATCTGAACGTGCATCTCCAAAAGGCAAAGACTCACCCTGGCCAGTTTGGGTCAGTGGTTAGAGTGTCAGACTGGGGACTGAAGGGTCCCAGTTTGATTCCAGCAAAGGGCGTGTGCCTCTGTTGCAAGCCTGATCCCCGGCCCTGGTGTAGGCGCGGGCAGGAGGCAGCCAATCGATGTGTCTCTCACATATCAGTATTTCTCTCTCTCCCTTCCATTCTCTCTGAAAAACTATGGAAAGGGTATCCCCAGGTAAGGATTGGAAAAAAAAATTAAAAGGCAAAGGCTCATTTTGTCTGTTTTTTTTCCCCGTGACTTAAAAAAGTGGAGTCATAAGAACAGCTTCTTGTGTGTCTGACTTTTTCCCTCGGCTCTGTCTTTGTGAGATCCACCGAGGCGCGTGCTGCTGCAGCTCACTGTGCAGGCTTCTCTGGGTGGTGTCCCTGGAAGTGTGTACCCAGATGACATATGCTACTGTGGGTGGAGATCTGAGTTGTCCACTTGGGCCTGCTGTGGGTAAGGTGGAAGAAGGCTCTCGGCTAGGCCTCCTGGTGCCAGACGCACACGTGTCTGCAGGGCGGATCCCGTGCCCACAGGTAGAACGTTCTGTTCGCGCACATTGGGCTGCTCGGGAGCACCAGGCTGCACTCATCCCAGTGCAGCAAGCGCTCCCAGCCCCCCATTGCCACCTGGGGCCAAGGAGCTTCTGGGCATGGCTATCCCTGTGTGAGAGTCATCAGGGGTGATGGGCATCAGGCCAGGAGAGAATGTGTACAGTGTTAGCAATTAGGGGACGGGTGAAGGAGGTATGGGAGGTCTTCCTCCTGTTCTCACAACTGTTCTGTGAATTTGAAACAAATTCAAAATAAAAAGCTACTTAAAAACAGGCCAGTCCTTTGCTTACAGCACGACTGCCGTCTTGACTGTGAGGCAGATGCCCTCCGTGTGCGAGCATGTCTCTCTTGTATTGGGCTCTGGTTCGTCCTTGTGTCAAGGACACTGCCACGTCTGTCTCTCTCGCATCTATCTGTGCAGTCAGCCTGTTCCTGAGGAGTGTGGTGTGGTTCTTAGCCCTCCAAACGTTCCAGCGTTTTAACATCAGCCCGGCGGGTTCTCCAGAGGAGTGGAGATTTGGACAGGGCCTGAGCTGCTGTCGGTCAGCCTGGGGAAAGCAGTCATCTGCGCAGCACTCGCGTTCGCAGCATGGGTGGAGGCCTCCGTCTGCAGTGATCCTGGGATGCCCATCAGAGTGTTCGGGACTGGGTGTCATGGACACGGGCTCACATGTGAATGCCAGGGCTGAGAAGACTTCCTCGGCTGAGGTGCCCCAGCCTGATGACCTGGAGCTAGCCGCGGCCTCTCTGGAAAATGGCCCCTGCCTTCCTTTGGCCTCCGGTTGGCCACAGCATGCTGACATTTGTCCAGGTGGGATGTGCAGACCTCTCATCTGGGAGGCTCATGGACTGTCTCTATTCTTGGTTTTGGCAGTCAGGGCCGAGACCTGAAGATGTGCCTATGGGACCTGGCGGAGGGCAGAAACGCTGTTGTGGACTCCGTGGGCCTGGAGAGCGTGGGCTTCTGCAAGGGCTCCATCCTGGCCATGGGTCAGGAGCGCTGGATGCTGGCTGTGCCCGGGAGAGGCAGCGATGAGGTGAGCACTGGCCCACACAACCCCTCACTCATGAGTCACCGGAGGCTGTTTCCCCTCCATGGGCACTCTCATCCTTAGCACCTGGTTGCAGGAACACTATGCTCTGCAAGGACCCCAGGGGACTGTGGGGCAGGTCCAGGTCTTTCTGCTGGATCGTAGCTCCAGGGCCCTCAGATGGGCCTTCACCTGGTCTCCTGTGAGATGGCCCTTATGGTGAGAGTCAGGAAGGAGGCCCAGAGGGGTGACTGGTGTCTCTGGGAGGACCGGGCACCCAGCACGGTGCAAATGGACGAGTGGAGTGTCAAGGCCTGAGGCCATCAGTATTGGAGGAGAGATCGCCAGACAGATCCACAAGGACTTAGGAGCAGGCACTTGTACAGGGAAGTCCCCAGCAGACCAGCAGGAGACAGTGGAAGACAGACCAAGGCCCTAGTGAAGTTGAACTAGGTCTGGGAGCCAGGGCAGCAGGGGAGGGGTAGCCTTCTGGGAAGCAGAACTGGACCCTGGTGCGACAGACCACGGGTAGGGCTGGGGCCTAGAGGGTAAGGGCTCACACTGGGTGGCGATCGCAGTATGGAGAGACACAAGTGAGCAGGGGAGCGTCAGGATGGAGCTGGAGAGTGGGGTGGGTGTGACAGCCTCAGAGGTCGCCGTCAGATGGTGCTTATGCCAGAGTGGCCAACAATGGTTGGTGGTGGCAAGGACAGGTCAGGCTGCACAGTGGTGTCCATAGCCCAGAGACAGAAGAGGAAGAATCCCCCAATGGAAGCAGTGCCCAGCATGTGGGGCAGATTTTGGAAAGCCTGGGAGAGGCGGAGGGTGTGGCTGGAGGCACCAGTTCTTGGGGGAGCTGAAGGGAAATGGGAGAAGAAACCCATGAGCAGTGATTGGATGGCCTGGAGAGTGTGGGGTCCCGCTGCGGGTCGGGGTGGGTGGTGGGCAGGGAGGGGGTAACCTGCCTACCGCCCACTCCTGCGTTCTCGCAGAGTCTGCACGGCAGGCAGCGCCGGGCAGGGACCTGAGGCCTATGCACATGGGGAGGTTTGGCCCCCGCCCAAGAAGAGCCGTTTGTCTTAAAGCAGGTTCAGTTCATAAATAATGAGATAGGAACAGGCATTTATTTGTTCATGATTGCATTTAAATCACCAATTAGGAGCTACATATACTTTTCTTGCCAATTTGCCAAAAACCTGTTAAAACTTTTATTAATGGGAAAGGAGAGAGGTGCGCTTCCTCCAGGAGGGCAGGAGCCGGGCAGCCCAGCCTTCCTCCTGTGCCGCACACGCAGAGACCGGCCTGCGGGCCCAGCCAGCTCTCCCACCAAGGCCAGGGGGCTGGGTGCTGTCTTCCACCTCTGCCACCCCAGGACTTCAGACTGGTCTTGTCCCTCCTCCTACCATCACCCTCTGCCCCACAACTCCTCTCCCAGGCCTCATTGCTCAGACCACTTATGCCTTCTGCTCGAGGCTGTCTTAACTGACCTCCTGGCTTCCATCTCTGGCAGCATCTGTGTTTTTCAGGAGCAGCCAGTCCAGGGACCTCGCACATCCTGGGAAAATGGTTATTTTCCATGCTCCCACCTGGAATCTGCCTGGACTAGGCCCTGGAAAAGCATTGCTGGCCTGTGCCCAGACAATGCCGGGGGAGGACATGCTCCTGCCCCACTTGGCTGTCTGGGTGGCCACGCTTGCTCAAACCAACATTTTTCCTTCTGGAAATAAAAGTTGCAGTTGAGTGCCAGGTGGAAAGCTCTCCAGTGTCTGCAGGAAGCTCTGAGCACAGGCTACTGTGCCTGCCCTGGTTCCTGGGCCACTGCTCCTTGCTCTCCCTCTCCCTCACTCCTTTCCCCTCACTCCCTCCCGCAGCGCCTAGCTCAGGCCATGGGTCTGCCCTGTCCCCTGAAGACCTTCTCCTCACAACCAGAGAAAACTGGCTGGGTGACTCACCCCCTTGTTTTTGTGACCTTCCTCACTGCCCACCAGAGGGATCTTCCTGAGCCCAAAGACCAGAATGGGGCATCCCTCATTGACCCGTGGGCCTGTGTGCCCGGCCATCCAGGGTGCAGACCTGTGCAGACTGTGTCCAGCGACATCGGCTTCCTCAGACTTCCCTCTCCCTGTGGCTTCTCCTTCCCCCTCCGGCCACTCGGCACCTTGAAACCAGCCTGTCCTCCTGATATGGTGACAAAAGGAACGGATCTCATTTTAAGAAATCTGAATAATTCAGGAAATAGAACAGTGCACAGGAAAGGAAATAAAGTGTCCTGCCGCAGCTTGGTCTGTGTCTTTCCAGACCATCCCCTCCCGGCACAGCTGTGGGCCGACTCGCTTGGACTCTGAGGGGACCCTACCACTCGGCCACAGCCTGCTGCTTTGCACCTGTACAGGGTCGAGGTGCCCGAGGCGTGGGGACTGAGAAGAGCATCTCCCTGCCTTAGGTGAGCGGTCCTGGCTGGATGCTTTACCTGCCTCCGTTGTCGGCAACAGTTCTCGGGGGATGAGCCTGTGCCTAGTTGATGTCACTCACTACAGAGAACAGAAGGCTCCGAGAGCCCTCTCTCCTTTCGGTGTGGGTTTCTTTTTTCCACTGTGTCTTGGTTGTCACACATTGTCTTATATTTCTTTTCATTTTGCTAGAGCTTCTCCTCAAGCATCTTGACTGTTCCAGGGTCCCTTTTTTGACCACCTTTTATGTCATGCAGTAACACGGTTCATGTCACTTTGATTCTTTTCTGTCTCCTTCGTGGGCAGTGAGGGCCGATCCACCTGTGTAGATGCTGTCCCGATGGTGATGGGGAGCCTGTGTGCTTGTATGTCTGCATGTGTGAGTGGGTGTGTGTTTGTGTGCATGCGTGTGTATGCACACTGTGCACATCTGGCAGGGACCCCAGGACTCAGCCTTCCTAGCAGTGCTGGTGCTGGGATGCTTTGCAGGTTTCTGTTGAGAGCCCTGCCCAGAGCTCACCCACACACCCAGCCCAAGCATAGAGACAGACATGGGGCATGTTGCAGGGCCTCGAACCCGAGAGGACCAGACCATGAGGCCAGCTTTCCACCCTGCCTACAGCTGCCCTCGGGCATGGCACCCAGCACACGTGTGGCAGAACTGGAACTCAGACCTGGGGTTTAACTCTGGGGCTCAGGCCCATTCTGTGTGTGTTAGTGAGAGCTCAGCCATACTTGTACAACTCAAGTTCACTCCTAGTTCTCCCCGATGGGGGTTCTGTGTTCTGGGTATCAGGCAGTAGGCCAGCTGTCCCCTCAACGTCCTCAACTCCTCTGGAACTCAGACTCATTGTCTGCAAACCAGAGAGTGCCTCCATGTCGGTGAGGGGTGACATGCGGCTCCACAGGGGCTGCACGCTGTTGCTGTGACATTGGTGGAGGTGCTCTCGCCAGTGGATGGGGAGCTAAGGGCTGGCAGAACCCCCCACCATGGAGCAGTGGACCTGCATCTCATAGGATCCCCTCTCTTCTTCCAAGCCCTGCAGGAGTGGCACCCTTGTCCCTGCATGGCAGATGAGGGAGCTGAGGCATAAGGGATGCAGATGACTGGGAGCCCAGTTCCAGTCTGTGGGGCCCCTGAGTTTGCTCCTTGTGCCTGCTCCTAGTGGCTTTGTCTGTCCGCTGCTGAGGATGTGAGGCAGAGCCTGGCCCAACTTGGTGGACAGGCCCGAGTGTGAGCTGTCTGTGCCAGGCAGTGAGGCACATCTGCCAGTCTAGTTCAGGTGACACAATACAGCCACAACACCCAGGGTAGAGGCATGGAACACTGGCGACAGCCAGGCTCTAAGCAGAGCTTCCCATGTTGTATGTTATGGTTATTTCCTAGGTTGGGTGAAGGGTCCCCAAGTGATCCCTGTGCAAGTCTTTGTACCATTTGGTATGCTGAGAGTGCAGAGTCGTTCACATGTAAAACCCATGGCAGGAAAGGGAAGCAGGCAGAGGTCGGGAGAATGGGCGAGCCAAGGAAGTGCTTAGTGAGCCAGGCCTCCTGCTCAGCAAGGAGGTAAAATTGGGGAGAGGCTGGAGGCAGCAGCTGGGCAAGAATGCTACTTAGAGGGACATGCCGGTCACTCTGGAATGACGCCATGCACGTTGTTTCACCAGGCTTGTAGCACTCGAGCCCACGAACCTGTGCGGCCTAATTAGGAGGCTGGGCTCCCAGGTTCCTACTGGGAGCAGACAGAAACTCGCAGCAGTCTTAGCTAATCGCCTTAAAAGTCTCTTGTTTGTATAGAACAGACTCGACTTGGCGCCGGCCCAAATCAACTTGTTTTCTTACTGTCAGATTCAGATTCTGGAGATGCCATCCAAGACGTCAGTGTGCACCCTGAAGCCAGAGGCAGATGCCAAGCCAGGCATGCCCATGTGCCTGGAGCTGTGGCAGGTAAGGCCCAGTGCACGCCAGCCACGCCCTGCCAGCCACGCCCGCCGGGCTGTGAATCATGGCCCATTCAGGATTTTGTTTGTCGGCAAACCAACAGGGCAATTAGCCCCCTGGGAGAACATGTGCACCCGCTTCCACAGCAGCCTGTCCCTGGCATCCCCTGCCACCCTCCAGCTGCTTCAAGGGATGCTCCTGCAAACTGCCCCAGGGCAGGCCTGGCTTCTGCTATTCTCTGCAGGCTGGGCTGGGGGAAAGGGGCACCCCACACACAGTGCAGTGAAGGGGGACAGCTGGGTTAGCTGAGCTGGCCCCCTCCCAGGGAAGGACTCTTCTCTCCTGTCCTCGGCCTACTCACCTTTACCAGAGGCCCTAGCTCTCCTTGAGGCTCAGCTCTCAGTCCCCCAGAGGTCAACACTGGCTCACAGTATGTGTACCCACTCCTTGGGTCTCTCATGTTTGGGACAGCAAAGCAAATGGTGTGGTGTGTTCACTTAGAAAGAATCCCGGGCAGTGTCTTGGCCGTTGCAGAAACTGGTAAGCAGGTCACTGACCAGTGTCCATCTCAGGAGTGCTGCTCAAAGGTCATTTTCTCCTCTGTTCAGTTTACCAGCACCTTCTGAGGGCCGCCCCGTACCGGTCTGGGATCAGGAGCAGGTGATTCCGGCCTTGTGCCTCAGTGATTGTTTGAGCTCTTTCCTAAAAGTTAGACCAGCCCTGGCCGGTCTGGCTTAGTGGTTAGAGCATCGGCCTGCAGACTGAAGCGTCCCGGGTTCGATTCTGGCGGGCTTGATCCCTCGCCCTGGTCCGGGCACGTGCAGGAGGCAACCAGTCGGTGTGTCTCTCTCACATGGATGTTTCTCTCTCTCTCTCTTCTACTCTCTCTGAAAAAGCAATGGAAACACTATCCTCGGGTAAGGATAAAAAAAAAAAAGTTAGACCAGATGGGCTCAGGCAGTTTGGAGATGTTTATATGACCAACAGGGTTCATGGGGACAGGCATCCCCAGAGACCCTGCCCCAAGCCTTTGCCCCTCTAAGGACCAGAAAGCTCCCCTCCTGTTGTTCCTTAAGCGGTAACTTTCCCGTTGGAATGTGGGGTCTCTGTGTCGCTGCTGCTGCAGTGGCTCAGAGAAGCCCGTGGGGTGAGGAGGTGAGGCTCCGAGGCTCACCTGGGTGACGAAGCTCCTGGCGCCAGCAGGCTTGTGGCAGACGTTTGGTGGGAAATACCCTGGAGGCCAAGCCGCTGTCGGTGAGGTGTGGTGCTCACAGGCCCCGGGGCAGGACGTCAGGGGCTACATCCGCTCATACTCCACTCCCTGGAAACGCTGTCATTGCGTAATCATGTAAAAATTCCAGCAGAAAAATGTGTAGAAATGTGATGTACAAACTTGTTAAGGTAATTAATATAGTTGACAGAAGAACAAATCGCGTTTTTGTTAGTTGATATGGATCCAACACAAAAGGAAAGCCTATGTTAATCTTAAATGTCCCTTTTTTCTCTCCAAACTTGAAGGTCCAGGTTACAGTTTATTGACCTGAGTGTGGCAGAGTGGCCTGAAGTGGCGTTTTTTTCTGAAGCTTTCAGATTAGTTTTGATTTGTTCCTCAGGGAGTCTGACCTGGGATGATGATTATCACATAAACGTCAGGATCAGAACCAAGCCTCAGGCAGTTATTCACACCAGTCTCCAGAGCTATGGGCCCCACCCGAGTTGGGGGCTCCCCACAGGACCTCAATGTGCTGCATGTGGGGCCTGCCTGCTGGGGTCCCTCCGAGTCAGCACAGAGCAAATCCTCGTAGTAACTCCAGGTCCTCACCCCATGGAGGCCAGCCTGGCACTATGGGTATAGCCACCAAAGGCCTGTGGCCATAGGAGCACTGTCCTACCTGCGGTCTGTCACTGAGGGGGCCATAGGCACCCAGCATGTTAGGAGAGGCCTTCAGTGCAGGTGGGAAGTAGAGGCCAGGGGTCAGCATTTGGGCTCCCTTGGCAACTGCTGGGTGAGTCCCTGCAGGCCAGTCTGGCTCCTGCTCTGGCTTCCCTGGGTCAGTAGTTGTAGCCCCTGAACTAGTTGAGGTGCTCAGAACCCAGAGGCCACAGGCATCATCATGGGCGTGGGCTATGGAGACTGACCAGAAAAAACTGTCAGCAATGTCAGGAGCCCTGGACATGGGGAAAATGTGCCCAAGCGGGGCAGGAGGCAGGCTGGCCAAAGCAGCATGGACGGTGACACATCAGAGCACTGTCCCAAAGGGAACAGACTCAAGTGGGCCCCAGATGAGTCCCTCACAGCTGGCCACCATGGTGGGGTCGAGCAGGTGTGGTCTCAGGGTTGGTATGAGTTCCTGGTTGGGGTTCAGTGTGCCCAGGCTGTTCTCACCTGGCCCTTACCCTGCCTCAGGTCTAGATATGGTCACTCATGGGGGAGGCCCTGTCTAGAGAGGCATAGCTGTCTTTAAGCAGCTGCCCGAGCTGAGGGCCAGACCATTTCTTAAAGCACTCTGTACTTCAGAAACAAGTGGTATAAGTAATTTTATACCAAAGGAACCAAAATGGAGCTCTTCCCTGTTATAAAACTACAGGGGAAGCACACAAACACTGTCAGGGATTCTGTTGGGAAGCCTGTACCTCAGCTCCTCCCAGCCTCCGCTCCTCAGTGGTGGAAGTCACCAGGCACTGGGCACAAGCAGGTAGGGGGCACTGTGCGGCCCCTCGGGGATCAGAGGCAGGGAGCGGGGTGGAGCAGTCAGCTTGCAGGACCCCAGGGAGGGGCACAGGATGCCACAGGCCCCCTCCCAGGAGCTCCACTCACTTCCTTAGACTCTTCCTTTCTGTTTTTATTTGTGTGAACACATTATCACAGAAGAAATGATTGTACGAGCATTTTCAGGGATAAGCGGGAAGTGTCCACCAGCCCAGCTCTGGTCTGGAAGAGTATGCTGTGGCTGTATATAGTTCTCAGTGGTTGTGTCCCTTGTCCCCTGGCAAGGGGACATCTCCTCCAGATCAAAGAGCGGGTCTGCGTCAGGCTCCCCCTGGCTGCCATCACACTGGGCCCCCGTGACATACGCTACACTTACCACAGCCTCTGTTTTCCTTCTGATGCACGGAGAGAGGTCTGCTTCCTGGGCTGAGGATGTGATGTCTACTCATATATACCCTTGTCCTCCGGTTAAACCAGGTCACCTGCCTGGACAAGGGAGGCTTTTTTCTGGGCACTCAGGAACACTGTCAAGAGGTGCTCTGTGCTGTATGTACAGCATCTGGGCGCAGAACCCCTCAGTGGGCACAAGTGCCCACACAGCGCATTAACGGGAGCTTCAGCAGGTGGGCGAGGAGGGCCTCTGTGATGCTGTGAGCCCACATCCAGGGAGACCCAGGTGCTCTGCTCAGTGCCAGCCTTGCCTGCCAGCAGGTGACCCAGAAGGCAGTCTCACCGACCAGCCCTCCGGGCCCCCATTCTCACCATTGACCATCCAGGGGCTGACGGCCAGGCCGGGTCAGAGCTCAGTGGAGGGGATGTGCTCAGCTATTTCTCACACTCAGGTGAGGCCAACCCCAGGCAGCTCAGTGGGGACATGCTGAGACAGGTAAAGAGCACGAGGCATCGGCCGGAGTGTGCTGTTTGTCCTGGAGGCAACCTGGGCACCTGTCCTGGAGGCGTTTCCTGTTGGTAGTGTCTGGGGACTGGGCACCAAGCATGGTGTCGCCACTCTCGGTGCCATGGTGACTTGGAATCCTGCAGTGCTCTTCTGGAGTTGATACAGAGGCTAGATAAACGAGGCGTCAGCCCAGGGTGCGGGCCCTCTGACCTGTGCCCTCATTTATCACAATAGCTCAGCGCTGCGGCGGCTCACCCTGCCCAGGGATTGGGGGGGCTTCCGCAGCGACGTTGACAAAGCACAGAAAGTTCATTTTTCATTGACAAAGAGCTCACAATTTTCTTTGGTTGCTGGTTGTAGACAGGTGACTGGCCCCACCAAGTGTGGTTGAGAGCCTCGGGCCTGCAGAAAGGAGCCAGCAGCCCCCTATGATCCTGGCTGGACATGGGCTGGTGAGCAGCGGCATGGCAGTGTTAGGTGGGGGCATGCTAGGCTGCCCCGGACGCTGTGCCCTCCAGTCCCAGTCCCTGGGGTGCCCCAACACCAGCACACGCAGGTCCTGTATTAATGGTATCAGCCATCAAGGGGATGTGCAGAGCCTCTGAACTGTTATTGCTGAGTGAAGAACATGGGAACAGCTCCCTGGCTGGGCTACCCCCAGGGCCAGCTGGAGAGACAACCCATTTCTAGAGTCCCCTGTCCCCCAAAACGCACCAGGACCCTTCAGGAGCTGACTGCTGTGCTGTTCCCCGCAGGCTGACTCCAGCCCCCACCCGCTCCTCCTGGCCGGCTATGAGGATGGATCAGTGGCCCTGTGGGATGTCTCTGAGCGGAAGGTGTGCAGTCGAATCGCCTGCCACACAGAGCCCGTCATGGGCCTTGACTTTGACTCCCAGAAGGCCAGGGGCGTCTCAGGCTCTGCGGAGAAGGCGCTGGCTGTCTGGAGCCTGGATGAGCAGCAGGCCCTGCAGGTCAGTGCGCCAGACCCGAGGTGTCATTTATCCTGCTCTGCACTAACAGTCTGATAGGCTGAAACAATATTTAGGCATGAAGAGGAGTTGTTGCAGATCGCCGGCTAATTAATCACTCTGAGGCGGGGTGCAGGCGGGCCTGTCTGTGGGGCCAGCGCAGGAAGAAGGGGGCGTGGGCGTTTGTGAACCGTTCACATGGTTTGGGTTTCTCTCAGACCCTGGGTTAATAGCAGTCACGTCTTGTCCATCTAGAGAAAAGGCATGTAGAGTCCAGGAGTAAGTACGCCAGCCCATTTGCAAAAACTCAGAGGAATTTGGTCAGTAAGGAACTGATTAATCAAAAAACAAAAATAGCCCAATGTGGAGAAATCCACGGAGTCACGCCCCAGTGGCGGTCTGCAAGCAGGCCCCAGGGAGGCTGTTCCTCACGGGCAGCGGGGAAGGGATGTGAGGCCTCAGGGTAGAGTGGGGCGATGCTGAAAACCTTCCCCTAATGTCCCAGTAAACTTTATAATGTCCCAGTGGACTTTTCCATCTAGCATGCTTTGCGGAGCACGTGGGGGCAACTTCTGGGCCTGGGCCTGGTGCTCAGCATGGGTTGGCCTAGCCTACTTGCTCAGTCCTATTTGGGATGGGAGGGATGGAGATTGGCGGTGGGGAGTCTCCTATCCAGGCCTCACTCTGATGCAGGTCCCAGGGGGCTGCAGGCTATGAGGGATGAGATGCTGCTGGGCATGTCCTGTACCTCTCAGCCCCCAGAGGGTCACATAGGTGCACACTGGCTTCTGGGGATGGGTGGGGAGCCCACATTAGCCAGGGAGTCTTGGAAGGCTAAGACTTGACCACAGCCAGCAAGTAGAAGCTCCTTGGAAAGGCAGCTCTGTGAACCCAGCTCTGGGGAAGCAGGACTCCAGGGGTTGCAAGTAGAAGCAGCAGCAGCCTAGCTCCTGACCTCACCTGGGCTCTCATCACTGGAGTGCTGGAGGATAGGTCCTGGGGCTACCTCCTCTGCTGGGCTGTGTGGTCCAGGCTTCCCACCATAGACAGAAGGCTGAAGAAGAGGTGTCTCGGGGCCTCTCTCCAGGTAGGGAAGCCTTGCCAGCAGCCTACCAAGCCTGCCTCACTTTTGCACAGACCAGACCCCACAGCCAGGGGAAGAGGCCCTGTGGGGGGCACTACTGGGCCCCTGAGGCACATGGATGGGGTGAGATGGGCCCCAGGTGAAAATCAGAATATACTGTGGTACCCAGCAGGCATCACCATGCTCTGGCTGCAACCTGGGGGTGTGGCATTGCCACCAGGTCATTCCCAAGAGGAACAGAAGGACAGCAGGGGGGGTAGGAGGGCGTGCCCAAGAGAGCAGTGACATAAAGATCTGAGGACAGGCACTGAGGTTGGGTAGACTGAGACTGGGAGGTGCCCTTTCATGTTACAGCTAAAGGGGCCACTGGCATCCCAAAAAGAATAGTCCTGTTGGAACTTCTTTGGCATCACCTCTCCCAGTGTCCAACCATCCCTCCATCCTTCTGTCAACCCAGGGAGCCCAAGGAGGCTCCGAAGGAAGAGGGGTCAGATAGGCCTCCATTGGGGCCAGGCCAGGCAGTGGGGGCTGAGCTTCTCATGTCTTCATCCAGGAGAAAGGCTCTTGTGGACCTGCTGGGGGTGGGAGTGAAAGGTCATCTTTAGAAGCTGGAGTGGAGCCGTTCTGGTGCTGTGTCTTCACGTGCTGGGTCCTCAGCAGCAGAGTCAGCCCTGCTGGGTGCCAGTCCTCCCCACCTCCATGGGTGCCAGGGTTCTCCTTCATACCCTTCCGTCCTGCTCCTCAAGCCCCATAGAGACCCACTCACTGGAGTCCAGTACTCCACCCCACTGTGCCTTGAACTTCATCAGCCTGACTTCTCAAAGAGCTGAAGACTGGGGTGGCTTCCCTAAGAACCCTGCCCAGGCTGCAGCACTCCCAGGTGCCAGGAATGGGCCCTCCTGCCGACCTGGCTCAGATCTGCCTGGTCTCTCCTGGCTCCTTCGGAAAACAGCTGCTGGAACTTAAGACTTAAATTTATGGGGCATGTTCCAGTCCAGAGATGAACTTTTACTCTACTGATGAATTGAAAAGTTAAAGCAGAGGGTATTATTAATGAATTGGAAAGTTATAGCAGAAGGGGAGCAGGCTCTGCAGAATGAGAGTGGTTGGTGGGATGGCAGTGCCTCGGCCCGGCCTCGCTCAGCAGGAGAGGGCTCCTCCTGCTGAGCATGGCCACCTCACCCAAAGACAACTGGGCATCACCTTCAAAGTTGGTTCAGCCCAGAAGCCCTGGAGACTTTCGGACTGTGCAGTGCAGGCCTCTGAGGAGGAAGCATCTGGAGGCCTCATCATCCACGGGCATCCTTGCCCCGGCTGCCCTCGGTGTGCTGTGCCCAGCCCTGCAGCGAGCTGCCCACCGGCCCACAAGCCACGTGGGCACAGATGTGCCTCACCTCTCGGCCTGCTGCTGAAGTCTCTAATGAGCCCAAATCAATCTCTCCCAGGCGGGCGCTGGGCGCGGAGACGCAGATGAGGTTTCCCGCAGCAGAGCGTGGGTAATGGGAACCAGATGGCGGCCGCGCTGCGTGCACATTCCTGGCACCTGAGGTCATGCGCAGTGAGAGCCACTGGTGGCCAGGGATCCTTCCCCAAGGGGCCTGGTTCAGGACAGGTTTGGCCAGGGGCTAGGGTGGTGGCTAGGAGCTCTCAGTTACCCCTGTCAGGATACTGCGGCCTTGAGGGCATGCTGCGAAGCTGGCTGCTCACCTGCCTCCCCGAGGTGGCTTTCCAGACTGCCACCAGGAGCTTGGGCCTCAGCTGTCCTCAGACACAGGTGGTGCACAGACCTGCTCCTTCCTCCCACACTTGGGGCAGGGCCCACGGCCTTGAAGCAGGGGCTGATTTACGGCCAGCAATATTTTTAGGCCTTTAAATAATAATGAGGCCCCCCCACCCCAGCCAGCCAGGACTGGGAAGCAGACTAACACTCTCCCCCCTCACTGTGCCTGAGGCTGGCCAGGTGTCCCTGCTGCATGGCCACTGCCCTCCCTCTCCACAGCCTTTTGGGGGGCTTCTCTCTAAAGTGTTGGCATCAGGACATGTGGGGCAGGTTCGGGGGAACCCTGACTTTATAACTAGAGAAAAGAGAACTATGGGCACAACCCAGCCTATTGCACACATCTCAGGAACACAGAATGGGGGTCTGGCCATGTTCATGTGAACACTCCTGATAGGACTCCTCTTCCTTAGGAACATGAGCCCCAGCACAGGGACGGGGCTCTTCCTGTTCAGGTCCCCGTGAGACTTCCATTGCCTCTTTTCATTGCCTGCCAGAGAGCCGGCCTGTGCTGTAGGCTCCTGCCTCGCTGCTGCTGTATTTCCAGGTGGAGCTGCAAGGGCGGCAGGTGGGGTGAGTCTCGTAGCTGACCCCTGGGCAGCACTGGGTATCTCAGCCCGTCCCGGGTGGCACAGCCGCTGTGGAGGTGTGAGAAAGCTAGCTGGCTCAGGAACAAAGTTCATAGGAGAGGAGAGGATGGGGGACATGCCAGGCTGGTGTGGCTCAGCAGATGAGCAGCAACCTAGGATCCAGGAGATCACGGTTCGATTCCCGGTCAGAGCACATGCCCGGGTCGAGGGCTTGATCCCAGTTGGCGTGCAGAAGGCAGCCGATCAATGACTCATCATTGATGTTTCTCTCTCTCTCTCGCCCTCTCCCTTCCTCCTCTCCCTTCCTCTCTCTGAAATCAATAAAGATGTATTTAAAAAAAAAAAAGGGATGGGGGACAGCGATGGTCAGTTTCTCATGCGTGTTCCAACGGCCAGTGCTCTGTCCGTGCGCGTTGCGAGGGGCTTGGGCAGATGCACGGCGCCGCAAGCGGGTAAACGTGTGGAGTTGGCCTCCTCGCTCTGCACAGCGGTGCCGCCCCATGGCCCTGCTCCAGCGTGTGCCCGTCTTGGCAGCCGGTGTGTGGCGCCGGGGGCGCAGGGCATGCTGAGTGGAAGCAGGAGCCACCGCAAGCGTCCTGGACATGCTGCTGGTTGGACGGGGAGAGCTGCGTTTGCTGTGTGGTTTGGCAGATTCTCATTGTCAGGTTAGGTTCTCTTCACTCTTGGCGGGGAAAGAATCTGGATCATGAGATGTTGCTGGGACGTCAGGCTCGTGGCTCTTCTCAAATCTGTTAATTTAGTGAATTCTGTTGTTCGATTTTTAATAACATTAAAACAATTGTATAGTGCTAAAATACCCCGCTACATAGCATGTCCTCTGAGGGGCCTGGTTGTTTCAGGGTCGTCTATCAGTAGACTGAGCTGGAGCCCCTCTTGCGTCACCTCACACTGCTTATTGTATCGGTGTGTCCTTCTCCACGGATCTCAGGACACATGACAGGGGTCTGTTTCTTGAGTGGCTGTGGGCCAGTCCTTGCCTGTACCTGTGGGGCAGCGTGTTCTCTGTAGGGAAGGTCTGATTTCATTCTGGGACTACTTTACATGTCCTGATTTTTTTTGGTTAGTTTTATTTTTCTAGGAGTTTGTCTGTAGGCATAAAAATCTTGAAGGTATTTTCATATTGACTTTTTTGTCGTTTGTAACGATGGCGTGCATTTCCGGCGTGTTTGCAGATCAGTTGGTCTGTGTGGATCTGTCCCCCTTCTACCCCAGCACTTCTGCTCTGCTCTCTGCCTGCCGCCCTCCCGCGCTCCCTGGGCTGCTCCGTTGCTGACTCGAGCTGAGTGCGTGACGCACTCGTTCCCGGCCTCCCTTTCGCACAGCAGCTGAAGTCTGCGTCCCACATTGTACGATGTCGCCGTCTTCATCACCACTCACTCTGGGCGGACCTGATTTTTATTTGTTCTCTGACTGCTGAGCTGATTAGAGTGTTTTTATGTTTCCAAATGTTGGATTCCCCCCCCCCCCGGTTATTTTTTTATTTTTCAATTTCTAACTTAATTCCATTGTGGTCGGCGAAGAAGGTCTGAATGATATCAGCTCTTTGAAATGTGGAGGCCAGTCCAGTTTCATAAGTGTTCCACATGTGCTTGAAAAGGGGGTGCTCCTCACGGCTAGACGCACGGCTGTACCTGGGCACGCATCCCCTGTGCCTGTGACCCGGGGGTCCCGCGAGGGGTCAGGCGGAACCTCGCTGCCGCACATCTTGCCAGTGTTTCCCGCATCCTGTGCATTTTTGCTTTCTGCATTTCGAAGCTGGTTTATGAACACAGAACGCTGATCTGCCTGGGGAACTGGGCCTTTTCTTTAGTCCCCATAATCATCTCTGGAAAGGATTTTTGCCTAAAAGCCAATTGCGCCAACTGTTAACATGGCTCAGGCCAGACTTCTGGTTACTGCGCCCTTTTGTAGCTTTTATCTTTTCACTCCCTCGCCTCCACCTTCCTTGGGTTGTAGCTGTCTCCGCGCAGAGCCCGTTTCGCACCCAGGCTGCGACTCCTCGTTCCTGTTTGGTGCTGTGGACGTGGCCGGCGTTTTTGATCTCAGGCCCTCCTTTCCAGAAGCTGAGGGGCCGTCCTCCAGGAACCCTTCAGGGGCCTCTGAGTGTGAGCCCGCACGCTGGTGGTGCCCGCAGCTGCAGGAGCTCCTCTGGGTTCCTGCCGCCCCGCCGGCCTGCGGAGGAGTCGGCCTCCCGTCTAGTCGCCAGCCTCTGCGGGTCTGTCCCACACATTCTGATTTATTGTTTCTTCATTTTTATTCAGTTGAAAATTCTTTCTATTTTCCCTTGTGATTTCTTCTTTGATCCAGTGGTTCCTTAGAAGTATATTATTTAATTTCCAAATATTTGTTGAATTTGTGGATATCTTTAATCTAGTTTAATTCTGCTGTCAGTGGAGGTGCCCTGTACAATGTCAGTATGCAGATATTTATTGAGGCTTGTGTTTCGGCCCAGCACATGGTGTATCTTGGTGAAAGCGCATGTGTTCTGCAGTTGTTGGGCGGAGTGTTCTGTCAGCCCGACTTAGATCGAGGTGCTCGGTAGTGCTGTTCAGGTCTTCAGTACCCTTACCCATCTTTTGTCTGGTTTTCTACCACTTACTGAGTGAGGTCTTACAGTCTCTGAGTGTGTTTGTGGATGTGCCTATTTCTCCCTTCAGTTCTCTCAGTTTTGCTTCATGAAATTTAAAGCTCTGCCATTAGGACTGTAAGCATTTAAGATGGTTACCACATCCCGCTGGATGGTCATTTTATGAAATGTTCTCCATATCTTTTGTAACATCCTTTGTCCTGGTGCAGCTTTGTCTTATACTGTGATATGAGCTTTCTTATGTTTCCTCTTTGACTGATACATCTCTCTTTTACTCTTGACCTGTTTTGACCTCTTTTTATTTAAAAGCATCTTTTGTGGTCTTGCTTTTTTGTCCTTTGCGACAATCTCTGCCTTTTAATTGGGGTATTTAGTCTGTTTGCACTTAATATAATTAGTGATGTGTCTGGCGGTAAGTCTACCATCTTGGTATTTGTTTTCCACCTGTCACTTCTGGTTTTGACTCTCTTTTACTCCTTTCCTGCCTTCTTGTGTATTAATCAAATATTTATTTTTCAGTATTTCATTCCATTTCCTCTCTTGGCTCCTTTACTATACAGCTCTTGTCTACTTGGTATTGTCGCACTGCCCATCATGTGTCACAGCCCTGCACCAGCAGGATTTCATCACCCATCCTCCCACACTTTCTGTTATGCTGGTGTATATTTTACTTTCACAGTCACTATAAACTCCATCTTACAATGTTAATGGTTTTGTGTTAAAACATCAGTTGTTATTTCTTAAAACTTACAGGAAATAAAAAACATAGTATTTTATATTTACTCAACTGCTACCATTTCTGGTGCTCTTCCTGTAGATCTGAGTTTCTATCAGTTTTATTTCCCTTTAGCTGGAAGAACATCCTTTAGCATTTCTTGTAGTGTAGTTCCACTGACAAAAAGCTTTCTAGCTTTTTTTTTTAATCAGAAAAATGTCTTTATTTCACCCTCCTTTTTATTTTATTATTACTTCCTTTTAATCCTTACCCAAGGATACGTTTACTGATTTTAGAGAGGTAGGAAGTGGGAGAGAGAAAGAGAGAGAAACATCGGTGTAAGAGAGGAACATCAATCGGCTGCCTCCCATACGAGCTCCGACCAGGGATCAAAACCCGCAACCTGGGTGCCCTGACTGGGAATCGAGCCACAACCTTTTAGTGTACAGGACAATGCTCTGATCAACTGAGCCACCCGGCCAGGGCTCACCCTCCTTTTTAAAGACTTCTGCCTATAGAGTTTAGGGATGATAGTTTTGTTTTTCTTCTCATACTTGAAGCTGTTGTTCCATTGTCTTCTGGCCTCCATTGTTTCTGATGAGAACTAATCATATCTTACTTCCCACACGTTTTCTGTCTCATTCCATGGCTGCTTTCAAGATTTTCTTTTCATCTGTTGTTGTCAGTAGTTTGACTCTCCTGGGACTTCTGTAAGTTAGACAGTTTGATGTTGTCCCATAGGTTCCTAGGGCTCTGTTCAGTTTTCTTCAATCTTTTCTCTTTCTCTTCTTCAGTTGGATAATACCTATTGATGTGTCTTCTTGTTTACTGATTTTTAAAAAAAGTAATTTTCAATCTGCTGTTGAGCCTATCCTATAAATTTTTCATTTCAGTTTTGATCTTTTAGTTCCACATTTTCTGTTATGGTTCTTTATTATATGTGTGTGTGACTTTTTTTTTAAGAGCAGTTTTAGGCTCACAGCAAAATTGAGAGGGTACAGACATATCCCATATACCCCCTGCCCCACAGCCTTCCCCACTGTCAACATCTCCAACAGAGTTTGTCACAACCTTTGATGGACCTACACTGACACAGCATCGCTCTGAGTTTATACTTTACATTCTATTCACTCTTGGTGTACATTCTGTGGATTTGGACACATGTGTCCACCATTTTGGCATCACACAGTGTATTTTCACTGCCCTAAAAATCATTTGTGCTCCACCTATTCATCCCTCTCTCCCCACTACCCCTGATAACCACTGATCTTTTTACTGTCTCCAAAGTTTTGCCTTTTCCAGAATGTCATATTGTTGGAATCATATAGTACATAGCCTTTTCAGATTGGCTTACTTCACTTAGTAATATCCATTTAAGTTCCCTCCATGTCTTCTCATGGTTTGATAGCTCATTTCTTTTTAGTGCTAAATAATATTTCATTGTCCGTATGTACCACAGTTTATCCATTCACCTACTGAAAATCATTGTGGTTTGTGGTAATAAGCTTTATTTTTTTCACATAGCATAAAGTATATTTTTAGGCAGGATTGCATCAAGATCTAGTAGTTTTAAACAGTGTTACCAAATAACCGTATAAATCCCAACGCAGCAAAAGCAAACGATCTTCATAGCACACTTTCACCTCACTGAAGTTGAAGCTGCTCCTTGCGTATATTTTTCCACTTTGTTAGTGTTTTCATTATGTGGCTTTAATCAAATAAAAAAAGGTTTTGATTTCTTCCACAGTTCACAGTTTTTTGATGAGGCATTTTTTGGAAATCAAATAACTCAGGGATGTTTTGAATAACCAAAGGCTCTTCGGTAGATGAGGTCTCTCAATGCAACTGCAGTAAATACACATGTACATCCTTAGCTGTATTATCAGAAGGAAGATGGGTTTCTTGTTTCCACAATTCACTAATTGTTGTTTTAAAATCTGAATATTTCCATCATTTATAATTTTCATTTTGGGTGATAGTTCTGACCACCACCTTTTTATGACTGCTTAGAGCCAGTTTAAACCAACTATCATATATTCTTAAATTTTGCTTTTAAGTGGTGACTTTACTAGAGACAACAAGTTAACACAGCAGCCAAGTGAGATATATTGTTTCTCTTCCTGTAAACTGTTGGTGAGTACCCCACTCCAAGGTCTTCTATCCTCACCAAGTAAGCTACAAATTCACTTATACTTACTTCCCTTTTTCCAGAAAGTTAAAGCTGTGTTCAATCCAAATTCCTGCTTGTGTCATTGTTTCACGGTCCTGAGAAACCTCAGAAAAAAATAAAAACACTGTGTTTTGATGATGGGCTTTCTGTCTGTGAAGCACCAGAATCACTGGAGTTAAGCAACTGTGTTCGACCCTCGTGGTATAATCTCTCGGGCAGGTGGCCTGCACAAGCCAGTTTATTTCCTTTATTTGCCATGTCCCAGCCCCAGCTTTAGGGGACTGTAACAAGAATTTGGAAAAGGGTGATGAACTTTTCTGTGGTACATCACCTTACGTAGGTTACCTGGGCTAGTCACAGCTTCTCCAGCTGTTCCGTTTACATAAATAGCTAGAAATCTTTAGATTTCTTAACCTCCTTCATGTTCTTATTAGTGAAATTAAAGATCCTTTTTTTAGGAAGATTAGTGGAATGATCCTCAGTATTATTACAAAAGTTTCATTTTTAACATTGTACGTTTCAGGTGTCATAATCTTTTGAATACCAGGCACCTCAGCCTGGCCCAGGCGCTAGTGAAACTGCGCCCGGAAGCCCAGAGAGTCCCTTGGCTCCTGGGTGAACCCCACTCAGGGCCATTCACATGCAGTTGTCTGCAACTTATTTTAATAGAAAAATAAATCAGTTCCTCTTCCCCTGGGGACAAATGTGATGGGTGTGTTAATTTCATTAACTATAATGCAGCCAACAAGAAAAATGAATAAAATCAGCTTTATGCAGCTTAAACACTGACATTTGAAACAAATCATTATTGCATTAGCTGTCACACTGGTAACTCTAGAATCTAAGCGAAAATGTATTATGGATGTTTTTATAAACCTTTGCAAATACACTGATAAAATAATTTATAATCATTTGAAAACATGGCTGGGTCCTGGTGAATATTTTCTCTCCTCTAAATAAGGGTCCCCTGTTATCTCCTGCACGTTTTACACCCCTGTGCCATCCCCAGCCCTACCCCCTCATCTTTCAGGGTGGAGACAATGAAGGCTCACTTTAAACAAACCTGATGAGCATGGGGTCGCTCTTTCATTCTGGCCTGACCCTGCTCCTGAGGTGGAAGATTTGGTGCAGTGACAGAGTCGTGTGAAATACGCATCCGGTCAGAGGGGACCCCAGAGGCTGGTGCTGCCAAGCCCTGAGTGCACCCAGCCTCCCCTCTGTCTCCTCAAGTGGGAGGAGGGCTTCATTGACGTGTAGGGCCACCTTTGCTCTGCTCAGGAAGCCAGAGAGCCAGGGACCTGGAACACGTGCTTTCTGAGATGCAGTGAAGATTCTGCAAAATAAACCTGGTTAGGAAGTTCACCAGACTGGCGCTCCTTCTCAGTGCATAACGCTTCCAGGGGGCATGTGAGTCTTCAGTTGTACTCTGTCTGACCATCTGTCTCTTGGTTCTGAGATGCGCTGTGCAGAGACCTGCGTCGCGCTACTGAAGCCCCTGCAGGGTGGCAGCTGCTAGCTCTTCCCCAGCCTGGAGCTGGAGAGGGAACCCTTTGGCCTGAGCCTGGCAGCTGAAGGCAAGCTGGAGACAGGCCTCGACTCCGTATTCCTGGGGCAGGCACTAGGCAGGGGGTCTTCATGGAGGCAGGGGCACAGCAGCTGAGGGGGGGAGCGGGCCATGACACCCCTGTACCTTGCTCCTGTGTCTGCCCCGCATTAGCCCAGGGTGGCTTTGCAGGAGCCACATGATGCTGCTGAGCAGAGGCAGGACCCCCCAACCCCCTCCCCCTCCCAGGTGCATAGTGTCCTAAGGCCAGGAGCATCTTTTCATGTGCTTATTTGCCCTCTGTGTATCTTCTTTGGTGAGGTGTTAAGGTCTATTAAGGTCTTTGACCCATTTTTTAATGAGGTTGTTTGTTTTCTTATTGCTCAGTTTTAAGAGTTGTTTGTATATTTTGGATAACACCATCCTTTATCACATGTGTCTTATGCAAATATTTTCTCTCAGTCTGTGGCTTATCTTTTCATTCTCTTGACAGTGTCTTTCACAGAGCAGAAAATTGTAATGAAATTCAGCTTACCAAGTCTTCCCTTCATGGATTATGCCTTTGGTGTATCTAAAACCTTATCGCCAAACCCAAGATTACCTAGATTTTCTCCTATGTTGTCTTCTAGGAGTTCTATAGTTTTGTATTTTGTATTTGGGTCTGTGATTCATTTTGAAAGAATTTTTATGAAGGGTGTAGGGTCTGTGTGCAGATTCATTTTTTTGCGTGTAGATGTCTAGTTGTTGCAGCACCATTTGTTGAAAAAGACGATCTTTTCTCCATTGTATTACCTTTGCTCCTTTGTCAAAGATCAATTGGCCACATTTATATGGGTCTACTTCTGAGCTTCTCTTCTGTCCCATTGACCTATTTGTCTTTTCTTTCACCAATATGACATTGTCTGATTGCTGTAGCTTTATAGTAAGTCCTAGAGTCAGGTGGCATCAGTCTTCCAACTTTATTTTCTTTTTTCGTATTGTGTTGCCTATTTTAAGTTGGCTCTTTTTTTTATAATTTTCATTTCCCTGGTAATAGTTTCTATCTGTTCACTCATCAAGATAGTTCTTTTGTAATTAATTTAATGCATTTCCTTTCTTTTTTTCTTTTTTTCTTTTTTTCTTTTTTTACATATTTAAATAGCTGCTTTAAAGTCTTTGTCTGATATGTTCAACATCTGTGCCGTTCTGGGTCAATTTCTATTAACTACTTTTTTCCCCCTTGACTCTGTGTCATAATGTATTTCTGCTTCTCTGCATGTCTAATAATGTTTTGTTTGTGTGCTGGACAGTGTAAATAAAATGTGTTAGAGACTCTGATTCTATTATTTTGCTTTGGAGAGTGTTCACTTTTGTTCTCGCAGGCAGTTCAGTTACTTGTGTAGGTTTGGCCTGGTGCTCTGTTAGGGCAGGTCTGTGGAGAGCCTGGGTCATTCCAGGCTCCTCTAATGTGGTGGGACCAACTTCCAGACTCGTAGGGCCTGGTTTCCAGCTTCGTCACAGTAGGCCTGGAGTGGGCCCTGCCCGAAGGTGTAATCCTCATTCCTGAAGCCAGGCCATGTGGCATCTCAGTGAGTATTAGGTTGTCACGTAGTCTTTGCACTCAGGCCCGGCTGGACATGAGTTCACCGTTGGTCTCGTGTCTGTTCTGTTTAACCCTGTAGCAGCCACTGTCTGGTAGACCGGGTGTGGTGCCCTGAGCAGGCACAGCCCAGCCTCACACAGAAGCCATGGGACACACACGGCACTGAGCCCCTGCACCAGCTCCCTCTGTGCCACTGCCATGCCCTCGGGTTCAGCTGCTCTCGCTGCCCCACACCCTGACCCCTGACCCCTGCCTCCTCGGCTCCCATAGCGCTGGGCGCCACCTGGACTCGTGGCGGGGTCATTTCCCTGGGCAGAGAGCTGCTGGGGCATTTGGGAGTTTTATCCATCAGCTGCCCTTCCCTCCTGCTGTCCAGCGCCGGGACACGGTTGCTTAGCATATTTTGTCCACTTTGATGGTTGTTTACAGCAAGAGGACTGGCCTGGTACCAGTTACTCCATCAGAGCCACTTTCCTATTCTTGCCTCATGAATGATAGGATTGTTTATTTGTTGAACAGATATTCATAATTCTTTACTGTGAATTGTGCCCTTTATCATTGTTAAGTATGGTATATAGTCTGACTCAATGCTTTTGGCTTTGAATTCAGTCTTTCCTAAGATTGGACCCCTATTTCTCTTGTCTGCAGTTTCCTGGTATATCTTTGCCAATCGCTCTTTTGTCGTCTCTCTTCTACATACCACAGATTTGGATTTAACTTTGGGTTCTAATCATGAATCTGTTTTTATTCCTTTACGGAGAAGCACAAGGGCAAATACTAGGAAACAGGTACCTAATGTCTATGGTTCGGGGAGGGGGGGGCAGGGAAGAGGAAATAATGTTTTGTCATTGTTTATAGTGTGGTATCAGATAATCTCAAATATGAGGTTGACTATTGTATCTTTTCCCCAAATGACAAAAGATGAGAAAATCAGTGAACTTAACATCCTGTCTCTCTCGCTACCCTCCCATATTCCTGTTAGTTACATAACCGGTTCTATAGTCATAATCCCCATATTGTTTTAGACCTAATCCTACAGGTAAGTAGATTCCATGTTCCCTGCCAGGCCATTTGCTGTAGTTCTCCAATTCTCTCTTAGGAGACTGGGGTTAATCTCCTAGTCCTTCAAGAAGAGCTTATGGGAGCATATTCTTTGAGTTCTTACATGTTCAAAATTGCTTGTCTATTGTTTTTATACTTGAGCGGCAGTTTGGCTGGATATAAAATTCTTGGGCCATGCCTCCCTTCACAGCCTTTGCAGGCATCACTGTGCTGTCTGCTGGCACAGACATGGCTGTGGGACATTCTGAGGACAGCCTAAACCCTGCTCTCATAAACCAACTCGCTCTGCTTGCCTGACTACCGAAGGGACTTCTTTAGCCATTACGTCCAATGATTTTGCTGGACATATCTTAACACTGACTATTCTATAACCTTTCTTTGGACTTGGATCACAAGACTTCAATTTCTAGAAATTAAAATTGATTTTCTAAATCAGTGAATGCTACAGCATCTCTGCCTGTCTTCCATGTCTATTTTCTGTCCAGTCCATTGTAGCTCTTTGTTTACCTTTCATTGTGCTCACTTGGTGCCATTCCTGCTTTCACTGTCTTGTTACCAGTCTCCAAGTCTCCATCTGCTGTTTCCAGTTCCCCTTCATTTCTCTGAGTTTTCCTTCCACCTCTTCCTGTGCTCCACCAATTCAAGTTTCCTCCTCTGTTTTGCTGCTTTGGGTTTTATAGATGTAACTGCTTCATGAAGTTTTGTTTGTTAATTTATGGCTAAAATGCTTGTTGACAATTTCCATTTGCTTCCCAGGAATGTTGCCATTTGTTTTTCCACATTTCTTTCCTTCTTTTTCATGTGTTATCTTTGTAGAAATGGGTGATTCTCAACTGAGGTGGCGGTGGCCCCATTGGGAGGTGAATTAGGAGGAAAAGGGGTGCTGGTGAGGGACAGCAAGGTGACTTCTGGGTGGTGAGAGCTCGTGACGCACAGGGCTAGGCCGAACACAGCAGCAGTGGAAGGAAGTGGCCATTTGGGTTGTCACAATGATGGCAAGGTGCCTGTCAGTTAGCTTGTGGGGAAAGAGATACCAGATGCCCTGCAGTGCACTACACAGTCCTGTGTGACCAAGAGCAGCGTGACCAGGGGCAGCTCTGGTTGCAGGAGGCACCTGTCAGGGAGGGGTCATCACCTAGCGCTGAGCCGTATGGGGCGCTCAGCCCCAGAGAGGTGTCAGCCCTGCACATGAACGGGATGTGCCTGTGCAACTCCATGATTTGTGCCAACATCTGCCTTCGGGGACCCAGGCCGGGGACTGAGGCTTTTCCCGTAGCCTTAGTCATGCCCTGAAGCTAATCTTGCAACCTGCATTCAGTGTTGTCTTCCACTCTTCTTACCCACATGCTCTTGGCGGCCTTCAACCCTTCTCGCGTTTTGAGGTTTCCCTTAACCTCAGTTTTCCTGAAGATGGAGCGAGCATTTTTGTGCTCCTGGTGCTTTGGGTGGGTGTGAGGTTTCTCCAGAGGGAGAAATGTTAACTTTATGTTGCTGTCAAGCTGGAAATGTTGCCGCACACCTAGATGCTGGGGCGCAGTGTATTTCTGGTCAGGGGCCCCAGGATCCAGCGCACTGAGGTTTTCTGAGGGCCTGGTGGGAGGGATTCAGAGCAGCCCTTTAATTCCCAGCAGCCCTCATGCGGGGGTTCTGTGCACGGGTGCAGCTCAGTGGGGCTGCAGGGGCTCTCTGCGGGAAGGGCCTGAAGTCCTCCATCATAATCCGGGTTTGGCTAAGGGCAGGGGCAGGCCTGCTCCCGGCTCCCAGGAGGAAGGGGGTAAGTTTGCGGGAGTGTGCACTGTCATAGCAGCCCACATTTCCGTCCTGTTCCAGCTGCTGGACGGGGGTGTTCGTGGGTGGGCGCCTCTGTGACAGGTCTAAGAGCCACCTAACAGCTCTCGCTGCCACTCTAATCTTGTAGGTGTGCAGAACTCATGAACTCACCAATCCTGGGATCTCTGATGTCAAGATCCGGCCCGACCGAAAGATCTTGGCCACCGCGGGCTGGGACCATCGCGTGCGCGTGTTTCACTGGCGGACGATGAAGCCGCTGGCTGTGCTGGCCTTCCACAGCGCTACCGTGCACTGCGTGGCCTTCGCTGCGGACGGCCTGCTGGCCGCGGGGTCCAAGGATCATCGCATTAGCGTCTGGTCGCTCTACACACGCTCGTGACTTGCCCACCCCCTGTTCTGGACCCACAGAGGACAGAGAGGTGGCGCCCATGCTTAGGCCAGACCCAGGCATGTGGAAACCATGCCTCAGGACCCCCAGGACAGCACGTCGCCGGTTCTCCTCCTTCAGTTACAAGAAGGGCTTAGTCTGTGGAGCCCTCGCTTTTTGCACGAGGCTTGTTTCCTTTTGTGAAGAACAGCATCTGTACGGCAGTGACTCTGCAGTTTGCAGTAACTGGGCCAGACGTCTGGGCGTGTGTAGCCCGGGTGAGAAGCCAGACTGGGGGTGCTTTACAGTAAACTCAAAGTTGCAAACCTGCAGGCTCGATGTATGAATTCTCCCAGGCAAACCCTCCTGTTTCCCCTCAGGGTCAGAGCCGAGTCATCCTTAGACCCTCCACTGGGCTGAGTGGCCAGCCCCCACCCAACAGGGGACACGAGTGTGGCTCCTCACCCCAAGGACAGCCAGGAGTCCTGACACAGTGCTGAGGCCAGGGTGGTAGAAGGAAGTGACTGACTCCTAAGGCAGCGAGGCAGCAGGAGTGCTGAGGGCAGCCAAGGCAGCGGGGCAGAGAAGCCATGGTTTGGGTCCAGGCAGACAGCGTTAGTGGGAGGAAGGGCCGCCCCAAAGGAATGAGACCAAGAACGGCAGAGGGCCATGTCTAGGGCGACTGGGACAGAAAGCACAGCAGCACGTATGAGACAGGCCAGGCCCCTGGCAACCCAGGCACAGTCATAGCCGGCACCGCACTCCCAGGGCAGTTGGGAATTAGCAGCCAAACCAGGCAGTGCACCCGGTCTCCTCCCAGGCGTGGCCAAGCCCCATCACCAGGGCGTCTTCTCTCTCTCTTTTTTTTTAAACTTAACAATACTTTATTTGAAATGCAGAATTTAAAAATCAGCTAATGTATCTGGTTTAAATGTTGTGAAATGTTGTGAGCATTATGAACATTTGTGGAAATATATGCAATATTTACAAGAATGGCATATATATATTAATCTAATACTAAACCGCTGGCAGAGTATAAAGGTGCAGCTACAGCCAAACCTGTGACTGGGTAGAGAGATAATGTGCTGCAGCTGGTGGTGAGGGCATCTTCTCTTAAAGCTGGATCATTGATAGGGAAGAAATAGGGTCCTTAACATTGGGATGGGGCCCTGGCTGGTTTGCCTGGTGGTTAGAGCATCAGCCCGTGGACTGAAGGGCCCCAGATTTGATTCCAGCCAAGGGCATGTACCTCGGTTGCAGGCTTGATCCCCAGCCCTGGTCGGGGTCAGGGCGCCTGTGGGAGGCAACCAGTCGATGTGTCTCTGTCATATCGATGTTTCTTTCTCTCCCTTCTACTCTCTCTGAAAAACAATGGAAAAATATCCAGATTAAAAAAAAAAAATTGGGATGGGGGCTGTGGGCAGATCCTGGCAAAGTCCGGGCCCTCAACCCCTTTGCTCCTCTGGCTTCTTTGCCAGAAAAGCCCCTCTGGGCCCTGCTTGAGGAGGTCAGCTCCCCCTTTACAAGGACCTAGAATGGCCTCCCCATAGGCAGGGGCCTGTGGGACACTCAGGATCCTCAGCCCCACCCTGCTTTGCTTATAACTAGACTCAGGTCCCAGCAGGCCCCCAAGGGTGAGGTACAAAGTGTGACCCGTGAGGAGGTGGCTATGCTCCAAAAGAGCTGCACGGTCCTCCCAGCATATGCAGGCAGAAATCTGGAGAACACGTGTGGGATCCAGGTGGCAGGAATATGAGCTGCATCAGGCCAAATCCATTGAAACAGGTCCACAGCAGAGGGTCTGGACTCGCTGCCGCAGCTCGAGGAATTAGCAGGGCCTCCAAGGTCTTGTTGGTAGTTTGAAACATGGACCACAAGGCAGGTACACTAAGTAGGAGCCGCCCAGGGTACCGCAGAGGGGGGACCTGAGAGCTTGCGGAGATTAGGGTGTTCTAGGCAACTTACCACGTGCGACCTGCTCACCCACCTCAGAGGGTCCAGGGGACACCCGTCCCCACGACTGTGAGGAATACGTCTATGAGGGGCCTGGCAGCCTTGAAGAGTGCTGCAGTCGCTTTTCTGCACAGGTCAGAAACTACAGTGGCAGCTGCTGCCACAGAGCAGGGATCTGTAAATGCAGTGGGTCCCTAGGGCGGCAGGGCCTACTAGTGGCACTGAATTGCTAAACACAGGGTGGGTATGGTTGTCATCGTGGCTGGTGGGGTCACAGCCCCAGTCAGAAGTCTGACTCGTAGAGCGCCGGCACGGGCTGGTGATCGTGGGCCCTGGAAATGGAATTGAGGGCCAGCCTGCTGAGCTCTGACTTGGTCTGCTGCACGGAGGTGTTGTGGATCTAGGAAACGAACATCTGACCTGGGCCACCAAACGGAGGCCTGGCGCCTCAATCACAGGCTCAGCCCCCTTGAGGAAAGACGCCACTATAGTGCCGACAGTAGGTACTGCCGATCATCCCCAGCCTCCCCCAGGGGCCTACGGCCACTCCCCAGGAACTGAGCACTATCCCCGGAAGGCAGCCCTGATCCTGAGTTCATGGGTCTCCCATGCGGGCCCGTTGGACAGAGGTGCAGCCAGGTGTCCTCCAGCACCTGAGGGAGGGACCACATGGGCCCCTGAATGTCCTGTAGCCGTGTCGCCGGGATGTTGGGGGATGCATCCAGAGGGATTTGCACATCAGGAATGTCGGTCAGGAGTAGCTGGGCTGCAGCAATCTGAACCTCAGGGTGCGCTGTGCTCTGGGTGTTCCTCATAGGGAGCTGCCAGGTCAGAGATGACGGAGGGTGGCCTCGCCACGCCGCAGCCTGGCCCTGGCTCCCACAGGAGGCCACGCGCTGGGCAGCAGCCTTAGTCTGTGAGGCCACCTCAGAACACACGTCATCTGCCTCGTCTCTGCAGGAGGCACCACCACTCACACGGCCAAAGGCAGCAGGGTGCCAGGTGGTGGATGGTCATTTCAGAAGGTGAACCTCTGCTGGTCCTGCCCATGGCCAGCCTCATGAGTCTCGTACACACCTCCCTGACCTCCAGAGTGGTGACTGTCCTTTGGCAGAATCACTGTATTTACAGGAATAGCCAAGAAGGTGTGTTACAGACAAAGAGACAGGACGCCACAGGTCAGCACGAGCTGCTTCCAGATGCTGAGGGCAGCTGTGCATGTTGACCGCCAGCATTCTACGCCCAGAGGTGGCAAAGAGGAGGTGCTGGCGACGCAGACCCCATGTCCGTACCTGGCCTTCACCTTCATGTCGAAGGCACAAGCAGAAGCCTGCAGAGCATCGTGGGCAGCTGACTTGAGCTGGTAAGCAGTGTCCCGGGGACATCTGGTGGCCGAATCTCGGTGTATGGGGACCAAGTCAGGCTGTGACAGCCCCCCTGGGCTCTCTGCCTGATGTGGCCTCCATGCATAGCGGGGCCTCGTACTGGGCCTGGGTGGATAAGGTAGCAGGTTCCTCAGCCTCCGAGGCTTAATGGATGGCTGAGAATGTTGTTTACTCAGCTGAGCCGCTTAGAACAGCAGTGACACCAACTGTACTAGAAATACTGGTGTCCGAAGCAGTGAGGCCTCCAGGTCGTCCTCTGGGTTCCTCCTCTGTACCCACTGTGGGACCCACAGCTTTGCACAGCATGGCATCTACATCAACTGGACCTGGGGCATCCGCAAAGCCAAACAAACCTCGCACACCATGAGCAGTGGGCCCTGTTCCAGACACCCAGACTGGGGAAGGTGCTTCATGTTTGCAAAGCTTCAGATTATCCTTGTCATGTCCCCGGGCTGAGTCCTTCCTCAAACCTGACCTAGTGCTTGGAGCTGGCTGAACTTCGGGACCCAGGTGTGCAGGGGCCCTGCCATCTGCCAGCAGCTGTGTGACCCTGTGGCGGAAGGGCTTTAGCCGGTTGCCCTAAACACCCAGGGTGGGCTGCAGAGTGGGACAGGTGCTGTCCCTGAGTCTCTCACACATGGGACAGGTGCTCTGCCAGGAGGAGCCTCAGAGTAGCTCCAAGTTTGCTCCTCGCCAGGAGGCCGAGGGTGCTCTCTCAGTTAGTCCCTTTGACATTAACTTTGGGCTCTCTTCGTTCTGGAGATGGCGTCTTTATTTCCTTTACACGAATGTTCACAGCAGCTTTATTCAAAACTAGAAACAACCAAAATGTCTATTGGCAGGTGAATGGAGATGCAGACTGTGGTCCGTGCATACTATGGAGTTCTGCCAGCCGCCAAGAGGCTCCTGGCCAGACCCTGTGGGTCGGGGGTGGGCAGTCCGCTGAGGCCACCGCAGGCCAGAAAGCTCAGCACAGCCCGGTCTGCCCCAGGCCCTTTGGGGTGCCTGCCTGGGGGGGGTTACATGAGGCGCCCCGGGGCACCGCCCTGGCAGAAGCTGATGTGGACACGGCCTCATGATACTTTGAGTAGCTCCGTGGGGCTCAGGCGGACGACGGGAGACCTCACACTCCACGGCAAAGTTTTCTCCAGTCCCCATTTTTCCACGATACAAAAGGCCTGCTTTTCCTTGAAGATGTTTCCACAGACCCTGTGTCAGTCAATAAACCTGTCCTCGGCAGCCCAGTTGCCAGCACTGTTCCTCAACGTTAGAAGAGAGAGCAGGGCTCAGGCCAGGCCTCCAGCCTCCACCTCAGGCCGTGTGGGAAGCCCCACTCCTGGTAACATACCCAGAGGCTGGCAACGCCAATGCATTTGCTGACAGGTGGTGTCTGCCTGTCCCCATGGGTGGCTCGGGGCTGGGCCGAGGGCTGGAAGGCAGTGGCATCCAGCTATGTCTGGCCCACATGCCTTTGTGTCAGATGTTTTCAGCAGGATCCTCCCTGGACCCAGCACACCCAGCCACGTCTGTCTGTGGCATCCAGGTGGCTTGCAAAATCAGCCCCATGATTGTCCCTCTGATTCCAAAGTGCATTTTATGGCTACTTTAGCTCTTAACTGAGCAACCTTCTTTGGGACTTAAATTTAAGCACTATTTCATTCAGGAGTCATTTTAGTTTTACAGTCCACGGTGGCTACACCGGGGTGATTCTGTGCCACGCACAGTGACACTGCTTCCCCAGTAAGCCACTTCCTGAGAGCAGGCAGGACCTGGGAGAAGGCAGCTGCACAGAGGCACCAAGTGGAGGAAACAGCTGGGGCGGAGTCCCACGTTTCCCCGGGACGAGCATGAAGGGGCATGTTGGGCAGGCATCGCTCGGCATGTGTCCTTGGGAGCCCTTGCACCCTTAGCAAGACGGGTCCAACCAACCCATCAGCCGAGAGACCGAGTTCGTTCACCTGTCCCTCGCAGGATCTTCATTAACATCCTTTACATCATGGGGAGGCTGCTCACAACCAGAACAAACGTATATGGGCATAGCGGTAGATGTTTCTCGTATGCGGTTCCAGCTCTGGTCAGTGTGTCCTGCGGTCCTGTCCTTCCTGCAGTGTGGGCGCAGTGTGCACAGTGTGGCCGGGGTCTCTGCTCGGGGTCTTACAGGCTGCGGTCAGGTGTCAGCAGCGTGGGCACCTCTTCCAGCCCTCCTGGTTGTTGGCAGAACCCAGAGCCCTGTGTTGTAGTACGGAGGCCCTCGGCTCCTGGAGGCTGCCCAGCCTCTTCATGGCCAGCAGGAGTGGCCGTGGGGTGTTCCACGGGGTGACTTTCATGGCCCAGTGTGGGGTCTGACGTTCTGCCACAAGTTAAAGCATCCCTGGTCGCTGCCTCCAGTGCAGGGCAAGGGGCCCTTCTGATCAACAGGGCAGCCAGGGCTGCAGCGGGTGCCCCCTCCAGGCTGCTTCCTCTGGAAGGCAGGCAGCTGGGCAGGGAGATGCGAGGGCCCGTAGGCCTTGGCCAGCGGCGCAGGCTGGTAAGTGGCCCAACGTGTGCACCTAGCGAGAGTGCAGCAGAGGAACCTGCTGCCGGCCCTCTTCCAGCCCAATGGCCTCCCTACCAGGTGGGTCCCACGGTTATGCCCCCCAGCAGGTGTGCAGCACTTACCAGCATCCCACTGCCAGTCGGGTTCCTCTCAGGCAAGCAGGAGGCTGAAGACGGCAGACCAGGTAGCGACCAGGGACACAGCCCGAGGTCTTCAGCATTCACCCCCTTTTCTTGTGCTTCCTGAGTTTCACAGATGGGATAATATCAGAAAGCCAAGTGCTCTGGAAATGCGCAAACCCGCCTGCCCGTGGTGGTGGGTGAGCGGGGAGCTGGATGCTGGGATGCCCCGAGGACGGGCCTCTCAGGGTGCAGCAGCCGGGAGCCCTCGCTGCGCTGGCTCGGCAGGCTGGCTTTGTGCTGACGTGCGGTGCGTGTCTTTACACTCCTGAGTGAGTGTTCAATCAGGTGTTTCCCACCTGTGTCTCTGCCAAGAAGCCACAGAACACCCTCTGCACAAAAGGACTGTTTGCACAAAGAAAAAACATTCCTTCAGGGGGTTCTTTAGAAACGCTTGATATTCAACTAGCTATAACTGCATGGGAAAGCCTGGTCTTAAAGACAAGCTGGCACAGACGAAGACCTTGCATCTGAGTTTACTGTGCACCTGTGCTTCGGTGCAGACAGGCCGCCTCCCCATCCTGCAGCCCTCCATCCAGCCTGCGCCCCCTCTCCCGCACATCTCCACCTCTGCTCTGGTTTTCATATGTGTTGGGGCCAGCTCAGCCCTGCCTCGACTCTGCTTCCCCAGGCCAGGGAGCAGCGGCACGGCCCTCACCAGCTTGTCCAGGAGGCCCATTAGGAGCCAGGGAGGAAGGAAGCACCTGGCCGGATGGAGCTGAGCAAGATGCAGAGGGTGAGGCGACTGCAGCTGAACAGGGCAGACACACATCTGACCCACCCAGACAGATGCCCACCAAAAGAAGTTCCATAACCATGCTTAGGGAATCCATGCCGAAAAGCATCCGAGTGGAAGATACAACCGCATACCTTACCAGCAGGGCTCAACCGAAAAAATTTAGTAAGTGCTCAGGGCTTGCACCCAACTTGGGCTCTGAGGCTCTTGGAACAGATCAAGAAAGTACACCCTGCATGTCGTAACAGCCACACTTGTGCCATGGTGCCCGGGACCTTGGACCCGCGGAGCAAAAAGTACTCACTGTCTGGCCCTTCACAGGGCAAGTGTGTTGGCCCTGCCTTAAAGGGTAGCTGCTTCCCGGGCACGGGTAGATGTGGGGAATCACTGCTGCCACAAAGCCAGGATGTGTTCAGAGGTGCCAGAAGCAGCACTGAGGGTCAAGGGGCCTCCCACACGGGCCTGGGACACATGAGGCATCAGGATGACAGTCACTGTGGTCAGTTCCAACAGGTGAGACTCTAATAATCCAAGAATTCTCACTGACACATAAGAAAAGTTACCAAAAAGCATACCAGGGAAGTATTGTAATAAGGCCAAGTGTGCCTGGAGACTGCTATGGTCTGAATGTTTGTGTCCCCCCAATCCATCCCAGGTAATGGTGTTAAGAGGTGGGGACTTGAGGAGATGCTTAGGTCATGAGGGTGGAGCCCTCAAGAATGGGATTAGTGCCCTTATAAAAGAAATTCCAGAGCAATTCCTTACTCTTCCCACCATCTGGGGACACAGCCATCTATGAGCTAGAAAGCAGGCCCTCACCCAACACTGAATCAGCCTTGAACTGGGACCTCCAGCCTCCAGAACCGCGAGAAGTGAATCTCTGTTGTTTATAAGCCACCAATCTGGTATTTTCTTATAGCAGCCAGAACAGACTGAGACAAGATGCTTACATTTTTTATTGGTTAATTTATTTTTTAATTTTATTTTTTATTGAGGTAACGTTGATTTATAACATTATATAAGTTTCAGGTGTGCAGCATTATAATCGACATCTGAATGTACTACATCATGCCCCCCACCAAAGCCTAGTTTCCATCTGTCACCATACAATTGAGCCCCTTCACCCATTGCACTCTCCTTGTCTTTTAAAGATGTGGAATGGTAAGTAATCCAGTCGTTCACTCCCACCCTGTTGTAGTTACCTATTGCTGCATTAATAACCAGCCCAAACTTAGCCTCTGCACACACAGAGCCCATGGGTCAGGAAATCTGGAGGGTCCCCGAGAGGGTGGGGCCCAGGGAGTACCATCGATGCAGCCACTCTGTGTGGCTTCTCAGCATTGCGATCGCAGGGGAGCCAGGCTTCTTATGTGGGGCTCCAAGAGCTCATCCATGGAGCCCGGTGGGAGCCCAGAGCCTTCTTTGCCTGGCGCTGTATCAGAGAGGGGACACAGACCCCTCTCATGATGGAGAAAGGTCAAGGCGTTTGCAGCCTGTACAAATGAGGCTCATCCTGTGTCTCTCTGCATCACAAGAAAGGGCGAGCACAGACATCTGAGACTCCAGGACTGGGGGGAAGGAGCGAGGGGCAGGGACTGTGCACCCCGTCTTCCTGCCATTAGCAGGTGGGAGTGTCTGGCTGCCCACCCCTCCAGCCATGCGCATGACAACCCCCCCTCAGTGCTGCTGGATATGATAAAATGCTCACAGGGAAGGTGGCTCATCCCCACACACCAGGGTCATATCTCTAAATAACAGGACGGTGGGTCAGGACCTCCCATCCTCATGAAACCTAGTGAATCCCTCATCTCAGGGAGAGAAGCCAAGGGTCAGAAACTGAAAATAAATGTGAAAGAGGGGGCTATAGTTAAGAGTTCCTCACTCTGTAGGAAAGTTTTTTTTATAAAGAGAGGCTCAGTCTGAGGCCGGGACGGGCCAGCCTCACTCAATGGTGGCCCCCAGGCTCTCCTGTGCCTGGCCCAGAGCTGAGTTTCCAACGACCTGGTCGGCAGGTGGAGCCCTGTGGGTGCTGAGGACTCACCTAGGAATGAAGAACAATCTAGGGAGAACCTAAAAACAGTGCTTTTACAACCATCTTTAGCGATTCTCATGCTGTGTGTCTTTCCTAAGATGTTAAGACATTTCTAGAACTGACGTTAGGCTTGCCATTTTTGCTGAATATTTAGAAATGTTTTTGATAAATTTGCAACCAATGTTTAAATATCAGGGAAATTTTACTTTGTTATATAGCCATAAATTTTGATTTATCAGCTAAGTTGGGGTGGGACTAAGTAGAGAATTATTTATTACACAACATACAATTTATTAATCTTGAGAATCCATTGAGTAATTGGCTTTTTTGTGTGTGGAAATTTCAACCACAGACCAAAATGAAGGGGAAACAACTATCCCCGTGTAGCAAGCCCCCAGCTTCCACATTAGATACCCCAGGCCCTAAGTGTTAAAAAGTCCACACTGACGCACTGGCTGGTGTGGCTCAGTAGGCTGAGTGCCGTCCCGTGCACCGAAAGGTCGCTGGTTCGATTCCCGGTCAAGGGCACCTGCCTGGGTTGCAGCTTCGCTCCCCACCCCTGGTCGGGGCGCATTTGGGAAGCAACCAGTTGATGTGTCTTTCACATTGATCTCTCTCTCTCTCCTTTCTCTCTCCACCTCCCTCCCTCCTTTCCACTCTCTCTGAAAAGCAATGGAAAAAATATCCTCATATGAGGATTTAAAAAAAAAAAAAAAGTCATCCTGGGGAAGAATCTAGAAAACACCTTCTGGAATAAAGGATAGGACCTGAGGCGAGGGTGACACTGAGGGGCGAGGAAGGGACATAGAAGATGGAGTCTGTGCTTCAGCCTGGAGGGCAGGGCCGAGGTCGGCCGAAGCTTGGGGACTGGGGCCCGAGGAGCCCGGTCCTGATGTGCAAGGTCTCCCAGGGGGAGATGTCAGCACCCAGGGTCGCTCTGGGCTCCGGGGCTCCGCACACACACATAAGTACGTGACTCAAGGGATGACCAAGTTCCTCCAGTCTGGGCCCCATCAACTCTAAGGGGCACCATGCTGCTCGAGCCCCCAAGAAAAAGGCCTCTGGTTACACTGCGAGCCCCTTGGACAGAGGCGTGTCCCGGCTTCAGGGAGCTGAGATGGGAGGAACTCTAGCCTCAGAGTCCCCAACACAGCTGGCACACCCTCGTGTGTCCCTAACCGAGGTGTGCGGGGCAGGAGCAGCCCTGGTGAGCCCAGGGTGGGGGGAAGCGGGTGGCAGGCGCTGGAAGGAGAAGATTAAGTGCTTACTTTGTGCAATTGAAAACTGATAGATAAAGTATCTCTACAATGCCATTCCTCTTTATAATTAAGAAGATAATTTAATTACTGCTATTAAAACCTAAGCTTCTCCCCCACGTGAGCTGCTTTTAACAAAATACCTCTGGTTCTGCTGTCTCCCACACGCAGACCTGGCGGCAGTTAAATAGACGCCGAGACTCCAGAGCTTCATCTCGTGAGCCATCTGGTTTGAAGTAGTGCGACAAGCAGGAAAGGGAATCGAATCAAAGGCACGGCTGTGTATTTTTTTTAAATACAGAAAATGTGTGAGATAGACCAGGAGACAACCCCTTCCTCCCCTCTCAGGGCTGGGTGCCACCACCAGGCTGCAGGGCCACGTCCCCCACCTGCTCCCTGGCTGGACACAGGGTGGCTTTGAGGGATGAGGGCGGGCGGGCGGGTGTATGTGGGGTCAGGATGGGCAGACACATAAGATGCCCGCTTCCCTGCCCAGGAAGGGGTCAGCACCACAGCATTAAGGGGAAACTGAGGCACTGACCCACGGGACCAGTGAGCATGCTCTCCCTCGCACCCAGCTCCACGTTGGGCTGCACCCCTACCTCCCCTGGAATCATCCCCTTGGTCCTAGAAGCTGCTCGCCCCCACCTCTCCGTCCGCCTGCACACGGCCCTGCTGGCTCTGCCCTCGGCAGCTGTGGCCCCGGGAATTCTCCGGTGCGCGGGCGCTTTGATCTGTAGCGCACCTGGAGATCAGTGCCTCACGTTCATCCAGCCACAGTCATATGGGTCCCACACTCTGTGGACTTCCCCAGCCAGAGGGAAGGGGGGCTGGAGCTCCCCGGGGTGGAGACTGGAGCCCTACAACCACTAGGCCCCCCTCCCTCTGCAACTCCAGGCCTCAGGCTCCCCTCATTCCCAGGCCAAATTTCAGTGCATGGCCTCTGCACCCCAAATGCTTCCCAGGAGGAGACTGTAACCACCCCCTCCAAAATGCTTGCCAAGAGACCCACGTCCACATCTGCGGCGCCACACAGCTCCCCGGCGCACGTTTCCGGTGCTTTCTCTTTGTGCCTACAAAGGCGTGCCGCATCACCAGCTGCAGCACGAGGGAGGGTCCTAGCCCAGAGCATCTTCGAACCAGCCATGAGGCTGTGGACAAGGCTGTGTCCCGTAGGGTTATTAGAGCTCCCACACCTTGGCTTTTGTGACACTTAGGTGAGAGGAGGTGGCAGCCATGGGCTTCCGGGAGCCTGGAACTTGGTGAGTCCTCCAAAAACTCCAGTCGTTTATGTTGGGACATCCTAACCAGCAGGGCAGTGTCCCAAGCCTTCCTGGGAGCTGGAATGGTTGTCACAGACAGAAGCTCTGGGCTGGTGCTCTGAAAACAAGGAGCTGGCTGGAGGGGGTCATCCCACCACACCCCAGGGTCCTTGGGTTCCCTAGACCCCTCACGTGGGACCCAGAAGGATGAAGGGGGGAGTGGACAGAACCACCTCTCCTCTGCTTAGTCAGGGGTTCACCTATTTTGCACACTGGGCTTCTATAGTCTTTTGAAGGACTTCAAGGGTTAAGGAGTCCCTGGACCAGAAGATCTCTGAGGTCCTTTCCAGTCCAAACTCTTGTCTTCCCAAGTCCTGGCAGCTGGACCCCTGGAGACAGGCGAGGGGCCTCTGGGTCAACTGGGGACCCAGAGGTAGGTGCTGTGGGGCATCCAACAACTTGGGGTGAGCAGGCTGGATAGGACCCCAAGCCCTGCACAGCACGGTGGCTCATAGAAAGGGCAGGCCAGGCAGGCGTGTTTTCAGAGGAACCCAAAGTGAGGGAAACAGAAATGAGAAGATGGTCACAGAAAGGAAGCTACTGTGACAGAAGTTTCACAAAAAGTCAAGGTCTTTCCAGAGGCAGATGCCCACAGTTGCATCAGCCCCACACGGCAGCAGCCAAACAGAGCCTGCAACTGGAGCACTCACCAACCACTCATTTCAGGAATGAACGACCAAGAGATGGCCCTAGTGTCCTTCTAAAATCGGAGCCCCCAGTAGAAGCTGGGTAACCCGAGTTATCCCTTCCTTCGCCGCCCCATCCCAGGATACATGGCAGGATGACAGCACAGCAGGGCGAGGTGGTGTATGGCCCGCACACAGCAGGGCTGCCCGGAGGAGCCAGCCCTACCTGGGACGCTGAGCATTAAAAGCATCCATCCTAAAACAACCAGGTGCCCTTCACAGGAGACTGGACACTGGTCAGCACTGAAAACTGCCAAGTGAGCCACAGCGTGGGTCAGCCTCTCGACACACCGTAAAGCAGGAGCAGACGGCTCAGGCACCCCCCTGCACCATCCCTTTCATGAGAAGTTCTTAGTTTGGCAAGCTCATCTATGGGGTAGAGGAGAGAAAACCATGCCTTTGGGGGCTGTTCTCCAGTGCAGGGCGGGCCCTTGTTTGTAGTGTCCAGCACTTGGAACGTAGCCTGTGAGGAATCCAATGTTTAATTTTATTCTATTCTCATTATTAAAATGCAAGTGGCCCCCTATGGCTAGTGGCCACGGTGTTGGCCAGCAGTGTGACTCTCCATCTTGAGTGGTTTATGATTGTGGGAGGGGTTCATAAGCTCAAGGAAGGCAAACTGCACATCCAAGGCCATGTGCAGGCTGCATCCTCTCACCTGCAAACACCTGGCACCATCATTAGTTTGGAGGGACACGTCTCCTCACTTTAGCTTTGAAAAAAAGCAAAACAGAGATCTCTCCGACTGAGGTTCTCACCCCCTGCCCACCCCCGTGGTCTGTGTGTAGAAAGTGTGCAGAAAGGGAGGCCTGAGAATCACAGTGGGCCCTGGAGGGACACCCAGCACCCTTAGGGGACACTGGCTCTGCAGAGCCAACCATAGCCCATCGCCCCTGCAGGCCTCCCAGTGCAAGGAAGGATGTGGGTGCATTGGTAGTGCAAATTCGAAACAGGCTACCCCCAGAGAGACATCTGCACGGGGGGGGGGGGGGGGGGGTGTTGGATGGGTATCCATAGGATGGTGTCCAGAGCTTTCCTTAGGAGTGCATCCCTGAAGCTGTGTCCACGGAGCCTGCTGGCCACTTGGGCAGATGCTGTAAGAGTCTTCACGCCCTGACACTAGATGCCCCTGGAGGCTTTGGGGGGCCCTGGCTCCACAGCTCACCCTTCAGCAGCCTTGTTCACCTGCTCCCTTCCTAGACCCGCCTCATGGCACCAGTTCCTGCCAACCCATTTCTAAGCCCTCTGTCACTTCACACCCTCAGGGCACACACATCTGGGAAGAAAGCATCCAGTCCAGGGCAGACATCCGGAAATGCCTGGCCATGCCCTGGAGAGGTGGAATCAGGCAGCCCATTGCCATGTGGCAGCGGCTGCCACAAACACTGGGACAGAACCTCAACCACTTGCATTTCCCGTTCATCTTGTGTCCAAGTTAGTAGCCTTGACGTTGACTGGCTGTCAGCTTTTCCTGCCTGGACTCAGGAAGGGAGGGATCAAAGGGTTCCTCTGGCCCATCCCTGGTGTTGAGTTAATGGGGAGAGGTCCCTCACCACCTGGCCTGGGAAAAATGCTTCACAGACAGGTTTCAAGATGACTCATGACCACTGTCATTGTGCCCCCTGTCCAGGTCACTCCGTGGGGACACTCACAGTGAATAGAGTCAATAAACAGGGGAAACGCAGGCCGGGGCTAGGGCCGAACAGGGGAAATGCTAGGAGAGCAGAACTGCCTGTTTTTGTCTTTTCTTGACCAGAGTCAGGGCTTCTCTCCGTTTCCAATCCCCAGTGACAGTGCTCTGTCACTACCGTCATTCCCAGCTTGCCAGGAAAAGCAAGCAGCACGGCATAGGTCCTGAAAACAGGACCCGGGGCCTGGATCCAAGTCCTAGAAGAGGGATAACTGGGCAAGTGAGGAATTTAAGTAAAAAGGCCAGATGCACACCTGGGCCTGGGCGGAGCCCTGGTACCCGCAGCCTGGGGGCGGTTGTTGCGAAGCTGCTAGGTCCACGTGGGAAAGGGGCGCTGGGGCAGGGTCTGGAAAAGCCCGGAGGGGACCGTGAGAGCACCGGCCAACCCACACCCCCGCCCCGGCCGCCCGCCGAGGGGGCGGGGAGAGCACGGGGAGAGGCGTGGCTGGGCAGAGGCGCTGGAAGGGGGCCCGGAGGGTCTACACTGCACCCCCCACCCCACCCCCACCCCCACCCCGCTACGCCCAAGGCCGGGCCTGCGGCCTGCGGGGACTGGGGCTGGGCAGATGCTTCAGTCCCCGAGTCCAACGGAGCCGCTGTCCCCGAGATCCCCCGCGCGATCTAACCATTCGCGAATAAATGCACAGGCAGGCAGCTTCCAAAAGAGGCAAAACCGTTTATCAAGTCGCCGACGGCGCGATATCTACAGTATCTACAAATATCTACACGTATCTACACCGCCTGCAGACAGGGCTCTCGGGTCTACACTGCAACTGCGGGCCGGGCCGGGCCGGGGCGACGCGGTCTCCCCGAGAACAATAAATATCACTTCCTTCCGCGCTGACCGGGCGCTTTGGCACTGGCGGCGCGGCCCGCGGCCCTCGGGGCTGGGGGGAGGGGCCGCGGCGGCGCCGGGGCCGGGCACCGGGTCTTCCGACAGCGCTTGGGCGGAGGGCGGAGAAGCCGCGGCTGCGAGGCTGGAGAAGCGGGGCACCCGCGGGGCCCGGGGCTGGGGCGCGTTCCCTGCGGCCTCGGGGCTGCCGGGCCCGCGGGCCGCGTTATCTGGGGCAGTAGTCGTAGGAGCCCGGCGGCGCGGCCCCTGCCGAGTACATGTTGGCGGCGGCGGCGGCGGCGGCCGCGGCGGCGGCGGCGGCGGCCGGGCTCACCGGGTGGTGGTGCGAGTGTGCGTGCGCGTGGTAGCCGTGGCCGCGCAGGCCCGGCAGCGGGTAGGGCGCCGGCCGGCTCTTGGCCCCGAGATAGTGGTCGTAGGCGGCAGCCGGGTACTTGTAGGGGTGGTGGTGCAGCGGCTCCGACGCGCCGGGAGCCTCCAGGCGCAGCTCGGGGTGCGGAGGGCTGGGCCGGCCGCCGGGCGCGCCGGGCAGCGGAACGAGGCCGCCGGCGCCGCCCGCCCCGGGCAACGCGGGGCTCAGCACGCGCGCCAGCAGCGGCGGCGGCGGCGGCGGGGGCGCCGGGTCCCCGAGCACGGCCGGCCCGCCCGCGTCGCGCTCGAATTCTCGCCGGGCTTCGGCCGCGTCTGCGAGAAGGGCCGACGGGTGAGCGCAGGGCCCGAACCGCCGAGGGGACCGGCGGCGAGCCCCGCCGGCAGGAGGGGGCGCTAGGCCGCCCGCCCTTCTCAGCGAACCAGCCCGAGACCCCGGCCCTCCCCGGAAGCCCGCGCCCCTCCGCGGGCCGCAGGGCGAGGCTCAGCCGTCGGGCCGGGCGGGCGAGTGCGCGCTTGCCCGCCGCCACGGCCGTTGTGCAAGCGGCGGGAAGGCCGCGAGCGCCCCTGAGGCGGAGGCGAGGCCGGGCGCAGCCGCCTCCCGGGGGCGGGGCGCGCGCGGGGCCGCGGCCCAAATCCCACGACCCCGGCCCTACCTTTCTCCGCGCCATTGGGCTGCGTGGGGGAGGCCACCGGGTTCCGCGAGCGCGCAAAGGCGGTCATGAGCGGCAGCGCGCCGGGCCGGTGGTTACGGGGCCTGTCGGAGGGAGGGAGGCGGTGGGTCAGGGGGCGCCCTGAGCAGGCGCCCGGCGGCGCTCGCCGTCTCCTCGGAGGACACTCACCAGTCTTCGGGGTCGCAGTCTCGGAAGCCTTTGGCGAAGGGGTTGCTGGCGATCTTGAGCTGCGTGATCTGCGGGGGAGAGGGCACTGGGCAAGCGGCTCGAGTCCCAGCGCTGGGGCCCCGCGGGCCTCAGCGGGGAGATGGGGAGCGTTCAGAGGGGCGCCTCCAGGAAGGGCTCCCCTCGTCTCCGCGGACTCGACCCGGCCCGCAGCCGCCCCTCCCCCATGGAGGTTGTGCCTCTCTCCTGCGAGGGATGTCTGCGGAGCCTCCTTTCTTGGGAACGAACCCCTTTGGTGGCCCGAAGGGGTTGAGATGGAGACCCTAGGCCCCTGGCTGGGATGGGAATGTGGTCACCTCCACCCCCACCCCGCAGCGGAGAAGAGCGAAGGGGCGCCCTAGGAATCTGGGTAAACCTCAGATCAGGCCCCTGATGGGGAGTTTCCGGAATGGTTTGGAAAACAAACTTTCAGGCCACATTGACAGTTGCTGCTTGAAAGGTCAACCTGATAGGAGGCTGGGACGTCCTGCAGCAGAGGGGAGGGGGCTGCTTGAGGCCCTCGGGGGGGTAGGGCTGCTTGCTGGTTTCGTTCCACTGGGGCCCACAACTTGCAGGTCCAAACCTTGTTCCCCAGGCAGGGACTAAAAATTTCACCCCATCCCAGAAGCGTTGAAGGTGGCGGTCCTCAGGGCCTCACCCTATGGTTCTGGTAGGCAGTGACGGCAGTGAAGCGCGTCTCCTCGAACACGAAGGTTTTGAAGTTCTCCTCGGCATATTTCTCACTATCTTTGCGCGGGTCCACGTAGACCACATGGAAGCGGGGCTGGTATCTGTGCATGGAGTTGAGAATAATCTGGAAGACAAGGTGGCGAGGCAGGAGCTAGGAAATTAGCCGAGGTCTGGATGGGCAGCGAACGTCCCAGAGAACTTGGCCAAAACCCTTATCTCCCAAAATGAGGCCTGGCCACAGGGCCCAAGCTGGCGCTATGACCGACTGGGGACCACCGAGAAAAACGCTCCTCCAAGTGGCAAAAGATCGAGGCGTAGATTCTCTTTCCTTACGTCCTCAAGAACTACTGCGACCCACATCACCGGCCTGGATTCCTAAAAGCCTCTTGCACCTACTTCCACACACCGCCCCATCCTTTCCGGTTAAAAATCTCCAGCAAAAGATCAGGAACCCTCTCCCAGGCGCCTGAGGTCCACCAGGCCCTGTGAGCCTCTGGCTGGAGGGGCGGCACTGCAGCCCATCCCTAATCCAAACCCCAAGATCCAAGCTCTGCCTCTGGCTCTGGTCAGCAGGGACTCCGGAGGGCCTGCAGGGGTGTGGGGGAACAGGGTGGTAGCCTGGGGAAGGAGGTCGCTCACGTGGCCGTTGTCATCCAGCAGGTTGTTGGTCAGTTTGAGCTTGTCAAAGGACACAATCTGCTTCATCCACTGTGCACCCTTGGCAGGCGAGTCAGGGTGGTAGTGTACTCGGCCTGGAGTGGCAGGGTCTGCCTTCCCGGCCACCAGCCAGGAGGAGCTGTGGAACGCGTACCTGGGACGGCACCGGAGCATGGGTTACATCATGTGGGGGCGAACCGAGAGGGCTTTGCCGAGTGAATCCCGAAAGTGCCTCTGATGAGTTTCCCCATCGGTGAAATCGAGGCTTCAGCTGCCACACGGGCTGGGAACTTTTCCGAGAGGGATTGTAGAGAAAACGGAAAACTCCCTCTTGTCCCCAATACACAAGACAGCAGGAATCCGAGCACGGAGGAGGGAGGCGGGAGGCTGAGCTCCCAGTGCCACATTTCGCTGCACCCGGGTCTGCCTCTCCCGGCTTCCCTACTCGCCTCTAGTGTCACCCGCTCAGTGGGAGCTCGGATTTGGTCACGCAGGCTGCCTGGGGCACAGGGCAAATCACGTTCTCTTTATTAATTGCTGTTAATTGTCTGGGCAGCTAAGGCCCGCCCTGCATAATCTCTCCAACCTTTCCTGCCCTGCTCTGGAACCCGGCATTCCCTGGGGATGGAGGAAGGGGACAAGGTGCCCACGTTCAACTCTTGGGAGGAGACAGGAAGAAAAGAAGAGCTGTGCGCGCTGGGGCTACCCCCTTCCCTTCTCTTCCGTGGGAGCTGCCTTGGGCCTAAAGCTGGTGGGGAGGTAATCAGCCTGTAAGACCTCCTAAGGGGAGTTCTGGAAAGCCTCTGTGGGTGGGGTTTTTTTTAGTTTGGGGTCCAACATGGTGGGGAGGGAACAGGACATGAAAGCTGGTGGGGAAGCTGGCACAGGTGCCTGGGACCACCCAGTTACCAATGTCGTAAGTGCACCCAAGGCATCACCGGGCAGGGACTCATGGCTTCCCAGGGCACCCTCTCAGGTCCTGCTGGGTGCTCACCGGTAGCGCTTGTCGTCCACGGGCACAAAGTCCATGAGGAGCATGTAGTCAGCCATGGGGTCCATGCCAAAGAGCTTCACTTGGAAGGTGGGGAACATGCGCCTGGGGACAGGACAGCAAGGAAGCAGGTCACCTTAGATGGAGAAGGGCAGGGTTGATCCACCTTAACCAGCCAGGGGAAGGACAGCCTCCCTGCGACTGCTGCGTTTGTTTTGGCGGCCTGGTCCCTCCATCTCATCTCCCCTCACTTAGCTGCTCTAACCCGACCAGGCCCCTGCCCAGCCAGGACAAGAAGAGCAGCAGGGCGGCTCCCAGCCCCTCTTTTTTAAACACAAAAATGGCTAACTTTGCACTGGAACTGAACCTCCACGCCCCAACCTCAGCCAATTGCTTCTGTCACCCTTGTCTGTGTAGACCCAGCCTAGCAATTGCCGAGCTAGCCTCAGCTGGCAACACCCCAGCAGCAGGATCCTGTCCCAGCCCTCAACAGAGCCACCCCTGCTCGATCTAAGCTCCCGGCTCAAACAAAGTGAAACCGGGGTATTCCGTGTGATTCCGAGGAGTCCTGGTTGCCCTTTCCGCTGGGTCTAAGGCCATTCCCCAATCCTTCAGCGAAGCCAAGGCCTTGGAGCCCACAGCCCTGACTGTGACCCAGCTCTCAGGCCCTGCCTCCTGCCCAGTGCTGGAGTTTCCCTACCTTCCTTGGGAACACATGCAAGTCCCCACTCCCCCGACTCCCACCATAACCCCAAGACACAGCTACTCAGGGTGGACTTGGCTTGTGCCCTCATGGTCCCTAACTCTCACTCCCCTGGACTCCAATTTGATGACCAGATCAGGCTCTTGAAAGGCCATTATGCCACTCCAGGATGGGCCACTGGCTGCAGGACAGCCCTGTCCCAATGGGCAACAGTGCCAGCCACTGCACCCTGGAGCATAGCACTAGGCCTGCCCCCCCCCCCCCCCAGTCCTTCCTACAGCTTTCCCTCACTCCCTGTGGACGGTAGACAGAAAACAGATGGCACAGAGCTGGCCCTCCTGGACTGGCCTGTCACCACCACCACCCCACCACCCCACCTCTGCAGTCTGGAGGGTACTGCAGAATGCTGGCTCCTGGGGTGAAGCCTGGCTGGTGCCTAGACCCTTGCCGGGCTGGCCTGGACCAGAGGCTGAGGCACAGTCCTCAGTGGGGGGCATGGGACCAGGACGGCAAGGAGAGCCTGGAGAAGACCAGTGAGCTGGAGCGGAGCGAGGGCCCCAGGCTTCCCAGGGAGGACGGCCTCAGCAAGGAAACAGAAACCACCAGAAGGCTCTGCAAACAGGCCCTGAGCTCCCTTTGGCCAGGCGGACGCAGAGCTGGTGTCTCTGTGTGTACATTAGACACAGCCCGGCACTCGCCTTTGTCTGTTGGTCAAATCCGTTGCATCGAAAAACTCGTTCCCCTTCTTCTCTCTGGGCCCTTACAACAAATACAGGCCAATTGGAAGACGGCGGGCCCCAGCGGCACACCAGGCCCACAATCACCCGGAATTTAGGCCTAAGAAAACTGGGTGGCCACCTCCACGGAACAGAACATACCGTTTGAGAGTCTTAATTGTCCCCTAAATTCTTCCCGACAATTGCCCAGCTGCCCCGTCTTCAGCTGGGATAGACTAAGCTAGGAAACCAAAGACCGAGTTTCCTTTGAGATGCGATCCACTGGGAGCGGGCTGGTGGCGAGGCCCCTCAGAGGCGGCTGCCTTTCCCCCCAAGCCCCGCGAGCCCCGAGCCGGTCCCTTCCCGGCGGCGCCCCGTCCTGGGGCTGCTGGTCGGGCGGCAGGTCCGCGGGTTTCTCTCCGCCGCCTGCCCGGCCTCCGCAGCCGTACCCTCCGCGGCCCGGCGCGCCAGGCGGTTGTCGCTGGAGCCGGGACTCGAAGAGCGAAGGAGCTGGCCCGCGCCGAGGGGGACCCGCAGGTGGCCAGGCCGAGCCCCCCACCCCGCTTCTCATTCTCCCGCGCGCGGGTCCGGCCAAAGCCCGCTGCCCGAGACCGGCGCCACGTGGGGAGGGTCGCAGCGGGGAGAGGGGCGCCCTGACCTGCCAGCCTTGGTGACGATCATCTCCGTGCCCAGCTGATTGAACTCGTCCCACAGAGCCTTCATCTCCAGCTGCACGCTCACGCTGGCCACCTTCGCGTTCTTCTTGACCGGCGCCTTGGAGGCGGCCGCGCAACTGGCCCCGGGGCCCTCGGGCTCGGCGGCGGCGCTGGTGGCGGCCCCGGCAGCCGGCGCGAACGGGTAGGCGTGCGGCGGCGGCGGGCCCGGGGCGCCCGGGGCGGCGGCGGCGGCGCACGGGTCGTAGCGCGGCGGCGGCGGCGGCGGCTCGCGCGGGCCGTAAGGGTCCGCGCCCGGCGACGCGGCGCCCGGGAAGCCCCCGGCGGCCCCCAGGCTGCTCAGGCTGCTGGCCGTGAAGGCTGCAACGTCGCAGAAGTGCGAGAGCTGCGTGAGCCACGGGCTGGACACGGCGGAGATCATGACCCGCGGGCCGCCGCCGCCGCCGCCGCCGAGGTGAGCGCTACCCCGCGCCCCGGGCCGAGTGGCGGGCGCCGCTCCGCGCCCGGGGCCGCGCCGCCCCACACCGCGGGCCGGCCCCGAAGAGGCGCCCCGCCCCGCCCCGCCCCGCGCTCCCCACCCCCCCGCCGAGACAATGCCTCCTTCCCCTCCCCTTCCCGCGCCCCTCCTCCGCCCCTTCCCCCTCCCAGGCCCCCAGCCCGCCCGCCGCGGCTGCTCGCCGGGGCCCCCCGACCGCCCGGACCGGCTCCCCGGAGCGCCCGGCCGCCCGCCGCCCGCGCCCCGCCGCCCTCCCGGGCTGCACTCCTCCTGCTCGGTCCAGGCTCTCCTTCCAGCTTATTTTTTTACCTTTGTCTCCCTCCTAGAAGGGCTGCCTCCTATCCGTCCGTCCCTTCTCCACTATCTCTTTCGGTTCTTTATTTCTGTTTGCGTTCCTGCCTCTCCCTCTCCCCTGTCAGGTCCCGCGCTTTTCTTTCCCCTTTAGTTTTCAGCGCGCTCTCTGCGCAGCCTGCCTTTCCCTCGCTTCTGTGACTTTGTTACTCATTGTTTTTTCCTCTTAAAAAAAAATAAAAATAAAACCTGAAGTTTTTCTTTTTTTTTTTTAATGACTGTCTTACACCCCCCTTCCCTTCCTTCTTTTTGTTCCTGCCTTCGATCGATCTCCTCCTCTTTCCCCTCTCCCCCACCCTCCTGTCGGGTTTTCTGCGCCTCCTGCCCTTTCTCAGTTTCTTCTCGGCCCGGCTGCCTCGCCTCTTTCGCTCGCCCCTCTCCCATGTTCCCTGACGCACACTCTCCCCTGTGCCACTTCCATCGCGCCTCTGAGCCCAGGGCTACTCCCCCCGCTGCCTTCCCCTGGTCCTGCCCGGCCTCCGCTGGCCCTCTTCTGGGCCTGTGCCTAGCTGCGTGCAGGTCTCTACAGATGACCCCCGGGCTGGAGGGTGCGCGCGCTTTGGGCAGGATGCCTGCCCTTCCTCTGCCCCGGAGTGGGAGCTGGAAGCCTGGAGCCCACCCTGCCGGAGCTCCCCTAGTCCCCACCCCGTGCCCCAGCCCTGCCGACCCTCTTCGCTGGGCTCCCCGCGGCGGCAGGGGCTGGGGATCTGGAGGGCGGGTCCGTGTAGACGCAGCGGGAAGGCTCACCTTCCATGTCTCTGGTGACGGTGCTGAAGTGCATCCCTGCCGGGGATTCCAGCAGCCGGTGAAGCTTCGCCCGGTTGGAGGACCCGGGGCCCAGGCGAGCGGTACGCTCTGCGGCCTCTGCTGCAACCAGAGAGGCGATGCTGAACGCGCTGGCCCGGGGAGACAGCGGGCTCCGCGCGTCCATAGGCGCCCGGCGGCCTGGCCGGCGCCGCCTCCGACTGCGTGCACCCAGCCGCACCGAGGCCGGCCCAGCCCACGGGAACCGGGGGCGGGAGCCTGCGGTGCCACTCACAGCCGTTAGCCCGGACCCAGGGGATTATGGCGTCACGGCCCCCCACTCTGGGCCAGTGGCAGGCGAGGGGCCCAGACGGGTGGGGCGCCCTGAGAGCTCAGGGCCCTTCTGCTTTTCAAGCTCCTGGCCCCTCGCCGCTGCTCCCGGGGACCTCCATGACCACTGCCCCTTGAACATCCCACTGCTCCCGCTGAGGCCGAGGTCCCCTCTGTCAGCGTCTACAGCCCCAGAAGGAAGGTGATTATCCCGGGAGCGCTCAGCCCCATCCCAAGGCAGTGGGGCACTGATGAAGCACCCAGGGGCCTCCTGGGCCCGGCCCGGCCCCTGCCCTCAGCCCCTCCTGCCGCCTCCTCCCTGGCTGCCCCTGCACCTGGGTAAGGAGAGGGCAGTACAGGCTCCAGCACGGCCTCGGCGAAGCAGGACAGAGCCCAGGCCAGCAAATGCCCCTTCGATTGACTGTTGTGGCTGGGACCCCAAAGAGGGACACCGCCCAGGCTGTTCAGCCGGGGAGTCCAGGCGTCACGCGCAAACGCGCGCACCACCCGCCTCTGGCCAGGACGCTTATACATCCGGAGGGTGGGCAGTGCCCGCTCCTCTGACCTCCCTGCGCACCGGCCAGGCGCAGGGAGGGCCGGGGGCGGGGCCTGGACTGGCCAAGGGAGCTGAGGACACGTCTGGGAGCTCTGGCCTCCCAGTTCGGTGGTGCGCTGCCCCTCGCTGCCACTCACTCCGCAGTCAGCCTGCTCGCCTGGGGCAGTTAGGCCAGACAGACGGAGGCAAGGCCTGCCTGAGGCCTCAAGGCCTTTAGGCCCAGGCATCCGGGATGAAAAAGCCTGACTTAGTCTGTGCCTTCCCCTACCCACTGCCTCTGCGGCCTCCTCTGACCATATCAGGCATCCATGGCCTTCCTGTCCAGTGTCTCCCCAGCAAGATGTCAAGCCTCCCTGCCTCCCAGGAGCCTCTCTGGCCCTGCACTGAGGCTCTGGCAGTCAGGGCCTCCTTTCCAAGGCCTCTCCTCCTGCAACCACATAATTTGCCTGTGCTTGTCTGGATGGGGGTAGGGGGTAGGTAGCCTCCCTCAGGGTTTTTACAATCCTGGGGCCTCAGACCTTAGGCTGCCGGGGGTGCTGGCTGGGAGGCAGGGAAAGCCCAGGAACTGGGGACCAGGGATTAGGCTCCAGTGGGAAGCAACTGGCTCTGGGGCCTGAGGTCCAGGAAAGAGTGTGAAGCCAGAGTGCAGTGGGTGAGCATGTGGGTAGTGCTGTGTGACTGGGGGTGTGCTGTGTGTGACCTCATGCTCACTGAGCCCCTTCCTGCCCCCCCCCCAGGCTTTATGGACTGTGGAGGGAAAGGGTAGCTGATGCCAGGGAATGTCCCCAGCTCTGAGTGGTTATTCAGGGCTGTGACAGTGACAGTGACCTGTGGGACCCAGGGAAAGGTCCAAGGAGGAGTGTAATATGGGGACTAGTCAGGTTTCTCTGTCCCTCCTTGATGAGCAGGACCCCAGGAGGAGCTATTCCCGATGGAGGTACGAGTCCAGCTGGGAGAGGGCATCAGTGGAGGCAGGTCGTGGTAGTGTTACAGGAGGTGTGCCCAGAGCTGCCGGTTTGCACCCAGAGATGTTCAGTACCGTGTCACCGTGTTACCGGGGGTGTATTTTGCTGGTAGCTGCACCCACCCACAGTTCATGCGTGGGTCCCCGTGTGGGGGCTCAGTGGGGTGAGCTTCTGCATGTAGTCGTGCATTATCTGGGATGCACGTTATCCCAGCATGTGGGGTGCCAGTGGTTGTGTCCTACTAACCTGGGGGAGTCTTCATTGTGTATCTGGGTGAACACCTGAAGGCAGTGACCAGATGGGTCCCAGAGTGACACCAATACTAAGAAGGGAGAAGTGAAAGTGAAAAACCCTGGGGCTTCCTGGAGACTCGGGGTCAGCCTCCTGGGGCACTGTCCTAAGGTCCCTGACCCTCCCCGGCAGAGGTGGTGGAGGGGAGAGGAGGTCCTCCCGGGCCTTCATTAACCCCTTCCTGCTCGAGCTGGGACCTGCGGGCCGGCCGTTTTGTCAAAAGCTCCAGAGCAGAGAGAATTCTTCATGGTTCACCACAGGGCTCTGGGAAGAGGTGAGAGGCACCGCCCGGGCTGCTCCGTTTGCTGAGCAACTCGCTGCACCCGCTGCCGATGCTGCCCCGCGCGGCTGCCTCACCCCCGACCCCCGATGCTCCACGCGCGGGCCCTCCCGGAGCCTTCGACTCGCACGAGCCCAAGGCGGCCCGAACGCGAGGCCGCCCGAGCCTCCCAGTCCACGGCAAGCCGCTGCTCCACCGCCCGCCGGGCTGCGCTCCGCTCGGGGCCGCACCGCCCTCCCGCCCCGCCGCGCTCGCCCGCCCCGCAAACCGCCCGAGCTCCTAGCCGCTCGCGCCGCCCGCCCCTGGCGCAGGCCGCAGCCGGAGAGAACGCGCCCGCGAGCGGCCCCGCGCCCCGCACACTCCGTCCCGCGCGCGCCGGCCGTGCGGCTGCCCTCACCTGGACGGGCCGCGGCTCCCTTCCGCCTCGCTCCCCCTGCTGGCCGCGCCTCCATAGCCCCGAGGGAGGCGGCCTGGCTCGCGGGGGCCCGGAGGGCAGAGCACGGCAGGGGGTCGCGAGCCGCGGGGCTGGCGTCCTTGGAGCGCGCGGTCGCGGCCCGAGCCGCTCAGCCGGTCCCTCCGCCTGGGACGAAGAGCGAACACCAGGCCCGCATTTCGCCGCGCCGGCTGGCCGCGAGGTGGGTGCTATGAGACCATTTTACAGGCCCTAAAACCGAGGCTCGGCTTTGTCTGGCAGCCGGTCGCACAGGGTGGGGACCAGAGGTCTGGCGGTCGGCAGGAGGCCGCGGGGGCGGGCTGGGGCTGGGGCGCCTCCCCGGCAGGGACAGGGCCGCGGCCTCTGCTTCTCCCTGCGCAGGGTCCCATGTGGGGCCCAGCACTGCCCCGGGGCCTCGCGTGCCTCGGCTCACTCACTGCCGCCTTCCCCCAGCATCTTCGGAGGTTCGCCTGAAACAAGCCCGACTTCCAGCCCTATTTCGGATGTTTTCTCCCCAGCGCGAAGGAGGCGGCCCCTGGAGAGCTTTAGTTGACTCGCTGCCCGCCCAGCTCCGCCTCCCCCAGCGCAAGTGGCTGCCCCCGAGGGAGCCATCAAGACAGGCACCCTCACATTCTTTTGGAGGGGACCCCTCTCCTCACTCTCTGTCCGTTGTAAAGGGACGTCCACAAAGCCGTGTCCACCGCTCAGAATCCACTCCGGCTTCTTTGTTCCCAGCCTTGGAAGGACCTGCGCTCCTGCTCCCATGTGCATCTCTGGCAGGCAAGAAGCCCACCGATCCTTGCCCTTAAGCGCTTCTCCAGACAAGGTACACGCCAACCACACGCCCAGCGCGTCTTGGGCCACCGGGGGCAAAAGCACACGGAGATGGATCTGTGCGGGCAGCCCACGGGATGTGAGTTTGTGGTGCACTGGGGACCCCCCTCTGCTAGGAATCAGAATGGAGAGGAGTAAAACTGGGTTTCCTCACCCAGGGTTCAGACAGAGAGGGGCTGGGCTTCACTTGACCTTATTAATTCGTTTCAGGATTGATTAGCTGGGGGCTGCCTAGACTTGGCCTCAGGGGTCTCACAGGGAGACCCCGCACCAAGAGCAGCCAGTATCCTGTCAGCGACTCCTCCCCTGCCCTGGGCCCTGGGCCTTTGGGGGTCCCATTCTCAGCGGGGCAGTGGCAGAGACAGGAGGGGAGCCACCTTCGCTGGAGCCGGGAGAGGCAGAGCGCTTGGCAGCTCAGTTCTCCCTTCCCGGCTCGGTCCCCACCTCTCCGATTCCAAGCGCCTCTTGCAGGACCCTGGCCCCTTCTTCCTCCATTCAACGACTGTGTTTGGCCCGCGGCGCCGATGAGCTTGGCTTTCTGGGTGGCCACCGTGGGCGTGGATGGGCGGGTGGAGGCCGCTGTGCTTCCTATTCTCGGAGCCGCTGTGCTGTGACCTCCCTCCCATCGGTCCCCAGCCACAGAGCGGTGAGAATACCCGCAACTCGCTGGGGGCACTGTTAGCACGGGGTCTGCGTCAAAGCCGGAATCGGATTCGAACCTTCCTCCTGCACTCTGCATGTGCACAGTTGGTGCTGGCGGAAGCACCGGTTGCGTTCACACAGTGGGTGCTTTGTCAGGATTGGAGACCTTCGGAGCTTGCCGCATGGCCAGGGCTGGGGCCACAACAGGGGCGTGGGGCAGAAGCAGTTTTCCTGCACACACACCGCCCCCTGCACACATCGTGGGTTCTTGGGACACTTTCCTGTAGAGATGGAGAAGGCAGCACCAGCTTGGGGAGAGCAGCGGCTCCGTTGGCTCCTAACTGCCCCTGGCCCTTCCCTATGGGTGCCCCAGTAGTCCCTGCCAGCCCGCCCCCTCCCTCAGGCTTCCTCCTTGGTGTTGGGCCCTTACACAAACCTCTGATAGGGGAAGGCGGTCTATGGCTGGCCCTGAGCTCTGTGGGGTGTGACAGACAGAAGGCAAAGCCCCGCCTGGGGGTCCCAAGTGCATAGTAGGGTCCACATGAGGGAGACTCAGGCTCCATGGAGATGCCCAAGTGAGCCTGGGCAGACGAACCCAGTGGAATTCTTGAAAAGATTCAGGAGTTAGAAACAGCCTGGTGTGTACACTCTGGTGGCTTGGAGAGGGTGGAATGGGAGTGAGCTGAGCCTTGGCCAAGGAGGAGCTGGACCCCTCACCTCTCTCATGGCATCATCTGAGACTCTTCCTGGACCCCAGCACCACCTGCCTCCTGGTCCCAGGACAGGGACATCTCAGAGTGCTAGTTGGGGGACTAATGAAAACAGGATGAACAACGAGGAAAACTGAGACGCTGAGTAGGGCAGACACTGAAGGGAGTGAGTGGGAGAAGGCAGGACAGAGAGGCACACACCCCTGTGACACCAGACTTTCCACAGCTAGGAGGGGATGGGCCAGGGTTCCTAGAGCCGTGCACAGCTGGGTTGAAGCCTCCTGTCTGCCACCTCCCTCACTGTGGGCTCTGTCTTCTGGGCCCAGTGCTCAGGAGTTCAGATGGGGGGAGATGGTGAGAGGGATGGCCAGGCAGGATGGAGATGTCATCTAGGCCTGGGTAATAGCACCCCCTGCCCCCCTGCTGGGCATCAGGGCCCCCTGCAGGCTGGAAGTTCCCACAACTCCAGAACAAACAAACAAACAGATAGACTGGTGCACAGCCCGGTCCTGGGCCCCTCTCCGATTTCTGGGCCTGTTGACTTAGCTGCCCACTTGGCGGGAGGATCCAGCCACATGGGGAGCTGGCTGTCCATATACCTGTCCATCTACTGGCCACACTAGCCTTTCTACCCCAGGTGCTCTCAGGCAGAGGTGGGGATCAGAGACCCAGGTGACCTAGATTTAGGCTGCGTACTGGGGGATCTGAGGAAACCTGCCCCCTTGCTTCCCCTTTGTGGCTAGGGCAAGGGGAGCCACACTTTCCAGGGAAAGGGACAGACCCTAAAAGCCCCCAGAGTGTGTTAGCTGAGGGTGAGTGGCCACAAGATGGACACCTGCAGGTTCCTCTGGCCAGTAGCCAGACCCTGGCTGGGTACCAGTACCCACCCATCACACACTCACATGGTACTCACAGCACTGCACACACACCCATGAACATGGGCATAACTGGACATGTGTGCACACAGCACACATATATGAACACAGCCACAGCTGAGTGCTCACATGCATGTGAGCACACCATACACACATGTGATCTGGGGCAGGCACATGCACACACTGTTCATATATAGACACCAACGTGGGCCAGAGTGCACATATTGCACGTGCAAAACATTTACATGGACATGCACGCGTGTGCAGGTGTATTCCTCACAGTGACCAATGGAGTAGGTCTTCAATGTCAGCGACGCTCATTTCAGTAACTAAAGTGGACCTTGGATTTACCTGACTTGGATGAGGTCTGTGTGGAGCCTCTGGTACCACATGATGAACAAAGAATAAAATTTCACTTCACTCATATCGGGTCATTTCGTAAAGGCGACACACTCAGATGATGCCCCAAGCGGTAGGTCTGATCACCAGGATGATGCCCTGGACTTTGGGTACAGGAAGAATCTCCCATAAGAGGGCCAATCAACAGGGACCCTTCTGGGTGGAGTCACCTGGAAGGTCACTCTCCATGCTCAGGCTCAGCCCTGAATCAGGCTGGGTGGGTAAGATGAACTTTGGGAAGCTCTGAGAAGTAAGAAGCTGGGGGCAGGGCCAGAGGAGATGAAGAATGACAGCTAAGCCAGTGACATCAGCACCTTTGCAAACAGGTCCTAGAGAGGGTGTTTTCCCTATAATCATTGGATGTAGTGTGTCTCCCCTTAAAGACACTCAGTGCATTTAAGGTAATTGAATAGGCTCCTGCTGGTTTGGCTCAGTGGTTAGAGTGTCCGCCCGTGGACTGAAGGGTTCTGGGTTCGATTCTGGTAAAGGGCATGCACTTCAGTTGTAGGGTCAATCCCTGGCCCTGGTCAGGGCATGTGCAGGAGGCAAGCAATAGATGTGTCTCTCTCACATCGATGTTTCTCTCTCTCTCTCTCCCACTCTTTCTGAAAAGCAACGGAAAAAATATCCTTGGGTAAGGACTCAAAAATAATAACTGAATGTATCAGTTTTGGAACTTTCATTAAATGCTTGATAAGTAAGTAGATGTAAGTTGCCCACATATTCACTGTGACAGTCAAGTGTGACTATCTGGAGAAACTTGGTGGGGGGAGACGTGATCCAAGTGCAAGTGGAGGGTTGGCTCTCTGACTGTGCCCTTTGCCATCCACTCTTCTTCCTGGCAGAGCCCCCAGGGCTGCTGGATGGTTATCCCAAGACCACACCCAGATGCTGTGCCTCACACCCAGAGTCTGTGCCCACTGCCCTCAGCAGGCTCACCTTTCAATCCCTCTCTACCTGCTGACTTGGGCTGCAGGCAGGAGGCAGGTAAACTGTCCAGCCTGGGGGACATTGTCCAAGTAGTGGGGATGCTCTGTCATGATACAGTCAGTGTGAAGGCAGAATGGCCTGATGAACAAGGCTCCAGAATGGGGGGCCCCTCTGCTGAGGGACCAGCACTCCATGGGCAGATGGGAGACTGAGGCCTGGGGAAACTAATAGAGACTAATGAGGACTTCCATCCCTAATAGGTCTTCCAGCCCTGCCTGGCCTCCAGCTTTCCTGGGGAAGGAGCTGCTGGGAAGGTGGAGATAACATTTCAGAGGAGAATGTGACTCATTCAGGCAGATCTGTCTCCTTGTCCCCATGGCCCTTCAGAGCAAGGCAAAACCAGGGCTAGTAGTGTGGCCCAGTCATCAGGAGCTGGGGCCAGGCGTGTGAGCCTCGCCCTGCAATGCTGTGTGTCCAGGGACACAGTTTGGCCTCTCTAAGACTCAGTGTTTTTGTCTAAGAAATGGGGAGAATGCTAGAGGCCCCACAGTGTGGATCAAATGAGCTCGTGTTGGCTCCTGAATGTGGCTCCTTAGCTGATGTTACCATTGCTATTGCACAGGCCTCCTTGGGCCACCCCCCAGTCCATCTGGTCCCCCAGGGCTATGGTGGGCAGCTGTTGCCTCTGTGCTTCTATGGGGCCTCCAGACCTGGCCTGGGGTTCAGGGAGGGGAGTTCCTGGCTGTGCCCCCAGAAAGTCCAGCCAGGCATGCTCTGCCTGACTTCCTCGCCCAGCCCAGGTCCCACACTCAGCCTCGGTTCCCCATGTCCATGAGCACGGCCCCGCCCCACCCCAGTCAGACAAATCCCTTCCCTCCGCTGAGGCTCTGCTGAACCAGGTTGGAATTTCTCAAAAGCAAACAAATAGGCGAGCTCAGAGTTGTGGTTTTCAGAGCTCAGATTCCTCGGTCTGTCTGAGCTGCACCAGGCCCCGCTGGCTGCCCACGGCAGGCTGGATGGAGCACAGGACTAAGCCCTCAGGACAGGGTCCCTGAAGCACCAGGCTGCCCCAGTTCCTTCTGCTGCCCAGAAAGGATGCCTGACCTGAAGTGGAAGGACCAGACGTCACCAACAGCTGGTGACAGTGGTCTGCTTAGGCGCAGCAAGTAGGGCTGGTGGAACAGGGTAGGTGAGGAGCAGAGGGGCCTGAGCTCAGAGGACCAAGAGGCCATCTGAGCAGGTGGTAATGTTGTCTAGGTTCAGGGGCAGGGCCGTGGAGGCCGTATGGGAACGTGGGTGGAGAGGCACGAGGCAGGAGGGCACCTCGAGGGGCCCACAGGGCTAGGAGGGAGGGCGGGGGTGAGGGAGGGCCCAGAGGGGGCTCTCGCCAGGTGGTCTTAATCTCCTCAGTGAAATAGGAGTCCTGGGGGCGGGTGGGGGAGGTGGGAGCTTGAGACAGCTGCCGGGAGGGGATGGCCTGACAGCCCTGAGGCCCTGGTGGAGCCCCTGCCGCTGGGCCCATTCTCTGGTCAGCCCCTGGATGGGTCCCTGGGCCGAGAGACTGGGAGCCGGTTCTTCCACCCACCCCTCCCCCTGGGCCTCTTCTGCCTTCATGGCTGAGAGGGTCTGGCCTACATCTGTGTGTAGGGGGTGGCCTGGCCCTCCCTGCTGTCTAAGTAGCCATCAGTGACTGGGTGGGACAGGGGCTGGGTTAGTTTTCCTCTATTGAAGCCCCCCTCTTGGGTCCCCACTAACCCACCAAGCTATCCCTGGCTCTGAGGTAATGCCAGTGAGGGGCAGGGAGGAGGAGTGAGGGGCCCCTGGCCAGGCCTGGACCCTCAGCTTCCTTCCAGAGCCAAGCTCTGGGACCAGAGGACAGAGGGAAGGGTCTGATGAATCTCCCCACCCCCACCATGCCTTGTTCTTTTCCTCTACCCACCAAGGGGCTTCCAGAGATGGGGAAACTGAGGCCAGAGGTGGGTGAAGTTATCCTTGGCTGCCAGTCATCTGGGACAGGAGGAGGCATGGGCAGCATGGAGGCACCAGCTGCCCCATCCTGCTAAGTGGATACTTGGCACCAGCCATGGGGGGGCAGACAGACAGACAGATGGATTCAAGCTTTCACTGGTGCCCCAAAGCCAACCCAGCCCCTCCCCCCAGGGTGTTTGCCAGGACCGAATGCACTCAGGCCTGCCCCATGCTAGACAGGCTGTAGGCCAGCACCTGGCTGTCTCAGGCCTTGCTGGGAACAGCCAGGACCTGAGGCCAATGCAAGTGCCTGAGGTGCCCACTGGAGAAACTGAGGCAGCCCCCTGACAAAGCCAATGTGGAGCAGGGGCTTCCCTGGGCCTGCGGGTCCAGCCTGGCTCACCTTTCAACTCCATGCAGGCCCCTCTCCGAATAGCCTGCCTGCCTGCCTGGGTCCTGGCTCCCATCTGGGCCCCTGGCCATGAGTCCCCTCCTTCCTGGCTCCGTGCCATGGTTCCGCCCCCACCAACAATTAAATCCATCTCAGGACTGCACCCTCTGGACCTGCTGGGCCCTTTGCTCTGCTTTGCTGTTTCTGCCTGTTCCTTGAGCCTGTGGGTATAAGTGGCAAAGCAGGACCAAGCCGTCTGGGTGAATGGCTTCAAAGATCCACTAGTAGGTGGCACATCAGTGGGGCTAAGCTATCCCTCAAGAGCTGGACCCACGCTGGGACTCGGGAAGTCAGCCCTCCGAGAACCCCTTCAACTCAGCCCCCAGATAGCTCCCTCTCATGGCTTCAGATATCACTATTCCCCTAAGCACCTCCCACCCGTCCCCACACATTTGAGGAAGGATGACCATTGGTAATTCTCACCTTAGAGGGGATTTTGGCAGATTCACTCCTAACATCCGCTAAAAACAGCCAGAGTCTTACTTCAGGGGAGAGTACCTTTCCATCTGAGAAGGTAGAATGGGTCAGTACCCTTCAGATGTCCGCAGAGCTGTCCTGGGGCAGAGGAAACAGCATGGGTCTAAAGGCAGAAAGATCTGGAAGGGGATTGTTGCTCCCAGATGAAAAGCTATGCAATTGTCAGGGCTGCCTGGGAGATAAGCAAAGGGGTGGCCATGGGGAAGGGAGGAGGGCGGTGGGGATGGTGTAGGCCATAGGGGGACACTGAGCCATAGGCACTGAATCTGAAGGGCATTTTCCTGACTCCAGCTTTGAGCTCTGTCTTTACTTCCTGGGGATGAGGCCCCGTCTATACTCAGCATGAGTGTTCTCTACCGGGCGTCTGCCCTGGAGCAGGGGCCCAATGCCCCATGGCCTGGAAGCTTTGGACTTCGGGCCTCACTCTCCTTGTCTACAGGCCCAAGCGGGAGTCCAGGCCCTCCTTGGTAGCCCAGGACTGGGGGCAGTGAGGAGTGACTGTGTTATGGATCAGGGGCAAGGGCAGAGGTCCAAGATTGCAGCAGTGAAAGACACTTCCCAGGTCAGCCTCGGGGGTGTTGCTGTGAGAAGTGAGCATGATCGTTGGGTACCTAGCACCGTGTCAGTAAATTATACCTGCTAAGTACATGCTTCACGAAGCAGCAGTGGTCATTGTGTAGGTGCTGAGGATATTGCCCTGGTGTCCGGACACTACCCTCTTGGTATGGCATGTCACCTCCTCCATTCTACATGTGCTGTCTTTCTTAATGTAGCCCCAAGTGTCCCTGGCTCTGATATTGAGGCTGACTGTCTCCAAATAGGTGCCCAGGTCCTTCTAGACCTCCTTCTAGCCCTCTACTCCACACCAGTTTGTTTATGGCTTGGACACACCCCCAGGGTAGCTCCCCACAGCCGCTGTGGACAGCTAGCATCAAGCATCTTAGATTTCTGACAAGGGGACCTCCCACCTGGTGGCAGCTGATACCTGAGCCACCCCACCCAGTGGCAAGGGCCAGGGGTGAGTGACCTGGCTGGAGACAGCTGCTGTGGGAAAATCCCAATGTCACTCACACTGATGCCAGAGGGGAGACTGAGGCACAGAGCAGGGCAAGGCCTCAGGCGCCTACGAGGGGCCTTGCCTGCTACAGTCCTGTCACACCCCAGCCTGGCCCTGCCCTTGGTGCCCTGCACACCTCTGCTGTCCATCCACTAGCCCAGGCAAAAAATGGCCATTTCCTCCAGCCCCCGCCCCAGGGAGCGACACGGAGCTGGCAAAACAAACAGGCCATTCCTCCTGTGGCCGCTGGCTGGTGATGGATGGCCAGAAGGTCTGGCCGTGCTGATGGACGACCGCCCATCATGTGTGGGCCAGGGGCGGGGGGCCCAGGGAGGCCTTGGACACAGGCACAGACACACACTCATGAGCTACGGTGCTGGCCTTGTCCCAAACTGAGACCTTCCTCAGCCAGAGGCCCAAGCAGACGAAGACCTGGGCAAGTCAGTTCCCCCAAGCCTCAGTTTCCCCATCTGTGTGCAATCTAGGCCCCCATCATGGGTGGGAGATAGGCCAACATGACAACATACCTGATGGTGGGATCGTCTGCCCATGTACCCTGTGAGATTTCTACCTGTTGCCCAGATGTCAAGAATCCCCTCCTCAGCCTCTGTGCTCTAGGCCTGGTCGGGCTGAGGTCCTCTGAAGCTTTTCTCAGCAACTGAGTGTGTGCACATGGGCTCAGGCGGTCTCCACAGCCTGGGACCCCCCGCAGAGCCTGAGCTGAGGGCAACTGGTCAGGGAGAAAAGGCCCTGAGCTCAGGGTGGGGTGGGGCAGGCACACCAGGAGGGGGTGAGGCTTGTGGGGCTCCGAGTCTCACAGTCTGGTGGGCCTGGCTGCACTGCACTGCCCCAGAAAACCCCAGGGGTCTTCTGCCCCAGTCAGCCCAGCTACAACCTTAACCAGCCCCTGTCTATTGGGGCCAGGGATTGTCACCTTACTGTACAGATGGGAAAACTGAGGATTGGGGAAGTTCTGGCTGGAGAGAATACAGGCCCAGGCTGGGGTGGACCCTGCTGGGCACTCCTTAGCCCTGCCACACCCATCTGATGGCAAACCCTACCAGGCAGGGTGGGCTGTGCCCACAGCCCCCAAGGGGGCCACGGCTGACATGCCTTTAGCCTAGGCAGACTCAAAGACCTCCTGGCCCTCACTGCCGGCCACCTGTGGGCCCAAGGGATACCCTGCTACCCAGCCTGAGGCCTGTGGTAGCATAGCCCACCCAGCTGGTGACCTGCTGGAGAGGAAGGGGCAGCTGCGACCAGGCCTCTGACCCCCAGCAGCTCAGCCCCACTGAGAGCACGTCTGGCTGAGAGGAAGCTTCTAAGACCCCCACTTCCTGACACTCAGAGTAGGCTGTGGGGGGGCTTACACTTCCCTCCAGAGCCCCCAGCCCTGCCCTCAGCTTCTCCAGCCGGGTCCCAAAGTCCTTCAGCTGTTTGTTTCCTGGGGCAGAGGGTGGAGGGGGATCTGGGGTCAGCAGAGGCAGGAAGCCCCATTGAATGGGGTGTGAAGACCTGGTGGGTGAGGGGCCTGGGCGGAAGGGGAGAGCTGGGCAGAGCAGGGACTTTCTCTGGACAAGGCTGCCCACAGAGCAAGGTTGTGGCATCTACTATAAAACCCTTCAGGTAGGCTGGCCCACTGGTTCAAGGCCCTGCGAGCACGAGATGGGCCTGCCTCTGCCGCAGCCAGCATGATCCTCTGATGAGGCGGCAGCTTCTAGAGGCAGATCAGAAATGCCTGGGGTCACCTGCCCCCACAGAGGTGGGCTCTGGGGGCAGCAGGCGACGCCAGAGTGGGGGTGTCTGAAGGAGAAGTCTGTGGGCAGGGGCCTGGGGTCCCGGGTAGAGGCTTTCAGGCTCTCTGCCTGGTGAGTTTGGACTGTGCCTACTAGGCTGGGTGAGGCCGAGACATCCTTGCCCCTCCATGTGGCTGGGGCAGGAAGTCTGGGTCTGGCCTGGGCTGGCAGAATGGGGGCAGGACCAAGGCGTCCACGTGGGGCAGGAAAAGTCCCTGGACTCCAGGAGGGATGGGTGGCCTCCAAGGGGCCATTTCCTCCCTGGGAATATCCTGCTGGGCAGCAGGAGGGAAGAGGGCTCCAGTCCAGGAAGGCAGGAAGGGCCTGGGGCTCAAGTCCCCTCATTCCCTCGTCCCCTCATCCCCTCAGGCAGGTCCCAGGAGGGAATGAGCTACTGGAAGTCTGAGCCTCTGGAGCTCCCCACCTACCCCAACCTGGAGCTGCTAGCCCCCAACCCCCTCTCTAGGCTGAGCTCCTGGTTTCCAACACTGTCTGCTGTGTCATCCTTCCACGGCCAGGAGCTCAGACCCCAGTCCCGTTTCAGTTCCCCGTATGAACCGTGGCCAGAGCCCATGCCTCCCATGGACATGCAGCTGTGGAGAAGAGGGCCGGGAGCCTGGGGAGAGGCCCACAGGCAGCAACCTATGCCTCAGAGCTCAACCCAAGCCATCAGGCCGGGCCTGGGCAGACAGCCCAGCCCCAGCTGCCCCTGCTCCGGGCCCCGGGAGGGGTCAGCAGCCCAGCACCCCCCCAATGGCCTAAATATAACCTGAGCAGGCGCCTGGCCGGGAATAGAGACCTCTGTCAGCTCCCAGCAGGTGTTGGTGGGAGGAAGGTCAGCGTGATTGGCAGGGGTGCCGGCCAGGCAGGCAGCCAGACATGGGTCATGTGAATGTTGGTGGCAAGGCCCAAGGGTGAGGCAGCGTGTCCTCGCAGGACAGCTGAGTGCCCAACCTGCTCTGCTCAGAGCAGCCCTGGACCCTGCCCTCACGCCCTGAGGCTTCTGTCGGCCCCTTGGAGGGTAGGCCTGCCCTGCACCGACCGTGTGGCTGGCCCTCAGCACAGTCCCACCCTTCCGCTCTGGCCCACAGCCTCAGTCCTCACCTGTCCCCTTCATCCTCGGGCCCTGTCCTGCCCTATATGTTCATCCTTGTACCACCCCATGCCAAGCCCCTCTTCTTCAGGCTGTTCTGAGCTGACAACTATGTGGTAGAGGAAGCTTGGCCCCAGTGTCCCCTGGATGCCCTTCTGTCCCAGCCTCAAACTGCTCCTGACCTGATAGTCAAGTGAAGTCCTTTGAGCCCCACATCACTGGGATCTGGGCTCTGAGGAAGGTGGGCTCAGTGAGGGACAGAGCCCCTGCCCCCCAACCTCTCAGCTGCCCTCCCCAGCCCCCTCAGAGAACATTTTGGATCCCTGGTCCCACCTTGGCCAGTCTCCCAAGCCCAGTGCTGCATCCCCCCCTGCTGGGCGAGTCCTGGACACCAGCAGCCTGCCCTGAAATATGGCTCTCCCCGGCAGCCCCTCCACTCTTTCCCTGAAGCACAAGCCTTCTCTCCCACTACCTTTGTAGAAAGGAAACTGCACGTAAGAATCTGCAAATATACTGAAAGGCCAAGCAACCCAGGAGAGATGGGTCCTTCCAAGTTTTCCAGTGTGGTTAATTCCAGTTATTTGAATCCAAACCAACAGTTTCTACCCTCGCTTGATTGAAGTCTCATGCAAAGCCCCTGTAGCAGGAGTGGCAGGTGCTGGGGAGGGGAGCCCTCTCTGAGGCACTGCAGGGTCCAGTGGTCTGGCCTGACCTCAGAAGGGCATGGGGGGGGCAGGCACAGGTAGTGGGGAGACTGGAGGCTGATGAGTCCAAGACACCTGCCGCCACTAACCTCCACCAGGTGTTCGTAGATTGAATAAGCTAGCGTTTGTCCTGCACCTATGATGCTCCCAGCACTGTGCTCACCATATGACACATGTCACCATCCCAGAGGTCAGAATCCTGGAACCTTGGGCTCTAGGAGGAGCCTTGGGTCCAGGGACTCTTCGTCTGAAAGGAAACCAGCTGTACCCTCCAGCCTGCACTCCCCCTGCAGCCCCCTGGGGTCCTCTGGCCCTGCTCTCATGCTCCTAGTGATGAGAAGCTCACTCCCCAGGGGCAGCTCTTGGCATCCATGTCAGCAGGCTTTGCATTTCTCGCTTTGCCGGTTGGCAGGTAGAAAGCCCATCCCTGGAGAGCCAGCAGGGCCAGCACAGGGGGCGATCCTTGGTGTGGCAGGAGCTTGGGTTAGGGAGGCAGGAGGGGCTACACCGGGGAAGGCTGGGCGTTGGCTGAGAGTGTGGAGCCTGCACAGCCCCTTCCAGGCTGCCCCTCCCACCCTGCCCCTCAGGACCCCAGGAGGGCGGGACCCAGCTCCCAGGCCCTGCCTGCGCTGGACATGGTGGCGGAGGCTGCAGCGTGGGCTTATTTGTTCTTCGTCTTGTTTTTCCGGTTTGGAGCCTGGGTGCCCAAGCGGGGCTAGGGGCCTGGGAACCAGCGGGGGTGGGGGGAGGAGGGGGCCCTGGCAGGGGTGTGGCTGAGGAAAGGAACTGGGCCTGGGCGCAACACCATCCTGGACCCTGCCTTGCGGCCACTTTCCTGCCATATCTGCCCTCACCTCCTGGCAGGTGGGAGAGCTCCACCCTGAGCCGCTGGGGTCACGTGGGCTTCGAAGAGAGGGCCTCGTCCTCAGGCCACCTGCCCCTACCACCTGGCCCAGTTGCAGGCCTGGGAGAGGCCCCAGGCTGCAGCCTCAACGGGACTTCTGGGGTCAGAGGGCCTGGGGTGGGAGCAGGTTCCCGAAAGCAGGTAGCTTTGGTTCTTGGCCCCCTTGGCCTTCCTCTGGGAGAGACCTGGGTAATGGGCTCTGTGTGGGAAAACAGTGGGGACAGTGGCAGTGAACAGTGGCTTGAGGATCCAGAGTGTGATGCTCTTGGGGGAGGCACCTCCCATCTGCACAGCACTGTCTGCCCTTGTTTTAAATCCCTGTTCCTCTGCTGCCTACGCGTGGGGCCCTGGACCTCCTATGTCCCTGGAGAGATGGACGGGGCCCTTTGTCCTTCCTCTCACCTCCTGTCCTCCTATCCCAAGCCTTGCAGCCTGCCTCTTCTCCCCCCTCTAGCCCCTGCTGCCTCAAATGCCTAGGGCGCCCTCTCCTTTCCCCCACTCAAATTCTGCCCACCCGCGGCCCCCAGACATACATGGGAAAACTGAGGCCCAAGGCGCAGGAAGTGCTGACATGAAGCAGTAATGGGTGGATGGTCGGAGCTCTCCTGGGGGCTATGGTGGCAGTGGTGGGCGGGTGCTGGCCGTGCCCACCGGGCAGGCAGTGACTTCTGGGCAGCCTGGCTTCCTGGGTGGGGCTGCTCTGCAGACTCCAGCCCCCAGTAGACACAGTTCCCCAGGCCCCAGTCTATTGGGGCCAATAGACAGGGGTCTACCTGCAGCCCTGAGAACCTGGCTGGACAAAGGAACTGGAGACAATATTCATGCCCCTGAAGTGGTGCCCACTGTGGGAGTGGCTCCCACCAGCTGCCCTTTCTCTGTGCGCTCCGTCAGGGCACCCGGGCTCATCACCCACCTGACACTATCTTCATTTCAGAGCTAGGGAAACCGACTCAGGGTGTCTGTCCAGGCCTGGCAGTGAGTCCCTTCCTGCCCTGTGCTGTCCACCCACCCACCCAGCCCCTTCACCCATGGTTTCTAGTGAAGTGAGGAAGCAGGGCCAGGCCTGGTATTGCTGGAGGGTGAGGGGTTGGGGGTACACTAGTGAGCTTCCCAGGGGCTAGATATGAGGCACATAATCCCCCCTGTCAGGGGAGGGGGATGAGCAGCTGGGGTTGGAGCCATTTTGGGTTTCACTGTTCAGGCCCCAGGGCGTTTTGAAGGGTGCATAGGAGTTCACCAGGGCAGAGGGCCAGTGAGAAGCGGACCTCGGTCAGGCGGGGAAGCCAGGGCTCAGGGTGAGCAGGCAGCACCCCACCCTGGAAGCAGGGGACTGGGATTCACACTCAGGTCTGTCCTCACCCAGCTATCCAGAGCTCCATCCCTTCATGGCCCAGACAGGAAGGCCTTGGGGGCCGGGGCAGAGTCAAGGAAGGAGGCTGCATAGTGTGGCTGGCTGTACCTTTCCCCGTGGCTCTGGAAGGGCTGCCCCTCTCTTGGCCTCGGTTTCCCATCTGTAAAATGATGGACGGCCCCTGAGGAGACTCTGGCCCTCACAGGCTCTGCGGCATGGGTGTAGGAGTATGGCACCACCCACCAGCTGAGCCAGAGCAGGGACACAGTGCAGGTGCTTTGAAAGCTGGGGGCCCCGCTAACTGGGGTTGTTAGGATGGCCCACCCTGGAAGAATCCATGGAACATCTGCGTCCTCACTCCCCACATTCCCAGCTGGTCCTGGGCTGGCGCAGCCCCCAAAACATTTCTTAGAGATTAGGCCTTAATCCTGTCAGACCCAGTGGGACCCCAGCCTCCCTGCCCGGTGCTCACCCATCAACCCAGCCCCTCCACCCATGGTGCCCCAGCCCTCAAGGCCCTGGGAGGCTCCCAGCCCGAAGATGGCTCCATTAAGTCCCCAGGTGGGTCTTGGAGCCTGGGCCACTCCCAGACCAGCTCTGCTCAGCCTGAGCCAAGCTTCAGGCCCCCCTGTTGCCCAGGTGACTGGGAGTCCCTTCTGATGTGGAGGCAAAGACCCCTGGCATGATGCTGGTTGAAGCCAGTTGCTGCACACACATGCATGCTCTCACTCCCGTATCCCAGGCAGGCATCGCCAATAGAGCCCAGATCTCCTGCTCCAGGGACCCAGAAGCTTCTGGTTTCTCAACCCTGAGCTCCAGGTGGCTTCTGCCAGTGGGTCAAAAGCAACACAGCCACTTGCCTACCCTGATGGCAAGGGGAAGGACAGTCTGGTAGCATCAGGGAAGGCCAGCCCTAGAGGGGCTCAGGGCTCCTGAAGGGCTTCACATTGTGCTAGAGGCCCGAGAGAGAGGGACCAGCAGAGTGGGGAGCCAACACCAGGCCCCCGCCCTCCATGTTGAAGCTGCCCTTGGCTCTGACCCCTCGAAAAAGGTCCTGCCTCATGGTCCCTCCTGTCCCACTAGAAACCGCAGCCCAGGGAGGGGCAAGGTTGGTTCACGGAAGGGGGTTGGGGTTCTGCTCTGACTAGCCCTACCCCCAGGAGGCCAGGGTGGGAGCCTTGGCGCAGCTTGGGCTCCAGAAACATTTGTTTTAAGTCTTAAAATATCAGGTTCCTACATCACGGGGCTTCCCTGGGGGCCTCCGGGCAGGCGGGAGGGATTTCAGGAGTAAGAAGATTCCCCCTCTGGCCCCCACCCCACCGGCCTCTCTGCCTGCCCCTTGGCCTCAGCTGAAGCCAGCCAAGTGTTTGGAGGGGGTGCCAGCTGGGCCCCTACTCTCTTGTTCTTAGGAAAACTCCAGTTTTCTCACATCAAACCCCAGTCTTCAGAGCCCCTCTAACTCCTCAGAGAACTGGAGAGGGTGGAGGCAAAGGTCTTGGAGGCCTCAGTCTCCCCCACAGAGCACAAACATGCTCCAATAGGACCTGTGGATGCTTTCAGCCAGGGACAGTTCAGATGGGGAAACTGAGGCCTGGAGAGGATGAGACCTCTCATCCACAGTGTGGAGCACCCTGGTGTCCAGCCCTATGATGGATGCAGGGCTACTAGAAAGTAGTCTTGATAAGATGAGGACATCACATTGATGCTGGGCCCAGCATTTGAGTGACTTCCCAGGGACAGGGATGCTTGCATGGGGTCTTGAAGGTTGAGTAGGAGTTTTAGGATGGTTCTGGTTCTGGTTGGGAGTTTCCCTGGATAGAAGACAAGCATGAATAGGACCAGACTGGAGGGTACCTGGGGAACGGGGGGGCCTGGAACACAGGCCCAGGCAGGGGGCTGGCCCGGGTGCCAGATGAGGGTGGGGTGGGGGCTCAGAACAAACTTGAGGACCTGCTGCTTCGGGGACAAGAGAGCCCTCCTGGACAGTGGTTCAGCCACTCAGCATGAAGGTGGCTCCCTCCTACCTCTGCTGCCCCTGGGACCACTGCCCGGAGAAAGGAACAGCTCCCAAGGCCCGCCCATTCCCTCCCAGGCAGACCACCGGCCTCGGCCCGAGGGACCAGCCTTGGCGCAGAGCGGGAATTGGAGCCAGGCAGCAACAGCTGGCCCCACTCGAACATCCCCCAAGGGCCACTGCCTTTGTTCCCAGGCCCCCAACCCAGCCGTTCCCAGGCTGCACCCCACCCCCAAAACACCCAGGCCAGAGGAGGCTGTGAGGGACCACCTGCTGGGAAATCTCACCTACCCCCTGGCTACCAGGCCCAGGCTGGGGGAGGCCAGCATGGCCCCTGACTTGTCCCTCTGCCTGCATTCATGGACTCGGTCTCCCTGCAGGAATACACATTCCAGACAGTGCAAGACCTTGGGGAGACCTCTCCAGCCAGAGGGGATGGGGTGCAGGGAAGCCATAGCTCTGGGACAGTTGCCCACAGATCTGTGTGGGGGCAGAAATACATCAGTTTGGCCCTGGCTGGGTGGCTCAGTTGGTGGAGCATCGTCACGTGCACCAAAAGGTCGCCGGTTCAGTTCCTGGTCAGGGCACATACCTAGGTTTTGGGTTTGATCTCTGATTGGGACACATATGGGAGGCAACACATGGATGTTTCTCTCTCACATTGATGTTTCTCTCTCTCTCTTTCCCCCTTCCTCTCTCTCTAAAATCAATAAAAACATATCCTAGGGTGAGGATTTAAAAATATATATATATCAGTCTGGTGGCTGCCATCCTTCTTGGTAGCACCAGTGGGATAAGTGTCCCCTTGCCTTCCTGGGGTCTAGTCTTAGAGAGTTCCGGGTAGTGCCCACAGATCCTGTGCTCCTGTCCTGGCACCCTCCCCACCCTGTGCACGGCCTGGACTGCCCATTTCTGTCGGTGGCCCGGACAGTAGACACCAGTGTGCCTGCGTTGCCTCCAGAGAGACCCGGGCAGAGCCCTCCCCCTACCTGTTCTCTGCCTTCCAGAGGATTCCAGACATGGCCACACTCGGTCTGTTGGCCTCTCAGAAGGGTGCCTGTCACTGTGCTCTTAGTTGGCTGCTTTTGAGTGTCCAACCACCTGGTTGTCCTGTCTGTTTTCAGGGCCTCCTACATCCAGGTTGGGGCAAGTTTCCAGTTTTACAGGTGGAGAAACCAAGGCTGTGAAACCGAGGCTGTGGCAAAAGCCTGAGGGTGGAGGGGGTGTCCTGTGGATCATCAGCATGGCAGGGATCAGGGCAAAGTCTTGGCAGGGGAAGGACAGTGGACAGACCCCTGAGACCATACCGTCACACTATCCTGCTTCATGGCTTGGGCCAGAGAAGGCAGGAGCCTGAGTTGTGCCCTCCCCCCGAGGAACCAGGTGCCCTGTCCCTGAGGGGCTGAGAGGTACAGTGGGAGGAGGTTTAGGAGGTTGTTGGCGCCCTTGAAAGCTGAGCCTGTGGCCAGATCTGGGAATGGGTGTCTGACCCCTCTGCGGCCTCCACAATCCGGAGAAAATCCTCGAGGCCAAGTTAATACCAAGACCAATTTTTATTTCAACAAAGTTAATTCTCAACAATGTGATACCGAGGGAGAGGGATTTTCCTGCCATGGGGGGGAGGAGAGCTGTGGTCCTGACACGGCGCCACCCCTCCCCCTCCCCCAGCTGTCCCCATGGCCAAGACGGGGGACAGAGCAGTTCAGGCTGCTCCTATGGGGGTAACCTCATCCCCCAGTTTTGCTTTCTCAGGTCTGCAGGCCTTGCAGCCGCTCCCTGGACCTGATGCCCTTCCTCCCTCACGCCCCCCCCCCACCACCAGTGGACCTCCAAACCCCTTACCTCTCTTATCTCCTGGCTGAGGGTAGGGTCCAACCCATCTGTGATCTGGGCAAGGGGTTCAGAAAGCTTCACCGAGGAACACACAAACTCATGTCCCTTGGGTCATACAAAGCTAGTGTACCCCCCAACCACTTCCAAGGGTGTGGCTTGGCCTGGCCTTGGCCCAGGGTGTTTGCTTTGGGGCTATTGGGGTGACAAAGGGCATCCCCACTTCTGCCCACCTCCAGGAGCCCGTAGGAGAGAGGAAGAGAGAGGCTCAGGTGACCTCACTGCCCCCTAGCTGAGCCTGGGCCCCAATCCAGAAGCTGCTCTCTGGCCCAATAATCAATGTACTGGTTGTGGGAGGGGTGGGAGCCCTGTCGGAAATTCCTGCTGATGGTGGCCGTGTGCACCCACCGCTCGCCCTGCCTCCCCGGCTCCTGCTCCTGCCATCCCTATCCCACAGGGAGCAGCCACTCGAGGCCTGGCCCGAAACAAAGCCCAGCCAGCACCCAGTGCCCTAGAGCCTCTCAGTGGGCACGGAGGGAGACTAGTGAAGGAGGGGGCACCCTGTGGAGGACAGGGGGACCCGTGCAAAGGTTAGAGGTACATCCGGTTGCTGGGACTGCCTACACTGGCCCCTGGGCTTCACTCTGAGGGTACTGCCCCAGGGCAGGGGTGGGGGCCCAAGGGCACCCTACGACAGGCCAAAGTCAAACCAGATGGGCTGGGGGCCTCGTGGGGCAGGCGGGCCATTCGTCACCGTTATCTGCCCCGCCGCCGAAATCACAAACACATTTTTAAGTGAAGGACTGGCTGCCACCGGCCTTCGAGCCCTGATGCCGCCCAGCTGTGGCCACAATGGGGGGGGGTAGGGTTGGGGGAGGGTATGGAGAGGGTGTGGGGGGGTAGCAAGCGTGGCCTGAGGGAGTAGTGCCTGCTGCCCCCAATATGCCCCCTAAGCCCCAGCTTAGACCCCTCCAGAGCTGGGGTGCAGGAACTGAGGAGCACTCCCAGCTCTGTCCTGGGCACCCCTGCCTTCTGCCTTCCTCCCAGAGCCTTGGCATCACAGATTCACCCTCTGACTCACACACTGATGTCAGGGCTACTTGGGGGGACAGAGGGGCTCCAGAGGGGCTCCAGGTGGGGAATATGCCTTCTACATGTGGCTGGTGTCTCAATGGTCATTTCATGGGATGGGGTTGGGGGCAAGACCCAGGGAGGCAAAGACAGAAATAGGGGCAGGTGATGGAAGGAGACAAGATGAAGGGAGTGTGAGCCTGGTGGCTGTCACCAGAGACCCACCCTGGGCGTCATACGAAGCCAGCTGAGCCTCCGCGGCATGGCTGTCTCACTCTTTCCATGGCGGGCTATGCAGGTGAGCATGGGTGCAGGTAAGGGTGGGGCTGGGATCCGTCTGGCCATCACTCTGGGAGCCAAATGCAGGTCCTGCCTGGCACCCTGGACCCTCAGGCAGGCCCACGGGGGTGGGAGGCGCCAGGAGAAATGGCCTGTGACGGGGGTGGGCATCCCAGGCGGGAAAGCAAACAGTGTCAGGGGCTAATGAGCGGGAACCGGGCCTGGGGCCGGGGGCCCAGGGAGGGGCACAGCCATCGCTCATCCTGACAGGCGGGCGGTGAGGGGGGGCTGGGGACCAGAGATGGAGGGGGAGCATGAGAGCCAACAGAGGGTCCCTTGGAGACCCGACACCAAACACAGACAGACAGAGGGGGGGAAGCCAGGAACCTTACCCCCCCCTCTGGCTCCCATCCCCAGCTGTGGCCTCAGGGGACCTGACTCCAGCATCTCCCCTGGTTGGCTGCCCCCTCCCCCACCTGAAGACTTAGCAGGACAAAGGAGACTGTGCAAGAAGGGGGGCTGAGCCTAGAACCAATGTATTGTACGCTGAGGAGCAGGAATCTGGGGCCTTGAGGCCCTGCCCCTCCCTGGGTCTCAGTTTCCCCATCTTTACAAGGCAGAGGAGGGCAGGCACGCTCTGAGGAGCCTTCCCTCTTATGACTTTCTACCATCATCGCTCCTCCCTCCTTGTGTACAGCCCCAGCTGCCCTCAAGGTCCTCACCCTTTTGGATAGTCCTCCCCCAAAACTGGATGCCTCCAACGGGCCCAGTAGTAGTAGGTGGGCTGACTCCATATCTGAGGGAAGTGGCCTCTCCAGCCCTGCACATTAAAGCTGCTGCCCCATTTCATACGTGGGAAGACTGAGGTACAGTGTAGGGAAGGTAGATGGATGGGTCTGACATCCCTGCACCCCAGCCCTGGCCCAAGCAGAACTGACTGAAGCTTTTTGCCTCCCATCTGCCCTGAAATATTAGGGTTTCAGAGCCCTCCTGAGACCCTCCTGGCCCAGCCCTGGCCCCAGTGCCCCAATGACAGCCTGGCTGGCTGAGTGGCCTGTAGGTGCCTGCCTACAGGGTGTCCAGGCCTCAGCCAGGAGGGAGGGGCAGCCATAAATTCACACTGCCAGTCGCCTGCAGGGTAAATGTGTCATCGACTGCACGATTTACAAGCGCACCCCTGGCCCGAAAGGCAGAGAAAACAAGCCTCTGTGTACACATGGCTCGGCGGGCAGGGCCGGGCGGCTGCTGGGGGCATGCGGGCATGGCGGGCCAGCAGACCATGCGCACAGGGGAGGTGTGAGGACACAGACAGGCTCTTGGGGGTGTGGGGACACGGACATGCTCACACAGGAAGGCGAGGTTGTACGTCTCTTATATAATTGCATCCTTATATAAACGCAGTGTTGCAATCGCATACACTCCCACGTCACAAGGTGGCACAGCATGCTGGGGACACTCAGTGGGCATGCCGCTCAAGCATGTGTGGTTAGCCTCGTGTTAGACCCATACCCTCAGAGGAGCCAAACCCGGGAAAGGGAAGACAGGAAGGCTCTCTGAATGCTTGCGCATGCATGTGGGTGCAGGTGTGTTTGTGTGCACATGCATGTGTGCACATGTGTTTTTGTGTATTATACATGTGCTTATGCATGCAGGTGTGCAGGTGCATTTGCACATGTGTTTACATATATGGGTATACATGTGCTTTGTGCATATGTTTGTGTGCATGTGTGTATATGCATGTGTGTGTGTGCCTTTGTGCATGCGTGTCTGCACATGTGTGTACCTTCTCATTCCCAGGCAGCCCATGAGGGGACCAGGTTGGGGGGACCAGGGTCACTGCACAGGGAGCAAAGCAGAGCGGGAGGCCAGCTGGCCCGAGGAGGACACGGAGATGAGGGGGCGCAGGCACAGGGCAGGTGGCGGGGCCTCAGTCCTGTTTGGGTCCCACCTGCTTTGACGGTGGGGTGTCTTGGAGGCCCTGCCGGGCCGGCCACTGAGCACACCCCAGACACCGATGCTAGAGAAGCGAGGCCATGACGCAGCCTCACCCCTTTACGGTCCTGCTGCCAAGCCCGCAGGCTGCCATGCCCGTCGTCCACCTTGTCCACCAGGACTCTGTAGGACGTTTCCAGGCTTGAGGCTCCACTGGTGCCAAACCCAGTTTCCTGCTGGGACCCAACCTGGCACAATAGCCCCAGCCTGAGAATGTGGGGCAGGGGGGACACTGAGTCAAGTTCCTGGAAACCCCAGGGAGCACTCAGAGGACTGTGAGGACTCTGGGAGAACCCAGGGAAGATGGAGAGGAGTTGGGGGAGGCTTTAGGAGGTCTTGGGAAGGATTTGGGGGGACTTAGTGACTCACAACAGCATCCCTGAAGTCTGGCAAGGACTTGGGGGCTTCGTGGAGTAGAGGCTGCAGGTCAGACTCAGCTGTCGATCAGCCTTAGCTGTCAACACCCTTCCATGGATGGTCTGGGGACATATTTGTCTTCTAGCCACTCCTCCTGCTGGCCTTGTCACAAGAGGCTCAGGAGGCCACCTGAGAGGATTCTGGTGGCAGCAGATGTCCAACCCAGGGAGAAGGGGCTGACTGATGTCCTAGAGACCACTGAGGCAGAACCATGGCACCCCCAAATAAGGAGAGGAAGCCCCACACCAAGGGCCCACAGAGCAGACACACCAGGGCCCTACTGAACAGGGACCTCAGACCAGGGACCCCCCCCGAGGTTCCCATAGCAGGGACGCATAGAGAGAGACATGAAGAACAGAGACCCCAAATGAGAGACCTGCAGCAGAGAGACCCACAACATAGGAACCCCCACCAGGGACCCCTCAGAGCAGAGGGTGCCTAGATGAGGCATTTACTGCCAGGAGAGAGAGAGCCAGGTTGTTGTCCCAAGTCTGCCCTCCTTTCCCATGAAGAAAGCTGATGGTCTCCTGCACCCATCGATGTGGACATCTCAGAATGGCACGTGCATGGGCTCCTCTCCCTGCTCTGGGTCTGTGTCATGGGTGCTCTTCCAGGCTCGCCCCTAGGCTTCGCTCCTGCAGGGAGGCAGGGCAGCCCCAGTGCTGTAAGCACCTTTAGTGGGCACACAGGGGCACTGGCAGGCATGCTAGGACAGGAGGTTGTCAGGGGGGCCCACCCCTCCCAGCCCTGCCTAGACAGAAGCTCTTTCCTTAGTCGGTGCAAAGACTGGCTGGAATTCTTCAAGAGCATCTTTAAATAAACAAAGCATAGAGAAAGCAACCCCCCCAATACAAAGCACATCAAATAGGTCTCTCCGCAGACACATGGCAGAGCTAGGCCTTTGGTCCCTACACAGGCACCTCCTCAGAACTCCTCCCAAGCCTGTGCACCCCCCTCCCCTTAGGAGCACCACTGCCCAGCTATGCCCTGGGACCCTCACCCCCATATCCCCCAACCTCTAGCACCAGGCTGCAACCTCCCTCTTGGGGGTGGGCATGCCAGGCCTATCCACATACCTGGGCAAGAGAACTGGCTGCCTTGGGGACCCTCTATTTCTCTGGGGTTGTCCATTAGGCAAAGCTTGAAGGATTCCCTTCCAGACCCTCACACCTCTGAGGGTTTCTTTACCCGAGTAGGGGCACAGTGACCTTGTGGGGATGGCCCCAGGATTCTGACTGGGACAGAGGTGGAGAAAGCAGCACTTGGGCAGGTGGGGAGGGTTGGGAAGGCTGGCGCCTCCCCTCCCCCACCCCTTGCCACATGAGGGTCTGTCTGACCCAGAGCCCCTCAATTTGTCCCACATGCTTAAACAGGGTGAGATGAGCCCCTGAGGGACACCGGAAGTAGGGAGCTGGCCAGTCTCCTTGGGCTGACCCCACCAGGAGGGGTGGAGGGAAGAGTGGGGTGTTTATGTTGTGTGGTCTGGGGACCAAGGGACCTGCACCCCAGCCCTCCCTCACACAGCCGGTGGCCTCCAGGCAGGGCTGCACACTGTTGGGAAAAACAGTGATTGAGAATAAATAAATGAGTGGGTGACGGCTCCTCCTGCACATTCAGGCACCCTCCGCCCTCTCCCTCCTGCAGGCTGAGCTCAGCAGACCTCTCAGGCCCTTCATCCCCTGTCCTTTCCCTGGAGAGGTGTCTCCGGACAGCACAGAGCTGCTCCCTCAGTCTGGACTCCCCAGGAGGCCTTCCCAGTCCCCCTGTGGACACACCGGTCAGTGCTCTAGATGTCTCAGGGAGAGGGGCAACTCAGGAGGTTTTTTCTGAGGGTCAAGGGGACTGTCCGAGTGACAACACCCAGGCCAACCCATGGGACACTCAGTGCCTCTCTCAGGCCCAGAATTCCAAGAGCTCCAAAAGTCTTTCAAGATGAGCAAGTCCCCGTCCCCACCCTCACCACTCTGAGACAAGCCACGAAAGACTTCATGGTGGACACTGTACATTTCCTTGTGTCCAGGTGGCCTTAACTCTGCCACATGAGCCCTGAGGGCTTGTCTGCAGGACAGGCCACCGGAGCAGAGTTCACTGAGGCCAGCCTGGCTGGGATTGGGGTTCTGGACAGTGGGGGTGCTGAGCACATCCTGCAAGTCCTGGGAGCACTCCCATGGGCTCTCTCAAGCCTTGGCCACTAAGTACTGACCCCCAGGGGGTGCGCACACCTGTGGAGGGGGCCCCACCTGGCCCATCTCTCAGCACCCTTTGTCCAGTTGGCCTCAGCACCCTGGGGGGTGGGGAGGTGACAGGAAAGCAGGTCGGAAGGAGGGACAGATGGCATTTCCCCTGAGGCAAAGTGGACCCCTGAGAAGGCTTCACTGAGGACCACTGACCCCCAGTCCCTGCAGGGCCAGCCACTGGGTCTCCTAATAAGACAGGACGTCTCCCTGTAGACAGAGAAGATGAGGGCAGTGACTGTGCATCCAGTGTAGACAGCACGGGGTGTAGACAGCTCTGGGTGTGTGACTGTGCTCGGGAAAGAGAGGTCGAGGCCAATGGATGCCCCGAGGGCTGTTTAAGGAGGAAGGGGCACAGCTAAGGCCAGGCCTGGTTACCGGGACCAGTGACCCCCAAAGGCCCCCCTCAGCCTGGGGGCAGTGAGGGGAGAGCCCCTTGCTGATTTATGGTCCTCCAGGGTAGACAGGAGTTAGGCTGCTAAGGCCTTGCTCCCTCCCTCCTCCTCCTCCCAGCTGGGGGTCAGCTGGGGTAGGGTGGCTCTCAGCTGGTTTCCAGATGGGCCTGGTGGAGGGAGCACCCAGGGGTGGAAAGCCAGACACCCTGAGTAAAGACGCCTGGTGGGTGTCAGCCGGCCCCATAGCTGCCTTTGTCTCTCTCTGTGGTTGTCTTTCCATCTCTCTGCCGGTCTCTGTCTCAGGCTCTGTCTCTGTCCCATGCAGCCCCCCTTCACCATGGCTGCCTGGGTGGGTAGGGGTGGGAGCTGGTGATTTATCACCCACTGCCTGTCTTCTATCGGAAACGCCGGGGGTGGGCGCAGACTGTGCAGTGAGCTATGGGCCCCCAGGGCTCTACCACCCACCCCAATGTTGTTGCTCTGTCTGGTCGGCGGGTGCACCCCCACCACCACGACCTGGCCAGGGGTTCGGTCCCCCAGACCTTCCCAGGGCCTCCTCCGCCGGCCTTACTCAAGTCTCCGCCCAGTGAGTGGCCAGCCCCTCCCCAGGCTGCAGGGGGGCCTCTGGAGGACCCCTCCATCCCTTCCCCCACCACCAGGTTGGTCGGGAAGTGGCAGAACCTCTGTTCCAGTCCGCTAGGGAGCCCCCTCCAGGCCTCCTACCCGGCGGCATCTGAGGCCAGCCCCTCACTGTCGCCCCTTCCCGTCCCGCAGCCTCTCTGCCCACCCCCGCCTCGGTGCACACAGCAGGGGCTCAATAAGTGTTTTCGGAGCAAACAGGCGTCGGGAGGGCGGAGGGCACACCTGGGCTGACCCCCCCACCCCTCCGCCCGGCGGAAGAGGTCCCTTATCTTCCCGGTTGACGGGCTGTCAGCAAGCCCGGGGCGGGTGGGGGGGCAGGGAGAGGGAGGGGAGGGGCGAGGGGAGGGGAGGGGGGAAGGGGAGGGGCGCGCTCCCCTCCCCGTCCGTCAGCAGCCCACGGCGCACCCCTCCCCGCCCCCCTGGGGTGTGCCACCCGCCCGCCCCTCTCGGCGATCCACAGCCCGCCAGCCTGGGCAAGTCCCCCGTTTTTTGGCCCCCGTTTCTCCGCGGGCCCTGGCTGCCCGCGCCCGGCGCCCACCTCGCCGCCCGCCCGCGGCCAGCGTTTCTGCAGATCGCGAGCGCCCTCTGGTGCCTCGGGGCCGCGGCGCGCGAAGGGAGGATGGGACGGGGTGCGGGGCAGCACCCATTTCACGGATGAGGACTGGCCCAGGCTCCCAGCGGAAGGTCGCAGCAGTGTCTGCCTGGGGATGCCGTCCGGCCCGGCGGGGGCTCGCTCTGTCCAACCCTTTGGCCGGCCACTCACTCGCTAGCTGGCCGCATGAAGGCCTGGGATGGGGCTTGAGCCGCTGGCGGACCTCAGGGGCACACGCCTAGCTGGACACCGTTTCCTGCGCCGTGTGTCAGGGAAGCTCCCTGCGGAGGACATGCTCGAGTGGGACCTCGAGTAGTGTGGACAGAATTACAGCAGGAAGGCACAAAGAGAGGTTCAGAGACACTGGCCTGGTAGGGGAGGGTACACCGAGGCTGGGCCTTGATGGAAAGCGGAGGGTCCTGAGAGCCCAGGGAGGCTGGGGGAACAGAGATGTGGTCTGAGAACCCCTGGAATGCAGGGAAAGGGGCCCTGAATCAGCCAGCCTGAGAGCCGGAGATGTGGTGGGGCTGGGCAGGGCCTTCGAGTGGGCCCCCACCTGTTCCCATCTGGAAGGAGTCTGAGGCCACAGAGGGGACCAGCCTGTCAGTGGGGAATGGGCCCTGGAATTGGTAAGTGTTCCAGGAGATGGAGGACAACAGTGGGGTGAGGGGGAAGGTAGGCCCCCTGGTCTGGGGCAAGGGGTCTAAGCTCTCCCTCCATGAACAGGGCCATTCAGGGGCGCTGAGCTGGGACCATCCACTTCCCCACACTCCTTGGAGGCTGAGGCCCAGGGTCAGTGCATAGAGGGTCATCTCAGGGTCAGGATTGGGACTGGGGGCTACCAGGCAGCTTGGAGAAGGTCAGCCATCGAGGCCAGGCCAGTGTTTCCCTGTGGCCAGTACTTGGCAGGAGCAGGTCTAAATCAAGGAGAACTGGCAAGAGGGGCAGGGGAATCCTGGAAGAACCATGGGGTTCAGCTGCCCCATCCACTGATGAGTGGGAAGTTCTTCTTTAGGTCCGACACACTGTATTGTCAGCCTTTTTCCTCCACCCTGCCTGCTAAAGCCCCCATGTCCACCGTCTCACCCGGGCACCGACCTAGGAGCCCTCAAGCCTGTGAGCAGTGAGCAGTGAATCTGGGCTCCTGCTGACCACTCCCCATAGCTCCTGCTGGGGCCTCGTCCTACAGCCCAGGGGAGCCTCCTCTTAGCTGGGGTCACCTAGGACCCTTGGGGCTACTTTCTCCTGGGCCCTGCATTTGTCCCCTTGAGGGCCTCAGTGAGGAAAAGAGAGGATCCCAAGGGCCTGGTCTCAGCCACGGAGGAAGCTCTGGGCCCAAGAGGAGACCCATCTGTGGGATCTGGTTTCCTTCTCTGGAAAGTAGGGGGAATGACCCCTTCCTGCACCATGTTGGGACTAAGTTTAGGAAGTTGCCTGTGTATCTTGCTGTGACAACGACTATCACCTCTGACCCCCACTAAGGGCTCTGGGGGTGCTGGGCCACCCCTGGGGAGAGCAGGATGGCAGTTCATTTGTACAAAGGAGCCACCGTCTCCGATGTGTTGATAAGCCTGGAAGGACAGCCGGATGCCTCGCACCTGCCTACAAAGGCTGGGTGGCTCCTGCCTCACGTCCCACCAGTAGACCCGAGATAGCATCAGCCCAACCGGAGAGTCATCCGTCTTGTCCTACAAAAGCCAGGACAAAGGCCATGTCAGCGGCAGCCTCCCCGACCCGGTCAGTGGGGGTCTGGGCCTTCCTGTGCCAGGCGGCTGAGGTCCAGGCCTGAGGCTCCATTGGGGTCCTGTTTGGAGTCCACAGGAGCAGCCATCATCGTTCTCAGGGCCAGCCAGGTGGAGGCCACATCTGGGTGGGAGTGGGGACACATTAGCTCATGGGCACCCCAGGTCCCCTGTAAGCAGCCTGTGTTGCACTGGAGTGCCCACAATGGAGTCCCTAGCCCTGATTGACAGCCAGGGGTCAGGGGTGACTTAAGGCCCTGAGAAGCACCTGGCTGGTCTGCACAGTTGGAGGTGCCTTCCCACAGTGAGTGGTGGCAAGGGGAGGACATGATTTCAGAGGGGTGTCCACTCACCCCTGCGGGGGCCTTCTATAGACCCCCTTTGCATGGCTTGGACCCCATCCCACCTGCCTTCCAGAGCTTCTCACTAGCTGCCCAGGAAGTACCAGGTGGGCCACCAGACCGTCCTCACCATCTCCAGTTCATCCCTGACTGTTCTGAAGGCTGCCACGGGGGAAACCTCACTGAACTGTCCTCAGAGCCACCTCCTGGCCCCTCACTAACTCCAGAATCTGCAGCTCAGAGCATCCTCTCACAACACTGCCCTGCAGTGTCCTCACTGTCCCCACACTGTCCTCATAGTGTCCTCACTGCCCACAGGGTCCTCACTGTCCACACTGTCCTCACTGTCCACAGCATCCTCACCCTCCAGTGTCCTTGCTCTCCCCACAGTGTCCTCACTCCCCACGGTCCTCTCTGTCCCTTGTCCTCGCTGCCCCACACTGTCTTTCATGTCCCCACTCCCCACTGTGTCCTTGCTGTCTCCACTGTGTCCTTGCCCTTCACACACTGTCTTCACTGTCCCCACAATGTCCTTTGGGCTTTCCTTCCCACCTGAACTTCTGTGAGAGTCGGTGCCTGGGGAGAGTTTGCTCGCTGACCCCGTTAGGAGGTTATCTGGGGTGTATGAAGGTGTGAGTGTCCCCTTGAACTGCTTCGCAGAGCTTGTTCTGTGGTTTGGGGAAGAGGGTTCCCAGGTCGTGGGTGTAGAGACGGGTCACATCGGGAGAAGGGTTTATTCTGCACTGGAGTTTGGCGTGAGGGACCCCGCAGGGTCTGGGCTGCGGCTGGTCCCCTGGGCCTGCCTAGGCGTCCAGGGCGCGGGCTCGCGCGTTAGCGGTGGGCTTGCAGCAGCGGGCCCCCGCGGACCGGGCCTGCAGAGGGGGGCGGGCCTGGGTGGAGGAGTGGGTCCAGGTTAGGGCGAGGGCTCCTCGGGGCGGGTCCTGTCGAGCTGGCCGGCCCGCCTGGCTCAGCGCCAGTCCGCTTCTCCTAGGACTCGCGGGCTCCCGCCGGCTCCGCCATCAGCGGGGCGGTCAGCGACGGGCGGTGCGCGGCGCGGGCGCGCAGCCTCCGCAGGCGCCGCAGGAGCAGCGCCAGAAGCAGCGCGTGCAGCAGCCCGAGGCCGAGCAGCAGCAGCTGTGCCGCCAGCGTCCCCCAGCAGAGCTCGCCGGGCAAGCAGGCGGCGCGAAGCTCCTGCTCGGTCAGGTAGGGCAGCACGCGGCCGCGGAGCGCGGGGGGCGCGGCGCAGCGCAGGTCGCGGTAGAGCGCGCGCTCCGGCCGGCCCGCCAGCCAGGCCCGCAGCGGCAGCAGGCGGCAGTCGCAGCGCCAGGGGTTGGAGCCCAGGTGCACCGCGCGCAGCGCGGGCAACCGGTCCAGCAGCCCCAGCGGCAGCGCCGTCAGGTTGTTGCCCGTCAGCACCAGTTCGGTTGTGTCCGATGGGAAGGCGGCCGGCAGCGAGGCCTGGGTCAGGCCGCGGCGCCCGCAGTCCACGCGCGTCCCGGCGCACCGACACGGTGCGGGGCAGCCCGCAGCCGGGCGGCTCGGCGGCGCGAGCAGCAGGAGCATTAGGCTCAGCGCCCCGCGCGGCCCTGGAAGGGAAGCGCCATGGTGAGCCAGGTGGCCCGCTGGGCAACGAGGTGGGGTCCCTCAGCACCTAGAGCGCCGGGCCTGGCTCCAGCCCCCGAGACCCGCGCTCCCCATTGCCCGCAAGCCTTGCCACCCCGACCGCCCCGCGCACGGGCTCTGTTTCCTCTAAGTCTGACCCAAATCTCTCCCTACTGCAGCCAAAATGACTGGAGCACCTCCCAACCCTCCTCTGCTCAGGGTGTGGCCTGGCCCCGCCATCAGACTCACCAGAGCCCATGGCGAGAGAATGGTGGCCCGGCTTGCTCTGGACCTGGAGGCGTTTGCCCGAGAACCAGCAGATAAGGCCGCCACGCCTCTGCCAGGCCGCGGCGCTCCCGGTGCACCGACCACAGCACAGCTGTCCCGCCAGAAATAACCCCAAGGCTGCCTCCACAGGAGCTGCGGCCGCTGATAGGGCTCCATCGCCAGGGCCAGCACCGCCGCGCTTCCGCCCCCAACCCGCCCCAAGGAGCACTCGGACACCCGCAGGACGTTCACCAACATTGTTCTCCTGTCACCAGGACAGGACGGCATTCGCAACTTAACAAAACTGAAGAATGGGGCTTGGGGAAGGGTTCATGCGGGTAGAGGGATGGGAGGGGTAAGGGCTAGGGAACCCAGGGCAACAATGATGCTGGGGAGAAGGGACCCCCAGCCACAGGCAGGGAACAGAAGTCTAGGCATGGGAGTTGCCAGGGGATGGCCCACAGCCCACTGCTCCTGGAGCCCTCCACAAACCACAGCTGTGGGGGAGGGGCGTGGGCTATCACAGGCATCCCAGCCCCATGCCACCATCCTGGCCTGCAGTGGGCTGGTCTCCTTAGGTCTGGAGGGATCCTAAGTGCCTCAGGTGCCCCACCTGCCTGCTGAGCTACCAGGTGAGGAGGGAAGAGAGGACCTGGCCCACACCCCCACAAAGTGAGGTCAGCATATGCTGGGTGGGCCACGGGAGCAGGGGAACACAGCTCCCAAGTCTGCTGTGGCACTGGGGTGGGGAATAGGTCCGAGAACCTGGTGATCTACTCCCTTATTCTGCCTTGGTTTACCTGCCTGCCTGAGTAGGACCTGGAGTCTTGAGTGCTGTGACTTTCTGGGGTGAGGGGGAAATCTCAAAAGTTACAGCCCAACCTAGCTCCTGCTTCCCCAAGGCCAGAGTGAGGGCCATTGCCCAGGCCCCATGGGAACAGATACAAATAAGGGAAAGGGCTGATGCTGAGAATAAATTAGGGTCGGCTGGGGTTGTGACCCCAAGTCTCTGGGTCAGGTCAGGAATACTCTGGGTCTAGGCCACTCTGGGATTGGGGTTGCATCCAGGCCTGTCAGAGATCCAGATGAATCCAGGGTTGAATCCAGGCTGGTTGGGGTCCAGGGTTGGGAAGGGACAGTCCAGAAACTGGCAGTATATCCATGGCAACGTGGGACTGGGGCAGGGTCACTGGTCCTGCATTTGCTGTTTCATCTTCTGCAGCATCTCTTGCATCCGCCTCAGCTGGGGTGTGGGGCAGGAACGGAAGGCGGGGTGAGAAATGACATGGGAGGGTCCTGGTTCAGTCCCCCACCTCCAGCCCCACCCCCACCCCAGCTCCATGCCCCACCAACCTCCTCATCCTTCATCCTGATAAGTTTCTCTGTCTCAGCGTCAGGGGTGGGCAGTGGCAGGATGGGGATGGGGCTCTCCATGCGGCTGTCCTGGGTTAGTTTGCTAAAGCGGGGACAAGAGGAACAGTGCAGTGCTGCTGGGAGGTTCAGTCAACCCCACTACTACCAAGCCTGCCTTCCTGAGCTCCCACACCTCTGGGCTGGGCTAAGGAGACAAGGTGCTGGGGAGCCAATTTGGGGGCTGGGGCAAGGTTCAAGTCTGGGTGGGCAGCCAGGACAAAGCTTGGTTATAGAGATTTGTCTGAGGCCAGGAGGTGCACGTCCAGGTTTGGGACGGGATGATGCACCTGGTCATCTGCTGGATGCAGTGTGCGCGGTAGTTCTCGTAGTGCACGTCGCAGGTCACATCCTTGAGGTCATGCATGTGTGTGCGGATGAGCATGTTGCGCAGCTTCACGAAGTCGCAGTGCGCCTGGTTCTCCACTGCGGGGCGGGAGTGAGCAGTGGGTGGGACACCAGCCAGAGGAGCCTTCCCACCCAGCATGCTGTGCCTTATACCTGGACTCACCCTCCACGATCCCCCAGGGGTACAGTCGCCCCCGGACTCGCTGCCCCTTGGCCTCCACCACTGTGTTGCTGCCGATTACCGCGAAGGGTGCACTCTCCTGAGGAGGGGCAGGTGCAAGGGCTCACGCCCAATTAATATGGGTTAGTGTTAGAGAGGGCCATAGGCACTCAGCGCCTGGTTAGCCCCTCCAGCATCACCATCAGTGACCTCTCCCCAAAGAGATCCTGGTGTCATCCCCACTCCCCACCCCTTCTGGCCTCTCTGCTGCTGGCTGAGGCCAGAACTCGTGCAGCTTACATCCAAGGGCTATGACTGAGCCTATGCCTCCTAGTGAGGCCCCTGCTGACTTTGGTTGGGGCCAAGGGCCTGCCCAACCCTGCTCCTGGCCTTGTGACCTCTTGTCCCCAGCATGGGCTTGGTTATAACCACTCTAGATGCTGGGGCACTCAAAGCCACCCCTACCCTCTGTTGCACAGAATTCTGGGAGACAGTGCATACGCCGCCCACTTGGCCACCGGCTGGGCCCTTCTGCTGGTGACTCATGAGAAGACTGAGGAGCGGGGTCAGGGAGGGGGCCTGGCCAGAAGCTGTGCCTTTGGGTCCTGGCAAGAGCTCCATGGCTCACTCACCACGAGGGACCCAAGTACACAAGGCGGGCAGGAACATGGGCGACCCTAGCCGTCTCCGGCTAGATGAAGAGACTCCACTGCCCAGACTAAAGACCCTTATCGCAACCCCCAGCTGGACCCTGGCACTCTGCCCCCTCCAGGCGCCAGGTGAACTGGACTTCTGTTCCCTCCCTGCCCACCGGGCTGCTTGCTCACCTTCAGCTCCCGGTCCTGCTGCTTGAACTCCTCATCCTCGTCTGAGTCACACTCAGGGAACTGATACACATGGATCCCGAACTTGTCAATCTCTTCCCGGATCTGCAGTGGAGCACGGCTGTCAGATTTAGGGCTGGCCAGGTCCCAGGGGCCCCGTGGGGTGGTGCCTGCGGTCAGCACACCTGGTGCTCTTGGAGCCCAGTTCCTGGGTCAGACCCACCCCACACCGGCTCACCCGCTCCTTCAGCTTCCGGATCTCACTGGGGACCAGACAGTCGGCTTTGGCAATGAGGGGCACGATGTTCACCTTCTCGTGCAGAGCCTTCATGAAACCCACGTCCACCGGCCGCAGCCTGCAGGGAGCAGCCAGCTGGTGAGGGGCCGGTGGGGCGATGGCGGGCGGGGGGGGGGACTCGGGGAGGGAATGGCTGTGGGGCCTCAGGTGGCTCTGCGGAGGCGGGCGGCCCTGGCCTCGGGACGGGCACGCACCCGTGCCCAAAGGGAGAGATGAAGTACAGGCAGCAGTGCACCCGGTTGTCTTGGATGTTCTTGCGGTTGAGTCCGCTCTCGTCACGAAAATACTGCTCAAACTGCTGGTCCACGTAGTCCGTAATGGGCTTCCAGCTGTGGGCAGGAGGCGCGTGAGGCCGGGCTGCGGGGGCAGCGGGGCACCAGGGGGGCTGCGTCAGCCTGGGCGGGCGCCGCCCCAGCCAGGCCTTCCTCACCACTCAGAGTTGTTCACAGCATCCCCGAAGCCTGGCGTGTCCACAATGGTGAGCTTTAGCTTGACCCCCTTCTCCTCGATGTCCACTGTGTGCTTCAGGATCTCTACCGTCTGGCTGATGCGCTCTGTGGGGAAGGTAGACGTGGCTCGGAGGGGCCCCTGACCCTCACCCCTTACCCTGGGCAGCCAGGATCCTATTCTCATCCATCCTAGTGTTTGGCCTTGACCACAAGGCCTGACTGTGTTTCAGGCCACTCCTGCTGGACCCTGAAGAGAAGACCCATGCTGTGGGGGGACAGAAGGGGGGCTGGGCCCGGAAGAGCACCCTTTGAGGGGTCACACAGGAGGGGATGGTAAACCAGTGCCCGGACAGCTCGAGGGTTCACTCACCCTCAGCACTGAGAAGCTTCCGGTCCTTGTACAGGTCGGTCAGGAAGAGGCTGTGGACCAGTGTGGACTTCCCCAGGCCTGACTCACCTGCCCACAGGTACAGTGAAGGGGCTGGATTAGGTCTGAGGCCCCACAGCAGAACCTGGCCAGCCAGTGCCCCAGCCACCCCACCTCGGAGACTGGCCCACTCACCGGCCACCATGAGCGTGAAATCGAAGCCCTTCTTCACCGACTTCCGGTGCACCTGGTTGGGCAGCGTGGCAAAGCCCACGTACTGCTTGTCAATATCCTGGGGGCAGGGGCGGGCAGGTCAGGGGTACTCTGGGGCTCCTGGGCAGCCCCACGCCCTGTCCCCTATGCAGCTCAGGCAAAGAGACAGCAGAGGACAGAGTCCCCAGGGTGAGGTATTTCAATGGCAGAAAGGGGATGAGGGCCTGTGGGGAAAGGCCTGGAGGTAGGAAGGCAGGTCAGGGGGTGGCTGGTGAAGGCACCCTTGCCCCAGCCTCAGAGAAGGGCTTTGCAGGGTCCCAAGACTCCCTGCGTGTGTGTGTGTGTGTGTGTAGGGAGAGACGTCCGGCTGCAGCAGACACAATCAGTGTCCCTTGAGTGGACAAAGGCACCAAAACCCAGACTCTTCGGACATGCCCCAGGCCCTTCATAGGCAGGAGGAGCCCGGTCTCAATACTCACCCCTCCCGAGTGTACCAGGGGGTGGGAGGCCCCGCGTGGCCCGGATCCAGCCGCGGGGGTGGCTGGCTGCAGCAACGTCGGAGCAGGGGCTATTTATAGATACCGGCGCTGAGCCTCCCCCGCCCGCGGGGTCCCGCGCCCACCACCTGTGGACCCTGGCCCTGTGGGTCCCTGCGACATCTCCGGGCCCCGGGGCCTGGCCCCGGCAGGCGCGCACACACTGACCCACATTCCACTCCCCTCTCCACACACACCTTGAGCCGCCTCTGGGCCTGGGTCCGCGGCGACAGCAGCTGCTCCACCAGGCGGTCCTGGGGCGCTGCCAGGGAGTCCATCACAGCGACCCCCCCAGACCCAGCTGGCGCCTTCGGACCCCAGACCGGGTCAGGCCGACGCGGGCCCGACGTTCCCGAGGGACTTAGACGCGGTAGTGCCTCGGGGCCCTGTTCCCGGTCGCGTTTTAGGGACACGGGAGCCGAGGCCGGGAAACCCGACGTGGCCCACCCGGGGTGCCGCCGACCCCGGAGGCCGCTCGAGCCATCCCCCTGCCTCTGCGGACCCGCCCTGAGACGCGCGGCGTCGCAGCCACAGCCGGCCCCGCTCTGCACGCGAGCCAGAGGCGGGGCTCCGCGCAGGACCGCCCCGCGCTGTCGCCGGGAAACGGTCGCCTGGAAATTGGGCCGCGGGCGGAGCCACCCGAAAGCTGCCGGGAGGGCAGGGCCGAGCCCAGGCGTAGGGGGACGCGGCGAGGACGGGGAGCCCCACTGCCCGACCCGCGGCCTCCGTCCAGCCGTCGGGACAACAGGGGTAAAGGGGGGTAAGGTGGGGGCGGGGCGGAGGAGCCTGTGGCCGCTGCGTCCCGCCCCTCCAGAGGTGCGCGCAGCTTCTGTCCGCCAGAGGGCGCCGAAGGCCGCTCCCGGGCCCCACGCGCACCCACGCGGGACCGGCGCGTGCACCCTGCTTTCCTCGCAGACTCCGCCCGAAAGCCGCCGGCGGTGTCACGGCGTCCGCACTACCCACGGGCGCACCCCTCCGGACACTCCCCCTCCCCTCCGCCTGAGGCTGAGCCGCCCCTCCCCCTCGTGGGTGCATGTTTGTGTGTGTGCTCGGGGCTACTTGAACCAGTGTGGCCCCCAAGGTACGTGAGGGAGCCGAACGAGGACACAGCCCACCTTCCCCAAGAATCAGAGCCAACCTCCTGAGCCTAGACACCCACCCACCCCCTGCTATATCCACCCCGCCCCCTTCCCACCCAGAGGAGGCGACCAGTCAGAGCTCTAGCCACTGACCCTGCTCTACCTCGAAACTTGGAAGCTGCGGCCAGCATGTTGCTCCACTAACCTGAGGCCACCCATGCGCTGCCCTGGCTGTCCCCAGAAAGCCCTTGCCAGCAGATGTGGAGGTGTGTGGAGTGGGACCCCATCCCCGCACCCATTCCCTCTGAGTCCCTCTGACTGCTCTGACGCACAGAACTGGGAACACAGGGATTGGAGAGCTCCAGCGAGCTCAGCCCTTACCCCCATGTGGCCAACCCCAGGAACCACAGCGGTCTCCTGAGCCACCAAACCCTCACCATCCCCTCCAGTACCCAACTAGAATCTGAACGAGAGTGCCAGCTGGACAGGAAGGGAGGTCTGGCAAGGAGTTAGGGTGTGGGCACATGCCCCCTAGACTATATGTGTTAGTAGGGACAGGAGGTCCCCCTACTGTGGAGGAGCCTCTGTCCCAATGGCCAGGATTGTGGTGCTGCTGTAGGGCCTGGAGCCACTGGCACCTGGTGAGGAGGAGTAGGCCCACAGCTGGGAACAGGAGAGTTTTTTATCCAAGAGAAGAGTGTGGAGAGTGGAGGGAAGCCACAGGGCCCCCAGCTTTTTCAGACAGGCTCCCAGTTCTTGCTCCAAGAAAGCTGCCTCGTGGCCATGCTGACCTGCAGGAGGCCTCTGTGCTAAATCTACTTTAGACATGGCCCTCAGCCCAACGCCCACCCTGAAGACTGGCATTTCAGGCCCAGGGCATCTCCAGGAAGACAGACAGACCTGGGTCTGGGTTCAGGCTGAGAGGGGGCCTCAGCACTCCACAGCCTGGTGTCTAACAGAGTTTGTGGCTCCCAGATTGCTTCATTTTCCCCACTGGTAAGGCACAGCCTCTGCGAGGCATAGCTCCCAAATTGCCTGCCCCATCACCCAACTGTGCCCAGACAGGGCCAGTGGAGTCCCTGGGAGAGCCCTGAGGAAGGGGCCCTGCCACTGCCTTTCTATCACCCTGAAGCACAACAAATTCTCAGGGCTTCCCAAACCCTAGACACAGCTGTGCCCACCTCCTCGAGCCTGAGACTCTCGAGGCATTTCCATTCTTAGAATCACCCGAGTCAGTTCTGGAAGCAGTCACCAGAGCCAACAGAGCCTCCATCACTGCCTGAGACTGCGTGGGGATTGGAGGAAGGGGCGCAGAGGGCCACCAGAGCCCTCCCTACTTCCTAAAATGGGCTCCCCCTACCCCCTTTCACAGAGTGTGGACAGGCTACCGCTCAGTAACACCAGCAGTGGTAACAGTGAAGCCGTGTGTGCTCTCTCCTGCCCCAAACACCTGGGTGCATGGCCCTGCTCCCAGGTCTCCCCCTCTGGCTGCACGGTGCCCTCTCCCTCAGGTCCTAGGGGCAGGGGATAGGTTAAGATTGCACCTAGCTGACTTCAAAGCAGGGAGCAGACACAGGCCTAAAGGGGCTCACACCCCAGCCAGGGGAGTCCCTGGGTGGTGCTGGCCAGCAACTGCCTGAAGCAGTGACTGCAGGCCCAGGAGAAGCAGTGGGGGCTGGTCTTCCAGGCCTTCCCTCTCTCTCCCTCAAACAATGGCCTGGCGGCATGTGTCCCTGCATCTTAGGCATTGTCCAACCCGCCTGTGATGGGGAGGCAGTTCCCAGCCTGGACTCCCTGGGGAGCTCCTCACTGGCAGGGTGAGGTTGACACGAGGCCCCTCCCCAGGAGCCTCACAAGTCCCAGGGCGGGGCGTGTCCCTGCCAGGAGACTGGCATCAGGCAGCCAGTGACTCCCAGTCCCCACCCCACCTACTGGGCTGCACCTAGCCCACCTGTCTCAATCTGGGCCAGCACTTCAGGGTTCCACACAGCAATCTACCCGGTGTATGAGCTCCCATCCACACCAGGGCTGCCAGGGCCACCCTGGTGCCAGAGTTGGGCCCTTCTTTTCTCCCCTAAACATGGCTGTTTTCAAGCCTGAGAGGCCCCAGCAGGTCTGCTTCAGAGTCCGCAGCCCACCTGGTTACCCACCCCCATCTCACTCTCTGGGTCTCCTCTCTGTTTAACCCTGAACCCATCTGGGTTTCACAGTGGGTGGCCAGACCAGCCTCCTGTTGGGTCCTGCATTCCTGGAAGGTGGGGACCAAGCCAACCCCTTTGGATGGCCACAAGCCTATTTGTGCCCACTAGGTTGGAAGACCCTTGCTGGGCTTGGGGATGACTCAGACCAGGTCTCCGAGCCTCTCAGCCTGGAGGAGGCCTGGCCACAGATCAGCCCACTCAAATTGGTGTGGGGAGAGAGAGAGGCATAAGATACAGAGGATTGGGGTGGGGTGGGCAGACGTCCCCTGTGGGGGGCTGCTCAGGGTTTCTGTGAAGGCTGGTGACATAGAGACCCCACCCCCAGGCTGGTGCAAGGCCCCCCAGCCTGTGGCCCGCCATAACCAGTGGTCTCACTCCGGACCCTCAGCACACGGCCTAAGGCCAGGTCAGCTTGAGGATGCAGGCGCTGGACCAGTGGGAGAAGGGCAGCTGGCCGGTACACCCATCCGGGGAGGGATGCACACGCCTGCTGTGAGGGTCAGAGGCCAGGCCCCTTGGCATGGCGCCCACTCCTCCCATCCGCACCCCCAGGCGCTGCAGCACTGCCCACGCTGACAATCGGTTATCGCGACAGGGTGGGGTGAGGGCCGGCGGGGGTGGGGTCTCGCCTGGGCGCCCGCAGCCTTGGTGCCACAACGGGTGACAGCCAGCGGGGCGAGCGGCCACACGCCCGCACGTACCTGCTTGTCCTCTGCTGGGTCGGGGTCGGGGTCGGGTCGGGGTCCGGGTCCGGGCGGTTCCGGGCCGGCGAGCGGGGGAGAGACGGAGAGACACGGTGAGAGACGGGCAGGCGGCGGGGACAAAGGCGCGCGCGGGCGCGCGGGCGGGCGCCAGGCTCACCTGGAGTCGCCAGCTTGCTCTTGTACCGCAGGCCTGTGCTCATGGTGGCCGCCGGCGGGGGACGTGCGGCGGCGGGCGCGCGGGCGGGGCGCGGCGACGAGCGGCGAGGCCGAGGCCGGGCTGCGGGGTGACCGGCCCTCCGCGCGTCGCCGCCCGCCCCGCCCGCGCGCCCGGCAGCCAATCGGCGCCCGCCGCGCCCACGCGCGACCCGGCGCGGCCCGCGGGGGCGGGGACCCGGGCGCCCCCCACCCGCGCCCGCGGCCTGGGGGCCACACCCTCCCCTCCATCCGGAGGAGGTGCCGTGCCCACTGCCGGACACCCAGCCCCACCTCCCTTGTCCCTTTGCTCACTCCGGACCGCTACGCCTTCTGCTCTCTCAGCTGCCCCCGTCCAAACCTGGGCCACTGGACACCTTGCCCTGTGGCCCTTGTGTTAAAACTGCCTCTTGGGGTCTGGCTGCCTCATGCCAGCTCCTGCTCTGCAACCCGCCCTGCTCTGCAGATTCCGGATCCTGGACCTCCTAGATTCCGGATCCTGGCTTTCTGTCCTGGAGCACAGTGACCCGCACTATGAAGGGAGGTCCGGGGCTTGCGCCCCATTTACATGTGAGGAAGCTGAGGCCCCAGGCCTGCAATGAGTACATGGAACTCACGAACATGAGTGCCTCCCATCCTCTCTGTCACAATCACACTCCTGGTACCCGCAGCCTGGACCTCTTCTTGTAGTGCTCCCAGGTGGCAAGTCTGGAGCCTTTGGTCTCTCAGAAAGGGACAGTCAGACCTTTCTGACTGGTCACTACCTCTCCAGGTGAGGGTTCCTTGGAGGGAGATGACCTGCTGTACCCTCCACAGGCAGGAAACCCTCCTCCTGCTCCAGCCTCTCATGTGCCCCTTGCTTCCTCTATTGGCCCATGGACTGGGGGAAGAGGGTCCTGGAGCTCCTTCATCTCTCAACCACCAGCACCAAACACGGAGTTGTTTGCTGTGTAGAAGTCACATCAGCAGCACCATCGCTCTGCCAAATTCTGTGGCCAAAGCCCACCCCTCCACCCTTCCCTGGACTGGGAACCTTCTTCTGGTCCAGACCTGTGACAAGTGTGGGGACACTTCACTGCTCCAACCCCTCATCCAAAGCCTTGGGAACTGGTGTGTTCAGAATTCAGAATTCTTTGTATAAATTGTACATTATATGACAACTCTATGGAACCTGGGGCTGTATCTCGTAATGAAACTCATTAAGATTTTTGGCAGGGAGCACTACTATTCAAAGGAACTGGGAGGAAGACCATAATAAATGGATGCACATCAGTTCAGGTCCCGCTTTGCCACCAAGTTTTAAAAACCTTGGTTTCAGAGCTTTGGAGTATTTAGAATTGTGGATAAAGGAATGGGGCCAGAGGGGACACTTGAAGTGCCAGAGGAGACTTCTGATCCTTCATCAGCCCTGAGGGAGCCTGTAGCTTTGCAAATGGTTCACTTGGACATTTAGCAAGGACTGTCCCATGCAAGCCCGTGCTTGTGGGGACAAAGGAGAAGAAATAGTCCCTGACTAGGCAGACATGCCCCTGCAAAGATCCCTGACAGTACTGCCCTCCTGGGGGCTCAAGGGAGGGGGCTCCAGGAAACCCTGGATCAGGGGGTTTGAAATTGGCCTTGAAGAGAGTGGTCAAGGCATAGTTCAGCCAGAGGATGGGAGGAGCACATGAACAAGATTGAGCTTTGAAGCAATTCTGTTGACGGGAGACAGAAGAGACAAAGTACACCACATAAACATGGTCTTTTTTTTTTTTTTTTTTTTTAATATGTCTTTATTGATTTCAGAGAGAGGGATAGAGAGAGATAGAAACATCAATGATGAGAGAGAGTCATTGATCGGCTGCCTCCTGCACGCCCCCGACTGGGGATCAAGCCCGCAACTCGGGCATGTGCCCTGACTGGGAATCAAACCGTGATCTCCTGGATCCTAGGTCAATGCTCAACTGCTGGGCCATGCCTGGCCGGGCAACATGGTCTTTCTTCTTAAGGTAAGTGTGCTTCAAAATATTACAGACAGAAATGCAGATAGATTAGACAAACGCAGCATTTCAGATCTAGAAAACCAGTGTGGGGGACCGGGAGCTGCTACCCAGAAGGAGAAGTCAGGGCAGGCCTGGGTCAATGTTGCTCCTTGCCCTGGGGCTGTGGTCACCCATGACTGTGAGTCCTGGGGACAGCCCCGAATCCCACCACAGACACACCAGAGCTGCCTTCTGTCCAGTTGAGAGACCCTCAGGGTGGCAGCACCCACTGCTTGACAGGCAAAGTATCTGTCTGAGATATTGTCTAAGTCAGGAAATGGGCCACAAGGGCACTGGCCAGCAGACTCCTAGGACGTGCCTCCAGTTCTGCCCAGTGGGACAGCGTAAGGCCTCTTTCACTTTTTCCAGCCTGGGCACTGCCAACAGAATTGTCTAAGCAAAACCCTTACCCAGCTCCTGTCCATCAGACAGCACATCGAGAAGGGGCAGGAGTAGCAGGGTGTGGCCTGGACACACCGCCTTTACATACTTATGACTTGAAGGAAACCCCAGCCTCCCTGAGTGGGGCTGCGTCTGCTTCCCCAGCAGGCAGACAAAGTGCTGGCTGTGATACAGAGAGCAGTAAATAAAAGACTCCTGGGTGGGAAAAAAATGCTACTTTTTAATTCATAAGGAAAAGAAGTTAATGAGTAAAAATATAAGCTACGCCCAGAAAAATCTGTTCAACTAACTTGGGCTACAAATAGCTTGACGCTTTTCAGAAAAATAACACAATTCTTTTAAATTCTCAAGAGGCTGCATTTAGCCCGGTGGTGTCTCTCTTCCCTCTGCACAGACTCGTGGGTGTCTGTGTGTGGTCACATAGGATGGAGAAGGAAGGAGCTAGTCGAGAGATGGCCTCAGAGTCAACCACAGTGATGGTGGGTGGCAGGCAATGCAGGTACCAGGGTCCAGAAGTTTGCTGCAGGTGACACGTTAGGTGAAGCAGGGGCCACCGATGACAAGGCTCTAGAATACTCAGTCCATCTGAGGACAAGGCAGAGGCCAAGCTGAGTGAAGCAGGTGAGACACTGAGACCCCTCACAGGGATTGGAGGGAAGGGGCCTGCTGGTGACGCCGGCCCACAAAGGGCAGACCCTGTCCTTGAGGAGAGGGCTACAATGAGAGGAGGCATGTCCCTTTATCTGGACAGTGCTACAGCAAAGAAGGACCTTAAATCTGCTCAAATCACATTTAATCCACTCAAGAGAAATCTTCATAACATGGAATGAAAAGCTAGCCTGCGTTCCAACATCAGGATGGTGCATGGGGCCGCAGGCCCTGAGAGGCTGCAGACAGTGGCGTAAGCCCGGTCCAAGCACTCTGGAAGCTAGGGGCTGGATGGGCAGCATGGAAAGACAAGACCCATCCTTCTCTTTGGGACTTTAGGCATCCCAGAAGCCAGGAGCCCTGAGATACCCCTTTCTGCTTGGACTGTCCCCTGGAGAAGTCCTGGTGGCAGGTAGATGCTCCCCATGCCTGGCAGCTTGTAGACCAACCCCCCAGGGGAATGTCAGGAAAGGCCCAAAGTAAGGCTCGATGCTGTGAGTCACACAGCTCACCCCAATTGGTCCCAAAGTGGGGCTTGAATCTTCGAAATTACTTCCAGGGGTCCGTTGTAGATGTGGGACCAGCGTGCTGAGCAGGCCAAGATAAAGCTCAGTGATGACCAGGAGAAGGACCTACTGCTCCGGCTGATGGAGGGTGCTCTGCTCAGGTCCCTCCATGGTGAGCACCCTGCCCTGATGCTGCCCTCTCCCTGCTTGCTCTGCAAGCTTCCACAAACAGCCCCACCTGTTCCCCTCCCTCCTGCCACACTGTCCTGGCCACTGCTGTGCTGCATCCACCTGCGTCTGGCTTGGGGGACTATACTCCAATGTCCCCTTCCCAAGGCCCCTGTTCCTCAGTGTGTGATGTAGGGAGGGCTATGGAGGGCAGTGCAGCCTGGGGTCAAGTGGTCACTCCTCTCCTGCCTGCAGATGCTGAAATTTGGCTTCCCCAGGGGTCTCACAGGGTAGTTACTAGTCCGCTGCAAGGTGAATTCAACCCCCGACTCCATCTCCACCAAAGAAGGTGGGAGCAGGGCCCAGGGCACTCTGCAGCCCTCTGCCTCCATGGTCCTCTCTGGGACAGCCAGACTCGAGCTGGGAATGGGCGTCATGCCCATGCACAGCCCAGGAATCGGAGTTCAGCATGTGGTTAAGACCAAACAGTTGAACCCAGGCCTCCAGGCCCAGAACTCGCTCTGGCAAACAGGTATGACATGCTCCCAGCCTGGCCAGGGGCCTGTCCCAGTCGGGCAGCCCTGTCTGACCTTTAACTCTATCAACCAATGGCCCAGATGCCCTCCTGACCCGGCCTTTGTCTGCTTTGGGGCACTGCTCCCACGCCCCGTCCTTGCTAGTCCTGTTGTCCTGGCTCAGCCATACCTGTGAGATCTGAAACCAGCCCAGTACCTGGGGCTCCAGCAGGAGGGCCGCCCTGCCTGCTGACTCACTTTCTGCCCTGCTCTTGTGGGTGTTTCCTGCAGCTCCGAGCTTCTATGTGCCCTCTTCCTGGACTGCTCTTCCCTGCCCCACTGGCCCAGGGAGCCCAGGCCGAGGCGCCATCCCTGTCCTTCTTGGCCCGGCTGGGCAGGGTGTGGGGTCAGGAGATCTGGGAGCGGCTATCACAGAGCACACAGGGAAATGTGTCTGCAGTGAGGGGCTACAGAGAACGCTTTTCTTGATCTCCTTGTGAGAAAATGTGCGGGGTCAGGACACACACCGGTGCCCCTCACCAGTGGAGACAGGCCCCTTAAAGAGCAGAGTCACAGCAGCTGCCGCTGCCAGCAGGGCGCTGCCTGGCTGTTAAAGCCGCCTGTGTTGCAGGGGACAGAACAGGGTTCCAAGTGGGGCAGAGCCTCAGGCCACACCACATCCCCATTCACTGGGCAGCGGTAGGAAGGCTACAAAGGGCGCCTGTGCTCTGAGGCAGAGAGCCAGCCTGGGGACTGGGGACTGAGGACCCAGCAGTGGTGGGTGCCACCTGCAGTGCAGGGCGTGGGCCTCCAGCCACATCCAATGAGACACAGTCCCCTGAAGGGCTCGAGGAGAGGACACAGAGAACAGCCAGGGCTGGGGCCAGAGTGACTGAGACCCTGAGTGCCTTGTGGCTTGGTACCGAAGAACAGCCTGGCCATGTGTTCCCCAAGGCCCTCCAAAGGGATGCACTGGGGGCAGCCGGGGGCTGGACATGACCTCCCGAAGGTGCCCTGACTCCTCTGAGGCTCTCTGTCCTCACTGCAGTGCTATGACTTCATGAAAAGCCAGAGGTGGAGATATGAAATGGTGCCAACATGGAGATTCTCCCAGAGGCATTCATGCATTTTAAAAAATCCCACGGGAACACGTGCTTGCGAAAGGCAGAGCATGGGGCTAGAACACTGGTGACCTAGATCCCGAGGCGGCCAGCCAGGCAGTGTGGGAAGCTCACACCCCTCCCTGTGACCCACCTCTCTGCCAGGGTAAAGCCAAGGGTTGGGGTTCCAAAGGCTGGCTCCAACTGCCCACTTGAGCATCAGGCCAGAGATGGATCAGAATACCCCGGGAATAAACTGGATGCAGTGAGGGCTCCAGCCCCCACCATCCAGCCACACAGGCCCTGTCCTGCCGTGACCCTGGTACCCCACCCTGTGCCTGCTGGGCTGCAGGGCCTGGCTCCACCCAAGGAGAGGAAGCAGGGAGGCTGTGCAAGTGCAAATGTGCTGCTGGTCACACCCAGGTGAGAAGGCAGTCACCAGAGTCCTCAGAACTGGTGTCACACCTGGGTGAGGGAAGGGACTCAACTCATTTCCCTCCTTCCTTCCCTCCCCAGTCCTCCTGGCTGCAGGCTCCCAGGGCTTCCTCTGCCTACCCCAGGCACACACCTCCAAGGAGAGGGTCAAGGAGGGCAGGAAGGGAATGAGGGGACTGCCATTCTGATGCCTGGGTGGGGCCTCCTGCTCCCACCCCCAGGGTGAGGGCGGGGCTCAGGTCTCCTCTCTGCTCCCAGTTGGCCTTGGTCCCCACAGGCATTCCCTGCACACCCACAGAGCCAAGTGAAGCCCTTGGGAAGGGCTCCCAGTTGGTGCTGAAGTCGGTGCTTGTCCCCTTCCTGTTCCAAAGGCTGTCTTTAAATTGGAGCCTGTGGGGGCTGCTCGGAGGCTGACAAGAGCCACCATCAGGGTCCTCCATAGAGGAGAGAGCAGGAGGAGGCAGGGCCCCCTAGCCAGGGCTGCTTTCCAGGAAAGGAGGACCCCTCAGCATCACCAGTGGCTCCAAATGGCATGCAGGAGGCATAGGCTGGCCACCAAGCCTCAGCATGTCTGGCCAGCATCCCATTAGGGGTGGCTGAGTGCGTTCAGACCAGAGAGGCTTCACCTGGTTCCTTTTGGGAGCTGGACCTGGGGACAACCAAATGGGACCATGTAGAAAAAAATGAATCACTGGGAGTCACTCCCCTCCCTCAAACTTCTAACAAAGGCTCCTTTTTGCAGCCACGACTCTTCTCAACCACCCACATGGACCAGCGTGTTCTGAGGTACGTCCTGCCCCCCACTCTCCACTCTCACCTGATGAGCGGCTACACTCAGCATCCTTGTTGGGACCCACCGCGGATGTGCTAAACCAGTTCTCCCGCAGGATTCCCAGTCAACTGTGCACAACAGGCGGAGGGCACAGTGGGCTGGGCTGTTCGTTGCCTCTCACCTGCACAGCGGCCACCAGCCCCGCCCAACCACATCATACAGCAGCACCGGTAGGAGAAAGTGGGATGAAACCCCTTTCCTGGGGTTTCACCTTATAGGGTCAACAGGTCACAGGCCCCCATGAGATGTTGACCACAGGCCCGAAGAGAGGGGCTGGGCCATGAGGGTTGGTTGCAGAGGGGTTCTGGGAAGGCAGTGGCCAAGTCAGGTACCCTTCTAGGAGAATGGAGGAGTCTGTGGAGCCCGGGGTGAGGCGCATCATGATAGCATGAGGGCACTGCTGGGCTGGGCTGCCCAGCATTTTGCAGGGAGCAAGGCCAGCAGGCCAGGTTTGGGCCTTGCTGCCAAGCCCAACAAAGGTTCTGCCCAACATCCTGCCCAGAGTTAGGTTCCAAGATACCCAGGGCAGATACCAGTTTAACCAGGGGTCCAACCAGAGCACCTCTAAGCCCTCAGATGCCCTGCCCTGGACCAGGTGCCTAACCTTCCTGAGGTCTGGAGCAGGCCTGCCTCGGTTTCCTCATCTGTGCCAGGGGGTACGTTTTGGTTGCACCTAGTCTTTGAGGTTATTTTGACGAAAGAAAAGAGACTGTCCCATTTGTAACAACATGGAAGGACCTTGAGGACATTATGCTAAGAGAGAAGTCAGACAGAAAAAGACAAATACTGTATAATCTCACTTATATGTGGAATCTAAAAACAAGTGAACCTGAAAAAAGAGAGTAGATGGTGGCTACCAAGGACTGGAGGGTGGGAACTGGAGAGATGTTATTTAAGGGTACAGACTTGTGACTAGTTGATAAATCAGTCCTGGAGACCTAATACAGAGCAGGCACTATAGGCAACAAGACTGTATTATAAACTTTAAACTTGCCATGAGACTAGGTCTTAATTATTCCTACCACTGAAAGGAATGATAGTTATGTGACCCAACAGGTGTCAGTTAACACTACAATGGCAATCATATTGTAATACAAATGTAACAAATCAATATGTTGTACACCTTAAGCTTATATAATGTTATATTCAGTTATATCTCAATAAAAAGAGAGAGATCATCAAACAACAAAAAGACAACCTAATTCAAAAACGGACAAAGAATTTGACTGAGCACTCATTTTAATTTTTTTTGTTTCATTTTAAATTATTTTATTGCAGTAAAAGTCCCATGCAGTGAAATGCACAGATCTTCAGTGCTCAATTAAAGGAATTTTGACAAAGGTTTAGACCCATGTAACCAAAACTCCGATCAAGACTCCATTTTCATTACTCCATAAAGTTTCCCAAGCCCCTTCCCAGACAATTCCCACCACCATCACTACCCCCCAGCAACTACTGCTCTGCTTTCTGTCACCACAGATTAATTGTGGCTGTTTTAGAACTTCAGATAGGGAATTATACAATATATACTTTTAAAAGATCTGGCTTTAACTCAGCATAATTATTCTGAGATTCGACCATGTTGTATAGTTCATTATTTTTTACTACTGAGTAATACCATTGTATAGATAAACCTTAATTTGCTTATCCATTCACCGCTGGTGGGAATTTGGGTTGCTTTTAGCGTTTGGCTACTACAAATACAGCTGCTATAAGTATGTGTGTACAAGTCTTTGTTTGGACATATATTTTCTTTTCTCTTGGATACATAATTAGGAGTACAATGGCTGAATCATATAGGTGTATGTTTAACATTATAAGAACCTGTTGAGCTGTTTCCAAAGTGGTTGTACTATTTTACTCCCATCAGCAGTGTATGCGAGTTCCAGTTGCCTTTGTCAACATTTATTAGTGTCAGTCTCTCATTTTAGCCATTCTAATGGGCATATAGGGGTATCTCACTGCAGTTTTCATTTGTATTTCCCTGATGACTAATGATGCAGCCCCAACTCTACACCCAGTGCTTATGGGCCATTTGTATATCTTCTTTTATGAAATGTCTATTCATTTTTTGCCCATTTTCTCAAAAATATGTTCTTACTGATTTTTTCCTTTAGAGAGAGAGGAAGAAGGAGAGAGAGAGAAACATCGATGTGAGAAAGAAACACCGATCGGTGGCCTCCTGCACGCCCCTACTGGGACAGAGCCTGAAACCCAAACCGGGGACCTCACAGTTCATGGGACCACACTCAACCAACTGAGCCCCATCATTTTGAAATTGGATTGTCTTTTTATTACTGATTTGCAAGAGTTTTTAAATACATTCTGGGTACAAGTCAAATGCCAGGTGTGTTTATTGCAAATATTATTTTCCAAATAATGGCTTGATTTTCATTTTATTAACGATTTCTTTGAGAAACAGGTATTTATAATTTTGATAAATTCCAATTTATCATTTTTTAATTTTACATTTTATGCTTTTTCTGTCCTCTTCAAGAAATCTTTGCCTACTTACTCCAAGGTCATGAATATGTTTTCTTCTGTTTCTTCTAGAAGGTTTATAGTTTCAGGGTTATGTTTAAGACTATGATCCATCTTGAATTAATTTTTGTGTATGATGTTATGTAGAATCAAAGTTCATTCTGCACCTGTGCCTCTCCCCCCTCCTCTAGTTTATTTAATATTCCTAGCACCATTTGTTGAAGAAATTAGGCTTTCCCCATTGAATTGGCATGACACCTTTGATGAAAGTCAAGATTTTCCCAATATATTGTGGATCTCTTTTTGGACAGAGAGAGAGAGACAAACACTGATGTGAGAGAGAGAGACACATCGATTGATTGCCTCCTGCACTCCCCCCAACCTGGCTGGGAATGGCCCTGCAACCCAGGTATGGCCCCTTAACCAGGAATTGACCCCAACCAAGATGCCTTGGAGCTCGGGTGATGCTCTACCACTGATCCACACCAGCCAGGGCTGCATTGTCTTTTATGACCTGGCCTCGGAAGTCGTGCAGCATCACTTCTGCTGTTACCTATTCTTTATAAGACAGTGTAAGATCACCTACATTCAAAGGGGAGTGTCAAAGTTCTAGAAGAACATGTGGGAGGGAAAACATTGTTGTGTCCATCTTTGAAAAATACAGTCTATAAAATCTCATCTTTGTGTCGATCAATCTTTTATCTCTGTTCTACAGACTAAATAATTTATATTGATCTGTCTCTGGCCAGCAGTGTGGAGGTGAATGAAGCAGGTGGTGTGGAGACTCCCCATCTATTGAGTTACAATGGACCTGCAGGACAAGGGCAGGAGAGTGGAGAGGAGAGGGCCATGGGGTGCTGGTCAGGCACGGCTGCACCAGGCATGGTGGGGAGGAGGGATTGGAGGAAAGTATCCCTATGGGCCTGTTGACCCTAACATGCCTCTGAGACACCATGATGGGTACATGAGTCTGGACTCCACCAGGGATAGGTCCCTGGGGGCCCTGGACTGTGGGGTGAGTGGTGACAGGGCTCAGAGATGAAGGAGGACCGGGGTGGAGTGCAGCCTGTAGGGCCCAGGGGCTGTGCTGAAACTCCAGCGTGGCCTGCACTGCTCTGGCTCAGGAAGCAAGCCCCACATGAGCGTGTTTGAGTTGGCTGGGGTTCACATGCAGGGCGTCAGAGCTGAATGCAGCCGTCTCAGGCTCCAGGGGAGGCGCTGAGTGAGCGGGCACATTCCGTGCTGGCGGCGGCCGCTCCTTGGACCGCATGGTGGGTGGGGAGGGGACACTAGACTGTATCCAAGTCGTAGACACCCCCAGGGCCCACCAACCATCTCAGTGTTTTTCCTGCATAGATGACCCCCCCTTTCCCAAGTCATGGATCTAAGGCGATTATTAAGAAATCACTGTTGATGGAAGGTCAAGCTGCTGTAACCGCTCCCCAAAGTGGTTTCACTGCCTTCAGCAAACTCCCTAGCATCTTGGGTCCAATCCAAGGGTTGGAGAGACGGTCTGGTGACCACCCAGCCCCTCCTCTGGCAGTCTCCTTGGCTCCATCATCTCCCCCCTCTTTCCTCAGACAACTCCATCCCACCTCAGGGCCTTTGCTGGTCCCTGTCTCCTGGAAGCTGCTGCCCCTTGGTGCCAGCTCAGCCCACTGACCAAGCTCCTGTGCCCCAGCCCCACCACTGCATCACTCTCGGGAACATCTTGCTTTTCACTTACCTGTTAGTCTCCCCCTCAAATGAATCAGACCCTTGAGAGCAGGACCCTGGCCGGCTTCCTCGTGGCAGCTTATGGGCACAGTGCCCAGAACTAATGGGGGAGGGAAGAGACCACTCCTTCCAGACACCAGCCCAAGGCCACCTCTTGGTTTTGTTTTCATTTGCTGCAGTGGAGGCTGGAGAGGGGACCTCACCACGGGGTGCTGCCCATAGCAAAGGAGCCTGCGAGGGAGGCTGCAGACACGAGACCAGGTGAGGACCCAGCATCAGTCTGCATTCTTGTTGCAGAACTCCAGACCCCATCTCGGCCACCTGCCTGATATCAGCACCTGAAAGTCTCGTAAACCTCACACACTCCAGGGGCTGCTGCCCGAGGCTTTCCCATCTGACATGTGACATTACCACTCATTAGCTGCTCAAATAAAAATCTCAAAATCACACTGCTTGTCCTCTTTCCCACATCTAGTCCATCAGCAAGTCTTGCTAAGTCTACACACAAAATGTATTCAAAATTTGCTCACTTTGCTCTATCAGTCTGTATTAGTGTGCCGAGGCTGCTGTAACAAGTACCACCGACTCGGCGCTTAAACAGCAGAAATGTACTTTTTCACAGTGCTGGAGGCTGAAAGTCAGAGGTTGAGATGCCAACAGAATTGCTTTCTCCTGAGGCCTCTCTCCGTGGCTGTTACATGGCCACCTTGTCCCTGTGTTCTCATATGGTCTTCCCTCTGTGAGTATCTGTGTCCTAATCTTCTCTTCTTATAAGGACACCAGTCAGATTGGATTGGGGCCCATCCATATGATGTCATTTAACTATAATCATCTCTATAAAGGCCTTCTTTCTAAATATAGTCACATTCAGAGGTACTGGGGGTTAGAGCTTCAACATATGAATTGGGGGGAACACAATTCAGCCCATGATACCATCCAATGTCAGCTTCATCTGCCCTGCCTCAGCTAGGGCCTTGAGCCCTCCATTCCACAGCGGGGACTCATTAGAATTGTGCATTCAGGTCACAGGCTCCACCCCTCACCATGCACCCAGGCCCACTTGAGAAGGCCCAAGTCCACTTTCCAATGCCTGCCTCACTTTCTGCCTTAACCCTGGGCTCAGGCCAACAGGCATCTTCACTTTCCCTCAAACACAAGCTCATTCCAATCCCTTAGGGCCTCTGCTCTGCCTGGAGCCATATACAAGGGCCACCCAGACCTCTTCTCATGCCCTAGTCTTGCATCTATATGCTTTTGAATAACAGCTTTATTGAGACAATTCACCACACAACCCATCTAACAGTGTACCATTCAAAGGCTTTTTAGTACATTCACGGAGTTGTGCAACAATCATTACAATCAAATTCAGAACATTTTAATTGAGAGATCATTTGCATACCATAAAATTCACCCTTATAAAGTGTATAATTCAGCGGATTTTTAGTACTTTTGCTAAGCTGTACATCAATCACTGACATCTAACTTTACAGCATTCCCATCACCAGAAACAGTCATTCCATATTCCCCTCCCTCCAGCCCCTGGTGATCACTATTCTACTTTCTGTCTCTATGGATTTGCCTATTCTGGATTCCATATAAATGGAATCAGACAATATATAGCCCTTTGTGTCTGGCTTATTTAACTCAGCATCATGTTTTCAAGACTCATCCATGTGGCAGCATATGGCAGAAAGTCATTCCTTTTCATGGATGAATAATATCCCACTCTATGGATGGAACAGGTTTTGTCATCCATTCATCTGTCGATAGACACTGAGTTGTTCCCACTTTTTGTGCATAGGCTGGTATGAACATCTGTGTACAAGTCTTTGTATGGACATGTTTTCCTGTCTCTTAGGTAGAACTTACTGAATCCTACCTAAGGTCACTGTTGTCCTGATCGCCTGGATTTATTATTTCCTCCATCCCAGATGGAGGCAATGAGGGCAGGGCCTGTGTCCACTGTGGGTGGAATGACCATCGTGCCCAGAGCTGGCAGGATCAGGCTGGCACCTGGAGGAAGGAAAACCGAGGCCCACCCAGGCACGCCCCCCTGTGCCACAGAGATTGTTTCCTCCAGCTCCTGCCAGTCTCAGGCTGTTCCCCTCCACAGGCTCCTTTGGCCTTCTCACTCCTTCCCAAACCCTTAGTAATCCTGCCAAGAGCAGCACGGCGAGTCCACATGGCACTAAACCATCCCAGAGAACAGAGGCACTGCTGTGTGAGCTCACCTGGAGTCTCACCCAAGGCCCCAATTCTGCTGTCATGGGTGACCTAGGGACTGATGTATTGGAGGGAAGCAGAGCCGAGAAGGTAGGGACAGCCTTGCCCGTTACCATCCAGTGTAACATAACCCACCTTCAGGGGTCTTTGTGCTAAGAAGCTGCCACCTGTGTGCAGGACTCAGGTTTTCTAGAAAGTCTGAAAGAGCCACCACCTGAAAGATGAACACAGGCCACTGCCCTTGTTGGTAACAACTACTGGAGCCCACCTGCCAACTCCTCCCATCAGAGAGCCTGGGGCTGGGGCTAGGGCTGGGGCTGGGGAAGGAAATTTTGTCACACGCTACAATGTGGATGAACCTTGAGGACATTCTGCTGAGTGAAAAAGCCAGTCACAAAACGACAATTACAAAATGACAATTACCACTTACATGAGATACCTAAAGTCATCTAATTCACAGGGACATAAAGCAAAACGGAGGCTCCAGGGGGTGGAGGGAGGGGGACTGGGGATCTGTTTAATGGGGCAGAGTTTCAGTTTGGGAAGATGACGAAGAAGTCTGGAGATGGATGGTGGTGATGCCTGTACAATGTGAATGTGCTTCATGCCACTGAACTGTAGGCCGAAAGTGGTTGAAACGATAAACTTATGTCATGTGTGTTTTACTACAAATTAAAAAAATAAATAACAAAAAAAAGTCAGTGGGTATAAAGTTTCTGTTACGCAGCATAATTAAGTTCTAGGGATCTGCTTGCAACACTGTGCTGAGAGTAACTCTGTAAACATTTGTTAAGAGGGGAGATCTTATGATAAGTATTCTTACCACACACACAAAAAGTTGCAGGCCTGCGTATGGAAAAGGTGGCAGAAGGAAAAAACATGTGTATGCACGCATACATGTGCTTGTACATGCCCAAGATACCTTGGAAGGATACCAAGAAGCTGGCCCATCCTGTGGCGGGTGACGGGGAGGACACTGGATGGGCAGGCGGGAGTGACAGGATTCTGGATGTGTGAACCCTTGTGTGCTGCTGAAACCTTGAATCTTGGGTCTCTGTTACCTCCTGGAAAAAGTTTAAAAACAGACTGCCGAAGGAGGCCAAGCGGAGGAAAAGAGCCAAAGCCCCGGGACCAGCTGCCCCACCCCACCGCGGGCGTTCACTGGGCAGAGAGGAGCGGCCTGCCCCAGACGGACAGAAACTGGCTCCTTTGCAGATGCGGCAACCCTGCCCCGCGCTTGGTCTGCCCATGGAAACTCGAAGCGCCCGTCCCTGAAAAGCTGACTAATGGTGACGAGTGTCTACATACCAAGCCGGTCGGCGGGGAAGGAGGCGACTCGGTTTCTTCCTTCCCCTCCTAACCTCGCACAGCTTCCGCACGGAAGCCCAGCGCCGTGGTCGGCCTGACCCAGTGGCTGGACCAGAGACCAAACATATTTGCTTGGACGGTGGAATTATGAGCAGGAGGGGGGGGGGGGGGGGACACGACTGGGCGTTCCCGGCGGCGATGTTCAACCAGGCCGGCTCCGCTCGGCTCTGCCGGGAAGAACCGCACAGTGAGGGACTACCCACTGCCCGGGGAGCCGGCTAAACAGAGGAGCCAGGGTTCCAGCGAAGGCAATTAACCCTACTCAGTGTAAAGTCAGGGACGTGAGCACAACGCCTGACATCTTAACAAGGAAGTATAGCATCTCCCCCTTTGTTTTCCAGAATGTACATCTTAGCAACCCAAGAAGTCAGGCACTTACCCAATTAAGGCGCAATAATAAGTATATTAATAGCTTCTATTTTTATTTTCATATTTTGGAAAATTTCCAAATAAGTGATTATAAAGTTGGCTTGAGGTTTGAAAATCAGAAGACAATACAATATTTAAATCAAGAAGTCATTTCACAGGATCTGATCATGAATAGACCTCGTTAGCAAAACCTTCCTAGATCAAGTTTCAAAACAAAAAAAAAGAAAGAAAAGAAATTTCTTATGCTTTCTCAGCAAAATCCCAGCTGCTCCTTGTGCTGCAATAAGACAGTTTCTCTCCCCCTGGGGAGAAACGCGCCATCATAGAGCAAGGTCAGCCTCGGGCGAAAAGGACAAGGGCCCTGCCAGACAGGCAAACACCCGCTGCACCCTTATAATTACCGCAGTGCCCGGCTGGCTCTGAACAGACGGGCAGGGGACAAGGGATGGCACAGCCCTGTGGGCACAGGAGATGCCAATGTGGACTGGTGGGAACAAGAGAAGAGCCTGTGTTGCTGGGCTGGGACTAGACAAGACCGTGTGAACTCATGATATTAACTATATACCTTTCCAGGGCCTAGATGATGCCTGATGAAAATAAGCACACCTAGCTCCTAGAACTTGGTGTCAAAGAAACATTCTGCTCTAAAGGAACCTGGGTGCCGCGGAGAGGTGGCTGACACCAGGGCTGGGCAGAGAAAGAATAGCTCCCGAAAGCAAAGAGAGGCTCAAACGTGATGGAGACATGTCAGAGGACACAGGAGTCAGTTGGACGGCACGGAAATGAGCGGTGACAGTAATGGGTTATGACTCACTGAACAAAGTGGAAACCCACAAGCTCATGCTCCGACTAGAGTAAGTGGGATGGGAGACTGGTAGTTCCCCCTTGCAGAAGGCTGCCAGCTGACACATGGAGGAAAAGAGAAGCTACCGAATCATAATCTTGCAACCGCTGCAGTAACAAGGGGCTCAGGCAAGAATCACCAACGTGCTAGAAAACAGTTGGGCAAGAGATCCCTGGGGAAAGATGTTTGCTCAGCCTCAGAGCTCCTCCCACAGGCTCCCTTATCCCTGGCCAGGTGGGAACACCTGGAGGGAACCACCAGCTCCCAGCAGCATCACAGGCCTCTAGAGAAAGACTCTAGAGAAAGACTCTAGGTGCAACCGTGCATGGCCCATCTGGAAGAAGTGGTCAGGAGCGCCCAGCAAGGGACATGCTCCAGAGCGGGTGCCTGTGTCCACAGACATAAATGTCAAGGACACAGGCAGAGCCAAGCGGCTACTCCAGATACCTGAGAGCAAAATGTAGGGTTGTGGTCTTGGATGGGGGGAAATGGCTAGTAAGGGCATTATTGGTACAACTGGCGAAGTTTGAATATGGACTATGTATTTAATAACAGTGCTTATCAATGTTAAACTTCTGACTTGAATACTTGAGCTGTGTGCTTGTTCTTAGGTGATGTAAGGTGAGTTTTCGGGGTAAAGAGTTAGGACACTCCTACACGGTCCAGTAAAGTGATTACAGCAGTAGCACCCTGCACATATATATATAGAGAGAGGAAATGCTAGCAACTGGGAAGCTGAAGCGAAGGGTTTAAGGAGCTCATCTCCTGTCCTCTGCGTGTTCCAGAGCACCTCAGAGAGAGCCTGTGGCCATCCGCTGTGTCTGGCCACCAAGAGAGGAGGCCGTGGCCCCATGGGGAGCTGACAGGACTTCGTGGATCAGAAGAGCGCCAGTGTATGCCGGTGACTCATGGTCATCACAAGGAATGCCTGGCCCTACACACACAAGTGTGGATCAGGAAAAACTGACGGGATCTTACAGGACCTCGAGCTCAGGGAAGGATGCAGGATGAGCCTCTGGCTGGTGCCTCTCAGAGGCCTCTTTGCTCCAGGCGCCCCTCTTGTGCCACCCTCACCCGTGAAGGTGCAGCACTTTGTGCCCCAAATGATGCACTTAATTAGAACCAGGCAGTGGGCTGCCCTTGCCAGGACCACACTCTCCAAGCTTCCACACACACGAGATGGGTTGTGCTGTGCTGGCAACTCAGTGTTAACCAAAATCAGCCCCTGGGATGGGGACAGGAGCACCCTATCTGCAGCTGAGCCTTCTCCTGCATCTGTAGAAACTCAGGGGACACTTAGGAGGCATGTGACAGTTTGATCTGTCCCTTATCCTGGGGGAAGGGACTTCATGTCTTGCCACAGTGACCCCTGACTCCCACACCCAACCAAGTAACAGCATTGAGCACTCAGAGCCCCTGGTCCTTCCCGGAAGCTGCAAGCCCGGCGCTGGCTGCCTGTGAGCAGGGGTGCCACAGGGAGAGGATCTGGCCAAGGAAGACACAGAGAATCCAGACAGACAGAGGCAAAGCACTCAAATGGGCTGCTCCTGGAGGCTGCAGGTGTGCAGACAGAGTGAGGGGAGCTGGGGGCTGGGGCGCCTGCAAAGCAGCAGCGGGGAGCGGGGAGCAGGGACCATGGCCCAGGGGCAGCGGGGCCGAGGGCAGTGCTCCCAAACCCTGACCCAGCACACCCATCCTGGCCCCCACCTTGAAGGCCTTGGGGACAGGGGATAAGATACCCCAGCAAGCACAATGCAATGACTACAAGGCACAGTGGACTCTGAGTGGCCAGCAGGCCCTGTCTCCCAGCCCGAGGAGGCCAAGGCTGCTCCAGAGGAGCCATCAGGGAAGGGCTCTGGGCCTAGCATGTGAGCCTAAAAGATGGGGAAGGTTAAGAAGCCGAGGTTAGGAGCAAAATGGCCAGAGCGCCTGGCGTGGCAGGGGGTGCGGCCGGGGGGTTGCTGAGGAGGTCAAGGACCTCTGCGGAACTTTTGGGGAGAGGAGCCAGGGCAGTTCTCTGGGAAAGTGGTACGGGCAGACCAGTGTTTTAGGGGCAATAATGTGGAGGCGGAGGCTGGGGCCAGGAGGCCAGTTAGAAAGGAGACAGTGAGGGGCCCACGAACCTGGAAGGAAGGCAGGAAGGCAGGCAGGGATGGATGGCGAGATGCGGTGAGGACACGGCAGTGATGCAACTCAGCAGCCGGCTCCCATCAAGCCGGACCTTCTGTGGTTTCCACACTCGCTGACAGTGACCACAATTAAAAAGCAAACTGCAGACTCCCAGGCAAGGGCACTGCAGCTGTGAGCCGCCACTCCTCCAGCCTCCTGCCAGGTGCCACTCCACCCATCAGGTCCCACCAGAGGCACCCCTCCTGTGCACAACTTTCACACAGCTCCACGGTGCTGGTGCCCAGGGCAGGGTCACTCCACAGGGGGTGCGACTGGGATTCTAACACCCGCCCAAAGGAGGGCCTGCCCTAGAGGCGCCTGTTGCAACACGTGCAGGCCTGGGATACAGAGAAGCACCTGCCAGCCTCCCAACAGGTTCTGCGGCTGAGGGCCAGCTGCCCTCCCCAGATGTGTAGAAACCCCAAGAGCTGTGTCGCAATTCATTTCTTTGGCAACTATGACCCTGAGGGAGCTTGGCCTGAATGAGAACAGAAGATAAACAGGCTCCTTGGCTAGGATGTCCTTGTCAAAGGGGGAGGGTGATCATCAGGCCCCCGTGAGGAACCCAGGTACCATGCCATCATGAGCGGTGCTGTGGGCCCCAAGGAGAAGGACAGGCCCCTGCCCTCAGGTCAGTGCTGTGAGGGGAGCCTGGGGAAGGAGAGGTGAGCTCTTTGGGGGCATGGAGGTCATGGGAGTGGGGGTGGGGCAGAGAGCAGAGCCTTGAGGTGGCTGTAGGCAGGTGGGGACAGGGAGGGAGGAGCAGGGACTGCACACAAAGGAATGCACACCCATAGCCCTTCCCCAGAGTGTAGCTTAAAAGCTTAAAAACAATGTCTGGTTCTGCCCTAGAGCTCCTGATGGGATCTCTGAGGGTGACCCTGACTCTAATTATTTTAAAATACAGATACTGGTTTATTGCCAGACCTGCAGTTAAGTGAACACCAGTCTCACAATCTGCATGATTTGAATTTGTTCTGCATGATCCAGGTTACACATTACTACCTGTTGTGCATTTTTAAAAAAAATTTTTTAATTAAACATTTTATTTTTGAGATAATTGTAGATTCACATGCCGTTGTAAGAAACTACAGAGAGAGGTCCCTTGTCCCCTTCACCCAGTTCCTCCCAATGGTAGAGTTTTGCAAAACTGTAGTACATCACCACAACCTGAATACTAACATTGCTATGATCAGGACGCAGGACATGTCCCTCCCCACAAGGACCCCTCCTGTGGCCCTTTTATAGCCACGCCTGCTTCCCTCCTGCTCCCACCTCCTCAACTCCTGGCAACCACTAATCTGTTCTCCATTTTTATAATTTTGCCATTTCAGCAATGTTATACAAACAGAAATGGAATTATACAGCATGTAGCCTTTGGAGATTGGATTTTTTCACTTGTCTGGAGACGCATCCAGTGTGTTGTGCACATCAACAGCTTATCCCTTTCTTCCTCCATCAGCGTTGTGCAGTTTTCTGTGTACCAAAGTCTGTATATATTTTGTCAGATTCACATCGAAATGTTTAATTTTGTAAGCAATTTTAAATAGTATTGTATTTTTAATTTCAGCACCTATGTGTTTATTGCTAGCACATAGAAATACAATTGATTTTTTCTTAATGTTTATCTTATGTCCTATGCCCTTGCTCAACTCACTTATTAATTCCAGCAGTGTTTTTTGGTAGATTCTTGCGATTCTATGTAGATAATCATGTCTTTTGCAAATACGAGCACTTTTATTTCTTCCTTTCCTAGCTGTATGCCTTTTATTCCCTTTTCTTGCCTTATTACACTGGCTATAACTTCCAGCACTTTGGTGAGCGTGGACATCCTTGCCTAATACCCAAGCTTGGAGGGAGAGTATTTAGTCTTTCACCATCAAGTTTGTAGGTATTTTGTAAAGTTCTTCATCAAATTGAGGAAGTTCCTGACCTTATTCCTATTTTTAGAATTTTTATCTTTAATGAGTACTTTATCAGCCCAGTCCTCTCTCTTCTCTCCTCCCAAAACTCCAGTTACATGACTGTTAGATCTTTTCTTGTACCCAACAGGCCCCTGAGGTTCCTTTCCTCTTTGTTGTTATTGTCCACTGATTCTTTCCACTGTCCCCTCAATTCTACTCCTGAGCCCGTTTACTGAATTATATTTTAGCTATTGTATTTTTTTATTTAAAATGTCCCTTCCATTTTAAAATGTCTTATATTTTTTTACTTTGCTAAGATTCTATTTCTTTAAGCTTTCTATTTTTTTTTTTTTTTCATTTGTAATTATACATTGAAGCATTTTTATGATGGCTGCTTTAAAGTCTTTGTCAGGTAATTCTGACATTTCTGTCGCCTCGGTGTTAGCATCTATGAACTGCCCTTTTGCATTCAGTTTCATTAAACAGTTTCATCATACCAAGAACCATTGTGTGGTCCTTGGTTCTTGGTATGATGAACAATTTTCTGTTGAAACCTGTAAATTCTCATGTTATGAGACTCTGGATCTTATTTTTTAAATTTCTGTTTTAGTTTTAAAAAAAACAGTTTTATTGAGATATAATTTATATACAAGAAACTGCACATACTTAAAGTATACAATTTGATGAGTTTGACATATGTATATACCTGTGAAACCATTACCACAATCAAGGTAATAAACATATTCATTACCTCCAAAAATTTCCTCCTGCCCTTTTGTTTTGTTTTGTTTTGTTTTGTTTTCTGACACTGCTCTGGCACCTTGTCACTGCAAGTTGGAGGCAAAGTCCAAGGTCCTCAGTCAATCTCCACTGACACCCAAGGCAAGATCATCTTCTCTTTCCTCTGGGCAGGGTTCTGGCTCCCCATGTAGGGATGGCCTCACTACTACTGGGTAGTGAAAGTCCTGGCTCCTCTCTGTCTCCTCTCACCACCCCAGCAGGGAGGGGAAATGGTGCCCTATTACTGGCAGGTGGGGGTGGAAGCCCAGGTGCCCCCCACGTGGTCTGCCTTCTCTCTGTCAGAGTCTTCTTGTGTTTGTTAATGAATCATGTCTAGGGCCTTCAGTTATACTTAGGGGGAGGAATAGGAAAAAGTATGTCTACTCCAGCCTCCCAGAAGCAGAAGTCTTTGAATTGTTTTAACAACTTCCTCTCTGTGACTCTTACACAGCCAGGTCTACAAGGCTATGTGGGTGGGCTTGGGAATTGTGCCTTGACCCACTCTGGCTGCCTCTCCATCAGCAGACACCGGAGAGGTCCCCAGTCTCTCATATGCTGGACAATGGAGAACCACTTATACATCTGAACTAAGAGCATCTGAGGGAGCCTTGGGGATGGTCTACCCAAGGAACTGGGTCTTGGTCTGGAACAGTCTCCAGGGACAATAGCCTCCTGCAGGCCACACTGCCCCCTGGTGGCAGGGCCTGACCAGAACAGGGCATCCCCTGGGCCTATGGACTGGTGAACTCTGGAACAGGCACCTCCCTGGGATCCAGAAATCCTGTTTCTTGTCTTTCCCCTACAGCAGGCATTTTCAACCTTTTTCATCCCATGGCACATAAACTAATTACTAAAATTCTGCAGCACGCCAAAAAATATATTTTTTGCAGATTTGACAAAAAAATAGGTCTAATTTTGGTTCATTCACACAGGCTGGCTATTGCTGTGTTGGCTGTTGTCATCTTATTTGACAATCTCAGGGAAAAAAGGCCAGTGCGCCTGACTAAATAGTCAGGTACGGAATGTTTTAAAAATTCTGCGGCACACCTGTTGACAGTCGCTGCCCTACAGGAGCGCTCACTTGCGTGTGAAGAAAACCCCTGATTGTGGCAGCACTGCTTATAAGAGCAAAATCTCTCGGCACGAAATCTGAAAGTCCGCAAACAGAAGGAGGCGAATGAAAAACAGCATGTCCGCAGCCTGGAGCATCACAAAGCAATGAAAAGCATGTGCATCGGAGACATGTCCAGTCATGGAAAATACCAAGACATATAGCTCAGCAGAAAGCTGATAAGCCACAGGATGCCATGTGTGGCATGATGCCATTTATATAATTAAAAAAAAAAAACCCCAAATGGTATTATCATTACATATGTAGATACGGAAATGCGGAGAAAAGGGCCTAGAACACCACGCAGCGATCTGATGACACTAGCTAAGGGCGCTGGGTGGTCAGAGCACTCAGTGTCACTGGAAAATGTTTTGACATAAAGTTACCTGGGGCGAAGCAGGTACAGAAGGCGGCACCCAGGGTACGGCCTCGCCTAGGGCAGATAATGCATTCAAGGGCTTCATGACCAGGGTGGATGTCAGAATCTCCCAGAAGCGCCTCAGCCCTCTCCTGCCCGATCCTGCCCCCCTGAGGTTCCTGAAGGACCTGTCTGAGTGAGCTTGGCTGTGCCTGTGAAAAGTGCACTGCCACCCCACAATCCTGACACACCTATGCCAACCCTGGGGCAGTGGGATCACAATGATTTCTAGCCCCTCCTTTAGAGTTCTGCCTCCAGCTGGCACCACCTTCATAATCAGCAGCACCAGCCAGCATGCACATTTATTCCCTAATATGAAAGGCCCACGTCCAGGCTAGAAGCTGTGATCTGCTCCTACTCCCCAGGGCCTGGGGTGGGTTTCACTTCCTGAGGAATACAAATATTCTGAAGGAATTCTCATGGATTTCTTGTTACCAAAGTCTCTACATGGGATTTTGCCCCCATCGTGTCAACAGGAAGCTCATTCATTCAACAAGAATTTCTGGGTGCCTGCTATGAGCGAGCTGCCTTGACCAGCTCTTAAATACATGTCACATCTAATCTAAACATTTTACAAAATGGCACAGTGGTTGCCATGACCCCCATTGTAAAGAGGGAGAGACTGAAGGTCAGAGGGGTTAAGTGGATTGCTGGAAGGTCCTAAGACTTCTCTGTGATGCTCCCCCTGCCCGGCCAGGAGCCAAAGCACTTTCTGAGAAGGTTGTGCTACTTACTGCACCTGTGAGATGAATGCACACATGAGCAACAGGCATGACTGCTTTTACATCCTTTTGTGGAAGGCAGCGTCTAAGATGGACCATGATCCCCCTCCTGGAATGCATGGCCATGTGATCCCCAATTCTTGAGCAACCTCCTTCAAACCAACAGAATGTGGCAACATTGAGGAGGTCACTTTCCCCTTTGCTGGTTGCCTGAAGCAGGGTGTTGTGCTGAGGAGGCCCACATGGCAAGGAACTGAGGATGGCCTCGTCCAACAGCCCATAGTAACTGGGTCCTGCCAACAACCACATGAGTAAGCTTGGAAGGACATACCACCCATTGGAGCCTTCGGATAAGACCTCAGCCCTGGCCGACACCTTGATGGCAGCCTCATGAGAGATGGTGAGAGGAGGATCCAGCTAAGCCATATCCAAATTCCGGACCCACAGAAACTGTGAGATCATAAACCAGTCCTGTTTTAAGCCACTAAGTTTGCGTTAATTTGTCACACAGCAGTAAATAATTAATACACCTTCCTAATTCAGTTACTGCCAATGTATTTCACTTCTGTTTTTCTTGTTTCCAGCTGGAGCATGCAGGTAACAGACGGTGGCAGGGGTGGGGGTGGGAATCACCGTGAAGCTGGGAGGGGCAGGGTCACTGGTCCCCAGCTCACCTTTACTGGAACGTGCCATGGGACCTGGCCCTTTCTACCTTCCACGGACCAGAAGCAGGAGAAAAAAGAAATAACTGTAGGGAAACACCAATTTCCTCAGTTTTATCCACACTTCAGTTTGAAACCTGAATGAACAAAAATAGACACCCCACTGAGTGACTTAAACTCGCTAAGGAGGAAGGTTGGGGGTGGGACAGGGTTGATTTTAGACTCCAGACATGCCAGCGACTTCAGGATGTTCCCACGATACTGGCTGCGTTTGTTAAAAATACCTTCAATTCCAAAAATTACAAAGAGTGCAACTAATCCTGTTCACTAAAGCCAAGAAAAACACACCAAGTCAAACACAATGTATGGCTGAAGGAGAGGGACTTCCACCAAGAAGAGGCACGTGAGCCCTGCAGGCCAGGCTGGCCCGAGGAGCCACACACTCTGCCCTGCACCCAGACTGCAGAGCCCAGCTCCTCTCCGGAAACGGGCTCGCCTCCTCCAGCTTCGGGTGCCTCCAGGGGCTTTTTGGAGGGCCCACACCCTCCATGCACTCCCTCCAGCCCAAACAGGCTGTGTTGGTTCCTAGCAGTGTCCTCACCCAGGTACCAGGGACACCCAGAGCACAGGACTTTATACCTAAAGAAAGCAGGTCGTCACTTTGGAGTGGCTGCTTCTGCTCTCACCTGGCAAACACTGGCTTAGTGGGGACAGGAGACTGCAAAATCACAGGCATAGGACACAGGATGCTCCATGGGACAAGTCGGCCTGTGGACTGGTTGTAACTTTCACATACAACCTCTGGCTCAGCCCTACAGAACTCTGAGGAGGAGATTCTGAGCCCATCTCTCAGACAGAAGATCCTGAGGCCCCGAGGCTGTCCAGGCAGGCTGTGCCGCTGCAGGGTGATGGCCGGACCGCCTAGCTGTGCCCTCCCTCACACTGTCCACAGCAGCCCTGGCGAGGTCCTCGTGCCCAGGGCTCCTTCATCCCGTTCCTCACCCAGTGGCTTGGGGGCACTACCCAGCCAAAGCTCCAGGAGGAATTAATCCTGCAGGAAAGGGGCAGAGTCTTTCAGAGCGGGAACTGCCTGGGCCTTCCTCCTGCCAGTGAACCCCCAACTACAGGCTGGATCTCCTACTGGGCTGCAGCGAACCAGAGTGTATAGCCTGTCTGCAGACTCCGCGGCGGCCCCCTCAGCTCAGCACACCTGCTCCTTCCCGTGCACAGGGCAGCATGTGCCGGAACCACCACAGTCCAGCCCACGCTGTGATCTAGCCTCTCTGAGCCTCACATTTACTTTTTTAAAAAAATGTTTTAATAGACTATTTTTTTAGAGCAGTTGCAGGTTCACAGCAAACTTGAGCAGAAAGTACAGAGATTTCCCATATCCTCCCTGTCTCCATACACGCACAGCCTCCCCCGCCACCAACATCCTCCCCAGAGTGGGACATCTGCGACCATTGAGGAACCTACAGGGACACGTCACCATCACCCAGAGTCCATCGGTCATGTTAGGGTTTGTTCTGGGTGTTGTACATCCCACAGGTTTGAACAAACGTATGGTGACATTTTCATCATATGTAGCATACAGAGTGGTTCCATTGGCCTAAAGGTCCTCAGTGATCGATCATCTCTTCCCCACTCCTACCCTGGCAACCACTGATCATTCTATTGTCTCCGTAGTTCCGCCTTTTCCAGAATGTCACATAGTCGGAACCATACAGTATGTACCCTTTTCATGTTGGCTTCTTTCACTTAGTAATATGTATTTAGGATCCCTCATGTTTTATCAGAGCTGGATAGCTCATTTCTTTTTACCGCTGAACAATACTCCATTGGCTAGATAGATACACCACAGTTTATTTATCCAATTCACCTCCTGAAGGACATCTTGGCTGCTTCCAAGTGCTGGCAGGCTTTTGTGTGGTTATACATTTCTGACTCCGTTTGGGTAAATACCAAGGAGCATGGTTGCTGCATTACATGGTAAGAGTATGGTTAGTTTTGCAAGAAACTGTCAAACTGTCTTCCTAAGAGGCTGTACCCGTTTACATTCCCATCAGCAACGAATGAGAGTTCCTGTTGCTTCACACCTACTTACTTTTTTTAAAAATATATATCTTTATTGATTTCAGAGAGAGGAAAGGAGAGGGAGAGAGAGAGATAGAAACATCAATGATGAGACAGTATTGATCGGCTGCCTCCTGCAGGCCCCTGACTGGGGATCGAGCCCGCAACCCGGGCATGTGCCCTGACTGGGAATCGAACCCTGATCACCTGGATCCTAGGTCGACACTCAGCTGCTGAGCCACGCCCGGCCGGGCCACACCTACTTATTTTTTTAAAGCAGCGGTTTTGTGTGTGTGTGATTTTTAGTATAAAATACCTTCTTTATAGAAAAATTAAAACCCAAAAGGAAAACTTAAAAAATAAAATGAAAATCACTGGTGACTTCCTGACCCGTCCCTTATTCAAGAAATGAAGGAGCGTCTACCCTGATGGGTGTGTTCCAGGGCTTGACTGCCCAGCGACCTGCTGGACCTGTCTTCACATGTGGGAGAGGCAAGTGACCCAATACCAAGTACGTCCCTACACAACACAGGGCGAGTGGGTTCAGAGGTTGAAAGGCCAGGAGATTCGGCCAGTCCCCTTCTGGGAGGTGTCAGGAGGTTTTCAAGATCCGGCCAGATGCAGGAGCAGTTCTGGTCTGATCTTATGTTTGCATTCATCCTAATAATCTATAGTGTTTGCAAACTTCATTATTATATTTCACTTCTAAAGTTACAAGATCGCAGTATCCTATGTTTCTGTTCAAAGAGAACAAATTGATAGAAGTGAATTAATTGGAGGGAAAAAAGACTTTTGAATGGGCACTTCCATTCAGCCACTTTTTAAATGGAAATTCTTCAGATAGATAGAGAGATGCCTATTTCTATCTCTATATCTGAGCACATATTAAATGGACCCCCTATATACCCATCAGCTAGATCTTAAAATTATTAACGTTTTGCCCTACCTGCTTTATCTCTTTTTTTTTCCTTTGCTAAAATATTTTCCAGCATAGCCCAGACACATTTTATCCTTAAATATTCTAGGAGACATTAAAAGATAAGAATTTTTAAATATCACAATACCACCATCACATCTGACAAAATAAAAAACAATGAAACACAATTCCTTCCAGTCATCGGACATCAGCTCACCCCTGCGTGGCCCCTTCTGCCCAGTGAGAAAGGGCAGACTTTTGCCCCACAGGGCATAAACACACTCCAGCAAACCTACTCATAATCAAAACTACTTTTATTTTACTTTGGAAGAAGAGTTTAGGAAAAATACAAAGTATTTGAACCAAACTACTGATTTTTATGCTACTGATCTCTTATTAGAACCCTCACACTCTGCAAGACACATCTCACATGGAGCTCCCTGATGAACAGAGTTCCCTCACTTCCCCAGCCCCACCCCCACAACACACCAACAGTCCCTCTAATCAGCGGGATCAAGTGTTCCTGTTTCTCTGGTTTGGATTTTCATGCTTTTAAAATATATATGTTTTTATTGATTTCAGAGAAAGAGGAAGGGAGAGGGAAAGAGAAAGAAACATGGGCATTGACCAGCTGCCTCCTGCACGTCCCCTACTGGGGATTGAGCCCAAAACCCAAGCATGTGCCCCGACCAGATATTGAACCGTGACCTCCAGGTTCATCGGTCAACACTCAACCACTGAGCCACACCAGCCGGACTACTATTCTCTTTTTTATTTATCTCTGCTTTAATCTATTATTTCCACCTTGTGCTTGCTTTAGGTTTAGTTTGTTCTTCCTTTTCCAGTTTCCTAAGTTTTTAAGGTGGAAATTTAGGTTATTGATTTGAAATTTTTCTTCTTTCCTAATATAGGTGCTTATAGCTTTACATTTCTCTGAGCATTGTTTAAGCTGTATCCCATAGTTTTTGGTATGCTGTGTTTTTTGTTTTCATTCATCCTACAGTACTTTCTAATTTCCTTTATGATTTCTTCTTTGGCTCATTGGTTATTTAGTAGTGTGCTGTTTAATTGCCACATATTTGTGAATTTCCCAGATTTCCTTCTGTTATTAATTTCTAATTTTATTCCATTGCAGGTACAGAAGTTAATTTGTATGATTTCAATCCTCTAAAATTTATTGAGATTTGCTTTATGGCCTAATATATGGTCTTTCCCAGAGACTGTTCCATGTGAACTTGAGGAGAAGGTAATTACCTCTTTAAAGTCCCGTCTCCAAACAGTCACTCTCTGAGGCTAAGACATATGAATTTTCAGCCATAACCCTTTGCAATTCACCTCATCCGTCCATAGCTCCCGACGCATAACATGTACAAATGTACACGTGCACTCGCCCAGCATGCCAGCCGCCAGAGCAGCCACAGTGCTCTCAGTGAAATCGCTCAGCAGCTACACCCTTTTCCGGCCAACGTTGCGAAACACAGCGTGTCTCTTGTTTGTGTCACCACTAGAGGGCAGTGAGCGCTCACTAATACAGAGCCCAGGACCATGGGCGTTGTACTTGTCAACTCAGCCCTTTAAGTCAAGACCGCCAGTTCTGAGTTTCCTTTCTCTTGTTCCGCATCTTGCTGACATGACTGACGGTCCCTACAGACCCAGGATCACTAACACGGGCCCGTTCTCCTCTATTGTCCTCAATGAAGTGGGAGCACCATCTATGCCCAGGCACTCTCTGTGTAAGATGGCCTTCTGTACACACAACCTGCAGGATGGTTATTGTGTCCTAGAGTTGGATGGTAGGTAAGGGAAACTCGGGACAGATTCTAGAAAGAATCAGAGAAGACAGTAAATTCAAGCAGTGGTGTTACTGACTAGCGAGCCCCAGCAATCAGACAGGAAGGAGGGCTCTCTGTCATCTCTTCACCTTCCTGTCCCAGCTCTCAGGCATGCCCAGCTACCCTTCCCTCTGGCCAAGGGCTCCTGAATGCCACAGCTCTTTCAATGACCACACGTTTTCTGCTATGCAGTTAAGGATGGCCACTACCTGCTGGTGACTTTGGGGGCTGGGCAGAGCTGCATGTAATCCCAGTTTTCTACAAGAGGCCACCTTTCACCCTTTGTTACCCAGAGCACATTCCTCCCACAAGAAGTGAATTCCTGGCTGGTTTTATGCACTCTTGCGGGGTCTGGGATTTAGGGCCTCCATGGTGCCCTCGATCTGGCCTTTGCCTCATGAGCTAATGGAACCCATTGGCTGCAGATGGAGCACTGGCCTGAGTGAGCAGAGGCTGCAGGTCACCATGCCGGTTCCCCAGGCAACCACCACGTGTACTGGAACATTACAGCTAAAATGACTTGGGATTGCTGCCAATCTTCCAAGTCTAAAAAAATCTAAAATGCTAACATTCACAAAGGTAAGAACCTTTTAAACTTCTAAAAGCACCCCTCCTTGTACTCATGTGCACAGCAGCATCGCTCACCACAGCCAAAGCTGGGAGCAACCCAGTGGCCACCGGTGGATGGAGAGATAACAAAGGGTACAATGGAACATTATTCAGTCTTACGCACTCTCTGCAAGGAAGGAAATTCTGACCCATGCTACAATGTGGGTGAACCCTGAGGACATTATGCTAAGCGAAAGAATCCAGTCACAATAAGACAAATACTGTATGGCTCCACTTATATAAGGTATTTAGAGAGTTTTCACATTCATAGAAACACAATAGTGGTTTGCCAAGGGTTGAGGGGAAGGGGAAATGGGGATTCGTTGTTTACTGGGGACAGAGTTTCACTTGGGAAAGATGAAAAAGTTCTGGAGATGGTTGCACAATATTGTGAATGTACTTAATCCCGACATGGCTCTGCCCCTGGCCAAACGTGAAATCCTAACAGAGCCCATAGTGCCATCTGGAGTCCTGCCCCATCCCTGGTCAGGCAGAGTCTCAAGGGGGAGGTGGACTTAGGGGATGGAGGAGGTGAGCCCCTGTCTGCAGAGCCCACACTTTTGCAAATGTCTCTCCCAGGCTCTGGACCATTTATATGTATATTCCTGTCTCAGGGCTTCTTAGCTGGGCCCATAATTCTATAAGGGCCCCATGGGGAGAGTTCAGGGCAGCTATGAACTTAGATGGAAGAAATGAGTATTTTCACTGATTTCTAAGATTTAGCATCCATCTATGAATGTAGGCAACTGATGATGGTTTTAGGGGTCTATAGGAGTTACCAAGCTACTTAACGGGTCTGTGGTCCCTAAAGAGGTTAAGGACTGCTATATTCTCAAGCATTTACAGGGAACCAGGAGGCTGTCCAGGATAGCAAACCCCAAGGAGGGTGGGGCTGCACGCCAGGTGGGAGAGTGCTACAGGATCAAGAGGCCCCTCTTCCTGCAAATGCACCCCTCCTCAGGCCATGGGGCCAAGAAGAGGAAGCCCAGGTGGTGGGTATGGGAGCAGGTGTGATGGCTCATCTGCATTACATTTGATTGCCTGGGTGACTTTGCCAGCGATGGGACAAGAGCTTCCCTCAGCAATGGGAACCTCCCCTGGCTGCTCAGCATGCCCCATGGTCATACAGAGCTTCCCTCTGATACTCTGGCCATGGTTCATTTGGCAGGAGGAGAACAGAGGCAAAGAGACAGGTGGGCAGGGAGGAGTCATAGCCCCTCTGAGGCCAGTTCTCCTGGAAAGCCCCAGAGGGCCATGGCAAGACCCCAGTACATCCCCTGCTGGTCAGGGTCTTGGAGGCTACAAGCCCCTAATGCACCGTATTTTTAGAAGGTAAACAGAAGTGGAACCAGACTGCAGCCTTCCCTTTGGGACTGTGGTCTATGGCTCCACATGTTACCTGGCCTAGTGAGAATAGAAGCAACCAGGCCTTCACTGGAAGGCGTGCCTGCCAAGCCCCTGCCAGTGGGTGTGACATCCAGGTCCCAGATTCGGGTCCAGGGCACAGGAGGCTGTGTACAGTAGGGGTGCAGCAGGGCCCTGTGAACACTCCCACATACCTGGGAGTCCTCAGGTGCTAAGGGGCCTGCTAGCAGAGCCCTGGCCGGCCACCTGTGTGGCCTGCGTGCCAAGCCTGGCTCTGGGGTGGGCCCGAGTGGCCCTGGGCACATACTGCTGCCTCCACACACTGCCACCTCATTTGGCCTCGGGCCATTGACCTCTAGCTCTACTCTGCAGGTTAAGACTTGAAATGCTGTTTGGTGTTCCTAAACACAAGGGCTGGGATAAGTCTTAGGGAAAAATCTGTGTGTTAGATGAGCTTCATTCAAGCCTAAGTTAGCATTGTTGGCTGTGAGCCCAATATTAAAGAATCAACAATATATATTCAATATGGTGTCTTTAAACAGAAACACACATAGATTACGTACTGATCAGTAAATGAAAATGTGACCGGAGCTAACAGGAGGCTACCCTGTACTTACACTGGGAGCAACGGTTCAGTATTCTTGGGTTAAAAGGTTGGGACAAGACAGTCCTGAGCAGTGCCCCTACCTGTGCCGTGCATCTCAGATAACAAACGCTCCTGACAGGGAATTGCAAGAGCTCTGTGGCCACACTCCCTAAGCCCAGTGCTCTGCCCTGCCCTCCGGTCTCCCAAGTGACAAGTGACACTGCAGTGGGCCTGGATCCCAGCCCCCAGCTGGGGAGGGACTCAATATCTTCTTCTGCTCCAAGGATTAAAAGACAATCCCAAAGCAAAAGCAGGGTATTGATGATGACTGAAACCACCCCAAGGATGGCCTTTTCACGCAAAAAACGCTCCTTCCAGAGGAATGGAACTTTCCACACTCTTTGGAGAGCATGTTGGCATTGACTCCAGGGCAGATGACAGGTGCAGCTGCCCAGAGCCATTTCAGGTCTGGGAGTGGGGGGCAGGCAGACACACACAAGAGCCAGGCTGGGGGCATCCGGGCTTTCTGGGGTCCTTGTCAATGGAGGGCCTAGGCACCCTGGACCACTGTTTCTGGGAGGTTACAAAGAGATTCCCAGCCATCTGTTTCTGATGTCACTACCCTCTGATTCAGAATTCCCATCTCCCCAGGCCTTAGGAAGCATCAAGGAAAGCACCCTCAGCTTGCCCTCAGGTAATATTAGGGCAAAGGGCGAAAGGCTTGGGTTGGTCCCTGCCCCTTTGAGGTCCTGCACAGCTCCACCTGGGAGCTCTAAGGGAGAAGACCCCATCTGGCTCCGGCCTCTCCCCCATTTTCTTGCCTAAACTCCCCTACTGTCTGAACTTTGCCCTGACAGTGAGAGTCCCACACATTTAACAGCCATCGTGCCCATGAAAGCACTTCAATTCCACGTAAGATGCTTTCGGTCCCCAACCCCTAACTTGGCTTTCAAGGCAGCGCCCCAGGCCCGCCACGCTGTTATCTCTGACTCTGGTTACGTTTCTGTGTATAAAGGCTTCCTCATGATCAGACACACAGCACATGACCTGGGTGCTCACAGCAGGCCAGCTCCTCTCTGAACCCCACCACCAAGGCTCCCACAAGTGCACAGAAAGGAGTTTGATCCAAGGCAGGAACTCGACTGCCCACCGCTGGGCTGGGAAATGCTGAGTGGACAGTCCAGCTGAGCGACCACCACGCTGCTGCCCTGCCAACACTCCGAGATAGTTTCAGGGACACTCAAGGTGGTTTGCAACATGAAAGGGTGGTAACAGGGCCACATGCCATCACCCTCGGGGACCCCGGGCAGAGGCAGGCAGGCAGCCCAGCAGTGGGAACAAGTATGTGAAACAAGAATGGCATTGAACTTGACAGAGATCTCAATGATAACAAGGCGACTGGAACAATGGGGGGAAAGTCAGAACCAGGGGTGCAAGAATAATCTGTCAGGGCTCTTACCCAGGCTTTCCTGAAGGGAAAAAGAAATGCAATAAAAACAAACTCTGTTTCATGGCGGCAACAAAGAAATAATCTCGCTTCTTGCACTCAATTTTATTGGCCTCCAGAGATTCTGTGTTTCCAAAGATTAGCCTTCCCTTGGGAAATGAGAAGAAGAAAAAACAAGAAAAAATGGCAAATACTAGTTTCCCTCTCATGAAGTCATTCTTTTGAGCAGGTTTCCTCAGGAGTTCTACACGGTACAGTGTGTGAAATTGCAGTTCGGACTCTCTCAACTCAAGTGGGCAAAAGGCTTAAAGGTACCTTTGATTCCAGCAAGACAAAACAGGAACTGCCCCCAGTCAGGCTTCTCTCTGAAGCACCCCAAGAGCTCCTTCTGCTCGCCCCAGGGGCAGCTGCATCTCAGGCAGCAGGCCCTTTCACGGGGCCAGCAGGAAAAATGCTGATTTTTATTCCTGATTAGTGATTGTGTTCAAGAGCTGTTTTGAGCTGAAATAATACACAAGAGTTTCCTTAGAGAAAATATACAAGTTCATTTTTTTTGGAACCACTTAACACAATCCCGTTACCAAATAAACGTACATTTGGAACAACATGACACATTTCTTAACTTGGAAGAACTGCTGGTACAAATCAATGTCACCACAATAGAGATTAATGCGCCTTTTTTATTAGCTTCACAGGCCCCAGGTGAATGGTGAGCCATTGTTGCACAGCTAGTTAATATTATTTTTACATAAATCAAGGTAACGCCTAACGACGGCTGAGTCTCTAAATCAACCCACCTTTTCCGATTTGGAACATAAAGCTGGGCTGTTGCCAAGAGCACTGGGAAACAGAGGGCTGCAAGTGGCATTTTAATAAGGAACGTACCCATTTACAACAGGATGCTGGGCTCATGGCTCACAACCACTTGCCAGCATTACAAATACATCTTGGGAGAGTTTCTCATTAACAAAGACGTGACGAACTGCTGCTGGAGTTAATAAGTGACTCATGCTGTTCTGTTAGAAGAAAGAAAGTGAAATGGGGAAGGGGTGTCCATTTGCTGGGGCCACCGTAACAAAGTACCATAGCCTGGGCGGCATAAATAGCAGAAATTTACTTTCTTCCAGTTTTGGAAGCTGGAAGTTCAAGATCATGGGGTCTAGATAGATGGTTTCTTCTAAGGCCTCAATCCTTGGCCTGTAGAAGGCCATTGTCTCCCAATGTCCTCGCACAATCCTCTCTCTGTGCTTCTCTGAGTCCTTATAAGGACATCAGTCAAATTGGATTAGGGTCCCACCTAAAAAATCTCATTTTTAACTTAATCACCTCTTTAAAGACACTCATCGTCAAACACAGATATATTCTGAAGTACTGGGGGTTAGGGCTTCAACATATGAATTCAGAGGTGGCATGATTCAGCCCATAATTGGGGACAGAGGAAAATGACGGCATCTTTTTGCTGTTTTAGAGGGAAGTGGAAAGGAAGAAAGGAAAAGACTAGACAATATCTGATTCCCTGCAGTACTTCCCACTACAGCCTAGCCGTGTGGCCTGACTTGGAAAAGAGATGAGAGGGAGTGTAGAGGAGGGAGGTCTGCCTCCAAGATTCCCCCACCAACCCATTTAATGCTGGACAAGTGAGCTGGATGTGGGGCTGTGAGTAGTTCTGCATTTGTGTCCTCTCCTGCTGAGACAGGGGAGGTGGCCTGAAGTTGGAAGTCAGCCCTGGGGGTGGGGAGATCCTGCTATAAGCAGAAGCATGCTCCCCCACCCCCCTACGCCCTCCAACCTGCCAACCTCTCGTGCTACCCAGAGCTCTGAATCCAGGACCTAGAAGGAGCACAGGCTCCAAGTGTGCTTTGAATGCTTAGCAAAGGTGGTTGGCAACCTGAAGAGATGTTCTATCTAACTAGTTGAAACTTTTTGTTTTTACTTCTTATTTTTAGCAAACCAATAATGCTTACACTTTCAAGGGCTTTTGCTCTTTTTGGATTTGACACCAGAATCTGGTTCTCTCTGCTCTGCCCACGTGGACCCCAAAGAAAGGCATCTGGGACCAGCTGCCTACCCCATACTTGAGTCCCTCTATCACCTACAAGGAGGGTGTCCACTTTGGCAAACCCCAGTGATAACACTCATTTTGCCATTAAGAACTTTCACAAATTCCATGTTTAAGAGCTTCAGGTAAGAGGAAAATCAAGAAAAGTTGATCAAATGTAACCAGAGAGTGCCCCAGCTCAGCAACGTATCACCAGAAGAGAACCTCCTCCAGAGTTTTGGGCCCCACGGGCATATATTTAACAGAAATCAACTCATGGGAGACTTACATCAAACTCAAAAACTTTGTTCATCAAAGGATATATTTAACAGAGTGAAAATGTAACCTATGGAATGAGAGAAATATATTTGCAAATCATATATCTGATGAGGGGTTAGTATTCAGCATATATAAAGAACTCCTACAACTCAATAAAAAATCAAGTAGTCCAACTGAAAAATGGGCAAAGTATGTAAATAGACACGCTTCCAAAGAAGATATACAAATGACCAATAAGCACATTAAAAGATGCTCAATATCACTAATCATCACGGAAATGCAAATCAAAACCACAATGAGATATCACCTCACACCCACTAGGATGCCCACTATTAAAAAAACATTGATCAGCAGGTGTGACTTGGTCGGTTGAGCACCAGCTCATGCACCAGGGGATCGCTGGTTTGATTCCCGGTTGGGGCACATGCTAGGGGTGAGGGCTCCATCCATCCCCAGTAGAGGGCTTGCAGGAGGCAGCCAATGGATGTTTCTCTCTCCCTCTCTTTCTCTCTCCCTTTCCCTTCCTCTCTCTCTAAAAATCAGTTTTACTAGGTTTTGTTCATTTTGCTAGATACTAGTAAAGAGATTCCCTGCTGCTCCCTGCCATCTTAACCTGGAAGTCTCATTTATTTTTTCTGTATGTATAGGTAATTCCTAACTTGCCACATTTGCCTAGCAAGCACATCCTACATTAAACACATCTACTTCATATGTTATGCAGTGTCACCCCCAACCTGTGTTTCCAATCTGGACTTTTATTTGTGAGCTCACCTCGTGGGGCATCAATGTCAGCATGCTGGGAGAGCCAGCTGCCACTCACTATGAGGTGCCTGCGTAATTTGATGAAGGTTTGAAAACTGGGCCACGTGGATCACAGGAGGAGCCTCAGAGTGAGGGTGCCTGGCTTGCTCAACCAGAGAAATTTTGCTGGTTTCTCCTACAACACCACTGCCAGGGAAGATTTCATTAAAAGAAAGGGTTTTGCTAGTAAATATCAAAACAAACCAAAAGCCACTGTTTTATTGCACTTTCCCTTCTTGTTTTATGATGAATAAAAAACCACAAGTGAAAAGTGCTGATGCCACCAATAAACATAGGGCTCAAATCTTTCATGCTCAGCAGCCTAAACTGAACATATAGCCCACTGCGAAGCAAAATTCAAAATGAAAGATGTGTTAAGAATCAGAGGTGGGGTGCAGGGGGCTCTATTAGTGGTGGGGTGTTGGAGGGCCCCCCACCAGAGACTGAGCCTTCCCACAGCACTGGTGCCCACTGAGGCTGTATGGATGCCATGTTCCTGCTGTCACCACGGCTTTATAATAGTTCCAGGGCAGTCAGTGACTTATAAGCAGGTAATGGGAAACAGCCCCTGAAAAGAACTACCTGGCAGTAATCTCAGGCCGCACGGAAGCCCCAAGGCCATGACAGGCCAGCACCGTGCACATAAGGAGGGGTGGGAAGTGTCCAGGGAGAGGTGATGACAGAAGAAAATAAAGCCAGCTTCTGGCAGTTGATTTTTGAAGAATTACTTTGTTTATTTCTTAAAAGATGCCTAACATTCATGCAGTATGAAAAGAGTTCCGGAGACTGGCTGCCCAACAATGAGAATATAATTAGCACTACTGAATCGTACACCTAAAAATAGTTAAGATGATAAGTTTTATGTTATGTATATTTTACCATAATTAAAAAGATAAAAGGGGGGATGCCTGAGATCTAAAGCAGAGCTCTGAAAAGCAAGTTCGTTTTCTGCGTTCCCTCCCATTTTAGCTTGCTTTGGCACACTTCCATTTACTGACCTCGCTTGAAAAAAGAGACCTCTGAGGAATGCTCGAAGTGGTCCCAGCCATCGTCTGGAGGCACAAAGTGGACACAGAGCTGGGCTGGGAGGCGCTGGGGCACAGAAGAGACACTATGTCACAGGGTGAAAGGGGCAGCACGGCCGTGTGAAGACACAGCCAGTCAGCAAGGGGACAAAGCTCATGAGTAAGGTCCACTGCAACTTGGGTCCCAGCACTGCACAAGACTGTGACCTCAGCTCTGCAACGGGCCAGACTTGAGCCCAACCTGACATCTCGGGAGAAAAAGAACCATACAACCCAGCACAATCATCCAAACCAGTGTTAGAAAAGCTGGTTTGAGGAAGAGAATTGAAATAGAAACCTTCGTCTCCTCCTGGCCAAGCCACCAAAGGCCTGAGATCCTGGCTGCTGAGGTTTGGAAGGCCTATTCTGGTTCTGGGCCATGTCCCTCCCCCAGGAGCCCCTCCCAGGCCACCAGGTGCCTGCACCCCCAGGAGCAGTCAGCTCGGCTGGCACCCCCCTCCCTGTGCTGTCCCTCTGCTGTCTGGTGGCTTTCACACATCACCCGGAGATAGCGGCATCCTGAGCCTAAGCTTATGTCACTAGTGAATCCTATCAGTCCTTCAGGTGTGACTTCCTCAGAGGGACCCTTCCTGATGATCCCCAATCTGAATGTGGCCCCTTCATCACACTTATGTAAATATTTATGTATTGAGCTATCGCTTTCTCAAGTCTCTCTCCCCCATCCTCTGGTCTAATCGGCTCCATACCCAGAGTGCCTGGCAGAAGGAATCAAATGAAGACACAAAGCTCTGAAAAATGGACTCATGCGCTGTCCCTCAGCAAATGCACACTAAAGCCAAAATCCATCACCCCCACTTCCTGGGACAGGCCTTCCAGGGCACCTGCCTGGACTTGGGGGACGGCAGCTTTTCAGGAACCTGCTGCTCATAAAAAGTGCATGGCTTTCAAAGTTGAGCATATTTGGGGAACAGCTATTGTAAGCATCGCTGACGCATCGTTGGCTCAGGGTCCCAGCCCTCTCTTCAGGAACCTGCTCTTCAGGAAGCACCTGGGCTGACATCACTCTCCTGCTGTCCTGTCACCCAGCGGGGGACGGGGCATCCTGTGCTGCGCGCTCCCAAAGCAAACACAGCACAGCTCCGGGAGAGGCCAGGAGTTGGGACACAGGGGACGCAGCTCTATGCCAAGAGAAACTCTGCACGCTGCAAACAAAGGCCCTCTCCTCACTCCTGATGACATAACGGCACCTCATTCCGCAGTGGAGAGCGCGGCCCAGATCCTGCCAGGCACAGGCAAGCCCACTCAGATCCACAGTGCCCACCGTGCAGGCCCAGCTACATCAAGTGCAAGGACAGGCACAAGTCTTCAGTGGTGATGGCAATCTGTCAGCAGGGTGGGTGGGGCTGATGGGAAAGGTCATGAGGAACTTTCCAGAGTGCTGGAAATGTTCTCTCTTAATGGGATGTGGGTTCCTCTAATGGGAAACAAGATCTGTGCATTTCGTTGGATAAAAATGATGCCTTGTTTAAAAACAAAGCAATGTAAAAACCACCCCACCCCCATCAGGAGGTTTTTTTATCCTCACCGGAGGATATTTTTCCATTGCTTTTCAGAGAGAGTGGAAGGGAGGGGGAAAGAGAAACATCCATGTGAGAGAAACACATCGATTAGTTGCCTCCCGCACACACACTCCAACTAGGGTGGGGATCGAGCCTGCAACTGAGCTACGTGCCCTTGGCCAGAATCGAACCCAGGACCTTTCAGTTAGACCTTTGCTCTAACCGCTGAGCAAAACTAGCTAGGACTAATTTTTTTCTAACAGAACAAAGGTCTTTTATATTTTTACACTTATCATACCATGAATTCATAGGGAAAGGGTGCTAGCAGCCCAGGCTCCTTTCCACTGGTTGTCACAAAGTGTGCTTCTCTGAGTGGAGCAGACTGACACTTCCTGTTCTGATCACTGCCCTCACACATTTCAGGAAACTGTTTCGGCTCTTAGAGTGCCTAATATGCTCAATACATACACTAATTCTCTTGGCAAGAATCTTGCCCTTACCTTGTTCACAACAATGCCCACCGCATGCTGGGTGACATTATAGACACTTCCTGTTTTGCCCTGGTAACTTTTGTGGGCATTCCTTTTTTACCACATTATCACCTTTCTTGTAGATGCACATGTATGTTCTCAAAAAGGCCTAGAGAACGTATGGCAGGTGCCTCTCCTCTTTCTCTTTGTGTTAGCCATTTGGGCAAATTCCTGGAAGATGATGGTGCCGGCTGAAAAGCTATAATTTTTTTTTTTTTTGAACAACAGAAAATACCAAGTGTTGGTGAGGCTGTGGAGAAATTGGAACCCGTGTGCATTGTTGGTGGGAAGGTAAAATTGTGCAACTATTATGGAAAATTATATGGTGGTTCCTTAAAAAGTAAAGACAGAACTACCATATGATCCAGCAATCCCATTTGTGGGTATATACCCAAAATAATTGAAAGCAGGGTCTCAAAGAGGTATTCATGCGTCCATGTTCATACCAGTATTATTCACAGTGGCCAAGAGGCGAAAGTAACCCAAGTGTCTGGTGATGGACAAAAGAAAAAAACATCAATAAGCAAAACATCAATACACTGGAGTATTATTCAGCCTTAAAACCGAGGGAAATCCTGGAACACGCTACAAAGTGGATGAATCTGGTGATATTATGGGAGGTACCTAGAGTTGTGAGATTCATAGAGACAGGAGTGAGAATGGTGGTTGCCAGGAGGTAGGGTGGGGGGTATGGGGAGCTGTTGTTTAATGGCGATGGAGCTTCAGTTTGGGAAGGTGAAAGGCTTCTGGAGATGGATGTTGGTGATGGCTGTATAACAGTGTGAATGTTCTTATGCCACTAAGCTGTGCACTTAAAAATGTGTAAGATGGTAAATTTTATGTTATGTGTATTTTACCACAATTTTTTTAAGCTGCACAGTGAGGGGGCTAAGGGTCTTTGCAAACTCCACCAGGTCCTCATCCTCACTTTCACCCGAATCCACACTGTCCTGGCCCTTCCCCATGAGCCCACTTTCACAGGAAATGCCAGCTGTGGGCTCGAGACCCATGAGTCACTGAGGGCCGACCCATGGCTTCTCAGCTCCTCCTGCCATGTCATGGGGTCGCTTCCCAGGGCAAATCTAGAACTGCTACCCTTGGAGCTGACAGTGGTGAGACAGGCCAGGTACCACCATCGTGTGAACGGGCTGCTGTCACACACGCACACAAGCTGCCCGCACACAGATGGGTCAGGGCAGGCACTCTGGCAGCATAGGGAGAAGTGTCCCCAGTCAGTGCCCTTTGAGAAGCTTCCCATGAGCTCTGAACAGAGACCTGCCTGCCTGCCAGGGGCCCACAGCAGGCTCTAGTCCCCTCAGTGAAATACAGGTGACTCCCAAGAGGTCTCAGACCCTGAGCAGCCACAGGTACAGAACAGTCAGTCACAGAGTGACCACTGCTCTCTCTCTAGGAATCACACTGGTCACTCCCAGCACATGGCTTCTGCCACTCTGATTAAGAGCCAAAGGTTTAAGCTGACCAAGTGAAATGCTACTACAACCTGAATTTCTGTCATCACAGGAAGAAGAACTCTGCCTGGAAAGGGCCAGAGAGTAAACATTTTCGGCTCTGCGGGTGACACAGTCTCAGTTGTAGCTTGAAAGCAGCCTCAGACAACACGTAAATGAACATGTGCGACTGTGGCCCAATAAAGCTTCTTTTATGGACACTGAAAGTAGAATTGCATATACTTCTCACAGGTCACAAAATCTTTTTCTTTCTGTTTTCTCCAACCACTTAAGAATGCAACAACCACTTTGAGCTCCTTGCACCATTAGTTCAGGTGGGTGGTGGGCTCTGGCCGCAGGCGTCCTGGAGGTGGCCCTCACCGCCCCTTTCCCCAGGGATCAGCCCAGGACAGAATATGAAGCCACAATGACATCAGCTGCAGAGGAAGCAGAGTGGATAAACACAGAGACAGTGGGGCCAGAGGGTCAAAGCCCATGCACCTAGAGGCCTGGACCCATGCCCAGTGCTGATGTCATCATTCAGAGAGCCGCTCCAGCTCCGAAATCTTTAACATCACTCTTTCCCCTCCCAAAGCTGCTCAAAAAAAACTTGCGAACTGATTCATATCCCTGCAGACCAGTAGCGGACCTCTGCACTAGAAATTAACCCAGAAATGGTACAAGCCAGTCGCTGTCCCCAAGGAGGGAAAGCCACACTCACCTCACACTCTGAGCCTTGATGCAGGTGCACACACAGACTGCACCCCAGCCCTGGTGACACAGGGCTGATGAGGGCTAAGACACTCCAGTCTCCCTGCCATCTGTGCACACCTGCAGCAGGTGCAGCGGGACCCAAGGGCTAGGCCACTGCCACAGGCTCCCAGCTGCACATGTATGGCCAAGTGTGGTGGAATCTCCTCTCTGACCTTGTTTCAGGTCAGGATCCAGAAACACAGCCTTAGATTTAGCTTCTCTGTGCCTGTTTCTCATCTGCAAAATGGGAAGGAAATATCTATGGCCCTCACAAGTTGTTGTAGGGATTGGGACAAAACAGAATAAAAGAAAGCCCAGCCTCAGAGAGCCCCCGGCCCCACCCCAGTCAAGGATGTGGGTTAATTAAACTGGCTCCTGCTGCACACATTCTGTAAGGACTAGATGAAAGGCGACTGAACAAGAACTGATGCAGCAGGCTTTAGACAGAGCTTGGCACACAGGCGCTCAATCAGTGTCAGCTGTGGCCACTATAAAGCCTGACCTCCAACAGATCCCCTTCCTTAGAACAGGAACAGCTGCCCTCAGACAGCTCCATCCAGGCCCAGCTGACGGCTGCCCCGAGCACCCCCGCCTGGCCCAGCCCAGGAGGACTAAGGGGCCAGGCCACCCAGAGCCCACCTGGCTCCTGAGCACGCACCTCATGCGATGACGCCTGGAGAGGTGGGGGCCCCGCTGAAGGTCCGCTTCCTGGGTGACCGGGAGGGAAGCAGCCCACGGGCAGCTCCAAGAGAAGCATGGGGACGGGGAGTCAGTGTGTAATGGGGCAGCGTTTCCGGTGGGGAAGATAAAAAACTTCTGGAGAAGATGGTGGTGGTGGCTGCACAACATGAATTGTATAATGCCACTGAGCCGTGTGCTAAGAAATGGTGAAAAGGGTCAATTTCATGTTATCTGTATTTTACCACAAGAAAAAACAAGGGTAAACCACTTTGGGGGAAAAAATTAAAAAAGAATAGTGTCTGGGAGAACTTCCAAGTTCACACTTGGGTTTTTGCTTCCTACGCCAGGAAATATGTAACTTTGCCTATGACTTATTCCCATCTTATCAGCGCTTCCAAAGCCGTGAAAACCGGAGTTAGGGCTCTCTCAGTCACAGGGCAGATGAAAGCGCCCAGCACCCCGCGGCCTGCCAGCCTGATTCCTGTCAGCCTGCTTCCGCCCACTCTGGTCTGGGGAAGGTCTGGGGACTAGGACACAGCCGCCCCTCAGGTCACTGAGCAGAGCAGGGGGGTTGCGGCTTTGGCCCAGAGGTCTCATGGCCTCTCTATAACTCATGTCAGGTCAGAGAGCAGTCCCCTCACAAGAGTCTCTACAAGTCATGCTCCTGAGAGGCGGACGCTACACACACTCGCTGAGCCTGCACATCCAGGGGTGGCTGACAGTGCTGACCCCCCGACCATGATGCTGAACAGCCCCAGTAGAACCTCTGTTTTTATTTATTTTTAATCCTCCCTGAGGATATGCTTGTTGATTTTTTTTTTTAAGAGAGAGGGGAAGGGAGAGAGAGAGAGAAACACTGAGGTAAAAGAGAACATCGAAGAGTTGCCCTCTGTATGTGCCTCGACTGGGGATCCAACCCTCAACCTAGGTATGCGCCCTGACTGGGAATCAAACCCACAACCTTTCAGTATATGGGATGACGCTCCAACCAACTGAGCCACGCCAGGCAAGGCTCAGGGAACTGTTTGTTTTGTTTTGAACTATATCTTTATTGATTTAGAGAGAGGAAGGGAGAGGGAGAGAGAGAGAAAGAAACATCAACGATGAGAGAGTCATCATTGATTGGCTGCCTCCTGCACGCCCCCAACTGGGGATCGAGCTCACAACCCGGGCATGTGCCCTCACCCCAGAATCAATATGTGATCTCCTGGATCCTAGGTCGATGCTCAACCGCTGAGCCATGCCCGGCCGGGCATGGGAACTTTTTAAAACAAGTGGATTTGCTTCGGGAATATGGAGATGGTAACATCCTTGCTCTAGCAATCCACATGACAGGGATCTGCCCTGTGCAGCCCTGGATTCTGAAGCTCCTACACCTGCAGTCCCCAGAAATGCAGTTCCAGGGAAGAGGGCTGTCCGAAACAGGCTGCTAACCTAGGTGGAGTTTCCTAAACCCAATGCACCTGCAAGAAAACCAAGCACTAAACAAGCATGTAGCTTTCTCTCCACGGCCCTTTGCAACATCCTGCCATTTGTAAGAAACATTTCAGAGAACAAGCAGTTTTAGAGAAAACAGGAAAGATAAACTCTGAGTCTTTACATAAATATGTATTCTACCAAAATCTAAATTTAATCTATTGACTAGCACAAGGCAAATCAAAGGGTCATTGCGCAGTTACTCACACAGAAAATGGTATCTCAGTGTTGTACCAGTTGCTCCTATACAATGCAGAGCTTTGAACTGTTTATAATAATACAATAGATGTGCAATCACTCAGGAACACAGTTATTCTGCCCTTTGAAGCCTCCTGCCGTTCAAGAATTACACAGGCAGGAAGTAGAAATCAGTGCTTTGATTTGTTTAAAATAAATTAAACACAACTGGCAACCATATTTCCTCCTGTTCAGAGGAATGTACAGAAGATCAAAAATACCAGGTGACTGAAATGAAGAGCCAGTCTCTGCATAAGCAAAACCCCCCAAACACTGGTCCTTCACATACATTCGAAGACATTGCACACACAAATTTTAAAGAGATTATCGCTGTTCAAAATAACTTGGAAATAACCCTGGGTTTCTTTCAGATTGAAGAGATTCAAATAAATTTTAGAATCATTTTAGAAAATTTTAGAATTGAGTCTTTTTTCCTTTCAAATTCAAACCTATACTTAGTGTTGCTGAACCACTCACTCCCTTCCCCACTAAATCTCGCTTTTTCAAAACCTGCCCAAGGAGGAAACAAACTCGGTGCTAGAGGCAGAGTGTGGGAGGCCGGCCACACAGTGCTAGGGTCCAGTGTCCAAGGCCTGCCCTGTCAGGAACTCAGGGGTGAGGGGGCTGGGAGTGGGGAACCTGTTTCTGAGCATCAGAGAGGCAGGCAGCACAAGTGAGACCTGAGGACAGTGACCACTTCTGCACTTGGTCTGTGAGGCAACACATCAGTCCATGCTGGCTGTGGGTCTACCTATACCAAGTATGTGGCTTCAAAAGGTGTCATGAGAAGCGAGCACAATATGCAAACCCTCTGACGTCTCCTGAGTCATTACTCTCATCAACCCGGGCCGCTGTTTCCACAGTGCAGTCTGTGCTCACCTGGTCACTGCTTTAGCTCTAAGTCACTTACTTCTGCCCTCACCACTCATGGAACTGCTGGCTCCCGGGACACCAATGAACCACCTCCACTGATCCCTTTTCCAACCTTGTCCTATTTGTGCTTTTTGTAGTCTGTTTTCAACAAACAGACATGGCATGCATTTTGTGCCTAAGTATTTCATGGGTTTTGGTGCTATTGCAAATGAAAATGTTTAAAATGTCAATTTCCAATGGTACTTTGCTAGTATACAGCTAAATTCACTTGTTAGTCTTAGCTTTTGTTTAGATTCCATTGGATTTTCCATAGAAAATCACATCATCTGCAAATAAAGATGTTTTACTCCTTCCTTCCCGATATCTATATCTTTTATTTCTTTTTCTTGCTTTTGCACTTGTTAGACCCTCCAGGATAATGGTGAATGGAAGTGGTGAGTTCGCACATCCTTGCCTTGCTCCTGATCTTAGAGAAAAAGCATTCTGTCTGTCAGCCTTAACAGTGAGGCTAGCTGAAGGGGCTTTGTAGATGCTTTTATGAGGTTAAGGGAAATCTCTTTAAATCCTGGCTTGCTGAGGGTTTTTATTTTATTATCACAAATGGATATTGAATTTTGTTAAATGCTGTTCTGGATCTATGGAGATGATCACATTTCTCTTCTTGAGTCTGATATGAAGAACTACGTTGACTGAATATAAACCAATCTTTTATTCACCGGATAAACTCTGCTGACTGTGATGCACTATCCTCTTTATACATGGCTGAATCAGATCTGATAATATCTTGTAGGGGCTTTTCGCACCTGTGTTCACGAAGGACCTTGACGTGTAGTTTCCCTTTCCTCTAAGTCTTTTAGGCAGGCATTTAAGTCACTTGCAAATTAACTTGATCCTACCAAGGCTTGTTTTTAAGCTGTGTTGGGAAGGGTATAACATATCCTCATTCTAGGGCTCGTTTACCCCACTACTACTAAGGTGGGACCCTTTGAGGGTCTCTACAACATGCCAGGGGCAGTAAGAGCTATCCACTGTGGCTGAGCTCTTGGGATTGGCCCCCCTGCAGCTCCCTGGCAGTTGTTCTTGGCCCAGCTCAGAGTGTCGCACGCTACACATACACAGCTCAGTAACCCACAATAGCTCAGGGTACCCCGAGGATTTCTGGGTCTCCTCTGCAGAGCTCCCTTCTCTCCAGGATTCTGCCCACACATCACAGCTGAGTCTCCTATTTCCTTCTCTACTCCTCAGTGCAGTGAAGCCACTACCTGGGTCCTTATTCCCCAGGCGGAGGTCCAAAAAGTGCACCCAGGCAGAAATCCAGGGCAACTGTAGCATATGCCTTTCTTGTTTCCCTTTTCTCAGGGATTACAGCTCTGTGATCAATACCTAACAATAGATGACTCATATACAGGGTGGGCAAAAGTAGGTTAATAATAATAAATAATACAATAATTAACAAATAAGTAATAATAAAAGAATAGACTGTTTCTCATACTCACAACTGTAAACCTACTTTTGCCAACCCTTGTGTTATTTTGTCAGGTTTCCAGTTGCTTAGAGCAGCCGGGTACATGCAGTACAGTTACCCCATCCTGTTGACTTGGCCTTGGTATGGTCCACCCCAGAACAGTCCAGCCAAGTGCCTGTGCTTGACCAGCCTCATGGCAGACACCACCCAGAAAGCCACAAGTCCAGGTCTGAGACTGACCCTCACTAAAGGGGCTTGTCCTTCCAAAATGCCACTGCAAGGGCACTTCCTGCTGGTGGCTCATTCCAGAAGTCTGATATAAGAGGGTTGAAGGATTGTAACACCCAGTCTAAAATTCCGACTTGGAAAAGTTCTGAAGGATCAATTGTGAAAATTATTTTCATTATACAAAATAGATGTCAGTAGAATCATCTGAGTCATCCAGATTGAGTCTGGGCTCATTTTTTAATTATAGGTTTAACAATTTAAACTCAAACCTATATTTCTTACAAACTGTGTAAAATCAAGAATAGTTGAATAAAATAAAATTTGCCATGGTGAAACGTCAGGAAAAATTAAATGTCAATTATAGAGGACTGTCTAAATAAATTGGGACATACTAACCTGACAGATTATCATATGCGATTGAAAATAAATAACATGACACATAAAAGATGTTTATGAGCAAAGCTGAACAGAAAGAACCTGAGTTGCCTGTGTACGAAGATTCCAACACTGTAAACTGGTTGTCAGCATGACTAAGGACCAGAAGGAAGCCTGGGAGGGTAAAAGCAGCTATTACACTAGGATGGTGGGAAGATGAGTGAAATGTTCTTTTCTCATTTTTTAAAATGTTGTTGTAATAAACCCTGTAGAATTACAAAGGTTTTAGAAAAACTACCTAACGCCCAGCTATCGGTACTATTCAAACTTAACAAACAATAATAATAGGAAACAACCAGGAAGTGACCCACCAATGCTCGTAAGGGCGAGAGCAGAGCCCTTCTTGGCAGACTTCCTGTGCACCCAGCCTGGCAAAGCCCGTGCCACCCACGGCCGCAGGAAGAGCTGGAAAGGACAGCAGCTGCACTGGCAATGAAGAGCTGCAGAAGTTCCCCTCAGGCCCCCACACCGCACACACACACATTTTATCCTTGTAAATGCCAGTTCTAAGAAAGTGAAAACCTATACTGCTATGGACTTGTAAGCTGACCATCTGAGGGCTTTCTGCATCACATGAACAGGCCACAACTCCTCCCTTGCAGCACCAGTAGGAACAGCAATGATGGTCTGGTGAAGGCACCAGGCAACGTAGAGCATTACTTTGGGCCAAGGGATCTGGAGAGAATATGCGCATCCTGTCACCACAATAAACTAATCGCTAAAAAACAATCCTGAAGAAAACCGATGTGTGAACCCCTGGCTCAGGTCACAGTCAGGGACACCTGCAGCGTCATCACAGGCTTGCTCTCACCATGAAGGTGATTCCACCAGGCTGTCTGCATGCTCCGGGAACACAGAGAAGCAGTGTGCTCTGCTGCCTTCTGTGCTTCCTAAAGCACATGTGAAAAGAGAAGGACAGGAGCAAGGACCACTCCCAAGCCCTGGCAACACCATCACAGGATGTGAGCTGGAGAACTCACTCAGCCTCTGGGAGCCTCCCCTTCCTGTTCCCTAAGATAAAGGGATGTGCTGCCACTCCCCTGCACTACATGGCCATTTCCACACACACACCCCATCTGTTTGCTGTGCACACACGTCTGTGGACATCTCTAGGGGCTTCAGGCCACTGATTCACTGTGCTGCCCTTCCCCTGCAGCCTTATGGAGCCCTAGGAAACCCAAGTGAGAAGTGTGGACTGCAAAGTTTGCAGATTTCAGACATGCCGATGTCTGGTGACGACAATGATGACACCAGCTAGCATTTATTACGGCATTCATATTTGCCAGGCCCTTGCTAAGTCATTTACATATATTTGCTCATTTAAACTTCACAGCCACCTTAAGAATGATAATATTATGATTATCTACATTTTATTTATTTATTTTTTATATTTTTATTGATTTCAAAGAGAGGAAAGGAGAGGGAGAGATGGAAACATCAATGATGAGAGAGTCATTGATTGGCTGCCTAGCCCGCAACCCGGGCATGTGCCCTGACTGGGAACTGAACCCCGATCGCCTGAATCCTAGGTCAATGCTCAACCGCTGAGCCACACCCGGCCAGGCATGATTATCTCATTTTAGAGATGAGGAAACTGAGGCCCAGAGAGCCGAAGTTGCTCAAAATTGTTGTTTACCACATCATATATTATGGAGAAATTGGTTCCCTTGTGCACTGTTGATGGAAATGTAAAATGGTTCAACTACTATGGAAGAGAGTTTGGTGGTTCCTCAAAAGTCAAACATAGGATTACCGTATGATCCAAATATTGCACTCCTGGGTGTATACTCAAAAGCACTGAAAGCAAGGACTCGAACAGATGCTTACATACCCATGTTCACAGCAGCCCTGTTCGCAGTAGCCGAGGCAAAATAACCAAAGTGTGCATCCATCAACAGATACATAGATATACAAAATGTGGTCTAGTCATACAATGGAACATAATTCAGCCATAAAAAGAGGGAAATTCTGACACATGCTACAACATGGAAAAACTCTGAAAAACGTGCTAAGTGAAATAAACCCGTCACAAAAGGATAAGTACTGTAAAATTCAACTTATATGAGGTACCTAAAATAGGCAAATTGATAGAGACAGAAAGTACAACACGGGTTACCAGGGGCTTGGGAGAAGGGGAATGACAAGTGATTGTTCAATGGGTACAGAGTTTCAGGTGGAATGAAGAAAAAGTTCTAGAATATGTATATATATATATATGGAATGCTTCAGTCACCCTCCTTTCAGTAAGATCCTTTGTGTAAGATCATTCTGGTTTGAAGATGGACAATAGATTGTTGGGGAGCAAAACTAAAGAAAATGGGTTTCTGCAGTAATTCAGATGAGAAGTGATAAAGACTTGCTTGAAAAGATTGATTTGAGGAACATTATGGGATTAAAATGGACAGGACTTGGTGGTTATTGGATTTGGAAAGAGGTAGGAGAAACCAAAAGTAATCCCCAGATTTCTGGCTTGGTCAACTGGATAGAGGATTGCTCTGCTCACTGGTTTAATTATTCAGGAGCTTAGAAACTCTCATTCATCACTTTTCCAGGAATTATTAGCAAGTAATGAGGAAGCAGGTAATGCTTTTTAAAAGTCATTTGAGGAATACTATTCAGCCATCAAAATAACAAATGTCTGATGCATACAACAACATGGATAAATCTGAAAAATACTGTGAACAAAAGGTGCCGGACTATAAATAGTATATATTGAATGACTCCATTTATATGAAACTCTAGAAGATAAATCTAATCCCCAGTGACAGAAATTTGATCAGTGTTTGCCTGGAGCTAGGAATAAGGAGAATGGGGGAGGACGGTGCACAGGGAAACTTCCTAGGGTGATGGTAATGGTGGTTACACTGACCAGTGTACTTAAACAAATGCATTTTATTGTATGTAAATTGTACTTAAAAATAAATTTTATTTTAAAAAGACCAAAAAACCAGAACTTTAGATAAATTTATTCTCTTCCTTTGAAGTAGGGATTATCCTACAGAAGTTCCTGGGCTTGAGCCCAGCCGGGCGTGGCTCAGCCATTGAGCATCGACCTAGGATCCAGGAAATCGGGGTGCGATTCCGGGTCAGGGCACATGCCCGGGTTGCGGGCTAGGCAGCCGATCAATGACTCTCTCGTCATTGATGTTTCTATCTTTCTCTCTCCCTTCCTCTCTCTGAAATCAATAAAGATGTATTTTTTTTAAAAAAAGTTCCTGGGCTTGAATTATTGTAATAAAAAATCTTTGCAGTCACATGGATTTCTACTTTATGAACCCATTACTCAAAATACTAAGTTCGGCCCTGGCTGGTATAGCTCGGTTGGAGCATTGACCCCATACATCAAAAGCTCCAGCAGGTTTGATTCCCAATCAGGGCACATGCCCAGGTTTTGGGCTCGATCCCCAGTGGGGTTGAGCAAGAGGCATCTGATCGACGTTTCACTTTCACATTGATGTTTCTCTCTCTCTCTCTCCCTTCTTCTCTCTCTAAAAAAATCAATTAAAAAATTTTTATAAATAAAACTTCAATTTCCAATTGCCTATTGTCAGTATTTGAAAATACAATAGGTTCTTGAATATTAACTCTGTAACCTGTGACCTTGCTAAATTCATTAAGTTCCAATAGCCTTTTTTTTTGTAGAGTTCTTGCAGTTTTCATTGTACATGATCATGTCCTATCTAAAATGGGTATGTCATCTGTGAATTAAGACAGTTTTCTTTCTTTCCAGTTTGTACACATTTCTTTTTCTTGCCTTATTCCTCTAGCTAAGATTGCCACTAAGATGTTGAATAAAAATGGTATGAGCAGACATCCTTGTCTTGTTATTGACCTCAGGTGGAAAGTGTTCATTTAGTCTTTCATCTTTAAAGTATATTAGTTCTAGGTTTTTAGTATTTTTCCTATATGAGGTCATGGAAATTCTCTTCCTTTCTTGGCTCACTGAGAGTTTTTTGGCTTTCATTTTTAAACATGAATAGGTGTTGGATTTTTCAGTGTTGCTTTTTATTTTCTTGCATCTATTGAGGTGACCATGTTTTTTCTTTTTAATTCTGTTAATATAATGGATTACAGTGATTTTTGAATGTTAAACCAATCTTGCATAACAGGGATAAACTCCACTTATCCATGGTTTATCACCCTTTTTCATATGTTGCTGAATTAAATTGGATAATATTTTGAAAGAATTTTTGTCTTTTTTCTTGAGAGATACTGGCTGTAGGTTTCTTTTCTTGTAATATTTTTGTCAGGTTTTGGTGTTAGTGTAGTGCTGGCTCATAGAATGAGTTGGGAAAGGTTCCTTCTTCCTCTGTTTTCTGAAAGATTTTGTGTACAATTGGCATCATCTCTTCCATAAATGTTGGCTAGAACTCAACATAGAAGCCACCTGGGCTTGGAGTTTTCCTTGTGGGAAGGTTTTTATATACAAATTTAATTTATTTAATACATGTAGAGCTACTCAAACTTTCTATTCCTTCTCGGCTCCATTTTGGTAATTTGAGTATTTCAGGTAGTTTATTTCATTCAAGTTTTGGGACTTATTGGCATAAAGTTGTTCATAATTTCTTCTCTTTCCTTTTATTGTTTGTGGAATCTGTTCTGTTATTTTTTATACCCTTCCCCATATTGGTAATTTGAGAAATCTTTTTCTTAATTAGTCTAACTAGAGGTTTATCAATTTTATGATGAACTGGCTATTGGTTTTATTGATTTTTACCTATTGTTTGTTTTCTATTTCATTGATTTCAGTTATTTATTGTCTTCCATTATTCATGTAATAATCCACATTTAGCAATGTGGCAGAAAACGACTTGTACAGAACCAGAAAACGAAAATCTGTTTCTTTCTATCCTACTGGAACATTAGCATTCCTCAAATTACTGATATTCGTGATTTTGACCACACTTCTTATAAATATATGGTACCAAACAAGCGGTGATCAAATTGAAGTACTTCTCAGTTTCAAAACAGTGACAGGAAATGGAAAAAGGGAAAACACCTCAGCGTTGCAAGCTGGTGATAGTCTCCTGACTACCACAGGAAGGAAATGACCATGAGGACACCTGTGCAGCGGCCAGAACCACGCTTGCCTCTTTCAGATGTCATGCAAACAACACACACACGGGGTGGAAAACTGACAGCACGCAGGGTACCATCCACCCATGCCGGCAGAGCGTGGGCTCCCGCTTTGCATCTCTCTCTCTGCCTTTCTTTCCAGAAGGCTTGTTTCAGATACAAACTGAAATACTTGCCAATGACATGATATCTGGAGTTTGCTTCCAATTAATCCAGGGTAGGGGCACGGGGGCTGGATGAAACAGGATGTGCGTGAATTAGGACCTGTTGGAGCTGGGAATGGATCTGGATCATGGGAAGTGACTATGCTATCCTATATTTGTATTTTTCTATAATAATGTTATTTTTTTAAAACTTCCCTCTTTTCCTCCTTGGTATTTTCTAAACATTCAAATGTTATTAATGCTCTCTAAACAAAAACAAGTGTGATCATCTTGGCAGAACTGACTCAACCCTACTCTAGCTGAACTAGGCCAGAAAAAGTCTTACAAATGAACTCTATATATTTGCTCACTCAACGTGTATTTACTAGGAAACTACTCTGCACCAGGTCCTCTTCTATGAACAAGGAGCGGCAGGGAGCATGTGTCCTTCGGGGGAGAGGCAGAGGCAAAAAGTGTGGGCAGAGCAGAGAGCAGAGCCGAGGGAGCGTGGGTCTCAGGGTCTGGGGGCTCTCTGAGACCACAGTGTGGGTGGGCCAAGCTGGGCTGGGAAGGAGACCTTGCAGGCCCTAGACAGACTGCGGCTTGTACCCTGCACCCATGAGACGTGGACACAGGTCTGACTAATCACTAACCACATGCTAAACGCAGTTTGCTATTTTGCCAAGAGATAAAAAGGGACCCCACCCAACTAGGGCCCCAACTGGAAAACAGGAAGAAACTAGTTGGAGCCCTCTCCACAGGCTGGCAGGCAACGGGTACCAAGTGATCCGACAAAGGAAGGCAGCTGCACGGGCTGGCTGTCCTTGGGGAGCAGAGCTGGGCTCTGCCATGGCAGAGAGGAGGGCCCTCAGCCTCCAGCTCCTTGCACAGGGCTCACACCCTCCAAGAGGCTCCAGGAGGCAGAAGCCAATTCTCAGGGCGCCTTTTCTCCCAAACTCTAGCAGTGTTAGGACTGTCAGGTGCACAAAGAAGCCAAAAAAGTCCTCTTGGCAACAGAAACCGGAGGCACAATGAGACCAGCAACTCTCATTGGACCCTGATTATACTAGTCGTTCACTCCTTCCAGCAGATACTTCCCGGGTACCTACCATCAGGCCCTGTGCTAGGAACCGAGAAAGCAGCATCTGAGCAAACTTGAGGGGAGTGAGTAGGAACGGGGCCCATTCCAGCTGGCAGGAACAGCCCGCACAGAGGCCCCAAGCCTGGCCTGCTGGGGACAAAGGGGGACAGTGGGGGCGGGGGGGGGGGGGAGAGCAGTAGGTCACAAAGGCCATGGCTACCATGGGGCCTTTGACTGTTACTGAGTGAATGTGAGCCAGAGCAGAGCAAAGAGCAACATGATCCATAGTCATGGCTTATCTCAGACATAATTGGAGAGAAGGTCCTTGGATGAAGGCTCTGGCTGATTTTGCTCCTGTTTCCCACAGAGCTTCCCTAGCTCAGCCCCTGAAGTGACAACTGAGAGAATCAGGATTCTCACTACATTCTGAGGCCAATAACCAAAACTAAGGTGACCGGTGACTTCTAGGCACATTAAGCTGATTTCTACGAGGTGCCTCAATGAAAGGAATTCACCCTAAGATGTGAATGAATGAAAACAAATGTCAAAACCCTCCAGAAAAGCTTAAGAAGGTGTTTATGCATCCAGCAACTAACTGGTAAAATTTCTAGCAGGATAAATTTCAGGCCGTGTATCACATCAGAGAAGAAGGGTGTACAGGGTCCAGTACAGACACAGAGAGGAGGGCTCAAGTTCCAGGTCTCTCAGGATTATAGGATCCAGAGGTCCCTCGAGCTCCCATCCCTGACCACTGCCGTCCTCGGCCCAGTTGCCATCTGACCCAGACCTGATCTCAGAGGCAGCTGTGACTCATCAGGCCTTGTACGCTGGGTGTCCTGTCCCAGACGCCTGGTCCTGGACTCAGCCCTGGGATCCCAGCTCACAGGCTGCCAGGCAGGACTCATTCAGCTATCACCAGCTCAGATCTCACAGTTTGAATTTTCAGCAGCCTCACCTCCACTTACAACTTATCACCAGCTCAGATCTCACAGTTCGAATTTTCAGCAGCCTGACCTCCACTTACAACTTTAAAAACAAGTGGACACAAATTGTCTAATTCTACTGATATGAAATTGGTAGAGACAGAAAGTAGATCAGTGGTGCCAGGGGCTTGGGGCAAAGGAGAGATGCAGTAGCAAATGCTTAATGGACATAGGGCTTCTCTTTGGAATGATAAACATGTTCTAAAGTTGATTATGGTGATAGTTGCACAACTGTGAATATACTAAAAACTGTTGAATTGTATACTTTAGATGGATGAAGTGTAGGGTATGTGAATTATAGCTCAATAATGCTGTTACAAAGCAAACAAAACAAATTGAGAAAAAAGAGGCTGACACCCCCAAGATCCAGGGCCAGACCTGTCTGTGCATATCGTGGGAACCAGCTATGGAGGACAGGAGGAAGGGGGGCCACAGCAAGACAGAGGGTCAACTAGGCCTAAGAGCAGGTGACCAGGTCACCCTGTAGGGCCCTATAGGCTTTCAGCCTGGGCAGTGAGGTGTTTGGCAGGATCACTCGGTCAGAAACCAGCTCACCAAGATTCTGGTGATGGCTTGGGCCCCACACACCCCCTCCCTACCAAAGCCCAGAGGGAAGACACAGTCAGGAAAATCACTCCCATTCCTGGTCTCCCCACCACGAAACCAACAGCACACCACACTAAGAACCTTCTGGTAATGACTCATACCTTTCTCAAATCATCATGCTTCACAATCTGCCTGATAGGAATGAATCACGCAGGACCTTACAGGACTGAGGACTGCAAGAGCCCACACATTCCCCAAAACTGCAGTCTCCGTTTTCAATCCAAATGTCTTTGTGACATGCTGAGTGTCACTCTCTTCCCCTACTTGTCACCTAGGAAACTCAACTCTCAGTGCGGACCAGGGTGAGGCTTCTTACAGCAACTTAGAGGGGTCCTGAGATACTCACCCTTGACATCCAGGTGAAGTTGACCCAGGAGGCCTTCCAGACCCAACACTCATTGTAGCAGCATCCAAAGCTGTCACAGATGCACAGACTAGGGTTCCATCCCCAGCATGAGGCCCTGGGCAGGTTACTCACCCTGTGGGAACACTACAGGGAATACTCTGTATCGTGTCCCCAATCTTAAGGGGATGAGAGCACAGTTGTCAAAATGTTTCCGAGGAAAACAAGCAGAGACTGGTGATGACTGACATGGGGCACTGGGGGTGACACAAAAGGAGAATGTCTCAGACCGCTGTCTAAAGTTGGGCACATCTTTAGGCTTAAGAAGTTCTTCATGCCTGGCCAGCGTGGATCAGTGGTTAAGCATCGACCTAGGATCCAGGAGTTAGCAGTTGGATTCTTGGTCAGGGCACATGCCAGTTTGCCTCTTGATCCCCAGTTGGGGGCGTGCAGGAGGCAGGTGGTCAATGACTCATCATTGATGTTTCTAGCTCTCTCCCCCTCTCCCTTTTCTCTGAAATCAATGAAGATTTTTGGGAAGAAGAAGAAAAAAAAAGCTCTTCATAATTAACATCCATATCATATAAAAAACTGTTACAATAAAGGAAAAAGGGAGCAACCCCAAAGAAAATCGGGCAAAGGACACAATTTTCTCATGAAATTTGACTGTAGCCAATAAATATTTTTAAAGATGCTTAAATTTGCAATTAATTGATGGAATGTAAATTAAAGTATCAATACAAGCTTTTTTATCGAACAGGTTAGGAAAAAACTAAGAATGGTGAAATCCAGAGCTGAGGAAAGTATGAGGAAAGAGGCTTTCTTGGGGCAGTTGGGAAACATTGGTTAAAACTCTGAGATGTGCAAACTCTTTGACCCAGTGATTCCATTTGGAGGACTCCAGCCTACAAAAAGAGTCACAAATTTACACAAATGAATGCATGCATCCAAGGACAGTCGCTGTGGCACTCTTTTTAATAGCAGAAATCTACAGACAACCCACTGTCTTCCAACAGAGGAACAATTCATTGAACAATGACGCGTCCACATAATGAGACACTACACTGGTTTAGGAGGAAAAGTCAAAGAAATACGCTAATGGCGATGCCATTTGGAGAATGGGATTTTAGGAGGAGACTTTCATTATAACTTTGTGTTACGTTATAATATAGAAAAATCAAGAAAAAAATCTGTCATAGGAAACGAGCTGCTGAGGTGATGGTATGGACCCAGTTAGGTAAACTATAAAGCCATGCATATATACGCATGTACATTAACTGTATAGAAAAGGATCCAAAAGGGTATGTATCTATACCTACTTGCTGTGTTTAACATTTTTACAACGAGCATCCTTAAGCAAAACGTGTTTAATTTTAAAAAGGAAAAAAACCCAAGGTAGGCTGGAGTGCATGCTGGAGCTGGCCAATGCTGTCCTGTCCCGGTTTCCCACTGGCTGGGGCCTCTTCTAAGCAGCACCCCTGGCTCCCACCATCACCCCAGCTCCTTTCTTCACCCAGATCCCTGCTCTGGGCTCCAACTCCATGTGACCAACCACCTTGGCAACTGCCCTTTACCTCCACAAAATCAAATGCCACTCCGGGCCCTTCCTCCTAGTTTCCTATCTTAGCACACGAGAGCCCACCACCCACCGTGACACTGACCCTCATCCCTGACCCACATCCAGACTGGCACCAAGTCCTAAATCTCTCTCAGACACACCTTGGACTCACCTCTACCTCCCCCAGCCTGTGTCACCCTCCACACTGCAGCCCAAATGGCAGCCTGAGAAGAGGGAGTTAATTCTCAGTTACTTTCTGCTTCGAATCTTCACTGCTGTCCACTGACCCCAAGACAAGGACAATTCCTTCACAAGGCCTGGCATACCCCTGCCCACCTCCCAGCCTTCACCTTGACCCACCGCAGGTCCCAGAGACCACACAGGTGAGTCCCACCTTCTGAAACCCTCTTCTCCCTCTCTCTTCTACCCCATGGTACCCAGTTAACTCTTAGTCATGCTTCAGCCCTCAGCTTGGTCCTCAATCCTTCCGTGAAGCTAATTCTGACTCTCCCCCTAAGGGTTTCTGCTGTTCAAGGCTTTCCTAATACCCATCCCCTGGCTTCAAAGAATTCCTGTTTGCAATTCAGTATTTGTGTGATGTTAGATGAATGCCCGTCCCGCCCCAGCTCTGAGAGCCATGAGGGTGAGAACCATCACCACACCCATATGCTCAGCACAGTACATGCAGCCGAGCTGGGCGCCATGAGTTCCGCCTGATCAAACATTCAAGCAAATGTTCCTGTACTGCACAGAGTTTTAAACCTTCCTATTTTGCAATTTGGAAATATACACGAAAGCAGAGAGTGGACAATGAATCCCCATGTGGCCATTATCCAGCTCCTATAACTGTCCACATGCTGCCATTTTCCCTTCCATCCCTCAAACCTTTTTTCTTTTTTGTTTTCTTTGTTCTACTCACAAAAACTTCCGTATGTACACAGACACACTTTTACACACATAAACGCATTTACGGGAGGAGCTCTGTGTATCAACTCAGAAGAACACACACAACGAGAGGTCAGCAAACAGGGCACTATGAGCGTCACCAGGGTCGTGTGCTTCCCACAGGCTTGGGTTCTCAAGAAGCTGAGGCTGGACCCCCTCAGAATAGGGCCTTGAACCTCAGGTGGTAAAGTTATTTGGCTGTGAGCCGAGTCTCTCCCGGCACGCTGTCACACCCTTCCCGACATGAACAAACACAAAGAGAAGAGTCCCACAGAGTCACCTACTTGGCTGAACTGTGCACCTGGTCACCCTCTGGGAAGCTTCCTTCGCGGGTATTCTCCTCCCCTACACAAAGCGTGCCTGCGACACAAACCGAGAATGACAAAAACAGGAAAGCCCGATCTTGCAGAGACTGAGAAGCCAAGGTCTGTCCGAAAATGGGGCCTAAACTCATAACCCAGATCCCAAAGAAAACAAATGATGCCATAGTTTCTGTGTCTCCTTTGAACCTAAAAAATACAGTCAGGAGAGTAAAGCAGTTACAAAGAGGCACTGCTAGCACTCGCTGATCGTACAATGAAAAGGGACAAATATGTTTATCCTTAGAGTCACAAATAGTTTCACAGCTGTTCATTTTGGCAACCACCACCTTGGAGGCGAGAGGGCTTGTGGCACACGTCTTCATCGCCACCTCGGGCAAAAATCCCACATGCCAAAGGGACATCTTTGTTCGAAGGAAAAATTGGTTTAAGTAATAAGATTTTTTAATACCCAACATTTAGGAGCACATGAAAGGTTAAAAAAACTCATTAATAAATTCAAAGATTTATTAGTGCCAATGCCCTACCCACTTATCAATCCAGATCACATGACTGCTTCCAAATAACTCTCTAGGACAGATGCAGTGAGTAGGACACTGCAAGAATAACTGTGGGGAAACCAGGTGGACGAGTGTGTCCCTCACCTATGGCCCACACTGAACCAGCTACCCCAGCCTTCCCTCTCCTCCAGCTCCTCCTCCCAGTGGTGCCCCAGGCTCCCCGATTGCTACCTGTTCTCCATCTCCACTGCCATCAGACCTGAGAGACTGGGAAGCGAGAGGCACTCCATAAGATCGGGTAATGGAAGACAGGTGGATGTCAGCCTTCCTGGAATAAGCCCTCAACCCCTCCAGCAAATTCCCATTTCAGTTATATCAAGTTCAGCCCCTTATTTAGCATGAACAACAAGAAGGCTGAGAGAAGGCTTGCAACCTTTTAAGGGTGTCAACCCTTAAAGTTCATTTTGGCTACTTAATTACCACTGTTCATAGTAAGATCTCAAAGACAAATCCAATAAGGGGGGATGTGCCTAGTGGTTAAGAGCTGAGGTTCTCGGCCCAACATACTGAATTCAAAATAGGGCTCTGCCTCCCACTGACCAAAAGATCTTGGACCATTAATTGCACCTCACCCCAACCTCACGCCACCTCACCCCAACTTCATTCCTCCTCACCCGACCTCACTTCAACTTTATTCCACCTCTCTCCAACTCACTCCAACTTTACTCCAACTACCCCAACCACACTTCATCTCACCCCCAACCTCAATCCAACCTTACCCCCAACCTCAATCCACTGCATCCCAAACTCACCTCTTCACCAACCTTACTCCAATCCACCCCAACCTTATGCCACCTCCTCCAACCTCAATCTACCTCATCCCAACCCCACTCCAACCTTATTCCAACTTACTATGAAGTACGGTGTTTATGACACACTCAATAAATATCAACAACTATTTTTATTAGCCTTTAAAGTGTTTAAATTTAGTTAAAAATTATGATTAAAAACTCCAAGATTACTTATAAATTACCTCTGGACAAATTGTTAATATTACTTCCTTCTTACAAAAACACAAATTTGTTATTGACATTGATCTGACTGGAGCTACCAAATACTTCTGGGTTACAGCTAAAGAAATGAAAAAATCCTTTAGATAACTGTGTATCCTCTGGTAAGATAACTAATATCATCTATGCCTTAATCTTCTCAACTATAAAATGAGGTAACAATTAGCCTAGTCTGAAGAATAGTTTTGCTGTTATGCACCTAACAAATACATGATATTTTGAAAACATACACCTGTGTACTGAGAGAAGACAGGCTCCTGGCAGAGCTTCACAGGCCTGAGGTCTCCCAGGAGACCCTTAGGCTCTTGGGTCCATGTAGCACAGGGGTCGGGAACCTTTTCCTGTCAAGGGCCACTTGGATATTTATAACATCATTCACAGGCCATACAAAACTATCAATTTAAAAATTAGCCTGCTATATTTGGTCAAACATTTAATTAACTCATCCCTAGTGTGATGGCTGGAACTGCTTCTCTTTGGTGAGGCCTTGGCAGGGCCACACCAAATGATTTAGTGGCTGTATAGTGTACATGGCCCAAAAAGGCCGGACATTCCCCACCCATGATGTAGCTAAACTCACAGAGTCAGCTCCTTCTACATACAGAAATGGAAGCACACAGGTAATCGCCAAAAGTTATACCACCAGGGGAGAGAGCTTAGAGAGGGTCCCGTCCCAAATTATCATGTTGAACACGGCTTTGCCAAGGCTGTTCAGACATATGCCAGTGCTCTGTTCCTGCCAGCCAGCACACTATCGCCAGGCAGCTTCCATCTTACCCTCCAATGGGGGGATTCTCACTCACTCAGTGCTCATCTAACTCTTTTCCGGGACCTTAATGTGGATGACAGCCAAATCTACACCTTTAATTGGGCCCTTTATTTTTAGCTTACCCTGAATTTTCTGTGTATTTTATACAGCAGCAGTCCAGCTGAATCCTTGGCACCTAGAACAAGGGAAGGTGCTAAGTAAATATTTGTGGAGTGAACCACCCCAACATCATGAGGAAGGTATTGTCACCGTATTTTACATGTGAGAAGACAAGCTCACCAAGACTAAGAAAACTGCCATTCTGCTTAGCTAGTAAACTGCCCTTAGGTATCTCCCCTGGGATGTCACCAGAGCCCCATGTACCCTTCCCAGCATCCTCTACTTCCCCCCACCTTTTCCCGCTCCCCATACCCATGCAAGCCTTGCTCCTGCCGCCACTGCCCAGTTCCAGCCCCCACTCTCCCACACCAGCACTACCTGCTACCACCTCTCCCTACTTCTGCCCTTTACAATTGTTCTCCATGATGCATCCAGGTAGGAGGTCCCAAGTCAAATTTGAATGAGCCCTACTCCCAGTTGGGTCCTTCGATGGCTCCTCAACCCCTAGAGAATAAAACTGAAGTCCTACCTCCATTTCACACTGCAGCCATCTAATTCTACTAGGTCATCTACTCTCCAGCATCTGCTTCCAATGCTCTAAGCAGATCACAGATGGCTCGCCTTCCTGCTCATGCAATTTGAGTGCCCACATTGCTAGGAACTCCTGTTTCCCTGAAGCTCACGCCTCCCTCCCTTAGGGAGCCCTCCCTTCCTCCACCCCCACCTGGCTCAGGGAGGAATATCTGTAATGCTCTATGGCACATGGATAAAGATATAATCATCTAGTTGTGTGTCAATCTCCTCTATTCAACTACAAACAATTTGAGGGCAGAGACTAGGACTTTTTTAATCTTCAGATCCCAGTGCCTGGAACAAGGTGACCTTACTTGGTAGAAAATCAAATGTCTTAATGACTCAATCCCCGGGGGGGGGGTTTCCAGACCCAGGAATCATCCTAGACTTGGCTGTGGTGGGGAGCCAATGAAGTCTGTCAATTATTATCTCCAAAAATCTCTCTTAAATCCTGCTTCTAGCCCCAGCCCCACTGCACTCCCAGGCTCAGACCTTCATCACTCCAGGGACTATGAGATTAACTTCCTTCCTCCAACATCCCCTTTGTACAATTACGCTTCCTGTCTGGTTCCTGACAGAGCTGCTTCACTCTAACACACATCTGATATTAGTCCCAGGCCTGAAGAGCCTCCGCAGCTTTTCACCCACTGCCGGGGCTTTCAAGACCCTCCACACTCACCCTACCCCATCCCTCAAGCCTACCTATTGCCTCTGCCCGTGCCCAACACTAGTCTGGCAGCCATTCCCAGGACTCTCCAGACGCATCAGTGGCCTGAGAAGGCTTTTGGGCATTCCATGGTCAAGAGCCCCCCACTTCCATCCCATCCTTCCAGGCAGTTAGAGGTCATCTCCTGGGTGAAACCCGCACTGGCTCGCCCTCCTCCCACGCAGGAGTCCCTCACTCCTGGCTTCCACTCTGTCCTCTACCACACTATCAACACTACTCATCTCACCACCAGGCCTCGGGCGAGGTCCCGGCCACCCTGTCCCTCATGCCTTCCCGCAGGTGAACCAGGCCAGGCACACGCTGCCGCACCCCATGCAAGCTGTGCATGAGTTAGTCAAGCGGCCAGCCCGTTTCCTTCCATTTACTATGTGCAGCGCTGAACGCTTGCGCACCCTTCTCGAATTAACAATGGGACCCATGGGCTCCAGGAATATGACGTGCCTGGCCCAAAGCCACGGTGTTGGACACAGCTGGGACCTTGCCCGACCCATCAAATGTCACATTCACCAACGTTAAGCAAAAGCCCCGCGCTTAAGGCGGCGACGGTGGGCGGAAGGACACACAAGGGCTTCGAAGTGGGCGCCAGCTGTCCTGCGGACTCAAGGCGGTCCGTATGTAGCTCTTCCGCCGCGGAGCCGGGGCCGCCTTTGGCTCTTCCACACTCGACTGACGGGAACGATCCCCTCCTTTCCCGGCCCACACGAGAACTTGAGGGGAAAGTTGCTGTTTACCGGTGCACGCCCGCAGGAAAAGCCAGGCCTCAGCCCGCCGCGCCTCAGCCCCGGGGGCAGCCCGCAGGCTCCCGCCACGCGCGCCGCCAGTTGTGCGCACCCGCCGCGCACGCGCACGCGCCGCGCACACACATGCGCGGCCCCGGCTCTGGCACGCGCCCCGGGCCCTGCGGCCGCGGCCTCGAGCGCTGGAGCGACTCACGGCGTCAGGGACCCGACCCCTGATCCGGAAAACGCCGGCGCCCCAGGCGGCAGGCTTCCCGCTGGAGACCCGGAGGCGAGAGGTGACCGCCCCCTCCGCCGTCCCGCGCGCGGTTACTGCACGACCCGAGCGCCCGCCTGGCGTGTGGCGCTGGCACGCCTGCGGGCGGTTTGCGGCTGCGGAGGGCGAGTCCGCGCGGTGCCTGGGAGGTAGGGACGCGCGGCGCTCCCCCCCCACCCCGCGGTCAAAGTGTGTGTGAGGCGCTCAGGGCAGGCGGACATGGCCGCCGCGACGTGTACCTTCTCCGTGCCCCCTCCCCGACCACGGACTCCCTTATCCGTATAAATTTCAACCGGACACGCAGCGGAAATGACGGCTCCGTGGGTAGTTCGCGTTTGCCTCTCCTACCTGGCTCTGGGCGTGTGCCTTCGAGCCAGAGCCCCTGAGTCAGGGTCACAGCCCCGTGGCTCGCCAGTCCTGAGCGCTCAGGCAGTTGACCTTTTCTGAGCCTCAGTTTCCTCAGCTGGAAAATGGGACTAGTGACTGCACTTCACAGGGAGTGGTGTTGTGAAGATCGAAGGAGTTTACATTAGTAGAGAATGAGATTGGAGCTTAGAAAGCACTATATGAGGGCTTGGTGTTGTTATTACGGTTTTTATTAGAGCTGTGTGTTTAATGGGCCTTTTCCTGTTACCATGGAATTTATGAATCAGGGCACAAAGCTGACCTAGAGGCATTTAGTGTCCTACCCAGTAAAGAGCATGCCTTACATATAAGCACCCAGCGCTCGTTAAAAGGCTGCAGAACCAGACCTGCCAGAAGAGAGTATGGGGGAATTTGGGGAATGTGATGGGAATATTTCCTGTCTTGATTGTGGTGGTAGATTGCATAGAATTCTACATCTAAAATGGTGAGTGTTACTTATGTAAATTATACCTCAGTAAAACTGAAGACAGTTTTGTAAAAGACCCCATTAAGAAAATGGAAGGCAAGCCACAAAATGGGAGGAAATGAAAACACATATCTGATAAAAGATTTTTATCCAAAGTAAAGAACTCAGTCTTACAATAAAACTACAAACAGAGCAGATACTTCACCAAAGAAGATGTACAAATGGCAAATAAGTACATGAAGGAGGCTGGACCATCGTCAGTCACTAGGGAAACACAAAGCCACAGTGAGACACCAGTAAACCAGTACACATCCACTCAAATGGGCAAAATTTTAAAGACTGACAACAGCAAATGCTGCTGAGGATGCAGAGCAACTGGAATTCTCATACACTGCTGGTAAGAGTGAAAAAGGGTGCAACCAATTTGGAAGCATTTTGGTGGTTTCTTAGGAAGTTGTCACACACCATTCAACCCAGCACTCCCACTTCTAGTTACTTACCCAAGAGAAATGAAAACATTCCATGTGAGACTTGTACAAAAATGTTAATAGAAGCATAATTAATAATAGTCAAGCCCTAGCCAGTTTTGCTCAGTGGTTAGAGCATTGGCCTACAGATTGAAGGGTTCTGGGTTCAATTCTCAGTCAAGGGTGTATACCTCAGTTGCAGACTTGATCTCCGGCACTGGTCAGGGCAAATGCCAGAGGCAACCAGTCGATGTGTTTCTCTCACATCCATGTTTCTTTCTCTCACACACTCTCTCTGAAAAACAATGGAAAAAATGTCCTTGGGTGAGGATTAAAAATAATAATAATAGTCAAAAACTAGAAACAACTTAAATGTCTATCGATTAATGAGTAAGTAAAACAAATTGTGTTAAATCCATACAATGGCATACTATTCAAAAACAGAAACTACTGATACATGCAGCAACATGGATGGGTCAGAAATTGGTTAGGCTAAGTGGAAGAGCCAGAAAGCAAAGGCTGTATATTGTAAAATTCTGTTGATAATGAAATTCTTAAAAGGCAAGACCATTGTTGCATAAAGCAGATCAGTCATTAGAGTTTGGGAGTGGAGGGAGAGGACTGACTGCAAAGGAGCACAAGGTGAACTGTGCGCGTGGTAGGAATGTTCACCATAATTGTGGTGGTGGTGGTGGTGGTGTTTACAGGGCTGCACAGTTGTCAAAACCCAACTGAATTGTACATTTAAAATTGGCAAACTTTGTCGTAAGTGAAGTATACCTCAATTTTTTGAAAAGCCAATTAGTGTTGGCTTGAGAAAAAACTACAAGCAGTAAAAAAACTACAAGCAGTGGCCCTTTGGGTATAGATATCTTTATTCTTTCCCCTAATTCAGCTTGCATGACCCAAGATCAGAGAAGTGAAATCCTAAGAAGGGGATGGAGGATTGTGGATCCAGAGGCAGCCACACCCACCCTTTCTCTTGTGCCCTATGTAGTATACCCAGCTGGTGACGGGAGTGGGCAGAGTGTCATCTTGTATTTGAGATTGAACTAGATGGACTTTGAATAACTACTAGGAATTGGAAAGTTAGGAGATCTGCCCAAAATATGATTACAGGGAGGTGTGGGAAATTTGACAGGGATTGATTGAAGGCAGTGATTAGAGAAAGCAATTTATACCTCCCAAAATGAGATAATTCAATCACTTGATTGCATTTGTCATTAAATTAGTGTAATAAACCATCTGCAGAGCATGTAATGCTGTATTTTTCATATGTATATAGGTGCTGCCACAGTTAATAAAATACAGAATTACTTAAAATATTTCTGAACTCATCTTTGTCAGTATGTACTTTCTTGATTAGCAGATACTGAAAGTGTAACTGCTGTATGTGTGGGTCTGTAAAAAGGAGCCCTTGGTTCAAGGGCGCATTCCTTCAGGAGAGCCATCATAGTCCGTTGGGAATGAGAATGAGAGTGGATCCTGCTGGAGACTGGGGATGTCAAGCAGGAAAGAAACCCCAGGATAGTGCCCTGTTGTGGACATTACAAATGAGCTTGTCAAGAAGTGGGGAATTTGGGAGCCTGGCTCTAATTCTGAGCAGAGCCAGACCTGCTGTCCTACCTGTGGGTCCCAGACAGGCTGACCAGTCACTGAGGCAATCCAGCTGTATCCCCCGTACCCAGAACACTGGAAGGTGCTCATAAATATTTGCAGTAGATATCCCCATTTTGCAAATAAGGAGACAAGCTCACTGAGGTAAAGAGAATGGCACTTAGGTAAAATGAAGATTTTTATCAACTGACCTTAAATGAGAGAGCTAGATGACCTGGGCGGGCACAGTGGAATGACATGAGCCCTTAGGAGCAGCAGCCTAAGGCAGAATAGTCACAGATGAATTGGGAGGGAGGAGACAGAATGGATCAGAGGGAGTCTGAAAAGAACTCAACCTGCCATTGCGGACTTCAAGAGGGCCATGAACTGCTATAGAACTCAGCGGCCTCTGGAACTGGGAGCGACCTCTAGTCGACAGCCAGCAAGGAAGCAGGGACCTCAGTCCTGCAACCATGTGGAACTGAATTTTGCCAACAGCCTGAAGGAGTGTGGAAGTCGATTCATCCCCAGAGCTTATAGAATAGAATTGGCCCTGCCAACATCTTGCTTTCGGTCTTGTGAAACCCGAAGCTCAGAACCAGCTGCACCTTTTAAGTGTCCATGCTTTTTCCAGATGTCTCGCATCTTCATTTGGATCCCCAATTATTATGACACAACAGCTGTAGTTGGTCACACTGATTCAAGCACTTGTCACCATTTGTTTTATTATGGATCCTAAATACATGATATCTTCCTATTAATCTCACTCATATCCCTCACAGTTATACTGACAGCCTATTTTATGTGCTGGAGGTTTATGGGTACTCGTTTCCATTCTTTAGTTTAGCAAACACTGAGGTTAAGTATGTGGTGCTTTCCTGGACCCTAAAGCTACAAAGATGACCAGTCCCATTCTGGACTAATGGAGGATAGTAAGTGGCCAAGAGCGAAGGGCTGGTTAGACCGACTCTGCCACTCCTAGCCCCATGATGTGTCACAGTGTCCTCCCTCTCTACAGTGGGTGTACTGATGGCTGAGCCCAAGGGTTACAGTCTGTGACTTTGTGATTTATAATAAGAAATATATATATTTGATCTTCCTCCCTGTTCCTGGTACAGAATCCTTGGAATTTCCTAAGTGAGGAGAGCACTACAGATGTCTTTTGATGGAGGTTGGTTGCCAGAACAAACCATGTGATTAGAGGATTGGAACTTTCTGTCCCATCCCCCAGCTCTGGGGAGGGGTGGGGAGAGGACCTGGAGATTGAGTTCAGTCACCAAAGGCCATTGATTTAATCAATCATTCCTATGCAATGAGGTCTTCATAAAAACCCAAGGGACAGGGTTAGGAGAGCTTCTGGGTTGGTGAACATGTGGAGATTTGAGGAGAGTTGTGTGTTTAGAGGGCATGGAACTCCATATCCTTTCCCAATACCTTGCCCTATGCATATCTTCTATCTGGCTGTTCTTGAGTTATGTATTTTTATGATAAACCAGTGATCTAGGAAGTAAAATGTTTCTCTGAGTTGTGAGAGCCACTCCAGCAAATTAATCAAGCTTGAGGAGTAAGTCATGGGAACCTCTGATTTATAGCCAGTTGGTCAGAAGCAAAGGTGACAACCTGGACTTGTGATTGGCATCTGAAGTGGGGACAGTTTTGTGGGACTGAACCCTCAACCTGTGAATTTGATGCTATTTTCAGGCAGATAGTGTCCCAGAACTGCTCAGTGGTGGGGGAAAAGCCCACACATCAGAATTGAGAGCAGAATTGGAGAGTCGAATATGTACAACACCCTCAGTAGTGCCAGGTACACCACAGCTGTCAGGTGACTATGTTTGCTGCTGCTGTCGTTACATCACTAACTGGTCAGCTTGAATGGGTTTTGTCACTGTGCTGATGACACCTGGGACACATATAACCACCCACTTGGCAGGTAAGTAAAGGAGCTAAAAGCGGGAGATGCTGAGCCACACCTGGCAAAGAAACGAGGAAAACAGTGCTGGTTCTCACTACTCCCGAAGCCAGGGGTGAAAGCAGAACTTGCACTAAGAAAGGTGTGACTTCTTCGTAAAGAGCATAGCATTTGCTTGTGGACAGTGAGCTGGCAGGGGCCTCTAGCTGGGGTCATGTCTGGTGTTGCCTGTGGGGTTCCCCCACCTCCCAGAGCTCATTTCAATAGACCCAGAGAGCAAGAGGCAAGGTTAGCCTGAGTGATGGATATGTCATCGTACCTTCCTGCCCGTTAGATTAAGGCAGGGGCCCTCCTCTGCCTTTGTGCATCCAAAGCTTGCCCAGCGCCAGGCCCAGTTCACATACTGTTTCTCCTGAGAAGCCTCCTGCTAGAGTGGCACTCACGGCACTGTGAGAAACCTCCAAACACTAATTCCCCAAGTCCTTTGCTCAGCTCACCTGAGGATAGTGTCACCCTACCTAGGGTGTCAGAAGTTTGGGAACCCAGAACTCTACCTCCCACTGTTCCCTCCCTCCCCATCCCTGCCCCGGTGTGGATTCTGGGCTCCACAGAGGAGAAGAGCTTTATCGACTTTTCTGTTCGGAGGCATTTCCCATGCTAGCACAGGATGTTTGGGAAGGGAGAAATACGTCCACCATGGAAAAGACAATGTGTCTCTGGCATTTGCTTTGGACCGGAGGGCCTTAGGCTGCGCGGTCCAGATAACCTTCACCAGCAAACAGCCCTGTAGAGCAGGACGACAGGGTGGGGGAACCACCATCTCTCCACTGTCCAGGGGCATGGCTGTCATCACCCATTCCTCAGCCAGAAGCAGCCACCCCTTCTTGGCTCCCCAGCACATCCTGCCAGGTGGCCCCCTGCCCAGATCTCTGCAACAGTTGGCTGATGAATCTATGGCGTAAGCTAAGCCAGTTGCCCACAGCTGGCTTCCAAGCAAAATTTGCTTTTGATTTTATGCTTATGTTCTTAAGCCCCAAAGACTACCGGTTTAGGGAAGGACCGTGTCACTCTGTGACCTTGGGAAGATTGTGGCAGCCTTTTTGACTCCAGGCTGCAGCTCTTGACTTCCTTGGATTATAGTGTTCTCTTCATCTTGTTGGCAGTCAGTTGCCAGGGCGTGCTTCTCTGGAGGGACATGGTGAGGGTGTGGTCCAAGCTAAAGGAGAGGAGCCCTGCTCAGTGGTACCCCTTCTGAGGTGCCAGGCTGCCTGGTGCAGCCATAGCACCTGGCTGGTGGATGGCAAATAGGTGGGGCCAGGCTGGCCCAGGCACCAAGGAGGCAAGGCAGGGTTGTTGGCCAGTAGCCTGCTCATACTGACTTCCCTAATACTTTTGTTTGCATTTGTCTTATTATAAAGATAACAGCTGCATTTGAGGAAAAAAGTTCAAACTATAAAATAAAAACATCAAAGTTTCCCCATCTCACCTCAGTTCTCTCCCCGGAGGTCTCCTCTCTTTTTCATTTCTATTTCCAGTTTACTAGGGTTACCTCCATAACTCTAAAGCATACACCCCGTGTCTTGATTTCTCAACTGTAGACAGTTTCTCTTGGCTCTGTTCTATGAAAAATGTGAAATGAACACATTTATATGACCTCTCTTCCTCTCAATCTCCCAACTGGTTTGTTATTACTTTTAATCCTGCGAATCCAGTGCTTCCAGGGCCCTCTGAGCATTTGCCTCAAATGCAGATTCCCAGGCTCTGGGCAAAATTATCAGAATTTGTGGTGGTGTCTAGGACTATGTTCTTGTAATAATCACCTCCAGTTAATTCATATGTTACTACAGTTTAAGAGCCATCATCCTAATGTCTCCCTGTATAACTAAATAAATCTCTTATCAGTTTGGATGGTTTTGTATGCTCTATCAGAAACCCAAACAAGGAGTGATGTCAACAAGAATGGAGGTGTAAGGAATTCCACATTCCACCCTTCCATAAAAACAATGAAAACATAGACAAAAATTATCAGGATCAACTTGTTTTGAACTCTGGAAATTAACCAAAAGCTTGTGGTAAACTGGGAAAGATTTATTCAAGAAAAACAGCTGATTCTCAGTAAGAAATAAAGGCTGAAATCCTCCCAAATTTGCTGAATTTTAGTTATTAATTAAAAATTTCTAACAAAGAAAAGCCCAGGACCAGATGGTTTCACTGGTGAATCCTACCAATTGTTTAAAGAATTAACACCAATCCTTCTCAAACTTTTCCAAAAAAATAGAAGAGGAGAGAACACTTAACTCATTCTAAGAAGCCAGTTACCTTGATACCAAAGATAGACAAAGACATCACAAGAAACATACAGATCCAAGATCCCTATGACTGTAGATGCAAGAATCCTCAACAAAGTGCAAAATCAATACACAGAATCAGTTACACTTCAGTACACTTGCAGTGAATAATCTGAAAATGAAATTAAGAAAACAATTCCATTTACAATCGCATCAAAAAGAATAAAATACTTAAGAATGAATTTAAGCTTAAAATAAAAACAAGTACACAAAACCACAAAACATTGTTGAAAGAAAATGGAAAGATTTTGTGTTAAGGACTAGAAGACTTAATATCAAGATGTCAGTACTTCCCAAATTGATCTTCAGATTCAATGCACTCCCTATCCAAATTCTGCCTTAAAAAAAAAATAAACAAGCTAATTCTAAAATCCATATGGAATTGCAAGGGATACAGAAGAGCCAAAACAGTCTTAAATAGACATATAGAACAGTGGGAGAGAATTGAAAGCCCAAAAATAAGTTCGTTCATTTACAGTCAACAGATTTTTAACATGGCTGCCAAGACCATTCTATGGGGAAAGAACAGTCTTCAACAGATGGTGCTGGGAAAACTGGATACCCATATACCAAAGAATGAATCTGGACCCCTACTTCATGTCATATATGAAAATTAATTCAAAATGAACTAAGTACCTTAATGTAAGAACTAAAACTGTAGTGCTCTTAGAAGAAAAGATGTGAAAATTTGAATGACCTTAGTTTAGGCAACATTTCCTTACCTATGACACCAAAATCACAATCAATCAAGGGAAAAATAAACAAATTGGGCTTCACCAAAAATAAAAACTTTTGTGCATCAAAGGACATTATCAATAAAGTAAAAGACAACTCACAAATGGGAAATATTTGCAAATTACATATCTGATAAGGGTTGAATATTCAGAATATAGAAAGAATCCTTACAACACAGCAATAAAAAGACAACCCAATTTTAAAATGGCTAAAGTGCCCAGCCGGGCGTGGCTCAGTGGTTGAGCATCAACCTAGGATCCAGGAGACCGAGGTTCAATTCCCAGTCAGGCACATGCCTGGGTTGCGGGCTCGATCCCCAGTGGGGGGCGTGCAGGAGGCAGCCGATCAATGACTGTCATCGTTGATGTTTCTATCTCTCTCTCCCTCTCCCTTCTTCTCTCTGAAATCAATAAAGACTTTTTTTAAAAAAAAATTAAAATGGGTAAATAGGTAAAGTATTTGAATAGACAATTCTCCAAAGATATACAAATGGCCAATAAGAGCATGAAAAGATGCTCAACATTATTAGTAATTAGGGAAATGCAAATCAAAACCACAATGATATACCACTTCGCATCCACTAGGATGTGTATAATTTTAAAAATTGACAGCAAGTGTTGATGACGATGCAAAGAAACTGGAACCCTCATACACTGCTGATGAGAATGCAGAATGGTACAACCACTGGGGAAAAGTTTAGCAGTTCCTTAAAAGTTTCCTTAAACATAGTTTCCATATGACCCAGCAATTCCACATCTAGCTGCTCAAGAGAAATGAAAATATATGTCCACACAAAATCTTGTACACAAATGTTCTTAACAGCTTTATTCACAATAAAATGGAAACAACCCTAATGTCCATCAAGTGATGAAAAGATAAACTATGGTATATCCATACAACGGAATGTTATTCAGCCATAAAAAGGAATGAAATACTGCCCTGGCTGGTTTGGCTCAGTGGATAGAGCCTCGTCTGAGGACTGAAGGTTCCCAGGTTCGATTCTGGCCAAGAGCACGTACCTCAGTTGCAGGCTTGATCCCCGGCCCCAGTCGGGGTGTATGCAGGAGGCAACCAATCGATGGGTTTCTCTCATATCAAGGTTTCTCACTCTCTCCCTTCCACTCTCTGTGCAAAGCAATGGAAAAATATCTTTGAGGGTTAAAAAAAAAAAAAAAGAATGAAATACTGATCACAGGCTACAAATAGATGAACCTAGGAAACATTATGCTAAGTAAAAGAAGCGAAATACAAAAGGCCACATATTATATGATGCCACTTACATACAATGTCCAGAACAGGTAAATTCATAGAAACAGAAAGTAGATTGGTGGTTGCCAGAGCTTTATTATTATTTCATGTTATCAAGGTTTCTCATGTTTGCCTTTGTTCTCTCATTATTAGCTGGATTCCATCTGGGCTTCCTGGTTGGCTGAACAGTCATCACAGTGGCTGGTGTGGGTTTCTCTCATGGTCACACTGGCCTGCTGCTCCCAGGGAGTTGAGCTCTGAGTGAGAAGGTAGCTATGGGATGTGGTGGTCCTGCTCTGTCTGATGCACAGTGGGGGCTGCTGGCAGGAGCTGCACCACACCATCTAAACCCAGAGCACTTTACCCTATGCAGCAGTGAAAATAAGCAAAGTGAAGCAACACACATTTGTGTGAATTTTATAGATACAATGTCAAGTGAGAGATACAAGACCCCATACTGTCTGTCTGTATGATTCTATGGCAGACTGGAAAAAATGCAGAAATATCCAAAGTTATCTCCTAGGGCACTCTCTTCTTTTCACAGCTTTTATTGTGAAAGATAACATTCAACATAAACAGACAGCTTCACAAATTATTATAAAGCAGACATTCATGTAGTCACTGCATATATCCTTTCTACTCACTTCTCTCCAAAGATAAAGGCTAGCCTCACTTTCATGGTAATCACTTCTTAGTTCTTCTTTATAGTTTTACTATGTGTGCATTCCTAAATATAGGGTTTAATTTTGCCTGCTTTTAAACTTTATAGAAATGAAATCTGGTTATCTGTCCCTGCATAGCAAACACCCCAAACCTCAGAGGTCTGAAACAAGCATCATTCTATTATTGTCTCTCAAGTGCTGGGCTCAGCAGGGTGGTTTTTGCTCCAGGTTTTGCCTGTGGTCACGGGGGCGGGGGTCACTTTGAGAACTTCCTCCATCTCTGGTAGTTGATGCCAGCTGTTGGCTGGAACATCCTCATGTGGCCTCCACGTCCACCTGAGCTTGCTCACTACACAGTGCCTGGGCTCCAGGAGGGAGCTGCTGAAGAGGACAATGAGGAAGCTGATGGCCCTTTAGACCCTAGCCTGGAAGTCACACATCATTCCTGTCATGGCCTTCCCAGGTCCCAGGGGAGGGAACATAGACCCCTACCTTTCGACACCGGGGTAGGGGGGGCATCAGCATCCTACTATAAGAAAAGCAGGCGCGTGCACACCCATCTCATAGCAACATTATTCACGATAGCCAAAAGGCAGAAGCAACCCAAGTGTCTAAGGATGGATGGATGGATGGATGGATGGATGGATGGATGGATGGATGGATGGATGGATGGATGGATGGATGGGTGGGTGGATGGGTAAACAAATGGTGGTCCATCCATACACTGGAATATTATTTGGCCTCAAAAAAGAAGGAAATTCTGACATATGCTACAACATGGATGAACAAATAAGCCAGTCACAAAAGGCAAATACTGTCTGATTCCACATATATGAGGTCCCTAGAGCAGTCAAATTCATAGAGACAGAAAGTAGAATGGTGGTTGCCAGGGGCCAGGAGGAATGGGGAGCTGTTGTTTAATGGGTACAGAGTTTCAGTTTGGCAAGATGAAGAAGTCCTGGAGGTGGATGGTGGTGATGGTTTCACAACAATGTGAATGTGCTTAATGTTGCTGAGATGCACACCTAAAAATGATTAAGATGGTAAATTTAAAGTTATAGACAATTTACCACAACTTACCATTTTAATTTAATTTTTAAAAGAAGAGAGTGCAATAGGAGATATCTTTGGATATTTCTGCACTTATGACATCTTTGGGAAATACAGTTTGCTATGGAATCATACATACATACATATAGTTTGGGGTCTTATACCTCTCATCTGACGTTGCGTCTATAAAATTCATACCAATGTGTGTTGCTCCACTTTGCTCGTTTTCACAGCTGCATAATATTCCCGTGTGGACAAGCTATGGTGTATGTATCCCATGCACTGCAGCGGAGGGACAAAGTGGCTGCTTCGGCTCAGCTGGAAGCTGCAGCCCTACTCCCCAGGCCTCCTCCTCATCTGTACTCAAGGTGGGCATTTACCTCCACCCTGGTTTATCTTTCCATCTCATCCTGTTTCCTTCCCTCTTCCAAAACTCTTCCAAGCCTCTCAAAACTTATTAGTGGATTTATTAGCTCTCAACATCTTTACTGTTAGATGCAGTGGGAAACTATATAGTGGGAAGAAGGGGAGTGCTGTAGGTGGGTTCTGTCCGCTGTCTTGAACCCTGTCCTTGGCCCAGGGTATCTGACTCACTGCTGGTTCTCTGGCCCTGAGATCCACAGGCCCTCAGAGCCCAGCACACAGCTGGGAATAGCCCTTTTCCCCTGGGAATGGGAGGCCTCGTCACTTCTGAGTCTGTGGCCACACAGCTAAAATACTACATTTCACCTTTCCTGGCAGCTCGATGTGGCCATGTGACTACTGTGAAATGGTGGCTTCTGGGAAATGTTAACTTCCCAAAAACCTGGGCTCTTGGCTTTGCGCCTGTGAAATCTCTTCCAGGCATCATCCAGCGTCTGGGGGTGAGGGTGAGGCTTCAATTGTTCTACTGTTGTGTCCCCTCCCTTCCCCCAACCACACTGGTGCTGTTACTGCTTTTGCTCAGGGTCACCCCTTTCCAGGAACGCCTATTCCCACCTTCGCCTTGGTGAACTCCTACCCATTCCTCTAAACCCACTTTAAGGGTAGCTCCTCTCCACAACCTTCCAGCCTCCGAGGTAAGTGGCAGTTTCCCGTCTGCCCAGCGCTTCTCCACCCTGTCACTCAATCTGTGCGGTCTGAAATGAGAGCAGGAGAAGACACAGTCCGAGGCAGCATCCTTGGCTTTGTGGATGTTCATTGGGCCAGCATTTGCTGTAGGTGTCGGACCCAGCCAAGGCCAGTCAAGGGCCAGTCATAAGGGCATCCTGGTTCTGCCTCTTTGGTGAAAGTGGGAAGAGAAGGGGCTGTTTGCAGGGGCGAACAAGAGCCGTGAGGAGTGAGTTTGCACATTCCAGGCCCTGCCAGTCCCCCTGGGCAAGCGAGTGGGTCAGCAGGTACCACATCCTCCTGATGCTGGGAAGGGCTAAGGGCGAGGACAGTGCCCTCACATCCTTGGCGTGGTCAGCCTAGCCCTGATGTCCAGCTCTGACTCACTCCTTGTTTGGGCAGACCCTGGCCTGAGTGCCAAGTCCCCAGGGTTTAACAAACACAGGTCAAGCAGAGATAGGATCTGAGGACCAGCTCCTGGGAACAGTGTGGGTGCCTGGTCTGTGTTTACAGCTGCTTCCGGCTCTCCGTCTGGAGGGCTGGGTGGGGCCCCGTCTGAGGAGGAGGAGGTGGGGGGATCCTCTCCGTGCACCCTGCACAGTAGTCCTGAGTATACAGAACAATCACAGGGCACTGGGGACAATAGCATGGGAGCTGGCAGCAGGTGACAGGGTTAAAACATTCTAAAGATCTGGTGTTTCGGGAGAGGAGGGCAAAGATGTTAATGTTAGAGGTTATTACCTTTTAGAAGGTGACCACTGACAGAGGCACAGGAGGCATCATTTCCAAACAGGGAAAAGGGAAACAGGAATCAGGAAAAATAAAAAAATAATAATCCAAAAGAAAGAAAGGAGTAGGTAAGAGGAGCTTGGACGTAGCTCTTACCAATAAATCCTAATATACCTGGAATCACAGGAAATGTAAAGGGGCCAAATGCTCTAGATACGGGACAGGGTCGTCACATCGTAGGGAGGGAAGTCCAGCTTTCTGAAATCAGAGGAGACCCTCCGACAAAGTAAATACAAATATAAAAAAGCCCCCATATTGAAGGTCAAGGGAGAGAAAGGTACGCCATGCAAAGACTAACCAAGAGTGAACTTGTGAGCTGTGCTAATATCAGATGAAACACAATTGAAGGCAGCAAAGCCCAAAACTGACTTGTTAGAAATACAAAGCCAAATTTCTGGTAATATTAACAAGGAACAGAGGAGGCACAAATAAAAACAAAGGAGATAGTGCCTTAGAAAACAGTTTTCCAGAATGGAGTCCAAAAGAAATTTAAAATTTTGAATTGTCTTACAATGAAAGAGAAGTAATCAGTAATTTGAAATCTACCCCCACCCCCCACCCCACCCCCGGTGTTCAAATAACAGCTTTGCTTGCAAATTCTGCCTTTCAAGAAACAGATCGTTCCAATCTTGTACAAGTTATTTCATAGACTAGGAAACACTCACCTCAGTTTTACAAGGCTAATACGATCTTGGTGTGCAAACAGAACAAGAACAAGACAGGGAATAAAATTACTGGCGAATCTCACTCAGGAACATTGCTGCCAACTGAATCCAACAATGTGTTGGAAAGATAAAGTATCCCAGTGAGTTGGGTTCTCCCTAGAATGAAAGGTCGGTGTAGCGTAAAATTACATAACTGAAATCATCATATTAACAGAATAAAGGAAGAAAACCACAGTAATATTTCAATAGATGCCAAAAAAACCTATCCAGTAAAATTCGATTCATTCATAATAAAATTTTAAAAGAACAAAAATAGGAATAAAAGCTAATAGAATGAAGTTGTAGGAACTACAGCCGACAACATAACGATGACTGATCCCCGCCAGGTTGAGAATTCCACATTCCCTCCACTGGACCCCTAGCCAGGGCAGTAAAACACGAAAAGGAAAGAAAAGGTGCAGGGTTTGGAAAGAGGAACACGAAACTCAGTATTTGCAGATGATATGATTATCTATATGGAGAACCCGAAGTCATCTACAAATAGAATTAACCAAGGGTGCTGGTTTCAAAGTAAAATTCATTTGCATCCTATACACAAGCAAAAATCAGAACATTGCCATTTTTGCCTGGCCGGTGTGGCTCAGTGGTTGAGCATCAACCTAGAATCCAGGAGATCGAAGTTCGATTCCCGGTCAGGGCACATGCCGGGGCTGCGGGCTCGATCCCCAATGGGGGACGTGCAGGAGGCGGCCGATCAATGACTCTCATCATTGATGTTTCTATCTCTCTCCCTCTCCCTTCCTCTCTCTGAAATCAATAAAGATATATTAAAGCAAAAGAAACAAACAAAAAAATAATAAAATATTCTAGATACAGGTTTCTTATCAGATATGTTGCTTATGTGTGTCCTATTAGGATCGCTGTCTACATTTTCTTGATGCTGTCTTGTTAAACGCAAAAGTTTTAAATTGTGATTAAATCAAAATTTCTAATTTTTTATTTTATTCTTCTAAGTATCTTATTCTTTTCAATACTTTTGTAAATGTAATTGCTTTTTAAATTTTTATTTGCACATTGCCCGTTGGTAGTTTATAGGAACACAATTATTTTTTGCTCCCTGTATCCTTGATAAAATTTTTGTTAGTTCTAATAATAATTTAGTGGTTTAGGATTTCCTATGAACAATATCATTCCATCTGTAAACAGTGATAGTTTTCCTTCTTCCTTTCAGCCTTGGCCTTCTGATTTTTTTCTTGCCTAGCCGACCTGTTTAAAACCTCCAGGACAATTAAATAGAAGCAGTGAACGCAGACATCCTTGTTCTGCTCCTGATCTTAGGGACAGTGTTCAGTCTTTCATCACTGCAGCTGCCCTTTAGTATTAGATGGAAGAAGAGCCCATCTATTTCCTGTTTGCTGTGTGTTTTATCAAGAAAGGATGATGGATTTGTCAGATGCTTTGTCGGTGTCTATCGAGATAATCACATTGTTTTTCTTCTTGATTCTGTCAATACGGTGTACTACATTAGTTAATATTTGGATGTATACATATATATATACATTTGGATGTTAAAATGGAATAGATCCCATTTGGTCATGGTGTATAGTCTTTTTTATACATTGTTGAATTCCGTTTGCTAAAATATTGTTGAGTCTTTTTGCATCTCTACTTATTAGAGTTATTGGTTGTCGTTTTCTTGTGACATCTTTGTCTGACTTCAGATCAGGGCAATTCTGGCCTCACAGAGTGAGTTAGGAAGTGTTCTCCCCTCTTCTATTTTTTGTAAGAGTTTAAAACCCGAACCCTAATCGATCAAACCCTAAATGTTGATTAGATCCTGCTCTTTATTGGTGGTGTTTAGTTTTTCTACCTTCTCACTGATGTTCATCTAGTTCTACCAATTGCGGAGAGAGAATTATTGACGCTCCACCTGTAACTGTCAATTTGTCTATTTTCCCATTCAGTTTTATCAGCTTTTGCTTCACATATTTTCCAGTTCTGTTGTTTAGTACATATACATTTAGGATCACTCTGTCTTCTTGGTGGGGTGCCCCTTGTAATGTCTTTCTCTGTCCCTGGTAATCTTCTTAACGAAGTCTACCTTATCTGACACTAATTCAGCCACACCTGCCTTTATTTGAGTAACGTTTGCATGGCATAGCTTTTTAGTGGTTGCTCTAGGATTACATTACATAAACAAATCTCATCGAAGTCTACTGGTGTTGACATTTTACCATTTGGAATGAAGTATGGAAAACGTACCTCCCTTTATATCCTGTTACCCTATTTATACTGTCATCATCTTAGATATTTTCTCTACATACACTGAGAGCAACCTTAGGCAGTGTAATAACTTTAGCTTCAATCATCAAATGTAAGAAAAGTCTATTGTACTTACCACGGTTTTGCTTATCATGTTCTTTCCTCCCTCCTGATGTTCCAAGATTCTTCCTCTGACCATTTCCTTTCTGTTTAAAGAACCTCTTTAAGCCATTATTTTAAAGCACATCTGCTTATGACACATTCTTTTAGTTTTTCTTCATCTGAGAACATATTTATTTTTCCTTCATTCCTGATGAGTATATTCACCAGATATGAATTCTGGGTTGGCTTAGAATTAGGTGACTTCCAGCACTTTAAAAAAAAAAAAAAAAAAAAAAACTGCTACTTTCTCTGGTCTCCATTTCCTGACAAGAAATTCTCAGTTGTTTGATTTGTGAAGTGTCCTTTTTTTTCTCTGGCTTCTTTCAATATTTTTCTTGGTCTTTAGTTTTCAGTTTTTTAGTTTAATTATGATGTGTATTGGTGTACATTTATTTGGGTTTATCCTGTTTGGGGTTGGGGCAACACCTTGAATCGGTGTTTTTCTTTCCTTTTTGCTAAATTTAGAAAATGTCCAGATATTATTTCTTTGAGGACCTTTTCTTATCCGCACCCTCTTTCTCCTCTCCTTTTGGAACTCCAGTGACGTAGATGTTAGATCTTGTTATGATCCCACATTTCCTGAGGCCCTGTTTTCAGCCCACATTATCTATGTGATAATCCTGCTGTTCTATCGTCAAATTTACTGATTATTTCCTCTGCCCTCCCCCCATTTTGAGGTTGAGCAAAACTCTAATCTGCTGTTAGTCCCATCCATCTTGGTCAGAATTGGAAGCTCTCCTTGGCTTGAGAAGAGGCAGAAGAAAACTATAAGAAAATATAACTTAATTTGAATCTTTTGGATACAGGACTTTACGATGGTTAAAAATTAAGATAGAGCCCTGGCTGGTGTGGATCAGGTGGTTGGACCCTCGTCCCATACACCAGAAAGGTAGGGGGTTCGATACCCAGATTGTGGGTTCAATCCCTGGTTGGGGTGCATGAGGGAGGCAACTAATCGATGTTTCTCTCTCACACTGATGTTTCTCTCTCCTTCCTCTCTCTAAAATAGAAAAAATAAAAATAAAGATAGAAATCACAAAGGGAAAACCTTAATAGATTTAAATATTCAAAAATTTAGCCCAGCCAGTGTTGCTCAGTGGTTGAGCGTCGACCCATGAACCAGGAGGTCACAGTCATGGCACATTCTCCATCAGGACACATGTCTGGGTTTCGGGCTTGATCCCCAGTAGGAGGGCATGTGGGAAGCAGCTGATTGATGATTCTTTTTCATTGATGTTTCTATCTCTCCCCCTCCCTTCCTCTCTCTGAAATCAATAAAAGGAAGATATTTCTAAAAATTTTTTAAATCTGTAACGTCCTGAAAAAAATCATTAATAGATTATGTAGCAAATGGCAAAAGGATGTGCCACATATATGATAGCAAGTAATGTTTCTAACATAAAAAGTGAGAAAAACACCAATGTTCTATGTGGGTACATTGGCAATTCATTAAAGAGGAAATAAAAATGAACCATATAAATTGGAAAAGAAAATGTAACACCTAAAACTAATATAATATTGAATGTCGACCGTAATTGAAAAATAAAATTTAAAAAAAATTTTAAATTTAAACTCATTACTGTCCAAAGAAATGCAAATAAAAGTAAGATACCATTTTCTATCTATCCAATTAGAAAACTTTTAAAACTGAATATCCATCACTGGTGACAGGCAGTGAAAACACACTCGGATAAGAGGTCCAGGTGACACAACCTCCTGGGTGTGAGTCAGAAATTTTACTTCAAAGAAGGGTTCCTGAGGAAACCATCCCAAATACCAAGGCTTATGAATGATGACGTTCATAGCAGCCTTATTTATAATAAGAAATGTCATTTATAAAACTGTCTTGAGGGACCGGGTGTATAACCAAAATAATCAAAGTCAACCCAGCTTCCACCCTGAGCCAAAACATGCTGTCCACTAAGCCCTTTGACAATCCTTTGATGTCGAGCCCATTTTACAGACCCTCAGAACAGACTGCCCAAGGCCGTCTTGCAGGCAGTTAGAAACAACAACAGCCAAGAGGAGGATGTTTTTAACAAAGTAGGGACATGTTTACAATATGATGCTAAATGAAAAAGGAGGATCCAGAATCACCCTATGATTTTAAGTGGAAAGAGTATAAAATTGTTACAAAATGCAGAGAAGGAAGGAATCTGAGAAGGAGAAGGTTGGGAGATGCCATGGAAGCAGCGCAGGCACAAGCAGGGAGGGGTGGGGGGCAGAGGGCACTGCTGCTATTTCACGGAGCGTTGGCTGGCCTCCCCCAGGCTCCTGGGATGGCGGCTGGACCACGCAGAGACCACCATCTGGTGCAGTAGAGAAGGCACAGAGGTCTACAACACCCTGGGGCTCTCTCGACCAGAGCTCCCTGCCCCCACCGGGGAAGGTAAAGCCCTACAGTGCCCTCCAATCTGACAGCCAGTGGCACCTGCTCTCAGGGACAGGACTGAAGTCAGATGAGTTGTTAAGGTCAAGGGAGCCAAGAACGGTGTCTCAGCCACCTGGAGGGCGCTCAGGAATGGCAGCAGAGGACCCAGGATCAGTGATAGCCTCCCCTCCAACTTGCAGCCCCCCCCCAAAGGACTTCATAACCAATGCTGAAACTAAGGCAAGGAGAGGCCAACTCACTAGTCTGAATTGTGACTTCACTGGCTGTTTGTCAAAGGGTGTACTGCGCATGGGTGCAGGTGGTGGCCCTCACACGCAGAGCGCCTCAGACCCCCAGAGGAGGCAGGGTGACACCAGGAACCAGAGCTGCCCCTGGAAGCACTGTCTTGTTCCAAGAAACATCTGCTGCTATAGGAGGGAAACATCCTTAACTATTTCAAAGCCAAAAGATAGAAGGAATGTTTTTCACTTCCTCTGAAATGAAATCCCTTAACTAGGAGCTTCCCAAACCCCAACCCAAGGACTTTGGAGCCTAAATTTAGATTGTCCTTGGAAGGTCACCGGATAACCCTGGCTTGGGGTCAGCCAGCAGCTGCTCAAGATAATTTTGCTTTTCTGCTGACTCAGGCCTTTCCCTCACACAATTAATGAGATCCTGCTGCACTTCCCCTGGGAAAGAGAACAATGGCCGTAGATGAGCAGGTGGCCTTGGCGGCGGGAGCCCCTTGCCACAGATCAGGGATTGACGTCGCTGCCCAGCCCCGGAACCCCTCTGAACTCGGCTTGCAGGCCCCCTCCTACCCATATGGCCTCAGCAAGCCAGCCTCCATCTGCCCCTTGGAGCTCTGCCCCTTCCTACCTCTGGGCTCTTGCTCGAACGTCTTCCCAGATCTTGGCTGAGCTGTCAGCTCCTCCGAGAGGCCATCACTCCACACCACACTGCTCTGTCCCAGGCCACAGGCACACCTGAAAGGGCCTTACCCAATTACTGGCTAAGGGTGGGAGCTCCCTGCATTGTGCTCCACTAGAGAATGTGCTCTGCACACAATAAGTGGTCAGGAGATCCTCCTGAGTGGAAGGAAGGGTGGGCTGTCCTCATGCCTCCCCTCCCCACCTCCTCCCCCCTCCACCCCTGGTATGGGCTGGGCCTCCCTGTGGTGGCTTTGGTTCCACTGTGGGCCAGGACTACAACCAATACAGTGATATTGCGGTAGAAATCAGATTGTGATAAGTGGAACCTGACACCCACAGGATACTATGGTCCCCAAGATATTGTGGGGCTATCCCAAAGAGTCGTGGGATCACTGAGGGCACCATGGGGTGCCAGGCTGGAGGTGGACCCCAGGATGGGCCCCAAAGTGGTAGAGAGAGGGTGGGCAGGTGAAGGGGAAGAGCCTCATGCGGCTGCCACCCAAGCTGGCTGGAGGGGCAGCAGGCAGCCCCCTACCTGGTACAGATGCATGAAACTGGCCACTGTGTTGAAATTCGTTTGTGGATACTGGTGAGGAAAACCAACAAGCAGATGGGCAGTTCCAGCTTGGGCCTCTGGGAGCAAGGCTAGGGGACTGGGCAAAAGGCCTCTGAGAAGAAGTGGCCGCAGCAACACAGTGTAGAAGATGAGCAGGCCCTAAGCCAAGGGACAAGCGCTTAAGGCAGAAGAGGCTATCGGTGGGTGAGACAGACCAGCCTGAGGGCCCAGAGGGAGGCAAGTCTGGGTGCAGCACGGGGTATGCGCTGCTGGAGCTGTCGAGCCCAACATAGCCAGGCACCCTAGGCCACTCCCAGTAGTCAGCACTTTGTCCATGGGCAGTGAAAGCCCTGGAGGGTTTTAGGCAGAGGGTGAGCCAGGGGAGGGGCCTGCTGGGATGGCCCAGCTGCCCTGAGAACAGCCCAGTGGGCGAGGGTGGAGCCCAGATAGTCTGAGGCCTTGGAGGTGGTCATGGGAAGAAAGCAGTGTGCAGTGTGGCAGGGGGACCCTGGGCAAGGTCCCTGGACTTGGGCTAGGGGAAGCAGGATAGAGAGGGTAGGGTGGGTTAGGTATTAGCTGGACCCCCTGGAGTGGATGGGAGACGCAATGACCAGGAGGGTCTGCAGGGTGGCAGGAGAGTGGCTCGTGGCTTGCAGCAGGAAGGTAGCAGTCAGTGAAGTGGTGGCTGGGAGGACACAGTGATTCTTGGTGCTTGGAGGTGAGCTGGGGGCAAGGAGGGGGGTAAAACTTCCCCCTACATCCCACCCCTGCTCACAGGGCCCAGCAAACTTGCCTTACCTCCCCGTGCTGGAGGAACAGGGTATTGGCCTTATCTCAGAGCCTCCTGAGGAAGGAGAAGGAACCAGGGCCCAGGAGCGATAGCTTTGACAGGGCTCCCAGGCTGTGGCTGGCCTCAACACCAGTCTTCCCTCTGGAGGGCCCTGTCTAGCAGAGCCAAGCACCTCGGACCATAGGAAAGCACATGCATACTGGGGGCCCCAGTCCAGGACAGAGTAGACTTTACCAGAAACAAAGGGGCTGACAGGGAGTGGAGAGGGGGCTGACAAAAAGGGGCTGGTGGCCCGGTGGGGTTGCAGGCTGCAGGGCCTGATGCCCCACCTGAGCCTCAGGGGGGCCCCAGTGTTCATGCCGGTGGGCCTTTCAAGAAACTGCTGGGCCATTGTGCAGAAGAATGCCCGGAAATCCCGCACCTCCCTCCTCTAGCGAGGATGGGGGCTCTTCCTCCTGGCCAGGAAACTCCAAGTTGGCTTCCAGAGGGCGGTCTGGGGGCTGGGGTGCCAGGGTAGCCACTGTTAGGAAGGCAGAGCACAGCCCCTCTGTCCCTTTGTGTCTCTCCTGTCTGAGGGTCAGAGTAGGCCTTGGAGCCTGGGCCACCGCTGCTCCTGCCAGTACAACCTGTATGCTGGGTCATTGGGGAACACTGGGGACTTCCTGAAGTGGTGTCGCCGGGGCTGAGCTTCCCAGGATGGGGGATGGGCAGCATCTCAGAAAGAGGAGCAGTCCTCGGGATTGTTGAGAGGTCTGGGAAGTCTCTGGGGCAGGGGCATAGTGGGGGGGGGGGGGGCAGTGGCACTGGGAAGGGCCTTGGACGAGGTAGGCCAGCCCGACTCGCACAATCCTGCCTGGCCTCTCAGCCTGTGGGAGAGAGCGACAAGGCTCAGAGGGGCGCCGCGCAGTAAGGATGCCGTGAAGGGGCCTGGATCCCGGTTAGCCTCCTGGGCGAGCTTCCTGGAGGAATAGGCCGAGCTGTGCTTGGCTAACCCAGAAGAGGCTACGAGAGTCCCCCACGCAGGCCTCTGCGTAGGGGTGATGGTGGGGAGTCCCTCAGACCTTGGCCAGGGAAGAGTGGATGGAGCTGGCTTGGGGGTAGGGACCATCAGACTTGTTCCAGGAAGTGGCGGAGGAAGTTGGGGATCATGTAGCTCCCAAAATGGCAAGGCGGGGACATGCAGGGAGGTGGCCGGTGGAGCGCGCGCAGCCGCCCCAGGCCAATCCGGAATGCGCTCTGCCCCGACTAGACAACTGCGGTGGAGGCTTGGGGGTGGCAGCCCGGTGAGGAGGGGTCCCACCGCACTCCGTTATCCTCACTCGCGCGGTAATTTTCCTATCTGCCAGCTGCTGGGGGGCGTCATGATTGGCTACCGGCCGATGGCTCGAGCGCGGATTGGCTGCTCCTGCTGGGAGGCCGAACCCGAGTCCGCCCCCCGAACCTTCAAATGGGAAGGACCCCGGGAGGTGCCGGCAGACGCGAGGTTGTGCTGCAGGCCAGTGGAGCGAGCTCATAGAGGGCAGTGAGCCAGAGTGCGAGCGCAAAGGCACCAGGATCAACGCGGGGCGCCGACCTGCTCAGCCAAGGCACCGCCGAGCCCCCCGTGGAGGTCCCGGGGCCGTCGGGCGCGCGTCTCACCTCCAGCCATGGGGTCGGCAGCGCTGGAGATCCTTGGCCTGGTGCTGTGCCTGATGGGCTGGGTGGGCCTGATCTTGGCGTGCGGGCTGCCCATGTGGCAGGTGACGGCTTTCCTGGACCACAACATCGTGACGGCGCAGACCACCTGGAAAGGGCTGTGGATGTCGTGCGTGGTGCAGAGCACGGGGCACATGCAGTGCAAGGTGTATGACTCGGTGTTGGCGCTGAGCACCGAGGTGCAGGCGGCGCGGGCGCTCACTGTGGGCGCCGTCCTGCTGGCGCTGGTCGCACTCTGCCTGACCCTGGCGGGGGCGCAGTGCACCACCTGCGTGGCCCCGGGTCCCAGCAAGGAGCGCGTGGCTCTCACGGGCGGCGCGCTCTACGCGTTCTGCGGGCTGCTGGCGCTCGTGCCGCTCTGCTGGTTCGCCAACATTGTGGTCCGCGAATTCTACGACCCGAATGTGTCCGTGTCGAACAAGTACGAACTGGGCGCGGCGTTGTACATCGGCTGGGCAGCCTCGGCGCTGCTCATGTGCGGTGGTGGCCTCGTGTGCTGCGGCGCCTGGGTCTGCGCGGGCCGCCCCGACCTCAGCTTCCCTGTGAAGTACTCGGCGCCGCGGCGGCCCGCGGCCGGCGGTGACTACAACAAGAAAAACTACGTCTGAGGGCGCCGGGCACGGCAGGTTCCCTCGTGCCAGCCGTGTTCTCCAGCCGAAAAACTGGCCAGGAAGTTCCGCAGCCCGTCCACTCCGACCGCTACTCGCTGGGCCCTGGGCGGTGCCCTGCCCTGAACAGGCGACACTACTTGGGAGGACTTACTCGGTTTTTCTGAGGGCAGTGCCGGCCCCGACGTGGGTGGGGCGCGGGTTCCTTGGCCGTGTGGGCACTGGACCAAAGATGCTACTTCTCTCCCCGTCCCTCGTGGTCTTGGATGCCACTGTACTTTCCAGCAGCTTTTGCTGATTCCAGAGGGGCAGACTGAGGGCCCGGGGATGTGTATAGCTGGCCTTTACCCCATCAGCAGGCCCTGAGCCCAGGGGGACCAAGAGACTTGGTTTGGACCTCCCTCCATCCCTCAACCCAGCAGCTCCTCAGGTGCACAAGACCCTGGGTGTGGGGCTGTGGCAACGTCCTCCTTTGCAGTTTGGGGAAGGGTAAGAACTTTAGTAAATGGTTTGAATACCCTCCCTCCTGTGTTCTGTTGTCTGTCCTGTCACCACCTGTTCCCAGCAATCCCCATTCATTCCCCCCACCAACGGACTCCTCCTTGAAAGGCTCCTATGGGGACCTTCCACAGCTGGCTCTGGAGTCCATAAGATCCCACCCACAGCCTTTTCCTGGGTCCTCTCTGCCACCTGATCACCTTCCTGCTGGGGGGAAAACAGCCACAGCTGTAGTGAGAAGAGCCTCTCTGTCATGGGCAACCAGCAGATGCAGATTGGACTCCCATCCCCAAGCCAGTGAGTGGTGGGCTTGGGATGCAGGAAGTGCTGAGGGTGGGCTGTCAGGCCGCTGCTGGCTTTGTTTGGAAGAGGCTGGGCTGCACAGGATGGATGTTTTCTACCTGCCGTTTTAGGGCTCACCTATCTCTGGGTCACATTAAATGGCCACAGACATCTATCTATACACCAATTGGGCCCTTTCTGCCTGTGGGAACAGGCAAATCCAGGATGTGCTGGGCTTCAGCAGAGCTAGTTGCAGGTCAAGCTGGTTGCCATGGGAAGGAGGCCCATGGTCAACTGCCTGAAGAGTGCCAAGGCTCAGCTCCAGCCCCTCTGTCCTGGCTCTTCTGCCAGTCTTCTGTTCCGCTGTGCCCAAACTGATGATCATCCCAGTCTTGTGCCAACCATCACACCTGCTGGGAGCACCCTGTATGACCTTCCTGTTATGGGTGGGACCCCTGGGAGCTATGCTGGCCCCAGTCAGGCACCTGGGGGTGGGTCCCAGAGGGCAAAGCTATCTGTTACAGCAACCAAGAGCTCCTTGCTTCCAGCCCTGTTCTAGGCACTTGAAATTAATGCATTTTTAACTTCTGCCAAAGGCTAGGGCAGAGGGCAGAAGAAATCAGTGGATAGAAGCAAGGGAGGCATTCTAAGCCTGGCCAGCAGGATGGCTTGGCATCTGCCCCCAAACCCGGCCTCAGGGGCCATGTCCAGAAATCCCTGGGCCATGTCCAGTGGCAAGGAGTCTCCCAGGCTTGGTCAGGCTTCTTGGGGGTGGGGGGAAAACCCGAGGACATGGGCTCAGGGTGGCCGCAGGAGAGCCAGTGAGTGGGACTTCCAGGGAGGCTGAAACATCTGGTTGACTGAGCTCCCAACAATGGGAAGAGCTGCAACAGGATGGGCCCCACAGTAAAAAGAATCTCAGCAGCCCACCGTGGCCTGTGCAATAGGGCCAAAAACAGCTCCTGAGGGAGTCTGTCATCCTGGTCCTTGCACTGCTGCTCCTGGCTGCTGGGACCAGCTAATGCTGGCTATGGGGTACTTGGCCAGGAGCAGTCTGCATCCCACACAAACCCATAGCTCTCCAACTCTTTCAGGCCCCAGGCATCAGCTGGGGTTCTGAAGGCAGCTGCACACCCCCAGCTTTTGCAAACAGCCAGGCTGCTGCCACCTGACCCGTGTTAAGAGCAGGGCAAACTCCATTGCCAGAGGTCAGGAGAGAGAAGCTGGCCGCCATCACTGCCCACTACCCTTTCCCAAAGGCTGCCTTGAGACCTGGATACATCCTCAATTTCAGGCTACTCTTTTTAGGCTTTCCCTTCCACTAAATTATAGCCTGCTCAAACCACTCTGCTTCTGCCTGCCCACAGTCCCAGGTGCTGCACCCAGGTGGCCATGTCCCTCCAACCTGCTTGCTTCCCGGGCACCCAAGCTCCAGATGGTAGCCATTGACAGGTTCAGCCACTTGTATGAACATCTCTCTCCTCGCCTCAGATAGGTGAGGTACCCCACAGACCTCCCAAAGAGCAGGAATAGATGGGAGTGGTGAGCATTCTTGCCTCCAGATCATGCTCAAGACATCTGGGAGAGGAGGACCAGCTGACCCCATGGCTCCGAGAACTCTCGCTGTTCTGAAGACTTAGGAGGTCACCAAGGCCCTGTCTAGCTCAGACCTTCTGTGACAAAGACACAGGAGAAGCTGACCTTGGGGGCATCATGTCTCCATCAGGAGCCCTTCCTGGCTTGGGGCCCCACTGTATGCCTGTGGGGCTGGTGGTGCATGGATAGGTGCTGAAGGGTGAGATGACAGCCTTGCGGGGGGGGGGGGGGGGGGGGGGGGCGGGGTGAGGAGGTGATCCTGAGAGCGGGATGTGGTCAAGAAGCTGTTCTTGAGATGCTGCCAAGCCCAAGAGGAAGTGGTGGGAGGGTGGACAAGAGCCAGGTTCTAGCTGGCATTACTGGGTACTGATCAGCGCAGATGCCCAGGTGCTCAGGGGCTCGACATCTGCCCATTGCTGTCCCCACACTCCCCAACCGTGCTGATTTCCTCCTGGGCCCGAGGGCATCCAGGGCACAGGATCAAGGCTCCTATGAACCTACAGAAGGCTCAGGGCACAACTAAGCACTTGCCCTGTGACTGAAGCAAAGGTTGGAGCACCGAACCTAAAATAAGCATTTTATTACATTAAAAACCACTGTGTCCCTGTATTTAAAACTATGTCCATAAGTTACAATCTAAAGTAAAAGCCTATTAATATAAATAAGGAGAGGGAGGTCATTTCTGAAGATTCCAACTCTGGAAAAGAAAAAAAGAAACAAATTTCAAACAAGTCTTATGTCTCCCCGAAGTAAACACATTGCCAGGCCTTCCCTCTGACATTCCAGGCTGATGCTTCTCAGTAGCCCCGCCACTCATGGGGTGAGGACCACCCCACAAATACCAAGGAGCCTGACCCCTGGCCAGGACCAGGCTATTATCTGCCTGAGAACCCCCAAAGGCCTTATAGACCCCCAGCACCTTCTTACTTGCAGACCCTACCCAGTGGTTCGTCCAGCCTCAGCCCCATGGTGACCATCCCCTTGCCTGGAGTGTCCCCCTGCCACCCCCAACACACTGCTCCTCACCTTTCCTGGCTGACACTACTTGCACCCTGTTTTGGTGGTAGGACACACAGCAACACTGGCATCATCACTGAGCAGACAGCAGGGGACAGGCTGCCTCAAATGCCAGCCTCACTGCCTGAGAGCCCCACTTGTCACCTTTGATTGGGTCATGAACTTACACCTCTGCCCCCATTTGAGGCTCAGCACTTGTCTAAGGGGTATCAACCCCATTTTGGATGAGGAAACAGGTAAGGTACCCAAAAGACTTCGTTAAAGACCTTAAGAGTCTGGCCCCACAACACAGAACCTGTATATATCAGCCCAACCTGAGAGAGGGACTGTGGGGTCCCTCAGGCCCCCATGCCATTCTCAGCAGAGCCCGCTGGGCCCCAACAGGGGAAGGGCATCTGCTCTCAGTTTCCAGCTTACCATGGACAGGGGAACAGGAGGACCCTGGGCTGGCATGAGGGCACCCCCTATGTCAGAGCCTTAACAGGCCAGTCTGCCACAGTAGTCCCAGCCCAGGCTCAAGGAAATAAGGGACTGGGAGTGGGCATCTACTGTGTGGGGGGCCCTGGGCTAAGAAGTGGTCACTAGACAAGGAGCAACCCCCCTGACCTGTTCAGCTGTGGTCTAGTTCCTGAGGAGCCCATCAGTTACAGCCACATGCTGGTGCAGGCCTGCGTAGAGCCGACATTTTGTAATTCTCAGCTGACTGGCTGGCTGACAACAGCTTTGCTTTCTCAAAAGTCAAACACACAAGAGCCTGAATAGAGGTCCTTGTGGGCTCCAGCCCAGGGCGTGAAGCCAGGCTGGAGGGGCAATGAGCCTCCAGGTAGCCCCTTAGGGGCGCCCTCATTCTCAATAGTGCCAAGCCTGCGTGTCCCTGGCTGTTGCCCAGCCCACAGTGTGGCTGGGAAGAAGAAAACTGCTGGCTGTTTCTAAAAGGGGTCCCAGGAACTTAATGCAATTAGCTCCCCAAAATGCCCCATTGTGAGCACTGCCGCCAGCACAGAGACAGACATTCTGGGGGAAAATGTGTTGGCCCCAAATCTCCTCAGGAGCCCTGCTATGGTCTGAAACCCAAGTAGAGCCAAGCTTGAGGAGGAAAAGAGCAGGGAAATCACAGCAGGAATCAGGAGGGGCCCCTAGCAGCACTGGCTTTGCAGCAGCCCCCGCAAACTGCCCCCACACTCACCCTCAGGACAAGAGGGAAACAAGCGCGTCCAAAAACTTGCTTCGATCCTCTGCTTTCAGTTCAATTACTGCAGTAATGAAAGAAAAACATCTTATGAGAAGGGAGGAGTAGGGACGGGAGTGAGGGAGTGAGAATAACAAGTCAGAGCACATGAACTTCCTCTTCTCAACCATCCAGGGCTGGAACCCTCCAGCACATTCCAAAGTGGACTTGGCTCCTTGATGGCCTGGAATATTCTGGACTGAGATTATACTTCTCCGTCCCTCTGTATTTAATCCTCAGAAACTTCCAGCTGCCCTGTTGGTGAGGCTGGGGTTGTGGTCTGCAGGCCAGACAGCACCACCCTCTCCCGCCTCTCGGACATGAAGCAGCACTAGGGGCTGCTGCTGGAGGTGAACTCACCCACCACAGACCCGCAGCCCGAGTGGGCCCAGCGTGAAGCTGGCTGTAGACACTGGGGCAACCAGATGAAGACGGTCTCTGACTGCGATTGTCATCATTAAGGAACCAGGTGGTGATGGAAGAAAATGCCTTTTCTGAGATGGGTGTTACAGGCTCAAGTATATTGTCCCAGAATTTGTATGTTGAAGACCTACCCCCCAGCACCCAAGAATGTGACTTATTTGGAGATGGGGCTTTTAAAAAGGTGATTAGGTTAAACAAGGCAGTTAGAGTGGGCCCTAATCCAACGTGACTGGTGTCCCTAAAGAGATTTAGACACAGACACAGAGGGACACCATGTGAGGACACAGGTAGATGAAAATCTGCAAGCCAAGGAGAGGCCTCAGAAGGAACTGAGCCAGTAGATGCCTTGATCTCAGACTTCTAGCCTCCAGAAAGGTGAGATATAAATTTGTTGTTTAACGCCCCAGCCTGTGGCACTGTTATATCAGCCTGAGCAGACTAATACAAGGGTGAAGCGTCAACACATCTGTTTAAAAATCTGTCAGCAATAATAAAAAGCAAATATGGCCAAATATAAGTCATGCTCCATGCTGGTGTCTGGAGAAGTTACAGGCTAGTGCAGGGGCCACTGGCTGGCCTAACAGTGTGATTCCCCTGAAGCCACCACAGTGCTCTTCCATTCCCTGGGCTCATGCAACACATAGGGGGGGCCAGTGCCTGAGTTACTACACAAACCACGTGGCAGGCTCAGGTGGGACCCCTCACACACAGACAAGTGCTGCTGGCCTGCACAATGGTGGAGGTGGTACCCTAGAGTCACCACAGGCCTGGCTGTTTCTTTTTCTTTTTTTAAAAAAATGTCTTTATTGATTTCAGAGAGAGGAAGGGAGAAAGAGAGAGAGAAACATCAATGATGAGAGAGTCATTGATCAGCTGCCTCCTGCACGCCCCCCACTGGGGATCAAGCCTGCAACCTGGGCATGTGCCCTGACCAGGAATTGAACTGTGATCTCCTGGATCCTAGGTTAATGCTCAACGGATGAGCCACACCGGCCGGGCTGTTTCTTCTTCTTGACATACAATTTTAAATTAGTTTTAGGTGTACAATCCAGCAATTAGATATTTATGTAACTTATGAAGTGACCCCCCAATAAACCCAGTACTCACCTGGCACCATACAGTTACTACATTATTGACTACATTCCCTATGCTACACTTTAAATCTCTGTGACTATGTTGTAACAACCAATTTGTGATTCTTAATCCCTTCACCTTTTTTACCCAGCCCACAAACCCCTCATCCCCTCTGGCAACCATTAAAATGTTCTCTGTATCTGTTTCTCTTGTTGATTGGTTTATTTTGTTCTTTAGATTTTGCATGTAAGCGAAATCATATGGAATTTGTCTTTGTCTTATTTCACTCAGCACAGTACCATCTGAGTCCACCCATGTTGTCACAAAAGGCGGGTTTCCTTTTTCATGGCTGTGTAATATTCCATCACATATATATATATATATATATATATATATATATATATATATATGCACCAAATCATCTTCATCCATTCATCTATTGATGGACTTGTAGGTTGCTTCTATGTTGGCTGTTACAAATATGCTGCAGTGGACATATGGATGTATACCTTTTCAAATTAGTGTTCTTTGTATAAATATCCAGAAGTGGAATAGCTGGGTCTTCTTTTGTCTCTTATTATAGCCTTTGTTTTAAAGTCTATTTTGTCTGATGTAAGTATTGCTACCCCAGCTTTTTTTTGTTTCCATTTTCATGAAATATTTTTTCTGTCCCTTTACTCTCTGTCTGGGTATGTCTTTCCACCTGAAATAAATCTCTTATAGATAGTGTGTGTATATATATATACACACTATAAAACTATAAACACCTATTAAAAAAAAAACACAACAGAAAAAGAACACCTGGGGCTCCAGCAGCCCTCCTTAGTCAGCCACAATCTCTACTCATTTTCCCAGCCAGAAGCTATGGGGACTTTTCTTCCCAGCACTGGAACCCTGGGCTGGGAAGTCTGGTGTGGGGCTAGGCTTCCTCGCTCCTCAGGGGAACCCCAGCAGCTAAGATATTTCTGCTGAATTTTAACTGCCACAGGTGGGTGTGGGACCAGCCTGTTCTATGTCTCCACCCCTCCTACTGCCCTCTATGTGGCTTCTTCATATCCTTAGTTATAAGACTTCTGTTCAGCTAGACTTCAGGTAGTTCTCAATGATGGTTTTTCTGTAGTTTAGTTGTAGTTTTGATGTGGTCATAGGAGGATATGAGTACTGCATTTACCCACATCACCATCTTGATCAGAAACCCTGAGAGCTTAGGCCCTGCTGTTTCTACAACCCATAGAAGGGGTAGGTGACTCCGACGGGTTGAGGCTGGGCCCTGGAGGCTCTGGTGGCCAGTCTTCCAGGCTGGTTGTGAAATGTCTCAAGGGTCAGGCCTATGGCAACACCTATTTCGTCTCCTGGGAGCCTGTCAGGGTTCAGATAGGAATGCAGGGTGCAAGGCATGCCAGAGCTTCCTGAGCTACCTAGAGAAGCCAGGCTCAGGGCTGCTTCCAGCAGGACAAGAGGGCTGCTGGCAGGGTACCTTTGGTGATGCCTATTTCCCTGGTTACAAAGCCAAAAACTGACCTTGAAGGGGCTCCAATGCATTCGACTCTTACCTGAGAGGTCAAAATAGTTGTGCAGTGTCCGGGAGTTGGTGCCCTCCGCTGCCTTCTCAAATGCCCGCCCAAAAAAGCTGCAGGCACATAAGAGGCACATTGGGGGCCCAGCCACTGTGACGAACCCTTCCCATGCCCATGGGACACACTAGAGTCGGCCCAGACTCCTCCCCAGCTGCTACTTCCTCCCATCATCACTTATGCCCCTTCCTGGGCCACCGCCCTCTGAGGTCTCACCACCACTCACTGGACTGACACCACCTCTCACTGCTGCTCCCCACCTATACCCAACTGAGCCCTTCTCAGCCCTCGGGGAGTGAATGTCCATCTGTACCCCCCAGGGTTTCATGCGCAGGACTGACTGCAGCTTCCCTCATGCCTGGCACTGTGCTGGCAGCTGGGGCAGATGATAGGCAGAGGCTCGGTGGAAGCTGTGCTGGGATGGGGGTCTCAGATAAAACCAGGTCACACACAGAAGGGTAGGACTGGGAGGAGGCTGCTGAGCTGGGCTGTGGCATGTGGCTGGAACTTGGCCCAGAAAGGGCAGGAGGCAGGAGTGCCCTGAGCTGCTGAGAGCACAGGGCAGCAGGGAGACAGCCTATAGCACGGGCCCACCCCCTGGGAGCTCACAGCTATGGTAGTTAAAAGCTGGCAGCAGAGAGAGTGAGTTGTGGTAAAGGGGCTTTTGGGCATACCACAGAGTACAGGCAAAGGAGGGGCATGTACTTGAAGCTTCCACGGCAACTCTCACAAGGGACTGTGCACATCAGTCAGAGCTAACACTATGCATGTTTACATATACAACGTACAAGGACAAACTGACAACTAAAGGAAGAACACAGGTGTTTGTGATGACCCATGAGGGACGTGCTTACTGGCCACCTTGGGAACCCAGGCCAGGAGCCCTGGCCTGCTACAACCTGGGAGATCATAATTAGACACCCATGGAGAAGCTTTGGAGAGCAGCCTAGCTACACAGAGGCACTTGTTTTTAAAAAGCCCATTGTCTTTCCCAACTTGCTACTAAATGGTCTTTGCAGACACAGGTCAAAGCTCAGAACAGTATGGCTAGGATTAATGTGGATCTAAGACCAGTGCCCTCCAACAAAGACTAGCTGGGAAAAATGAGAGGCCCAAAACACTGGTCGGCTGTGGCCACTCAAGCTTCCCCGCCAGGAACCTAGGTGGCAGCTTTCTGCTACCCACTGTCACTTGGCATCCATCCAAGGTTGCCTATGGGATTTGCTGGGGAACACTTGACTCGGGGCACTGACTGCGCCTGGGAGGAAAAGATACCTAAGGACAGTGACAAGCAGCCTCTGGGATTAGTCACCAGGTTCTTCAGTTTACAGAGCATGGAAGGGCAGCAGGGAGAACCAGGGAGCCCTCAGCTCTGTCTGCTGGTCAACACCAGGTCTGGAAGAAGTAGGTAGGAGAAAACCCAAGCGTGATGCAAGAGGAAGCAATAATAGCGCTGAAAATTCAGGGAAGGGCCAGAAAGACATTGAGAAGATGTGAGAAAAGAAGCTGCGCAGAAGTGCAAGATGAGCCTGTGTGTTCTCAAACCCACTGGTATGTTATTAACAATAACGAAGAGTTGGAAACAGCATGAATGTCCAACAGGAAAGGGGGTAACCTGCTGCCCATGGATTGAAGCCTTCACAGCCCTGCCTTGTGGAAGAAAAGGGTCTCCTTGGTGTGGCCTTGAGGGCAAACCTCACCCAACTCCAAATGGACCACGAGACAATGGCACCCCTGCGCCCCCTCTCCCCCACCAGCTCCCAGGACATGTGGAACAAGGCTCACTTCTTTCTGTCTGAGCTGTCGGTCTCTGGAGGGATGCCCACCACAGTCACTGTGCCTTGCTCAACATTCAGTGGGGCAGCCATCACCAGTGGCAGCAGCTTGCAGCGACGGTTCTTCGTCTGTGGAAGCAAAACAGAGTCATGACCTTGCAGGTTGAGTGTAGTACCTGGTGCCCAGGACCTGACAGAGCCAACTGCTCACTCCCCAAAAGCCTTCAGGGGCTCCATTTCACCAGAAAAGGTGCTGAAGCCCCCATCGGCTGTTCCAGCTTCCTTTTGCACTGCTGGTCAAGGACCCACTGCCCCTTAGCTGTTGCTTCCCTCACCTCCTTTAGATCCTGACGGTTATACCACCTCCTCCAGGAGGCCCTCCCCAACCAAGCCCTTCTCCCCCATCCTGCTTCATCTTCCCCACCATGTGTGCCACCACCTGACACTGCATGTACTCATTCCTCATCTATCCCTCTCACTAGCATGTGTGCTTCCTCAACATGGAGACTCCAGTGTTTCCTTCACTGCTATGCCCATGAGACCCACCCCCCACAACAAAGGTGACCAACTATCCTGGTCTATCCAGACCTGAAGGGCGTCCTGGGACAAGAACCAGTATGGTTGGTCACCCTAAAACATCAGAGCCCAGCAGGTAGTGGATACTTAATAAACATCTGCTAAATGAATGGACCTCATCCATTCTACACAGGAAAACAGCTCAGAAAAAGAGAGGGGTTTGCCCAAGCCCTGCAGCTGGTTAACAGTCATGGGCACCCAAGGCCAGCTCCTAGTGCCCATCTGAGCAATGTTCTGAGTGTCTGCCTTCTGGCCCCCACCCACCCTGGTTCTCACCGAACACACAAAGGACTTGAGCAGGTGTCTGCTGAGCAGACTCAGGGATGCTGGCTTGGAGAACAGTGAGACATCTGGAGTGCCCTAAGGGGAGAAGACAGATGGTCAAAGGGGTCCACCAGCAGAACTGGTCCAGTGCCCACCCACAGTCCTTGGAAGCCTGACCTCCATGAGGGAGCAGTAGAGGAAAGGCCCCTGGGAGATAACAAGGTTGGTGCAGAGGCAGCTGGCAATGATCTGCTGCGTAGCTAGCAGCTGCTTCTTGGCAAGCTCCAGGCCGCGGTACAGCTTCTCCAGGTTACCCCTGTAACATGGCAGACACACAGATTCAGCACAGAGTCAAGTAGAATGCTTGCTTCCTGTGTCAGGAGGGGATGTGGGGAAGACAGCTGATTTCTCGCCCCCCTGAGTTCCCTTTCATGTTAAAGGAGGGAATATACACTATATAAACCCATAGTGAGGGATAGGAGAAGTGGAAAGGGGTGCTAGCATCAGAAGGCAGGACACTAAAAGCCAACAGCAGGGAAAGACCCTGCCCAGCAAGACTTGAAAGGACATGGATTGAAAGGGTTCACATGAGAACCCAGTATAATACATGAAACAAGATCCACCCTAGACACATCACTAGGAAATTCTAGAACACTGAGAATAAAAGATCCTGCAAGCTTCTTCAGGTGGGGTGGGGACACATTTATAAAGAAACCAAACCAAAATGGCTTAGAATTCTCATTAGCACCACTGGCTGCTGTGGAAGACAGGGGAGCAATGGAATCTACATTCAACAAGAAATTACCTTCCACCTCGAATTCTATACAAGCTAAACCAGCAACGATGTGAGAGTAGAACAGATATTGTCAGATGTGCAAGAACTCAGAAAGTTTATACCTCACATGCACTCTTTCTTTAAAAGTTACTTGATAATTTTGCTCTAGCAAAATGAGGGAGGGAAAAAAAAAACAGACAAAAGACAAGGATGCCAAGAAATGCTGGCTCCAAATCAGGGGCACAGTCAAGGGCCATTAATGATGGCAGCAGGCAGCAGGCGTTGGGAGCTGCAGGCCCAGGCTGGAGTCAAAAGACAGCATACCAGGTTCTCACAGACAAAAGGGGGCTCAGGGAATACTTGCTGAAAAGGAGAGCTGAGAAAAAAACTGGATATGATAAAAGAGGCAAATAAGAGCTCCAGGAATAACAAAGAGCTATACCAAAAAGTAATGTAGTCACCGCTCATTATTGACTCTGAAATCATAGCACAGTGAAGTAACACTATTTATTGATTTTCATCTTTTAAAATCGACCTATAGCCAAAAATGAGATGACTCACATTCTATTCTCTAGCTCAAGATTAAGTGTTCTCAACCTTGGAAATGTAAAAGCATAGATTTCAGGAACTGGGAGGTATGGTGGAAGAGAAAAGTAGAAATGCTAATACCCTTTTCTTACAAAGAAGGGAGACAAGAGACACTGGTGATAGAACAAGACGTAAGTATGTTGAAGTTACAAGGAAGCTAAAAACAGTGGCAGACAGTAACAACAGGAGGGGAAGGAGCACAAAGGTGGAAAAAAATGATCTTATGTCATAGCAGGAAGTCAGCAGACAATGTCTAAAACTGACCCCTCAATCTTGGGATGAAGGCAGCATTTGATGGTATTAGTTTTTTAATTTCCCTACATTTCCAGGTAAAACTAGACAGAGCAATTTGATCAAAACCAAAACCCCAGGACCCACATTTATAACACAAGGGAATGAGGAAAGACCACAAACCCCATAATCTAAGCCAGGAGAAACAGACCACCAACTGGCCACAAGACTGGTATATTGTCCGTGTAACTATGGGAGAGAGCAGAGAAGCAACAAGACTTAAAAATGATGAAAACTAGCCCTGGCCGGTTTGGCTCAGTGGTTAGAGCATTAGCCCGCAGACTGAAGGGTTCCAGGTTGATTGTGGCCAAGGGCATGCACCTCAGTTGCAGGCTTGATCTCGGCCCTGGTCAGGACTTGTGTGTGAGGCAACCAATCAATATGTTTATCTCATATCGAAGTTTCTCTCTCTCTCTCTCCCCTTTTCCACTCTCTCTGAAAAGCAATGGAAAAAATATCCTCGGGTGAGGGCCAAAACTATAATACTCTTATAGAAATCAAAAACAAAAATGTAAATCTTCATGACCTTTAATTAGGCAATGTTTTCTTAGATATGACACCAAAAGCATAAGAAACAAAAGAAAAAAAAATAGATTAACTTAAACATCGAAATTAAAAACTTTTGTGCTTCAAAGAACACCAAGAAAATGAAAAGGCATCCCACAGGATGTGAAAAAAATTTGAAAATTATGTATCTGATAATGGATTTGTATTTAGAATATATAAGACAATCCTTACAACTCAATAACAAAGACAATCCAATTTAAAAATGGACAAAGGACTTGAGTAGACAATTCACCAAAGACATACAAATGGCCAGCAAGCACATCATTAGCCATTAAGAAAATGCAGATCAAAACCACAATGAGATACCACTTCACACCCACTAGGATGGTTGTAATCAAAGACAGACAAAAACAAATGTTCAACATCATTAGCCATTAAGAAAATGCAGATCAGAACCACAATGAGATACCACTTCACACCCACTAGGATGGTTGTAATCAAAGACAGACAAAAACAGATGTTGGCGAAGATGTAGAGAAATTCAAACTTTCATAAACTGCTTATGGGAATATAAAATGGTGCAGCTGTTTTGGAAAACAGACTGGCAGTTAGTTCCTCAAAAGGTTAAATATAAAGTCAGCATATGACCCAGCAAGTTTATTTCTAGGCATATACCCAAGAGAAATGAGAACATATGTACATACAACTTATATGTGTATGGCAATATTATTCATAATAGTTTAAAGGTAGAAACTACCCCAATGTCCATCAGCTGATGAATGGATTAATAAAAAGAGATAAATCCCTATAGTAGAAAATTATTTGCAATAGAAAGGAAATTCTGACCCATGCCACTAATTGGATGAACTTTGAAAATATTCTTCTCAGTGTTTTTTAACACCGCACAAAAGCAACAGAGCAGCTCTCTGAATTTAGAAAGGTCTCTGAATCATACCTCCTCCCAAAAAGCCAGGGTAACTAAATTCATAAAGAAAATAAGCAACAGATGAGTGTCGAGGCCAAATCCTCTCTATTAGAAAAAAGACTAAGGAGAAAGACTAGCATCCCTGTCAGCAATGAAAGTACATTAGAAAGACATGCCTTCAAATGATCAAAATTGTAATGTTACATCTTATTTCAAACCAAGCTAAAAGACATTAAAACTAACGTTAAGACATCTCAGGAAGTACAGTAAGAAAAACTAGAAATAGAAGGAAGATGAAGACTGAGAAATGAAGACTAAGCTAGAACATAAAAATGAATAAATACCACAAATAATGCCTTACGAGGTGAAAAAGAAGAGAATTTTGGAAATCAGAGGGGAAAAAGAAGCGATGAAAAGAATTCAAGAGAAAGTGACAGATGCTGCAGTTGAGCAGGAAATGTGTCATGTGTCATGTACACTGCCCCAACTGCCTGCCTCTGGTGCACTGATTCCAATTCGTATTCCAGCAGTTTCTGCAGGTCATAGTCACCCCCACACCCCAGGAGTCCCTGAGAGCTGTTTCCCTGGGCAGTGTGAGGCTGAAGGCAGGAGGTGGCCTAAGGGGCTGGAGGCCATGGCAATGTCCACTACCTGGAGAGACTGTCCAGAGCCTGGATGAAGTTATCTGTCCCTGAGCTGTCCTTCTCCGGGCTCTCCATCAGTGATATAGTAGCAAAGACCACGTCACTAGCCAGGAACTTATGCTTGAAGCCAAAATGAATGCTGAAAGTCTGCACACGCATGTCCTTCATCCTGCAACAGGAGGAAGCAACGTGGCTGTCACCCTACATGCACATGGCAGTGTCCTCAAGTTGTGGGTGAGCTCTTACTATTAGGCCAGGACTGCAGAATGTGCTGCTGCCCCGTGCCCTCCTTCACCCCCAATGGCAGTATGGCTATTTTGGTCAGAGAATGGAGGGGGTTAGAAGGCCTGATGCACAGCCCTGTAACCTGGGAACTGAGCGCCTTGTCCAAAGCTGCTCAGCTGGTTGGGGGCAGAACAATATCTGTCTGGCTAGGTGGTGTGGTCCTCTCCCACGCCCCAGGATGCCAAGAGCAGCCAGGCATGGGTCCTCCAGCAGTGCTAGAGAACCTAGTTGGGCAGAGCTCATCTGAACCTGGCCCCAGTGGGCTCTTCCCAGGCTTGTTTCCTGTGTCCAGTGAGGGACAGGCTGGGTCGACCTCAAATGTCCACACCTCACCCCCAGGATTTAAGGATTCTAGACCTTTTGGGCACTTCAAGAAGCCCTATTTTTAACCCAGAGAACTCAAAACTTCAGGAAAGGCTTGGCAGGTCATGCTCATTTGTCCATTCCTGTTTTTTACATTATTTTAGGAATAAAGCTAAAACTGAAGCCTTAACAAAGCTTAATACAGAAAAACATGTGTTTACCCAAATTTATTCGCAGATTCTTCAATTAGCTCCCGCAAATTCTCCTTCAAAGAGATGTCCATAGACTGAAACTTCTGCTTCACCTGTTTCAGGGGGAGACTGGAAAGATGGCAAGCACTAGTCACAGGAGCAACTTGGCTTCAAGTACAGAATGCTGAAACACTAAAGGGATGGGGCGGACCCCGCAAGGGTCCCAGTGTTTATAAACAAGGGACATCCCAGCATGGGCCTTCAGATGATATTCTGGGAACTCAGAGTGAAGAATTTATGGCAAAAACAGGCAGCAGCTAAATATCATGACTAAGTCAGTCACAACAAAGGGGAGGGGCTTCTCCCCTAGGGGCTGCAGGGTGGGGGGACTCCAGGTAAAGGCGGTCACTCACCCCATGTCTGCGAGGAACTCCTGGAGGCGCTTCTGCCCATGCACAGACCACAGTTTGAACCTGGCTGCAGTGTAGCACGTGTTGCACAGGCTGTCATGGAGGGACCAATGCTGATAGAGCACCAGGCGGAGGCTGGGCCCGAAGTCAAGGAAACTGCTCGGTGACCTGGGGCCCCACCCACCCTGTGACGGCTCATTTTTGATGCTCCAACAGATGGCCTGCTCCACTCACCAGGGCCCAACCAGTTATCACCTGGGTAAACTGGAGCTCTTTGACCTCTTAGCTTAAATTGACCCATACAGTTTGTGATGTTGTGGATGCACAGCATCATCATCTCTATGTGACAGGCAGGAAATCTGAGGCGAAGGGGTTCTGAGAGCCTGTGCACTGTGGCCATAGAGCCTTGTGGCTCCCTGCACCCTCCACCTGACCCTGCTCTCTGTTCTACTCGCCCCCCTGCTGGGACCCCTCTGAAAAGCCCCCATGCTCACCCTTCTTCCTGAATACGCCCTTCACTGCTAATGGGGTCAAAAATGAGGCTGTGTGCCTCACATTCCCAACTCCCAAGACCTCTCCTCTCACTGGAGGTTCTCAGGCAGAATGCCAGGCTGGCTCTGCCTGTATCTGAGTGCCCCCACCCCCCCCGGGCCAGCCTCTCAGCACATAACAGCCTCTCAGCACATAACAGATATGGGACGCTTCTTAAAACATGTGGTGTCTAGGAGCCAAAACCACACAGACAACGTGAGGCAGAGCCTGCGTCCCCAGTATTCAGGGACACATGAAGCCCCTCTTCTCAAAGCCTCTTATCTTGTCTGCTGCCCGTCCTGGGGATATGGCAGCCACAGCTGCACAACTTGCGGCTCTGTGGTCAGCAAGCATGCCACACATAGGGGACGTGGGCTGGGATCTCCAGACACCTCTGGAGAGGTGACTGAGTTCAGTTCTTAGTCTCCTTCGAGGAAAGGAGACAGGATGGTGGCTTGGGTGAGACCACAGAAGCACATACCAAAGCAGGGTATGTGAGGGCAAGGGCACTGCCTGCACCCCGAGGGCCTGAGCCCCAAGGATACTCGTACTCAAAGGAGATGCGCATGCAGTCCACGGAGAGAGCGTGCTCTTCGTCCTCATCGCGGTGGTTGTGCCGGGACACATGGCGCTGCAGGGTGCCGACGTCGGTCACATACTTCATCCTGGGAAGGAGGCACCGCTGGCCTGGTTGGGCTCCCTCTCCTCGCCTGCATTCTGCCGGGGCTTCCTCACCTCCCTCAGGGCCTCCCCTCACAGGCCCAGGGGCCAGCCCGCCACGCAGGCTGCGCCTTCCAGGACTAAGGGCACTTACCGCCTCTGCACAGAAAGCAAGCACAGCAAAGCGGGCAGCAGGCCTGGGTGGCCGGCAGGGCTCGCAGAGATGAGCTCTGGCCTCCCCTACCTCCCCTGCACGCTCCTCTGGGCGTCGGCCGCCCTGCTGTTACTTATTTGAGGCCTCCTGAGAGGCCTCCTTATTTGGCTCCACCTGCTGGGCTCCCTGAGGGTGGACGAAAGTCCACATAATGCCACATGCTATTCTGCCAGTTTCTAGTACTAAGCCCTTTCTTGGTGACAAGGATCCAGGCCCAATGCCAGCCTTCCTAAGTGGGGCTATGCAGTAATGCTGCCACCCATCTGCAGAAGTCCACAGCCCTGCCCGCCAGCCACCATCAAGTGGAAAGACCCTGTGACAGTGATCCACAGCAGAGGGTGTAGACCAGGTACAGGAAGTGCTTCTGAGCACAGTAGGAAAGACCCGAGTCCAGGTCCACCTAAAGGTGGTTACTGAGCAGGATGGTAATAGTGTAGCCTCACCTGAGGGGAGGTCACAGGCCAAGGATGGTGCCTGGCACTATCCATACCCCATGCTACCCTTAACAGGAAATGGGGAATGAGGACCAGCAGGGTGGCAGGCTGAGCCAAGATGACAGATCCAGGAAGTGCCCAGGCCTGTGAAACTCAGGACCATTCTATACACTTAGAAAGGTGGGGGAGGCAGAAACTAGGGGGCACAGGAACCTTTGCAAACTATACAAGGAGACTGTGCCTGGGGCAGTGCCAGGTGACAGACTCAGATCCCCTAGGAAAGGGTTAACACCTTGGGGTCCCTTTGAGTTCCCACCTGAAGGCTACCAGAGGAGTAGAGATGAGAGGGCACCAGCACCTTGCCCCTCCCTGGCATTTGCCTCCCTGGGGTGGCCTTTTAGGTTATCTGTCTGATTCCAATGGCAGGCACCAAAGCATGGCCACTGAGGGGCAAAAAAGGATTTGTGCCATGCTACCCTGCAACCCTCACCCACCCTTCCTGGCAGGACTCCTGGGGCCCTCACTTCCTCCTCCCATCCGTGTCTACTGTGCACAGGTCACCCCTCTACGCTCGCCATGCCCACAACACAGGGCACAAACAGCATCCAGAGGAGAAAGACCGGGCCCCTCCTCTCACCTCTGGCTCCACCTGCTGGGCTCCCCGAGGGTGGACGAAAGTCCACATAATGCCACATGCTATTCCGCTAGTTTCCAGTACTAAGCCCTTCCTTGGTGACAAGGATCCAGGCCCAATGCCAGCCTTCCTAAGTGGGGCTCTGCAGTGATGCTGCCACCCATCTCCCTACTGCAGACTCAGAGCCTGCATTGGGCCCTGTACATTCTAGCAGCCCAGGCCGACCTTGAACAGCCCAAGGGAGTGCATCCTTACTGAGTGATCCTGTCTTGTACCCACTGGTCTGTTAGTCCAACGATGGCCCACCTGAAAGCAGAGGAGAGGGTGATGAAGCAGTGAACAGGGTGGGGCAGGCAGGAGCATCCTGCCATAGTGGCCAGCCCCACCCTCAGACAGGCACTCTCCTCTTCAGGGTGGAGAGGTGACAGGGCAAGACTCAGGGCTCCTGGTTCAGTATCACCCCTGCAGAAACTTTTGATACACAAGGAGGGAGATCAAGGACAAGAATGAAGGACACTGCTCTCTGTATGCTGGCTCGCCCCACACTCCGCCCTCGTCCTGCCAGTACAGGAATGCAGCAGACACCCATGCTCAGGTGCTGGGGGCTCCTTGTGCCTCACTCTACCTCTCCAAGTCCTTCACATTACCCCTCTCTCTGCGATATGCCCACAGAAAAGCATACCCTTGTCATATCCACGGCTCCCTGTCCTTCTAGTATAAAATGATGGGACACAGAGTAACAACATTTAGGGCTCTTAATAATCTTCCAAGGTTCCTTCTCTAAGCTCATCTTTTATGAATGAGATAACAGAGATCTAGGTTAACTGACCTCCCTGGGGTCACAGCTGGCCCACAGCAGGAGTTGTGTGCCATCTGCTGGTCCCTGGTAGCATCCTCCAAGACGCCCCTCCAGGCCTACAGCTGAAAACAGCTGAGGGCACTGGGCACAAAGTGAGACAGGAGAGGCCATGGGAGTGAGAGACTGGTCACTGGAGCACACACCACATACCTCAGTGCAGCATTCTCCCTCCTCACAGAGACCTCTTCAGAAAATGCCACCCTGGGTGCCGTCCCTGGGACCAGCCCCACCTCCTTCTGACTTTTCCACCCCAGTGTGCCAAGAGCTCCTGCTTCAAGTGAATTCAGAGGTGGCAGGATAATTTTTCCTGAATCAGATTTCACCATATGCCAGGGTTGCCTAGATGCCTAACAGAAGCTGCCTTGTTCAAATCTCGCTCCTTCTGTAACTTGAACTTCCTGGATAGCAAGGCTCAGCGGCGGGGTGGGAAGGGAGGAGCTGTACACAGGCCTGACCATCTGACCCTCTGCACTGGCCATGCTTCCTCCATGTCTAGGAGTTCGTGTGCTGCCCTGACAGCCTCACATTTAGGCACATTCCCAGAAAGGGGACTGCATTCAATGCTCCCAGTGGGGACAAGGAAGGTACACGTGGTGACATCTTCCTCCAGACCCTCCCCTCGCTGTGGGCAGTGAGGTGCTAGGGGAAGGAAGCCACGCATGGCAGTGGCCTTGTCTAGAGGCTACATACCACAGCATGTCGTTCATATCCTTGGACATCATCCATGCCAGGTCGAACATCACCATGGCCGACTGCAAGGGAAAGGGAAGCCTGAGTCCAGAGGCAGCCATGCTCATGGAAGGGAATATACCGGGGCCAGGCCAAACAGCTAGGCCAGACCTGAGCTGTCTAGGGTGCAACTGAACCCCTGCAGATTGAGGGTCTGCCAGACCAGGGTGTGTGGGTGGATTCTAGGCTAAACTGAGGAAGACAGAGTACCTAGAGTGACCTGAACTGTCTCCTCTGCTAATTAAAGTCATAACTATGCACACACTTTATCCAGCAAGGGAGGGCAGCCAGGTACAGCGCTGTGCTGAGGCCTCTACACATTTCACTGGGTCCCTTGGTGATACCCAAGGGAGGCGTGAATTCCAGAGGTCAGGTACCTTGACATAAAAGGGACATTGGAAATATGGTGCTCAGAGTTCAAGGCCCTAGGGCTAAATGCTAGATCAAATATGGCATGTCTTACTAAAAAAACTTATTTTCTAGCCCTCCTTAAGGCCCTGAGCTCTGCTTAACACTACTGCAGCCAACACAGTAGACACTCTATATGAAATTCTGTTCCATAACACACACTAAGGGGCTTTATAAGTCTCCAGTTTTATATTCTTGCACAGAGGCTAATACAGACTAGTTCTGTAGTTTTGATGATGAACAAAAATAATCACTGTGGTTCTTCGAGCACTGGGAGCAAGGAGTCATCCTAACAACTCCCTCTGAAATGAAGACTATTATTCTCTTCCTTTAACGGAGGAGAAGTTTAAGGCTCCGAGAGGATGTACCACCTCCCCAAGGTCACACAGCAGGAAATTTGAGGGCTCAGATTCAAACCAGACTTTTGTGGCTCTAAAACCTATGCTCATTCCTCCTCCTGTTTCAGGACACTGACCCCGAGTCAGAGCTTTGTGATGAATTCCACCTATCCGTACTCACCGATGTCCCATGATATTCATACTGCTCATAGTCAAAGAGGATGTCTCTTCTGTAACAAAATAAAGTGTGATATAAAATGGGAGGCTTCAACAGGAAGTAGTTCAGGGAGCCAAACATTTGGAAAAAATGTTAAAACTTGACAGCACTCAAAGTATTCAAAGTCACAGTGGTCTGTTTTCACTTCTTGACTCTTTCTCAGAGTGTACCAGCACAAGGCTGGGAAGGGAGTGACAGAAATACAAACTGCTTGTGACAGTGGAAGATGTACAATGGCACAGTCCCAAAACCCTGTCTCTGGGAAATTATCCCAAGATAACAACTCAAAGGAACAAGCAAAACCAAACCTGCTACGTGCATGAGACCGTGCACTGCAGCCTCGTCATGGCAAAATACTGGTTATGTACAGTTCAAAAAAAGGGTAATGGCCCAGTAAGTACTATGTAGTTATACAAGGCTGTTTGAACGATCTAATCAGGTGGGAAAATGCAAAATTAGGTGCGTATTATGATTATGTAAAATATGCATAAGAATGAATAAACCAGGACGTTCAATCTAAAGCCAGAATCTCTTCCCAGTAGTGAAAATAGATTATATTCACTTTTCTTTCCTTACATATCCCGAAACAGTTTTATATTGCCCTTCCACAAGGAAGAGCAGGGCACATCAGCCTGACCTTGAAGGACTGGACCCAGCAAGGAATTTCTCAGCTCAGGGGAACTGCTGAATGTCCACCTCAGCTAGAATAACTGTTCCTGTCTTCACTGCAAAGTGCTTCAACTTGTAAATTGCAATGTGAAGGGGAATTATGGGTAACTTAGTGTCCTTTTCATTTATTGCTATGAAAAGTTTCACACAATTGACATCCAACTCAATTATAAAAATTTGCTTGAAGTGCACACTCACCTCCGGGCTTCCCACTCTCTTCGCTCCCTCCTTTTCATGGTTTCTGCTACTATCTCCTGATACAGGGACAAAGAAAACAAAAGGTTAAGCAAATGAGCCAGGAATTTATCCCCACAACCTGAAAACATTCTCGATTTAACAGAAGCCACTGGACTCAGATCCAAAACAAGAGTCATGACTGTGCCCCGAGCACGGTCTGCTCCTGCAGAAGGAAGGAGATGAGGCAGAGGATGGCCAGGACTCCTCTGGCCCATCAGCACTGAACACACTACCACAAGGGTGGATACTTCCACAGTGCCTGTTCAGGCTACACTCTGCCTACCTCAGCTTTCCACCACCATCTCATCTGGGATAAGAGCACAGCTACCTCATACTGGCTTCCCCACCAGATTAACAAGAGCTAATGTTTCTTACATCCTACCATGTGTCAGCTACTATTCTAATTAATTTTTTTTTAAACCCACACCACAAGGTACTTTTTTTCATTGATTCTAGAGAGGAAAGGAGAGGGGAAGAGAGAAAGAAACATTGATGTGAGAGAGAAACATCAATCACTTGCCTCCTGTACATGCCCTGACCGGGGATCAAACATGTAACCCAGCTATATGCCCTGACCATTAATCAAACCTGCAACCCTACAGTGCACGGGATGATGCTACAACCACTGAGCAACACTGGCAGGAGCTACTATTTTGATTTTACAAGCCCAATCTCATTTAGTTCTCACAACAAAGGCATGAAGTAGTGTGCCAGCTTTAAAAATCCATGGTCCCGAGACTTCTGCTTCTAGGAAGATGTGATAAACGTTTTTTCCTCTAAGTCCACTAACTATACCTAAAAACTCTGACATTATATATAACACAAAATCAGACTCTGAAAGGTGGAGAGGAAGGCTCACCAGCTAGGGAACCCAGGACCTGAGGAATGACAGTGATCAATTTCCTGGGTTTTATTTTTGGCTCATATATCCCAAACTTGGAGCTGAAGAAGCTGGTAACCTGATTACATTGGGGGGGGGGAGGGGAGAATCCCCAACAAAAGCCAAAGACCAGTAACAGCCTTGAAAGACAAAAAACGTTTAGACAATAACTGCTGTACGCCAGCCAACACCACCAAAAACACTGTGGCCTCAACCCATTCACCCCAGCAAATGCCCAGTGGGAGCCTAGATACTCGCTCTTCGAATACTTCCCTTCCACCTGTAAAAACCTCCACTGTTCTACCTGTAACATTTCCCAACACCCCTTTCAACTACTGTATACGTTTGAAAATTTTTCAAAATGAAGTCGGTGGGAAATTATACACAGTATATAAGGTATTATATGGAGCATTCACAAACCCAGATTCTAAGTAGGTGAATAAGCATATATAAATAAAAGCTCTAAAATGATCTCACATCTCGTCAAGATCACTTCCTCTTTGTTGCTAAGCCCTCCAGTCAGTTCTCACCTGCCCATTGCCCCCAGGCTGCCGGCCTCAACCGCTTGAAACCATCCTACCCCCTCAGAGCCCTTGTGTCTGTGTGTGCTCTGCTCTGAAAACGTCTCCTTGGTTCCTTCCCTCCACATTCAGATCTCTGGTCAAGGGTCCGTAGCCACCGTCATAAACCAGCAAGCCATTCCCCATCTAGCCCTTACCTTGCTGTATTTTCCCTCATAATATCTCAACCTGAAACCACCCTCTAATTATGCTCATTACACGTTCCTCATCTGTGTCCCCAACTGGAAAGGAAGTTTTAAGATTGCAGAACTTTGTTTGCCCACCAGTATCCCAGAGCCAGAACAGTACAGGGCACACAGTAAGTGAAAAAATATTTGTTTAGTCAGAGTGGAGAATTCCAAGATTATCTGTAGAATATGAATGTTTCCAGGGAAAATCCAACCACATACGGATACTGGAGGCCCTATGAAAAGCAGCTTGCTAATAGTTAGAAGAATGCTATAAAAAAGAAGCACTCAGAAGGCAAGCGCTTACAGAAATCAAAGATTAGAAGATAAAGACCAACCCAAAACCTGTATAACTTTGTTAACCAGTGTCACCCCAATAAATTTAATAAAAAAGAAAGAAGATAAAGGCCAAAAGTCTGCCAGGAAGTAGAACAAACAGATAAAGAGCTAGGAAAGAAGAAAGAAAATCTCAGAGTGGATCTGAGAGGTCCACATCAGACCACCCAAAACTCTAGAGAAAGGAGTGGGCAAAGGGAAGGAAGGCAAGGAGAGACATTCCTAGCTTTGCAGGACACTTCCCCACCAGATAGACAGTGTCCCAAATATGGCTCAAAAGGGCTCTGCTAAAGCACAGTATTGGAAGATGTCAGGCAAAGGATGAAGGGAAAACCCCAAACAGTCCAGAGGCAATTTCAGCTTGCACACCAAGAACCAGGAGCCAGAGATGAGTCTTCAACAGAGCACTAGAATAAAACACAGCCTTTGTGTTAGAGGAACAACTGCCTCCCACCTGGAATTCTACATCTCGCAGAAGCCACAAGCACTGGTCAGGCCCCAGATCTGGTAAGCAGCTCAGACCCAAGGCTCGTGAGACACAAACCACTCATGTCTTTGCACACAGATGCTTCTCCTGGAGTGACCACCTGGGACCAAGCCTGGTCAAGGGCCAGAGGCCCATGCTGCTCCTCCATGGTGATTACACAGAAAGCAATTCTGAAGGGGATTGGGGAAGGGAGGTGATGCTTATGCAATTTATTGTTTCTCCATATAGCTTCTTATTTTTGCTGTCTAGGCATAGAGTTGAACTGTCCTAAGTTTGATTTCATCTCATGGGATTCTATATGTGGCTCAGAGAAATCCAGTAATCTACCAAAGGCCACACAGCCAGAAGATAGTACCCCCACCTGCTACCTCCCAGCTAGACCTGGGCCCAGCAGGCTCCAAACTGATCTCTGACCTCTGGGACTAACAAGTTCCTTAAGACCGGTGAGAGGCCCAAACCCACCTCTTCTAACCGTGTGCGCTTCTCAGAAGGCTCTGAGCCATCACCCTTTTCTTCCAAATGTTCTTCCTCCTCTTCTTCATCCCTAAAGATGTCATCATAGGCGGGAACTTCAAGGTCATCATCTTGCTTAATGAGCAGTTTGATCTAAGATTAAAACAAAGAACAATCAAGTCTCTTCTCTCTGGACAGAAAATTATTCATCATGTTTTTCTTTTGAAGAATCTTATTTCCTAGTTGGCTGACTCATAACTTTTCTGTACATACAAATAGCCACATGACTGAGAATTTCAAACTTCTCAGTCATTTAAGAATTTTCATTTTCATTAAGTGAGATGCTAGGGTTACACCACACTGTATGCAGAAGTTACAAAAACTTGACAACTACCTCCAGTCACTAAGTCTGGGAAAAGCTCCCTCTTGTGCCACACACCAAGGCAACAAAACGACCATCCCACAACTTGACCTCTGACAGAGGACATGGAGATGTGCAACTCCAAAGTAAGTAAAACTCCTGTCTCTAAAAACAGTTCCAGGGAGGCTGATTTCTCGCGGAGAAGCCATTCACGTGAGAATTCCAGGGTCAACACTTTGTTAATGTGGGTGGGAGAAGATTGCCTCAGAGGAAGGTTAGGTGGCTGCTCTGCACCAGGCTCCCTGCTTGCTGCTCAGGGGTTGAGAATAAGTGCAGCAGAGCTATTTTAAGCTACCGATGGTCTTTTACACCACTGTCTTGCTGGTACTCACACCACCCCTTGGATGGGCAGGGCAGATGCCTCTGAGGTACCCTGATATTTAATAAGGCTAGGCTGGGCCTGAGCTCTCAGTGCAGTGTTCTGGTCCCTACACCTTTCAGGTCAAGCAAATTCCACAAATGCATTCTGAGCAACTCCAAGGGTTAGGTGTCACGTTTCTCATCAAAGATGGACAAAACCGGGTTCTTGTCTTGCTAAGGACACCAGTGCAATGCTGTCCCTGGCATAAAAAGGAACAGACAGATAGATGGGAGAATGCAGGAAAGGCATGGGCCCAAAGGCCTAGTTACCTGGGTATCATTGTACACATTCACAACATTTACTGGCCTATGGGAGTCACACACGAAAAATATGGCATCATCATCAGGCTGAAGGATATCCAATAGGTCTATGTTAGCCCCACAGTTTATGAGGATAAAATAACGGAACTGAAAAAAGAAGAAAGATATTGTGAATTCTTCGAGAGGGTCCCTTTACCTTTAGCACACTAGGCCTCTGAGGCCTTCTACTGAGATACATTAAATCCCTAACACTGATGGCAAGGGGCTCCCAATCTGGCCATAGCTGGCCTGTGCTAAGTTCTTTAACATAGTCCATATATACTACCTGATTTCCATGTCCCCGTTTCACCGTGGAGCATGCAGAGGCTCAACATGCCCGAGTCTCACACAGGGAGTCAAGAAGTTGATGAGAAGCAGACCAAGACTTCAAAGGCGTCGTAACTGGGCCTCTCCAGATCCCAATCACTCCACTGTGATGAATTGCCTCTCCATGCTAATAACATTCTACAGGTTTAAAATTTTAGCAAACCTTGGGTAGCCCATACTTATGGACACCTAAATATTAAGTTTTTATTGCATCCCATCGCTACAGAAAATCCTTTTCTTATAAATACAGAACTGGTAGAGGTCCCTCCCATTATGACAAGAGCTCCAGGTGAGGATTTACCTCTGTCAGACAGTTCTAGATATGGTCAGAGACTCCCAGGACCCTTTTCCATACTCCAGCCCCTCCCAGTGGGGTCTCAGATGTCCCAGTTCTCATTATAGCCACATGCAGAGGTGGGAAGAATCCTGGCCTCTACTGTTTAAATTATGTTCCTGGATTCCAAATTGGAAACTGGGACACATTTTCTTGGAGAGATAATGTAAATGGTAGTCTAATTAAAATAACTTTAACTAGGCCATATCTAAAACAAACTGCTAAATTCCAAGCACCTTACAGTGAAATGTCTGCAACACAAATTCAAAGTTAGAAGCTGTCCATGTTCACTATATATTTTTTGTTGTCAACTTGAGCGTAAGTCACCCAGACATAATGCTTGCTTTTCTTTCCCATGTCGCATAATATATTTGATACTTAAATAAAAACTTACAATTGAGTAAAAAACAAAACTAAAAAACCCCTAATTATTCCAAAATACATCTTGCATACCTGCTCTTTATGTTCAAGAAATGCAGTTTCAAGTTCTTGCCACCCAGAAACGGGAACCAGCGTATATTGCACGTGGTCACACTGGAACAGGGCCTGGAGTAAGATTATTTTCAAAGCCTATCATATTTGGAATGTCTTTAATTTACCAAGAAATGCACTTAAAAAAATAAGATAGGTTGAGAGACAAATGACATGTGATAAAGGTCAGTAAAGCAGAAATGGGAAAAACTAGGGGATGGGGATGTGAGTGCTCACTATATTATTCTGCAAATTTTACTGAACTTTTGGAAATTACCAAAGGAAAACATTGGGAGAAAAGCCGATCTTATTTCTAGGTCTTCTAAGAAATAGGTCCTGAACCAAGGGCCGGACCAAAGCTCACGTAAACATCCACTGCACGGTATTCAAAATCGAACCAATGATCTTCCATAATAAACTAAGGAATCCTGTATTTCCAATATTGTTTATGGCACCACTATGTCCTCAGTTGTCACAGATTCCTGGGTCTCAAACCCCAGGTTTGAGAAGCTGCTACAGGTCTACAGGTCTCTCTCATGCAGCCATTTTTTGGCTAGGTTATTAGAAAAATACTAAGTAGTTTCTCTGACTTTTGCCTAATGTTCTCTAATCCACCCAGTACTGTCCTACCAGGAAGGCGACCTCTCAAGAGTCCCGGTCCCCATCTTTCAGTTGTTGCTCCTGCCCCCTCCCCAACCTGAGCTCTCATCTGGGAAGGGGTTCCTTACCTCGCTCCTCACCGCCGGCCCTGCTCCCTGCCCCACCATGTTCCCTCTGGACTCACCTCCCGCCCGGGCCAACCTGCACCCTGCACCCTCACCAGTCGTCCGGCCCCACCTCCCAGAGTCCACAGTGCTCACCTGAAGGATCTTGCAAGCGCACAGAGCGTCCACGTCCGAAGCCACGAAGAGAAGGACCCTCTGTTGGGAGAAGCGAGGGAGAGCTGAGCGCAGCGCCCCTAACCCGGGCCCCTCCCGTCCTCCCGGGGCCGCTCCCCTTCATCCCTTCCCCGTGAAAAGGCCTCGGGGTCAAGAAAGGGGGTCACCTGGTTCTGGACCACCTCGTAGAACTCTTTGCGGAAATCGGACACGAACATGACCACGGCAGCCAGACACCCGGAGCTCGCGCTGAGACACTAAGAGCTCCGACAGTGGTCGAGACTCCCGCCAAATCAGGGCTCTTCCAATTGGCCCACCGGCCAACCAATAGTTACTTAGCCCCTAGCCCTTCTTCCTTTATGATTGGCTCACAGTGCGGCAGCTATAGCACTCCGCCGCCATTCGCTGCTGGAAAACCCTGCCCCCCCTAAAGCGCGTCAACAAGCAGGCCGCAAACGCGTTTGCCCAGAAACCCCACCTTCAGTGGACATATTTACTTTGGGCAAAGAAGCCTATTGCTTCCCCACTGGAACTCCAGGAGAAAGAAACCACCTCACCTTAAATTAAATATATTTATACATCGAACGAAGGCGTCAGTTTATGATTTCAATAGGCTTTTGGTCTAGTTCGAAGGCTGATGGGTCGCTTACTTCCGCCCGAATCCTCAAGGGCTGCGGCAAAGGCCAGAAGGTCTACGTGCATTCTGGGTAGTGTAGTCCTTAAGGAAAACGGGCCCTAGTAAATTTGTCGGGGCGGGGGGGGTACCATCAAAATGTAATTTTAAATACTTTTTAAAAATTCTCTAGAGTGGACATAAGTTCGAAAATGTACTTTAGTGTTCGTTCCGGAGAAACTTTAGACCCTGGAGCCTTTGCCTGGCTTTTTCTCTTTTGCAGCCCAACCCAACTCTATCCTCCGCACCTCCCCCCCACCCCGGCTATGGTCCGGCACTTCCGGTGAGCCTCCCATGACGTCAGAGCCGAGGCGGCTGCTGCGAGGGCTGTGAGCTGAACAAGCTGGTGGGCTCGGCTCGTAACGTTCCCAGGACCTAGCAGCATCTGCGTGGCAGAGGTGCCATCATGGTGAGTGCCGTGGGGCAGGGCCCGGAAGCTGGGGCCGAGTCATGGGGAGGGGGTTAGGGCCCGGCGGGGCAGACCTGAGGGCTGCGGAGATGCCGAGTCACCAGGGCCGCAGTCAGGCCCGTCTGTCCGTTTGGGGAGCTTCAGGAGACAGTCGTACCCTTGCCTACGGGTCATCCCCTCTAGTTCAGGAGACGGTTCGCATTTCTTCTCAGTTGAACTTGAACTCCTCCCATGTTTGTGTCCGCCCACGGTTTTCGCAAGTGGTAGACACCTAACAGATTTCCATAAACACCAAATTAATGGAAAGGTGGTTGGGGTAAGGAGCAGAATCAGGGGCTTCCCTGAAAGAATGCATTGGGGCATCCCCGTGAGCGGAAACACTCCGCTCTTGCCCCAGTTCCTTGAGCCCAGTACCTCCTGGGTCTTGCCTGGGTGGTAATCATGCCTCCAGCTGTTTAAGCGACTCGGTAAAGATGACAGTAGTAGCTAATATTTGCTGGCGCTTTTCCCGATACACAGCTTTTGTGCGCACCTACAGCCCCTCATTACAGCCCTACAGTGCCCTTGGAGACAAGGGTGATTATTATCGTTTTAACCATGAGAAAACTGAGGTTTAAAGAGGTAAATAGTGTAGGTCACAAAAGTGGGGAGTGAAAATTTGAAACCTAGTCTGTCTGGCTGCAAAGCTCAGTCTAATTACTACTGTACAGCATTTCTCAGTGTCACCTGTTCACTTTTGTAAAAACGAGGAATGATTATCAGACTGTACCCTGAGTGTGTTGGTGTTGAATCACACTTCTATTCTCAAGTTTATCCACTCAATAGACATTGAATACCTCCTATGTGGGAGGCAATGTGCCAGGCAGTGGGGTTATAAAGGAAAGTAGTGGATTTGGGGTCTGAGCAGTGGGGAAGTGCAGAAAGTCAGGTTCCTGGGTGGATTGAAGGTAGGTATATGGATGTTAAACACTTTGCACATTTTCCTCTTTCATACGCAAAGAGAAGAAATGGTTTGGTGGGGTGGTGCAGTGAGCGGCACTCAGGGAGGCCCCCACACTTCTTCCTTCTTTCATCTGGAAACGGTTTTCATTTGTGAGGCTTCTGGCCGAGAGTCTGTTGAACACAGAGTCCTGTTGATTAAAAGAAGGGAGTCAAAGGTCTGAAAGCTGTGCTAGACCACAGGGAATGAAGAACCATTTGAGATTTTAAACAGGAACATGCTATATTTACATCTTAGGAAGATTTCCCCACTTCCCCCAGACCCTGGAAACCAACATTCTGCTTTTTGTCTCTATGAATTTGGCTACTCGAGGGACCTCATAGAAGGGGAATCATACTATTTTTGTCATTTGTATTCAGTTTACTTCACTTAGCATAATGTTCTCAAGGTGTATTTGTGTAGCATATGTTAGAATTGCCTTCCTTTTAAGGACTGAACAATGTTGTATTGTATGTATACACTAAATTTCCTTTATTCACCCATTAATGGACATTTCCCTTGTTTCCACCTCTTGGCTATTGTGAATAGTGCTGCTATGAACATGGGTATACAGATACTTTTTCAAGACCTGCTTTCAATTCTTTTGGATATATACCCTGTTGTGCTATTATATTCTTTTTTGCTTTTTTTCTTTTTTTGAAACGTCATAGTAATTGCAGTACTTTGAGAAGACACCAGCTTGCTGTGTAACATGTTTCTAAGCCTCATCGTAATCCACAGCTTTAAGAGCTGGAATCTTACCTTCTCGATGGCACCATGTCTTGGCTTTACTTATTAACAGGAAGGATGGAGTACCACGTACCACAACATGAAGGCACATTGGAGGGGCACTGGCCCTGACCCTGGACAGAGCAGGGAAGTCTCCTGGGAATAGGAAAGGATGGTCATGGAAGCAAGGGGAAGGAGTATAAACATGGTACCTGCTCTCCCCCTGCCTGAAATGCTCTTCCCTGTTTTTCCTTTTGGCTCTGTCTCTGGGAATGCCCAACTCTGCAGGGTCCCTTCCTGACCACCCACTTAAAATAGCATTCCCAGGAGCTCTCTGTCCTTTAACCTCTTTTGTCCTCAGAACATTTATCACCTCCTGACACAGGCATTTTCTATTGCTTGTTTCCTTTGTCTTGAATGTCACCTCTTCCAGGGCAGAGGTTTTACCTGTTTTGTTAGTGAACAAACCTCACTGGAGTGATGTTCCCCTAGTGCTCAGATCAGAGCCTGGCAGATAGTGGGCACTTAATAAATAGATGTTTTTTAATGAGGAGAAAAGTGTACCAGGCAGAGGAACCAGCCCAGGGTTGGGATATGGGGAGACGGCAGGTATGGGAGATTTGGGGGCCTTCAGTAACCAGTCCCTTAGGTTTGCGGAGCTTCTACCTGGGTCCCAGGGTGTGTGTGGAGGCAGGGGCGGGGGAAGGCTAAAAGAGATGAAGGACAGGCTTAATGTGCCCAGTTCTTTTAGTAAGATCCTACTATCTAAAAATGGTGGAAAGGAGATGGGAGGAACAGACTGGGCATGGCAAAAAGGGTGGAGATGGACTGTGCTGCCAAGAAGTGTTTCAGGCAGACCTCTCTGGTCCATCAGGAATTTGGTGCATCTTGTTCTTTGAGAACATTGAGCGGCATTAACTACCGGATCTGTTTTGGCTTTTGATGAGAAGAAATGTACTTTCGTTCTGTTCTAACTTCGGCATCTCTTTCCTCCTCCTAGTTCTCTTTCAACATGTTTGACCACCCGATTCCCCGAGTCTTCCAGAACCGCTTCTCCACGCAGTACCGCTGCTTCTCCGTGTCCATGCTTGCAGGGCCTAATGACAGGTCAGATGTGGAGAAAGGCGGGAAGAGTATGTGCTTGTTTTTATTTTGAATAGTAACTTTCCCTGCCCTCAGTCTTCAACAGCCCTTATTTTGCATGTGTAACAGTAGCTACTTACAGTGAAAATATTGCTTATCCCAGATTTGCTGGGGCGGGGTGGGGTCCAAGTTATGATTAGATTTATGGCTAGTAGCCATTCGGTTCCCCAAAATAAGTTACAGCAAGCAAAATTCTTTATGACATATTATTATTAAATTCTGGCTACCATATAAGTATTTAATATTTTTTAAGGATACAACAGAAACTGCATTTTGGCTTTTGTTCCTTCCTTTTTCTTTTCTAATATTTTTTAAATGTTCTTTCCACAGTAATTATGCCACCCTCAGCCCTCGATCAACTCAGTAAGTATTTTCTACGTCACTTGAGAACTGAGGTAATATAAAGATGGATGCCATATCTGGCCAGGAATTGGCCCTGGAATATGCATGCTGGGCTGGTAGAGCTGGGGCCACAGATGCCCCAGTGAGGTAGCCTTGAGGGCCAGTGAGTATTCAGCTCCAGGTCCCTCCTCTGTGAAGGGGATGGCCCCTGACCCCACCCTGATCTCTGATCCCATCAGGACTAAAGGAAGGTTGGCGCACCCAGGCTTATCACACTGCCTGGGCAGCTGATGCTGTTGACTGGGTTTACTAGGTTTTCTGCTAGAGGACTGTGGTCAGCTCCCAAGAGGATGCTGTGCGGCAGGGCTCTCATCTCCAACTCAAGCATCTCTCCTCAGCTCCAGGCCCTCATTTCCACCCCCTCTGCCCTGCTACATCTGAAGCATGTCAAAAATGGAGTCTTCTGCCCCAGAAGCTGTTCCTCTCACTGGCTCCTGCCTCTTTCCCTGACCCCCTCATCCCATGAGAGCAATTTGGAGACTTCATACCCTGGCCTCACTCCACCTAGACACACAAAATCCTGACCACAGGCACAGTCATTGCCTTTTGAGATTCAATGATATTTCTGTTGTGAATTCCTCCCATCAGAAGCAGGAGACATGGAGGCCACCAGCAGGAGGGTCCATAGTTGGTGTTCTGTACACTTAGAAAAAGGGTGCCAGCTCTGGTGTCGTTCTGGCTTGGACTTTGCACCTTGCCCAGCCTGGCTCTAGACTAGTGTCTTGGCCTCTCTGAAATACAGTGGACTCCTCTTTAAACAGGAACACATAGTGCCTGTCCATCAGAGCTGCTGAGTGGCAGGAGTACCTCCTGCCCTGTGGTGCCCTATGGTGTGTTTGTAAACATCCTAAACCCTTGTAATGTCAGTCAGAAGGCATCAGGTGGTAGCCTTTAGCTCCAGGGCTTCACCGATGTCAACAGCATAGTGGCTATCCCCAGTGGAGGCCTTTAATCCTGGCCTCAGCTCAGCCATTGGGTGGATAGAGCTGAGAGGTTCACATTCCTCAGACAGGTCCTAGTAATAAGAGAGGAGAGGTCAAGGCCCCTAAAGAGCCTGCCTTTCCATTTGAGCTGACGTAGGAACTGAGCACCAGAGTGACCCTTGGCACACGTGTCTGAGAAGAAACTCAGATTGGGACAGTGGGATTTAGATCAGTGTTGTTCAAACCTTTTAATTGTGGGAGAAACTGTCCAAATGAACTCTTACTGGGAGTCCTAATTTGTAAAAAGGGTCGCTGCTCAGGCTGGAGGAAGTGACTGGGTATAGATGGCTTGGGAGCCCCAAGGCATTTTTCTAAATCACAAAATGCAGTTTGAAGACCAACAGATTGAGGAACACAGGGGTTTCTTCCAACCACGAGAATCTTGGACCCTTGGCTGGAGCCTTGACTGACTTCCTTTCCTTTTCACGGCTCTATATCTGGGAGGTGCCCTGGGGCCAGAGGCCTGGCTTTTGGGCCCTTGGCCACATACTGTCAGCATTCAAGTCACACTTTGCCCATGCGGACCATTGCCTCTACAGTGAGGAGCCACTTCTGGAGGGCTCTCCTCCCCTATCTTTGGTGTCATGCCTAAGCTCATTACTTGGTCTGCTTTACTAGAATTTTCAGGGAGATCCCAAATGGAGGCTGCCATACCTCCCAACTGCTGAATGAAACTTCTGTTGCCATGTTTGCCTAAATTGACAGGTTAAAGCGGGCCTCAATGGTTAAGCCTCCAACCTGGGCCAGTAGCCTGCATTGAATCCCAGTGTCACTATTTGTGGGCCACGGATCCTGGGCATGTTGCTGAACCTGTGTGCTTTAGTTCCCTGTAGATAAAAGGGATAATGAGAGTACCTACCTCACTGTTCTGAGAAGACTGAGTGAGGCATGTGGCAAACACCACCGCTATGTCAGTCTGTCCCAATCCCTGACTATTCTGGATTCTGCTTCCCATTGACAGCTCCTCCTTTCTGTGGCCCCTGCATTCCTGGATCAGCATGCCAGCAGTCCTGTTTGCCGGCCTATGGCCCTGTATGTGGCTTCACCCTCAGAGGGGATGTACTGTGTTGTGACCCTGCTGAGAGCCCACACTGCTGATGTGCCAGTCACCCTGCATGGTGTCCCACCCAGCCTCCTCTCCTGTCCCCGTGGCCCAGTCTCACCTAATTGTCAGCCATTCCTGAACTGGCTGGGCTCCCCTTCCCTCCACTCCTTTGCTCAGGCTGCTTCCTCTGCCTGACATTCCCTTCCTGGCCATCCCACCTTGACTCACCTGGAGGACATCCTCCAGGAGCCCTGCTTCCTCCCATCCCACACCTCCCACAGCACACTGCATTGGGGTGCACTTGTTTTCTTTCTCCGTTTGCTCACTAGAAACCTTTGAAGGTGGCAGTTTTGTCCAGCACATGGATGGCACTTAAGTTATTTGCAAATGAGTGAGCATCCCACTTTTTAAAATCAGAATTTCAGAAAACCACAAGTGTGAGCTGCTGCTAAGAACCTGAGTCACTGAACACTTCCTAATTCTGGGCCAAGTTTTGTGATCTCGCAGGGAATGTGGGGTCTTGTGGGTGAGCAGACACTGAAGGGCTAGGCACCACCTGGGTACGAGTGTCTACTCTGTGTAGAGCGGTGGTGGGTGCCCCGGAGGCTGCTTTCTAGGGGAACATGTTTGGGGAACAGGGTTTCTCCCCCTTGTAGAACTCTTGTCCAATAGCCTCTCTTGTTTCTAGGCCGACTCAACATTACTTATCCCATGCTGTTCAAACTGACCAACAAGAACTCGGACCGCATGACACACTGCGGTGTGCTGGAATTTGTGGCTGATGAGGGTATCTGCTACCTACCACACTGGGTGAGTGGGGCAGTCCGGGTCTCTGGAGAGTCTGTGAGCCTGTCTCAGGTGGGAACTGAGGCAGGGACATCCCCTCCCCCTCAGCATGTGTAAGCGTCTTGCCCCCAGATTCAGAGTGAGGAAGGGCATTTGGAATAGCCTTTTCTTTGATGATTGCTCAACCAGTAGCCTAGATACCACAGCTGTGCCATTTACCTGCCATCTCCTGGGTAAGGCTTTTTAAAGATAATGAAGCAGGAGTATTTTTGAAAAGGTCTAAATACAGAATTTTCTATTTTATCCATTTTTTCCCCATTTTTAGTAGTTTCTCCCCTAGTTCTGTTGCAATGGGTGTGACTTTTTTGCCTATAACTGAGTCTTTTTAAAGCACTCAATTTTGTTGCCATGGAAACAAACCCTTTCTAGAGCACTTAGGCTTTCCCTTAAGCTTGTGTTCTTCCCAAGTGCTAGGTGGGATCAGTCGCTCCCCCACAGGAGCCCTCTACTCCATCACACCTGTTGTCTGGCCTCTCTTGTGATATTTCCTAATCTCAGTCCCATAGGGAGCTCTTACACCTCAAAGCCCAGGCCCAACTTACTTTCCTTCTCACTTGCCCTCCCTAGCATTTGCCTCTCCCTGCCTCACTCTCCTGTGTGTCTGGAGGTTCTCCTCTTGTGTTTGAGGCCTTCTCCTGCTCATCTAACAGAACGCTATGGTTAGCTGAAGTGTTGGGCAGTGACAACTTCCTGAGGCCAGTCTGCATCTGCAGAGACCTCTTTGTGGCCCCTCTGTAGAGGTGAGAGAGGAAGTGGTGATAGTGGGATACACTATATCTTGGAGGTTCTCTCCAACTCACAGAATTGGAGTTTGGGTGGCCCCTTGTCTAAGTTCTTAGACCACTTTTTTCTGAGAAACATCACATCCCCTGGGATGCCTCTTTAGGTGCATGGAGCTGCCAGCCTGCCTCCTCCTGAGCTGGCCTCCCAGCTCTTGGCAAGAGTAGGTGTTTGCCTGGGTTTTCCCAAGTGTTGCCACTGAGTCAACCCCCATACACATGCATTCTGTTGGCTGATTGGCAGGCTCCATCCTACCTCAGGCTTCTGGGCTTCTTCAGGGTAAGTCAGCCTCAAACAGGGTCCCAATGAAGAGGCCATCTAAATGTCAGACTTTAGTCTGCCCAGTGCATGGTTTGGTGACGGTCCTGCTGGCCACTTGATTTCCAGAAGCCTCACGTAGCCTTCTTTTTCCTTTAGATGATGCAGAATTTGCTGTTAGAAGAAGGAGGCCTGGTTCAAGTGGAAAGCGTCAACCTTCAAGTGGCCACGTACTCCAAATTTCAGCCTCAGAGCCCTGACTTCCTGGACATTACCAACCCCAAAGCAGTGTATCCTTTTGGAATAAGAAGGGTTCTTCTGGACAGAAGAGAGGTATGCTGGCAGGCAGTAAACAGCGCTTTGTTGAACGTGTGCCTACTTTGGGGAGCACATATTTATTTATTGTGATTGGAGTTGTAATTTGAGAGTAATGACATTCAGCCTGCACATCTACCATGGTCCTGGACCTGGGTCTGACAAGTGCGCTCGACGCTCTGTGGGCCTCTTCTGTATACTCGCCATATACTTCATGGGCAAAGTTGAACCCTTCCTTCAGGTGGACTATGACACCTAGCCCAAAGCCCAGTATGTTGTGGTAGAAGGGGGCCAACTGGTCTGCCCGTCAGCCCCCAACCCCTGTGAGCCACTGGTGCCCACAAAGTTGCCACTCAACCTCCCCTTTTACCCAAGTTTAGGGCTTTTCACTCCAAAACAATGGAGAGCATTGATTTAGTAAGTTTTCTTTCTCTCAGCAAGAGGAAAGCAGAGGTTTTAGGTTCTAGTGGGTTTTGTTTTGATTTGTTTTTTTTTGTATGTTCTTCCCTGAACATAAGCCAGATGCGTGTGTTTATAATTTAAGGAGTGACCAGTGTGGGTGAGGGACTTGCTGTGTGTGGATTGCAATAGCATGGAGGCCGCCGTTTGGCTTGTTGAGATCATGTTATAGAGTGGTCACTTTTACCTATTTTTTTTTAAAAATGCATGTTTGGAAAAAATACAGATAAGTAGACAGTAAAAGAAAAGCTTCCTGTACCTGTCCCCCTGCACACTCTTCCCAGGCTGGAACTCAGGAGCAAGCTGCTGCCAGCCATGTCCTAGATGTGGGTGTGCCATGTTGAGCCATCCACTGACTATGTCTGTATACTGGGGTGTTGAGCCCCCTGCAGCCAGGTCCTGGACATGTGGGGGTGCTGGGCTCTGCTCATGGCAGTCAGTGGAGGCTTCCGGTCCTGGGACAAGGTCTGGTTACCTTGTCCTTCAGAGCTCTGCTTGAAGGTGCATAAGAGTTGGCCTGTCTCTGTCACTGTAGCCCCTCATGACTTTCTCTGGATTTCTACATGTATTGCAATGCATACTTACTGGATTGCTTTCAGAGGCAGTTTCTCTCATCGTAGCTAACTTTGTATATGGAGAAAGGGCATTACTTTCATCAGCCGAGAGTCAACCCAATGCTCCCTGGTCTGGCTGACAGTCTGGATTAAGACAGCATAGAGCAGAGAATGTGGGGGATGCACAGAGCAACAGTGCAGGAGCCATTTCCATCCTCAGAGGCCTCGTGGATTGGATCTGACAGCTCAGGGATCCTCGGGAAGAGTCAGGGACAGGGCACTCGTGCAGCATGGCATTTCACATGAGTAAAGACAGCATCCCACACAAGGCCCTTTTCACAAAGTTGCTGTCACCCTGGAAGGCTTTGTGACTAAAGGAAGTGAACCTAGACAGCCTGGCTCTTTCTCCCTCAGACTCTGAGATCCTCAGACTCTGAGATCCTCTCTGGGATGTGCCATGTCACGGTGGCAGATTCTAGAGCCACAGTTTATGTTTATGCCTTGACAATGTGTGTCTGCAGATTAGAAAATGCATTGAGGAACTTTGCCTGTCTGACCACTGGGGATGTGATTGCCATCAACTACAATGAGAAGGTGAGTGTATCAGCCATAGGGCCAGCAGGGCCTTTAGCCCAGCTCAGAGCAGGTCACACCTAAGGAGGACCTGCAGTGCCACTCTGATATTTCCATGGGGGTTCTTTTTAAGCATTGTATACCTGACTTTTGTCAACTAATTGCTGCCTACTATTTGCTTTTTAGAGGCCTAGACTAATAATTCGCCATGTTTTGATAATTGATTGATTATATTTATGAATGCGTGAGCTTAACATCGTTATCCTTATTAGTTACAAGTCTGTGTATCACAGTGGTGAGCCTGCCAATGTGCTGCAGTTAGAAAGGTCTGCATTGCACCTAAAATCTGAGCTAAGCCCTTTGCTAAGCTGTCAGGACACAGAAATGAGGCAGTCTGGGACCTTGTTTTTATGATTTCGTCCCCTGTTGCCGCAAGAGGTGTGGCTGAGGAGGGTGTCATGGAGGTGAATAATGGATCTGCAAGCTCAGTAGGAAGCCGCAGTAATGTGAATGGTGACAGCTCCCAGTGCTGCCATGAAACTGTCCAACTGATTTCTGTGTTCTTCCCACAGATCTATGAACTGCGGGTGATGGAGACTAAGCCTGACAAGGCTGTGTCGATCATCGAGTGTGACATGAATGTGAGTGACTTTGCTGCTTACAATGCATTTCAGCCTGGGGAAGACAGGCATTTGATAGCACCTTTAGGCCAGTGCCCCAGGAGGATGTCACTGTCACAGAACTCCCAGGACTATTTGGGTGACAGAGGAGGAAAACGCTGCCAGAGCATCATGACGAGGCCACTGACCTTGTGATCCCTCTCATGGCCAGTGGAGGTGTCAGAGTGGCCTCCAGTTCTGAGATGGTTAAATCTACTTGGCATCTCAGACCTGTCAAGGAGTGAATCTTCTTAAGCATGAAGGAAGCTCAATTTTTTTAAAAAACAACAACAAGGAAAGCTACTTAGCTCCTGAGTAGGAAGGAACTATTGGGACACACAACAGTTTTGTGGCTTTCCAGAGAATGATGCTAAGCAAAAAAGGCCAATCCCAAATGGTTACACACTGATCCCATTTTTAAAACATTTTTGAAATGACAACACTTCAGAAGGGAAGACAAAACAGTGGTTGCAAGGTGCCCTGGGTGGTGGTGAAGGCAGCCAGCAGAGGTATGGGTATGGATACAGAAGGGATCCTGTGGTGCTGGAACTATTCCGCATCTCGACTGTGGGCATGGATGCACAGACCTACACTGGTGATTAAATTGTGAGAACTTACACACAAAGTGAACTCTTCTAAAATTGAGAAATTCTGAATGGTGTAGATGTCGACATTCTGGTGGTGATATTATGCTATAATTTTGTAAAATGTCACCATTGGAAAACTGGCAAAGTGTACAGTGCATCTTTCTGTGTTATTTCTTAAAACTGCATGTAAATCTACGGTTGTCTCAGTTACAAACAGAAAAGCTAAGGAAACCTAAGTACCACCATATCTCATAATTTTCCTTTTCATCTTGGGAACACAGGTGGATTTTGATGCTCCACTGGGCTACAAAGAACCTGAAAGACAAGTCCAGCATGAAGAGTCAACTGTAAGTTTTCTCCCTCCCCAGCCTGGCAGGTTTGGCCTCTTTGGTAATGGTCTTTGGGAGTGTGTCCTGGTCTATCCTGATTACCAGCCTGTATTTGGCCTCTACTGGTGCCAGTGTAGCCACATTCCCTGCTTTTCTTCCAGCCCTGCTCCCAGGGGATGTCCCAGCTGTTCAGGTGCCGAGACAGTAGTAGAAATGAGGGGCCCAAGGGAAAAGTTGGGGTATCCCTGCTGAGACGCTTATCTCTCATTTTTCTGTCCTGTCAGGAAGGCGAAGCTGACCATAGCGGCTATGCTGGCGAGCTGGGCTTCCGTGTGAGTACCAGGTCGCGTGTTTTACCCCTGTGCTCCTGCTGTGCTATCTTCTCCTCCCAGCCACTCTCTGTAACTCTCCATGGACCTCAGCAGGGATTGGGCCTCAGGGTATCTGTAGACACATATATCTGCCACTTTGTCAGTTACACTGCACTTGACATCCACTTTCTCATGGAATCCTCCTAACATCTCTAAGGCAGCCACAACTTTTTTTTTTTTTAATTCTAACCTACCAAAAAGTTAAAATAGTACAGTGGACACACATAAACCCTTCACTTAGATTCACCAAAGTGACCACTTTTGCTTTATCTCTAAGAACATGTCCTCTTTTTCTTTGCTTGCACTGTTTTAAAGTAAATTGCAACATGACCCTTCAGTACTTCCACCAACCAGGCTCCCTGGGAAAAAAGTGTAGATGGCTAGTGTGAGGGCACCAGGGCACTAGGAAGCAGTGAAAGAGGCAGGACTGAAAGCTGAGCTATGGGGCAGTTGCAGCAGATGTCTTAGTCCACCTACAGAGCCCCAAACTGGGTGATCCTACAGAGGCCAAGGCCAGACCTTTCAACCTGTCATTTGCTACTGCCTGCCCCTGGGCAGTGGTTACTCTTGAGCCAGGAGGCTCCCTTCAGCTCACAGCAGTCCTGAGGGGCTAGGCAGAGAGTTCTCCACTGCCCACACTTCAGCAGCTGGGAAGTGAGAGCTTCATTTCTGAGGGGGACTGGGTGGCATCCCCTAGCACATATCCCTGCAGTAGTCTCAGCAAAGGGCACACGTGTGCTCACTCTCTCGGGGCTCACTACACACACTCTCCTGCTTGCCTGTATAGGCCTTCTCTGGCTCCGGGAATAGACTGGACGGGAAGAAGAAAGGTGTAGAACCCAGCCCCTCCCCAATCAAGCCTGGAGACATTAAAAGGTGGGTCTGCCCTGTCTGCTTCAGCCTGGTGCTTTACCATTGTCTAGGGAAGGTCTGTGCCAGACCTCTGGGATGGGCAGTCTCACTCCAGCTCTGGAGACAAATCCCAATTCAACGAGGCTAGCAGGGTGGATGAATCCCTACACCCCCTGCTCTCCTTGAGGGACTGGAATGTGACAGGGAGTTGGTGTTTCCCAGTGGAAGTGTATCAGTATCTTTCCCCCAAGTCCAGGACCGCTGCATTCCAGCCTTCACTCACCTCAAGTAGCTCCTCATCAGATCTACTTAAAACCTTCCAGTTCCTATCTAGTAATTGATTTTTCTATTTTACGACTTCATCAAGTCACAGTATCTCAACTTCCCTCAAACAGGAGGGAAGAGCTACCTCACTGAGATGTGTTTCTGTTGTTTGGTCCAGGGACTCAAAGCAGATACCCTGCTTTGGTCCTGTCACAGTGGTGGCAGGGATGTGATACATCACCTGTCATATGTCACCTCTCTACTATGTGTTAGAGCAGAGGGAGAATGCTATAAATGGGTTTTTTACCTGCTCTCTGAAGGAAGGAAATTAGTCTGGTGCAAGTGTACCCCTTCCAGTTTAATCCGTGAGGCTGGAGGACAGGTTTGATGAGGGCCTCCAAGCCTCCAGATGACCCTGACTGCAGGCCAGGCAGTGATTCTGAAGGCCTCTACCCCAGTCGCCTTCTGATTCTCTCCTGGAGGGATGCTGGGGAGCACCAGAGGGCTGGCCCAAGGCCAGGGTGGGGTACTGCTACCTACCCCAGAGTGAGAGTCGCCAAGAGAACACTCATCATCCCTTTGGCTTGCCTTCCTCTTGCTTGTGAAAGTGAATTTGAGCCCTTTTCTCTTAGGACTAACATTTTCCCTCTTCCATCTTCTTTACAGAGGAATTCCCAATTATGAGTTTAAACTTGGTAAGATCACTTTCATCAGAAATTCACGTCCACTGATCAAAAAGGTTGAAGAGGTGGGTATATTTCATGGGTAAGAAGTTTTATTTTCTAATGATGAGTGGAGGTATTCTTTCCAATTTGAATCAGGGTATTTCTGTCATATTTTTCTTCATTCTTGGGGCCCTCCGATGGCCCAGTTGTCCTGTGGAGGCTGTGTGGAATGTGTGCAGGCTGCAGCTCTAGCATCACCTAATGTTGGTGATCAGCACAATACTGGATCACAGAGTCTTTGCCAGGTGTCAGGCGCCATGCTGAGTGCTTTATACTTAATTATTTAATCCCTGGGGAGTCCCAGGAGGTGGCTGCTGTGAGCGTGAAGGTGCATGGCAGTCAGTGCCCAGGGGAAGAGCTCCTGACAGCTGCATGGCACCACACTCCATAAACAGCCTCCACTGAGACCAGATGAGAGTGGCCTCCTTCGGCCCTAGAGTTCCCATGTGACAAGAATGAAAGGGTGCAGATGAGGACAGGAGGTGTTGGTAAAAGAAGAGGTTCCGCCTATGGGCCCTTCTTCCAGGTGCTGGAAACTGACTCAGAAAATCCAGCACACCCTGCTACTGGTTACTCACCCAACCCAGCAGCTGTGGCTGTGTGTGCTGTGTATTTCTAGAACGCCAGCACTCAGACCCACCACTTTCCTGGTTCCTTTTCTCATAGGCTCGGTCTCTTGGGTGCTAGGGGTAGCAGATGTGCTGTGAGCCTGTTCATGGTGGGCTGCCAGATGGGACCAGTCACTGGCCAATTTCCGAGTACAGGCCCCTCTGATCACTGAACTCCCCTGTAGCCTTTGGGTGGTTGGGGATAGAGACCCCTATGCTGTCTGCACATCCCGGCTCCACTCACAGCCCCTCCTAGCCTTAATGTTCTCAACACACTGTTGGGAACACATTCTAAGACAAGCAAATGTGATCCCCATGATCATACCTCACCTTTTGAGTCCTCCTTGAGGCCCTTTCCAGGTCTTTGCCAGCTATAGGCCGGTCTTGCTAACTCAGGCATAGAGGCTTCAGCATGGGGAGTCTTTCAGACTGACTTGTGATGCCACTGTTGTAGATACACTAAAGCTGTGGTACAAGGAAATAAGGTAATAAAGACAGTGAAGAGGACAACTGCAGCACCACTTTGGAAGCCCCCAAGCAAAAAGATAAGTGGTAACTGACCTAATAGATTAAGCTGCATACTGAGCAGGCCATAGCTTGGTTTAGGTGGTAGAGCTGTCAAAGGGCACCTCTGAAAAAGAGGGGCTAAAGATGGAGAATATTTCACAAGGCAGTTAGAACTGCAGCACCCCTTCCTATTGCCAGGAAAAGGCACCATGGAAAGACCCTGGCTTGGGGTCATCAGCACAGTGGATAAAAGAGAGCATGAGCGGCAGTTTGCATCCTAAATATTGCCACCCTTGGTGTCCTTCCCCTGCTCGGCTCCCAGACGCAGCAGGTTTGTTGGAGGAGCTTTCTATGGATAGTCTGACAAGCCCCAGGGAAGGTCCCAGCCAGCTCACCCCGTAGTGAAGACCATAGTCAGAAAGTTTACAGTGCTGACATCCAAATCATTGGAGTTCTTGGAAGAGATTGGAGACACCAAAAAGGGAGAAACCATCAGGGAAATGATTGCTCCATATGGAAGGGCACAAATTTGCAGGTCAGAAGGCCCACTGCGAATCCAGCACGGTGAATGAAAATAACCCAACATTGAGGCAAAGAAACGATTCTAAAGCTTCCAGGAGGAAAGAGGTTCTACCATAGGTCAAGAATCGCATATCTCAGCCAGACATAGTAAGCTAGGAGATAATGGAGCCGAGTCTTCAAACTTCTGAGAGGAAGCTTTTCAAAAATTCTGTACCCAAATCTTATGGGCTGCGTTATGCAACCACCCCACCCCCTTTCCTATGTTAAAGCCCTAACCCTTCCGTACCTCAGAATGTGACTGTATTTGGAGTTAAGGCCTTTACAGAGGTAACTAGGTGAATGTGAGGCCATTAGGATGGGCCCCTGATCCAATCTGACTGGTGCCCTTATAAGAAGAGGAAATTTGGATGCTCATAGGGAAAACCAAGTGAGGACACGGCAAGAAGGCAAGGAGAGGGGCCTCAGGAGAAACCAAACCTATCAACACCTTGATCTAGGATGTCTGGCCTCCAGAACAATGAGAAAACACACTTTGTTTAAGTCCCCCAGTCTATGGTACCTTGTTATGGCAGCCAGAGCAACCTAACACCAACCAGCCTTATCACTGAAACATGAGAGAGCAAAAACAAGGTACTTTGGGATACTTGAGATATTACAAAAAGATAGTCCTCATGCACCCTTTCTCAGGAAGCTGCTGGAAGATGTACCCCACTAAAATGAAAAAATAAGGTAGAAATAAGAAAGCCTTAGATCTGGGGAACAGGGGTCCCATGGCCAGGTATAGCACTGAGAGAATGGTCAGTCTAGGAAGGGCAGCTGGAAGACATCAGGAGACACCTTCCTCAAGCAGATGAAGTTGTTGGGATGCCTGCTGTGATTAAATTTATGCAGAAGAAAGAAGGCAGACCTGTTATGGACAGCAGGGCAAACAGAAGGTTCTGCAGAAAGGGAAGACTGGATGACTCACATTTACATGTGTGTTTGGGAGCTCAGAATCTTTATCTTCTATAGGCTGACTAGCAATACAAACACATGAAAGATACCTGTTTTTGAGGGTTTAGAAAAAACAAGCCGCCTTTCTGCTGGTGGGAGAATAGCTTACTGAGGAATTCAGCTTGTAGGAAATGTCAGAGCTGTGTGCAAACACTTTAGGCTGCCCACCACAGCAATTTAAAATACTGCAAACCTGGAAGTGATATCCAGTGGTAGAAGACTGCCTCTACTACATGATGGAATTTCCATAGATTTTAGAATGTATCAGATAAGAAATTCATTGACTTCAGACTTGGGAATTAAGTATGAAAAGTTTATATAAGCATATACCGAAAAGTAACTGGAAATGTTTTTTGGGGTAGTGGAGTTACATGTGACTTTTCATTTGGGGGTGTATTTTATAGTTTTTACATAAAAAATGTAATGCTTCCACAAAAGGATATACATTTCACCCTGAGAATAAAGGCTGTGGTAGACACATAGTTGTGATTGTGTGGTCATGTTTTCAATTCAGTTGATTATGATTTATATTTATATTTTAAAGACATTTCTGACTATGAATGAGGAAGTAAGGAAAATGGGTGGATGGTACATGAGTCAACAGAATAAAGCATTTTCTATAAACCTCCAAGAAGTTTCTGAAAATAGTATTTTTCTTCACACAGGATGAAGTTGGAGGCAGATTCGTTGCTTTCTCTGGAGAAGGACAGTCATTGCGTAAAAAGGGAAGAAAGCCTTAAGTTGGGACTGTTAGCTGATTGGAAAATAAAATAATCAATTGCAACATAATGGCTTTTAGTTACTGCCTCTGACAGGGATGAGATTGTCGCAGAGGATGCTCTGTCACTTTAGGTTCATTTAGAGTTAGCTGAGAATTGTCTAGTTTAACCTGGAATTGGGACAGCAGGACTTTGTGGTTATGTACTTGAATTGGGGAAAGAAAGCTGTCTCTGAGATCCCATAGGGGGCCTCCTCTCCACTTCTTGCTTTCAGCCCTTGGGAGCACTCCCACTGCTTCAGCAGGAGCAGAGTTCCCCAGTTCCTGATAAAAATCGATGGAGGGGATTGAATTGCTCTAACTTGTGGTGTTCTCTTTTTTTATTTATCTTTTCTTTTTGTGGGTCTGTGGCTTAGATGTTGCCTTTGACCTAGAGAAAAGTGGTCTAAATAGATTTGTGCTCTATAAATAGTGGTTATTCCATCACTCTGGCTACAATTTAAGTAGTTTGAGGATAGGTTTTTCTATTTTTATTTTATCCCCCCCCCCCCCCCCAAAGAACCATTCCTCAGAAGGAAAACCTGATCTGAAAGCATTTCTACTTTTAGTTTTCATTTGGAAATAATTGGCTCCTTAATGAATCTATTCTGTGGGGGGAAAAACCCACAAAACTTCATGGTGAACACAAATGTGAGTATTAGAGTAAATGAAAGCTAAAGATACGGTTCTCTCCTTCCCTATCCCCTACTCCCAGTTTAATGTACTAAATTATCCAAGGTTCTGCTGGCTTGCCTATTTTTTATTGGTCTCAGATCCTCACTTTCTATAAAGTAAGACCTTTTGACATGTTAATCCAATTATTTTAATCTTTTGCTTGAAAATAATTCTAAATTAAGAATTTCAAATAAAAATGGAATGACTAAAACCTGGATTGCCTCTAAATTTTGATTAGGTGTCAATATAGATTGATGTTTGGGCCACTGACCAGGAGTTGGAGGAAGACCTGCTTGCAGGTGCCCCTCGATTCCATCCTGCTGTTAGAAAAGAGCTGGCGGGGGGGTGTCTCCTGGACAATGTAGGGAAAAACAAGGCTCTCTGACCTCTGGGGTGGGGATGGTCAGGCCCACCAGGGTCTCTCCCTGTATCAGGTCTCCTGCTTGTAGGCAGAGGGGTCCTTCTCTGATCAAAGTTCAGAAGCCCAACACTGAGAAGAGAGGATGCACCACTCCAGGACAACAGCCCCAGGGTCCACCCATATATCCTCAGAGAATGAGCATTGAAGACTCTCATGATAACCAGGACTGGGCCCCGTGACCCAAAACAACACCACTGGTGATGGATGTGGTTTCAGAGGGCATGAAGTACCACTGTGACCTACCTGACTCTTCACTTAAGGGGTCTCAGCTTCACTAGCAGAGGTAGAGCCTTCGGTGGGTAGGCAGCCTCCATAGACAAAATCACATTGCCTGACATACTGTCTTTTAATGCATAATAAACAAAGAAGCTGGCCCTGGGTTTTTGTCTCCCTTAGGCATCATCTACTGTGTATGTAATGAAATCAGTTCTGTTCTTTTGCTGGAGGCACACTCCCCTGCCTGTGCCAGGGGTGTACCCCAATAATGGGTCTCCTGGTGACATAGTGGGGTCACCTGGAGCAAAAGTCCTGATCGTCATTGCTGTACCCTGGCCCACAGCCTTATTGTCACAGTGTCTTCTCCAAGCTTGGTCTGTGAGCCAACTTGGCAGGACTCATAAAATTAGAGCTTTCTGAACCACCTGTAGGACATCTGACCCAGTCTTAATCATAGAGGGGCCCAACAACTGCATTGTAAGGGGCTCCCCAGCACATGATTCGGTGTGCATAAGTTGGAGAACCATTGCATTGGTATTGCAGGGCTTTCTGTCTCCATAAAGCTTTCACTCCTAATCAAATATACAAGCTGCCCCTGGACTTGTACCCCATGCCACTCACAGCCTCCATGCCTTTGACCACCCTGCCTCTGCGCAGAATGCCCTTCTCGCCTCCACCTCCAGCCTGAGCTCTCTCCGGAGGTTATCCCGCACCCTAGATACCCTACACCCAACACACCTCACGCCCAGCCAACCCGGGTTATTTTGTGAGTTCATCTCAGTCCTCGGATGGACACTACAGCAGTAGACTCGGCGGCTTCGCGGCAGTTACTGCACAGTATGTGCTTAGGACAGTAAACCCGATCTTTGAGATTTTTGAAAATAACAGTCGCTAAAAAGAACTGGCCGGACCCGCGTGGTTTCGCAAAGAGCCAACTTAACGTGGGGCGCAGCCCGGGCATCCTTCCCAGCCGGGGCGGACGCCCCCCTCCGCCGGTGGCTGCGCGGCTCGGCGGGAGCTTCCTGCGCTGCGGGCACGCGCCCCGCCCCGCGCTTCCTGGGCCCCGCCCCCCGCCTGCGCCCCGCCCCGGCTGTTATTGGCCGCCCCGCCCGGACGTCCTGCTCATTGGCGCGTGCCAAGGAGGTGGCGTGGATTTAAATCGTCATATCGCCGAGTTCCTCGGTTTCTCACGCGGTGCCGGCTGAACCGAGCTCCATTGGTCAGCGGGCTGAGGGGGACGGGAGCGAGGTGCTCGCCGTGACATGGCCGACGGCGGCGGCTGGCGGGTAAGTGCGGGCGCCGGGGACCCGCGGGAGCCTCGTCGGGCCGTGTGACCCGCTTAACCGCGGTCTCTCCCGGGGAGGGTTCAGGTTGGGGCTCCGGGGCGGGCGGCGCGGCGGCTTCCAACTGAAACGCACGTCTCGCCGCAGCCGCCGCGCCCCTGCGAAGCCTACCGCGCCGAGTGGAAGCTCTGCCGCAGCGCGGGGCACTTCCTGCACCACTACTACGTCCACGGCGAGCGGCCCGCCTGCGAGCAATGGCGACGCGACCTGGACAGCTGCCGCGAGTGGGAGGAGCGCCGCAGCGCGGAGGCCCAGGTGCGCCCGGGAAGCCGGGGGTGGCGCCGAGCCGCTGGGGCGGCCGAGTGCACCGGCCACCCGTCCCCGCGTTCCAGGTCCCGGGACTTTGTGCTTGCTTTCTTTCGAGAAATACCAAAAATTAGCCTATCAACTGGGTTTTCTGACACTAAAAGACAAAAAGGGGAGTGGAAAGTGGTTTGGGAAGAAAGGAAGGGCCCCCCAACAGTGTTAGGGTTGTCAGCTGATCTTCAAAAGAGGTGATATTGCTGAGTCCTGGAAGACCAGGAACCAGCCTTAGCAGCCTTCACCCTGTCCCGGGGGTTTCCCTGAAGAACAAGGTCCGGGTGCTTGGAGCAGAAGGAGGGTGGGCTGGTGAGGGGTAGGGTATGAGGCTGGAGAGGTACCGGGGACCTGGTGGGCCTTTAAAAAGGGTGGGAAGCATGATTTGTTTTATACCTTTAAAACACCAGCCTGGCTGCCAGAGTGGGAGAGTCCATTATTCAAGGGCACAGAGACCAACCAGTAAGGAGGTGGTTCTAGTTGTCCATGCATTCAGCCGATACCTGTCACGTTGGACACTGTTGGGGATACAGGAGGGATGAGAACAGAGTACCTGCCCTCCTAGCACCTACAGTCTAGTTTAGACTACAGTGGTGCCTTGGAGCTTTTGTGGGTAGGGCGATGGAGAGAAGCTGTGAGGGTGCAGTGCTCATGGGGAGTGCCTGGGGAAGGGGAGCCTGCGGGACTGACTGACGGCTGCTTCAACATTGTTACATGTATGTTATTATTGAAACAGACAAACTGATGTAGAAACCAAGCTATGGTGTAAAAGAAAATGTGACAGATTCATAGTAAGTTAAGTCCAAAAAGTGGAAAAGATAACTCACAGCCTATGTGGCAAGAGATTAGTGCCCTAGCCGGTTTGGCTCAGTGGTTAGAGCGTGGACTGAAGGGTTTCCAGTTGTATTCCGGTCAAGGGCACATACCTCGGTTGCAGGCTTGATCCCTGGCCCAGTTGGGTTGGGGCGCGTTTGGGAGGCAACCAGTTGATGTGTCTGTCTCTTCCCCTCCCTTCCACTCTCTCTAAAAAATCAATGGAAAAAGTTTCCTCAGGTGAGGATTAACAAAGAGATTAGTAATCTTTACATATGTATGAGCTCTTATATCAGTAAGAAAAATGGGGATGATTTCAGAGTAGAAAAGTAGGCAAAGGACATGAAGAAGGAATTCATTTAAAAAGAAAACCTAATGGCCTGGTATGAAAGTTAAAACTACAGTAGGTGGTTTCTGCCTGGCAGAATGTCAGAAGTGTTGATAGGGGTTTGGAGGGTCAGGGGTCCTTGTGCATTTTGGTGGAGTGTGAGGTGTTCTGATTGTCTAAATGTCAAATGCATATCCATTGACCCCAGTTTTACTTCTGGAAGTTTATCCTAGGGAAATAATTGGGTAATGGAGCACAGTTAAAAATTGAAAATTCTATTTTGTCACTGTGATAGTGCAAACACTGAAAGTGTCCTAAATTCCACTAATAGACATTTGACCAAATAACTTCTTCCACACAGTGGAGCATTACATAGCCATTAAAAAGAATAGATAGCCCTACCTGGTTTGGCTCAGTTGTTAGAGCATCGGCCCGAGGACTAAAGGGTCCTGGGTTTGATTCCAGCCAAGGGCACATACCTTGGTTTCAGGCTTGATCCCTGGCCGAGTCGGGGCGCGTGCAGGAGGCAGCCAATCAGTGTGTCTCTCTCACATTGATGTTTCTTTCTCTCTCTCTTCTACTCTCTCTGTAAAGCAATGGAAAAACATATCCACAGGTGAGGATTAAAGAATAGATAGTAACGTATCCTGGCTTGGAAAAATGCCTCAGTGAAAAATGCAAGAAGTATAAACTAGCCGGTAGAAGTTATTCCATCTTTAGGGAAACATGTGATGGCTCTAAAATTTTAGGCCTAAAATTGTGTTGGGGAAGCTGTTAACTTCACCTCGGGGATGGAGGTCTGGGAGTCTTTCATATTCTACTTTGCATTTCTGATCACTTTTTAAACAAGAACAAAAACATCTACTTGAGACGATAGAACTTAAGAAGATGACTGAGAAGGTGGAATTAATATGTGTAAAGAGGCCAGCATAGACCCTGACACCTACCAAAGGGCCCTGTGACATTTGTGATGAACTGCCGTGTTTATTTTGAGGAGAGTAGCATCTGTGGTCTGGACTCCTCACCTGTCCAGGGCTCCCTTGCCTGATCTTCCTCCCTCTGGCCTCTTTCAGACTCTCATCTCTTCTTCCAACTCAGCCACCAGCCAGCCTTAGGAGGTGAATCTGATTAGGCCAACCAAAGGCATCAAGCCTTGAGACCCAGGAGAAGATATTTTTTAAATGTCCTCAAATTATGGTGATCTACACAGTACAGTTGACCCTTGAACAACATAGGCTTGAACTGTGTGCCTCCACTTACTGTGGATTTTTAAGTGGACCTGTGCTGTTCAAACCTGTGTCAAAGGTCAGCTGTACTTTCCACCCACAGTTGGGAATCCACTTGTGCAGAGGGCCAACTTAAGTTATACAGATTTTCAACTGTGTGGTGGGTTGTCACCTCTAACCCATGTTGTTCAAGGGTCAATTGTTTTTCATGGTAGCTTGGGAGAAAGCATGATCTAGATGTGTGTGCTAATATGGAACAGCTACCAAGATGTAATAGATGGAAGCAGTTTCGCAATGGTGTGTACCATACGCTGTTTGGGAGGCTGCTGAGGAGGAGGGAGGTACAAGGGCCATGTGAGGTGGGAAGTGACTGGGGTCTTCCTTGCACAGCAATCCCTCTGTAACAGCGAGCGTGGGAGAGTCCAGGCTGCAAGAAAGCACACCCTAGTGTGGACCCTGCGGCAGAGCCCTCCTGCAGACTGGCATCTCCCTCTACCGCAGGAAGAGAAAGACGAGTGACAAGCACCCCTGCACGGCTTCCTCCGGACTGTTTCAAGTGGGGCTATTGCATCACCTAAGGACTCTGACTGGCCCAAACATTCCAGTACCTGGGAGCTTCTGCCTGGCTTAGAACATGGAGCTTGACATCTCCAACGCTACTTGCCCACCCTCACCGGCATTCAGGGTGCCCCACTGCTGCCATGCTCTGGAAGACACCTTTGCCCACTTGCACAGCTTCCAAGAAGGCAAGCACCATTGCAGATTGCTGTGGGCAGCCAGGTTGGGCTGTCTCATGTTCCCCTGCCAGGGGCAGTAGCACAGGAGATGGCTATCCTAAGGTCTAGAATTCTCAGGTAAACTCTTGAGTAGTGGCCCTGACCAAAGTGGACCTATAGAGGTAACTAAATGGTTGTGCGCCATGAACACCTTATCTGGCCCTGGTTTGGTGATGACCATGCATCGCCAGCCACTGGTGCTCACATTTGGCTATGGCCCACTCACTCAGTTCCTCTGCAGACACAGGTTGGGCATACCTCTGGACCAGCAAGCTGCACCTTCTAGGTTCATAGGAAGTGAGATTCTGGTTTTTAAGAAATGCACACAGCTACAGAATAAACCATCTTGCATAAAAAGGGTTCATGGACTCTTAGCTGAAAAAACCCAAGCCCAGGACATATGGAATTTTGGTCTGCTGCCCTCAAAATTTTTAGAAAATGTGGAATATGTGAAAAGCCATTTTACACATTAGATTCCAAATAGAAGCTGAAAATTAAATCAACAGTTTAGTCATTGAGATTGTTAAATTCTGCATATGATGTACTTGGACAGTGTTAACATGAGGTCATTAGGGTGGGCCATAATCCAATACTGCCATGTGAGGACACAGCGAATAGGTGGCCATCTACAGGCCAAGGACAGAGGCCTTCAGAGAAACCAACCCTGCTGGTACCTCAATCTTGGGAGGTCTAGCTTCCAGAATTGTGAGAAATGTCTTTCAGTCATGAAGTCTGTGGCATTTTGTTCTGGCAGCCCCAGCACACTAATACAGTCACCATCCCAGAGTAACAGCAATTCAAAGGAGTCCTCAGCCCCAGGTGTCCCACCCTCCTGTGGGACACAGCAACTTTGTTAATTAATGTGTCTCTGGCTTGCTCCACTCTCTTCAGTCCCCCTCCCCAGCTTAAAATGCTAAGTTGGTGTCCTGATGATGTGAGGAAGTTCATGTGTTCTGTCTGCCCCACCTGTGCACACAGCCTACACATCCTTCACCTTTGTTTATTGCGGTCATTTTGTGCCTCCTGCTAGGGTCATCTGCCCCACAGGACTGGACTCTTCCTTTTTACTGGTGTGGAAATGGTCATCGCTTAGTCATCCTCTCTCCAGTACCTGGGGAGTGGAGAGGGATGGGGGGGACACCTGTAATAGTGTAAACAATTAAAGTAAAAAAGTAAATTTTTAAAAAAAGGGCAGCATATCTCACCCCCATCCATCCTCAGGTGAATTAATTATGACTCTAACAGACAAAGAGACACTTGATTAAACTTACATTTATTCTCAGCATGCCTAACTCTGTGACAAACAGGCTTGAGCTCTGGTGGTTCTGGCTGTCAAGGGTAGCATGTTCAGATAGCTGCCTGCAGCTCTATCTTTTGAACTCCACCTGTGTGTACACCTTGGTGATATCATGGTACCTGCCTTCAGGGGGCTGATAGTTGGAGATCGGTGGTGTGTAATCTGGCCCTTCTCTCTCAAAGGGGAACAGACTGGGGTCCCGCTTGATAGCCTCCATATGGAGCTCCTTGGACGTGAGTTGTAGTTCCTGCAGAGCTTCCTGCTGGGCCTCAAGCATGGACTTGATGGCTTCCCTCTCCATCTCATGCTCTCGCTGCTTGTACAGGGACCACTTCTTCAGAAGCAAAGCTCTCCGCTCAGCCTCCTCAAAGGAGAGCTCTACCTGAGGCCGCTGTCTGGGAACACACAAATCCAAAGGTGTGAAGCTGAGGAGCACTGACCTCACTGACCAACAAGTCTCCATGACTGCATATGGCCCAAGCACCCTCCATGCCAGACACAGTTGGAATTTAGGACAAATTAAGGAATGGGATGTTGAATGTGGCAACAGCCGCAATTGACACTAAGAACCAGTGCCATTTGCTTTACATGGAGATTAGAGACAGTGATCCTCTGAGAAGGCTATGATAGCACTTCCTCTTTCCCAGGCAAAGACGACCTTTGGTGAGAGGTGACTTCGGAGAAAAGTGAAATGGTATAATGAAAACGGACACCAAAATTCCAGGGAGTCAAGAGCCTATATCAGACCTGGAGTACCAAAAGACACCTGCTGTGTCCCACTTGTATGGCAAGGTGCTACTTTATAAATAGTACACTTAAAAGATGCCAACTCTGCACATAACATCCTAGCTATGAGCTTTTGCATCACAAAGCAAGAGGCTAAGAGTTTTCTACCATCAGGATGGACAAGGCCTGCAGGCCTGCAGACCCAAGGCCCAAGTTGTGACAACTACAACTTCTCTTGCAAAAGAGCAACAATATGAACTTTTGAGCAGTGCTGATACGAACCCACTCAAGCATCTGGCCTGGCTTATCGAACAATTCTGAGTTTCTTTCCCACATTCAGCCATTCAAGAGCACCACACAGGAATGTTTTTCAACTCTCAGGAGACACGAGAAAAGGACTCAGCCCAGGGTCAAGTCAGCCCAAGCCTACTTACCCCTTCCCATCACTGGTGTGAACTACAGGTAGAAGTACCTTTAGGTGATGGAACTGCTTTGTCCTGAGGACCTCAACCCTACAGGACTCTTACCTCACTTGATCCAAGAACCTCACAGGTGTAATAAAATCTTCAATGGGAATTAGCTCCTGGCTAGCCTTTTCTAGTTTTCGGATCCTCTTTTTCAAACGGTCCTTTACAGCTTGGTCTTTTTTAGGATCTACCTTCTTCTTCTTTCGCAGAGGTTCTGCTCTAATAGATAAAGCAAACATTAAAAATTTTCCTTTTCAGTTTCACAAACATGCTGAGAGACATGGCACCATGTAAAGTACCCCAAACTTGTACTGAGCTCTCCACTGGGGAATGAACTGTGAATGGTCCTGCCTCGTAAGCTGAAAGTGGCAGGGAGATGGATGGCCTCCACCCCAGAGTCCTTGTGAGAACTGTGTAGGCACTGTCAACCCAGGAAAGGGTGAAAAAGCTTCATGGGGCTTCGGGGTATAAATTAAAGGGAAGTGCTCATCTTTAGTGCTGGAGTTCAGGTGTGCCTTGGCATTGCACTGAAAAGTGAAAATACCAAATTGATGAGTTAGAAGCCAGTTACATCTTGAATGGACCTGTGACTTATAAAAATGATTTCAGTAAGACTTAAAAGAGAGCATAATAAAAATGACTGGCATGTCCCTAGTTTTGGGGATTTCTTCAGTGAGCCCATCCTAGAGCATTCACAAACGTCTGATTTACTCTCAGGAACACATCTATGGTGATAATTTAGTATTAAGAATAGTCAAGTCCTCTAGCATCAAGACCACATTTCTTGAATCAAGTCCTAGAAAGCATCCAGAGTTCCAGGTGGAAAAACTAGTCCTCATACCTCCCCCCACTTATCCAGGGAGTCAGAAATGGAAGACCCATGGAGAACAGTTCATGTTTTGCCCTTTAAAAACCACAAGATCCATTCAAAGCTAATTAAATTTTATTTAAACTACTTCTACATTTAATACTTGTTTTCTGATTACACACACAGCAGTATTCCAGAGAATGTTGAAAAGGCAGAAAAACATCTGCCTAAATTTAACTGAGAAATTTTGTAGGCTATTAATTTTGCAAACCAAAACGTAGTGATTTGTTCTGTTCAACACATCTATCTCCCGCTGACACCTCCAAAGAGTTCAGACCCACATTTGAGTTTACCTCATGGGAATGAGTTCCCAGAAAGACAACAATGAAGCTCGCTGGTGGGTGTTTCTAATCTGTGTCTGCCAAATTCCCAGAGGCCTGAAAGAGATGAGTGTATATAAATATCTGATTCTCCCCACTAAACAACAAAAATTTGCAATGCCCTCAAAACCTAATTTATTTGTAACTACTAGATGTGACAGCAAGGTCAATGTGGGAGATTTTACAAAATCCCCCATTCAGATCAGAGAGCAGTTGGGCAGAGTCTCTGCTCGCCCGAGTCCTCGGATTTTTACCAACTGGAAGAGGTGGGATCAGCCCGCTTAGTCCTTAGGTATCCGTGGACAGGGCGGCCGGGGAGAGAGCGCAGGCGAGGCCGGGGGCAGCCGGTGCGGATTGTCCCGCACGCGCCCCAAACACCCCGCGAACGGTCAGAGGTCCACACTCACCAGCACGGCGAACGTAGAGCGCGCGAGATAGCTCTCAGCACGGTGGCGGCCATGGCTCCAAAGGCAGCCGACCGGCTGCTTCCGGGCGCGCACCTCGGTGGTCCGGCCGTCCCGTCGATTCGCACTCTAGCGTTCCGACCTGGGGCGCGAGCTACGGAGGACTAGGTCACGTTTGGTCCCGCCCGGCCGTGGCAGCGGCGTGCGAGCACGCCCCCAACGGTGGGCTGGATCTCGCCTGGCCCTGCCCCAGGCGCGGGTGTGGTTCCTCTCTTTCTCTCGACTCCGCCCCGCACGTCACTACCCCACCTAGTCGGCTCGCACCCTTGCGAAAGCCAAGACCACAGTGCAGCCGGAGTGGCCAAAGGAATGTCCCTCTATTCCAGGTCTAAGTGCCCCCATCTGTGAAAACGGTCCCGATCTTCCAATAAACACACCGCCTCGGCTTCCACCGTGACCCTCCCCGAGGCTGGGTTATCCCCTGCATTCGTTCAAGCTCGGGACCGCGGCCGCCCGCCTGCCGGCGGCTGTACCCGGGCGCCCGCACGTGGCCTGGCGCTCGCGAGATGCTCAGTAAACGCGTGTTGATGAGTGACGGAAGCTAGTTAATCTGTCGGACTGGTAACCAGCGCTGTAGAGCTAGAGAGAGGCGGTCAACGGTACTCCGACCCTGTCTGGCACAGCTGGCCTGGGCTGCAAATCGAGGCCCCGCTCTTCCGTGGAGGTCCCAGCCAACCCTCCCCCTCGTCCGCCGCTGCGCCAGGGCTGGCACCCGAAGCGGAGCAGCCCTGCGCTGCCCCTGCCCGCAGAGGAGCCTGGGCGGCCCCGTCCGCGCGGGGAGCGGTTTCCCGCCGGGGCGATTTGGCAGGTGCGCGCCGTGACTTCCGGCGTTGCCCGGGAGCCGCCGGAGGAGGAGCGGCGCAGGGGATGCGGCTGTGGCGGCGGCGGTGGCGGCCGAGCGCGGGGGGCGGCTGTGGCGGCGGCCTAGGGCGCGAGCCGGCGATGGCGTGGCGGCATTGAGGGCGCGGAGCGGGCGGCGGCTGGAGGGCGGGCGGCGCGGGAGGAAGCGGCGGCGGTGGCTCCATGGCCCGCGCGCGTTGAAGGACGGGGCTCTCGCCTCAGCCCGGCGGCGGCGGCGGCCGAACAATGAAGCTCCTGAAGCCGACCTGGGTCAACCACAATGGTGAGTGAACGCAGGGGTCGCGGGAGGCCGAGCCTGGCGTCAGATCGGGATCCGGAGTCGGGTTGGAGCCGCGCGCGGGCCATGCCCGCCTCCCTCCGGACGCCTGGTGCCCGGTGCCAGAGTCGCGGAGCCGGAGGTAACGGACTTTGTCCTCGGAGCGGGGAGACCGGCGAGCTCCGGCACGTGCTCCGCTTGGTTGCGGCGAAGTCTGCCTCCGCCTCCGCCCCAGCACTTGCGCTGAGCCCTCAGCCGCCCACCCGTGGTCCGTGGAGGCGCCGCGGCCTGGCTTTGGGGAGCGGCTCTTGGGCGCCAGCCAGTTCCTGCCACTCGTCTGCATCAGCCAGGATGTGCTCACATGGTTCCATGTGTGAAACCTGGGCGCAACCCCCCTTGTAGCCTTTAATTGGTGGGGTGAATACCTGAAATCTGCACATCTCTGCCATACTGGAGGGGCTGTTAATGCTCCGGCTGAGGCCTGGATCTGGTGACAATGCCCCCAGTTGGGGGGATGTGGCTCAGGGCTGAGGTCCCCCAGCCGAAGGAACCCCGTTTATTTTGAGCTGGGGTAACAGGGTGACTTGCGTTGGGGCCCATCAGGCACCAGTGTGTTCTAGGAGAGGGGCTTCCTTAGTTCTGTGGCTCCAAAGCATACCCTGGGGGAACTGATTCTTCCAGTCCTCTGGTTGAGAACAGACTGTGTGGTACAGAGAGCCTTTGGTAACCAGCAGTTTTGTCGTAGTTCTGCCTGTTGACACAACTGCAGGAGTTGGTTCCCCTACCCCCAGGCCCCCAGGAAGATGAGGGAAGAGAGCCCCCATCCCCATGCTGACAGCACTGAAGCCCAGGGAGCATTCCCCCAGCATAAGGCCTGTAGTCCTGATTCCAGCCTGTCTCTGGCTACTGATAGGCAAAGGGTCACCCCTTGTTCCTCATTTCTACTTTGCAGTGCAGCTACAAGGAGCTACAGTTTTCTTTTAGAGCAAGTAGAGTAGATGCTTTTTCCTTTTTTGTACATAGAACTTTTCAGTTTTGAACCTGATCCGGGGGTTGCTGTGAACTGAACATCTGTGTTCTTTCAGTCAGAAGTGCTCTCCTTTCTGTAATATCTTTCTCATTTTTCAGGGCTCAGGTGAGGTCACCTTTTCCTTTTGTTACCATTCCTCCTGAGTTACTCCACTAGATGTGCTCTGTCCCTGTTGGTGTACTTTCCATATACCCCCAGGATGGGGACTGCCTCATTTCCCTCTGTATTCCCTGCCACACTTAGCAATGTCTTCCACATAAAGGATATGTTGGCTAAAACAGGTAAGAAAGATGAGATTTCTGTAATTTATGAAGACACAACTAGGTTTACTGTACATGAAAGCAAAAGCTGTGAACTTTAGTTTCATTTCTCCTGTGTTGATTTCCAAGAGCATTTCTTGATGTGTAGAGTGTAGATCTTTTCCTGGAGAACTGGGCAAATGTTCAGTAATTATAAATTATGGTGCTTGTGAATCAGAAAAGGAAAGATTTCGTTATGAACTAGTTCGTTGTGTAAGTGATCTGAAGGAATTTTTATTTTAAAATAAAATTTTGCGTAGATCACTGTGTGTGTATAGTCAGTCTATCCTTTCCAGTCTCTCTTCAGCCTTCTGCCATATATTTTCTAACTTTGTGACAGGCTCCTTTGTAGGACACAAGTTCTGTCCTGTGTAAGAATCAGTCAGGATTCTTAAGTGATTATCTAGGCACAGACGAGTGAGAGTCTATAGTTGGGCCAGCAGCCAACATCCCAGCCTGGCAGAGTAGGCAGAGCAGTAGGCCTGGGCCCCTTGTTGCTGTGGGCTATCCATAGTCCTAGGATGGAACTTGATTATATCTGCTCTGCCTTCTTCACAGTACAATTGTGATGTTTGATCGGGAAGGTAGGTACAGAAGTGCACCCCAGACTGTAAAATGCTTTAGAAATCTAAGACGTAATTAAAAATTTTAAAAACTGAGACTGTGGCTGAATGGAATTTAACTTCTTTTAAACTTGTTCTTTGTTAAATTTCCTTTCTTTTAAAATCTTCTGAAATCAACCTTTGTCTTATCAAGCGTTCAGAAGACCTGTTAGGGTAAATTACCACTATCTTGAAGGAAATGATAACTGTCTGGATCATTAGCCAGTCCTATTGATCAGTCCTTTAAAAACTCGTGAAAACTGAGAGCTGCTGGGGTAGGAACTGCTTAGCCAGAAGCCAGAGTGGTGGGTGCTTACTTTGGATTAAACCAAAAAGACCATGGTGCTTTGGACATTGCATCAGTTGACTTTCTGGCTTCCTTACTCTGTATTTATGTCTCCTAACTTGTTATGTAGCTTGAACATACTTTTTCTGGTGTCTGAGAGTCCAATGAGGGATAGAGCAAGAGAGCCCAGCAGTTTCTCTGTGATGGTGGGATCCATTCAGACAGGGTGGAAAGGGCAGCTAGAATAGGGCAGGTTTAAAGCAAAGCAAGAAGTATATATTGGGGTGTAGGCATACTTTCAGTCTTCATTTTCCTGGCTGGTAATAGTGGTAAGACCTTTCCTCTAAGGTAAGGTTTCTCAGCCTCAGCACTGTTGACCATATAATTGTTCTGTGTGTTGTAGAATGTTAGCATCCCTGGCCACTACCCATCAGATGTCAGTGGTGCATATCCACCTATAAACACTCAGTTGTGACAACCAAAAATTTATCCAGACATTGACAATGTCCCCTGGTGGCCAGAATCACCCTCAGTTGAGAATCTTTGCTCTATGGTGATCAATCAATAAGTTAATAAATTTGAAGTTGTCATATCACAGTGAAATGTGTCTTGAAAATGAAATCAGATTGGGTTCAAGATGCCATCGTTTACTAACTGTAAATTCTTGTGATTGATTCCACTTCTGGACCTTGGTAAAGTTGAGTAAATATAAAAACTCACCCCTATCATTTCACCCTGGACCCAAAGAGTGCCTTAACGTATATAATAGCTAATAATATTTATAACATATAGAAGTTAGGTACCAGGCACTGTTCATACACACATGTTTTACTCTCTGTTCTTAGCTATAGTAGTCTTTATATTTTATTTTAGGCTTGGCTAAAATAAGGTTCATTTCATAGTTATGTTATATCCATATATTGGTTAGAAAGTGAAAGTGATTGAGATTTTGGTTATAGAAAAATCCCAATTTGTATTTGAGTGTTTAGGAAATTTCATTGAGATGGGTTCTTCCTATAACTTGGCCTTTGTTCCTTAGAGTTTTTTCTGGAATTCTCACCTCTGGACAGATAGTATTCCTGCTCAGCTCTTCAGTGAAACCCATTCTAACCAGAAGGACCAGGACAGAAAGAATTCTCATCCCCCTTTGGCCTCTGGCTCAACACTGCTTTGATGGCAGTGTTGTAAAAGGTGTTTGGAAATTTTTCAGTAATAGGACAATTTGTCAGTTAATCACATTGCATTGTGGTGTGTTTTCTCTCCTGTCCTGTGATTGCATTATTTTTCCCCCTACCCTGTCTCATTCCAGAAAGGATTTTAAGACATCCTATTGAGACATTCTGCATCTGAGTGAAAATAAGTCAGTTTGAAGGGGAAGATGGTACAGTAATGAATTCAGGACTGGGTATGGAAAGGTTCTGCACAGCTACTGGAGGACTACCACAGACCTCTCTCTCAGAGTAGGCTGGGAGGGATCCTAATGGAAATATTTTATGATCACAGTGGTTGTTAAGGTAAACTTTGTAGTTGCTCTAGATAAGGGGTTCTCAAACAGGACAATGTCTGAAGACATTTTTGGTTTTCACAACTGAGGGGGTTGGAGAGCTACTGGCATTTAGTGGGTAGAGCACAGCACTGCTGCTGAGCACCCTGTAGTGTATAGGATATACACCCACAGCAAAGTGCCAGGGTTGAGAAACCCTGCTCTAGATAAGAATATCTTTACTGTTTTTTGCCTTTTTGTGTATCTGTCTCTTGAGGACAGGAGTTTTGCCTTTTATTTTAGAGTCAGTCTTGTTCTTGAATCTCTGCTCTGCTGCTCACCAAATGTGTCAGGGAAGTTTCTTTTGATTTCTTTTCCTGATCTGTTAAATGAAGCCAATAACACCTGCCTCCCCTCTACCTGCGAAGACTCAGGAAATGTGAGTTCTCTCTACACTGTCTCTCACTGACTCATGCCTGATGACTGTAGGTCGATTTAAGAAAATAACCAGAATATGGAAGAGGATTCAGAAGAAAACTGGGTGGGATTTTGCCTTGGATGGTACACATGTGGATTTTCAACTGATTTATACACCAAACATTGGACCCTTCTGGAGAGAAGTTTATGGGGATCAGAGGAGCATAAGGTATCCCTGTGTATAAAGCTGTGCAGTAGGTGGGAGAGGGACCTACCCCACATGCTAGAATGCAACTAAATGGGTGAGCTGCCTTGGCCGCAGCCTGGGGAGCCTGGTTTGTGGTGTGCCCTTGGGCTGAGCCTTGACCACGGGAGGACTGTGATCGTGGAAAAGGCCCCGCTGCTGTGGGAGGGTTGAGAGCATTTAAGAGGAGACAGCATGTTAGGGCATGACTGAGCAGGTGAAGGGGAGAATGGGCTGGTAGGTGGAGCCTAAAGCACCTTGGTAGAAGCTTAGATGTCCTTTTAGGGGGGTAGGGGAGGGGCAAGTTGAGGTTTCTGAGCAGGCTGGATATGACACCCAACTTGTGTCTACAGAAGGCGCCAAAGGAGTTCAGAGGCAGTTCCCCGAGTCGAGAGATGATGAGGGAGACAGGTCGGTGGTAGTGGAGGTAAGGGATGGATAGACACTGAAAACAGAGGGGCAGGTGACTGTAGATTTGAGTCACTCTCTGAGTTTATTTCTTTTTTTCTTTTTTAAAATATATCTTTATTGATTTCAGAGAGAGGAAGGGAGAGAGAGAGAGAGATAGAAACATCAATGATTAGAGAGGCATCATTGATCGGCTGCCTCTTGCACGCCCCTGACTGGGGATCGAGCCCTTAACTGGGGCATGGGCCCTGACCAGGAATTGAAGCGCGATCTCCTAGATCCTAGGTTGATGCTCAACCACTGAGCCACACCCAGCCAGGCGTCTGAGTTTATTTCTTTAGTATGCTGGAGAAAGACTAAGAATGAGGGCGCTTGAAAATGGGGTTTTCTTAAACATTTGTTTTTATCTAAGAAGTAGTCAAAAAGATGTTTTCCCTCCATGAACAGAATTGTAGTTTACAGCTTGGAGGGACCTCTGGCCTCTGAGGGGATCTGCTGCCATTGCATTGATCTTGGGTCCTGTCAGTGACCATGGAGAGAGGACTATATCTCCCTTGACCTCTCTTTTCCCCAGAGATTGCTAGGCTGTTTCATTTATCCAGAGTTTTTGCCTATAGACTGCGTAGGTGTCTAGCACATGAAACAGGTCTGGAATGAGCCCTGGGACCAAAAATTGATGCAAGTACATTTTATTATCCTACCAAGATGAGCAGCAACACCTAAAGAGGTGAGTGGGGCCATGGTTGGTGTCCACATTATTAAATAGGAAATAGGGAGCATTGCAAATATTATGGGTTGCCTGCCCCTTATTTCTTTCATGCAGAATCCCAGTGTTTTTCCGGTGTCTGTCCTCTTCTGCAGGCCAGACTGCAGGGGCAAGTCTTGATAGCCCAAAGCTAGTATGTGGGTGAGTGCCAGCCATTGGGGAACAGCCATTTGATGCCATTCTAGCCAATAAGACTGAGAGGGGATGTCTGCTGGGAATTGGGTAAGAAGAGATATGTGAGAGGTCCTTCTCTCTCCTGCTGGACTTCACTAGGTATGCATGTGGCAGTCAGCCTGTCACCATAAGAACAAGGCTCACACTGAGGGTTACAGGAGAGGTGGGTGGAAGGATGTGGCTCCTTAAGCTGCTAAATTAACACACCGGAAGCTGACGCATCTCAGGACTTGTTATATATAGATTACCCTTGAAATTCTCTGACTTGCAGTAGAAAGAAAACATCCCTACCAGTACAATTGCAGGTGGAAATAGGCTGCGTAAGATGAGGTGACCTACCCAGAATTACACTAGATGTAAAGGGGGTGAGTTAGGTGTCACACCCAGACTCCAGCCAGAGCCCAGGTTCGCTCCTAATTACCAAGTGTTGGTCTGTCTCTGTGCTGGGCACCTCTGTGCTGGAGAGGTAGCGTACCCTTTTCCTCCTTGGAAAGAGCTTTCAGAGACCACATGATATAGCTTGGTACCAGGAGTCCCTTTGTGCTTGAATATTGTTGTCCTACAGCTGCTTTTGTAGCCACTCAGGGCCCTGAGGCTTCTAACCTGGCAAATTACTCTTGAGGTATGCTTGGCGAGCCTTCTCTAGCATTTGATTTTCAAGAGCTCTTCAGTCATGGGGTATCAACAGAATGCTTTTAGGAAGGGGCCTGTGCCCCAGTCGTGGACTTTGAGTCTTCCTCATTGCCTTCTCTTACAGTTATCACCATTGCCTGCTGGTTTACATAGGGGAGGGGGAAATACCTGGCTAAAATTGGGGTTCTGCTAGAGACCTCCCAACCAAAAGTAAGCTCTTGAAGGGCAGAGGCTTTGTCTTTGCTAATGCTGTATTCCCAGAGCCTTGGACAGTGCTTGGCACACACCAAGGTAGGCACCCAGTAAATGTCAAGTGAGTGTTGAATATTGGAGGAAGGGTGGAGGGTGATGGAAGGTGGCTGGTGGATGGGCAGCCCACAGTGTCTGCCACCCTTGGCTAGTAGAGTTGACTTGCTTCAGCAAACTTCCTGTTCATCCTGGCTGGCTCCTCTGATAGATCAGACTATCTGGTAGAATTTGCTGGGAGTTCCAACAACGAGAGGGAAGCATTCTGCCCAAGTCTTTACCCAAGGAACCTATTTATATAATTGTGTCTTAGAGCTTTCCATTTTAGGAAAGGGAATAGATGAAACAGAATAGATAGCAAATGGTGTAGAGAGAGAGAAAAAAGCACACTTTGCAGCTGTGGGAGTGTGCTTCATTCCCGGAGGGAGGGGACCTGGACAGGGTACCACTGTATCTGCTCACAGCAGACCTGATGGAGGGAAGGAAGGCTGCCATCTGAGGGAGGAGCATTCCAGGAATAGAGAACAGCTTGGTGGGTTTGAGGAACAGCAAGGATGTCTTATGATTTGAGTGAGACTAGAGCAACACAAGGGCAAGAGCACCAAGAGGTGAGGCCAGAGGAAGAACAATGAACTGACTGGGAGGACCTGGTGGGCTGTTAGAAGGTTTTGATTCTCTGTGGGATGGAAACAGAGGGTCTGACTTGGGTCTTGGAGATCTTCCTCACCCTGCTTGGGGACTAGGTTGGGATTGGGAGTAAGGGAGGCCTGATAAGAGGCTGTCACAATGATCTAGGCAAGAGATGACCATAGTTTGGACCAGGGTGGTGACGGAGGTGATGGTGGTGGTGAGAAATAGTTGGATTCTGAGTGTGTGTGTGTGTAATACACACATACATTACTTTTTTAAAAGCCTTTTTTTAAATATTGATTTGAGAGAAAGACATCGATTTGTTATTCCAACCAAGTTACCTGGCCAGAGCCACACATACATTACTTTTTAGGTATAACTTACATAGTGAAATGCACAGGCCTAGGGTGTACAATTTGATGAATTTTTACAAACAAATACACTCTGTAACCTGTTCCCCACTCAAGCTATGGAACATTTGCACCTCCTAGAAAGTTTGAGTTACAGATATATTGCTGAGGTAGAATGTGGAGTGTGAGATAAGGGAGGAAGGCTGAAGGGTGACTCCTGTGCTGTCCACTGGGATCAGTAAGACTGTGAAAGGAGCAGCTAGAGCCCAGATTCAATTAGACAGTGAGACCACCACATAGGGCCTTCCCCAAGCACCTGTTTGGTGAGTAGCCTCTCTGCCTTCTCCCTTTAGAAAATGCTAGAGCTCCATTCTAGAGCTTTAAGGAATAGGACAAATACCGTTATTTTTGGCTAGTGACAATTGCCATATATAATTATACTAGGCTACTTTTTATGGTATATGTGTGAATGTGGAGAATGAAGCATATTGTGATTTTGTATTTTTAGTTTGTAAAATGTAAAATTTTTTTATTATAGAAGTAATACCTATTTAATTTAGAAAATTAGAAAATGCAAAAAGGAAAATACATTGTTAAAACTTGTCTTTCAGACCATTTGGAAAAGAATAACTGGTGACTTGGTGCCTTTTTCTAAAAAAACACACACATTTTATTTACTGTACATACCACATGATAAGAGTATCTGAATTTTTTGTTTGTTTAAAAAGTATCTAAATTTTTCAAGACCTTAGCCAAATCCCTGGCACCTCAGCAAATCCAGTGTTTTTATTGTGTAGCCTCCTTCAGGCCTTGCATTGCACATATAACTGGAATAGCTAACATGTTGCCATGCAGTTTCCATTTAATATCATTGGTTTGTTATTTTCTTTTTTTTAAGTTGAGGTATAATTGAAATACATTATATCAGTGTCAAGTGTACAACATAATGATTCAGTATTTCTAAATATTGCAAAATGATTACCAAATATCTAGTTAACATTTGGCACCAAACATAGTTACAAAATTTTTTTTTCTGTGATGAGAACGTTTGCAATTTACCCTCTAAGCTTCTTTCAAATATGCAACACAGTATTAACTATAGTATTATTTTCTTAACTGTGGTTGTTAAGCTAACAGATATCCCTGCCCCACAATGGAAATGTGGTTCTTAATTGCTCTTAATTTTCTAATGGAACTGGGTGGAAGAGATGATTAAATTTATAGAAGTCTATTTTGCAGATCATTTTTGAGGAATATTTATGTTCTGCAAAATTAGAAAAGAGTATGAAGAAACAGATAGTGACTGTTACCAAAACTTGATTATGTGTTGGCAAATGCTGCAGGAGAAGTGATTAAGGTCTATAAATGATATACCTGTCACTCTCTACTTTATTTGGGGGGGAGGGGGGGTGGCGGTTTCATGATTGCTACAGCTTCCTTCCTGTGCTGTGTTTTGAATCTCTCAGCCACCTGACACCTATTAGATGTCATTGTGGTACTGCTTACTTAAGGCTGGAGACGTTTTTGTGGTTGAAAGCAGTAGAGATAATAGCAGCAGGTGGCTCTGTGAGGTGGTTGGTGACATCTGTTTCCCCTCTTCAGGAGATGAGGAGCCTACCTTCCAAAGACTAGGATGCTAGTGACACTGTGAAGGTGTGTTTGAATTTTGGGCCTTTGCTGTGGGCTTTCTCCAGCTATTAACAACAGCAAGTATTTATTAGGTGCTTGCTAAGTGCCAAGCCACAGCTGGAAAAAACTCCATGACTAAAACAGATAAAAATTTCTGAGCTCTTGGAGTTTACATTCTGGTGGGCAGGATGGACAGACATACAATAAAGGAAATTATAAACTAATAAATTGCTAAGAAAAAAATAGATCAGTATTAGAGGGATTGGTTGTGCCAGGTTGGGGAAAGTAACTTTCAAGTAGGATGGTTAGGGTAGGCCTCAGTGAGAGGGGGACATTGAGTGAAGACTAGAAGGGGGCAAGGAAGGAGCCATGGTCTGTACTATCTGGGAGAACTTCCAGCTGAGGAAAGATCCAGGGCAGGACTCTGGGTGGGAGTGTGCCCACTGCAGCCTAGGAACAGAAAGGAGGCCAGGGACTGGACCAGTGATTGGAGAGAAAGGAACCAGGAAATGAGGCCAGAAAAGTCATAGGCAGTGTGGCTGCTGTGCCTAGCCTATTGGCTTCTTCTGACTAGCACATGGCCTTAACTCTGATGGGCAGACAGCCAGTAGAGCAGGTATGGGTGTGCAGATCAGGAGATCTCTGCTGGGAGAAGTTAAGGATGAGAGAGGTCTGGTAGGCTGCTGGATAGAGGAGTTACCTGCATATTTAGAGTACTTAGGTACAAAAGTTTCTCCAGAGAGACTGCTGGTTGTAGAGTATGCATGTTATCACCTGCACAAGAAAAGAATCTGTTTTGTTATGAGAGCCACAGGTGTTTTGATATTTACCTTTATTACCTTAATGTTATCACACACACACATAAATATATATAGTTTTTTAAAAACAGACCATTTGTATATGTGTTTCTCATTGAAGTAATTGTAGATTTACATGCAGTTGAATGAAATAATGAAAGAGAGATCTTTTGTACACTTTGTCCATTTTTTCCCAGTGGTAACATTTTACAAAACTATAGTAAAATACCACATTGACATTGACACAATCCACCTATCTTATTCAGATTTCTCCACTTTTATTTGTACTCATTTGTGTGTATGTGGGTATTTAGTTCTATACAATTTTCTACCTGTCTAGGTCCACGTATTCACCACCACAGTCAAGACACTGAGCAGTTCCAACACCTTCTACAACCACATCCACCTCCCTTCCATGCTCCTCTATCTTATAAATATATGTTTGGTTTGGTTTTGATTAGCATTTTTTTAAGTTATAGTAAAATACATATATCTTAAAATGTATCATCTTAATCTTTTGAGTTAATAATTCAATAATGTTATGTTTATTCACACTGTTGTGCAAAATATCTCCAGAACTTTTCATCTTGCCAAACTGAAACTATATACCAATTAAGCAACAACTCTCCATATTCCCTTCCCCAGCTCCTGGCACCCACTATTGTACTCTCTGTCCCTATGAATTTGACTACTATAGCGACCTCTTATAAGTGGAATCATATAGTATCTGTGCTTTTGTGACTGGCTTATGTCAATTAGCATAATACCTTTAAGGTTCAAGAATTTACTTTCCTTTTTAAGGCTGAATAATATTTCTTTATATGGATATACCAGAACTTGCTTATCTATTCATCCATCAGTGGACACTTTGATTGCTTCTCCCTCTTAGCTATTGTGAATAATGATATTATCAACATGGGTGTACAAGTACGTCTTTGAGACCCTACTTTCAATTCTTTCGAATATATACCCAGAAGTGGAATTGCTGGATCATAGGTAATTCTGTTTTTAATTTTTTGAGGAACCACCATACTGTTTTCCATAATGGCTGCACCATTTTACATTCCTACTAGCAATGGATAAGCCTTCCAATTACTCTGCATCCACCAGTACTTGTTTTCTTTTTTCTTCTTTTGATAGTACCCATCCTAATGGGTGTAAGATAATATCTCATTCTGGTTTTGACTTGAATTTCCTTGGTAGTTAATGATGATGAGCATCTTTTCATATGCATGTTGGCCATTTTATATATCTTCTTTGGAGAAATGTCTAGTCAAGTCCTTTGCCCATTTTTTAATTGACTTTTTTTGTTTGTTTTTTTTGCTATTAAATTTTAGGAGTTCTCTATATGTTCTGGGCATTAATCTCTTCTCAGATGTTTGATTTGCAGATATTTTCTCCCATTCTTTGGGTTGCCTTTATTCTGTTTTAGCATCCTTTGATGGATAAAAGTTTTTAATTTTTAAGATGTTCAGTTTGTCTATTTTTTCTCTTAATGCCTGAGCATTTGGTATCATATGTAAGAAATCTTTGCCAAATCCAATGTTGTGAAGCTTTTCCCTTGTTTTCTTCTAAGAGTTTTATAGTGTTAGGTTTTATATTTGGGTCTTTGATCCATTTTGAGTTAGTTTTTATATATGGTGTTAGGTAAGGGTCCAACTCCATTCTTTTGCATGTGGGTGTTGTTTTCCCAGCACCATTTGTTGAAGAATCTGTCCTTTCCCATTTAATAGTCTTTTTACCCTTGTCAAAAATCACTTGACCACGCGTGCAATTATTTCTGGGCTCTCTATTCTATTGAATTGATCTGTATGTCTGTCTTTGTGCCATGACCACACTGTTTTGATTACTGTAGTTTTGTGGAAAGTTTTGAAATCAAGAAATTTGAGACCTCCATTTTTGTTCTGTTTCAAGATTCTTTTGACTATTCAAGATCCCCTGAGATTGCATGAGTTTTAAGATGGATTTTTCTATTTCTGCAATAAATATCATTGTAGTTTTTATTGGGATTGTGTTAAATCTGTAGCGCTTTGGGTATTAGTAACATCTTAACGATATCAAGCCTTCCAATTCTAGTTTTCAGTGTACAAGTTTTGGCTGCCTTGGTTAAGTTTATTTCTAAGTAATTTTTCTTTTTGATTCTATTTTAAATGGAATTGTTTTCTTAAATTTTTTTTTTTTTTTTTTTTTTACTGTTAGCCTATAGAAGTGCAACTGATGTTTGTTGCATGTGTATCCTTCAACTTTACCAAATTTGTTTATTCTGTGGAATCTTTAGGATTTTCTACATATAAGATCATGTCTTTTGTATCCACCTTATATTTTACTATTGTTTTGTAACTTTTTTCAGTTAATAAATGTTTCAGGTTTTTTCCATGTTTCATTTTAAATTACAAATTTACCAAAACTTGTTAATACCAAGTATTATTGGGCTGTAGAGAAAAGTGTTCCCAGGAGTATGCAACGGGCAAAGGCCTCAGCTCCCCCAAACTTCCATTCCAGGGAAACGTGCTCACGGATGTTCCAGTTGGACCTGCCCTGTGAGCTGTTGAGTGTAAAGGGAGCACAAATCAAAGGTCCTTGGCCATTGAGAGGGCTGGCTACTCTTGTTTGTGCCCTCCCTTCTCTCTTCCCAGCATCCTCTGGACACATTTGGGCCTCCTCCCTGAGTCTTTCAACCCTGGTGTGAGGGAGGATTCCACCTGACTGCATCCCATTGAAACCCAGCTTTCATAATGTATTCTTTATTCCTGCCAGATGAAGAGCATTCATGCTGCAGTCGTCAGGTCAGCAACCCCCAGACAGGTGACCAACTGTTGTGGCTCTGTGGAGAAAGCGACAGCAGGGTACTATGTGTGGACTAAGGACAGGTCCAGGAAGGTGTCTGGGAGGGGTGACCTGGAGGCAGAGCCCCAAGGAGAATGGCTGTGGTGGGTTTGCAGGGAGAACATGCTGGCCATCTTCCAGAGGATATGACATTGCCTGGTGGCTCTAGGGAACAGGGAGTGTGTTAGTTTATCTTTTGTTGCTGTCTCTATACAAAGAAAAACCAAGTGCTAGAGGAAGTTGGGAGCTCATCTTTGTCATTATGCAGTGCCACAGGAAAAGTTCTCTAGTCTAGCCATAAGATCCTTTTCCTCACCTCTCCATCAAAGACCCCTTTGGAAAAAGAGGTCTGTTCCTACTGAGGGAATGTGAGCTATTATTTTCCTTAGGACTGAAAAGCCTAGTGTTGAAAGGAGGTGGGGAGCCAGCACCACCCTGGTGGCTTTGTGCAGGTCCACTATCATATTTCATCTAACCTATGGCACATCACTACAGAAGTTACAGAGTGATAGTTATACCAGTCACCTCTTCCACCAGGGTATGTCCTGATTTCAGAAAGGTCCGCATATGAAACATACATCTTAGAAGCAATGTGACACAGCATCTTAATCTTTCTCATAGTTGCTCGTCAGGGTGAATGTGTCCTCCCATTTTACAGATTAGGGAACTGGAGTTTAGAGAGATTAAATAACTTACCCAAGGCTGTGTCAGGGCTGAGGATTCAACCCAGAAGTGTTTAATGCTAAAACCCGTACCCAACCCTCATCTCTGCTTCCCCTGGAACCTGGAGGCACCCTCCAGCTTAGCAATTCCCTTCCAGGCTTAACAGCCAAAGCCCATGCTCGACATAGTTGTGTGGAGCCAAAATGTGAATCTTACCTTGGCATTTTCCTGGTTAGGAGGTAGCTGTAGAGGAAGGGCTACACTCCCCAGAGGTGCCTTGCCCTGCCCTGCCTGTCTCTCCAGTCTCTTCTCTCCCCACTCTCCTTTACAGTAGCTTGCCAGGCTCATCCTTGAGGCCATGCCTTGTCTCCTCTACCTGAAATTCTCCTCCCTGACTCTTCTGGCTGACTCCTCCTCCTCTGAAGGAAGCTCCAGGCTGAGTTAGGTGGCTTTCTACCTGTGCGGACAAGTGTCACCACACCAGTGAGGTTTCTATGAGGGTCTGCATTCTGGAGCTTCCTGAGGGCAGGGCTGAGCCTTTCTTCTTTTTCTTTTATTTATCTTTTAATTTTAAAAATTGATGGGAGAGAGAGAGAAAGAGAAAAATCAATGGTGAGAGAAACATTAATCGGCTGCCCTCTGCACATACCCCAACCAGATATCGAACCCCCAACCTGGGTATGTGCCCTGACCAGGAACTGAACCTGCTACCTTTCGGTGTACAGGCTGACACTCCAACCAACTGAGCCACACCAGCCACAGCTAAGCCTTCTGTCTTTACTTTCTCACTGCTTAGCCTAGTATCAGGCTCATAGTAGACATCCTTAGAAGTGAATCTGTGTGTGCTTTTGGGGAGTCAGGCTAACCTGTGACTTAGAGGTAAGTGATTTTGGTGTAGTTCTTGAGGGGATATATAATACAGTGTCTCACAGACTTAAGGAATGGTGGAAAGCATCTGAGGGCTAGGTTCCTTTCTGATGGCCTACTCCATACTGATGCTGAGACAGCTAGAACTTTTTTGGTTAAAATGACAAATGCCCAGCTCAGCTTGGCTTAAGTAGAAAAGTGAACGAATTGGCATTTTTGGTTATCTCTTGCATAACAAAGTACCCCAAAACTTGCTGGCTTAAAACAACAACCATTTTATTATCTGTGATACTGAAACTTGGCAGGTCTCAGGAGGGGCAGCTCACCTTGGCTCCTGTGTTGGGTCCTTGAGTCTCACTGTTATCTGGGTTCTTTGCTTATCTCCATGTGACCAATTCTCCCTCCTCTCAGCACAGTGTTCTCAGGGTAGTTGGACTTCTTACATGGCAGTTGGCTTTCTTCAGAAAGCCATTGCTGACCTTTTGTAGGCTTAAGCCTAGAACTAGAGCAGTGTTGCTTCTGTCATATTCTGTTAAAACATGTCACAGTGGCCAGCCCAAATTCAATGGGAGGGAGGCACACGGGCCCACGGGACTGAGGTGTTCAGGGTAATGCTCAGCATAGCAAGTCCAAGGGCCCAGACCAGGTCATCAGGACCCATTGCATGCGTATGCACACACTCTAGCTCTGGCTCTCACTCTGGCTCTTGTTTCCTTATATGCATTTCACCCATTGACTTTGCATCAGTTTCCTCCCAGCAGTGTCATCCTGACCCTCATAGCAGCCCCAGGCATGCCACCTCCCAGCTTCACCTAGAGAGGCAGCAAAGCACAGTATTTAACGCTTTGGGTTCTGGAGCCAGATACCTGGACTCTACCAGGCAGCTCTGTGGCCTTGGACAATTTTTTTAACCTCTGTATGCCTCAGTTTCCCTCTCATGGTAAAATTAGGATGTCAGAAGTATTCACCTCAGCCCTCAGTTACTCAAGAGCATGTCATGGGTGGAGGAGGGGAGGGTCTGGCCTTGAAAAGCAGAGCTCCATGGGACATACCGCAGCATGGTTCTGGCTCTCCTGGAAGGAGTGGCTAGCTGGCACCTTCAAGGGCCAGCCTGCTACAGATTCCCCAGGAGGCCCCGAGTAAAAATCGTAGCACTGATGGGGTCAAGGCTTCCCTGCCACTGTCCTCATTATTCTTAGAGGTATCTGCTCTTTTGAAGTTCACAAGGCTCCTAGTGGTGCTAATTGGTCACTGTCCAAGCCTCAGTCATAGCACTAGGTGTCATGGTCTCTCCATTTCTTACAGCCTTTGGAGCAGCGGCATGTGCACTACTCGAGGCTGGGCCCACAGCCCCAATTGTCCTTTCTTGTTTCTTGAGGCTTTCCTTTGAGGCACTTCTCGCAGCCAGATGGGCAAGAAACCCACAACTGCTTCTCTCCCAGGCCCTCAGCCTATGAGAAAGGGAGGCACATTCTCAACAGCAGCATGTGGGACTCTGGCTTATCACACATGGCAACCACCGAGCCCAGGAAGGGTATGGGTGTGCCAGCATGGGCCTGAGTGCACATGCAGGGAAGGACCAGTTGGAGCACATTCAGTCCTCACCTGTGTTCTCAGCACCTGCCTCTTTTCGCCCACTCTATAGTTTTCTGGAGTCCTTGCTTGAAGATGAAGGTGGGAGTGATCAGGGTCTGCCCTGGCCAGGCTATGGGAGGAGAACTTGCAAGCTGCCTCTTTAGGTCTCTGTCAGTGCATTGCACTGCTGGGTTTGGTTCCTTCAGAGATTATAAAGTACCAAGCTGTGTTGGGGCTTGTCTTATGAACTTTTGGAATGAAAGCTCAGAGCAGACTAGGACTGAAATATCTTTGAGCACATTACAGTATTCCAGGAGTGCGGTCAGCAGCTACTTGGCTGAACTTCACCTGTCACTATAGAACTCTGGCTCTATGTGGCCCTGGAGGTGACCCAAGGGCTCAGGGACTGCTAGCATGGCCAGTTGTGGTAGCCTTTGTTATTTTGGAATTCAGTAAGTACTGAAGATAACATGTGGTGTGATTTTCAGATTTTCCTAGATTTCTACTTGCTCCTAAGACAAAATAGGTATTTATACCTGCTTGCTCGTGGCCTTGCATGGCTGTGTCTCCCACTACCACGTAACGGCCACTAAAAAGGGGTGCACATTTCCCCTTGCCTTGTGGAAGCTCATGCTTGATTAGACTGTAAGGGCATGGCTCTCCAGAAGATGACGAGAGAAGCTGGGTGCTGCCTGGGGCCAATGCTGGCCATTGCCTTTGGGGTACCAGCAATTGATTTTCCACACTTGGATGGGAGCCCTGGCAGGACTTTCAGCCCTTAGGCAGCCACTGCCCACACTTGCCACCTTGTAATTCTAGAGCTGGTAACTCTTGTCCTAGTGTCCATGCCACCTCTCCGTGGGTGACAGAGACAGTGCATCCTTGACTAAGAAACTCTTTGGCAACAGTCCTTTGTATCAGCAATTGCTGGTGCTCAGTTCATTGTCATGCCATCTAAATTTGTCCCTGAACAAGTATTACTAGGCTACCACTCACCAGGCCTGTGCTAGAAGCTGAGGATGTGGTGATGAACTCAACAGCTATTGACATGACACTCTGAGTCTGCAGGCAGACCAGGGAGCTAGACAAAGTCGTCTGGCACAGGCCCCAGGATTACTCCCACTGTCTGCTGGGTTTTGAGTTCTTATGGTGCCTTTGTTAGTCTGACTTACCCAGCTAGCCATCTCGCTTCATGGGCTTCTGGTGTGGTCCTGGGCTCTTACTGGACGCTGTGGGGACTCCAAGAGCTAGTTGCCATAGCTCTTTCCCTAGGAGGGACTGAACATTTATTTGAACATAGAGCACATACCATGGAGGAGGGTGAGCAAGAGGAGATCCCGAGAAGGCAGACTCTCCATTGACTTTGATGCAGCACAAATGTATAGGGGCGAAGCTTTTTGGAAGCAGAAGCATGATGAGAGAAGCGGTGTGTTATGGACAGCCACTGGCCCTACCCAGCTCTCAGACAGACAGAAAAGCCAGAGCATGCTTCCCATGTCAGGCTGATTGATGGGATAGGAAAATGGCTGGATGTGTATAGCCCCTGTGACTCAGAGCTGTTGTCATGATCCTTTACAGACATGCATCCCTGGAAGGTATCAGGCTCTTATCCAGTGGACCTCTGTGAATGCCCAGGTGACCTGTGGGCTCAGTCATTCTAGGGACGAAACGCTTTGTCCCACTTTTAGACTTTCAGCTATTTAATGTCACTTGGAGAGTCTTCTATCAGTTTATACTTTAAAAGTTAATTTACCCTCACAAGTAAGTGGACATTGGTAGTATATTATTTTTTCCTCGGATCTGTGATTAGAGATATTATTTGTATAACCAATATTTTAAAAGTTTGAGTCTGTTGCTGTTCTTCCACGAATAAAAGCCAAAGCAGCCCGACCGGGCGTGGCTCAGCGGTTGAGCATCGGCCTAGGATCCAGGCGATCAGGGTTCAATTCCCGGTCAGGGCACATGCCCGGGTTGTGGGCTCGATCAATGACTCTCTCATCATTGATGTTTCTATCTCTCTCTCTGCCTCTCCTTTCCGCAATCTGAAATCAATAAAGATATATTTTTTAAAAAAATTTTTTTTTTTAATAAAAAAAATTTAAAAATAAATTTAAAAAGCCAAAGCAGATTTTGTGTGTGTGTTTTCTTTGTTTCCAGGAAAGCCAATATTTTCAGTTGATATTCACCCTGACGGGACCAAGTTCGCAACTGGAGGACAAGGTATGTTCACGGAATAATGGGGATGCTTACAGCCCTGTGCCTAGCTTTGCTTCTCCTGGTTACCTACTGAGCTATAGAAAGAATATTTGCTGTTTTCAGTATGGATGTGACTCACTTTAAGTCTAAACAAGTCACGTCAAAATCCTTTTTTTGCACTAGATTGTGCTCTCTATAGAGACAGCAGGTTTCTGGCAGGTTTCTCTTTCTAATTTCTGTTTATTGGGTTAGTATTAAAATCAATTTGCATATCCGAGCCCAAGATTATTGAGCGTGGAGAGTGGCAGGCGGTCCCATAGACAAAGCCCCAGCCTCAGAGGTGAGGGCACTTGGTCCTCATCTTGGCTCTGGCAGTATTTTCTCATCTGAAAGGGGGAGGAGATGGTTAGCCCCCAGGGTCAGTCATGTAGTTATTAGGCCCATTCTCTGGGCTCAGAGCAGTTCAACTGGGTTAGAGGGCAAGTACAAATGCACACACCATTTGAAAATATATGATCCATGGTATTGTCTGTGTGTTTTATCCAGTGTCTTCTGCAGTATTGCAGTAACAGTTCTGTTCAGAAAGACAAAATCACTTTTGAGGACAGGACACCAAGATGTATATAAGGTCACACACAGTAGCATTCCCACAGAGCCCAGTCTCCTGGCAGCTTCACCCCCCGAGCAGGGTCTCCCTCTGGCTGAGGCCTCCCTGGACAAGACTTGGAGAGTGAGTGGCCTCTGTGAGTTCCAGGTCCCCGGGCCAGGTGCTGCAGAGGAGGTTGTCTGAAGCCTTCCTGCTGCGGGGGCTTGCAGGGAAGCCTTGATCTCCTTGAAGCGTGCTGCGGGCTGCACCCAAGAGGTGCCACAGGCGTCACCTAGGACCACTGGACTTAGCTGGGGTAACAGAGTTTTCTCTTCAGCCACAAGAAGAGGCATACCTTCCTGACCTCCTCGGCATAGGACACTCTAGAAGAGCCGATTAGTAAATATTTTACATTTTGGCCAAGAGACAATTGCAAGCATACCTTATAGTAATTTTGACATGTTTATTTCCAAGTGTTTATTGGTTTTTGCCCCTCTGTGACAGAAGGTTAAATGAGGGACTGGACTTTTGTTAGTTATTGGTAATGGAAATCTTAGAATGAGAAATCATTACTGAAATGCATAGATACATTTTTTAGCCCAATACTACATTAGCTTACGACCACAGGAACCCTAAATGCCCTCTTTTGGTTGATCTCTCATCTGTAGATGATGGCAAAGGTCAGGTGAGGTAATAAGCACCTTTTCCAGTGTTTAAGACACATTTCAGACTAGGGTCTCAAAGCACCCATGTGAGAACAGTCATGGACTGCACACAGTCCATGGGAAGGAGGGAAAGCCCTGTACTGTTCTTGGTTGATAGGGAGCCCATGCAAAGACCTGAAAGGGTGCTGGGGCATGGGCTTGTCCAGTCTCATTTACAGATGAGGGGTTTGGGTCCTGGACAGGAATGAGGACCTTTAGGGGCCCCAGGTGGATCTGTGTTAGAGGCAGACCAGAGCTCCGTCCTCCCCTGATTCTACTCCCAAGTTCTTTTCATAAAGTCAGGTTGGCCTCAGCCTCAGCATACTACTAAATCCACACTTTTTGAATCCCCATCAGCACTTGTTTTTCTTCATCGTTTCTGTGGCTTATATTAGTAATTCAAATTCACTCCCCCCCATCTAGTCAGTCATGATTTATGAAAGCTAGGTGAGGACTTTGTCTCATAGTTAATAGTCTGCTCCTTGTGCATTGAATTATCTCTGCCCCTTCATTCCAGGACAGGATTCTGGGAAGGTTGTGATCTGGAATATGTCTCCAGTCCTCCAGGAGGATGACGAGAAGGATGAAAATATTCCCAAGATGCTTTGCCAGATGGACAATCACTTAGGTATTACAGAGTGGCCCTTTGCAGGCTTTTCGTGTTGGCAGAGTGCCCAAGGTTAGCACATGTGTTTGTAATTAGAAAGATAAGGCCCCGTGCGGCGGTAACTCCCCTCGGCCTGCTGTCTGAAGGCACAGATGTTGGCTGCACACCTGGGTGAGTTATTCGGCAGAAGACTCGGCCCGCCCACAGAACCATCTTTGGACAGTCTGCAGGTACCTCTGGTGATTTCCTGCTCATGAGTCGTTACTGCCTGATTCCATGGGGCTTTGGGGCCAGCGACCTGGAAGCAGTAGGGTTCTGGGGAAGGGTGTGTAAAGGACAACCTACCAAATGTCTCAGATTGCCACTGTGTCACTTGGAGGCCCTCTGCCAGGACCCTTTTGGCTGCTGGGCAGTGTTGTGGTTTTCTTTTCTGCGTTAATGCCTTAGTTTCCTGCCCCTGAGCATCAGGGTGACTGTACCTGGCTCTGGTTTCTGACCTAGCTGCTTCCCCTGAGATGCTCTATTAATAGTTACACCCCCTACCTTTGCTCTGTATGTTCTTGCTCTCCCAACATGTCTCCCGGTGTCCTCCAACTTGGAGTGCAAGTCATTCACAAGCCATGTGTGGGCCACAACCTGTATAGTGTCCCTTGTATTGCAGGGCTCCCAAAGGCTGAGCTGTGAGTGCTCCCAGAGGCTCCAGCCCAATGGGTTCCAAGGGAGATTTCTGTTGTTCTCTGTTTATGAGTGCAGAATCAATCCATCTGCAGTACTAATGAGTTTAGAAAATCCGAATTTAATTGCTGACAGGTGGAATAAAGTCAGAGTTTTATACTTTACCAAGCTCCTCCCCTGAAAGTTCTAGAGAAGGTGTCTTGGCCTGTTTAGTACATGCCTTCCTATTAAGAGTTATCCCTATTCAGAAATATGTCTCCGCATTAGACAGCCCTTTTTAAATAATGAGATGTAGCTATTTACCAGCTTTCATGGCAATGAGCCTTCTCCTAGTGACTATGACTACTTCATCCAACACTAACATTTATTTCTCAGGTTATGTAGCCTTTTCCCCTCCAGACTCTGTTCTGGTAATTTGTTATTATAGCACAAGTAGGTTAGTGCTTGAATGGAATTACTCTTCTAGGGCTCTCACAGTAGATGCCTTGAGTAGATCAGATCGATCAGATTTTATAAACCCTTTGCATCTCGCCAAGCTCTTTGTAACACAAATGACTACTGGATTTTCATCACCTTCTTTTTTTTCTTCCCAGCATGTGTGAACTGTGTGCGGTGGTCAAACAGTGGGATGTATTTAGCTTCTGGGGGAGATGACAAACTGATTATGGTGTGGAAGCGGGCTACGTAAGCATCATTTTCCTTCCTTCACGTTTTGTTTTTAGGAGCTTTTTTGCTGGTCTTTATCATAGTCACTTTCTCTACCCTGGCACTGAAGTCCCCAGAGTCCCAAATTCATAAGGAGCAGGAAGCACACATAAACCAGGAGCAGCTGGGGCCTGACCAGGGAGCTGAGAGGCCACCCGCCTCCCTAGTTACCTGCTCAACTGTGCCTCGCAGGGCTGCAGGGTTTACACCTAAAAAGGAAGGGCAAATCCCTTCCAGTACTGACATTGGTGGCTTCTTTGTTTTGTTTTTCAAATGAAATTTCCCGACATGCAATGTGGTTAAAAGTCAAGGTGCTCTGATGGAATCTGGGGCAGGGGTCCAGAGCCTGTACTCTTAGCCATTCACCTCATATTCTGACTGAACCCTGGCCTCTAAGGAGTCCTCACTTGAAAGCCCTTTCTCTGCACTAATAGTGAACTAACCATCACCTAGACAACTCTTCTTTACACCTAGGCAGAGTCTTTCAGAGTGGACTCTGCAAACTCTTCCATAACCAGCTCCCCAGATGACGTGGGCCAGTCAAGCTGGGAGCTCAGACCTACCCCACTGTTCAGCCACAGTGACCCTATGGCCATGGCTTTGAGAGCAGAGGCATGCTGTCCCACTCAGCTGCCTCAGCAAGCTCTTTCTATGGGTTTGTGAAAACTTCTACAGGGTTGAAGGCTTTTAACAGAGGCTCTGCGCTAACTGCGCCAATGCCAGGAGCTAGTACCTATGGTTCGAATACTTTCTCTGCCTCAGGTGTTAAGGCAGAGGCCTTCAATTTATTATTATAAGAGGACTTAAAAAAATACTGTTGATTTTGCTGCTTTAGCCAACATAAATAATATTTAGTGTATAATTTGAAAAACTAAAAAATATAAAAGAAAAATATCATCATCCCACCACCTAAAGGAAGTTGTGGTTAATATTTTGGTGTTTTTTACATGTGTCCTTCTGACCCATTTTCCATACATACATGTAATTTTTTTATTACATAGTGATATATTGTATATGCTGTCCTGTGGCCTGCTTTTTTCACTTAATTATATATTGTGAACATTTCCCCGTGCACTAGATAGTCTTTTACCACAAATTTGTGATGACTGTGTAGTATTTCATGAAATGCAAATAATTTACGTAGTCGGCTCTTGCTATTGAACAGTTCAGTGCTTTCCAGTGTTGTCTGGTTTTGCTTCGTTCTGTGTGCTGCGAGAAGCCATGCTGCAGTGAGCATCTGTGTGGCGCCAGAGCACTCCCGGAGTGCCTGCCTGACTCCTCTTTCGCACAGGTACATCGGCCCCAGCACCGTCTTCGGCTCCAGCGGTAAGCTGGCCAACGTGGAGCAGTGGCGATGTGTCTCCATCCTCCGCAGCCACTCAGGCGGTGAGTGGGGCTGCCCGCTGGGGTGGGCGGCCCCTGCAACTGTCTGAGACCAGCAGCAGTACCTCCACCGCCTCTGCGGACTGTTTTGGTCCTTAAAGAAACTCCACCCCATCACCATTAGTCATACCTTGCCTGTCCCTCAAGGTCTGTGCAGTCATCGTTCCCACTGCCTGCCTCCAGCTGCATTCAGTGCCCCCACTCCTGCCCTCATGGGGTATATGTTTATATCTTTAATGTAGAACTCCCCACGTTCTGCTGTTTATCCTGGTGAACTGAATCACTACCTTCATCAATGGATCACTAAGTCCGTAAGCACACTTTATTTATTCCACAGAAACTAGAACACAGGGGCCCAATGAAAAGTTTTATACTTGACCTTAAGTATATTTGCAAAGTGTTGTAAATAGACTTGGAATGGAAAGACACATTTTGCCAATTTGGACTGAAGAGGAGGAGGGTCAGTCAGTCAATAGCAGTCTAAAACCATGTGCTGTACCCTTAGTTAGGTGCTAGGGATACCAGAGTGAATACAACTTAGTCATACCTCAGAAAACCTGTGGTCTAGCCCAGGAATGGCCTGAATGGTTTCCCAGGTAGGGACGACAGCAGAAGCGAGATAGATTTGCTGTGAATGATGAGTTGGCAGCACTTCACCACTGTTGGATCTTTATATACAAGGCAGGAAGCAGCACAGAGTGGGGCTGGATGCATGTACAGGGACTAAGGTCATGGAAGGCTCATGCTCACTTTTAATGAGGGTGTCCTTAATTGTGGAAGAGACAGGGAGCCATTAAAAGCTTTGAAGCCCAAGAGGGAGATCATTCTGACAGCTGTGGGGAAAAGGAGGTTGTTTCAGTGGCTCAGATGAAAACTTCAAGGGCCTGAACTAGTCCTATGATAATTTAGAGAGGAAGAGATGATTTGGAAATTCTTAGGACAGAGCAAGAGGTGGGATGAAGTAAAGTCCTGGCTGGGTATATGAACAGCCGGTGGCATCCTCTACTGCAACCATAAGAACAATAGTCTTATTAGGATGGACACCAATTTATTGTGGGATATGCTGAGTTTGAGGGGGTTGGGGAGAGAATGTCAAGAGACTGTTGGAATTGAGCCTGGAGCTCTGGGGGAAGATAGGGTAGGAGTGAGAGGTTTGGAAGGCATCAGCTGTAATCCATTGGCAGTATATGCCTGGCAGACACTCTGTCTGCAGACACTTTGAAAGGTGAACAAGCCCACCTCTTGGTAACCAGATTGATTCTAAATTTGTGAAAGCTGACAGTAGCATTGTGTTATTGTGGGGTTTTTTAATATATCTTTATTGATTTAAGAGAGAGGAAAGGAGAGGGAGAGAGAGAGAGAAACATCAATGATGAGAGAGTCATTGATCAAGCCCACAACCCAGGCATGTGCCCTGACTGGGAATCGAACCCTGATTGCCTGGATCCTAGGTCGACACTCAACTGCTGAGCCACGCCCGGCCGGGCATGTGTTATTGTTGATAACAGGAAAAATATGTAACTTACTGTTCACAGCTGCTCACAGTAGAGTCTAGATGGGCTTCTGGAACTTGGCACCTATGTCTATGAGGGTATTCAAGCATGGGGTGAGGCCTCAGTGAGAACTTTTATGGGGGCTCCTAACCTGAGACTCAGACTGAGCCATAGCCTCGACTTTTCTCCTGGCCCAATGCCCCAGGATTCTCCTTTACCAGGCAGGTAGGGTTGCCCACCTTCAACAGGGGTACCTGCTACTTATTATTTAGTGGTCCTGATAGTAGATATGGGTGGAACCATTTAAGAAGAAAATTTGTGAAAAAGAAATAAATGAAAGCACTGGGTCTTTGAAAGCAAAGTGTGAAAAACATATACTTGGCATATTTAATCAGGGAGTAGGAAAGAAAACCTACATGAAATTAGAAGTAAAAGGTCTAGAAAAGCTTTTTTTTTTTTTTTTAACTATATCTTTATTGACATCAGAGAGAGGAAAGGAGAGGGAGAGAGATAGAAACATCAATGATGAGTCATTGATCGGCTTCCTCTTGCACGCCCCTGACTGAGGATCGAGCCCTCAACCCAGGCATGTGCCCTGACCAGGAATCGAACCCCGATCACCTAGGATCCTAGGTTGACGCTCAACTGCTGAGCCACGCCTGGCCAAGTATTTATTAACTTAGCCGTGGCTTGGTGATTTAGTTGGTTGGAGCGTTGTCCCATGCACCAAAAGGTTGAGGTTTCGATTCCTAGTCAAGGTATATACCTAGGTTGTGGGTTTGATCCCTAGTCAGGGCAAGTGCAGGAGGCAACCGGTTGATGTTTCTCTCTCTGTCTCTCTCCCTCCCTCCCTCTCCTCCTTCCTCTCTCTCAAAAAATCAGTAGAACATATCCTTGGGTGAGAATTAAAAAAAAACAACACATTTAACCTAGAGGAAGAATATCATCAAAAAGTGCAAAATGTAGTAAAAAATATATATATTAAAACAAAATACTAAGAGAAATATAATTTTCTAGAAAATACAAGTTTTCAAAATTGATACCATAAGGTTAGGAGAAACTGAACAAAGTAGTAACCAATGAAGAAGTTGGAAACTACCTTCAGAAATGGTTCTGGATCCTAACTTATTTTTGATGCTTTGTTTTAAACTTTTAAGAGCCTGGCCAGGCGTGGCTCAGCGGTTGAGAGTCGACCTAGGATCCAGGCGATAGGGGTTCGATTCCCGGTCAGTGCACATGCCGGGGTTGCGGGCTCAACCAGTGACTCTCTCATCATTGATGTTTCTATCTCTCTCTCTCCCTCTCCCTTCCTCTCTCTGAAATCAATAAAGATATATTTAAAATAAATAAAAAATAAACTTTTAAGAATAATTACTCTGGAACGTAGAAATACTTATTCTTTAAAGGAAGCTCTAACCCTGTTTCCAAACTTAATTAAAATAACAGTGAAATAAAAGCATAGACAAATAAGAATAAAAATAGAAAAATCAGAAACAGCATACTCATAGATTTGATAACATTTGAAAACTAATTCATTTTGACTAAATATGATTTATAATGGAAGAATTTTGTATAAAGGAAATCTGTTAGTATAACAACATACTAAGAGATTAAGTGAGAAAAAGCAGAGTCATTTGATGAGGTGTTCTGAAAGAAATATTAGATAAATCAGCATCATTTCCTAATAAAAATGCTTTTTAAAAAATGACCATAGAAAGTTATTTCCTTAACATGATAGAGTACTTTATCATATCATTTGCAAACCAATGGCAATACTACAAATTCACAATTGAGCCTTGATCCCATTTATATTGAGAAAAGAGGATGGGTGCTATCATTTAATTTGTTACTTTGGAATTTCTGTGACACAATGAAGCAAATCCAAAGGAGGTAAACATACTGGAAAATAAGACAAAAGTGAAATGATATGAGGATGGTCTTGTAAATCAAGAAAACCCAAAGAAATAAAAGCTCTTAGAACTCATAACACATGGAAAACTTCTTGGGACTAATAAAAATGAGTTAATTGAATTGGCCTCATATAAGAAAAATTTTAATCGTTTATCTTTTACTAGTAATATCCTAGTAGAATAATGATAAAAGGAGAACTCTTATACAGTAGGATCAAAAATGGTAAATACTCGGGAGTAATCTTACCAAGAAGTGTATGATATCTCTAAGACTTAAACCACAAACCTTTTTTGAGAGATAAAAACTGACCACTTCATAAATGGAAAGACTAAAATAAAGACATGACTTTTCCCAAATTAGTATTTATTTAACAAATATTATTGAGCACCTTGTATGTTCCAGGTGCTCTTCTACCTTAGGGAGTTTATGTTCTTGTAAGAGAGACAGATAATAAACTAGTTATGTAAGAAACTAGAAGATAAGTGCCATTTCACCCAGGGTTCAGGAGGCCCTTGCTGAGAAAGTGCCATCCAAGGGAGATCAGATGGAGGTGAGAGGATAATTGTGTGGTCTTCCAAAGAATTTTCCAGATAAAGAAAACAGCCAGAGCAACAGCCTTGAAGTGTAGATGTGTGCTTAGTGTGTTCAGGGAAACACGGAGCTAGGCTATAGAGAGTGAAAGCGGTGGGGAGCATGGGTTATGATGAGGGCTCTTCTCTGAGTGAGACAGGAAGGCTAGGCAGGGTTTTGAGCAGAGGAGTGGGGAGGCCTGTGGCAGCTGTATGGAGTTCATATTGTGCGGTCTAAAGGGCAGCACTAGGGAGACCATTGTGGAGGTCACTGACAGTCTAGGTTAGGGACATGGCGGTTTGGACCTAGGTCATATGGAGAAAGTCAGGAGAAGTTGTCAAATGCAGATTTCCTGGTGGGTGGGATATAGGGTATAAGATAAGCAGAGGAATCAGGATGGGACCAGAACATGGTCTGAACAGTGGGAAAGATGCAGTTGCCATTACTTGAGATGGGAGGTGTGGGGGTGGGACAGAACTGTTTGCTGGGGAAAATGTTTAGGAGTTGGGTTTTGGGCATGTTGTTTCATTGCCTAGCAGCAGTGTAAATGGACCTGCTGTGTAGGCATTTGGATATGTGAGTCTTGAGTACAGGGGAGAAGTGTAGGTGGGAACAGAGGCCAAGGATGGAGCCTGGGGCTTGGGGAGATGTAGAACAAGCAAAAGAGGCTGAGACACAGAGGCCACTTAAGATAGTGGAGAGAGCTTTTGAAGGAGAAGGGGGTGAGCAATGTGTCACACATTGCATAAAAGCAAGGGAGGACTGAGGGTTGACCATTGAACCTGACAACATGGAGGTCCCAGGTGGCTTTGGCAAGTGTCGTCATGTTAGTGTAGCTGGGTGAAAGCCTAATTGGAGGGGCTCAAGAGAGACCAAGGAGAGGATACAGCAGGGTTGAACCAGGCTGAGATTTATCAGGTACCTCTGAAGATACAGGAGAAGAGCAGATGGGATGGTGTAGCCAATGGATGGTGGACTCTGAGCTGCATATGGAGACAGATGGTGGAAGGCCTGTAGCATCAGGAGTTGAGAGTGAGCTGTAAGCACCAAATTGATGGTAGAAGCATGGGAGGGATGGAATTGAGAACAGGAAGGGCCTCTGGGCATGACCTTAGGAAGGAATGGCTGCGGTAGTGGTGGAAGCCAAGGTCATTGGAGGAGGAATATAAGGATCCAAGAGCCTTGGATGTTAGAAAAAGTATCCTCGTGGAATCACCAAGAGTGATGGTGGGAGTGGTGGCAGGAATGACAGTGACTAGAAACTTAAATCTTCAGGTGCAAGGAGGGTGTCATGTGCATGCAGATCTGCAATGAGAAGAAAAGGGGATGGTAAAGATTTAAAACAGAAGCTGCAAAACTGGGGTTTAGGGAAAAAATTATGTCACATGCGAATTTACTGCAGATCTCAGCCCTGACTCGAAAGGGCATCTGAAAGGATAAGTAAGGTTGTGGAAGAAGCCATTCAAAGCTACAGTGTTTGTCACAGTGTGAGTTTCTGGGTAAAACAAACAACATTGAAATGTAGGCTGCAGTGTACCTAATGGAGAGCTGGGGTAGAGTAACCGTTAGCAGTTCGTGAGTGAGGGGAAAGTCATTCAGAGCTCACTAGAGCATACACCAAAATAAACTTCAGGTATTAAAGAGGGAAACATTCTAAATAAAGCAGGAGAAAAACAGAATTGAATATGTATCAAAGCTTTAGCAGAGGGAATGTTTTTCAGGGTTAACAGGCAATAAAAGACGTCACAAGGGAGAACAGACTTAACTACATAAATCTCCAGCCAGGGTGGGGACTGTCCAGCCAGCGAAATCATTTGGTCTGGCTCTGCCAAGGCAACCGCAGGTGGGACTCAAAATTCAATAAATAAGACAACTCAAGACAAACATGGAAAACCTTCACTTTCACTACTAACCAAAGGAAATTTTTTTTTTTTTAATATATATTTATTGATTTCAGAGAGAGGAAAGGAGAGGGAGAGAGAGATAGAAACATCAATGATGAGAGAGTCATTGATCGAGCCCGCAACCCGGGCATGTGCCCTGACCGGGAATCGAACCCTGATCTCCTGGATCCTAGGTCGACTCTCAACCGCTGAGCCACGCCCGGCCGGGCCCAAAGTAAATTTTTAAATATAAGAATATATTTAATAAGTTAGAAGGGAAAAGACTGTAATCCTCAAGCTGTTAGGGGTCTTGAAATGGACATTCTGCGTATAGCAGTGTGAAGTCATAGAGGCCTTTGAAAAGCCTTCTGCAGTTTTAAGAGACTCCAAACTTATGAAAATGTTCAGGCCTTCCCAGATTCCCACTTTGGGATATCAGTCTCAAAGAAATGATCCAGGATATGGAGAGTGACACATACCCATGTGCTCATTATCATGAAAAACTGGAACCCAGTCAAAGTTCACTGTTAAATCAGGTCTGTTTATGAGAGTAAATGCTCTCAACAATATAGCGTGCAGAACAAATCAGAAGCCCTGGAGATTACATACACTGTTAGAATATTACATGCAGCATATCTGTGCATATGTGGCATGAAATACAAATGCTAGTACAATGTGGAAAAATTCATCCAGCTATCACTAAAGATTTTTTGAAAACTAGAAAAAAGCACAATAGAAATTTTGAATATTTTGCTCACACTTCTTTAAAAATCCTATAAGGAAGGACTCCATAGCTGATAACTTGCTGCTGTGCTTCTCTTCATCTCACCAGCCGTTCTTCTGTATGAACCTAGCACTGTATCAGGCAGGGAGGTTAGAACAAGCAGTAAGACCGTACCTATCACACCTGCATGGTGAGATGGGTGTTGTCACCATCACGTTGACCTTTATAGATGCATTGGAGTGTGCCTAACATTGCCCTACAGCAGTTTCTCATGTTTAATCATTAACAGCAACCCTCTGAGGGTAGGTGCTTTTTTAAATCCTCATTTTACAGATGTGAAAACTGAGTCACAAAGAAATGAGCATGATTAACTGTGTTTGGGGGTTCAGTAGGGAAGGGGTACTCCTGTCAGGGTCTTAGAGATGAGATCCAATTCATGAGGAAAAGGGTCTGAAGATGACTTTGCACTCATTCAGTTAGCAGCTGTTGAGCTCTGACTGAGTGCCAGGCATTCTGCTAAGTGCAGAACCTATAATGTTCAAAGGGCTGTGTGAGGAAGGCCCAGTTAGAATGGGAGAAGCAAGCTTAGCGGGGTTGAAGAGCAAGCCCCAGGCTACAGGTCCAGTAGGTATCAGAGCCTTGGTTCTAATACATGGGTGCAATGCCACAAGGCACCAAGCTTTCAGTCGTGCCCCTAGTTGCTTTGTCTGTGAAAGGAATAGGGTAGGAGCAGTTAGATCCTTCAGATTTTAGGACCAATTGAAAGACCTTAGTGGGGAAATTTTTCAGATTGTTTACAAAAAGAGGCTAGTTATGATGGTCCCAGGTCATCTCCTCAAACATGACACCAGCTTGCCCAGCTGGCAGACAGGTGGTACTGCGTGCCCCCCTTGCCAAGTCTGCACACCAGGTAAGAGATTCACGCCAGCCCTCTGTCTTCCAGATGTGATGGACGTAGCATGGTCTCCTCATGACGCCTGGCTGGCCTCGTGCAGCGTCGATAACACTGTCGTCATCTGGAATGCAGTGAAGTTCCCAGGTCTGGACCTCCTCTGGCTGGGTGGTGGCAGCAATGCGTTGCTCATCAGCAGTGCTGCCTGGCGGTGTCTGGAGCAGGGTGGGCTCTGTCTCACAGTAGACAGGAATTCGTGTGTCTTGTCAGTAATTCATTTCTTTTTTCTTCATCAGTTATATTTGTTTAAGGTTTTAAAAGAGATTTATGTTAAAGAAAAATAGTAACTGAGTGCTAAACATGGATGTGCCACAAATCATGAGGGTGGTATATTTACAACTGGAATTGGGGACCTTGCCCAGCTGTGCTCAGCTTGCCCTGACACCTGACACCCACACCTGTGCTCTGCCTTCTTGTGCACCCCAGCATCTCCACACGTACCCTCAAGGGTAGCCCTTCCAACACTGGGCTCTGGCCTCAAGGTCAGTTGCCATCTCCTCTGTGACACCCTTGAGTAGATGCGGGCTAACAAATCAGTTTTGCAAAAGATTAATTGTTCTTATGAATGAGTTTAAAGTCATGACAGATGGCATAACCTGTCATAGCACTGCAGTTCATAACTAGTAAGATACTTTTGTTCCTGCTTCATATCTGGAGTATGTTTTCCTCATGGGCTGAAAAGCATCGTCCATGGACTTGATCCAAGTCATTTTCTCCCTATAAGCCACCAGTATGTATGGTGACACAGCCTGGTCACCAAGTGGCAGATTTAGAAGCTGGAGTGACATTTTGGTTGCCGATTTCTAGGAGGTACTGTCTCACACACTTTGTCCTCAGTGGTGACTTACAGAGGACTCAGTGCAGTGCCTAGTCCCCTGAGCTGCCAGGGAGGCTCACATCAGAAATGCCAGTGTCACAGCCCAGGTGAGTGTGGGCTTCTGTTCAGAAAGGCAAAGCACAGGCTAGACCCCCCCCCCCCCAGCTGCAGACAAGATAAGGGAGCAGAATTTGGCTCTGGCCCAATCCTAGGCCCCTGATTGTCTGCCCCTCCATGGGCATATGCAGCCTCAACCCACAAGTGTTAGCTGTGAGTGAAGAGAATTGTGATGCCTGCCTCCTTGGTGCAGTCATTTCTTCAGGTTGGTTTTGCCTTAGTGGAAATCACATTGGGGGGCTCTTCTGCTTGTGCCCAGGGGCAGAGGCTGGCCATAGTGCACTCCTGAAGTCCCTTCTCTTGATTAGCCATTCCACAGCCCATGGATTGTATAGCTCATGTTTCTGTATAGAGTTTTCCCCTTGGTAACACTTTCCCAATCTCTCATTTTTCTTCACAGAAATTCTTGCTACTCTGAGAGGTCATTCTGGCCTGGTAAAGGGGTTGACTTGGGACCCTGTTGGTAAATATATTGCCTCTCAAGCTGATGACCGCAGCCTGAAAGTGTGGAGGACGCTGGACTGGCAGTTGGAGACCAGCATCACCAAGCCTTTTGATGAGGTAACGAGACAGCCTATAGAGCTCGGCCCAGCATCCTTCCTGGCCTCCGTTCACGGAGGAGGAGCTGGCTGGGGCCGGGGCCTTGTGCATGAATGCAGAGTCCGGTGGCCTGAGGAGACTGGTCAGGGTTCTCTGGGGCCGGGACTCTGGCCAGAAGAGTCAGATGATGAAAATCTTTCATTTCTCAGATGCTATCAAATGTCCAGCTTTGGAGTGAAAAGGATTAATAAGTTTTAAAGCTGAGGAGAACCTTAGAGATACCCTCACAACCTTGTGCCACACAGCTGGCTTCCACAGACGTGGATGAAACTGTTTCTCTCCATGTGGCATTTAAATTGCACTGCCCCATGGGATATATGGGAGGACAAGGGGATGGAGGTGGCTCTCTTGTATTTTTTCTGACTGTGCTCTGGCTTTGCTCACTGACTTCCTCCACTGCAGGCCAACTGACTTTCTTGGGTAGAGTTATCAGTACAGTTTGCAAAATGTCTGGAGGTTGGACTGCAGTGGTTTGTGTAATATTTTACTGTCTCTTCTATTTGTGTTCTCACTTTATATAGGATCAGCACTCAAGCTCACCATTATTCATTAGACATTTCTTAAGTAAAGTGGCTTATTCAGACTTTATGAACCTCTTCTCTTTTGCTGGTAGTATCACTAGGCTTCAGGCGGGTATCACAGAGAGGGGTTCTGAGGGTCAGCAGGATTATTTCTCCCTTTCTCTGTTGCAGTAAATGCTCTGCAGACCTCATGTAGTGGAATTCAAAGGTGCTGGCCAGGTAGATTTGACCCATACTGTTGATGGTTAAAATTGATGTCTGTCCTGCAGATCCCCTCAGGGCCTATACCACTGTGCTGTGCTCAGCTCCTGTGGGAGTGTAGTATACTATAGCTGCAAATCTCTTCTGACATAGCCTTTTTAGTTGTGTCCTCTGGAGAGACTAGAGTTACAGCTGTCCGTGTAGCCGGAAGCTTGGGTGCACACTCCACCCTAATACATTTGTAAATCAGAGTTCAACTTTATTTTTGAGGTCAGTTTTGGTCACAAGGTTGGCCTTGATTTCCTTTTAAGCACAGATATTTCTTTCAGTGTGGAGGGACAACCCATGTGTTGCGGCTCAGCTGGTCACCTGATGGGCATTACCTGGTGTCTGCCCATGCCATGAACAACTCTGGCCCCACCGCCCAGATCATTGAACGGGAGGGCTGGAAAACCAACATGGACTTTGTCGGACACCGAAAAGCTGTGACCGTTGTGGTGAGTGTGCTCAGAGTGGAACCCTCAGAGTCTGGGCAGTGCTGTGCTCACCAAGGCTGGGTCATGTGTGGGACTGAGATCGTGGGCTCCAAGATTCAGCACATGTCATGTTCTTGTTTCATTTTAAATACTTATGTTTCAATGTTTAGAAATTAAATTTACAAAATAGAATACATACTCATGTGTTTTATTGGCAAGCTTTAACATGATGAATATCACCAAAACCAGCCTTTGATTAGTAACACTAGCTCTGCACTAGCCTTTTTACACATCCGGATCTGTTCATGGCTCAAGCATGGTGGTCCTGACAAGTGCCTCGCTCACCAGGCCCTGGAGGACACGTGTGCTTGTCCTGGAGCCCCAGCAATGGCCAGTTGTAGCTTCAAGGCTATGCTTTGGATCACTGGAGTGCTTGTCTGAGTCCAGAGCTGTCCACCCAATCTTGATGTGGAGCGGAGAAGGGTGCCAGGCTATGTGGGCTGCTGTTACTCTCTCAGGCTTCAGAGCGTCTCAGCCACTCCTTTCATGCTTTTGGATGACTTTCATTGAAGAGTGTCTTGAGAGTGCCCAAGGCAAACAGCCTGTGAGTGTTGAGGATTTCCTCGACACTGGGCACCACAATAAAGTCAATAGAGTGACGGGCTAAGGCTGATGGAAGTGAAGGATCACCCAGGCCCCTGATCTCAGTTTTTTTATTTATCATAATCAGCTTCTCCGTCCCATTGTTTAAGTTGGTAATAAATATCATATATTATGACTTAAATTTATACAAATAAAATACCACTGCTTTAATTTTTTGTGTTGGAGCCCATGTAAGATTTTGTTTGAAACCAGGACCATGTTGTTAAAATGTTTGAAAGTCACTGCTTCGTAGTTAGCATCGTGCTTCCACATGACTCTCTCTAGTGATCCTCATAGAGCAGCTCTGTGAGATGGTTGTGAAGATTCAGACCCAGGATACATGCCTCGGGGTTCCATGTTCTCCAGTCTCTGTGCACCCCTGGCTATTCTTGCCTGCCCTCTGGGATTAGAACCCTTCTGGACCACCTAACACCCTTTTCAGTTCACCTGGCTTGTGGATTTCAACTCTGAGTCTAGAGCTCCCAACCCTTTACAATCCAGGAAAGCAGCAAGGACTTTAGTGTGTGCTTCCAGCCTTTCCAAAAATGATGCCCAGGTTATACTGGTGTAGCCACTGAGCTGACCTTAGCCTGACGTAGCATCATCCCTGTTCATAGCCATTGTCCCTGTCCATAACCATCATCTCTGTTTGTGAAATCAGTTGCCATAAGACAGTATTGACTGATCAAGAAATAAAGTGAGGGGAGAGGAATACTGGAGTAGCCTCCCCTCAGGACCTTGTTCCTAAAGCCCAGGTCCTACAGCTGGCCCTGCCCAGGCCAGGAGAGATTCAGTATCTCCCCTGCCATTGACCTGACTGTAGGTCCCAGACTGGAGAGTTGGTAGAGCCTGTTTCAAATCCTCTTTCACCACTTATTTGGTGACTCAGCGCATGTTGTCTTGCCTCTCTGAATCTCACTTCAGCCTCAGCAAAATGCCTCCTAGGTAGCTGTGAAGATCAGGTAACATTTGTTCAGTGCCTGAGGCTGGGGAAGATGTCCATGTGGGGCTCCCACCGGTGGGCTACAATTGTGGTATATTTGTAATACTTGGCATGGGGTACATGCTTGATGCTTGATCAATTATTGTAGCATTTGTTATTTGACTTCAGAAATTCAACCCAAAAATCTTCAAAAAGAAGCAGAAGAATGGGAGTTCTGCGAAGCCCAGCTGCCCATACTGTTGCTGTGCTGTTGGCAGCAAGGACCGCTCTCTCTCTGTCTGGGTGAGCCCCCCATGATGAGCTCTTGCTCTCCTGAAGGGTGACGGGAGACAGGGCTGGTGAAAGTTTGGAGGCTGGAGGCCTAGAAGAAAAGGGACCCCTGCTTCCACCCTGTGTGGGGGTCACACCCTCCTATTACCCCTGAAGGAAGCACTGGAGACCGGGCCTCAGCCCAGCCAGGGCAGCTCTTATGTCCAGACTCAGGGAACACCCATAGTGGTTGGTGCCATATTTGGCATGTTGTGTTTGCTTCATTTTAAAAACCCTGTATCGACATATAACCTACAAGAAGTATACAGCCTGGTGCATTGTCCTAACATGTTTACACATGTAACTGCCACCTCAGAACGTTCCCTGTCCCTGCCCAGTCAGCACCCCATCCCCCAAACCCCACTCTGCCAAGGCAACCACTCTAATGACGCCTGTCACATGGATGAGTTTTGCCTGTTCTTAAACTTTATTTAAATGGAGTTGTGCAGTGTTTACTTTTTCTTGTGTTGCTTTCACTCAGCACAGTGTTGTTGGGGTTCATGTTATTACATTTAACAATAGTTTATTCCTTGTTATTGATTTCCCCATAAGCAGAGTGGATTTGAAGTTGTAGGTTTGAAGGCGATCCTCTGGCTGCATTTATTGTCGTTTGTCACAGAGAAATTGATTGCTGTGTACACTGTGATTTTTTCAGGCCCAGTATTCATGTTACATCCATTCCAGAACCTGAACCCTAGTGCCATCATAGGCAGTTCCAGGCATGTCGTCCTGGGCTTCTCCTGGCCTGGGGCTCCATTCATGGTGCTTTGACCAAAACATCACTGATCGTGTGCTCATGTTTCTTATAAAATTGAGGTCAGTTGCTCACACAGGTCCAGATTTCTGAGGGGTCTGTAGACACATTTTTGGGAGGAGGGGCAGGGCTCTTTTTTCTGAAAGTGCAGTTAGAGTAGGGACAAGATTCTTCGTGTGGATTCCAGGTAGCTCAGATTCTAGCCCTCTCCTCAGGACTAGGTTGCTGAAGCAACTCCTTTTCCGCAAAAACAGTCCCAGCCCCCTGGTAGCTTCCACAGTACCTAGTGGGAGCCCTGCAGAAGGGTGTTCCCACCCAGCCTGTGGCCCCAGGACCTGTCAGCAGGAAGTCAGACACTAGTGTATGAGAGATGGATCTCACTGAAACTGTGGGAACATGCAGACTGTGCAGGGCCCAACATTAGAGTGATTAGATAATGAACATGCACTTATGAATGTTATGCAGTTATCAAAAACAGATTTTACAGGATATTTAATGACATGCTCAGTAGGTATTAAATGAACAAGCAGGCACAACCATGTGCCTTATTTTGTCAACCAGAAGAATATAACTCATCCAAGCATTAATAGTGGTTAACTTTGGATCTGAACTAAGACAACATAAACTGTTTCTGTGTGTTCCTGGACTGTCCACACACAGTGTAGAATGAGCCTGTGTGACATATGTGCCAGTTACACCAAGCCTCATACAAATGTGTACCAGAATTCCTTGGGCCCAGAGACAATGTACTGGGTTTTCTCCAGGGCTATTTTCCTGTCTTGGGAGCTGCCTTTGCTGCCTCATCCTGCCAAGGCTTTGGCATGCCATCCCCTGCTTGGCAGACCCTCTCTGCTCAGGTCCTGGCCCTTCCAGAGCCCCCTACTCCGTTGTCGGTTGTCCGTGTATGAAGTCATCTACCCCACCAGATCACAATGAGCCCTTCAGACAGGGGCTACTCTAGTTTGCATATTTCAGCAAGCCTTGTTTTCTGCAGTTTGGGATCTTGGTGGTTGCTGTTTGAAATTCTGACCAAGGCTTCTAGGACTGGTAGTGTTAACTAAGCTGACTGAACTAAAAGTGATTTTCATTCATTTTGTTAACCTTTGCTGCTGCTTTCTTTCCAGCTCACATGTCTGAAACGTCCTTTGGTTGTCATCCATGAGCTGTTTGACAAATCCATCATGGATATTTCCTGGTAAGATGGATTCCTATAATGATGCGCAGGCTAGGAAAGGAGAAGCCACACACTGGGACACGAGACCCCTGGGTGTGATTAGGGTCAGGTTAGCCAGGGACCCAACCACAGCCACCCCAGGTTTTGCCAGTGGAGCAGACAGACCCCAGGGTACTATTTGCACATGATTCAAGAAAGAGCAGCTTTGTCCTGCTTTTGGGAGAGTGTCTGCTGCTGTGCTACTTGCTCTTTTGGGATTTGCCCCTGGAAAATTCCTTCTACAACAGACTGGTATTTAGGAAAAGGAGAATGCTGTGATCCTGGTTCCACTTCACTCTGTCCTTGGGTGAACCAGATTAGCATAGGTGTGGAGACACATTCTGCCTCTTAGTGACCTCGTTTAGATTTATACTCCCCCACGTGGTTTTTTTTAATGGTTTCAAAAGTAAGATAAATAAAAATTAAATTCTTACCAAACGTGTGATGAGAGATACTTTGTGCATGTGCTTAGAACTAAAGGGTGCCAGAACCTTCTGAGACTGTTGTCCACCCTATCCCTATGCCCACAAGGCCACAAAAGGGAATCAGAGATTCTCAGCATCTTCCTAGAGCCTTGCCCTGCTATCCTCCCCCACCAACCACTGAAGCACACATGGGCACCACAGGACTTGCTCTCAGGCTGCTAATGGTCATCTCTTTCAGGACTCTGAACGGGCTGGGCATCCTGGTGTGCTCCATGGATGGCTCTGTGGCATTCCTAGATTTCTCCCAGGATGAGCTTGGAGACCCTCTGAGTGAGGAGGAGAAGGTAGGAGAATGACACGCTGCCAGCTATTGACCCATGTGCTGCATGTGCTCTGGGGCCACAGAAATGGCCCTGATAGCTCTGAGAGGCCCCTTCAACTGGACCCTCTTCTTGTGACATACACAGATACATTGTTTCTTAACATATTATTGGGTGTTCGTCTTATAGATTGTAATCCTTGTCTTCTTTAGAAAATAAGTTAATTTAAAAATGAGTCTCTGTTCATGTCAGAAATCAGTTCAGGAGTGATTTTGGGCACCTCATCCTGAACTGATAATTAGCCACTCACTGTGAGGTTTCACCCTGAGAGGGAACCGGAGAGAGAGATCCCAAGGGTCCCTACTCACATCACTGTCCCCACTGTCTTGTACCGACACAGTTGCCATGGAACAGCAACTAAATAGTAATATTGACCATTTCTCAGCACTTATTATATACCAGATTCTGGACCATATGTTTGCACATGTTATGTCATTTAAAATACACAAAACACTTTAAGGTAGGGCTTACTCGTTTCATCAGTGAGGTAACTAAGCCATGGAAAATAGTATGGCCCTTTGCCGAGACCCTGTGTGACCTTTTGATGCAAGAACAGAAGCCTGACCCAGACCTGCTGCCTTTGTGCCTTCCTGTGCTCTGTCCAGGACAATGTGGCCTGTGAGCCCTTCCTCAATGGCTTCAGGAAAGGCTCTTCTCTAACTACTGTAGACTTAGAACCAGTGTTTCTATAAATGGGCCTTTACCGGTACTGGTTTGTCTGAAAGGAGCCCTGTGAAAGCTCAGCAGGTGGGCAGCACTCCCCTCGGTGATTCCATTGCTAGTGGAAGCTCCCTCTTGAGCTACTGTGGGGACCTCCCCCAACTATGATGTAAACCTTTTGGTGGTAGGAGTCTGACTTGTTGACAGCACCTAGAATAGGACCTGGCACCCTGGAAGTCTCTTGTCAATGAAAGGATGAGTGTCTTACCATCAGGTCTTCTTTCCACCTTTTCGCTGTCATCAGGTAAACTGGGGTCTGCTGTGCACTTTTGTAATAACCTATATAGCTTACCATTTCCCAGATGACAGGCAGGGACCCCATGTATGAAGAACACTAGGGAAACATTGGCCAAACTCTGAATTCTGCCTCGAGGTTCCAAGGGAGTGATTCAGGGGAGAGGGGACAGGAGCCAGGGTAGTAAGGGAGGGAGATTCCTGGCCACATATAGGCATAGCGGACCCTGCAGAAGTGGGTTCCATGGCGCCACTTCCCTGCCCAACATCCTGTTCTGTGAGGCAGATGTCCTCCTGACCTTTACATTGATCATAGCACATCCTTATGTGAATCTGTTCTTTCTTGCACCAGTCACTCCAGTGTTCTGGGGACATCATCCCTGCCCTTGTGGGGTCCTGTCTGGTTTGTTGTGGCATGGGACTAACGAGACTTGGGAACATAGAGAGAGATGCCCTGCTCAGAAGGATCAGGACATCAGGGACAGAGAAGGATTTCCCTAGGTTTGCTATGCCAAGCCTTCCCTTGTTCTTAGAAACACTGTAAGCAGCCCATGACGACTTCCAACCACATGGAGCTGATGGCTGCAGATAAGAGCAGTAAAAGTAGACTCTGGTTTCAGTATCTGTTTCCCAAAGAGTGTTTGGGGTCCTTGGAGTGATTTAAGAGGCTTAAGTTAGCAATTTGAGTGTCTTAACTTCAGTTTAACAAACATTTGCCATTTGTTCTGCATCAGACATGTCATAGGTGTTTTCTAGTGGATATGCATTCACTTTCATCCCCAGCTATAGATAACACAGAAGGCTATAAACATCTAGGGAAGATACAAGACTACCCCAGAGTCATCTAATTGGTAACAGGCAGAATAGGGTGGGAGGCAATGAAGAGCTGGCATCTGGTTCTCTGGGAGCCCTGCTCAGGGTCCTTTCTGCTCTCAGAGCCAGGAAAGCCAACATGCAGCTCACCCTGGTGGGCTGCATCTATCACTTGGCTGCTCACAGCTGGTTTATTGTACTTTTCTCAACTTCTCTAGAGCCACATTCACCAATCCACCTATGGCAAAAGCTTGGCTATCATGACCGAGGCCCAGCTCTCTACAGCTGTCATCGAGAACCCTGAGATGCTCAAGTACCAGCGGAGGCAGCAACAGCAGCAGCTGGACCAGAAGAGTGTGGTGGCCAGAGAGACAGGCTCAGCTGCCTCAGTCGCTGGTGTCGTCAATGGGGAGAGTCTGGAAGACATCAGAAAGGTTAGGGCTTGACCCAGTGGCACTGAGAAAACAGCACATGCCCAGGGACAGAGCAAGGGGAACAGGCAGTCTGGAGAGGGCACACACACGAGTGGTGGGGAGCTGGGTGTGTGCTGCATCTGGTGTAGGACCCAGGGGTAAGCCAGCTTGGGCCCACTTGGCCCATTACCCTCAACTGCATAAGGTAATAGTGGGGCTTAATCCACCTTTATCAAAGGCCTTTTTGCCCCAAGAAGCTCTAGAGGAGTCATTTCTTACAGGAATTTGGCCTTTCTAGGAAATTCTCTATACTATTAGTCCTTGAATAATGTCACTTTGTCATTAAAACATTGATGAAAAAATTAAAAATTGATTCTTGGCTGGGGCCACTGTCTGTTGGCATGTTTTCCCCATGTTTTCTCCCATATCCCAAAGATGTGCATGATAGGTTTACTGTCCAGGGTGTGCCCTGAGCTGCTGGGATAGGTGCCAGCCACCCGGGACTGGAATAAATAGGTCAGAAAATAATCATCTTACTTGTTTTTAATTAATCTTCCTTAAACGTATGTATAGCTCACCTATATTTCAATGTTTAATATTAGAAGTATTTTGTGTCTTTATTTAGAAGTTTGGTGGTTTTTTGTGAACAGAAATATGTTGTATGAACTTAACTCTTGTTTATATCAATTAGCCTATGGGAAAATTGGTTTCCTTATATGTTGTTCCACTTTAAGTCCCAGTTTCCAAGACCCTGTCGATGACATTAAGTGAGGATTTACTGTACTGAGAACATTAGGCTTCAGTCTCTGCCCTTAGGAGACATCTGTGGGCTCTCCTTTCTTCTCACTGAGGGTGGAGGGTAGAGATAGGGCGGGAACAGAGCAGGAAGGTTAGAATTACCTAGGATGCTTAAACCACCTCAGGAGTTTATGAAGGGTGATGAACCTCCCCAGGTGATTCAGATACAATGTGTGACCCTTGGTTATTAGCCTTTAGTGGAAGAAAGTTTGCAAACCACAGCTTAGAGGCAAGAATGTGGCTCGTGGGTGCAGGTCTCATCTGTTAGTTCCCTTCTTGATCCCCATAGCCTCACTTTATCCTGGAATCTGGCCAGGCTGTATATTGGTGATGGAGAGGAAGGGGCTAGAGCTGGTTCAGCTGGGAGTTTTTTCTGCCCTTTCTCGTATACTGTGCAGGAAGTAGAGCGCATACCCTGATAAAAACGTTTGTTCTTTGATTGGGTGGCTTAGTTTAGTTGGATCAAAAGTCTATAGATAGGGAAGTTAGAATACATTTCCTTAGAAACCTTCTTATTTGATAATTAGAGATGATGGCATAACTTTTCCATTCACTTATATCACTCTACTTTGCCAGAATCTTTTGAAGAAACAAGTTGAGACTCGGACGGCAGATGGTCGGAGAAGAATCACACCTCTCTGCATAGCACAGCTGGACACCGGGTACTCATTCATTCACCCAGCTTTCTGTGGCCTTATTTGGGAGATCTTACTCTCACCTTTCACCAGTTAACACGTTCATAATCAGGGTCTTCACAGGCTCTTGGGCAGATCTGACCCATAGAATCTGGAAGTGAGGGAATTGAGCCCAGCCTCCCACTAGCTTCAAAGTCCAGTGCTCCCCATAGAGCCCTTATGCAAACTTATCTCATGCTGAAGGTGGGCTGGGAGGAGCCTGTGACAGGCCAGCGGCCAAGAGCACCCTCACAGGGCCAGCGTGTCTACACAGCCAGCCCTGCTTCATTCTTGGCACAGCATTGGAAGACACAAGGTAGAGAAGTTGGACTGATTTTTTTTTCTGTTTCTTTTTCCCCTTGTATAGCTGCCATTTTTTATTGTTGAAAATAGTAAAAGCCCAAAGAAAGACATAAACATTACCCGTAATTCAGTCTCTCAGATATAATCAGTGTTAACATTTTGGTATCTGCATCTCCAGTCTCCCTTCCCGACTTGTTCCTATATCTTGACCTTGCCTCCATTTTAATAAATAGTCCTCTGAAGTGTCGGCTTGCTGATTTTCCAGGTTCCCATCCTGTGAATGCACCATGATTTATTTAACCAGCCCCTTAACTGTGGGTTTGTAGTTTGTTTTGTAAGTGAATCTCTGAGCACACTTGTGACTGTTACTTCAGGCTACTTCCCAGAAGTGGAATTGTTGGGTGGAGAGTGGGACTCTGAGGCACATTTCCCTAAGAAGGCAGAGAGGGGGAAAGTGGACTCAGTCACCATTTGCTCTGTTTCAGCATCTATAGCCAAGCTTGCTTTAGTATGGGTCATTCTCCCCCAAACAGTATATGTTTCAAAGAATCATAAAGCGCTGTGTGAAAGAAATAGATTCCCTCTCCTGTCAGGGTGATTCACTCTGGGTCATACTCATGCAGTCAGTCTGCTCAGGGCGACCACACACAGTAGTCCTCTGCACTTCGCAGTTGCTCATCCATAAGCTGTTCCAAATCTTCTTAGAAGTCTAAAGTCATATGATGTGCCAATTGACCCCCTCATGTTAGGTGTTTGGGCACTGAGGCCCTGGAGGGCAAAGATTTGACCAGCTGGAGCCAGTACCAGTTTCCTGGCTCCTCCCAGAGAGTGGTTTTCCTTTGATCAAGCCTTTTTCCCCTTTGTGAACCTGTAGGGCGTAATGCCACTGCTGCCTACCTTTTTTTAGGACCAAATCAGACCAAGTATGTGACACTGCAGGACTTGTGAGAGTGAGGGTCGTGGAAGTGGTGAGGGTGGTGGTGGTGGCACTTTTGTTCTGCAGATCCCTCCAGGCCTCACCTAGTGAGGAGGCAGAGGGAGTAGATGGCTTCCTGCCTGGACTTGAGTGAGCTTTCTGCCATAGGGCTCATTTTCTGGCACCAGAACTTGATTCTCTTGGTCTCCAAGGCTTTTTGGCCCTTCTGATACCCATGTTAAAACAAGTAGCAACAGAATGGCTAATTATTAGCTTAGCTAATCAAGAAAGAAAAGGTAAAGCACAAATATTTAAAGTAGAAATAAGTGGGAAATAACTACAGATAAAAAATAAATCAAAAGGATGAAAGGCTTGTTTGCTGAACTCTGTGCAAATAAATTTGAAAGTGGATGGTTTTTGAGGAAAATAAAATTAGCAAACTGAAAAAATCTGTACAGATGAATTATTATAGAAGAAATAGAGGACACTGTCCCAAAGTTAATCTGCCAAAAGCCACCAGACTAAGAAGGCTTCACAGGGAAATTCTAAGATTTTTAAGGAACAGATTATTCTAATACTATTGAAAATATTCTAGTGCATAGAAAAGGAAAGAAAGCTTACAAAATCTTTTTATTTTTATGTTTTAACTTATCTTTATTGTTGAAAGTATTACAAATGTCCCCTTTTTTCCTCCATTGATCCCCTCCACCCTGCACACCACCACCCCGCCACCCCAGGTCTTCACCATACTATTGTCTGTGGCCATGGGTTATGCATATATACATATAAGTTCTTAGGTTAATCTCTTCCCACCCACTCCCACCTTCCCTCTGAGATTCGTCAGTCTGTTCCATGCTTCTATGTCTCTGGATCTGTTTTGTTCATCGGTTTATTTTGTTCATTAGATTCCACAGATGAGTAAGATCATGTGAAACTTGTCTTTCTCTTACTGGCTTATTTCGCTTAGCATAATACTCTCCAGTTCTCACCATGCTGTCTCAAAGGGTAAGGGATCCTTCGTTTTTACAGCTGCATAGTATTCCAGGGTGTAAATGTCTGAGAAGATGCTTAATATGATTTTAATCTTATTGTACTTGTAGAGACTTGTTTTGTGTCCTAACATGTGGTTGAGAATGTCCCATGTGCACTTGAGGAGAATGTATATTCTGCAGCTTTGGGGTGAAATGTTCTGTAATCTGATCAAGTGTGTCATTTAGAGTCACTGTTTCCTTGATTTTTTTTGTCTGGAAGATCTATCCAGTAGAGTCACTGGGGTGTTAAAGTCCTCTACCATGATTGTGTTGCTTTCAATCTCTCCCTTAAAGTCCTCCAGAAGTTTTTGTTGTTTTTTCTTTTTTCAGCCTATATGAGCCTTTTGTTCTGAGTTGGGTCTCTTGTAGACAGCATATATTTGGGTCTTGTTTTCTTATCCATTCAGCTACCCTATATCTTTTGATTGGGGCATTTAATCCATTTATACTTAAGGTTATTATTGATAGGTACTTATTGCCATTTTATTTCTTTATGCCTATGTTTCTCATTCTCTCTTTTTCAACTTCTTATTACAGCAGTCCCTTTAACATTTCCTGCAGTGCTGGTTTGGTGGTGATAAACTCTTTTAGCCTTTTTTTTGTCTGGAAAGCTCTTTATTTCACCATCTATTTTAAATGATAGCCTTTTGGATAGAGTATTCTTGGTTTCAGATCCTTGCTTTTTATTACCTTGAATACTTCATGCCATTTCCTTCTGACCTGTAGAGTTTCTGATGATAAATCAGCTGACAGCTTTATGGGAGTTCCTTCATAGGTAACAGATTGCTTTTCTCTTGCCACCTATAAGATTCTCTCTTTGTCTTGAATTTTGGGCATTTTAATTATTTTTGTGTCTGGGCATGGGCCTCTTTGGGTTCTTCTTGTTTGTGACTTTGTGTGCTTCCTGAACTTGTATGGCTTTTCCCTTCACCAGGTTAGGGAAGTTTTCTGCCATTATTTCTTCAAACAGGTTCTCTAACCCTTGCTTACTTTCTACCTCCTCTGGCACTCCTGTGATGTGCATATTATTACGTTTCACGTTGTCCCAGAGCTTCCTTAAACTCTCCTGTTTTTTAATTGTTTTTTCTTTTTGGTTCTCTGATTGAGTGATTTTTTTTTTTACTCTATCTTCTAATTCGCTGATCCGATCCTCAGCTTCCCCTAATCTCCTGTTTATTCCTTCCAGTGTTTTATATTTTTACTGTCATTCTTAATTTCCTTCATAGTTTCCATTTCTTTTCTCATGCTATTGAACATCCTTATTATCAGTATTCTGAACTCTATATCTGATAGATTGCTTATCTCCATTTCATTTAGCTCTTCTTCTGCAGAAGTCTTTCATTTGGGGCTTATTTTTTTGTCTCCCCATTTTGGCTGTCTGTTTGGATTTCTTTCTATGTATTAGGTAGATCTCCTAGGACTCACATCTTTTGGATAGTCTCTGGTGCAGGCCAGTGTCAGATGCTGTTTATGACTGGCCTTTAATACCCTGTTTGAAGCTTTCCATGCTCCACAGCTTGTGGCTCCTCTGCTAGGGGCTGAGTGCATTTGGAAAGGACCAAGATGCACACCAAGGTCTGCTTTCCCAAACCCTGGGTCCAGGAGCAAATCAGGCAAAAACACAAAGCACCCAGAGGCTGATTGTTATTCAGTCCCTTAATGAGCCTCAGGCTGTAGAAACTCCACAGGATGGGATGAGAGGTTTTCCAACAGGCCAAGGCAGTTGCTTCCCCCCAGACAAAAGCTGTTTGCATGGTAAATGTCTGCCTGAGAAAGATGTCCTCTGCCATATTGGGGAATGACTAAGCACAGGAATCCAGATGGCTGCTCTCTGTGCTCTATCCCCAGAGCCAGCACCCCTAGCTTCTCCTCACACAGCTCTAGTCCACTCTGCCCTCCACCAGAGCCCAAGGTGAGTGGCTGCACATGAAACTTTGTGCGTTGGCCTTTTAAGACGATACCTGCATTTCCAGCCGTCTCTCCCTGGCAGACAGAAACCCGGCTGCTTTTCACAGCCAGATGTTATGTGGGCACCTTTCTCAGCTCTGGTGCTCTGGGCTGAGAAGCCCAGCTTGGGGTTAGGCTCCAAAGTTCTCAATGGGAACCCCCCCACAGCTGAGATATCCCTCAGGAACTTCAGCTGCTGCCTGTGGGAACCCAGCCAGCCCTCTCGTGCCTCCACATTTCCTACCAGTCTTTACGTGGTTTCCTCTTTATGTCCTTGATTATTAGGGTGCTCTTCAGTTAGTCTTCAGTTGATTATTCAGGATGATTTTTCTATATTTTAGTTGTCATTCCAGTTTGGTCCTGGGAGAGTTTCAGTGTAGCTTCCACTCAATCCGCCTCTCTCATCATTGATGTTTCTGTCTCTCTCTCCCTCTCCCTTCCTCTCTCTGAAATCAATAAAGGTATATTTTAAAGAATAATAATAATAACATGGGAGTGGCAAGGAAAATTACACAACAAAGAGTTAAAACACAATATTCTTGGGAAAACATTTTCTGCTCATGTAAGGAATTATTTTATATGTAAGTAGTCTTAAAATCGACAATGAAGACCAATAACCAAATGGAACAGTAAACAAAGAGTATGAACAAACGTTTCACAAGAAATCAGATGTTTCTATATGAAAAAATTTCAATCTTACATAAAAATAATTGCAAATTAAAACTATAGTAAGATACTATTTTTTATCTATCAGTATCAAGTATCAAGAAATTTGATAACAATTGTTGGTGAGGGTTATAGTCACTCTAATACACAGGTTGCACTTTAAACCTCTAAGGAGGGTACGTCAAAAGTCATTAATGAACATTTCATTCGCTGCTGCAATTCCACTTCTAGGAATTTATCTCATGTAAAGTGTGAAACAGGTGTGATGACAGTTATAAGACTGGGCTTTTTTGAGCAGCTACTATGTATTCTACATGTTTGCTACACTAACAAGTTTAGTCCTGACAGCAACCTCATGGGGAGGGTCCTGTCACTTTCTTTTTTGCAGATAGGAACCTGAATCACAGAGTGGTTGAAGTACCCAAGGTCCCAGAGCTGGTGCATGGCAGAGAGGTGAAACCTGGCTGGTTTGGCCCAGGGCCCTCAGTGTTAACACTGCAGTATCTTGCCCCCTGTTGCAAGATACTATCTTGCAGCAGTGTCCATTACTGAACAGGCTGGGAGACAGCTCAGCCTGGTTGTTCCACAGTAGAGACTGGTTAGGTAAATTATGGTGCATACATATAACCCATAATGAAAGGGAGGCCTGCTCTATATGCTATATTTCATTAGTTCTGAGACACATGTTTGCACATTTTTACACCTCTAAAATCAGGGTACATCTGATAGTTATATTTGGTAACAGTTTTTTCTTAGTGGTACATAAAGTATCAGTTCACCTTAGAGTCAATTAAACAGAGTGTATGGAATGATTTTCAGTTCTGTAATTTTGCAAATTTTCTTCCATGAAAATATATTACCTTTGGATCCAGAAAAAAAGTTACTTAGAATGTATAAAGTACTTGATGTGGTATCTAGTTCACGAGGCTGACTTTGTTGTTCTTGACCATAGGGACTTCTCCACGGCGTTCTTTAACAGCATCCCACTCTCAGGCTCCCTGGCAGGCAGCATGCTTTCCTCTCATAGCAGTCCACAGCTACTGCCACTGGACTCCAGTACCCCCAACTCCTTTGGTGCCTCAAAGCCTTCCACGGAACCCATGGCAGCAGCCGGCACCAGGCCTGGGGGCAGTTCTGTCAATAAGGACAGGTGAGTACATACCAAGGCTTCCTGCTATCCCTGGGGAAAGTTCAGATTTAGACGCAGTTTCAGGACACTTCATGGCCCCTTCAAAAAGAAAGAAAGAAAAGGGATGCTGGATTTCAGATGAAGGCCTACTCGGATGGAAGGCCTTATTCAAGTGTGTCTCTGATGTACAGGGCTATGAGGACTTCACGTCCTGGGGGAAGGTGTAGTCCTAGGATTGGTCTTCTAAGGATGGGAACCAGCCAAGGACACATCACCTGCCACAGCAGAGGTGGGGAACCTTTTTTCTGCCAAGGGCCATTTGGATATTTATAACATCATTCCCTGGCCATACAAAATTATCAACCTAAAAATTAGCTATTAATAAAGCTTCTAGATTTATTGAATTTTGAGTCCCACCTGCACTTGACTTGGCAGGGCCAGACCAAATGATTTCTCAGGCCTAATATGGCCCCTGATCCAGATGTTCCCTCCCCTGTGCCACAGGATCGGCCTCACCTTCTGGCCAGTATACACTGGGGGTCCTCCTCCCTGCCCCATTGGTAGCATCACCATACCAGTCATCTCAGGCAGGGGCCACAGTCCTCTTGCACTCTCAGAAATATGTGTGCTCGGGGAGCCTGTGTCTTCACCAACCATTTCCGGGAAACCAAATTAGAAGTCAGTAAGAACCAGAAGCCATTCACTCAGTGAACATTTGCCCAGCAACTGCTCTGATTACACACTGCTACAGCCCAGACGCCCACAGGGGGTTGATTGATGGGTTCTTGTCCCCAGGGAGTACGTAGGCTGGTGGAGAAAGGGGCAAACACAGAGGCATAGGGTTGCCTCCTGGGTAGAAATGGATAGACAATCAAAAGCAGGGAGGAGTTGGTGGGCAGGTCTCAGGAAGGCTTATTAGAGGGTTCCCTACCCAGGGCCCATACAGTCCCCCAGGGAAGAGGGAGGGGACAGTAGCAAGAGCAGAACCCCAAGTCTGAACAGAGTCGCAGTAAAGGGGGAGAAAGCTGGGCTTCTATGCTGAATCAAGTATGCTGGGCAAGGCTCTGGACTTGCACCTTAAGAGGATCATTCCAGGAGGCATTGGTGCCCAAATGTAGCTGCCACCCTAGCACACAAAACTATTACTGTTAGACTGATTTTCCATTGGTGGGGACAGGGTCATGTGTTATTGCCGCCTCCTACTTCCTGGGCTCTGATGTCATGGTCGTGGAGGCATGCACCAGGTGTTGTGTCACTTGTCTGAGGGAAGTGTGAGGGTGGATAGGAAGAGGAGATGGAGCAGCTTGACCACTTAGAAAGCAGAGCATCTGGGGAGGAAGGGTGTCTGGGGAAGAACAGAAAGCTCCAGATCTGTGAAATGTTTCAACAATTTGTCCTGGAGTTCCCTGGAGAGGAGGAGAAGGCCATCCAGGATACCTGCCAGGCATCTCGCGTGGGGTCTAGTCCAGTGCCTTTGGTCATTAGGGACCCAGTTGTTTGGGAGCCCAGCGTGAGGGATATGTGGGGAAGTTGGCGGCTCATGGTTGGGTTCACCTTTCTCTCCTTTCTCTGTTGAGTAGAAGGAAGGGCTATGGGGTGAGCACTTGGAGGAGAGTGTGAAGAATGCAGTTGCACATTGAGGTGGGAGGGGTCACCCGGGCAGGAGGTTGAAGGGCAGGACTAGTCAGTAGCTTCAGGACCCCAGGTAGGGCTTTTCTCATCACACCATTGTCAAGTGGGAAAAGCTGGTGGTTGGAGTGGTTTGGATTGCTGTGTTCAAGTTGTGGAGATAGGACCATGTGGTGAGAAAAAAGAGTGGTAAGAATCATTTTCTAGGCCTCATGCTAGCCCCAGAAGCTCTCAGAACAATGCAGTGGGGCAAATGTGAGTGTGTTTTCTCATGATCTTCTCTGATCGCCAAACTTCCAGGATTTTTTTTTTAATATGGTTTTATTGATTTTTAGAGAGAGTGAAAGGGAGGGAGAGAGAGATAGAAACATCAACATGGATCTGCTGCCTCTTGTACCGCCCCTGCTGGGGATCTAGCCCCCAACCCTGGCATGGGCCCTGACTGGGAATCGAACTGGTGTCCTCCTGGTTCATGGGTCGATACTCAACCTCTGAGCCACACCGCCTGGGGCAGAATTTTTTTTTTATAAGTGTTTACTGTTTTCATTTTATCATTTTTATTTATTGATTTATTTGAGAGAGAAAGAAAGTCAATTTGTTCCACTGTTTTATGCATTCCTTGGTTGCTTCTTATATGTGCCAAGCGGGGATCAAACTGGCAACCTTGGCACATTGGGAAAACTCTAACCAACTGAGCCACCCAGCCATCGCAAACTTCCAGAATTTTAACACACGAAAATATTTGTAAAATAGTCAGGAATAGTAGATTATATTTTGAAATTTTTGTGTATTTAGAAGTTTGATATTTGTGCCCCTTTCACTTGGCTCCAAGTAACCCAAATTCCCAAGTTCTTAATGAATTGTGCTTGACATGCTCTCCCATCTTCTTCGCCCACCCCAGTGTGAACGCTACCTCGACTCCTGCTGCATCATCCCCCTCTGTGTTAACAACCCCATCCAAGATCGAACCCATGAAAGCGTTTGACTCCCGGTTCACAGAGCGGTCCAAAGCCACACCTGGTGCTCCTGCCTTGACGAGTGTGACTCCAACAGTCGTAGAAAGGTAGGTTGCGGCTGTGTGGGGCTCAGAGAGACTGGATAAGTGCAGTCTCAGGCCAACAGTGCAGCAGCCTCTCTCCTATCAAGCAGCTTGCCCTCCCTAGGGGAGCAGATTCCGGTCTCTCTATACTTGGGAGCCCTTGTTTTAAGGAGAAAAGAGTGGCTGCTTCAAGTGGGAAGGTTGCTGGAAGGAGCCGTGGGGTGGACAGAGCAACTCTGCACAAGGACAACTAGGGCAACTGCATGACAGCTGATCAGTGTGGAAGATGTGCTGAGAATAGCTTTGTTTGAATGGAGCCCAGAGTTTGCCCAGAAGAGGAGCAGGAGGTTGGTTGGAGAAATGGAAGGCTTTGATACTGTTGCACTGTGGTTGAGCTCTTGCAGGCCGTCTGCCACTTGCCTATTGTCTGCACCTCCAATGCTTTTCAGAATTCCCTGGCCTCTTTTTTTCTTTTAGACATTGACAAACTAATCCTAAAATTCATGTGGAAACTCAGGAGCCCCAAAGTAGCCAGTCTTGGAAAAAGAGAGAAAAAGAAAGCAAAGTTGGAGGGCTCTCACTTCCCATTTTCAAACCTAAGTACAAAGCAGAAATAATCATGACGTTGTGGTTTTGACACAAGGATAGACAAGCTGAAAAGAACAGAAGTAAGAATCTAGAAACAAACCTCCATGTCTTTGTTAACTGTAGGTTTTATCATGTCTAGATTTTTGAATTTTGTCATATTATACTTTTTCTGCATCTCTTTATTATAAAATTTTTTTCTTTAGCCTTGTTGGATGTGATGGATTTTATTAATCAGTTTTGAATGTTGAACCAGTATGTATACCTGGAATAAATGTAATTTGGTCATTGTGTACAATTATTTTTGTACCTTGTGGTATTCAATTTGTTAATATTTTATTGATTTTGCATTTATGTTCATGAAAGATTTTGGTCTGTAGTTTTTCTTTCTTGTAATATCTTTATTTGGTTTTAGTATTAGGGTTATGCTAGTCTCATAGGAGTTAGGATTTATTTCCTCTGCTTCTATTTTCTGAAACAGATTGTAGAGAATTGGTATAATATCTTGCTTAAATGTTCAGTAGAATTCACCACTAAAACTGTCTAGGCATGGTGCTTTCTTAAGAGCTATAGGCTATTCGGCCCTAGCCAGTTTGGCTCAGTGGTTAGAGCATCAGCCCATGGACTGAAGGGTCTCAGATTCGATTCTGGTCAAGGACACATACCTCGGTTGCAGGCTCAATCCCTGGCTCCAGTCAGGGAGTGTGTGGGAGGCAGCCAGTCAATGTGTCTCTCTCACATCGATGTTTCTCTCTCTCTCTCTCTCTCTCTCTCTCTCTCTCCCCCTTCCTCCCTCCCTCCCTCCCTCCCAGCTACTCTCTGAAAAGCAATGAAAAAAATATCCTCAGGTGAGGATTTTAAAAACCAAAAAAAGTGCTTATTGATATAGTTGAATTAATATCTACCATATTTTTAACTGTTTTAGTCATTGTACTTGTTCTTTCTTTTTTTAAATCTCCCTCTCTTTTTCTGCTTTGTCTGGTTTTAATTGAGCAATTTTTATATGATTCTGTTTCCTTTCTTCTTTCACATTCTCTTAGCATTATTTTAGAGTATCTTAGATGCACAGATAATGTGTCTCTTATATTATCTCTCAGCATATCATACTGATTTTAAATTTATTTTAGTAGTTGCCCTACAATTTTCTATAAACATTTAGAACTAATCTAAATACACTTTCAAGTAACATTTACCACTTAATGTAGTACAGGTACCTTATAACAGACTATTCCCAGTTTTTCCTTTCCATGCCTTATAATATTGTTACTATTTATGTATTTCACTTATTCATAAGCTATAATCATCCATTGCATTGTTGCTGTTACTAGTTTGAACAAAAGTTATTTCTTTTAATTAAGAATAAGAAAAATAAAAGTTTTATGTTCATTTACTCCTTCTCTGATACTCTCCATTTCTTCCTACAGATTGGAGTTTCTAACCTATATATCATTTTCCTTCTCTCTGAAGAACTTCTTTTAACATTTCTTGCAAGGCTGGTCTGCTGGCAGCAAATGCCATCTGGTGTTCTTTTGTTTGTTTTTGTATGAGAAAATCGTTTTTTCTTTTGCCTTTTGGAGTACAATTTCACTGGGTACAGAATTCAAGATTGGTGGTTTGTTTTTAAACGCTTTAAATATTTCACCCCACTTGTTTTTTGCTTGAATGCTTTCTGAAGAGAAGTTTGATTTAATTCTTTTTCTTGGCCTTTATAGGTAAAGGTGTTCTTTTTTCTCTGGCTTCTTTTAAGATTTTTCTTTCTCTCTGGTCTTCTGCATTTGGAGTATGTTATGTATAGGTATAGATTTTTGAGTATTCTATTTGGTCTCTGAGCAACTCAGATCTGTGGTTTGGTATGTTTTATTAATTTTGAAAAATTCTCAGTTATTATCATATTATTATTCTCAGCTATTATCAATATTATTAATTTTTTTCTCCTAAGGGCCCTTAGCATATTAATCATAGTTATTTAAAATCTTAGCCTGATGGCCCAGCTGGGTGTGGCTCAGAGGTTGAGCATCAACCTAGGATCCAGGAGATTGTGGTTCAATTCCCAGTCGGGGGCATGCAGGAGGCAGCCGATCAATGACTCTCTCATCATTGATGTTTCTGTCTCTCTCTCTCCCTCTCCCTCTCCCTCTCCCTTCCTCTCTTTGAAATCAATAAAGATACATTTTTTAAAAATAAAATCTTAACCTGATAATTCCAAAATCTCTACTGCATCCAACTGTTTCTGATGCTTGCTTCGTCTCCTGAGGCTTTGGGGGTTTTTTTGTTTTTTTATTTTTAGTTTGTTTTTTCTTTTATCATGTCTTGTATTTTTTTGTTTAAAACTGGGTGTAATGTACTGAGTAATAGGAACAGGTAAAAAGTTCTTTAGTATGAGGTTTTGTTTATCTGAGTAAGAGTTAGGCCGTGTTTACTGCTTCCTATAGCTTAGGGGTCAGAGGCTTAAATTTCCTCCAGTGTCCTTTTTTTGTTTTTCTCCGTCTTTGAATTACCCTAGAAACTCCTTGTTAAATAGAGTCTGTGTCTTTTAGCTCTCTTAATTGTAATCTTCTGTTATTATACTGAAGCCCTGTTGATTTGGTGGTAAGGTATTGGGAAGGAGAAGCATTCTATAATCTCATAATTAAATCTCTTATTTTTTTTGTTGGATCAGAGTCCCTGGGCAGTGACCTTCAGAAGAGTTTCTTAGTGTGTGTGCATGTGTAAAGCTAGGCCTGAGTTGGTTAATTGCCCTTCCCCCAGGTACCATAAAGCTCTAGTAAAGTAGTTTTCCTAAGGGAAGGCTTTTTGTTAAGGAGAACAGAACTCTGGGTGTGTTTCAAAATAGTTCGTTTCCCCCCAACCCCCAGCTCAAAGCACTCAAGGGGAGCACTCCATCCCTGATCTTCACCCATGAGAACTTGGTGACACTCCTGGAGGTAAAACTGACAAAAGTGTCGGTACCCTCACACTACTGGGCGGCCAGGAGTTTTAACTCACAGGCCAGCCTAAACTTGGCCTCCAACAATGTATCAGTTATTCTACCTTTTTAAGTCTTCCTGCCCGTCAGGACTCCAGGGGCTTCTGTTCCAGATGAGCTCTGGTGTTTTTGTCTTCGCCTGTCTCTCCAGTTTTCAGGGTGGCAATTTGCCCTATGTCCTCACTTCTCTGGTGGCTCTAAGAAGAGCTGTTGGTTGTCAGTTTTTCAGCTTTCCTCTTATTCTGAGGATGAGAATGATGACTTCCAGGCTCTTTGCATGTTGGAACAGAAACCAGAGGTCCTCACCTACTTTTTTAATATGTCAGCTTTGGGGGGTTTTATTGGTTATTATAAATTAATAATCATATGGAAAAAGCCAGAGGTATCTGTGTTTGTGCAGGTTGAAAGAGCAGAACCTTGTGAAAGAGCTGAGGCCCCGGGACCTCCTGGAGAGCAGCAGTGATAGCGATGAGAAGGTCCCTGTGGCCAAGCCCTCCTCACTCTCTAAGCGAAAACTGGAGCTCGAGGTGGAGACAGTGGAGAAGAAGAAGAAAGGGCGCCCTCGGAAGGACTCGCGGCTCATGCCCATGTCTCTGTCTGTCCAGGTGAGGCCAGCAGGCCTGGGCTACCTTCCCCAGCCCACTTCCTGAGCTCATTGCTGGAGCTTGCATGTACCCAAGCAGGAGAAGGGAGGCCCTGCACACCACAGTGCCTCATCAGCGTTGGCTTAGACATGCACTCCCCTGGAGGTAGCATGGAGGCCACACTCCACCTCAGTCTTGCCCTCCACCCACCCAGAGTCTTTGAGCAGCTCTTTGGCGTCAGCTACCTCATCTGTCAAGTGGGATCGCTGCAGCATTTATCTATACTGTCCTCCAGAGTGGGTGGAAATGCCTCGGGAACTGGCCTGGCCTCACCTCCAGGTGACTCACCTTCACCTGACACTGCCCTACAGTGCTGGGGAGGGGCTCAGGGAGATTTCTGCTCTTGCAGTCCCCAGCTGCTCTGACCGCAGAAAAGGACACTGTGTGTTTGTCTGTACCAGCGCCTGCACTGAAGCTGCCCATGCCGGGCCCCCAGAGAGCATTCACCCTCCAGGTGAGCAGGCCTCCTGCCTCTCCCTCACAAGTGTGTTCTCTCTCTCTCCCCCCACTTCTTCCCCACCCCCCCACCCCCCAGTGTAAATAGAGAGGGCTGCTTCCCAGTGGTTCTCCATCACCTTTTGGGGGAACTTGTAGTTGATCAGGGCAACCACCAATCTTAATAGTAAGATCCCTAGTCTCTTCTCCAGGAGCTCCCTTTACCCTTCCCCCTACCACCATCACCATGCTTCTTTCTCTTATGTGGCTTTGCCCCCTCAGTCCCTGCTGCCATATGCTGGATGCCCAGTTCCTTCCAGAATTGTCTTGGGTGTCCCTTCTCCTGGAAACCTCCTTAGTTCGATGCTTGGTCCTGATCAGCCTCTCACCCAGTCCCCATTGGACTATGTGGTAGTGGTCTCTCTCCCGACCAGCCCCCTGGCCCTCTTCACTTCCCAGGGCCCAGCACAGAGTTTTTATCAGAGCTACTTGAGCTCTCCAAGTGGAAGCTTGTAACCATGTACATGTTCAAAACACAGTTTTAAAACTTACTATTATAGAGTAAGTAATCCTTTATATGCAATCACTCAGTCTAGAACCCATGCCAGACCTTTGCACACCCTGTAACCTCATGCCCTTTGTACCTTAGGCGCATGTCATTAGAAAACCTTTTAAGACCCCATATGCAGGTCACTTTCCACACACCCCCAACCCAGGCTGGTCCTCATGGGGTGTCAGCCCTTTCTGCCATAGGACCTTCTGAGCCTAAGGGTAGGGACCCACATGGTTTGTTCTTGTTGCTGATATGAGCAGAGACAAGGGAGCACAACCCCCTTTCCCAAACTCCTCCAGCTTCCCCTGAAGGTTTCACCACTGAGTGCTTCTTGGGGCTGTTCTCGGTTTCTATATGGCCCTCTACCCCAGGTCGCCCACTCGTGTGGCTACAGGAGTGCAAACTATTCATCCATTCTGCCTGGTTTCCCATATGGGTTATCAGTCATCTCCCCAGACACAAAAGAAGAGGCTGAGCCCATGTGGAGCCAGGCACTGAACTAGGCACTTCTACTCATGCTCTTTTGGGGACATTCCTGTGAAGTTGGTTTCAGATGAGCAGACCTTAGGTGCATGTCCAAAGGAACTAGAGAGGACTTTGGGTTTTCTAGACTTTTCCTTCAGATGCCGGCACAGACTCTGTTATTGCCAAGCACTGCAATCTTTGAAGACCTTCAACTAGGAGCCACACTTCACTCCCAGCTCTGTCCCCAGCTGGCTGTGGGCCTCACTTGCAGTGTGCTCTTAGACAAGTTACATGCCTTCTCTGCATGCTCCCTGTGAGAGGAAGTGGTGGGGTTAGGAGGCTCTGGAGCCTTTAGCTCTGACACCATTTATCTGCACATCTACATGGATGACAAGGCACAAACCAGCTTTCAACATTCTCCTTGCCCTAGTAGGCCATACATCCAGCCCTCTTGTCCCCAACCCTGTTACTGCCCTCACCACCACCCTTCTGTTGGCCAGCCAGCTCTGTCTCTTGTGTCTTACCCCTGCCTCAGGGCCCAGGGCTGTGGGCCTCTGATATCTCCCCTGTCCATGACGCAAGTTTGGTCTATTACCTGAAAAGAACATTGTGCTTGCCTTCCTCCACTCAGGTGAGCTCCGACCCCTCCATGTACATTGAGGTGGAGAATGAAGTGACAGCTGTTGGGGGAGTGAAGCTGAGCCGCTTGAAGTGTAACCGGGAAGGGAAGGAGTGGGAGACAGTACTCACCAGCCGGATCCTCACTGCTGCTGGTAGCTGGTAAGGGTGAGGGTCTTCACCTGGCCCAGCATTTCATGTAAAGCAAGCACCATGTGTGGTGTGGTGTAGTGCTGGTGCTGTTTGAGGAGATGCACTGCCCCCAAGTGCTAGCTCCCATGGAGGCCTGCACCAGGTCTTACTCTGGGCTGAGTTTGTGCATCTACCATCGGTCCCTGCAACACCCAGTGAAGTTGGTGTCATTATCTCCATGGTACATGTGGGAAAACTGAGTCCTAGAGGCTCACCCATGCCAGGACTTTTTACCCAGATGTTCTGATTCCCTTGTCTGGCCAGATTCCTGAAGTTTCAGGTCCCAGGGTCAGCTCTTCCTGGCTCTGACTTGGGCAGGTTCTTTCTCTGAATCCCAGATTTTAATCCAGGGAGGTCAGGATAGATTTTTGACGTCCCGAGTTCCCAGCCCAGCCCTTTGAGATTCTGTACTTCAAGGGGAGATCTTAAGTCATTGTTAGTCACCCAGTGTCTTACCATGGACTTCTGGGCCTCTATCCTTTGAAGCTATCCCTGTATGCACCACCTCCACCCTAGCCAAAAAGGCTTTCTGAGCACACAATTGGTGTCCCCTATGGAAACATGCTCCATCGTTCCCACACTTGTGGCCTTTCTTGGCAGAGGCCTTCTCAGGACTAGTCTGGCTAGTTGTAACCAGGGGACTATTGAGTGGGCACTATGTGGCCTCATATGACAAGTGAGGTGTGTTTTTGGGTCACCATCAGTGGTCCTCTGAAACCCCCATCCCCCCGGATTAGCATTAGGGTGAGCTCAGAGACACTTGAGCAGCCTAGTGGGGGAAGAGAACATAGTCTGTAATGAGAGGTCTCAGGTTATGTCAGTTCTGCTGCACCCACTCAGGCTCAGGCCCAGGTAGAGGGAAGGCTCTGCATTTTGGGGCTCCTACCTCTGCCACAGCACCTGATCATCGTGACACCTATCCCTTCTCTGCCTTCTCAGTGATGTGGTATGTGTCGCCTGTGAAAAGAGGATGCTGTCAGTGTTCTCCGCCTGTGGTCGCCGCCTCCTCCCTCCCATCCTCCTGTCATCCCCAATCTCCACATTGCATTGCACAGGCTCCTACGTCATGGCGCTCACTGCTGCAGCCACATTATCTGTCTGGTGAGAGACAGGCCTGGGGTGAGGTGGACTCCAGGCAGGGCAAGTAGGGCTGTGCAGGTTTCTCTTCACTGCAGGAACAGGGAAGGCAGTGGAGGAGGCCACCTGGCAGGCATGCCCTTGGGCCCTGCTAGCATGGGAGTCTTAACAGCCCAAGAGTTCCCAAACAGTTGGACACTGCTTGTAATGGCCACCGTGCACATGTGTGTGTGGTGGGGGCAGTGTGCAAGCGGAAGTGGGGCAGGCTACCTACCTCTGCTGCCACTTTTATAGGAGCAAACCATATGACAAAACACAAAGCCTACTTGCATGTGCCAGGGTCCTTATATGGGGTTCATCAGAAATTGCCACAGCAAGGCCATGCTTCTCCCAAAGTTGATTTGGCATTAGTGGCGAGCCCCACAGCTCTGTTGTCTGAGACTTTTGTGGAGGAAGTGAAGTGGCTCATGGGGAGCAGAAGCCACTTGTGGCCCAGAGCTCCTCTCAGGAAGCCAGGGCAGGGTGTACCCTAGAGACCCCGGAGTAGGGGTCTGAGCACCGAGGCATACTCTGATGCATTTACCCAAATTGAAGAGTAAGCTGGTTCCTATCTCCCTCCTAGGGATGTTCACAGACAGGTGGTTGTGGTAAAAGAAGAATCTCTACACTCCATCCTGGCAGGTAACCGGCAGTGGGCTGCCCCTGATGCCCTAATGGGGGAGGGGTGCAGAGCAGCTCAAGTCCCAGGTTCCACCCAGCCTAGACAGAGAGCCAGAGCCAGCCTCTGGACTCAGCCCAAGGTATTCAGGGTGGCAGGGGTCACAGTTATGTTGCAGGGAGATGCACCCTCTCTGAGACACATTTTATTGGTTCCTTGAGAGGTGACAAAGAACTTGGTGGGTGGCAGTGAAAACAGCACTCACAGAGAAGAGACTCCCTAGTTGCTGAGTCAGCATTAAGTCATCTGTTGCTGGGACTAGGCACCATGGTTCAGATTTCTCCTTTGGTGCATGCACAAGCTCTTGCTGATCAGAACACACGCAGAACCCATTCTTACGGTGTCTCCCCAGGAAGTGATATGACGGTGTCCCAGATCTTGCTTACACAGCATGGAATCCCAGTGATGAACCTTTCCGACGGGAAGGCGTACTGCTTTAATCCATCACTTTCTACATGGTAAGCAAGCCACCATTCCCTGGCCCAGCACCAAGGGAGAGTGTCCATCTCAGCTGGAACCCAGAGCAGCCAACAAAGGCTCCTGGTCCTGGTGGTCAGCCCTGCCTAGCGTGGCTTCTCCTGAGAGTTGGGCCCTGGAGTAGAAGCCACAGGAACAGCTTTGGTGAGCTTCGTCTTCTGGAGGAGACAGAGCTCAAACCGGCCTGTATAGGCCCTACTGTCCCTGTAAGAGGCTGGTGGCCCACAGCCTCTCTGCTCTCAGAGCCCTTGTGTAGGGGCACTTTCCTTTGTCTGCATTGTTCTCTGAGGTCACTTTGTTTGGAATAGACATTTGAAAAATTTTGTGGTTGCAAATATGTATTTCCAGCCTGGCTTCCTCAGCCATCATCAGCATAGTTGAGTTAGCTTCACAATAGCTTCTCCAGCACATGTCAGTTTTTGAAGTCAAGTAGCAGTTTCAACTTTGTGAATTAGTAAGGTTGCACCATCACATGTAACGGTCTATACCTTTCCTCTGCCTATTTTGGAATTTGGAGCCCTTTTCTATATTTGTAAAATCCCTTTCTACATCAGAGATCTCAACCCAACATGTAAACTGTGTGCATTGTATACCAGCCACTCTGAGAAATCCTTCTGCTTGCACCTTTCATCCCTCAGACCCAAGTCTTCCAGCACTTTTGTGTTCAGAGTTGCCAGGCACAAGTTTATCCCATACTGAGGTCTCTTTCCTGAGTTAAAAAAACAAAACAACCCAAAAACTCCCCACTGCCTGCTTTTACATATTGCAAAATGTTGTGTATTATATGTGATTACTGAAATGATGGAAACAACCTGGGTATTTAAGAAGGGATATGTTTACCCTTTATATTTTGGGCATGTTTACAAAGGCACCTGGCTGTTTTTAAAGTGTGTGAAGAAAGTTTTCACAAAGATGTGAAGGGTGTGGAGAAGGTGAAAGAGCTCACTGCCTCGGATGCTGTGGAAACACAGGAAGGCTGGAGCTCTGGCATTCCTCAAAGTTTCTAAGGGCCAGGCCATGTGAGCATTTCTGGCACACTTCACACATAGGTCTCCCGGTCCCAAGAGCCTTATCACTGACCTTCACTGTCATTACTGTTCCCTTATAATGAAACCTGTCTGTGAGAGGCCTATGGTGAGAATGCAATGACACTCAGCCTTCACTGGTGTTCTGGTAACAGGTCATGAGGTGTTCAGGTAACAGGCTCCTCGGCGGCCTCACTGCCAGCCTACTCTGCTGGACCTCCTAGTTTTTCTGAGCTCAGCTCTTGTCTTTGCCTTCCCAGGAACCTGGTTTCTGACAAGCAAGACTCCCTGGCCCAGTGTGCGGACTTCAGGAGCAGCCTGCCTCCCCAGGACGCCATGCTGTGCTCGGGACCCTTAGCCATAGTCCAGGGCCGTGTCTCCACGTAGGTGACCTGAGTGCCGGGAGAGGTGGCTGGGTCGTGCAAGTATAGTCCCACCCAGGCAGGCCAGCTCTCTGCCTGCTGTCCCCTGTGCCCAGCTGCTGCTCAGCACAGGCAGGCTATAGGTGCCAAGAGTTTGGGGCCCACATCAGACAATATCTCAGGGTTCTGGATGCAAGCCCTGTTACTTCAGGGCCCAAATGGCAATCTGAGGTGCCACAGGTCATGGGCACTCAAGGGGTCTGGGCCTCTGGCCTGTCACCTCAGGGGTCTAAATGGCGGGTGCAGAGTGAGGTAACCCAGGGTGCTAGAGCCCCAGGAGGTCTACAGCTGGAACGTGGGGAAGAGTGGACCAGTGTGGAGTCTGACATCTGCCCCCCTGCTGGCTTCTTGCTGGTGCCCTGGGCACACGGTGGCAGCCTCCTGCCCCACACAGTAGCCACTGCCTTATGATGTGTTTTTACAGTTCAGGGAGGCAGGCAGCCCGGCTTTTCTCGGTGCCTCACGTGGTCCAGCAGGAGACTACCCTGGCCTACCTAGAGAACCAGGTCGCAGCAGCACTCACCCTGCAGTCCAGCCATGAGTATCGCCATTGGCTTCTCCTCTACGCACGGTACCTCGTGAATGAAGGTGAGGTTCCTGGTGGTTTCTCCATTCTCCTGGGCACAGCTCAATCCCTGTCCCAACACAACCCTCCTGAAAGCCTGTGAATCAGGGCAGAGGTGCAGTGGCCTGGGGCTCTCTACACTCTTCTCCCGGTTTGCAGTGGTCATCACAGAGGCCCTGGCCTCCAGCTCCCCCTTCAGCATGGTGGGCCCTCAGCCCCCCATCTCCTAGCCTGAGCTGTAATCAGGACAGCTTAGCAGGCACCCAGCCCTATTACAGCCCCTAAATGGAGTTGCCCTGAGGGCCAGAAGGGTTGGCAGCAGGAGGGGGTGAGAGCAGAGGATATGTGGAAAGACATGCAAATGTTATGCTCAGACTTCTGCCCTCCCCTCACACCCTTGGAGCATCAGTGGTCAGAAAGTCGGACCCAGGGGAGGGTGTCTTCTTGCAGCACCCAGTATGCTTGCACTCCTCTTCCTTTTCTGAGTCCCCACATGCCTTGGAAGGGCTGGCCTGCTGTCCAGCACCTCCTCTTGTCCCTCCAGCCTAGCTTTCCTGCCAGGGCTCTTGGCAACTGTGTCTCCTTCCCAATATACCCCCCCTCACACTTTTCCTGTTGTACAACAAAAAGCTAGGTGTGTTGCAAGAGGTGACCGTCCTATTCTTAGGATGACCTCCAAAGCCTCTCATCCTCTCTGCTAGGCAAGCATGGAGTCTGTCTTACCAGTCTTCTGTCCACTTGAACTTGGCCTCCAGGGCTGTGGCCTTGGGACTGACCTTCCCAAAGTTCTCCCTGTGTCACCATGCAGGTTACTGAGCAGCCTCCCCCATAGCCTCTCCTGGCCTTGCTTTGCTTTTGACATCACCGTTTCCATTTTTATGATTTAGAGAAAAAAATGAAGTATAGAAAAGACAGGGAGAAAAACATGTTAAACCCCTACAAAGTCACTCTCAGAACTCGTATATGTCACGTTGCCTCTGGTGCAACTATATGTACATGTACACCTTGGAATATGTATACATCTCTGATGACAACAAGCATGACTGACCAACTCGAAGCCCCTTCCCCAGCAAACTCCAGTAATGAGTTTGATGTTTACTCTTCCTGCCCAGTCTGTGTGGTCTCCTAGCATGTGTGGTCACTGGCATTTCTAAATATCCATTCTTCCCTACTCCCCCCCCCCTTTTCTGGGATGCAACAATAACATGGGCCTCACACCCCATTCTGCTGGGGAAACCCCTCCTCTGGCTCCTCTGGTTTCCTTCATCTTGGCTGTTGATCAGGACTCACCCTGATGCCCTGCATAAAGTCGCTGCCTCCTCTGGGGCCTGCATCTATTTATAAAATCACTTCTGCCGCTTGCTTCTCTTCATCTTTCACATGTCTGTTCCAGTGTCCACACATAAGTCACCTCCTCTCTCTAGTCCTTGCTTCCTAACTGTAAAAGGACTCAAGTTTTAAAAAGAGACCCCCATTCCTGAAATTCCTCAGATTCTAGCTTCATCCTCTTATTTCCACTCTCATCTTTGATTGATTTCATCCATTCCCTATGGCTTCAGCTGCTCCCTGTGCCGACAGACCCCAGACCTGCCTCTAGCACTTCTGGCATACCACTTGGCTGTGCCCATAACCCTTGAGTTAATAGGCTCATGCCTGCTTCTCCTGTCTCTGCTTAGTCACCACCCCGCAATCTAAACTCATAGCCTCGCCATCTCTTACCTCCTGACCCTGCTGATCTCTCACACTGGCTGCCAAGATGTCTTCTCTCAAACAAGCCTGAGTAGCCCTCTCCCCTCCTTCTAGAATTTCCCACATTTTCCTATAACCTTGGGGACTTCATCCCAAAGCTGCCACATCTCATTTTTGCTCATTGGTCCAGCACACAGAGGGGCCAGGCTGCTGCATGCATTGTCAAGGGAGTAGGTGAGTGAGTGAGTGAGAATTTGTCCTTATGAGTCTCAGTGCCCCAGACTGAGAGAGGCATGCAAAAGGCATTTTTCCCATCATAGGCAACAAAATAAGCATTTGTTCATTCTGTTTTGATATACCCAACAACTTAGCATATTCTTGATTTTTTATTTCTTTTTGTAATGTGTTCCTATTTCTGTTTTGTTTTGTTTTGTTTTTGTTCTTTTCTTTTTTTCTGTAATTAGGGTTTGAATACCGACTCCGAGAAATATGCAAGGACTTACTGGGTCCGGTTCACTACTCCACTGGAAGCCAGTGGGAGTCAACAGTAGTGGTAGGTGCTTCTTTCATTCTTGCCACAAGAATTCTCTTGAAAAGTGAAAGTGAAGATTTAAAAAGTAAGCCAAAGTGCTTTGAATTTCTTCCTTATTAGATGTCTCCAGCACACTGCCTTGGGTCCTAGCGTCAGTGAGCAAGTGAGATGCCTGCACTGCACAGTCTAGCAGAAGCTGGGCCCTCGGCATCACGCCTAGGGAGTATTCAGCCATGCACTTGTGCTGAGGAAAACTACCTGCCCAGGGCTGTGGGTTTGTTCAGTAGTCAAGATGAAAGATCCTTCTCTGCCCTCATGGAGCTTACAGTCTGGTAGAGAGGCAACAAGTAAGCAATTTGGTCAGTAAGATAGGTTTGACTAAATTATGCTAAGAAGAAATAAGCACATCAGTAAGACAAGTGTGCCTGGGAAAGAGTGAGACCAGGGAAGACCTTGGAAGAAGACTTTGAGGATGAAGCCTGAGGTTAAGAATGAGCCAGCTCTTCAGAGCCCTGGGGAGGTTCTTGGTGGGGGTGGTAGTGGATGCAAAGAGGGCTTGGTACATTGAGGCCGCTGTGACTGGGATATAGGCAGAGGAGAGGGTGGTACGAAAAGATGCAAAAGAAGTGAGTGGGAAGCAGATCATGGAAGTATTGTGAGGAGCCCGAGATTTAGTTTAGGCAGCAGGAGCTATTGAACATTTTACACAGATGTGACGTGACCTGACATGGAAGACCAGTCAGTAGAGGTGACATGAACCAACATAGAAAACTAGTCAGGGCCAGTTTTTTCCACAGTTCCGGCAATAGATGCAGGTGACGTGGATCAATGTGATGGCTATCGAGAGGGGAAAGAAGACAGATTCAAGATGTATTTTGGAGACAGAATGAAAAAGACTTAGTGTATGGGTGGTTGATGTGGAGTAGGTGAGGCAAAGAGAATAAGAACATGTGGTCACCCCCAGGTCCTTTTGGCTAGTGTGTTGATCGAACTGGAAAAGGAGCAGGTTGGTGAGGGGTGGGAGAAGTTGTGGGTCCAAAAGGTAGCTCCAGCACTTCCTTCAGTCACTGCAAAGACTGACGGAGCACCTTCTCTGGCCAGGTGTAGTCTAAGCACAGCACAGGCAGCAGTGACTAAGGCTGACGGGCCCCACCTTTATGGATCTTCATTCTTGTGGAGAGATGCAGATTCAAAGCAAATGAACATGTGTTGGGTGGGGATGGATGCCGTGAGAAAAATATAGGGCAGGGCGGTAGGAAGTACTCACCAGATACTATTTTATACTGGATGATCAAGGAAGACCTAATTTACTGAGCAGAGGCCAGAAAAGGTGAGGGATGAAGCCCCCACAGATATTTGGGAAAAGAATATCCAGGCAGAGGGAACAGCAAGTACAAAGGCCCTGAGGTTGGAGTGGGGTGGGGGGTCTTGCAGTATAAAAGGAACAGCTGAGCAGAGTGTCAGTGGAGGGTCAGTCTCACAAGGCTCTGAAGGCCTTGGTGTGTACTTGGCCTCCTGTTTTTTCTTCCATTTTTATTTTGTTGGAATAGATGTTAATTTGGTTGGTTAACAAAATCTTAGATTCAAAATCAGTTCCCCTTGGAGATCTGAATACATTGTGCCACAGACTTTTAGCATCCATCATTGTTGCTAAAAACTGCCACAAACCTGCCCAGCTGGTGTGGCTTAGTGGTTGAGCGTTGACCCATGAACCAAGAGGTCACCCTTTCGATTCTCGGTGTGCCCAGGTTGCAGGCTCCATCCACCAGTAGGGCATGCTGGAGGCAGCCAATCAGTGTTTCTCTTTCATGTTTCTATCTATCTATTCCTCAACCTTCTCTCTCTCTAAAATTAATAAAAATATATTTTAAAAACTGCCACAAATCTGATTTCCATTGTTTTCTAAGTTCTTTCCGGATCCTTTCTTAGTGTTTTGAAGTTTCACAAAGCTCTCTTTCATTCATTCTGTGTATTTTCCTAAGTTCTCTTTGATTATATTCCCTTCCATTTTCCCCATCATGAAAGATAAAATATCCTCTTTTTGGAATCTGTTGTATTATTTTTATAGTTTCAGTTCTCCCCCATATTTTCAATTTAGTCTTTTATCTGCTTGAGTATAGTTCTGTCAGGAGCCCTTGTAGATCTGTACCTATTTCCTATAAATGTTTCTGCTAGTTCTCATTTATATTGTTTCATCTCCTTAGGCATCTGGTTAGTTCTGACTGTCAGCTAGACTTGGTATTTGAAAAATTATTTGTAGAAGTGGTTTGAAGCCTCAGTGATGTTACCTTCTTCAACAGTACTTTTATTTGCTGCTACTAGCTTTTGGCCCCAGCCCTACCAGGCCCCCTCAACCCAGTTCAGGGATTGACTCAAAGCTAGGTACTAATTAGTGCAGGGACTGGTTACTACCAATTTACCTTTATTCTAGAGTGCATTTCTTTGTAGTGTTAGCACAATGGAAGGGTGTTTTACCAGCGACCCCACTTTTCATGAGCCCTGCTTTGGTCCCCCAGCCCCCCAAGTCTGGTAGAAGCTCTGCTCAGCCTCTTCTTCATCAATAAAAATTCCCAAGGCAAAGGTGTCTCTCTCTGGATTTCTACCTTCTCCACACTCCAGCTCAGTCTTTCATCACTAGCACATGAGCTCTCTGAGGTCTGTTTCTATTCATCCAGCTTTATCTACAGCCTTTCTCAATGGGGAAAGTTCTTCCGAATTACCTGTGAGAACAGAGCTGTCATTTAGTCTTCTCTTTTTTCTTAGTCCATCTAGCTAAAGGTTTGTCAACTTTGATGACCTTTTCAAAGAATTCATTTTTGGTTTCATTTTCTCTTTTTTTTCTATTCTCTATTTTTGCTCTATTATGTATGGCTTTCTTGCTTCTGCTTGCTTTGGGTTTAGTTTGCTTTTATTTTTCTAGTTTCTTAAGATGGAAGGTTGTGTTATTAATTTGAGATCTGTGTAGATTCTTACAGTTATAATTTTCTCTTTAACCAATGTTTTTGCTACATCCCATAATTTTTGTTTTGTTGTGTTTTTATTTTCATTTGTCTCAGGATATTTTCTAATTTCTCTTGTGATTTCTTCTTTAAGTCATTGGTTGCTTAACAATGTGTTGTTTAATTTCCACATAATTGTGAATTTTTCAACTTTCCTTCTGCTATTGATTTCTAGTGGAAAAGATACTTTTTTTTTTTTTCCCCAATCCTCACCTGAGGATATTTTTTCCATTTCTTTTCAGAGAGAGTTGGCAGGGCGGGGGGGAGGGGGAGGTGCTGTGAGAGAGACACATCGACCCGCCATCTCCCGCACCTGCCCTGATCTGGGCCAGGCATCAAGCCTGCAACCGAGGCGCGTGCCCCTCACCAGAATCGAACCTAGGATCCTTCAGTCCTCTGGCCAGTGCTCCAACCACTGAGCCAAACCGGCTAGGGCAAAAATCCTTTTTGATTTCAGTCTTTCAAAACTGACACTTGTTTTTTGGCCTATTATATGATCTGCCCTGCAGAATGTTCCATGTGCACGTAAGAAAAATCTGTATTTTGCTGTTGTTGGGGGGAGTGCTGTATATATGTTCATTAGGTTCAATTGGTCTATACTGTTTTTCAGATCTTCTGTTTCCATATTGATCTTTTGTCTGGTGGTTCTACCCATTATGAAAAATGGAATATTGAAGTCTCCTACAATTATTGTAGAGCTAACTATTTCTCCTTTCAAGTTAGACAATGTTTGCTTTATATATTTAGGAGCTCTAATATTTGGTGCATATATGTCCATAACTTTTGCATTTTCTTGGTGAATTGACCCTTTTATCATTATACAGTGATCTTTTTGGTCTCTTGTAACATTTTTTGATGTAAAATCTATCTTATCTATTACTAGTGTAGCCATCCCTTCTCTAGCTTGGTTACTATTTATATAGGCTATCTTTTTCTATCCTTTTACTTTCAATCTATTTGTGTTCTTAGATCTAAATTGAGTTCCTTGTAAGCAAGATATAGTTGGGTTCTGTTTTTTTTAATCCAGTTTTTGATTAGGGAGTATAATTCATTTACATTTAAAGTAATTACTGACAGGTAAAGACTTAATGTTGCCATTTTGTTATTTGTTTTCTGTATATTTTATAGCTTTTTTGTCGCTCACTTTCTCTCTTATCTGTCTTTATGTTTACTTGACTTTTTTAATGATATGTTTTGATTCCCTTCTCATTCCTTTTTGTGTATATTCTCTAGATGTTTTCTTTTTGGTAACCATGGGGATAACAAAAACATTCTAAAATAAGTTTATTTCCAACTAATAATTTAATTTCAATTGCATACAAAAACATTGCATATCCTTTATAGCTCCACTCTGCATACTTTATGTTTTTTGTTTGTTTGTCTTATATATCTTCATTGATTTCAGAGAGAGGAAGGAAGAGGGAGAGAGACAGAAACATCAGGGATGAGAGAGTAATTGATCAGCTGCCTCCACACACACCCCACTGAGGATTGAGCCCACAACCCGAGCATATGCCCTAACCAGGAATCGAACCATGATCTCCTGGATCGTAGGTCGATGCTCAACTGTTTAGCCACGCCTGGCCGGGACGCACTTTATGTTTTTGAAGTCACAAATTATATCTTTATATATTGTGTAACCATTAACATAGATTTCTATGCTTTTGTTTTTAAACCCTATGAAAGAATTTAAAATGGGGTTATTAAACAAAATTACATAATTTGGGTTTTTATTTTTGTCCATATATTTACCTTTACCAGAAAGCTTTATATTTTATTGTCTAGTGTTCTTTCATTTTGACTTGAAGGACTCCCTTTAGCATTTCTTGTAGAGCAGATCTAATGGTAATAAATTCTGTCGGTTTTTATCTGGGAATGTCTTAATTTCTCCCTTACTTTTGAAGGACAGTTTTGCCAGATACAGTATTCTCAGATGTCAGTTTTTCTTTCAGCACTTTAAATATGTTATCCCACTACCTTCTGGCCTTCAGTGTTTCTGCTGAGAAATCCCTAATTATCTTATGAGGATCCCTTTTACATACTAGTCACTTTTCTTCTTTCAAGATTCTCTCTTTGTCCTTTACTTTCCAGTTTGATTTTCCCCTGTGTCACAGAATGGGTTCCTTTGAGTCTTTTCTATTTGGAATGTTTGTTGAGCTTCTCAGATTTGTAGATCCATGTCTTTCCTCAAACATGGGAAGTTTTCAGTCATTATTTCTCCAAATAAACTTTCTTCCCCTTTCTCTCTCTCTTACTGTTTTTGGACTTGCATAATGCATATATTGGTCAGGTTGACAGTGTCCTATAAGTCCCTTAGGCTATTTTCACTTTTCTTCATTCTATTTTCACGTTGCTTTTCAGACTTGATCATTTCAAATAACCATATAGCATTCACTGATTCTTGCTTTTGTTGCATGTTGAACCCCTCTAGTGAATTTTTCTGTTCAATTTTTGTATTTTTAAGCTTCAGAATTTGTTTGGCTCTTTTTTATAATTTCTATCTTGTTGATAATCTCACTTTGTTTACATATTGTTTTCCTGATTTCATTTAGGTGTCTATCCATGTTCACTTTTAGCATATTTAAGAAAGCTGTTTTAAAATCTTTGTCATGTAAGTGCCAGGCCTGTGTTTCTTTAGGGTGAGTTTCTGGAGATTTATTTTGTTCCTTTGAATGGGCCTGGTTTCCCTGTTTCTTTGTATGCCTTATGACCTTTGTTGAGTATTGGGCATTTGAGAAAAAAAAGATAGCCATCTTTCCCAAGTCTTTGCAGACTGGCTTCACTACTCAGCCCATCAGGAAAGCTCATGGTCCTCTCAAGCCTTTTCTGGGGATGTATCTTTCCCAGACCTTTACATGTGCTTTTTTCCCCATTTCCCCATATATACAGCTGCTTTTAATGTTTTTTATTTTCTTAAAAGCCTCTCTGTTGCTTCTTTCTACAACCTTAGATGTTCTTTTGTATCCTACCCATAATCTCTTGCCCCCACACACCCATGGGTCTGCAATTCCCCTGCAGCTCTCACACACATTAGTGGCCACCACTGCCTTTTGCAGCCTCTATCCTGAAAATTTTTCCATTTTCTTTTCTTGCCACTCTTCACATCAGCACTCTTTATTCATTTAGGTTTTTCTTAATTTCTTCAGTAACGTTTTAGAATTTTCAGCACATAGGCCATGCACATCTTTTGTTAGATTTACTCTTAGATATTTTATTATTGTAACTATTCTAAATGATAGTGTTTTGTTTATTTTTTCTAATTATTCATAGCTGCATATATAAATGCATTTGACTTTTGTTTTGTTTTGTTTTGTTTTTAATATATCTTTATTGATTTCAGAGAGAGGAAAGGGTAGGGAGGGAGAGAGATAGAAACATCAATGATGAGAGAATCATTGATGGGCTGCCTCTTGCTCACCCCCAACTGGGGATTGAGCCCGCAACCCGGGCATGTGCCCTGATTGGGAATCGAAACCCAATCGCCTGGATCCTAGGTCGACGCTCAACCGCTAAGCCACACCCGGCCGGCTGGGCTGACTTTGGTTTTTTTATTAATTTGTCAACAGTTCTGTTTTCACACTGTGTGGAGTAAGCAATCAGATCATCTCAAATAATCATTTTATTTCCTATTTTCCAAGTCTCATGCCTTGTTTGTTCATAATACTAAAATCTATCTATTAATAAATTATACTTACAAGTTTTATAACATTAAAGTCTCCTTGCTTTCCTGAATAAACTCAACTTGGTCAAACTTATCATTATTTTATTCACTGTTAGAATTGATTGCTAATAATTTATAGAGGATTTATACATCTGATTTCATGGGTGAAGTTGGCCGGGATCTTCCATTCTCATTCTGTTCTTGTCTGGTTTTAGAATCAAGGTTTATTTGCCTCATAGAATGTGTTAGGGGTAGTTCTTTTTTTATCCTCTGAGTTTGTCTAAGATTGGAAAAATCTGTTCCTTGGAAGTTTCCTAGACATCAGTTTAAAACTGTAGTATACCTGATGCTTTCTTTGTAAGGTTTAACTCCTATTTTCTATTTCTTTTTGAGGCAGTTTAGAAAAATTATAGTTTTCTAGGTATTAGTCTGTTTCTCTAAATGTTCAAATTTGTTGTCATAAAGCTGTTGATAGTACTCTTTATCTCCTCTATATCTCCCTTTCTTATTTGTAATATTAGTTCTTTGAGTTTTCTCTCTGTGTCTTGATTAATGTTGCTAGAGGTTTGTCTTTTTTTGTCTTTTTAAAAATGATTTTTTTCCTTATTCATCTATTCTATTGAACGTTTGTTTTCAATTTCACTGATTTCAACTTTTTATCATCATCTTCCTTCTGCTTTATAGAAATGCTTTTGCCTTCTGGGCCTACCACTGATGGATGTGTATTAAAATCTCCTCAGGAGTGTGGTTTATCCCTCTCCTTACTTTCTCCTTCTCCAATGATGTTTACATTTCAAATTCTACTTTGTCTGATAATTGTAAAACACAGGCTTTCCTTTTTTATTTACTAACATTTTTCTACATCTTTAACTTTTAACATTTCTGTACCCATGTTTATGTGTTTTTTGCCAGCATCACATTTCTGGCTTTTGTTTAATCTGGCAAGCTGGTATTTGTTTTTGTTTTTAATCACAAGGTGAAACCATTTACATTTTTTGTTTAATTTTTTTTTTAAGACCAACATAAATTTTAGCAATAGATTGATCACATTGTTTTTCATATCTCTCTTAGCATCATCTCTATTTATTTCTTCTTACTTTGAGTATTTTCCAGAACATTTTTAGGTGGATCTTTACTATGATAAACATTCTGAGGTCTTACAAGCCTAATAATATTTTTACTACATCCTCTTATATGAATAACTGTTTGTTGGATGAAAAAGTAGATTATGAGGTTTTTTCCCCAATATACTTAAAATACTACTTTATTGTGATTCTTGGTATCTCTTCCTTTGTAGGTGATATGCTGTTGTTTTTTATAAAGTTTCAGAAATTTTTTTGTGTTCAGTAACCATAGATTCTGTATATTTCATTCTGATGTGTCTAAAGACCTTTTTTTTTTTTTTTTCTTCATATCTTCATCAGCACTCAATGGAGCCTTTCAACCTAAGGCAATTCCTTTTTCTTTAATTATGTGAAATCTATCCATATTATTTCTTCAAATTTTCCTTCTCTGTTCTCTGTCTCTCTCCTTTGGGACTCATGTAGGTGTTGGGCCCATCTGCCATACTTCATCTCCCCTTGCTTTATACAGTCTCTTCTCTTACAGTTTTTCCTCGGCAAACCTCTCTGCTCAAGCATTGCCTGGTCTTCCATCTGACCCACTTGACTTGGTCTGTAGCAGTGTTCATTCTCCTGCTAATTCCATCTCTTTCAACCACAGTGTTGCTCAAACTTAATACCTACACTTTGTTCTTTCCTGTAATTCCTTGTCTTGTTACCTTGCTGATTTTAACATCTTGGGCTTTCTCATCTAGTGGTCAGTGTTGTCGGTTGGTGGTTTTTCCTTTGTAGCAGTTGTGCTTCTCAGGGTTCTGTGCAGAAAAGACCCTGCCTGGCAGTGCATGTTGCAAAAGGGCCTAGGCAGACCTTGGTGCCAATGCACCCAGGCATGGACGAGGTGTGGGCAAGAGCCAAGGGTAGACACCGTCCCCCGGGACTATAAAACCAGTGCCAGTCATTGCCCCCCCAGGTACTGCCTAACCCCTGGGCTTGACCTCAGGTCCCTAGAGAGCATATGCATGAGGGAGCAGCCCCTCCCAGGAGCCATCCACCTGTCCCTCTGCCCTGATATTCTACTTTCATCCTGCTCTGGAAGGCCAAGCTACCTTCCAGTGCAGTGCAGTTGAAGGCTAGTGGTGACTGTGCCAGCAGACTTAGGGGTTACGGGCCTACCATGGTTTTCTCTGCAGTATCTCTGCACTGTGTCCTGCCACTCCACCCCACACACCCCAGGTTAGCCTTTCAGCTCTCCCAGGGCTTCTTAGCATGCTGAGAAATTTTTCTCATCCATCTCTGGATTCTCTAAGGAGTGCCTAGGGGTCACATGGGCAGACACAAGGATCTCTTTTAGTCCAGGAAAGCCACCCACAGTCTAGGTCTCCTCACTGACACTTGCACTGAGCGTTCATTTCTATGCCCACAGGGTCTGCGGAAGAGGGAGCTATTGAAGGAACTGCTGCCAGTCATTGGGCAGAACCTCCGCTTCCAGCGCCTCTTCACCGAGTGTCAGGAACAGCTCGACATCCTAAGGGACAAGTAGCCTGCCTGCATCTGCCCCAACTACAGCAAGGGCAGAGCCACCTCTCACCTTGTCGGGCTACAGTAGGAGGAGGAGACACTGGCCGGAGATGGGCTGTCCTGCACCAGCACCAGCCCAGCTCCCTGGGTAGACGTCTCCCGTGCCCTGGGTCTGTTGCTGCTCTCTTGGAAGGGGGCAGCTCTGTCTGCAACTCATCCCTTCCTCCAGGACCCCCGTGTGGAGCAGGGGCTAGGGCTCTGCCCTGCTGCCCTGGGGTCAGTGAGGCACTCCCAGATGTACCGTCTTCAGCACGGTCCAGAGGTGGACACTAGCCCCTGCCACTGCAGGTGCCGTGCTGCTTCAGCTATGACAAATGAGCCATTTGTGAAAGAGAGCCCTGAAATGTTAGTGTATTATGCAGTCAGTAGACTGACCCGAGACCTATGTAAAAGGAAAGGCTATTCCAACACAAAGACTATTTTTGTACTAGAATTTGCTAACTTGTAATATGGAATTTTCCTTTTGGCCAATAATCAGGATTTCCCTATAAGTCACTTGGACATTGGTTACTTGTAGGAAAAAATTTAAACTCTAATTATGACAGCTACATTGAAAAATAATTGTACTGAAATTAACTTGTCTATCTTCATTTGGTTTTAATTTTTAAATGTTTGTAAAAAGAGACTGTTTGGGGGGGGATGGGGCAGAGGGTGGGCGATTTCTTTTGTAAGTGTAAAATAAATGAACACACATTGGATACCAAATCGTCCTGTTATCCCCTGCCTTTTTTCTTCTAACTTCTTTCTCCCCCAACTGTGGATCCCTCTTGAAGTGGGAAATAACAGAACATCATAGCCAGAATGGATCTTTGATGTTATCTAATCCCACCACCACCAGCCCCAGCCCCTCTATGCAGAAATTCATTTTTCAGGGTGGAGGTCACTTCCCTGGTCATGCAGCATCTTAGGCAGAGCTGGGGCTCTTGGGCAGTCACCTTGCATGATTCTCCTCCCAACCCACACATTGAAGCCCTTGGTTGTGGATGGGGAACATTTGTAATACTTTCAACAATAAAGATAAATTTAAAAAATTAAAAAGAAAAAAAACCTGCATGGGTGTGAGAACTAACTGGGATCATGAAGGCAAAGTCCTGGCAGTTGGTAAATGCTCTGTTGAAAACTTCAGTAGTTTTTACTCTACTATTTGGAGAGGAAAGGAAGACAAGCAGAAAGTTGGAGACTTCTGTTTTCAGTCAAGATGGGTAACAGGCCCAATTGACCCTCTTGTCTGAAACAACCAAAGGAACCGGTCAAAATACATGAAACAAGGGTCTCAAGACACTGGTTATCAGAAAACAAAGGACAGTGATCCCTGGGAGGTGGAAAACAAACAAGATGAGCCCAAGGACTGCCCTGGCTTACTATCACATTTCTAGGATTTGGCAAAGGGAGGGGAAGCTGAGGCAGAGCCCAGCTGACTACTTGCGTTGAAGAAATGAAGCCCATTGAAACTAAGGCAGCTAGAGTTCACACAACAGAACACCCAAGAGAAAGCTCCATGGAGAGAACCCTGGAACTCAGCAGGGGGAGCACCTGAGTACTGATCAGTGCATGCACATGAGAAAAGAGCCAAGGCTAGGCAAAGAACCATCTGAAAAGATTAGAATAAAAACTGCCTAATTATCACCCAGGGCTGGAAATAGCACCTGTTCCTACCAGCTAGACTAAAAAAACTCCCAGGCTTGGGATAGAGAACTCGGAAAGACTTGCCTCAATATTGGAGAATAATTAAAGCACTACTCCAGATTGATCTGACAAAAAATAAAACCAAGACCCAAAAGCTGTTTTCAAGTAATTACATTGCAAAGCGAAGTTCAAGAGAATGTGTAAGAATACAAAAATAGGCAACATCCAACAAGGTAAAGTTCACAACATCTGGCCTTCAAAGATTACCAGGCATACAAAGAAGAGGGAACACAATCCAAAATGAGAAGAGTCAATCTGACTGATGGATCTGGGAAATGTAGTGCTACCCACGGCAAAAACCAGCTCTATTGTTAGGTCATGAGGCTACACAGATGCTGAAAGGGCCGTCTACAAAGGTACTACAGGGAAAACAATTTTCATTCGAAAGTGAAGTCTGTTCTCTCAACATTTTTGGTTACTAGACTGTAAAGCTATTGTGCAAATGCAAATAATTACATCACCGCTGTGTTATTCAAGGTGGAAAATAACCAGGGAGCGACCTGAAGAGTAAAGAAGAGCAGCAGTTACTCTGTGGGAGTGCCAACCAGGATGCCAAAGGCTTCCCTTCCCGGACAAGCGTCTTTCATGCAGTTGATCCATCTGCGTTCAAAACACATCTTCAAACGGCCCATCTGAAAACAAACGGCCGCTGGGCAAAGGCGTGCATTCTACTTTGGGACCTGCTACTACTATGTATTGTGTGGCCACAAGCAATCCTGGTGACCCGCAGTGGCCCTTGGTTGGTCATCTGCTGCCAAGGGCGATCTTTGCAGACTCCTCCCACTGCTCTTCTGCCACAGTTTTCTCTAGAAATCGCATCGGCCATGAAGGATGTTTCCCAAGGGAGCAGGTGCTGAGCCTTAGGCAGGAACACATCTGTCACACACACTTGGAAGCCTCCTTTTATGCTGTTTTGGGCACACCTCTGATTGAATTTTAGAAACTGTCCCTGAACTCAACTGTCCCTGAACGCAACTGAGGTAGAATTTCTGTACATATGCAAGCTCCAGGCAAGGGCAGCTGGTAACGTTGTTTACCTCTCTCCTGAAAACCCCATCACTCAGAATTTCCTGAGGGCAGCCCACGCCTAGTCTCGCGTCCACGCTCACTCGCGGCAAGACCATGGCCCCGCCTCTGGCACACTCTCTCCAGGACTCTGCTCGGGTCCGCGCCCACTCTCCTTCCCGTAGAGGGTTCGAAAGCGCGGCTACGCGCGGACTACTTTTGGCCGACCCTCGGGAGGAGGGCGAAGGGATTCCGCGACCCCGCACGCACAGGAGCGTTGCGGCGGGTCCGAGTCAGTGCGCCTGCGCCGCCGCCGCCGTCAGCGCGTCCGCCGACCGGCGGGGCCGCCGCCGCGGCCGCCTCAGCTCCGCGCCCGCCTCGGCGCAGGTCCGCCCCGCTCGCTCCCGGGGGCACTTCCAGGTGAGCACCGGGGCTCTGCCTCGAGATCCGGCGGGCTCTGGGGCTGGTCGCGCGCTCCGTCCTGTCAGCCGCGCCCGCGGTCTCCCTGGGGACCTGGGCTCGCCGCTGGCCCGCCCCCGCCCCTCAACCTGACCGGGGCGGAGACGGCGCAGAGCCCGGTGGGCTGGGGCGGGCGGCTCTGGGTCAGGACGCGATGGCCGCGCCTGCGGACCGCCAGGTGTGCTGGTCGGGGGAAACGGTTATTCTGCGGCGACAGTGGGCGGAGGGGACGGGGGGACGGGTCGTGTAGAGGTGGAAGTCTTCTGAACAGTAATTACCTCCTTTTGGGGCTCCATTCTACCGCTAAATTGAGCCTGTTGCCTGTTAGTTGGGACTAGCAAAATACTACTACTGCAGCTTATTATAATTATAAAAATATAGTTATTTGTTGAGTCATTTCTCTTGCTGACCACTATACTATGTACTTTATAAATCTCATTTCATTTAATCCTCTTGATAACTGAGGCAAAGTAATTCAAGTAAATTACACAGTAAGTGACAGAGCTTGGGTTCTAATCCGGGTGTCTGACACCAAAAGCAGATTTAGGCACTGTCTAAATCTGTTGTCTTCAAAAGGCCAGTAAGCAGTAAGGCATTTTAAATTCCCATCAAAGTTCGTAGTGCCTTGAAGGAATATATTCTATTATCTGGGAAGTATTTGTGGCTGTGGCACACAAGCCATGTGAATGGAAATCTATGGGTTCCGGTTTCTAGCACTGATCAAGCAAGTGCTGAGGCTGCACACTGCTCTCCTTGTTTCTCTAGTCTCAACAATCTCCCTTCCCTACAGATGTTTCAGAACTTCTGCCTTTTTCTGAAATCCCTGACCCTGCCACTCCCTCTTGCTGCCAGCAGATGATTGGAGAAACAGAAGGTGTAAACTGAGGTGTTGCTTACTTTCATGCATGCAGCCTTACAAACCTGTCTGCAGTTGCCATTTCCTGCCTTTCCCCCTTAAGTGGGGTTCTTTCTCTTGTCTGTGTTCTAGATCTGACATCCTTCCCCCTTTAACAGGGCCTTGCTCAGTAGCATCTTCTCTCTCTCATTTTTATCCATGTCCTTTTGGTGATTTTTTCCTGTTTTTGTTTAACCGTGCTCATATCTCTTCCATCTTTACAGCAGACTCTTCCCTCTCCCTTGTCCCCTTGAAGCTCTTTCTTACCTTCACGGCCAGACATCTGGAAAGAATTGCGTTCTCTCTCCATCACTTCCCTTATGTTCCTCAGTAACCCCCAGTCTGTTTTTTGTCCCCACTGTTCCCCTGTGTCTGTTCTTGCCAAGGTCACAAGTCATCATGCAAACTTTTTTTTTTTTTGGTAAAGAACCAGATAGTATATATATTCAGCTTTGAGGGCCACATACTGTTACATATTCTTCCTTTTTTGTTTGACCTTCTAAAAATGTAAAACCCATTTTTAATTGGGCCATACAAAAACAGCCTATAGTTTGACTCCCTGCTATAAAAAATAAACTCAAACCCCAGCATCACAAACATCTTCCATGGCTTTCCAGCTATATTTGACACTGCACTTTATTGCCTCCTCAGGACCTTTCTCTGCTGCTTTTGGTGGTACCACAGTCCCCCAGGGTTTCTCCTACTTCTGTGCCCATACTCTAGTCTCATTTGTAGGCACCTCTTCTGCATGAGCCTGGGGTCAATTCTGGCCAAGGGCATCTACCTCGGTTGTATGCTGCATCCCTGGCCCTGGTCTGGGTACATGTGGGAGGCAACCAATCGATGTCTCTCTCTTATATTGATGTTTCTCTCTCTCTCGGAAAAGCAATGGAAAAAATATCCTCTGGTGAGGATTTAAAATATTTTTTAAAAATAACACCTAGGCAGACACCTACATCAAATGTTAAATCAGAATTCCTAAGAGGTGAGAGTGGGACTTTGGCATTCTTGTCAGGAGAGTCTCACATGCAGCTGGGTTGAACCAGTCATCTAGATGTTGGTCATTATTCATAATTAAAGAAAGAGATTGATATTTGAAGCCTTTTACATGTTAGTAGGGAAGGCAGAACTCTAAGGAGTAGGTTGAGCTTGAACTGAAAGCAGTTCATGAGCACCTGTGTCTGCTGTAGAGGCCCCTGGGAAGTCAGTCTGAAAGGGGACACTGTACCCACAGCCCAGTATATGTTTGTAGCCATCTCATTTTGTGAAATGGTTTTTGACATACTGAAACAAACAATAGTAGGCTCATTATGTCCTAAAATTGTTGTACACCTGTGTAAAACTTTTTTAAAGGTCTTGTGTAAGCTGTGAAATGTTGCCTATTGGCAGACTTATGATCCTTGTTCTGGAAAAAGATACGGAGCCAGTCATTTACCTTTTGACTTTCTTATTTACAAAGTGAGGAAAGTAACCACCTTCTCACTGAGGGTGTGTGGGAGGGTGAGCCTTTGTGAGAGTGCCCACAACAGTGACATGGTAAGTGACCAAATGTTAAATGAATTTTAATAGGAGTTCCTTGGAAAAACAAATCATCACTATCTAACATGTTTAAATGTTCAAAATCCCCAAACTTCATAAGATTCCCAGTATTTTTTGAGTTAATTGGGTTGAAAGAGTTATCAAGTCCTAGGAGAATCTTTATCAATGTTCCTCTCCACCAGTTCTTAAGCATTCTGTAGCTGGGGCAAAAGTCTGTCTGGAACAGACTTTCAAGTGATGCATATACATAGGGGAATGGCCCCATACAGAAAGTATAAATTAAAATTAAAGTTTTCCTGTTCAAACACTGGGTTTCTCTCCCCAGTAGACACCAATGTATTTTTCAAAAAATTATTAAAAGGATCCTACTATGAATATTCTTCTGCCTTTTGCTTTTGTAACAGTTTGAAGATCTTTCTTTTAGGATCACATGCAGATCACAGCATCTATTTGACAGTATTGTTTATTACTATCCTCCTGGGGCTATAGTTGTCATCCTGTAAGTATTTCTTTGCTTCCCCTGGTCTTCCCATATTTATTTCCCTGCTGCTTCACCCTATCTACTGTATTCAGTCTCTTCTACATTTTCTTCTGCTGCTTCTCTTGCTTGAGGCCTGCTAGTGGCCTCCATGCCAGGGAGAGATTACCATCACTCTTGGCTGGTTAAACAAGGATGCCACAGAGCTGGGATAGCAAAGTTCAGTGACAAAATTAGAATCTGAACAGATGTTTCTTTACAGGCTGGAATCCAGCTAGTTGACATTTAACAGGGATAAATATAGGATCTTATGCATTGGTTTTAAAATACAGAAAACCTGAAGTGGTGTAATTTTTTTATTTTATTTTTTTTATATATCTTCATTGATTTCAGAGAGAGGAAAGTAAAGGGAGAGAGAGAGATAGAAACATCAATGATGAGAGAGTCATTGATCGAGCCCGCAACCCGGGCATGTGCCCCGACCAGGAATCAAACCCCAATCGCCTGGATCCTAGGTCGATGCTCAACCACTGAGCCACGCCCAGCCGGGCAGAAGTGGTGTAATTTGAGAGAGGTTCTATAAAGCACTATACAAGTGTAGTTTTTAAACTACCCTAAACTAACCTAGTCCTAGAATTTTAAGTTCTATAAAAGACCTTGGTGTCATCATTCTTCGTAGGACCTCATTTACAAAGCTCCCTCTCTGAGCTAGGAAAAGCTTGCTGGTAAGTTTAAAATATATTTTCTTAATTATATCTGCAGATAAACTAAATCTGACTGCCTAAGACAAGTAACTTCTTTACTAGTGAATTACTTAACCTCCATGTGCTGGGCACTGGGATAAAGCTGTGAATGAGCCTGAGAAGGAGATAGATACAGAAGAAAAAATCCTTAGCATCTCCAAAGGCACAGAGGCATGAAAACATGGGGATGTTCAGTACACCTAGAGTGTTCTGACTCTTTGATACAGGCAATTGGTGTTTTCACTAAAAGTCTTGTGTAAACACAGCTGTAACTCAGACTACTACTGTCCCTAAGCCCCTTAGAACAATCATAGGATTGTCAAATGAGTAATTTCTTTTTAGATTTTTCCAAGTGTCTGATTATTTTTAATGACTCATAAGTTTATTTTTTATTTTTCAATTATAGGTTACATTCAGTCTTATTTTGTATTAGTTTCAAGTGTACAGCATAGTAGTTAGACAATCATATACTGTACTTTACAAAGTGATCCCCCTGATAGATCTTGTACTCACCTAACACCATATATAGTTATTATAATATCACTGACTATATTCCCTATGCAGTCTGTACTTTAATATCCCTGTGACGGGGAGGGGGAAGGAACGGGGTGGAACGGGTCATTGGGGAGAAAAAGGGACATCTGTAATATTTTAAACAATAATAAAACTTAAAATATATATATATATATATATCCATCCCTGTGACTGTCTTGTAACTGTCAATTTGTACTTCTTAACCCCTTTACCATTTCCACCCAACCTCCCAACCCCCTTCCCATCTGGCAACTATAAGTTTGTTCTCTGTATTTATGCATCTATTTCTGTTTTGTTTGTTTATTTTGGTATTTTTAGATGCCACATATAAGTGAAATTATATGGCACTTGTCTTTCTCTGTCTACTTATTTCATTTAGCATAATATCTTCTAGGTCCATCCATGTTGTGACAAATGGTAAGATTTCATTCTTTTTTATGGCCACGTAATACTGCATTGTATATATGTATTGCATCTTTATCTGATTGTCTGTTGATGGGCACTGAGGTTGCTTCTGTCCATTAGCTGTTGTAAATAATGCTGCAGTGAACATAGGGATGCGTATATCTTTTCAAATTATTATTTTGGATTTCTTCAGATAAATGCTTCGAAGAGGTATTGTCTTGCCCCCGTGTTTTTATTTGGGGGCCTGAAATGTTTCTTTAGACTTAAATGAAAAGTCAAGTAATTCACACTGGAGAGAAGCCTTACAAATGTGAAATATATGGAAAAGCCTTTAATCAGCATTCACATGTTACTAAACATGAGATCATTTATACTGGAGGGAAGCCTTACAAATGTAATTAAGCAATATGGGAAGTTCTTTAATCATCATTCAAATATTACTAAACAGAATTTATAACTGACAGAAGGCTTACAAATGTGGAATATGTGGCAAAGCCTTGTCATCATAAGAAACATTCAAACCTGTAAAGAATTTTTGTGAGCTTGTTTGAACCAAACTGTCAACAGTTCCTGGGAATCAAAATCTCAACGCATTGAGATGATGCTCCGGAGAATGGCAGTTTTGCACCTTATTTTACATTACAATCAAAAGTGAAGATGCAAGTAGGTTACATGAAATCCATTGGTGATAGATTAGAGAGGTGGGAGAAAGCAAAGGCAGGGGGTGGGGGGGACACCTCTGGGATTGGATGAAAAGTAAAATGATAGATACATATATATTTTGCCTAGATGGAGCAGAGAATAGTTAACAGTCAACGATAACATGATAACAGTAACAGTGAGAGGATTTATGATCTTTGGCGTGGTACATTGGTTGTGCCCTGAGGGGTCTGGGAAAAGGAGAGTTACCCAGAAATTCCAAAAGAATGTTATCATAGATTCAAAAGACAATAGACATCAGAGAAGATTCTAGCCTAGGACATAACTACCTGCCATAAACTTCTTTTAGTTAAAACGTTTTCATTTCAGACCATCCTTTGTGGTTACTTTAGGTCTGGCCCTGCCAAGGCCTCACAAAAGAGAAGCCGTTCCAGCCATCACGTTAGGGGTGAGTTAATTAAATGTTTGACCAAATATAACAGGCTAATTTTTAAGTTGATAATTTTGTATGGCCCACAAATGATGATATAAATATCCAAATGGCCCTTAACAGAAAAAAGGTTCCCATGCCTGACTTAGAACATTTATTTAAGTTAGTCACCATAAAGGAGGCGTTTAGAGCAACATTCTTTGCATCAGTGTGAGAGGGGAACATTCTGAATTTTAACTCTTGTTACCAATTGGTCTTTAATGAAAATAATGGGCAGATTATTAAAATTATGATGTATCTTCATAGTAGCCATATATAGGTGTGATGAATATTAGTAGATGTGGTTGAAATAGTCTTCAGAGATATATCTGAGAAAGTATAGATAACTCATCAATTTTTTTTAATATGTTTTTATTGATTTTTGAGAGAGAGGAAGGGAGAGGGAGAGATAGAAACATCAATGATGAGAATCATCCATTGACTGCCTCTTGCACGCCCCCTACTGGGGATGGAGCCCGCAACCCAGGCATGTGCCTGACCAGGAATCAAACCATGATGGCCTGGTCCATGGGTAGACTCAACCACTGAGCCAACACCAGCCAGCTAACTCATTGATTATTGAATAAAATTATTGTACATCCATGTTGATTAAATAATTAGCCTCTATTCTGAAAACCAAAAAACCAACACAGCTCAGATCGTTATATCAGAAGAACAGGAACACCTGAATGTTTGTCATCTGTGTTTTGACAAATAGTCACACAGTAGGTTTGTCATGCTTTATTTAGGCTATGTTTGAACTTTATATTATTTTCATTAATAAAGCTGAATGAATTTGAATGTCAAAAAAAAAATGAGATCTTACCATTTGCAACAGCAGTGGATGGGACCTAGAGGGTATTATGCTAAGTGAAATAAGTCAGTCAGATAAGGACAAGTACCATATGATTTCACATGTATGTGGAAACTAATGAACAATATAAACAAACAAACAGATGCATAGATACAGAGAACAGACTGATGGTTTCCAGAGGGGAGGGGTGTTGAGGGACAGGGTAAAAAAGGTGAAGGGATTAAGAAGTACAAATTGTTAGTTATAAAATAGTCATGGGCTGTAAAGTACAGCATAGGGAATATAGTCAATAATATTATAGTAACTATGTATGGTGCCAGGTGGATACTGGACATATTAGGGGGAATACTTTGTGAAGTATATGACTGTGTAACTATGCTGTGTACTTGAAACTAATACAAAATAATATTGAATGTAAACTGTAATTGAAAAATAATTTTTTTTTCATATTAAATAATAATCTTAGCCTGGTTGTCTCCTTCCTTTATGCTGTCTCCTTCTTTGTTGAAGTGTCTGTTCTCTATCATACTCCTCCCTGTTATGCAGTTCTTCGCCTTCCTATTCATTCATCTGAGAAATACTTAATGCACAGTTTGTTTTGGACTTAACTGAAATGGTCATGCAATTTTAGACAGAATATAGAACTGAACAAAAATCCGTCTGCTCCCTGGAGCTGACTGAGTGTTGCAGAAAATGAGATTTCTCTTTTAACCCCTAGGTCCTGGTTGAGCACATTGGAAACCTAGACCGAGCATTTGAGTTTGCAGAGAGATGAAGTGAGCCTGCTGTGTGGAGTCAGCTGGCCCATGCCCAGCTCCAGAAAGACCTGGTGAAGAAAGCCATCAACTCCTACATCAGAGCTATCAACCTTCCCTCTTACCTGAAGAATATCCAGGCAGCCATCAGGAGCAGTAGGTAAACCTCCTCTCCTTGGGGCTCTGCTTCTCACTGGGTGAAGCCCGCCCAGCGAGGGAAGGGTATGGCCCTGCTGGGAATCCGCACGTGCTCTGCACTTAGAGATAAGAAGACACAACTGAGTGAAAGTTTTCTGAGAGAATCTGAGATAAATGTTATTTGGTTAATGACAGTAGCTCTTCAGTTGACTCTTACCCTCTTGTACAGACTAAATTTATTTTAAGCACAGTGGGTATCACTATCACAATTTTAAACCCAGAGTTTCTTCTTGCCATTCTAGTTGGTTGTGGCGACAATTCCTTCAGTGGCTGGAATAAGCACCACATTCCCTATTGAGGTTCCTGTCCCCCAGGGCAGCTCCTTTGGGTTCTGCCTCTTTTCCTTCCCCCACCTAGGTTAGGACTCTGCTCAGCAGTCTGCTTGGCAAGCATGTCCAAGACCTTCTAGATCTTTCCAAGAGCCAGAGCCCACCTGAGGCAGAGCTGATAGGTCAGCATCCTGACTGAGAACAGGTTGGGAGGAACTGAGCCCCTGGTTAAACAGCAGCTCTGGGTTAACATATTTTTAAATACGTTTTTTATTAGTATTCATTTCAGAGAGAGGAAGAGAGAGAGAGAGAAACATCAATGATGAGAGAGTCATTGATCTGCTGCCCCCTGCACGCCCCTACTGGGGATCAAGCCCAAAACCTGAGCATGTGCCCTGACGGGGAATCTAACCATGACCCCCTGGTTAATAGGTCAACACTCAACATCTGAGCCACACCTGCCTGTCTTACCTCTTTTTGTTTTCTATCTTTAGACAATTGGGAAGATCTGGTTAAATTCCTACAGATGGCCAGGGGAAAGGGCCACAGTTCCTACACAGAGACAGAACTTATTTTTGCCTTGGCTAAAACTAGCTGTCTCTCTGAGCTAGAAGATTGTGTTAATGGACCCAACAATGTCCACATTCAGCAGGTAGGCCATGCCCCTGGGGAATGTGAATTGTTGTAGGCTGGTTCAGGGATCACTCCCTAGAGTGGCACAGATTTGGGATGGTGAGAAACAAGCCACAAGGGTGATTAAGTCCCTTGTTGAGGCCGCTGGCTATGCAGGTCAGAATGATTCTGCTAGAAAAGGTGTCAGGACTACATGCAAATGCTCTGTTACCCCTGAGAACAAACTGAACTGAGTAACTAGTCAGATGAAAGAGATACGTTAAAAATTAATCATTTTTCCATATGTCAGCAATTATCAGATAACATAATGGGGGAAAATTCCTTTTTATGTAGGAATAAAATCAAGTGTTTTTTAAAAACCTTAAATGAAAGATCTAAATAATTATAAAGTTTGCCATTTCCAGGGTTAAAATGTTACGCCTGGGAAAAGTGATAGAGATGAAGGGGTAATGGAATATATTCTAACTCTACAGTAATTGCATGTGTGCTCTTGACAGAACACACTCACTTCATTGAAATAAATAACAAGTGGACTTTGGATATTTGTATTTCAAAGTAAGTTTCAGTTAACTGTTGGAATTAGGTGACAGTTTTGAAAGGGGTAAAAAGTTTATCACATAATTTTGTAAACAAAATTAAATTCTAGATGAAATATTTAAAATTTTTAAATATTTATTTAATCTTCGTGTGAGGAAGGAGTTTGTAAGCATATAAGCAGTGGAAGAAACCACAAGGGAAAGTAATTTACTGCATTCACATAATGCATAAAACTTTTAAGTATATATGTGCAGTAATTCCCCCCCTTATCTGTGATTTCGCTTTCCACAGTTTCAGTTACCCATGGTCAACTGTGGTTCCAAAATATTAAATAGAAAATTCCAGAAATAAACTATTCATAAGGTTTTTTTGTTTTGTTTATTATTATTATTATTTTTTACCAGTGTTGGAAACAATCTAAGTCATGGCACTATTATGTTGTGAGCAGTGGGAACAGCACTGGGTGTTAGTCCAGTGGGGTCAGACCAGACTTGGGTTCAGCAACCTCGGTACTTGGGTTCTAGCTTGGAAAGAATTCAGAGCCAAGACCCAAACTGTAAGAGAACATTTATTTCGTTAACCACAGAGGTAGAAAAAGTAATTCCTAGAAGAAATGGGCTTAGGAAACAAGTTATAGAGGCAGAGGAAGGGCCCTTGGTGCTTGGGAATGAGGAAGCTAATGGAAACATGACTGGTGGTGGCGGGGGGCGCAGGAGTGCTCCCAGGAGAGAGAGCCTAATTCATAAGTTTTATATTGTGCTCAATTCTGAGCACCTCACCTCATCACATAGGCATTGTATCGTTTCACATTATCAAAAGAAGAAAAGTGGGTACAGTACAAGATATTTGAGAGAGACCATATTTACATAACATTTATTAGAGTATATTGTTATAATTGTTCTATTTTATTAGTAGTTACTAATCTCTTACTGTGCCTAATTTATAAATTAAACTTTATTATAGATATGTATATATAGGGGAAAACATAGCATATATAGATTTCAGTACTGTCCATGGTTTCAGGCATCCGCTGGGGGTCTTGGACATATCCCCCATGGATAAAAAGGAACTACTGTATTCCTTATCCTGGGCTTCCTCAGTCTAGATGTAAAAATACATCCCAAGAAAGTAGAAAAGGTCCAGATAGCTTTATATAAAGATATTTAATCATTTCAGTATGACTTATACTAATAAAAATTGAAAGCCAATGTCCAACAAAAGGAAATAAACAGCATTCATCAATGGAATATAATATAGCCATTACAAATACTTATTTGTGATAGAAAAACCTTTCAGAGTAAGTTTCAGCAGAGTGAAAACCTGCACGTACAATATAATGAACATATAAACCTAGAAAAACGCCCAAGATAGGGACAGTGAAAACTTTGAGATATGAAATTGGGCAATATCATACTATTTTCCTTTTACTTGCCTGAGTTAGCCAAGTTCTTTTTTCAATCAGTGAGCACACTTTTAAAATTAACTTTATAATGAAAACATTAATGTTAGAAAATGAAACCTTGCCCCAAATCTCCCTCTGAATTCAGAACAGGACTCTCCTGATGGGAGAGAGGATTAAATACAGAGCTGCCCTGGATTATGCAAGTTAAATCCCACCTGAGACTGGGCGGACTGGGAAGCGCAGACAGCTTGTCTTGTTCTTCCCCAGGCAGGTGGCACACCGAGGGAGGCCTGGCCTGCTCCCAACCTCCTACAGTCCTCCAGGGTCAGCACATTTCAGCCAGATGCAGTCCGCCGCTTGTTTGTATGTTTCCCACAGTCCGGCTTCTGTTGACTGCAGCTCCATGCTGTCATTCATTTTCCCTGTGTTTCCTGTCAATTCTTTGTATATCCTTTGATACAATACTTTATCTATTCAACAAACTTTCATCAAGCATCTAGCTTGTGCCAGGATAGGGGCTGTGGATGCACAAGTGAAAATAGTAGTCAAATTTTTGCCCACTCAAGAAGTCTAGCCCTGTCCAGTTTGGCTCAGTGATTAGAGCATCCATCCACAGACTAAAAGGTTCTCGGGTGTGATTCAAGCCAAGGGCACGCACGTACCTCAGTTACAGGCTCGATCCCCTGCCCTGGTCGGTGCTCAAGTGGGAGGCAACCAGTCAATGTGTCTCTCTCACATCAATATTTCTGTCTCTCTCTCTCTCCCCCTCTTCCACACTCTCTAAAAACCAATGGAAAAAATACCCTCGGGTGAGGATTAAAAAATAAATAAATAAAATCAATTCATGTTACCAAGGATGAATATTCTAAAAAAAAAAAAAGAAATCTATAGTGTGTTAGGTGTACGTGTAAAGGAGTAAAGTGCAGCAGGGAGGGGTAGGCAGAGCCACAGCGAGCAATGAGTGTGAAGGTGAGCAGTGCCATTCCAGACAGCACGGTGGGGAAGGTGTCCCAGAGGGGAGTGCTTGAGTCTGCATCTCTCCAAGAGCAGAGGACCAACAGTGCCAGGGCCCTGGGAAGAGGGAGTGTTTGGGTAGGTTGCAGGAGCAGTACTGAGGTGGCCAAACTCCAGAGAGCTTGGAGTTGAAGCCAAAGAGGGAACTGTGGGGAGAGGCGGGTGTTGGCACTGGAATCTAGAGGATAAATCTCTGTTGTTAACATATAGCCTTCAGAAGTTATTTGGATTGAAAGACTTGCATTCATGCAGTTAATTCTTTTCCCAGCAGTTATTTGTGAGTTTCACTCTCCCTAAACATAGTGTGGCAGCACTCTCTTGGCACCTACATTGCTTTCTATCAAGATTTAGGGAATTAAAAACACCTAAATTAAAATCACATTCAAAATACTTGTTTCTGCCTTTGAGCAGTGGCTTGGCACCACCCCTCGGTTTGGATCCATGTCCAGGCATCTGCTGCTCAGGGTGTGCTGCTGGAGAGTTCCCACGCCCGCAAGGCATTGCCATCGCTCTACCTGGCGTGTCCCAGTGGGGTAAAGTGCAGTTACCCAACAAGGCCTTTGTGTAATATGCTGCATGGCTGAGCTGATTTCACAGGGTTCCGTGTCTCAGGAGCCCCTAGGAGCCGAGAGCTTGAACTAATGGTGTTACTCCCAGAGCTGTCCTCAGCACTCCTGAGGACCTTCCTGGAACACAGATAGCTGCCACCCTCTGCCCAGCACAGGCACCGCCCTCTTACAGCACATGGGCTGATGCCAAAGACCCTTAACATCAGGGCACATTGAGCTGCTCCCCAAGTTGTCACCTCCAGTTTGGGACTGTTATGTGACCTCTTCCTCGCCCTTGGTGACAGTGCTTGTGGTCCTTCCTGGGATGCTGACAGGGCCCCTGTAGAGGGCTAAGAGGAAATGTTGTAGAAGCTTTGGAACCTCACGTCAAGGGGTTGAGGTGCTGGCCCTGGAAGGTGGCAGCGGGGCTCTGACACACCAGAGGGAAACTGCCCCCACTAAAAGGGTCACAGCTGCTCTGTCCTGCTAGTGGTATGCCAAGGTCTTAAATGCACAGGTTCCTCACAAATGGGGGCAGGAAGTGAGTGAGAAAACGATGCTGTGAGCACTGCCAGAGGGGTGTCTGTTCTCCTCCAACATTAGTGCCACTCAGGGCAGTGTGTGCCAGGAAGAGAGCCCAGGAGAGCAAAGCCACAGGCAGAAAGTGGTTAGCATACTTTGCAGCACAGTGGTTCTCAGCCAGGGATGATTTTGACCCCCAAAGGACATTTGGTTGTCACACCTGAGAGTGCTGCAGTGCTACGTCTAGTAGGTGGAGACGGGTGGTAGTGCTAAAGAGCCCACAATGCACAGCAGGTGTCAGCAGTGCCCTGGGGGGAGGGGGGGTCTCTACTGAGTAGAAGTCCTGGGAGAGTAGGTCACAGCATGCCACCCCAAGGATGGTGAGTGGCTACTGCTGGCTCCTCGGACATGCGCAGAGCAGCAAGAAGCATGCTTTCCAAATTGCCAAGGTGAGTGTAAAAGCATGGTGAGCAGTCAGTTGTCAGGGATGACCACCTGGAGGTGTACACATTCTCCAATGTCTGGGGAGACATGACCTGAAGGAGCTTTCATTTGAGTCTCCACTGTTTTTGACAGTAAGAAGAAAAAAAGAGAGACCTGTTCCCTTGGTAGGAATAGTGGGGACAAGACAGGACTTGGCACCCAAAGCAGCAAGCAGGTGGGACAGAATCCTTCCTGGAGGAGGACCAAAAGGGTGTGCCACATGCTAGCATACAGGGCTTTGAGTCTCATGTCAGTCTCTAGGACATGAGAGCCTCATGTTGGAGGTGACCAAGTGAGCTCGAGGAACAGTAACTGCAGCAGTGGCCAACAGTTGTCTCTGCATAGTGGCAGTCACCGTTAGTGGGCAACCAGACTGCATTCGACACCAGCTGTGCCTTTCATCAGCTGAGTGTGCAGAGGGTGGTTGTGGAGGATGAGGAAGCTGACACATTGGCTACCTGGGTTCTTCTCTTCTTGCCATGCGGCTAGAAAATAGAGGATGGATAGAGAAATTGCTAATTTACTGATGGCTAATCACTGGGCGGGTATGATTTTTTAAATTGCTTTAGACTAAGAAGTGATCAGGGACTTTTTTATGTCAGGAAGAAAGGGCAAATCCCTATTTCTTGAGCACTAGCCATGTCCCTCGTAGCTGAATCATGTTGAATGTGGAAGGATAGTGCTGGCTATTGGCCTGAGCCCAGTAACTCTGGCCTTCACAACAGGCCCTGCTGGCGCTGTCACCATCCCCTTCAGTGCCCATGCACTCCCTCTTCATGTTGTCAGGCCCTGAGGCTGGAACCCATCTCCCATAGCACCTGCACTGTGTGTGTCACCCCCCTCTGGGCAGTTAACAAGACAAGCTCCTCTCATTTCTCCTGGAGGTGGTACTTTGTCTGCCAGAAGGCAGCTGAAGCACAGGGAACCCTCCTGGGATGAGGGGAGGGCCTTCATGGAGCTTGGCACTGCTCCTGCACTCTGCCAGCCCAGAAAGGCAGGGTGGCCAAGCAGTGCATCTGCCTCAGTTGCAGGACACCATGGAGCACGCTGCAGAGTCAAGGGACACCAAGCTGGTCAAGAAGTTGCTGCAGTGGTTCCTGGAGGAGGGCAAGCTGGAGTGGCATCACGGCCTCTCTCTTCACCTGCTACAACCTACTTCCCCCTGAATATGATGTTGGAGCTGGCCTGGAGGTACAACCTGGTGGACCTGGCCATGCCCTACTTCATCCAGGTGATGAGGGAGTACCCTAGCAAAGTAAGTACCTGCCCTTCTGTGGCTCTGTTTCCCCTGGCTATGACCCTGGCTCTGGTCTGCAGAGGTCCTACTGTGGCCAGTTAAGAGGCCAGCCCAGATTGCCCAACCAGCCCAGGCTGCTGTTGGGAGAGGCCTTGATTTTAGGTCCAGTGTTGTTATTTCTAGAAAATCACCATGGGGTGGTGGGGAGCTGGGTAGAACTGAGCACTTGCCCTCGCAGCAGTTCCACACATTGCCGGGGGCAGGGGGTGAGGGGGCATGCAGTGTGTTAGTCCACCACCAGGAGGCCCAGGGACACCTGGTGTGGGCCACTTACCTCTCAGCACCAGCTATGGGCAATTGGAGGAGCACTTAATAGGAATGTTAATCATATTTAAGCCTTTAACACCTTAATGATGGAGGCAGTCTTCCCCTCTACAGCTGCAGACACTGGGGTTCAGGTTCAAAGCTGACAGATGAAGGGGGTGGGGGCTTAGACACATGTCTTCCTGGCCCAGGGGCTATACTCATGTCTTAGCATCTCGCTTCTGTTACTCCAGATGTCACTTGGTGTCCCACTTTGGCTTTCTTTGCAGGTTGATGAGCTGTTTAACAAGGTGACAGTGTCTAGTTTCAACTCCCTGTGTGTCGAAGCCCTAGGAGTCACTTTCTAGGGCCTAGCTGTAGCCACTGTCCAGAGACCCATGTCATCTGGTCTGCTTTGTTTCTAAGTATGCAGAAAAGCAATGGCTCAGCAGTGCCTACTTGCCTATCCAGCCATATACCATACCTTCTTCCAGCCAGGTGGAGGACCCACAATGCCAGGAAGCCACAGCCAAGGCTGCTTTCAGTGTGCATGGAAGGGAGGAGCCTCCCAGCGTTAGTGTGGGGGTTAGGGAAGAAACAGGGAGGGGGTGGCGTCTGGTGCTACCAGCTTTGGACTGCAAGGGCTTCCTCTGGACCATCCCGGGACCATTCAAAGCCATTACCCTGCTGCAGGAGGAGGGACCCATAAAGTGTGCCTTCTTGCTGGAGGGACCCTGTTCCTTGGCCCAGGGTCTCCAGACACCTTCCCTAGTCCTGGAAGGCAGAAGCTGCCATGGCGCCTGCCCTCGATCCTGCCCCACATGCCTCTGCTAGCACCCAACCAAGTTCCTGATATGGTGAGGAGAGGCGGGTGCTCACGAGGGATTTCTCTGGCAGTGATAAGAGTGTAGGTTGTTTCTTGGCTTGGGATGAGGCCCAGCAAACTGGACACTGCTGTGTGGCAGAGTAATCCAGACAGGAATGCCACAGCCCATTCCTGACTGGAAATCCTGGTCCTGGGCCTCTTGACTCATCTGGGAAGCTCAAGCCCCATCCCTCTGAGAACCCTCTGCCCCCCAGGGCTCTCCCAGTACAGCAGCTGAAGGCAGAGAGGACAGGCTGTGAGAGGAGAGCTGCCATGCTCCTTCCTTACCTCAGTCCAGGTCCCATGGGGGGAAGAGGAAAGGGAGTGTGCAGGGCTGGCATCAGAGCTGTCTCTGCTAGGTTTCTGGTACCTGGCCCAAGCTCTCCCAAACCTGAGTGCACATAGGGCACATAATTGTTTCTTCTTTCTTACCCAGGTGCTTGTTTGGGAGTGGTCCCAGATACACAGTTGCTGTCACTCATACTAGCACAGTGCTGTCCGCCCTATATCCCCCATGGCATCACCTCACTCTGTTTCCTCTCCATCCATCAATCTGCTTCAGCCTATGGGGACTGCACCTGGTGAAACCTCAAGGAAGGGCAAAGTGCAGTTTGTCTTCAGATGGCTGTCATAGCACCTATCTCTCAGATGGTGCATCCTCTCTGCCAGGTGGAGGGTCTCAGGTGTAAGGTGACCAGTCCCCTTAGAAGGGGTAAGCATCCCAGACTGGCTAAAAGGAGCTACTACATTGTCTCAGCAGTGTCCCTGTGTCCAGAGGAGGACTCAGCCCTGTGAGTCACGCTGTACTCAAAGCCCACTGCTCCAGTGCACCTGGTGGTCAAGTGTCCACTTGGAAAGTACTGGGCTGGAACAGCAGCTGAGGTTCACCAGGGCCCCACTGGGCACTCACATCTCCATCTGGTTAGAGAGGCTTCACTTTGTGGAGTGAGGTGGTGGTCACTGCCAGTGCAGTGGTGGTCTGTGTGCCTGTCTTCAGCTCTAACTCTCCTGAAGGCTATGTGCTTGCCTCCCAAGTTCACCTCCAGGCCATTACTGCATGTGACCTGTAAGGTGGGCACTCACATGCTCTTGCCTCTTTGCAGGTGGACAGACTGGACACCTCAAAGTCTGTGCAAGAGAAGCATGTGGTAGAGCCTGCCCCTCTTTAGTAGGTGGCATCCCATAGCTCCTGTCCCCTGTCCCTGGCTGGGCTTCAGATTGGGGTGGGAATGGATAGGGTGGGGGATGAGGACCACAATGGCTGCCAGGTGCAGAGAAGGTAGTTCAGTGATCTAGGAATGTTGAAGAGGCACCACCACGGTCCTCCCTGCTCTGAGGGCAACTGCCTTCTGGTGGGGGGTGCTCCTGCCTATTCCTTGTGCCTAGTAACTGCCCTGCCTCAAGCTACTGCTGTGCTGCCCTATCTGGCCCTTGACAGGCTCTTGTTGGCTTTGCACTTGAGAGCCTGCCTGATTGGCCTGGCAGTTCAGTAGACAGATCACTTGGTGTCCACTGCACAGAGGCTGATGCTTCCTAGAGTGCATTTGAGGGACTAACATAGGCCTGAGGTGTAATGTGAGCCTCCCAACTGTGTGCTCCTTGAGGGTTATGGTGCCCACCCACCATTAATGTCAATTTGGGTTTTTTAGGTATTGATGGGCATCAGTGAGACCCAGCCAGTTGAGCTAAGTAAGTGCCCTATACTTGGGGACAAGCTTACCCTCTAGGCTGGCCAGCCTCTAGAGCTGGCCCCACAACAGCAGCTCCCACAGCCCTTGCCTCCTGCCCCTGCTCTTGGAGGACACTCAGCCTCTGGATGGTTAGGGCTGGTTTGTAGCCCTGCTCCGTGGACCCCTGGCCACTTGGGGGCAGCAGGAGCCCTGCTCACCCTAGGCTTCTCCCTCTGCAGGTCAGCAGCTGATGCTGACAGCAGGCCTTGCTACAGAACCGGCCCCTGCCAGCTTCCCCTATGGCTGCTCCCGCCTTTGCCCAGCCGCCTGTGTAGGGCTTCAGTATGTAGTGGGCACTCAGTGGTAACATCCCCTTTACAGAGTTACTAACCTCCCCAAGGAGCACAGAGGACCCTGGGTGTTACTTATTTTTGCTGAGACCCAATGATAGCAGCCACTGAGCCTTCCCAGAACCTGGAGATGTCAGAGTAACCCTTGACTACCTAAGAAGACCAGCTCCAGCCACCAGGCAGGGAGGTCAACTAAAGGCTCCATACCCTCCAGCTTCAGCCAGCATCCTGGGGAGTGTTTGTCTGCAATAAGTACCCAGCGCTAGGAGGAGGGGCACCGTCTCTTCACCGGCGGAGCTGCCCTCCTCCCGGTCACTTTGCACACAGTTGAACAGACTAACAGGGTTTTGAGCCTCCTGCCAATCATGAATATTAAAAGTCTGTTTATCAAGGCAAAGCTTCCGTTCTTGGTGCTGGTGTGGATAGGAGGGGGCAAGAGATTTGCTTGGTCTTCTGGGGGTGGGGGACCTGCACCCAGGGAAGCTGCCCTGGGGGGTACTGTCAGGTGTATTTGGGATCTTTTCCTGACGGTGTGCAGTACCTGGAGTTCTAAATCCCGAAAGGAGAGTGGTAAGTGCTGGCCATAGGTGTGGGAAGGCCAAGTCCTCAAACAGTAAGGATGGGGCTAGCCCACGTGTCTCTCCACTGTCATCTCAGGGGTCCTGCCGCACACGGCAGAAGTGCAGACCCGGAGCCCGCTCCTACCCGCGCCTAGCTGTGCTCAATGCCCGGGCAGGCTCAGGAGACTGCACTTTGACCCACAGCTCTGCGCGGGCGCAGCACCGCCTCCCAAGGACCCCTGCCGAGCGTGGTCGTCTGAGTTACAGGCTGGGCCATTGGCTGGGTTGCTGTCCTCGCAGCGGCCTCAGTGCCCGGGCCTCAGTTTCCCGGCCTGCAGGGGGCGGGCCGGGGGCGGGGCCCGGCTCGAACCACGCGGGGCGGAGCCCAGGGGCTGACGCGACCGCTCCGCCCCCGGACATAACCAGCCGCCGCCGCCTCGGCAGACAGCTCTGAGCGCAGGAGCTCGGACCCGTGGCCAACGCCGGGAGCCCCGCCTCTTGCCTACCGCCACCCCGCAATGGCGGCGCCCCGCGCTCTGGCGGCCGCCGCCGCACCCGCACCCGGAAAGGCCAAACTGACGCACCCGGGGAAGGCTATCCTGGCAGGTGGGCTCCTCGGGGGCTCGAACTCCGCGTCCCGCCGGTCCCGCCGCGTTTTCGGGCCGGCCCGGGACGCGAAAGCCCCTCCCCACTTCCGGGTCGGGCGGGGGGCGCGGCACTGGTCTCCAGTTCACCCTGCGTGTCACCCCTCCGTGCCTCGCCAGGGCAACGGGGGTGGGGTATGGGGACCTGGCGGGACAAAGTCCCGGGCGGGGGAGGGGCCCGGGCGGCAGAGGGCGGGGCGGCCGGGCGAGGGTCTCCGACCACGAGTCCCGGGTTCCCGCAGGCGGCTTGGCCGGCGGCATCGAAATTTGCATCACCTTCCCCACCGAGTACGTGAAGACGCAGCTGCAGCTGGACGAGCGCTCGCACCCGCCACGCTACCGGGGCATTGGTGAGCAGGGGGCAGCTACGGGGCGCCCCGGGGGGCGGGCCCCGGGGGCGGCTGGAGTCGCTGACCGCCCCCTCCCCCAGGGGACTGCGTGCGGCAAACTGTGCGCAGCCATGGCGTCCTGGGCCTGTACCGAGGCCTCAGCTCCCTGCTCTACGGCTCCATCCCCAAGGCGGCGGTTAGGTGAGACGGGGCTCGGGGTGGGGGTGGCCTCGGGAGGGGGTCAGGGGCAGTGGCGCCCCTCTCACCCCACTGCCTTCCACCCCAAGGTTTGGGATGTTTGAGTTCCTCAGCAACCACATGCGGGACGCCCAGGGACGGCTGGACAGCACTCGAGGGCTGCTGTGCGGCCTGGGCGCTGGCGTGGCTGAGGCCGTGGTGGTCGTGTGCCCAATGGAGACCATCAAGGTTGGAGGTTTCCTGTAGGGACTAAGCATGCAGAGGGGAGTGGGATGGTGGAGCCTGGGGTGATCCTGTGTCCAATGGAGATGTTGAGGTGGGGAGGGTCTTGCAGGAGGGGGCAAGGTGTGCATGGAGAACTGCCTGGGGAGCTGGGTGCAGGAGGCCTGCAGGATGGGCCTCCTGTGGAGGCTGGTCTGTGTCCTGAAAGCACTAGGAAGATGGTACATTTTTAAAAAACACTTTCATAAACAGAAAACAATGGGTGTTTGCTGCCTAAGCTACCAGCAGTATCACAAACACGACTGCGGAGGCTCCTTAGTGGGGCAGGTCCTCTTGTCTCCTGGGCCTCAAGTCCCACAGTGGCCTTGGTTGTCCCTGTTTCCAAGTAAAGAGCTGTATCTCCAACCCTGGCCTGACCTTGGTGGGGTCTGGGCCTGCAAGCCAAGGGGCCAAGTGTGCCCTTCCTGTGGCACCCTGGGAGCCAGCTGCTCTGTTTCCTCTCTCAGGTGAAATTCATCCATGACCAGACCTCTCCCAACCCTAAATACAGAGGATTCTTCCATGGGGTCAGGGAGATTGTGCGGGAACAAGGTGAGCCACTTGGCCTTCCTACTCAGGTAGGGTCAGGGACCTCAGCTAGGATGAAAAGAACCTGTGTGCACTTGCTTTTTCTGCCTTGGCACTCCTGAGTGCAGCTTCCCCCAATCCCCATCTGGGGCCTGTGTGTAAGTGTAACCCTCATGCCTGCCTGCTCCCAGGGCTGAAGGGGACATACCAGGGCCTTACTGCCACCGTGCTAAAGCAAGGATCCAACCAGGCCATTCGCTTCTTCGTCATGACCTCCCTGCGCAACTGGTATCGAGGTGCGTGTCTTGCCCTAAGATCCCACCTCCACTATTGGGCTTTCGTGCCAGAGTCCTGCCCCTTGAGGCTCCCATCTTTTAAGGCCCTGGTCCATGTTCCTCCCCAGCTGTCAGAGATGGCCCCTTTACCTTCCCATCACCTTCTGATTGCATCTCCCACCCCCATCCAGGGGACAACCCCAACAAGCCCATGAACCCGCTGATCACTGGGGCGTTTGGAGCTATTGCGGGTGCTGCCAGTGTCTTTGGGAACACTCCTCTGGACGTGATCAAAACCCGGATGCAGGTGGGGTAGAGCTTGGAAGGGGGGGGAGAATTTAGGACTGGGGCTGGCTGCTGAGTCTTGTGGTGTGCTGGTGTCTTGCAGGGCCTGGAGGCACACAAATACCGGAACACGTGGGACTGTGGCATGCAGATTCTGAGGAATGAGGGGCTCAAAGCGTGAGTGAGGGAGAGACAGGGCTGCTGTCCCCACCCCAGGCCCTCCCTGGCCTTCTCCCTAGGCCTCACCCCAAACCCCCTGCCCACCCCAGGCCATCCCCTAGGGAGTCCTTACCTTTAGGCCCCTGATCTTGCCTCCAACATCTGGGCCCACCCCTACTGTCCAGGGGCATTGTCTTTCCTCTGCCTCCTCACCTACCTTTTTCTCCCACCCAATCCCAGATTCTACAAAGGCACTGTCCCCCGCCTGGGTCGGGTCTGTGCAGATGTGGCCATCGTGTTCATCATCTATGATGAAGTGGTAAAGCTGCTAAACAAAGTGTGGAAGACAGACTGAGCCCTAAGGGTCTGCATTGGGGCTGCCCTTGGGCACCTTCAGACCAGCCCCGTCTGCCCTCTTCTCATGATTCCAGTGCAGTTGTGCCAAAAGCCCCCATTCCCCTGTTCCTTGCATTCCATGGCCTGGGCCTGTTCCCTGTATCCATTGAGTCCATATATCTGATAGTACTTGTGTCCCTTGTGGTCCAAATAACACCACCATTGTGTCCATATGTTCAGCAGAGGCTGAGTGTTCCTCTGGCCTGTGAATCTGTGCCCACTTGCCCATATGCTTATTCATGAGCCATGTGCCTGTGTTTCATGTTCTGTGTCCCATGACCCTGTGTCCTGCTTCCCAGGGTACTACCCGTGTAGTCTGGGTCCATGGCTCGGTCCCAGCCCGGTGCCTTCCACCCTGGGCAGCAGGTGCACCTGCCCCGGCATACCGCAGCTGCCTCCAGGCCTCAGCCTGGCCTCACTGCATTCCAGGGGCGGCATGCCCCCTGCTTCTCCTGCCACTGGCCTTAACTGGCCCTTGGGCCCTCCCTCCGCCTGGGACAGGGTGGCACCCACCACTCTCAGGACCAACCTCCCAAGGCAGAATAAACCGGATCCTGTCACAGCCTACTGTCCCTGTGTGGTTCCATCTGTGGGTGGGCAGTGATGGCCAAGCCTCTGTGAAAGTCAAGCCCTTCCGAGTGTACTGGCAGGGGTACAGGGAAGCCAAGCAGCAGGCAGGCTGGTGGGCAACCTTCTGAGAGACTGACATCAGGCCAAGGAACATCTGTGCTCCATCCAGGCCTTGCCTGTGGCCTGTGGCCTGTGGCCTGTGGCCAGGATCCTGTAGGGTCACCTGGAAGTAAACACTTAGTGGCAGAGTCGGGAGCTGCGCCATGCTGCTGGTTGAGCCTGGGCTACAATGCTCCTGGGCTCTTATTTGTCCCTCAACCTGTGATTAGGCCCACCTCTCTACTTCCTGGTTTTTCTGTGAAATGGTCTGAGATGAAGTGCTTTGTGGGGCATTTAGTTTCTAGTCCTCTGAGGCTCTGAGCATGAGGCCTTTCCTCACTCCACCCAGGCTGGGAGCCCTAGGGCAAGAATGGGTGGAGCTGCCTGACCAGGACCCTAGGGGTGCCTCACCCCACAGCCCTGAACCTCAGAGGAAGGTGTCCCTCTTGCTGAATCCCAGGTTCCAGGCACAGGTGGAAGGTGGGAGCCCAACAGGGCATGGAGGATGACACAGAGCCTTGAGCTAGAGGATCCCCAGGGCTCTTCCCACCCCCCTCAGATTAGGAGCTGGGAACCACAACCCATCAGCCAAGTGGACGAGACTGAGAGCAGGATAGGATGAACCAGTACCCCTGACTGTGGAGGCAGAAGGTGCCTTCCTGTCCAGGTGACTCCATGGGCAAGTCATGAAAGGGTTTAGCTCAGGCTGGGCAATAACTTGCCAGCAGAAGCCTCTTAGTGGGAAGGTCCCCTCCCTGAAACTGCTTTTTGGGGAGAGTACCCTACCGGAAACCTCATATAATACCCAGATACCAAAAATCTGGGGTAGATGTGAGGGCCAAGTGGGCTTGGAGAGCAAGGGAACACAGGATTTTGAAGGGTTGGGCCATGTGCTCTTGATGTTCACAGGAGGCTCGCCAATCTTTGCCATGATGGATGAGAAAGGAGCCAAGCAGCAAAGCTTGCCTGCCCACAGGAACCAAGGGCTGTCCCCCACACATACACACACCAGGGTGTGCAGGAACCCTAGAGGAGCACCAGGGCTGGGGCCTCAAACCTCAGGCCACCAGGTCAGCCTCAAGCTTTGCTATGGGGATGAAAGCAGGTGATGGGCAGTACTGATCCACAGCACAGGCTACTGAGGCTAGAGGGGCACACAGCCCTCTGGAACCTGCTTTCCAGGCCACAGTGTCTGTGACCAAAGAGAGGGCAGAACCCTGGCTCCTCATCTGTTCACTGTGTGACCTTGGGCAAATCACCTACCTTCAATCTCCTAATCTGTGACATGGAGTGACACAGGAACCCACCGAGTAGGCTATGAGAATGAAATGATGTCCCTGTAACGTGCTTAGAACAATGCTTAATACAGTAAGCCCACACGTGGTAGCTTTGTCTTTGAGTTGCAAGAGGTAGTTTGTAGTCTCTCTCGGGTTCCAGGTAGTTCCTAGAGTGGGCAAAGTCCAGCAACTGGGTCCTGAGGGGACTTAATGCCCCTGAACCCTGACCTCCAAGGATGGCATCCACTCACTGCTCACCGCACCCAAGTCCTGTCCATGTCCCCCTTCACTGGGATCAAGGGACTGAGGTTACCCTTTGCTAAGAGCAGGGCACGGGGACCTGTCCTCAGGAGTGGCCGGAACCCTGCCATAGCTCCAGGGTCCCCTACTATGCCTCACAGCACAATGTGGGCAGAAAGTACATAGCCCAGCCAGAAAATTTGAGCTGGGTCTGAGACCTCTGGGGTTGTGAGCATGGAGTTGCCACCTGCCCTGTTGGAACCTCCCTGTTCAGACATTGCCTGAAGAAGTAGGCAGCCTCAGTTCTTGGAACTGAGACATGAGGGAAGGGAGGCGGGCAGGGAGGGGTATTCTGCATACAGGGAAGAGCTTGTGGTGTCTCTGGGCTGGGGAAGTGAGCATGAGAGCAGCTAGAGAAGAAGGCAGGGTCCTGGAGAAAACCCAGCTGCATTTAGCCAAGACCCCAAAGGCTGCAGAGAAGAGGCCAATGGCAGGGACCACTAGGGCTAGAACCATTGCCTGTCCTTGCAACAATGGAGGCAAAGGAGCAGAGAGATGTGGGCAGATCTTCAAGTAATCAGGAAGCAGAACAGACTAGACTTCCAGCCTGGTCATAGGCCAGTGTCAGGGAGGAGACGGCTGTGTCTGCCTGTCAGGAGAAATGTGAGCTGAGGAGTGTGGAAACCCCAGGTCACCATAATCCTCCCACAACCAGAGCCTCTACCCAACTGGAAGCCACAGCCAGCCTCCACTCGGTCTCAGGCAGCCTTTACCATTGGGCAGAGCCTCCAGCCTGGACTCACAGAATGTGCTCAGGAAAGACAATGGCCTCGGAGACAGGACAAAGGAGTAGAGGGTGGGATGGTGACCACTTCTGGGGCAGGGTTTGGCCAACCTCCAGCCCTCTCCTCACTACTATGTGGCTAGCCTCTCTAGGCAAAGGCCTTGAGGCAGCTGCCCTCCAGCCCCCCGCCCCAACTTCCTTGAACCCTTCCTTCACTGGGTGACACTACTGTACAAGTGTCCCCTGGGTTTTTCCATGTCCTTGTGTAGGTGATGAATGGCAATCAGAGCTTAGTACGTACACACACACACAAAGTCACTCCTGACAAATGGTCTGTGGTATTTTAGCCAACAAAAAGAATTTTTCAGGTTGTGCCTTCAGCCTTAACAGCAAACACAATCTTAGCTGAGGATGCCAGAGTATTTTCCTCTGGACTTTCTACTTCCTATGTGTTTTCAGATTCCCTGGGCGGAGGGGGTACGGCGGTGTAAGGGGCACAAAATTGGGGGACCTAAGGAGCTTCTGCCTCAAGACCTCGGAACAGCCCAGCCGGGCGTGGCTCAGCAGTTGAGTGTGGACCTAGGATCCAGGTGATCAGGATTTGATTCCCAGTCAAGGCACGTGCCGGGTTGTGGTCTGGATCCACAGTCGGGGGCATGCGGGGGGCAGCCGATCAGTGACTCTCATGGTTGATGTTTCTGTCTCTCTCTCTCCCTCTCCTTTCCTCTGAAATCAATAAAGATATATTTAAAAAAAAAAACAAAACCTCGGAACAGGGACTAGGCACACCAGGACAAGGGCAGAGATGCAGGCACAGTGGGAAACTGGCTGCAAAGAACCATGGGAGGACCGCAGAGAACAATCAAGATCCACAGCCTAGGCTAACAGTGTGGGTGATTTATAGAAAATACCGTGGTCCCCGGAGTGGCCATGTAGCTCCCCTCCCCCACCTGGCAAATATCCCTGAAAGCAACCTCCTCTCAGTTCAAATTGGGCCAGGCCCTGACCTCTGACCCTCCCTGTTGTCACCTTTGTCTCCTTGCCTGGTCGGCCACACCTGCCTCTCATTTAATCCTCCATTGGCCTGGGCCTGACCTGGAAGGCCCCACTTGGCCACAGGGGTGTCATCTCCTGAAGTGACCTCAAGCGATAAACCATGCCGCCCCCTCTGCCCCCAAGCACTGCTCAGATGCCTGCAGTGGCTGCTGCGCAACCCCGGGCTGGAAAGCACGGCCTCAGGAAGCTGCTGCGGCCTTGGGCAGTTTCTGCACGCTGACCGGGTTGCCGCCCCTGAAGCTCTGACCAGCCTGCTAGTTGGCCCCTGGCGGCCCGCACCTCCGAGCCCCTCCACCCCGCTGCCTGTCACCTGGCAAGGCACCCTGCTCCGGTGCCTAGGAGGCTCCCCGAGGGTTGTGATGAGGGGAAGGTAAATCAACTGCCCGCGATCGTGACCCGGGGGCTTAGCGTGCGGGCTGGATCAGGTCACGGGAGAGGGGCTGTGCCTCTCAGGACTGAGGGGAGGGTCGCCACCCCCCGGCCAGCTGCTGAAGGCCGCAGACCATCAGAGCCTCTCTCAGCCCCCGGCTTCACAGGTGCGGAGACCGGGGTCCGTGGGCGTGGGAGATACCCAGGAGGCTTCCCCGGGCCCATTTCCGAAGAAGGATTTCCGGGGCCTTCCCCCAGGCGTGTTGCGCTCGGGGAGGAGCCGGGGAAGCCAAAGCACTCACCCGGAAGTCGGCGCGGCGAGCACTGATGACGTCACGGGCGCGCGCTCGGCCCTTGGGCAGCGCGGCTGGGTTGCCGGGTCTCCTCTACGCTCACTGCCTCCAGTCTCTTGGTCCTCATGTTTCACCGCCAGCGCCCCCACCTCACCTGCAATCCCCCAACGCCCCGCTCCCCGAGTCCTGCCCCGATGACCAGCTGCCCACGCTGGGCGCTGCCAAGGGCCCCTCCTGATGCTCCAGCCCGAGCGGACACCCCGCCCCAGCACCGCCCCCACCTGGAGATGCCTGTGTCCCAAGGCCGGCCCGCCCTCTCCCCCAGACCGCTGCGCACCACCGTTCCTTCTCCCTCAACACTTTTTCTCACCATCGACCCTGTAATTAATGTCCTTCAGGTCCTGCCGGACATATGTGCAGGTGTGGGGGGCTTGTTCCCTTCTCCTGTGTCCTCAGACCTAAGCTCTCAGAGAGCAGTGCCTGGTCTGTGGCTCACCCGTGTCCCTCCACAGAGCCTGGGCTAGGGAGTCGCTGGCCACTGCCACTGCTAAGTACATGAAGGGAGGACTTCCCACTGTCTTTTCCTTCCCTGCAGCTTTTGCTCTCGTGTTCCCAGTCTCAGCCATGGGAAAGGAGATAGGCCCAGGGGCCAAGAGGGCGCCATCAGCCTCTCTCCACTGCTGACCCCTCCCCATTCTGCCTGACTGGCCAGCTCCAGTCCAGCCACCTGTTGCCATTCCATGGGCTCATGTAAGGCGCAGTGGCCTTGCCACATCCCCATGGAGGAGGAGGCCGGGGAAGCCCTATGGTTCAGGGTCACCCCTCTGAGTCCCCCACTGTGGGAGTCTGTCATTTGCCACCCAAGAGGAGGAGTAGGGGCTGGGTGGGTGTCCCCTACAGGAGGCAGCAGTGGACACAGGCTGCACAGCTGGACCGTGGTACCTCCTGGATAACCTTTCCTCCTCTCAGCCAGCCCCATTTCTCAGATGGAAAAGTTAGGCACAGACAAAGGACCCATCTGGGAGCTATGGAGGCCCAGGCTTGCGCAGCCCCACCCTGCCCCACCTAGTGAGAGGTGGCTGGAGATAAGTGAGGGTGGAGGGCAGCAGATGGCATCACATCAGCTCTGTCAGCTAGTGGATCAATGAACGTGACCCTTAGAGGTTCTCAACTAACATGCCCCTTAGGGAAAGATGGACAGTTTGCGAACAGTGGCTCCGTTCTGGTTCTGGTCTCTGTCATCATCCCGCACCCCCAGTCTGAGACCTGCTTCTAGGCCGTGTGGGATGGGGAGGGGTGTGTGCCTTGCTGAGGAACCCAAGCTCAGTGGGGAGGCTGACACCCAGAGTCTCAAAGGTGGAGTGGGGAGAGGGAGGTATCCTTCCTTCTGCTGGCCAGGAGAAGGGAAGAGTGACTGGGTGGAGGTGCAGAGGCATCTCTGATCTCCATGGAAGGCTGGCAGAGCTTGCAGAGGCTGGAACCAAGAGCCAGGCTCTACTTACACCTGGTGGTCTGGGTCCACACATCAGCATTGGCCTGACCAACCATGGTGTTCCTTTGGTCTTCAGTACTGGGCTTGGCCTGGTGACAGCAGGGGGGAAACTGAGAACAGCCCCAGGGCCTGGACTGCAGGGTCCCATGGTTGCTCCACTGAGGTGTCTACCTCCCATTCCCTGCTGACAATTCAGCAGCCAAAGCAGATTAACCGGGGTGCTAATCCCCACTAATGGCTTCAGAATCCCCAGCGCCGAGCAGCTAAGCCGGCCTTTCTCAGGCCTTTCTCCGTGGCCAGTGCCGGCCTCCCCAGCCGCTTCAGCCTGCGGCTGGGTGATGCTATCTCTGCCCGGCGGGCCGCTGGTCGGCGCTAATCCCCAGCGCTCTCTTTCTTCCCAGCCCCGCTCGAGATCGGGCCGATTGGCGTTTGATTAGGGCCGCTATCGAGGGCCTCTTTGTGAGATAGGTCCTAAATCCCCTAATTCCGTGATAAAGGAGGCATTAGCAGGCGTTTGCTGCAGAGAAAGGCGCCGGGATGAAAGAAAGCAATCAGGGGAATCCTGATGGCATCGCCTGCTGCAGGCCGGGGACGAAGGCAGGAAAGAGGGCCCAAGGGGGGGTAGGGGAAGAGGGAGGGAAGAGGTCTCCAAGAGCAGAGGGCATCCTTAGTGCCCCACCTCCATCCCATGTCTGCCTTCCCCAGCCCTGAGCTGCACCCAGTACCCCTTCCCCACCTCCACCTTAGCTGCCATCTCAGCTGGATGCTGAGGGACAGCCCCCCCACTCCCCTCTAGCCTCACCCCTCCACTTGCTGGGGCCTAATCCCCAAACCCACCCTGGACCTTGCTGGGCCTGCCTTTCTGTCCTGGTCTCTGAATGTCCAAAGCCAGTGGTCTCTCAGAACTCATCAGCATATCCATTCCTCCATGGCCCCTGATGCTCCCCCAGGCCTTCCAGCTACCCACCCCCACAGGCCCTGCCCCTCCCTTTTGACACTGACCCACTTTGACCAGTCTTGAAGCATCTGGGCCTGCTCTTCAATCTGGGAAACGGAAGTGATGGTAGCTAGGATTGTCAGTGAGCCTGTGCAGGAAGGAGCCTGAGACTTCGGGTGGAGGGCAGGTAGAGTAAGCTGGGAGGGCCCATCTTCAGACGCCACGCTGAGCCCCAGGATGGCTAAGAGGACCCAGGTTGGCTGTAAGCTTTGCAAATTGAGGAGCTCACTTGGAGCCTGGGCAGCTAGAAAGAGGAAGGAGAGGCCCAATGGGGCAGATGGACAAAGATGGCAGAGTACAAGGACTGAGGGACCAGGGAGATGGACAGCTGACCCTCACATCATATATGAAAATTAACTCAAAATGTATCAATGTAAGAGCTAAAACTATAAAACTGTAGTTTATAAAAAACTGTAGCTGGCCAGGCATGGCTCAGTGGTTGAGCATCTACCTATAATCCAGGAGATCACAGTTCGATTCCAGGTCAGGGCACATGCCTGGGTTGTGGTCTTGACCTGCAGTTGGGAGTGTGCAGAAGGCAGCTGATCAATGACTCTCTCATCACTGATGATTCTATCTCTCTCCTTCTCCTTCCCTCTCTCTGAAATCAATGAAGATATATTTAAAAACAAAACAAAAACTGTAAAGCATTGGGGCAAATCTTCATGACCTTGGACTTGGTAATGTCTCTTAAGTATCACACCAAAAGCAAAAACAACCAAAGGAAAAAAAATTAATTTGCCTTATTAAAAAATTAAAAATTTTGTGTTTTAATGGACACTATGAAGAAAGTGAAAAACAACCCATAGAATGGGAGAAAATATTTGTAGGTGTTATATCTGATAAGGCCTCGTATCTTGAACAGATAAAGAACTCTCACAATTCAATAATAAAAAGATAAACCAAGTTGTTAGAAGTCCAGGGCCCTATGCTACATGTTCCATGCTAGAGTATCCTCTCAAAGTAAAGGACAAGTAATTGTGCCCTGAACCTTTACCACTGAGAAAGAACACGCTCCAGGGAGGCTTCTCTGGGTTTTGGAGGCAGCATGTTCTGAACTTGGGAACTACCGCCCCAGCCATTTGTTGGATGAGGCAGAGGATGCCAACTCTGAGTAAAGCTCAGAGCAGGAAAGGAGTCTGCAGCAGGCCCAGGCTTTGAGACAAGCAGCCCTGTGCCTGGCCTGTGACCTGGCAGAGTCCATGGCAAATCCTACTGCAGAAAAAGATTTTGCGTGGAGTCTCAGGTAGTTTCTGGTGGGACAGCTGCAGTGCAAACTCCTAGGGTTCTGGGACGAGGCCATGCCACACACCATTCGCAAAACAGCTCCTGGCATGTTACTGGCCCTTGGCAGGAACTGAGCATCTGACCTTGGGCTATCAAGTGACCATGTGGCCAAAATGGCTCATCAGAGCTGGGCACTGTCAGAGCCACCAAAGCTTAAGGTACTGTCACACAATAGAAGAGGCATTGCCAAGATCAGCTCCCAGCAAATCCAGAGGACACGAGCAAGCTGAATGAGCAAGTGGCTGCCACTCCATGTGGCCTCTGACACCTCAGGGGGCCCTGAACAGCAGCGGTGAGGGGAAAGTCCCCAAAGGGCAGGGCTTCTAGGGAGCACCACGTCATCCACGTTGTGTGGAGGGATAAGTGCTGAGGAAAGGGAGACAGGAACTCCTCAGCTGCAGCAAACAGCTGAGTGGGTTGGCTCTGGGGCTTGGACAACCTGAACAGAATTTCAGAGACAAGGAAATTGAGGGAAGAGGCACCTAGAGAACCGGTGTGACATGGTGCTGGGTTTCCAATTCCTGGAAAACATGGGTCTGGAGCAGGGGTGGAGGTGGGGAGCCCTGTCTGTCAGTATTCCCAGGGACCCAGCGGAGTTCTGTGTTCACATCCTCATGACTTTAGGTTCTGGGCCTTGGAGGGGCTGCTTTCACCAGGAACACAGTAAGAGTGGCACAAAACAGAAACTATGACAGCGGGTTCAGTTGGGGTGTGTTTACATCAGTAAGCTGGCTTCTTTGTATTGAACTTTTCCCTCTGCAGCTCAGTTCTCTCCTCTCCACTCACTAGAAGAAGCCAGGCAGCTCCTTCAACATCCCCTCTGGGCAACTCCTTAGCTAGATCATCTAATTTATTAGGTGCATTTTCAATTTTCTGTTACCTGCTCTTAGCAGGTGTTGCTAAATTCTTGCGGCTCTGTAATAAGGGTCTTCCTCCCTCCATGTTCCAATGGCATTTCCCTCACCTTCCTCTATGACACGCTGTCTGTCAGTCTCAGCAGGTCCTTCCAGCTCCCACCCACTGTTCAGTCCCAAAGCTAGTGCCATGTGATTTAGGGCTTGTAGAGGCTCCCCTGACCCAGGAGGGAAGGCAGCGAGTTGGGGGAATGGGGCCAGGCGGTTGTGGGTTTGGTGATGAGCTGACATCGCTCCTGCCCTCGCCCTTATTTCCCCCAGGAGGCTGAGACCTGGCTGCGAAGCTCTGGGAGGTTTGAGGCCCAAGAATTTGGTGGGATCGTGGTGTTCCCCATGGTGCCCGGCCCCATTTGAGGTTGGGGCCCAGCAGTTTTGGGGCTAGGAGACTGCGCAGTTTGGGTGGGTGTCTCCAGACCCGGTGGTTATCCTCAGGAGGGCCCCGAGGAGGAGGAGGCGCGGCCCTGGCCGCCGTGGCTACAGGAGGAGGGGATCCAGCGTCGGGCCAGGAGGCGCCGCCAAACTCGGGGGGTAGGGCTGCCGGGGTCGGGGCGTCCTCGGGCCGCCACCCTGGCAGCAGGGCGAGGATGGCCAGGCCCCTCGGGCGGGGGCAGGCGCCCTCGGTGCCTTCCCAGCGCCGTCTCCATGGCCCGACGGGAGGACGCACCTGGGGGCCAGGGCTTCCTGCGGGCCCCCTCCCCGAGGCTCGGCCCACCCCACGCAACCTTGCGGGGCAGGGCTTCCCGCCGCCGCGGCCGGGGATTAGCGCGCTCCCGGCCACGCGGCGGGATTAGCCCGCGTGGACCAGGCGCCCGGCGCGGGGATTAGGGCGCGCTCCCCCCGACGTATATATTCCGGCGGCGGCGGCGGCCGGGCCGAGCCGGCATGGCTGCGGCGCGGGGCGCGGCGAGCCGCAGGGGCCCCGGGCGGCCCTGCCCCTTCTCTATCGAGCACATCCTCTCCAGCTTGCCGGAGCCGAGTCCCCCGGCCCGGGCCGCCCGCCCCCCGCAGCCGGCCGGCCGCCAAAGCCCAGCGGAGCCCGGGGAGCCCGGGGCGCCCGAGGCTGTCCCCTGCGCCTGCTGCTGCTGCTGCGGTCCCCGCAGGCCCCCGGAGCCGGCCGCCGGGCTGGGTGAGTGGGCGCCGGCCGCGGGCGTGGGAGGGCCGGGGTGGCGGCGAGTCGCTGCGCAGCGCGATCCCAGCCCCGCGCCTCACCGCGCCCTCGCCCCGCAGGCGCGCGGCTGCCGTGGCCGCTGAGTCTGGGACCGTCTGCGCCCTTGGCCTTGGCCCTGCCGCCCGGAAGGTCCGGGGCGCTGCCCGGCACGGGTGGCCCGGGCCCGCAGCGGCGCACGCGGCGCCACCGCACCATCTTCAGCGAGGAGCAGCTGCAGGCGCTGGAGGCGCTTTTCGTGCAGAACCAGTACCCCGACGTGGGCACGCGCGAGCGCCTGGCCGGCCGCATCCGCCTGCGCGAGGAGCGCGTGGAGGTGGGGGGGCCGGCGGGGCTGCCAGAGGGTCCCAGAGGGTCCCAGAGGGTCCGCGCCGGCTGGCTCCCTTCCTCCTTCCGGAAGGACGGCCCTGGGGCAGGGGCGGGGGCGGGAGGAGAGGCGGGAGGCCCCCCGCACCGCAGTGGGGCGAGGGGCGGGTTCCGCTGCTAGGGACGGGCGGGGACAGGCACCTGTGGGAAGATATCGCTGGAACTAGAGGGGAGGTGAGGCTGGTTTTCCTTTCCTTTGTTTTAAACTTTAGTTTCCTCTGATGGCAAATGAGGCGCGCGTTTCAGCTCCAGAATTTGGGAAGCTCAGAAGAGCGCAGAGCGGCAGGAGGGGCGCCCTGGGCGCCGCGGGTCGGAGGTGGGGGCGGGAAGGGGCGGGGAAGGGGTGGCTGGTCCGAGTGGGAAAGGGGTTCCGGTCCCACGACCAAGGGCCGGCTTCGTAGCCCTCGTCCTCCCGCACGCCCGTCGGGACCCGCACCTGTGGGAGCCCCGCGGCGGGACGCCCGTCCCGCCTGAGCAGTTCCCTCCTCCTCAGGTGTGGTTCAAGAACCGCCGGGCCAAATGGCGACACCAGAAGCGAGCGTCCGCGGCCGCGAGGCTCCTGCCCGGAGCCAAGAAGCCCCCCAAGGAGAGCTGCTGATCCCCTGCGAGCTACCCCCGGGCTTGGCGGCGTCCAGGCGGGCTCGGAGAGTCGGCAGTTCTGCCCGAAAAGGAGTTGAGGGAGAACCGCCTTTTCTCGTCGGCGCAGCTTCCTGTGCCCTGGAGCTAGTGCTGGACGCCGGAGCCCGTCTTTAGGGTCGTGTGTGTCCCTGCGTCACCTGATGGAGAAAGGAGAGAACACCGAGTCCCAAGGTGCGCTCCCTTCCCCAATGGCCAGAGGGCTGGACGACGGAAAGCTTCTCGGGGAGGTAGGGGCGTGGGGCACAGAGCAGGTGGGCCTCCGGACCCCTCTTCCCAAGCACTAACCCCGCCTGCCCCAGGGCAGGAACCACCGTTGTCAGTAGGGGACCTAGAATCCTCCTTTCTTTCCTGGACGAGCGTGCCGCCCTCCTCTCTTCTGCCTGGACCTGGCCTGCAACCCTTCCAAGGCAGGGTGGGTGGAGTCTGTGCGTCCTGGGGTTGCTGCCAGCGTGAAGGTACTGCACTGGGTTCCGTGTTCAGACCTTTTCTATGAACCTATCGCAATAACGAAAAATAAACCAGCAACTAAAAAACACCACAAAAGCAGTGAAGTCTGAAGTCTGCCCTGGCTTCACTCTCACACCCAGCCGGAACCTGCCCCTACTCGCTCCTTCCCAGGGAGTGGGGGGCCAGATTGTCTTGGGGAGCACAGCCCAGTGAGTACCCAGTCCCTGCACCAGGGTGCCCCTCAGCAAAGCAGACTGCCCCACCAATAGTGGTCTGGCACCCTGGGGGCCTGCACTGGCCTCTGGGTGCTGCTTTATGGGTAGGTGGGGGGTCCTTGGCTTCCTCCCTAGGGGTGGGGATTTCCATGCTGTGGTGTCTGCCTCCCTTACTGCAGTCAATCTCTGCCACCCTGTAGGACAAGAGGAGGCTCAACTGGGGAGACCTACCCCCAACACTGCCTTGGAAAATGTCTCTTATCCCTTCTATCATCCTGCACCTGGGGTGAAGGATAGTGTGGAAATAAGACTTCAGTTCCCCAAGTAGACCCAAACAGTGGGCCCAAGGAATCTAACATTCCCCTCATCTGGCTTGAGGACCTTGTTCTGTCTCCTCACAGGTCCTGGAGGGAGTTTGGGAGGAGTATCTGGTAAGAGACACAGTTCATCCATAAAAGTCACAGAAGTCAGGGCTGCAGCTCTTGGGACTGTCCAAGGCTGGCCAGCTCAGTAACACCCAGCAGGCATAGTGTTCCCAGCCAGGGCTGCCCTAAAACTGCCAGATGCCTCCAAGACAGCAGCTGTTGCCTCACCTCCCAGGATGCACACTTCTGGCTGTCACCAAGCTCTTTTCCCTGAACCCTGGCCTTATCCTTGGCTACTGCACAGTCTGCCCACAGAGTTCCCCTGCAGGCTGGGACACCCTCGTCTCTCTGGGTTCCAGGACCCTTGCTCTCCTTAGCTGAATGGTTATTTGTCCTTGTGTGGGGCAGCCAGGATCAGAGTTCCCCTTTCAAGGGACCAGTGGCTACATTGCCCTATTGATTTTTCTCCTTCCCTTTAGCTGATCTTGGGCTGGCTCACCTCCACAGCTGGCCGTTAACATAGGTGTCCTTGAAGCTGAGTCCCAGGCACCCCGCTCTCCCCTCTATTCTCACCCTGGTTTATCTTTTCCATTCTCAGCTGCCACATTTACATCTCCAGCTCAGGCCTCTCCCCTGAACTAGATATTTATGTCCAACTGTTCCTTTGACTACTTTACCTGGAAGCCCACAGCTCCTCTAAGTCACCTTGTCCTGGGAAATTGAGCTCTTCCCCTGTGCATGAATTAGAAGGTAGGCAATCACCCCACCCCCTCCTCTCACTCACCTACCAGACACTGGCCAACAGCAAATTGATCTCATTTCCAAAAGCAATCCCAGAATCTACCTTCTACCAGCTTCAATTGCACCAACCTAATGAAAACCTCCATCTCGCACCTTGACCATTGCAGCCACCTTCAGTCTTGCTACCTCTATTCACTCTGGTTCCTCTTTAATTCATTCTCCATAAAGTCTGCAAGTCTGAACCTGCCTCTCCCCTGCCTACAGCACTCCAAAGGCTTCCCATTGCCCCTACAGAAAAGACAAAACTCACTATGACCCACAAGGTTCCATTGCATGCAGCCTGGCCTGCCTCTCTGGCATCAACTCACACCTCACTGCTCCTTGTACTCTGCATATCCAAAGTTCTTCTCCCTCCTGCTGCTCTTTGCCCATGCTTTTCCCTCTCCACTTGATCAATGCCTGTTCATCATCTGGATCTGCAATCAAGTCCTGCCCAGGAAAACTTCCCCTGACTGCCTCTAGCTAAGATTCCTCAAGTACAAACTCTTTTCTTGCTCCGGTCAACTGCAGTTCTAAGCTTGTTCATGGGATGACCTAATCAAAGTCTGTCTTCCTCATTGGACTGTCAGCCCAATGAGGACAGGACTCCAACCATGGAGTCCCCAGTGAATAAAGGAATGACTGTCTATTGTACTAAATCATTTTGGGGCCACACTTACTTGTATGACATAATTTACAACCTCCTTTTGAGAATAAGTGATCAGTCCTGAAAAATGCTTAGGCAATTTTCTGGGCCACTTCAGTGAGAATTAACCCTCTTCTGGGAAGCCCACTCTGACATTTAGTGACCTGATAATTTTTAACTAGATATTTATCTAACCATCATATTTTTCTTTTTTTTGTTAGATAACTATCAAGGAACAATTGTCTTAGGGTTCTTTTCTTGCATAAAGTTTGAATAAAAGCTATGAAACGCATATATAACAAACTTTTCTGGAGAGTGTTTTTTTGTTAATAATATAGAAGCATATGCAGTGGTTGCTTGCAAGAAATTGGAATTCCAAGGCCTTAAGTCAGTGCAGGAACTTATTATGATTAGCCTGAATGACACGCCCCTTAACCGCCCCACAACCACCACAGCGCCGCCTAGTGCCCACAGCGCAGGTACACATGAACAGCGAGGGGCGGGTAGAAGACTACAATTCCCATCAGGACTAGGGCTTTTAGTGACGTCATTGCCGAGCGCGGGTCGGCCTTCGAAACGCGCAGTTCTCCCATTGGCCAACTGGTGGAAGCGCCTGTGCAGCCAGCACAATCCCACCCCTCTGACGCAGTGACGCGCCTTCTGAGCAGTCCTGGGACAGCGATGGAGACGCCCGGTGCGTCTCCCCGGGCCCTGTCGATTTCCACCGCTTCCGGGCCCGGGAGAAAGCGGGCGGCAGGGGAGGCCGGGGCTGCGACGAGGAAGCAGCGGGTTTTGGACGAGGAAGAGTACATCGAGGTAAGACCTCGGTGCGGACGCTAGCGACTTTGGGGACCCCCCCGCGCGCTCCTCTCGGGTACCCGCTCACCTGTTGTGGCACTCTGGTCCCCTCGCGGAGGTGGAGCAGCCCGATTCCCTGCCCTTGGGGCTTGGACTGTACGAACGCCAAATAAGCACAATGCAGAAGGGGGTGGGTGTCTTTGATGGAGGTAGCAGCGTTGTCGGGGGAGAGGAGGCGGTTCTGCTCGTATGTGGTGGGGGGTTAGGAAAACAAGACATTTTATTAAAGCTTGAATAAGTTTGGAAGGCTAGTGGCACAGAACTTTTTAGAGAGCGGTAATAGCAAGTGCAAAGGCTGGGGATCCTGGAAAGAGGCTGCGATTGTAACAGCATCTTGAAATAGGTCTTAATCCTACCGCACAGGCAGGAGGAGGAGCTGACTCGGAGATTGGAGGAAGTCAGTGTGGTTTGGGACTGGTTAAGTTTGGGAGGCCTCCAGGCTATACAGCAGGCAAGTGGCACTAGTGGACAGTTGGGTGCAGAGATGTGCAGCTGAGGAGCAAGGTCTGGCTGGAGAGTTGGGGATCTCAGCTGGGGGTGGGGGTGGGGGGGACTGGCAGAATTCATCCAGGTAAAGGGTTTATATTGGAAATAGGAGGTCGCTGTTGGACTGAAGGTGGCAACTCTCACATTGGTCCAGCTGGTGTGGAGGTGGGGCCTGCAAATGAGAATGAGAATGACCAGTTGGTGAGGGGAGAGAGAAGGGCTTCGTGAAAATCAGAGGAGCATTTTAGTGTTGTTAGATGTTGCAGCAAGGCCCCATGGTGGTTTGTTTTTTTAAAATGTTTTTTTAAAACATTTTTGTTTATTGATTTGAGAGAGAGAGAAATATCGTCTTGTTGTTCCACCCATTTATACATTCACTGGTTGACTCCTGCATGTGTCTTGACCAGGGATCAAATCTGCAACCCTGGTGCATTGGGAGGATGCTCCAACCAACTGAGCTACTGGCCAAGGGAGGGATGTTATACTCATTAGAAAATGCCCCCACCCTGGTCAGTGTGGCTGGCTTAGTAGTTAGAGCATTGGCCCACACACTGAAGGGTCACGGGTTTGATTCCCAGTCAAGGGCAAGTATCCCTGGCCCTGCTTAGGGCACGTGCAGGAGGCAACCAACCAATGTGTCTCTCTCACATCAGTATTTCTCTCTCCCCCTCTTCTCTCCCTCCCTTCCACTCTTTCTAAAAATCAATTGAAAAAATATCCTTGGGTGAGGATTAATAAAAAAAACAAAATGCCCCTAAGCTCTGGAGATCATTAGGGGGTGGGTGGTCAGCAATGGCCTTAGCATGTACATCAGTTGACAGAGGTGGGGGAACCCAGATGACAGCTCTGACTCCTGTTCTGATCTCTCCTGACAGGGCCTCCAGACAGTCATCCAGAGGGACTTCTTTCCTGATGTGGAAAAGCTGCAGGCACAGAAGGAATATCTGGAGGCTGAGGAGAATGGAGACCTGGAACGGATGCGCCAGATTGCCATCAAGTTTGGCTCTGCTCTGGGCAAGATGTCCCGAGAGCCCCCGCCGCCCTGTAAGAGGACTCCTGTGGGTGGCAGAGATGGGAACACCCACTGAACTGTTGCCTCTAGCTCACTCTAATCCCCATTCTCTCCCTTCCCCCAGATGTGACTCCAGCCACATTTGAAACCCCTGAGGTGCATACAGGCACTGGAGTGGTGGGCCACAAGCCCCGGGGCCGGGGCCGGGGCCTGGAGGATGGTGATGGTGAGTGCTCTCTTTCTGTCACATAGTCAGGATTGCCAGGCAATCTCACCCTGTGAGAGTGGTTTGGAGGCAGGTCACATCTTGTACCTGAAATGTCTCCTTGCCTAAATGACAACCCATCAGGTCAAAGAGCACTGTCCCAAGAAGATCTGGGTCCAGTTCCCAAATGCGGGGTAGTCACTGAACCTCTGGTCCTCTGTGGTATGGGAATCTTGCTTCCTCTGCGAGCCTGCTTACTGTGTGCCAGCCCCTGCCTGGTAGGCTTCATGGGCCTCGGAGGGCTCTTTTCCTTGCTGTCTCTTTAAGATGCCTCAGGGCCTCTGCACTTGTTTCTTCCAAGTTGGCCACTTCCCTTGGATAACTGCATGGTTCACTTCTCTTTCTCCAGGTCTCTGCTCAGATGTTACCCATTCGGGGAACCCTTTCCTGACCTCCCAGTGTAAAGTCACATCACCCCTGACCTGATGCTCTGTGCTTTCCTGGCTTTGTGTTCTCATCGCTATTTGTTTATTGTCTCTCCCCTCCGTGAGAACAGGTTCTTGGTCTTGCTTATGTCTATATACTTTGCATCTAGAACAGTGCATGGTGTGTTGCGGCCTTCCATAAACAGGAAGGACAAATGAATAAGTTTTTTTCTTCAACACGTTTACTGAATTGTGTATGATACATCTCAACTTTACGAGGGTGTCTTCCTGGGACAGAGCATTCTGAGCCCTGTTGCCTGTTAGTGTACCACATGCTATAGGACTTCCTCATGGGTCTTTCAGTGGTTTCGTCAGTAGCAGGATGTCAGTGCCTGTGCAGATGGACAAGATGCTGTTCTTTATTTGGTTTTGGTCTACAGTATGATGTACTAACGTAGGTGCCCTGTATGCCCACACAAACGTGATGTTTTCTGCTTTAAAACCTAGCTGTTTCTGCCATGAACACAGTCCATTGTGTTGTATCCCTGGAGAGTGACTCTCCATTGCACTATGGCACATGAGTCACTGGCAATTTGCAGATACTTTTTCTTTAAGTACCTCTTAGTGGTCGATAAATACAGGAATCCTTTCAGTAACCTAAGTGGTACCATCGTCATTCACAATGAGAGGTGAGGAAATAGAAGCTCAGGAAGCAGTAACTTTTGCAAGTCTCAGAGCTGGTTATGGTGGAATGGGGTTTGGGTCCTCATCTTTCTGACCCCACTGTGCTTTGCACAGTCTGATGGGTAGTAGTAGGTGGTCAAGACTGTCACTAGAGTGGAAGAAAAGGCTCTCCTCTTGACAGCCTTGCTGAAGTTTGCCCCGCCAAGCACAGTGCAATGGCACCACCTCAGTGGCGGCTGGGTTTGTGGCCCAGTGCCTGTGAGGCCACATCCAGAGCACTAGGTCACATGGGGTCTCTGCCATCAGGTCCACTAGTAGGTCAGGATACTTAGGTGACAGTCACCCACCTGTACCACAGGTACCAGAAAGGGAGGAGCAGTTGGGGTAAGGAAATCCCAGGGATGGATGGGGAGCCTGGGCTTTGGAGGCAGGTCCTACAGGACTGGCACAGTTTTGGTGGGGGAAGACCTTCTGTGATCACTTGCTCTCTCTCTAACACCTGGATGCTCCCCTTCCAGTCTGAGTCAGATTGCACACTTCACTTAGCATCAAGCAGCTGAGGAGAGCCCCTGAGGGCTCCCTGGGCAGTTGGGGTGGTTGATTCTGCCCCTAGGTGGGGAGTTGTCTGGCAGTGTGGACTCTCACAACCAGACACAGGACCAGATGCGAGTAGGTAAGTGCAGTTCCCAGGACTGACAGACTACAAAGTTGTGTTTCTGCCATTTATGGTTCTGTGTCACCCCACCTGTACCCCTGAGCAGGAGAGGCTGGAGAGGAGGAGGAGAAGGAGCCCCTGCCCAGCCTGGATGTCTTCCTGAGCCGGTATACAAGCGAGGACAACGCCTCCTTCCAGGAGATCATGGAGGTGGCCAAGGAGAAGAGCAGGGCACGCCATGCCTGGCTGTACCAGGCAGAAGAGGAGTTTGAGAAGGTGTGCCTGGGTACAGGAGCAGAAGCACCCTTTACTGGGGGTGGGAGAGGGTCCCAGGGCCAGGACACAGTGCCTGGGGCTCTCTGACCCTCACTTTTCCTTACACGATGCAGAGGCAGAAAGATAATCTTGCACTCCCATCGGCAGAGCACCAGGCCATTGAGAGCAGCCAGGCCGGTGTAGAGACTTGGAAATACAAGGCCAAGAACTCCCTCATGTACTACCCAGAGGGTGAGCAGGCAGTGTGGGCGGGGCTGTGTGTTTGGATCTGGCTTTCAAGGCGTGTGTCTGTGTTCTCTTGTATTCTGGGCCTTGGAGGGATCCTGGTCTGTCTTGGCGCAGGTGGGTCTGTGTGTGAAGTCATTGAGGGAGTGAGGCCCTCCCCAGCTTTGTTCAGGTTCTCTGATGTGGATACTGAAGTAGGCTCCGCGCTTCTGTTTAGCAAGGAGTGACTTGGCCTCTCTCACGCCCTGAGCATGGGGCGGAGGTGGGGCCTACCCATCCCTCTGACACCTGCTGTCATCTCTCCTTGGTCTTCCAGGTGTCCCTGACGAGGAGCAGCTGTTTAAGAAGCCCCGGCAGGTGGTGCATAAGAATACTCGCTTCCTCAGGGACCCCTTCAGCCAAGCCCTGAGTAGGTCTCAGCTGCAGCAGGCTGCTGCCCTCAATGCCCAAGTGAGTAACAGGAGCCAACAGCAGGCTGACTGTGGGCAGAAATGACCTCTTTGATCTTGACTATTTCTCCTAAGTAAGGACCGTTCTTGGGCTTGACGGAGCTCAGCAGTGCTCAGACGTACTTGGGGCCCCTGTGTGGCAGGGTCCCGAGCCTTCTTGACCCATGTGGTCTTCCATTGGAGCGCTGCTTTGTCAGACACATTCCAGGTGTCCAAATCTGTGCCAGCTCCCTTGGGGGGCAAGGGTATGAGACAAAGTCAAATACTACGAGCCAGGCCAGTCTGGCAAGACCCTGCATTCCTGCACCAGGCAGAGCTGGGGGTGGGGGACACAGTGTGGCAAACAGCAGAGATTTCCGAGCCTGGGAGTTTCTATGTGACTGTGCCTCTGGTGGTCATGGGGTTGAAGATGGGAGACAGGAGGTGGGGAGGCTGCTCTGGAGGCTCTTACAGGGGCCTTATGGGAAGAGATCAGAGCACAGGTACCCATAGTTAGTGCAGCGCCCTGAGGGGCCTGAAGTTAGTAGCTCCTGAAAGTACTCCATGTGGAGTGTGGCCGAACCCCACCCTGCATGGAGAGGGAGGCTGAGGGGAGCTTCCTTTTTTGGATACCTGCTCTGACAGGCCCTCAAGGTCTTTGCAGGGACCAGATCCTCTCTATCTTTCCCCAATGGGACTACCAGCCACAGAGCCTCAGCTCTGCCCTGAAGGGGAGGGGATTGTTTCCACCTTGTTCCTGTGCACCTGCCCATCCACCAGTGGGAGAGCATGGTCTTGGGCCCCCTGACACTAGCCTCTCTGCTTGTTCCAGCACAAACAGGGCAAGGTGGGCCCTGATGGCAAGGAGCTGATCCCCCAGGAATCCCCTCGAGTGGGCGGATTTGGATTTGTTGCCACCCCTTCTCCTGCCCCTGGTGAGAAATGCGCCCACGCCAAGTGGGCCCACCTATGGGATGGCCTGGGGGGAGGTGGGCTGCTCAGAATGCCCTGGCCATTCTTAGCACTCCCCTAGGGTCTGCGCCTTACCTTGTGTGACTCAGGAACCCAGTGTCCCATCCACAAGGGCAGGGCTGGACTCTCAGGCAGACCCGACCTGAGATGTGTGGGGTCTGATCTGTTTAGCTGGGTGGTCTCTGTTCCTCGCCCTAAGCTGAGCAGTTCAGACTGAGTTTGTTGGACCCAGGGGTGTTGGGGCTCTGCTGGATAGACCGGTGTGGTGAGCATGCTGAGGGGTGCAGGGGGAGGCCTGGGGCCTGATTTGCAGTGAGGGCAGTGTAGTCCAGTGGGCTGTAGGCAGGCATCTTCCTATGTCAACATGCGTGGAAGGCAAGTTGTTGTCCGTGAGGCTGGGTATACCTGGGGCCTCAAGAGGCCGTGCCTGGCCTGTGTGGGTGGGCAAGGTAGGCCTCAGGGGGAGCTGCAGGATCATATGCCCTCTCTCAGGCCGCCCACCTCCTGTCACTGGCCTGCACTGGGGGTTGATGTCCCCTAAGTCCTGGGGTAATGTTTCCTAGCTCTGGGTCTCATGTTAGCAGGTGTACTGTGCTGACAAACCTAATTCCAGAGAGCACTGGAAGGACGGGTCTCTGGGCTTCAGCCCTGAATCTCCTCACACAGAAGGTGTGTGAGCCTTTGGACGGTCTTATAGCACACAGGCTGTCCCTCTGCCCACCCATGCACTGGCCCTTGTGGTCTGGGGAGCTGGTTGCAATGACACCGGCTAGGGCATGTGGAGGCACCACAGGTTTGCCCAGAGTCCTGGGAGATATGACAGCTCTGGAAGCCCCTGAGTTTGTCTTCCCTTGGGGTGGGGTACCCTCAGTGACACCTACGACGCTCCCCTGACCCTGTGCCAAGAAGGGGGACTCGCTGACCCAGCCCAGCCTCTCTAGGGAGCTCCCCTCCTGCAAGCTAAGCCCCATGGCTATAGGGGCCTGGGCCTGCCTTGGGCCCATAGGGCCTCGGTGTTTCCCTCTCAAAGGGCAGAGATGCTAGGGTTCCAGAGTCCTGGGGAAGGAGAGGGCCAGCAGCCAGCCTTGATTTTTGTTAGCTGGAGTGTGCATGAGGGGTGGGGGATGGTTGCAGTGGGTGGCAGGGCCTGGGCTGTGCCCCCACCTTGGCCCCCTAGCCTGAGGTGGTTCTGGGTTCTCCATTTGCAGGTGTGAACGAGTCTCCGCTGATGACCTGGGGAGAGGTTGAGAACACACCCGTGAGAGTCGAAGGATCAGAAACCCCTTATGTGGACAGGACACCAGGGCCAGCCTTCAAGGTGGGTCATGGTGAGGAGAGCACAGATGGGACCCCAAGAAGATGTGTGGTCTCCTGAGCACCTGTAGCTCAGTGCACAGAGGATGGCCCAGCTGCCACTGGTCAAAGCAGAGCTGACCAGTGGGCCGAGCCATGTGTAGGCTGTACACCTGCTCAGGCACTGTGCTTCTGAATGGGGCCAGGGCAGTGAGGACGGGTGTGGGTGGATGGATGGTTTTTCAAGGAGGAACTGCTGGGGTGGGGTCAAGGCACCAAGGCAAGGAATGGCTGTCGCTTCTCTGAGCCTGCAGCCCCAGAGGATGGGGCTGCTCAAAGATGATGGGTAGTCTCAGAGGCAGACCCAGGGCTCCACCTGTGCTGCAGGCCTGAGGGCTGGAAAGGGTCTCAGAACCCCAGCGTTCCATGGGATGTGGTGTGTGTCCTCAGAAGGACTGTGTGCTTACACAGAGAGGCCTCTTTCAGAGATGGGGGTGGCCCAGGATGGTGTGGGCAAGTGGGCAGGCAGGTAGGGCCCCAGAGAGGTGTTGGGAAGATGAAATGCTCGGGTCTACATGCAGTTTGTTGGGGAAACTGAGTGACTGGCATGGTGTGAAAGGAGGAAGAGAGGCCCCAAAAGTTGGGAGCATGCAGTCCTGTTGTCCGGCTGCTAGGCTGTTGTCTGTACCAACTGTGGGGTGCCGGGAGATTGAGGGAGACAGAGGTTGGTGTTGTCACAGAGACAAAGGGTGCAGGATTAGTCCATATGCTCTTAAACCCCGAAGAATTGGGCTTGGAGCCTGGGATTGATGCAGAGGGCCTGTGTTAGGAGGCTGGGTCAGTCATCTTGAACCAGTCCCTTAAATGCTGGCAGTGATCAGTTTGAAATGCAACAGAAGAAGAGATGTCACTCATTGTAGCAGCAGAAATTTAGAATAACCAGGAATAACTCAGCTTTTGCAAAGAAACCACAGGAGAATACCACTGACTGGCGCCCCCCGCCAAGGGTGTGAGCCCTGCCCTGTGGCCTCCCCAGTGTAGTACTGCTCGTCCTGCCTTGAGTAGTTCAGAGAAGTAATATGTCCAGACAGAACATACACATACCTTGGTTCTGAAATTTGTCTGGGTTTCTAGGAAAACCAAGAACAACTTAAGAGGAATGACAGAGAGGTGCCTGTACTGTCTGATACTAAAGCCATAGATATGTCAGAAGTGTGCCACTGGTCCCAGAACCTACAGGTCAATAGAAAAGAAGAAAAATTTTGAAACAAACCTCAGTCCAAGTCAGAATTTAGAATGTGTCAGGGATGGTAACTCAAATGTGCTGAGTAGTAATTCGAAAATGAAGTAAATAGGTCCTTTGTATAGCAGAATGTATTCCAGGAACTTGGAGAAGTTAAATATAAAAACAATAAGCTTAAGACAATAAGAAGAAAATAGTGGTCAACATTTAACCTGATTTTAAGGTACAAAGGACTTTGTAAATATAAAAGCAAAGGAAGAAATGACAAAGGAAATGATGTCTAGCTTACTCTCTATGGAAATGACAAACAGAAGTACAGCTGAAAATATACGTAAAACTAAAAACAAATAACTGAAAAGAAATTTGTATAGCAAAACTTAACATAACCAATATAGGTAAAGCTCCTATAAGTAAAAAAAAAGCTAAACCAAAAAAAGACAAGGTAAGGACCTTGTTAGAAAAATAGGCCAAAGACACATTTTGGAAAGTTCTCAAAAGAAATACAGAAGGTCAATAAAGACAGAAAGATAGGCAGGCTGGGCGTGGCTCAGCTGTTGAGCATCGACCTAGGATCCAGCAGATCATGGTTTGATTCCTGGTCAGGGCACATGCCCGGGTTGCGGGCTCAACCCCCAGTGGAGGGCATGCAGGAGGCAGCAGATCAATGACTCTCATCATTGATGTTTCTGTCTCTTTCTTTCCCTCTCCCTTCCTCTCTAAAGTCAATATATATTAAAAAAAAAAAAAAAGACTGGAATGATAATTAGAGAGAAGCAGATTAAAACAAGACCTCTTCTTTTCTAAAATATTATGAGGTTCCTAACTCAGCAGTACTGGCCTTGAGGGGACCATGATGGCAGGGGTAGGCTGGGCCCTTGCAGGTGGGCAGCTCGGCCTAGCTGGTTGGGGGCTTCAGGGACTTTCGGGGGGGTGATGTTGGGTTGTTGGGATCATGGGGGCCAGGTGAAGAGTCAGCCCCTCCAGCAGCCAGGGACTGCCCAGCTCAGTGGCCAGCTGGCCCAGGTCACACACACACCTACTTTGTAGATCTTGGAGCCAGGCCGCAGGGAGCGGCTGGGGCTGAAGATGGCCAATGAGGCTGCTGCCAAGAACCGGGCCAAGAAGCAGGAGGCCTTGCGGAGAGTGACAGAGAACCTGGCCAGGTAAGTGGTGCCTGACACTCGTGGGGGTTTCTTCCTGCTCCCGTTGGGCCCCACCCCCAGAGTGTGGACACTCAGTCTGCATGGCAATCCCACGTGTCCTTCAGTGGGCCCTGTGGTAGCTCCTCTGGTCCAGAGCGAGGCCCTGTGTGAACCAGGATGTGGAGGCCCCCTTCGTCTTTTCTTCAGCCTCTTTTTAGGCACATCCCTAAAAGGTACCTTAAAACCTGTTGTCCCACTATGAGCTTTTGTCAGCCCTGTGAAGACGGGTGTCATCATTCCCATTAGAGAAAGTTGGGGTCCACCCCAGCCCCAGGGCCAAGGGCAGCAGCACCCGCAGTCCACCTCAAGTTTGGCCACACTGCTATATGTCAGGCCACTGGTGTCCTCAGCCCAGAATGACCACGAGTCTCCCATGTGTCTTTCTGTGGAGCTGTGGCAGGCCCTGTTGCTGGCTGTGCCCTATCAGGCCTAATCCTACCTCTCTTGCTCACCCCCTCTACCCCAGCCTCACCCCCAAAGGCCTGAGCCCAGCCATGTCCCCAGCCCTGCAGCGCCTTGTGAGCAGGACAGCCAGCAAGTACACAGACCGGGCCCTGCGGGCCAGCTACACACCATCCCCAGCACGCTCAACCCACCTCAAGACCCCGGCCGGCGGGCCCCAGACCCCGACGAGCACACCAGCTCCTGGCTCTGCCACACGCACCCCCCTCAGCCAGGACCCGGCCTCCATCACAGACAATCTGCTGCAGCTCCCTGCCCGGCGCAAAGCCTCAGACTTCTTCTAGGGCCAGGCCCGGGCTGGGCTCATGGGATATTTGTGGAGCCTGCAGGGCAGCTGTCCACTCAGCAGAGGACTCCAGCCTTTTGGGGACCCAGGCCCGGGCCAAAAGCAGTGACTGTCCCAGGAGCCACAGGAGAAAAGGTGCCATGTCACAGCCAGCCTGGCACAGGACCCACCCCATGGCCCTTGGGTGCATCCCAGGGCTTTGCTGGTACTTTTTTCTATGGAACCCCTGCCCATTTCTATTTAACAGGAATTAAAGAACACCTAGCACAGTCTGCAGGGCTGTCCCTTCATCCTGCATTGGGGTCTCAGGAATATGGGAGGAAGCTGCTGTATGGGGTGACCCTTCGAGGGCCAGGGTTTCTCGCCTTTCCTGTCACCATCTGCATCACTTTCTGTGGCACTCTTGGGCTTAAAACCTGAACTGAGCTCACAGCATATTGGTCCCCTTTGCCTCCCCATCCCAAGTTCTGTTCCTCTTAGGGAAGGACGGACCCCTTGGGTGTTCAGCCTCTAAGGTTCACCTGGGGCTCTGGGCTCAGGTCTGCAGCCTCCCCAGCCAGGCCTGGCCTGCATGGTTGGCTAGTGACAGGGCTGCGTGGGTCGGTCCTACATGGGTGTCAGGCCACATTCCTGCATGAGGTACCTTCCCGGTGGCCTTACCATGACCAAGCACTTGGTTTCCAGCTCAGGTGGGTCAAGCTGTCTCTATCTTCCTGCCCTTTTCCCCCAGTGCTCCAGGTACTGCTGGTCTTAGGCTGCTGGGTCACCAATCTCACCTCATCACTCCTACCAGTAGTCGCCCCGGGTAACAGTAACCTGGGCCACAGTGTCAAGCAATGGGGCCTGGCTGTATGCAGACCTGACAGCACCATTTGTACAACCAGCCAGCATTGCTCGGCAGCCTGATTGTGTTGGTGCCTGATCCCCAGGAGGCCCAGAGCCATCTGCTTCACATGGAGGTAGGGGTCCCCAAGACCATGGCTGCTTGCCAAATGGATCTCTTCTGGCCTCAAGTGGGGTCAGATTGTGCCCTGGGGGCTTGCTGCTCAGGGAGGCAACCTGGGATCCCTCAGATTGGAGTCTTGCTTCAAGTACACCCAGCCCTGCGCTAGGCCGTCTTGTGTACCACGTTGTTCCTCTTGCCCTCCCTGAGTTCCGATATCCTCTAGAGGCCAGTGCGGGGCCTGCTGCCTGCCTGGACACTGCTAGCCTGCATTCCTCAATAGTGAGTTCTTACAAACTCCCTGGGGCCGAGTCCTGGCTGTGCCCTGTGACCTACCAAGGGGGTTGGGGGTGGGCTTAGCAGGTGAGCTTGGACCAAGGCTGGGACTGGGAAGTGGGGGTTTTTGGTGCTTTTCCCCCATAGGGAAGGGTGGCCTTGGGCCTGAGGGTGCCCTCAGGAAATGGGGAGGCAGAGAGAGATGCTGTCCAGTCAAGGCCACCTAAGGCCAGGTGCTGACCACTTCCAGCACTTGGCTGAGCCTGTTAGGAGTGTGCCTTGGGGAGTGAGTGACAAGTGACAAAATAGGGCTTCTGTATGTGGGGTGATCGGGGTGCAGTGGAGAGGGTGCAGGTCAGAGGTCTTGGCTGGGGTCCCTGCCTGGGGCATGAAGGGGATGCTCAGGGGGGAGGGGAGGGGATGGAGGAGGAGAACTCTAAGGAAGAGCTGAGGGTGTGGGATGGGGTTGGAGTGGGCTGTGCTGCAACCCACGTGGGAGGCACATGTACCCGGCAAGCTCTGGAGGCGCTGGGCATGGGCAAGTCAGAAGGAGACCAGTGGGAGCCTGGCAGATGGTCCGTGGTTGCGATCTCCTTGCCCACAAGGCCTCTCTGTGAGTCCCTGTGCCTGAGCACCGGTCCCTGGACCCCTATGCTGGAGACCCCCCTGCACCACAAGGAGGGTAGTTGACTGAGTCCTGGAGAAAAAGACTCCTCAGGGGGCACTCTTGATGCTTGTTTACACTTTGTGGTTTATTTGGTGGTTAGTAATTAATGTCTTTGCTACTAACTGGAAGAAAGCTAATAGAACGTAATCAAAATAGTGGTTTAATTGACAGATTTTACTTGTTCCTTGCACCTGTGCCTTCTTCAGCTCCTACCTGCCTAGTTTACTTGGGTGCCACCGCGCGCCACCCTCCGCCCCCGCGCCTAGGTACCTGCTGCCTTCCCCACCTCAACTCCGGAGACGTGGTGGTCCCTGGCCCTGGAGGTCTCGGCCAGCCTGTCCTCCATCTTGTCCTCGTTCTCGGGCACCACGTGCAGCCGGTGCTGGGTTTTGGTCCCCAGCTTGTGATCAGGCCGATGCTCAGGCCGGTGTTCGGGGCATGAGCCTGGCCGGGTGTCTAGTTTGCACTCGGCCCGATACTTGCCCTCACCCTCCCTCTTGAAGGAGGCAGAAGACATGGCTTTGGGCTTGGGGGGCTGCAGCCACGAATGGCTGAGGATCTCGTCGATCTGCAGCCGCCGGTTGACATCGGGCTGCAGGATGCGGTAGATGAGGTCCTTGCACTCGCTCGTCAGGTTCTTGGAGCGCGGGAAGTCCACGCGGTGCTCCTTCTGGATGCGCAGCATCTTCTTGATGTCAGAGTCGTCGTAGGGCATGGAGCCACAGACCATGATGTAGAGGATCACGCCCAGGCTCCAGATGTCATAGACCTTGGGCTGGTAGGGGATGCCCTGCAGGACCTCGGGGGCTGCGTATGCCGCCGACCCGCAGAAGGTCTTGCTGAGGATGATGCGCCCGCTGCAGTCCCGCAGGCAGCGCTTTGAGAAGCCGAAGTCGGACAACTTGATGTTGAAATCCTTGTCAAGGAGAAGGTTCTCGCACTTGAGATCTCTGTGGACAACGTCCAGGTCGTGGCAGTACTTGACGGCTGAGGAGAGCTGGCGAAACATCTTGCGTGCCACATCCTCATGCAGGGCTCCCCGGCACTTGATGAACTCAAGGAGGTCGCCCTGAACCCCGAGCTCCATGACGATGTAGATGCGCCCATCCGAGGTCTCGAAGATCTCATAGGTCTTTATGATGGAGCGGTGATTGACAGTTGCCAGGATGTCCATCTCCCGAGGGAGGAATCTCTCCACAAAGTCGGAGGGCGTTTTCTTGCGGTCAATGATCTTGACCGCCACATTGAACTTGAGGCGCTCAGAGTAGGCTGATTTGACTTTTGCGTAGGAGCCCTTGCCAAGATTGATACCCACGATGTAACCCTTTTTCCTTAGGACCGCGGCATCGTCCATGGTGCCAGGAGTGGCCGGCGCCACTGCCCTCTACATCCCTTTCCCACGTGGGCCAGCAGGCATTGTCCTCATTTACAGTGTGGGGAGCCGTCTGGCTGGGCTGGCCTGGACTTGTGGAATGCTCAGCATTATCTCCACGTGACTTCAGCATGTGAAGTCATAAAGCCAGGCAGCCGGGAGTGGGAACTGGACTGGGGGGAACGGGGCCCCTGGAACCCTGGAAGCCAGGCTGGCCTGGCAGGAACGCCCACTCCCCACCCACTGTAAGGAAGCCAGCACCTAGGACTGTGGTAATCATCCCTGTTCCTCCTCACTGTGGCTTCCCTGTCACAAGTCAGGCCGAAGGTGGGGGCTTCCCAGGAATGCCAGCCCGGTGCTAGTTTTCCTTTCCTGGCTGTGGGGACTGACCCTGCATTGGTTCCTATCTCACGAGGGTTAGTTTCCTGCAGCTTCTTTGGGGTGTGAAGAAAACTCCATCTATAGGGCTTGTGTCCTCAGAACTGGTGGTGCCTGGGAGGGACTGCTGTGGTCTGGCCAGGTTGGCAGTGGTTCCAAGCTTCGTGAATGAGAGCAGCTTCTGTTTGGGGAAGAGAGCTGGGTGGATGAGTGCTACCGCTGCTGCAGCAAGCAGGATGTGTGTGGGGTGGAAGGGCAGGCGGGGGTCTGGGATGCTGTGGGCCTCAGGCGGGCAGATGTGTTCTGAGGACTGGGGCAGGCCTGGAGGATGGGTCGAGATTCAGTCAGGTAGAGGAGGTGATAGGCATTCAGGTAGGGAAGAGCCTGGGAGGGGAGAGGGCTTGTTCTGAGAATGGCTGAATCCCATAGACAGGAGGGAGGTGGGGGAAAAGGTAAGTGGGGGCTTTTCCCTGAGTGATGGGCAGCCATTGTAGGCTGCAGGGCAAGAAGAGCTGTGGCCCAAGTTACATTTTAAGATGGCAGCATAGAGAATGGGCTTTGGGGTGAGTGGTGGCCATTGTCTATGACCAGGCAATAGGAGCCTGGACAAGGGTGGGCCTCAGGGTTCTGGGTGACAGAGGGAGACTACAGTGTCTAGTGTGCTGGTCAGTGATCGGACAGAGCCTTGGGTAGAGCCTGGGTGCTGGGGTCCTGGGGTTGCTGAGGGCTAGCAGCACCCAGAGCATCAGCTGTTAAGAGCAAGCACCTGGGTGAGAAGGGGTCCTAAATTGTGTCAGTTTGGGCCTTTGTGAGGAGTAGCTATTGGAACCCTGGGAAAGCACGTAGTTTGCATCTCTCAAACTGCCTCTGTGTCTAGAAACAATGTGAAAACCCTATTTCAGGGCACATGTATGGAGTTCTGCTTTGGACAATATGGCCTCCTGTATACAGCTCCTTAGGAACTTTGGAAACCCTGCTCTTCATTTATTTTCTGTCACAGGCATTCTCTGCCCACATGTAGCAAGTTGTCAGGACAGGTGTACCATGTACTTACTCTGTTCAGGGGAGAGGAAGGCCTGCTTCTGTGTGGGTGGTCAGGGGCTGAGAGTGGAGCTGGCGTACTGAGGATCAATAGGGCTCCACCAGATTGACAAGGGGCAAGACATGGCAGGCCAATGTAACATGTTGACCAGAGCATGGCTGTGTGGATGCACTTGGAGCATGTGGGGCGCTCCCTGTGTCTGGAGGTCCATGTGGAAAACGGTAGTGGCAGGACAACCTGAGTCTAGGTGCCAAGCTGGAGTGACTAGTCCCAGCAGAGTGGGCCCACAGCAGGCAACTGCCCTCCAGCAGCCAACCCTTCCTAAGGCCCGCCTTCTCCCTGAGGCCCACTTTCTCCTGGGGGCTCCTTTTGGCCTAAATGACCAGTACTTTATTCCTTTGCATCTCAGAAGGGGCCAGCTGTGAGGATTTGCAGACCAGGACCCAGTTCTGTCCTCACAGCTGGGCGAGGATAACTCCACCCCCACTTTCCCCTGTGCCCCTAATGTTTTCTCTGGGGTGTGCCTGCATGTCTTTGTTCTTGTGACTCCACTGTCCCATTTTATGGATTCTACTCCCCCTTACCCTGCTCTTTTCTGGACAGTGTGGCCTCTTTAGTTCTTGGAGGACATGGTAGAGGAGGCAGGTCTTAGCATCCCACAGGGATATGGAACAAACAGTGTTGCCCAGGATGTGCATGCTGAGGCAGGGACGCCTGGTGTGTTGGAGGCAGGAGTGTTATATTGGGCAGAGGACCTCCAGTGGAAGTCCCAACAGGCAGTTCTGTGGAGCAGAGACCTGCAGACTCTGGGAAGGCCACTTCTGAGCTTTGGTTTTCTTCACAAATTGGGCACCCGTTTGTCTCTTCACCCCACAGGCATTTGAGGATCAGTTCCAGGTGCTGGGCTACACTGATGGACTAGAAAGGACTCATGCCTTCCTGGAGCCCAGAGGCCAGGGAGGTACAGTGTCCCAATGAGTGTGAACTCCCAGTAGTGACTGCTGTGACACCGAGAACATGGAGCTGTGAGGACAGAACTGGGGACTGGACTTGGGGAGGCTGGGAAATCTGGCAAGGCTGAGGCCTTAGGAGTTAGCCACATGGAGCAGCACGGGGGCTGCTAGTGCACATGATGGCCTGAGTGGACAGTGCATGGAGTGTGTGCAGGAGCGCGAGGGAGCACTGTGGGCCACAGTGTCCTTGTTGAGGGTCGTGATTCTAAAGCCTTTGTGGGGTCACTGGAGAGGTCTAAGCCAGGGCTGAGCCCAGTGGGTTGAGCAGCTCACAGGAGTGGCCAGCATATGAGGCCACCTGGGGAGGTGTGGCTTCAGTCACCAGGCTGCTACTCCATGCTGTGTGATTCAGGAAGTCTTCTACCCTCTCTGAGCTGTCTCCCCACCTGGGAAGCACACAGTAAGTGCTCCTTCCCACGGCCAATCCTGCCCAGGCTTACCTCTTAGCTGGGCTGCAGTGCGACTCCCAGGCCCTCTTGCCACACACTGCCCACTGCCCTGAGGACTGCAACAGGCTGCAGAGATGACAAGAGGAGGAGACTCATGAGCCTCTCCTCAGGACATCCCAATCTCAATTCCACTCGGTTGTGCTCTACAATTCCACTCTACCACCAGACAAGCTGCACAACTGGGCTCCTGGAGCCTTCAGTCTTCACTAGAAAATTGGGTGGCTGCTCCAGTATTACTCAAGGCCTGTTCTGTGCCTGGACCTGGGCACTCACTGGCCTGCCCTGATGGAGTTCAGTGGCTAGCTGCTGAGTGCTGTTGGGGCCCCCAGAAGGCCTTGTGGAGGCCATGGCCCCTTGGCTGAGCCTGGAGAGAGAGGCAAGGTCTGCAGGGATGTTTATAACGTGTGTGTAGGGTGTGGAGGTGAGGGAAAAGGCTAGGAGGCCACGAAGGGGCCATACCTGGGAGGACCTTGAAGTATAGGCACTGGGCTCCCTCGGTCAGAGAAGGAGCCAGACTGGGTGCTGTGAGAGGCAATGGCAGGGCATATGAGAACACAGTCTGTGTGAAAGGTGGCTATGGGGAGGGAGGAGCCAGGTAGAGCAGTGGACTAACTGTGGGCAGGTCTGGGGAACTCTCTGGGTCTCACTTCTTCCAGAAGGTTGGGGTTGAGATTTTTCCCAAAACAGAGATGTGGGGGAGGGGTGAATCTGAAGGCACTTACCCTCTTGGTGTGTTAACCCCTGCAGGTCCACAAGAGGTGGTCAGTGAGTGCAGAGCAGGAAGAGAAAGGGCCGCCACAGCAGAGGTGAGGACTGCATAACAAAGTGTGGGCAAGGCCCTGCAGAGCATGATGCTTGGTGATGCTAAACACAGGCCTGCTCCCTCTGTGGGACACAGATGGCCGCAGTGGTCAGGCATGCATTGTGAGGACACCTGTCTTGTCTCCTATTCACCAGTATCAGCTCATCTACTCTGGCAGGGAGCATCACCCCTAGGGACAGACTGGGACTCCCAGGGAACAGGGTGTGGTCAAGGCCACACAGTTGTGGGACATTCGGGCTAGAGTGTGGCTGGCCTGTCCAGCAGAGCCCTCTGCTTCCTCTGGGCCTGGGGAATGACCACAGGGTGGGATGACTCAGCAAATCATTGAGTACTGGGAGCTGGCTGGACACAAGGGAATCCCTGGTGGACAGAGCAGAAAAACTAAGTTGCCCATCAGAGTGGGGAGCGAAGCTGGTTTACCTGCCCTCTGCAGGTCCCTCCCCACCAGTAACTTTGTGGGTTCCCCTCCTACCCCTCCTCTACAGGAAGCCACCTTGCCTTCCTTGGTTCTGTCCTCTCTGTGTCCCCTCTCCCCTAGCACCACACTTATGGCCTCCCTCTTGAAGCAGTATCTTCCTCACTCAACTCTCTGCTCTGGTCCAGGCCTGAGGTCATGGTCAGGGCTGGGCACATTAGGATATATCTTCCAAATTTGGGGTGTGTGTGTGTGGGGGGGTGGATCATCTCCTTGTGTGACCACAGTGAACTGGGGCAAAGGCATTCACCTTATAGTCTTGCACTAATATAGTTATTTATTGCTTCTTTACCATGTGGGTTACCAAGTTCAAAGGGAGGGAAAAGAAACTGACGAAAATAATGGCTCATCCCTGACTGTCTTCCTTCAATGGCTTGTCACTTGGCTTTTTTTGGAGCTCAGGCTCAAAGGTGTGAGCTCTGCCTGATTCCCTAACAGCCCCTGGGCCATGTGAGAGGCTTACTAGGTGTGTGTCTCTGGATGCTTCAGGGAGCCCCCTTCCACCGTCTCCCTGCTCGGCTGCTCTGTGAGGGTAAGGCTTGCGATATCCAACTGCTTCGACACCTTGTCTTGCAGGATCTCCTCCTTTGGTTGTGACTCAGGCTTAATCTCAGAGTGTGCCTCCTTCTGGGACTCCAGCTTGGTGACAGACTTCTTGTCAGAGCCAGCCTCAGGGATCCATGAGGGATCAGTGCCCCCAGAGCTCTCCCCATCCTTGATGGTGGCTGCAGAGAACAGGCCCCGAGCCTTGGGCTGCACCCAGCAGTGGCTGAGGATCTCATCGATATGCAGCCGCCGGTTGACATCCGGCTGTAGCATGCGGTAGATGAGGTCCTTGCACTCACCCGTCAGGTTCTTGAAGCGCGGGAAGTTAATGCGGTGCTCCTTCTGGATGCGCAGCATCTTCTTGATATTGGAGTCATCGTAAGGCATGGAGCCACAGACCATGATGTAGAGGATCACGCCCAGGCTCCAGATGTCATAGACCTTGGGCTGGTAGGGGATGCCCTGCAGGACCTCGGGGGCTGCGTATGCCGCTGACCCACAGAAGGTCTTGCTCAGTGTCAGTCGGCCGCTGTCATCCCGCAGGCAACGCTTAGAGAAGCCAAAGTCTGACAGTTTGATGTTGAAGTCCTTGTCAAGGAGGAGGTTCTCACACTTGAGGTCTCGGTGGACAATGTCCAGGTCATGGCAATACTTGATGGCCGAGGAGAGCTGGTGGAACTTCTTTCGAGCATCATCTTCATGCAGGGCTCCCCGGGTTTTGATGAACTCAAGGAGGTCACCCTGGACCCCTAGCTCCATGACAATATAGACCTTACCATCTGATGTCTCAAAGATCTCATAGGTCTTGACGATGGAGCGGTGGTTTAGCAAGGTTAGAATCTCAATTTCCCGGGGAAGGAATTTCTCCAAGAAGTCTGTGGGGGCTTTTTTGCGGTCGATGATCTTGACTGCCACATTGAACTTTAGGCGCTCAGAGTAAGCGGATTTGACTTTTGCGTATGAGCCCTCTCCCAAATTTATCCCCATGATATAGCCTCGTCGCTTGAGGATGGCAGCATCATCCATGGTGCCAGGAGCACCCAGTGCCTCTGAGGCTGCCCTCTACATCCCTGCAAGACATGGGCCAGCAGTGTCCTCATTTACACTGTGGACAGAGAGTCCTCTAGGCTGGCCGGGCCTGCTGTCCCTGCCTCTGAGAGGCCCATACTCTGGGGTGGAACATTCAGCATTGTCTCCCAGGTGACTGCAGTGGGTGAAGTCATAAAGGAGGAGTACCCTGGGGGAATGAGGCTCTGCCTGGAGCCACTTGGACTCGGATTCCTGGAAGGCTGGCCAGTGGGCTGGAGAAGACCAAAGGCCCACACTTGAGAGTGGCCTCACACTTGGCTGGGAGCTGAGGTAGCAGGGGGCTATGGGGACACATTGATCTGCCAGTGCCTCCAAACGCTGAGCTAGGACTGCTTGACGAGTGATGGGGCTGATTACTGTAACCCGGTAAATCCAGGGCAGATGGTTGTATCAGTCCAGGTCTCAGCAGGAAACAAGACATACTCCAGTTGAGGCAGTCTGAGGGTTTACAAAGGTAAGAGCAGAGTGTAGGAAACCCCAATAGTAGTCACACACTCCTGAAAGAAGGGAAGGATGATCTACTAGGAAACCCCAGTAGTAGTCACACACTCCTGAAAGAAGGGAAGGATGATCACTGGAACCTGGGAAGAGTAGTGTAGAGAGGGCTACCTTGAGAGAGGCAGTGACCTTAGGTGGAGGCCACAGTGACCCCACAGGCAAGGAGCTGGGGAGAAACGTCCCTGATTTTCTTTCCCTTCAGTCCTAGAAGTCCTTGCCTGTGACCACACTGGTGGCCTGCGGGCCATGCAGCATGCTGAAGAATGGAAGTGGATCAGGAAGGGCAAAGACTCCAGGCCCAGGGTCATTGCCTTTATGAAGCCAGGGCTCTGTCCTCTCCTGCATGGTTTGGCTGGACTCTTCACTTCCCTGTACTTCTCTTTTCTCATCCAAACCTTTGCCAGCTTCTCTGACAGTGGCTCTGGCAGGGGACCACTGGCAGGGATTTCTGCTCTTGGGTGTGTGTTCCTTCTTGGGGATCTGCCCAGACCATAGCCTTGGCTGGGCTCCCAGGGCAGATCTAGGGCTGGGGCAGAAGCTGGACCTGGACCTGGATCCTGCTTTGAGTGCCATCAGCTGCTCCCGGAATGCTCCCTGAGGATGGTGCAAGTGGAGAGGTCAGCATTGGACAGGGACCAACTTCTACCAGCAGTGGAGCCCCTCTGCTATGACAACCCCTTTGTCTAGTACCTGCAGGGGGCCATGCCCTGAGGAGCTGGAGCAGGCAGGTCTGGCCTAGTATTGGGTTTAACCTTGGCTATACCCACCCCAAGGGAGTGGGTGCCTCTCAGATGACCCCGAGTGTTCCACAATTAAGGGACATTAAGGAGAGCCATGCCTTGAGGTAGTTTGAGAGGACTGTGCCCAGGGAGTGAGTCGGTGGGCTAGAGGTGGGCCACGTTGGATGGAGCCTCCCTAGCCTTGTTTGGCCCATCCCCCTCCTCTGCTCCCACCTTCACCCTCTTTTTTTTTTTTTTTTTTTTTAAATATATCTTTTATTGATTTCAGAGAAAGGAAAGGAGAGGGAGAGAGGGAGATAGAAACATCAATGATGAGAGAGTCATTGATCAGCCGGAGCCCACAACATGAGCTTGTGCCCTGACCGGGAATCGAACCCCGATCGCCTGGATCTCAGGTCGATGGTCAACTGCTGAGCCACGCCCGGCTGGGTCCTCTTTTTTTTTTTTAATCCTCACCTGAGGATATTTTTTCCATTGCTTTTCAGAGAGAGTGGAAGGGGGAGAGAGAGAGAAAGAGAAACATCGAAGTGAGAGAAACATCAATTGGCTGCCTCCTGCACACGCCTCAACTGGGACCAGGATCAAGCCTGCAACCGAGGTACGTGCCCTTGGTTGGAATCGAACCCAGGACCCTTCAGTCTGCAGGCTGACACTGTAACCACTGAGCAAAGCTGGCCAGGGCCCTCTTTTTTTTTTTTTTTTAATATTTTTATTGATTTTTTTAGAGAGGGAGAGAAAAACACCGATGTGGCAGAGAAGCATTGATTGGTCACCTCCCACATGCACCCCAACCAGGGGTCAAACCCACAACCTGGGCATGTACCCTGACCAAGAATCAAAACAGTGACTTCTCCGTATATGGGCCAACAATCAACTGAGCCACACTGGTGTGACCAGTGCTTCACCCTCTTTTCCAGCCCTGATACCCTGTGCCAGGCCTTGTGTGTATGGCTGGTAGTCCTTCCTTTGGACAGCTTGCTCCTCTCCCTGCTGAGAACACCTTATCTCTGTGTCTCCTCCCATGGTCTTCTTGTTCCTGATAACAGGTATGAAGTCAGTACTTAAAGCATTGTCTCCAGTGGCTTTACTCTATGCAGGTGTTCCTCCTCCCCATTGTGTAGGCAGGGTCCTTCCTCCAGAGGCCTACTTCACTACAGGTCTCTCTAGAATCGAGGCTTCCTGTCAGCTCTCCTTGTATGACACTCCTTTAGGCTATTTACTCATTTTCAGTTGCGTGTACCAGTGAAGCTACACCTGCCTGTGCTGGACAGCATCAATCCTCCTTTCCCACCTCCTCAAAGATGGTCTGGGTGTTTCCAGTTCTCCTCATCCTTTCTTTGCAGCCCTTTTTTTAAAAATTTATTTTTATTTTTTTTATCCTCACTCGAGGATATGTTTATTGACTTGAGAGAGAGAGAAAGAGAAACATTGATCTATTGCCTCCCATAAGGGCCCTGACCAGGAATGGAACCTGCAACCAGGTATGTACCCTGACCTGGAATTGAAGGGCAACTTTTTTGGTGCTCAGGAGGATGCTCCAACCAGTTGGGCCACCCCACCATGGCACAGCCCTTCTGGAAAAGGCCACATATCTATCTAGGTATATATATTTCCCCCATTGCTTTTCGGGGAGAGAGAAACATCGATGTGAGAGACACATCAATTGGTTGCCTCCCACATACATCCCAACCAGTGCCAGGATCAAGCCTGCAACAGGGGTATGTGCCCTTCGCCAGAATCGAACCCGGGACCCTTCAGTCCTCCGGCCAGCGCTCTAACCACTGAGCCAAATCGGCTAGGGCTGGAAAAGGCCACTTTAGGGCCCACTCTTGGGCCACGGACCGCACCTCGTCCTGCAGGTGTGCAAGATGTGAGACTTTGTGTTCCAGTCCCTCTTGGCTCCCTCTGCCCCCAAGGCCACTCCCGTCTCCTCTGCTCCTCACCTTTCGGCCCCACGGGGCCCGCCCCTTTCTGTGTGTGTCAACTTGGTCCCCGTGCCCTTCTTCCACCACCCCTTCCCTGCACCCTAGGATCCTAGGTTATTAGGAGGCCCTACTGCTCAGGTTCCACCCCCGAGCCCCACCTCTCTATTTAGCCAATGGCACGCTTCACTCCTTCAGGCCCGTACTCCCGTCGGGCCCGCCCCTCACCGTCCGGACCGTCGGCCTCTCCCCTTTCGGGCAATACTGCCCAGGCTCCGCCCCAGCTCGGCTAAGGGTCCGCAAGCACTGGGAACTTGCAGGCCCCGCCCCCCCTCAGCGCTCATTGGCCGGCGCCGGCGTCGAGGGCGGGAGGAAGGGCGTCGCGGAGCCGAACAGGACGGCCGCCATCTTGCGCGGAGCCCAAGTCGGAACCCTAGGCTGTGGCTGAGTGCGCGCGCGAGCCAGCAGTCGGAACCTGAGGCTGAGGCCGAGTGTGCGCGCGAGCCCGCGGCCCAGTGCAGCCGCGGCCCAGCTGGAGTAGTCTCCCGCTGCCTCTTCGCACCCGGCCCCGGCCCAGCCCCCCGACCCTCAGCCAGGCCCGGTTCGGCCTCCCCGCGGGGTCACGCGGCCGCCCCGGGGACGATGAACGGAGGATAAATGGTGCCCAAGGCAGACAGCGGTGCCTTCTTGCTGCTCTTTCTGCTCGTGCTCACCGTCACCGAGCCGCTGCGACCAGGTGCGTCGCGAGGAGGACGCGGGGGGGCGGGGCGGGCGGCCTGGGCCGGGCGGGCGGGGCTGGCGGGGCCGGCGGGGCCGGGGTCGCCTGGGACCATCCTCTGCCTGGTGGGGCCGCGTCCCGGGAGGGCTCCGGCCTCGGCCTGCTGGCGATCCGCCGCGTACCCGGCGCGGGCACCGCTGGGACCGTGCCGTGAGTTTACCTGGGCTCCAGCTCTTCGTACACCATGGAACTTTGTTCTCGAGGGATGTTACCTTTGGGTACACGGCCGTGGAGCACTATATGCTTTGAGGTTGATGGAAACGAGAGTGATGGACTTCTTTCGCTGAGGTGCTGCACTCTCTTTGCTGGTCCAGCAGCAGGGGTTAGGCTGGGGTTAGGTCGAGAGAGCAGCTCGTGGAGGCACCTGGTTTCCCTTGCTTCCGCCCAGCGGTGGGTTGATGCCAGCGTCTCAGCCCTGGAAACCCCTCGTCCGGAAAGCAGTAGCCGTGTCGCTTATTGTTACTCAGTGAGGTGTTACACTTGAGAAGTACTCAGTTCAGAGACCGGACCCGAGGTGGCCGCCCAGCATCGCGCGCCGGCTGTCCTGAGGCAGAGACTGACGCCCTGCCCCGCATGTGTGTCGCAGTCGTGGGAGCCTGGACAGTGCCAGGTACTTAGGACTGCTCCTTGTATGTGATGATTAAATGCCTTTGGAACTCCCCTTGGAACTTGTGTTTCTGTAAAAAAGCCTGTGGTGTGGGTTCAGAATCATTCATGGCAGCTAGTAGGTCCCAGACAAATTTTTAATCTCTACCTGTTTCTGGTGTACTACTACTATGAACTGCAGCAAGAAAATCAAATCCCCAAATACAGGGCCAATTTATCTAACAGGCACAGGAGACGCAATTCTGGCAGCCCACAATGCTTTTATAGGGCCTGCGAAAATGTTTGATTTCTTTTAAAATCAGCAGGAAAATAAAAATTTAGGTCAGAGAGAATGTAATGCACACATACAGACATTTATTTTTATAACTGCAGTTCAAAAGTATGACTTTTTTTAATTAAAAAAATTTTCTTATTTTTAACTCTCACCTGAGGATATGTTTTTATTGATTTTAGAGAGAGAGGAAGGGGGGGGAGAGAGAGAAACACCCATTGGTTGCCTCATGTGCTCACCCAGACCAGAGACTGAACTGAGGTATTTGCCCTGACCGGGAATCAAACCTGAAACCTTTTGGTGTATGGGAGGATGCTCCAACCAACTGGGCCACCTGGCCAGGGCAAAAAGTAGAATTCTTAACATGTATTTATTTATTTGTTTTTGTTTTTATTTTTATTTTTGGTAATCCTCACCTGAGGATATTTTTTCCATTGCTTTTCAGAGAGAGTAAAAGGAAGGGAGGGGAAGAGAGAAAAAAAAAATCTATGTGTACACATTGACAGGTTGCCTCCTGTACACCCTGAGGGCGTGGAGATGGAATCTGCAACCAGGTATGTGCCCTTGACCAGGAATTCAACCCACTACCCTTCGGTGCACAGGCCAACGCTCTAACCACTGAACCACAAACGGCCAGAGCTTAATGTGTTGTTATTTTAATGCAGAAAGGGGTCCGTGGATGTGCTAGGGCTGTCTTCTGTGAGCACTGTCAGGCCTCAGTGGGTAAAGGCAGGCTGGGGAACACAGTGGTGTGCAGCCCTCCACCGTGCTGTAACCAGGCTCCCACCCCAGACACTGAACCTCTCAACTTCCTAATGTCTAACTAGTGGCCAACGCCCTAGTCCCATGGTCAACCTGGAGTCTCTCCAGTGATACTTCTCTGGGCTCCCTGAGTACAGCTTGGTGCTCACTGCTCTTGATATTCTCTGGACAGCAGGGTGACTGGTTCTGAGATAGCCTTGGTAGGAAGAGAAGCCAGGAAAAGGGCCACCTGTCTAGGAGAGCACTGTATGGGTTCTTGGGAACCAGAGCCAGTGGATTGTGGGTGGTTGTGATTAAGTCCTTAGAAGACATGTCTTCACCTGTAGGGAAGTGAGTCATCGTCCTGTTCTGGCTCCTGGGTCCCTGTTTTGCACATCAGGTCACTGGACTCTGAGGAGTGAAGTCATGCACTATACGTACACACCTGTTTTCCTTGGGGTACCTCTGGTTCTAGGTCCAGCATATCCTCCCTGGATGATAGAGGTGATCAATGTCCCCAGCTCCTTTTCTGTCTGTCCACATATCCTTCCAACTGGCCAGCAGTAATTCAACAAGCATCTGAGTGCTCGATGCCTGCTCATCACTAGGGATGCTCAAGTGGAGAGAATAAACTCCTCCCTCTGGGAGTGCCCTTTAGGTGTGGAAGGAGAGTTGAGGTGTAATTCGTTCCACTAAGTGTGGCAGCCCAGGCAGGTGTCAGAGGTGGCCAACCATTGGTACTTGTGCAGCAGGGGAGGACTTCAAAGAAGACATCCCTCTTAGGTGTGAGCTGGGTCAGGGAGGCAGCTCTGTCAGAGGGAGCAAAGTTACCCTTTTCATTCCGTGACTCTCCAGATCAGAACTTTGCAGAGGCCCCCAGTGGTATCTTGACTTGCCCTGCAAAATTGGGGGACACCAACTGGCTCCCTCACTTTTTGTTTGGGCAGCAAGGGCACATCTCACTCTGGGTCAGATGTTTTCCTTGTGTGCTGTGTGTACTCTTTATCCTTCCAGGCAGGATCTGCTGGCTGGCATTTTCAGGGGCCGTTTCTTTGGTCTTAGCCTACATTCTTTCTGCTGGAATCCTGACTTAGACCCATACTTTTGGGTGTGAAGAGGGCACCAGTCAGAACCTGTTTCCCAGTGGGAAGGAGGCAGCCAGGCAAGCAGGTGGGTGCTGAGGGTGTTGATTTCTGCGAAGTGGAACCCTTGAGGACAGGGACGAAGCCACTTTTGGCTTTTCTCTGATGCAGGCCAGGGCATAAGGCTTTTCACAGAGTGGGGCAATGGGCAACATGAGAGTGTTGAACCTGACCCTTTGCCAAAGTTTCTTTTAAATGCATGTCTGATGTGGCTTGATCACATGTATTGGTTAACTCAGGTGTTCCCTGTAAGGTAGATACTGTTATTAGCCCCATTTACAGATGGGGAAATTGGAATATGGAGAGAGCTCATCAAGGTAAGTGGCTGAGATGAGATTTAGCCCTAGAAGTCTGGCCTGACACCCATTATGCACCTTTCCCAGGGGCTTGTGTATGTCCTGCGGTCCTTAACACACACACACACACACACACACACACACACACACACACACTCACTCTCTCTCTCTCTCTCTCTGTCTCTCTCTCTGTCGCGCGCTCTCTCTCTCTCTCTCTCTCTCTCTCTGTCTCTCTGTCTCTCTCCTCTCTCTCGCCCCAGGTCTGGTGTTACTTTATTTTTATTTTTTAATCCTTACTCGAGGATATGTTTATTGATGTTAGAGAGAGAGGAAAGAAGGGAGGGAGGGAAGGGGAGAGAGAAAGAGAAAGAAACATCAATGTGAGAGGGAAATATTGATTGATTGCCTCCATGTGCACCTCAGCCAGGAATTGAGCCCTAAACCTAAATATGTGCCTTGACCGGGAATCGAACCTGAAATCTTTTGGTGTATGGGACGATGCTCCAACCAACTGAGCCACCTGGCCAGGGCTCTGGTGTTACTTTAAATGAGTTGTAGAGGAACAGTTGTGGTTGGATCAAAGCAAATCCATCTTTGTGGTTTAAGAACTTTGACCCTAGAGCTACACTGCTTGGTGTCAGGTCTTGCTCTTCTACCCACTCTCTGACTTCTCTGTGCCTCAGTTTCCTTATCTGTGCATGGACTTAACAACAGAACTTCATAGAGATGTTGTTAGAATTAAAATGGGTTAGGTGTAAAGTTCTAAGAAGTGTCTGATATAAAGCAAATGCTTCATAAAGGCCAACTGTAAATGTTATTCATAAATGTACATCAGGGAGTGTAGGGACATCACCTTAAACTGTAAGCAGGACTCTGCGTGCACACACACAAGGGCATATTTATCAGGAGAGGGTTCAGTTCATGTCCTGTGTGTCCGTCCCCCCCCCCCCCCCCCCCCCAGGCAGCAGAGCACAGTGGCTTTCAGCAGTGTCAGATATATACAGCCGAATGAGTCTAGTCATTTTTGATGTTCGGGGTGGTGGGGCGGTATAGCTTTTGCAAAGCCCACCAAACAGCCGCAGCACTTTGGACAGGGCTAGGATTGTTCATATTGACATGTTTTGCTCTTTGTCACATTCATGCTGTGCCTCCTGGGCCTAGTCTGGCACAGAGTGGGCACTCAGAAATCAGTTATTGAATAAATGCACAAATGGCTATTTATATTTTGACATAAAGAGCAACAGCTCCCTTAGCCAGCGGGTTTTGCAGCTGCCCCGGGGGTGGGGGGGGTGAGGACAAGGACCTTGTGGCTGCCTGCAAGAATGCCTATGGAAGACTTGAGGGGGTTAGTGCTGCAGAGCCAGCTGGCCTGGGCCTCACACTGGGGGAAGCTTGCTTCTGCAGATATTAACAGCTGAGAGGTGAGGGCTTCTCACAAATGTGGATCCTCACCTGAAGTTCACCAGCCACCAAGCCTAGGGTTTGGAGGGGCTGGGAGTACCTGCAGTTTGGAGCCTCAGGGCCTGGCTGCCTCTCTGATGGACTTGCCTGACACTGATGCTTTAGAAGACGACTGCCCCCTGCATGAGGAAGTGACCTGGCCTCTTGGCCTTCTTCCCTTCTTCTCTGTCTGGTGTGGCTGTCACTTCAGTGAACCTGGACTGGTTCAGTGAACCTGGATTAGTTGTTTTCCTTAGTCAGTACCCCGATCCCTTCAGGCCCTTCTCTGTAGGCTGACTTCTGGATCCCTGGCAGCCAGCCATCCGTTTGATCAGCTTCTTGTCTGTCTGGCCTCAGCTGTTGACTGCTCCATGTTAGGACAGAGCTGAGAACAAGAGCCCAGTTGGGTGTGCTGGACCAAGTTGTCCTCCAGGTCCACCTTGTGTTCCTGCCATGTCTCAGAAGCCTTGTTCCCTGGGGAACTTTCCTTTGGAGTTCGTCATTGTGGAGGAAACTGCTTGGGGCTGCCCAGTGTGTTGGGCAAGGGTCAGGAACCACTGCAGAGAGCCAGCCAGGAGACATGAGCTTCCCTGCACTCTTAGATTGACATCAGGTCAGTCTAAGATGCAGAGTCCTTTCGAGTACACTGGCTACTTCTAGGGTCCCTGGTCAGTTAGAGTACCTGCAAAGCTTTGTGGTCTTAGAAGACAGAACAAGAGGACTAGAAGTACCTGAAAGGGATGAGACTGGCTTGTGGCCCTGGCAGGCTTTTGCTGTAGCCCTTAGTGGTTTGTTGGCCATCCCTGGAGAGGGGGAAATAGTCTTCAGATTCCCCTCTACCCTATTGGTGTGAAGGATGTATGGCAGACCAGCATAGTGAGCCACAGTGAAAGCCCAGGATATTTGGGAAAACATTCATAAACAGAATATTTTACATAAATGGAATTAATACTTTTTATACAATTTTTTGACATTTTCATTTGACAGTGTTTGGGGATCTTTGTAAGTTGCCTCATTCTTTTTCTTTTCTTTAATAAGACTGAGAACTTTCCTCAATCTTGTTTTGTTTTGTTTCTGGAGTATGGTTCTCATAAGAGACCTCTTATGACAACTTTTCATCATCCTGGCTGGCTGGTTCAGTTGGTTGGAGTTTTGTGTCTTGTGCACCAAAAGATGCCAGTTCGATTCACCGTCTGGCCATGTATGGAGGACAACCGATCAATGTTTTTCTCTCACATAGATGTTTCTCTCACTCCCTAGCATAAGCATGTCCTCAGGTGAGGATTAAAAAAACTGACCTTGGAGGATTGTTGGCTGATGGATCCAGGAAAACAAGGTTTAGTGGGTTTTTTGTTTGTTTCATTAATTTTTAAAATTGTGGTAAAGCCTGGCCAGGCATGGCTCAGCGGTTGAGCATCAACCTGTGATCCAGGAGATCTCTGTTTGATTCCTCGTCAGGGCACATGCCAGGGTTGCAGGCTGGATCCCCAGCAGGGGGAGTGCAGGAGGCAGCTGATCAATGACTCTCATCATCAGTGTTTCTCTCTTTCTCTCTCCCTCTCCCTTCCTCTCTTTGAAATCAATAAAGATTTTTTTTTTTTTAATTGTACTGAAAAGGACATAATATAAAACATATCATCTTAACCATTTTTTTAAAATCCTCACCCAAGGACATGCTTATTGATTTTTTATTTTTATTTTTTATGGAGAGGGGAAGGGATAGAGAGAGAGCAAACGATACATAGATGAGTTGCCTTCCCATAGGCTTCCCAACCAGGTATCAAACCTGCAACCTAGGTATGTAACCTGACCAGGAGTGGAACCTGCAACCTTTCAGTGTATGTGATGATGCTCTAGCCAACTGAGCCATGCTTACCAAGGCCCACCTTAACCATTTTTAAGTGTATAATACTATAGTGTTAACTATATACGCAACTTATGCAGATCTCTAGAACTTTTTCATCTTGAAAAACTAAAACTTAGTACCCAGTGGACAACTCCCCATTCCCCCTTCCCCCAGTCCCTGGCAACACTATTCTATTTTCTGTTTCTAGGAGTTTGTCTTAGATACCTCATACAAGTGGAATCGTAGTATTCGTCTTTTTATGATTGGCTTATTTCACTTAACATAATATCCTTACATTCATCCATGCTATATGGCAGAATTTCCTTCTGTTTTATGCTGAGTAATATTCCATTGTGTAAATATACTGTATTTTCTTTACCCATTTATCTGTGATAGTCATTTAGATTGCTTCCACCTCTTGGCCATTGTAAATAAGGGCTACAGTGAGCATGGATGTGCAAATACCTCTGTGAGATTCCCTTTTTAAATTCTTTTTGACACATACCCAGAATTGGAATTGCTGGATCATGTGGTAATTATATTTTTAATTTTTTGAGGAACTTCCATAATGTTTTCCATGGTGACTGTACCATTCTATAATCCCACCAATAGTGTGCGAGGATTCTAATTTCTCTGTATTCTTGATAACTTGTTAGTTTGTTTTTTTGTTAGTGTCCATTCTAACGGGCATGAGGTAATTAACATCTCTTTGTGGTTTTAATTTGCATTTCCTTGGTGATAGTGATGTTGGTCATTTTGATATCCTCAGAGAAATGTTTATTTGTCCTTTGCCCATTTTTTAAAAATATATATTGATTTCAAAGAGAGGAAGGGAAAGAGAGAGAGAGAGAAACATCAGTGATGAGAGAGTCATCACTGATAGGCTGCCTCCTGCATGCCCCCGACTGGGGATCGAACCGCAATCTCCTGGATCCTAGATTGATGCTCAACTGCTGAGCCACGCCCAGCCAGGCAGTCCTTTGCCCATTTTAGAATTGGTTTGTTTGTTGAGTTTTAGGAGTTCTGTATATATTCTGTTACTAACCTCTCATCAGATACATGATTTGCAAATATTTTCTCTTACTCTGTAGGTTGCCTTTTCACTTTGTTGTTTCTTTAAGTTCGATGTATTCCCCTTTGCCTGTTCTTGCTTTTGTTGTCTTTGCTTTTGGTGTCATATCCAAGAAATCATTGCTAAGTCCAATGTCATGAAACTTTTCTCCTATATATTCTTCTAGGAATTTTATAGTTTCAGGTCTTACATTTAGGTCCTTAATCAAAATGATTATTTTGAATTAATTTTGTATATGCTGTAAGGTAATGGTTCAACTGCTTTCTTTTGCAAGTGGATGGCCAGTTTTCCCAGCACTATTTGTTGTAGAGACTTTTCTTTCCCAGTTGTGTAGCCTTGGCACCGTTGTCAAAAATCATTTGATCATATATGTGAGGTTTATTTCTATTCTGTTCCATTTGCTTATTTATCTGTGTTTATGCCAGTACTACACTCTTTTGATTACTAGCTTTTTTTAATTTATTTTTTTAATCCTCACCAGAGGGCATTTTTTTCCATTGCTTTTCAGAGAGAGTAGAAGGGGCGGGTGAAAGAGAGAAACATCAATGTGAGAGAGACACATTGATTGGTTGCCTCCCATACAAGCCCCAAGGCCGAGGATCAAGCCTGCAACCGAGGTACGTGCCCTTGACCAGAATTGAACCCGAGACCCTTCAGTCCTCGAGCCGACACTCTAACCACTGAGCCAAACTGGCTAGGGCAACTAGCTTTTCAGTATGTTTTGAAATCAGGAAGTGTGAGGCCTCTAGCTTTGTTAGTTTCTTTCTCAAGATTGTTTTGGGTTTTCAGAGTACTTTTAGTTTCCATATTTTAGGATGGATTTTTCTATTTTGGCAAAAATTGTCATTGACATTTTGATAAGGATTACATGGAATCTGTAGATTGAGCAGTATTGACATCTTAAGTCTTTCAGCCCATGAACATGGGGTGTCTTTACATTTATTTGTGTCGTCTTTAACTTCACAGTGTAGTTAGTTTTCAGTGTACTACTATTTCACCTTCTTGATTAGTTTAGCCCTAAGTATTTTATTCTTTTTGGTGCTATTGTAAATGGAATTATTATTTTTTAATTAGCTTTTTGGGTTTTCATTGTTAGTGTGTAGAAATGCAACTGATTTTTGTGTCCTGCAACTCTGCTCGGATTGTTTATTCTAACAGTTTTGGGGTATGGTGGGGTTTGTGTGTGTACATATGTGTGTAATCTTTAGACATGACATAAAAGATCACGTCCTCTACAAACAGGTCATTTTACTTCTTCCTTTTCAATTTGGATACCTTTTTCCCTCTTTCTTGCCTAATTGCACTAGCTAGTGCTTCTAGTATTGTGTTGAATAGAAAAAGATTTAGAACATTATCAGAAACTGGGAGATGTATTTTCACAGTGATTGTGCTATTTTACATTCCCGTCGATAATTGTATAAGAGTTCTAGTTGCTCCACAATCTCAGCACTTTGAAGGAGGGTGGGTTGGCCACACTCCAAATCAGAACAAAGGGCATCCTGGCAGGGGTAGCTTTGATTCCAACCAGAATTGAACCCGAGACCCTTCAGTCCTCGGGCCGACCAGATTCCTGACCTCATTCCTACTTAGCTGAGCAGGCTTTGGGGACAAGGATTTGGGTGAAAGAGCACAGAGCCTGATTTCTGGGTTCCGTTCTACTGCTGCCAACTTGACATTAGACATGGAGCAGGTGGGTTGACTCTTCTGTGAAGTAAGCTGACTGGAATAGATAGATGTCTCAATAAATATAGCAGTCTTTGGCCTTCCTTTAAATTTTACTAATAAAACTTCAGTCCTTTAGTTTTCTCTGAGCCACACATGTTTCACTCCCTCCTGAGCTCTGGGCCCTCATATGAGAATCATGGGGCCAGCTGTTCTCTGAGCTCCTTTAAGCTTGAAATTCAGATGCTTGCATCCTTCCTGCTGCAGCCCTGGTGCCTGCCAGAGCCTAAGGATGTTCGAGTCTACCGTTAACAGCAGCCTTAACTGGGCTTCACTGCTGAGACCCAGTGGCGAGCCATGCTGTTCAAAGGCCCTGTTCTGTGGCCTTTGTCCCCACCTTTCCTTTCCCCCTGTGGGCACTTGCCTTTCCAGAGGCCCTCAAGAATCATTCCAAGGAATGGGATACGTGAGACTGTTCAGCAGCCAAGCACCGTTTAGTGGATTTCTCCTTTGGGCCTTATGATCCTTCCCCCCATCCCCAACCCCAACCCTGAAAATTAGGAGAGCAGGACAGGGATGATCACCCCTTATTTCACAGATGAAAGAATGAAGCCCAGAGAGGCTGAGTAGGTGTCATGGCTTATATATGGGCCTTCACTGTGGGCTGGGAGCTGGGACCTGTAGTTTTTTGGGGGAAAGGTCACTGGGACCTCTTTCAAAGCTAATACATTATGCCAGGAAACTGCAGGGCAAGGAGGTTACAGGCAGGCCTGCTGGAGCCATGAAGTGACAGTCACTAGGAAAGGGCTAGAGGGACTACAGGGGGAGCTGTAAGGACTGCTAAGCCAGGGATCCCAAGAACCTGAGGGGGCTGGGCTGTTGGGGGAAATCTGAAGGTGGTCCTTCACCTCATGAAAGGGCAAATGGCATTTAGAACACCATAGAGAAGGCAGGGAGTTTTTAACATAATCAGAGTTTATTCTAGAATGATCTCCTGTGGATTGTTGTGATTACCTCGTAATGCTTTCCCTCACCTAGTCCTGCTCTCCCAAGTCCATTCTCTGTCCTGCTGCTGATTGGTGTTCTGATGAGGCTCTCCTTCACTGCCAGCGATATCCACTCCCGGAGTCATAGCGCACCAGTGATGCCATATGGTCCTGCAATACCTTTTGGTCTTAAATCCCGCTGGGCCCCAGCCGAGCAAAGTGCTCCTTTCCTGCTTGGTGGCACTTGTCCAGGCTGAGCCCTTGGCTAGTAGGCCTTCCCTATGTTTGCTGGTGGTTCAGGTGCTGCCCATCCTAGTTCAACCCCCTTATTCTCATCTTCTTATCTCAGGACACAGGTAACCCTTCTCTAGAAGGCCTATTTAGTAGAGATGCCCTCTGTTGTGTATTTTTAGTGGTCTGTGTTATTGTCAGTGGTCTCTGTCCCCTCTTAAAGGTTTCCAGAGAAGAGACAGCTGTCCCAAGTTCTGTGGTGCTAGATAGGATCCAACATCCCATGGGAGCTATTCTCCTAGAGTTGTCATGTCACTTGTATAGTAGGGCCCAGCCCGCCCTTATTTTCAGATCCTCTCCCTTCTGGTTCTAAGAGTTATGCTGTATAAATATCTGTTCCAGTACTGCCCTGTGTAGGGGGCAGAATGAGAACCCGTGGGAACATCCTGTCCTGCTGGGAAGCAGCTGTTAGTGCTTTCCAAGGAAGAATATTACAACAACCTGATGGAGGTTACACTGTCCACTGGGAGGGAAGCTGGGACCTCCTGGTCCTGGGTGGGCGCTCCAGCATGATATAGGGGCTGTGTCTGAGGATCTCCGTCCACTGCTGGAGGCCATGGAGTGTAGTAGAATGTGGGCAATGGGAAGAGGTGGGGTAGAATTCTCTCCTGCGTTTGTTGGCAGGAAATTCTTGGTTTCCTGAGCAATGTGACTAGATGTGTGTGCTTTTTCTATACTCTGTCTTCCTCTGTTTCTTTGTGGGCAAATGAGAAATCAATTCCAAATAATTTAGACAGCATATTAAATTTCACACAGTAATTTGAGACAGCTCAATTTACATAATTCAAAATGAAACCAAAGCTTGTAGACAAAGAATAAATGGAACCTGGAGAAAGACTTTATTGCAGAGATTTGTACATTTCTACAGGGCATGAATTCTGTAAATCCCACACAATGCATTGTTTAAAGCAGTTCTTCAGTTGTGGCTGGAGTCTAGGGGAAGGGGCTCAGGAGGTCAAAACTATTTTCATAATAATACTGAGGTGTTACCTGCCCCCCTCTCTCGTTCTCTCACAAGTGCACAGTGGCATTTCCAGAGGCGACTTGACATGTATTGACGGCTAATGGGATGTGTGCTTGGGATTCCTCCTCTCTCTCTTTTTTTTTTCTTGATAGGATTTTTAAAAATTGTGGTAAAATACACATAACATAAAACTTACCACTTTAATCATTGTTTAGTATATATACACTTAAGTGGCATTAAATACATTGACAGTGTTGTGCAACTATCACCCAGTGCTTATTTCCAGAACTTTTTCATTTTCCCAAACTGAAACTCTGTACCCCTTAAAGGGAACTCCCCATCACCTCTCCCTCAGCCCCTGGCAACCTATGTTCTACTTTCTATCTCTATTAATTTGACTACAGACCTCATATAAATGGAATCATACAGCATTTTTTCTTGTCTGTCTAGCTTATTTCACCCAGCATAATGTCCTTTAGATTCATCCATTTTGTAGCATGTGTCAGTTTCCTTCCTTTTATTCCATGGTATGGCTGTACCACATTTTGTTTATCCACTCATCTGTCGATAAACACTTGGGTTGTTCCCACTTCTTGGCTATTGTGAGTAATGCTGCTATGAACATCAGTGTATGGGTATGTGTTGGAGTACCTGCTTTCAATCTTTTGGACATATACCTAAGAGTGCTATTGCTAAAACATATAACAATTCTGCATTTAACCTTTTGAGCATATGCTTGGGAATCTTGTGTTTAAAAACATTTCTCAGTTGTTGTTTTTCAAATTTTATCTTTATTGTTGAAAGTTTTACAGATGTTCCCTTTTTCTCCCCAGTGGCCCCCTTACCCCCACTCTCACCCCCTCAAATATTTCTCAGTTTTATTTTCTCATACAGTAAATGTCAATAGGTATAACCCACATAAATAAAAGATCTTTAGGGTCCTCAGAAATTTTAAGAGCGTAAAGGGGTCTTGGGAGCAAAAAATTTGAGAAGAACTAATATAAGTTCTTGTTTTGGTATCGTGGCCATGCACTTACATGGTGGGGCATGGATTATTTCAAAAAACATCAACAATCCATGGACTAGGAAGAGCCTGCTTAGCTCTTCCATTTTACGCCCAGGGGACAGTCATCACCACAGAAGGCCTTGGGACAGGGCCTTGGGAAAACCAGTAGTGGGAAGAGGAGGTGACTTTGAGCAACTTGAGACAGAAATTGTGCTGGATGCTTTAACAAAGGGCCTCAAGGGGATACTAAGGAAGAAGGGAAAGGAATGTTGATTTACAGCTAGTGTAATGCCAGTTAGAGCCGTCAGAATCACTCGCTGACGTACTAATCAGCTAACTGTGCATCAGTCTGCCCCACACAATGCAAGTCCTCGGTTTACCTGCTTTGTTTACTGCTCTGGCCCAGTCATCTAGAGAGTTGCCTGGCACAAAGTAAGTACCAGTAAATATTTTTTGAATGAGTGATTCACATGTGTTTACCAGTGACTCACATGTTGTATTGATTTCAGAACAGCCCCTACACTACAGGTGATTGAGGAAGGGAGAGAACCTTCCCCAGGATATCAGAGGATTGATGACACTTTGTTATAGACTTAAAGAATAAAGGAAGATCTTTGAGCAGTTCAGTTCATCAGACATTTATTGAGTGCCTTCCTTTGTTGGGTGTTGGTTTTGGGGTGGAGGGTAAAGTGTTATCCCTACACTTAAGCTCTAGAACATGGGTTGGCAAACTACAGCTGGCAGCTGACCTCTTGTTTTTGTTCTGTTTTGGTTTTACATGTTGCTGCATGTATTAGTGGTTCATTCCTTTTTATTGGTGAGTAATAGTCCATTGTATGACTATACTGCAGTTTGTCCATTTATTTGTTTTGGACATTTGGGTTGTTTCCAGCTTTTGGCTACTATAAATAAAAGTACTCTGAATAAGTCTTTGTACGGACATGTACTTTCATTTCTCTTGGGTAAATAACCAGGAGTGGAGTGACTGGGTTATCTGGTAGGTGTATATTCAAGCTTTTAGAAACTGCCAGTTGTTTTCAAAGTAGTTGTACCATTTTGCATTCCCATTAACAATGTAGGAGAGTTACTTCACATACTTGCCAGCAGTTGGTATTATTATTATTATTTTTTACCACTAATAAGTATGTAATGGTATCTCATTATGGTTTTAATTTCCTTATGTGCTTATTTACCATCTGTATATCTTCTTAAGTGTCCATTAAAATCTTTTTCCCATTTTAAAAACTGGGTGGGATGGCCCGGCCAGTGTGGCTTAGCAGTTGAGCATCAACCTATGATCCAAGAGATCAAGGTTCGTTTCCTGGTCAGGTCACATGCCCACTTGCAGGCTTGATCCCCAGTAGGAGGCATGCAGGAGGCAGCCAATCAATGACTCTCTCATCACTGATGTTTCTCTCTCTCTCCCTCTCCCTCCCTCTCTCTGAAATCAATAAAGACATATTTTAAAAATGAATGAATAAATATAAAAACTGGGTGGGTTGTCTTATTGAAATTTGAGTGTTCTTAATATTTTTAAATTGATTTTTAGAGAAGAGGAAGGGGGGAGAGAGAAACATGGATGTGAGAGCTGAACATCGATCTTCTGCCTCCTACAAGCCCCCTACTGGGGATTGAGCCCACAACCTGGGCATGTGCCCTGAGTGGGAATCGAACTGGCAACTTTTTGGTGCACGGGACAACACTCAACCAACTAAGCCACACTGGATAGGGCAGAAAAGTGAAAAGTTCTCAATTTTAATGAAGTCCAGTTTATCAACTTTTTGTTTTAGAGATCAGATTTCTGGTATATGTATCTAAGAAATCTTTGCCCTACTCAGGGTCACAAAGATTTTCTTATGTTTTCTAGAAATTTTATAATTTTAGGTTTTCTAGTTAGGTCAGTGATCAATTTTGAGTTAATTTTTGTTACACGGAATAGATCAAAGTTCTTTTTTAAAAAGTTGATATTCAGCCTTGACCAGTGGGGCTCAGTTGTTTGGGCATCTTCCTGTGCACCAAAAGGTTGCTGGATGGCTCGATCCCCAGTAGGGGATGTGCAGGAGGCAACCAATCTATGTTCCGCTCTCACATAGATGTTTCTCTCTCTCTCTCTCCTTCTCTCTGCCTCTCTCTATAAAAATCAGTTAAATAAATTGATATCCAGGTGTTCCGGTACCATTTGTTGAAAGGACGATTCTTTCTGCAGGGAATTGCCTTTGCACCTTTCTCATAAATCAGTTGCCCACTTACGCCTATTTCTGGACACACTGTTCTGGTTTCGTTGATCTTGATGTCTGTCTTGATGCTTATGCCAGACTGTCTTGATTACTGTACCTTTTAATAAGTGCTCAGTTCAGGTAGTATGAGCCCTCCAGCTTTGTTCTTACTTTTCACAGTTGTCTTGGGTATCCTAAGTCTTTTGCATTTCCATATGAATTTTGGAATCAGTTTGACAGTTTCTAAAAAAAGGCCTGCTGGAATATTGATTGGGATTGCATTGAATCTGTAATGGATTTGTGTAAAATTGATATCTCCATAGTACTGAGCTTACTGATCCATGAGCACTTTAGGTCTTTAAAAAATTTCTGTTAGCAATATTCTGTAATTTCAAGTGTATAGAATTTGCATATCTATCATTATATTTATTCCTAAGTGTTTCCTGTTTTTGATGCTATTGTGATGGAAATTCTTAAATATTTAAATTTCTGGAAGAATTTGTATGGAATTGATATTATTTCTTCCTTAAATATTTAGTAGGACTTTTCAGTGAAGCCATCTGGGTCTGGAGTTTTCTTTGTGCAAAGTTTTTAAACTAAAATTCAATTTCTTTTATAGCTACAGGGCTACTCAGGTTATTGATTCCTTTTTGAGTGAGCTTTAGTAGTTTGTGCCTTTCAAGGAATTTTTTTTAAATGTGCTTATTTGACCCATATTTTTACTTTTACCTATAGGCTGTTGAGAAGTGTGTGAGTTGTTACCATGTAGTTAGATTTCTCAGGTATCTTTATGCTGTTATTTTTAATTTAGTTCAATTGTGGTCAAACAACATACTCTGTATAATTTCAGTCATTATAAACTCACTGAGATTTGTTTTATGGCCCATAATATTCTCTATTATGGTCAATATTATGTGTGCATATGAAAATAATTGTGTATTCGCCTGTTTTTGGGTGGAGAGTGTTCTGTAAGTGTTGGTTTGGACTAGTTGGTTGATAGTGTTGTTCAGGTTGTCTGGAGGAGAGCAAAATCTCTGACTATGATTGTGAATTTGTCTTTTAGCAGTTATAGCAGTTTTTCATAGGTATTTTAAAGCTTTGCAATAGATTAATAAACATTTAGGATTATTATGTTCTTTATCCTTTTTTAAAAAAATGTTTTTATTGATTTTTTTTTTTTTTTTTTAAGAAAGAGAGGAAGGGAGAGGGAAACATCCATGTGAGAGAAACATCAATCAGTTGCCTCCCACATGCACCCTGACTGGGGCTTGAACCCAAAACCTGGGTATGTATCCTGACCAGGAATGGAACCAGTAACATTTCAGTGCACAGATGACGCTCAACCAACTGAGCTGCACTGGCCAGGGCTACAGTTATAACTTTTAATGTCCTTGTGTATATTCTCATTTGTACAATTTCTCAGTCAGTTTTGATCGACTGAATTTTTTCTCATTTTGGTTGTAATTCCCTGGTTCTTTGCATGGCTGGTAATTTTTTATTGAATGCCACACTTTGTGAATTTTGCCTTTTTGGCTGCTGCATATTTTTGCATTCCTATAAATATTCTTGAGCTTTGTTCTAAGATGTGACTCCGAAACAATTTGATTTTGTTAGCTCTTGCTTTTAATCTTTGTTAGGCAGGACTGAGCAGCATTTAGTCTGGAGTTCATTTTCCCCCATTAATGAGGCAAGACTCTTCTGAGTACTTGATTCAGTGCCCCCAGGAATGAGGCAAGACTCTTCTGAGTACTTACTTGATTCGGTGCCCCCAGGAATTAGGAGTTTTTCCAGTCTGGCTCCAGAACGGGGACTGTGTGTAGCCCTGCTGAATTTTGGTTACTCTTCCTTCTTACCCTTTAGGGTGGTTCTTTCCCCAGGGGTCCCTCTGTGCATCTCCAGAGTCTTGTTTGTGCAGCTCTTTCTCCTCTGGTGATCTCCAGGGCACTGCCCTGTGAGCTCTTCATGCCTTGGTTTCCCTCAGTTTTTAGCTGCATCCGTTCATCTCCAAGTCTTCTGGGCTGTCCTAGAGTCCCTCCCCCTGCTTTATAGCCTGGAAATGTTCTTCAGGCAGCAAGGCTCGCTTGTGTGTTTTCTGACTCTTGGGGATCTCTGTTCTTCGTTGCCTAATATCCAGTGTCTGGAGAACTGGTGTTTTGTTATATTTTGTCCTTAGTTGTAGGTAGACCGTTCACTCATTCCTGTAACTCCATCCATTCTTCCTGTGTCATCACATTACAGTGTAGGACTTCATCCCTCATGCCTCAGTGTTTTCCCTTGGTTCCAAGGTTTGCCCATTTATCAGCTGCCACCTCAGTTCTGGAGTCTGCCAGAGATCCCTGAGGTCCTTTTTCTTCAAGGACCAGAGAGTAAGTTTTTTGGCTTTGCAGGTCATACAGTCTCTCATGCAACTACTCAGCTCTGCTGTTGTAGCTCAAAAGCAGCCATAGGCAGTATATATTTGTGGCTGTTTTCCAAGAAAAGTTTATTTTAAAAAATGGTGGGAAGGGTGGGAGTTAGCCCATGGGCTGTAATTTGCCAACCCCTATCTCAGTTCAAGACCTTACTTAGCTAAGTTATTTAATGTTTTTGTCTGGTCTCCTATTTTAATTGCTTCCAGAAACCATTGCCAGTGATATCTGCTTAAAACACGAATCTTATCACATTACTTATTGGCTCCCCACAGCATACCAGATAAAGGTCAGAATTATCTTACCCTCAAAGCCTCCACAGTCTGATCCTTCTTACATTTCCAATCTTATCTCCAGTGATTCCACATCTGTCAACTCACACAGCCTAATTGGCATGTTCCCCTGCCTTTTGATATTTTCTTAAGCCCTGCTTTTTCTGGATTGCTCTTCCCTTCCTATTATGTTATATGTACTTCTGAAACCATCAACCTGCCTTGGGAACCGTGTTCACACCCCACCTTCTTTAAGAAGCATCCAGAGCAGTTCTCTCATGTTGTTTTAGCATACATTTGTGCTTCGTCAGAAACCTGAGTGTGTATGTGTGTCCGTATATGTCTATCGAGCGTATGTGTGTTTTCTCTATTGACCCAGAATCCCTCAGGAGGTTAGAGGTGTGCCCTCTTGTTTCTGTCTCCTCTGCAGTGCACAGCAGAGCCTGACGTGGAGCAGAAATGCCGCAGTATATGTTTGAGTGGGTGGCGCATAAAGGTCAATGTTTTGGGGGGTTGCGATGCTCTGGGTACTTGTGGCAGTTTGGGTACAGCTCTTGGCTCTTCCTTGGGGCATGCGTGCAGGCCCCCAAGGAAGCAGGCTGTAGGCAGGCTGCCTGGTGTCTGGCCCACGCTCATGGGGACCAGGTCGTGGCAGGACCAGGCGGTGACAGGCCTGGCCGCTCCAGGTCTCCGCTGCTACTGCCACTTCCTCAACGGCCTCTTGCCCTTTGGTTTCACAGAGCTGCGGTGCAACCCTGGGCAGTTTGCCTGTCGCAGCGGCACCATCCAGTGCATCCCCCTCCCCTGGCAGTGTGACGGCTGGGTGACTTGTGAGGATGAGAGCGACGAAGCCAACTGTCCAGGTGAGTGTGTCGGGCAGTTAGATGCACGTGGCCCATGCTTCCCATTACGGGGAGATGGTGTCAACTGGTACCCCATGCTATATCCTTGTGCTGGAAGATTATTTTGAGCTCCTCCTCCCCTCTCTCTTTATCTTTTTAAAAAATAGATTCTTGACAGGTAGATTTCAGAATTTGTAAGATGCCAGGGTCAGGCCATCTGTGGTGAGGCAAGAGAAGCTCCCATGATGCCACATTTTGGGAGGTGCTGCTGGCCCTGAGAGCAGTGCCTGAAGTGTGGTGGCTTCTTGCCCCTCTCTTGCCCGACTTTGGAGGTAGATGTCTGTGAGACTTGACTAGAATCCTGACAAGGGACATTTAGACTGGCTTTTCCTATCTGTCCTACTCACTCAGTCACTAGTATAATCTTTCACTTGGGGTTTTTCTCACGATGATGTGTCTTCTCATAAAGACATAGAATGCCACAGAAAGTCTAAATCATTGGTCCTCCACCTGGTTTCTGTTCCAGCACCCTCAAAGAATATTACACACCCAATAAGTAATGGTGTTCACTACACCTCTGGTACTCAACTTTGGTTAGGGTGGACAGTATAGTGTCTCGCATGTACTCCTGCAGGTGTGTGTGAGAGAGACACACACACATACACACGCTAATGTGTCCAAGACCTGGGTGGTTCTGGTAAATGCCCTAAGAGGAAGGAATCTCAGACCTAAACTCTTGGGCTTCGCATTCAAATTTCTTCACAAGCTGGCTTGTTTGGTTTTTTTGCCAATCCAGTTTTTTATCTTCCCTTCAGTGACTCAGCTAAGCTATTTCCTGGGCGCAGCCCATTAAGAATTTCATAGCCACATACTTCATTTATGCCTTTCTCTTTTCGTGGAATCCTCTTGTGTTGTTTCTGTGTGGACAGATTCTACCCATCCTTCAAGGTTTGGCTAGATGATTCCACAATAAGAAAGCATCTCTGGGCCCATTGGCTATAGGTTGGCTTCTGCTAACACCTACTCTGTCCCTCTCTGACAGCATGTAGAACCGCTGGTAGTTCTTACCATCACTTGTGCCCATGCTTAATCTCCTTCCAGACTGAATTCCCTGAGGACAGGAGGCCTATCCTCTTCCTTAGTGGGACCTGGCCTAGGATGGGACCCTTTTCAGCATTCAGTAAGTGAAAAGAGTATTGTAATTCCTATAGGCCAGGTGCTGATTAACTCCAACCAGGGGATGAGATGGGACATCAAGGAGATTTTGACATTTGAGCTTAGGACAGTTCATTGAGGGAGCGTTCCAAAATAAGAAATAGAGGTGGTCTGTTTGGACTTATTTGCCTGTAAAGGGGCCCCTTTCAATCATCCCTTATGCCTGTTCTTTCTTCATTGGGTGTGTATGTCTGTGGTTGAGGCATCTGCCTTTCCAAATGAGAGTTTTAATGGTGGTGGCTGGGTTAGGAGCCTCTGGGATAGCCCTGTGTTTGGGAGACCACCTAGTCATTCCTTGGGTCACAACCCAAACAGTGTAAACTTCCCAGTACTTCAGATGTAAGTTCTATGTGCTGTGTCAGCCTGGAGAAGGGAGGGTGATCGTGCCTGGGAGCTTCCCCTCATCTGACTTATGGGGTGAGACTTCATATCTAGCCTCCTAGAGAATTTTCCAAACAAAGAACCAAATGGTTCTTGGCTTGCTTTAAAATGGAAGCATGGTTTATCTGCTGTTTTCAAAGGGCCTTTTGGCTTAGCTTTTAAGATTGTGTGTAATAACTGCCCTGTTACAGATACTGAAAACTATGATACTCACTCATGGTTCAGCTTTTTCATCTATCAATGCACTGTGGACTGAAGGCAGGGACTAGATCTGATTTCTCCTTTGGGTTACATGGTTGGCACAGAGGGCTACAAGTCCCTTCAGTCTAACTGTTGACTTGCATAGGTTCCTGTATTTTCTCCCCAGACAGAAAAATAAAGTCTATCCTACAGGAGCCCAGAGTTCTGAGTAGATGATGTGTTCCGGTCCCCAACCATTGAAGGCGTGATGACAATGACAGTGTGCAAACACAAACTCACTGAGGCCTAACAGAGTCGTGTATGCTCAAGGAGAAGGCTGAGACCCTGTTGGACCACTTAGCCTACCTCTGCTTTCCCGTTGACTCCCATTACTGTGCCTGTCTTCTGGTGTAGTGGCACACCCTGATCCAGGTGGAATAGCAGACTGATTTCTGATTGTTTTAGAGTTGGGATTCTGAGAAATTTAAATTATCATAATATACAAAGAATAAGTTTCTCACGTCCCTGAATTAATAACTGTTGAAATTTTGTCATATTTCTTTCTAGTTTATTTTAAAAGAAATTAACTTTTGTAAAAATCATGGATATAGATTAAGTACTCATTAACCTATATGAGGGGGGTGCGGACAGGAAGTTAGCTAATAATCACCTTTGCTGTGACCTTCCTATTTGTAGGGAGCATTTAAACCATGCTTAGTCAGTTTGTTTTTGAACATAGACTTTAGGACTCTGGAATGACCATGTGAGATTATTTCATTGCCCTGCTAAAAGCCTGCTAAAATTACAATAAGATATAAAACCACAGGGTCAAAGAAAATGGGAAAAGATGTAACAGTAGATCAGTAATTTCAGCGTGGTTATGGAAAATAGAAAATGGGTGATATGCTAGATATAGTCTGGGCATTCAGTACATTCCCTGCCTTTTGGGGCTGGAAGGCTGGAGCTGTAATAGTCAGACCCCCTGCCAGTAGGCTCCAGGGTATCATTTAGCCCATGAGATCCTTCCCATGAAGTTTGGAAGGTGGAAGATAGGTAGAAAAATCCTCCTTCCTCTGGCTCTGGTGTGGGTGTGTGGCCTAGACTGAGGTGAGCGAGTACAGTGGCTTCCACATTCCCCACTGGCCAGCTGTCTCAGGGCTGCAGGACAGCTGCAATCTGGCAGCAGTTTTCTGCAGTTTCCTCACCTGTGAATGGCAACAGCAGCTTCCTGACTCTGGACTGCAGCTGCAGTGGTGAAATAGACAGAGGTGGCCCACTTTCCTTAAACTCTCGCCTTTTCTGTTGTTTCGAAAGCACTTCTTCCCTGTATTAAACCCCTTTGTGTTTGAAATAGTTTGCATGGTTTCTGTTCTCCTAACTGAACCAGCTTTGATATAAATGGGAACTAACAGAAGATGTGTAAAATTTTTAATGGAGAAAAATTTACAACTTTATTGAGTCATTAAAGACGACTTGAAAAAATAAGAGACAGGATGTTCTTGGCTAGGAAGACTCAATGTGGTCAAGCTGCCTGTTCTTACATTGATCTGTTGACTCAGTGCATCTCCAGAGGGTTTTTTTTTAAATGTGACAACTTAGTTCTAAAATGTTTAGAATAAGAATCTCCTAATATTGTTAGGGCACTTTGAAGAAGAGTGAGGAGTGAGCACTTGCCTTACCAGTGTCAAGGCTTACTTTACCATTGGCTCAGGGTAGCATGAATTGGCCAGTGGGAGAGAAGAGCTGCCAGAAACAGACCTGAGAAACTTGATATATGGCAGAGGTGGAATTACATATCACTGGGCAAAAGTTACTAGATTCTTCAGTATGTAGTGCTGTGACAGTCTGAAAAGAAGGAAATTGGAACCCTAACATACAGCATATCAGGAAAATCAGTCTCAGGTTAATTAAAGAAAAACTTCTAGAAGCTAGTTTAGAATACCTAAGATCTTCCATTTATCAAAAGGTAGCAATAAAGAATGTGAACAGAGCCTTGGGCACTTACAGGATCACCCAACAACAGCAGAATACACTTTTTTTCTCAAGTGCACATGGAAGATTCTCCAGGATAGACCATATGTTAGACTACAAAACAAGCTTTAATAAATTTAAAAGATTGAAATCATACAAAGTATATTTTCTAATCACAATGGAATGAAATTGGAAATCAACAGAAGAAAGCTAGAAAATTCACAAATACCTAGAAATTCACCAACATACTTTTTTAAAAGATTTTTTAATTGATTTTTAGAGAAAAAAGAAGGGGTGGGGGGAGAGAGAAACATTGATGTGAGAGTGAAAATCTATCAGCTGCCTTCTGCATGCCCCCCACCGGGAATGGAGCCCAAAACCTGGGCCTGTGCCCTGACAGGGAATGGAACCAGCAACCCTTCGGTACATAGGAGGATGCCCAACCAACTGAGCCACACTGGCCAGGGCCACCAGCACCCTCTTTAAAAAGTCAGCATCAAGAAGAAATCACAAAGGAAATTAGAAAATATCTTGAGACAAATGGAAATGAAAACACAACATACCAAAACTAATAGGAAGCAATGAAAATTGCTAAGAGAGAAATGTATAGCTGTAAACACTTAAATTTTTAAAAAAGAAAGATTTCAAATCAACAACCTAACAGTGTACCTTAAGGAACTAGAAAAAGAACAAACTAAACCCAAAGATAGCAGAAAATAGAGAATTGAAAAACAATTGAAAAACTCAATAAAACCAAAGAGCCACAAAATTGACAAACCTTTAGCTAGATTGACAAAAGAAGGATGTCCACATAACTAAAATAAGAATGATGTGTGCCTTCTTTGAATATGTATTTTTCTAATTGATTTTTAGAGAGAGAGAAACATTGATGAGAAACGTAATTGATCGGCTGCCTCCTGCATGCCCCCTACTGAGGATCGAGCCTGAAACCCAGGCCATATTCCCTGCCTGGGAATCGAACTGTTACCTCTTGGTTTCTGGGTTGATGCTCAGCCACTGAGCCACAGTGGCCAGGCAAGGTATATCTTCTTTGGAGAAGTTCAGATCCTTTGCCCATTTTAAAATTGGATTATTTGTGTTTTTGTTGTTGACTTGTAGATATTCTTTATACATTCTGAATATTAACCCCTGATCAGATATGATTTACAAATATTTTCTCCCACTTCGTAGACTGCCTTTTCACTCTGTTCAGTGTTTCATTTAACGCACAGAAGTTTCTAATTTTGATATAGCCCAGTTTTTCTTTTGTTGCCTGTGTTTTGGGTGTCTCATGTAAAAGATCATTGCCAAATCCAATGTCATGAAACTTTTCTCCTATGTTTCTTCTAAGAGTTTTACAGTTTAACTCTTATATTTAGGTCTCTGACCCTGAGATATGATTTATAAGATATTTTATCTTTATCTACAGTTCTTGGCTCACAGCTCCCAAAACTCTTCGAATTTCTAAGTGTTGAGAATGATAAAAGGTGTCTTTTATTTTATTAATGAAGTGACCTTTATTTGTTTATTTTTTTAACCAAAAGAGGTGGCAGTTTTATTTTCACATTTCGCAATACAAATGAAAATTGCTTTTTTGATCCCGCTTCTCCCCTCTAAAATTATTCTCTCTTAGATAGGAAGAAGGAGGGAGTCTTCCTTGTCATGTCATTAGAAAGTACCCAGAGTCACAGCATCACAATCCCCTGGCGAAGTAGAACAAATAATATAAAACTGATAGAAAGATCCTCTCCTTTCTCCCTGTCTGGTGGAGTCATTCCTGGTCAAGTGAGCACCATCATGTGACAGGAGGGAGGTCTCATCATTGGGGGTCCCCCCATAGGCGGCCTCATTCCAGGAGCAGGTCCCACTGGCATCATCCCAGGAGGAGGAGAACCCATCATTGACATCATCGGAGGCCCCCCATGTGGGGTGCTGGCATCATACCGAGGTGAGGGGTCCCTGAAGACTGGGGAGAGGTGGGATCATTGCCCCTGCAAGAGGAGGAGCAGAGAATGGAGTAGGAAGTATCTTCCGTTGCTGAAATGCTGCCATTGTTTTGTCAGACTCTGAGCCTGCTCTTCCATCCATTTCTGATAGCATCTTTCTCACTCTTTGTGTTTCCTACTACTGCAGTGTGTCTTTCTCACAGATGGAGAGTCATGGGTGAGGTATGTTTCACAGTAGTCACAATAAAACTTAGGCATGTTGTTCTGCAGGCCATTTACTATTCCTTCAGTGCGGTGACTTTTAGGCCCCACCTGGGGCTGGTTGCCAAGACAACCAACCATAGGATTAGAGGTTTGGAACTTTCAGTCCCACCTTCACGCCTACAGGAGAGGAGAAGAGATGGAGATTGAGTTCAGTCGCTAAAGGCCAAAGACTTAAAGCAATCATGACTTTGTAATGGAGCCTTAAGAACACAGGACCGCAACACAAATCAAAACCGCAGTGAGATACCACCTTACACCCATTAGGATGGCTGCTATCAAAACAAGTGTTGCCCGGCCCGGTGTGGCTCAGCGGTTGAGCTTCGACCTAGGATCCGGGCGATCGGGGTTCGATTCCTGGTCAGAGCACATGCCCGGGTTGCGGGCTCGATCCCCAGTCAGGGGCGTGCAGGAGGCAGCCGATCAATGACTCATCATTGATGTTTCTGTCTCTCTCCCTTCCTCTCTCTGAAATCAATAGACATACTTTAAAAAGAAAAAGGAAATAAAAAATGACTAAAACTTTGTTGTGTATATTTTACCGCAATGAATATGTATATATATACAGTCTTTTTTCTAGATGTGAACAGAATGCTATGAAAAGGAACAATTGAGTAAGAAAGACAAAAGAGGGGAGGGGAGGGAATTAGCAAGATGTCATATAGCTTTGGATTAGAAGGGCACAGTAATTTTTAAAAGACCTAGACAAGATACCTCCTTGTGTAATTGCTGCACATCAGGAATACAGAGAGTGCTACAGCCTCCAAAGAGGAAGAACATAGGTCACCATGAAAATATCAGGAATCAGTGTGACATTGATATTTTCTGGACACTTCATATAAAATGAATCATACAGTTTGTACTCTTTTGTATCTGGCTTCATTCATGTAGCATGTTTTTGAGGTTTATCCATGTGTCAGTAGTTTGTGGCTTTTCCTCAACAACTGTTGCCTTGTATGGATAATACCACATTTTGTTTAACCATTCATTATGTCTCAGCAGCAACACTGATATGAGTGCCTGCTGGATCTGAGGAGCAACTGATTTTAATTGTCAATCAAAATTTTAGTTTTAGTTTTTTTCAAGTTATTTTACACATACAATTTGAGTATTCAAATAGTTCTGTAATTTTTTATTGAAAAAATAGCATCCACAGTGGGCCCCTCCAGTTTCTACTTCTCAGAAGCAAATACTTGAGATTACTTTAGCTATTTCACTTGGTATTAACTGTGTCTCCAAATTCCATGGTTTTTAGGCATTCTCTATTGACTTGCCCTAAACAAGTTGCCTGACTCTTCCCTCTTCACTCCCAGAGTTCTCTCTCACTGCAGGTGCTCTTAGCTGGGCCATGGTGGAGGATTCCATTTCCTTTTTGCTAGCACAGTTTGTTCTTACCACAGAGTTGCATTGTCATCAACTTCTTCTTTTTGTTGTTTGATAACAGCTTTATTGAAATGTAAGTCTCATAATTTGTCAATTTAACATGGTTTTCAATGGATTTTAGAATATTCACAGAGCTGTGCAACCATCACCACAATCAATTTTAGAACATTTTTGTCACCCCAAAATGAAACCTGGTACCTATCAACAAGTACTCTCTGTTTCTTCTCAAGCCTCAGCCCTTGGCAACCACTAATCTACCTCTGTCTCTGTGGATTTGCCTCTTCTGCTCATTTCACAGAAATGGAGTCAGAAATGTGGCCTTTGTGTCTGGCTTCTTTTACTTAGCATAATGTTTTTAATGTTCATTCATGTCATTTTCTCTTTGTTTTACTTTTATTTAAACCTTATGTATGTACTTTAAAAAAAAAAACTTCATGTGTCCTGTTAGATTTTTAATTTTTAACAGTTGTGTTGATATAATTTATATACCATAAGATTCACTGGTTTTAAAAGTGTACAAGTCATTGATTTTGGGTAAATTAATAGAATTCTGCAGTCATCCATCACAGTAGTAATTTTAAAACATTTCCATCACCTCCAAGAGATCCATGTCCATTTAGAGTTACTCCCTGTTCCCTCCCCCATTCCCATGGACCTATTAATGTATTTTCTGTCTCTTATAGAATTGTTTTTCTGGACACTTCATATAAAATGAATTATACAGTTTGTGCTCTTTTGCGTCTGGCTTCATTCACTTAGGGTGTTTGTGAGGTTCATCCATGTGTCAGTAGGTTGTTGCTTTTCCTCAACAACTGTTGCCTTGTATGGATAATACCACATTTTGTTTAACCATTCATTATTTGATGGGTATTGGAGTTGCTTTCACTTTGTGAATAAAGCGACTGTGAACAGTAGTGTACACATTTTTTTTTTAAATTGACTTGAGAGAGAGGAAGAGAAACATCCATTTGTTGTTCCACTTATTCATTCATTGATTGATTTTTGTATGTGCCTTGATAAGGATCGAACCCGCAACCTTGGCCTGCAACCTTGGCGTATCAGGACGACTGTCTTAACCAACTGAACTACCTGACCAGGGCTAGTGCACACGTCTTTGATGGGACATATGCTTTCATTTCTCTTGGGCAAATACAGAGGAGTGGAATTTCTGGATCAGATTGTAAATTTATGTTTAACTTTTTAAGAAATTGCCAAATTCTTTTCCAAAGTGGCTATAAATGTAGTTTTTTTGGGTAATGTCCTTAGCAGGACCTCTTTCCTGATTTCTCTTCAGTTGTAGATCTATCATATACTCTGCCAGAGTCATTTTGGAACCTTCTCTCCCGGAGACCCCTGACTGTGGGTGGTTTAGCTCAGTCAGTGAGTGTATCTGAAGAAATCAGTTGTCTCTGGGAAATGGGTTATAGGAATGGGGCTGGGAGAAGGGAAAGCAGGGATTTCTGTTTCATCTTGTGATGTGCATATGTAGGAATTAAGACCTTGGGTAAGGTGTTCCGCCCAGGTCAGTCTGTTCTTCTATATCTCTGCTGGCAGTTGAGACTCAAGGCTACAGTTTGAGTATTATAGGACTCTATCTGGTGGCTTCAGCTCCTGTTAGGGGCAGTAGCAGAAGGTAAGGCATTCCCTCTGGGAACTTGTGCCTAGACATTTGTGGACCCAGAAGCAACAGGAGGGAGGCAGATTTGGGAGCTTATAGGGCTGTCTTTTTGCAGTTATTCTCTGTTGTGTTATATATGTCCACATGGGCGTAAAGTGGAAAAACAAAAATGCTCATATTGGTATTTCAGAAGCATAGGTCTCAAACCGTCGATAAAATAGAAGCAAAGGTGGTTGTCACTGGGCTAGCAAACCCTTATCCTCAGTGAGATTCTACTTAGTGAATCCACCCTGGCCCTAGCTGAGAGGGGAAAGAATCAATGTAAAGAACATCTATGATATAATGGAAATACCACAATAATGTCCATTGTGAATGAATCAAATTATGCCCTTTTTTTGTCTGATTAGCAAAAAATATATTTTTTGGTGTGCCGCAAAATTTTAGTAATTTGTTTACGTGTGCTATGAGATGAAAAAGGTTGAAAATCACTGTCCTAAATCCATCTGTCCTTCTGTGAGCATTGTGGCCTGGCATAGACCACATGCTGTTCTTGGTCTGGGGAAGAGGCCAAGATGCAAAGTGGAATCACAGGTCTTGCTCCTTTGATCAGACAGAAGGGAGATATGAAATTTAGGTGTAGCTTCTGCCACACCCAAACTTGTCCTCAAGCTTATCCCAGACATGCCTGCCTTTGCCCAAGCAGTGCCCTCTGCTAGGAAGCCCTTCTGTTCCCTTCCCTCATCTCCTGATCCTAAGTCCACCCTCCCTGAGAAGGCCAGTGTGGATCTTCCTGATCCTCTGCCTGCCTGGGAAAGGGAGGAGGAAGGCTTCATAGTGCTGTCCTTGTGCCAGAGCTGTCAGTCTCCTCCCTGGAGCAGTGGTGTTCAGGGTATGTGCATGGGGCACTCCAGTCCTAGAGAGATGGTGTTGCTGGCCCCTAGGGCTGGGTGTTGGAAGAGAGCAGCTGCAACCTCAGACCACCTTCCGCAGGGGCAGCAGCAAATGAGGCGGTTGTGTTGGTGGCAGGATCACTCACTCCAAAGCCTTGTAGATGCTTCTCCTTTTGAGTTCTTTGCCTTATGTTGAGCTTATCTCAGCCACTAGTAGCACATTTTATATTTTAGAATGATTCTCAATCATATGGCACCTGATTCCCATCACATGCCTGAGAAGAAGCTGGAAATACTCCACTCAGTACTTAGTGGGGAAGAGAGCCAAATCTTGTAAGGCCCAGGGTCTCAAAAGGAAATGATGAGGCGCAAACAGATTTCTGTACAAGTCATTCAGTGCAACCCTTCTTAGAGTAATGTAAGAATGCAAACAACCTAAACTTTGTGCCATACGAGATGGTGGTAATTAAAGAAATCCATTCACAGAATACTGTGCAGCCATTTAAAGTGATCTTTAGTTTATTTAAGAATATGGAAAGCCTGGCCGGGTGTGGCTCAGCAGTTAAGCATCAACCTACGATCCCAGGAGATTGGGGTTCAATTCCAGGTCAGGGCACATGCCCGGGTTGCGGGCTAGGCAGCCAATCAGTGACTCTCATCATTGATGTTTTTCTCTCTCTCTCTCTCCCTCCCTCTCCCCCTCCTTTCCTCTCTCTGAAATCAATAAAGATATATTTTTAAAAAAAGAAAAAGAATATGGAAAGCAGTTTATAGTCTTAAGCTTACAAAGCAAATCCTAAAATACAGTGTTTGATGTGGCCCCAGTATTTTTAAGGATTTATGTAGGAAAAAAGAGACTGAAGGAGGGACCCTAACATAGTAATGGTTAATATGTTTTATCTTCCCAAACTTGTATATTTTTCAAATATTTCACATTGAATAGTTGTTATTTTATAAGAAAAAGTAGATTATTTATGAAATAAAAAACAATATCAGAGTCTGTGATAATAGGAGAACCAGATGACTGGAGAAGCTTTAGTCAGTGGGACTAATTGCCAGCCACAGAGTCGAGGAAGGTGGGTTTGTGGGACACTACCCGGCCCTACAACCCCTTTCCCTTAATCTACCACGTTCCTCCACCCTGAATGCCATGCCACACCACGCCACGCTTCTTGCCAAGCCAAACCATGCCCACTGTGTCCTTTGCCTCAGGCCAGCTGAGCACACCGATGGATGTCTGTGGTTCTGTCTGTGTAGCCATGCAGACCAAGTGTGTCATTGTCTGTCCTGACCTTGCACCAGGTATCCCTCACTGTGCACCAAGGTGCCCCCATGCAGGCAGAGTGGGGGGAGGGTGGTTCAGGAGGGATATTGCCCCTGACTCTTTCTTGCACTGTGCCTTGGTAAATCTCCTCCCTTCTCTGAGAAGGGGGAGAATGGTTCTCCTTTCACAGGGGGTTGAAGAACCCTAAAAAGAGACTGGAAGGACTGACCTGCAAATTACTATTAAACCATGATACATAAAACTGGAATTATTCCTCGTCTTCAGCTTCCTGTTCACACTTCCAGCCATGCATCAAGGCCTGCTGCACGCCAGAGCCTATGCCAGGCACCATGGAGCTAGGCAGGAATTTACCGAGGCCCTAACCTCGAGGCTGTAAGAGGGACTATCAGGGAGGTGGACAGATGGCAACTCAGGCCCAGTGCCAAGAGGGTCATGCACAGCGCCTTCATGCTAACAGGAGGCTCCCAGGCAGTCTGGGGGCAGGAGGGCCGCCTAGACTCTGGAAGAAGCCCCCAATGGGGCTAGAGCTGCTGAGAGATTTTCAGCGGGAATGGCTGACCTTGTGCTGTGCCAGCAGTAGCCTGTTAGAAAATGCAATGAAGGGGAGACCTTATTTCACGATCATTGGTAGTAAAAAAAAAATGAAGACTGCTAATAAGATGTGCATGTGATCCATTTGATACAAAGAGCAACGTTTTATAGAGTTCTTAAGAAAACCTGAATAAATGGAATATATGCTGCACCCACTTCCAGTCTTCCCAGCTTCAGGTAGTCTGACCACGCTGCTGTGAGAGCAGTGTTTATAGCCCACTTCTCTTTTTGCTTTCAGAAGTGACTGGGGATTCGCGTCCTTACCATGAGAAGGAGGCTGTGGATCCGAGGCAGGGGCGGGCCCGAGGTGGCGACCCCACGCATTTCCATGCAGTGAATGTGGCACAGCCCGTTCGCTTCAGCAGTAAGTTGCAGACCTGCTCTGTTTGTAACTAAACCCTTATAACCCACATGTTCCCTGGCTCTCCTGGTGCAGCTTGGCTGTGTAAGGGGTGCAGTGTGTTTTTTAAAACAGCCCTTCAGGGTATCTTTCCCCTCATGTAATCTCAGTTGCATTGTTCATAAGTTACACACATGTTCTGAATAATAAAAACACAAGCATCAGTTTTTAAGAAGTTTTACCTGTTCCACAAGATGTAGATGCATTAGAAAATTGCATTTCATTAACTGGCTTTGTAAAAAAGTGTTACTCTTCATCAGTGTACTCTTAGTTAGGAGGTAGGTATTTGAAGGTTATAGATCCTGTAGAACAGGTGGTTGCCCTTACCTAAAGCCAGCCATATGGTACAGAGTCTTGCCGACCCTTGGGGCAGGTCCACCTGGCAAGGAGATATCTGGCCCAGCTCATCTAATGGAGACTCTGACTTCAGCTGGCTACTTGGCTTCTGCCCACCATGGAACCACCTGGGCCTTATATTCACATCTTTAGGAGGTAGGAGTTGGTCCCACAATCTCAGTGGGTGCAACAATTCCAGCTATGATCACCTGTGCTTCTGTTTTAGGGTAGTACTGGCCATCACCCATGTGAAGAGAGAAGGATAGTGGAGGAGTAGGCTCAGGAAGCTGCAGGCTTGCTGGCAGGGTGGCCAGAGAGCCAGCATTTGGGCAGGACAGAGTGCGCAGGGAGCCTCCTTGCCCACTCCTACCAGGCCTTGCAGTAAGCTGGCGTGGGCAGTTCTGCCATCTTGTTAACCAAACAATCGGAGAATGAACATCACTTTATTGAAAGAATTCAGCAGCCAGTCTTTACTGCCAAGTAAATTAAAGACCTAATAGAAATGGGAGGAATCACTGAATATACTTGTACTTTAGGTTGCATCTGTATCTTAAACTTGAATATTCCACAAAGTACGTGGTCTTTGTAGCAGAGCTTTTCCTCTTGAACTTCAGTTTCCCCATTTCTCTAGGGTGATTTCTGAGTAGCATAGATAATTTTGTTTTGGATTGAGGATCCTAATTTGGGGGGACAACTCCCCTTCTGTCCTTCATGTTTCCTAGGGAAGTGCCCGACAGGGTGGCACCACTATGAAGGAACGGCCAGCTGCTACAGGGTCTACCTGAGCGGGGAGAACTACTGGGACGCTGCACAGACCTGCCAGCGTGTCAATGGTTCCCTCGCCACCTTCTCCACTGACCAGGAGCTGCGCTTTGTCCTGGCCCAGGAATGGGACCAGCCAGAGCGGAGTTTTGCTTGGCAGGACCAGCACAAGTGAGTCCTGGATGGGGACCCAGGGGCCTGGGGGTCAGGCCAGTGCCCACTAAGCACATAGCCTCTTGGCCACTGTGGCAGTCCTAAGGTATAGCCAGCAGCCAGCATTTTGGAAAAGAGCACTGGAAATAGAGATTCAGGGGTTTAGAGTGGGCATTGAGATGAGGTGCGTCCTTTTTTTTTTTTTTAATATGTTTTTATTGATTTTAGAGGAAGGGAGAGGGAGAGAGCAATAGAAACATCAGTGACGAGAGTCATTGATCACTGCCTCCTGCACGCCCTCTACTGGGGATCGAGCCCACAACCGGGCATGTGCCCTGACAGGGAATCGAACCACAATCTCCTGTGTCATAGATTGATGCTCATCCACTGAGCCATGCCGGTCAGGCAAGGTGGGTTCTCCTATAAGGGCAGAGATGGGCTGCCACCTTGGACCAGTCCATTTTGTTGTCCCTCCTCTGTAAGTTCAGCTGCAGCTGCTGACCTGCAAGGGGATCCAGCCCACATCAGGAGGGGCTGCTCACTGTGAGCCTTTCTGGGCCCAGCACAAGGGGTGCACAGATGGGTGGTAGTTCCTTCTGAGAACGTGGGCTCTGCCAGGCCCTCTGCTCAGGTGCTTTCAATGGGCTCACTCATTCAGTCCTCCAAGAAACCACAGGAAGCCAGTGGGGAAGAAGACTGAGGCCTAGGCGGGCAAGCATGTGACCGTGGGTACACAATAGCTGGGGTGTGCCTGTGTTCCAACCCATGCAATCTGGCTCCAGAGCCTGGTTCTTGACCTCCCAGTCTCTGTAGCATTGAGGAGAAAGTGTAGAAACTGGCCAACTGCCAGCATCTCCCAGCCCCGGGTTCTGGGGGCAAGCATGTGCTGTGACCTGTGGTGTGTGGCCTTGTGCTGCCCCATCCACACTACTGGGGGCAGGAGTATGAATTGCAGAGGTCACCAGATAGCCCTCACTCCCAGCGATGGCACAGGCTGCCATGCTGCCATAGGAAGAAGATGACCATGCCAGGTGGAGAGCCTTCATTTTTAAAAATATATCTATTAAAAAATATATTGATATTTTATTGATTTCAGAGAGAGGGAGGGAGAGAGAAACATCAATGATGAGAGAGTCATTGATTGGCCGCCTCCTGCACACCCCCTACTGAGGATGAGGCCGCAACCCAGGCATGTGCCCTGACTGGGAATCAACTGGGATTTCATGGATCATAGGTTGATGCTCAACCACTGAGCCTCGCCGGCTGGGCCAGAGAGCCTTCATTTTAAGACTAGAGCTGGGTTTGGGCTCTATCATCATACCCCATGACATTGACAAATCATGAGATAGTGCTTTTTTTTCTTCTGCAGCTACAAAGTGAGAAAACTAACTCCCAGCTCACAGGGTGGTTATAAGTTCATGGAAAAGCAAGAGGGCTCAGCCCATCGGGTGGGGAAGTACCCTGTCTCCTCAAGGTGGGCGGGCGTGTACATGGCAGTAGGCTGAAGGGGCAGAGTAGCACCATGCCAGGGCTCCCCTGGTGGCAGTGTACCTGCTGAAGGCATCTCCAGGGCTGGGCTAGAAGTCTTGGGTGAGGGACGCACACTGAACAGGTGGCTGTGATCTGAGTGCACAGACCGCTCAGTGCTGTGACTTGTATTCTCGGAAGCAGCTGCAGGCTCTGGCAAGCTGGCTCTGAGCAGGTAACCCAGCTAGAGGCCATGAGCATGCTTTTACCCACCACTGTAGTGTATACTTAAACAGGTTTAGTTTTTATTGAGATTAATTCACATACTATAAAATTCACTCCTTTAGAGAGGGTACTCTTCTGGGCCTTTAGTGTATTCAGAGTTGTATTCACAGAGCTCCTGTGTCCACCCCAAATAAGGTTGGTCTTGCTTAGAATATGAAAGCTTTATTGGATCAACTAATAAGAGCAGCCTTGGCAAGAATCACTCAAGAGAAAATTTTTTCTGATCTGTGAATTTATTGTTTAGAATTTTATTAAAATTATCAAAAACTTTAAAAAATCATTAGTACTTTAGAAGTTCAAAATATACTCATGCACAATCAGTGACTGCTTCCCTGCTGCCATGCTGAAGTCCCCTGCATTTCTGCCCTCTTGCAGGTTGTGGGTTGGCTACCAGTATGTCGTCACTGGCCGGAACCGCTCCTTAGAAGGCCACTGGGAGGTAGCATTCAAAGGTAAGCCTTTCTGAGCCCTGGCCATGTAGTTCAGTTGGTTAGATTTGTCCCTGTATGCCAAGGTTGCACATTCATTCCTCAGTCAGGGCACATACAAGAATCAACCAGTGAATGCATGAATAAGTGGAACAAATCCATGCTCCTCTTTCTCTCTCCCTTTCTCCTCCCCTCCCCCTCCCACTCTCCCTCTCCCCCTTCCTCTCTCTAAAAATCAGTAAATTAAATTTTAAAAAAGATAAGCCTTTCTGATTTTTCAGAAGAGTTATTGAATTTGAATTCAAGGTATACCATCCAGAATAGGGGTATATTGCTAGGGTCTCCTCTCCTCCCCTGACCCCCTCTCATCAGTGGTGTCTGGCTTGTAGGGCTACCTGATGCAGGTACATGGATAGGAATGGGCCCCACATCACAGGGAGGGCTGTGATGACGGTCAGGCACCCCATGGGCAGGCCCCTCTTCCAGGCTAGGACCTTTTCTGGAACCCATGGTTGCTTCTTACTTTGCCAGATTTCTAGACCAGCCATCCTCATTTTACAGGTAAGGACTTTAGCGCATCAAAATGAGCATACAAAATGTGCAGCTGGCATGAGCCAGGGAGGGAGGGACAAGTTTTCTAGGACAGAGAAGTTCAGAAACCCAAACTTGAAGGAAAGCTGTCAGGCAGATAGAATTAAAATAAAGGAATATTTTAATTCCCAAGCCAGAGACATATGGGTCCTCCCTGACTTCTCTCTTTCCTCATGCCTTATCAGACATGTCTAGAATCTCGTCACTTGTTGCCAGATCTGTCGTCACTCACCGAAATTACTGCAGCCACTGCTACCAGCCTGATCTCCTTGCTCCCACTCTCACCCACCTCAGTCTCCTCACATGGCTGACCGAGGGTGCTTTACTCCTCTGCCTCTGGCTGTTAGTGACTCTCCTCCCACAAAGACACTGTCCTCACTGAGGCCTGCAGTGCCCTTTCCTTCTGCCTTCCCTTCCACCACTCCTGGCCCTCCTCTTCAGCCACAGGGATGCCTGCTCTTCTCACCTATTCTTCCCATGGGTCACCTTTGTTCCCACTGAAGCCCTCTCTGAGCCACTGCTTCCCGGTTCAGGGCTTCCCATTCCAGTGCATTGCAGAAGGCAGCATAGCTAGGCTGTCCCTGGCTAGCGTCTGGGACCGACATGGGAATTAAGTGGAGCCTGCTGTGCCAGGGTGCCTGCACTGCACAAATGGGGATTTATGGTAAACACCTGCTTCTCTTGGCAAGTCTGGTATTGCGGTGAACCAGAGGTTGGTATCCAGGCTTTTCTGAGCAGAAATGTGTTGCAGTACTGTTGGCATCGGCCCACTCCATGGCACCTTCCTGCCTGGAAGATGAGTGCTGGGGAAGCCTGGCCTGTATTTTTCCAGACTCTACCTGAGCTGTCCCTTCCCTTGCTTCTGGTGTATCTTGCTACATTGTTGTAATAAATCTTAGCCATGACTATAGCTAGATGTGGGTCCCTTCAGTCCTAGCAAAGCAGCATGCCTGTGGATGGTGTGAGACCCCCAACCCAAGCAGTGTCAGGAATGTCAGTGTACCCCTCTTCCTCCATTCTCTTTTTCGATGCATTCCTTCACCTCTATGCTCCAGCTTTCTTTTTGCTGTAGCAGCAATGACCTTCCAACATGTATACTTATTCTGTTGTTCAGCATCTGTCTCTACCATTTACACCCCCCCAAATGTCAGCTCTACAAGGCAAGTTGTTGCCCAGTGTACCCCAAGTGCCTGTTCACAGGATTATGGCTTGCCAATATTTATTAAATTTCAAGGGAGAATGATCAGGAGACTGTTAGATTCTTAGGACTTAGAAAAGAGGCTTAGAGGCTCATGGCCCCCTCCCTCAACACCCCTGCACTCCCACCCTGGGCTGCAAGGGTAGCATGGTCTCTGATTGCCTGATTCCCAGCTTGGAAGGCAGTAGCTGAGTGGATGACAGAGTCTCCCTGGAGCTGGGAGTGGGTCCCAGGGACCCAGCACTTTCCAGGAGTTCACCAGGCCAGCTGATACTCCTGGTGGGTGTGGGAGCCACGTTTCTGCCTAAATTATACATTTGTAGCAGGTGCAGTGGGCTCCTTCTCCAGGCCTTCTCTATTTACCAGTCAATATTCTGTTGTAAGAGAGAGCTTTCCCTTCCTCTCCCCTATTTATTTATTCATTTTCTTCCTTTGAACTCATACATATTCATTATTATGTTATAACCCATGCTTCGCTCTTCTTGTAGTTGCTCTACCTTTAAACATCCCCTGCTAAGCGTGATCCTCTGACTCTCAGCCCAGTATGATTTGTTCATGTGCTTGCCTCCCTGGCTCCACAGGAGCATGACACCCTCAGCCTGGTACTGAAACCTGCACTCAGTGGAGCTAAGAGAGGTTGTGAATGAATGCCATAACTGCAATACAGCTCCACTTGATGGTCTATGAGCTCTTTGATTGATGGTCCAGTTTAGGGGGAGGCCTTGGTCCCTGTGAAGACTGCACATGGTTAGGATGTTGACATTATGTTGTAATGGCCAACCTTCCCTTTTGTTTCACCTACAGGATCCTCAGAGGTGTTCCTGCCCCCAGACCCTATCTTCGCCTCAGCCATGTCTGAAAGTGACAATGTGTTCTGCGCCCAGCTCCAGTGCTTCCACTTCCCCACCCTCCGCAACCACGACCTGCACAGCTGGCATGCTGAGAACTGCTACGAGAAGTCTTCATTTCTTTGTAAAAGAAGTAAGCCACCTTGAACATGACTCCTTTAATGAGCTGCAAGAATGGTGCTTCTTGTGAGAAAGTGGCTTTCTAATTTCCGGACCTTGATGTCGACTTTGAGTGGACTTACCTGTTTTATAGTGGGCAGCAGGTACACTGTGCCTGGCTCACACTTTACTCTGAAGGTGCACAGGTGCCTTGGAGGTAAGGGCTAGAGCCTGGGCTGGGATCCAAGGCTGGTGTGAGCCTGGCTGGCCTGCTGCTTAGTTCTTTGACCTGGGCAGCAATTGACATTTCTGGCCCTCATTTCTCTTTTCCCAGGATAGAGATGATAATTTCTGCCCTCCCCACCTGGGTGTTGTCAGGAGACTAAATGGGAATGGTGACAGGACTTGCCAGATATTGTGGTGTCTAGGAGCCTCTGATTCCTTTGGTCACCTCCCCGTCCTCTCTGCGGTCTCTGTAAGACCCTTCACTCTGCTTCTCTGTCCTATCCGGATCGCTCCCCCTCTTCAGTCACGTGTCTCTCTGCCGGCTCTCTTACCCACATTCCACATCAAGGTATTTTCCCTCCAGCTTTGGGGGTTGCACTGTGGGAGGGCTCCCTTGCCTCCCCTAGTTTCCTCTGCCATAGGTGGAGGATGGAGTCATGCCCAGATGCAGCCTATGAAGCAAGGTGGGTTTTCATTCCATTTCCATCTGCTTAGAGATTTTCCTGTTAATCGGTTGATTGATTTCTAGTTTGATTCCTTTATGGTCAGAGAATAACTTCTGTGTGATAAGTTATTTTAAATTTGTTGAGATACGTTTTATGCCTCCAGGTTACTGTCTGTCTTGGCAAATGTTCCATGGATGCTTCAGAAAAATGTGGCTTCTGCTGTTGATTGGGAAGAGAAAGAGTGAGAGCAACTGTGTGTGTGTGGGGGGAGGGGGGAGAGAGAGAGAGGGAGAGAGAGAGAGAATTAGATACTGTTGATTGATTGTGGTGTTCAAATAGTCTATATCTTTGCCAGTGTTCTTATGTCTAGGAGTTCTCTTGCTTGTTGAAAGGGAGGTGTTGAAGTCCACAAATAGAATTGTGAAATTGTCCGTTTCTCCTTTGAGTTCTAAGTTTTCCCTTTGACATGTCCCTATCGTTCTTTGAGCTTTTCCAGGTTCATCTTGTACTCTCTGGAATTAGCCTTTTTCTCCAAGGGACGACCTACACACTAGCTATGCTCATTGCTTTTACCACACCTCAGTGAACAAAGCTAAGATGTGGGTGTGCATGCATGCATGCCCACGTGTGTGTATGCATAGATCTTGGGTATAGATTATTAATACCGATTTAGTTCCTTTTCCTTATTCCTATCAAGGATTAGTCAACTTTTCTGTATTTCTTTTTTTCTTATATACTAGTTCAGAAATTATATATATCTATCCTTTTAGTAGTTACTCTTTCATTTTTTTAAAGGGCATAATTGATTCTCCCCCCCCCCCCCCCCCCCCCCCCAAATCTAAAGATAGTGTGTCTGACTTCCTTCTGATTAATACCAGGACCTTAAATTGTTTTAGCTCCAGTAGTTCTCCAGATTCTGACTTACATAATTGTTGTCCAGGATTTTAGTTTTGTTTTGTTTCACATCACTCAAATGGATCACTTGTTTTATGAAGTCATTTATTTAGATTTCCCCTCGTGTTTATCAGTTTTTTGCTTATTCTTCTTGTATCCCACTTCTTCCTTTTGGGTTCAGTTTTATGTCTCAAATGCATTCTTCAGGAGCTCCTTGAGATGAGTTAGTACAATACCCTTTTGTCTCTGTATGAAAAACCTGTACAGTTAACCCTTGAACAACATGGGTTTAGACTTCATGGTTCTACTTACACATGGACTATAGTTTTCATCCACAGTTGGGAGTCCACACATATGGAGGCCCAACTTAAGCTACACATGGATTTTCTACTGGGCAGCAAGTCAGTGCCCCTAACCTCCTTGATGTTTAATGATCAACTATATTTTACCTCTTTTCCTGAATGCTAGTTTAGCTGGGTATAGATTTGTTTGTTGACAGTTACTTTTTCTCAAGATTTTGAAGATATTTTATTGTTTCTGTTTATTCCTTGCTCTGAACTTTCATATGCCTTTCCTTGGTTTGTAGGTGTATTATAAATTTTAAAACTTTATACCTTCCTGCTCCACAAACAGGCTATGAGCACTCCCCCCAAGTGGCTGGCCATGTGTACTAGTGTGATATGGTTGGCTTTTGCCATAAGTTCCCCTTCTTGCCTTCACTTGACTGTGACCTAGTAACATTCAAGTGCTCCATTGAAATCCCCTTTTGCCATTGTTGTGTACTCCACCCTGATCCCAGATAAAGGCACTTGCTTCAGGTTCTCGTACATGCATGTGCTTGCTCTTTCTCTCTCTCCCTCTCCCTCCCTCCCTCCCTCCCTCCCTCCCTCCCTCCCTCTCTCTCTCTCTCTCATTGTTTCTGTTTCTCTCTCAGCTCCCACCCACTTGGTTGAACCGTGCCCTTGGTGCTCCTCCAGTGTGACCCTCTGGGTATGTGGTGACTGTCTCTCTAGGACCTATAATAAACTTTGTTTTCTTGAGTCTCTCCTGTGGCCACAACTAACCTTTACCTAAAAGAACACAGAATAGTAGGTAATCTTTGTCTCATTGCTTTTGAGAGTTTTTCTTTGTTGATACACTGAGGCTTTATCACATCTAGCAATTTATTTATCCTTTTAGGATACCTGGAGATTTGTGTGTTTAATTATGGGAAAATCTCAGACATTATCTCTTTTTGAAATAGCTTTATTGAGATATAATTCACAAAGCGTATAATTCACCCATTTAAGCGTACCATTCAATGCTTTTTAATATATTCACAGACACGTGCAGCCATTACCACTATTTAATTCCGTGTACATATACATCTTGCCATACACATCTTACTCTAATCAGCTTCAGATTTATACTGGGTTAATTGCAGTGATATGTGGAAATGTTACTTCTATATACCTTTATTCCCTTTCGCTCTTTTGTGATATTATTATTGGACACATTAGATCTCTTAGTATTACAAGTCCAACAATATAATGATGTAATTACTTTATCATTTGCAGTCATTTCTTCAGCCTAATACACCTGTGCTTGCATATACCTTCTTTGTGCTGTTATTAACAAATATATTATGTGTATACATTTCTGTATGTTATAGGCTGAATACTATTTTATATGCATACTATTTGATGCAATTGATTTTTAAATAAGATAAGAAAATAAAGGAGAAAAAATACTCATTTATACTGTCTTTTATAATTACATAATTACCTTTTCTGTTGCTTTTTGGTTTTGAGTATGGATTCACAATACTCCCTGAGGGTCACTTCCTTTTAGCCTTAAGAACTTCCTTTGGTGTTTCTTGTAAGGTGAGTCTGAAAGCAACAAGTTCTCTTAGTGTTTGTTTATCTGGGAAAGTATTTTATCTTCACTCTTTAAAACATAACCTTGACGGATATAGGCTCCTTGGTTGACAGTTTTTTTTCTTTACACACTTTGAATATGTTATCTCACTTCCTTTGGCTTCTGTTTTATCTGCTGAGAAGTCAGCTGTTAATCTTATTGGGGTTTCCTTATATAAGTAACAAGTCATTTTTTGCTTAGTTATTTTTAAGATTTTCCCATTGTCTTTGACTGTCATCATTTTGTTTTTGTTTTAATGTATCTTTATTGATGATTTCAGAGAGAGGAAAAGACAGGGAGAGAGAGAGAGAGAGAGGGAGAAACATCAATGATGAGAGAGCCATTGATCAAGCCCACAACCCGGGCATGTGCCCTGCCCAGGATTTGAACCCCGATTGCCTGGATCCAAGGTCAATGCTCAACCGCTGAGTCACGCCTGGCTGGGTGTCTTTCATTATTTTTACTGTGGTGTGTGTCTGCTCTGTTAGCTCTTTGCAGTGATCCTGTTGGAGTTTGTTACACTTCCCAGATGTAAGTTTTAGATGAATTTGAGAAGTCTTTAGCCATTGTCTCCAGATATTTTTAACTGCTTCTTCCCCTCGCTTCTCCTGTTGGTCCTCCTATTTCGTGTATGTTGGTACATTTAATGTGTCCCATTTTGCTCTCAGTACTCTCATTTCTCCTCTTTCTTTTCTTCTCTGTTCTAGCAAAGAATAATTTTTTGTGAATTTCTTGCCCTGGAAGTTCCTGACTCACATGAGTCATATAAATTTGACTCCAATCCTAAGTGAGGCACAGCCCAGTGGTTGTTGAATTTCTGAAGAGTTGTAGACATTCCTAGCCTATTTAGAGACAGGAGCTGACTTCCTTTTCATGGCCCTTTATCTTTCAGTGAGCATGCTTCCCTTTGGAGACCACTTCTCCCTTATCTCTAGTCTCTTTCCCAGGCATCTGTAATGTCTGCCAGCTTAAGGCTCTGAGTTCTCAGCTCACTTCTGGTTCTAGCCACGATCATTCCTCTTCTAATCCCAGGTCATCTCTGCACAGAGTTTACTGTGCGTGTCTCAGTAAAGGACTGAATGGACCTAAGCAGTACCAGCAGCTTCTTGGGAGACTTATTCCAAATACATTCTGATTTTAAAATGGTTAATACATGCAACAGGTGCATCTTAGAATTGAGGAACTCTCAAAAGTAAACTGCTTAGGCACCTTAAAAGCAGACACTTCCATGGACTTTCCCCTGGAATCTGACATTCTCTGTCCCAGCTGTCCAGGCTCGTGGCTAGGTGTGCCCTAGCCAGGTGTGTTTTGTCCTAACAGTGCTGTAGTGACCTCTCTTGAACAGCCACTAGCAGGAGGACTCTCAGGTTGATCTTTTCAGTTCCTCTGTCATTATGTTTGTGGAGAGTCAGGGCTGGTTCTGCTGGTAACAGTTTGTGTTTATGTGCGCCTATTGCAGGTCAAACATGTGTTGACATCAAGGACAACGTGGTGGATGAAGGGTTCTACTTCACCCCCAAAGGAGATGACCCATGCCTGAGCTGCACCTGCCATGGCGGAGAGCCGGAGATGTGCGTGGCTGCCCTCTGCGAACGGCCCCAGGGCTGCCAGCAGTACAGAAAGGACCCCAAAGAGTGCTGCAAGTTCATGTGTCTGGACCCAGGTGAGACAGATGGTGGGTCTCAAGTAAGCCTCCCCATTCGGGATCAGAGACTACATGGCCCATTGTTTCCTCGGTGGCAGGGACTTGTGAGACATCTCTGCTATGTCATGTGGCGTAGCATGACATAGCAGTGATGGCAGCATTTGCCCACAGAACTGTCTCACAGGCTTTGATGGGCAAATACTCTAATGAGCATGTGTCTCTCACAACCTTGCCTCCTTAACTGCTACCTCTCAGGTTGGCTTATTTCAGCTCTTGGGTAACAGGTATCATTTACTGATGAACTTGAGTATGGCTGTATATTCACAGATCAACTTAACTTATGGCTTTAGACCTGTCCTCCTCTCCTTTAAGACTAAGGGCAAGACTTCCAACTTACGTCTCCTTTTGAGCACTTCCTGTTTTCTGAGTATGTTGATGTGGTGGGTAATACCAATTTTCATTAGTTACAGTCATTAATTTGTAGAATCTTTAAGAAAAAGATTAAATATTAACCTCAGTTTTATAAAACATCCCACTAGATGGCGCTTTGCATGTGGGCACTATGTAGTTTCTGGGTAGCATTCCTTCTACTTTCAAAAAACACCAGCAGGTGGGGCTCCTGCTCTATAGGACCATTAGAATGCATCAAACTTCATGGTTCTCCACACTAGTACAGTTGGCATCTCTGTGTGAATTCATGATCTCAGGAGAAATGTAAATCAAAAGCATGAATTTCTTTTCTTTCTTGGCTGCCACAGTATGAGAGTGACATGGGCAGAGATTTGTGAAAGGCCCCAGACTCATAGACCCTGCAGAAAAGCAGCTTGGGTGGAACATGGTGGCTGTCTCCATTCCCTGGGGCCCCCACGGAAGAGAGGCTGGTTTGCCTAGTGCTAGTGGGAACTGGAACTGGCACATGAGGGCCACAACAAGAAGAACTGTTCCAGAGTGGAGAGTTGTCATTGTTTTGTACACCAGGAAGGCTGCTAGCAAGAGGACAGAGCAGTGTCAGAGGCTACCTAAGGTTCAGCAGAAGGGAATGTTCTGGCACGTGTCCCATAATCAATAAGGTGCACAGTTTGCTGCAGATAGTGCAGAGGCCATGAATGACCAGGTGTATACAAGGATAACCAGTTTCAGGCATGTGTGGCCTATGGAGCCCACCCAGCTCTGCGGACTTCTCAGGAGATCAGGGCCTTCAGGACAACTGGGTGGTCACAGAACTGCTGCAGGCCACTCTCCTGTGTAGCCAGAGCAGCTTAGCCAGAGCCTTTCCCTGTCCCTTTCCCTGCTTCAGCCTTGCTTCTGCAGGCTCACTATAGCCTCCCAGGTCCAATGCCTTCTCTTGGGAAGTGCCCACACTGCCTCAGGGATAGAGATACTGCCACCAAAACTGGAGACACTTGGAAAGTGTCCCTTTTAACAAGGCAAGAGTGTCTGCTATCACAACTCTGTTCACTGTTATACAAGGTATCAAGGGCAGTACCAGAAAATGAAAAGGCATCCAGACCAGAAAGGAATAAGTGAAGTCATCTCTCTTTGTAGACAACATGATTGTCTGCATGGAAAACTCCAGAGGATCTACATGAAACTAATAAGTGTGTTTAGCAGGGTGTCCAGATGGGTCAATATAAAAAATCCATTGTAGCCTGGCTGGCATGGCTCAGTGATTGAGCATCGACCTATGATACAGGAGATCATGGTTCGATTCCCGCTCAGGGCACATGCCTGGTTTGTGAGCTCAATCCCCAGTGGAGGGGGGCAGGCATGCAGGTGGCAGCTGATCAGTGACTTTCTCATCATTGATGTTTCTCTCTCCCTTCCTCTCTCTGAAATCAATTTAAAAAGATACTAAAAAAATTAATTGTATTGATATGTACGGGTGGGGAAAAGTAGGTTTACAGTCGTGAGTACACAAACACAGGGTTTATTTATTTTAATATATCTTTATTGATTTCAGAGAGGGGAAGGGAGCGGGAGAGAGAGAGAAACATCAATGATGAGAGAGTTGTCATTGATCAGTTGCCTCCTGCACCCCCCCCGACTGGAGATCGAGCCCACGACCTGGGCATGTGCCCTGACCGGGAACTGAAACTCAATCTCCTGGATCCTAGGTTAATGTTCAACGGCTGAGCCATGTCCGGCCGGGCCACAGGGTTTATTCTTATATTATTATTTATTAATATATTATTTTCCATACAAACAACTGTAAACCTAATTTTGCCCCACCCTGTAGTACCTATGAACAGTGGGAAATTGAAATTTTAAGAAGAGTACTATTTAAAATAGCACCAAATTTTGAAATACTTTGGTCTAAATCTTACAAAATATGTGCACTATCTGTATAATACAAATGATAATACACTGATGAACAAAATCAAAGGTATAAGTAAAAGGAGAGATATCCATGGTCAATATCAGTAGGAGGTGAATTCTCCCTAAATCATCTATAGATTTAGTAACCAAAATTCCAGCATACTTTTTGTAGACATTGAAAAGCTGATTCTGGCCCAGCCAGGCATGGCTCAGCGGTTGAGCATCGACCTAGGATCCAGGAGATCGATCGGGGCTCAATTCATGGTCAGAGCACATTCCTGGGTTTCGGGCTGCAGCTGATCAATGACTCATCATTGATGTTTCTATCTCTATCTCTCCCTCTCCCTTCCTCTCTCTGAAATCAATAAAGATATATTAAAAAAGGGGGAAAAAAAAGAAAAGCTGATTCTGAAATTCATGTGGAAAGACAAAGGAATTAGAATACCAAAACAGTTTTTAAAAAGAACAAAGTTGGCTTTATGGTACCTGATTTGCAGTTGTAGTAATCAAAACTGTGGTATTCACAAAAGAATGGCATATAGATCGGTGGGACAATAAAGAGTCTAGAAATATTTCTTCACTTACATGGTCAACTATCTGACAAAGGTACACAGGCAACACTTTTAGATAGGACATCAAAAGCATGACTCACAAAAGAAAAACTGATAAATTAGACTTCATTAAAATTAAAAATTTCTGCTTTTTTAGAGACAGAAACTTAAGGACATGAAAAGATAAGCCACCGTCTAAGAAAAAGTATTTGGAAAACACAAATCAGACAAAGAGTCTTGTGTTCAGAGTACATAAAGAACTCTAAAAACTCAATAAGAAAACAAACTACCATTCAGGGGCTTCCAGTGAAGACTGCAGAGTAAGTAAATGCAGTACTTCCATCCTCCCAGAACATCAAAATTACAACTAAACTATAGAACAACCATTAGAGAGAAGGCTTATAACTAAGGATATAAAGAAGCCACTTCAAGACTGGTAGGAGGAGCAGAGGTGCTAAATGGACTGTTCCCACACCCACGTGTGATGGTTAAAAATTGGGATATCTCAGCTTCAGAGGTCCCCTCAAGAAATGAGGGGTCCCAGACCCACACCGGGCTCCCCAACCCAGGGTTCCTTTGCCAGGAAGAGAAGTCTCCAAACCTTCTAGCTGGGGATTATGGCTGAGTGAGATGGCGGGCTTCTCGAATCCCAGGCATTCCTCTTAAAGGACTCACACAGACTTACTTGGACTTACTTGCTCTGAGCTCCAGCACTGGGGCAGTGGCTCAAAAGGCACTAGGAACAAACTGAGTTGACTGGCTTTGGTGTGGGGGCTGGAGGAGCAGCTTTCTACCAGGCAGAAGTGCTATGCCCTGCCCTAACCCCCTCCCAACAGAGCCAGCAGACCAGTGCCATGTCTGAGCCTCCATCAACCTAACACTGTTCACTCCACCCTAGTGATGCCCCGAGATCCATTCCCTACCCAACTTGTGGGCCCACCTAAGCCATTTCCAGTAGCTTTTCCATACAAACGGCCTGTTTTGGCTCATGCTGTGGATTTTCCTAAAATCTCAAAGGTCCACAAACTCCAAGCAAGCAGCATCTGGCTTCAGCATGCCTCAAACATCTTGCTAAGCAGCCCCAAGTCCAGCACTAGCAGCAGCTGGCCTCGGTTCCCACCTTGGCCCCTCACAGGCACCTCTAGGCCCATCATAAGTAGTAACCATTTGCAGATCATTTTGTAGTTCATGCTGGGTGGCTCTGGGCAGGGCACAGGCTGACCTTGGCCTGCAACTTCCTGGAAGCCCCATAGCCAGCACATCCAATAGGGGTAGCCTCAGCCAGAGCACCACCCAACCACCTCCACGAACTGCACATTTGAGTCCTGCTCCATGGGGTGGGCCCCTGCACAGCAATTCCTCTACTGTGGTTTTGGCCAGTCCTCACAGCCGATCAGCCCGGGGATAAATCCCTCCCATTGACGTGTCAACAGCAGTCAAGGCTCAACTACAGCAGGAAAGTGCACACAGCCCACATGGGGCTAGGGGCGCACCTGGAGTACCCCACTTGGGGGGCAGGGAGGCTGCACCACTGTGCCCTGCAGCACATCTACTATATGAGGCTGCTTGACCAAGACGGGGAGACCTAGCATCTCTACCTAATACATACAAACACAGAGAGGCAGCCAAAATGAGGAGACAAAGAAACATCCCAAATGAAAGAACAGAACAAAACTCCAGAAAAAGAACAGAACAAAATGGAGACAGGTAACCTACCAGATGCAGAGCTCAAAACACTGATTATAAAGATGTTCAACAAACTTAGAGGAAGAGTAGATGAACTTAGTGAGAACTCTCACATAGAGATAGGAAGCATAAAAATGGAGATAGAACACAAAAAAGAACCAGTCGGAAAAACAGAGTACAAAAACTGAAATGAAGCATACATTACCGGGAACCAAAAGTAGAGTAGATGAAGCAGAGGGTCAAATCAGTGATTTGGAAGCAGAAAATGCCCAATCAGAAAAGCAGAAAGAAAACAATCCAAAAAATGAGGATAGTTTAAGGAACCTCTGGGACAACTTCAAGCATACCAATATTTGCAACATGGGGGTGCCAGGAGGAGGGAGGAGAGAGAGAGAAAGAGAGGGAGGGAACAAGGAATTAAATGCCTATTTGAAAAAATGGTGGAAAACTTTCCTAACCTGATGAGTGAAAAAGACACAAAAGTCCAGGAAACACAGAAAGTCCCAAAGGAGGAACCCAAAGAGGCCCACACCAAGACACATCATAATTAAAATGCCAAAGTTTAAAGACAAAGAGAACCTTAAAAGCAGCAAGAGGAAAGCATTTAGTTACTACCTACAAGGGAGCTCCTATAAGACTGTCAGCTGATTTCTCAACAGAAACTTTGTAGGCCAGAAGGGACTGGCAAGAAATATTCAAAGTGATGAAAAGCAAGGACCTACAGCCAAGGTTACCCAGCAAAGCTATCATTTAGAATCAAAGGATAAGAAACTTCCCAGAAAAGAAAAAGCTAAAGGAGTTCACCACTACCAAATGAGTATTACAAGAAATGTTAAAGGGTCTTTTCTTTAAGAAGAAGCCTGGCCAGCGTGGCTCAGTGGTTGAGCTTCAACCTATGAAGCAGGAGCTCGTGGTTTCATTCCTGATGAGGGTACATGCCCAGATTGTGGGCTCTATCCCCAGTAGCCTGCTGATCAGTGACTCTCATCATTGATGTTTCTATCTCTCTCCCCCTTCCTGTCTCTGAAATCAATAAAGTTTTTTTCCTGACCCATCAACTGCTCTTCTGTGGTGGTATTACAGTATTCTTTATTTTTCAGCTTGCTTTCTGCCATCGTAAGATTGTATCGGGAACTAAGTTGCCTCGTCCACATAGTTGTGTGGTGGAGGGCCATGGCCTTCTCATAGCACTGAGCACCTGGGGTCCAGACCTCCTTTTCTAAGAGCAGCGGGTTTCTTCCCTTCTCCTCTAACAGACGGGAATAGCCTGTTCGACTCCATGGCCAGTGGGATGCGTCTCATTGTTAGCTGCATCTCCTCCTTTCTCATCCTGTCCCTGCTGCTTTTCATGGTCCACCGGCTACGCCAGAGGCGCCGGGAGCGCATTGAGTCCCTGATTGGAGCAAACCGTGAGTGCCCCAGCCCCTGCCTATGACAGCTACAGTGCAGGCCTACCCCTGGCTGTGTCCCCAGAGGGAATGGGGATACAGGAAGCAAGAAGGGGCAGGAAGGAAATGGAGGACATGATGGAGGGCACTGAAAGATGTCCCTATCCCACCCACCTACCTGCTTCTGGGCTTTGTGCACACCTGTGACACTAGACCTCTTCGCAGTACCCAAAATCAGAGATCATGGGCCCGTGGAGAAAGGGTATACCTCCAGTGCCAGCTGACCCTGGGTTCCCTTTGCCTTTTGAAGCAGAATGGCCCAGGCCATGAGTGTGGGCCTCCTGATAGGAGGAGCATCAAATGCCCGTGGTCATAAGGCAACTTAGGAAGTACAGCTCACCCTCCTCAGTCCAATTTGCCTCCAGTGGCCTATGCCCCCAATAGAGCTGAAATCACTCCTTGTCTCAGTGAACAAACCAGGGCTCCCCAGTCTTGTGTGGGGTGGGGTAGGACAGGTGCAGGCAGGCAGAAGATGATTCAGAGTCAAGGTAGCAAGAATGCTAAGGGACCTCACCAGCTTCAGTTAGGGGCCTTTGGTGCCCCCCAGAGAGCCCAGGTCAGGTGTGAAGTCCCCCCATCAGTATGGGCCAACAAGACCTTCCTCAGTTCTCACTGAGATACAGGGTGGGTGGAACTACAAGGCCATTGTGGGCTAGACACCCAAAAACATGTTAGAGCTGGAGGGGTGTGGCAAGGGCTGGAGCACACGTGGGTGACTGTGGTGGTGCTGGTTGAGTTTCAGAAGTGTGACAGTTGGAATGTCTGGCACCCCCGGCCTGGGGGAGGCGGGGCTCAGGAGCTGAGCAGTGCGTCTTCCAGTGACATGACCCTGTTGTTGCCTGTTTCTCACTTCCATTGTCTAGTGCATCACTTCAACCTTGGCCGGAGGATCCCCGGCTTTGATTATGGTCCAGATGGGTTCGGCACAGGCCTCACGCCACTACACCTTTCTGATGATGGAGAAGGCGGGACTTTCCACTTCCATGACCCTCCGCCCCCCTACACTGCATACAAGTACCCAGACATTGACCAGCCTGATGACCCACCACCACCCTATGAGGCCTCCATCAACCCCGACAGTGTGTTCTACGACCCTGCAGGTGCTTCCCCCACAGGGAGAGGGAGCAACCTGTGACCAACCACCTGGCCTGCAGGGCCAGAGGCCCAGGGGTCCTCCCCAGTGCACTGGGCTGTGAATTCCACTTCCTAGCCTCCTATTACTATCTCTGGTTTTCCCTTTGAGGTGGAACTGCCACCTGTTGGTGGACAGACTCTTCCCAGGGTGCTGCTCCTTGCCTCCCTCCTGGGAACACCTATTAGCAAACAGATGGGAATCGGGTATTGGCAGTCATGGGGACAGGACTGGCCCAGAGCCAACTGCTGGGATGTAAAGACATGCACGTGTGGTGAGCTGAAGAGACACCACTGTGACATTCCCTCATGTCCTGAGGCAGCTTTGTGACACGGGAAGAAAACATTGCCTCTGTGATGTTAGACCAGTTACCTGAGTATGTTCCTCCCAGGGCTGTGTAGCAAAGAAGGAATTGCAGGTGCCTTGCCCATTGCCTGGCTCATCCCTGTCCCTGGTGTGTAGTGCAGATTTCCCATCCTTTCCCCCCTGTAACACACATGCATACCCCTGCTGTACATTGCAGGCAGTGCCTGTGCCCCCACCCCCGTTGACTCTTTGCATACACAGCACAGCAGGGTAGCGTCATGAGGCCGGCACTGCTGTGTCCTTTGTCCCATTCATCCATTTGGTCAGCTAGTACTGCTCCTGGTCTGTGTGAGCAGAAATTTGGATTTGACCCCGGCCCTAGGGACAGATTGTTGCCACCTGCTGCCAAGGGGACCAGGGTAGAACAAGCTTCCTACTAGGGATGCACCTTCATGGACCAGGCTGCAGCGGAGCAAATGATCCCTGGGCAGGGCAGCGGAACTGCTGGGGCAGTGGGGAGTCAGCCAGGAGAGGGGCACATACTAGGCCCTGGGCCCTGAGCTGAAAGCCTGTAGTGATAGGGAGCAGTCACAAAAGAGTGCGCTGCCACAGAGCAGCTCTCAGACCCGAGCCTTCTGCAGCGCCCTGTGCAGTTTGCTGGGCTGCCTGCTCTGGCCCTGTCTCTCACTTTCATGCTCTTGTCCCAAAAGTTCCAGCTGGAGCTCCTGATCTGGGGTTGTGAACACTGTTCCGCCTCTCCACCTGCATCCCAGTAATGCCCTAATGTCGGGTGGGCCCTGATTCAGCCCCCACTGAGTCTGAGGGTGTCCTCATCCCCTACCTTTGTTCTGACTCTGTCAAAGTGTGTACCCCAATCCTACGCTGGAGCTTGCTCATTACTGTCCCCCTGCACCACCACAGCTGCAACCGTGGTGAGGGTGAGGGGTGAGCACAGCAGAGCCCCAGCTTTGGTGGGAGTATTCAGGCAAGAGAAACATCCCCCTGTTCTGTCTCCCTACCCCCTACCCTTGTGCCAGGCCTACTACCCCCCCTGACAGCCCTCTTTCTCCTTCTATAGACGACGATGCTTTTGAGCCAGCAGAGGCCAGCCCGCCGACCCCAGGGGATGGTGACAGTGAAGGTGCATCGCCCCGGTGCCTGGAGCAGCCTCTGCCTGCCGCAGGAGTCTCCCTGGCAGACCTGGAAGACTCAGCGAACAGCAGCAGCACCCTTCTTGTGCCCCCCGACCCTGCCCGCAGCGGAACCCCCTCAGCCACAGAGGCACTCCCAGGGGGCGGTTGCCACAGCCGCAGTTCCCTCAATACCGTGGTGTAGAGGATGCCCAGCCCAGGGCCCCAAGGGGCATGGAGCACCTGTTTGCTGTCAAGGAAACTCTGATTCCCGTGGAGACTTGAAGGGCCGGCCCCTATGTGAGCCTGGACTCAGCTGCACTGCTGCACAATTCTGAAGGTGTGCATGTGCGTTTAGACTGCACGAGCCTCCCAAGGGAGCGAGCACCTGGACCGAGTCTCCTTGAGGGCTTCAAAAACATGTATAGCTTTGGGTCACTGTCTTTTTGTTTTTAAATGACAGAAGAATGACAAAGTTTGTTTATACCACACGTTTCAGAAATAGGGAACAAAGAAGCCACTGTGGGCCTGGGTGAAGGCCAAACCACACCAGGCTTTGGTGGCTTGCTCATGGCAGCATATCCAGAGGAGCCTGCCACCCCACCCCCAAGCCCCAGAGCTGCCAGGTGCACCTCACTGGCAACTGCTCAGGAAGGCACTTCTGGGCACCAGTGTTTGTGGACTGTCAGGATTCTCTGGGCAATGGGTCTGCTTCAGGGCAGATGGCCTAGAAGGTTGCTACAATGGCTACTCTGGGGATGGCCCCCCCACAGGTCCAGCTTGAACATTGAGGGTGATCCTGTCCAGGCTGGAGGCTGATCTGGAGCTCTGGTACCCAAGGCCCTGAGAAGGGGACCTTGAAGGTTGAACTCTCCACACTTTCCAGCTGGGCTTTGCGAAGTCCAGTTCTTTGCCAGAAAGCCCTATCCCTAGTCCGTTGGATTTCTTCCTAACATTGCTGTGCATGGCCCCCCCAGGAGGCAGCTCTGGAGCTGGGTTGAGGCCCTTAGCCATGCATGAGTGTCCCGGCCCTGGGTCATCCTCTGGGGCTTGGGGGCTAAGCCGGCTCCTCTCTATTACCCTCTGGAGTCCCCCCTCCTGTTGAATTTGCACCTGGGCCTGGCCTGCCCTCACCTCCTTTTATTGTGCCATAAAGGGTTGTTTCTTTGGGGTGGGGGGGCTGAAATTAACATCCTGGGCTTTGTCCACCTCCTGAAAGTCCACTTCTTGCACATCACCACCACTAGAGCCGAGTGCCTGGTGGCTGCATGCCACCTTCCTGTCCTCCTTAGCAGCACAGGGTGCTGGGTACCCTGCCCAGGGGCCTTTTGACTGAGGGACCCTGTTGCCTACTCCTGGGCAGTGGTCTTGTCTCCTGACACCAGGCTTTTAGCATTTCTGAGGTTTGGAGATTAAGCGGGTTCTGTGCGATTTTTTAGCACATCCATATCTTTTCTACGTTCAATGTCTAGATCTTTTTTGTGTGCCTGTGTCTGTGTGTGTGTGTGTGTGTGTACGTATGTACGTACGTATGTACGTATATGTCCATGTGTTTGCAGGTGGTGGTGTTGGTACATGGGAACTCAGTCTTCAATTTCCTGGGCCAATATGGCCTTTTGGGTGGCACTGAAGCATGGCTGGGTCTGTGCCTCTTCTGAGAATGCAGAGCCTGGCTCCTGGTCCCCCTTTCAATGTTTCTATACCAGCATGCAGCAGGGGGAGAGCTGACTTGAAGTGGGTGCTTCCATGGTGTTCTGGTGACAGACTTCGGAGGCACAGTCCAATTCTAGGCATATTTTCACACTGCAGTTGGAAACTGAAGTTGTTGAGTTGCCCCACAAGACTGCCAGAGGTGTGTGTTTTGTCACTGCACAGCCTGTCCTTGGGTTTGGCCTGCAGAGGCAGAGTGTGTGCTCCCCTTGCCAAAAGATTGCTACTTTGAGAATGGCATCCTGGGCACATGTGCCCCGTGCTGGCTGCTAAAAACAAAGCAGGAAGCGTGTGGTGCCTCCAGTGCATGCTGGGCACAGGGCAGCCAAGTTCCACAGCAACAGTCACAGGCCTTGTTGGTGTTGGGGTAGGGTCCTGAGCAGGCCTGCTTTGAAATGACCACCCCCGTGGAGCCCTGTAGGTTCTGGCCCCGACAACACAGGGTCTCCCTATCCCAGTGTTTCTGGCTCAGGCCTCAAATTGTGTGTACAGGGCAGTGGCTGGCATTAGATGTGTGGGGCTGGGGGACTTCTTTTGCCAACCAAAGGACTGCTGGGAACAGGCACGCAGGAGGTACTAAGGAGAGGGTGGCCTGAATCAGATCATGGGGCCTGCAGAGGATGGGCCTGCTTCTGGCTGTCCGGGGGTCTGTCCAAGTGTGTTCATCCCACTGGCATCCTTGGGCTGGGCAGTAGGCTGGCTGCTGCGCAGTGTCTCCAGGAGCTAAGCTCTGCTTGAAGGCTGTTTTGAGGGCATTGAGGAGAAAGTTACGGTCGGCCCCCTGACCTTGGTCTCCTGACCAGTCACCACCCTTTGTAAGATCTGAGTGTGCTCCATGGTCCAACCCTGGCTGAGACACTTGTGTTCCTGTGAGAGGAGGGCTCCCCATCCCATACACATGGGGCCTTCAGAGGGACAGGCCAAGGTCTTGGGAGGCCTCCTCCCCTGGGACCTGACCTGCCTGGAGGAGGTGGGAGTCAAATCTGTACATTGTCTCAACGCCTGTTTTTTGTGTTTTCCTTTTACTAAGGGTTTTTAGTTTGGGTTTATTTTTGATTGGGTTGACACTAATCCTTAAGATGCTGTGAGAACCATTTCATCCAAATGCCAAATAAATTTGTGTTCTGGAAGAGGCATAGTCAGTCCTTTGTGTGACCCATGTTGGGGGTGGGAGGCTCTGGCCAAGTTGGGGCCTTTATGTGCCTATTCATACAAGGGGGAAACCCCTGAGCCACCCTCCACTACTCTACCAGAGCCAGTCTCAGAGCTCCATCCAGATCTCAAAGGGAGAGGTCACCCCCACTCCCAACCTACACATTATGTCTGAATCCCTGGTCAAATGGAAAAACTAGCGGATTCTAAAATTACCACCTGCCCTGGCCAGGTGGCTCGCTGGTTGGAGCGTGGTCCTGTTCCAAAAGGTTGTGGGCTTCATGCCCTGTCAGGGCACATACCTAGGTTGCTGGCTCAATCTCCTATTTGGGAGCATATGGAAGGCAACAGATCAATGTTTGTCTCTAAAAATCAATAAAAACATATCCTCGGGTGAGGATTAAATAAATACAATAAAACAAAACACCACCACCTGCTAAAGCCTAAGATTACACATTTTATTTCTAAAATGAGCTGGCACCGAACTCAGGTCACTGTGAGTGGTTAACATGAAGATTCCATGTAATGTTTCCTGGAGGCCAGGAGGTGGTTTCAGTTCCACTGCAGGCTGCCCTGGGTGGGTGGGTCTTGGTGACGGGGAGAGCTGGTCAAACAGCAGCCTGGTGACACTCTGGGAGGTTAGGCTGTGGAGTCTGGGTATCCATGACACTTTCTGAAGAGACACTGGCACCCAGGTGACTCCCTGTGGTGAGGCTAAGTGAAGGGCTGTCACTGTCCAAGGTGAAGCTAATAGTGCAGGTGTGGCTGCTGACCAGAGGGGATGCACACAGGCCACGCTGTCCTATGGGAGGCTGGGTCTGGTGGTCAGTAGTCAGACTGAAGCTGGCTAGAGTCAGGCTGCTGTGCAGTTGTGTCCTGTGGAATGTGCTTGTATATCTGGGTGACTGATCTGAGCGGTACTGCGTCCAGATGACAGTGTCCAAGCAGCCCATGTGTCCCTGGTGTTTGCTGGCTGGTGTGTGAGTCACAGTGTTTATCCCAGTGAATAAAGGCCCGGCCTCTTCCCCAAGACCCTTAAAAACAAAACAAAACAAAAACAACACCCTTCAACCCCCTCCTCCTAGCCAAGGAGTCCCACCTGCTGCAAGCTCTTGGCTCTCCCGGAAGGCTGACATACCCCAGGACCAAATCGTCCCCAGCTCTAAGGCCAAAAGGGGCTCTACACCTCCTCTAGCCCAGACTCAGCATCCAGAAGTTATCGCTGGCTGCACTGTGCCATCCCAGCCGCCGCACCCCAATACCGGAGGGCCAGCGGGCAGCGTCGGAGGGCCCTTCCTCTCGGAGCCAGGTCCAGGAGGGGGCAGATCTGTCGGTTCGCCCCTCAGGCCAGTGGGGCCTCCAGCACTGCTCCTGGCCCACCCTCGGTGGCAGCCCTCAATCCCCACCGCCCTGAGGGGCCCCAGGGGGCACCGGCGTCTTCTTGAGGTTCTTCCGGACAGGGGCCCGGGTCGCGCCGCCGTTGGCGGGGCCGTCCGAGGCGTCGTCGGTGGGCCTGGTGACCGCGGCCAGGGCGTTCACAGTGCCGAGTGCCCGCAGCAGGGCCGGGCCGCGGGGCGCGGCGCGGGGCTCGCGGCGGGCAGGAAGCGGCGGCGGTAGCAGCGCCCGCAGGGCGTCCAGTTCAGCCCGCAGCTCTATGCGCAGCGCCTCGAGCCCTGCTCCCAGCTCCGCACGCACGGCCGCCAGGCCCTCCTGCAGCCGCCGCTCGCTCACCTCCAGGACGCCGGCTGGGTAGGTGGCCCCGGCGCGTGGCTCCCCGCACACCGAGCACACAGAGCCTCGGCTGCGCGTGTCCGCCCGCTCCCCGGCCCCAACCTCTCCTGCCCCCGCCGCTGCCCCCGCACGCTCCACCAGCCGCAGCAGCCGGGGAGCGTCGGTCCGCGCCCCCGCCTCAGCCCGGAGCTGGCCCCGCAGGCGAGCCAGGCGCCCCGGGCCGCGGGTTTCTTCAGGGCCCGGCCCATTGGGCTGAAGCCCGGGGTCCCGCGAGCGGCCCACTCCGCGCCGCAGGGCCTCGCTCGCACCGTACGCGCTGCGAACCTGCGCCCACGGGCGCCCGGACTCCGCCGCCATGCGCACTGTGGCCGCCACCGCCAGCCCCACCCGCGCCAGGCTTGGCTGGGAGCCCCAGTGCGCAGCCTAGCGACTGCTGGGGCCCGGGCAACGCGCAGTGGAGAGGGCCACGGGGACAGCTGTGGGAACATCCGAGGCCGCGAGGGATCCTGCCTGGGGCCGGGAGAACCCTGGCAAGGCGGAGACCCGAGTGGCGGGGCCGCAGGAGGCTGGGGGCGGGGCACCCCGCACGCTTCAGTGTGCTGGAATTGCCGGCGGGGACACTCTGTTGGTGGGTCCCAACAAAGGGCTTGTACCAGCTTCTGGGCAGAGGTGACAGGGCGTAGAGCAATGGTTGCAGAAGCCCAGGTGTTGAGACCAGAGTTAGAAACAGAGCTCACGTCCTCTGCATCATAGTCAGGGGAAACCAGGTGTGGCCATGGACCCAGCAGCCCTCCTCTCTGGCTAGAGCCACCTCCTTCCATATCGTAGTCCAGGCCACTACTATCTCCCTACTCTGTCCCCCACAGCCCACACACAGCTGCAGGAATCCATCCTTGTCATGGACACTTCCGTTCAAACTCTTAAGGGGTCTCCATTGCTCTGCTGTGCCCTGCCCTCAGGAGGCGATGGAGGTCACAGCCCATCTCACAGTTTGGCCACATTTTTTTAAAAATATGATTTTTTCGAAAGAGGAAGGGAAAGGGAGAGAGAGAATCATAGATCAGCTGCCTCCTGCACACCCCCTACTGGGGACCCAGCTGCAACCTGGGCCTGGGCCTGGGCCCTGACAGAATGAACTGGGGACCTCTTGATTCATGGATGGATGCTCAACCACTGAGCCACTCCAGCTGTGGCCACATCTTTTTAAACCTCCTCTAACCCAACAACCTTCTCCACCCCTTTGGGCCTTTGCTTAGGCCCCTTCTCCTGCCTGGAATGTCCTCTCCCCCGCACGTGCCTGGCCAATCTCATTAATCCCACTTTTGCATGGCAGCCTGCCTTGACCACCCCACACCAACCAGGTAACTCAGGCGCCTCCCCACAGCACCTCTCAGTCAGTTTAAATGGCTTTCTGTTCTGTCCACCTGGATCCACAGAAGGGTTCCTGAGCACAGGGCTGGATCTCATGGTGCTCAGTGGTGCTAATCATGCTGAATGTTGGGTGAAGGAGTAGCTGGGTGAAGGAGTCTAGGGCTGACGGTCCTCTGTGGGACGGGCCTCCTCACCCCCTTCCCCACCCACCCAGGGTGGCCTGTGTACTTCCTCCACCTGGCATTTGAGGCCCTTATGGCCATCCCTGCTGCCTTTCCTGTCCCAGCCACCTTCTTTGAGAGCCCCTCACCACTGCACCTGGTCCGTTCTCACTCCAGTGCCTGGTGCCCTCACGCGTGCAGTGCTGCCCATTGCAGGGCCATGGACAGTGCACTGTGGGTCCCTCTGGAAGGCAGCATCCCCACGCAGCATGTTGTTCTCACTGCACCCTAGGGGCTAGTTAGGACTCTGGGTGCCATGGGGCCTCCCCAGCAAATTGTGAAGAGAGGGCCTGGCGTGGATCCAGGCTGGACTGGGATCCCAGGGCCCATAGGGGCCTAGCCTCTATGCAACTTCATGTATGGGGGGGGGGGGGGCGGTTGCTGTGGACCCTGTTCGCTGGCAGATCTGGACCCAGCCACTGTAAAGAGGCCTGGGTCCCCTTTTTGTTAGTTCATTCATTCACTCATTTGTTTATTGCAGCTTGTCTGCCTGAAAGGTGCAGGGGAGGTGAGAACTTGGCCTTTTGTCAACCCCTCAGGTGGCCCCATTCCTGCTGACTCACCTGGTCTGCTGGGACCTCCAGCATCTGGTTCTGCTGATCCCTTGAGCCTCATTAACCATCCACTGCCCCCTCCCTGAGTAATTAAAATACTACTGACAAAAAAGCCCTGGATTCCCTCCCCAGCCTGTGGGATCCAGGCTGTGACCTGTGGGCTCTGCCCTCTCTGAGCTCAAATTTACTTCTCTTCTGTGAAATAAAGGAGACCCCTAAGATTCCCAGGAGAAGTCAACAAGGAAGCCGGAAGTGTGGGGAGAGGGCTGGGGAGAGACTCCAGATTTGCTGAGCAGCAGATGTGGCTGTGGGAGACCAGCAGATGTGGCTATGAGTGCCAGGAGGGGCACAGATGGGACCTTGGAGGGGAATCTCTTTAATTTTACATGATCAGTAATGCTTTCCACAAAACCCTATCCTCCCATGGGGGACCCAGGCAATTCATTTCCTCGAGGAACCCCAAGAACTCCACTTCCACTGATAAGACAACTGTGGTGCTCACTCCAGAAACTGGACTGGCTGGACCTTTGGAGGGTGAGCGAATGGAATGAGGTGGGATTGGCTAGGGCCTGGACCCTGGGCACTGGACTCTTAGGAAGGGAAGGCTATTGTGCCCTTTGGGTCCCCAAAGTGCAGGACATATAGCAGGGCCTCAGCCAACTAAGCCAGAAGGTCTGACTCGAGCTATTACTCAAGATTCTGTTCTGAGTTAGTTCTTCCTGTCCCACCTCTGGCAACTCCTGTTGCCTCACCTCAGTTTTTCTGCCTCTCAGATCCCAGGATGAGACTGGCACCAGGAGATGATAAAGGCAGCAGAGGTGACAGAGGCTGAGAGGATGTGCGTGGCAGGGGGAGGCCTGTGACCTAAAGGGCAGGTCTGTTTACTCTGGAAGGCTCTGCTGTCTGGACTGTCTGCAGATGGCCTGGCTTTTACATTTGTATTTATTGATTTTAGAAAGAGAGAGGAAGGGGGGGAGAGAGAGAGTCACTTGGTCTGAGAGAAGACCTGGAACTTTACCTCCTCCTCCCCCTCTCTTTCCCCCCAGGGGGGTCCCCCAAGTACCTCTCTCCAGAAGGGGCAGGGTCCTTAGACAGGCCCCTGGAAAACCCATTGACGGCCCACTCACCACCTTAGCGCGCGCGGGGGAGGCGGGGTCTGGCCCAGAACTACATTTCCCAGAAGGCTGTGCTACACGCCGGTCCGGTCTCGGACGTCAGAAGAGCCAGCCCTGGTGCCCTGACGCCCTCTGGGAAATGGAGTACACTGCCTGCTCGGTACAAAGCCTCTGGGGAGCAGTAGTTTGCGTCCTGTCCACGCAGGCGCACTTTTCCACGGCGCCGCCAGGCTGCTCCTTTGTGGTGGCCGTTGTCCTTTTGTGGGAAGCCGGTGGGCTCGCTCGCGTATCCGTCGGCCAGTCGGGCCATCTGTCCGTCCGCCCCGGGGCCTGTCTGCCAGCCGCGCTCCGCGCCCGTTGGCTCCGGGCGGCTGAATCTCAGGCCTGCCTGGCCCCGCGCGCGGTCGGGGCAGGAGTGTGTGACCGGTTGCGAGTGGCGCGGCGATGGGCTGTGAGCACAGCCGGGGGTGCGGGGCTCCTGCTGAGTCTGCCTGGCCCCGACCTCGGCGAGGCGCGGGGCCGGTGTGACGGTGCAGCCGGCAGTGCGTGTGCGACCCCGCGGGGCTCCCCCACAGGCCGCTGTCCCTGAGCCCCAGGAGCAGGACCCGCTCCTCTGGGCCAGGTGGCTGCAGAGCTGCCCACGCCTCCGGGGGACGCTGCCAAGGGCCACCATGGAGACCCCTGCCCCGAAGCCCCGGGAGACAGGTACAATTGGTTTTCAGTCAGTGGGTCTGGGTTTGCAGTTGAGACGCTCAGAGAGGTCAGGCTAGTTGCCCGCAGCACCAGCACAGCCAGGCTTCCTGCCTCTTTACCGTGCACAACCATTTGATCCCACTGTCTCCAACATGTTGATGAGAGGAAGGGAATGGCATTGTTTTTCCTTTTTAGTTGGAGTGTCTGACACTGAGTGGCAGAATTAACCCCTGATGCTGTACCAGATTGTGCCAGATATTGGGGCTGGCTCTCCACCCCATCTGCGGGGGCGGCTCCTGACTCCCCTGGTTCTCCCGGGTTCCAGGGGTGCAGTGATTTTTTAGCTCAGTCAGTGCACCTGGGGGCTATGGCTGAACAGCTCCCCCATTACTCATTTTTCCTTCCCAGCTCTGTCCTCCCAGGACCCTGCTTTTCCTCTCAAAGAGAATCCAGAGGCTCAATGGGGTCAGGGTCTCCCGGAAGCCAGGTCTGAGGTGAGTGGCTGTCTTTTCTTCTTTCTGAGCATCTGTTTGTTTGTTTTTTTATGAAGAGGGTTGGCAACTTCCTTCCCGTGCCCAGGATCTTCAGTCATCCAAGGACGCCCCATCTGGGGGCCTGCTCTCCCGTCCTCAGAAAGCTCTGGGTGTGCGATCAGCTCCAGGTGGTGCCCCAGGGGTGCCCTCAAGATGAGTGTCCCCTCCAGCCCAATTCATTCCAACCGGTTGTTCAGTTGCCCAGGACCTGTATGCCTACACTGTGCCAGGAGCTCTGAAGAGTGGTCTTAGTGGATCTCCAGCAAGTAGGTCACATGTGATCACTTTGCTCATCTCCACATGAAGACCCAGGTGATGTTGGTGGGGGTTAGTCCTTGTTTGGGGCAGTTTTCTGGCATGGAATCTGGTATGGAACAGCTAAAGGAAGGGCTGTGTTGCAGTGCTGGGGTAAGAGTGATGGTAGGGGGTACGTCCCTGTGCGCTTTTCCTCTGTACTGGGTCCCTGACATGGGTCCTTCATGTAAAACCTGGAGTTTTAGAGGATCTGGGGGCTCAGTAAGGAATTGGCCCTGGGGCCACTTCTGCAGCTAAGCAGGGCCCAAATCCCTCCTTTTACAGACTTGGGGTTTTGTTTACCACCTAAACTATCCATACTCATCATAATCTTTAGAAGGATATGGTTTTAAGGAGATTGTGGGGTAGTGAATAGGTCTGGAGGATTGACTTTTTTAGGTTTTTGTGATTCTGTTAATCTCCCACTTGAAAGAGATGAAGTCTGATTACAGACAGATAGAAATAGCTGTTAAACACATATTGTGAGATGTACCCAGCTTCTGTAATGAGTTAGAATGCTCTATAATTCTGTAAAACACTCAAGAGACATGACAAGCAAATGCAATACATGACCCTTGATGCATCACAGATCCAAAAATTCCATCAAAGGCAGTTTGGGACAATTGAAGAAATATGAAAATGGATTGTATCTTAGGTCATATGGTATCAATATTAAATTTATTGGTTGTGATGATGGCTCTGTGATTGTGTGGAGACTGTTGGGGGTGACAGCCTGGAGGTTCTGGAGGGGGTGGGGAACCCCAAACAGCAGAAGAGCCTAGGATTTGAGAGCAGGAGTACAAGTGGAGTCATTTGGGGCATTTGTGACACTTGGAACTAAAGTGACCAAGTGGGTGAAGGGGCTATCCTGCAGTCAGTGACCAGCATTGGAGGGGGTGGGATGGCCCAGGACTCAGGCCTGGAGGAGGGCAGGGGAGCAGGAGTTCCAGGGAGAAGGAATGAAGGGCAGGCAGGAGGGACATGGAATGGTTCCTTTGTCCTCTTAGGCACAGAACTTGCTGATGAGTGCAGGGTTTCCTTCCTTAGGGTGTAATCATGGCTTTCTGCCTAAGGTCAGGTCCTTGTGCAGTGGTGAGCTTTGAACAGGGTTTCTGGGGTTTTTGTGCTATTCTTTCACTTTCTCTAAGTTTGACATTCTTGACCCTGGTAAGCATAGCATCTTACCCAGCACTTACCACCGCGGCTTTCTGTCCATCACGGCATGTGCACATGGGCTGCCCAGTTAGTCGGGCCTTCAGGTTCAGAAGGCCAGGTCTAAATGGTGATTCCTGGTCCATCTGTGGTGTGCACCTGGTGCGGTAAAACAGATGGCATCTACGCTTGGGAGAAGGTCACTGAGGCTAACCCTTAACTCCCTCGGAAGCATGAATGCAATCGGAATCGCTCCCATCCTGGATGACTGAGAACGTGCATGTCATCCCAGGAATCGGTGACTTTCAAGGATGTGGCCATAGACTTCACCCAGGAGGAGTGGGGCCAGCTGGACTCTCCTCAGAGGGCCCTATACCGGGACGTGATGCTGGAGAACTACCAGAACCTTCTTGCCCTGGGTAAGATGGTTCCCCGAGGCTTGGAGTCTGCGGTCTGGGCATTCTGCCACGCCGTAGGTATTACTGAGTCTGCCTTCAGCGTCAGCCCTGGTGCTGGGCTCAGCAGGGTATGGAGGTGTGGTCTCTGTGCCCAGGCCCTTGTGGCAGAGCTCTGCGGTGCCACTGGCATCCTTGCCTGGAGGTGTGACTGGACACAAGGCGAGCCAGAATGGGAGGGAGGGGGTGGATGGGGTCCTGGAAGCCCAGCCTGCCCTGGAGCTTTCCAAGGGAGACCGTGGTGGGGGTGGGGTCCAAATCCATGGATACCTCAGAATGCATGCCTTAATTTGGGCTCTGATTCTGAGACCCTCATCCTTGGGAATAGCACATACCTCTCAGTGCCAGCTCATGCTGTTCTGGGGACTGTCCTGTTCTATTGGCTGGTTCTGGAATGCCACAGCACACAGAGCCATGCCGCTTTGTTCCCACAAGCAGGGCCTCCTGTCTGTAAGCCAGATGTGATCTCCCATCTGGAACGAGGTGAAGAACCATGGCAGGTGCCCAGAGGAGTCCCTGGAATGGCTCATCCAGGTGAGAGGGGGACGCAGTGGAAGGATGTGCGACCCCGGCTCCCAACACCCCTCCCACCACCCTGTGTGGCCCTCCCATCACAGCTGGTTTCCTTCCGCAGCCCACTGCCCTAGCTCCATCTGCGCCTGCTCAGTGCCCCTTCTAGAACCTTCCCTCTTCCCTTCCTTCAACACACACATTGAGCTCTGGCTGTGGGCCAGAAACTGTGCTGGGAATACAGCAGGAAAATGGGCAAAGACATCTGCCTTCTGTTGGCAGGAGACAGAAGTAATTTCTACATGTATAGAAATTATTTCTGTATTTATTTAACTAGAGGCAACCGTCAGATGGCAACAAGAAAAATTAATCAGGACGGGGTGGGACTATGTGGAACTGAGGTCAGGGCTTTGCTCATTGAGAAAAGAGCAGAGTCAGCCCGGGGGTGGGGAGAGACAGAGAGACAATTCAGAGAGGCGGCTCCAAGGAAGACGTCCCTTCTGGGATGTGAAGCTGGCGGAGGCTTATTTAGCTTTTAAATATGTCTTTACTGATTTGAGAGAGGAAGCGAGAGGGGGAGAGAGAGAAACATCAATGATGAGAGAATCATTGATCAGCTGCCCCCTGCACGCCCCTTACTGGGGATCGACCCCACAACCCGGGGCATGTGCTCTGACTGGGAATCTAACCTCGATCTTCTGGATTATAGATTAACCACTGAGCCACGCCAGACAGGCTTACTTAGCTTTTAAAGAGATGTGTGTACATCTCAGGGACAGAGAATGCACCTACCGGTTCAAGTGTTCTAAAGGAAATGCTAAAGAGAGGTGGAGTGGGGAGTTTTTTCCCCCTCGGAACAAGGGACATTTTAATTTTTTTCTTTTCTTTTTTTATAGAGTATGAAGTAAATTAGTCTCTTTTTAAAAATTTATTTATTAGCTTGAGAGAGAGAGAAACATTGATTTGTTGTTCCACTTATTTATGCATTCATGGGTTGCTTCTTGTATGTGTTCTCACCAGAGATCAAACCAGAGACAACACTCTAACCAACCTGGCCTGGGCGGGACATTTTATAAATTTCTTTTTTTTCAATCCTCACCCAAGGATATTTTTTCCATTGCTTTTTCAGAGAAAGTAGAAGGGAGTGAGAGAGAGACAGTGATATGAGAGACACACATCGACTGGTTGCCTCCCCCATGCCCCTCGACTGGGCCGGGGATGGAGCCTGCAGCTGAGGCACATCCCCTCGGCTGGAATCCAACCTGGGGCCCTTCCGTCCATGGGCTGGTGCTCTAACCGCTGAGCCAAACCAGCTAGGGCAGGGGGCAGGGCATTTTAAATGTAATTATTATTTTTGGACTTGTATTTATCCCGGCCAGCACCGGCCCAGTTCTGACACGCCGCAGTCTCTCAGTAGTTGCTTCCTAAGTGAATGGGATCCATGAGCCCTTGGCCCCCTAGCTCTTTTCGGAATTCCCTTCAGGGGCTCCTTGCCCTGTTTCTTTCTCCTCTTGCCTTCTTGCAGCTTGTTTGCCTGTCTCACCCTGCATGCACCCCTCTCCATCTCTGCTTTCGAGCTCCCTCGCTCTGTTAGTCTCGGCTCTCTTTTCTTTGCTTACCTGCACCTCTGGGTCGGATCTCAAGTCTGAATCCCAGTGCCACGCCTCCGCCTGCTCACAGAAGATTGTATTTCCGCTTCTTCCAGAATGGGAGCCCAGGCCTGAGATGAAGGAGGATTTGTGTCAGCAGCAGGGCGTCTACAAAGAAGAGCCATCACAGGAGTTGATTGTGGAGGGGCTGGCGAGGTCTGGTTTCCACAGCCCCGGTCCAGGCAATGGGTGGGCCTGGGAGGGCCCAGTGGCTGCTCTGTCGAGAGGTGAGGCTGTGCTCTGGAGGTGCTCGCCCACTGGCTGTGGGGAGGTTTCCACAGAGGAGCACTGGCAGGAACATGAGGCGTCTGAGGAGGCTTTGCCCCTCAGGTGCACCCTCTCTGCCCAGCAGAGCAAAGGAACTGTCATTTCTACAGAGGGAGAGTCCCCTCACGGACACACTGAGAATTTCCAGTCCAGGGAGGCTGTAACCCAGCCCCAGAGAATGTGCGCAGGGAGAAACAATTACAAGTCCAGTGAACACGGAAAACCTCCACCCGCGAACAGGCGTCAGGATGCTGGTGCCGGGGAGGGTCTCTTCGTGTGTGGCCAGTGTGGGAAAGCCTTCCACCAGAGCTCGTCCCTCACCCTGCACCAGCGATGGCACGCACGGGAGAAGGCCTACAGGTGTAACGAGTGTGGCAAGGCCTTCACCTGGAGGACCAACCTCATCGAGCACCAGAGAATCCACACCGGGGAGAAGCCCTTCCTCTGTGGCGAGTGTGGGAAAGCCTTCAGCTGCCACTCTTCACTGAATGTGCACCACAGGATCCACACCGGCGAGAGGCCCTACAAGTGCAATGCCTGCGAGAAGGCCTTCAGCTGCAGCTCGCTGCTGAACATGCACCTCCGGGTCCACACCGGGGAGAAGCCCTACAAATGCAGCGAGTGTGGGAAGGCCTTCAACCAGAGGACGCACCTGACACGGCACCACAGAATCCACACGGGAGAGAAGCCGTACAAGTGTGACGAGTGCGGGAAGGCCTTCACTTGCCACTCGTCCCTGACCGTGCACGAGAAAATCCACAACGGAGACAAGCCATTTAAATGCGGCGACTGTGCGAAGGCCTTCAATAACCGCTCACGCCTCACTCTGCACCAGAGGATTCACACGGGAGAGAAGCCCTTCAAGTGCGGCGATTGCGGAAAGGGCTTCAGCTGCCACTCCTACCTGGTCGTGCACCAGCGGATCCACAGCGGCGAGAAGCCCTTCAAGTGCAACGAGTGTGGGAAAGCCTTCAACTCCCACTCCTACCTCATTGTGCACCAGAGGGTCCACACAGGGGAGAAGCCGTTTGACTGCAGTCGGTGCTGGAAGGCCTTCAGCTGCCACTCTTCCCTCATCGTGCATCAGCGGATCCACACTGGAGAGAAGCCCTATAAATGCAGCCAGTGTGGCAAAGCGTTCAGCCAGAACCACTGTCTCATTAAACATCAGAAAATCCACTCCAGGGAGAAATCCTTTAAATGTAACGAATGTGGCGAAATGTTCAACTGGAGCGCCCACCTCACTGAGCACCAGAGAATACACAGTGAAGAAAAGCCCTTTGCCATCCAGTTCAACAAGCATTTGCTGAGCACGTACTATGTTCCCAGCAGCCTGCTGGATGCGAGTGTGAGCAGTGTGGACCCCATAAACTCCCTGGATATGGCAAAGCTCCTGTGTGTGGTTCAGCCCTCAGCCAGCAGGAACTTCCCTCTGGGCAGCAAACCTGGAAATTAACGTGGTGTGTTTGTCATCTGGCTTCTTCCCCAGGGTGAAGTGGGAAAGCACAGTGGCGTGTAGGTGCGCCCTCTTATTAGTGGTCCTCCCCTCCCCGGGAAGGGATACACTGTAGGAGAGTAGAGTTGAGGGCCATTTGAGGATATCCCATGGTCCTGTTTCCTTTGATGAGTTTGGAAGTCACTGACCAGGGGGATAGATCTCTCCTGCAGATAAAAAGGTATGTCAGTCATTGTGTTCTCAGGCTCCTGGCATAATTCCCATCAAGAATTTCATCTGTGAACTGTTACGTTTAGCATAATATGAATTTTTTTAAAAACCAGAACTATGAACAGTTTTACCTCCAAGCAAACACTATTATATTCCTGGAGGGGAAAATAATCTTGGATGGTGGGAGTTTGGGAAAATGTGGATTTCCTGGACTCACCTCACTTAAGTGGCTCTACTGCAGAGTCATTTGTTAGAGGCGGCACAGACGTCACAGAAGCACAGACCAGCATCACAGTAGCCAGGTCCTGACATTCTAGCCTCACGCCTGGCCACCTGGTCCGTGGTGGAAGACTGCGAGCACACAGGCGGTGCCCAGTGCCTCCTGGGAAGATGGGTGCAGTGTTGGGATAGACGTGTCTGCGAGCGCACCTTCACCTCAAGCTGGCGCTGCCTGCAGGGCCTCCCCACCCACCGTGTAGTTCAGCTCATCAGTGCAAGCCCGAGGGAGAAGCCCCACCACCGAGACCGTCCCCAGGCTCCCTGCAGGAACAGGAGGACCGCATTCATCTGGAATTAATGTTATTTCTACTCAGTTCTAAGCAAGTACAAGATGCCTTCTCAGTGATAATACTTTACATTTGTATAGAGTGCTATAGTTTATGAAATGCTTTTTCGTATACTTTTTAAATTATGGAGACAAAATAACCACATTTCAGAAAATGTGGAATAAAGGAGAGAAAACACCCATAATTCTTAATAAAACTGCATTTTGCACTTTGATACATTACTTCTGCTTTTTTTCATAATGCATTTTTACATCACTTTAAACACAGTAGATATCATTTTAATCTTTCTTCCCCACTTACCTGCAGAGAACTTTTTCCCAAGTGACTGCACTGTTTTTGGAGTCATAACTCTAGTTGGAAGCATATTCTCTTAGATATTCTTTTGTTGGATGTTAAGGTTATTTCCAGGTTTTTCACTATTATAAATCATTCTTCATGGACATCTTTTGCATTATACTTCTTTAGCATTTTCTTAGAGTAGGTTTCTAGAAGTGAAAACTTTGAGATAAAGGAAATGAATAGCTTAAGGAATCCTCTCAGTATGTTTTCGGTTGTGTGTTTGCAAAGTAATACTGTTCCGTTATGAAGAAACCGATCAGCAGCGCTGTCACGTAGGAACACCCCTTGCACCCCCGTCTCCTGGACGCAGGCACTGTTCAGAGTGGATGTCCGGATGGTCTTGGTTCAGGACATGGTGACAACACAGCAGTCAACCTGGGTACCTGCTGTTCCATTGCTTTCTTTCCGAGTGTCTGTGAGTTGGCCTGGCATTCATGCAGTCCCCAGGGCCACATCATGGCAGTCACGGGCCCTTTCTCCGTGACAAATAGGAAAAGTTCTATTTCACAACTACATTGGGAAAAGACATATATTCTAGGCTTCATTCATTATTGTCATCCTAATTTTCCTTTTTACTTTAAAAGAAAATCAAACCATCTTTATGGGTCGTGAAGCCCATGTCTACTCTGTGCCCTGCAGTGCTGTTGATGGGCTCAGCTGAGTGGCACTGTTGCTTTACTTCGCTACTTTGATAACTAATGAGACTGAATATTGAACACATTTTTATTAGTCTTTCTTCCTGAAAATTACTTGATTCTACCCTTTGGCCTTCTTCCTATTGGAATCTTGGTGTTTTTCTTTTATTTGCATATAAACTTTCTTTTCTGATTATATGAATAATACAGATGTATTGAAGAAATCTGGGGGGGGGGGAATCAGAAAGTTCTAAGAATAAAAATGGCCTCAGTGTTAGTTCATGGGTCCGTTACCTGGAGATGCGTTTCCTTCCAGTTTGTTTTTGTGCACATGTGAACATGTGCTTTTTCTTTAAAAACAAACTTGATCCATACTTAGCATGTCCCTGTTATCCTTTCCATTTAACATTTTGTGATGCACATTTCCATACTATAAAATATTTTCAAAAACATTGATAGCTTCATCATTTTCTGTCTTATAGTTGTATCATGATTTATCTGTTCCTTTATTGTTGAACATCAAGATTATCTGTACCTGTATGCCCATCTTTGAATATTTCCTCAGAATAAGTTCTTAGAAGTGGAGTTAGGAGCGGAGATCACTAACTTTGCAAAGCCGTTGGTTCCAGGGTGGATCCAGCGTCTGCGACAGTCGCAGTTTATACTCTCACAAGGGTCCTGAGAGGGCCAGCTTCTCCACACCTTTGCCAACACTTGGCATTATCTTCTCACTTTAAAAAATACATATATGTCTTTATTGATTTCAGAGAGAGGAAGGGAGAGGGAGAGAGAGAAACATCAACGATGAGTCATTGATCGGCTGCCTCCTGCACGCCCCCTGCTGGGGATCGAGCCCGCAACCCGGGCATGTACCCTGACCAGGAATCGAACCGTGATCTCCTGGATCCTAGGTCCATGCTCAACCGCTGAGCCATGTGGGCCAGGCTATATTTAACTCTTAAATCCTCCATCTATTTGGGGTGTAAAATTCAAGGTCCCTGCATCGTCCTTGAGTTGCATTCCTCACTGTTTATACAGCTGTCTTCCCTATTGTCGTAGCTCCATATTCACTTCAACATATGGTGAAACCAGGCCCACATTTTCTGTAGTTTTAAAAAAATTCTTGTTGTTTTATCTGTTCTTCCAGGTGGACCAGGAATCATTTTTCCAGAACTTAACTTCTTCATTCCCCTGCATATCTCATAGGGATTTTTATTAGTTTGTGAAAAATTAAGTTCCATGTTATATTAAATCTTCGCATCCAAGAATGTGGTAGATAACTGTTCATTCAAACCTACCTCTAATCATCAGGAAACTTTTATAGTTTTTTTCATAAATGTTCTTACATTTATTCTTTAGTTCATTCTGATTTCGTGGGTTTTGTAAATTGGATTTTTCTGTTATAAGATATATAGGACCACTGTGGATTGTATATATATCTTCTTGTGATTTGTTTTATACCTATCAACTATACTGAGTTATTCTAAGGTCTCTCACAGCTTCTTAGTTTATTGGGTTTTATAGGTAAACAGTCATATCAGTTGGAAATAAAAAGCTTGCCTCTCCTTTCCATATAGATAGCCTTTTATTTAATTTCTTTTTAAAACCCACATTGGGCTCTGGCTCGGTAGCTCAGTAGGTTAGAGTGTCATCCTGATACACCAAGGTTGCAGGTTCGATCCCCGGTCAGGGCACATACAGGAATCAGCCAAAAATGCATAAGTAAATGGCACAACAAATGGTGTTTCTTTGTCTCTCTCTTTAAAATCATTTTTTAAAATAAAACCTTTAAGAAAAAACCCCACTCATATTGGCCAGCACTTCAGAGCATCACTCAGTGTTGTTGGCAGTGGTCATCTGTGGCAGATGCGTGTCCATCTCAGAACACTTCGGCCTCTAAGACTCAGTTGTAGCAGAGGTGGGCATGCGGCTCAGTTCTGACCCATGAAGCTCAAGTGCAGACCTGCCAGAGATTTTTAAAAAGTCTTTGCTTTCCTAATAGGAATGTTGTTCCTTCCTCCCTCCCTTCTTCCCGGCTGGAACTCGGATGCAGTCCCCAGGGGTGTCATAGCCATCTTGCAACCATGAGACAATTGGGAACAAAAGCCACACACAGTGGAATGGAAAAATATTAGGACCCTAGGCCTTGGATGAAATTTTTGAGCAGCTGTTTCAGCCACCGACATTCGACTCCCTGAGCTCTTGCTCTGTAAGAAAACAAACAGCTTCAGTCCATTTGTCACTCCTCACAGTTGTTTCGCTCCTCACTGGTACAGCATCGGGCCTTTCTTCTGACTTGAAGGGAGACGGCTAGTATTCCACTCTTAGGAAAATACCAGCCCTTGGCCATGACTGCTTGTCTATCACATTAATGAATTATCTGTATAGGCCTAGTTTGCTAAGACTTTTTAAAAATTTATTAAGATTTTTTTAGAGAGAAAGGAAGGGAGAGGGAGAGAGGCATCATTATGAGAGCGGAACATCAATCAGCTGCCTCCTGCACGCCCCCGGCTGGGGTAAAGCCGAAAACCCTGGGCATGGGCCCTGACTGGAGATCGAACCAGCCCCGGTGCCCGGGATGCTGCCCAACTAACTGAGCCGCACCAGCCAGGGCTTACTTACTGATTTTAGAGAGAGGAAGAGGGGGAGGGAGAGAGAAATATCTATTTGTTGTTCCACTTACTTATGCATTCGTTGGTTGATTCTTATATATGCCCTGACCAGGGATCGAACCCGCAACCTTGGCATATCAGGATGATGCTCTAACCAACTGAGCTACCCGGCCAGGGCTGCTAAGACTTTGAAAAATCAGGATTCGATGCTGAATTTGACCAAACTTTCTTGGCATACCTCAGAAATGATTATATGGGTTTCCTTCCTTGTGGAGATACAGTTGGATTTATAAAGAGATTTTCTAACCTATCATCTTTGTATTATTGGAATAAACCCCATTTAGCAATGGTGCATTGTTTACTCGTGTGGACTGTCTTTCCTAGAGCTTGGGGTGCAAAAAGCAGAACTGCCCAACAGTGAACCCAAGATTTCACTCTGGCTTGGCCTGAAAATAAATCACCTGTGACTGTACCCAGGCGGAAGGGTGAAGCCAACTCCTTAGACGTGGGGCTTCATCAATAGGATTGTCCTCCTGCTTACTCAAAAAATAAAATAAATGAGGTGGGAGGCCTCCCCCAGAACATGGCATGGTGGCCGGGAGGATCCCCTTATATGGGGCACCCGCGAGGAAATGCACTAGATGCTGTTGCTTTCTAGATGATGGGTTAGGACTGACTTCATCTCTGAATCATGGAAACGACAGATACTTACTGCTCTTGTAATCAGTACAATAAGCAATTTCCACTTTGACCAGTAACATACAGGGCCTGTCACTCTTCCTCTCTTCCTATGATACTTGCTCCCGAACGAGTTTTTCCTGTCTGAAAGGTTCAGGTTGGTGGTGCGTGGGCAGGCTAGATACCATCTCAGATGGTGAATAAAGGAAAATTGAATTTATTTAAGGAAAGGGAATGGGGGGAATACTAAAGGGAAGGGCTACACAGCACTGAATCCATGATGGCAGCAAAAGTATACTTGGGACAGTGAGACCAGGAAGAGCACAGATGCAGCAACAGGAGAGCCGAGGCCAGGCTGCTTTGGCTCGCTAGGAACTCGGAGAGAGGAGGGGGCCTCAGGGGGCGAGCCCAGGACTGGCTGCTGCTGCCCACTGCTCCCCTGGTTGCAAGACTTGTGGGGTCCCCTCGGAGGGAAGAAGGGGGGAGGAGATGGCTCTGGGTCTTGCCTGAGCATGTTTCTCTCTCTTTTTTTAAAAATATATTTTTATTGATTTCAGAGAGAGAGGAAGGGAGAGGGAGAGAGAGAGAGAAAAACATCAATGATGAGAGAGTCATTGATTGGCTGCCTCCTGCTTGTCCCCTACTGGGGACCGAGCCCATAGCCCTGGGCATGTGCCCCGACCAGGAATCAAACCTTGATCTCCTGGATCCTAGGTCGACGCTCAACTGCTGAGCCACACCAGCTGAGCATATTTAGCTCTTTCTTGCAGGTGGAGATCTTAGGGGAGGTCTCAGGGGAGGGTCTCAATAGGATATTCATGAGCTCTCCAGGTGCGCTCTTTCAGGATCATAGTCTCTACTGATGGGGGGGGTCGGTGCCGGGCAGGGGGTCATTAGTCAGTGGAGCTGGTCCTGAGGCAGCCATGGTGCCGCTTGTCTAGTTTTGCTGCTTTTCTGGGCCTGCAGCTGAAACAAAACTGAGACCTAAATGTTATCTTTAGGGAAGAAATGTGTAGGGGGTCTAAACTGCTAGCATGACCAGCAATATGTGGGGGGAGGAAAGGTTACCCTGGGGACAAAGTTCTTGTTTTTCCAGTTTTTTTGTCTGTTTGTTGTTTTTTAATCCTCACTGGAGGATATTTTTTCCATTGCTTTTCAGAGAGAGAGAGCAACATCCATGTGAGAGAGACACATCGATTGGCTGCCTCCCACGCATGTCCAGGGCGGGGGATGAGCCTGCAACCAGGGTAGGCGCCCTTGGCCGGAATCAAACCCAGGACGCTTCAGTCCATGGGCTGATGCTCTAACCACTGAGCCAAACTGGCCAGGGCTGTGTTCCCAGTTTTGCCCCTTGCTAGGCATCAGGGGCTTCCTGCCCTGGTGAGTTTCTGCACCTGGGTTTCTGTACATGGCCCATCTAACGCTTCCTTTAGCATGTTTATCTGCAGCAGCACGGCAGAGGACCCATAGTCACCACTGGTCTGGCTTGTAGTGATCCCCATCACCTTATAGTGCATCAGGGTCCCCAAACCACCTCAGGCTTGATGATTCACTAGGACTCACGGGACTCAGAAACAGGTACAGTCTATTACCCTGAAAGGATACAGATTCAAATCTGCACAGGCCTCAGGCACAAAAACGTTCTTGCCGGTAGAACAATCCAGAAGCTCAAAGGTGACTTAAAAGCAGGCCTGCCTTAGGAATGTGTGGGGTTTGAGCAACCCAGTCCTGCTGAGTCATTTCCTGCCCATGTGCCCTCTGCCCTTGAGGAGGGCCCAGTGGAAAACATTTAGGGCCATTTTTTTCTAAGTATTGGTGCCACCAGACACCTTGCACATTTTTACTTATGCTGAGAATTAGAATCTTGAAATAGCACAGGCTTGGGGGGCAGCAGCAACTGCAAAGGCCTTAGGCCTCGGAGGGGCCCAATGAGCCATCTCTTCTTAAGTATGGACCTGAGCATGTTACCTGGCTGCTGGTGGTCTTCACACCACACAGCCACCACCCAATGGTCCTGTGTTGCACAGGGTATCAGCTTTCCCCTGAGGGCCCTATAGAATGGAGATCACTCCCGGTTGAGACACACAACCAGCACTCACAGACTGAGACCTTCCCCTGAAGCATTATGCTGATCAGGGAGGCCCCAATCAAGTGACTCAGCTGGTAAATTCATAACAGGCTCAGGAGGGACCAGAGGGTGGAACACAGCTCAGTGCGACAGGCAAGCTCATCCAGGAAGCGGGGGACCAATTCACTCACCACAAGCCGAGGCTCCTACTCCGTGAGCAAGAGCAAGAAAAGAAAGATCTCAGAAGACGGCAGTCCCAGCCTGGACCACCCCAAGTGTTTGGCAATTGTTTTGTGGTCACCCATGAAAATGCGATGGACTCGGTTCTGATGACATTCCACGCAACAAGAATATCTGAAAGAAGCTTGTTAATCACACAAGGGACTCAGTGAGAAGAGCAGGTGGACAAAAGCGGCTCCTGTCAGGCCTTCATACTGGCCTGGGGTGGGATTAGGACACATTCTCAGATGAGGGCTGGGGTCCCAGGTTTGAAGTTCCACAGGTGCAATGGGAGTGCCTTGTGAGGCAGAAGGAAAGTAGGACTTGACCACTCTCAGTGATCAAACATCAAAAACAAAATCTGACATTATTTCAATTCACCCCTTATTGGGACATTGTGACTTGTTTTTTTTTACTCTTCACCTGCGGATATTTTTTCCCACTGCTTTTCAGAGAGAGTGGAAGGAAGAGAGAGAGAGGGAGAGGGAGAGAGAGAAACATCAATGTGAGAGAGACTCATTGATTGGCTGCTTCGCAAGCCCTGAGCGGGGCCGGGGATTGAACCTGCAACCGAGGTATACACCCTTGGGTGGGATCAAACCCGGGGCCCTTCAGTCTGCGGGCCAACACTCTAACCACTGAGCCAAACCAGCTAGGGCACGTTGTGATTTTTTTAAATTATGTATTGACAACAGGAGAGCCTGTCTCAGCTGGGCTGCCGTCCATGCTGATTCGGGCTTTCGCTGTGCTGCCACAGCTAACCACTAGATGGCACCATTGTCCCACTCCTACCTGGGGGGCAAACTGCTCCGCGGCGTAGAAGGCAGCTCTGCAGACTCTTCTAAATACACCAGGGAGCCCGCCCCAGAAGGCAGCACATGACTCAGAATGCCCACTGTTAGGACTGGTCATCCATGCTCACACCTCATCTCTCAAAACGCATGTCAGACCATTAATAAAAAGCCACTGGAAGTAACCAAGGTGTCCAGGAGGTGAGTGGATAGTGAACTGTGGTACATCGCGACAACGGAATGTTACTCAGTGCTAAAAAGAAATGAGCTACGAGCTACCGCCCTGCCCGCGTGGCTCAGCAGCTGAGCATCGACCTAGGATCCAGGTGATGGCAGTTCTATCCCGGTCAGGGCACACGCCCGGGTTTTGGGCTCGATCCCCAATAGGGGGCGTGCAGGAAACAGCCCATTGATGACCCTCTCATCATTGATGTTTCTCACTCTCTCCTCCTCTCCCTTCCTCTCTCTGAAATCAATAAAGACATATTAAAAAAAGAAAAAAGAAATGAGCTCTCAAGCCATGAAAAGACATGGAAGAAGCCTAAGTGCGTATTACTAAGTGAATTAAGCCAATCTGAAAAACCTACATATTGTATGATTCCAACTATATGACATTCTGAAAAATGCAAAACTATGGGGACAGTAAAAAGATCAGTGGTTGCCAGGGGTTAGTGGGAAAGGAGGGATGAATATTCAGCAGAGAGGATTTTCAGGGCAGTGAAACTGGTCTGTACGATACTATAATGGTGGACACATTTCATTACACACTTGTCCAAACCCACAGAATGTACAACGCCAAGAGTGCACCCTAAGGTAAACTATGGATTTTGGGTGATTATCATGTGTCACTGTGGGTTCATCGATTATAACAAATGTCCCACTTACCGGGGGATGTTGATAGTGGGGGAAGCTGTGATGGGAGGCAGGGAGTATATGGGGCCCCTCTGTACTTTCTGTTCAATTTTGCTATGAACCAAAAACTGTTCTAAAAAAATGAAATCTATTTTTTTTAAAATAAAGTAAATGAAGGTGAAAAGGAGAACACTTTCAAAAAAAATTGACAGAGAAAATATGAACTTTCATTATGGTATAATGAAAACTGAAGGGCTAAAGTTTGTTCTCTGTCGTCCTATTAAACTGTATTCTGCCACTTAGCTTTGACCTTGGCCTTGGAAGGCCAAAAAGCTGAGCATCTGATTTTACATAATTTCAGGCATCCTTGAACTCCTGACTAAAAGTTCTATAATTGCAAGAAATTACTGTTAAATCGAATCCGTTGAGCCCTACCAATAATACTCTCAGGCATATCAATTGACATTTTCGTTAATATCTGACTACTCACTTTCACAAATAGGTTGAACATTTAACATTTAATTTGAAGTGGGAAAAACAAGCCACTGGAATGTCTCACATGAGGATGTATACAACAGGCACCGTTGGGAAGATCAAATCCCCTACAGTGACCTTCTCTATTGCCCCCGTGCCCCTCGCTGTCACTCCACGACTACAGACTACATTTCCATGACTCCTGGACCCGGGACTGCCTCCAGGTCCAGTAGTCAGCCCAAGGTCATTACAGACCGAATGTGGCTACTGACCTCCCTCTAACCAACTTCTTTTTGTTGTTGTAGTTGTGTTAAACTACACGTAGCAGAAAATTTACCATCTTAGCCATTTTAAGTGTGCAGTTCAGTGGTAGTAAATGCGTTCATGCTCCTGTGCAGCCATCACAACATCTATCCCCATAACGTCTTTCACTTTGTAAAACTGAAAGGACTGCGGCCCGTCCTCCCCTCCCCCCAGCCCCTGGCAACCACCATCCTACTTTCTGTCTCTATGATTTTGACTACTTTCAGTATCTCATATAAGTGGGATCATACAATATCCATTTGTAACGTAATTGTTTTATTTAGCATAATATCCTCAAGGTTCATCCATGTTGTAGCATGTGTCAGAATTTTCTTTTTTTTTTTTTTTTCAGTTTTTTATTGATTTCCTTAGAGAAAGAGGAAGGGAGAGGGAGGGAGAGAAACACCTCTCTAAGAGAGACACATCAATTGGTTGCCTCCCATACGCACCCTGACCGGGGACCGAACCCACAACCTGGGCATGTGCCCTGACTGGGAATGAAACTGGCAACACTTTGGTGCACAGGACAACATCCGAGCAACTAAGCCACACACTGGCCAGGGCGGAATTTCCTTCCTTTTTAAGGCTGCATAATATTCCATTGTATGGATGTACTACATTCTGGTTAAGGGACGCTGGGTTGCTTCCACATATTAGCTATTGTAGAACTAACCAACTTCTTGACTAAACCGGGTGACCTCAGCCCTGCACCTGGATCTCACCAGAAGATGGACTGTCCCTGATGATGGTCCCAGGTGCGATCATCCCCGGTCCACGCCCCACTGCACCCCATCAGATGTCACCTCCACCTAGACTTTCTCTTCCTCTCCCACTCACCCTCCTCTTCCTCCTCGTGGGCCCCACGCTCACCTGTCTTTTAAGCCTGGCTCTCAGCTTCGCAGACCTCCGCTCTCCTAACCCCAACCCTTATACCACTGCCCTCCCAGGAGCTTCACCAAAGTGAACCAACCGTCGGACAAGTCACAAGCACCCACTCGCTTACCTGTTCATATTACAGCCCCTCTGACAGCTCTTAGGGAAACTTTCTAACAGCACAACTCTTTTCACTCCCTGGCCAAGTCTCCAAATCATCTTTTTCCCAGCAGATATAAACTCTTAACAGACTCAAGTTCAAAACAGACAAACAAACAAACAAGACTAACAGATACACGACCAATCAGTCAGATCACGAAACCGAGAAAGCCTGGTACCAAAAATCAACAAGTCCTCAGAAAAGAATGAAAATCCTATTCTAACCGTGTAATGATGAACGAGAGCCCGGAGCGCAGGACCAGAGTGGGGCCGCCTGGGGGGCCCAGGCCCACAGTCAGGAGTCGCACAGGAGGCCTGCCAGGGGCCCACTACCTAGAGGGAATGAATGGGGACCCAGAGGCAACATTCAGTCCATGCCAAGTGGGGGCCCCAGAACCATGGGGGAAACAAGGCAGACATTTAGGGAGGTGATTTTATTCAGACTACAGCAACAGGAAGAAAGTTCACTAACTAGGAATGTCTGCAAGGAAAGGAAGGGCTTGGGTTTCTCTAGAGACAGGTAAACAAGGGCGTCCTACGGAAGAGCGGGGGCCAGGTGGCCGTCAGCCCAGCGGGGTCTCAGCCCAGAGCGTGCAGGGTCACTCAACCATCACCGCTTCTCCTGAGCACGGGCTCAGGGAAATCTCAGTACCGTCAGCTTCTGAGTGCTCGGTGGGTTGCGTGTGTGCTTCCACCGTGGGTGTCTGTCTTGCTGCTCTGCATGTCTGGAGGTGCGCCTGCGCATGTGCAGGGCACGCGTAGAACTCCTCTGTGTTTCTAGTGGAGTGTGCGGTGTGTGTGCGTGTGCGTGTCAGGGTGAGGGCCTGTCTCGGCATTTAGCTGGGTCTGGTGGGCTATGCGTGGCTGTTGCAGGCGGGCTATCTGTTCCTGTTTCTGTTTGTCCTGGGATGTGTGTGCTTCTTTGTGTGTCTGTCTTTGTGTTTCTTCTCTTCTGTGCATCCATCATCTGGGCTGTGTGTGTCTTGTGGGATGAGAATGCCTCCTCCTCCTGTGGGCCGGCTGTACATGTGTGTTCACTGCAGCGCACATCTCTCCTGGTGTTCGGTCCTTTTGGTGCGTGTGTGCAGAGTTGCAGGATGTGTTGGTGGGTGTTTCTGTGTGTGGTGGATTGTGTGTTTGTGGCAGAGAGGGAGTGTTTCTTTGGGTCTGGTTGTGTGTGTGGGTATATGTTGTAGTGAGTGTGTCAGTCTCGGTGTTTCTGTGGAGCTGGTGGCATGTTACTGTGTTGCGGTGTCTCTTTCAGAGTTTCTGTGAGTCTGGCGGTGCGTGTGTGTGTAACTGTGTGTGTGTGCTGTGTTCCTGTTTGGAACCTGGCCGGGCTCAGGCCTTCTCCAGTCCCACATTCCTCCCGCTCCTTTGTGCTCTGCTACAAAAAATATTTGCGTTTTCCACGACTCATAATTTTTCCTCCTCAATCGCTACCAGATGTGGGTCCTGTGGTCCCGGTCCCCATGGCAACAGAGGTTCCAGCAGCCGCGGTTCTCTTCTGTGGCGCCTGCACTGGGAGCTGGCACTGCTGCAGGCCCGAGGGGGTGGGGAGGGAGTGCATGTGGGACAGGGGGGTTTTGAGGGGTCCCAGCAGGTCCTAACCCAGATGGCCACCAGGATCATCCTGGTCTTCTTAGCCTAGGTCCTGCTTGGCCTCCAGGCCACAGCATCTGACCCACACAGAGGCAAACAGCAAAGGTTGGCAGCTGAAAGTTCAGGAAATGTCCCTTATCTTCTGGGAGGCACCCACACAGAGGGGTTCCTGATGGTTGGGATCTGGGACACTGGGACATCTGGAAGTCTCCCAGAGCAGAGGGAGGAGAGATCCCAGGAAAGGCCTAGTTGATGTGACCACTACTAGTCCAGGCTGAGGGTAGAGGGAGAGTTAGAGGTAACTAGGGGTGAGGGGTCAGGAGGCACAGTGTGATGAGTGGTGGTGCTGGAGGGGGGGTACAGTAAGAGTGTGGCCTGAGCCACTGCACTGCCCACCCCCACCCCCTCAGTCACTGCCCTGCCCTCACTGGGCCCAGCTAGGCATCTGTCCCTCCTGGCAGACTTTGAACCAGTGTTCTCAGTCCCAGCAGCTAGCATGGCCTCAAGCACAGATGAATCAGAGGCCAGCCAGCCGCAGGGCCGTGGATGTGAAGATACCCAGCTGGCCCGAGGGAAGCAGCGTGTCCTGGAGATATGGAGCTCATGTGCTGCCTAAACAGGCCAGAAGCAGGGACTGTGTTCATGCAGGCCCTGCCAGATGTCCCATCCGTGGCATGAGGCCATCTCCACTCAGATGTCCCTGTATGGGTCACTGAAGTTGACCTCAATGTGGTATCCTGCCAGAAGGCCAGAGAGTTGCCAGGTGAGATCCCTGAGGTGCCAGCATTGGTCAGACTCATGTGGTGCCATGGTCTGCAGGTTGGGGGTGGGAGATGTTTGGAGAACCCTGGCAGAATCTCCTGATCAAAAGTGCTAGGCATCAAAAGATGGGGAAGAGGCCCACTAGGCAGAGGCAGGGAGATAGGAGCCCAGATAAATGGAGGACAGTGGGCACCACAGAAAAATATGGCTCAGGAAGGTCACTTGGGAGGCCTGCCCGAAGGCCAGAGCAGTGGACACTGGGGGACAAACTGTGAGATAGGCCAGGCCAGAGTAGGGGGCTGCCTTGGAGGCCAGCCAGGGCTCTGAGCCAGGCCCACTTCCCTCCCTCTACCCCCACCACCCGAGGACTGGCGGGTGAGAGCTTCCGGCCGAGGACAAGGAGCCCATTGAGGCGGACAGCGGGGCTCTGTGCAGTGCCAGGCAGTCTTGTTTGTGCCAAATGAGGCCAGGCTGGAGGCTGTGCCCGTGGCCCACTGCCCCCTGGCCCCAGCCTCTGACCTGACCTACTACCCACACCAAACAGCTAGGAGCCCCCAAGTTTAACAACAGTGGCCAGCGGGGAAAGCACAGGTCAGATGCAGCCCCACCCACCCACTCCTCATAGTCGAAGGACTCCACTCGATTTGTTCCGACCCATTCTCCATGCTGGGCAGCCAGTCCAGGACCGGGTGGGCCAAGGTGGGTGCGAAATTAACTAGATAAACGAATGATGGGCAGATGGACACAACCCTCTTCCAATGTGGCCGTGGGAGACCCACACTTGGACTCCCAGGCTCTGCTTAGGTTGAGGGATCCAGGGGGGATGAGTGCCCCCTGGAAGAGGTAACACACAATTTGGGGGGGGGGTGCCTCCACAGATAGGAAACAGTCAGGGCACAGAGGGGAGAAAGGCACTTTATTAAGAAAGCTTTGGCCAAGCCCCTGCCGGGAGGAGCCCATCCTGGGGCACCCGGATGAGGTGGGAGCAGCCCGGTTGGGGGCCTATAAATATGTCTCCTCAGGCTACTGGAGTGCCCCTGGGATTCCCAGCAGTGTGTGGTGCGGTGGGAGGCCATCAAAACCAGCTGACAGCTAAGGGGCCAAGGCTGGGAGGGCTGGGGCAGGGGGAGCAGGGAGGGGCGGGTGGGAGGAATTGAGCCCCGGGTGCTGAGACTCCTGGGGAGCAGAGACCAGCCCTCCTCCCCAGGCTCAGGTCGCCGAGATACCCCGGAGCCCAGCCAGGGGAAATAGCCTGGGGCTGCAGTAAAGGAAAGGAGCCTCCAGCCAGAGGCGCCAGGCCCTGGCAGCGAGAGGCAGACGGGGCAGAAGTGCTTCTGGCCTCGGCCGGGAGCAGGCAGGCCAGCCCAGGGCACGCGGGGCCAGCGGGAGGGGTCTCCGGGCAGAACCCGGGGTCGGGCCTCGGAGACCCGGGCGGGCCTGAGCTTACGGAACTCGGCCAATGCGAAGGGAGTCGCCAGCTAAGCGCCGGTCGGGCCTTGACCAATGGGAGCCGCCGCCAGGGGTCTGCGCCAATGAGACGCAGGCTCCCTCCGTTCCCGCGAGGCTTCGGCTCCCGCGAGGCCGCCGCGGGAGACGCCGGGCGGCGCGGGCTCGGCGTGGCAAGCAGCGCTGCGAAGCCGCGTAAGCTGCGGGCGCGGCCGGGCCGCCGGCGGCTACAGGGTGGGCGCGCCCGCCCGGCCCAGCTCGCCCGCCGCTTCCCGGCTCTTCTTGCGAGGTGGCTTCTGGATGGGAGTCTTCTTCCGGGGCGTGTCGGGCACGGGGGCGCCGGCCACCGCCTTATCGGGACCTGGGGCCTCCGGCGCGGGGGGCGTGCAGGCGGGCGACGAGGGCAGCACGGAGCGCTTGGCCTTCTGCGGCGGCGCCGGCTTCTCCCGGGGACCCTGTGTGCCCGCGGTCCCCTCGGCGCGGCTCAGGCTGCGAGTCTTGTCGCGCAGCTCGGCGGCCAGCATGGAAGCGGCCTCGGGCGCGCTGCGCGGGGGACCGCTGGTGTCCGTGGGCTCCGAGAAGCCAGGGCCGCGGCCCCGCGCCCGAGCTCGAGGTGGTGAGGGCGCGGCGAGGGCTGGCTCCTCCTCGGCCAGCCCCGGGGGCCGTGGCGTCGGGTCCTGGGTCCGGGGGCTGCTGGGCACCTCTGGCCGAGGGGATGTGTCGCTGGGCGTCCGTTTCCTCTTGCTGGGGCTGGGCGCCACCTCAAGGCCCAGGAGTGGTGGTGAAGGCGCACGGGCAGCGCCAGCGGCGCCGTGCTTGCTGTGGATCCAAGACACCTTGGGCTTGGTGGCGGGGTCGGGTGGCGGCGGTTTCTTGCGCTCTGGCGATGGCGAAAGCGACAGGCCTCCAGCCTCTCCCGGGGCCCGGGCCGGCCGGGCCTCTCGCCGGGCCACGCGTGCATACAGCGCCCCGCTAGGCCCGTCCACGCTCGACGCGGACCGCTCGCTGTCAGAGGACGCGGGGAGGGGCGTCGCCTCCTCTGACGACGCCAGCGGGGTCACCAGCGCCGGGGATGAAGCCTGCGCCTCTGCAGGGGCAGCGGGAACTTCAGGGTCTCGGCTCTCAGTCGCCGCCTCTGACAAAGGAAGAGCCGATGGTCACCGCAAACAGAAAGTGCGCGGGCCGTCTAGCTCCAGTAGAAACCCTTCACCTTTCCTCCTCCCTCCCCCTCCCTCCCTCCCTCCTCCTGCCCTCGCTGGCGCATCTACAGCATTAACCACAAATCCAGAGCCCCATTAGCCCCAGAGCTGTGGCTGAGTGCTGGGGGGTGGAAAGCACATTCCCAGGGAAAGCCCCAACCAACCTCAGCCCGGCCTCGAACCCCTCCCCCACCACCATCCCCAGCCGGGAGGCCACCGTCATCAAAAGTAACCCTTTGACACCTGCAAGGGAATTAATTACCCTTCTTTAAGAGATAGGGCTTCTGAGGCTCAGGCCAGGCGCATGGCCTGGGAAGGAAAGAAGCCAGAATCTTAGCCAGTCAGGCTCCTTCTCTACTGCTTGTGGGCACAGGTGTGTACCCATATCCTGTAGACCTCTCCTGTCAACTCTGCCACTTCCTACTCAGGGTCAGAACCTTCCCTCTGCCTGGTCTGTACCCCAGGAATGAACCTGGGCTGTGGTTAGAGAAAGGAGAGCCCACCCACCTCCCCAGACCCTCCCCATTGGACAGCACAGAACCCCCACTCTGCAGCCTCAGCTGGGAGTCCAGCCCCCCAGTTAACAGCATCACCACACCCTCTCCATGCTGCCTACACTCCAGAGCATAGAGATCTTTTAAACCGGAACATTTCATGGGGCTGGCACAAGGCTTAAGCAGCATGTACTCACCCTCATGGGGCACACAGTACACGGGGCCTTCGTCCGTGGTGTCAAAGGAAGAGAAAGAGGCCCGTGAGGACCATGATGGTGAGGGTTGCTCCAGCCCTGATGGTGGCTCCAGGAAGCTGCAGTTGAGTGTGTTGTCCAGGTCGTGATGGGCCACTGGGGAAGGAAGGAGGTACAACTGCCAGGGGCCCTGCCCTGCCCCAGCCTGCACCTTCCATAGCCCTCCTGCCATAAATGACGGAGCACCAGCACTACCCTAAGACTGTGGGTGGGACCGGCAATTCAACAGGCAGTGACACTAGGCCAGGACTGGAGAATGGGTAGTGGTGAACCAGGAAAAGTGAACATATTCAAAGGGGCAAAACTAGTGTGTGCAGCCGGAAAGCTGAAAAAGTTTGGGCTGAAGTGTGGGGAAAAGAGATAAGGCAGGAGAGAACACCTGGCTGGGACAGGCCGCCAGAGTCTTCTCCAAGCCAGGCTTCAGAACCTGCCTCATGGGACACAGGGAGCTTTGGAGCATTTTTTTAGCCCAAATGTACAAGGCTGCCTTTGGCTCAGTCCATCTCAGCAGGCTGCACCCCCAGGCATGGCCCCCACAGATGCAGACCCTGCAATGGAGGAATCCCACAGGCTGGCTGGCTGTCCCCCATTTCACAGATGGGTTGTGGGACCTGTCCCCTACACCTGTGTCCAAAGATCTCACTCTGCTGGGTGGGACAAGGGGTTTCTCAGCTGTTTCCTTTACCTCCCAGAAGACTGAGTCTCCCTCTCCACTCTCATCTTTGAAAACAAGTGGGAGAGAGAGAGAGAGTCCACCCTGGTATGTCAATGCAGATGGAGAGAAGTAGAACACACACACACACACATGCACGCACCCCCCACCCCCCCACCCCCCCGTCCTCTGGTATGGTGGAGGCTCCAGGGCAATGCAGGAAGTCCAGGCAGGACTGCCCTCCTGTCAACTGGTGCCAGCAATTCCCTTGCACAGGTGCCCCACAGTTGACCTGCAACTCCAGGTGAACACACCAGGCCTTAGCTATCCTCCTACAGACTGGGGGGGGGGGGGGGTCCTATCCGACCTAGATGTCCACACACCTTCACCGCACCCCAGATACAATCATTCACACAGAATCAGGGCCCAGGGCCTCCCACACACGCCCCACACCTGCCTGCACACCTAGGCCTCCTACCTTCCTCCCCGGGCTCGCCGGTGTCAGCATCCCCTCTCTCCCCTGAGGCCGAACCTCTCCACTCCCACTCCCACCAACATTCAAGGCCCAGCATTTGCCCCGCACCAACACTTTCACACCCATTTCCCAGCAGCCTCTTGCGTGACGAGGAGTTCCCCCAGAGACCCTGCGCCGGCATCTTTACCTACGACCTTGGGTAGCTTCTGCCTGCGGAGCGGGATCCGGGGCAGCTTCATGCTGATGCGGCTGAACCGCCCGCACAGTCGTTGTGGCGCCTTTTTCCTGCCAAGGGAGAGCTCCCTGCGGGGGGCGGGGGCCTGGGTGAGGGGCGGGGCCTGGGAGGGGAGGGGCCTGGAGAGGGAGGTCCCGTCTCCCGCAGAGCCTTAGCAGAAAGGGAGGGGCCTGAGCAAAAGAGAGGGCAGGGCCACGCTCCAGGGCGGGGCTGGTGGGGAAAGGTCCCCCAGCGCCAGTGACAGGGTGGGCCCGGAGCCCAGGGGAGAGCCGGACCTGTGGGGCCTCACCTGCGCGCGGGGTCCTTGCCGCGACAAGCGCAGCAACAGCCGAGCAGCGAGAGCAGCAGACCCAGGAGCAGGGCGAGCAGTGCGCCCGCACCCATCACGCCCTTGCGCTGGTTGGTCTCTGTGGAGTGTTAGGTTCAGCGAGGGTGCCGGCATCCCCTGCATACCTCAGCCGGACTCCCCGATCCCCAACTCACCCAGGCGGCAGGCGCCAGTGACCGGGTCGCACGAGTCTTCGTGGCAGCTGCAAGCCTGGGCGCAATCCACGCCGTGGAGCCCCGGCGGGCACGTCAGGTTACAGCTACGGAGGCGCAGGCTCAGGGGAGGCCACAGCGACCCTCCGTGATGCCTCCCTGCCTCGCCCCCGCGGCCGGCCAACCCCGGTTCAGGAGCTCCATTCGCTAGGAACTGATGCCCACCTCCACCTCCCGGCACCCACCCAGCGATCAGTGTTTTAGAAATGAATGTGTGGGTGCACACCAACGGGAAGGGGCCTGGGGGACCGGCCAGTGGTCAACGGGCCGCAGTGCCCATCTCTTGGGCTGATTCTTGTGTGGGTGGGAAGAGGGGCTGCCAGATCTGACCCTTGGCTGTCAGTGGAGGTTCCTGCTCGCTCTACACCATTCGGGGTCACCTCAGTCCTGCAGTCCTTAGGAGGCCACTGACCACAGGCTCAAAGAGCAGGCTCCACACCAGGAGCCTGTTGCCCAAAGAGCCTGTTGTCACTCCTTAGCGAAGGTAAGCGGGCCAAAGCTGAAGGGTCAAGCCTTGGTCCCACCAACATAGCACTTGGGGTCTGGCTGGAGCCCTGTGTCGGGTTCGTATCCCCCAACTCCCTTTAGGTTCTCGGGGACTCACTGGGGCCCGTGGACGCCAGGGCTACACAGGCATCTCCCCGACTGGAAGTCGCAGTGGCCGTTGCCGCAGTCGGCGCACACGAATGCGCAGTCCTCGCCATAAGTGCCATTGCTGCACTTGGTCTCGCACCTGGGAACGCGGGGAGGAGCGTCAGCGGAAGTGGGAGCCAAGGAAGCCAAGCCCACTGTACCACAGAGAGTATGGGGGAGGCGGGGCTGGGGGGCCGCGGGACTGGGACCGATTCCCGCACAGGCTGCTCACCGGTCGCCGATCCAGCCCGCGTTGCAGCGCGTGCACTTGCCAGTGACATGGTTGCAGGCGTGCCCATCGCGACAGGGCGGGCAGCGGTGGCTGCAGCCCTCGCCGTAGAAGCCGGTGGTGCACGGCTGGTCGCACTTGGTGCCGTTCCAGCCCGGCTCGCAGGTCAGACAGCGGCCGTCCGCCACGGTGCATGGCTGCTGGCCCTTGCACTGACCGCATCTGAGGAAGGGGCGGGAGACTAGGGCGGGACCCGGAGCCGCCTAACCCCCGCCCCCTCCGGAGGCCCGCCCTTCCTCCTCGCCCCTCCCGGGCCGGGGGCCCGCGCTTACCGGCGGCGACAGCCCAGGCCGTAGAAGCCGGCAGGGCACGGCTCCCGGCAGTACTTGCCGCGGTAGCCCGGCTCGCAGGCGCACCTGCCGTCCACGGGGTGGCAGCGGCCGTGGAAGCACTGACAGTAGCTTTCGCAGCGCGCGCCGAAGGTTCGCTCACGGCACTGGCAGCGGCCGCTCTGCTGCTCGCAAGGCGACGTGTTGCAGGCGCACTGATTGTTGCAGCTGCGGCCCCACCAGCCTGCGTGGCACAGGCACGCGCCCGTCTGTGGGTCGCAGCGCGACGTGGCGCTGCAGTAGCACGCGCTGGAACACTGGGCGCCCCACCAGCCAGGCTCGCAGCGACACGCGCCGCTCCGCGGGTGGCACGCGCCGTGCTGGCACTGGCACGCGTGCTCGCAGCGTGCTCCCCAGCGCCGCGCGTGACACGTACACTGGCCGGTCACGTCCTCGCACTGCCCATGCGGGTGGCAGATACACAGCTCCTTACAGTCGGGTCCCCAGAACTGGCGCGGGCACTCTACAGGGGCGAGCGGAGAGTGGGAGGCCAGGGCACTCACGAGGGAGCCGGGACCCGTCCTGAACCTGTCCCGGTCCCAGCCCCACCCCATCCCCGCTTCTGGGAACCGGCTTCGCAAGCTCCGGCGGGTCGTCGGATCAGCCCCCGCCCCTCCCCCAGGCCCCGCCCATCTCTCCAGTATCCAGCCCCACTGCCCAGAGCCCGAGCTCCGCGCTCACTGGTGTCGCAGTTGGCTCCGAAGTAGCCATGCCGGCAGCGGCACTCGCCCGGCCGCACGCACACCTCGTTCTCGGAGCATGTGGAGTTGCCTTCGCACACCGCTGCGGAAGAGAGGGGCCCCGAGCTGCAGCGCGCCCAGCCCCCACGCTGTTCCCTCCTCTCCGCACCCCAACCCACTGCCCGGGTCCCCAAGATGTCCCACTCACCGATCCCACACTCGTCCCCCTGCTGCCTCCAGCCAGCACAGCATGTGGGCTCCTGGGAGCTGCAGGCAGAGAGAGGAGCCTGAGCCCCAATACCCTCTTTTGCTGGGGCTTCCCTGCAACGTCCTCTCTGCCCTGGGGAGGTGGTTATCAGGGCCCTGCTTTGTATCCGGGCCAGGTACTGTTGTAGATTCTAGGTTTGGGAAAGTCTCAGGAAATAAGACACAAATTCCAGCCCTCCAGCATCTGATACTGGGAGGTGGCAGAGGGCAGACCACCAAAAGACGTAACTTCTAAGAACTTCCCAGTCCTCTCTACAAGGAGGCTCCCCATTCTCCCCATCCCACTTAACTCCCTGTACCTTCCTCCCCCATCCACTAGGCTTGAGAAAGAGACCCTACCTGTTTCAGGAGGGACAGTAGTGAGGTAGGGGCTGGGGAGAGGTCCCTAGACCTCTGGGACCTGCTCAAGCATGGCATCGTGGATGGCCAGTTGAAGTTAAGTGCCAAGGCAGATATGCAGCCTCTGGGTGAGATGAGTGTGAACACAGTGAGGTGGCCACTCGGGTGAGGTGCCTTCTAGAGGGGCAGGGCACACCTGGGGAGTCCTCCACAAGAGTAAGGAAGTAAAACTGTGAGGTCTCCAGAGCACCAGGGCAAGACTTGAGGTAGAGGAAGGAGATATTAAAGCATCTATTATATGTTTTTAAAATCTTGTTAAATTTTATTTGGCTTTACAAGGTACATGATGTCATCTCAGTAGGAGGCAAATAATTTATAATTGTCACATTTTGGGTTAGTACAGCATCCAAAACATGGGCTAATGAGGTATGTAGGCAGGAAGGTTTGGAGGCCCTGCCTGAGTGAAGCCATAACCACTGGAGAGGGTGCACAATGGCTGAAATGGGGTGTGACCACATTTGGGGGGCAAAGGAGGTTTAGAAGGAACAGATGCTCAGGCACAGGTTCGTAGGGTACCATCAAACCTACAAGAACTTTACCTGGCTGGGCATGGCTCAGCGGTTGAGCATCTGTGGACCTAGGATCCAGGTCACAGTTCGATTCCTGGTCAGGGCACATGCCCAGATTGTGGGCTTGATCCCCAGTTAGGGGCGTGCAGGAGGCAGCCGATCAACGGCTCTCTCATCATTGATGTTTCTATCTCTCTCTCTCCCTCTCTCTCTCTGAGATCAATAAAGACATATTTTTTAAAAAACAACAAACTAGAAGAACTTCATCCAAATCCTAAAGGCGCACAGCAGTCATTCACATTCTAGAGAAAAACAGTGTGCTTCTCCAGAAGGATCTGAACCTGGATGTGGTGGTGGGAAGAGGTTGGGAGGGGCCCTAAGGACCTTGGGAGAGTAGGCCAGTCTGGGAAGGGAAAGGCTGCAGCTGCCCCACATCACACCCCTCAGAAGATGCTCCCAACCATTCCCCAGCTCAAGGACATCAGCACACCCTGGATGCGGCCTCACCCCACGCAAAGAGCTTGACTCTTCCTGGGGCCAAAGATGTAGGACCTGGGGAACAGGACCCGTAAAAATCTCACAGTGAAGGAATGGTGCCCAGGTTATTTTCCACAAATAGAACTGGAAACCTAAGACAGGGGACACAAAGGCCTGGCTTCTCCTGTCCCTCATTGTCTTAACCTCCCCCTCCCCAAGGCCTTCCCCAGGGCTCCTGGTGCCCATCTAAAGGAAGATCCAGGTTTGTAGGTCCGTCACTCTCTCCCTCTTCTGCCAGTTCTGAACCCAAGTCTCTGGGAGGAGAGCCTCTGCTGGTGTCCTCCTGCAGGCAGCCTTGCCAGATGTCCTGCTGGGATGGTCCTGGGAGCAAAGACCACCTTCTGCCTGGCCACAGGGTTCTGTGGTTAGGAGCTTAGTTTTAGGGCCCCAGTAAGCTGGATTTAATGCCTGCATCTGCCACCTGCTGTGTGACCTTGGGCATAGAATTTAACCTCTCTGAGCTGTAGGCACCTTATCTGTAGAATGGAGCCCATGGGCTTGGCAGGAAGATTAAGCCAAGATGTCTCAAGCATTTGCACAAACTAAGAGCTCAGCCAAGACTTTAGCTCATTCTTCAGCCTGAGCAGGCTTCAGGCTGCCATACCTGCCAGTTCTCCTGTCTCCTTGGACACCCCTTCTCTCCTCTCTGAAAGCTCACTGGGTCCCATCAAGACGCTGACAATGTCTCAGAGCCCTCCAGGGGGCCCTCCTAATACTGAACTCCTAGCCTCCCCCCATCTCAGGGAAGCCCTGTCCTTCCAGGCTGGGAGGCTGAATCCCCAGAGATGCCCCTGACTCTGCCCTCTCACAGCACACACCACATCCATTGGCTCTGCCACTCAAACTAGATCTAGGATGGGACAGGCCGCTTTTCCCCTGCTCTGCCCCAGCCCTGCTCTTCCTGATTTCTCCTGACTCCCTAACTGGCTCCGCCTTCTGCCCCCAGTTCCTCTGTCACCTGACAGCCAACCCTTGTCAGATCCCATCCCTCCTCTGTGCAAAGCCCTTGGGGATTCCCATGGTCCTCAGACAAAAAATCCAAGTCCTCAGAGCAGTGGGCAGACCCCTCTGTGGTTATCCACCCTCACTCTGTCCAGTCCCCGTGGGCCTTCCAGCAGGCCTTCTGCACTCAGGGCCTCACCCGAGACACCTCAGGGCTCTGCTTCCTCTCCTGTGGGCCTCTGTCCACTTATCACATCTCAGTGGGTGTCCCAGATCACCCTAAAGGAAAGAGCATTCCCCAGCACTTGCTAGATGTCAAAGGACTTGCTGTAAGCTTCCTCCACCACCAGGACAGGGGTGTTGTATCCCTGCACCAGCTATAGGCTTGGCACACATGAGTTGCATGGGATTTTGCTGGCTGGGCGTTTGCTCCCTTCCCCTGGTCCTCCTACCTCTGGGGAAAGGGAAAAACTGGTAAGAGTCTTGGGGGGATAACAAGAGGTAGCCCAGACCCCAGGTGGGCAGTGGCCAAAGTAGCTGTCCTTCCCATGAACCAGCTCCGCACATGACCGAAGTCACCCCCTCCACTCCATGAGGTAGGGACTTTCTACCACCAATCCCATTTGACCGAAGCGGAAACCGGCCCAGAGAGGTGAACCGACTTGCCCAGGGCCACAGAGGTCGGGGAGAGAAGTAGCAACAGGATCTGAAACCCAAACCCAGGCTCTTGGCTACTAGAAAAGGCCGCCTAAGGGGGAGGTCTCAGGGCAACGGGGAGCGGGAGCGAAAGGCTCAGGCTTCCGACAGCTCCAGCCTGCCACCGGTTCCCCCAGCACCGACCCCCAGGGGAAGAACTGCAGAGGCAGATAGGCAGGGCCCCCGGCGATCGCGCCCTCCCCCTCTCCAGCAGGGCCCCGCCCGCCACCACCCCTGCATTCCTGGGGCCGGGGAGGCCCCGGAGGCTGTGTCGGCGTCGATGCGAAGCAGATGGCGGGCCAGGCCGGCCCCCGCCCCGGAGGCGGGGCTCGCAGCGGGGAGGGGTCTGCGCGCCTCGGGATCCAAGCTCGGAAACCCCGCGCGGCCCCCTCACAGCCCCTTGTCTAGGGCGACCGCCAAGCCCCCGGACGCGGCCTCCCTGGGCTCTGCGGCCCAGGGCGCCCCGACGGGACCCAGCCGGGATCCCCGCGGCGGCTTCTCCAGCTTCGCGCCCGCACGCTGCCTCCCCACACGCGCCCAGGCACCCCCACACGCCCTCTCCGGGCCCCTGCGCGGAGATGCCCTTGACCCCGCCGTGGCCTCTGACTGGCCCACCCAGGTCCTCCAAACCCTGTGACCAATCCTAGCATCCTGTCCTCTGATCTTCGCCCTCCGCGCAAGGTCCTGGGCCAGCCGCCCTTCGGCAGGGCCTGTCCCACACTGGCTTCCCCAGCCGGCTCCTCGTGGGCGCCCCAGTATCCCCACCCGGGAGGTCCACATCCTCTCGACCCCGGTGCACGCCGGGGGTCCTTTCCATTCCCGCTTCAGGTTCACTCTGAGCGCAGGCTCCTCGGTGCTCCCGTCTATCACCAGCCTTCTCCCAACCGCGCCCGCTCTAAGAAACAGACGGGTCCTTCCGAGTCCCGACCGCCTGGAGACCTCCCCGGCTCCTACCTCCCCGCAGCGCAGCTCCATCTCCCGCGACCCTCATCTCCCTCTTTCTAACTGAGTCACACTCGTGCCGCGGGCCTTTGCACAGACCACTGCATCAGTTTGGAATGCCCTGCCCCACTTCTTCCTACGGCCTTCACAACCCGGCCCAAGGGTCCCTTTTTCTAGGTCTGAAATCTCGGACACCGTGTGTCACCCCTCCTGGCGCCCACTGCACTCCGTTCTCCCCTCGGCTGACTTCTCGTCGGGGTATCCTCGGATGCTCCGTCGTGGCCCGGCGCCCGGTCTCGGCCTGGAGCGGAGCCGGCGTCAGCGAGGGTGGCTGAAGGGGCCGGCGCTTTTGGCGTAGGGAGGTCCCGGATGCCCCCCCCTCACGGCCGGGCATCCCATCTCCCCTGGCCCCGAGCGTCCTCCTCGGCCCCCCTCCCCCAGCCAGGCCGGGCTCCTACCCGGGCGCACGGCACACGTTGCGGCCGCGCGGGTTCAGCTCCTGGGGCGCCGCGGGGCCCGGCAGCAACCAGAGCAGCAGCAACAGCAAGGGCGGCAGCAGCGGCCCCCCGGCTCCCCGGCGCCGCGCCGGCCCGGCCCCCCGGGGCCCTGCGCCCTCCATGCGGCGCGGGGCAGGCGCGGGGCGGGCGCGGGCGCGGGTGCGGCCGCAGCGAGAGCGGCCGGAAGCGGAGTGCGCGGCCGGGCGGGGGGCGGCAGGAGGGGCGCCGGGCCGGGCAGGAAATTCCACATCGGCTCCCTGATCCCGGGCCAGCCGCGGCCGGCCAGGCGGCAGCGCCCGCCCCGCGCGCCAGACCCCACCCTCCGGCCGCGCCACCGCCCCTCCGAGCGGCCCCCGCCCCCACGCGGCTGCTCTCAAACTTGGGGCGAACTTGGAGGGGGCCCGCCCAGCGTTGGGGGAGGGTGGGGCAGCGGGGGCCAGCGCGAGGGATCCCCAGTCCCCCCGTATTTCCCTCACCGGATCTTCTGGAGAAGCCACCCCTGCGAGCTCACTGTGCGGCCAGGCCCAGGGCGGGAAGAGAGATGGGAGACAAGGGCGCGACGCACCAAAGCCCCTGCCTAGCTCCCAGAGCCTTGAAATCGACCAGGGGAGGGTGTCCCGCAGACGACCCAGGTCAAGGCCGCAAGCCCGCCTCTGCTACACTGGCCCCCTACCCTCACTCCCTGAAGCCCTGTGGTGCCCAGCTCGGTGGTCAGCTCCTTCTGCACGCTTAATGCAAAGCCTGCAGTGGACAGAGCAGGATGCCTGAGGCCTGAGAGACTCGATCTGGACCAGAGGCCTGGACGGGGGATCTCTGTAGGGATGGATTGGAGGGATGGCAGAAGGTAGAATGGCCCAGCCATGGGCTCCCACAGAATGTGGGAGTAAAGGCCTAGGAAGCTGGTGGGAAAACTCCAGGACAGAGACCCTGCAATCCTTATCAGGGGTTGAAAAGGGTCTAGGTAGACTGGGAGAGCGATTCTGCTTGAGAAGGTTGCTGGATAACCGGAGGGAAAAGTCCAGAGGGAGGAATTAGGCTGAAGAGAACTCCTGCATCAGGAGGGCAGGGGGTGACAGGTCAGGAGCAGGGTAGCAGGTAAGGAGGAAGGGAAACAAGATTGAGAGGAACAGGGCCTAGGGGGAGTGGAAGGAAGAGGAACTCTGGACCTGGAAAGCAGAGGGGTGCTGGGTGTTTTGGGGGATGGCAGATCCAACCCCAGGGCCCATGGAACAAGGTAGTTGGGCAGGCCTGAAGATGGAACAAGGGGATCAGTCAGGTCCCAGTAAAGACGATCATGTGTTTTGAGGACTTAAGAGTTGACAGGAGGCCCTGAGCAGGAAGAGGATACCTGCCTTCTCTTGGGAAGCAGGCTGTACACAGACCCCCTGAAGAGGGAGGAGTGGTATCTTTCCTTAGTTATGTGGAGACCTGTCAGGATGGAAGGTGGGACTGGAAGAGGCAGCTTGGAACAAGGGCCACTGAAAGGCCCAAGCCTGAGGACATCACCAGGGCAGGCTGGCGGAGGCTGGAATAGGAAGCCGCAGGGTAGGGAGCTTCAGAGGTTAGGGCCCCTCACTCAGTCTTGCTGGTAACAGTTGGGTGGACTGGAAGGGGAAGTCAAGCCCCTGCCCCCTGTGATCACGAATGCAAACACTTCTTGGAGACAAGTAAACAGGCCAAACCAGTTCTGGGCAGCTCCTCCTGGGCATGGCCCTCACCTCAGCAGTGTCCTCCCAGTGCCAGGGCCCCTCCCATGGAGGCCCCCATTGGCTGCCACCAACAGAGGCCAGCAGAGGTCTATGTGGCTGCAGTGACTGCCCAGCAGCCCATGGCAGCCCTGCTCCTGGCTTTAGAGGCACAGATCCCAGGGCTGGAAACACTCACCCAGCTGGACTGAATTCATGAACAAGCACGTCAAACTCCATCACCTTCTTTCCCTTTCCCCCACAACTGCTCCTTACCCCCAAACCCCCACCTGTGAAAGACACCACTGGACAATGCCTCCACTCCTCAACGCCTCAAATCTCAACCCACCCCCATCTATGTACCAACCAGAGTAGTCTTTCCAATCTTCTATCTGGCTGTCTCCCCCCCCACCCCCGCAGGACAAGGACTGTCCCAGCCTTCTTTCTCAGACCCACAGCCTCTGCATGTGCGCCACTGCAGCCATCTCACAGTTGATGGCGAGATCTGGTGTCAAAGGTAGGGCCCATATCTGTCCTAGACACTACCACACCGCTATCTGGAGACTCAGAAGTGCAGGTAGAGTGAATGATCATCCATCTGCCTGGCCTGGTGCCAGGTGAACGCCAGGATGAGGAAGCTGTGGGTTCCCTGGCACCCAAAGACCACCATACAGGCAAACTGTGGGAGCCTAGAGCCCAAGCTGACCAGCTCTGGCCAGGATGGCTTCCTGGAGGTCAACTTCAAAGGGTGAGGATTTTGCAGGCAGAAAGGGATGAGCAACAAGCCAAATGAAGGCATGAACGCAGGGCCTGGGAGCCTGCACCGCTGAGGCCCAGGGGCAGGAAGTGGTGGGAGGTGTGGCCACAGATGTCAGGCTGGGCCTCAAGGCTGCAGTGGCAGGACGAGGTTGCTGCCCAGCTTTCAGAATTCCTTCCAAGGCTACCCCAGCCCATGCTCACAACATCAAAGACCCTTCCCTCCTCCCCTGCAGACCAGAGGTCTCTTGTAAAGTTATGGCCAAGCCTTGATGTCTCTGGGTGGGGAGACAGCACCAAGCTTGGGGTCTGCAGAAACTGCTAGCCTGGTCTGCAAGGTGGTGGCAGACAGGAAGTGATGGTTCCCTACTCTGAGCCCATGTTCTCACACTTTACCCTCAGGAACAGGGGAGAAGACACTGGAGAATGTGGCCATCCTGTCCTATTGGAAGTGACCTACCAGGGTCAACACTGAGCTTTCCACCCTGAAGTGGGAATGATGATGTCACATGGTTAGGAAATGGGAGCATGTTTCTTCACAAGTACCCGGCTCCAAGAGACATGCATGGCCCTGAGGAGCAGGAAGCAACTCCCACACCCCCAAGTCCTTAAGGCATCAGAAAGGAGAACCCAAAGCAACTGATTTCCTGTCCCTCTCCCCACCCCTTCCTCCCACCAAGTAGCTCACACTGCCTCTCTCTGCTCCCCTCCCATCCATGACATGATGCCTGTTAGAGAAGGCTCTGGGCAAGGCACCAAGTAACAGAGAGAAGACTCAGACATGATCTGCCCAGCTGACTGGGAGAGGACAGTCTTAAGAAGTCACAGATCATCTGCAGGGCGGTGCTGGTAGGGAGGCCTGTGGTAGAAGTTTGCTGGTGCAGAACCTGCAGCAGGCAGGAGAGGAGCATGTTCAGGTGGAAGCTCTGATGTGTAGAGGCAAAGTTGGTGGCCTGGAGAGGTTCTAGCCACTGCACCAGGGAGCTGATGTGGTAAGTTAACTCACCTGGTGAACCTGTAGGACGTGCAGCTTCCCTCTCCTGCCACACACTCAGATCCAGGAAGTAGGGAAGAGCCCATCCTGACAGGGCCTTTCTCCCCAGGTGCTGGAGTCCCCTTCCTGAACCTCAGGATGAGCTTTACTTGGGACCCAAATATTGCCAACTGTTCAGAGAGGAGCTTCTTTCCAAAGAAGGTACTCCAACAGGCCAGGTGACCACCTGTCACTGACTGGGGTGGGTCTCCAGGTAACATCCTTCTAGCTGGTGAGTGTACTATGCTCTTGCCTTTGAGACAGGGTTTTGGCCTCCCACTGCCACGCAGCAGCTCTGGCCTTGAATCCCACACCAGAGCTGTACTCCCAGCAACTTTCACCCTGGAAGGGAACCCCTGCTTCCCGGTGCTGCAGCCTCGGACAGGCTGTGAAAGGAATTGAGGCCATGGCCACAGGAACAATTCATACCTTTTGTAAGATGATTTATTTCATTTATCAACAACATGGGGTCAGAAAAGCCCAGCGTAGGGGATCTTATCACTAGAACCAGTCTCAAGCAACCTTATGCATCTCTGCTCTCTCTCCAGCCCTTGGGAGCTCTCAATTGCTTAAGCCCCTGGCTGCTGGGTAGGCAAGGGGCCCACCCCACCCCTGCCCACAGGAGGGGGCTCAATATGCCTAAGCCCCTTCACCCAGGTGCCAGTCCCCAGTTCCCCTTGGAGAAGGACACCTTCTCAGCCCAGCAGGGACCAGAACCAGGGAGTCCAAGACAGCTGGTGACAGCACACATTGTCTGAGCTAAGGAGCAGTGGGCCTAGTAAGCCCCTTCAGGGAACCAGAGCCTTCTCGAGCACTTCCCCCTACATGGTGATCCATAGCTGAGATCTACAGAGCGCCACAAATGCCTGCTGCAAGCTGGCAGATAGGCTGGCGTGAAGGAAGGGTGGCAGGAGCCAGCTAGTGGGGGTACCAGAAAGAAGGGTCTCACGCCTAGGGTAAAGTGCTCTGACCTGGGCTGCCCTCAGAGCTCCTGCCACCCTTACCTTCCTGCTGACATGAGCCCCAGAGCCCTAGTCTTCACTGGAGTTGTCAAACTCCTCCCAGTCAGATACACTCATCACCTCAGAGGCAAAGTCCGCGTCGGCCTGGTGGTCAGGGGTCCCTCGGGACGGCTCAAGGAGCAGGGAACGGGGCAGGGTGAGCACACAGGCTGCCAGGCCCGAGATGGAGTTGTCCAGTTGGGGCCCCTCTTCCCAGCAGTCTTTCTCCACGTCATAGATGTGCACGTAGCCCGTGCGGCTGCCACGGTTGTGTGAGCGGCCGCCCAGCACATAGATCCTGTTGTCCAGCACAGCAATGCCAGGCTCACCATGCCCCGCTGGGAGTGGGCAGACAGATGACCACTGCCCAGATGTGCAGCTGTAGCAGGCCACCTGCAAAGTCAAGGCCGGAGTAAAGCTGATCACCTGCTGGGATGGGGCTGCCATCCTGGCCTAGACCAGCTGGGCTGGGCAGCACTCTCAGCCAGGCCCTGGATTTGAACCAAAGCTGAAGGACATGTGGGGCTATGGGCAAACCCTGCCCCCATGGAGGAAGGGCTCAGGGCTAGTGTTGAAACATTCTGTCTAAGGGCCAGGCTGACACTCTGTTCCATCTCCAGGGCCCTCAGTCAGCCTGTGGCCCCCAGGTGTGTGGGCGTCTTCCAGTTAGCATGCTATTATTTTCCATGGTTTGGTGGTACTGGTTCTCTCCCCTCCATAAGACTGAAAATGACTGAGGTCACAGTTCCCATGGAGTATCTTTACCCCCCCCTCCCCCAACAGCACCCTACACCAGGTGAAAGCGCAAATAAAATGTGGAAGTAGCTACTTGCTGACTAATGACCATCAATGTTCTCTTGTTTTCAAAATTACCACAAACAGTAAACAAATACATGGAAAAATGTTCAAACTACTAGTAACTCAAGAAATGCAAAATAAATGATCAGGAATAATTGTCAACTATTAATCAGCAACCATAACCCAAACCCAAATCCATGCTGGTGAAGGTATAGTGAAGCTATACTGGTGTGCAGTTGTCTGACAAGCCAGGATAAAAGCAATTTGGCAATATGTATTAAGAGCCATACAAATCTTACCTTTTTGACTTAATAATCAGCTTTGGTTCTCCAGCTGGGGTAGGCAGAGTACTGGCCCTACAAAGGCCATGTCCTAATTTCTAGAACTTGTGTTACTTGAGATAACAAAAGGGACTTTGCAGATGTGATTAAGGGTATGAACACTGAGATGGGGGGTTATCCTGGGTTGTCTGGATGGAACCACTTAGTTGCACAAGCCCTTGAAAGCAGAAGGGAAGGCTTGACAGGAGGGATGAGAAGGATAACCTGCCATTGTTGGCTTTGAAGATGAAGTGGCCCTGTGCCAGGAAATGCAGAGGTCTCTAGAAGCCAAAAAGGGCCTTTAGCTGACAGCCAGCAAGGAAACAGGGACTTCAGTCCTACAACCATAAAAAACTGAATCTGCCAATACCCTGAGTGAACAAGGGCATGGATTATCCCCTAGGGCCTCTATAAAGGAGAGGTGCCCTGACAACACCTGGATTTTATCCGGGTGTGACCCATGTGGACTCATGACCTACAGAACTGTCAGAATACACTTATGTTGTTTAAATTGCTAAATTTGTGGTAAATTGTCATGGCAGCAATAGGAAACTAATACACTAGAGTCCAATGGGTCTCACCACTGGGGGTGGGGGGTGTGGTTAAAACACAGATTGCTACCCTAGCCAGTTTGGCTCCGTGGTTAGAGTGTTGGCCTGTGGACTGAAGGTTCCCGGGTTTGATTCCAGCCAAGGGCATACACTTCGGTTGCTGGCTTGATCCCCAGCCCTGGACAGGGCAAGTGCAGAAGACAACCAATCAATGTGTCTCTCTTGCATCAATGTTTCTCTCTCTCTCTCCCCCTTCCACTCTCTTTGAAAAGCAATGGAAAAAAATAATCCTCAGGTGAGGATTAAAAAAAAAAAAGAGATTGCTGCACTCCACCCCCAGAGCTTCCTCAGTGCATCTGGGGTGGGGCCTGAGAACCTGCATTTCTAATGAGTTCTAAGGTGATATGAATGCTACTTGTCTAGGGACCATACTTTGAGAACCACTGTTCTAGCCTGAGGAAATAATCCAAAATACCTGAAAAAACTCCATAAGCTAAATATGTCATTTGGAACAGTTAAAACTTATACCAACCCAAATGACACACCAGTCTGACAGAATTCTGCATAGCCACTGGGGTAGGGGTGAGGGGTGGCTATGGCTATGGAGATCAAATATTAACTGGAAAACACTCACGATGAACTTTATCCAGAAGCAAAATGAGAAGTTCTTTAACTATAATTGGATGGAAATCATGCATAGGTAGAAGAATCAAAAAAATAGTGGCATAGGGCTAGATTATGAGTGTTTTTCTTCACCCTTCTCCATTATTTAAAGGCTCTGCAATGTGGTTATATTAACTTTATAAAGTTTTAATAATAATAAAAAGTGAAACTATTCTGCACGGTACTATAATGGTGGACACATGTCATTAGACATTTGTCCAAACTCACAGAATGTACACCACCAAGAGTGAACCCTGATGTAAACTGCGGATTCAGGATGACAATGATGGTCACTGTGGGTTCATCAACTGCACTAAATGTCCCACTCTGGTAGGGGATGTCCATAGTGAGCATGTAGGGCAATGGAGGTATATGGAAAATCTCTGTACTTTCCGTTCAATTTTTTAAAACAATTTATTTTTTAGAGCAGTTTTAGGTTTACAACAAAAATTGAGAAGGTACAGAGATTTCCCATATACTCCCTGTTCCCACACATTCACCACTCCCCCCAGGATCAACAACTCCTACATGTGATACATTTGTTACAACTGATGAATCTATACTGATATAAAATCACCCCAAATCCATAGTTTACCTTAGGGCTAACTCTTGGTATTGCACATTTTATGGGTTTGGGCAAATGTGTAATGACATGTATCCATCATTATAATTTCATACAAAGTATTTTCATTGCTCTAAAAATCCTCTGTGCTGTATCTAGTTTGTTCAATTTTGTTGTGAACCAAACTGAAAAATAAAATAATTAAAATTTTTTTTATGTGAACCTGTAACTGCTTTAAAAAAATAAAATAAAAAATTAAAAAGGGGCACATGTTAGTTTTTCATTCATAACAATTGGAAGAGGCAGAATAACAATAAGTGTGCAAGGCAGCCCGGCCCCACTTACCTGGTGCACATCCCTCCTGTAGCCAGCATCATTGTTGCTACCCCCGATCACGTACAGCTTGTCCAGGAGAGTAGCCATGCCGTGCCAGGCCCGCCGCACGGGCCCATCAGCCAGAGTGTTCCAGGTGTTGCTGTCCGGGTCATAGCAGTGCGTCTCCCTTAGATAGTCCTCCCCTCTGCGGCCGCAGGTAATGTACATCTTCCCCTCCAGTGTGGCGCCAGCATGGGCATACACCTATGTGGGCCACCAAGAGAACAGGGGCAGGTGGGGAGGAGGCAAAAGAGCAGTGAGGGAGGGCAGCCAGCAGCCCTTGCCAAGGCCACTCATCCCCACAACTGCCTGACACTTCCTGACTTCAGTGACTTTCTCTTCACCTTCTGACAAGAAGCTCCCTGGATTTTTGTGGGATTTACCTAACCCTGACATTTTCCTAATGGGGAATGATTCTACAGAACTTGAGCTTCCCCAGGGAAGAATGGAATCTGTCTTTCCCTTGCCCTTAAAGGAGAAATCCACATTGGGAATCACAAAGAAAAGTGAAGCATCATAAGAGAAGGGACAGCAGTTCTGGGTACCCTTGATCCACCCTTGGTTGCCTGCCTCCATCGCTTCCTCCATTCCCAATGGCCAGCCAATCCTCCAAGTCTGCTGAACCCACTTTCGAAATATTTGCTTGCAAATAATATCTGATACAGTGAGCAAAAAGTGAGATGAAAAAGTAAAAAAAAAAATCAAACACCAAGCCCTGGCCAGTGTGGCTCAGTTGGTTGGAACATTGTCCTGTATACCAAAGGTTGTGGGTCCGATTCCCAGTCAGGGTACATACTTAGGCTGCAGGTTCCATCCCCGTGGGGCGTGTATGAAAGGCAACCAATCGGTGTTCTCTCTCACACTGATGTTTCTCTCTCTCCCTTCCCCTTTCCCTAAAATCAGTAAGTATATCCTCAGGTGAAGATTTAAAATAGTAATAATAATAATAATAATAATGATAATAACAATAATAATAATAATAAAATAATAAAACACAAAGGGTAATTTTTAGCCCAGCCAGTGTGTCTCAGTGGTTGAGCATCAACCCATGCACCAGGACATTGCTGGTTTGATTTTCAATTGGGGCACATGCCCGGGTTGTAGGCTTGATCCCTGGTCAGGGGTGTGAAGGAGGCAGCTGATCCATGTTTCTCTCTCTCTAAAAATCAATAAACACATTTTTTTCCCTAAAGAGTCATTTTTTGTTATGGGTTTGTGTGGAAGAGAATACACCACCCTGCCTTTGATTTTGGCCCTCAGCCTTTCATGTGCTTTCTATTGTGCCCTGGTACCCAGCCAGCCCCCACCACAGGCACCCCTCATGCTAGTGCATACTGCCCAAGGACCTCCTATCCCATGCCTACCACCTGCAAGGCCCTCCTGCTGTGCCGGTGGGCCCCAAGGCAGGGCACTGTGTGTTTCAGGGGAGAGGAGCTCCACACGGTGTGGAGGTTCCAGGGTTTGGCCCAGGGACAGTCACTAATACTCAGGCTGTACGGTGGCACAGCAAGTGGCTGGAGAGGTAGGCAGAGTAGAAAGCAGGGGACAGAGCAGTAGGCAGGTCTTTGCCCATCAATGGTGGAGGACTAGGGAGGTTTTGTGGGTTTAGGTTAAACTCCATTCTGATGTGTAAGTGTAGATTTACATGTCTTTATAAGAAATAATACAGGCCCCATGAACCCTCCACTCAGAGTCCCCAGTGGTAAGAGCTTGTATAGCTATAGCATAACATCATTAGCAGGATGCTGGTATTGACACAGTTAAACACAGGACATCTCCATCTTCACTAGGATCCCTCCTATTGCCTGTTTAGTCACACCCACTGCCTTTCAGCCCTGATTCCTCTTCTAAACCCCTGGCAACCACAAATCTACCCCCCACTTTGTCATTTGAGAAGTGCTATATGAATGGAGTCATGTAGCATATAACCTTTTGAGATTGGCTTTCTATGCTAGACCGGGTTCACCCATGTTGCTCCTTGTATTCATAGTTTATTCCTTTCTAAGTAGTACTCCATGCTCAGTATCAGCCAGTTTGCTTAGCGATTCACCAGTTGAAGGACCGCTGATGTTTCCAGTTACTGGCTATTACCAATAAAGCTGCTATAAGTATTTGTGTACAGAGAAGTTTTTGTTTCTCCGGGGTAAATGCCCAGAATGCCAACTGCTGGGTCTTGTGGTAGGTAGAAGTAAACTTTTTTTTAAAAAATATATCTTTATTGATTTCAGAGAGAGGAAGGGAGAGGAAGAGAAACATCAATGATGATAGAGTCGTCACTGATAGGCTACCTCCTGTTCGCCCCCAACTGGGGATTGAGCCCACAACCCAGGCATGTGACCTGATCAGGAATTGAACCATAATCTCCTGGATCCTAGGTCTACGCTCAACCGCTGAGCCACGCCTGGCTGGGCTATGTTTGGACTTTTTTAAGCAGGTAGATTGCTTCAGATTTTTGGCAATTTGTCACCTGCAGAGTCAGTTTTATTTCTTATTCATTTATTTTAAAGATTTTAAAATTGATTTTTCGAGAGGAAGGGAGAGAGAGAGAAACATCAATGTGATAGTGAAATATCGATTGGCTGCCTCCTGCATGCCCCCTACCAGGGATAGAGCCCACAAGCTGGGCATGTGCCCTGACCGTGAATCAAATGGGCAACCTTCTGTGGTGCACAGGATGATGCCCAACCAACTGAGCCACACCAGCCAGGGCTATTTCTTACTTTTCAATTTGCATGCCTTTATTTTCTTTTGTTGCCTTATTTCACTAGCTAGAACTTCTAGGACTATGTTGAATTAAGAGTGGTGAGAGCAGACACCTTATCCTGTTCCCTACCTTAGAGGAAAGCACTCAAATCAGTCTTTTACCATTAAGTCTGTTATCGACAGAATTTTTGTAGATGCTCTTCATCAAGTTGAGGAAATTCATCTCCATTCTTATTTTTTGAGTTTGATCATGAAAGGATACCTATTATCAAATGTGTTTTTTTTCTTCAATGACTGTTATGACCATATGACATATGATTTTAATATGGTGAATTAAAATAACTGAATTTCATAAGATGAATTGGGACATATTCTCTCCTCCTCTATTTTCTGCAGGGCAAATCATGCAGAACTGGTGCCAACTTTTCTTTAAATGTAAATCACCTCGGTCTAGACATTCCTCAACAGGTACAGAGCTATTCAATTTATCTGTTTTGTATTGTGCAAGTTGAAGAGATTGAAGTTTAAGGAACTGGTCCATTTCATCTAAGTTGTTAAATTTACATGCGTAGAGTTGCTTGTAATAACCCCTTTTGATGTCTGCAGGGTTTGATGGAATGCCCAATTTCATTCTTGATATTTTAAATTATGCCTTCTCTTTTTTTCGGTCAGTCTTGCTAGAAGTTTGTCAATTTTATTGATCTTGTGTGTGTGTGTGTGTAGGGGGGAACCAAAACAGTTCTTTGGTTGATTTTCTCTGTTTATCCACTTCTAATTTCACCAATTTCTGCTCTTTTTATTATTTTCTTTCTTCTGATTTGGGTATATTTTGCTCTTCTTTTTCCAGGTCTTTGAGGTAGAAGTTTAGATTATTGATTTGAGACACCCCCACCCCCTCTAATGTATGCTCTTAGTGCTACAAAATTTCCTGGCAGAACTTCAGCTAGGCGCAACAAATCTTGACATGTCTTTTCATTTCATTCAGCTCAAGGTATTTTTATTATTCCCCTTTGAACTATGGGTTATTTATTTATTTATTTATTTTAAAATAGATCTTTATTGATTTCAGAGAGAGGAAAGGAGAGGGAGAGAGAGAGATAGAAACATCAATGATGAGAGAGTCATTGATCAAGCCCACAACCTGGGCATGTGCCCTGACCAGGAATCGAACCCCGATCGCCTGGATCCCAGGTCAACGCTCAACCGCTGAGCCACGCCCAGCCGGGCTGGGTTATTTAGAAGTGTGCTACTTATTTGTTTCCAACAGTCTGGTCGGTTTACCTCCAAACTATACCTCAAATCCATCCATCTCTTTCTTTCTCCAACAGCCTCCACCCTAGCACAGAACTCCTGTCCTTGCTCCTGCTTCTCGAAACCCTCTTCTCTTCACAAGCACTCCCACACTTCGCCTTTTTCAGGGTAAGTGTGAAGTTCTCTCCTGGCCTAGAAGGTCCTTCCTCCCTCAGTCTGACATCTCCTCAAATGGACCTTCCCCATACAGTCTATCTAGATTTGTCCTGCCAAAGCCCCTCCCTGGGCCCTGTTTAGCTCAATCCTCTTCTAATTTCCTCATTGCAATTACCACAGTTGGCAGTTATTTTACAGATTTGTTTAGTAGTTAAGAGTGGTTTCTCCTGTTAGTCTGTAAATATCATGGGGGAAACCTTTGTCATTTCTTGTCCCCAGTGCATCCCCAGGTCTTGGAATAGGGTAGGTGCTTAATAAATAGTTGCTGGCCCAGCTGGTGTGGCTCAGCGGTTGAGTGTAAACCCACGATCCAGAAGATCATGGTTAGATTCCTAGTCAGGGAACACGCTCGGGTTGCAGGCTCGATCCCCAGTTGGGGGGCATGCAGGAGGTAGCTGATCAATGACTCTCTCATCATTGATGTTTCTGTCTCTCTCTCTCTCTCCCCCTCTCCCTTCCTCTCTCTGAAATCAATAAAGACATATTAAAAATAAATAAATAAATAGTTGCTGAATGAATGAATGAATGTATAAAGGAAGGAAGGAACATTAGCAGTCAGGGAGAAGCTGAGTGAAGGCCAAGGCTGCCCCTCTGTGGCCACACTGGAGAACTGCAGCTTCCCAAACAAAGATTTCCCCCCTCAGGCCCCTCCCCCACACACCCAGGAAGAGGCCCTCTCACTCTCATCTCCCAGCCTTCCAGAGCAGAATTCAGGAGTTCACCCTCATCGACCAAGTCTCAAGGAGTCCTGATATTTCCCGTGCAAAATCTGCTTTCTCCAGAATGGGAATAGGGAGTATCCTTCTAGAGGTGCTCCCTTCCCCAAAGAAGCCGAGGAGCAAGGAGCATGCCAGCTTTACCTGCCTGAAAGGAACTACGGTGGGAGACCCCGGCCTTGGAGTAGATCTGGACTCATCAGGGAGGCCCCTAGCTCCCAAGGGTCAAAGCCTAAGGCCCTACGGGACTGGGGAAGGGTGAGAGATAAAGAGGGGATGTGTGGAAAGAGGTTCAGAAAGGCAGGAGAGCTCTCAGAGCTAGCTCAGCAGAGCCCAAGGCAGAGCCCCACACATTCCCCATGCCATCCCCTGCTCCTGAAGTGCTCAGGGATCCCCAAAGGTATGTAACAGGTACTCTGAAAATGACAATGTTGGTATTAACAGGGTGCATGCCCTGCTATGAGAGGCTTAGACCTGGGACATGGGGAATCAGGAAGCCTCTTCCTTGCCCTGGGATCTCATATCTGGTTTGGGGGCCAGAGTCCAAGTACCCCAAAGCCAAAGGACAAAAGAGGGACCTCCCTAAAGTTTTGCCTTTGCACAATGAACCTAAGTTTAAACATCTCCAAATTGGAACAATCCAAGGTACTATGTAGGAGGCACATGATCTAAACAAACATGAAAAATATAAGATCTCAAGTGTTTTTGGTGTTTTAAAGGCCCCACCCTCCAGGGGACCTATAGGGGAGAAGAGTGAGGCTTCATCTCTCTTTAAGATCTTTGAACACATCCTAGCTCATCTCAGCTGTGCTAAAGGACAGATGAGATGAGGGGTAGGTTTCTGTCTACATTTAAACTTCAGAGTTAAAACAGCTTCCTGGGGCCAAAGTGGTAAGACCAAGAAGGGGGTGAAATTCTAGGGAATGAGGTCTGGACACTTGATGAGGCTCTCCCCAGGCAGCTGGCAGAACCTCAGTGGTCCTCCATTCTGCTCTCAGTGCAGGGTCTTTGGAGGGACGTGGACTCTGCTCACTGATTCCCTGGCCTGGTCTTCGGCTCACTCTATACACCCCAGAAAGGAAAGCAGGTGGGGAAAAATCCCTCTTGGAGGGGCTTCTTTACCTCCCTCTTGAGCGGGGCCACATAGGCCCAGGAGTTCGTGGCAGGGTCATAGCGCTCCACAGCATTCAGGTCATTGTGGTAGTCACGGCCAGCCACAGCGTAGATGTACCCGCCCACAACACATACACACAGGTCGGCATGCTCCTGCTGCAGGGACTGGATCTGGAACCAGCGGTTGTGCCGTGGGTCGTACCTTTAAGGGACATGAGGACAGTATATCAATGACAGGTGAGACAGCACCTCCTGCTCCGCCCATGTCCCTTGAACCCTCTCCCTAGCTGCCTCCATATACTAGCACACACCCACTCACAGCCCTGGCAGGAGGCTGCTACACAGCTAGGAGGTGTGGTCAGAAGCCTCCTGGGTTTCTGCCCAGGAAGCTAGTCCCTTCCAGGTGTAACCTCTGGTGTGGTTTCTAGCCCACTTCACTATCCACCCTAGGCTGCCCAACAGCTGTTCTTACAGCCACCTCCATCTCACTTGCCTCACCCCATGGTCGCTACAGACCTGCCCCCATTCATTCAGGATGACCATGAAATTATAGACGGACATAACAGCCTCCCAGCCTCTAGCCAACACCAACACTCCCTCATGGGTGATTTGCTCAAGCCTGCCATGTGCACAGTGCCCACACGTGCTCACACCTTCATCACAGCCCACTTCATCTCTTCATGTACCTCATGCTTTCCCAGCCTCCCCAGCTGGGGTGCTCTCTCCACTTCTCAAAGTCTCCCTCTCTGCAAGAGTCAGGGTGCTATCTCCCACACTAGACTGTGGGTACCATAAGGGTGGGATCCTCTGGGATTCCAGGCACTCCCATGAAGCTGGAGGAGTCAGCCTGGCCTGGAGGAGCACTGCTGGGCCAACTGGGAGAAAAAGCCAACCTCTACTGAGCTACTGCTGAACTCCAGCACTATGTGAGCACTGTTACCTGTTACCATAACTTGCTCTCCTGACATTTTCACACCCTTTTCACTGAAGATGCAGCTGTCCCCAACTCACAGCCCTGCTCCCTCCTTCCTTCTCCATCAACCTTTATAAAAAAGTCTAGGCCCCAAGCAGCAGCTTCATGCAGCACTCCTGCGCAAAGCCCACCCCACCCACTCTTCTACCTTCAAAGGGCTTTGAATTCTCAACCCCGGTGAGCTCAGCCATTCCAAAACAACCAACTATAACCCTTGCATTCTTCTGCATCTTGGACCTACACTGAAACTGCCTCCTAGCCATCTCCAGCTGGCTATTCACCTGTCCTAAAGGAATCCCATGTGCCCTCTATCCACTGACCCATCCTCACCAGCAAAGCTCCTGCTCACTCTCCAAAATCCTAATCACTATAACCCAGGTCCTTCACAGCCCAAGTCCATACCCAACTTCTCAGCACCCACAGCCTGTCCCGGGCTTGCCCCACTTCCAAGGGGCCTCCTATTGCCTCTACCCCTTCTTTCCATGCCCCAGGACTGGAGCCCTGCAGAGCCCATGTGGGGCACCCAGATAGGTGTGCTGCTTGGGTGAATACAGATGACCACAGAACCTCAAGAGGCCAGGGCTCCGTGAGCCTGAGGCCAAAAGCCCACTCTTTCCCTGACCAGCATCTGGGCCTTTTCCCTGGGCATCCATCCACCCAGGCACCTGCACTTGAAGCCTCCTTGCTCAACGGCCAATGCATAGATATAGCCTCTTCCAGATAAGTGTTTTTATTTCTACATAGGAAAACCAACTCCAAACTTCAAGTGGTTCAGAAGAGTGAATAAAGTTTTCTTTGGCCTGTCATATGCTGGTTGGTGAAGAGATTAGAAGCTTCCTTTGCCCCAAAGCACAAATCAGACACGTTCTGCAGCCGCTTCTTTCTACCCATGTCATTTGGCTAGCCCCTCCCCGACAGCCAGGAATTCCAGGAAACAAGCTGTTTCAGGAGTCAGGGCTACCAGGAGAAACAGAACATGCACCTGGGTCACACACAGATGCAGCACTGAATCCTAGCTCTGCCCGTCTAGCTGGACGCATCCAGGCATCAGTTTTACTCTTGGTGTTCACTCAGTTTCCGTACCTGTCCAATGGGGTGGTCATCTGCCTAGAAAAGCTATCATAAGGAGACATCTGTAATACTTTTAACAAAAATGACAAATTAAAAAAAAAAAAAAAAAAAAAAAGAAAAGCTATCATGAAGGATCATAAAGGACAACATATATAAAAAGGATCCTTGTTAACCCGAGGGAAGTTTGTAAAGGACGAAGGTTCACGGCTGTATTCCTAGACCTCAGGGTAGGACCTGATCAGGACAGATCATGCAGGGTCTGCTGAATAAATTAATAAAGGAGTAAGAGCACCAGCAGTGAAATCATTCCTTCACTTTACAGATATGTATTGGCCACCCAACATGGACCAGGCACAGTGCTCAGCGCTGGGGATACAGGGGGAAACTGGGTCCTGCTTTCCATTAGAATGGGAAGCAAGCTGAAGAGAACAGAGTGAGCAAGTGCTCAATATAATGAAGGTACCACAAAAAATAGTAATAATAAAGTAAGGAGAGTGACCCACCTGGTAGTGGGATCTGGGGAGAACAAAGCTCTCTTGCGGAGATGAAGAAGGACCTCCCAAGAAGGTGACATCTGAGACATGAATGATCAGAGGCACAGCCAGGTGAAGGTCGGGCTGGGAACAGGCAGCCATTCCAGTCCAGGGTACACCATTCAGAGTCCCCACCAACTGTCTAGGATAGTGCCTTCCACTGCCTTTCCTGTGCATGACACTCATTCATGTACTTGGTTTTTCTTCTCTATTTTTAAAATTTTATTTATTTGTTTAAGTATTTACTTATTTTCCTCTTCGACTGAGCGTGCAGCTTCTGGAGGGATGCACATGGAGCAGTGGGGGAGGAAGGGGACCCCCGCCTAGCCAGCCAGATCAGCCAAATCAACCCTGGTGAGAAATGGGGTGACAGATGTCACAGCCATATCACCCTCACATCCTCTTCTTCCCAACTGGGAGTCAAGCACAAGTCAGCATCTTCCACTAGAGTGAGACAAGACCCTCCAGATGCTTCTGCTTCCTTCCTTCTGGTCTCCTGCCCTCACAGCTTCCTAGGCAGAGTTCACTAAGATTTGTGGTTTCAGATTTAAGGAAACACACACAGACATACACCACAAATCAATAATTTAAAGATAACCACAGTTTCACTGATTTCTTATCTTCCCACTGTGTCCTATATTCCACATTTTCCTCTTTATTGGATTAATTTTCCACTTTGTCAGAATAAATCCCCAAGTAATATTCTTTTTCAAATAAAAATAAGCTTTATTATTGCATATAAGGATATAATCAGTTTTAATCACTTTAATGCAGATTGTGGATCATCCAACTGCAAATTCAGAAGTTGGTGCAAATATGTTCTGGGGTCCTCGCTAAATTTAGTACACCTTTTTCCTTCAGTATTTCCATGACTTAAGCATTCTTATGACTATTAATAAAGTCCATTACAATTAAAACATTTTTTGAAATATACTTTAAAAGATTAATAGTCATGGGAATGCCCAAGGAAAAAGACAAGTTATTATTATAAGTAGGGTCAGGGCATGTAGCAACATGAGACCAGCTACTACCAGGTAAGGCATGCAGTCAGTTTTCAGTAGCCCAGAGCTGTAGCTATGGAAAAGGTGCAAACACAGAAGGTAGCTAACATAGATGCAATCAAAGAAAGAAAAGAGAAACAGTGGTATCTTGGAGGCAAATACAATTTGCTCCAAAAGAGGTAACTTTTTATATAGTTTTCTGTACCAACGCTTTAAGATATAACCTGGTAAGTCCCTAGCTCCTTAAAATGAAAACCCTAATTCACTGCAAAATCTTGTTTCCGAAGATTCTGAGAGCCTATGGGTTCTAAGGCTGGTGAAGTATGGAAGGGGAAAGGGAAGAGAATCAAACTCTTATTACACTGAAATTAAGATCCATCTTCCATCTGGCAGCTTTAAGAATCCTCTGGAAGATTAAGGAAATATTCGCTCTGTAGAGATGGCAGACCTCGGAGCCCTCCCTGCCACCTTGCCAGATGCTCTGAACCCCAGGCCCTCAGTGATGCCTGCTCCCACCAGGCCAGTCTCACAAACCCAACTGCCAGTGACCCAACTTCCTGAGTAAAGTTTGAGGCTGTAGTTGTCAATCACAGGGGCTGATATTAGCATTTTCCAGAGTCCAGCTTGGGTCTTACAGCACATGTTCAAGAAAGGGGAATTTAGACCAGTCTTGTGTGAAACTGCATATAACAGGGCAGATTATGGGCCAGCAGCATCCTATCACCCTGTAGCCTCCCTGCAGGCACGCAACCAACCACCCTACCATGTGCTGAGGGCCAGAGACATCTGCTTTACAGGTCTGTGGGTTCCTCAGCAGGGAAATCTGGCCTTGGATCTCCAACTGGGAAACTGAACTCCCCAAAATGAAACTTCAAGGTTTAGCTAGAGGGAGGCTTGAACCTGGTGCTGCCACACCCACTGGCGAAAGCATTTGGTATGAGTGAAAGTATTGTTTCCTGGCGTTAGATCTCATCAGTTTAACAAAGGTTATTACTTCTTGGGGCCAAGAGATCAGAGGTGGCTGAGAAATGGTCACCTCCTCCTCAGTCCTGGTTACCATGCTTCTGAGAAGCATAGCCAGGACAGACCCGACTCCCACCCTTACCCCAGAAGATAAAATCATGGACATGAACTTGGTCTGCATCTAGCTCACAGATTCCAGAAGCAGTTGGAACTCTTTCTCTCTCTCTGCAGTACCATCTTTCAGTTTGTGCGGGGTGGAAATTTCCCACAGGCACCAAATCCCAAGAAATCAAAGTACAGTGGACAGGGCCCTGGAAACCTAATGTCAGCTGAGGCCATGGGGATTTGCCCTACTTCCCTTCCTCTGCTCAAAGAAATGGATTTGTGGAATCAAGGCCTCATAGACTGACAGAGCTAAAGCCTCCTGTAGACCACTGCAACCCACAAAACCCCTCTCAGAAAACTGTCTCCTCTGGGACCTCATGCCCAGCACATGGCTGACAACAGGGTGAAGGGTAGGGGTAGGGGCAGGGATTTGGCATGAGGCTCAGTGATGCCTGTCGGCCTTTCCTCTTCCCCTGGGCTGAGGAAACTTGAGGGAGCAGCAGCAACAGGAAGCCATGCTCCACCACTGGCTTGTGGTCAGAAGGGCAAAGCAGGCAGGCAAAGGGAAGCTGGGACGACACATGTCAAAGTTCAAGAGAGGGCAAGACAGAAGGATTAACTGCCAGTCCAGTGCTCCCAGCTCTTAGGTCCCCTCTTTCTGAGGCCCAACCAGCCTTCCTGCCACAGGCTCCCCTCCCCTGTGCTCAGACAAGTGCAAAGTCACAACCCAGCCCCTCACTGACAAGACAGCAGGGTTTGGTCTGAGGTGAGTATGCTTCTGAGAAGGGGACAAGAGCGAAAGAAAGCAATCCAGGTCCCCTTTTCCTTACGTCACTGCCATCTGCATTCTCCAAATTAACCTGAAATTTATTCCACAAAACAGGGGTACCCCAAGCACAAGATTAATATTAAAGACTGACCGCCTTGGACCATGGTGATGTGTCCATGCAGAACCCACTCCATAACCAGCCCTCTGAGACCATGATTCCTACACTACAGCATCACCCACAGATGGAGATACAGCCAGAGGCCCCTTCTTACCTCCAGCATCGGGACTCAGCACGGAATCCCTGGACATTGTTGTCCCCTCCAATCAGGTACACAAAGTTGTTGAGCACTGCGATGCCCTGGTTGGACATCCGGGGGGCCAGGGAGGCGGTGAAGTGCTTCCACTCTCCCAGCAGGGGGTTCAGGTACTTGGCCTGGTCACTGAGAACAGTGGATGGTGTGGAGTGAATGCCCCCAAAGCCCACCACACATTGGAAGTCCGACCGCAGCTCCGTCTGTGGGCTCTGTAGGCTGGGCTGCAGGCTCTCGTTCTGGTGGTACATGAGAGCATTGGCCACTGTGTCTCTCAGTGGGCTGGGGTCCAGCTTGTCATGTAGCCGTTGGAGGACCTCAGGTTCCATTAGGGGAAATCGCACTGTCTCAAGGAGCTTGGGGGGCTCCTGCAGTGAAATCTGGTCTGCCTGCACCTGCTCAAGGGTGTAATGGTAGAGCAGAGCACCCTCATACACCTCGGTCTCGCAGGAGACCTCCAGGCGATTGCTGCTGAGGAGAGAATAGACCTTCTCCAGCGGAAGCTGGCGGTACTTGTCAGTCCTTGAGAAGGCCACAAAGTTTTTGAGGATGTAGGTGTCCAGCTGCTTGGTCAGACGGCTCAAGTCAAATAGCTCTGCCAGCCGGTAGACATCAAGGATGTTCTCCTCATCCACCCAGGACATGAGGAAATCACAGCAGAAATGGATGATTTCTGGGATCTGTGAAGAAAACAAGACCCACTCAAGCCTGGGAAATGGTGTCTGGGCGCAGAAGACAGTGATGGTGGTTACATGCCTTATGTGGCTGTCCTTTGAGCAGGTCCCCCCTCAACCATTGCCAACCTTCCCTGGAGCAGAGACTGGTGCAGCCGCTTTCCCCAACACTAGAGACAACTGGGGTTCACTGTAGATAGACTGGGTTTAAATCCTGACTCAGAAGGAATGCTCTTAACCTTGTTGAGCCTGTTTCCTCATCTATAAAATAGGGATAAAGTGGAGAGGAATAATTACAAATAACATCATGCACAGTAACTCCCTGCACAGAGTAGAACCCTGATATATGTCAGTTGCCTTTTAGATAAAAAGTACTGGATCTCCAGAGAAGCTGGAAGCTGCACAATGGCCACCATGTTGGCTGTCCCTGGTTTGAAATGCACCTGGGACCTCCACCTGGACCCCCAGCTCTAGAAGACACTCAGCTACTTTCTCCTGCCACAACCCTCACAACTGGAAGCCTAGCTGAAGCCTCAGGCCAAGGAAACCTGCCCCAGGAAAAAGGCCCCAAAGTACCCACACACTAAGAACCACCAGCAGGCCCTGGAAGGTGTGGCTCAGTTGGTTCAGCATCATCCTGTGTACTGAAAGGTTGTCAGTTCAATTCCTAGTAAGGCACATGTCCGAGTTGCAGGCTCGATCCCCAGTAGGGGGCATGCAGGAGGCAGCCAATCGATGTTGTTGCTCTCACATCAATGTTTCTTTCTCTCTCCCTTCCTCTAAAAAATCAATTTAAAAATAAAGAATTACCAGCAGGGCAAACACCCACCTAGCACTCATCCTAGGAACCTGACCCAGAGTTCTTAAGAAGCTGAAAGCCATCCTGACTGGGCAGAGCCCTGCTCAACTCATTATCAAGGGAGCTCCCAGCCAGCCTACACCTTCCCTTTCCCAACTGTGTACAGTGGGTTGGAAGGAGGGCAAAAGAGAGCACAATACTTAGGTGGGAAGTGAGAACTGGGCCACAGGGTTAAAGGGCATCCTGAGATTAGATAACCAAAGCATGACAGAATAAAGGAGACAGAAGGAAGGGCTCTAGGAAAAGCCGCCCAGGTACTGCTAAATTCTTTAGGAAAACAGGATTTGGGAATTTCTCTAAAAACAGGACTACCTCATTTTTCCAGCATCATCAACAAATTGGCCAGTGCACAGAGAGTAATTCTGCTGGCACTGAAGCTTAAAATAAATGTTTAAAATTGTTTTACTTTTATTTGGTCTGATTCAAGGCATTTAGTACTTGCCAGGTGATATTAAGGACTGAATGGAAATACCTGCAAAGTTCCAGGCAGGTATTTCCCCACATGAAAAGTCCCCAGAGTGCTTTGTTAGGTCTCAAAATCCTTCACTCAACCATCACTTTCTCTCTTAGCCCACACTTCAGCTTTGCTTCTTCTTCCAAAATTACCACTTCTGATTTGTCATGGGGAGGACATCGAGGACCAGGTTCTGGGTAGAAGATGAAAGCAAACTGCCCTCAGTGGGCCTGGAGAAGTAGCTCCTGGAGAATCAAAGCCTCCTACACAAAGACTGTGTTGCCTTCTCCTTCCCATCCTCGTTGTCAGAGCAACAGGCCCTCAGCCAGGCGGAATCTCAGAGCAATCACCTCAGGCCCTCCCCATGTAAGAGCCCCATGAAGGGCTCAGAGGAGGGAACCCATTGGCTGGGGGTGACTCAGTGGGGGTGGTCTTGCTGGAATTCAGACACAGGGTACAGCGCATGGGGGTAGGGTGGGGGCAAGCCACCAACAGCTAGTGGCTACACGAACAAACATGATTTGATGGGCCTATGGACTTGGAACTGTTATACCAAGTAAAACTTGCTTTGAAAACATCATTGCACAGAAGACCAATATATTAAAAATAAAAATAAAAACAAAGCTGGGTTGCTCAAGGTGAAGTTGGGGATCCCTCTCCCATGCCATCCCCAGGAATGGCCTCGGGGGCACTAAGGAACACTGACCAAACCTCTGCTGTAACTGACTTGGGGAGATGGCAGATCTCTAAGCTGATGGGAGGGAGAGGGAAAGTGGTGTTTTGGAGGACGGTTTGGTATCGGTGTACATAATGGATTCAAAGAAAAGGCAGGGATCTGCTGGAAAATGGAGAGGTGGAGGCCAGGACAAAGATGAGGACAGGGTAACAGAGAACAGAGGTAGCTAGCTAAAGGTAATATTTACAAGGATGAGTAGTCCAAACTTGGACACAGGGAATGAAGATAGAAGGGCTCAAGGAGCCATGGAGGCTCTGGAAGAATGGTCATGGGACGGAGATCAGGGAAACGGGGAGAGGAGCACGCAGTGAGGAGGAGACAATGCTGATAGTGAGTCCCTGGGTGGAAAGCTGAATACGGAACTTAGGTGTTGCAAGAACTAGAATACGGTTCCCAAAGCAACAATGAACAGGATGTGGGAACAGAAGAGGCCTATGAATAAAAGAAGGTGGGGAAATTCTTCCATCATAAAGGCCATCCGGGATCAACTCCACCTACCCATCAGGTATAGCCAGGAGAGCCTTACTCAAACCAACCCAACAAACAAGGAGTTCAGTACCTCCCACTCACCACTCTGAGGGTAATGACACAAGGAGCGCAGGGTAGGGCCTTCAGATGCCCTCAACAAGTTGGTTTTCCTATGACTTGAGTTTTTTCTGACTGCCCCAAATGTGCTCTAACCCGAAAAAAGGTCAGGATAATGAATTCAGTGTAGCATTTCACTTCACTTTCAAGAAATGTGGGAAGAGATATCTTTCAAGTCCAATCAGGCTGTCTGATGGACAGCTCTTAATAAGAGCAAAGGCATGTGCAGGCCCAGCCTATTTAACTACACCAACATTGCCAAGAGTCAGTGCAGTCTTCCAAAATATAAGTGACATTATCAAAGCCTCAGAAAACTTTTTGAATGCTGTAGGAAAAAAAGTATTTAAAGTTCAATACCAGCCTGGCAGGGCGTGGCTCAGCAGCTGAGTGTTGATCTAGGATCTAGGACATCCTGGTTTGATTCCCGGTAAGGGCACATACCCAGGTTGTGGGCTGGATCCCCAGCTGGGGAAGTGTAGAGGCAGCCAATCAATGACTACTCTCTCATCATTGATGTTTCTATCTCTCTCTCCCTCCCTCTCCCTTCCTCTATCTGAAATCAATAAAGATATATTAAATAAATAAAAATAAATAAATAAATAAATAAATAAATTTCAACAACAAAGGGGAAAGCAGTTTCAGAGATCAACAAGACCAAGTGGAGAGGATGGGCAGACAGGGCCTAAGCAGCCACACTTGGGGAAGCTCAGCTTTGCCAGATGCCAGCACCCACAGGATGTCACAGGCTCAGCTTCGGCCACTTGTTTACATGCGGGACCTTTTCAGTGGCAGGGAGACCAAGGAAGAGGGAAAGGAACCAGCAGAAAAGCAGAGGGCAATGGCAGAGGAAGAACCTAGACCTGGAGACTTTCAGAAGAGCTCTGCTCCAGTGCCCAGAGCTGGCCAAGCCAAGCACTACCCAGGAGCCTCCACCTCGCTCCACACTCTCTCTTACTGCCTCATGTCCTCACCTGCCTGGTGACCCTCACACCTCTTCCCTGCAGGCACCCAAGGAAACCATACCTATGTATGGGTGTCCGCCTTGCTCCAATGAGGTAAGCCTCACCTGAAGCTGACAGGCAGCAACCAGCGTCTCCTGGACATTGCTCAGGCTGAGCTCCAGCTCAGAAGTATAAATGAAATGCAGGATTTGGCACATGGCATTGTAGGACACACCGTGGATTAGGACCTCTTCCTGCTCCATTTCCTTCAATCCCCCAGCAAACATTCCTCTGCAAAGTGAAGAAACAAGACAGCGGAGTTATACTAATCAGGACACCAGCCCAGGAGGCAAAGAGCATGAGCATCTGGAGCAAGGAGAGGGCTGACCCAGCATCAGTGTGCAACAGGACACTGGCTCACTCTGAGCACTGAGTCACACCACAAAAGGCATCCACAAGCTCCTTACCAAGTTTGGGCAACCATCCTAGAAATTGCCCTGTGTCCGATTTCATGTGCCCCAGAGAATTACACATGAGTCTCCTGGGGCAGAGACAATGTCTAGCTTTCCTTCTGCTGCATCCACTAAGTACACTTCCTGGATCACAGCAGCAGGTCAGAGCACATTATGAAAATGAATGAATGGGCCTGGTCGAGCATGGCTCGGCAGTTGAGCGTCAACCCATGAACCAGGAGGTCATGGTTCTAGTCCTGGTCAGGGCACATGCCCAGGTTGCAGGGTTGGTCCTCAGTAGGGGGCATGCAGGGGGCAGCCGATCGGTGATTCTCATTCATCACGGAGTTTTCTCTCTCTCTCTCTCCCTACTTCTCAGATCAACTTAAGGAAAAGAAAAAAAAAGAAAGAAACAAGGTATTTCAGATTGTGAGAATGCTGGAAAGGAACTCAACAGGGCATCTGATTGAGGAGAGCATGGTTGGGAAAGTAGAGCAGGTGGAGAGCAATGGGGGCAGGGAGGGTCCACTCTGAGGACCTGAAATGAGTCTAGGCAGCACCTCATCAACCAGGGTAGTGTTCCAGGTGGAAATAAAAACCCCAGCCCCGGGCAAGGACAAGCTTGGCACACAAGGCAGCCAGGGCAAAGAGGAAGTGAACTGGAAATAAGTCACAGGGCGAGGTCCTGCTATCCCCAGGACAGGGTAGAGTTTGGATTTAAATCCAAGCATAATGAGATACTGTTGAGGAACTTAATGCAGGAGGATGGCATGAGCTGACTGACTCTTCAAATTCAGGTGCTATTGGCCAGAGTGGAAGGGCTAGAGGAGAGGTGGGAAGGTTCCTCCAGGCCTGGCAAGGGCCACGTGGCTAGAGAGCTATAGTTTAAACTACACTGGAGAGGATTGGAGAGAACATGCTGACAGACTGGATCTAGCAGAGCACAGGAAGAATCAGGCCTTGGTTGGGGTTATGGTGCAGCCAGTTGGGTAGATGGGGACTTGAGAGGAACAGGGTCAGAGAAGACAGTGGGAGTCCTATTATGGTACTATCAGTGTGATGTGATCATGAGGCATCCCAGTGGAGAGTTAATTAGGTGTTGAGAGAGAAGAGGCTGGTGGTCAGGGAAGGAATCAGGACTAAAATATGATAGTAACATGAAGATGATAGAGTAGCTATTTTTAGTTTGTTTATTTTTCAACTAGATTAATACATATACATAGTACAAAACTTAAAATATATGAAAGGGTGAAAGCCTCCCTCCCTCCTCTGCTCCAAGCCATCAGTTCCCCTCCCCAGGGCAGCACTATCACCAGAGGAAGTCCACATATCTACACTGTTTTGACTTAATACACCTTGGAAATGGATCCTTATTGTTATACATAGTGCTTCCCCTCTCCCTGTAAAGGCTACCATAATTGATTTAACCCATTCCTGCTGGGGTGCACTTGGGTTACCTTTTTTATAATCTTCACCGAAGGATATTTTTTCCACTGCTTTTCAGAGAGAATGGAAGAAGAGAGAGAGAGAGAGAGAGAGAGAGCAAGAGAGAGGTAGGGAGGGAGGGAGAGACATCCATTGGTTGCTTCACGCACCCTGACCAGGGGCTGGGGATCAAGCCTACAGCCGATATGTAGGTGCCCTTGGCCGGAATCAAACCCGGGACCCTTCAGTCTGCAGGCTGAGCTCTAACCACTAAGCTCTAAACAGGCTAGGGCTTGGGTTACTTCCAATCTTCCATTTTTTCACCCAATGGATAGCCCTATCCCCACAACATTTTGTTTATGTAACTGCAAGGATTAATTCCTACTGAAGCAATTGCTGAGACAAAGGCTTTATATACATTTTTGCTTTGATAGTACTGCCCATACGTTACCAACCTTACAAGGGAGAAATCTTATAACCAATGGGACAGATAATCTCACCAAATGTTTAAGAGCCATTTCTATATTCTCTTCTGAATAGTCTAGATTCTTTGCCTATTTTCTATTAGATACTGTCTTGTCAATTTTTAGCACTCTTTTTTGGATGAGTTGAATTTCTTACTTCTACCTCAAATCTTTTGACTTTATAATATATATTAATATAGGTAGGGCCAGTCTCTTTTCATTACCTTTGTTTTCCACAATTTACTGACCACTGTTTTAACTTGTTTTGTTTTGTTTTTTTGGAGAGAGAGAGGAAGGTAGGGAGAGAAGCATGGATTTGTTGTTCCACTTATTTACGCATTCATTGGTTGCTTCTTATATGGGCCCTGACTAGAGATCGAACCTAAAACTGGCCATTGCTTGTTTTAAATTTGGACTTTAGAATCAGTTTGTGCGATTCCCCCAATAAATCCTCTTGGAATTTTTACTGGCAACACACTAAATATCTAGGTTGACATAGAGAGACCCGGGATCTCTGTAATGGACACAGTGGGTCTGTCTCTATCAAGCTCGCCTCTGGGTCTCTTTGGAGGTCTTGCAGGTCATCCCCCTATAGACCTGACACACGTACATCACAGTTATTTCTAGACATTCTACTCTACATGCAGTCTCTCAGGATGATTTCCCATACTCCAAGGTACTTTGACTCACTTTTTGGGGCAGTCTGAATGGGTCTTCTGGAATTTCCAGGACTGTGCTATTGTGGGCCTAATGTTTCCACAACAGTGGGGATGCCCATGCTGGGACACTGACCCCCACCCCTGAAACAAGATGTGGGTACTTGGATTGACTCTGGCATATTTTATCACCTTAAGAAAGAATCTCCTCGGCTGGTATTGCTCAGTGGTTGAGCATCAGCCCACAGGGACCACAGGTCCTGAGAAGTGACCAGGGCTCATGTGTGAGCTTCCAGCCTGTATTACAAGAACACCATGGGGAGGGGAGTGGGGAGAGATGTGGCACTGAAAGACTGAGATAAAGTGCCACAATGTCTTTTTAAAAAGTATGTGTGTGTGTATGTGCAGAGAGAAAGCAAATACAGCAAAATGTTAACAACTGGTATTCAGGTGTTCATAATACTATTCTTTCAACTTTCCCACAGATTTGAAATTTTTCAAAATGAAATGTTGGGAAGCCAGAGTAAAGTAGAAAGAAAATCTATTTTATACAAAATATTGTATTTATAGTAGGAAAGTCATTTTATAAAGTGTAATATTACAAGTAAAGCCAAGCTTATCCTCTTCAAAAGAAAAGAGAATATGCCTTAGAGACAGACAAAAGGCTGAAAAACAAACCCTAAGACCCCTTCTTTCTCTCCTGTTGTAGACCAAGTCCCCAAACAAGCAGTAGAGCAGCTCAGGGTGAAGGGGGCACCTGGCAGGTACTGATTGGTCCCTCCCAGCCATTCATGGCAGTGCCAAAACATCTGCCCAGTGGAGCCGGGATTACCTGTTATTTTACTTATAAGAACATGTGTATGAAACTCACCTGAAGTAATCACAGGAAGCAGCCAGCAGGATGCGATGGGCTTCGATGTGTCTCCCCTCTACCACCAGGACTACATCAAAGAGGATGCCACTGTCCCGAAGAGCCAGTAGCCCCCGGAGCAGGGCCTGGGAATGCTGTGCACTTCGGTAAGTGTTGTTGACACAGTGTGGGTGTGAGGGCTGTGCGGGCAACTTGCACAGCTGGGTGAACTCTTGCTCCTCTGCCATTCTGACCACCACACCAGACCTCACCACCTTGGCCGTCAGCTGACAAGACAAGAGGGAATGGGGAATGAGCCAGGAAGGCAACACCATACCATGTACAACTGGCTAGCTCTGCTCCCAGTAGCATCTGCTGTTCACTGAGCTCCTGTTCCTGCCTCCAGCTTACCTGTGCTTTCCCTGTGGTCTCAAAAATTCTAATTCCCTCTTCCTTCCCACCACTTATCCAAACTTGGGACCTTTTATGATGACCTGTGTCCCTTTATCGCCAAGAGTCTTCATCCCTCTCTATCTCCTTCAGCATCCATGTAAAACAGAAGGGTTCTGGTGACAGACTGACCTGAAATGAAGCTCCCACCCTACCATAGAGTCACTCTGCATAATCAACCTGACTCTCAGGTTCCTTTAAAAAAAAAAAAAAGGTCTTTACTGAGAGGGAGAGAGATAGAAACATCAATGATGAAAGAATCATTGATCAGCTGCCTCCTGCACAGTGCCCACTGGGGATCAAGCCCGAAACCAGGGCATGTGCCATGACCGGGAATTGAACTGAGATCTTCTGGATCCTAGGTCAATGTTCAACCGCTGAGCTACCCCTGGCCGGACTGACTCTCAGGTTCCTCAACTGAAAAAGGGGAAATAGTAAAAGATGAACATAAAGCATCACCACAGACCAGGTTCTCAAGAGCTCTTCCTCGCTCCTGCTAAGAGCAAAACTGGGTTTCTCCATGCAAGAATAAATGCATAAAAATTACAACAGGCACTTGGTTCTTTACTGAGGCACTCTCTCCATATTTGTCTCAGGACCATTAAAGTGGCTAATATCACCTTTAATGAGGTGGGATCTTTGCCAAGAATAGTTAATGTGACTGATTGCTCTATCTTTTCTCATAATCCTGGGAACATAAAGGTAGTTATTGCCACGTCAGTCTCTCTTCTAATCTGCTTACTATGTGGCCTCGGATAAGTGACTTCTCTTTGAACCTATTGCTCCTCTAGAAAATGAGGATAATCATAGCGTCTACCTCAGTGAGATATTATATGGAGGTGGATTACATAAAACACATGTACAATTCCTTAGCAGAGTGCCTGGCACATAGTAAGTGCTCAATAAAGGGTAGTGGTTATTTAAAACAAAACAAGCCTGGCCTGCGCTGTGGCTCAGCAGTCAAAGCACATGCCCAGGTTGCGGGCTTAATCTCCAGTAGGGGGCGTGCAGGAGGCAGCTGATCAATGGCTCTCATCACTGATGTTTCTCTCTCCCTCTCCCTTCCTCTCTCTGAAGTCAAGAAAGATATATTTAAATAACAAGATAAATAAAACAAAACAAAAGCCTGAGTGGTGGTCAGGAGAACCAGGGAAGGGTCCAGACCAGCATTCTTTACCGAGATTCTGAGATTCAAAATCATCTGTATCGTGTTTTAAATTCAAGGTTACCTTCTAACACTTGAGTCAGTATGTTTTAAAAAACTGATATGAGTGAATAAAAGTTTGATTTGAATAGGAGGCTCAGAAACTAATCAGTGAAACAAACCTACTGCAAACACATTTTGGCCACGCGCTCCAAACCAACCAGAAGTGACCATGGACTGCCGGATGCTCCAGATCAGAGGGCAGCCAGTCCTGCACCACATGGTATAGTCAAGCTTCACAATCTCCAGAGCACAGCCAGCCAGCAGTGGAGAGGGGCCACCTGCCACAGGGCCTTGAACATCTGCCTTCCCCACCTCCAGCTCTCCACTATCCCCTCCCATTTCTTCTCCAATTCCCTACCATATCTTTTGAGAAAATGGAACATAGATTCTACCACAAAAGTTGCCAAAAAGAAGATGTCTCTGCTTACTACTGGGGTTCAGGAACAACCCCCCCCCATTGCCTCCTCTTCCTCTTCCAGGACATGCTTCCCATGCAACAAGCTCAATTCTCCTCTGTGCTGGCCCCTCAGTAGGCCTCTGTCCACCCACCCCTTTCTCCCCACCCTCATGTGTAGCCAAGCATATCCCCTTGCTAACCAACCTCTTGCCTGAAAACCCTGCCCTACGGCAATTCCCTTTTTTCTAACCTCTTCCCTTCTGCCCCAGCCCACTCCTCTTTCCAAGAACCTCTCCTGCATTCCCAATCGCACCTCCAACTATATTCCTAATCCAGCCAAAAGCCCTCCCAATTGGCTTAGTTTTGTTACTGATACAACCACTGCTTCTATGTCAGAAATCTCATGGTCTCAATGGTCTCTTTTCCTGTCTAGGACACAAGAATAGCCTTTGTGTCCTATCACACTCTAGTGCCATTCCACCACCTCAGATGGCCATCTCCTTACTCCTCCACAGCCACCACTCTGGGTCACACTGCAGCAGTGACATCCCAATCGGTTTCCTACCAACTGTCACATCCTCCCCAGCTCCCCAAAAACACCCCATGAGTGTGCCACCTGACTTCTCAAATGCTGGCTCCCTACTGCCTCCTACTTGGGGCTCCCCAAGTGATCTGGCTCAAAACACTCCTTCCCTTGTACCCTGCCACTAACAGTGATTTCACAGAACACTACACCACCATGAAAATGAGCAAACTAGAACTCAAGCTACAGTCAATGTGGAGAAACCTCAAAGCCACACAGAAAAAGAACAGCACATTGCAGAATACCTGTAGTTCAATTTCTTTACAAAAACTTTGAAAACACACAAAACAATACTGTCCAATACTTCTTACAGATAGGTGTTTGGCATAAAATGATATAGATAAATTATAGGAATTCAGGGTCATGATTATCCCCAGGAAGAAAATAGGGAATGTCTTCCTTTAAAAAAATCAAATCAAATCAAATCAAGACAAAATATTAGGATCTGATAGGGAGAAGCAGCTTGTATGTTATTCTCTGTACTTTTTCTATCACTGTGAAATATTTAATAATTGAATTCTCAAAATTTTTGAATATGTAATACATTCATGTGATTCAGATTCAAAAGGCACAAAAAGGTACATTATTTTGAAACTTAAATTTCCTTCCCACCTATATACAGTCCAACTAAATCCTCTCCCAGAGGAAACTACAATTCTTTCCCCAGTGCCCTTCCGGGTGTACCTATGGAGTCATAGGAGAATCTATCAATCTACATTTCCTCCCCTTTTATTAGTTTTGGTATATAATTTCATATACCTCCCATAGTCCATTGTATGGACAACCATATTTTACTGAACATCTGGGTTTCCTTCAATTGTTATTGCACACAATTTTGTTCTGAAAAATCACTGAGATGTGCCATATAAGCTGCAGTTATCTGAGGAAAATTTCCTATATATGGAACTGCTGAATCATTTTAATTTTAGTGTATGTCATTTTAACGGATATTGCCAAATTGCCCTCCATAGAGATTGTACCAATTTATTTTCCCACCAGCAAAAGCATGAGAACCTGACTCCAACCATTGTCTAGCTCACCAATAGTTTCTTTTTCATCTTTGTTGACTTAACAGTTGAAAAACAGAATCTCAGTGTACCCACATTTTGGTAATTGACAAAATCATAAAAACTTAAGTGGAACGCAGTACATCCTTTGTGAGTCCTTCCCCATGCCTGTTTTTCTGAAATAATGTTCTTAGGTGCTCATTCGGTGGCACCCTCCCCTCCCCTATTCATTTTACAGGGGTGACTCTATCATGAAGCCCTTCCCTAGATTAAGTTCCTCCGCCCCCATAACATTCTAGTAATCAAGAGCAAGGCCCCTCCATTCTGTGCTGTTTGGAGACTACAGAACAGGAAGCTTTATGTCCCAAGTAGGTACAAACTGAAGGGCATAAAACAAATTTTCATGAACTCATGAATGAGAATGAAAGCATTTTTGATGAATTTTCAACTCAAACTATCTATTGAACAGGCACCTACTCCTCTGTTGGGTCCCAAAACAGTGTCTGCCTTCAACAAACTTCAATCTTTGGCAGCATGAAGCCAGGTCTGCACAGAGGGAAAGGGATAGCTCAAGAAGAGGAGAGGAGGAAGTGGGTCCTAATTTCCAGACGGGGCAGCCTTTGTAAGGGAGCCGACTCAGCGGTGCTCTGTAACGCGTCTCCCAGAGAGCAGAGTTGGAGCATCTCAGCGCGCCAAGCCTGCGGCCTCGGCCCGGCCCCACGGAGGCCCAGCGCGGGTGAGGCCCCGGGGAGGAGCCGCAGGAGGTAGTGGCGGCTCCGAAGCTCCGGCCAGCCCAGGATTGGAAACAGAGAGAAGTGTCGGCCCCCACTTCAGGAAAGGAGATTTTAGATTTTGCACTGACAGCGCGATCTCTGGCTTTTCAGGAAACCGCGCGAGCTGGCGAGGCTGGGCTCCCTCGCCTGCAGACCCGGGGAACCCCGACCCTCGGCCCAGGAGCGCGGCTGAAGAAACTGAGGCTCGCAGGCCGAAGTCCAAGGTCACACCAGGTGGTGGCTGCCCAGCCCGGAACCCTCCCCCCCACCCCCGCCTGTTGCAGGACCCGCCCGCGCAGGGCCGAGGGTCGCTGCAGGGAAGGCCGTGCTCGGACCCGCTGCGGGTAACAGGGCCGGCAGGGGGGCCAGGAGGCCCGAGGACTCGACTGCGGCGCGGAGACCCCGGACCGCAGCGAGCGCCACCTCACCGCCCCGCCGCCCCCGGGGGTCCCGCCTGCAGTGCCCGGGCCACGTCAGGCCCCGGGCTCTCCTCAGGCCGCCGCCCCCGCGCCTCCCGTCCACGTCCGCCCCCCGCATCGCCGGGTCCCCCGCGCTGCTCGCCCGGGTTCCTCGCCTGGTGCCCAGCCTCTCCGGCGCCCGCGCTCCCTGCCGCCCAGTCCGCCCGGCTCACGCCTCGCAGCTCACCTGGAGCCGCGTTAAGCCGAGGCCGCACTCGCGGGAGGCGGGGGCTGGCGGGCTTGCGGCCGCGGGGCGGGGGCTTGGGCTGCATCACGTGGTCGCGGCGCGCAGGCGCGGGGCTGGCGAAGACTGAGACTCTGGGAGGAGGGCGTCGTAGGGGGCAGCGCCGGGAGGGGGTGTTCGCTCAGGTTCCAGACGACGGGAGGGGTGCCACCCGCAGCCGCCCTTCCGCGAGGGGCACAGCTCCGGGAACACAGCTGGGCTGAACGAATGCCTTTAGGCGAGGGTCTTACCCGGCAAATCCATTTCCTCCTCCCTTCCGCGGTCGCTCCCTCGTTTCCTCCCTCCGACCTTCGTTCCCTGTCTCCCTTATTCTCTCCCTCCTTTCCCATTTCTTCCTTCCTTATTCATTCCCTTCTCTCATTCACTCCTTCGTTCTCTCCCCGTTCCCTCCTTCGTTCCCTCTCTCTCTGACACATTCATTCTCTCTCTCCTTCCCTCCCTTTTCCCCTTCCTACTCCCCTCCCTCACTTATTCCCTCCCTTCCTCCCTCCGAGTCCCCTAAAGTCCACTGTGATTGCTGGTCGCCTGCTCTCTGCTGGATGTTAAGGAGAGGCAAAAAATGCAGCCAGTGCGAACAGGTGTTTTCCTGTTTACTGAGATTCTGGACTAAATCCATTTCCCAGCCCAAAGGCCTGGCCCCAGCAGTCTGCCTGGAAGCTATTGACACTCATTTTTCTCCGCCTTAACTGCAAGAGGATCCCATCCTCCGAAGTTCATCCGTAATGGGCATGTCCAGATAGATGGGGTCAGGATTTCTTACTCTTGCCAGATGGCCCATGGTTAAAAAAGAAAAGTAGAGGGTAATGTAGAAGAGGAAGACAATAAATGAAAGAGAAGCACTGTCCTGGCTGAGTCCAGAGAGCTACCTGGGGCTCCAGACAGGGCAGAAGAGTAGGATCAGCCTCTGGGAGCAGAGGTTCCCAATGGGAGTGGGCTTCTGTGAAGGCTTTCTGGTAAAGGTGACCCCACCCCCACCCCTGGTTGTGTAATAGATGAGGACTTGGGGAGCAGCAAAAGCATTCCAGAAATAAGACAGTGTCAGGAAGGTCATGGAGGTGAGATCCAGGGAAGTGAGTGATCAAGAGGCTGCCAGGAGTTTCTGAGTCTGAAGACCAGACTCTGCCTTCTGGAGGTGGATGTGGCCCTGAAGGCTGCCTTCAGCCATGGCAGGCAGGTGCCACTGTGGGTTGCAGAGCATGGACTGGAGAGTGGGAGGAAGCAGAGCAAGAGGCAACAGGGAAGTTGTTGCCTCAGGTTAGCAGGGAGCGAGGACAGAGGGTAATGCTAGTTGGAAATCTGGAAAGGAGGCAGGTTCCTCAGTACACATGAGTGATGGATGAGGAAGGATGAGTACAAGAAATGGAGGGAGACAGTAGGACTACCCCAGTCACAAGGAGGCTGTATGAAGGGCAGATTTAGGGGAAGACAAGGCCCACCTTGGCCCCAGGCAGCGTAAGGAGTCTGCCAATGTCCAACTGAGGGCCTTTCTGGGGGAGTCAGGCTAGAGGTGAGGTTATGGGCATACCAAGTGGTTTAGCTGAAGGTGATGCACCAAGCCAAAACAAGCATGGGGGAAAGAAGAGTAGGTTGAGGGCAGAGCAAGAGGCACACTGGTTTTCCAGGGGTCACCCAGAGAGTGGGAACCCAGAGAAGGAATGAGAGGAGCAATCTCAAAGGCCCAAAAGGGTGTGGTGTGAGGGTTGCCCGAGAGGGTAGAGGAGGCAAAGTCCCTAGATCTGCAACAGGGAGGCTTTTGATGTGTTCACAGGAGCCCTTTCCTTGGAGTGGTGGAAACCAGCCTACTGTGCCTGGTGTAAAAGGAGGTGAGGAGAGAAAGACTGCAGGGATAGGTCTGGCCTCTGAGATGTGGACAGATGGGACTACAGTTTGAGGAGAGAGCACCTTCAGGTTAGGAGGGAGGAGCTAGTGGGTGGAAAGAGCAATGATGAGGGAAGGGGAGGAGGCCAGAAGAAAGTGGGGTGCTGGCCTGGCCAGGACTGAGGGGAGAGGACATTCCCTGGTCTTCTCTGAACTAGAGGGAGCATCATCTCAAAATATACCTCCACTGGAATGTTTCAGAGGAGGGGAGTAGCAAGTTAGGCTGAAGCCTCAGAAGCTGCCATGTACAGGATAATCTGGAGTCCTCCCATGGGTGTGTTCCCATTCCCCAAGGGCACAAACTTCATCTGCTTCTTCATAGCTATATTCCCAACACCTAGAACAGGCCTGGCACTCAATAAGGTACTAAGTAAAAACAGGTCAAGGGAATTGGAATAGAAATAAAAAGCACTGAGACAGGCTAAAGGTATAGTGGTAGACTTTCAAGGCCTCAACCCAATGGCAGATATCTCAAAGGAAAAGATAAACACACTTGTCTGCAAAACAATTTGATCATAGCCATCCCAAACAAACAAGAAACAACTGTTGCAAAACAATTTTGCAACAAAATTGACAACAAATGGTAAGTAGTCTTAGTATACAAAAAATTCATACAAAACAATAAGAAAAGATATTAAGAGCCCAATAATAACATGGAAATAGACAGGAATAGATAATACTCAAATGAGAACAAATATCTGAGAGAATCATCAATATCAGTGAAAGTAAAAGAAATGCAAATAACAAAATATATCAGTGAATATATTTGCAACATGTGAAAGAGACAAAAGATTGTTATCCAGAATATATAAGGAATTTCTAAGCACCAATAATTACAAAATCAACCAGCCAGAAAAATGGTAAAGGATACTTACTAGAAACTCCCAGAAGAGGAAGTCCCAGTGGCTGAAAACAAAAGAAGTTGAATTCAATCTCGTTAATAATCTGGAAATGCAAATGATATACCACATTTTCACATATCGTTTGAAAAAAATTATTTTGACACTTGTTAAAACAGTAAGGAAGACTGTTCAGAAAGACTATTGCAATAGGGGTATGTCAATAGGGGAGAGAGACTGAGTTCAACTCTGAATATAACCAAGACAGTTGGGGATTTACAACCAAGGAGCAGAGTGAAGGAGTCAGTGGATGTAAAATTACTAAGATGAGACATCAAAGGTAGAGGATTCTTCCTAAATTGACTTAGCAGAATTATTTGCTAAGACTGGCCTAGGCAGGTCAGAGACCAGACAGGGACCAAGGCTGAGGCCTAGTCAAGAGGAGGACTCAACCATGGCCGGGTAGCTTAGTTGGTTAGAGCATGGTCCCAATATGCCAAGATTTCTGGTTTAATCCCCAGTCAGGACACATACAAGAATCAACCAATGAATGCATAAATAAGTGGAACAACAAATTGATCTCTCAAATCAATAAAAAATTTAAAAAAAGAAGAGGGCTCAGAGAAGACTGACTGAAGTTTGGTAAAGAAGAGAGTCTGCCAACATCAGCGTGACAAAATATAAAGTAGGATGAGACCAAGTGTTGGGTGGGGAGGGCGGGAATGTATGTACATTGCTGATGGGAATATAAAACGGAACAGCCAACTTGGAGCACATAGTACTTTCAAAATATGTCTGCAATTTCTTTGACTCTCCTACCTTCAAAAGGTAAAAGCCCATCTTCCTCCCCTTGAATGTGGGCTGGACTTGGTGACTGCCTTCGAAGGAATAGAATGAGGCAGAAGTAAAAGCATGTGATTTTTCTTTTTTAAAATATGTTTTTATTGATTTTTAGAGAGAGAAAGGAAGAGGGAGAAACACTGATGAGAGAGAGAAACATCATGGATCGGCTGCCTCACACACACCCCTCGACCAGGGAAGAACCTGCAACCTGAGCATGTGCCCTGACTGGGAATTGAACTGGTGACCCTTCAGTGAATGGGACAATGCCCAACCAACTGAGCCACACTGGCCAGGGCAAAAGCATGTGATCTTTCAAGGCCAGATCATAAAAAGCATTGGAGCTTCTGTCTTGCTCAGTCTGCAGGAAGTGAGCCACCGTGTCATGAAGACACTAAAGCAACCATGAAGAGAGGACTCCATGGAACCGAGATCTGTGTCAAAACCAGCACCAACTTGTCAACCTTGAGGGAGCTGCCTTGGAAGCAGATACTCCAATCCCACTCAGGCCTTCAGAGGACTATAGTCTTCTGAAGTCTAACATCTGTTTGTGTTACCAGGGAGACAATGAGAAGACCTAGGTTCTTGTCTTCTTGAGGGAAAGATTTCAATCAAGAGACAGAGTGTACAGCCTGGCCAGGTGTGGCTCAGCAGTTGAGCATCGACCCATGATCCAGGAGATCGCGGTTCGCTTCCCAGTCAGGGCACATGCCTGGGTTGTGGACTCAATCCCCAGTTGGGGGTGTGCACGAGGCAGCCAATTAATGACTCTCATCACTGATGTTTCAACTTTCTCTCTTCCTCTCTCTGAAATCAATAAAGATAAATTTTTTTAAAAAAGAGACAAAGTGTAGAAAAGAAAGCAAGAATTTATTGGTCGCAGCAAAAATATACAGTGGTACTTCGGTTTTCTAATGGAATCGGTTCCAAAGACCGTTCGAATTCTGAAACGTTGGAAAACCGAGGGATCAACAGCGACAGCTAGGCTTCAGGATCTTGCAGTCAGTGGAAGCCATGTGGCATGTTCGACTTCTGAAGTGTGTTCGAAAACTGAAGCATTGCCTTCCAGGTTTACAGCATTGGTAAACCAAAATGTTCACCAACTGAGATGTTTGAAAACCGAGGTACCACTGTACTTAGGACAATGAAACAAGGAAGGTGCATAGGAGAAGTAACAGGAGAGCCTAAGTGGGGCTGCTTTGGCTCACCTAGAAGTCACAGAGAGAAAAGGGGGCCTTGGAGACAGGTTCAGGGGGTAAGCCTGCTGCTGCCCGTTGACCCTCTGGTTGCAAGTCTTGTGGGGTCCCCTCAGAGAAGAGAAGGGGGAAGGAAGGAGATGGCACTGGCTTATGCTCATGCTGGGTCCTTTATCCTGAGTGTACTTCTCTCTTTCCGTCCAGAGGTAAATCTTAGGGGAGGTCTCAGGATAGTGTCTCAATAGAATATTCATCAGCTTTATGCTGATATACCAAAATGAGGTTTATTCTTAATTTGTCTGTCCTTGGGTGTGGTTGGCAAATGGCACCAATTGGATTTTTGTTATCTGTCTCCATTAATAAGGTGATTTAAACTATCTACCCTCTGACATGGAGAAGTAATGAAAACCATTTACCTTTAAGTGTCCTTGGTTTAGGGAAGATAGGATTTACTAGGTAGCTGCAAACTGCTGTCTAACAATCTGTCTGTTTCCCTATTCCACTTGTCCTGGGATTTTCTTAGCTTTTACTATGTCATAACAATACCTACAACAATTGGCAGTAGCTATTACCATTTAAATAAAATGGAAAGTGGCTCTCAAACCAACAATTCCATTCTGGGTATCTATATTGAAGAAATACCCCCAGATGGAATTGAGGCAGCACAGCAGAGGATATTTATTGCAGCATATTTTCAACTGTGAAAAAGTGAATGTCCATAAATAAACTATGGTGCATTGGTCCTGTGGAAGGACCTGTAGCGGGTGATCTAGGGGCTGTGATGTAGCAATAATTTTTATTAAGTGACCAAGGACAGCCCTGGCTAGGGTAGCTCAGTAGTTAGAGCATTGGCCAGTGCACAAAAGGATTGTGGGTTCAATTCCCGGTCAAGGGCATGCACCTGGGTTGCAGGTTTGATCCACAGCCCTGGTCAAGCACATTCGGGAGGCAACCAATCAATGTGTCTCTCTCACATCAATGTTTCTCTCTTTCTCTCTTTCACTCTCCCTCCCTTCCTTCCACTCTCTTTGAAAATCAAGGGGAAAAAATGTCCTTGGGTGAGGATTCACAACAAAAATGACAAGGACAAATTGTGAAAAGAAACATAGTATTTATGCAGGAAACAACCGGAGCTTTGAGGACTGAAGCCATCCACAGCCTTCAGCTCACTGTCTGCATCAAGATGACTTCTTATGATGCCATGCCGTTCCAACAGGACTTAATTTGGGAGGGTAAAGTTGCAAATAACTGTCTTGTTTCAGAACTTCCTGAGAATCTATTTATCTGAACAATAGGCTACTCAACTAGTACCATCAGAGGTAATAGTCCCATTTCAGAACAACAGAGACGTCAATTGAGCACCTTCAAGGCCTGTTTACTCTTTAGGGCTGCTTCCAACCCCTCAGCTAGAGGTGTCCATCACTCCTGAAGTAGTCTATCAGAAGATCTGCCCCAAAATGATCAGGCTCCAATATTGAAAGACGCACTCCCAAAGCCTTAGAAATACAGGGTGGGGCAAAAGTCGTTAACAGTTGTTTGTATGTAAAATAATAATACAAGAATGAACTCTGAGTTCCCTGTACTCGCAACTGTAAACCTACTTTTGCCCCACCCTATATAAACATCCTGCTTTTGATCCCTTCCTCCCACACAATTCCATTTTCACACACAAGATCAACAATAATTTTTTTTTAAAAAATGTGTCTTTCTTGATTTCAGAGAGAAGGGAGAGGGAGAGAGAGAGAGAGATACATCAATGACAAGTCATTGATCAGCTGCCTCCTGCATGCCCCCTATTGGGGATCAAGCCCACAACCCATGCATGTGCTCTGACCGGGAATCAAAGCTCAATCTTTTGGATCATATAGGTTGATGCTCAACCGCTGTGCCACACCAGCTGGGCCATAGCTAATTTTTAAGTTGATAATTTTGTATGGCCCACAAATGATGTTATAAATATCCAAATGGCACTTGGAAGAAAGGTTCTCCACCCCTGCTCTAGAGGGATATTTCATCTGCCTGGGATACTTCCAGCTCCCACCTCCTGCAAGGCCCAGGATGGTATCCACAAAATGTGTGGCCAGTGAAAAGATCCAGCCATGACACAGTAGCTTGCAAAAACTAGCAAGGTGGAAACTTAACCTCAAATGGTGTGGGATACAGGTCAGGCTTCTGCACAGCTTCAGTTGCCTCCATCATTCCTTCTCAGGGTCTAAACCACCCACCGGCTTTAGGACTAGGGATAACCCAAGGGGCTGCAGATGTCAAGAGAGTACAGGTTCCTTCCTGTGGCAGGAGGCCAGGAGGTCTGTGGCTGCCTCTACCTCTCCTCCTCCGGCCACTCTAACCAAGGACCACTGCCCAGGGCATCACCACCTCTGGGCCCCAAATAGAATAGAACTTTGGAGCAAACACCAAAGAGGGTAGCGCTTTTTTTTTTTTTAATATATCTTTATTGATTTCAGAGAGAGGGAAAGAGAGAGAAACATCAATGATGAGAGAGTCATTGATCGAGCCCGCAACCCGGGCATGTGCCCTGACCGGGAATCGAACCCCGATCGCCTGGATCCCAGGTCGACGCTCAACCGCTGAGCCAAGCCCGGCCGGGCGGTAGCACTTCTTTTTATCCTGATGACAAACTCTTGACAAGGCTCTGGGCCTCTATCTGTCTGGAAATCTATGTGTGTGTTGCTCTATCAGCCTTCCTAGAACCAGAATGCAGAATGGGTAGAGTTGTCCTGGGGACCTTATTAACATGCTCACTTGGTTTGTGTGTGATGTCCACCTTTTTTTGCCCAAAAGCCCTAGGGAGTTTAATTTGCCAGAGAGTTTGAGAGTGAGAACCGGCTTTGCCAATGAGATTATATGAGGTGAATGCTTTCCATAAACTGATGAGTGGAATCAGCAGGGTCAAGGATATAAATAACAAAGTGCATCTGAAATCTATATACAATATAGGATACACTATGGTTATACTTTTCCAATGATTCACAGAGAAATACTTAGATGTCAAATTTAAAATGTGCAAGATGCCCGGCCGGGCGTGGCTCAGCGGTTGAGCGTCAACCTAGGATCCAGGAGATCGGGGTTCGATTTCCGGTCAGGGCACATGCCCAGGTTGTGGGCTAGGCAGCCGATCAATGACTCTGTCATCATTGATGTTTCTATCTCTCTCTCTTCCCCTCCTTTCCTCTCTCTGAAATCAATAAAGATATGTTTAAAAAACAAAATAAATAAAATGTGCAAGAGTGGTGACAGTGGCACAATATTATGAATATGTGAATGTACAAAAATTTCACTGAATTGTACACTTTAAAAGGGTGAATTATATGGTATGTCAGTTATATTTCCATTTTTATTTACTTATTTGAAAGGTTTTTGGTTTGTTTGTTTTTTAAATCCTCACTAGAGGATATGTTTTTCCATTGATTCTAGAGAGACAGGAAGGTAGAGGAAGAGAACCATTGACCAGTTGCCTCCTCTGCACCATGATGAGGGGACTGAATCCACAACCTGGGTATGTGCGCTGACGGGGAATTGCAGCTGCGACTCTCCTGTGCACAGGATGACACTCTAAGCAACTGAGCCACACTGGCTAGGGCTATTTCAATTTTTTTAAATGTGCTAGAGGGATACAGACAGGGTGATGAACCATTCAGGTTTGCCTGAGACTGAGTTTGTTGCAAGGATGCAGGATTTTCAGAGCTAAAACTGGGAGAGTCCTGGGCAAACCAGGACAAGTTGGTCACCCAAGATACAGTTTAAAAAAATATATTTTCTGGAGAATGACAGTAAAAACATTTGAAGATGTGAACGATTCTCCTATCAACACAAGACCTGAAACCTTGTAGGCAAGAGGGGCCCTTTTGGAAAAGCTGCTCACTCCCTCTTCTCCCAATAGCCACTCCTCACCCCAAGCTCTTGTCTGGGGCACAGGGACAATGGGTGTACACAGCCCAGTCTGGGCCTGGCACTTATTAGGCATCAGTAGGTGCTAGTTCACACTCTTTGAGGCCCATAATGGTGATTGTCCACTTGGTACTTGTGGACCATCTGGGCTTAGGGCTTTTGTAACCTGCCTTCATTTCCTAGGGGCGCCTAGCACGTCCGTGCCAGGAGCATAGACAAAGGCCCCATAGGTTTAATCTGGCAGAGCTTTTATCTTCCCAAAAGGCTCCACCATCCCCCTCCATCCGGCCTCCATCAGGCATGCCTCCACCCAGCAAGTCTGTATACATCTGGCCCCCAGCGAGGATCTGGGCTGTGTTCTCCAAGAACAGGAAGGACATGGTTGCTGGGCCAAACAAGTAAGCCCGTGTCTAAAAATTAATAAATGTGGGTTAGGTTTCTCACATCCCAACTCCTACAAAATACAGCCATTGGTGGGATACAAGAATCCAAAAGTTTAACCGAGGGAAGAGCAACGAATAAAGTATATCTGGTCACTTTTATGCGGCGCTGGAAGGCTGTCGCAGGAAAGGTGGGCCCAACTTATGTGGGCAGAGTACCTGGCACACAGTAGGTACCGGTAAATACTTGATAATCAATCTCTCCTTAGCATCCGCGGGAGATAGCTGGCAGCTTGGCCTGGCACCGCTAATAGTGCGGATCTCCTGGACTTGGCGAGGGCAGCACATAGTAGGGCCACGCGGAACGACACTCCCGCATCCGCTCTCTTCAGCTCGTGGCGTCCCCGCCCCGCGCGACAGTGGCGCTGGGAGAGGTGCGCGGGGTTTGAGGGACCCTGGGGGCGCCGAGCACGTCCGCGCACAGCCGGAACTCCGTTTCCCACAGACCCTCAAGGGCAACTCCATTTCCCACAATTCCCGCTCCGCTTCCGGCGCGGCGGAGGCGCCGTGAACGGCTTCCGGGTTTGGGCCTGGTGCTGCGGTTGTGGCGGCGGCGGTGGCGGCGGCTGCCAGTGGGACACGGGAGGTGGAAGCGGGAGGACCGGCATGGACGTTTCGGGGCAGGAGACGGACTGGCGGAGCGCCGCCTTCCGGCAGAAGTTGGTCAGTCAAATGTGAGTAGAGGCCGGGGCGGCAGGCGGGATCGCGGGACCTGCGCTCCTCAGCCCCCCCTCGCGCGGCGGGCGAGGCCCGGGCTGGACCGGCGGGAGACTTAGGGCCCCGGGACCCGCGGGGGCTTGAGTGCGCTGGGAGGCCGAAAGCGTCTGGGACCCGTGTGTGTCCCAGGGTGCGGTCCTCCTCCGGCGGTCCTCTGTGTTCTCTGCCGGCACGGACTGCTTGTTAGCTTTCCTGGGGCCGAACTATGAAAACCACCGAGCCTAGGCTTATGAGTCATCGTCCTGAGCTTTCTTGTTCGTCATTTGTGTGCTTTGGGTGCAGACTTACCCCTGCTTTGAATCACACTGAATGAGAAAGACACACTGAAGAAAAAGAAATGGGGCAGCCCATACTGGCTTTAGCAGGTCTGGGTGCTTTGTGATTCCTCTTCCAGAAAAGCGTATCAGAGTGAGAGAAAGATTGGACGGGGGGAGATGGAAGATGAGGTTGGGAGGCTAGCTCCTTGTGCTATGGGCGGTGGGAACTGAGGATCTACCGGTGTCGCTGGTGCCGCGCCTCCTTCCCATCTCGTCCCTCGCCCCCCCTCCCCGGTCTGGGCCCTTACCCCCGCCCCCTAGAGTGGATCTTTCCGAACGGTGACAGGAAGAAGCAAGCTGTCAGGAAGCCAGCGTCGATTGGGAGGAGGGAGTGAGGAGCTGGGGTTAGTGCCTTCTCAGTCTCTGTTGAACCACTCAATGCAGGGGCTGCCAGTGCGCCCTAGGCTTCACCCTAGCGGAACTCCAGCTCCTCACCACCCACTGCTTGTTTCATTTAGCAGTCTTTTACTGAGCTTACTGGCATGTTGTGCCAACCACAGACTTGCCTGAGACAGCCCCTGCCTTCAGGGAACGTACTGTACTATGGTAAACGAACAGTTAGAGTGCTGTCTTTCTCCTAAAGGAAACATTGACAGCTTGCTGAGCAGGCCGGGAACAGTGCTGTGAAGTAGGTGAATAAACTGAGTCCTAAAAAGACAAGTAGGAGTGTGATGGGCCATCATTCCAGGCTAAGGAGTGAGGAAGTGTGAGCACTGACTGCATGGAGGATATTGCTGTAGGCTGAGAGTTCTGGGATTTGAGGATTTAGGAGGTTCAGGAGATGATAATGGAATGAGGGTGAACAGGTGCCGACATGTTAGTGCTGTGCTAAGGAATTGAGCCTGTATTGGCATGTGGCCTGCTTTGAAGTAGTAAAATGCCAGAGTTGGGAAGATCCCCTGAGTCCCAGGAGATGGATCAAGAACAGGGGAGAGGTTGGTTAGGCCATTATGAGAGTTTTTGAGCTCTTGGGGTTTGGGGACCTGCCATTTTTCATCCCTGTATTTCCACTGTTTGATCACAGTGTGTCACATTGCTCCATAAAGTGGTTGTGGAATGACCTAGTCAAGCAAGGGATTATAAAGGCCTGCATTATACACGTAGAAACTGAAAGAGGAAGATGATTCCAAAGAAAGGGAAGAGCGACCATTGACAGTTGTCCTTGATGACTAACTGCATGGAGGGGGTGGGGTGCAGCTGTGTGGAAGGAAGGAAGTGTGGGGTGGAATGCTGGGAAACCTTTTAGTACATTGGGAGGAGTGGGCATTGTAGAGGTAGCGGCTCTGGGCATTGCTGTGGAATAGTCTGGGGACAAATCTGCAGACTGCAGAATCAGTGGACATTGTTTTTTTGATGCACTGGAGTTGTCTGTGGATGAAATCTTGAGGGATGGCCCATTCCATGGCTCTAGCAAGAAACCCCCGTGTCCCCCCCAACCCACAGGGAAAGATTCCTTTTTGAGGAGCCTAGAATTTAAGAACAGGAAGAATGAGTTGCAACCAAACAAAATGGGGAATGTGGGGGAGTGTCAGAGGGCTGGGAGGGCAATTGAAGAGTTTCTGGGTGTCAGGGACTGACTAGATACCTCATAATTCAGCTTCCTTTTGCTTCCAAGGAAACTAGGCTCTTTTTCTTTCTTTTTTTGCCAGATTGCTGCTTGTTTATTTGTTTTCTATTGCTGCCGTAAAAAATTACCACAAATACAGTGTCTTAAAACAGCAAATTTATTACTTTACAGTTTCTGTAGATCAGAGTTCTAGGTAGGCTCAGCTGAGTCTTCAGCTTAGGGGCTTACAGGGCTGAAATCATGATATTGGCAGGGGTGCATTTCTTCCTGGAGGCTCTGGGGTAGAGTTTGCTTTTAAGCTCATTTGAGTTGTTGACCAAGTTCAGTTCCATGCAGTTGTAGGACTGAGGTGTCCTCATTCCTTACTGTTTGTTAGCCAGAGGTCAGTCTTTGTTCCTAGAGGCTGCTTGCATTCCTCATACTTTTATGTGGCCCCTCCGGCAAGGGCCGACTCTTTTGCCACATCTCTCTGACTTCAGCCAGAGAAAATTCTCTATTAAATAGTCAAGTAGATTGGGCCCACTGGGATAGTACAGGATGATGTCCCTATTTTGAAGTCTTGTAACCTTAATTACATCTGGAAAAGTCCCTTCTGCCATGTAATGTAGCATATTCACAGGTTCCTAGGATTAGGGTATGGACATCTTTGGGAAGTCCTTCTGCCTACCACTGCTGGCATAAGCAGTTTCAAAGGCTATCTTCCTAGCATGACTTATTGTTTCCCATTCATTCATTTTCTTTTTTCTTTTTTAAATATATGTTTATTGATTTCAGAGAGAGGAAGATAGAGAGAGAGATAGAAACATCAACGATAAGAGAGTCGTCATTGATCGGCTGCCTCCTGCATGCCTCCGTTGGGGGATCAAGCCCAAAACCTGGGCATGTGCCCTGACCAAGAATTGAACTGCAATCTCCTGGATCCTAGGTCAATGCACAACTGCTGAGGCATGCCTGGCTGGCAAAAACTTTTCTTTTTTCAATAGAAAGGGAAAGAGAGAGGAGAAGAGAGAGAAACATTGATTTATTATTCCACTTATTTATTCATTCATTGGTTGATTCTTGTATGTGTCCTGACTGGGGATTGAACCCGCAACCTTGGTGTCTCCGGATGACCCTCTAAGCAACTGAGTTACCCTGCCAGGGGTTTGTGGGATTTGGGGGTTAGTGTTGAGCGTGTGTCTTTTCTGTAGGCTCCCAGAGAACAAGCTTGTATGAGTAGTGACCAGCATGTGCCTGATATAGAGTAGGTAAGCAGTTAATAAATGAAAGGACTTCATCAATCATTTCTTCCCAATTCTTTAAAATGTTTCTGCTATCTTATTCTTCAAACTTTCCTGCCTCTCACTCCTCAGTATAGCAGATTGCACATATAGGCGTGGAATAAATAAGTGTCTGTTGGGCTGAGCAGATTGTAGAGGGGAAGAGACCCTGAGGGGAGGGCAGCCCCCATGTAAGGGTTCTAGTCAAGTGCTAGGAGGGGCTCAGGGAGCATGGAGTGGAGGGCAGACAGGTGAGCCACCTCTTATGGCGAAGCCCCCAAAGGAGATGTCATCTCCAGGTTGGGGACTTAGGAGATGTGAAAATTTTAGCCTAGACTGTCAGGATAAAGTCAAGTACTGTATAGCTAGAAACAAAACAAAGCAAAAACAACAAAAAAACCCCGGAAGAAACAAAGAATAAACTGAACAGCAACTTCTAAAGGTCTGGAGAGGCCTTCAGAAGGATGGAGAGTGCCCTGAAACTTGCATATCCAGATCCTGCCTGTGAGTTGTGATCCATGCCACAGGCAGAAGCCAGGGCCTTGGCTGAGCCTTTTCTGTGGCTTATCCCACTCAGGCCTCCCAACAGCCCTATGCTCTCCTGGTGCAGTTCTGGCCCTCATTTTCCAGCAGGGAAGCTGCTGAGCCCTGCTGCTTTCTTCATAGCCTGGTTGTTGTCTAAATCACGGCTGGTTTCTGTGTATAATCCGCTGCTAGAATGTCCATTCCCTGAGGCCACAGGCCCTATGTGATTACCTTCAAACTTCAGTGCCTCTCTTGGCAACCAGGAAGTGATTGTTGAAACATTGATTTCAGAGTCCTGACCCTTGGCTCTCTACTGCCTCAAGACTAGGAGTGAGTGACCTGAGGGGACAAAAGTCCTCAGTCATCTAGCTGCTCAGGAGTCTGGGGCTTTCTCAGTAGTAGCAACAACAGCATTTGACATGTAATGGGCGTGCTGTGCCAACCCCTGTTGCAGGAATTGACATGTTAGCTCGTTGATTCTTCATGCTTGCCTTTCTAGTAGATGTACTTACTACTCTCATTTTTAAGATGAAACAGGCATAGAAGAGAGGCCACTGCTGCTTATAAAAGTTATACTCTGCATGTTATAAATGAATGCTTGCTGAACTGTAGCAGGACAGGAGAGGCAAACTGCTTTTTAATCTTTGAAAGAGAGGTTGCATGTTTTGGGGGGTGTAGAGGGGAAACAGCAGCTGGAAGTTAACCTGAAGGGCATTCACCTTGGAACTGGAGAAAGTCGTAACACCACACAAATGAAGACGCAGGCATCCTCACAAGCTGCTGCTGGGACACTAAATTAGGTCATTTTTCTGGAAGGCTGTTTAGCAATCTGTTGATCCTAGTAACCTTAAAATGTTCCTTTCCTTAGGCATTTCTTCTAAGGTTATAAGCAGGAGAGTGTTCAAAGTTTGGTGGTGATGAGTCTAGTCTCCACGTCATGTCAGGAATGAGACGGGAGAGACAAGCCAGCAGTGGGGGCTGGGTTAGATTTGTTATTGTAGCTGCAGATGACAGGCTTGGTGCTGCTGTTAAAAATGATGTGGAAGAGCCCAGCCGGGCGTGGCTCAGCGGTTGAGCATCGACCTAGGATCCAGGAGATCAACAGTTCGATTCCCGGTCAGGGTACATGCCCTGGCTACAGGCAGCCGATCAGTGACAACTCTTTCATCATTGATGTTTCCATCTCTCTCTCTCCCTCTCCCTTCCTCTCTCTGAAATTAATAAAGATATACTTAAAAAAGAAAAAATGATGTGGAAGATAATCCATAACACATTGCTATCGAGAAGAGCAAGTTAGCAAGCAGGACACCGTGGTACAGGCTGGGTTTTTTTGAATAGCTGTCCTTAGCTGGTTGTCTGAGTGATTTTAATTTTTGTTGTAATTTTTAGTACATATATGTATGTGTGTATTTTTGTTAACAGTAAATATACATCTTTTGTAATCAGAAATCTTTTGAAGATTAGGAAGACCTGTTTGCCAGTGGGGAGGAGGTGACTGTGGTCACAGACAGCTACCATAAGGCAGAAAGTCACCATGTGCTCTGCCTGCAGGTGTCCTCTCTCACCTGGGCCTTGAGTGCCAGCACAATCTTAAGATGATTCTATCCTTCCCACCCCTGCTAAGAAGCATTCTCCTTTCAAACTGAAACTGTCCTTCCAGCTGACACTCCCTCTGTGCTGGTGTGAGAGCCCCAGCCAGAATGCTCCCTGCTCCATGTTTCACCCTCTGGTCACCATCATGACTGACTCAACCTCTGTCATTCTTTCTCTTCCCTGTTGGAGGTTTGGCCATGACCCTCCTCACGGGATGATAGCTCAGCCCACTGCAGTTCCTACTTCCTCTTGAGTTTATAGAGCCTTCATTGGCTGCATCCTGGCCTGAAGTGAGCAGATGAACTCTTTTTCACTGCTTTTTTTTTTTTTAAATCCTCACCCATTGATTTTTAGAGAGAGTAGAAGGGAGGGAACAGGGAGAGAGAGAGAGAGAGAGAGAGAGAGCCATCTGTGTGAGAGAGACACATCAACTGGTTGCCTCCCACACACGCCCCCAACGGGGGTCGGAGGTTGAACCTGCAACGGAGGTACGCGCCTTTGACCAGGAATTGAACCTGTGACCCTTTGGTCCATGGGCCTATGCTCTAACCACTGAGCAAACCCTCCAGGGCCTTTTTTGCTATTTTTACACTCATTGTTATTGTTACTATTTTGCTTTGCAAACATTATAAATTCCTTGAGTATAGGAGCTGGTCGTATACCTCCACATCTCATTTAACTCCTAGCATAGTGCTTTGGCTTAGACAAGAGGTGCATTTGGTAATTGAAGGTAGGGTTGTGGAAAGCACTGCTGTCCTTATATTCTTGCAGCCTGCCAAGGTTTTCTCCATTAATGCTACCTAAACACTGAACAGCTTCTCTTTCTGAGCCTTTTTTTAAATTGAGACCTATATTTAAAGACAAAGGGTAGTCCAGACTATTATTAGATGGTTCTGTTTAGCAGATAAGCAGATGAGTACTCAGTTCCAGAGAACAAAGGGAGATGCACTGGAAGCCCAGGCAGAATCATCTTGAAAACCCCTATGAGGGAGATGGTTCCCTCCACTTATTTAAAAAAAAATTTTTTTTTAAATCTTTACCCAAGGATATTTTTTCCATTGCTTTTCAGAGAGAGTGGAAGGGTGGGAGAGAGAGAAAGAGAAAAATATCAATGTGAGAGAGACACATTGATTGGTTGCCTCCTGCACGTACCCCAACTGGGGCCAGGGATTGAGCCTGCAACCGAGGTACATGCCCTTGGCTGGAATTGAACCCGGGACCCTTCAGTCCTTGGGCTGATGCTCTAACCACTGAGCAAAACCAGCTAGGGAGTTTCCCTCCACATTAATAATGAACCTCTTCCTAGTCTAGGTGAGGGCCTGTTAATAAAGATCTGGGATTGAATTAGTTAAGTATCTTGAGGTGGATTTAGGGTATTGAGTCTTTGGAAAAGACATTTGACCCCTCTAAGTCCCAGTTCTCCTTACTTTGAGCTTTTTATTTCAAAAATGTTTCAAACATAACAGTTGCAAGGATAGTAGAGAATGCTTGGGCATACCCTTCCCTCAGATTCACTCATTCTCTCACAAATGTCTTTCTGTTGCTCATGCTTAATGAATGGTAGCCAAGTGCTATCATGCTCCTTCCTTCTGGATTCTTTGGCCCCACAGGATCTTTGCGTGGGAATCTGCTAGAGGGATGGAGGCAGGTGGGAATGGGTGAGGTGTGACCTGGCGGCTGGTCAGCCTTTGAGCAGAGCCACTTGAGTCCAGTCCGGGAGATGGACAGCAAGGCAGGTGAGTAGCATCCAGGTCAAGGGTCCTGGACCAGAAAGGCCCCCAGCCTCGGGCTCCTGCTCTTCCCTGCCAGTATACCCCCTACTTCTTCCTGTGCAGGCTCCGGTGGGTGTGGGAAGGCAGTGCTTGTTGGTTAAGAAATGGCTTATCCTTGTTCCCATTGCCCTTCTGTTCTGTTCTCCTCTTAACAATTTTTCGGTCTTAACCAGTGGTGATGTTAGAGGAAGTGATCTGGCTGCTGTGTGTGGGATAGGGTCCCTGTTACAAAATAGAAAGTGCCAGACTTACCCTGAGAATCCCTGGTGGATCACTCTGGGCCCTTCAGTCACCATAGGTCTGCTTTGAGTCATGCTAGGGAGGACTCACACCTGTGCAAGTGCTGCCTGTGCAAGTGCTGCAGATCCCTGCCAGGTGCTCTGTAATAGGAATTCAGACTTGAGGCCATTCAAGTCCAAAACCAAGGATGGGGCACAGGCAGGATCCTGGGGCCAGGGCTCTTGCTTATCTCACAAGTGTTTCTTTTATGTTAAATATAACAAACCTACTACAGTGAATGACTTATGGACATGAACCTTGAGCATGACACCTCCAAATGAATGTTCACACGTAAATGTCCCCATAGCCACCACCAATACCTGCCTCTTAAACAGTCCCAGCACCCAGTAGTCTCCTTCCTATGCTTCAGCCAGTGCAGACTCTGCCCCACTCCTGACTTCCCCAACCATGGAGACATTTGTTCTTAAACTTCCTGTCATTGGAATCACATACCATGCAGTCTTGCATCTGGCTTCTTTCATTAAGCATCATGCCTGTGAAATTTATCCTTGTAGGTAGCAGTTCTTATTTATCTCTTGTGTCATTCCATTGCATGACTCTATCCCAGATTACTTTTCTGTCCTACGCTTGGTGGACGTTGGGGTTAGTTCCAGAAGTCGGCTCTGCAAATACAATGCTAGGGGTGTTTTGGGTCATGTTTTCTGATGGGTACATGTGCTTAGTCTCTGGGCTGTGCACCTAGGGCTGGGTTCAGGGGTGTGGCCTTCACCTACAGCATGGTCAGCCAGTTTTCTCAGGGGGTACCAATTTACTTTCCCACAAGCCATCTGGAGAAGTTCAGCTTTAGACATTCTTGACAACACCTGGCACTGTCAGGGAACCTGCCTTCATAACCAGCACCCTGTTGATCTTAAACATACACTCAAATTTAATACCTACTGGGTGCAGTGACAGCAGGAATGGAAAGAATAGTTTACGGGGAATGAAACTATAAGGAAAGAAGCTGTAGAATTTGGCAACTGTGTGTGTGTGTGTGTGTGTGTGTGTGTGTGTGTGTGTTTTGTGTATACATACATGCAGGAAGAAGGGAGGGGAAAGACACAGGTATGCACCCCAAAAGAAGATGAGCCCTGATTCTGAGAGGTGGAGTGCAAAGTGATGTGCAGAGTGTGTGGGAGTGTCAACCCTTTCAAGGAGAAAAGTCCGACAGCCAGTGGGAGATGCACGGAGCAAATCTGGAAGAGCAGTCAGCTGCAGGAATGACGTGGGTGGGCTCTGCCTCTGGCAGAGGGCTGAGGGGGCAGAGCAGATGCGGAACAAAACTGGGGTGAGAGGATGTGGGCACAAGGAAGCCAGTCCCAGCAGCTCAGGCCTGTCTCCACCTCCTGTTTTGGTCAGTGTGTCCAGGCCTCGTGGGTGCAGTACTTCATTCCCTTCCAGATAACATTGTAGGGGATTTCAAAACAGGAAGGTGTTTTCCATAATCTCCCTGCCCAGAAATGGCTGTTACTGACATTTTGATCTATTTCCTCCAGTCCTGTTTCTGTATGCATATAACTTTATTTGTATGTACTTTGAATATGTAAGTACATGTAGATACATTTGCATTTCTAAGTGTAATTAAGCTCTGAGTTTAGTTTGAGTTATGACTTTCTCATAGCTTAGGTTGTGTTCATCTCCTGGGTGTACTCTGCTTGGGACCTGTGTGCCCACATCCAGGTTCACGTGAGGCATGGACCAAGCACACACAGCAAGCTGTCTAGCTGGTGAGACTCTTCTACATAGTCAGGCTCTGTCTGGATAGCTAAGAACTAGACCTACCTCTGGTTGTGGGAACAAATTTCTTAAGACTTGATTTATCAGTTACCACCCTCCAAAGGCATAAGCTCCTTCAGGCTGACTGGAGCCCTGCGGTTGCCATGACTTGGAGTGCATGGTCACTCCCTGTGTGACAGTCCAGATATCCTCACTGGAGAACACTTTTTTTTTTTAATCCTCACCCAAGGATATGTTGTGTGTGTTTTTAAATTGATTTTAGAAAGGAAGGGAGTGGGAGGGAGAGAGAGAGATGTTAGAGAGAAGCATCGATTGGTTACCTCCCATACGTGCCCTGATTGGAGATTGAACCCGCAATGTAGGTGTGTGATCTGACCAGGAATCGAACCCGCAACTTTTTGGTGTCCAGGATGCTGCTGCAACTGACTGAACTGCCCAGCCAGGGTGACTGTGGAGCGCTCTTGGAGATAAGCCTCCTCTTCACAGTCCCCTCAAAATGCTTGATGTGAGCATTTTATGTACTACTTTGTTAAAAGCTCCATTATGGACTTTTCAAAACATTCACAGCAGTAGAGATAGTAGGAAAATGTCTCCCAGTTACTTCCAGAGTTAGCAACATATAGTCATTGTTTCACCTATCCCTCCCCACCCCTTCCTGGACTGTTTGAAATCACATCCCAGACACCGTATGTTCTCAAATGCCAGTACTTGTGTGCAGATCTCTAAAAGATAAGGCTTCCCCCTACCCCCAAATACCACAAAATCACGTGAGATAAGCATTTTAATAAATTCTTGGGTTGGCAGAGAGTGTCCATCCCATGTGGTGGCCTGATGGTGAGTGGGACATGCTTGGGGTTTGGAACAGGGGGGGCCAGAGTGGTTCCAGGCCTGGAGCCCAGAGGCAGCACCTGGACAGGGATCAAGGGCCTCTCCAGCTCTCCTGGTTCTGTTGCGGCCAAACCTCAGAGACACTTGCGTAGTCTGAACTAGCTCAATCTAATAACAACTTGTCCTTTTAAGAACAGTGGTATCTTCTTTAGGTGTAAGTCTTTCATTGATACAGTTTTTTGGGAATTGAGAAAGCTTGAGAGCAGAAATTGGAGCACTTAATCAAACAAAAGGAGTAATTGTGAGGAGAAAGTGTTTTAAGTTTCTTGTGTTTGTATGATTAAAAAGTTTATTTTTGCAGGACTAAAGTAACCCTTTCCTACATATAGGTGGATGGTTTACGTCTGAAATACATATTTTTATCTTGTTAAAAAACACTTTTGCCCTGTCTGGGTGGCTCAGTTGGTTGGAGCATCATCCCATACACCAAAAAAGTTGCCAGTTCGATTCCAAGTCTGTCACATACCTAGGTTTCAGGTTTGACCTGCAGGCGGGGTGCATACAGAAGGCACTGATTGATGTTTCTCTCTCTCGCATTGATGTTTCTCTCTATCTCTCCCTCCCCTTCCCTTTTCTCTTTAAAATCAATTAAAAAACCCCTGGCTGGTGTGGTTCATTTGGAGCATTGTCCCTTACACCAAAAGGTGGTGGGTTCAATTTCTAGTCAGGGCACATACCCAGGTTGTGGGTTCAATCCCTGGTCGGGGTGCATGCTGGAGGCAACCAATCAATGTTTTTCACATTGATGTTTCTCTTTGTCTCTCTCCCTTCCAGTAAATAATAAATAAAATCAATTTTTAAAAATCTGTATCCTTAGGTGAGGATAAAAACAAAACAAAACACTTTTATGTTTCTTTAAAAGTCAGAGAACCAGCCCTAACCAGTTTCTCTCAGTGTTTAGAGCGTTGGCCTGTAGACTGTGAAGGGTCCTGGGTATGAGTCCGGCCAAGGGCACGTACCTTGGTTGCAGGCTCCATCCCCAGCCCCATTCGGGGAGCTTGCAGGAGGCAACCAATCATGTGTCTCTCTCACATTGATGTTTCTCTCTCTCTCTCTCTCCTCCCCCCTTCCATTCTCTCTGAAAAGCAATGGAAAAAATATCCTTGGGTGAGAATTAAAAAAAAAGTCAGAGAACCAGAATGCAGAAGTACGCTAGCAAAGAAAAGGAAGAAGTTGCAGTCTGGGATATAGTTTGGCCAACATGTTTCCAGCTACCTGTGAGGTTGAGAAGGCTCCCTCCCTGTCAAGGCCAGGTGTTTACCTTGGTTACTGCTGGTGACTGTACAATTTGTGTCTCATCTTTTCCTGCCTCCAAGATGAAACCACTTGGGCACTGGAGCACTAAACCACTGCCTGTTGCAAAATGGGAGACCAACGGAGGAACAAGAGGCTGCTCTGTAGCTATCTGTGGACCTGGTGAAGGTCACCCGACTAGCCTGAAAGGTCCTGCACTGGTGGATGACAAGGAAGGGGCTTTTCCTGCTGTGGGTATGGTGAGGCACCTTTCAGATGTGGTGTGTGGGGATGGTGGAAAGACTGCTTTGCCAGTACATCTCTGACTGTGTTCAGGCTGAGCAGTCCACTGGGAGAACTGCAGAATGAATGTGTGGTAGACTTTTCAGGACACTCCTGGGTGTTAAAATTGCTGATGAAATGGAAGCTTCCTGTCTCCATGTTAACAGAGTAAGGAAGTTTAGATAGGTGAGGGAGACTTTTTTTTTTTAAATCCTCACCGAAGGATATTTTTTCCATTGCTTTTCAGAGAGTGGAAGGGAGAGAGAGAGAGAAACATTGATGTGACACTGACATCAATTGGTTGCCTCCCGCACTCACCCCAGCCAAGCCTGGGGACTGAGCCTGCAACCGAGATAGGTGCCCTTGGCCAGAATCAAACCCGGGACCCTTCAGGCCATGAGCTGACACTCTAACCACTGAGCCAGACTGGCTAGGGTGAGACTTTTTTTTGTTTTCCCCCCCTTTTTTATTGATTTGAGAGAGAGAGAGAAATATCAATTTGTTGTCCCATTTATTCCTGCATTCGTTGGTTGCTTCTTATATGTGCTCTGACTGGGGATTGAACCTGAAACCTTGGCATATCAGGACAGTGCTCTAACCAACTGAGCTACCTGGCCAGGGCAGAGGGTAGCTGGTGTTCATTGAGTATTTCCCTATGGTAGAATTTGTGGTGCACTTCTTAGGTGAATTTTGTCATTTAATTTTTAATTACTTTTTATTTTAACAAAATGATACATAAACATAAATTTTAAAAGTCAAGGAATTATGAAAGACAAGAAACTGTGGAGGTTCCCTCACCAACTCTTCCCCTGTGAGTCTTAGCATATGCCTGTGACTCTTAAGTAATATGCACATGCTGCTCTCTCTCTCTTGAGTCATCCCATTTATGAGTTTTATGAATTATCTATTGACTTTCTTTATAGCTCCCATTACACAGCTGTTATCTCTGCTTCTCCTTTGGCCTGCCAGTGTTTTACCTTCTGGGTAAATGGGTAATGAATGCTTCTTTTTATGCTTACACAAAATGATATTCACAGCTGAGCATAGTGGCATACTGTGATTGTTTTTTTCTCCTAGAAAAAATTTGCCTTCTTAAAATGTGCCTGGTTTTCTGTGTACCTGTGGTTAACTCTTCCCATATCTTCTAGTTGCCTCTTGATAAAATTATCCCTGTGCTCAGTGCTGCCAGGCTGTTAGTTCCAGCTTTTCCCCTGGACCTCCCTTCTGGAGCCCTCACTGGCAGTGGCTAGAGGCATGGTGGGGACAGTCCTCAGTGTGCTTGTTTCTCAAGTTGCATGGCTGCATGGCTCCAGTGTTGGGTCTACTTTTATGTATCCTGTGCCTTGTTCTTTTTGGTTCACTCCTTTGTTCTGGAGAAAGGACTCATGGGAGTTCAGTTTCTGTAGGCTGTGTCAATTTACATGCATATAGACTTCTAGGTTGGAAGTATTTCCTCAAGGGTTGAGAAGCATGTCCCATCCCACTGCTTTCTTGTTTCTAGTTGTTGTGATGGCCTAGCACACCAACTTGCCTTGATCCCAAAACTCATGCCCTACGCTTTAGGGAAGGTTCCTTCCAGTCATTTCATGGGAATCTAATTCCCTCTATTCCCTATGCTCACTCTTCCCAGTGTTTGAATGTTGACACTTTGTACCATTTTCTTTTTTTTTTTTTTTTTATCCTCATCTGAGGACATGCTGAGAGAGGGAAAGAGAGGGAGAGAGAGGGAGAGAGAAACATCTGTTGGTTGCTTTTGTATGTGCCCCAACCAGGGATCGAACCCACAGCCTGAGAATGTGCTCTGATTGGGAATTGAACTCGCAACCTTTCAGTGTACAGGACGACACTCAACTGAGCCACTCTGGCCTGTTCTGTTTCTTTATCTCCTTTTTACCCATCTCTTTGTCTTTTAGCTCTGCTCTTTGGGAGATTTCCTCAATTTTATCTCTGACTTTTCAATGTAACATGCTTTTATTTATAAGAATACTTTGTTTTAGTCATCTGATTTTTTTTTATTTTATAGCATCCTGTTCTTGTTAAGTAGATGCAATGTCTTTTCTATATGGATAATAAAGATAATTTCTTGATATTTTGTTCTTCATGCTGAGTTTCTGATAGCTCCAAGTAGCATTTCTCATGGGATCTTTATCTGTCACATTGGGTGTCTGGAAGCCCTTGGTTGGCTGCTCACCCCAAGAGAGGGGCACTGTGAAGATGAGTGGACACTCTGCACACCTGGGCTTGTCTACTGGGAGGTTCATTGGAGGCTCATGTAGCTTCAGGTTCTCTGAATCTTTCTTCTAGAGTGCTGTCTTCCAAATGCTGGGCTGAGGATGAAGGCCTGGGTGCCAGCATGCTGGGTGCTGCACTGGAGGAGGCTGCAAGCAGGTGGGCAGGTGGTGGGTGGCTCTCAGCAGTTAGTATGGATCTAGTCACTCGGATGGGCATGCAGTCCGCTTCTTTCATTATCCTCCCTGTGCCTTTTCAGTTGGGTGGGTTGACGCTTTAGTCCAGTGATTCTCCATTTTATGATTTTCCAGAGAATACCTCTCTAGTGGTTTCCTGATTTGGAGGTCGGTTTCCCAAGAGTATAAGTGGGGAAGGGGATATGGGGTCGCTTTCACCGAGGAATCCTTCCATACACTCTTGGTCCTGAGCCATGCCTGTATCCGGGCTGTCACCTGGTTGTCTTTCAGTCCTTTTCTTGGTTGGCTTGCTGTGTCCATCACCACTTGACCATCAGCTAGCTTTCCAGCCTCTAAAATTAGTGTTGAGGCCACTACTTCCATTCTTCCCAATTTTGTGAGTTTGCATTAGAGAAAAACAAAATCCTTTTTTCTGTGATTTTAGTGGTGTTTTGGGGTAGAACAAAATTAGATGTGTGGGTTCAGTTCCTCATTTGTTATGGGGAATGTATTTATTTGGATTATGACTTAAGCTAGCTTAATTTAAGTCAAGTCCCTCACCCCTCATATGGCTTTGTTCTTCTGCAGATAGGAGTTCCTCTTTTTAGAAGTCCAGAACATTATATTTGGAACTATATGTTTTTCATTCTGACTGACCTTTATCATCCTGTTCTCCAAATAAATTCTTGATTTAAAAAAAATTTGACCCCTAAGAGAGTATAATATTTTGGGGGAACAAGCCAAAATTACAGTGAGAAATAGATCCTTTCTGAATTGAAAATATGAAACCCATAGATATAACAAGAATCAGTCAAGGTTGTATTTCCCTCTTAGTGCCTGTGTGGTGATTTCTTTTCCTTCCAGTCTATCTTTATTCACTTCCTGTCCCTTCTCCTGTAGGCAGGCTCACGGAATTCCTTGGAGCTAGAGCTGGGCAGAAGTTTCGGGATTGTCCTCATCCATGTGCCCAGCTGGCATTTAGGGAGGGTGGGACAGCTCTTTTTTTTGCTGGCCTGAGCTGTGCCTTACTAAACATAGAGCTTCCCTGGGCTGAACCATAAATGCTGGGAGTTTGCCCCCAAACATGTGGGCCATTGTACAGGCTAGGGGTGAGGGTGGGATTGTCACTTTCCTGAGCACCCCGGAAAGGAAACAGGGCTTCCAGAACCTCACCCCTAGAACATCAGGGCTGGGTTTGAGCTGCCAAGGGCCTGGATTATCAGGGAATCTATTCCTGTTTCTCTCACACATGGCTGGTAAAAATCTTTTTTAATCTAGCAAGATCTTTTTCCCTTTATGGTGTCTACTTTTGGTGATGTGCTTAGGAAAGCCTTCCTCATCCCACTGTTGTATAACTATTCTCTTGTCATCTGCTACTTTTATGATTGGGGTTTTTACACACACAGGGTGAAGGGTCACACATACGAGCTTCGAGCTCCTGTCCCACAGCAGGTAGGTGGCAGTTCACCAGGATGCTTCTCTTGGAGGTGGGGTGGGACTGGCAAAAACTGCCCCATGAGAGGTCAGTGGGTTGATGGGTATTGTGGTTCTCAAATCAGAAGTTTCCTCTGGTCAGAATGAAAGTCTGCCACACAGACGGGTGGGCAGAAGTTGTCCTGTGCACTTGAGGTCAGGTGGGTGAGTCTGTGAACCAGGGAGGAAAGAACCTTCTGCTTTAGACACCTGCAGCAGACCGGAGGAGCTCATTCTCCTGGGGTTTCATGCATTTGTTCAGTAATTGGAAAAGAAGTTTGACCGGGGGAAGAGGGCAGCATTGAAGAGGGTGATCTCATGAGAGATGAGAGGGCCTTTGGGTATGACCCAGGGCTCTTAGGAATGGAGTGTGGATGGGAGGGTCTGGCAGCTAGAGGGTAGGCACGGGTGTGTGAAGATCTTTCTTAAGAAAGGGGCAGCCCGGCCAGGTGTGGCTCAGCGGTTGAGTGTCGAGCTAGGATCCAGGCGATCAGGGTTCGATTCCTGGTCAGGGCGCATGCCCAGGTTGTGGGCTCGATTCCCAGTTGGGGGTGTGCAGGAGGCAGCAAATCAATGACTCTCTCCTCATTGATGTTTCTTTCTATCTATCATCTATCTATATCTATCTATCTATCTATCTATCTATCTATCTATCTATCTATCTATCTATCTATCTATCTACCTACCTACCTACCTACCTACCTACCTACCTACCTATCTATCTATCTATCTATCTATCTATCTATCTATCTATCTATCTATCTATCTATCTATCTATCATCTATCTCCCTCTCCTTTCCTCTTTTAGAAATCAATAAAGATGTACTTAAAAATAAAAAATATGGAATTGTATGAAGACTATGACTTTAAAAAAAAAAGAAAAAGAAATGGGCAGCCCACAGGGGCTGTAGAGCTGGGCACCCATGGGGCATACTTCCAGATGGTTCAGAGTTCCAGTGGGAGAGCAGCTCTGCCTGAGGGAGCCACGTGCGCTCACTGCTGTCATCTAGGAAGGGGGTGACATGAACGTCATTGCTTGTTGGATGTATTTTGAGATGCAGTCTTACTGTGCGGTGAGGTGGACTGTTCTCTGACTGATTTCTTCAACACACATTAGCTCTTCTTGTGTGCCAAGTGCCTGACAGTGTTAACTTTTGTAATCCTTAGAAGAACCCCGTGAGGTGGGCATTGTCACCATCTTCTCTCTGCAGATGAGGACACGCAGGCTCTACAAGGTGATACCTTATCCAGGGTCACCTTCAGTGGGGAGGAGTGGGGAGGGGCGGACTGGGGCATTGGCACACTTTGAGCATATGTCCATGCATACCTTCCCAAGGACATGCAGTTGCTGGTTTTTGGCTTTATTCTGCCCTGATTCAGATTATAAGGACTAGGACTGTGCTCCAGTGAGTTTCCCAATATGGGGACAGGGAAAGGTAAGGAAGAGCAGGCCATGCTGAGGCTGGGCCTATCCTCACATCCTGGCCCCTTCTGTACACCTCCCTTGATCCTGGCCACTGCTCCCTCAGAGTGGTCCTTTATGGAGAGGATGTGCTTGGGGGGTAGAGTGCCTCTTCCAAGACCTAGAGCTGGCAAGTGGCCAGGTTGGAATTTGCACCCCAGTCTGTATGATTCCGGAGCTCAGGCCCTTCCTCTTTCTACTTCCTGCCAGGTCCAGCTGCCCAGCACTTCCGCCTGCCCCAGCATATGCCTTTCTCCAGTCACCCTGGCCTCTGCAACCTGAATGTGCTTGTTTGAGGTCTGGTTTCTCTGGTGCCTACCACACTGATTCTCAGGTTCTGCACATTACGTTTAATCAAAATATATGGCGTTAACCACTCCTTGTGTTACAAATAGCCAGTTTTTTGTCTGATACTGATTACTGCCTGCTGAATACAGAGGTGGCTGCCACAGTCTCTGTTCTCAAGGTGCTCATAAGACAGTGGGGCTGACAAACAGGAAGCCAGCATTTCTCACAGAGGAGGTGCCATGGGTGTGGTTGAAGTGTCCACCATGAAGTAGAGAGTGAGGGTGCTCGAATGGGAGCAAGGTCAGAGGGCCCAGCATACAGGGCTGGTGGCATAGTTGGGCAGTGTATAGGGCAGCAGGACCTTGGGATAGCGAGTAGAGTGGGCGAGGGTGCAGACTCCCTTGCTGAGGGGCTGCCTGCCTTGAGGTGGGCACGGACATAGCCTGAGTTGCTCCCCATACTTACTGTCATACATGTGGCTTGAGGAGCTGGCAAAGGTGGTGGTGGGGGGAGGAATGGGTCCTGGAGACAAGCCTGTCCGGAGGGATCATCACAAGTTCAGTGAGAGATGGGGTGAGGAGTTGAACTTTAGGGAATGGAGGTCAGAATTGGGAACTGAAGAGGGGGTTCCCAGGTTTCTGGTCTGAGTGATTGGTGGGCACAGAGCTAAGATTGGAGGGTGTTTTCGAGGTGTCACCGCCTTCTGCTCAGGCAGGATCTAGATGGTAAGGGCGTCCTCCGGTCCTGGATGGGGGAGCTTACAGGGCCTGTGTGATGGATCAGGTCCTCCCTTAGCAGACTCTGGTTTAAACCAGATACCAGTGGAACCCTGACTGGGCAGACTGGTATAGCTGTGGTAACCAGGAGGAAGGTAGACTGAGGGAGCTTGTGGAGCCCAGGTCACAGCAGGAGGCTGTGTGCTCTGAGCCAGTTTCAGTCCTCCATTCATTTTCTTAGAATGCTGGCTAGGCCGCCAGAGCCCATCTCTTACAGTGCTAACACCTCCCTGGCAGCCTTGGGTTTGGTGGTGGATGCTTTGGTATTGGAACTTTGTCAGGACAGCCATTTAGGATCTGTCCTTGTGAACTGACACCAGTTTTGCTCCTTGACCTACCCCAGCTGGGTGGCATAGACCTGGGGCTTGTGTAGGGCAGAGCTCACCTTGACATGTTGGTTCTTTTCAGTTGTGTCTCTGAGGCCATAACCTCCGCTTTGCTCCGTGTTTGGGGCCATCTCCTTGTATGGTAGTTTGCCTTCTTTTAGATACAGTTGCTGGAAGGGGTTTGGTTTTTGGAGGTGGAAGCTGAGGAGTGGCCGTTCAGGCTGTTTCTCCAGCTGGCTTTCTGGGACAGCAGCAAAGCCCAGCTCGGGGAGAATGGAGGGGGCTTTGGCAAGCATCCGGTTCTCCCCCTGTGCAGGGCTGCTTCCAGCGTGGGACTGGGTCCCAGCGACAGCCTCATACAATGGACATGTTAGGTCCTGAGTGCAAAGGAGGGACACCACACCAAAGCACGCGTATGAAATGTGGCGTGACACGCAATTAGAATCCCGATAATGGAGAGGTGCCTCAGACAAAATGTTGAGGTGGCTGAATAGGAAAGGACAGGCTGTCTCCTTGGGGGAAAATGTAAGATACTAACAGACAGCATAACTGCCTGGTTTCTTTTTTTCCTTCTGTGTTATGGAGCATGATCTGCAGACTAGAAACAGGAGCAAAAACATTTTTAAAAATAAGATTTGTAGAACTGAAAATAGTGCGCAGGACACCTGTTTATTCTTCAGCCAACAAACACGCACAGCCTGTTTGGGCAGGCTCTGCAGGTAGCAGTGGAGGGGACAAGTGCATGACATGGGCATGGTGCTGCCTCGCAGGGCCCTGATACCTGGCCAAGGAACAGCCTTCCTCCTCGGCTCTGTACTGGCACAACCCCTTTTATGGCTCATGGGCAGAACTGGACGTTTATACCAGTTCCGTTTCTTGTTAAGGCGTGTGTTCCAGCTTGTCAGGATATGCCTATTTCTGGCCTCCCATATTGTCAGTGCTCCTCAGGCTCTGAGTCACTGATAGCCGGTGCCCATGCCGTCCATGTCATCTATGATGTTGCCCTGATGAGGATGGGATAGGACTCCTCCAGCAGATCCCCTGGCATCTGTTGCCTTTGGGCCTGGTGAGGTTCTCCTACCTGAAAGCTATTACAGTAAGCTGGTGTCTGTGCCTTATCTCTGTGAATGTTCCAGGTGTCTTTGCTGCATTTAAGATGCACAGGGTCTGTGGGGCCTGTGAATCTGCTGACCCTATAAAAGATGGCCAGCCAGCAACTCAGGAAGACAGCTTTTACACAGCCAGGAGCCTGACTAAGCCCTTGGGGATAGCTGCTCTTGGGCACAGAGCCCATCTGTGTAAGCAAGTCTCATCTTGAGAGACCTTAGCACCCCTCTCTGCCTCTTTGTGCTACAAACCGTGGCTCCTGGCTCCACCCTCTACCCCATACCCTCCCCACTCTACACCCAGTCAGCTTCTAGGCTGTCCTGCTGACCAGCAAGTACCCCCTTGCCGTGTCCACTGCTCTTCTCTGGGTCACCCTGTTGGTTCTGGGCTCTATGGCAGTGTTTGCCTCAAATTGCTGTCAGAAAGTGGTGGCAAGGGGAACAGGTACTGTCTTGTGGGGCACAGGTGAGTCGCCCTTCTGAAGACAGGCCTGCTTAGTCACTTTTCTTGTTGGAAATGCTCATTGACTTAGAACCTACCAGGTGACATCTCTCGATCTTCATGTGTGGAGTACCTGCCCCATGCTAGCCTCAGCACGTGGGTGCTGGGTCCTCCTGGTCTGCCACCCTCACTTCCCTGTGAGTTGGATCTTGAGTTGTCCTGCATTATTTCTCTCCATCTCTCTTGTGGTCCTAGTCTTATATCCCTATCTATTTGGTGTGGTGGGTCAGTGTCATATTATCTTTCTTGTCCATCTCTTAGCATTTAGCGTCTTTTCTGAGATTTCTTTAAGGATCACAAATCTGATTCTGCAGCCCCATGTGCACACTCTTCCAATAGCCTGTGGTTTCTTTGTTTGGAATGGTCAGAAAGCTTTCTAGCACCAGCTGGACTGGGCTTGTTTAATTCACTAGGGTGAGGGAGCAGAGCCCTGATATGTTTGTACATTTGTCTATCGGTAGGCCCAATGGTGGGGAGATGGGCAGGGAGACCCATCCTGCAGGAAAGAAGACAGTCTGTGAGCAGAGAGGCCAGGCCTGGGGACCCGAGTCTAACATGCCCCTTCCTTTCTAACACATACACGTGTTCTTACGTGTGTGTGTGTGCGCGCGCGTGCGCACGCATGTGCCTGTGCCCACGCTACCATTCAAAGGGAGCTCAAGCTTAGCTAATGTTCACGGCTCTATCCCAGCAGAGCATTGGCATGATGAAAAGTTGTGATAGGATTTCATCTTTTATTGTACGTGTATTGGCAAATGTGGTTTTAAGATGTTTTTCTCGTATCTGTGGTCTGTCTCTTCCTGTCCCCAGCTAGAAGATGTTAAAGTTGGGGCTTATCTCCTGGGTCCTACCTGGCAAACCTGCACACCCCACGTAGGGAGGGACCTTTGCCTTGGAAGGGACTGAGAGATAACTTGTCATGGCCCCTTTGTTTTACAGAGAAGGAAAGTGGAGCTGGAGTCCCACTGCTCTTAATGCCAGAGTTAGGTGGGGACCCAGGCCATTCAGAAGGCAGGAAATAGAGGCTGGCTGGCCACTCAGCCTTCTAATGTGCACTTGATTTTGTATTGGTTGTGACTTATCCCTAGGGCCTGGCCCCTCTATCCCCTTGTGCTGAGGATGGCTGTTTTGCTTTGTGGTAACCACCTTTCCTGTTCCTTCCTTCTTGTGGCCCTGTCCTCTGACTCCCTTGCTCAGCCACGTTTCATTGCTCTGCTTTTTCTGGACCTCAGTGAGGCTGATGTGCTGGGGGACAGGCCCACTCCACCCAGGTGCAGTTGCTGTGCAGGGCCTTTTGTCTGGGAACCCTGCAGGAGCAGACCCATAGGTGTGTCAATATCTCTTTTTTTGTCTTTCAGAGAGGATGCCATGAGAAAAGCTGGTGTGGCCCACAGTAAATCCAGCAAGGATATGGAGAGCCATGTATTCCTGAAGGCTAAGACCCGGGTAAGACTCTGGTGGGCGGAGCCCATGGCAGAGAGGCTCAGGAAGGGGAAGGTGTGATATGGACTCTGGATGCTCCTTGCCTAAGGAGTGGGGAAGGAGTGGCTACTCACTGATTGATCACGGGCACTATCAGCTTTGCCTGCATCACTCTGTGGGTCTTTCTGTGTGTCCATGGTATAGGTACAGGGAGGTTACTGGGTGGATTCATTATGCAGGCCCAGCGTCTCACCCTAGACATCACTACCAGCATCCTCCATTCGTGGTTAGCACCCATGAATCCTGTAGGTCGTTCACTCAGGCCCCAGCTTCTCTAGAAGGATCGAGTGCCCTGAGTAAGAACTGGCTCTTGCCTCAGTGTCATCCCTACCAGGGAGTCCTCACCTAAGCCCCACAGGGCCCTGACATGTGGGCCCAGAAGAGTTTCTGTCCCCTTTTGTTAAGTGATGAAGGTGGTGCTAGTGGAGACCAAGACCCTGATCGAGGAACCATGCATAGGAATATTACCGGTGGAGTAGTTGGGAAGGATTTCCAATGTGTAAGCTTTCATCCTGGGCTAAGCATTACCAGTTTCATGTGACCACCTCCTTCCATATGTGCACGCTCCCTGAGGCAGAGCTGTTTTAGGAAAAATGAAGCAGAACAGGCACAAAGAAGCCACGTTGATTGTCTAATGTTACCCAGTTCCTGCAGTGTGGGGCTAACGCCTGGGGCTTTTGTTCTGCCTCACACCTGCCCTGTCCTCCTTACAGATCCTTACCTCCAATCCCCGCTCCGATGCATTAGGTATGCTCTGAGCATCTTGTGCCTGAGTGTGGTGTTGGAGCTCTAAGACATGGTATGTGTCACAAATTAAAAGCAGATGTTATTTATGGCCGTTGACTGGATACTGATTTGATAACTGTCAAGATATCTAGAGGTCAGTTGGGGAAATTTGAGCATGGTCTGAATGTTTAGATGAGGTGAACATTTTGTGAAATGGAAAGGTAAAGATGATTGGTTAGAAAAGGCAGGTTCCAAAACAGAAACCATCTATACGGTTTGGTCTTAAAGGCAGAGCACATGAGTGTGTGTGCGCACACGTAAGTGAAAGGAAGAGCTCTTGAGGCAGGGCAGGGAGGGTTCTGTGCCCTGGGTATATATGATAAGCATTTTCTTTGTTTCTTTCTTTTTTTAATAATAACTTTATTGAGATCTACTTTCTATACTATACAATTTACCCATTTAAAGTGTACAATTCAGTGGTCTTTAGTATATTCACAGAGCTGTCCCACCATCACCACAATCTAAATTTTAGAACATTTTCTGAAAGAAACTCCATATCCATTGTTACTCTCAATTTGTCCTTGACCCTTAGCCCTAGGCAACCACTTGTCTGCTTCCTGTTACTGTGGATTTACCTTTTTTGAACTTTTTATAGAAAAGCAATTATAGCCCGGCCAGGCGTGGCTCGGGTTGAGCGTCGACCTAGGATCCAGGCGATCGGGGTTCAATTCCCGGTCAGGGCACATACCTGGGTTGCGGGTTAGGCAGGTGATCAATGACCCTCTCATCATTGATGTTTCTGTCTCTCTCTCTCCCTCTCCTTTCCTCTCTCTGAAATCAATAAAGATATATTTAAAAAAAAAAAGAAAAAAGCAATTATATAGTATATGTTTTTCGGACTCAATTCCTTCACTAGCATAATACTTTCAAGGCTCATCCATGGACCATGGTGTAGCATGTACTTTATTCCTTTTAATTGCCAAATAATATTTCATCATATGGATATGTCACATTTTCTGTATTCATCAGTTGATGGCTGACAGAAGCAAAAATGACTGTGCCCGGGGTGGTGGGTAATAGTGATAATGACAACTCCAAATACTTGAACCAGCCTTCTGAAGGTTCAGAAGAATTTGGCATCCACTGGATGATAACACAGTCAGGGGTCCTGGGACCTCTGTGTTGGTACCTATAGCGGCAGTGCGTAGAGATGCTTACTACAACTGGGGACATTTCTGAACATTTGCTTATTACTTGATTGCCTTTAAATTAAGTTATATGTTATACACACATTAACACTTTCACATTTAATATAGTACTGTGCAAAAGTAGTACATGTTTCTGATTTATAGTGTAGAAATGACCAGAGCAGACCTGAATCCCCACTGTGGGGGGTGGGGAGGGCCAAGATGAAACTCAGGGACCAAGGAGGCTGAGAGCATCAGAAATGGAAAGCAACCTTGGGACTAATCAAAAAGGAGGGCCTGAGCTAAACAGTCAACCAGCTGGAATAAATGGAGGAGAGGAAATAGGGTAAGCCCCAGCTGCATTCCCAGTAAGGAAGGAGGAGGATGCCCATGAACATCTGATAAAAGGAGACACTTTCCTACCTTTAGCCTTTTTAAGCCTAGGTTCTGGCTTTTGTCTGAATCTGAACACATCTCCTGCTATTCCTCTTTAATCAAGGATAGTTATTGGACTGCTCAAGAATTTGGGCATTAGAAGCATTGTCTTAGAGCTGAGAAGAGCACAATTGTGTACATTAAAAAATGTGAACACGGCCCAACTGGGCGTGGCTCAGTGGTTGAGCATCGACCTAGGATCCAGGAGATCGTGGTTCGATTCCTGGTGAGGGCACATGCCTGGGTTGCGGACTCAGTCCCCAGCAGGGTGTGTGCAGGAGGCAGCCCATCAATGACTCTCTCATCACTGATGTTTCTGTCTCTCTCTCTCTCCCTCTCCCTTCCTCTCTCTGAAATCAATAAAGACATATTAAAAAAAAAAAGTATGTGTGAAAAGTCTAGCATTTTCTTAACTGCTGAGATCTGCTAGAAAGGCCTGGGGCACAGCCTTTCTAGCAGGTTCATGACAAAGGTAGAGAGGATAGTGCTCCTTTGCTCCATTTTGTCTAATGTGTGGCAGTCCAGACTCCTATAAGTAGTAAGAAAAAACCAGGCCATTTTGGAAGTCTACTCAACCAAATATCAGCTTCATTGCTTACCAGTTCTGCTTTCCACACAACTAGGATACAGTTCAGCAAAACTTTATGCCACTATATGACAAAGATTCTCTTTGCTTTAGTTTGTAATAACATATTCCTCATTTCCTCTGAGCCCTCAGCAGAAACACCTTTAATGTTGATCTTTCTACTAACATTCTGTTTTTGATGATATATGGGTTCTCTAAGATGATATGAGCTTTTTCTACTAGGTTTCTCAATTCCGACTCCTAAGTGGCAGGCCCTTTAACATCCATGTTTCTACCAACAGCATTCCCTATTGCCTGACTCACTTCTGCTTTCCCCTTATTTCTTGTGAACTGGGTGTTAGATTGAAAGAGTAGAGGGTGCAGTGGTCTTGTTAGCAAGAGCAAGAATACGCCTGATGTGATGCTTCATATTTTTTTTCCTATTTTTAACTGTTTTTATTGAGTATTTTTAGAGGGAGAGGAAGGGAAAGGGAGAGAGAAACATCGATCAGTTGCCTCCCATATGTGCCCCGACTGGGGATTGAACCTGCAGCCTAAGTATGTGCCCTGTCTGTGAATCAAGCCCATAGCCTTTTTGGTGTGTGGAATGACGCCACAACCTACTGGGCAACCCAGCAGGGCGTGGCTTTTAAAACCTGCTTCCTCTTGTTTTACCTCTTATGGAAGTGAAGAAAACTCCACAGATTCTTTTAAGATACCGCTCACCTCTCCCGGTTTGGCTCAGTGGTTAGAGCGTTCTAATCGATGTGGAGGCAACCAATCAATGTGTCTCTTTCACGTTGCTGTCTCCCCCCCACCCCTTCATTCTCTCTAAAAATCAATGGAAAAAATATCCTGGGGTGAGGATTAAAAAAAAAAAGATAACACCCAACTAAAAGATGGTCCAAGGCCCTAAGAAGACATCAAATATTGACCTGGCAAGCTCCCAATCCTCGTCACCTCATACTTGGCCACCTTGTTTCCTGAGCTTCCTTTAGCCCCATCCCCCCCACCAACCGTCTTTGATATCTACTCCCCAAACTTCTGTCCTTCAGGGAGCAGCCTTAGTAGGTGGTCCACATGCAGGAGCCCTGACACCAGTGACCACTTCACTTCCAGTACATTGTCCTTCCTACCAGAGATTGGTGGGGGCAGTTGGAAATTGGTAGTGTTGACAACCTCCTGTGTCTCTTTGCTCCAGTAGAGCCTCACTCTCCCTCTTCCTGTACTTGCCTCCTTAGGTGTACTTATGATTCCAGCTTCCCTCCCTCCCCCCGCCCCAGGCCTTTTCCCCTCATGATTTCCTCTATTGATTCCCCTGGCTGAAAAAAGTGATGGGGTGAAGTGTGGAGATAGATGAAGGAAAATAAAGATTTAGAAAGTGTGCTTATAATTTTACATCCATCTGAGATCATTTTCATTTTATTTCCCTTTTCCTGGAGGTACTCTTATGACAGAGGTTCACTGTCTGTCCCTGGGCTCACAGGTATGTGTCCCTGGGTCATGTGAACAGGGCAGAGAGTGAAAACTTTGCCTTTTCTGAGCTTCCTTGATGGAAGGATGGGCATTTTAAGGAGGGAAAGGATGGGCAGCTTCTGTGAAATAAGATTTTTAACTCAAACATCCCTTTGTTGACTCCAGGACAAACTCACAGTAGTGATTTCCCCAGAACACCCGGGAGTGAGTGTCCTTGGTTACAAAGAGTACAATTGGTGGAAGGCAGGCCCTGCTGAGCAGTTCCAGAAACACGACAGCTGGGACAAAGAGGGTCCTCAGCCGTGGCCTTCACCTGCCATCCTTGAGTGGCCCTGTGTCCTCTCCCTTGCCTGTGCTGTAAATTCAGATTAACACAGATCTCTGAAAGCACAGCCAGGGGCAAACATCCAGATTTGCATGTAAGTGCTACGTCAGCAATGAAAAAGCAACAGACTGGGTATTAAAAGCGAAAGTACCTCGATACAAATACTGCAAAGACAGAAGCGGCCCGCCCATGACTACTTCTACTTCTGATATGCCGTGTGACCTTAGGACAGCCCCTTGTTCCCACTGGACCTACTGTCCCCTCTATGAAAAGAGGGGTGCCTGAGCTGGTGCTTGGCCCTCTTGGTTAAGTGTTTACAGCAAGGTGAAGGAGCAGCAGTTTGAAGTCTCTTGTTTTTCTGTTTCTCTCTGCCTTTTGTTGGCCTCCTGTAGCTGAGCACTGACAGCTTTTCTCTGAGAGCCAGATTCCAGAGGAGGCCCAGCTGGGCAGAGCTTTGCCGTAGGTGTGAGTGGGCCTCAGCCCAGCAGCCTTTCAGGAAGAGCCCTCAGCTTGGTGGCACAGGGTTCAAGGGGGTGGGAAGAGGCGGCACACTGCTTCCCTTCTTCATCTGGGATTAAACTGCTTCCTGTTTTTACTTTTAGGACGAATACCTTTCTCTTGTGGCCAGGCTCATTATCCATTTTCGAGACATTCGTAAGTAAAATTTTACATTTCTGGTTGTGATCTCTGTGAGAGGCTGGCCCTGTTGTGCGGTAGAGACTTACTTGGCCACAGTGCCTGAGTCAGAATGTCTGTATAAAAGCGCCTGCTTTCTGGAAAGTTCTTCATTGCTTTGCATTTGATTCCATATTTCCCCTCCCCCCAGAGCCTCAGCCTCAAAAATGCTGATTTTGGCATAATGGAAATGTTAGCCTCAAAGTGGTTTAAACCGGTTTGCTGTTTTTGCTTGTCCATTTAATCTTTTTAAAAAGGACTGTTGCCCTGGTCGGGTGGTACAGTTGGTTGGAGCGTCATCCTGTGTACCAAAAAGTTGTGGGTTCGATTTCTGGTCAGGGCACATTCCTAGGTTGCAGGTTTGATCCTCCATTGGGGTGTGTATGGGAGGTGGCTGATAGATGTTTCTCTCTCTCTCTCCCCTCTCTCTCTTCCTCTCTCTCTAAAATAATAAACATATCCCCTGGTGAGGACAAAAAAAAAGAATTCTTTTTTTATAAAAAAAGGACTGTTGCTTTTATCTCTATGCAGTTCTTCTTAAATAAGCAGTTTACCCTGGAACAGAAACTTCTTTCCCTAATAGTTGGTTTTATTGACCCACAGAGGCCTGACCTAAATGTGTATTCCTGTCAGGCTGAAAGCTTCTGAGGCCAACTTCCTAAGTCCTGCATCTATCTAGCTCCCTGACATGGTGAGGGACACACAGGTTCTGCCACATTCCACCTCTGATTCCCAGGGTCCTGCTGTGGTCCTGTCAGCCAGGCCCAGCAGCAGCCATGGCTCTTCAGAAATGAATGTCATTGCAGCCCAGGGTCAGGGTCCTGGTGGTCTTCTGTATAGACACTGAGTGTTCCTGATGGCTACAGTCTCTAAAGGAACCAGGCTGGTAGGGCACTCTGGTTTCAGCCAGCAGCACCTCCTGCCTGTCTGCAGTTGTGTTACCATGGGAGATGGGCTCCTGACATAGTCTATCCTTAGAGTGTGCACTTGGCAAGTCCAGTCACTGATTCCCCCTGGTTGTAGAGGCAGCGACAGATTCAGTCAGTAATCCTGGGCTAAGGGACAACCCCAGAGCTCTTGTGTGGCCAGTAGGTTTTGCTTCTTTCTACACTCCCTTTTTACCAGGACAGCCAGCAAGGTGAACTTCACTTAATTTCATTTTCTTGCTGTGTTTGGGAAGGTCCTATGGAGTATAGGACAAGAGGAGATGGAAGTAGGAGCCTGGGGAATGAGCAGCCTGGATGAACCGCCCTGGTTTGTCCTGTCAAAGGACTCTGCTTGTTCAGGCTGGACTCGTATGTTCAGGAAGTGGCCCTGGCCTGTTGGCACACACAGGCCTGTGAACTAGGGTGTCCGCAGCCATCTCACCAGCTCCTCGGGCAAGAGTGGAACTGGTGTGGCAGTTCCCTACCTGATGCTAGGGCCATTTAGATCTGGCTTCCAGCCAGCCTTGGCCATCCTCAGTTTCTTCTAGAAAATGGAGATTCTGCCTCACCAGCGTAAGCTGAAAATGGAGGTTTCGTGGAGTTTTCAGCACCATTCTGGGCCCATCATGGATCCCTATAGCTTTCTTGTTTATTGCTCAGGGCACGAGCTGAGACTATGGACATGGGAAGGAAGGAGAGCTAGAGTAGGCCCAGAGTGAGCCTTTGCCTGGGGGCAGTTTTCTGAGGCCCCAGGTTGACCATGGGGCGGTTCTGCACCCTCTTCCCCCAGATCAGACCCCCTTGTGCGTCAGCGCTGCCAGGAATGGGACACACACGTACATGTGCGTGAGCGCGTGCGTGCACACACACGTACATACACTGAAGCTCTGAGGTATGTTTTATCTAGTCTCTAGGCAGGGTCAGCTCAGTTTTAGCAAATGACCTCTGGGCAAATGCCTGTAAAACTGACTTACTGTGGAAATATGTGGTTATATAAAACTTGGTTTATTTTGTTTCTGTTTTTTAAATATAGATAACAAGAAATCTCAAGCTTCTGTCAGTGGTAAGAAGTTTTCCTTTTTGAATTCAAATTCTTCCCACCCTTGGATCTGGGGTAGCAGGAATGAGATTGTGGATGCTACATGTACCTGGGGTTAAACTGTTACTAGAGGACCAAGTTCACAGAGTGAAAACCTGTGGCTGCCATGAGAATTGTGGAGCTGTGCCCCATACCCCCTATCCTTCCTCTTCCTGTCCTATAAGATGCTGCTGCCACATCACATTTCACTTGAATACAGTTTTTGCCCAGCAAAAACGTTATAAACATTCACATAGTTATTGAGACATCTAAAATTTTGCTCTGGGAGAGAACTATTATTGTATATTTAGTATAACAGTGTGTAGGAGTTCTTAGAGAATAGCTGTGGATTATCTTTCTTAAGTTACCAAAGTTTCTTTGTAAGTTAAAAATTATTTTTTATTTTTTAATTTCAAGGTTTTATCACATAAGGGAGACCTTGTCTGATGACTCAGCCTTGGTTTCATTGACCAAGCTGCCAGTAAAGGAATTTAGGTCCAACATGGCCAACTAGACTCCAACCTTTCAGGAAGGGAGCTAGCCTTCCATACTGTTTGTCTTACCATAGGCAGCAGAACTATAAATGCCAGATGCCCATGCTTGCCTCAGATGAGCTAGCTGCACCTGTCCATGTGGGCCCTATCTCCCCTCGGGGTCTCTTTGCATGTTTAGTGATTCTCAGCCAGCCGGGGTGGGTGGGATCAGAGTACATGGCCAGGAGAACGTCTGGGCTCTTGGCATTAGAGCATAGGGTCCTTGAGCACCCAGTCCTCTGGCAAGGTGCCCAGGCCAGGCTACACCTATATGTGAGCTAACCATTTGCTGTGAGCCTACACTCATGAGAGCGTGTGACAAGAGCATTAGGTTCCTTGTCCTCTGTTCAGCATTGCTCACTGAGCTCAGACTGCAGACCTTGTGGGTTTGGCCACTGTCGTGGTGCTCCTTGGCACTGTGTGGACCTCTCCTTCATGCCTTAGCTTGTTTTGGTGTGGTTGCCCTGGGTGTAGGAGTATCCTGACAACTCCTCAGTGGGGGTTCTACACAGATTAGCAGAGGTGGACTTCTGGTGTACAAAGAGATGTGTAGTCTCCCTGGAGAATGTCTTCCCCCCACCCCACCACTGTGTTCTTGTTTACTTGAAGAAGGGCCTTGAGTGCTCACCCAGCAGGAAGGTATTGTACAGTCAGGAGGGGTGGGGGCCATCACCTTCCCTGGAGGGCAAATTTGTCCCTCAGTGTTAGGAACCTAGTACAGGCTAGACTAAGGAGTGTGGGACATGCTTCCTGCCCAGGAGGGCTCATGGTCCAGAAGCAGTAACATACAAGGTGTCCTGCCACCTGGGTTGTGACAGGCATTTGGGAGGCTTCCAGGGTTCTGGTCTCTGACCAGTTGGGGCTTTGAGGGAGTTGAGCCTGAAGGCAGCAGGAAGTGGGTGTTCCATGAGGCCTCCCAGCCTTCAGAGCCTCGCCTGATTCAGTGGGCGCACTTCCCTAAGACGCTGTGCCTTTGTGTTCCCACAGACCCTATGAATGCACTACAGAGCCTGACTGGTGGACCTGCTGCAGGAGCAGCTGGAATTGGCATGCCTTCTCGGGGCCCAGGACAGTCCCTAGGCGGGATGGGAGGCCTTGGCGCCATGGGGCAGCCAATGCCCCTCTCTGGGCAGCCGCCCCCCGGCACCTCAGGGATGGCCCCCCATGGCATGGCTGTTGTGTCCACGGCAACTCCACAGAGTGAGTACCACGCTTCTCAGAGAACCTGCCACTTTCTTTGGAGGTGACATGCATTTTATTCCTTTGCTTAAGATGGTTGGGGAAGCTCCAAGGAGCTCTTTTTATCTCTGTTGGTGTGGAGAGAAAAGTTAAGTGACACTGAGGCTCTCTTTCTACCCCTGGGTGGGAGTGGAGGACTTGGAAGAGGCTGGAGTGGCCTGGGGCTCCATCCAAGGAGTTGCATTTTATAGCTTTAATAGAAACAGTTATGTCTCAGAGTGTTCTTGGTCACAAAGAAGTGCTATTAGCACCTCACAACCCCTGGACTCCCCGACCTCAGGAACCGTCTGTTCTAGTGCTGCCCTTGCCCTCTGCAGGACACGACCCCTTGTCTTCTGCACTCAACTGCCCCTTCCAGGAGCTGGACTATAGCGCAGGTCTCCCTCTTTTCCAGGACCCGTCTTGATGGACCTTTGATTCTAATACACAGTTATTTAGTACTTGGAATATACTTCAGGACTGCAAAGTGCTTCAGTACTTTTTTTCCTTTATAGAACATTTTATTTTTGAAATTCTTTGGGTCACAGGAAGTTGCAGAATAGCACAGAGTTCCCTTCACCCAGCTTCCCCAATGATAATATCTTAGTACATCATCAAAACTGAGAAATGAGCATAAGGACAGTACTATCAACTAAGGTAGACCATTTAGACGTCACCAGTTTTTATATGCATTCTTGTGCATGTACTTACATGTGTGTAGTTCTATGAGATTTTATCATATGTGGAATTGAGTAACCATCACCACAGTCAGCATGGAGAACTGTTCCATCACCACCAACAAGCTGTTGTATACCTCTTAATAATCACACTTGCCCTCCAACTTAAGCCCTGGCAGTCACCGATATGTTCTCTGTCTCTATAATTGTGTCACTTTGCCAATGTTTTATCAGTGGCATCATGTAATGTCTGTCTTTTTGAGATGGGCTCTTTTTACTCAACATAATGCCCTTGAGATCCTCCACGTTGTAGTAATAATTCATTCTTGTTCATTGCTGAGTAGTAGTCCATGGACTGAGTGTATCAAGTTTACTTATCCATTTACCCTTGAAGGATAGTTGGGTTGTTTCCAGTTTGGGACTGTTATAGATAAAGCTGCTGTGAACACTTGTGTACAGGTTGTGGTGTTTCGATGTTTTTTTGTCATATATCCCTCATAGTAACCCTATGAAGAGGGCAGTGTCACTGCCTCTGCTTTGCTCAGAAGATAATGTGTCCTAGAGCTGGGGTTGAACCCAGGCTGCCTGACACGAGCACCCTGTTCTTTGTTGGGTTTACTGTATTAGCATTGCCTTGCTCTTCTCAGGTGGCACATGTGTCCTCATTCCCCCCCACTCCTGAACTGTAACCTTCCATCCCCAGCCATCCTCTTCCTCCTTGGGTTTCCTTCGTGCTGATGTCTTGCCATCAGACCTTTAGCTCTTCACTCGTTTCTTCATCTTGAACTCCTTTGTCCCCTTTTGTCTTAGCAGCACACACGGTACACACACTGGGTAGCTTATGGAAGAATATGCAGGAGAGGTGCTGGCCCTGGCTCCTTTTTATGTTATACTCTGGTGTACTGGTTGAATTTCTTTTATCACAAACTTATATTTTATAATAAAAAGTAGTTTTAAAATCTGTGCATTTAGAATGCTCTCATGATTTTTCTTGTAGTCTCACACTTAAGACTTATTTGTTAGAAGTTCAGTGGCAAAAGCTTTGGTATCCTGCCTGCACCCTCCCCAATCTGACCTTGACCCACATCCTGTTTTCAGCTTCTGAGGGACCTGGTCTCCTGTGTGGCACTAGAGGAAGGTTGAAGTGGGTTCTCTACTTTCATGCCCTGCTTCTGCCTCTTTTAGAGACCCTCTTGCCTGCCTGATCTACCTGAAATAGGTGTCATGGCCCAATGGGCATTTGCTATTCTTTTCTAACAATTTTTCCAAATGCCACTGTGTGATTAAGGCCACTTCAAACCTTAACCCAGTGCCCCCAGAGGGCAGGGCCTTAGAGATTTTGCCAGGGCTCTCAAATGGCTCTCCAGGGCAAATAGTCTCCAAGTGACCTGGGTTAGTCATAAGAAACGCAAACACTGACTGTGGATAAGGCTGTGATCTGGGGTATAGGGTTGGAGTGAGACTTATCATAGCACTCTGTGCATTTTTGTTCCTCAATGAATTTTTCCCCCCATTGCTTTTCAGAAAGAGTTGAAGGTGGGGGGAGAGAGAGAGGGAGAGAGAGAGAGGGAGAGAGGGAGAGAGAGAGAGAAACATCAGTATGAGAGAGACACTTCAATTGGTTGCCTCCTGCATACACCTGGACAGGGGCCAGGGATCGAGCCAGCAACCAAGGTACATGCCCTTGGCCAGATTTGAACCTGGGACCCTTCAGTCCACATGCCGACACTCTAACCACTGAGTCAAATCAGCTAGGGCTCCTCAATGAATTTTATATTATGTATGTGTAAAACCTACTTTAAAAATAAGTCCTGTTTCTGGTTGTTTGACAGACTGGGTTCTGAGGAACCCTCCTTCTTCTGGATAACTAGATCCTGGGTAGGCTGCAATTTGGATTGCTGGGCTGGCTAAAGATAGGGGACACTCTTTGCCTTGCTGTGCCTTGGCCCACTGCAAGATGGGGGAAAGCAAGTCTGGGATCCCTTCGTCCAGCAGGATTTGTGCTGGGGCCCTTGACATCCCTAGCTCCTCCAGAAGCAGGGCAGATTGGAGGAGAATGCTTCCAAGATTAGGAATGTGGGAATTGCAGTTAAGGTCAAGCACTGAGCACACAATCAAAGATCGACAGGCATGAAAGGAAGCAAAGGCACCATGAGGAAGAACAGAAACAATAAACAGATGTGGAAATTCCCAGGGACCACACACATAACAGTTGTTAGATATGGGCTTGGTGTGATAAAGAAATAAAGGATGGAATTCCAAATCAACAAACACTGTGATACTATCAGGAGTGACCAAGCAGGTTTGAAAAGGAACCAAATAGAACTTTTGGAAACTGAGAAATAAAATTAATGAAAGAAAAAAAGTATGGATGAATAAACAGTGCCTTAGATATAGCTGAAGAAAGAATTCGTGAACTAGAGCTACATTTGAAGAAATAACGTAGAATGTAGCCCAGCGAAGCGGACGTGGAAAATAGGAGGGTAAGAAATGTAGAGGATAAAATCAGAAAGTCTGATTAGTATCTAATAGAAGGACCAAGTGCAGAAAATGGAACCACAGCAGTATGTGAGGAGATGATGGCTTCGAAAAGTTCAGCACAGTGACACAGGTTAAATAAGGCATGCGTTCCTTAACCTGTTTTGAAACATCAGAATACCAAAGGCCAGAAGAATATCCTAGGAACAGCTGATTTCTGTAAGGAGCAAGAGGTAGACTAAGCCAACTTAGTGATGAAGTCAAGAAAATAGTAGGAGGTAGTTAGAGTGCTGAGAATAGAGCTGCCAACCACAGTTGTGTGCCAGAAAAACTTCCAAGGAATGGGGGAAACAGACATTTTTAAATAAGTAAAGCCTAAGAGACCTTCATTAAAAGGTTTTTTAAGGGCATACTCTTATTTGCTCACCATTTCCTCTTACCTCTTGGACCATCCTTCTCAAGATGCCAAGTGTAAGATGGGAGAAGAAATGTTTTTCATATAAGGTAGTAAATGTGTATAAATCTAAACCAATGATTCTCAGTGATTTTGCACCCCAGGGGACATTTGGCAATGTCTGGAGACTGTTTTGATGTCACAACCGTGTGGGGGGGTGCTATTGGCATCCAGTGGGTAGAGGCCAGAGATGCTACTAAACATCTTACATGCACAGGATAGCCCCAATAATATAGGATTGTCTGGCCCAAAATTCTGTGGCGAAAAGGTTGAGAATTCTTGGTATAAACAAAAATCACCTCCGTAGAATAATAATGCTCAGAGCTAACCTCCGTGTGAACCTCTCCTACATCCTGAGCACTATTTTGAGCATTCTACCTATAATAGGTTATTAGTCCAATGTAGGAAACTGAGGCATAGAGCAGTGACAGAGTTCGGATTGAGTCAGGTAGTCTGGTCAGAGGCTGTAACCCTAGTCATTATTCTGTCCTTTCTCTTATTATAAGTCTGCTGTTTGGGCATAAGTCAATAAACAGGGACCAAAATAAAAGGAAGTCAAAGAAGGGAATCTATCAAGGAAATCAGGTCTATTATATGTACATAAAAACCTACTTTTAAAAAATAGAGAGGATTTGCTCTGGCTGGTGTGGTTCAGTTGGTTAGGTGTCATCCTATGCACCAAAAGGTTACCTATTTGATTCCCGGTCAGGGCACATATCCAGGTTGTGGGCTCAATCCCCAGTAGGGGGCGTGCAGGAGGCAGCTGATTGTTGTCTCTCTCTCATATCAATGTTTCTCTCTCCATCCCTCTCTTTAAAAAAAAAGTCGAGAGGGTTCTCAGGTCCTTGTATTTGGGAAAGACATTAAAATATGCCTAACCTTTATAGTTTATTTACCTAAGTATACATGATAAAATTGAAAAGCTATTGCTAATCAATAAACATAGTTTATAAATTCTAAACTTATGGGAAAAGCCCTGACCAGGTAGCTCAGTTGGTTGGAGTGTTGTCTTGATATGCCAAGGTTGCAGGTTTTATTCCCAGTTAGGGTGCATACAAGATACAACCAACAAATGCATAAATAAGTAGAATAATTAATCACTCTCCTCCTTCCCCTTCCTTTTTCTCTCTAAAATCAATGACAACATTTCACAAATTGAGGACACCTTAGTGGTTGCCAGGGGTGGAGGGATGGGGTTGCTGAAGGGGATGGCACCACTAGGGATCCCTGTGGTATTGGAATTGTTCAGTATCTTGACTGTGGTGGTGGTTGAATCTTCCCAGGTGGGAAAATTATATAGAACTTAATATGCACACCTGCACAAATGAGCACACATTCTGGTTGTGTTATTATGTTATAATTTTAGAAAATGGTACCATAGGTAGAAACTGGTCTAAGTATACAAAGGATCTCTTCATATTCTTTATATATATATATATATATATATATATATATACACACATATATATATAATATTTTTTTATTGGTTTCAGAGAGAGGAAGAGAGAAGGAAAGAGAGATAGAAACATCAATGATGAGAGAAAGTCATTGATCGGCTGCTTCCTGCATGCCCCCCACTGGGGATCAAGCCTGCAACCTGGGCATGTGCCCTGACTGAGAATCAAACCTTGATCTCCTTGATCATAGGTCAATGCTCAGCTGCTGAGCCACACCAGCCAGGCCTTTTTTGTTTTTTAATAACAGCTTTATTGAGATATAATTCACATACCATATAGTTTGCCCATTTAAAGTGAAACCTTTGGTAGTTTTTAGTATATTCAGAGAGTTGTGCAACCATCACCACAATCAATTTTAGAATCTTTCATTACTCCAAAAGAAGCTGCTCCTCAGAAAATCTTGTGAATCACTGTTTATATCAGCATTATTCATAATAGCCCAAAAGTGGAAACAGCCCAAATGACCATAGCTGATGAATGGATAAACCACATGTGGTAAATCTGTATGGTAGATTCTTATTTGGCAATAAAAAGAAATAAAATATTGATAGGTACTACAGCATGGTTGAACCTTGTAAATATTATGCTAAGCAAAAGAAGCCTGTCACAAAAGACCACAGATTGTGAGAATCCATTAATTTGAAATATCCATAATAGGCAAATCCATAAAGACAGAAAGTAGATGAGTATTCACCAGAGGCTGGGCTTTTTGGCCATCCAAAAGACTTAGCCCTTTTTTCTTTATTATTATAGAGCAATTCTTAATAGTACCATAATCAACACAAATGCTGCTTCCACCATCTGTTCAATCTCAGCAGCAGGCAGGGCAGCAGATGGTCTTACCACCTTCCTGTCTGCACAGCACTGGGCAGTGGGCTCTGCTTGCCTTGTACAACTGGGCCTGATTTCTGGGTCTTATCTCTAGCCCAGCTACAGCTCCAGCAGGTGGCGTTGCAGCAGCAGCAGCAGCAACAACAGCAGTTCCAGCAGCAGCAGGTGGCATTACAACAGCAGCAGCAACAGCAGCAACAGCAGTTCCAGGCTCAGCAGAATGCCATGCAGCAGCAGTTCCAGGCAGCGGTGCAGCAGCAGCAGCAGCAGCTCCAGCAGCAGCAGCAGCAACAGCAGCACTTGATTAAATTGCATCATCAAAACCAGCAACAGGTACCAAGTGCTCTTGTTCCCGTACTTGGCCTCCCTTCTGTGATGTTTGAACTCTGGACACGCACCAGCTATTGTGCTGGGTGCAGGGGCCCAGAGCCAGCAGTGGATCCTCTTGACACCTGGTGCCTCCTGATGCCTGGTGCCTTCCTTCTTCATGAGCTTCCCACCAAGCCTGGGACACGAAGGAAAAATAGGCCATGACTTGCTAGGAGTGTGCTGTGATCGCACAAGGAGGGCCTCTCCACCAGACTTGGGTGTCTAGCTGCAGGCCTACTATGTACTGGGGGCTGACTCAGTGGAGGCTCTGGGTGTAAGCAATTCATGATTCATGTAAGAGTTAACTGAATCAGTCCTAGCTGGTTTGGCTCATTGGTTAGGGTTTCGGCCCACAGACTGAAGGGTCCTGGGTTCAATTCCAGTTAAGGGCATGTACCTTGGTTGTAGGCTCAATCCCTGGCCCCAGTCAGGGTGTATGCAGGAGGCAACCAATTAATGTGCCTCTCTCATATCAATGTTTCTCTCTCTCTTTCCCCCTTCTACTCTCTGGAAAGCAATGGAAAAAATGTCCTCGGGTGAGGATTAAAAAAAAAAAAGAGTTAACTGAATCAAGAAGTTAGAAGAACTCACTTATTTTTGGAGTCTTGATGCAGGAATGCTTGAGCCATCGCATGGGCTTGTTTGGTGTCTGGACACAACACTAATCGACCTCCATCTAGTGTCCTGCAGGGTCATGGCAATGTCACATTAGAAGCCCTACTTCAAAGAAAACAATTTTTTTCTCCCATGGTTTACAGTCAGCATCCAGACATGTTAAGCATCTATTGTTAGGTCTGCTCTTGGCTGAGGGAGGGAATCCCTGAAGGGACCTCTCCACTTTGCCACCTCCTCTAGACCTTGGCTCGCTGACTCCTTTTACCAGTGGCCACCCTCCTGGATCTTGGAGGCCCCTCTCCTAGAGCCAACAGTGAATCTTCAGTGCCACCTACCATCCTCATCCTGAAAAGCAGACATTGGCCATCTTCATGAGGCTTGTATTGACCTGTGTAAGGACCAAGCAGCATCACTGTAAGAGACGTCAGAGATCTGAGTTACCTGAGCATTTATCCCAGCTTCCATGGGGCTGCACCCATATGTTACTCTTGCTAAACCCTTCTGATATTTCCCTTGAATCTTCCATTCTCTCAGGTCTAGGGGTAGACCAGCATCTGATGGCCAGGGCACAGGCACACTCTTGGTGTGTCCTCAGTGTCCTTCTGTGGAAAGTGTTCCCTCCGCCCTTATGAGGGCAGCCTGGGCAGGCTTCCTAGGGGCAAGGCTGGCACAGGGCCCAGAGCCCGATGGGGTGACTGAGTGCTGCTTGTTCTGCCCCTAGATACAGCAGCAACAACAGCTGCAGAGGATGGCACAGTTGCAACTACAGCAACAGCAGCAACAGCAGCAGCAGCAGGCATTGCAGGCCCAGCCACCAATGCAGCAGCCACCAATGCAGCAACCACAGCCTCCCTCCTCTCAGGCTTTGCCCCAGCAGCTGCAGCAGATGCATCACCCACAGCACCACCAGCCCCAGCCGCAGCCCCAGCAACCACCCGTTGCTCAGAACCAACCATCGCAGCTCCCGCCACAGTCACAGAACCAGCCTTTGGTATCACAGGCTCCCGCCCTCCCTGGACAGATGCTGTACCCCCAACCACAGCTGAAACTTGTAAGTATGCGTGACTCATCGTTGGCTGTAGCTCTTCTCTAGTATTGCATGTAGCTGTGGCCATTAGCAGTTTCTGGGGCTCCTTTGCTGTAGATGGCACATCCTCTCTTCAAGCATTGGGACTCGAGTGGCCCTTCCCACACTAGCCTCCATGACTGGCTTAGCAAGGGAACCTGCATTCAAAGAGCTGCTGCACCATGCACAGTGGTGGCCCTGCTGCAGGAGTAGCAGTTTGTCTTCCAAGTAGCATGGCTGATTTGGGTGGTGGCCATGGCCATTTTAGGATTGTGGATATTTAGATGGATGGCAGCACGTGCATTCTCACTGTGGGGAGGACATGTCACCTCCATTGAGCATCCATAGTGGTTTCCTACCTGCTCAGAGTTCCTGATCAAAGATCCCTGTCACTACCATATTTCTGAGGAGGGCACTAATATAAAATGTTACTTTCAGTCTCATTATGCATCTCTGTACAAAGCAAATCTAGTCTGTGACATTTACACAGAGGACAGAATATTGTCACTGAGTTAGTAGCTACATCAAGGAACCATTTAAATGTGTGGGGGGTTTTTTTTGTGTTTTTTTTTTTGGCTTGTGTCCTTGGTTTTCATGGCCTTTTCTATTTGCGATTCATTGAATGGAGTAGGGACATACCATGCCTGCACTGAGTGGCAAGTGAATAGGAGGCCCATCGGGGCAGGCTGGAAGGCTGGGTATAGTCGAGGGGAGCAGGTATGAGTATGTCTGTCACCTGGGACCCATCCTTCTGCTGGCTGGCCAGCCACCCTGCTTTCCTTTGAGGCGTCATGGTTCCGAGTGGAACTCTAGGCTGTCAGTGCACTTGGGCCAGAGGTTGGGCAGAATGGGCTGTGCACTTGGAGCTGTTGCTTTGCTTGCAGTGATAGCTGGTGGTGACATCTCAGTGGAAGGCTGTACTCCTCTAGAGTTAGAAGAGGTGGGACTCTACTGTGCCAACTCAGAGCCAGGTTGGTGTGGGACATTTCTGATGAAGCTAAAGGATAAAGAACAACCATTAAGGTGACATCATAACCAGCAAAGACATAATGATCCCATCCTCCTCCTTACAAAAAGCTTCAAGATTCAAAGCTCCCCCAGAAGTAGTGGGTATTCTACTCTCTGTGGCTCCAAATCAAATTCTCCCTTCCTCCCTCAGGTCCGAGCTCCGATGGTGGTGCAGCAGCCCCAGGTGCAGCCCCAGGTGCAGCAGCAGACAGCGCCGACAGCTCAGGCTCCCCAGATAGTGGGTTCTGGAGTCCAGGTGAGGGCCATCAGAGCCAAGGGCTTCTGTAGTTGCTAGCAGGTGCATGTCCACTTGTGAATGGAGCTGGATTTCTGGCACTCTGTGGTGAGGGTCCTGGTTGAATCAGGGGCCAGGTTGGTAAAGCATGGGTCTCCTCTTCCCCTGGCACTTTGTGAGGCGATGGCTTTCCTGGAGCTGGTCCCTTGGGTCATGGGGTAATCTGCCAGCTCTGCTTGATCATATCTGGGTCCCTCAGTTGCATAGTGCATGTGTCATTCCCACCTCTCCTCTGATGTCCTTTATCTTACCTCTTTCCTTCTTCTGAGACCACTCATTGGAGAGCGGAGTGTTGCAGTCTCATGCTTGCCTCAGCTCTGAGTATGGGGCTAGCAAGGGGTGGAGAGTAGCTGTCTAGAAACAAGAAAGAGCATGAGAAAGGTGGCATCTGGTTCCAGCTGACATCGCAGGCTTGTGCTATGGTCTCCTGCCCTGCTGACTCCTGGTGCTCACCCCCTGTGCTGGGAGGTGTGAACAAGGCTGGCCACATCCACCCTCTGCGTATTGGATGTCGATGGGATAGAGGAGGCCTTGCCCTGCCTTTCATACTACAGGCCAGATTCTCATTGGTTCCTAGGGGTTGGAGCTTGGCCCTGTGACTTCTCCATAGACACCATCCCTTGCCCTCATGCTGGTGCAGAGATGGGGAGACATCCAGTCTAGGGCCTTGATTTTTTCTGTCTCAGTGATAGGAGCGCTGTCCTGGCTTAGAAGAGGGTGTTGGCTCTAGATGGAGCAGACGTGCTTGTTGATAAACTGAGACTACAGTCACTTGGTGCCACACTGCACTCCTGTTCCATTAGTTATCCACAAGTGTGCTGAGCTCCCTGTCTGGTGCACAGGGCCACTTGTCAAGCACTTCTGGGATTTGGTGTGTTCCTTTAGTGTCAGATGACATTTCACTATGGGGGAGGCTCAGAAACAGTCCTTCCTGGTCCCAGCTGCGTTGCTGGAGTCGTGGGAAGCTGCCTGAGGAGAAGCTAGCCGAGGGAGGAGCCTGAGGTGTTTGGATGCAGCTGAGCCAGCCTTGCAGCCTCCCAGGTCACTGCACCAAATGACCTGGGCCCAGAGTTCCGAACGTCACCAGCGTGCCAGGACGTGGTCTTGTACAAAACACACTATGGACTTCACATCTGTAGCTGGGGAGGGGGCTGGCTTTCCCATGTGATGAGGTTGGACTCCATCTCTGCTGCTGCTACTGTGAGTCCTGTGCTTGTCCTCAGGCTTCCTAGGACTCTCTCTTCTTGATGTCTCATGCAGAGAAGGAAGTGTTACATGGTGAGAATCACTACCCGCCTGCCCACAGAAGCCACTGTCCTAGCCACTTTGTGACCTTCCCTCCTCTGTCCCAGGACCATTCTTAATGGAAACTTCTGGTTCTTGGGTGCAGTCTAGTAGGAAAGAGAGGCTTGGCATTTTTTACTTCGCACTGGGCTGTCCTGAAGCAGACCTTCCCTTTTCCTCCTATTTCTTGGTTTCTGGGATTGAGCCGCCATAGAAAAGTGGATATCTTCCAATGGTTTGGGCCCATCCTGCTGGTTTTTTCCTAGGTTTCTCGCTCAAGGAAGTATAACTTCCCCAGTGCCTCACCACCTTCCAAAAGCAGGCACAGTTGTGCGTGCTCAGTACCCTGCATGAGCCCATGTGCGGTGCTGCTTTTCCTAGCACTTACTCTGTCTGCCCTTTGCTTCTGCTGGAGGTTGGGACCAGTCCAGCCAGCTCGGGAGCTTGGCTATGGGCTCAGCCATGGGCTCAGTCACCTCTAGAGTAACCTTGATTTTTAACTTTCTTTTTCTCCATGCGGAGCGCACAGGGTTGCTGGCAGGCAGAGCTAAGGGGGGGACTGGGTGGGGGACTCTGGCAACTAGGAAGGGTGAAGGGGAGCACCACTTGTGTACTTATGGGTGGGTTTGGTTTTACAAAGAATGTGCCTTTAGGTGTTTTTTTAGGAGCAATGGCTACCTCATTCCTGTGTATCACAACCAGTGTCAGGCAGGGTGGGTGAGAGGTCTCACCCTGTGTGAGGTGGGATTCCCAGGTGCTGGCAGCAGAAGAAATGTTCTTGAAGCCCAGGCGTACGAGTGCATGATTGTGCTGTGCCTTTCAGCACAGATGCAGGACCTTGGCAGTCCTCTGCCTCTGTTTTGCTGCTTCGTCTCTGGGCTTATGGCAGGCAGTATAGTTTCATGGAGGCCAGTTGGCTGGCATCCTTGCATTCTATTAGCAGCGGGGTCCCTAGGGTGGGACAAGGCCTCCTGGGGGAATGTCTGGATTCACAGCCTTCCTTTGTAACCTGGACAAGACAAAGCTAGAGATACACGGACCCAAAAACTTTTAAAAATATGTGGTGACTGTAGAATGTGGATAGTTAAAAGAACTGTAAATAAGGGAAATAGAGTAGAAGAAACAATTTGGCATCTTTCCAGTTCTCACTTAGTCGAGGACATAGGATATGCATATTTGTGTGTGGCTTATTTCCTGGTCACATTACAATAGAAGTAAAAGGTTTTATAATTAAAATCTCTTGATCAAAATTATTTTATTGGTAGTGTTCCTCTCATGAATGTATCCTGCCGTCCATAATGTCCTGTTTTTGGATCCTGAGATTATTTCCAGTTTTTGCTGTTACCAGGGATGCATTTCCTAATGCATGGCTGGGTTTTGGATTGTTTCCTGATACTTCCCAGAAGTGAGTTACTGGGTCACTTTGGTGCCCTTGAGTTGTATCAGCCAGTCATCTACCAGGAGTTCAAAGATGTAAGCTAGGACTCCTATGTGGTGTCCACGCATTTGACATTGGGACACAGTGGCCACATGTCGCAACTTTGCATATGTGAGCTATTGCACGCAGGGGCAAATGCTGGTTCTGTGAAAGAAGTGCTGAGATTGGGCCTGAGCTGGTAGCCCTCCATGTCATATCTCTCAAGTCTGCTCCCTCAGAGCAGAAAAGAGGTACCTTGTTGAATGCTCCATGGTGCTGTGGCCCAATGAATGGCCAGAGCTCAACCAGGGGCTGAGTTTGGGTTTTTGGTGTACTAGGAAAATTGGTGTGCCCTGTTCTGTGTATGCCTGGCTCTTGTATCTGACGTTACTTGTGTAAATGAGAAAGCTGACATCACTGTCACTACAGTGGGATTTACTAGGGTACACAGGGTAGCTGCACTACCTTCTACTTCTTTCCTAAATTTTATCTGTCACTGAAGATAAAACCAGAACAGAATATTTCTCCATTTCCAACAGTCCCTATGTTTTTATCTTTTAACATTCTATTCTTTTGGTATATGGAAACTTAATATAACTCTCAAGTTACAAAGAATTATCATCAGAGATACTTCCCTAATGTGCCACCTGCATGGACCCCTCTCTCCTCCCAGGCCCTCCTGCCTAGTGACCATGTAGGAGCCAGGCCCACAGCTTTCAGGATAGAGCTTGAATTCCTTTCTGGGTGGATGTGTGTTGGAAGGTAGAGAAATGTAGTCACTCAGAAGAATGAGAGAATGTGTTGCTAGGTGTTCTCTTCCTAGCTCATCTAATCCAGTGAACACTATTGCTGTTTTCATTAGAATTTGTGGCTAAAAGAAAATGAGCTTTTCCTCCCAGGAGTCCTCAATTACAAGAAAACCAGTCAGCAGCAAATTAGATTTAAGCATTCATTCCTTATTTCTTTTGTTTCTTCGTGGAAAAAAATTGCAACTCTCTTATACCACCTTACTTCCAGGTCTTTCTCCCTCTGGAAGGAGCACTGTTGAGTGGACACTGGCTCAGATGGGCTCCTCTGAGTGCAATGCATTGGTTGGTGTAAATGGACACTGTTTACTGTTACCCTTGTCCGACCACAGGCTGAGAGCTGAAACCAGGAGAGAGTTGCTTTCAGCCCCTCCCTGGGTTCCAGGAGTAGGCCTTCGGGGGAAGAGTATTTCCTGAGGCTTCCTGACCTCACACCTTCACCAAATCCCACTTTGTGTCTAATTGGGTGGTGAATGGTGGGCTCTTCAGGACCGTGCTCGTGTTTTGGCAGATACTAGAATGGCTTCCTCGACCCTCACCCCCAGGTAGTTCTTTTGTTGGGGTGGCTGCAGAAATGTCTGCTCCCAGCCCTATGTGAGGGCTGCCCCATTCCCACAGCTATTGGAAGATTCAGGTTGGAATCTGCTACTGCTTGTGTCACCCCCAGCTTGCGGTGCCTGCTGCATGTGACCCGTGGATGTGAGTGTGGAATACACTTATGATGCCAGAAGTCTCCCCTAGGGCCTTTCCCCTGCTTCAGAGCTCTGTCCTGGCATACCTTGCCGCACAGATTGAATGGTCATCATTGCCGCTTCGTTTCAATCTCATAGACTGGCTCACAACCCCCTGGGACAGATGTTTTGTTTTTCCATGGATCATCCCACTTTCTTTCTGAGGTGCTGAGTTGTTATAGTTTAGTTTCATCCGAACAGTTGTGAGTGTATGCAGGCCTGTTCTCTATCCCCAGCTCAGAGCCCAGAGTGAGTGACCATGTCTCAGGAGACCACTGGTTATCATCAGTGCAAGCCAGGCCTTGACCTACAACAGTGCTGCCCTGGTGCTTTCAGAAGTATAAGTTGATGAGGAGAGTGGTCCTGGTACCTGCTGGAATTCTGGAGTCTGGAGTCTTCTTGTATGTTTAGGAACAGACCTGACCCATGTCCCTGGGGGAGGTGCACTTCCTCATGAGCTTGAGATTTCAGGCCGACTCCTAGGCTTCCCTTGCCCACCTCCCCCTGATTTTAGTTATAAACTAGTTCCCCAGTAGAAACTCAGACTCCTGGAGGAGAGGACAGCTTGAGTTCAGGGCCCCCTGGAGGAGAGGACAGCTTGAGTTCAGGGCCCCCGAGGTGTTTTCATACTATTGGGAATGAAAGGTACTGTGAGCCAGCTTACCTGGACTCTTCCTCCATTTTAATGACAGCCAACTTCTAACCAGCTTTGGTGGAGTATACTCTTTCAGTCTGTCCCAGGAGCCTGGTCTCTCAGAAACACCACCCCTGGCCCTTGAGGTCTGGTCTTGAAGGCTCTGTGGGCACAACAAGCAGAGGCTTATTGAAGGAGAGCCACCAACAGAATAGAAAGGTCTGGAGGGCAGCACTCTTGGCGGTTCCTCTAGATTCCTGATGCCTGGATGGGCCTCAGTGCTGTGGGCTTGAACACGTAGACCAGGCTGCCCCTGGACCCTGAAGGCCTCTCACCCTTGTCATGGAGCTCCTTGTCACAGAGGCTGCACACCCCTTTCCACCTGCCCCTGCACTGCGTTTCTTTGTTGCGATCACCTTGTCTGTTGTCCCTCTGTCCTCAAGATGATTGCCGCAGCCTTGGCCCAAGGCGGGATGCAAGTAAGAGCCCGGTTCCCGCCCACCACCGCTGTGTCTGCCGTCCAGTCAAGCTCCATCCCTTTGGGCGGACAGCCCTCAGCACAGGTATTTACGGGGCGGTGCCCAGGGCCCCTGGGAAGCTTGGGGTCCTCTGAGCGCCTTTGTGAGGCACACTGTAATTTCTGTGACTTCCTTCACAGTGGCTCTCAGAGTGCCTAACCAAGCTTACATGAGGCCAAACCCAGCTTGTTTCTTGAGGGGATGTGAGTAAATATCTGGGCTTATTTTTATATTAATATTTTGGGTAGTTCTGATGTTTTTATTTTCTAGAGAATGTGGGAGCAAAATATCTTTTAAAAATGTTAGCGTTTTAGCCCTAGCCAGTTTGGCTCAGTGGTTAGAGCGTCGGCCCATGTACTAAAGGGTCCCGAGTTTGATTCTGGCCGAGGGCATGTACCTTGGTTGCAGGCTTGATCCTGGCCCTGGTCAGGGTTTGTGCAGGAGGCAGCCAATCTATGTGTCTCTCTCTCATTGATGTTTCTCTCTCTCTCTCTCCTTTCCATTCGCTCTAAAAAAAAAAACAATGGAAAAAATATCCTTGGGTGAGGATTTAAAAAACAAAGAAAAAAAAATGAGTATTTTAGCCCTGGCTGATGTGGCTGAGTTGGTTGAGCATCGTCCCATGCACCAGGAGGTCTCCAGCTTGATTCCTGGTCTGGGCACATGCCCGGGTTGCAGGCTTATTCCCCAGTAAGGGGCATGCAGGAGGCAGCCAGTGGATGTTTCTCTCTCCTTCTCCCTTCCTCTTTCTCTAAAATCAATAAAAACATAATTTTTTAAAAAGTGTTAGCGTTTTAGTTAGTTATGCTGTTGTCATTTTCGTGGTAAAAATAAAACAGAAGCTAAGCAAATAGTTTTGCTTTCTAGGGCTGTGCCATCTTAATACTATAGCCACTAGTCATATCTGGCTATTTACATTTAAATTAATTAACATAAAACTAAAAATTTAATTCCTCAAGTTACAGTCAGTTGAAATTCATTTACATTTTAAGTGCCCAGTAGCCCCATGGGGAAGTCAGTGACTTCTCATACTGGACAGCACAGATCGTCAAACAAGTAAGTCCATAGAAGCAAAAAGTTTTCAGACCATGCTGTTCTAGAGTTTGCTGTGTAGAATATAGAATTTACTACACACATCCCTCTTTCTAGGTAGTTAAAGACTTCTGTGTACATTACACATTTTTCGGGATATAAATTTCTGGTTCTTTATTATGGTAGGAAACTTGGAATTCTTTCATGTGCATTCCATGGGACAGACACCCTTCTAAGATTCTGAGAATAAAATTTAGATGAAGTTTTCTTATCTTATGGACTTTCTTTCCATTTTAGTGGGTTTGCTGTGAAAACCTCAGATTTGCCAAAACTTAACATTCATTTTAGGTTGTAAGGGAGATGCATGTATATTCCTAGCAGATAGTAGCCCCTGCACTTCCCTAACATTTCCAGGGTTTAACCCCCCCCCCCCCCCACACACACACACTTAGGGCCAGGCACACCTTGGGCATTTGGCTGGGCCATAGAGCTGGTTCCAGAATTGGTGTGCAGCTGCTTTTGGGTTAGTGTATTTCTAATCCAGTCTCTTCTGAAAAAAGATAGCTTATTCCAAGAATGTATCATTAAACCCAGGTCCGTGTGTCTCAGTAGGTTAAGCATCGTTCTGTGCACCAGAGTCATGGGTTCAATACCCTGTCAGGGCACATACACAGGTTGTGGTTTCAGTCTCTGGTCTGGGCGCATATGGGAGGCAACCGGTCGATGTTTCTTTCTCACATTAGTGTTTATCTCTCTCTATCCCTCTCCCTTTCTCTAAAATCAATTAAAAAAAAAATAAACATAGCCAGGAGCCACCCCTGCTGCTCCAACATGGTTCCCACCCAAGCTCTCAGCAGCGTGCACCTTCACACCTTGGCACATCTATATGGCATGTCATGTGGCTGCTATCTACCCCCGGCCATCTGCACGTAGCCCACAGGGGATGTGCTTCAGCATCTTCAATGCCTGTCTGGTTTTGTTCTTACCTTTGGCAACAGTTGAGTTCAAGAAAACAGGCAGAATAGAAACTTCTTTTTTCATCAGCCCTTCTTGAGACAGGCTTCATTGTCTCCACCTCTTCTCCATCCCCTGTCTCATTCATGTGCGGATGCTTCAGGGATGTGGATGGCTATAACTGAAGCAGAATTCTGTGCCACACACACACAGGGCACAGTGCCCTCACCGAGAGTGACATGGGTTCCTGTTCCAACACGTCCTTGGTGGGTATAAGCAGGTGGCTCCACAATGGGACTCACATTGCTCTGGAGAGTGACTCTGGGGACACATCACGTGCAGGAGACCAGGAACATGGGGCAGTTCCAGGGATGTCCAGTGGATGTGCGTGGTCCCAAGAGGGCTAGAGTGCACGGTTCCATCAGCCTTCCCTGAGGTTTCTTTGCAGCACAAGGCTCCCCAGACCTGCCTTGCTGCCCTCCAGTCCCGCTGCCCCTCTGCCTCTGGTTGCTTGCCCTTTGCCTGCTTTATGCATCCACCCTGCCTTCCATCCTGCTCCATGTAGGCCCCCTTTCTACTTGTCCTTCCTTCCCCTGGGAAACAGATGGCTCTGAGGTGCCTGTACTCCCCACTAGCCATGTGACTTTGAGTAGGTCACTTCCATCTGAGCTTTCACTTCCTGTGAGTGATGTGCAAGTGATGGGGTGGCCCTCAAGTTCCCTTCCCTGGGAGGTACAGCATTCTGTGGCTTTGCCAGTAGCTATGGTAGACATGCCCATGCTGTAGCAGAATGTGCCAGAGAGGTGAAAGGTTCAGAGCTGGACCTTTTCTCCCCTGATGGATTCGTCACAGAACTGAGGGAGCACAGCTGTCTTGCTCTCTCCTCTGTCCCAGAGGCCAGTCGGACCCGGCACAAACCTGAAGACCAGGGGTTACTGTTTGTTAGCTGCCTCACTAGGCCAGCTTTTCTTGACATGGGCCTTTGGGTGGCTGCTTCCCATCCCAGGTGTGTTATTGGTGACTCAGTATTTAGGGGTCCTGGGAGCTGTGGGCCTCCCAGCGCTGACATTGTAGAGAAGTCCTCTGAAGGGTAGTGTTTGCTGCCATCAGAAATTGCGCATTTTTCCAGAGGAGCTGTCAGATACAAAGAGACCTGGTTTGGATGTTGGAGGCCAAAGGGTTTCCTTGTAACCACAGTGGCCAGAGGGACAGAGCCCAGGGCTGGACACGAGAGGTCAGCTTGGGGAAGAGGCAAAACCACTGAGCTCGTGCCCCCAGCCTGGGCAGGCTGTTCTTCACTGTCCTAGACCCTCTGTTTCATGTCTCGGAGAGCATGTCAGTGGTTTAGTAGAACCCAAAAACGGTGTGGGCAAACTTTGCCCTATTTCCCCATGGTCTGAGTGCTGAAGGTACCTCTTAAAATACAGGGTGGGCAAAAGTAGGTTTACAGTTGTTCGTACGGAAAATAATACAGTGATTAATAAATAATAATACAGGAATAAAACTCTGGCCTGGCTGGCATGGCTCAGTAGTTGAGCATCAACCTATGAACCAGGAGGTCATGGTTCAGTTCTTAGGGCCCATGCCCAGGTTGTGGGTCCAATCCCCAGTAGGGGGGGTGCAGGAGGCAGCCGATCAGTGACTTTCTCTCATCATTAATGATTCTGTCTTCCCTCTTTTCCTCTCTCTGAAATCAATAAAAACATATATCAGAATAAACTCTTGTTTTGTGTACTCAAAACTGTAAACCTACTTTTGCCCCATTCTGCAGTTTCAGACACTTAGGTGGGAAGTGGACTGGAAAGTAGCCTTTCTGCTGCAGTGGCCTCATGCCAGCAGTGCCTCATTTTCCTTCAGAGAAGCACCAACTGAACACCTTCTAGAAGGGACAGCTGGTTGAGCAGAGACTAAAACACTCTGGGGCACATGGGGAGCTGGTGGGTCCCACGTGGTCAGGGAGATGCCCGGTGAAGCAGTCCGACCTGTGGGCAGGAAGAGGGCAAGGCACGAGGCAGCTTCAGGGACTAGGGCAGAGTGGCAGCAGGTTGGAGTCAGGGTAGGAGCTGGGGGGGTACAGGTGAGGAGCAGGGCTTTACAGGGAGGGTGCCCATGCCTGACAGGCTGGACCTAGGGTAGCGCCCTAGGGCCTTTGCTTCCCCTCCTTGGCACCATATGTGGTTCTCTGAACGGACTTTGCTGAGGCAACCTGTTCACCTTCCTGGGAGTTTGTTGGCACCTGAGTAGATTCTAGAGCATATTTTCTAGTGCAGGGGCCATGAGGCCCCAGGACTCAGTGAATCTGGGCACCGTGAGGGCAAGTCCTATACAGAAGCTTCTGCGCTTGGTTCAACTCAGTAAACTAAGCTGCCCCAGGCCCCGTTTGTGCCCCTGCTGATGTCAACATGAAACACCTGGAACCATTTTGCTCCCCTCAAGTTCCCTCACTCCAGCCCCTCTACTTCCAGTTTGGGTTTGTGCCCCTCTGACCCAGCCATGTTGGAAGTGTCATGATGTGGCCTCTGTGCCCCTGCAGCTTCATTTGGTACATTCGGTGAGAAGAGTAGGAAGCCAAAGAACAGGACAGGAAGGACATTTCTCTCCTGGAGCTTGGTTCAGGCCGTACGGGAGAAAGGGTAGGGCACCATGCCCTCCCTGGCCAGTGAGGTAGGCAGATGAGGGCGCCATCCTGTTTTCCTGGTGGGATCTGGGCTTCTCCAAATGTTCCTCTTGCCCCCTGACAAGAGGACTGGATGCAGCAACCACTCCAAGTGATCCTAACCCAGTATTCACAAAGCCATGGTGGAGGGGTATGTGGGAGAGGCATAAAGCTGTGGCCCCAGAGTGTAGGAGGTGACTAGGCTGTGGGAGAAACCACTGCCAGCCCTTGGGAGTGCTGAGGCTGGCAGGGCCTTTGGGGTGACCCCAGTGTGTCGAGGGGCCGGACCTTTATGCCACCGTCACCAAGTACTGGGCGAGGCAGCTCTCTCTTTAGGGCTCATTCCAGGAGAGGCTGGTTACCCAGGACTGGCAGGCAGGCAGGCATCTCCCCGTAGCTGTCCTCACCACCCGAAGGACAGTGGTTGTCTCACACATCCTTGTTCCTGATTCCTGGGGCAGCGTGGTTTCATCCTGTGGAGTTCACACGGGAATAGGGCACTTCCCTAGTGATGACAGTGGTGCAGTTGACTCTGTTGTGTCTCCTCAATGAGAACTGCAGGGAGTAGGGTGAGCCCTGGCTCTGCAGACAAGGAAACGACTTCTGAGAATGATGCCGAGACACTTGCCTCTCTCAGTGGGACCTGCGGGTCCAGACTGAGGAGCCCCAGGTGAGGCGTGCTGGTGAGGGCTGATACAGGGGTCACTTTGCTCCCATTAACTGCAGGACTCAGTTTCCTGCTATGGCTGGGGGCTGAGGGAGCTCACGGAAGCACACAGGAAGATGATCTCACCCGTCACTGAGCGGGACTTAAAGAGAGGAGAGCTCACATCCAAGGCCATAAGCCTTCCTGGCTTCCCACTCCAGTCTCCAACACTGTGAGGCGGGGACATGGTGCTTGTCCTAGCGCAGAAGCCCACTTCTTCATGGGTCTCCCACCATGGAGCAAAGGCTACCCAGCCTGGTCTTGACCACTGTATGCTTGTGTGTGTGCCCACGAGGTGGGGCGTGTGCCTGCATTAGTATTTGAGAAGCAGGGCATCAAAGAAAGACAAGGGCATGCAGTGAGGCAGTGAGACGAGAAGGGGCTGTGTGTACAGCCACGTGGGGTCCGCAAGCCTGGGTGGGTGGGAACAAGGGGAAGTGGGAGTGAAAGTGTGTGGCAGGCGAGCAGGCTGAGCCCCCTCCCCTTCCAGGTCAGCCAGAACAGCCTCACCATGCTGTCCTCACCATCGCCGGGCCAGCAGGTGCAGACCCCGCAGTCGATGCCCCCTCCCCCACAGCCGTCCCCACAGCCCGGCCAACCCAGCTCGCAGCCCAACTCCAACGTCAGGTAGGCCTGGCCGGGGTGCCTCTCCCTGCCTGGCTCATAGGGAGGGCCCTGCCCGGTGCCCACAGCTCACAGACACGCTCACTTTCCCTTTGCTGCAGCTCCGGCCCTGCCCCATCCCCCAGTAGCTTCCTGCCCAGCCCCTCACCACAGCCTTCCCAGAGTCCAGTGACAGCTCGTACCCCGCAGAACTTCAGTGTACCTTCCCCAGGACCTTTAAACACCCCTGGTAAGTTGGGCCTGGGGTGGGCATAGCCTGAGGCCCAGAGCCCATCGTGTCACTCACATGTAACCCTGGGAGATGAGATGCTGAGAGTATCACGTGTAAGGGGTGGGCAAACGTGAACCCCTCGGAGCCCAAGCACCCCACCTTGAGGGTTTGCAGAGAGTCGGGCCTTTGTAGGCTCGGCTGGGCTCACTAGGCTCTGTCCTGCAGTAAACCCCAGCTCAGTCATGAGCCCAGCGGGCTCCAGCCAGGCTGAGGAGCAGCAGTACCTGGACAAGCTGAAGCAGCTGTCCAAGTACATCGAACCCCTACGCCGCATGATCAACAAGATTGACAAGAATGAAGGTGAGGGTGGCACCTGTGTCCTGCACGGGGGTTGGGACAGGACCTACAGACCCCCAGGCTGTGCCTTAGCATCTCCTCTTCTGTTCCAGATAGAAAAAAGGACCTGAGTAAGATGAAGAGCCTTCTGGACATCCTAACTGACCCCTCCAAGCGGTGAGCTTTGTCCTCAGGCCCCCCAGGGGAAGGGTGGTATTGTGCCCACAGCTCATGGGGGTTCCCAGGCTGCTTATCGGCCCAGCCTAGGACAATGCAGAGTTTAGAGAAGGGGCCTATGGCTCTACTTAGTTGTGTCTGCTGGGACTCCAAGCCCCTACCCCCACCTTTGCCAGCTGTGGGCAGCTGCTGGGGCCCTCACACTTCTGTGTGGCTGTCACATCTCCCTGTGGCTGTCACAGCTTTGTCTCATCAGGCCATTGGCCAGATCTGGGCTTTCAGTGACCCTCACAAATCCTGCTGGCCGAGACAGGCCTCAGTCTGACCTTCAGTCCTGCCCCTGACTTGCCAGTAGCCTTGGGCAAGCAACTGTGTCTTAGTTATCCCATCTGCAAAAGGGGTAGCTGTGGCTCACATGCATTAGCTATGAAAATGAAATAAGACAGTGCCTTAAGAGGCACTCGGAAGGCAGCAGAGTTCCAGGTTCTTGACACAGCCCCATAGAGGATCCCAGGCTGCCACAGAACTATGGGTGTGGACTGACCTTCCAGTTACTTCCTTTGGTTCAGGCTGTACTCTCCTTCTTAAAGGTCTTCCTGATTTGCTTTTTTGGACAGAATGCTAGACACTGCAGGACTGGCCTGTTAGAACTCAGTGGCCCACCAGGCCTTGTTGGGCTGACCCCTCATTGGGGTTTTAGGGCCTCTGTCCCACCTCTTGGCCCATTACACCTATGCCTTGTTCTGCCAGTCAGGACTGAGCAGCTCCTGGGGGTGGGACCACCGTGCCTTATACTCTGGCTTCCTGTGGAGGTTTCTAGTAGCCAAGGCCCCAGGGCTGGTTCTATCCAGGAGAGTCCAGATGGGTGTAGTTGAGATTAGCACATGAGAGCTGCCAGCTCCCCTCTCGCACAGAGGGTCAGCCACATACCCTCTCCCCGCAGGTGCCCCCTGAAAACTCTGCAGAAGTGTGAGATTGCCCTGGAGAAACTCAAGAATGACATGGCCGTGGTGAGTGGGGTGCTGTGGTCTGGTGAGGTTCTGAGGGCCGTAGGCATCTCTGGGAATGTCAGGGCTCATCCGACGGCAACTCAGAACCACACACTGGGAGGAGTCTTCACAGTCCAGGGTGGGCAGAGGGGGCTCGTCGCTCAGCCTGGGGACCCTGCTTGGAGTCTTCTTCCAGGTAGGTCTGCTGTGGGTGTTGGGGATGTGGGAGAAATTGTCCTGCAGCTGTGGCCTGTGGGTGCTTCCTTCATCTCCCAGGCTTGTGGGTTTTCTTTTAAGCTGCATCCGCCATCCTGCCTCCACTTGCCTAGCCAGGGCCAGGCCCTGGTGGGAAGGGACTTGGGGAGAATGTCTCCAGGATTGGCCATCTTTGTCTGCAGGGGTTGGAAGTGGTGGGGAAGCCTTGGGAAGCATGGCTGTAAATAAGGTTGAGGGCCTTGGGGTCTGGAGAGCCCTCCTAAGAGAAGGCTGCTGACCCCGCCCATCTTGTACCAGCCCACGCCCCCACCACCCCCGGTGCCACCAACCAAACAGCAGTACCTGTGCCAGCCGCTCCTGGATGCCGTCCTGGCCAACATCCGCTCACCCGTCTTCAACCATTCCCTGTACCGCACATTCGTGCCAGCCATGACTGCCATCCACGGCCCACCCATCACGTATGTACAGCCCAGGGCTTAGCCTTGAGGTGGGCGGCAGGTGGCGGATTACAGGCCACAGCGTAGCCCAGTGTGGTCACCACGGTCGCCTCCTCCAGGGCACCGGTGGTGTGTACCCGGAAGCGTAAGTTTGAAGAGGATGAGCGGCAGAGCATTCCCAATGTGCTCCAGGGGGAGGTGGCCAGATTAGACCCCAAGTTCCTGGTGAACTTGGACCCTTCTCACTGTAGTAACAACGGCACCGTCCACCTGATATGCAAGCTGGGTGAGTACGGGGGGAGGGCAGGGCTGGCGGGGAGTGAGCCCTGCACTGTAGGCCCAGGGCTCCATTTCCCCAGGCCGTGGGGGTGCTGAGAACACAGAGCTACCAAGCCTTGCCTCAGGACTGGCTTAGCCTCCCGCAGACACGCAGGCTCATACCACAACCCTAGGCCCACAGTCCTTTTGTCCCTCTCAGGAGCCTGCCTGCAGTGTCCTTGATCCTCACACACCTGGCCCCAGGACAGCTCCTGAGGGCTGGACCATGAGCCCAACACTCTCACCTCTCTCCTGTGTGCCAGGGAAGCCCCACCCTCCTGCCCAGATGTGGCTCTTCTTCCCTGAGGCCCTGGGGAGACTTGGAAACCCGAGTCAGAGTGCCCTCCAGGCTTTGCAGCCACACCAGAGCAGGGCTGTGAGGCAGGGTGAGCGGGTCACAGGCACAGCCTCTTGTGTTACAGATGACAAGGATCTCCCAAGCGTCCCACCACTGGAGCTCAGTGTGCCCGCTGACTACCCTGCCCAGAGCCCACTGTGGATCAACCGGCAGTGGCAGTATGGTAGGTGAACCGAGAGGACAGCTGTGAGGGAGTCCTCACAGCTGCTGCCTGGGGATCCAGGGCAGGTGGGGTCAACTCTGGGCAACCAAGGTTTCCTCTATGTTCCCTCCCAAGCTGAGGCCCCTCCCTCTCCTCCTCTGGCTCCCCCTTTGTGGACAGGAGCAGGTTGCCTAGCAACCACTGGAGAAAGAAGGGTCTCTGCCCCCACTGTGTCCCTTGTCCTGCAGCTCCAGGGCATCTGTTCAATAGGTGAGGAGCAAGCAGACCCAGGCCCAGCTGTTCCAGCAGCCCTTGTGCGCCTCTGCAGGGCCCACATGGGGGAACAGACAGGAGCCCGGGCTCATGGGAGCCCATCTGGGTGACATGGGTCTAAGACAGAGGCCCAGAGAGTTTCCCTGATGAGTCCCATGAGGCTCAGGGCTGGCACACAGAGGACCAGGAGTAGGACCCTGAGGCTGTCCCTGAGGGAAAGCCCTGCGCTCTAATTCATGTTCTAGTTCTCTAGTGACATGTTGGCCTAGGAGAACCTACCAGCCACCAGCGGTGCATGGGAGATGGCATCCCAGGTAGTCATGGCGGAGGACACAGTGCTCAAGGCCCTCTGCTTTGTTGCAGACGCCAACCCCTTCCTGCAGTCGGTGCACCGATGCATGACCTCCAGGCTGCTGCAGCTCCCTGATAAACACTCAGTTACAGCCCTGCTCAACACCTGGGCGCAGAGCATCCACCAGGCCTGTCTCTCTGCTGCCTAGCCGCCACCACCACTGCTGCATCTTGGGCTGCCAGCCTACCAGGGACCATGGGGTCAGCTGGCAGCCTTGTTGGGGCCACAGAGGATACATAATTCCTGTTGGACCTTTCTAGGTGTTGGCTCCTTTAGAGAGCCTGGGCTTAGGTTAGCTTTCCTGCTTTTATCTTTTGCTGTGGGGACCCACCAAACATTTCCCCACACTTGTACAGGACTGGAACAGGTGGCTGTGGAACTGGCTGCATCAATGGTGGGGGTGGCAGACATGCGCCCTCCCCGGGGCCTGCGCTCCTCCACCTGCTGTCCCTTTGACATCTGCAGGGCCTATGCCCTTCCTCAGCATCATTGGGGAGAAGTCAGGGCCTTGTTACAGGTCCTTGTGTGTGTGCCAGAAAACACTCAACCCATTTCTGTAGGGGAACATGGAAAACATAGGAAACCCTTGAAACACACAGAATTCTCTGCTCATAGGGTTGGGTTCAGAGTGTGCCACCGTTAGCATATGGGGCATGCCACAGGGAGGCTCCCAGATCCAGGGGTGCCGGCTACGTCTCAGAGGAAAGTGTGGCCTGTGGGTGGTTGCAAGTCCCCACTACCAACTGGACCTCATACCTCACGGCATTGTCCCTTCAAGCCCTGGGGGCCTGCTCAGCACTGTGGGGGTGCTGGGGAGCAGAAGATTCTGGGGAAATCCTGTCCCTGGCACTTTGTGCACTAGTTGGGCTCACTCTTGGGTCAGGGTACCATCTTCTGGACCTGGCGTCCTCACAGCCACTCCAGAGTGAGGGCTCCCTGATGAGGCACAGCTGACCCTCTGGTGACAGGAGATTCCCTCTTTTGTATGTGCACTACCATGTCTTCTGTGGTTCTTATAATAAATTTATTATTCCTGTGTTTGTCATGAATTTGTCACTGTGTGCCACACCACCCCTTTGAGTCCAAGGCCCACTCTCATTGAGGGGTGTTGTCAGGCCTGAGCCAGGCCCCCTTCCTTGGAGATGGCCATGGACGCCCAGACCTTAGTTCACCCTCATCCTGGTTCACCTCCAGGTTTCTGGCAAAGTCCCTGTTCTCTGAAGCTGGGAGAGGCAAAGATTAGCACTGAGGAGCACCCATGAGATGTAAGAGGAAGCTGCTGTACTGGCGATTGAGCGATTGATGATAGGCCCTCACAGGGTGGGAACCATTCTCCTGCACCCTTGACTGTGGCACTCCACAGAGGACAATGGGCTTGGCAGAGTGACTCATTGACTGATCGTCATGTAGACACAAGATGTTGCTGAGGCAGGTGGACGGTGTCTTTCCCGAGGAGTGTCTGGTCAGGCAGGAGACCCTGAGTGCCCATGCACCTGGAAGGCAGCCCCGGGCCAGGAAAGCCCGCTGTATCCAACCGGAGTGCACACTAAGCTTGTTTCCAGAGTGGCTGCCAGCGTTTCCTCCCCCCCCCCCCCCCATTATAGGGCTCAGAGTTAGGGGCCTCCCAGGGCAGTGATACCTGACAGCCAGCAAGGAACTAGACTCAGGACTGGGAGAAACAAGCTTTATTTCAACAATTGAGGTAATACTTTTAACATGTTCTTGTGTAAATGCAGAATAGCAAAATACTGAGCAAGAAAATAAACGTTTCTCAGTTCTCAGACCAAGGACTTTATCTGCCGTGAGTTTGTTTTATGTGGAATTAGAGTTCTTTTGGAATGCTACCTAGAGAGGGTTAGTGTCCCCAGCTGTGATCCAGACCTGGCCTCGGACCACTGAGGACTGCTCATGGCACTCAGAGCACGGAGCGGTGCAGCCGTCGGCTCTGCACCACCTGCAGCCTTTTCTGCCGCTCAGCGAAGTTATTCTTCAGGGTCTGCTTTAGTGCAGGCAGGATGGCACGCTCCGCCCCGGGCATTGGGCTCAGGATCAGGCTGGCAGGGGCAGAGGGCGGGCAGCGGAGGCGTGCCTGGGAGCGGCTGCTGGGCAAGGCTCGGAGCCAGGACGTGCTTTCTGCTGTGTCCCACCCTCCTCTCCTTGCAGGTGCCCCACCCATCCCCTGCCCCTGGACTCACCATTTCTTAGAGACACCCTTGGTGGGGACCTTGGGGAGCTGCATGGCCTCCTGGTCCCTGGTGAAGGGAGAGTAAGCGGTGAGCCCCATAGAACTGGGCCCCCACTTCGTTGGGACATGAGCCACACTGGGCACTCACTTAGGAGAATTCAGGCCAGCCTCCTCGGGGGCAGCCTTGGATGACCTGTGGGTCCCTTCCAGCAGAGACCTGAGATGCTGCAGCTGAAAGGTAGGGAGAAAAGGCATGGTGGCTGAGGCTGCAGAGCCACCAGGGCTGCCCCCCACCACCCGAGCCTCACCTCTTGGGCCTGCAGAAGGTTGGCATTCCACAGCTGGCGGATGACCACCTCACACTGCTGAAGCGAGGTGGGTTTGCGCAAGTGGGGGGGCAGGTTCATCAGGCGGGGCATCCCTGTCACCTGCTTGCCCTTGTGCTGGCTGCCCGCCACGGAGGTTGCCTCTGGATTAAAGGTCTCCACTTCGTCTCTGAAACAGTCATTGCAGCAGCCCAGAGGTGGTCTGCCGGAATTGGTCTAACCACCCACCAACTCTTCAGGGCACTCCCCTCACCATGGGGCCAGTGTAGGGAAGAGGGGCATCAATACAGCCTCGGGATCCTGGTTGCCTTCTGCTGACCAGGATGCACTGGGGGGGGGGGGCCCTCTGGGACCAGCTGTGATCTGGGCCCATCTCTTCTGCCCCTCACAAGGTACACTGAGGGTCAGATGTAGTTCAAGCTGTCCTGACCCCAAACCTGGTAAAGCTGGTCAAGAGGGAATCTAAGGGCTGCAGAGAAGCAGGAGCCTCTCCTGCTGGCTGTACTACCTGGGAGACAATGGGGTCCCTTTTCTGTGCAAAGTCCAGACTGCTGCTTTCCAGGGAAGGTTCCAAAACCTGGGGTATCCTGCTGACTGTGCCTTCCATTGACCAAGAGAGTTTCCCAGGGTGGAGCCTGGAAACCTGACTCACTATTCTTGGTGAAAAGCAAGCTCGTTTGGTGGCAGCCAGAATCTTTGAGAAAATAAGTTAGGGGCTGCTGCTGGCCCCCCCGTGGGCTCAGGTCAGCACAGGGACCCTGTAGGATCCCCAGCTTGGTTCATGCTGGAGGCCAGCCCATTTGGAAGGCAAAGTGATGGGCTGGTTCCAGGGTGTGAACCTACTAAATGCCTTACTTGGCCGGCCTCTGTGCCCCGGGGGCTTTGTCCAGTTTGCTGCTGTGAAGCGGGGCCGCAGCCGGGGGCTTCTCTTCCGGGTCCGTCTTCTGGAGAATGTCAGCTTTCGAGTCTTGCTTCTTGGTGCTGGGCTGAGGCTTGGCCTTGCCTTGAGAGTTGGCTATAGGTCAGACCCAGACAGGGCCAGTTACTGCGGCCATCAAGTGCTTGTTCCCAAGTCCTCCAGGATCAGCTGTGCGCACCCAAGGAACCCCCGCCCTGCCTTAGTTTCCTCCTGGTAAAGGGGAGATAGTAACAGAGCCTGCTCGAAAACATGAGTGAGGGCCTGAGGATGAAGCCTGTGGGCCGTGCCTGCTGAATGCCCTGACACCTGAAACTGCCAGTCTTCTCCCAGGGTTCGGAAAGTGCTGGAGGGCAGGGGAGGTGGCCCTGCAAGCTGCTCCCTAACTGAAGCTGCTCCCTAACTGAAGCAGCACCCCATCTGGGACAAAATGAAACTGAATGAGAGGTCTTGACCCAGCCTGCACAAGTTTACTTCCCAAGGACAAGGCCCATGGCCTGCCTGGGTCCTACTTAGAAATAGCAGAGGCCGCTCCTGATAAGAATCTCTGGCCTCTTGGGGAGGCAGACTGGGGAGAAGGGGCTCTTGACTTTGCTCCTCCTGCAAAGGACGCCACAAGCCCAGGGCTCTAGGCAGGGCCATCGTACCTGCGTCCTGCCTGCTTTGCAGGGATGCTACAAGCAGGGCGTCCTCGGCAGCCAGCTCACATTCCCTCTCCGGAAGACCATTCAGAGAGGTTCTGTCAGTGAGTCTGCCCACCACCATGCCGCAGGGTGGGACTGCTGTGGGACCTTGTGTGCCTCACTCGATCACATCACTCTTTGCGGCCAGGTCCACCCAGCCTTTGCAGCCTCTGCCAACCTGTAGTCCTGTCCCGCCCACCTCAGCCCCCCTTCTGATGGTTTCAGCTCACCACACCCTCCTTGGCTCCCTTCAGTTGCCCCTTAACCCTCAGGTCCTTGGGGCCTGGCAAAGGCACTGCCCCCACCTCTAGGGCTGCCCAACATTTGCCCTCCAAGCACGCTGAGGGTGCTGGCACGCTCACCTGACGATGAGTTCGAGATGGACTTGATGGACTGCAAGCTGGAATTGGAGATGCTACCTGTAGGTGAACACGCAGAGGTCAACCCAAGATCAAGCTTCTGCACAGCAAGGGGCTGGGCCCACCTGTGCCTGCCTCCTGGCCTTGCAGGCCCTGGGCCTGGGCATTCATGCAGAGCCCTCTCCAACACTCTGGTGAGGCAGCCCCAGACCTAGCCAGTGCCTGAGGGAGCCAAAACTGTGGGAAAAGTGGTTTCCGAAGGGTCATCCACAAAGGAGGGGGCTTGGGGCCTTAAAAGTAGGCAGGTCCTAAAGGAATACAACCTCTCCTGATGTCCCATCGGGGACCCCACATACACACTGCAGGACTGGAACCGCTAAATGGGCGTCACTGTTTATCTAGGACAGTTCACTGGAGCTGCTCCACCCCACTGGAGAAGGGCCCTCACCATCCCATTCTCTGTGTCCTCCAGGAAGAAAAAGCTTTGGGCAGCCCCCAGACTGGGGCATTCCAGGCTGGCACCACTCACCACTCAGGCTACCTCCCACTAACAGACCTGACCCCAAAGGTTAGTGGGGAGAACATGCCAAAACAGCCTGGGCTGGGCTTGGGGACAGGCAAAGTGAATGGCCACAGATGAGGAAGGGCTTTGGACAAGTGGCTGCAGGTCTCTGTGTCTGTGTTTTCTTCTCCCAGCCCCCACAGTTGCTTCTGAGATGGTAGGAAGGATCCCTGCCATCTGTCCCAGGGAGTGAGGGACCAGAGCCACAGGGCTCGGGCTGTGCTTTGCTGAGCTCCCCAGTGTTTCAGAGGGAAATGAGTAGGCCAGGGCTGCAAGCCAAGTGAAAGAGCTCACCAAGGTAGTGAGGCTGGGGAGGGCAGGGGAAGGGCCTGGGCAGCCCCCCACCTGCAGCTGCTCTGCCCACTGACCCTACTGTTCAGACTTCAGGCCTTGGGCTCCCTGAGAATGGCACCTTCTGTGTTTGTCACCCAGACCATTGCTGGGGGCAGTGGTGTCCAGATCCTCCAGGACCCCTCACCACTAGGACAGTGTGTGGGCCAGTGCAGCTGCTGAGTGGGCACAGGCAGTCTGGAGGGGCTACTCTTTTTTTTTTTTTAAATATATCTTTATTGATTTCAGAGAGAGGGAGAGAGAGACAGAAACATCAATGATGAGAGCCATTGATTGGCTGTAGCCCGCAACCCGGGCATGTGTCCTGACCGGGAATCGAACCCTGATCTCCTGGATCCTAGGTCGATGCTCAACCACTGAGCCATGCCTTGCTGGGCTGGAGGGGCTATTCTTGACATTAGTAACTTCCCATCAGGCCCTGAGGGCCTCAGTCTTACCTTTTTTCGGTGGCTTCTGATTCATTATTAGCCTGTAATGGAGATCTGGAAGCAAGCACATGTTCTCATCATTTTCAAAGCTACAGCCACTTTGAGAGAAGCTTGGCTTGCCCTACTCACCCCCTCTTGGCTGAGTCCCCAAGAGGCCTCAGGGACCCTAGGGCACCCTTTGCCTTGGGCACCCTAGGGCCAGGAATGCCTCTAGTTGTTCCCTGAGCCAAAGCCCCTGCGTGAATGAGAGCTTCGCCAGAAATCCCACCCTTCATCCCTGATGTCTTACGGGCACCCTCTGCCAGGTGGGGGCTTGGTTCCAGGGGTAGAGGGGTGAGTCAGGATGACCCAGTTTTCCAGGAGCCCCTGGCCATGGATGAGCAGATGTAGTCAGTGCTACAACCAAGTGATCCCCAAGACAGCTGGCCACATCCAGCCTGGTATCAGAGAGGGACTGGGGTGAGACTCAGGAAGACACGGGGAGGGGAGGATCCTGACAACGGATATCCAGTGTTGGAGGACTTGACACTCCAGGTAGAGGCAGCAGGAGAAAGGAGGGGAGTGAGAAAGCCAGGCAGGCCTAGATGTGTGCGGGAAGAGCTAAAGCTGACCAAGGCCAGGGAGAGGGGCAGGGTCCCATGGCGGAGGCCCCAAGTTCCACTTCAGGCTTGGCTCATGGGGCTGCGGAGCCTCAAGGGGTGGAAAGTTAGGAAGGAAGTTCTGCCCCGAGGAGACATAAGGGCACAGGGCCAGAGATGCCTGGGGAGGGGCTGGATGGGGCCCAGGGATCCTTCTGGGGCCAGCATGTCTGCCCTTGATCTGGGTGTGCTGAGTGTGTGAAAATTCACGAAGCTGTATACTTGTATGTTTTGCTTCTCTAAAAAGTTTTTTTAAATGAGGTGGGCCTGGCCCTGCCTACGGAGGAGAAGGCTGGCCAGGTAACTGTGGGAAATGATGGGGGGAGCGGAGCCTTGGCCTGGGGCAGGGAGCCTGAGCCCTGCGGGGTAGGACTCGGGGTGGGAGGCAGATCTTTTCTCTGGAGGGCCCAACCGCGGGGGGGCGCCGCGCCCCGGCCTCGCCACCCGGCCTCACCCTTGTTCTCTCGCTTCAGGTGCTCAATCTCCTCGTGGAGCTTGACCAGCGTCTCCGAGTGCTGCTGCTGCAGGAACTGCAGGCTCTTCTCCAGGTCCAGGACCCGCTTCTGCGCCTCGCTGAGCCCGGGCTGCCCCGGCTGCTGGAGGACCGCGGACGGGCGCTGGCGCGGGCGTGCTGCGCCCTGGGAGACCTGGGTGTCCGAGCTGGGGGGCGGCTGGCAGGCCGCCACCCCCACCGAGCTCATGTCGCCGCAGCTGCTGCCGCTGCTCGTCCACTCCGTGGCCGGGCAGCCCCGGCCTAGTGCCGCGTCGCCATGGAAACGGGCGTGACCTAGGGGGCGGGGCGTGAACGGGGCGGGGTCTGGGCGCTGGGGGGCGGGGTGTGCGAGTGGAGGCGGGGCCTGAGGCCTACTTCTGCCGGGCTGAGTGCAACGTAAATTAAAAGGAATCCTCGGGCTTAATTAACCGTCAGAGAATTGTCTCCTTTACAGCAGGCCTTAATATTTCATTTCGTTCGCTTGCTGTGTGTTAATGGTTCATTTTTTAAATAAATGATTTGATTACAGGTTCAAAAGTCAAAAGATAATGTTTCCACTTCCAATAACTGCAGAAACCCTCACGCATTATGAAATGTGGGCAAAATATATGAAGACAGCTGCGTGAGGCACTGGAGCTGATAATAGAGGGGTAATGCTGGGTAGCTTGGAGTCTCAGCAGGTGAGAAGCCAGAAGCTGTAACTCCCTTCCAATAGGTGATTGACCTAAACTGCACATGTATGGGTAAGATTCCAGGATCCCAGGGAAAGGCAGAGCTGCAAGGGCATGGAACTGAGAAGATTCATTTGCTATAAACTCCAGGGGAGACTTGGTAAACACCTCAGTTTTCCATTTAAATCCTAAAAGGGCATTACCTTGGGAATAAAGACTGGGTTCTAGAAATAAGGGCTTTGCACTAAGGTTTCGGGCAAAATCAAAATGTATCTGCCTGAATAAAATTTAAAGCCCAGCCTCCACAAGGCCGTGGTGATCCTCCAGTAATTCAACTCCCTAGCAGGGGTGGGGAACCTTTTTTTCTGCCAAGGGTCATTTGGATATTTATAATATTATTCGAGGGCCATACAAAATTATCAACTTAAAAATTAGCCTTGAAAAAAGTTCCTAGATTTATTGACTTTCAAGTCCCACCTGCAGTTACCCTGGCAGGGCCAGATCAAATGATTTCTCAGGCCGTATATGGCCCAAGGGCTGGACATTTCTGACCTCTGCAAGAGGAAACAAAAACTCAACACTTTTCAGAGAGCTATAACAGAACCCAGAGATTCTATGACATGTTATCTACAATATCTGATATACAATAAAAATACAAGATATGCAAAGAAACAAATGTTTTTGAATCAATAGAAAAAAATTCAGATTCAATCAACAGAAACAGATTCACAAATTATTCTAGGTAATAGAATTAACAGAAAAGTGCTTTATAATAAATATGTTAAAAAAGTTACAGAAGCCCTGGCCGGTGTGGTTCAGTTGGTTGAGCACCATCCAGTGCACCAAAAGATGGCCAGTTCCATTCTCGGTCAGGGCACATGCCCGGGCTTTGGGTTCAATCCCCAGCAGAGGGCATGCAGGAGGCACTAGAGTCATGATGTTTCTTTCTCCTTCTCCTGTCCTCTCTCTAAAATCAATAAAAACATTTTTTAAAAAACTAGAGGATAGATATGACTAAGGAGAACATAAATGGAATCAGTAGATTACCTGATGAGTTGGACTGCATCTTTTCAGCTCAGAGAGTTTAGGGGACCAACTGAAGCAGAAAGCTCACCTCACCCACCTTACTAGGTTGCCTAGAGAGAACTTTCTAGATGGTGCTCTGTAGAACACAAGATGCTTGGGATACTACTAAATGCCCCTGGATAAATGGGTCACGAAAGACAGTGGGTCCTGCATGGGCTCCGAGGAACAATACAGCCTGACTAGCCGGTGAGTTTCAGCGGTGCGGGGGGTGGAGCAAAGCCTCGGGACAACCACGGAACTGTGGTCCCGCACCCAGTGCTGCCGGAAGGCCTGGGCCACGTGGTCTGGATTTGGCCCTTTGGCAGCAGTTGCGGTGGCAGCCAGTAAGGGTTGAGGAGGTGAAAGCAGTTCGCATAAACCACCACTGAGACTTCCAGGAAAGGGGTAGAAAATGGCAAGGTGAGAGCTCCCATCTCCAGTCTCCCCTGGCCGGAGTCCCGGCCGGCAGCCTCCCCCCGCGACGGCTGTTTCCTCCTCGATGTGCCCCAGGTCTGCTCCTCTCCACAGCCCATGACCAGCCTGTGCTTCTCCCACATGAGCATCCCCCCAACTGCACTTCAGCCGTGGCTCTTGTCCCCCTAGTTCTTTCTCACCTCTGAGTGAACTCTTGGCAGACTTTAACTTGGGATCACTGTGCTGGGCAGGTCCCCATGGCCCCCACATGGAAGCAACTGATACCCCAGTCACAGCCCTACTCCTGACTTCCCAGACACAAGCCATGAGGTGCTGCAGGCTGCCCTTGTGTGCCATCTGTTCCACCTGTTTCCACCTCACTGGAACCCAGTCTCCTCCTGATCTTACCATTCTTCTTGGTTCTTTGACTCCTGGCCTCTGCACCATGAGGTCCAGAGCAGCAGGTGGTCCTGCCTGTTGTGTCCCCAGCACAACTGAAGGTACTCGTAGCAGGTGGCTATTTCACAGTTGATGGATGTGTGGGTGGAACAGAGCATTTCATTTTTGCTTTTGAGGGTGTTGAAGAATGTTCTCAGGTGAAGAAAAAAGTGAGAGAGAAATGTGGACAGGAAGGCTGTGCATTGGGATGGTCAAGGGGAGGAGACCCCATCCTTGTAGCCAAGGGTGGACTTCAACGTCAGGGGAAGCTGAAGGGGATGCAGCAGGGAAATGATGCCATTGGTATCTGATCCCAGTGTGTTTATTTCTCTAATGAGTCTGAGTCTGGTAATGAACTCTCGTAAACTGTCAATACTGAACTTGGGACATTTAACTCTCAGGCCAGCCAGAGCACTTCTGGTGAGATGCTTATGTGGGGCTAAGTGTACAGTTCAGTTCCCATCTGCACGTAACCCTCTGAGCTTCCAGAAGGCAAAGTGCAACATGTTCCAGAATCACGTTTTTTTTGTATTAAAGCCAACTCTCACCTGCTGAGGGACAGAAGGCAAATTCTTATAAGGTCTAAGCTAGACCTAGCTTGGGGGCTATGCTGGCTGCATCCCCAAACCTCTGGGGGCCCACTGTCCCCATCACGGCCCCTTGTGTCTATTCCTGCCCGTCTGCTGCTGAAGGGAATCCACTGACGCCTGGGTGAGGGATGACAGGACACCCAGCAGGCTGAGCCCAGACACTGCAAGATGCAGGGTTAAGAATGGGTTTCTTTAGCTGCATAGTCAGTTACAAGCCTGGTTGGATTTTTGGTCAGAGGCTGCCAAATACCAGTATACTGAGTTTACATCAAAATACAAAGCCCAACTTCTAGTTTGAAAACTTAAAACAAGACTCCCCCCCCAAAAAAAAAAAATGGCTTGGCTTAAATCACTGTTCAAACAGCTGTTTTCTCTGGTGTCATCTGTACAATGAAAGGTGTGCAAGACCCTGTGGGGAATTTTGACAGTGAACATGTAATTGTTGTGTAATTTGAAGATTTAAGTGGCATCACAAGGTTACTACCTTCGCACACTTGATTTTATTGCAGGTACAAATGCTTTTGATCATCTTTGGTTGTAGACCAGAAGCTGGCAGGATGGAGCCGGTGGTCCCATCATATCCCCAATGCCAGTAGGGGACAAGAGCCCGTCCTGTAGGACAAGGTGGTGACATGGGCCACGACTGAGGTGCTTGCTGACTTGGGGGCCACTGTCCCACTGAGCACCTGAAGAATCTTCTCTCAAAAGCGCAATTGTATGGCCCAGACTTCCAATCGTGAGGAGACTATGAAGAATGACCCTTGCTTTGCCAAGTGTGGTGGCAAAATGTAGTTTTAAAATTAGGAATCAGAGAATTGTCATTTAATTTTCTCAGGAATCTCTTCTCTGGACCCAGAGGCTGAGCTGCTGCCCTGGTGTAACCCAGAGGGAGAAGACTCATGTCACACTGCCCACCTCAAGGACAGTGAGGCCAGAGGCCAAGGGCTCTCCAGGGGAAGCATTGACTTCTTGGCTTCACATGGCTAAGTCCTGAACCAGTTGAAAAGAAAGAGAAAAGCCTCAAAGGTCATCCTACTGTGAAGCCTCCAACTGAGGAAGGAGGAAGGGGGGGGCTGGTTCCTGGACTGTCCCTGTCCCTCGCAGTTCATAGGCCCCTGGACGCTGCTCTCTTCCTGGCCAAGCATGGCCTGCGTGCCCTTCTCTTTCAGGTTCCCTTCCAAATGGTTTGGAGGCTACAGGAAAATGCCCCCTAGAAACATGAAGGTGACCAGGCTCAGGTTTGGAGGTGGCCTCCCAGGTACAGGGGAGTGGCCATGTGGGGACAGAGGCTGGCCTGTGGTCAGAGTTGGTGCAGCTTGCCCTGCTCTGTCAGCAGTGTCATGGCTGCAGCGTAGAGGAAATAGCCCAGCACGAGGAGCAGGGCACAGGGCAGCGGCCCGATGCAGAACAGAGAGGCCACAAAGAAGGCCAGCAGCAGCGACAGCAGCGTCCGGTAGCTGCCCAGGAAGCGAAGGCTGAGTCTGGGGCCCCGGGCACGGTTCACCACACGCCCCTGCCCCACGGGGCTCAGCAGGTGTTTGTTTGCTAGCCCAGGCTCCATGAGGTGGTATCTACAGAAGCTGCCGAGGAAGTCAGCCCGGGAACACAGGGCTGCCATCTGGCCTGCAAACTAGAACACAGACACAGGGGAGTGGGCAACAGACAGGGGCCACATTTTCCAACAGCCTCTCCCTGAGGCTCTAGGATGGAAGGGACACTGAGGAGAGGATGCCGCCTTTCCACCCACACTCACCCTGTGGTTGATGGTGGAGGACAGCCGGAAGAGCAAGCGGACCAGGCTGGCAATCTCATAGCTCCGGATGGGCTGTAGCTCTGAGTCCCCCTGGTACTCGATGTCAAACTTCCGCAGCCCGTTGATGATCTAGAAGCAGCAGGAGAGGTAAGCCCCATGGGACCTGGGCCACAAGAGCAGTCCAGAAAACACACCTTTGCAAACAACTCAATAAAGTCATCTCTGCTTATGAGGAATGGGGACAGGCTGGAGGGACCACTAGCTGTGCTGCCTGGAAAGCCCCGGAGAGCCAGGCCCCTCTGGAACGTGGGCCTTACCTGGTACCGGCCCAGGGGTGTGAGGATGAGTCCGTCCTCCCCCACGATGCAGTCTGGGAGCTGTTTCTTCCCATTCTCATCCTGAGTTGTTCCCAAGGCGAGTGTGAGCTGGGCGAGCTGGGCCTCACTGAGCTGTCAGAGAGAAACTGCTTTCAGTTTCCAGGTGAAGGGAGGAAACTGGTCTTCAAACCAGTGGCAATGAAGGGACCCAGACATAACACTGCAGACACAGGTCTGCATCTCCCACATGAGCCCAGGAGCCCAGTATGGCACAACCCATGCTGGATCTGGTCCGTGGCTGGTCCCGGGCTGAGCAGTGGCATGAGGGCCATGGGACCAAATCTGGGGAGGGGACAACCTCGTGGTTCATACTCGGAACATCTGGCACAGGTACTCTAGGGCCTTCTCCAGGTACTCGTCTGTCTTGCGGACACTGTCCTGCCCCATGTCGTCCAGGTCGTTGGCTGCGTAGGAACTGTTTGTGTCCGAGAGGCAGAAGCCCAGCCACGACAGAAAGGGGCGACTGGCTGTGCTCTCCCCGCACTGGTCAGAGATAGACTTGGCTGTCTGCTTGGCCTGCGTGATGAGCTGAGCCAGGCGCAAGACCTGTGGGGCAGAAGGGAGGTCAGCGAGCTCTGGTGGGGCCGCCTTATGGCACCCAGCCACCAACAGACCAGCAGGTAGTCCTGGGGAAGCCTACCAAGGGCCAGGGGGGGTGACTTCCATGTGATAAAGACTTAAAAAAACTAAGGTGCAGCCCTAGCAAGTCTGGCTCAGTGTCTAGAGCGTTAGCCTGTGGACTGAAGGGTTCTGGGTTCAATTCCAGCCAAGGGCACGTATCTCGGTTGCAGGAGGCAACCAACTGATGTGTCTCTCTCACATAGATGTTTCCTCTCTCCCCGCCCCGCCCTCCCACTCTCTCTGGAAAGCAATGGAAAGAATATCCTCGGGTGAGGGTTAAACAAACAAAAACAAAGGTGCATGTTCTAAATATGGAAAATTCCCAACAAACGCTGCCTCCCCCCCTTTTTTTACCCTCACCCGAGGATATTCTTCCCATTGCTTTTCAGAGAGAGTGGAGGGAAAAAGAGAGGAACACTGGCGTGAGAGACACATCGACTGGCTGACTCCCGCACATGCCGAGTCTGCAACCGAGGTACGTGCCCTTGGCCGGAATCGAACCCGGGACCCTTTAGTCCATAGGCCGATGCTCTAACCACTGAGTCAAACCGGCTGGGGCAAACATTGCCTCTATTATTAGAAAAGAAATTAGCCTTCAGTGAACATAAAGGGGTGGGGGGAGTAATAGTGTCTACTCAACACCTAATTGTCTCTTTTGCCCCCAAATGTGTGCACCTTCCTGGCTCACTGTCCCAGAGGTTCAGGACGGCCCTGTGACTGGCAGCGCCCAGACTCACTCACCAGTGTCCGGACCTCTGGCCCAAACATCGGGGTGTACTTGCAGTCCTGGCCTTCCAAGCTGTAGACATGGCTCTTCACCTTGAAGGAGGTGTCGGTGACGGCTGGTGGCCAAGACGACAGGAAGCTGCTGGTGAGTGTGGGAGCCGTGAAGAGTCGGTGCTGGCGGTGAGGGATGACGAGCTCAGGCTCCAGGAACAGCTGCTCGCCTGGAAGGCAGGACACAAGTCTGGCTTTGCCTTCCAAGGACACAAAATATCTATTTGCCGCTGGCAGGCTCCCTAAGTGTCTCCTGAGGTTCCCAAACGGCAGTGAACATGCAGTGAAGGGGCCCAGGTCCTGATGTTCCCAGAGCCCCTGCCAATCTCAACAGGAAGGCCAACACTAGCCAAGAGGGAGCACAAGAAGCTTACGCCCAACAAAGCTGGCTAAGACGAAAGCAGGACAGGGACCAAGACTGCCACAAGTCACCAGGGAGACAGCTTAGAGATCTGCTTCCCCTCCTGCTAGGCATGCCACAGACCCTAGCCCAGCATGCTGAGCTACGGGAGAGACAGGGTTCAGCCAAGCTCAGACATTCACCTTGCTCTGGGCACCAAGATTCCCCACACCACCCTTTGCCAGGTCCCCCACAAGCCCATGAGGCACATACAGGGTCTGGGGGTCCCTCTGGCTAAGGACTTACCTTTCTGGATCATCTCAGCCAGGTTGGGCTGGGAAAAGACTTTGGCCACTCGGAACACCATAAGTGCATTCTTGGGGCTGACCAGGTCAGTGCGCAGTGCGCGGCTCAGAAAGCCCACAAAGAGCTTGGTGTACATCAACAGGTTCTCCTGCACAAAGGGCACCCTGGGGACCCAGCAGCTAGTCAGGGGCCAGGCCTCCCACAGAGGGTAAGGAGACATGTGTCCCTGTCCCCTCTTCCTAGTCATGACCTCATGGAGGTGTCAAGAATGGTGGCTGAGGAGGTCTGGGGGTGTCAGAGGAGGAGGCAGGACCAACACTGGCAAGACCTAGGCCCCCTGAGGACAATGGATCCTCCCCAGAATGAGGGCCTTTCTGTGAAGACCAAGGCCGCCATGACACAAGTTGGCCAGGGCACCAGAGGTGTGTGCACAGGAGGAAGCGATAAGATGCACAGGGCCAGCTGGGATATGTTGAGGAAGTGCAGTGGCTGCTCTGAAACAGCTGGTGAGGAAGGGTTAGGAAGGTTTGGGGGTGAGCATGAACATACATCTGAGTGAGACAACAATGGCAAGGGGACAGAGGGGAAGAGGGTGACCTGCTATTTCTGTGGGAAACCAATCCCAGGGCCCAGGCAAGACACAGTAGAGTCAAGGAGGGGCAGCCTGTGCTCCTACTCTGCAGTACCTCGGAGAAGAACCCTACTAGGCCCTGAAGCAGGTCCCCTGGGGGAAGACAGGGTGCAGGCTCACCATCTTTCTGACACGCAACGGGCCTGGCCATCACTGCTCTGAGTCTGCTTCTCAGGCGCATACCTCCAGGGCTGCAGGTAGCTTAACCACATCTCCAGGACCTGGTGGGACATGTGTGCACACAAATGGGCTGTGGGGAGCAGCTTTGGGCCTGATCCTTGGGCTATCTGGTCCAGGAGGCAGCTCAGGGAAGCCACCAGATTCTGGCTTCTTCCTGCACTCCCCAGAGAGGACATAGGAGGGACTCAGTGCACCCCTAGGATGTTTAACCCTATCAATATCCCTTTAGAAGTGGGGCTAAGTACAGCTCAGTGAGGTATAACAGGACCGACTCACAGCTCTGAAGGATGCGTCCAGGGGCCAGTGGCCAAAGCAGTGCTGAAGGAAGAGGTAGAGCTTCTGCTGGACAAACCTCGGGACAGCGGCCCTACAGGAAAGGAATTGGGTTACCTCACAGGCGAGTCCAGCAGCTCCCATTTTAAGGACTGGCTCGGGGGGGAGGGGGGGGGCTCAGCAATGGGCTCCTGCTGGGGCTGAGACTTCCTATTTTTAGCCCCTGTCTTCAGACGAAGAGACTACGGACACACAGCACACATGTGGCTGGTCCAGTATGGCTCCTGTGTACTTGTCAGCTTGGCTCACACCCCAGCCCTTTCCCTGCCTGAGGAAGGGGAGGGGGCAGCATAGAGCCCAGTCTCCTGTGACAACCGAGCCACTCTGCTGTGAAGGCCTTCCTAGCCCACTGGCCTTTTTGTCTGCCACTCGGGAGGAAGGGACAAGAGCATGCAAGACAGGGCCTTTCCCTGGCGAGCCTGGCTCTTGGAATATCAGGACAACTCTCTAACCAACTGCAGCCTGGCTTTTTCCATTGAAAAGGGCAGGCCTGGAGGGAAAAGCCATGGAAGCCAGAGGAGCAGCTGGATGCCCCACCTACCTCTGGGGCCAGGGATAGGGTGAGGAGACAGAACTAGGAGGGGACAAGGTGATTTCTCACTTGCCCCACCCTGCAGGGGCCCCACATGCCTCTGCTAACCCGGCCCACAAGACCTGGGGAAAGGTCATCGTGGGCAGCACGTGTATAGACAAGGAGGCAGGCTGAAGCACAGCAGCCCTGCACACAGCCCCGTACCCACCGTTTGAATTCCTCCAGGGGGCTGGTGGCATGGGAATGGGCGGAGGGAGAGACCTGCTCGGGCTTCAGGCTATTGGAAAAGGCGTGCAGATGCTTGATCAGCAGGCGCACCACCAGCACATGCTCCTCGGTGGGCGTGAATGACTCCTAAGGTTGAAAGGGGTATAGTGTCAGGATCCAGGTCTTTCTGAGCTAGAAACCCCAGGTCTGACCATGTCCCGCTGGGGCCCATCTCTCTGCTCTCCCCACAGAATGCACGGGCCAGGCTGGAAGTGGGACCAGCTGGGGCCCCACCCATGCCTGCCACCTGCTAATAACCCTGGCACTGCAGAGTCTGAGACCAGCTAAGAGTGGTGAAGCCTGCACGGTGTACCCTGGGACAGCTGCTGAAACAAACTAATTGGCCAAGTGCTTCCCTACACGTTTCAAACCTCTTTTTTGAAACTTCTATGGGTGACTTGTCATTGCTGTGCATTCAGGTCGTCAGGGGTCCTCACTTCCTGGCCAGCCACAGGATGGGCGGGGGGCAGCTGGCAACCCACCTGGGATCTGGATTCAGGAACTTCCCCTGCCTCCCAGGTGAATGCAGACAGGCCACTGCGGCCCATAGCTTCCCCTTTCCAGGTGAACCACTCCCCAGTTCTTCTTTCTGCTGCAACCCCACCCTTCTACCTGCTCCCCCTCCTACATCCCTCTCTCCACTGCTAATGGACCTACTGGTCAGCACAAGCCCAAAGACAAAAACACCCTCAATCTTGTGAGCTGGACTTTGGATTCAGAGTCTTTACAGGATCTTTGAGAGCCAGACGAGAGAGGAAACCCTGTTTGCCAGCTGTTCAGGGATGAGTGCAGGGTGGAGCCCCCTGAGGACACATGGTAAGGCAGGACCCACTGCCCCCATCCCCCACACTCTGGCTGTCCAGAATGACGTGCTCCTCTCCTCACACTCATCCCCAGCTCTCTAGGGCCTCAAAAAACTTGGAAGAGCTCTTGGCACCCTCATCCCAACCCAGAGCAGTGCTGAGGCTGGGGCAAGCCACACCTCCTGGCATACCCCAGGATGTAGACCTCTCATGGGCTGAGGAAGCCAGCCTGTTGGGCTCTGCCCACAGCACCATCCATGCAGTTCTCCCAGTCATGGAAATGCCTCCACAGGCCCAGGTGACACACCTACAGGTCACTACATCTAGGGATGGCACTATGGTACTAAGATAACTTTCTTTTGCTTATCTGCATTTTTAAGTCTTTATGCAATGAATCTGTATTGTCCTGAAGAAAAAAGCATGGGCTATTTTAATAACAAAAGATTAGAAGGGCATCAATGTCAGGCCATAACTTCCTGCTGAGAGCCCTCCCCTTTCTCATTCCTGGCCCCTCACCCTTACCTGGCCATGCATGGATCCCCTGTCCCATCTTGACCCATCCTTCCTGGTATTTCTGGAGAGCCAGGCTCCCTGCCACAGGCCCCCAGCAATCACTGTAACCCCATCGGCTATGTTCCCTCTAGATTTGTCAAGCCAATCTTTTGTTGCAGCTGCACACCCTCCTGAGCCAAAGCCCCACAGGAATCTCTGGCTACAGCTGCAGGTGGCCTCCCCCACCTTGTAAGGTCACTTTTCCAAAGACCATGCCAGGGCTCTCGGCCCTCCTGCTGTGGAGTGAATGCAGCCAAATGTTTCTCCAGGGACCCTGTTCTTAGTCGAGACTAAGGCTGGAACAGTACCAACTTCTGTGCCCAGCTGGCCCTTACTGAACCTTCTGGAACATTCCCTTCCCTCCTCACTGCAGCTGCTGCTTCTGAGCAGAAACCCCAATCTGTGCTGCGTGCTAACCATTGCATCCCAGCAAAACAAGACTTTTCACCTTGTGTTCAAATTCAATGTCGTGTGTTCCCATGGACAGTGAAATGGACAGGTCCCTGGTTGTGAGCATGGCTCGAGATACACCATTCAGCTGTTTCACCCAGACTTCCAGCCTCATCTCATAAATCAGTGAACTATGAGACTGTCAGCCCTGAAACAACCTACAGGGCTGAACTAAACTTTGCTGACCTCCAATCTATCACACTGTTCACTTCTGCCTAAGCAGACCACAATCTCCATGAGGTCACAGCTCATTCTTGTCCACCTTTGGAGGACTACATGAGTCCATAAGAGACTGGGCTTGTAGAAGGCCGGGTCCTGGGTCACCCAGGAACAGGCAGCATCTCCAGACTGGAGGAACAAGCCCAAAGTTTTCCTGCCCCTCTGCCTCATACACAGGCTCAGGTCAGCAGAACTGCACCACCCACAAACCCATGGGCCTCTGTGTCCTCAGTCACTTCCTGAGTGCCAGGCTTGAACTGCAGGGTGAGTTGGGCTACGGCAAAAGCAGAAATATTTTGCTCCCTCAAACCAGGGCCAAGAACAGAGCTCCCACAACACCCAAGAACTTGTGACACCTCAGCTGGCTTGAGGCTTGGCCAGAATTTGATGACCCCATAGTCAGCAGGGATCATGTGCCTCACTTCCTGCTACATGGCCGCACATGCCAAACCATGGCTAGTCTCCAAACCTGGAGGCCAGGCCAGGCTGAAGGGCCAGGCCACCCACATCCCTGACCCCTAGGGCCTCGCTGTGTGTGGAACGGGTCTCTGTGTCACCCCCGGCAGGCCCCCAGCCATGCCCTCGCTTTACCACTGCACTGACATGAGTGCTGTGGCTTACACCACAGGGCAGGGGTGAAATGGAACAGATCAAGAGCAGCCAGTACTTGGTAGGCGTGGAGGGCCTGGAGGCTGGGTTGGGCAGGGCTGTGAAGGGCGCTGGAGACACTGAGTCGGTAGTGCAGAACCTCCAGCTGAGACAACAAAACACAGAAGCCAGACAGGGCAGAGGAAGGGGAGGAGGGGAAGGGGAGAGTGGGGAAAGAAAGAAAAAAGTGAGAGCCCAGAAATAAGAGAGAAAAAAAAACAAAAAACAAAAACAAAAGCACGTCAGTGACAATCCTAATAATCACGGCCCAGCAACCTCAGGCCAGTGAGACCACCCTTACAGCAACCCAGACCGAGCCCCTCCCAGCGGCACCTGCCAGGCAGAGGGATGACAGGCCCTCTAGATTGCTGGGAGGCCCCCTCCATGTCACTGGGGCCTGAAGGCCTCTCCAGCTCCCTGACTCACTTTCTTTCCTGAGGGCCCCGCTCTCCCCTGACCCTGATGGCACTGTACATGCACACTGTAGCCCACTAGTAGCCCAGGTGCCAACAACCAAGGCCCTGAAGGCCAGAGGCTCAGGAAATAAATTTTTTAGGATCCAGTTCTAGATGGAGGCCTCTCTGCCGAGAAAATAAAAATAAGTAATTTACTGTACTTCCCTCAGTTGTCCTGAGGAAAAATTTACCAGCACAATTCCTATGGGTCTAAGATCCAATCAGTGTTCTGTACTAATGAAGGCGGGTTCCTAAAGGCAGCAGAGGTGAGCATAGGCTCAGCCTATTAGGCCTCATCAAACACCCTTCACATTCAACATTCTGGAAATGGTTAAAGGAGATGCAAATACTCCTCGGTTCTAATTCTGGGAAGACCAGCTTCTACCTCACTGGAAATCCCAACTCTCCAGATACAGAGCTTTTCAACAGTTCCAATGGCAAGAATCTGGCCATGGTCACATACTCCCACAGGCAGCTGGAATCCTAAGCCTGGGACACTGGGGATGACAGCTGAGTTCAAACGCAGCCTGGCCCCACCCCCAGGACCTTCCGCCCTACCTCCCTGCAGCATCAAGCCTGCTAAAGCAGCACTCCATCAGCCAAGCACAGCCCACAGCCAGTCGAGGCACACATCCTGCCCTGCGAGGGCCATGCCTCCTGCCTGAGCTGCATGCTTCACACAGGAGGTCAGAATGAGTATGCCAGACTCCAAGGAGACAGGCACAGCAGAGACACGCAGAGCAGGGGTGAGAATGAGCAGAGCAAGGAGATGTTGGCCACTCACAGCCTTCCTCCAGGCCAGACCTTGGGCTCAGCTGCAGCTCTCAGTGAAGAATCAGAGCACACAGTTTTCCTGCTGGATTCCTGTCCTGGCCTGTGGGGACACAGGGCAGCCCTATACCAGCCTGTAGGGCTGTGGCCATCCTTACACCCTTCCAGAAGCCTCACTCAGCAAGCTGAGTGGAGTGGAGGCTGGGCCTCCAGTGAGCAAGCATGCACTCTGCACCCAACCCAGCCACGGACACACTGGGGGATTTCTAGGAGCTACACTTCCTGCTTCCCTAAAACCAGGACTCACAAGGATTTCCGTATGGTGCGGTGCAGCATGGGCCTGGATAAATGATAAGGGGCCTCGGATGAAGCAGACCTCCCTCCACAGCTGTCTTTCCCGGCTTCCTACATACCCAGTTTTTTCAGGTTTTGTTTTTCTGCCTCAATAGGGGGCAAAGGGCAGACCTCTCTGACCCCTGGTGGGAATGATCCTTGGCCCTCGCCAGCCATTCTGAGCAGCATTAACCCACCCTGTGGTCTGGCCAAGAGGAAGCAAATGCGGAGAGAAGGGGAAGGCCCTCCTACCCTGCCAGGGACAGGCTATTGCCCCTTCCCCATGTGGACTCAGACCAGAAAGGCCTTTCTGCCTCGCATATCTGCTAAAAATTAAAGCAGGCATGCTTCCACCAGCTCGAAAGACAGAACAAGCAGACGAGGAAGGCAATGCAGCGAAGTAGCCTCTGCCTCTGCAAGATCAAATCACATGCACAGGGGCTAAGCGAGCCTACCAGGACCCCACAAGGAAGCCTGGCCCCCCGACCACCGTGCACCAGTCAAGAACATGCAGAGTCCACTCTGGAAGCAGGAAGAGCAGTGCAAGAGCTTTGTGATGTGAGAGGCCCAGCCCAGGATGGAGTCCCCTGTTCTCCTTCTCCTCCTCCTGTGTGACACCAAGGAAAGAGATTTTGGGTGCTCTGCACTTTAAAAGAGCGGCAGTGGGAGGGCTGCACCCCAACCCTCCACACAGCAGAGCACAGAACTGGTTGCTGAGACTCTGAAGCAGGAGCAGAACCCCCACTTCTTTCCAGAATTACAGAGTGGAAGTTACAGATTGCCATTTTCCATTTTTAAAAAAACCATAGATCCTTAATTCTTAAGGAAGCTTATGAGAATTTTGTCTGGCAGTGACGGAAGCAAAATCTAAGAAGCAACCTGGTACAGAGGAGCCATGTACCGCAGTCTCACGGAGAATGAAACTAAGTGCCCATCTTACTAACTGAACAGAACTGTTCCATCCCAACGAGTCCAGTGGGCTATGGGTCCTGGGGATAGCAACCCCAGGAGGGTACCAGGGTCTTAGCTACCTCCACACCTTTGCACACAAGTATGCTGCCCAGCAAAAGAAGGGGGCAAGGCGAGGAGGAGGAGGAAACAGGCCAGGCCACATGCAGGAGGGCATCAGACCCTACCCACCACAAAGCCTGCCAATGCTCAGGAGGAGGTGGAGAACCAAGGTGGTCAGGGTCTCTCAGGCACCCCCTCAGCAGGAAAGCAGGAGGCGCTGTGATGGTAGAGGGGACAGACCCAGATATGACTCTCAGAAGCATTAGCGGGTCCCCTGCCCCCACAGCATGAGCACTACTACCTTATCTGTTCCTGCTGCCAGAAAGGGGACTTTGGAAGAAGGTTGGGAGGATCCCAGAGAGGACAGGCTTCTAGTCCTCAGAACAAACCCCACCTGCTGTTCAGCATCTCAGTGAGGGGTGGTGGTGGGTTTCTATTTCCCACCATCCAGCTCTTGAAAACTAACTGACATCAAAGACAAGAAGTAGCAGGTTGGCCAGGCACACCAGAACCAGAGCAGGAGGTGGAAAGAAAACTGTGACAACATACCTTGGCATGAGGGGACTGCATTTTTTGATACATCTCCAAGGAATAATGATGAAGCCACATTTCAACAAAAACCTGCAAAAGAGCATTAGCTGGTCAAATGAATTAGTACGAGTGTCAAAACCATTCAATGGGGGAAAAGATAGTCTTTTCAACAAATGCTGCTGGGAAAGCAGGATATCCACATGCAAATGAATGAAGGTGGACCCTTACCTTACAACATAAACAAGAAAATCACTCAAAAATGGATCATAGACCTAAATGTAAGGGCTAAAACGATAAAATTCTTAGAAGCAAGCACGGGGAGAAACCGTCGTGACATGGAATTTGGCAATCATTTCTTATTCATGGCTTCAAAAGCACAGGCAACAAAGGAAAAACAGATACTGGACTTCATGAAAATGAAAAACTTTTGTGCATCAAAAGATATCACTGACAGAGTGAAAGAGCAACTCAAAGAATGGAGGAAAGTATTTGCAATTCATGTTCTGATAAGGGATAATACTCAAAATATATAAAGAGTGCCTTAAACTCAACAAGAAAACAACCCAATTAAAAAATGGGCAACGGACTTAAATAGACATTTCTCCAAAGATAGACAAATAGCCATAGGACATGAAAAGATGGTCAATACCACTAATCATTAGGGCAACAAATCAAAATTACAATGAGATACCACCTCATATCCATTAGGATGGCTATCATAAAAAAACAGAAAATAATGAGCGTTGGAGAGGATATGGAATAACTGGAACCCCTGTGCACTGCTGGTGGGAATGTAAAATGGTGCAGCCACTGTGGAAAACAGTATGGCTGTTTTTCAAAAAATTAAACAATTACTATATAGTCCAGCAATTCCACTTATGGGTATATACTCAAATGAATTGAAAGCAGGGTCTTGGAGAGATATTTGCTCATAGCAGCACTGTTCACAGTAGCCAAAAGTTGGAAGTAAATCAAGTGTCCATCGACAGATGAATGGATAAACAAAATGTGATCTTTACATACAACAAAATATTATTAAGTTTTAAAAGTGGAGGAAATTCTGACACATTTTATAATATGAATGAACCTTGAAGATTCACTATGCTAAATGAAGTCAGTCAATCATACAAAGAAAAATACCATATGATTCCACTTATATAGGCACCTAGAGTAGGTCAAATTCATAAAAATAAAGTAGCATGGTGGTTGTCAGGGGCTGGAGAGAGGGAGAAATGAGGAATTAATGATTAATGGGTACAGAGTTTCAGTATTACAAGATAAAAAAGTTCTAGAGATCAATTATAACAATGTAAATATACTTTAAAATGGTTAAGATGGTTAAAATTTTATGTTATGTGCATTTTACCATAATTCAGAAAGTTTTTTTTAAAAAAAAACACACTAGCATTTCAGTTCAAGAAATAACCCTCCAGTTCTGTCCTATAAGTCCATTCCTTGGTCACCTGCCCTCCTCACGGGCCAGCAGAGCCCAGAGCCCACTTAGCTGGGAGCCATCTGAAGCACCAGGCTCCTCAGTGAACAAGGAAGATGATTCCAGATGTCCCACCTCCCAGTGCTGCTGTGACAATAACATGTAAGCCTTGTACATAAATGCCAAGAGTTATGTACATGGTGGGAGGGACAGAACCCCATCTTATCCATTCCAGGTTGCCAACAAGCAATGTTTGTGGTTACCAACTCAGCCCCAGAATCCTGCGTCAGAACCAGCCGAACCTCACTCTCCAAGGTGACACAGCAAGGCCCGGAAGGTGGCCAGTGCTGAGCTGTGGGAGTGAGCCAGACCACGCCTGCAGGAGAGGCTGGAGCCACACAAGGGCAGACAAGGGGCACTGCCACCTCCCATGTGGATCCCTGACATAGAAGGGTCAGGGGCTGCCTGCTGACCAAGGTGAAGGCTTTGAAATCCCTCTCTATTCAGCATCATAAAAATGTAGCTGGGGCAGGGTTTAATAACCACATGACAGCGATCACAGGAAACATTGCTAACCATATGTGAACGGGTCAGAGAGATGGGGTGGGGTGGTGAAAGCATTTACACAGATCTACTAGAAACTACAAGACTGGGCAGGGATTACATCAACATGAGAAAAACAAAACAGAACTCTACATAGGGAATCATGGGATAAAAACACTACCAATGACATATAGGTTAGACAGGTGAGTAAATTTCTTCCCATCTGTTTTCTAAATGTCACAGAAGGAAAATACTGACAATTTAGAAGCACCACCCAGCTCGTGGGCAGTCTTTAGGCCTCTGCCCCATGGTATGCAGTTTCTTTTGAAATGGAAGCAGAGAAGAGCCGCTTCGGTTCTCACCTGAAGTAGAGTTTCCGACCTCCAGATCTCATGGGAGGCAGGGTCTGCGTTCACAGACGTCTGATGAGAGATGTGTCGCTTCAGGAGACTGGTGTGGTGGAGGCCATAGGAAGCAAAAGGCATGGTTGGTGTCCTGAGGAAGACACAGAAACAGGCCTTCATTAGGTGCTCCCGCTGGCATAACCAGGGGCAACCTGGACATCAAAATCAATGACCACAATAACAATTACAACCTGTTGAATCATACGACAACTCCCTAGTCCATGTTGATATATACAAATAAGTAAATGGAAAGAGAACACAGAAGTGATGAAATTTTAAAAATCACTGCCTGGCAACCATCTTATTAATAATTGATTTGACCAAGGATCACCAAGGGATGCTAACTGTATAATCTCAGTATATCTTCCCATTAAATTCCCCTTGTTAATTAATTTAGGCACAAAGTACTTATTTAACTTTACAGCAGGAAAACATGGCCAATACCCCCTTAGCCTAGTAGTGATCAAGCTAATGTCACCTGTAATGGAGCACATGGACACCATGGGTCACCGCTGCAGAGCTCCTACCAAACAATGCCCAACCTGGTCCTAATCACAAGTGAATGCCTGAGAACCCAGGTCAAGGGCATTCTGCACACACCTAGACTGCCTGCTTCAAAGGTGTTAAGGTCGGGAAAGACTGAGATCCAATTGCAGACTGGAGGGGACTAGAGAGACCACTGTATGCAGTAAGTGACCTTGCACTGAATCCTAGCCAGGTAACGGCCATTAATGGAGTAGCTGGTAAAGCCTGAATGGGGCCTGAGGATTAGATAGCGGCCTTGTAGCAATACCTGCTCCCTGATTGGGATAGAAGTGCTCTGGTTATGAAGGAGAGTGCACTGGCTAGTAGGAAATACACTCTGAAATATTAAGAGATAATGGGCATCATGTCTATAACCTGCTTAAAGGACCCAGAGAAACATACAGAGGATAAAAACAATTCAGAAATCTGGGCAGACGGTCTGTTATGCGTAGCAACTTTTTTATAAGTCTTAAATACGTATAAGCAAGCAAACAAAACCAGGCCCAGAGAACCACTTGGCAGTGTGTGATGCACAACTGCAGTCTTATTCGTCCATGGGGCAACCTTTCTGTGGCCTGCCTACAAGTCCTCTCTCTCCAGAACCATCAGCCCAGTGTCATCACGCCATCAACTGGCTCTTGGCTTCGAGCCTCCCACCACCCTGTTCACCGCCTCAGTGTAGGGCATGGATACTGCACGTGGGGAGGGATGCTATGGGCAGAACACAGCCTCTTTCCATAGCAGAGCCATGCAGCCACAGGACCTGACCATGTCAGGGATGGCCACTGAAAACAAAAACAGACACCCTCTCCACCCCTGCCCTCTAGTCTGTGCTATGGCAGCTGGGGTAGGGGAATCTCAGGCATAAGAAAAACTGGGGAGCCTTGGACAAAGAGTGGCACCATTGTCCCATAAGCAAAGCTCAGACCAGGCCACTCCTTTGTAGAAGGGCCAGGGTAGCCGGAGAGCCTTACCTGGGAGCTGGTGAGGGGCTGGGCCCCCCGGGACTGGATGAGAGTGGGGGGAGCACGCTGCCTTCTGTGGGCAGGAACCACGATAGGTACCTGTCCACCAGGATGAAATAGGCGCAGTCTGAAGTACGAACATGGAGGGCCCCAGGGAGTGGCTAGGAAATAAAAGTTGAGTTAGTGTGTGGCTTTGGGCACCGCCCCAGGCTGCTGACCCCAGCAATCACATGGGATGTGGGCTGCTACCCTGAGGCCAGCCAAAGAGCATCGAGGGTGGTGCCAGGAAAAAAGCTCCCATCACAGACAGCCTGACTAAACTCTCAGTCCTACTCGGCATGTGAGCCCTCCACCCTGCCCTGTCTAGCAAGCACCTCCTGTGGGAAGCCCTCTGTCACTTGAGGTGCCTAGATCACCCCACATCACCTGTTAAATCTGCCCACCAGTCTGTTGCCCTAAGTGAGGATGGCCTGAAGGACAAAGGCTGGAGGAGAAAGGAAAGAAAGACCCAGGGAAATGAGGCAGGAAGGGAAAAGGAGAAATGGAAGACAGAGAAAGACTGGCAGCTGGCTCCCAGGCAAATCCCAAGCTCCCCCTGTTGTGTGAAAACAAGAGCCCAGGGCTCCAGCCACCACCCTTCGCAAGGGTCTCCAGTAAAGCAAACTGTTCAGAGGAATCTCTTCCATACCTTTTGAGTGATGAGGCTCAAAGCGAAAAAGAACATATAATACTCAAACGGATCTGAAGGCAGCATCAGGGGAAAAACGGTAGGGTTGTTGGGCCACCTGCTCCCCTCACCAACCCCACACTGTGCTGGCCACCCCCAGCCTCCCTACCCATGGGGCCAGCAAAGGATACTGAGGGCCAGGTTCAGGCCAAGGCCCCCGGTGGCAGGGAACTGGACCTTATTGTGGTACAGAGGGCTATCAGGGAGTACGTGCTCCTGGATGGATGCCTTCACAGGGCCCTGTGGAGAGAGAGAGGCCGGCTCGCAGGCAGGCTCTGGTTCAGTGCCCCATGTGGTGCAGTTGTTTGGGAAGGCTGCTGAGGAGCGTTGCTTGTGGGAACAGTACTGCCCTCTGCATAGCACTTGAGCAAAAGAGCCTTCATTTAAAATCTCTCATATTATCCTCATAAAGACCCACAAACAGCAAGGGCAGCAGCTGTGCACATTTGTGAGCCCAGCCAGTCACTTGATGAATCCCATCTCTGCTTTTCATACCCACTGAGCAAGTTACCCTTTGTAGCCAATCACATGGCCCTGTCTACATATAGCCAGGAACAAACCAGGCAGCATGGTGCCTTCACCATTGGCAGAGTTTGGAATGATCTTTAAAAAAAAAAAAACACCTTTGAAGTTCCAATTTGTGATGCTTTCTTGGCCCTAAACAGACACCATGGCATTCTCCTGCCCACTGTGACAGCCCCTGAGCCCCTGCCCAACCACCACCACTGCAGCCACTGTTTGGGGCTCTCTGCTCCAACCACAGCTTTCACCACCATGGCTTACTTACAGGCAGGTAGGAAACAGGAAAGTCAAACTTATAGTCTTCAGCTTGAAGTTTATAAACCAACTTCATCATTGGGCCACTGAACATGAACAACAAAGACAGGGCAAATTAACTGCAAACCATCTTGATTTGTCTCTTAACTTTGAAAAATACAGCAATATAAAAATGGGATCACCGGAGGAAACATCCAGCTCCTCAGGTGACAAACCTACCTACCCAGGGTCTAGAAATTCCATCGCAATGCTGTATTCTACAGGGCTCACACGTCCCTGTAAGCAGCGGAGGTTCCAGCCGATGAGAACACCATCCAAGCTGCCAAAAATGCTCTCTACCAGCCATGGGAATATGGCATGCAGCTCCTGAAACAGTGTGCGGGTGAGGCTTTAGGTAGGCTTGCTGAGGACCAGTGCCCACTGATGGGCTGCGTGTCAGCTCCAATACTGCACCACATGCTGCCCACTTCCATAGCTGGACCTGAGCTCTGAGGATGTCACTCCCTGGTTCAAAGGCCCAGAGGACCAGCCCAGAACCCACAGGAACCCTGACACAACAGTGCCAACAGGAGCAGCAGCTTTGTCTTCTTTCATTGTTGTTATGTGGCATATCAAGCAGTACTGTTTTATATCTGGGCCAGTTAAATTAGTCACCCTATTTAAAAGGTTTTAAACTTCTGATCTGAAGACAGCTTTATTAAAAAGGGTGGCAATATTCTTTCTCAAAGTGAGCCCTTGAAAAAGACTTACTGCCATTTGGTAGTAACTCCTTGTCCAGGTCAACTTCTTGAACTTATCTCATTTACTACTTGACAATTCTGGGTGTGATGTAAATACACATTTTCAGTATTTACATCAGGGTTTCGTAACTTTGGCACTGTTGACATTTTCAGCTGAACACTTCTCTGTTGTGGGGGCTGTCCTATGCATTATAGGATGGTTTACCAGCATGCCTGGCCTCTACCACTTGATGCCAGTGGCACCACCCCATTGTGACAACTAAAAATGTCCCTGGACATTGCAAGGCATCCCATGTGAGACAGAAGCATCCACGGTCAAAAACTCCTGGTCTACATGTTCACGTTTAAATGTGTCCAAAAATCTGACAGTCACAATGCCTCTGTGCAGGGCAGTGCTCAGACATGGGAACCAGGGCCTGTAAGAACATTTTTCAAGGATAGTATAACACATGCCCCAAAGAGATGCTAGCAGAGCTGTACCTTTGCTGGAAAATCCTCAATGACTTTAACCAAGTCTTGGCACCGTTGTGCAAAGGGCTTATTTATGGAGTCAGCTTTCAGGCTAGCCTAGGAGAAACCGAAAAATATCATGAGCATACTCGCTTTGCAGCTTTTGATGATATTCCAGCTCAAGTCAAAAAAGAAATCCAAGTGATAGGCAGAAGTGACATACACACCACCAACCTGATTCCCTAGTACCTCATACATTAGGTCATGCATATGTCAGTGACCTAAAGAATGCTACTAGAAGAGAAGCTGAGGTACCATGCTCTACAGACCAGTAACTATCAGGCTTGCTTCCCAGCACCCTCTGCTAGCATCCCCAGTTACCTCAAAGAATTGTACATTATCAAAATAAAATTGACTTCTGCCTGATCTGGAAGCAGGGGGTCAGCCCCACATCTAGGAGAGACGCGGATTGAGTACAGCTCCCCTCACAGACCACACAGTGTTCACCAAGTGTGTATGCAGTGACCTGTAAGTTCTCTACATGACTGTCCACCCATGATTTACACCACTGTGATCGTCAGTAAGAATGCCCAATAAAATGAGGGTGTTATTTGTTGCCATTTAAGCCCTTAACCAAAATGTCCTTTATTCAGTAGATAATGAACCTAATGAACCTTCGTAACCTTAAGAAACAGGCAGGTTAAAATCCATAAATGGCTTCAGCCAAGTGCTAACACTAATCATGAAGGCAATGGAAAGACCAGAAAGCATTCAGAACAAGAATTAGGGAAATCTACCTGAGGTTATGGGGTATGTGTATCCCGACTACACAAAGAAAAGAAGCCTCGGCACAAATGGATGAAGATAAGGGAAATGCCAGAGTTTCAATGAAGAGGGCTTTGCCCAACGATATCGAAGGCCTTGTCCACCTCCAAACAAGGGTGGAAGTCCACGGGGCCTAGTCAGAGGTGAAGACTTGGGCTGCTTAGGCCGTGGGTTGGATCTGTTGGCTCTAGAGGGTGCACCACGGAAGAATGTCCTTCCACATAAATGTTTATGTCAAGTGTCTTCTGGGAACTGAAATTTGAAACTCTCACCACTGATATTTGTCTCATGCTTAACTTCTCAGCATCATGTTTAACATATATATACACACACATATACAATTTTTTTCTGTTACTTCTCACCTGAGGACATTTTTTCCATTGATTTTTAGAGTGGAAGGGAGGAAGGAATGGGGGGGCGGTGAGGAGAAACATCGATTTGAGAGACACATTGGTTGCCTCCCGTACCTGCCCCAACCAGGGCTGGGGATCAAACTTGCAACCCAGGTATGCCCCCTTGACTGGGAATCAAACCCGTGACCATTTGGTGTGTGGGCTGACGCTCTAACCACTTAGCCACACCAGCCAGGACTCATGTTTAATATCTAAAGTGCAATCCTGGTTGCTCTCAGCAGAGCAGTATCCCTCCATCTTTCACTAATGACAGTTATGATTATTACACTTTTGTGTAATGATTTACAAGACATAAAAATTTGAAGGTACATCCTTTTCAGTTGCTCCTTCCCATACCCTGGGAAGCAGGGAAAATGCTATTTGAAATAACAGGCCTTGTAGATGAAAAAATGAGGGCTCAGTGGTTGAGTGAACCCAAGGTCCTGCAGAGGCAGAGTCAAGCCTAAGGATTTCAACCTCGAATCCAGTGCAATTTCCATCATATGCCCCCTAAAACAACCACTGGAGAGTTCTTAAAGTCAGTGAAAGGATCTCTCATGTCCCTCAGTTCTCAGGGTAGAACTGACACTCACACGGGGAGTTGATATTTACCAGTAGGAAGCTGGGCTGTTGCAGGTGAGGGAATGCCATGGTAACCTCCCGTGGAGAGTTGAAAATGGCTGTCCTAGGAAACCACTGTGGAAAAGCAAATATGAAATCTCGACATATGCCAAACAACAGAATACTGTAGCGTTTCACAATGCCCAGGAGAACATTTGTATAACTCAAAACACACTGCATTGCCACATCCCATATATTTTAGAAATGCCATTCTCATGCAGTCCACAGGGGCCAGCTTCAGAGGCAAGTTTGTGGTGGTGAACCTTGGTAACACGTGGTAACATTTGTATAGCACTTGCTATGTACCAGACCTGGTTCTAGGGGATCTCCATATATTTTTCATTTAATTCTCAAGGGTAGGCAGAATTCTAAAGATAGCCCTCCAAGTGCCCATCCCTGGTTATTCAAACAGTCACCTAGGTACTGCTGTGAGAGGATTTTGCAGATACAATTTATAGTCTCAAGTTGGTGGACCATAACATACAGAGCAGTCTTGGCTGACAGCCAGCAAGGAAACAGGGACCTTAGATCTTCAACTCCAAAGAATTAGATTCTGACAGCAACCTGAATAAGTTTGGAAGCAGATCTTCTCCAGAGCATCTAGGTAAGAGCAAAGCTGGCCAATACTTTGATTTCAGCCTTGGACTGAGCAGAGGAAGCATGCTTAGTCCTAATGATAGGCTACTGATGGCTTTCCTGGCACAGCTTTTCCCACAGCTTGGGTAAGGGCACTGAGGTGGCAACTGACAACTTAATGTGTATGGAGAGGTTGGGTGCAAGGAGGCTGTGTAGGCAATTGAGGGGTTGACATATCTGCCATTTGGCAATATAAACATCTCCAAGTTTCTTTTTTTCAACTAGCTATCAGTTTCAGTTTTAACGAAGACTTAAATGATCAAAGCAGCATAAAATCCTGAATTGTTTGCAAAGGGCAGAGCTTTAGAGATGAGGGGACAGCACCTCCTTGCTCAGAGGAAGTTTGTATAGGCAGGGACTGAAGGAATGCCAGAGGGGCCAAAGCAGGGGTCTTTCCAAGGGAGGGCAGTGTCTCTTACACACTGACCCTGCCTTGGCCAGGCTCCCCCCATCACACCCTTCAGTGCTGTGCACCAAGCGTTTGCTTCATCCCACCACTTCAACAACCACTTTCTCTAGGAGCTGCTTCGGACCTTGTTTGGGGGTTTCCTCTGAGAGCGGCAGCCCTCAGTCATCGCTGATCATGCCAAGCAAATCACGCTACTGCCAAGGATACCCTCTAGCTGCTCTGAGAAGCAGAGCATGCTCCCATTTGTTGCTCATAACTGTCCTGTGAAGTAGCATCGGGATCCCCATACCACAGATGAGGAAACTGAGGCTCGGAAAATTCGAGCCACACATCGAGGAAGGCTCGGGCTGGGACCCACACCCAGCTCTTCCTTCTACACGGTTTGTTGAGTCCAAGGCTCAACTTTAACTCGAATCTTTCCATCCTCCAACTCGTTCAACGAACGTTAACCGAGCACCCACCGGGACGGGATGTGTGAGCCGCGCGGGAAGGTGGCATGAAGGCGCAGCCCAGGCCCTAGGCTCCTCCGCCGGCCGGGCCGGGGCAGAGACGCCGAGGCCCGGCCCAGGGCTCGCGGAGGAACGGAGACAGCTTCGGAGGAAGTTCAGAGAGGCTGCCGGGACCGTCATGCGCGCGGCTCCCGCCACTCACCTGTGGACTCTAAAGCGCCCCTCATCTCAGGGACTGTGGCTACCATTTGGCTTCCGGCGCCGAAATGTCGTCATCAAGCTGCGCGTGGCGCCACGCCCCCTGGCCTGGCGGGAAACTCGCCGCCACCTCTCCGGGCAGCTCCCTCAAAAGGCGCGTGCGCAAAGCGAAGGCCGGCCGCGTTTAAGGGTTTCACTTTTGTAGGTGCGTGCGCAGTGGGGGCCCGAGCTCTCGTACTGTACGCACGATGAGGAACGCGCGTGCTCGTAAGGAGAGGCTGTTAATTAGGGCCCTCGGGGCGCGCCCCCAATGGGGCATGCGGGCGAGGAACAGTTACACATTGTGCACTGCCTGCCCTTCGTCCCACGGGCATTTATTGAGCGCCCACTATATGCCAGGCACTGCGCTGGATGTTGCTACTTAAGCGAGAACCACCAATGCAGCCCAGCAGGGAAGTCCTGATCGCCAAGGGGCGGGTTTCTTTGGCCCGTCGCGGTGTCCCCCACGCCTAACACACTGCCCGGCACGTAAGTGCGGGTCGAATGGCGTAGGGGAAACGGACTGATCTCAGTCCTTCGGCGTACGGTTGTCCCGCGGCCAGTGTGACGCTGCAGGGAGAGGAACAGCCGGCAGGGCCGGTAGAGGGCGCTGTGGGAGCGCCCGGGGACAGGGTGGGGCGGGGCGAGGCGAGGTTGTGGCGCGCACCTTCCCACCGGCCCCGCAGATGGCGGCCCCGGGCACCGGGCCCGGGCCCGGGCCACCCCCGGGGCTGGAGGCGGCCCTACAGAAGCTCGCGCTGCGGCGGAAGAAGGTGCTGAGCGCCGAGGAGATGGAGCTGTACGAGCTGGCGCAGGCGGCGGGCGGCGCCATGGATCCCGACGTGTTCAAGTGAGCGGGCGCGGGTGGGGGCTGCGCGCTCGTGCGACCCCAAGACAACCCCGCTCTCAGCCCCCGCCCGGCCACTGATCTATATGGAAGAGCCTCCTGTCCCTGTCGGGACCCCCTGGGGGCCCAGAGTAGAGTCGGGGCCTTGAGGGAGGTAGCCCTGGACCCAGCGCCAGTCTGGTAGCTATGCCCGGCCCGTTCTCTCCCGAGCGGACGGCCCGCGTCCAGTAGCGCTCACTGCCTCACCGCGTCTGTTTTCACCAGGATCCTGGTGGACCTGCTGAAGCTGAACGTCGCTCCCCTCGCAGTCTTCCAGATGCTCAAGTCCATGTGTGCCGGGCAGAGGCTGGCGAGCGAGCCCCAGGACCCTGCTGCAGTATCCCTGCCCACATCGACCGTACTAGAGACCCGAGGTCAGAGCTGGGGTGCTCTCTGCCCCTGTGGCCCAGGCGGCGGGGTGGCAGGGGCCAGAAGGTGGGCAGTGCCCGGTACAACACAGGCTAAACCCTCAATGGTCAGGCCTTTCTGTAGGTCTTCTCCCATGACCCACTGGGTCCATACAAGGGCTCTCCCCTTTGGTGCAGTCCCCAGCTTTGGCTTCAATGCTAGCCTTGAGAGAGCATGTCTAGATCAGGTGGGGGCAGAAAGGGTGCCCCAACGAGGCCCAAGCAGGCTAGGCCTCATCTGGGACTTTTGCCGTCCCATTTTCTTCTTACCTCATAACTCATGCCTTCATACCACAAATACAGGGACAAGACTGCTTTGGTTCCTGTGGTCATAGTGTGTACAGTCTCCAGGGAAGTGTTCAGGGAGTGGGCAGGCAGAGAGGCCTTCCTACAACCCCCTCCCCTGAACCCCCCCCACCCAGCTCCAAATCCTGCCCAGGAGTCTGGCCCTCTGAGCTTTTGTCGGATTGCTGGACAGGAGTCAGTGTGGCAGTCGTGGCTGCCCTAGACACTCAGGGTGCAGAGGCTTGAGTGGCAGAGCACTGGGCTCAGGCTCAAGGGGCCTCCTCACTCTGAAGGGTTATGAACAGGTACTGGCAATGAGGATGTCATAGCAGAGCTCCCTGTGTGTCACTTCTGCTCCTGATGACTGTCAGAAACCCTCTGAGATGCAGCAGAACCTCCTGGGCCGGCTCCTTGGCCACAACACTCAGGCATTTACAGACATCCTGAGAAGCAGCTGACATTGGAGTGGAGGGCAGGCTGGCTCCTTTGGGTGGGAGTGCCAGGGCCCTAGGCACTCACCCCCCCTTTCCCAAGAGGCCCTGGCCTCCTCACTGACCCATGCTCCATCTGCTCTTTTTGTGTCTTTCTCTGACCTGCAGAGGCCTCCTTTCTCTCTGCCAAGAACTGTAGCCCCCCTGCAAGGCCTTCCTTTTCCTCGGCCCTGCGGCCTGCAGCCTCTCCGGTTCTGCACCACAGCCCAGCTGCCACGCACTCGCCTCTCTCTCCGGCCCCCCCTGGTTCCCTCCGGTTCTCTTGCTGCCTGTTCTCTCCTTTTGCAGGTTGCATTTACTGGTTTATCTCTGGGGGTTGGTGTGCTCTCTTGTTTCCATGAAAACTGCTGTGGCCCAAGAAAGCCAGAACAGCTTTTAGCTGCAAGGGCAGGATCCTACTGCCACGCAGCTTAGAGACTGAGGACATGATTTCATGGTTTAGTAAGAGACAACCTGCAGTATTTCTAGAATGGGACCAACACCCCCTACCCCCCAGAGTCTAACTCTGCTGGGTAAGACTTGCGCTCTATAGAGGTGCCCCTGCACCAGAGGAGGACAGGAGGCCGAGGGGCAGGGAAGAGGCATGTTGGGCATGCTGTGAACAGCAAAGCCTTAGGTGTGAGAAACACCTTGGTCTTTTAGATGCTGTCATGTACATGGATGGACAGGCTGGAGGCAAAACCATTATTCTCCTTTCTGCCTGGTTCCTGAGATGGGGATACCTTCCAGGCATTGCCAGGTGTGATGAGGCTGGGGGCCCAGTGCCAGGGGTGTGTGAGGCCCTGAGATCCTACAGGTGCTCTGGCTTTGCACTTTTACACACCCCTCCCCACATCCCCCACTTTGCCATTCCAGGTGCCACCTGAGCTTGGGCCAGAGAGGGGTAGGGAAAAGCTGAGACATGGGTCAGATAGGGGTGGGTGGACTACAGGCTGAGTTGAGGAATTGATGGGTGAGTTTCCAGAGGGAGGAAGAAACTGGGAACAGCCCTCCTCACTCAAGAAGGTGGTACCACTAACTCAGTGACTGGGTACCAGGCCATCTTGCAGTGCTGAGGGCACAGTGGGGCTGCAGGGTGGACACGCTCTCAGTCCAGTGAGGGAGATGGCTAGAAAAGTGACAGAGACAGAAATGGGAGCAGCAGGGGTTAAGCAGACTGAGGGGCAGGGCCCTCTGTGTGAGCTGCAGAGCCCTGTGAGGTGGGGTGGTAGAAAGGGGGCTGAGAGAAGAAAGGTGAGGCAGAGATGCATGGTGTGTGTCCAGGCCATTGGTGGGAGCTGGGCCTGAGCTGGAGGGTGGGGGGAGAGAGGAGGGTGGAGAGTCAAGAGGTGTGCCCTGGGCATGGCGCTGGGAGCACTGGCATAGAGGGTTTGGGAAGACCAGAGGAATCCCTGAGGGAGGTGGGGATAGGAGTGGAGCGCTGGGGCCCCACAGGGTCATTTTCTCCTTGAGTGCTCAGGCCTTTGGTCCTACTAGGCTGCTGGCCAGCAGCCAGGATGTGGGGACAGGGAGCCCCTGAGGAGATGTGTGGTGTGGGTAGATGGGGGGGGGGGAGGTTGTTGATGGGGAGAGTTGGAGGGAGCAGGGCAGTCAAGGGGCAATGCCAGGACTGTGCTACAGCTGAGGCAGAGGCCACCACACAAGACAGATCTCTGAGGCCACATGTCACAGCCTCTGTTCACACAGATCTTCCAGCTGCCTCATTAATCTCCACCTCAGGATCTGGGATAGAGAAGATAAGAGTTGTCAGAGTGACCCTGCTGTGGGGACCATGGTGGCCGAGGAAGACAATGGGGGTTTGGGACTATTGGGGCCAAACAGCCTTACGTTTCCCACAGAATTGGAGTGTAGAGTTGCTCCAGGCCATGGGTCTGCCTCTTTTGGCAGAAAAAGGGGAAACAAGACCCCCAAAAGCACAGAGGGGTAATTTTTGTCACAGGGAGGATGTGGAGTCACTGAGGAAAATTTTAATTGAGTGTTGTTTGTTGAAGTTCAAGGACACTAAGTTTTAAAAAGTTGTCCATCCAGAACGTGTAAGGTGAAGTTTGGTGTGGAGCCATGAGCCTCTCGTGGAGCTGCACTGTCCAATAGGGAAACCACAGCCCCAGGGTGGCTGGTGCTCTTGAGAGGCCCTGAGGATATAAGTACACCACAGGCCCAGATGCCGAAGAATTGGCCCAGAAAGGGAATGTGACACCTCACAAATAATTTATATATTGAGTATGTGTTAAAATGATAATATATTGGATATTTTTGGTTAATTAAAATATATTAATTTCCTATTTATTTTTACTTTTTAATGTGGCTACTAGGAAATTTAAAATTATATGGAGGGCTTACATTATATTTCTGTTGGACGGCGCTGCTCCAGAACATTGACAGTAACACTTTCCTGAAACACCTCATCAGTGCTGTGTGCCATTCGGGGAGGGGTCTTGCAAGGGCAAACACCCCCCAAGAAGCATAGGCTAAGTTAAGGGTTAAAAGTGCACGTGTGCGCATTCATGTGGTATGTCAATCTTTGTCATTGTTTGTATGTGTTCTGGAAGCACTGATTAAGCCCCTACTGTGTGCTCAACCAGAGAGGGCAGCAGAACTAGCTGGTGGATGCAGACCTTTCTCTGACTCTCTAGCAACGGCCAGTGGCCTTGAATACATTGGGTGACCTGCGGTGCTGCCTTGCCAGGGTGTAGTGCACTCCTGGAGCAGGGCTATAGTGCTTTTTTCCCCTCTCCTCATTTCTCACTCACCTGTCCTCCCTACACAATCCGTTCTTTTCCTTCCTTACACAACAGGCACTCAAGTGCATGCTCAGGGCCAGTCACTAATATTTTGCCTTGGTGGCGCCACTGGTCGATTCCACCACTAGGGGGCACTGTGATCACAAAGGAGAAAGACCTCTCTTGGGGACCAGTAGCTCCTGCTCGATTTTTTATAAATCCTCTTTCCTAACCAGCTCTGCTGGCAGAGCTTGCAGGGAATAGTGAGTGGGACTTAAATTGGCCACACCAAAGGTAAATGACACAGGGTCCCACCGGGTCTGGCCATCTCCCCAGCTTCGGGGGCTTCCCACATCACGGGAACAATTGGCTGGTGTGTTTTGGGAGTTTGCTTCATTAGGGGGTCACAAAACCCTGAGTAGACACAAGCTGGTTTTAGGGATAGGAGGAACACGGACTTTTGAAGACAGTAAGTCAGACCACTTTTTAATATTCAGTGATGTCGTCTGTCCTTGTGCCCTCAGGAACCAGGCATATCCCCACCCCTCCCCAGCCTGTGGTCATCCTTGGCTCAACCCCACCCTCCATTCCATGTGACCAGCTCCAAAAAGTCCCGTGCTGGGTCCCCTGGGAGGGCATGGCTGAGCCTAAGCCTGAGCCCAGCTGAATGCAGCAGGTCTTCCCACTTCAGGCCCCGCAGACCACCCTCCTCCACCCTCACCCTCCAGCTCCTCAAAGAGGCCTGAATGGGTCGCCCCACCCACCCCAGGAGCACAGGGTTCCTGAGGGTTCCACGAATTGCACAGAGCTGGATAAATGGTCTTTCATTGTTAGATGGTTTTAACACCTTCTGTGACTCAAAGTCATGGTAGTGTCATTTCCAGGGTTTAGGGCCTTGTCAGATTTAGAGAAACATTTGCCCTTTTCTATTTTGCTGTCATCCTCAAGATTCAGAAGGACCCTTGTCATTACACTGGGGGGAAGGGGGAACTCGTGTAACAGGCTGAAGAGAAGCTGGCTTAAAAGTCAGGCCCACCTGAGACCTACCCTGTCACTTGCTGGGGGTGAGCTGGGCCTGAGCTGTATTTCTGAGTCCTTCAGCTAATGCCCCTTGTCGAGAGTTTGTGGGATGCCCAGGAACCCAGGGTTAGGATCCCTAACCCTGATGCTACGAGACCTAATTCCGCATGGCCCAGCCTGGGGAGGTGCTGTGGCCTCAGAGTTGGACACTAGCATGTTAGGAGATGCTGCAGGTTGGCGGGGCTCATGCACTCACAGGGATCCTTGCCCACTGACCAGAATATTGGCATTTGTACCAAAGAAAATGTGGATGACAGTTCTCTGTGTTTTTTGTGAATCACTGGCCTTGTCCAATTTTAAGGCAGGCTGAGTTGACCCAGCTTTAGCCCACAACATGTTCCTGTCTGTTCCCCCTCGGCTCTAGGTAACCTGTTATTACATCTCCGTCAGATCAAGTGCACATGAGCACTTGAATGTGAAGTCCAGGGAGGTGAGGCAGGGGAATGAACTGCCTGGGTTCCAGGCAAGGCACCGCTGTAACCCTTCCCACTACGCCAGGCAGCAAAGATCCCGCTCGCTGAGGAAAAACATTCCAGAAATTCTCTTAAGAAGGGCAGTCATATCCCTTCAGGAATCCTGGGAAGGACTTAGTTTTAAGTATTAGAGAGCATAGAAAGTGAGGATGTCCTACAGGAGCCAGGGCCTGTAGAGTCTCAAATGCAGGTGCCTCAGCTTGTTCAAGGTGACAAATGATGAAACAGAAATGATTTAAGAGGTCCCTAAGAAACTTTGTTCTCTCTTTCCTCCAAGAATTCACAATTTCCCTGAGGCAGGCTATTTGACTGTGAACCCTGAGGGAGGCTGGGAGTCAAGCAAGGGACACATATCCTGGTCAGAGCCCACAGAGCAGACCCTGGCCGAGGCTGGCCTAAAAGGGAGGAACTGTGAACCAGGGTGTGAGCCTGTTCACCAGTACATATTGTCCCCTGGGGGGTCCTCTTAGTCTTGCTGATGCTGTCAACACCCTGAGCCCAGGGAAGTCACTCATTTAAAATAAAGCTCTAGTCCAGGTATGGTAACGTCTTCACAAAAAAAGAGAAATAAGCAAATTACAAAACACGAAATAGACCAGTAGTCTCCATCTGAGTGTGACTACCCAGGGGTCAGAGCAGGTCTTGAGCAGTCAGGCCTCTGCAGGAGCCCAACCACGGGATCTGGGAGTGAACCTGAGAGCAAGAGGCTTGACCACTGAATGTTTGCAGAATAGAGGGAGGTAGGAAAATCTGTGAGAAAAAGCTTCCAAGATCCAGATCAAAAAGCCTGACTTCGTCACCTGCTGATGGCTCCCGTGGTTTTTATCAGTCTGATGGACTCAGCCGTGGGTAATCCAGAGGAGAGTGCCTGGGGGCAGTGAGACAGCAGCCCTGCTGGTAGTGAGCCCTCCTGTGCTGCTGGCAGCTTTAGCTGACCCCGTACGCTTCCCAGGGCAGGAGTCAGTGCTGAGCTTCCCTTCCCCTAAATTGACCATTGACACTTTTCTCCCCACTCCTGGCACGACTTCCATCCTAGGACACCTTTGAGGGCCTCCTGCACTCTGCCAAGGACTGGTCTTGCCCAATTCCAGGTAGTCTTCAGAATCCTGGGCTGACATAGGGTCCCCGGTGGAAAGGACTGTGACAGAAACGTACTAGATGTAAATGTTGCTCAAGGAACACAAATAGAGATGCACTGTGCTTGTGGAGTTTGCCCTGGTTCTTAATGATTGTTTTCTGTGTCTGCACAGGGAGAAACAAAGGCAGCACTGCTCTTGGTGGAGGCCCAGCCCTGGCAGAACGAAGCTGCCGGGAAGGATCCAGCCAGAGGATGCCCCGACAGCCCAGTGCTACCAGGCTGCCCAAGGGGGGCGGGCCAGGGAAGAGCCCCACCCGGAGCAGTACCTGAGCCAAACAGAGACTTGCCACCCCCACCTGCTGTGGGCTCCACGGCCTCCTAACAGAGGTCATGTATTATTTCCTCCAGTTGGTAATAAACCTTTTTGAAAAACTGAGGGTCCATTCAAGATGTTTTCTGTCATCTTTTGACTATACTAAGGCACAGATATTTAGAATTTGTGTGCGTGCTGATCCTGGAGCTGCTACCACTCAATTAACCAAGTGACTGAAACCAGTGCCTTCGTCCTCCTGGGCCTCAGTCTCAGTCTCAGAGAAAAGGTCCATATTATTAGGTCTTTTACTAACAGAATTCAACGCATTTTGCTCGAAGTGAAAGGAGGGACTCTGAGACCATTCCCAGGGTGCTCAGGTGCAGTGGTGGCAGGGGGTTGAGCACGGAGGGGGGAACATTGTCAAGTTACCACAGACAGGACAAAGTTGAATTGTACAGAGCTTCTAACCTTCTGTTAGAAGCCAATAAAACCCATCACCCCCAAAATGCCCTGACCTTACACATCTGACCCAGAGTTTTAGGGATTCTGTGGGTATCCCCACCCCTTCCATGGACTTCAGATTCTAAAACTCCAGTTCCAAGCTTTTGTACTTTAGTGTATGTGTCTCATCAGTGGACAAGCCTGAAAAATGGCAAATTCAATTGAAAAACCTAACTCAATTTTCCAAGAATGTAGTAAATGTTAATGCTTTGAAATCTTGGATTGGAAATACTGTTTCCCCTGGGGTCATGCCATGTAAGCAGTAGCTCCTTACAGGTGTGGGTAGTGTTGCACCTACCCCAAAGCACAGCACCGTGTAGCCCAGACCAGCCTTCCACACAAGGCTGCAGGCTTTGGGGTCCTATCCACTCCTGGGGGCAGACGAGTGTCTCCCAGTCGAGCACCACAGCAGACAGGGTAGATATAGAAACTTTAATAGCAAACAACTTGAAACCAGTCAAGCTGAGGGGTGGCAGGAGAGAGCAGAAGAGAGGTACACTTGCCAGCCGGACTCTCCCATTCAGTATTCTTCCCCTTCTTCAGCCTCTGCTTCCACGGAATCCACACCCACCCCTTCATAATCTTTCTCCAGAGCTGCCAGGTCCTCCCGGGCCTCAGAGAACTCCCCTTCCTCCATGCCCTCCCCCACATACCAGTGCACAAAGGCTCGCTTAGCATACATGAGATCAAACTTATGGTCCAGGCGGGCCCAGGCCTTGGCGATGGCGGTGGTATTGCTCAGCATGCACACAGCCCGCTGCACCTTGGCCAGGTCTCCCCCAGGGACGACGGTGGGGGGCTGGTAGTTGATGCCCACCTGCTAGAGAAGAGTCATAAAGCACTGTGTGAAGCTTCTGTTGAATCCAGAAATGGTGGCTGCTTTCCCAGAAATGGAAGGCGTGCAGGTGCCCTCTGGTGACCTGGCAGAAAGCTTGGTTCAATCTGCAGTCTCTGAGCCCCTTTTTGTGCCAGGCTAGGTTCCAGGAAAGCAGGGTGATGGTTTCCAGACAAGGAAAGACAAGTGGCCAGAGCCGGCCACTTTGGCTCAGTCCCAAGCTGCTTGAAGGGCTTTGTCACAGCAACTGTGACATGTGATAGACACCCTGGTGATTAAAATGTCTTCCTTCTGAAGGACACTGCCCTGGATTCTTCATAGGTTACTTTCTCCATAGGCTTCAACAAGAAGGGAATTGATCTCTAGCAGAAGCCTTTTCCACCCAGTACACGTGTCGTTGTATTGCAAGGGAAGGTCATACCCCCTGCAATCAGTGTGTGCATAGCAGGGTGACAGGTACACTGCCAGAGGACCTAGGACCAGTGCTCGGACTACAACAGCAGGTGGTCTGTGTGTGTGCTAAGTAGGAGGAGGGGTGACATTCCAGAGCTCAAAGGGGTTGGCATTCCAGGCTTCAGGAGAGAGAAGACCAGAGGTTTTGGCAGAACACAGGGTCAGCTAGAGTTAGGGTCAGCAAACTTTGTCTATAAAGAGTGAGATAGTACATATTCTATGCTGGATGGGCCATGCAATCTGTCACAGCCACTCAATTATGTCTTAGCACAAAAGCAGCCACAACAATAGGCCACTGAATGGATCTATGTTCACGTTAAACTTCACATAATCAGGCATTGGTCCACCAACCATGCCGAGCCCTGAACTGGAGGAAGAGAGCCCAGTGTAGGAAGGCCTAGTTAAGAACCCAGCACAGGCCCCCGGGTGGCTCAGTTGGGTGGTGGCTCAGTCATCCTGTACACCAGAAGGTGGTGGGTTTGACTCCTCATCAGGGCACATACCAGGGGTTCAGTTTCGATCCCCGGTTGGGGTGCACACGGGAGGTAACCAACAGATGTTTCTCTCTCACATTGATTTTTTTCTCTCTCTCTCCTTCTCTCTAAAATCAATTTTAAAAACTAGGCCCTGAGAGGGCCCACATACTCCAGACAAGACCTTGGGTAGCGCCCAGGGTCCCAGCGCTACCGGGTCAGTAATGACACCCTCCTGCCCTGCTGCCACCCTGGCCTAACCCCCACTACATGGCCCCGCAGTACCATGGTGGTCACTGCCTAGCCTCATGCTGTGCTATCACCTCCACTCGGTCCAACTCCACGCGACCAACTGCCCGCCCTTCACGCAACGCACAGAGTCCTGATTGGCACACCGCCCACACAACTGCTGTTGGCTCTGACTCCTCTGGGGGGCAGGACCAAAAAGGAGTTAAATATAGAGAATATAGGAAAGAACTAAAGTAAATCAAAAACAAAAACAAAACAGCCCTGGCCGATGTGCAGTTGGTTGAGCATCGTGCTATGCACAGAGAGGTTGCTGGTTCAATTCCTGGTGCAAAGCACATGCCCAGTAGGGGTGCAGGAGGCAGATTGATGGTTCTCTCTCATCCATGTTTCTCCCTCTCTCCCCCCTTCCTCTCTCTCTCTCAATTAAAAAAAACCATATATATATATATATATACATATATATATATATATATATGTATGTATATATAGTATGTGTGTGTGTGTATGTATATATTGATTTCAGAGAGAGGGCAGCAGGGGGAGAGAGAGATAGAAACACCAATGATGAGAGAGTCATTGGGGATTGAGCCCGCAACCCGGGCATGTGCCCCGACTGGGAATCGAACCTCGATCTCCTGGATCCTAGGTCGATGCTCAACCGCTGAGCCACGCCCGGCTGGGTGACTTCCCTATTTAAATCAACCTTGCATTCATTCCTGGGGGAATTTACACTTGGTCCTTTTTATATGTTGCTGGATTCAGTTTGCTAGTATTTTCGTAAGGGATCTTGGCCTGTAGTTTTCTTTTCTTGTGATGTCTTTGTTGGGTTTGGCATCAGGGTAATCCTGGCCTTGTAGAGTATTCATCTTCCACCTGCCTGCTTCTTCTTCAGAGCTTTAGCTTCACCACATCTTCGTGGGTTTGCTCTGTGTGACTGCCTTGCTCAGTGGGGTCCCTGCACTTGTCCCAACCATTCACCATGCCATCCATGCTTGGCCTCATGTGTCCACTGTAGGTGCCTGTGAGAGGGGGTATGGTGAGAACCCTTCTCTGGCTGGCTGAAGTCATTGCTCCAAAACACTGCACACCAGCTCTCAGGTGGTCATTGGTAAGGCTTTAGGGGAGTTCCTGTATACAGAAACTGTGTCTCTGGTATATAAACTGCCCGTCTTTTGGCTTGAAATGCATTTGTCTAGACTTTTGTGAAGGCATTTCAGAACAAGGAACATCTGCCCTGTTATGTTTAGGCCACATGGGAGGATTAAGGGAGTTGTGATTCCTGCAGGAAGAGGGAGTCCAGCTGAGAAGTTCCTCAAGCAAATATCAGAAGGGACCAAGAGGGCTGGCCAAGGCACTGTTCCAAGTGGCACTATCTTGTCTACGAGTCCACTATCCTATCATACTATCAGCATCCCATTAAGCCAGACAGGCTATAGGTTACCCTAAAATTCTATTCCATAAACCTGGAAACATGTATAAAGTTCTGGGGAAAGAGGATATCTGTTTTGGTTTTGCTTTGCTTGAATGAATTGCCACCATTTTGCTGTGAACAAGCTAACATGTTGTCACACCAACTTTTTCACTTTCAATGAAGTGGGAAGAGCAGAAGGACAAAGACTCCTCAGCCCCAGGAATAAATAAGCCTGAGGGAAGGTTGTGATGGCCATGGGATGGGACAACAGGGACTGCCCATGGTGTGGGGACTGGCATGGACTAGGTTCTCAGGACATGGTACCTCTCACTGATTATCCATGAATGGGAGGCTGCTGTTGTGGTTCCCCAGGGTCCTCCAGGCCTACAAGGTACTTCTAGGCTAGGAAGGGCTGCCATTGGCATCTGAGGTGCCCTAGTGGATCTCCTGAGCTGTAGGCTGTCCCTAGGAGTCTGCTTGCCTCCTTTCAGGACATTGAATATAGCTACAGGCTCAGAACAGCCAGCACAAGTTCTGCCAATTCATAGAACACTCCCAAAAGCTATACGCTCACTCGCCAATGTATGAGGGTGGCTCCATTGCACAGGAGAAGTCAGGGATTTCCCGGGGCCACTGCAGCCCAGCCCTGCCCTTTCTCTCAGATCCCTCTGGTGCCCCTGACTCCAGCCCTGAGCAGCCTCCTCAACATCTGCCTCATGCTGAGGCTGACCTACCTGACCTGGCTTTGCTTCTCCATCTGCTGCTCACTGGCGAGTGTGGGCCAGGCTGGGACCAAGGAGGGCAAGGAGAGCAAAGGGCTGGGACCTGGCCCTCAGGCTTGCGCAGGACTCATGGTGTATTTTGGCTATAGTATCTGGCACAGCAAGGAGAACCAGCAGGAGCTGTAGCAGCTGGCTGCCACACACTACATGTTGTTCCCCAGCGGCAGCCTGGAGGAGATGGTGCAGGTCCTGCAGCCCCAAAGCCAGACACTGGCCCAGAAGCCCAGCTGCAAGGAGCATCCCTCCGGTCCATGAGGACAGCTGGGGGCCTGCCCACCCTCCTCCACCTCCCCAGGAGGCCAGAGGACCTGGGAGGCCCCTCTGCCTGGGGCAGCTCATGTTTGCAGGCCTGCCCATGCTCAGGGTTCCTCAGCGCCTTAGTTTCCAGGGCTCCCAGAGGATATGGTGTGTGCCTGCAGCCTACTCAGGGATGTCAAGGCACACGTGCCCGGGCACGAACACCTCTCAGGCACATGCCTGCATCATCTACACAGCTGCCCTGGGTGCAGACTGAGGCCATACCTGTTTCCAAATTCAGTCCCAGCTGTCACAGCTGGTGCTCATTTTCTCTCTCTGCCCACTCCCTCAAGGGCTTTTCGATAAATGCTTGCGAAGGTACATGGGTATGGTACATATGCTTAAGTATGGGTGCACAAGCGCCTGGGTCTGCTCCAAGCACCCTCCAGCCCACTTGATGGCTGTGATGCCCCAGGCCTTTCACAGTTCCCAGGCCCACTCTGCCCCTCCCCCACTGGTCTCCCCTAGACTGTGCTATGTCGACTACAGACATCTCCAACTCCCCCATTCCTGCCTGTAAGAACCACACAGGAGGTTGCTGGCTTTGGCAGGCTTTACTTCTTGACTTCCTGCAGTCATGTCATCGGCTTTCTCTGGGCCCCGAGGACAACCAGGTACAGTACATGTGACCCTGCTCCAATAACAAGGCCTCACACTGCTCTGGGGGTTGAGAGTCAGCAGGGACCTAAGGTTCTGCTGAGGTTCTGGGCGCCAGATGATTCCAGATGCTAACCCAGCCTGAGCCCCCTCCCAGCCCTCTCCAACTGGTCCATGTCACTCCATTGGCAAGTTGCTAGCACACCCCTGGTCACCGGGGAGCCATGAAGAAGCAGCCCCTCATCTCCCTGGGGTAAGTACTCCCAAGTCCCTGCCCCTTCCCTGGGACTAAGAGGATTTGACTCATGTAGCCCCCGTGCCTCCCCTTCTGACCGTGGATCTCCCAGACCTGGAGAAATTCTCCCATAGGCAGGACACAGACCCCAGATGGATTCCAGAGCCCAAACCAGGCCAACCTGCTGGGGCTTCTGTGTCCTTTGTTAGGGACATTCTTTCAGCCACTGGGCTTTACCTGGGGTCATAGTCAACAGGTTTTTAGTCATGACATTGGGAAGGACTAAATTTCAGATGTACATCTTCCCTACCCTCATGGCTCCCAGGAAGCCCAGTGAACAGGTTCCAGGGGTCTGGGCTTGAAGGTTCACCAAGGCAATATAGAAGGTCATAAAGACCCAGATGATCATAAACTGAGCAGGTCTAGGCCCAAGAGATGCCTGTGCCCTTGCCTAAGGTCCTGGTGGGTTGGATCATCTGCCCAACCCACTGCCCTTTTCATGGACGAAGCCCAAGTCTAGGTGAGACCTGCCCACCCCCCACCTCACCCCCCACAATGCAGCACCAAAGCAACAGAGACAGCCCATCTTGTCAGGCTTCCTTCTACCCTGCTGTGGATTCTGGCCACACAGCCCCCAGTGCAGCACAGCTGAGAGGATGGGAGCTCTGCCTGTGATGGGGGTGCTGGCAGGGAGAAGAAGCCAGGCAGGACTGGAGTTAGCTAGTCAGTGAGAGGGTCAGAGCTGACAGCTGGTGAGTGGGCCACTGCTAGGAGCACTGGGGACAGAGCCTAGGAAAGAGTTCTCCAGACACAGACATAGCAAGAGCCCCATTGGAGCCCCACCAGCGTCCTGCCACGTGGTGCCCAGGGCTCTACCCTTCTCCATGGCTCCTGTTCCACTGCAGATTTCTGTGCAAAACTGGCTTCTGTTGCTTCCCAGGCAGCACCCTGCCAAGGCTGGAGTCAGGGGAGGGGCATTCTGCTTGGGAGTTGAAGGTAGAGTTTCCCACTACCCACACCCTGGTTCTACAGTGTCTTCATCCATGAGGTCCCCAAGGTGGGACCCCACCCTTCCCAGCCACAGGGAATGGTTACGGGCCTCAAGAATGGGCCAGCAAGTGGGGGCCAGAGCCAGGGAAGGGCCACCCTGGCATCAGTGTCTGGCTCCCAGCAGCAGCAGAGGCCATAGGGGCAGGTGGTGGGCCTCCTCTAAGCCACCTGGGCAGCCGGGCTTGGGGGTGCAGAGACCGGCTCTGTCTGTTCAGGCTCGGCGGTCACCTTCGGGGCCTTTGCCTACAGATGAGGACATTAGGTTGGGGCTCTGGCCAACATCCTCCAAGTGCAGCAGCACCTGACGGCAGAATAGGCCCACAGCTCACCTCCTCATACTTGGTTGTCCAGTAGAAATGGGCTTCTCCACCCACGTACAGCAGCAGCAGATCACAGAAGAAGGTGATCTAGGAGAGGCAGGGTAGACCTGTGTCCCTGCCCCAGCCTGCCCTCCTGCCACCTCCCCAACCCTCACTCCAAGACCCAGCAGCAGGCAGAGAGGGCTCAGTGTGCATGCAGGCGGGTCTGGGCATGGGCTGTCTGCAGCCAGAGGGAGGCCACATTGGCCACACTCACAATGCCCAGCCAAGCTGCTCCGGTGCCCAAAGTGATGGTCGTGGGGATGAGTCCAAATTTCCCTGCCTGAGAGACACCTGGGCTGAGCATCTCAGGCCATGGTTGTCGCCTCCTCCCACCCCCACCTGGCCCACCCCACCCAGCCCCTCCAACCTGCCCAGTAACCAGGACGTCAAAGCGAATCCCATAGAGCTTAAGCAGGCTCCGGGCCTCCACACCTGAGGCTTTCCACCAGTGATTGGCTGTTCTGTGGGCAAGAGAAAGTCTGGTGACCTGCTCTGCCCTCTCCCAGGCTGGGCTGGCCCTCCCAGGCCTCCACTGTGCTCATCCATTGACTCCATCAACCCCTAGCCCCAGCCCCAAATCCTGGGTCTCAGCTCTGTATTGTTGCTGAGGACACAGGGGGAAAGCAAACCAGGATCTGCCTCCCAGAAGCTCCCTGACTCCTGAGGGGACAGGGACAGAAGAAGAGTTTCTAAACAGACACCGGCAGTGGAGGGGGGTGAGGGAGGTTAGGCCAGGGTTGTGAGCAGCCAGAGGGGGGAACACAGTCTCCCTTAGGAATTGGGGAAGGTTTCTTACAGGGGAGATTTTCAGGCTGTTTTTCAGGGTTCAGGAAGGAGTTCTAGGCAGAGAAAGTGGGGCCAGTGAGAGAGCACAGAGGTGAGGGGAGCACGGTGTGGGCAGGGAGCCAGCCCCATAGAGCTGCAAAGGGCTGGGGAGATCAGTGGAGCCAGGCCAGGCAGCAACGTCAGGAGCATCATCTCCAGGCCTGGTGGCCGTGTGCACATATGCATTTGAGCAACAGTGAGAAGGTGACCTGAGGTGGCAGAAGGATCCTGGGCAGGGGAGGGGAGGTCTGCTTAGGAGACAGAGACAATAAATGCCATGCAAGGTCCTTGACTGCTTCCTGATTGGAAAATAAAAAGATTTAGGACCATTACTGGCACAGTTGGGGAAATTTAAATATGAGATTTATTCTGCTGCTGCTAAATTTCTCAAGTATGACAATAGGACAGTGGTCCCATGGGGAAGGTCCTCATTCTCAGCACAGTGTTGAGGGGGGGGTGAGTGTCTGGATGTCTGCCACTTACTTTTCAATGGTTGCGTTTGAAATTTATCTAAATATATCTGGGAGGGAGAAGCAAATGTGGCAAAATGGTAAAAACAAACGAAAAACCCCGGTGAACCTTCATGAAGAGCGTGTGGGTATTCACAGTACTAATCTTTGATCTTTTCTATAGATTAAAAAATTTTAAAAATAAAACCTTAAGGGAAATGTGAAAAAGAAAGGCCTCTGTGCTGTGGAGGGGAGATGCTGGGGACAGGGTGGGTGGAAGGGAGGCTGGATGCGAGGGGTCCCAGCTGTAACACAGGGTGTGGGAACAGATGGGGTGAAAGGGAAAGGGCTCAGGAGGGAGGTTACACAGGGTCTGTGCTGGGGGTCCCGCAGCTGAGAATACCCCCTCCTGTAACTGGGACCCCCCCCTTATACAGAGCGGAGCATATAGATGGCTGGGCTGGGTCTGTCCTGACCTCCCCAGGAAGGCAGGTGGAGGTGGACCTGCCTGAGGAGTGGGCACTGGGGGCTGTGGCAGTGGCACCTGAAATTGTAGCTCCTCTGCTGCAGCTGGAAGGAGTACTGGGGTCGGCATTCAGAGCCCCCGGTGTCCAGGTTGCAATCCCAGAGGACGTGGATGCTTATAGCACCTCCCTGCACACAGCACACCAATGTTCTGCTGTCACACAGGCTCCGACCCTCTCCCTGAGTCCTCCCACAACCCTGCCTCCCACAGACCCACCAGCAATGCCAGGTCCTCAAAGACCCCTCCAGCTGCAGCCACGAGGTCCCCGATGCGGAACACCGGGCAGTAGGGGCTGGAGAGGGGATCATATTGGCAGCGCTTGAAATAGGCGTTGTCCCAGGTCTCCAAGGCATTGGACCTGAGAGAGCCAGGGGAGGGAAGGTCAGGCCAGGATGGTGATAAGGAGGGTCTGGGGCCTGCCAGGACCCACACTTACTTGGCCTCCCACACTTACTTGGAGAAGTTGAATTTGCTGAAAGTAATAGTAGTTTTGATGAACAGTGTAAAGTTCTCGGCCTGGAGCAGCAGGGGCTTTCTGTGGGTTGGGGGGAGGTTAGGGGAAGGATCTGCCAGTCCTGGGACCCTGCTTTGGGAGTTGGGGGAGACTTACATGGGCACAGTGCCGCTCTCCACTGGGCACCAGCCCTGGATCTCACAGGTCCTATGGGTTTCGTTGAACACCACACACTGGCCCGTTTTTATGCCTTGAAAACACAAGACAAACTCTAGGCTTGAAGTGGGAGATGGGTGGACAAGGGGCTATTGACAAGAAGGAGACATGCAGAGGCACTGCCAGGCCTGCACTCAAAAGCCTCCCAGGGTCCCAGCCTGCCCCCCCTAACCCCGTTCCAAGTAGAAGCACTGGAAGACAGGACCCACAGTTACCATGGCTGTGTGTCCCGGTCTCCCCTTCAGGACAGTCTTCATGGGCCCAGCAGTTAGCCAGCGGGATGGAGGGGTGCTGAGGTGGGTGAGAGCAGAGTTGTCAAGGGCCTAGTGGGTGACTTAGCTCTGCAGTCCACCATAACCTGTCCCACCTGCCTTAGTCCCCCAAGGTTCCCTGGGTTTGGGGCACATGGAAAAGCTGGAGGTTGTAAATAGAAGGAGGTAGTCAGAGCAGGGAAGGTGAGCAGCCCCTGGCCAGATGGAATGCAGGTGCTGTACACCAAGGCAAGGTAAGACCCTTTTCTGCCTGGTAGTTCTGTCCCTGGTCAGGGCAGAAGTGACTCATCGATGCCCGGCTCCTCTGATCCCAATTCAGATCACACAACAGGGATGGTGGAGGGACCCTGGGAAGGGTAAGTTCATGCTGGAGGCACTGGGCGTGGCAGACAAAGGACAGGACCCTAGTCCAAGGGGCCTGGGTAGGGAAGTAGGACCCCACAGGCTAGGCCCTACCCTGCCTGTTCTTCAGTAAAACATGGTCATTAACGCCTGCACACAGTCACAGAGTTCTGGGGATGAGCTCAGAAAGGGGAGGTGGTGAGCTTTCTTGGGGTCACCCAAAGGCTGGGAGGAATTGCAGTAATTCTTACCAGGCAGCATACTTGTGAAAACTAAATGAAATTATTCACACAAAATTTTATCCCAGTGCCTGGAATACAGTAGCACATACTGAGCCCTCAGTCACCCTGGGAGGGAGAAGGGAGGGCATGACTGGTGACTCAGGGCTAGAAGAGGAACTGGGGACCCGCTGGAAGGCTCCCAGCAAACCTTACCTCTGGGCACCTGTCCTGAACTTGTTCTGGCGTCACAAGGAAGTTGGTCACCAAGAAGAACACATTCTCTCCCTAGAAGACAAATGTCAGGGTTTGCTCCTGCATGGCTCCCTCAGCGGGAGGTCAGAAGCTGGCAGCTTGGTTTGTGATGGAAGGAGCCCTGGCCTCATCGAGTCATCAACCCTGTGCCCCAGGAAAATGCCTCCAGTGAGGAGTGTTGAAGGAGAGATTGGAGCCTGGCTGGGTTTCTGGCCATTTCTGAGCCCATGTCTGCCTCTTTGAGACAAGTTTATTTTTCATGTTCACTTCCATTCACTTAACCAAAATTTTCTAGGAGCCTCTTATTTCCAGGCACTAAAGATCCAGAATTGAGTTGGGCTGGGCACGTGCTCAGACTGATAGGAAGATGGGCCCTTCATTGCACACATGGTCAAGGGCCAGGGGAGCAGGTGGTGAGCTCTGCCTGGGCAAAGGTGGCCAAGGACAGGAAAGGTGGCTGATGCCCATGTGCTGAGCATGAGAGCTCTGTGAATTGGGGGGAATATACACCCAGGAAGGCGAGGCAAGGCCTGGGCAGAGGGCTGAGGTCTATGGCAGCGGTCAGGATCTGGAGGGACTTGGTGGCCACCATCATGGACAAGGAGCCTTCCAAGGGTGGGAAGCAAGGGTTAGTAGGCTCTGATGATGTCACATGTGAAAGCTCAGCCTGGCTGCTGCATGGGTGCACCTGGGGACCCACTAGAAGACCACAGCCTCGTCCAGCTATGGCATGGGCAGCTGTGAATACTGTTGGGAGGTAGATAGGACGGGGTGAGGGACGGGGGTCAAACTGTGTCCACCTTTGGCACTAGTGGATGAAAAGAGGCCACCTGGGAGAGGGAAGTGATTTCTCTTTGTACATGGTGAATGTGCACCGAGGAGGCAACTGTGCTCAGGGCAGGTGGTCGCTGGAGCTACTGTTTGGGCATCAGCAGGACACAGGTGGAAACAGGCTGTGGACAATCTGGGTAGAAGAAACGGTCAGAAATGCAGTGTGGGAGGCGCGGAGGAGGAGGGCCTGATAGCAGCACCCCAACGAGGCAAGTATACAGAAAGTTCCAGGGCCTGGCCCCGCCCCTCTATGCCCCTCCCACCCTCACACTCAAGCTCAAGCTCAATGTCAAGTTCCCAGACACTCCACTCTTTTCCAGATGCAGCCTTTGTAAATGTAGTTCCTTGGCCTGGCTTCCTGGCCACTCCTCTCAGTCACCTGGAAACCTCTTACACATCCCCAATAGTCCTGTCCAGGTGCCACTCCTCTGTAAGGCCCTTCCCAAGCCCAGCCCTGTGACAGTGCCAGGCCCCACCCCTGTCTGGCATCACATGCCTCTCTTGCACATGCTTGCTGCAACAGTGGTATCAGAGGTGTCACCTGGCGACAGCACTGGAGCACCCACCTGTGCCGGCTTCACGAAGTCAGCCACATCCCACAGTCGATTCCCCAGCTCCTTGATCTGGGTCACAGAAACCCCTTTGAGTTTGGTGATAACAGATATCTGGGGGTCCAGGTCATGTTCCTGGTAGCCTTTCTTGGCGACGAGGGCCCACCTGGGGAGGAGGCGATGGGCAGTATGGTATGTCCCTGGCACAATGTGAGCAGTGGTGGAGCTGGGCCCAACTTTCTCAGCCTCTCTCCTTCACACCTGTAGGCTCCCAGTACACCACTCAGGTCCCCTGCCTCCTCTCCACTCTCATCCCCCCAAACACCCTGCACAGGCCAGAAGCACAGGAAATGCATCAGAGAGCCTGTGCCCACATGGGTGTCTCTTATTAGGCACCCATGGGCTTGGAGATACCCACTATCACCTCCTTCAGCAGCCAACATCCTCCCCGTGCCCCAGCTAGACCCAGCTTTCTCCTTAAAGACTCCCCTGACTCAGCCAGAACTGGTGGTCTCTATCGGGGGCCTTAGCGTTCTAGCTCTCACAAGTGTCAGGGACTACATCCTGCTGCCCAGGGCCTCCTGAGCAAGGGTGGAGTCCATCCTGCTCTGTGCCCAAAGCCCAACATGGGGTTAGGGACAAGGCCCAGGGAAAGAGGCAGGTGGACACACAGGAGGACACAAGCACACGGCTTGCTCTTACACCCACTGGCAACTATACAGACACAGATGCTTCCTTCTGCCAACACACTACCCTGCTCCAACCTGCCCCCGCCTCCACTACCATCAGCCCAGCCCCCGAAGAGCCAAACCCTTAACCCTCCGCCCAGCAGGACCGGTCATGGTCCCTCCTGCCAACGTGTCCAGGAGCCGTTCTCTTACCCCACCATGTAGACCATGGCCCCAAGCTGTAGCAGCCTCTGCAGGACGCCCACCCGCCAGTTCCTGGTCATCACATACTTCTCAGTCTTATAATCCAGAAGCCCCCAGCCTGCCAAGACCCCTGGGGAGCCCATGTTCCCAGCTCCTGCTGGCTGCTGGGGCACATGAGTCAGCAGAGCAGCTGCAGTCACAGCTGAACAGGAGATAAAGCAGGAGACCAAGGAGGACCTGGCCAGCAGCTATTAAAGGGACAGGATCCACTCCTGGCAGGATCCAGCCTCCACCCCCACCCCCACCCCAGTCCTGGGCTCAGTCCCAAGCCCCAGCGGCCCTGGGCCTCTCCAGACTCCCTCTGTCGGACCCTGGGCACACACAGAGGAGCAGCCCCTGTCCCCTGCTCTCTGGCCTCACTTCCTTGGGTGATGAGGAGATGATAGGTATTATGGGTACTGTGAGAGGGTGGCCTGAGGGCTGCAGGAATAGAGGAAGGGCCAAGGAAAGCTTCAAAAAGAAGTGACCTATGAACTCACACTGGAAGATTCTGAAGTCAACAAAGTTGTGGAGGAATGTTCCTGGTGGAGGAAGCTGCATATACGACCCTAGAGCATGAGAGAACTGGGACCCACAGAGAGCCGTGACTCCGGCACCTGAGAGGAGGGTGGCCAGGCTCTGCAAGTTCCCCAGGCTCTGCCTTCCTGTGTGATGCCCTCCCAAAGCTGCCCACATGCCGCCAGCGCAGGGACTAAAAGCCCAGAGGCAGGCATCTCCCCCAGTCCGTGGGAAGGGGGGCGATGAGACGACAGGGAGAACCTGCGCCCGCAAAGCGCCCAGCCTTGCGCCTGGCCCGGGGCGCGCTCGCGTCCGCCTAGCCAGTGGCCGACTCAAGGTCAGCGCCAGCCAGCGGCGGTTTTGGCGACGGCCAACAACACCGGGTTGCCGGGGTGACCGCGCCCGTCTCTATTTGCTGCCGCAGACGCCTGTCCGCCGTACACCACGAGCGATTGGGCGATGGAGCTGGAGGGCCCGCCCAAATTCCCTGGCTCTGGGGGTCGCGGCGCGCACGCCTGCCTCGGTGCAGGCAAATGCAAAATGGACGTAACTGTGAGGGGTCCCCGCGAGAAGTCTGGGGAGAATGGACGGCAGGAGCAAGAGGCGGCCGCTGGGGTCCCGGAGGCTGAGGAGGGTTCGGACACAGATTCGGACTCCTACCTGGAGACGGAAGGTGCCCCGGGGAGGGGATTCCAGGCTGGTCTCCTCACCTTTGGGGCTTCTTCCGCAGGAGTGGCGGGGACAGGCTGGGATCGAGGGGACAGGGGCCCCTTTCCAGCAGAGCAGGCGGTGCACCCCTTCATGGGACACCTTCCGCGCACCCGGTGGCGGCAGCTCTAGCCGCGTGCCCTTCCTGCAATGCTCCCGGGAGCGTCAGAAGTTCCATCATTAGAAGACACTTGCAGAGTGAAATGCTGGGTAGTGACAGAGGACAGGGGAACCCTTGGAAGAGGGCTGGCTGTGCCTGAAGAAGGATCCACATTCTTCTCTGTCTCCTATTAGGCACCCATGGGCATGAGGAACTGGTCAAGAACACCCTCTACCTGAGGTCCTGCCGGGCCCATGGTGTTGTGCCTGCTTCCTGCTTTCTGCGCCAAGGGAGAGCCCCGGAGCTGAACCTGAGGCACCGTGGCCTGGGGCCCCAGGTACCCCTGGAGGGACTCTGGAGCCAGGCTTGGAGGGAGAGGGCCTGGGAGGCAGCAGCCATGGGTGTAGCCTCCTTCCTGAGCCCATCTCATGCCACCCCCTGGCATGTCCCACCCCCACATCTGGGTGATGGGTGGGGTCAGAGCTATGACAGGGTTTAGTATAGGGCTGGGGAGACTGCAGCGCGCACCTAACCTGCTGGGGGGTCAGGAAAGGCTTCAGGAGGTGAGATCTGGATGGAGCTTAGAATGAGAAGCAGGTGTCCCCTGGGCATGTGGGAAAGGGATGGATGGCCTTCCCGCTGGAAGGAACCGAGTGGGCTGAGCCCTGGCAACATGAGCCAGGGTAGTAGCTATCTGTGTCTGGGGCCTTCAGCCCTAGGAAGGATCAGGCCCTTCAGGACCCTCTCTGTCCTAGGGGGCCTGGGCTCTGGCTTCTGGACTAACCTCCAATCCCTATGTCAAGCGGTTGGACCTTCGGGACAACGGGCTCTGTGGGGCTGGCGCGGAGGCTCTGGCACATGCCCTGAGCAAAAGCAGCAGCATCTGTGGTAGGTGCTGAGCCTAAAGCAGATGGGCAGACTTGAGTCCTTCCTTTCCTGAGGGGTGTTCCCCCCTAGCCAGACCTTCTCACCTGGGATCTGCTGGTGTTGCTGAGGAGGGATCTCCTCACAAGGGTGTAGTTAGACCCTCTGTGGTACACCCAATGCTGGATGCCACTCCTTTCCTGACCAACCCCACCCCACCCACTCACCTCCTCCCCTAGCCAGCACACTCTTCATATGGTGGCCTCGCAATGCCTGAATGCAGGTGGGAGAGTCCTTTGACACGTAGGTGGGGACTGGGCAGAGTGAGAGGAGGGAGGGTTGGGTGGGTGTTTGGTGGGCCTGTATCCAAATGCTGCGTCTGTCATTAATGAGTGGAGTGACCCGGGCGAGAAGCTCAACCTTGTTGAGCCTCAGTTTCCAATCTGTGAAATGGCACAACAATACCTCTTAGACTTTGGGGATGTGATGAGAATCAGTGAAGCTCTGTGTGGCCACATAAATGCTCTGAGTAGCTGGCCCACATAAATGCTCTGAGAATGGCCACCTTGACTATTATTGTCAGTCCCCAGAAATGTGGCAGTGAAAGCTCCTGTGAGTGGGTTGTATTGCTGCCAGGCACTAATGATCAACAGGGCAACTGCATCTCCATTACAGCCATTCTCCATAGCAACAGGAAGTAGGTGATTTTAGCCCCTTGACAAAGAAGCTCATGGACACATCGGGTGCAGACGGGCATCAGGGAAGCTGCCTGGGGCCTGAGGGAACTCAGCTGATGGGTGCCAGAGTCACCATGCACCCCAGGACAGTTTGGCTACAAAGCCCCTTCTGTTGCCTCAGGCCTGGAAATTTGGGGGATGAAGGAGGGTGGAGGAGGATGGTGCCTGGCTTTGAATCCCACTGACTGAGGAGTGGTGCCAACCCCCAGATATGGACCTGTCGGAGAACCAGCTGGGAGCCGTGGGAGCCCAGGTAATCTGTGCTGCTCTCATGGCAAACCCAGCCATTCAGAAGGTACATCTGGCAGGGAACAACCTGGAGGAGCAGGCAGCCCAGTACCTTGCTGAACTCCTGCTGGCCCACACAGGCCTGAAGTCCCTGGACCTGAGCTATAACCAGCTAAATGACCAAGCAGGTAATACCCAGTCAGGGCCACCATGGGGCACTTTAGCTCATCTTCCTGGGACAGAGGTGGATGGAGGTTGACAGGACCAATCTGAGCATCCATGCTCTGGCTTCTGCTCCCCGTGTCCCACATAGACCTGCCCCTTTCCCACTCCTTCCACACAGAACTCTTAATCCATTCCACAAACATCTCACTGCCTGTTGCTACATGTGTTGGGTGCTGATTTGGCCACTAAGAATCTAGCCATGAACAAAACAAAGGCCCTGGCCTCAAGGAACACATATTAACAAGATAATTCTCCATAATTATTGAGGCTGCAAAAGAGACGAACGGTATGATTCTAGAGAAGAATGGGGACCACCAGTTGGAGGGGTTGCCAGGGTGGCCTCTGCGCAGAGATGACATTTAAACTGAAATGAGCAAGGTGGGGAGGAATCAGCCATGGCAAAATCAGAGAGAGAGCATTTCAAGCAGAGGGACAATGAACATGCAGGCCCATTTCCCAGACTGACAGACACCACTGTGTCTGGGCTAGTGAGTCAGGAAACAGTGGCTAGGCCAGGGGGTAGAGAGGCAACGGGGCTGTAGGGCTACAAATCATGGCAAAAGCCATGAAGACTTTATTCTCAGTGTTGTGGAAGACATCAGTGGGATTTCTTAATCTTACTACTTTCTCTCATGCCCCAGTCCTTTGCATAGGCTGTCTGCTTTGCCAAGAACATGCTGTTCTGCCTGCCTGCCCCCATCCACTCCAATCAATTATAAGAATCACCTGGTACCATGGGTTAGGAATACAGATCCCTGGGCACCTGCTGAACCAGACTCTTGGGGGTGCCCATGCATCTGCACTTTACCGGATGCCCCAGGAGACTTGTCTTGTTCAGAAAGTTTGGGAATTGCTGCTCTGTCTCAAGCTGCTTAGAGCAGGTGGGGTGGCACCAGCCTTGGCCTGTGAGAATCAGCCCTAGAATTTAACTGCCAGAGAGCCAGTTTGCCTTATAAGAAAGTTATTGTGAGAAGCCAGTGAAAAAGAGAAGCTCATTTCAGACTTTTAACAAACTAAGTATAGGCATCCCTCTGGGCCTGCACAGTCAGAGGGCAAGCACCAGAGAGGCAGCCAGGATGGAGGGGGCTGGAAGCTAAGGCCCTGCAAAAGCTGCACAAATATGGAGTCGAGGGTCCTCAGCCTGCAAAAAGACAGACATAGTGGAGTCATTTTGTTCTCCCTAGAAAGCATCTGTGGGTGCGCCTCACTCCCTTGAGGTCTTGGGTCTCAGTCTCCCCACCTGACCCATGGTAATGGTTGCACCTATTTCATAGGTTGGTTGCAGGGGTCACAAAGACCAAGCATTGGAACTACAAGAGATTGGTTCATGCATATGTGTAAAAGAAACTTCTCATCCTCAGCTGTTCAGCAAAGTAGGGGCTTCCCTACAAAGTGAGGGGCCACCGCCCTTTCCTCCCAGCCCTGGAAGTGTCTGAGGAAGAAGAAAGTACGGTATCTGAGAGCCTGCATACCTTCAGGAGTCAGACCTAGTGCTGGGCAGGGAGTCTGGAATCCTGTCCTCAGGGAGGCAGCACAGGGAGTCCTCCTTGCCTTGCGGGAGCTCTCCAAGGTGCTAAAAGTGTCTGCCGGCCCGTGGTGTTCTGGCTGAGCGTTCTGCTCAGTTAATTCATGTTTTTCGTCTGTGCATTTCTTCAAACCAGGCTTACTAGACCTGTGTTAGGCGCTGGGACCATGGAGAGGGGTCGAATTCAGATCCCTGTGGGACTCCCAGGCTGATGGGGGAGACACACCAGGCAAAGACGGGTCTAATGGCCACAGCTTGGGAGGATGAAAGCAGTTGACATGAAGCCCAAGGTGACCCAGCCCAGCTGGGCAGGAAAGGCTTTCTGATGCCAAGAGCCCAGGTTAGAATAATGAGGAGCTGTTAGCCAGGTGGAGGAGACCATCAGTTCCGTGCAGGGGGACAGCCAGGAGGTTTGTTGGTGCTGGCAATTTTGAGACCTGGAAGAGGTCAGGCTGGTTGAGTGCTGACAGAGTGAAAAGCAGGGTGAGTAGGTGGCTGGAGCTACTACCCACTTTACATACTAAACATCTCTTAGGGTTTCTCACCTCCACACACTATTACCTTTCTCTGCTATCACTCCCTTCTCTTCACTACAGCTTTGCCAGTCTTGTCACCTCTTGCCTAGACTATGGCACGAACCTTTCAACTAGCCCCCCAACATCTCTTCTCTGCTCCCACCTACCCCAGTCAATCCCTTATACCCAGTAAGGAATCCAGCCTTGTCACTTCTTAAATCCCTCCCTGCCTCCTCACCAATGATAGGGCAGTGCCCAAGACCCTTGGCCCAGCATTCAAGGCCTCTCAGCACCTCTCAGTTGCCCATCACTCCTACCTCATTTCACTGGCTTCCCCTCATCCTGCCCCCAGTGCCAGGCCTGCGTGCATTTCCACAAGTCCCCCATGTTCCCTGTGCCTCTGCACATTCGGTCTTTCCTTGACTGCTCTCCACCATGTGTGGAGACATTCAAGGTTATCTCCTCTGTCTTCATTTTCCTGACCCCCCCAATAGGGTTAGCCCCCATTCTGTTCCCATGCCTCCTGTTTGTAGTTTATAATAGCTCACACCCCACTCATTTGTACTTATGTCTCCTCCACTAAATATGAAATTCTTGGGGGCAGGGCAAGCCCATGTTGTGTTCAACTCTGTGACCCTCACGCCCAGCAGAGACCCTGTCACACAGAAGGCATCAGTGTCATTTTTTGAGGAATGAACAGTGAATAAGAAGGTCTGTCTTGGTGTTTCGGAAGGGGAGATGCTTGGACCAGCCTTGGCAGAAAACACAGGACTCACGGAGCTTAACATAAGCTGGAATCACCTTCAAGGCCCAGGAGCTGTCTCCTTTGCCAGAGGACTAGGGGTATGAGGCTCCCACCCCACCCCCACCCCGCCCCATAGCCAGCCCCTCCAGCCTGCCCCTTGAAGGTAGGTCTCCCAGGGGCCAGCTCCTCATGGTTGCAGCTCTTTAGAAAGGAGCCTTGGGTATTTTAAGGAGAACTTAAGGAATACTTTGTTAGGTGTCTTTAATTCTCCCAGACCCATTTAATGACTTCGATACACTGCCCCAGTCTCCTGTCACTTACTGAGGGGTCTGCAGATAAATATTGTACACCTTCCCAAGACATCACAGACTCTCTGCTGGGGGGGTGGGATAGCGTGCAGTCGGATGACACATGCTCACTATGGGGCATGCACCGGTGCTTCTTTTAGTGACACACTTAGATCCCAGCACACACTCTAACAAGCCACCTGCTCCCATGGTTGTAGTCCATAGGCCTCAGGAATGGGTGGCTGCAGCCCCCGCCAAGGTGACACAAAACACTTGTAATGCCCCCCATGTCAGCTATCTTTTGGGGGTTCTCCTCAGGGAATTGCAGCTGTTGCCTTGCTCTCTGACAGAGGTTGAGCTGGGGTCCTGCCCCACAAGGTAACAGGTCTGTCTTCCCAGCATATCCACAAGCTCCGCCCTTGTCCTCATCCCAGCCCCCTGGGCAGGTTTCACCCAACTCTGGGCCCCTGAGCTGCTCTATGCCTTGGGGTACCTGCCCTTGAGAGGTCCCCAAGCAGATGTGGGTCCTCCCCCATCAGGCTAACACTCACCATGCTGCTCATCATGTCTCTGGCGCCTGCTACAACAAGCAGACCCTTCAATTTCAGGGACATTCACACTCACACTCACCCTCTGTGCTGTGCTTCCAGTTGTTCAGCTTTACTGGTCACCACCTTCCAAGCCATGAGGCTCTTCCCTAGAACCTCTGTCCTGCTCTCAGTCTGTGCTCTGCACTGCGAGTGTCCTGGGTTTGAAGGCTGTGGCCCTGGCTTTCTCCACTGTCACTTGTGGTCCCATGGCTTTGCTCTTTTGTATCCCAGGCAAACATCTTCCTGAGAATCCTGGACATCTCATACAATGGTTTTGGAGATCCTGGAGCCTCTGCAGTGGGTGAGGCACTTAAAACCAACAATGTGTTGGAGGAACTCAACATGAGGTGAGGAGCACAAGGTACCCCCATGTCACAGTCTCTCAGCCCATAGCCACCCCAGGGACTAGGAGCCCCGTGATCTTGCTGTTTACCACTTTAATTCCCAAGCTGACCACAGCCTATGATGAGGCTTGATCCACAATCCAGGAGCACCCAGCTCTGTCCTCTCACTCGAGGTCATCATTTATACACCGGGCTCATAATTCCTACCACATAGGCAGGGACTAGGAATTGCAAATGTATGTAAAGTCTCTTCAGCAGATCCTGGTGCCAGCTGGGACTCTGGGACAAGCTGGCTCTGCACAGCTACTTGGAAGGTGGCACAATGCACATGTCTTTCTGTTACAGCAACAACCGCATCTCCGTGGTGGGAGCCCAGAACCTGGGCCTGGGCCTCCGGGTCAACCGGACACTGAGGATTCTTGCTGTGAGTGCTAGCCTGATGGGAGAGGCCCCAGCAGACCTTCCTGAGCCTGTCCACACAGATCCCTCCCCTGTCACATGTCCCCACCCCAGTGACAGCAGGGAACACAGGCTCAAGAGCCCAAATGGGGAGGGGGCCTCCTGGGTTACTCTTTTACCACTTCTCCCCCTTGCCACCCACTTGCCCATCTCTGGCCTGGCCCATGCACTTCTTCAGCCTCCTCCCAGCTCCATGCTTCCCTCCCAATGGCATCACCACATCTCCCAGCTGTCCTTTCTCCTCAGCCCACCAGAGTGCTGCTCTGCTGATGATGACTGAGGCACCCCTGCTTCCCCTTCACTTCCCCCCTGCCCTTCCTCTGGCCTTCCTAGAACCCAGGATCAGCCCAGGTGTACTGTTGGTCACTGCTCAGACCTACCTAAGGCCCTGTGTGCACAGCAGGGGTTTCCTTCCTCCAGGGTTGCCAGTGGGGAGGGAGCAGCTGAGCAGAAGACAGAGAAGTGAGGGTGCAATGAGGGTGCAGCAGTTCCATGAGAACCACTGTGCTAACAGTATGTGCTCAGAGGACAGTCCCACTAGCTCCTGGGGGGCATCCAGCCCTGCCTGGCCCTCAACTCCCTCAACTGGCAGAGGAGACCCCTGCATCACTCCCATCCCCAGCCTGAGGCTCCCTCCTCTCCCACCCCTACCCCATCCCATGCCCCATCCCTTCCTGCACTTGAACGCAGACTTCTCTCTTAAGCTCTGGATTCAAATTTCCATCTGCTGATGGTCCCCCAGATGTCCCATAGGCACAAGGGATTCTGAGAGTCCAACACAAACGAATCATCTCCCTCGGCTGCTTCTTGGTATGTGTGTAGGGGAGGGCTCCCTCTCATCCAGTCAGAAGCTTGTCCCTCCCTCTTCCAATTTTCCCTCCTTCATCTCACCTCCTGCAAAGCAGAGCACTCAGGCTACCTGCTCCCCCTTCTCACTTTCCCTCCTGGTTTCCTATCTCTGGCCCTTCCTTCCTACTTGCTACCAGGTGATTTTTCTCAGCCAGAAATATGCCTCTGTCCCTCCTTTAATCCCATCAGAGGCTCCCCACTGGATAAATTCAAGCTTAGTATTGTGTCATTTGCAGCATGTCATCAGGATCTGGGCTCTGCCAACCTGCCTTTGCCTCCTGCCTTGAAATTTATTTCTCTCACCCAAGCTCCTTGGAATTTTCCAGACACATTGTGCAATTTGTCATTTCTCTTTGCTCCTGCTGCTCAGGTATTTGACCACCCATTCAACCTTTACCTCCCAGGTTTCTGTTTTCTCTCTTCCCCCAGTGGGTGAGCTCTTTAAGGGCAGGGGTGGGTCTTGTGTGTCTGTATCTTTGGCATGCTGCAGAGCCAGGCACTGGGTGGGCACTCAGTGCTACTTCCTCTCTTCCCTCGCCCTGCAGCCTCACCCAGGGCTTTCTGTGAGCTGAGACAGTGGCGTTGTCTGAGGCACATCATCAGAGATGAGGAATCCCTAATTTCCCTTTTGTGGTGCTCTCCCGGCCTCCCCAGTATCAGTTTTTCTCAGTTTTGTGTGCGTATTTCTTAGATGTCCAGGAATCCCATGCGAAGTGAAGGCTGCTTGCGTGTTCTCAAGTCTGTCCGGGATAATCCAGTGTCTAGCCTGGAACTGCTGGATTTCTCTGTAAGAACTTTTCATAAACCTCACCTCTGAGACTCCTCCCACTGCCCTGAGGTATATTTAGAAGAAGAAAGTGGGGCTTAGAGAAATAGAGTGCCCCTGCCCAGATCCATGGTGTGGCTGAGCCTGAGCCTGAGTTCCAACCCAGGCCAAAAGTAGGTCATGACGCCACTCTGGCTCCACTCCCACTCCTGACTGGGGGTACACTGTGATCTCACCTTGACCCCTGCCTGGGCTCTTCATTGGCTGAGAGGGAATAAGTGGCTCAGGGGGCACAATGCTCATTGTTCACTGATATTTGGGTTTGCAGGTTTAGCACTTGCAAGGCACTCCCCTCCCCCGACCCTTCCTGTACTGCCTGCAGGCGATCATGGTGCTGGAAGTTTCATTTGTGTGGCTGTGAGGGAAACCAGGACCCCTTTTAATTCAATTTTGCCTTTTTAATGTACAAACAAATGTCACTCTTTTCTAAGGCAGTTAACATTAAGAAGAGAATCCGCAAATATGAATTATTAAAAGGAAGTCTAGTCACAAATCACTGCTTATTCCACCCTGATTTATTTCAACCCAGACGCGAGTCAAAGTCTTTCCAGAGATATATTTTTAGAGTTCCATCCTTCAGGCTTCAGACAATTGGTTTGAACATCCTTATTTTTTCTTCTACTTGCCTGGTCTCTATGGCTCCAAAGCCAGAGAATAGCTTGCCATGTCCACGTTCCTTCTGCTCTGAGAATTCCTGTCAGCACTGGTTTCTATCACTCTAAAAAACAGAATGATATATAAAACTGTCTTGCCAAAATACATGCTTATTTGATACAATGTACGGTTATTATCAGAAGCTTTTATATAATGAAAATACCACAGGATTTTGAATCAGGCCTGAAACCAAGTCCTGAGCCCATTATATGGGATCTTGGATTCTGAATTAGAGAGCAACACTAATCTAGATAGTGTTCTCTTTTCCTGTTCTTAACTGCTAGCATTAGTCTAATCTGACTCAGATTTTATCCTCAGCTTTAAGGGAAATACCTCTGAATCCTTACAGTTCTCATAAAACCCTTCCCAGAACTCAGTCTTATCTTTATGTGCAATGGGGTTAATACCTACCACCCAGGATCATTGTGAAGATAGGACCCTACGGAAAGGGCCTGTACAGAGAAGACTGTTCTCTTCTCCCCAGTCCCTTTATTTTTCACTTTTCATTGAAGAACAACATTTATGCTGAAAAGTACACATAGATTAAGGACAGAGCTCGGTGAATTTTCATAAACAGGATACACCTAATAATCAACCCCCAGTTCAAGAAATAGAGCAGGTCTCTAGATGCCTCCCTTGAGCACCTTCTCTTCTTGATTTTAATAGTTTGGGGAGTAATACCATTGTCATCCATAGGAGACAAGCTGTGCTGAGGAGCTTCTTCAGGACCTCATGTATGTAAGTAAAAAAGTTAAGTTCTCAGAAAGTGATAATTGGTTTCTCCTCAGGATATCCAGGTGAACAGAGAGTTTGATGACCTTGCCAGCTCAGTGAAGGTAGTTCTTCCAGGGCTTTGCATAAAGACTGATGCCCGCAGAGTGGAATACAAAAAAGAGTTACTGGCAGTCTTGAGACCATCCCTACCAGCGTCTGCCCCTAAATGACTGTGGAGTGTAGCCTCACAATGTGTTCTTACCACTTGAGTCCAAATTGAGTCTCCATGTCAACCAACAGGTGGTAAGTCCTATGGAGCCGACCTTCACAATGACTCAGAAAACTGTGCCCTCCTCTCCATTCCCGACCACTGCACTAATCTGGGTCTTCTTTTGTTTTCACTCATTCATGTAACATGAAGTTGTACTATGTGCTCCCCACTGAGCTGGGCACAGGGTCAAAGATGCCCAAACAAGTTCCTGCTCTGGTGACTTACCTCAGGAGACAATTAAAATATAAGGTGGTGTGCAACTGGCATTCCCAAACTCAGCTTGCCTTAATACAAACTGTTACAACTTTTTTGGAAGGCAATTTATCATTAGGAACCGAGAACTTTAAAGCTGCCTGTGTCCTTTGATCTAATGGTCTGACTAATCTGCTCTACAGAAATAATGCTATAGAGCAGATTAGTCGTAATAATGAAAATTGAAAATAATTTAAATGCCAAATAAGAGGGGATTGGTTACTAAGATTTGGAACTCTGCAAACACTGAAAGCTAGTGTTCAAAGTACAGTGAACTATTTGTGAAAATACACATGAATAATGTTAAGTGATAAAATTAGGATTAAAAAAAATCACATTGTTTTCTGGCAATTTCATAAAAGGTTAAACATGGAATTACCATATGACCCAGAAAATCCACTTCTAGAAAAATAAAAACATGTGTCCACAAAACTTGTACACAAGTGTTCATAGCAGCATTATTAATAATATGCACAAAGTGCAAATGTTTACCAAATGAAGAATGGATAAATAAAATGTGATATACCCACAAAATGGTATATTATTTGGCAATAAAAAAGAGTGAAATTTCGGGTGATAAAAATGTTCTAAAATTGCCAAGGCTAGTGTGGCTTAGTTGGTTGGAGCATCATCCTATATACTGAAAGGCTGTGGGTTCGATTCCCAGTCAGGGCACATACCCAGGTTGTAGGTTCGATGCTGGGTCAGGATGTGTGAGGAAAGCAACTGATTGATGTTTCTCTCTCATATAGACGTTTCTCTCTCTCCCTTCCTCTCTCTAAATGACTTTTTAAAAATGTTTAAGTGTTCTAAAATTTATTATGGACAATTGCGCAATAGTTGCACAATTACATGAATATACTAAAAGTAATTTAATTGTATACTTTAAATAGGTGAATTGTATGGTATGTGAACCGTATCTTAATAAAGTTGCTTAAAAGAAAAAGGAATGAAGTACTGGTACATGCTACACCATGGACAATCCTTGAAAGCATTATGTATGCTAAGTGAAAGAAGTCAGTCACAAAAGACCACATATTGTATGATTCAGGTTACATGAAATGTTTAGAAGAGGCAAATCTACAGAGATAGAAAGTAGAGTTGCCTAGGGCTAGGGAAATAGGAGTTAACAGCTAAAGGGAATGGGTTTCATTTGGGGGATGAATGAAATATTCTAAAATTGATTGTGGTGATGGTTGTACAACTCTGTGAACATGCCAAAACCCACTTAATTGTGTACCACTTTAAATGGGTGAATTGTATGGCATCTGAATTATATCTCAAGAAAGCTGTTACCCCAAAAAAATCATATCGTTTGATCCAAATTGTTTTTTAGAAAAGGATGAAATATACACAGAAAAATACCCTTCAAAATGACCCTGTTTGTAGGTTTATGAATTTTCATTTTCTTTATATTTTCCTGCATTTCCACACTTTCTACTTTATGTGTTACTTTCATAACCAGAAAAATAAATAGTACTTAAAAACACAACCTGATACAGGATACAATTCAATTGTGTGCATGGTGTAGTTGGAGCCCTGAGTAAAGAGGGTGCTACAGACTGAATTTTGCCCCCCCCCCCCATTCATATCTTAAAGCCCTAATCCCCAATGTGACTATATTTGGAGACAGGAAGTAATTTAAGGTTAAATGAGGTCATAAGGGTGGGGCTGTGATCCAATAGGATTAGTGTCCTTCTAAGAAGAGGTACCAGAAAGCTCGTTCTGTTCCCTGTCGTCTCAGTGTGTAGACAGAGCAAGACATTGCAAGCCAGAAAGTGAGCGCTCATCAGAAAACCCTCCCAGCGCTCCCAGACCCTGATCTGAGACTGTTCGCCTCCAGAACTGTGAGAAAATAATTTCCGTGGTTTAAGCCAGTCGGTCTGTGGTATTTTGTTCTGGCAGCCTAAGCTGAATAAGACAAGAAGATTCACTTTCGCTGGGAGAAGAGGCAGGGAGGGTTTCTCCTGGTTTCCCTGGTTCTCTGGCTCCCCCCACTACATCCCCTTCCTCCCTATAACCAGCGCCATCTTTCCAAGGTCCGACCTGATGGCACTGTTCAGAGGCTCCCCAAGTCCTACAGGAAAGTTCCGAATCCTTTCACATGTCCCATGTCAGGGGGCGGGTTCCCCACTCTACGGAGAAGTAAGGGTCTGGCTGGTGATGAGCTCGGGGTATACCTGGATCCCTCCGCCACTTTTCCCAGAAATAAAAAACATACCTTGGGTCCTAAAGAAAGTTCAGTCGATCTTCACAGAATGGGAGAATCAAATGATTGTCCTAAAGTCCTCCAAAATGGGCACTGCGCCCCAACCTAGCTCTTGTGAACCCCCCTCCCTTGTGCCAGGACACCCATTCCTCACTACAGAAGTAATCAAATCCTGCCTAATTGAAGGGTGCTGGCCGGGACAGGCTTTTCTGCACTGGAAAGGGCTGGAAAAGAGAGAAGGTGCAGACTTTGAGTAGATGTCGGTCACACCTCTAGGAGGTGGCCATGTTTGCAAAAACCTGCGTCAGAAGCAGGGAGGCCAGGGCCTGGGGTGCCTGGCGAGGGGACCACAGCAAGCCACTTGCATGCCCCCAGGTGCTTACATGCATGGTAACACCCTATGCCTCAGTCAGGCGGGTGCCACAGCCGCTTCAATCTCTGAGAACGCCCCCGGAACACCTGGATCTGCGCTCGGCCTTCCTCGACCCCCACAGCCTTCCCGCCAAACCCACACCCAATCAGAAAGTGCCACACTCCATGAGTGGAGCAACAGCCAATTAGGAGCTGGATTCTAGGCCTCGGCCCGCCCAAGACACGCTGGACCAATGGCCACCTGGGCATTGGCGGGCCTATAAGAGGCAGCGTGTGCGTAGTGCGGAGGTGGCAGTTGGTCGCGCGGTGGCCGTGGTGCAGTTGTTGGTCGAGTAGCAGAGTCCGGCAGCAGCAGAGCTTACCATGGTAAGGCCCTCGGGTTGTGCGAGGACTCTCGGCCTGGCGCGTGTTGGCAGGACCTTGGAAACCGGCAGCCTGCGGACTCCCAGGCGGAAGGGTGGACGAAGCCCGCCACGTGAGGAAGCCGACAGAGAAACTGGGGGTGGGGTGTGGCAGGAGCGGGTATAGGCGGAGAGAGGGGGCTGGGGGGGGGCGACGGAGGAGCCAGCCCAGGGGGCACCATGAAGCCTGGAGGCCCCCTGGACGGGCACATGAGGACGTGGGCTCGTTCTGAGTTTGTGCGCCCAGAGGGCGGCGGTGACCCCCAGCATGGGAGTAGCCAGGGTGAGGGAGGGTCGGTAAGGACAGGCAGCTCCCCGAGAATTGTGCTGTAAAGAGCCAGAGTGGCAGCTGGGTTGTTGGATGGCCTTGACTCCGTCTCTGAGAGGACAAACCACAGTGTTGGGTTTCTGAAGACTGGAGGGCGGTTCTCAAAATTTCTGGTCTCAGGACCCCCCTACACTTGTCCCATTAGAAATTAAACCTCAGAACTATAAAAATACTTATTCACTATAAAGCAACACGTTAACATAAATAACTAATATCCAAGTCTGAACAGCCAGTTTGTCATTTCTTTCAAGTACAAATAGCATTCCATGAAAAAAACAGCTAGTTTACGGTTGGCAACTCAAATACACAAGTGCTTTTTCTCAAGACAGCTGTACTTTGTATGTACTTTACATTTTTGTCACAGTACACAGGGTAGCGATTTAATAAAATTAATAATTTTGCTTCATCCAGGACATTTTTAAAAATCCTCACCTGAGAGTATTTTTTCCATTGCTTTTCAGAGAGAGTGGAAGGAGGGGGAGAGAGAACTATCTATTGTGAGAGAAACACATTGATTGGTTGCCTCTCGAATGTGCCCCAACAGGGGCTGGGATCCAGTCTGCAACCTAGGTACTTGTGCCCTTTGCTGTAATCAAACCGAGGACCCTTCAGACCTCTGGCCGACACTACCCACTGAGCCAGACTGACTAGGGCCAGTACATTCTTAAATGAAAAATGAAACTGGCCTTTTTTTCCTCTTTCCTTTTTACTCTGAGTGCATAAGGGTGACGAATTTAATGACCACTGGTACAGTGGCTTCAAGCGATAGGGAGAGTGGTTACTAGAAGTTGAGAGGGTAGCTTTATGAAGAAGGCTGACTGCTGAAAGTTTGTGGGCTTGGTAAACTGACTCAAGCAACCCATTGGCAGTCTGGCAGAGAGAGAGCCCAGGGAATGAGCACCCTGACCACACCTTCTAACCTGGTCTCTAGCTGCTGCCTGACATTGGCTAAAGCCAATGGGCAAGAAAACCATTTGATGCAGTCCATATGGGATGGCCTCCTGGACCACAGAGATGGATGGAAAACAGGGTATATTTAGAGGGGCAGATAGAAGACACAGACAGAATGACAGCCAGTGCTTGGGCCATGGTTACCTGTGTCCTAGTTCACTTTTCCTTCCTCAACTTTTATTGTTTTTACCTTATCTTCTGGTCAGGACACAACCAAACACTTCTATTCTTCAGAGAATTACTGTTACTATCTGTAATTTGGATTTTACTATTGACATATGGTTTCCAAGTTATAAAATAACCTAACGTTTGCATAGTAGAAAACACTTAGGTTCTGGAACTAACATTAGCACATAGCTAGGTGGTTTAGAGCACCTCAGTTTTCACAGGGATAAGTGGGTCACATAAGCGTCAGGGAAAATACTTGAGAAAGCCTTAGACACTCTGAAACACATATATATTAAATTATATTTTGTGTGCCATATAGTGACAATTGCCTTGAAAACGAATTGGTCTCACATTTATGTTCTGTTTCCCAGCGTGAGTGCATTTCTATCCACGTGGGGCAGGCTGGTGTCCAGATCGGCAATGCCTGCTGGGAATTATACTGCCTTGAACATGGAATTCAGCCTGATGGGCAAATGCCAAGTGACAAAACCATTGGTGGTGGGGATGACTCATTCAACACATTCTTCAGTGAGACTGGGGCTGGCAAGCATGTGCCCAGAGCAGTGTTTGTGGACCTGGAGCCCACTGTGGTCGGTAGGTACTTGGGCAAGTAGGGCAGCTTTTCAGGGAGGCTGGGAGAGCCTAAGTCCCCATGGGTGCTCCTTGGAATCCCTCCGCAGAAAGGGTAGGACACAGGTACACTGTGACCATGTTAGGTGAGAAACTAAAAAGTTAGTGCTTGAAATGTGGGGCTTAGGCTCCTGATTTAGGAAAATCTAACATACAGAAAAAGCTGCTCTGCCAGTAGTAAGCTGGGCTTGTGACAGATTCTTTTGTGACTGCCTCAGCCCCAGACAGCTGTAGACCCTGCCTGCAGGGTGCTTGGGTGCTCATCCCTCCTTAATGCTGTGTACACTCAGGCTGGTGCAAGAGAGTCTTGGCCTGCATCTCACACATAGCAAGGTAAGTAGAGAACATTCATTGAGTTCCTCTGGATTAGATGCCTGAGATAGTTTCCAAGGAAAGCTGCAAAGAGAACACCTGTCAGTGGCCATCTAGGAGATGACAGAACATCACCTTAAATTCTGTGAGACCCAGGCCACATAGGACTGCCTGGCAAAAATCACGCCGACCTAGAGACTGTCCAGTATGCAGAGTTTTTAAAATTATAACTTTTGATGTGAAAGAAATAAGGACATGTAGAATTGCCTGTGTGCAGGGAAGAGAGCTCTATTCCCTTCTTTGGGAACCAGTCAAGCTGGTATTTGTGCCATGACTTGAGTTTACCACCCTAAGCCATAGATTACAGATGTGCTCTGTGTATTACATAGAGACACCCTGTGATACACTGATGCTGTCGACCTACAAGGAACACCATGTACTTAGTAGAATTGAATGGTCCCCAGATCTTCCCGTGCTGGTAATTATAGCAATTATCCTTAAAGGCCCATGGCACATGTGTCCCCTTTGCAGATGAGGTGCGCACAGGGACCTACAGGCAGCTCTTCCACCCTGAGCAGTTGATCACCGGGAAGGAAGATGCAGCCAATAATTATGCCAGAGGCCATTACACCATCGGCAAGGAGATTGTTGACCTGGTCCTGGACCGGATCCGCAAACTGGTAAGAAGAGCGCTGGGAAGCCTTCCAGGGCCATTTTGGCAACACCCAGGCCAGAATCATGAACCTGTGGTCTTGCTTTCTGGTGTAGCTGCAGTGTATCCATATGCCTTTAGTGTCTGCTTTGCCTCACCTCTGAGTGTAATGCATGTTCCCTGGGGATGACTGGAATCCATTTGATCTTGTGGAGTCAAAGAGAAGTGACTTAGGCTTGTTGGCAGTTGGCAGTGTGGCTTTGATGGGTGTTGCTCATGGTCTCTGCTTTCTCTCAGGCGGATCTGTGCACAGGGCTGCAGGGCTTCCTCATCTTCCACAGCTTCGGGGGTGGCACCGGCTCTGGGTTTGCATCTCTGCTTATGGAACGGCTCTCGGTTGACTACGGCAAGAAGTCCAAGCTGGAATTTGCCATTTACCCAGCTCCCCAGGTATCCACGGCTGTGGTGGAGCCCTACAACTCCATCCTGACCACCCACACAACCCTGGAACATTCTGACTGTGCCTTCATGGTGGACAACGAAGCCATCTATGACATATGTCGGCGCAACCTGGACATCGAGCGGCCCACGTACACCAACCTCAATCGTCTGATTGGGCAGATCGTGTCCTCTATCACAGCCTCCCTGCGCTTCGATGGGGCCCTGAATGTGGACTTGACGGAATTCCAGACCAACCTGGTCCCATATCCCCGCATCCACTTCCCCCTGGCCACCTATGCCCCAGTCATCTCAGCTGAGAAGGCCTACCATGAGCAGCTGTCCGTGGCTGAGATCACCAATGCCTGCTTTGAGCCTGCCAATCAGATGGTCAAGTGTGACCCTCGCCACGGCAAGTACATGGCCTGCTGCATGTTGTACCGGGGGGACGTGGTCCCAAAAGACGTCAATGCTGCCATTGCCACCATCAAGACCAAACGCACCATCCAGTTTGTGGATTGGTGCCCAACTGGATTTAAGGTAGGAATGGGTGATAATGAGTGGTTTTACCTTTCTGCATGCAGCAGACCCTGTATAGGAGGAGGGCCTTGTGGAGAATACCTTGTTCCATGGCAGCTAGGCTCTTGGTCATCAATTAGTGTACCTTTTAACAGAGCAGGAAATTTTCTGAAGGATCTTTGTTCCTATTTGGGTGATGAAAATTGGTGTGGAAAATGTAGGTTGGCCTTAGAAATGATACATTTTTTCTTATGATAGAAATTTTCTTAAAATAGAAAAATTTTTATAATAGAAATATAGATGTTTCCTGGGCATTTTGCTAATTCATGTGGATATTTGAAATTGGGGCATTACTATAAACTGATTCCAACGTGTACTTAAAAGCCAAATAACAGAATGTCAGGCTCTAGACCTATTGTGATTACCAGGCTAAGTGCTTTGTTGTGCTCGGGTTCATTAACTTTGTGCTGTCTTCTTTAAGTCCTTGTTCACAGTTGATGTTCTGCATTAGTTAAAGGTGTAGACCCCGCATCTGTAAACCCTCATTTGGGGATTTGCAAGTTCCAGGGTCATGCCATATTGAAAATGACAAGTAGCAGAAATATGTCATCTTTTCCCATTTGGAATGGTTGTAGCTTGCCTCTGACTACACACAAGTTGTTGAAGGTATCTAGCCCTCTGTCAGTCTCACTTTAAGACACTGTGATGCAGATTGTCTTTGAGGAAATAAAATCGATGTTTTAAAGTGAATCACACAAAAGAAGAAATAATCATGAAATCTTACATAGGTTTGCAGACCTTAAGAGGTTTTAGGTAGGAGTTGAAACCTTCCATTCCAAGTTCTTGAGTGGAATAAAGTTTGTTTCGGTCACTGTGACCTTTGGAAAGTAAGGACAGTCAAGACAGCATCTGCTGGGAGGCACCGTGGGAGTTGCTGTGCCCAGGTTCCTCTCCTAGCTGTCTCTGGCTCCTGTGAGCCAGTAGGGGTGCCAATCTGTGAGGAGGTGCAGGAAGTCAAAAGATTCTGCTGTCCCCAGAGAAGACAGTCCAACCCCAGATGCACCATGTTGAATTCCCATTCCTTTAAAAGTTTTTTTTTTTTTTTGGCAGTCTGAGTGTGATTTCACCATGTTGTTTAACCATTTGCTCAGGGATATGATATTTTCAAAGAATCATCCATGTTAAAATATGTTTAGGTTTTTATTATAAAAATGTACATATGTGGCAAAATATTAAAACAACGAAGAAGGCTGAAAAATTAAAGTCGTCTTCTTCCCCAGAGTGTTGATTGTCCTTAAGGAGATGTTCTATGCATATTCAAGGTGTATTATGCCTCTTGTTATATGGGTGATGTTGACAGAGAGCCTAGCAACATGGGCAAAGGATGCACATTCCTTCCATGTAGGTGACTCAAGTTGCTGCACACAGGTGGCCAGAGAGAACAGGAAGTTTGCAGCACTCCCACGAGCAGGGGCCAGTTGGCCTGGCCTTAGAGCCATGGGACCCCTTGACCAGGGTCAGAACTTACTGTGCCCTTCTTCCTGCCTCTCCCAAGTCTTCTGGAGACTGGTGTGCCTGGGTACTGCTATCTGCTCACCAGGATGGATAGCACATTTCCAGGCATTTGTCTTCCTCCAGCATGATGTTCCCTAAGCTGTGCAAGGCTCTAGTCTATTTGTTACGCTATAGGTATTTCTAACATATATACATAGAATTTAACTTGCTTTTCTTTTTACCGAGTATACAATATACCTTGGACGTATTTACATGCCAGGACAGATTTCTTATTCTTCATTATCGTATATAGTGTTTCACTGTATGGGCATAAAATAATTCAAATAGCTCCCTATGATGGACATTTGTTTCCAGTTTTGCCATTATAAACAGTGCTTTAAATTAAATACATAGAAATCTCTATACATGTAGCTTTGTGCGGGTATATCCAAAAAGTGAAAGTTCATGGTTGGCTCTGGCCAGGTAGCTCAGTTAGTTAGAGCGTCATCCCTGTACACCAAGGTAGCAGGTTTGATCCCCAGTCAGGGCACAAAGAATCAACCAATGAAATGCATATAAGTGGAACAGTAAATTGATGTTTCTTTCCCTTCCTCTCTCTAAAATCAATAAATTTACAAAAAGAAAGTACATGGTCAAAGCAGTATTAAATGTTGATAGATACTGCCAAAAACTAATGTACCAGTTTCTATAGGGCATCATTTAAACTGGGCCCACAGCTCCAGTTTTGAAAAACAAGCTACCATTTCTGAGGCCACAATATAAACTTCACTCTATATTTTCCCCTTCTCTGGCAGGTGGGCATCAACTACCAGCCCCCCACCGTCGTCCCTGGGGGAGACCTGGCCAAGGTGCAGCGGGCTGTGTGCATGCTGAGCAACACCACCGCCATCGCCGAGGCCTGGGCCCGCCTGGACCATAAGTTTGATCTCATGTATGCTAAGCGAGCCTTTGTGCACTGGTATGTGGGGGAGGGCATGGAGGAAGGGGAGTTCTCTGAGGCCCGGGAGGACCTGGCAGCTCTGGAGAAAGATTATGAAGAGGTGGGTGTGGATTCCGTGGAAGCAGAGGCTGAAGAAGGGGAAGAATACTGAAGGGGAGAGTTGTGCTGGCACCCATCCCTTTGTATCCCCCCCACACACTATAACATTACAAGATATGTTTACCTATTAAAGTTTCTGTATTGAGGCATCATCTATCTGTCCTTTGTGCTGCACTTTGACAAAATTCCCCATCCAGATACCTGCCTTTTCCCAAGCGGTTGTAGGGGAAAAATGTTTCCTTTCAAACTGAAAAATTAAGCACTGTTTCTATGTTTAGTTAACTGCATTACTTCCAGAAATTAGGCTTCAAAGGGCACGGCTGAGGGTTAGGAAAATGTGTTTCAATTATTTTATATTTAAACATTCTTAAATCCTTTGTCCCATACTTCATGTCCTTTGGAAAATGGAATAGTAACCCGGTTTTTTCTAAGCTGTGGAGTGACTGTTTTCAACCTCAGTCTTGTGGGAAGGACCAGGGAGGCAGCCCCGCCCAGCACAAACCCAGTTTCGGACCTCCCTTTTCAGTAAGGCCCTTAGCTCTCCCTTTCAGGTCCCTGCCGGAAATCCCTAGCACAGAACCTCTGCCCGTCACATTTTCCCAAATGTGATAAGTGGCCACTGTCCACCCTTCCGGTTAGAGGCACCTCTTCATAAGTCGTGAGCACCGGTTTATGTCAGGTTTGAACTCGAGTCTCAGCCCCTTTTCTGGCCGTTGAAATATCTTCTCTGGCAATCCGGGCCTCGCGAGAAGACCTGCAGGGCCCGGCCCTAGGGCACTACTGGTCGACAGCCAATAGCCCCGAAAGAACAAAGGAGAGGGGCCTACTCTGAGATGTGGGGCGTCCGGGGAGGTTAGGGCTTCAAGCGTTCAGCGGTAACCCCACCCTCCCACCGCTTCCGGGGCCCGCCCCGCCCCCCGAGCCAGCGCCCCTTCCCTCCCAGTCTCTATGGTAGCAACTTCCGCCGCTCGTCACACCTCGCGAGACTCCGGCGGCTCAGCAATGGCGAGACCGTGAGTTCCGCTGACGGGAGTCAGGAGTAGGGGCTGGGAAGGGGCTCGGGCGAAATCGGGCAGTGGGAGATTCAGCAGGACAGGGCCGCCTGAACGGGAGCGGCGGCTGGGGGCTTGCGGCCCCTACAGTCCGAACACCCGCCCGCGACCAAGTTCCCGCCTCTTCCCCAGATGCCGCGTCACTGCTCCGCCGCCGGCTGCTGCACACGGGATACGCGCGAGACGCGCAATCGCGGCATCTCCTTCCACAGGTCAGCGCGCTTGCGTGCTGGCTACCAAGGTTGACTTGCGCATGTGCCCGTTTTGCTGGCGCGTAGCCCCGATTGCACATGCGCGTTCTCTGGTTGGGGCGAGGTTTGAACTTGTGGGTGGGAGAGGGTGAAGCGGGCGGTGCAGGTGGGACTGAGTCTGGACGGGAAAGGAAGGATGCACCAAACACCACCGTTGGATTCTCTGCTCTGCGCCTCTTATCTGCTAGATGACGCTGAGCAAGTTGCGCCTCTTTGAGGCCTCAGTTTCCTCGTCTGTGTGCTTCTCTGGTAGGATTGAAGGGAGGTCTCCTGGCTGCATGTGCAGGGCCAGCTCTTCCCATCTTGGGAGCATAGGCAGCATAGCCCCAGGGCTTCATGAAGCCTGGGGCTCACCGATTTGTGGCTCCACAGACTTCCCAAAAAGGACAACCCAAGGCGAGGCTTGTGGCTGGCCAACTGCCAGAGGCTGGACCCCAGCGGCCAGGGCCTATGGGACCCAGCATCCGAGTACATCTACTTCTGCTCCAAACACTTCGAGGAGAACTGCTTTGAGCTGGTGGGAATCAGGTGAGGCTCCTTGCCAGCCAGCACTGGGGCATCTGTAGGGCCTGCTGAGGAGATCCTGAAGCACCTGGCACGAGGATAGGCAGACCTGGTGGTTTGGCTGCCTCTTCCCAGCTCTGTACCTCAGTTTCCTCTTCTGACAGATGAGGACAGTAAGACCCATCCCCTCAGGATGTCTTGTGCCAGTGACACAAGAGAAAAACATTACCTTCTCCTGTAGGTGTTCCTTAGAACCCGTCTTCCCACCAAATTCACAAATGAAATAATTATTTTGGCTGATCAACCCAGTTCTGGTGGAGCCCTTCCATGCACCTTAACTTGAGGAGTCCTACAGGGAAGAGACTGGTGTAACTCTGCCTAACTTGGCACCCCCCAAACATTGTTTGCTAATACTGGGGAGCCTGCCCCGGGGTGCTGGAGGGCATGCTGACTCAGCCCTGCAGGTCATCTGGGGGTGGCAGTGCTTGTTCGCCATCTCATTCAGGCTGCTTTTCCCCACAGTGGGTATCACAGGCTGAAGGAGGGGGCAGTTCCCACAATATTTGAGTCTTTTTCCAAGTTGCGCCGGACAACCAAGACCAAGGGGCACAGTTACCCACCTGGTCCCCCCGATGTCAGCCGGCTCCGGCGATGCAGGAAGCGGTATGTGCTATGGGTGGGGGGGAGGGCGCCCCACTCACCCCAATTTTGAGGAACTGGGCTTTAAGAGTGTCTACCAGCAGTGGTGCTGGACACGGTCCTGAGCCTGTGGAGCAGGCTAATGCTCCTGTTCAGGGGGGCTGGTGAAGTGGGGTCTGGCAAGCCCGTAGCCTGAGTTGTCAGTCTCTCTCCCCACAGCTGTTCTGAGGGCCGAGGGCCCACAACTCCTTTTTCTCCACCTCCACTTGCTGAGGTCACCTGCTTTCCTGTGGAAGAGGCCTCAGCACCTGCTGCTTTGCCTGCCTCGCCTACTGGGAGGCTGGAGCCTGGCCTCAGCAGCCCCTTCTCAGACCTCCTGGGGCCCCTGGGTGCCCAAGCAGATGAAGCAGGCTGCAGCGCCCAGCCCTCACCGGAGCGGGAGCCAGAGCGGCAGCCATCCCCTCTTGAGCCGCGGCCTGTGTCACCCTCAGCCTACATGCTGCGCCTCCCACCACCCGCTGGAGCCTACATCCAGAATGAGCACAGCTACCAGGTAGGCAGTGCCCTGCTCTGGAAGCGGCGGGCTGAGGCTGCACTCGACGCCCTGGACAAGGCCCAGCGCCAGCTGCAGGCCTGCAAGCGGCGGGAGCAGCGGCTGCGGCTACGGCTAACCAAGCTACAGCAGGAGAGGGCACGGGAGAAGCGGGCACAGGCAGATGCCCGCCAGACTCTGAAGGAGCATGTGCAGGACTTTGCCATGCAGCTGAGCAGCAGCATGACCTGAGTGAGGGGCCACTGGACACAGGGCTGGCAAATGAGCTGCCTTTCAGGGCTCTAGCCTCTTCCTCAGAATCCACCTGGAAAGGGACCTGATCTGTGCTGCATCCACCAGACCTACTGGATGCCATAATAAAGTGGGTTTTAGGAGGCCCTATATCTGGTTCAGCTGGGGGTTGGGGCCCCTCCCTCAGTACCAGGCTTGTTCCCCCAGACAATGGCTGCAGCCCCTAGAGGTCTCAGATCCTGGAGTCTAAGTTCTGGGCTGTGAGAGCAGAGTCCAGCTCTTGGCCACTCCTCCCCATGCAGCTCCAAACCCCACAGGGTTCTGTGAGGGATGGGATAGTGTAAGTAGAGGCTGGGGGTAGCACTAGGCATCCTTCCTTTGGCACCTAAAACAGCCTTGACTTAAGCTGGTTCCTTTGAAAACACTCCTAAAACCCAGGCCAGAATGTGCATTTGCAGGGACACAACAGGCTTCCAGCCACAGGTCCAATCTGCCCAACCTGAGTACTGGCCTTAAGACCAGCCCCCCACTCAATACTGGGCCTATCTCATCTGAAAACGGGGACAGGAATGTTGATTTCTGACCTCCTGGGGCTGCTATGCTTGGCAAGTAGTAAGGCTCAACAAATGACATTTCTGGTCCCTGGAGGCCTGGATAAGAGGAAGCATATGGCAGCAGTCCTGGCCTCAACTTGTGTCCCCATTTTTCTTCAGTGTGACTGGAATGGAGAAGGCCTCCCTGCATCTGTAATCATGGCAAACAGCTCAGTGCATGGCGTGATTTTAACTGCACAAGTGACATCTCCCTGCTGGGCCTTGGCCACAACAGCCCCAAGAGCACAGCTGAATTCTTTCTAGTGCTGTGAATTGCCAGTGTTCTGAAATTTGTTTTTTAGAGCCCTTAGTTTGTGGCTTCATTTATTCATAGCATGTCTAGAAAAGATAGTCAGGTGGCCAGTTACAAGGGTCTCAACTGGTCCACTGCAGAACAGGATTTGCAGATCCTTCCCCAGGGCCCCAGGCTTATTTTCTTGCCCCGGGTTTGCTTCTGGCCTTATGGATGGGTTCCCCTTGCCTAAGGGTGCTCACCTGCCACTGGGGCTCCCCATCCACCTACATCCAGGCTCTTCAACAAGGGTTGAGGAGTGGCAGGTGCTGTGTTTGCATGAGGTATAGCCAGAGGAAGGACATGAGCTCTGAGGCAGGTAAGAGAGATCATTTCTCCCAAAGTGGCTTCCTGGCAGTTGGGGCAGAAGGGTCCCTGGGATTCTTGTTCTCAGGAGGCTGAACAGTGCCAAGTTGGGATGGAATCACACAGGGCCTTCTGTTGGGGCAGGGAAGGACGTTTCCAGCCCATGCAGGAGCCTATGGTGCAGCATATAGGGGGGTAGGGTTACCCCAGGCTTAGGAGGGGAGAAGCCAGTCTGCATTCTTGCCACAGCCCCTTCTCCCATGTGTCTGGGTTGTCTCAGGTGGGAGTGGGTTAGTTGCTGACATGAACAGAATCAGGCAAGACTGATCAATCCCCAGCAGTCGGGCCAAATGGCCAGTTCACAGCTTTAGGAGGGCCAAAGACTAAGGCCAGAGCCCACTGGTGTGGACCACACTGGCAAGGTATGTGTAGTAGGTAGCACTGTTGTAGCTTTAATGAAGGCGTGTCTATAACAGAGAATACTTAGGGACACACAGGGACCTGGGGGGCATCTTTGCTGACTTCTCCTTGGCACAGCCCAGGGCCCTGATGCACACATATATATGTGGGATCCTGAAGCCCTTCTGGAATCCAGACCCAGTCCAGAGTGGTTGGGCCTTTGAGCCCTTCACACTCCAGAATTCATCTTGAAGGGCAACAGAATTCATCTTGAATCAGACTGTATCTGCCCATCCCTCTTGCCCACACACAAACTCCAGGTGATAGGAGAGGCCCCTTACACTGACCTTGGTGAGGGTGAGGGGGTGCTCTGTGGCCCCCATGTTGGAGAGACCTTAACAATGACTTACAGATCTACAAGCCATGTTGGGTCCCTGCAAGGTGGGGGACCCAAAGCCAACTCCCTGGTGGGCTCTCCACACCACTGGGCCCTGGCCAGGACCCCTGCCTCCTCCTGCTATCATCACTGAGCTCTAGCTTCCCACCCATACCTCCATCCCAGGAGGGGATGCTGGTGAGGACCTGCCTCACCATCCACTTCCTGTGGGACCTGCTGCATCAGCAGTGAAATGGAGCATTTGGAGCCCCCCATGTCCCCTCAGCTCTCTTCCGAGGCTCTGGGCACCCTGTCTTTTGGCCGGCAGGTCTGACCACTCTGTCACAGGCCTGAGGATTGCCAGCACAGTTTTTGCAGGGGGCAGGGCAGGCACGGTTATTCTCCATGTGTGGGCTGGCACCACCTGGGCCCTCATATGTCGGCACCCAGCTCTGCACACTGCTTGTCGGAGATGTGGGAGGCCAGAGAGTCTATGATGTCGAGCAGCAGCTGCTGGCTGAGGGACCGCAGTGTAGGCAACTTGGAGACCTGCGGGAGGTGACCAAAAGGCCAGAACAGAATGGAACTGGGTTCATGTGAGGGCTGGGTGGGCTCCAAAGATGGTGAGGAGAGGCCAGTGGGTAGGTGGTTCTGCTTGGCTATCCCCAGGGCCCACTGCTGCAGAAGATAGCCAGATTCCAGGCACCCTCCCCCCACCTGGCCGTGGCTGCTGCCGTGGGAGAGTGGGTCCTGAATATGGGGGGTGAGCCAGTGGGCCCTGACCTTGGTGAACTGGTGCACGATGATGTGCAGACAGTGCCGCTTCATGTCCAGTGCCTGAGTCTTGTCGGCTGCCTCCAGGATCTGGAATGGCAGGTTCGTTGAGGTGCTGCCCCACCTCTCCCCAACCCGCCCAGGTGCACGGAGGCCAGCAGGCACCAGGTGTGTTACCTGTAGCACATTCTGCACCGTCACATTCATCTCCAGGTTCTGCTTACAGTATGCTTGCAGTCGGTTGTTGTAAAAGCCATAGTAGTAGGGGGCCGCAAACAGGTAGCTGGGGGAGCTGGTTAAGGAGCTGTTGCCAAAGGTGCCATCCTCCCACTTACCACCCTCCTCCCCGGGGAGAGTGCACCTGGAGCCCCGGCCTGCCAGGGGCAGAGAAAACCTGAGACTGCATCTGCTCAGAACCAGGGGACCCGCCCCACCAGGAGGGTCTGGCATGGGCTTCAGTCCTGGCACTGGCTTGATCTCTACACAGATTCTGACCAAGATTCAAAGAATACCGCAGAATCCTCTTCCTAGGAAAATACTCATATGCATTTTTGCAGAACTGTCCACATCTCCCAGAGCCCTAAAGAGCATCCTTGCACCCCATGTTCAGACCCCCACTGCAGTGATGTGACCAGGAATCACTTTACATCCATCTGCTCACTTGTCACATAGAGCAATGACCGGCCCCTTACTCCCAAGCAGTCACGAGTCAACCCACCTGTCCCTCCTGGCTACAGACACCTCAGTGCTGGCAGACCAACTACTTCAGAGAACCCTAGGAGAGCACCAGGCACCAAGAAATCTATTGGGCTGCCCAAGGTGGGTGCTGGGACCCTCAGTGATAACCCTCGGGGTGAGGATGCAGCGAGTCCTCAGGAGGCATGTTGACCTCACCATAGTAGATGTAGCGTAGCATGGACTCAAAGGCTTGCCTACTGGGCACCATCTCTCCGATGGAGATGTTTACTTGCCCGTCCTCAGGCATGAAGGACCGGAACATGGCCTCAAAGTAGCTGCAGACAAGGCGGCAGAGGCCTGGCTCTCAGAAGATGCAGCCAGTGCCTGGGCCTACCCTGCCCAGCAGCTGCACCCCCACCCACCTGGAACGGGCGGCCAGAATGGCCTTGTGGGCTGGCCGAGGGTGCCCATCTAGCAGCAGCGTGATGTCACAGAACTCCGCGCCTGCCCCATCCAGGTATGCCTTCATGTCCTGGATCAGAGATGTGCCTGGAGGGGCATGGAGGGACCCTGAGCAGGTACCTCCTGCCCCTTAGTAGACCCTGCTTCTGACTTGGGCCTCAGGGCCCCAGGGCACTTCCTCCTGCACATCTGTCTATTTTGCCAGCCTGAATGAACCTCCTCCAGGCCAGAGACCTCATTTTGGCCCTTGAGGCACCACCAGGCCCTGTCCTCAACTCCAAACATAGCCCTCAGGCCCCTGTGCCCCCAGAGCCTGATCTCCGAAACTCAGCACACCCTGTGTGTCTGCTGTCACCCAGACCCAGTGGCAGTGCAGGCCCCAGGGATGAAGGAGCCTATGCCCTCCTTTCCCAGGCTTGGGGACACAGGGAGGCAGTGGGAGCATCTGAGGTCTGCAGACTGTGCTCACCCCTCACTGGACCCAAGACGTGTACGCCTAGAAGAGAAGCTTGGTGACTAATCACTGTGACCACATCAGAGGCTTTCAGACCTGATGTCATTCAGGGCAGGCACCCTTGCCAGAGCGGTGCCCCATGTTGCCTCCAGAAATGGGCTCAGGAGGTTCCTTACCCTCAGGCACACTGTGGAAAGCCCTGTGGGCTTGGTGTTCGTTCTTCCTTTAACTGAGCCTGAACTGCCTCCCTCTTTGCCCCTGTACTGCAGGAGCACCCTGGGGTCCTCTCTGCACCCACCCCTCCCACCACTGCCTGAGAGCCTAGCAGGTGATTCCCAAGTCTCGACCAAGATGAATGCCACTGATTAGCTACTGGCAGGGAAGGGACCAAGCTCCCTACCGATGTCCACAGGCTGGTCTGAGGGGGCGCGGGGCGGCGGCTGCTGCTTCCGCCGAACAATCTCCACAATCAGTGGGGATGAGAGGTGCTCGAACTCCTTCATCATGATCACCTGGTTGAAGTGGGACTCCTTCACCACGAAGTTCAGGCAGTGCTCCTGGGACAGACAGGCCAGGCAGGCGGGCGGGGTCAGGCCTCAGCCCCAACAGGGCACGGGGCAGGGCAAGGGGCTTGCAGCAGTGGGCGGGGTGGGCTGCGATGCACCTTCAGCTGGCCCAGCTGCAGCCTGGCAGCACTCTCGCACACGACCAGCACGTTCTGCAGGTCCACGGAGGCCTCAATGTACTGCCGACACAGCTGCTCCAGGCGGCACAGCTGGAAGCTCAGCGCCAACTTGTACACGTCCATGATGAGCAACACGTCCTCCACGTGGCCTGGACCCAAGAGCTCCCTGAGCCTTAGGGACATTGGGCAGGGGGAAGGGAGGACAGGGCCCTGGGCTCCCTCTGTAGACAAGTGTGGGTTGGGGCCACTAGGCAGTAACTGAACCATGCCTAGGTAAGCTCGGCCTCTGAGCCTCAGGCTACCCACCTGCAAGTAGGACTGCTCACACCCCACCCTGTTCCTGCTCCACCCCAGCCCAGGCAGACCTTTCCTCGGGTATTTGATCTTGTCGGTGTAGAGGAACTGCATGAGCACCTCGAAGGGCCGGGCCTCAGCCTCTCTGATGGCCACACGCAGCAGGGGCAGCCGGGCCCCAGCCCCAGCCACACCAGGGGCCTCCCTGGGAGCCAAGGCTGCCTCCTCCTCCAGCTTCTGTGGGAAGAGAAAGGGGAGTTTAAGGGGCACTCCATAAATGCTGCTGCCCAGGCAGGGCCTGACAGGGCAGCACCTCACCTGGGCCAGTCGCTCCTTCGCCTGTACTATCTTCCTGCGGAGCCAGCGACTTCGTGCTGTCACAATGGCCACGTGGCCCTGAACACACTCCTCCTTCTGCAGCAAGAATGACACCTTGGTGAAAGGGCATAAGACTCTCGCCCCAAGGGGCACAGGCCCAGCAGGCGAGGGGAGGGGCCTGGGGACTCCAGGTACCAAGCAGCAGCCAGCGTGCCTCTGGGTACAAAGGCCCCACTCCTCCGCACAGTGGGTGGGGCTGGGCACGTGAAGGGCACCCACCTCACCCAGCACAAACTCCACGTCACAGAACTGGCGGCTCTCCCACAGCCGCCCATAGTCTTCATGAAGTGTGCACTTGGGGTAACAGGAGAACTGCAGGAGGAGACCCGGGTGTTACCAAGTAAAGACACTGTCATCCTGGCTTTGCCCCTCCAGGCCACGGGTGCCTCTGAGGCCCCAATGCCAAGCTCAGCTCAGCCCGGCTCCCTCCACTGACCCAGGTGGCTCCCAGACCTCTACTGGCTCTGCTATGAGCACCCACCATACTTGCCCAACTGCACCCTGCACTGAGGCTCCTAACTGCCTCAGCATAGGGTCCTCCTCTCCACCCCAGGTGCCAGACTCCTCAGAAAGGCTGCCATCCCACCAGGTACAGTCCTGGCTCTGGACACCCTTGGACAAGCTCCACCCCTACCAACAGGGTCTATTTCCATCATCAGGGCTTGTTCACCCTGGCTGGCCCCACTGCAGAGTCAGTTCATGAGATAGCCACCTGTTCCACAAGTCCGTGAGCCCCACCTGGAACCTGTACATCTCCCCACTGCGGATATTGTTGTCCACGGTGCCCCCGAAGATGTACATGGCATCCGAGATCACAGCAGCCGCATGGAAGAGCCTTCCGCTGGGCAGCTGGGTGGAGAGGGGGGCAAGTCAGCAGGGTGGGAAAGGGCGCGGCTGGGTCTCCAGCAGGGGGCTGGCTGAGGCCTGGAGTGGGCCATATTGTAGCCAAGGACATGGCACCACTGGCCTTGAAAGAGGGGCTGGAGCAGGCCCTGGGACACATACGTAGGCACAAGGCAGGAGGCAGGGCCTGTGTAGGTAAACAGAGCCACAGAGTGGATACAGCAGGTGCTCAGTCTCACATGCTGCACATGGCCCAGCCAGCAGGGCATGTCTGTGTGACCCAACATGTACCTCTCTGAGCCTCAGTTTCCCTACTTTTGAGATGGGCTGATCACAGGCCCGGCTTCAGAGGGTGAGGGAGCGGTAACAAGGGTATCGGCCCTCACCTCTGAGGCTGGTGGGGAAGGCTGCTTGGTGTTGGTGGTGCCAAAGTCCAGGCCAAACACATCCCTGGACTTCTTAAAGCCACCCCGATCCTCAGAGGACAGGGCAGGCACCTCCTCAGAAGCAGCTGCTCGTTCTGGCACCTCGGCCCCACCAACCTGGTGGGAGACGTGGGGGTGCAACCAGTCAACAAGAGCCAGGCAGGCACCAGAGACTGCTCGCCACCCCCACCTAGAGTGCTGTGGGGACAGGTTGGGGGCAGGGAAGAGCCACAGGATGAGGGCTGAGTTGGGAGCCAGAAGAACATCCTCAGCACAATGCAAACATGGTGGGAAGTAGAATCTTACAAGCCCACAGGCTGCAAGATGGAGAACAGGCAAAGAGGCCCAGGACCCAGGGTCGGGCCAGGGTGGGTGTCCAGGCCTGAGGGCATCCTGGCCTTACTCCTTCCTGCCGTCTGTCTGGAGCCCCAGGAGCACCCTGAGGCTGTGAGCAGGTGGGAGCAGGTGGGTCAGGAACACACCCCAGGCCACAGGCCCTGGGTCCCCTCAGCAACACCTGGCAGTGCTCACTTCGCTGTCCGAACTGGGCTGGACAACCTCCCAGGTCTGGAAGTCCACATCATAGCAGTGTAGCTCATTGGGCAGAGTGTTGTCGGCTGCGCCCCCAAACACGTAGAGGTGGCGGTCAAAGGCCACCATGGTGTGCCCATAGCGCCGCTGAGGGGGTGGCGGGGAGCCCCGGAGCAGGTGCTCAGTGGGGATGCGTGTCCACCTGGAAGTACATGACAAGGAACCAGTGCCAGGCAGAGGCTTCTGCTCCCCTGTGTTCTCCACCTGGCGCTGAGCCCCCCCCCCCCCATAAGGCCTAGTCTGCGAAGTGCCCTGCAACCTCTAGGAGACCTTCCCGGGCCGAGGGAGGGTCTACAGTGCATGTGCCCAGTGTCCCTTGTCACATCCTGCTTGGAACCAGCTCTTCCCACCTCTTTGTGTGGGGGAACAAAGGGTGCAAGCATGAGGCTGGGTGGGAGGCTGTCTGGGGGCTGGCGTGGGGCTGACCTGTGAGGATAGTGGCACCACCTGATGGAGGAGCAACCGGAGTCACTCAATACCCATGAGCTGCTGCTGGTAGCTGCGTCTCCCATGGTTTTCTTCCTACACCGTCCCCTTCACCCCAAGCTGCAGCTCTGCCCCACCTCTGGCCTGGGCCCCTCATCCTGCAGCCCTCTGCCCTCTAGATGCTCCTTCCTCAGCCTGCCCCACAGGTACCCCCAGGCCCCTGTGCAGCCCTCAGGCCCTGTGTCTTTCCCCAATACTGGCACCTCCCTGAGGGCCCCCTTGCAGATCAGCCACCTGGCCACCTGGCCAGAGCATGCATGTCTGTCCTAAACCCTCCCCAGTGTGGTTATACACTGCCTGCCCCAAGCCCTCTGTGACACCCACTGTCCTGAGGGCCAAGGCCAGGTGCAGCAGTGGGCCTGTGTGCAGTGTGGCTCTCCTCCCAGGCCTGGCCACCCCAACACAGGCGAACTGGACAGGCATCAGCAGGGCTTCCCCTGCCCAGGATGCCCAGCCTTCCTCCTTCCCAGCTGACACCCTGGCATCTAGGGCAGCTCCAAGTCCCCTCCCAAGCCTCCCTGACCTGCAGCTGTTTCCTCTCCTCTACTAACTCCCAGAGCCAATGCCTGGCCCTCACCTTAGTCCCCATCACAGGGGGCAAGGCTGGCCAACAGTCAAGGACAGCATAATCTGGAAGCTCTCAGGGCCCAGGCACCCCTCCAGTCTTCTGCCACCATATGGGATCTATGCGAGCCACATTTGTTACTGGTGGCACTGACCATGCCATTCTCAGGGCTGGGGTGTTCTTTACTCAAAGAGGGAGCCACCCAGGCCCAGTCTGCTCGAAGACACCACACACCCCACTCCAGGAGGGAGGGCAACTGGCCCTACTTTACTTTGGAGCTCAAAAGGATAGCTCCAGATGCAGGCGTGGGGTGCCGGCCAAGGGCTCCACCACCAGGGCACTCACATTTTGTCCTTGAATTCAAACTGGAAGAGGTTGTTGGTTATCTTGGCTCCACTCTGCCCTGAGAACACAAACATCTTGTCCCTGCACACGGCCACCGGGAAGTTGCAGCAGGATGGTGGGATCTCACCGCTCTGGACCACCTGTGGGGGCGGGAGGCAGCTCAGCTCGGGGCCCTCATAGGACCCAGCACACATGTCTGTGCTAACATCGCTGAGCTGGTGCTGCTTTTATTCCTGAAGTTTCTTCTGTAAATGAGGATTCATATTTCACTTTTTGCAGAATATAAAGCCCCACCTCACCCTCCTAAATGGAGGCTAAAATCATCACCAAAGGAGAAAGAAACCCCCCAAGAGAAAGACAATAGAGCGATCGAACAGATTGGTCTGGAAACAGCAGCCAGCAGGACAGCGGGGGGCCTGCTGTCCTTGCTATGTTCAGATAAGGATGGGTTATATCAGGACTGTATCAGTCACAGTTACACCAGAACCTGTGATAGGCTGCTACCCAAAGCATAGAGCCTTTAGTCACTAGGGAACTGACACTGGAACCGGAGTGAGGGCCAGGAATCATGGTGAGGGTCAGCGGGAAGGGTGAGGCAGAGGACAAGGCCGGGCTTTGGCAAAGGGAACAAAGCAGCCTCCATGCCAACCCACCCCAGTCCCTGAGCCCCTCACCTCCCTGCCTCCCCCCTGCCCTCTCTGAACCCTTCACATCCCTGCCTCCCCACAATCCCACCCCAGCCCCTCAGCCTCTTACCTCTTCCCAGCACGTGAGCTCTCGGTCCTGCAGGCCAATGGTCCACATGTCGTTCAACCTGCATGAGAACTAAGGGGTCAGGATGCCCACCACTGGGGCTGGCTGTCAGGCTGGGCCTGGGCGTGGCCAGGAGGGATGGCTCCAGGGAAGAACCACCTATCACTTGGGACTCTGACCAGAGGCCTCTGGGGCAGCCATGAAGCCGGAGCTTCAGTTGGGGGAGGGGGCTGTACACTGAGTCCCTGTTGTGCCAATCCCCTGCCCAGCCCAGGCAGGAAAAAGAGGCTTCATTCAAAGAAAGGCCTCATTCCCAACATCTAGGGCAGGGGACTGGGTCAGCTCCATGGCTGATCCCTGGGGTTAGAACCTCAGAGAGGCTCCGCCCACAGAAATTGTACTGTTTAGCTTCCATAATGCTGAAGTTTGGGGGAATGAGCACATGCTGCTTTTATAATCAGAAAAATGCAGCAAAGCCATTTTGCTGAAATAAGGAGGAAAATGCCTATGACATAGGAAAGAAGTCTGTTGCTCTCCGTAGGCGAGGGGCCAAGTCAGAGCCCTGCTGCTGCTACCCCCCTGCTCACTCGCCCCTTAGGATCATTCCTTGCTGTGGGCCAAGTATTCTCACCCCAGCAATTCAAGGGGCCACCTTTCCCACCCCAAGCTCAGATGACCCCCAGCTATTTGCTCTGGAGACCTGCACAACAGCTGTACAAACACGGGCCAGGCTTGACACCCCTCAGACGACCTGGGAGGGGCCTCAGGGGTGCCAGTCCTTTTGACCAATGTGGGGGCAGGGAGGGGGCTCCATTCAGTGGCCATCACCTTCATCCTGCCTATCTTCCTCTCCCCTCCCCCAACCCCCACCCACACACCCACCCTCCCGAGAAACCCCCAGCCTGAGCCCTCTGAGACCAAGAAGGCCTACTATGTGCCCTACTATGCACAGTGGGCCGATTAGAGGCGGAGTGCATGGGTCAGGCCACCACCTACCTGGCATTGCCATCATAGCCAGCAAAGATCCATAGCTTGTCACTGTACACTGTGGCACCATGGGCTGACCTGGCAACTGGCAACCTGGAGCATGAGGTAGAGGAGGGATGAGGCCACTCAATGCAGGCCTGAGCCTCACAGCCCCACAAGCTGGTCCAGTGGCCACAGCCCTGCAAATCCTGCCAGGCTCCAAGATTGCCGTGTCCACATCTGCTGACACTGGGACTCCAGAATATAGTCAACAGGATGAGGGGCTGAGCTCATGTGGCACCAGGTCACTGATGATGCATCACAGAAAACAGAGTCCTCTCCCAGGTGCTACCAAAATATCAACCAGGTGCTCGCAAGGCAGGACCATTGAAGGGCCCATCACAGGACATTTGGATCCCTCCTACCTCCCAAAAGGGGGCAATCTAAGAGCTGGGAGGAGGCTGCGAACAGGCGCAGCTGGGAGTCAGCACTAACTCCCAGCTCCCAGGCCTCTCTGAGCCTCAGGCTCTTCATCTGCAATGCTACAGGGCCAGAAAGCCCGCAGAGCAACCCCCAAAGGTTCCAGCAGTCTCTCACCGTCCTTCAATTTTCCACTCCGTCCACTGGCCAGTTGCAAACTTGTATTCAAAGAGGTCATTTTTATTCTTCAAGTTAGAATTGGAATAAATGTCCCCAGTGTAACCCCCTGGGTAAAGACAGAGAAACAGTCACAACCAAAGGCAGCATCTCAGAGACCTCAAACCCCAGAAGGTGAGGGCAGAATGTGGCCCCATTGAAAATGCATTCCAGAACTCCCTCCGCATACCTCGGAAGCCCCTACCGGGTGCCTGCCTCTGTGCTGGGCTCTGGGGACACAGAGATCAGCAGGACCCCATTCCCTGTCCCTGGCAGGGAGGGAAAGCCACCTTCCAGCCCAGTCACAGAGGCAGACCATTCCAACCCAAGGAGATCAGGCCAAGGGGTGGACAGAGAGCGCCAAGAGGCCAGCCGAGCACAGCATGTGGGTCCGAGGCTTGAAGGGAGGGCAGGGGAACCCTTGGCCTGGGAAGTGAGCGGCAGCTCACCAAAGACGAACATGCTGCTCCCATAGACCACGGCTGAGTGGTGGTAGCGGGGTGCTGGTGGGGTCCCAGTGGTGAAAGCCCTGGCAGGGTAACAAGAGGCAATGGTGTCAGTAATATTTTGAAGGTAATACTTGTATCATTAGAGAAACTTTTAAGAAAGTTGCCAATAAGGAAAAAAACAAAATAGCACTCAAATTTATGTATAAACCTTTGCCAGAAACCACTGTCCAGACCTGGAGGTCTCCCCTATATCTTCCTATGCATATTCTGCCTCTGAGAGGTTTTTTTAAATGGAATCATGTGGTAGATATAATAAGCTTTTTCAACTAAATAGTAGACTGTGAGTAGGTCTTCAAGCTACTCTAGACTCATGACCCCCATTCTCACAGCTGCACTGTATTCTGCAGCATGGGTGGTCCACGAATTTTACTTGTCAAATTAAAAACCCATTTAAAAAATAATAATAATAAAAAAATAAAAACAAAAACCCATTTATACTGCTTTCTGGGGGCTGCTCCTTTCCAGTGTTATACTTAAGCAATTTTTACAAAGAACTGTAAAGTCTTCAGAGTGATTTTTAAAATGTATTTGTAACTATTCGCCGTACTTTAAAGTGAAGTGTGAGAGAAACAACGTAGAAGTTGATGTGGCAATCCCAGTGCTACCCAGACCTCCTGGGCAGAGTGTGGGCCGCATGGGGTGATACCACCCTGGCATGCCAGGTTCAGCAGCTGTGGACCCTGAGACCCAACATCCTCCTATGTGAAAGGGGGGCAGTCAGACCCCACCCCAGGGGGCTGCTGGGAACTGAGTGGGCTGTGCACAGAGCTCCTGAAGAGAGCGTGGCACCCAAGGGGTACGGCGAATCTGGGCTTCTGCACAAGCAGATGGCAGAGCTTAGGAGGAAGCCCAGTATCACCTAACCCCAGGATCCATTTCTCATCTGTGAGCTGCTCCTGGTCAGGGGCTGGACTGCAGGGCACAAATATGCAGTGCTCAGAGAGGGCAGGTGTCCTGTCCAAGGCTACACAGCTGGGGAGCACCATCTGCCGGAAGGAGGCCAGGGTCCGCATGATGCCCACTGCCTGTGTGAAGTCTCCTGGCAGAGGATGGGCCCCATGGGGGGGGGGGGGAGAAGCCCCTTCAGCAGTAGAGTCAGTCCTAGAAGGACCCATCAACCGATGGCTCTCTATGTTGGCTCCAGTCCCTGGCCTGGGAGATAGGCTTGGTGACTGAAGGCTCTCCTGAGGCAGAATTTGAGGACCCACAACCCGATCAAACAGATCCCTAACTAACAGGATTCAGAATAATAAATCTCAGTCATGGACTGGGGAAAAAACCCAAGAGACAGAGGGGACACTGAGAGAGGCACTGGGCATGTTCGTGGTATGGGGAGGGAAGGGTGTTGTCTCCTCCTTGAAGCTTCTCTCTACCTTTCCAGGAACGTGACTCCACTGGCAATCAGGGCCCAACACAGTGCTACTGAGTTCTAGGAGAAAGAGCAGGGACCTGGAACTTAGGAGGCCACCTACCTGCACCAGGAGCAGTCCTTCACGTCGAACCGCAGGAGGTCGTTCAGCATCGTCTTCCTGAAAGACAGCCAGGGAGAGGCGGGCTCAGTCCTGGTCTGCTCTACAGGGCACTGCCCAGCCAAGACCCAGACGATGGGTACTGCAGCCCAGGGGATGGAGGAGTTGTTTTGGGAGACTTAGCCAGAGCCAGACGACCAGCTGATGCCCTAGAGACCAGCGAGGTGACTACAAAGGAAGCTCCTGAGCTGGTGCAGGCATAGGGGCTGCCTGATAGAGTCAGGACCAAAGCATGTTCCTAGCCACCCCACAGCTGACTTCAGGGCTCACACCTCACCCCAGGCTCCAGAATCCCCACTCGCATGTCTCAGTGCCCCCTTCTCTAAGGCTGTGCCACAAGGCAGACACTTGCCCACATCTCAGGGGAGGCCCCTTCCCTTCTCTCTGATCTTCCGGCCACCTCTTTATCACAAAGCCAATGTAGCAACTACATTTTAAAGATACAATAAAACAGGGTGATGAACACACAATGCAATATACAGATGATGTATTATAGAACTGTACACCTGAAACCTATATAATTTTATTAACCAATGTCACTCCAATAAATTCAATTTAAAAATAAACAACAAAAAAAGATACAATAAAACAGAAAATAAATCCACTGGCCATGATACCACCTAACAACCTGCATGTTACCACTCAGCCCTTATCACTAAGAAGAAAGAAGGGTTGGGTTGACAAACCCAACTGGAGCCCAGCATTCCCTGCACACCAGGCCAGATGAGGCCTGTGCCGGGTGCCCCCTGCACTGCCTAGCTCAGTCTCACCAGATGGTTGGGCTCTCCACTTCCATTTACAGAAGAGGAAACAGCCTGAGAGATAAAAGGACCTGAGGCCACACAGCCAGGGAGCTGGGAAGCAGAGGTGTGACAGTAATTACTCTCCTCTCCCTATTTGCCCCACCGCAACCCAGTGCCGAGCTATAGGCCATCTTTCTTTGTACTCACTTAGTCTAAAAAGTTATAACTAGATTGAGAAAAATTTGTATCCTGTTTCTTAGTGTCACACTGTAGCAAAAATATTTCTTTTTTTTAAAATATATTCTTATTGATTTTAGAGAGAGGAAGGGAGAGGGAGAAATAGAAACATCAATCATGAGTCATTGATTGACTGCCTCCTGAACACCCCCTGCTGGGGATTGAGCCCTCAACCCAGGCATGTTCCCTGACCAGAAATTGAACTGCGATCTTCTGGATCATGGGTTGATGCTCCACCACTGAGCCATGCCGGCCGGGCGTAGCAAAAATATTTCTGCTTGTTGCCCCACAGTTCCTGCTAGAGAACACTTCTGGGGATGTTCCCACCCACTGCCCTGTGCTGGACATCAGGCATCTTCTGGTTTGGGGGATTGTCATTAAGGTTCCAGTAAATGTCTTTATTTCATTCCTTCATGTGACAAACATCTGTTGAATCATCTGGGTACTGGGATACAGACCCAGCCCAGGAGGAGACAGGTAACAAACACCTGTGTGCTCTGGGACCAACAGAGCCAGAAAGAGGTACAGTAGGTCTTCCAGGTGGTCTGGGAAGGCCTCACTCACAGGTGATTCAGAGAAAGAACAGGAGGGTGAGCAGGAGGGAACAGCCAGTGCAAGGTCCTGAGCAGGATGCTTGGTACAATCGGAACACAGCAAGGCAGGGGTGTGGCCTAGTGGCAGTGCAGGGTGAAGGCAGAGGAGCGGTGGGGGCACAGTGACTCCCAAGAGGGCTGGGGCTTTTAATCAGAGAGGTGGGGAAACATCCCAGTGTTATAAGCCACGGAGGAAAATGCTCTGACTTGTATTTTCAAATGGATTCCTCTGGCTGTTCATGAGGAAGAGGCTGTAGGGGGGATGAGCTGGAAGCCAGGGGACCATGCCCAAGGAGACCATCTGCCCATTCTACAGGCCCTCATGGGATCCTGTCTATCCCATCAGCCCCAAATGAGCTTCCCCAGGGAGTCCTGCAGGACCAAGGCTGCAGTACCAATCAGAGGCCATCCCTTCCCAGGCTTTAGGCAGATTCTGTGGTTGAGAGGTGGGGACAGGACTCATGAACAGGATGGGCTGTGTGTAAACATCGCACCCTTCACACACGGAAACTTCTATGCTGAGCCCCTCACACCCTTGTGCTCACTCACCCTCAGGAGCACCCTGCAAAAGCAGCACACATGGCCGGCCCACATACAGAGAAGGAGACCAGAGTGCAGTTAGTGCTGTTAAGCCACCTCCCTGAGCCCAAAGCCACAAAGCTCCACCTTGAACTGAGCCCTGCCTGTCTAAGAGACCAAGCTTCAGCCCCACATCCAGCAGGCTCCCACCCTTCCAGATACCTGACAGGCATCCCTGGCCTTTCCTGAGCATTTCAACAAATGAAGGCGGGAAACCCTGTTCAGATCCAGAACCAGTGCTATTCTGCACTCTCCTCCCTCCAGACCATTGCCCACACTGATCTGCACACTCTTCCTCTTTTGCATGGCTCACTCTTACTCATCTCTCAGGTCATCAACCCTTCCATAAAGGCTTCCCTAACAGGACCAGACGCCCCTCTCCTGGTCCTGTGCCTGCTGCACCTGTGCCTACGCCAGTACCCGACATGGCCCAGCCCTCACTAAGACAGCTCTTTCCCTCTGGGGAGGTTTCACTCCTGGGAATGAGTCAGAGGGAAACATGCCAGGAGAAGGAAGTGACTGCACAAACCAAGGTTTTATCTTTCAGCAAAGGAAACCAGCCACAGCTTAACTGGGAGCAGTTCAGGGGATAGAGGTGGGATCACCAACAGAACATCTGGTCACTGCAAGGAGAGTTTTTTGCCAGGAATTTATAGCAATGTGGGAAAACCCTTACATAAAGTGAAAAATGTGGGAAATAAATAAAAACTGCCCTCCATACCTTCTCAGCTGCCATGTGAGCATGTGGATGAGGGCCAGAGAGGAGTGCAGGAAAGGAAAAGTGCCTGGCAGGGTGGCACCATGGCGAATGTGTTTCTCTCAAGGCTGTGTCCACTCATCAGAACAAGAGGGAAATTTCTGTGTCCTGAGAATATGCTACCCACCGGATGCTGTGCTGAGGGCCTTGAGTGCAAGGGACCTTACAGATAGGGAAGCTGAGGCTGAATGCTTAGCTAACATTTGTAAAGATAGCAGCAGAGCTGCAGAAGCCCAGTCCAAACCACCATGTTTGTTCCTCCCTTGTCCAAATACCCTGATGCTCAGACTCACTCACCCATTGTCTCCACCAAATACATAGATAGCATCCTTATAGGCCACCACTGTGTGCTTGCTGCGCCTGGAAAGAAGAGCAGGGTGGGTATCGGTGAGACCAGGACCCTCCTGGGGGTACCCAAGGAATGAGACCAAGCACTGGGGCTGCCACAGAAGTTGGTTAATACCTCTCAACAACCAAGATTAACAGAAACCCCTAAATTCCACCAGTACCCAAAAAACGCTGCATGTGGGGGACCCCTGTCACTGCCCTGGGACTCTCTGGATTCCTCATCCCACTGCAGAGCACCTGGGACCTCAGCTGGAGACCCACAAACACAACATAACTCTAGCGCCCTGCCCCTGGCCACCTCGCCCCGGGACTCCCTAAAAGCCCCCGCCACTGCCCTGGGCATCGTCCTGGACACCACCACTCCTCCCTCCATTACCAGAGCCCGCTCTAGGACACCATGCCCCAGCCTCGCCCCTGGAACCCACCATGAAACCCTCTCAGGCATCCCTCCACCCCCAAGATTCCTGAACCACGCCGTACCGGGCCCCCACGAACTCGTCGCAGGGCGGGAGCCGCCGCCAGCGATGCACTGTCTCAAAGGGCCCGAAGTTGAGCGTCAGGTACTCGACACTGTCCGAGCAGCTGTGGTCAAAGTCCACGCTCGGGGCTACCTTGGACCGCGCGCTGCCGGCCAGGGCCCCGGCCCCGATCGGGCCCCCCGAGCCGCCCGTCCCAGCCATCCCGGATCCACGCCGGATCAGTCACCGGGTCCTCGGGCCCTGCGGCCACCGCCCTGGGCCGCCCCGAGGGACTACATTTCCCGGCGAGCACTGGGCCGACGGCGCGGCACTTCCGCTAGCGCCGCGCTTAGGTCGGTCAGCGCTTCCGGACTAGCCTAGCGCTTGTCGTGGCCCAGGTGGCGGGAGCTGCACCTAGGACCCGAGGTTGCGGCAACTGCGCAACCTCTTCTGGGAAACAGTTCCCGCGGAGTGCGGGTTCCCGATCCCCCGTCGCGGGCGACTGTACTTTCCCCGCGCCTGCCCTGCCACACGCCGCCGAGAGATCGGCCGCAGTTCCCGGCATGTCTTGTCTGCGCGGGGCTCGGCCGTGATAGTCCGCCGCTCCCAGGATCCCTGGTGGACGGTTCCGAGCTCTCAGCAGCCTCCGCAGGCAGCCCAACTATCCCCTTACTGCTCGCGACCCCAGCCCGAACACACACACCCCACCCCCGGTCTACCCTCCACCTTCTTATTGGCTGAGAGGCAGCGTGGCGCAGAGGCTCTGCATTCTCATTTCTACTTAACAGCAAAGCCTCAGCTCCTTCATCTGCGAAATGTGGATTTGGGAAGCTCCGGCTGCCTTGAGAAGCATGAGGTCTGTCTCAGGACCCAGCTCCTGCAGCCCTAAGTGGGCAAATGCCCCCAAACTGCCAAATGCGTGCAGCCGCTACGCTGTGAAGAAGCACGTCCTGTCTCAAGCCCTTTGCACCTGCACTCTATTCTACCAGGAATACCCTTCCTCCAAAGTCCAGAACCAAGGCTCTGATTGGAGAAGCCCTTCCTAACCCCCCGGGAGCATAATCAGTTGCTCCCTTCTCCGGGCACTCACAGGTCAAACTTCCTTGGTGTGGCACTGAACACTCTGTGGTTGTGCCTGTCTCCCTGTCATCCACTTTCTCCCTCATGAGTGTTTGCCCAATTACAGTGGAAGTCACACAGATCTGCAAATGTGTGTGGTTTAATTTTGATATAATGTCTAATATGTTGCAGGGTCCTACAGGGGACCAGTCCCAATAGAGGGAGGAGAGGCAGAGCCTGTACAGCCTCCACTGCCAACCATCTGTGGCAGTCGAGGTCTTGGGCGGTGAGCATCTCTTGGAAGCAGCAGCAGCCTCTCTGGAGGTGAACCAGGCAGCTGATGGCAAACACTGGAAGGGCTCAGGTTCTGCCCTGAGGGATCCTGGGAAATTGGAGGTTGGCACCTGCCCCCAGGGCTTGGCCTCTGTCCCTGGTGCCCCAGCATGCCTGCCCAAGTCTGCTGCATGCAAGCTCAGGATCCTTTCCCTGTCAGCCAGGACATGTCGCCGGTCCTGCAGGAATGAGGGGAGGAGGAATCAGGGCAGAAGAAGAGAGCTCCCCACTCAGCACCATAAGCAGCTGGCCCTTGAGGACAGCAGGGGCCTGCTCTGTGCCAGGCCCTGGTGCCCAGCAGGGATGTGTACTTGGGCAAAGGGAGAAAGACCATCAGGTGCAGACTCAGCTGAGGTGGGAAAGGCTCAAAATAATCAACAGGAAGGACAGGACACACGTACTTGCTGTGCAGCAGAAACAGCCTTTTCGAGTGCAAGAGGGAGAGACAGAGAAGGCCAGGGAAGAGCATGTCATTTATGTCCCCTCTAGATTCTCCATTGTTGCTAGCCTGAGTTCTACCCCTACCCCATGGCCTCCAGGCTTTCCCGAGTCCCTGGAGGCTTTTTGTAGGCAAGTTGAGCCTACAGTGGGACTCGAATTGACACCCTGTTGGGATGAGGGTAAACACTGGCGTCCAGTGTCTCCCAGACCCTGAACAACCACCCCACATCTGTTCAAGGCATCCCCAGGGGCAATCACTGGCTGTGTTTCCCCACTTGGTTTCTGCCAGGCTCAACACAACCATGTCCAGTCAGATGTCCCAAGTTCAGTGATTGCCCAAGGAGTGTGCCTTGACTCCTCCCCACAGCACTGGCCTTGCCCTGGGACATGGCCCCTTTTCCTTCTGTCTTCCAAGAAGACATATAACCAGCCCACTCCCAAATCACAACCTATGCCCTCCATGGCCCCATAGCCCTGGGATCCTCAGACTAATGGGGACCAAGAGTGAGAGGACTGGCCCTGGAGGACTGTGGGGCAGCTAACTGCCATAGGAAGGTTGAGCCAGTCCTTTGGTAGACTACTTGCCCCCTTCCCCAGGCCTCTAATGCCCACACTCACTCCACTTCCCGCTTCCGGATGGCACGACCTGAGGCCAGCACCTCAGCCACCTTGGACACAATAGGATCGTAGTTCATGCTGGCCACGGCGATCACCTCGTCGCCTCTGTAGGGAGAGGGTGGCTGAGCCTGACAACTGCCCAGCAGTGGCCCCTCTTCTTGAAGACCCTGACACACCCCTTGTCCACCTGGGACCCAGGAAGAGATCTTACCCAGGACAACAGGAATGTCCTGAGCACCCAACCCTCCCTGCTTTGCACTTTAGCACAACATGGGCTTTGGGCTGCTGTGGGATTCTTATGGCGGTTCCAGCCATACTCCTCAGTGGGGTTCAGGGCTGGACTCCTGTCCTAGGATGACCACTCTCTACCCGTGTGGCTCTCCTCAGTGTAAAAGCAGGGTATCAACACCCACCTCAAAGAGCTGTGCTAAAAATAAAATGTCCTGTCAATGCGTGGCAACTGGAGTCATTACTGCCCTGCCTCCTCACCTCTCCTCAGCAGCATCTCCTGCCTAGCTCCTCCCTTTGCCACTCCATCCACTTTTCGGGTAAGCCCCCTTCCTCCGGAGCAAGGCTTCTCTGGGATGAGTTTTCCCTACCGACCGAGTTCCTGCTGCTTCGTGCCCCTGCTCCACCCGGTCCTTCTCACTTGGTGTAAAAAGCCACGAATTTCAGCTCCTCCAGATCCCCCTGGATGATGACATCGTCGAAGCCTTCTCCGTACCCTGTGGGCCGGGCAAGCGGGTGGCACCCACGTAAACTCAGCCGAAGGGATGGGACTCCACCGGGCCAGGGTCCTGTGCCCTCTTAACTGCCCCCCTGTACCCACCTCCAGGCCTAGCTCCCTGTCGTTTTAGGTAGCCCAGGCTCCGCCCCCAGTAAGGGCTTTACAGCTTTCTAGCTGTCGTGGCCCCGCCCCCAGGATGCTCATGACCACGCCCCGCATTAGCCCCGCCCCCAAACTCTCCTGGCCCCGCCCCGTCCAGAGGTTTCTGTTACCTGCGTAGCGCAGGCTTTTGCCGAACATGGAGGTCCACAGGTAGGGCACGGTGCTGATCTCCGCCTCCTGCGCCAGCATGTTCTGGGCCGCCACACGCCCTGCGGGGCCCACAATAGTGAAAGCCCTGACACTAGCCCCCACCACCCCTACACTGCTTGTCCCAGCTCTCTGGGGACCCCTCACATGTGGGGCTGCTCCTTGCCTCCCCAGGGGTCATCATTGTGCAGCCCACTGCCCGAGCTTGGTTGCAGCTGGTTGGTACGGAGGCAAACACCTAGCTCAAAGCTGGCCACTTAGATGGCTTCTCTGGAGAATTTCAGTGAAGTGCCCTGGGTCTGGAAGGTGGTCTTCCTGGGGAGGTGGGGCTGCCTGGCCATCTCAGGTGCGCACACAGACAACTAATCAGATATATCAGGTCTGAAGACGGAGGCAGGAGACCAGGCACAAGTAACCAGGAAGTAGAGACGACAGCCACACCCCAGGGCCCCAGCCAGAATAGCGTGGGTGGCTACCCAGTTCATTAAGCCCCACTAGAACCCTGTGGTTGGATGTCTGTGAGTCCCCTGGATCCTCCCAATTAAACTTTTATTACACTGATGAGTAGCCTTTGGCTCCTTAAAAAATAGCACCAACTTCAGACCTTGGATCTGAAGAGAAATTGGTACCAGGAGTGGAGTTTCAGGCAGCAGTGGTTCAGATAACGTGAAGGCAGAGGGGAGAGGAGGTGGGGGCAGGGAGCCTGGGGTCCTCCCTGTAAGGCAGCTAACTTGCTGGCACCTGCAGCTTAGGGGCCTAGACCAGGTGTGCACAGTGAACACATCTTCAGAGGCTTGGTGAGGGGGGAAATCTATTCCTCAGAGAGCACAACAGTTCTCCACTGAGTCCCCAGTTTCCAGGCCCAGATGGCCACCTCCCAGGGGCCTGCATGAGGCAACTGGGTTCCCAGAGTCAGTCTAGTGGCTCAAGGGAGACAAAGGCACTGAGTGGGGAGCTGGCCCATGTCCGACTAAATCCCTCTCTCTCTGCCTGATGAACATGTGTCTTTGAGTACAAAAGAAAAGGAGAGGCTGTAGGAAGGACAAGTGAGGTGGGGCGCTGTGGCTGGCTGAATGGGGTGTCCAGAGGGCAAAGGAGGGAGTTTCTGGAGATGAGCCACACACAGGGCTTGCTCTGTGAGCTGGCTTGATCACCTGGATGAGGCTGGCCCAGACAGACCACCACAGAGTTTTGAATAGCTCTGCAACCAGCAACCAGGACCCAGAAACTGAGAGAGGGGCCCGGGGAAGGCTGAGACCCTGGGACAGTCTCCCATCCCTTATTCTGCTGTGGGATTGGTCATACCCTGGACATGAGCCATCTGCCAGTGTGGGATGTTCACTTTCCGATTGTTCCTCCAGGCCAGGGGAAAGGTGACAGCGTCACCAGCTGCAAACACGCCTGGGATGTTGGTCTGCATCATCTGTGGGGAGAGGGCACAGGACTCTGTGGGTGGGAAGGGGGCCCTGACCTGGACCTCCCCCTGTCCCCAGCCCGGCACCCTTCCCACCCTACCCAGGCCCACCTTGTTGACAGGGATGAAGCCTCGGGAATCCAGGCCGATGCCGCTTTGCCTCAGGAAACCCGTGGAGGGCACCGCGCCTGACGGGATGGGGCCACTGTCCACTTCTCTCACCTCACTGCTCTGCATGACCCACACCCTTCACTTGCCACAACCCAGCCCCAGACTGATCATCCAATGGCCAGCATACCCCGCAGCCTCTGTGTGTCCTGTCCCTTCTGCCTGGGCCCAAAGATCCCTGTGCCTCCCATTAGGCCTCAGGTATCGCCTCCTCTGAGAAGCGGTCCAGGAAGTCCTCTGATAGGGGTGGGCATGCCACCCCACCCCAGCCCGTGTTGCCACCCCCAGCTTTGTTCCTCCTCAAACTGGCATCTCAATTGCATCAGGAACCAGTTAGAGGCATGTTTGTGTCCTGCAGCCCTCACAAAGCAGGCCATGGAGTCAAGTATGAGTGGGCAGTGGTCACTGGGGGCATCCTCCATGCCAGGCCTGGGCCAAGCCCAGTATGCCCATTCCCCAACAGCTCCTTGAAGTGGGTACAGTTATGGTCCCCATTTTATAGATGTGAAAACTGTGGCTCAGGGAGGGGAAGGGACTGGCCAAAAGATCTGCTCATTCACACCCACCTGCCCACGCACTCACCAATGCCCACCACACAGACGTCAGCCCGCACCACCTTGCTGCTCTTCAGCACGACCTCCTTCAGCTGTGGGGAGCAGACAGGTGAGCAGGTGGGCCCAGCTCCTGGGCACAGGGGAGAGGAGACAGAGAGCGGCAGGGGAGGGGGAGAAGGGCCCCCACCTTTCCCTCCTGGGCCCGCAGCTCCGACACCTCTGTCTGCATATAGAACTTGACCCGGTTGTTCTCAAACATCTGTCAGGGCAGGTGAACAATGGGCAGTAGGTAAGAGCCCGGCCAGGACTGGGCTGGGCACCCAGGGTTCTGAGAGGCTGGGGACCAGGGTGGGCTCACCTTCATGAGGGCACGACCCACACGCTCCCCCAGGAACCTCCTGAAGGGTGTCTCCTCCAGCTCTACCACGGACACTGAGTGGGCCTTCTCAGTCAGATAGGCAGCCACCTCCATCCCTGGGCCGGGGTTGTAGGCAGCGGGCTGGCACCCTGCACCTTCCAGAGCCAGCACTGCCTTGGGACTGGCCACCTCCACCCCACCATCCACAGCTGCTCACCTAGGAAGCCGGCCCCCACGACCACTGTGTTGCGGCCCCGAGCCAGCCTCACCACGCGATTGGCATCTTCAGGTGTCCGGATGGTGAACACGTTCTCCACGTCTTTGCCTTTGCAATTCAGGGTCTTAGGGCTGAGAAATAGCCAGTGTCAGTGAGGGGCTCCTGGCACCCTGCACCTTCCCATCCTGGCGAGTACCCTGCCTGGTGTCCAACAGGGCCAGCAGGGGAGACACTGTCTCACCTGCTCCCAGGTGCCAGCAGAAGCTTGCTGTACTCCAGCTTGAAGCCATCCTTGAACACGACCTTCTTGTTTCTCACGTCCACTGTGACCACCTGCAATCCGCGCCAGGCAGAGCATGGACCTGGGCCTGGCCACCCACTCCTGGGTCCTGCAGTATGCCCAGAGCCTAGCTAGACCCTCTAAGCAGCTCCATGGGGGCTTTTCTGGCCACCTGGGTTGTCCTTCCTCCCTCACCTGGCAATTCCTCTTCACTCTTTTTTTATTTTTTTATCCTCACTTGAGGATTTTTTTCCCCATTGCTTTTCAGGAGAGAGAGGGGGGGAGAGAGGGAGAGAGAGAAACATCAATGTGATGTGATAAAGACACATCAATTGGCTACCTCCTGCATGCAGCCTGGGGGCTGGAGCCTGCAACCGAGGTACATGCCCTTGGCCGGAATCGAACCTGGGACCCTCCAGTCCAAGGGCCAACGCTCTAACCCCTGAGCAAAACCAGCCAGGGCCCTCCTTTCTTTAAGCCTCAAACATCACCTTTCCCTCAAAGCCCTCCTTATATTTCCAAGTCCCACCAGGTTCTTCCATCTCAGCCCTGAGCAAATCATCCATGTCCCCACCCTGGGGCTATGCATGTGCCCATGACCCTACCGAGAAGAAGGTCCAGTGCAGCCTCCCAGGCCAGAAGCACCCCTGAGTGCCTGGGCAGCAAGGCCAGGAGGAAAGAGCACACTCACATCTTCAGGAGCCTACAGGACCTCACAGCCTTCATGGCTGCCCAGCTTTGTCCCTTACCTGGGCCTCTGTGAGCACCTCAATGCCATAGGCTCGGAAGAACTCCTTGGGCCTTAGGGCCAGCTGCTCGGGCTGGGCGTCCAGAGACTGTGGGAGAGAGCCAACTTGAGACAGAGCCAAGCAGCCATCATTCCGCTTGCAGCAGAGGACCTGGGGCCCAGGGAGGGTGGAGCCAGTCCCAGGTTACACAGGTGCTGCAGGACAAAACTCAACAAACCCAGATCTTCAAACTCCGGGGCCTGACATGAGCAGAGAGGGCAGCTGGCCAGACCCCCAATGGACAGCAAGCAAAGCTCTGGGTGGGCCTGAGTGCACCCAGAGGGATAGAGCCCTGCCCCCACCCCCACTCACCCCACCCCCACCTTGCTGAGCTTGGGCCGGTCATAGGGGAGGTGCCGGTCCAGCGTGCACAGAACAATCCTGTCTGAGAAGCCCTCCTGCCGCAGGGTCTCTGCACACACCAAGCCAGCTGCACCTGCGGGGAGGGTGTTGTGGGTCAGGAACCACCTCTCCCCCACCCCACCCTGCCTCTCATTACCCCACCACCAACCTGCGCCCACAATGAGCACATTGGTGCTGCCGCTGTGACCAGCACTTGGAGAGATGCACTTGGCCATCACCTTGGTCCTTCGCTGCAGCTGCAAGGCCTGGGAATCGCCAGACAGTGGGGGGCAGCTGGGAGCTGGGGTCATGGCCAATCTCCCTGCCATATCCCAGCAGTCCAGCCTCATCCCCACCACCCACCCTTCACTCTGCTCCACAGCCACACTCACCAGATTCCCTCCCACCACAGGGCTTTGTACATGCTGTTTCTCGGGACTAGATGCCACCTGGGCTCTCCCTTTTACCTGAGCCCCAAGCCACACCCTTACCTGCTTGCTGGCCCGAACATACACCTTCTCCTTCTCAATCTTCACCTGCAAGTGCTGTGCTGCTCAGAACCAGGCTTTGGGGTGCTCCAGTCCCTGACCCTGTGCCCCCTGGGCTCCCACCCCACCACACACCCGGCCCCACCTGGAACTTGTGCAGACTGTCCAGGCCAGGGAAGTCCTCCAGGTCCCCAGTGCTGATGTTGAAGCAGGCTCCATGCCAGGGGCAGCGCACCCGGCCACGGGACAGCACTCCTGGGAGGGGGCAGTGCTGAGTGGGATCACCTGCAAGAGCCCCTCTCCAAGGACTCCTGTGTCCCAGCACCTGCTGGTTTCTACACAGCCCTGAAGACCCCACCAGTAGGTGAGAGGAACTGGAGATCCAGGGAGGAGCCAAGCTGAACTGGGGCCTCTAGGGCTGGGGCTTGATGGTGCAAAGCCACGCCCACTTCAGGAGACCCTGCCCCTACCTCCCATGTGTACCAGACAACTCACCTTTCACCAAGGGTGCACCATAGTGAGGACACTTGTGGCCCAGAGCATGGAACTCCCCGTTGTCCTTCACCAGCAACACTTTCCCCCAGCCCAGCTCCACTTCCCGCATCCTGGGGAGGGGCTGCACTCAGAATTCAGGCCAGATGTGAGGCACCGCCTCCTGCCAGCACCTCCTCCCAGAGTCCAGCCTTCTGGGGAGCAGGCCCAGACCAGCAAAAGTCACAAAGGCTGTGGCCAGGGTGGGAGCTAGCCATGGTCCCCTTCCAGGCCTCCCTACCCACCTTGTCTATGGCTTGTATTTGCCCTCCCACCTTGGGCCTTCTGACCCCTGTACCAGGCCCAGCACCCACTGGCCATTCTCGAGGTCCTTGACATGACACACGGCGGCCTCCACGCAGTCCTGAGCACCAGGATAGGGGTGAGGGGCAGGCAGGCGCTCCTCCGAGTGGAAGTGGCGGGCAGTGCCGTTGCCCTGGTAGGCCCGGGGGCTGCCCTTCCCGCTGGCTGACAGCTCCTCTTTGCCCCGCTCCTTCTCTGGCAGCACCACCTCAATCTTGAGCTCCACTGTGGGGGGGTGGGGGGCACTGTGAGACCCCCTCCACCCACCTCCTCGCCCACTCCACCAGAAAAGAGCCTTAAAACAGGCATGAAGCAGGGCAGGGGCAGCAGGGATGGGTGCTGGGTGGGCTGGAATTGACTTCTGCATGATTTTTTTCCCCCAATAATAAACTTAGTGAGGGGGACACAAAACTCCTCCAACCCTGAAATCACCCTTCTCCAGGAATCTGTGTGGAGGAAAGAGCCCTGGTGACCTGAATGTTGCTCTGACTCCAAGGGCACTGTCTGCAATGGAGGACAAGGACATCCCTGATGGATCAGGGGCACATTTAGAGTGTGACTCCAGTGAGAACAGGGCTGGTGAATCTGGGTGACAGAAAGTCGAGGCTTCATTGTTCTATGCTTGCAACTTTCCCATAGGTTTGAAAATGTCAAATTTCAAAAAAAAGTGTATAAGGCATAATTTCAACTTCCTGAAGTAGCTCTTCTCACCAGTTTGAGAATCCTTCAGCATTTACCAAACACTGGTTTTTCAGTGTCCTCATGGGCAGGGGTCTGGGGCGTTGGAGGTGACCCCCACCTGGGGAGTTCATGTGGACAGAGCAGAGAGGGCACAGCGCCCCCCTCCCCATACCCGCCAGCCTCCACACAGAAGATACTTCCCCAGCCTGCCCGGGGGGCCAACTCTAGGGGAGAGTTAGCTGGAGATTGTCATTTTCTTCTTTATACTTTTCTGCATTTTCCAAATTCCCTACAATGTGCCTGGGTATTTTTCTAATTAGAAGGAAACAACAAACAGAATTTTGAGCAGCAATAATCCAGCCCCCTGGGCTGCTGCTGCAGGGAGGAAGGCTGAGTGTTGAAAGCTAAGCCCCTGGCACAGCATGGGCCCAATGAGAGAGCAGAAGGTGCCTCTCCCAGCTCCCAAGGCACCAGAGCTTCCAGGCATCTCCCGGCTTCGCCTCTCATCCCCTCCACCTCAAACCTGACACTCCAGAAGCAAAGAACACAGAGTCATACCTCCTGGCCTTTGCCTATGCAATTCCCTTGGCCCAGGCTGCCATCCTTCCTGGCTCTGGCTAACTCCTGCCCATCCACCTAGACACAGCTCAGGTGTTGCCTCCCATGGCCATCCAGCCCCTGCCTGTCCCTCATTGAATGCTGTGCTAATCCCCTACCCTGGCCTGGCCTGGGAGCCTTGGGGGCTTGGCCCCTCATACTCAAGTTCCAGCCCCCAGCTCAGGCCGGGCACAGCAGGGGTGAAGGTCCACTCCATGATTCCAGCTGGGCAGGACGGCCACCTGAGCACACCACACGCTGAAGCTGTTGTGTCAGGTGGGGGTGGCTATGGGTGGAGTGGGTTTTTCCCTCTGTTTTCCACACTTTATGTAATAGTGTTAGAATGTTTTCAGAAGAATTAAAAAGAAAAATACTTTGGACTCAGCTGACACCAGCTATGTGAGCTTTAGAGAGGGAGTTCACAAGAACAGCCTGGCAGGGGCCCAGATAACTGCCAAGCCAGGTTGTTTTCTTCCTCCACCTCCTTCCAGAAGGCTCTGAGGTGCTGCCTAATGCAATCGAACTGGAAGCCATTAAGTCAGGAGCAGTGGTGGAAAGGTGAACGGGGGTGGGGGGTGGGGGGGTGCGGGGGTGGGTATCTGCTCACGCATAGAGCCAAAGCAACCCTAACTCCATGATTCCCAGCTACTCACTGGTGACAGTGAATGCTGAAGGAGATAATATATGTAATATGTAACCCAGAGCAGAAGCTCAACAGATGAGCCTGGGTAATAGGGACTTAATGGTTAGCTCCGAGCTTCCTGGCAGCCGTGATGTGATGAAGAGGAAAAGCCTTTAGGTAGCACTTGTAGCCTAATGAAAGGCAGGTGACCAGAGACTGAGAGGTGCACTTCCTCTTAGTCCTGAGCTTAGCAAGGGTCTGGCCTGGGACACTTCCTATAAGGAGCACAATGCCACTGAAGCACAGGGAGTGCAGAGGGAGCTCAGGAAGTGTGTGGCTATGTGCTCTGAGCCAAGAGCAGAGCAAGGCAGAAAATGAAGAATTTGCACAAAGATCTTCCACTTGTTCTGGTTTCCCTGTGGTCCCTTCTGACCTCAGCTAAACCCTCAGGGTCAAATGCTCTCACTCCTACACCCTGCAATTCCCCGAGCCTCACCCCTGACCTGCCCAGGACGTGTGCCTGGGGCCTGAGTTCCTGCCCTCCCACCCTAGCCCCACAGGGGAGTCCTGGCTGCAGACAGCCCAGCACCAAAAGGGGACATAATAACATCTTGCAAGTGCTGCCTATGTGCCAGACCCTCTGCTAAGCACAACAGCTTACCTATTATTAGCCCCATTCTACAAGTGAGAACACAAAGACTCAGAGAGGTGAAGTCATCTGCCCAAGACCACACACTCAGGAAGGGAGGCTGGATTTGGATTCAAGAAGCCAAGTTCTTAGCACTGCCTCTGGTGTGGTAAGTGTGACCAGCTCCTATACTAGGAGTCCGGGGCCAAGGGTCTCAGGCAGACCAGCCCTTTGTGTTCCTTTAAAGGAAACTACAGGTGGCATCTTCTGCCCAGGGCCTCCTGCCAGTTGGGGCCAGCCAGCCAGCATCCTCCTGCCCATTTCTGATGGGGGGAAGGCTGAGGTCAAGACAATGGGCATCATTTACCCAGGTCATACATGGTGGCAGGGAGAGTGGTGGGATCTGGCCCAAGCTGGATGTCCACAGCACAGGAGTGAGGGGAGGGCAGGTGTGGGTGAGTCCCCCTGCTTGGCAGGGCATCATACATCTCCTCTTGCCCCCGAGTTCCCCCTCAGACCCAGGAAAAGGAGAAAAGGCTCAGGCGTTCCAAGGTAATGGAGCCGATGGGTATCAGGTAAGGGGAGATGGGGCAAGCCATAGTGGGCAGGGTGGCCTGGACAGGGCGGGCGGGGCACTGGCTGGGCACTAGAGAGGCCTCTCTTGGCTTCAGTTTCTTCATCTGCGGCAGGCCCACACACCTTGCTTTCCTGAGTATAGTGAGAATAAAAGAGGGAAAGGGCCAGAGGGAGGAGAGCCCAGCGGAAAAGAGTCTCCATCAGAGAGCAAACCCAGGCCTTGCCATTGCCCTGCAACGCCCCCACCCTGCGCTGCAACTCCCTGGGCCAGACAGGGTGGGGATTTCCTGTGCAAATGGGAAAGTGTGCCCAGAGAGGCTGAGGAGGTGGCCCAGGGTCACACAGGGGTCAGAAGACGTGAAGAGGGCTGGGATCTGTCCACTCCACTCTCACAGCAACTCTGAGAGGTTCATTTTGTAGAGAGGGAGAGTGAGGCTCAGAGAGGTACCTTGCATACCCTGGGTCACACATCAGCTGAAGGTGTCTGTCCCCTGAGTCCCCTTGCCTGGCCCTGGGGTACACAGCTGCCCTTCCCTACCCTGCAGCAGGAGGAACCCTCCCCTCCCCTTTCTAAGAAAGATTCAGCTGCTATTCCCACCACCAGCACCCAAAGTCCCAAATAAAGAGGAAGGGTCACTGAAGGGGGGCAGAAGTATGGCTCCAGGCCCCCCAGCCCCTCCTGCCTGCAGCGCATTAACATTCGCTAAGGCTGCCACCCAGCTTGACCTACTTCTGAGGCAGCGGGGGGAGGGGGAGGAGGAAGGTGGCAGGAGGAGGGAGGAGGGATAGAGAGAGGAGGAAAGGAGGGTGGAGGGTGGAGGGTGGAAGGAGGGGGGAAGCAAGAAGAGAGGAGGTACCTGGCTTGGGCTTGGAGAAGCAGCCACCCATGGTGAGCGGCCCACAGATGGGCAGGGGGCAGAACCACAGATGGTGGGCTGTGGGAGGCTAGGGTGCCCCCAGTGGGGCTGGACCCCCCATGGCCCTTAGAAACGCTGGCGTCGCCATCCCAGCTGGAGTTGCCTTCAGGACCTGTAGGGGTGGGGAAGAGGAGGCATCTATAGGGATCAGGGCTTAAATGGGGGATGTGGGTAGAGACACAGAGAGATAGACACAGTGTGGGGAGGGGCTTCTGGAAGAGGCCCACACTGGAAGCGGGAAATATTTGAAATAGGGGAGCCAGACCCCAAAGGAACAATGGGACCCTGGAGGGCACCTCTCCTTTGAGGCCTCCAGGCTCAGGACCCTCACTCCCCACTCCCACCTTTGCCTGGGCTGGGCCCACTGCCAGGGGAGCCCCTCTGCCAAACTTTAGGTCCAGCCCCCCAGCTGCCTTGTCCAGGAGCTACCCCCCACAATTTCTGTTCCCCCTTCAAAATCCTGCCGCCTGGGAGCCTTGGGACCCTCCTTTCTCCAGGGAGGCCACCATGGCTGGGATGAAACCGCAGATCATAGCAGAGCCTTCCTGGTCCTGGGATTTCCCCTTCCTACAATGGGATGACATTAAGTTCTCCCTGGTCCTTGCACCCACCCTGGTTTCCAGCCCCTGGATACCCACCTCCTTTAAGGGAGGCCAATGCTTCTTGCTCCCAGCCCAGAAGTAGACCTAGGCTGCCAGGCCCTGGAAGGCAGGGCAAGGGGGCAGGGGTCCAGGAGGCAGCCCAGCCTCCACCCCTCCTCCCAGTGTAAGCTGTGGACAGGAGGGACTAGGGGGTGGGGCTGAGCCAGTCCACTGGTCCCCAGGGAAACCCAGCTCCATGGTGAACAGAAGTGGGCCACAAGCCCGGGCCTGATGGGCTTGGGGGAAAGCGAGGCTAGGCACACAGTCCTGCCACAGACCATGCCCAGCAGACATGAGCTCCCACCCCCACCTGCACTCTTTACAAATGCCCACCAGGCCCATGATGCTGAGGTCATGCCTAACAGCAGATGGATAAACTGAGGGGCCAAGGACTTGCCAAGGTCAAGCAGCAGGTAGGGGCATCTGGGTGGCCTCCCACCCCCCACCCCCGCCTTAATTCCAAGATGGGCAGGGACCCAAAAAGCCAACATATCACCCTGCAAGCCACAGGGCTGGGGGAGGGGTCACTGGGTCAACAAAGAGGTCCCTGAACCCAAGGAGACTTCAAGGCCACAGGATGAGCCATCCAGAAGACTGGACTTTGGAAGACTCAGAACAAAAGTTTAGCTGCCCTGTTTACAACTGACCTCCTCACAGTCTATCCCACAGTCATCCCATTTGTTTCCCCTGAAAGTTCTTCCTGAAGTCTAACTTGATGTGAGGCTGAGGGCCTACTAGGTCTAGCCCAGATCCCAGCAAGGACCCTGGGTGGGTACCTGAGAGCAAGGGGGTCAAGAAAATAGAAGAGAAAGGTTGAGGAAGGACTACTTACTGCCTGGCACCTGATCTTATCTTATCTGCCCTAGTGGCACTCACTATAGGCCAGGAAGCAGTGGCACCCAAAGGCTGCCTGGCCATACCCATATTCTTTCCCCCAGTCATCACCAAGGCAGGTCTGCAAAGTATGGTCACCATCTGCACTGCCTGCACCTCCCTGGGCACAAAGAGGCCCCTCCCCAGGTCCTGGCTTCACCTTTAGCTCAGCCATGCCCACTTCCTTCCAGCTTGGTGTCAGGCTTCACCTGCTGGACCACAGGTCCCAGAAAATGTGGGACCTCAACTTGCCACCAGATGCCTGTCTAGGCTGTTTCCTCCCTTCCCAGGTGTCCAGGTGTCTGGACCCTCCAGAGCCTTGGGCCTGGAAACAGAAAATGCTGGGGATGGAACCTTTTCCAGGCTTACTCCAGGCCTACTGTGTGCTAAGCCAGCTTGGAGTCCTCCTGCCTCCTGCAGTCTCAGATACCCCCATTCAAAGGCAAAAGTCCTTGCCAGGGGCATGGCAAGAGGGGACTCCAAGTTGAGGGTTTTTAAAAATCTTCTCCCAAGGATATGTGTGGGGGTTTTTTAATTGATTTTTTTTTTTTTCTTAGAGAGAGGAAGGGAGAGAGAGAGAAACATCAGTGTGAGAGAGAAACATCTATTAGTTGCCTCCCATAGGCCCCCTGATGGGGATCAAACCCCAAACTTGTGTATGTGCCTGACCAGGAATCAAACTGGAGACCCTTTAGTGCTCGGGAGGGTGCCCTCACCGATTGAGCCACACTGGCCAGGGCAGGACCCCAAGTTTTTGCAGAGTGCTGTCCCTTGCCTGCAAGCTTCCCAATGCAAACAAATTGTAACAGTGCCTGAGCGCTACCTACCTACTAGGGGACTGTGTCCTGTCCCAGAACCCCCTCCCAGGGCCCCAGTTAGTACAGGCTGGAGAGGAGCCTCCCCCCGCTCCTCTGCATTGCCCCCTCTTTCCCCTTAGTCCCACTCTTCACCAAGGGTCACATGGGCCTTTCCCGTACCCACCTGGGGAGGCTCCTTCCCAGCTCAGGCCCTCAGCGGCTTCCAGCCCTCCTCCAGACGGCATCCAAGTCAGGCATTCGAGTTTGGGGCGCTAGGGGTCCTCCCCTCCTCCCCCACGGGGCTCAAGCACAAACCGTCTGTGCACTCTCCCTGCCTTTGCACGTGCAGTTCCTCTATCTGAGATGTCCTTTCAGGCAGCCTTCAGGCACCGTCCAGGTCCCCCCACCAGACCGGTTGCCCAGGAATGGGGAATGCCACACAGTAGGGTCGCGCGGCCGGCAAAGGGAGGGAGAAGGAAGGGGGGCGCTCTCGCTCCAGCTCGTCTCTCTCTCTCCCCTGCCGACTACCCCCGGCCTCCAGAGTGCTGGCCCCCAGTCCGAGACCTTTGGCTCGCTAGCCCGGGGTGCGGAGGCTGCGGGGCAGGAACCCGGGGGCAGAGTCGGGGTCCCGGGGCCGGGGCGGGCGCTCACCTGGGCTGGGCGCCGGCGTCCGCTCTGGAGCCGCTCGGGACCGCGGCCGAGAGGGGGAGTGGGGGGGAGGAGCAGGGAGCGGGCGGGGGCGGGGCAGCGCTGCGGCGACACTGCGGCGGGGGAGCCGGCGCGTCCAGCCCCGCCCGGCCAGGCGGTGCAGGTGGGAGCTGTCGGGCGTCGGGGATCGGCCGGCGGCCTGGGAGTCCGGATGCGGGTGTGGGGAGGCAGCCGGGGGCCCTTCTGGCCGCGGACGCGTTGGCGGGTTATGGGACCCCAGAATCCTTGGGAACCCCGAGGGACGCCAAGCTGGGACGCACACCGGGTCTGATTCTTTTCCTTTTTTTTTTTTTTTTTATCCTGTCTTCCAACCGTCCGCGGGCAGCATGGGGAAAGTTGAATCACCCGGAGAAACCTCTCCAAGAAAACCAACCCAAGGCCCTAGTTGGTTTGGCTCAGTGGTTAGCGCGCTGGCCCGCGGAGTAAGGGTCCCGGGTTTGATTGCTGCCAAGAGCCGTTCCTGACTTGCAGGCTTGATGCCTCCGGGCGCGTGCAGGAGGCAACCAATCAATGTTTTTCTCTTTCTCTCTCCCTTCCACTTTCTGAAAAGCAATGGAAAAAATATCCTCTGGGGAGGATAATAGAAAACTCAGGTCACTCTCGCCTGCCCCCTCTCTCCTCTCTCCCAACACACAATATGTTCTACCTTCTACTTTATTTTTTAAATGTTTTTATTGATTTCAGAGAGAGGAAGGGAGAGTGAGAGAGAAATAGAAACATCACTGATGAGAGAGTCATTTATCACTGGTCGGCTGCCTCCTGCATGCCCCTTACTGGGGATTAAGGCTGCAGTCCCGGCATGTACCCTGACCAGGATCAACGGTGGCCTCCTAGTTCATAGGTTAATGCTCAACCACTGAGCCACGCTGGCTGGGCTTCTATGTTCTATTTTAATTTATATTTTTATTACATTTTCTCTTTCCCACTTGTCATTATACCAAGAGAACTTCTTGGGTCCCCATGACTCCTGGTTGTATCCCTTCCTCCAGGAAGCCCTCTGTGCCTGACCAACATCCCCAGACTCCATCAGGACCTGATATTCTGACTCCTGGGCCTCAGTGTTTCATTGCCCCTACTGTCCAGATCTTTGCATTGTGGTTTTGTCAGCTAGCAAACTGGAATTCAGTAATTATGTGGAAAAGGAATGAATGACACATTCTAGTGATGTCACATCTATCACTAAACATATTAGGGCCCACCGACTCTGTTGTCCTATTATTGCTCCTTTGGTGGTTTGAGTGAGTTGGGTCCTCCTTTTTTTTTGTGTGTTTTTTTCCCTTTCTTGGCCTTGCTCTCCTCCTATAAGGATGGCAATACAGCCTTCCGAGGAATCCTTTATTTATGCCATACCTTGCCCAGGGGGGCCAGCACAACTCCCTCCTCATTTAACAGATGGGGATGGTCAGAGGCTGAGTCTCACCTAGGGACAGGACTAGGGCCTGCATGGGTCACAGTCATGCAGATGGGTATGGGGCCCAGGCATGGAGGGGAACATATGGCTCTGCTCAGGCCATCCCTCTGTGGCCATGTGTGGTTTTCACAGTTTGATTGCTGCCACTGCCACAGGAGAGGCCCATCACTGGGCAGATGGCATTGCTTGGGCCTAGTGCCCTTGGCCTCCAAACCAGCTTGCCTCCATTCCATACATGTGCTGACCTTGCATCTCCAACCCTCACCCCACTCCTTACCCCTGACCCAGGAAGACAGTGTGCCCCAAAACCATGGCTGTGGCTTCACATTCATTTATTGCTTTAATCTTCACAACAGCCCGAGGAGTAAGTTTCTCTTTGTATCATCTCCATTTTACAGATGGGGAAACTGAGGTTCAGAGAGGTTAGGGACTCTCCAAGGTCACAAAGCTGGTGAGTGGCAGACCAGACTTGAATCCTGGCAGGCTGGCTAGGCTGTACTGGGCTTACAAGGTGGAGAGGTGGGAGTTGGACAGGAGAGGCTTCTAGGCTCAACCAAGGCTTCAGGGTCTCCAGTATAGAGTTCAAGTTCTGCTCTGTGATCTTTTCAATAAGTGAACCCCTCTGCCTTAGGTTCCCCAGGAAACATGGGAGTAATTGCATTGGCCCCCAGATGGGGCTGCCTCCAGGACACCATGACAGGTGCAGAGCCAGGTGCTCAGGTTGTGGGGTGGGAGCTGCTGAGCTTGGGGTACCAGAGGTAAAATTTGGGGGACAGGTCAGTGTGGGGGCTGAGGAGGCCAACAACCTGGGGAGATATCCTGATGTAGGGTGAGTGCAGCCCTGACATGGGGGAGCCCATCATGGTACCCTTTGTCCTGGGGATTGAGCTCAAGGCTTTGACTGCCCCATGGTGGGGCAAAAGTTGAAAGATCCCCCTGGAGCAAAAGCTAGACCAGAGTTAGGCTAGGAGTGCTGCCTCATGGAGGGCGCCCAGACTTTGGGGTGGTGCCCATGGACAAGGGGACCCACAGACACTCAGTAGGCCGCTGAGCCTTGGGTAGCCTGAAGTCCTCCTGGGTATAGCCCCAAAGATGATTCTGACAAGGTAATAGCAACTATCTTAGCAGCCTTGACAATACCTAATGGGGCAACAGCAAAGAGGGAAATGAAGCTCCAGGTTGAGATGTAGTGAGGTGACCTGGGGCATCTGGGATCCCCCTAGACCAGGAGATACCCCAAAGGCAGGGAGGGGGTTGCTGAGGTCTGAGAAGCAGGTGGGTGATCCTTGCTCCCAGCCCCCTACCCCTGGAGCACCCCCAACATGCAGCAAGTCTGTCTCTGCCCTCCTTACATCTTCCCTCTCCTGTCAGTCTCCTTGTTCCCCACTCCCCTCAGCCTAGGGTTTCCAAAGCCCAGTGCGCAGGATGGTCCTTTTTTAGGTAAGAAAATGAGATAGTCTAACTGCAATGTTGAACATTGGGATTGACACTGGCGCCCCCTGGAGGCTAGTCTGAGGGTCCACAGGGCCCTCCCTGAGCTTTGGGGTTCTGAGGGAAGGGGTTGAGAGTGGGGCCTCTTCCCTGCCCACTTAGGTGGATTTCCAGATAGGGAGACCTTGGTTTGACTAAAAGATCCCCAGGAAATGTTCAGGTGCTGATATAGCAAAAGCCAACATCTGAGCTGAGGCCAGCTGTGTTCAGGAGCAAGATGTGTGGTAGTGGTGTCCAGAGCTAAACAATGATTTGTTCATTATAGAAGCAAAGGTTGGGGGAATCCTCAGGTTTGGGAACCCAGGCCAAGCCCCACCCCCAGCCTCCTCTTTGACTCCCTAGCTTGCTCTGGCTACTGCAGTCCAGTCTCTCCCCTGCTCATGTTGGTTAACACAGTCTGGGCTCTCTGAGGGCTCTGACTCTGTCGAGGCTAGCTTCAACTCCCCCAAGCCTCTTCAGCCCAGCTTGGGCCCTCCCCAAGTTCTGTTCTCAGGCTCTGGGAGGACCAGTCCTAGTTCCAGTCCTCATGGAGAGAGGGAAAGTTCAGGAGGGCTTTACTAGGAGGTGGCAGAAGCTGAGGACAGATGGACCAGTTGGAGTTCACCAAAGGAGAGGAGAAGGGTATCCAGGCAGAAGGAATATGTGGGCAAAGGCAAGGAGGTAAGGTGTCAAATTTTGGGGAATTCAGAATGTGTCAGTCCAGTTTGGCCTGAGTGTTGGGTTCTGGGCAGGGGGGTGACATGGAAGTGTATCACAGCCCAGGGAGGAGGTAGGTAAGGGGTTTTTATCATATGTGTCTTTAGGAATAAAACATACCAGAAACTAGGACTGGCACTGGACTGGAAGGGAACAGGGAGGCCAGAAGGTCAGGAGACACCTGGGGCAAGTACTGGGTCAGAGTCAGCCCAAGGGCTAGAAGGTGGGCCCTGCCCCAGTGGCCTTTACTTAGACCTGAGAATTTTTCATCATCAAAATTTTGACAATAACTTCTCCACCCCCAGTAACAGATGAGCTAATATAAACTGCCTCATCCACAGAGTGGAATATTGTTTAGCAATAAATAACTGTCTACACAGGGTACGTAAAGGCATTATATATATTTTCTTAGATGGTGCTTGTTGAAAGTGTAAACTGAGGCAATCCTTAGAGACCAATTAGGCAACAGCTCTCAAAATTGCAAATACCCAGAGCCTTTGACAAAACAATCCCACTTGGAGGTACTCATTTGAATGAATCTGACCACCTGAGATTGGAAAGGACCTATATGCCCATCAATAGAGGGACATAGCCCAGCCGGTGTGGCTAAGTTGGTTAAGCATCACATGCACCAGGAGGTTGCTGGATCGATTCCCAGTCAGGGTACATGCAGGGTTTTGGGCTTGATCCCCAGTAGGGGATGTGCAGGGGGCAGCTGATCCATGTTTCTCTCATGGATGTTTCTATCTCCCTCTCCTTTCTTCTTTCTGAAATAAATAAAGATATATTTTAAAAAATAGGGGAGCCCGGCCAGGCATGGCTCAGCGGTTGAGCATCAACCTAGGATCCAGGCGATCGGGGTTTGATTCTCGGTCAGGGCACATACCCGCGTTGCAGGCTTGATCCCCAGTTGGGGGCATGCAGGAGGCAGCTGGTCAATGACTCTCTCATCATAGATGTTTCAACTCTCTCTCTCCCTCTCCCTTCCTCTCTCTGAAATCAATAAAAAACAGATTTTTTTTAAAAATAGGGGAACAAAAATGAGTGACAATATGGCCACCTAGTTGAATACTATACAGTGATGAAAAAGGACAGATTCAATGTGCTGATTCATTACAGTCTCAAATAGATTGGGGGGAATAAAGCAGGTGCAGAGGAATAAGGAACCTGTGCTACCTTTGTGCAGAGAAAACTGAAAGAGAATATTTACAGGTGTATTTGCTTGTGTGCTATATAATAACTCTAGAAAGATATATAATAAACTGGGAACAGGGAGATTGTGGGGAATAGAAAGGACAGAGGAAGGGAGACCTTTCACCACCATCTTTTGAACGCTGCACCTATGGATGTTTTCCTTCCAAAGCCACATTTTTCAAACTCCTTGAACTGTCTTGGTGAATTCAGTTGGGCTGTAAACCTCCATTCCTGGAGGGCTGGCACTGGGGCTTGAGTACCCTCCTCTGGTAACTGGCCTGGCACAGCCCTGTCCTGGTCCCTCCTTCTCTTGGCGTTCAGCCCTCACTCGCCCTCTACACAGTTACTGGGCAGACCATCTACTCCCTACGCCTCGGGTTTGGCTGCTGGGCAGCTATGGGCACCCACTTGGAGGGCTTCCCCTTCCCCGACCCCCTTCCTCAGACCCCTTGGCCTTTACAGTGGGTTCCCCAGGGCTGCCTCGAGTGAGTGGGTGTGGGCTGTCCTCCCTGGGCCGCGGCTTAGCCACCGGCGCCATACTTCTCTCCTCTGCCAGTGCCTGCCCTTACTTAAGCAATGCCAGAGCTGGGACGCTCCTGTCGCTCCCCGCTGGAGCTGAAAGGACACAGGTTCCTTAGGGCCAAAAGCCTGGGAAATGGGGGCAGAGCCGCTGAGAGAAACAGCGCTGATGGCCCCGCCTCCCAGTCCCCATTCAGCCCAGCCCTCCGCCTGCCTTCAGGGAGCCCTGGGGCTTGGGCATCCGACATGCCAGCGCCACTGTGTGCCTGGCCGCCAGACCCTGCCGCCCCGGCCCCACTACGGCCCCACTACTGCCGCCAGAACCCGTGCGCTCCAAAGTGGGGAAGGGTCTACCCTTTCTGGGGCCAGAGGGCGGCGAGGGAGCCTCCGGGGGCCCAGAGCTTTAGGTCCTCCACATCCACCTCTCAAGGGGTCCACCCTCCCTGCAACCCCTTCCCGTGTGCTCTAAGTTGGACCCGGCCGAGCACCAGGAGTTCCCTAGGATCCCACGGCTGCCGAGGCGGAGGGGCCTGTGGAGTACCAGGGGCGTGGAGACTGTGCCAGAACTGAGTGCTGCCCCGATGGTGCCTGGCTGTCCACCCCTGCCCCCACCCACCAAGGGCTAGCAGGGAGAGCACCCCAACAGGGAGTCCCGGGGTCTCAGTTCTCCCACTGGCTCTGGGCCCCCCCCCCCCCGTTTCGCTCTCACAATAGGCAGCAGATGGATCACAGCCCCTTGGCTGAGGACTTTGGGGAGCCTGATGCGCAGGAGTGAAGGGGTTTAATGGCACAATGCTTCTCAAACCCTTAGAGAATTTAAAAAGTCAGTGAACAGGTCCATTCAATCAGATCCTAGAGTGGGGTCTCCGGGTCCCCACTGTGCAGCCCTGGGTGAAGGGCAAAAAATGTTGAGGCCAGAGAGGTCAAGTCCCAGGGGTCTCCTAAATCAGAGAGAGAACGAGGGCTGACAAAAGGCAGTTAGGTTCCAGGCTGGGTTACCTTTATTTCCCCTTCCCTGGGCAGCCAGGAAGCCTTCCTGAACCCCACCCCAGGCTCCACAGCGACACTCACTGTCAGAGCCATCATTACCACGTCTGCACCCTGCAGCTTTCCAAGGCATAGCTGGGATTCCGTGCTCCAGCTATGGCTGTGTACCATCCAGGGAACCAACGTGTGCATGGAAGACTGCAAGAGTAGGGTCAGGTTTTGAGAAGGGATCACTGACTTGGCCACAGAGCCTTCCAGAAGCCCAGCAGGGTGATGGTTTTTGCTGCAGGGTGAAGTTTCAGGACCTGGGCCCTTGCCTTTGGGGAGGAGCACTATGGATAATCTAGCAAAAGGAGGGCAGAGGTAGAAGGGCACGCCCCCCCCCCAAATCCAGTCCCATTGCCAAGTGTTCCCTGTTTCAGAGGAACCCAGCCCAGGATTGCTGACCAAAATAAACCTTTTCAAACTACAAGGAGTCTTCAAAGGTGTCTTTGGGACTTTTTCCCCCCCAAGAATGATTTGACAGTTTTGGTATTTCCTTTTAAGACAAACATTTCTCTCAAATTCTGCAGAATCTTGAAAGTAGGAGACAGGAAGTGCAATAGTTCTATATAAATATGGATTGGTATCACTTCCTGAAACTCATTTCCGGAGGATTTACCACAAAATTTGGAGCTCTTAATACACATATAAATAGGCATGGCAACTGGACTCTGGCTGAGGGCATGTCAGGGAAATCAGTGGGCTGCCAACACCTCAAGCTGTCCACCTGAAGGCCCCAGAATTCATCAGGAGGTCCACTTACATACAGAAACAGAAAAGGATTTTAACAAGCCAGACAGATATCATGCCCTGATCTGGGATGAGGCTACTCATTTTCTGTGACTTCTGCTTGAAACCATTCAACTCTGACTAGCTTGTGCTGAACAAATATTTAACAGAAGCCTTCAGATATGGGAGTCTATGAAGGAAAACATCCAAGTTTACCTTAGTGGTATAAAGCGTAGCAACTATTGACCCATCCTCAGAAGGCCAAGATTAAGCACCAGCTGCTTTCTTCTGTAGGGAGGACCCGAGGTGCAGAGGGGCTGATGCAAGATCCCATTCTATTTCGGGTTGCAGGATTCATCATTGGTGAAATACCAGGTGTTTCACCAGGAACTGCTTGGGAGGCTGGTGGGGGCTGAGTGCCTCCAGGCAGCACTACTGAGGAGACACTGAAACACTGAAGCTGCTGCCACCACCGGCTGATGCAAGTTTTATTGAGACAATGTACAAACAGGCCATGGAAACAAGGGTTCTGATGCCAGGACCAGTAACGTAAAATGAAATACAAAAATAAAAAGGCACTAATCTGTTAAGAAAAGACACTCGATGTGTTCTAAGAATATAAGTCATTTAATACTGTTAATTTTATAGCACAAAATAAAACAAGCTATGATCCCCAAAAATAATTTTAAAAGCTTACACAGAAAATATTATTGCCTGAAGTTTACGATCTTTAAGTTACAGGTCAAAAGAGTTTTGTGTTGTTTTTGTTGTTTTAAAACACACAGTGAAGACCGTCTAGAAGCAAGGCCACTGTTCCTCCTGCAGAGACAACGACCCTGTCTCAGAGAACTGTCCTCCTACTCCTTTAGAATATACAACTAACTCAGTGTCCACACTGTCAGCAGTTAGCAGGGACATTGGTCTCCGGTCCCAGAGGGTGGAGTTTGAGGCAGAGCTCAGTGGTGTCCACAGAGAGCATTAGTCTTAGGTACTGTGTTAAAATAAGAATTCACTCATTTTAAGAAGTTAATGAACATAATATTAAAGGATTAAATTATAAACACCTGGCACAAAAACACATCATCCCTTTTCAAAAATAAAATGTTCATTTTCCTCTGAGCAAACATTACAAGAGCAGTGGCCGTCTGCCTCGGCCCGCCTTGTCTGTAAACAGCTGTAAAAGAAAGTTAGCACAGTGCCAGGGATGCTTGAGCTCCAAGGAGGGAGCAGCTGTCCTTCCCTCCTTTCAGCTTTTTGACCATGAGCACATAAGGTCTCTCATCTGGGTGACCAAAGTTGTCAAATGGCAGCCAAAGTGTCCTCCTCTTCATTAACCATGTCATCAGGTGGTAACAAACCTCGCAGAAATGACAAGAATGACTCCTGTGTTGGAGGTTCTTCCCAGGATAAATAAGTTTCGAACTGTCAATGCCCTTTAGTATGTAACTTGTTCAACTTCTGAGTTAATTTAACATACAAATATTTTCTTAAGTGACAAACAGTAGAGTAGAGCAAGTAGCAATGATGAACAATCCTAAAAGGGAAGTGCGCTCAGGAGGGAAGGTAGCTCCTCTAGAAGATTCACATCACTTTCTGAAGCAGTCTTCCCAGACCACTGGGAAACCCAGACATGAAGCTGAGGCAAGGGTGCTATTTTTTGTATGTTTAGTGTGAAAAAGAGAAATTCCCTGCCTGATTAAAAAACTAGTAAGGTTCTAAGTCAAAAAGGTGTTACTTTTGGCACGTATCTTGAGAGTGCAGGACTCAAAGGCTCACCTTATTTGAGGCTCTGAGTCTCCAGCACAGTCCTGTAGACATGTATGTGGGCTGAAGTGATGAGCAAACTTACTATGAAGCCAAACCTAGGTTGTGAGTGTTCTGATTCTGAAATGCTCCACATGATGTGGGTCTTGCTCTACTGGTCAGCAGACATGGCTGAAGGGAAACCTTCCTTTCCAAAATGGCTACATTACTTCTTGTGTTCTGAGTCAACTATTGTCATAAATGGTGGCAAGCCCCTCAGCTAAATTTGGTTTTAAAAAGCCTTACGATTTGTGCTCCCCCCCTTCCAATGTGAGCAAGGCACATATTCTACCTTCTGCTAGACACCAAAATACTGGACCACTAGCCATAAGGCTTGTTTCCAGGCAGAGGGCACGGACTCTGCCACATGTATGTCACCTTGTTGTGGGTGCCAGGCTGGGTCTGAAGTTAGACCAAGAAGCAAATGCAATGGCTAGGCACCTTCAGAGCCACGGGTGGCCACAGTTTTCACTTGATTAGGAAGTGATGATTGCTATCTTCTTTCAGGAAAACTACAGGCAGGCAGCCACAATGAAATTTTCCCCAACTGACCATTAATTTTGTCACACAGGAGCACTCTCAAGATTCTTTAATATGGTGGTTAACTGCCTGATAGAATACCGATTTAAAGAAAAATTTTAAATTGTTTTGATGGTTCTCTCACCAGAATATATTGCTTTAACCTCAAAATCTAAGACCCTTGGGAGACAGACAGTTACCGCAGATGTTCAGTAAATGATACAGACCTGCTCATTAGGTTGCTGCTACATCTCTAGGTCTGCTGTGTTCATTCTGAGCTGAGGCCTGTCTTTATCAGTGTCCAGAAGGTAGAGCAGACTGAACTCCAAGAAGGTTCTAGCATTCTAGTCTGCTACAGCCATTTGTAGCAGTTGGCTTGTATGAACAGGCCTCTTTCAGCTAACAGGGAAACTTTAGCATCAAACTGGTAAATGGTTAATGGTAAACTGGTTAATGGTTCTCTCTAGTCACTAAAACATTAGACATCAAATATATTAAGCAATTTCCAGAGTCTGCATTTTCTTTGCTTGAGAGCATCATGGGCACACAGCCAGTGGAACCAGTATTAGCAGCACCATCTTTCTCTTGCAACCTGATAAGCCCAGGCTATGGCATGGCAGACTGGGCTTTAGAGAGCAGAATTTAAAGATTCATTAATGAATCCAAGGATTCTATGAACCACCTCACTTTTTAACGAAGCTTAAGTCCTATACCTTAAAGGGGCATATTCAATGAACCACAGTAAAGAAAACTGGCCAAGTACCCCCTTCCCCAAATGTTTCTTTCACTGGCAAACAAGGTGAGCAACGGTTTCCCCAAACCACCCTCCACACTGTTGCTGTTGGGGACAATGTAATCCAAGAGGCTGCCCACACAGCTTGGCATACCACAACTGCTGACTTTTTTGGTGTTGTTTGCTATATGGCTAAAAGATACTACTGCCAACCAAGACAATAAAAGCCTCCACTTCAGGGTTGTTGTTTTCATTTCCTTAGTTACAGCAGCTTCAGTTTAGAAGCTCAGAGGCACGTGTCATTGTGATATCACAAAAATCCAACCTGCTACTTAAAAACCTGTTCAGAACACACAAGTCTAATTAAGTCTTCCAAAACCAAACCAAAAGAAACAAAAGAGAAAAGCCAGATCTGGGGAGTTTAGGACAGAATTTCCTCTTCTTTAAGGTTCACTTGCTCTGTTCTTTAAAGGAAAAACAAACTAGCAACTGAGCCACTGCTTTGTGGAACAGCAACGCACAATGTCTCACCATGGCCTCAAGCTTTCTCTGATGAACGTGACAGAATCAGTCATAAGTACAACAAACAGGGCAGTGATGAGAAGAAGGACCCTTTCCTCATCAACTTCTCTTCACTTGTGTGCTTCCACCAGTATTTCCAGTTTATGATCCAAAAGAACTCTAAAATCGGCTACTCTTTGACAATACAACTATGATACAAATGCCGAGGCAGCCACTGTGTGCATTCCAAACATGGATGAGACCGCCAGTCTGCAGAAAGCTGGACGTCGGCAATGCAGTGTAACTTGCCTATGAAATAGAACGCTTTCCCACTCAAAGGAGACTATGACAGGCAGAATAACGAAGCAGCAGAAAACAGGGCCAACGGCAATCACTCATTTTCATCTGGGTTTTGAGGGTCAAAGATTTTGACGTGTGTAAAGGGAAAAAGCCCTTTGCGCCCATTCACTTCACCTTCCCACTGGCCATTTATGTTCATCCTTGTGACTTTCACAATATCACCAACCTGTAAGAATGGAGAAAGAAAACAAAGTCAGCATGTTCTCTGCAAACTAAAGAAAAGAGAAAGTTAACATTAAATCACACACACTGTCCTATCCAAAGGAAACTATACATTTTTTTAGGACTCAACTTACACAATCAACCATTTTAAGAAAGCTCTAAGAAATAACTCCCTTTATAGGCGGGTTGGAAACACCAGTTGCATAGGTGACAGAGTGTCTCTACACATGCCACTGGGAAGCAGACAACTTAACATTTTGTCAATGTCTACCAAGTTTGGAAACTTGGTAATTTTGTCCTGATGTGACCACATATCAAATAAAAAAAAAAAGGAAATCATGCTGCAAAGAGGTGAGGGAAAGGCCCAAACAGGATGGAGAAGGAAAAGAGCCAGAGTATGCAGCACAGGCCTGGGTTTCTAATTCAATGAACCCTGTAAGTATGTGTGGCCCCACTTTCACAGAGCTGCAGGGCTTTTTCAGACATGTTGTCCCTGTTAACCCCCATCTCCAGTAAGGTAAGCTTGATAAAGATCCAGAGACTAGAGCCCTCCCCAAGGTCACAGGCTGGTTCACCATGAAGCAGGGGTACAAAGGCAGGCAGTACCCGGTGCTGACCTCTTTTGTCCTTGTGACTTTGCACACTGCAAAGGCAGCAGGGCCCACCAAGCAACACTCTAGCTCCCTTTCCGGGCTCTTCTCACCAAGATACCCTCTGCCCTTAATGTCCTATCTTCTTAACTTCCAAACCCTGAGAACTCAGACTAGCTGCCATGAGTTTTCTACCTTCCCACCCTTTATTGTTTGATTTTTATCATTCTACTTGCTCACTGGGATGTATGGGCCCAGACATATAAAACGACTTGTAATTCCCCAAACCTACTGAGAAATAAGACTGCAGTCACTACATTTCCACGGAAAAAACCACTATTACCAAATGGAACTTCTCATCTTATGGAAACTGGCTTATTCTGAGTACTCACCAAAATGACAACGGAAAAAAGAACTTTATCCTCTGAGGCTTCCTGGTTAGAACACAGTATAAAATCAGTTTAAAAAAAAAATTTTTTTTTCTTTAAGTTTCCTGTCTGAATTCTGACTTAAATTCCTTTATTTAGAAGAACCATCAATTCGACAACTGCAGGATGGCTTGTAAAGTTATTCTGGTAATTAAGAATTAGACTTTAAACAATGAAAAGTTCTAAGACAAAAACAAAATGTACTTTAGTATTCGGACTTTTGTAGTCAAGTACTAGGTAAGTATATGAGAAAAACAAGATATAAAAAGCCAGCCCAGCTGGCATGGCACAGCAGTTGACCATCAACCTATGATCCAGGAGATAGAGGTTCAATTCCCGGTCAGGGCACATGCCCCGGTTGTGGACTTGCTCCTCAGCAGAGGGCGTGCAGGAGGCAGCCAATCAATGACTCTCATCATGGATGACATCTTTCTCCCTTTCCCTTCCTCTCTTTGAAATCAGTAAAAATATGTATATTTTTAAAATGTAAAAAGCCAACTGTATTTATAAATTATTATAGTTAATGTTACAGGTTTAACTGAAACACCTAAGTTAGTTGAACAATTAAAAAATTTGAAGGTTAGCCCTAGCCGGTTTGGCTCAGTGGTTAGAACATTGGCCCAGGGACAGAAGGGTCCCAGGTCTGATTCCGGCCAAGGGCATGTACTTGGGTTGCAGGCTTGGTTCTGGTTGGGGTGCAAGTGGAGGCAACCACTCGACATGTCTTTCTCACCTCAATGTTTTTTTCTCTCTCCCTTCTACTCTCTCTGAAAAAGAATGGAAAAAATATCCTCAGGTGAGGATAAAAAAAAAGATTGAAAAAAAATTTGAGGGTTAGCAACTGAGAGTCCTATTTTTCAGACTTCAATTAAAAATTAAGTTGTAAAATACTTCAGTAGAGAATATTACAACTGAAAAGACATGTTTTCTCTGGCTTTGCCTTAAAAGGAAATAAAAATTTGGAGGTGAGAGTAAATTGATTTAATATAAGAATTAAGTTTTAAAATATCTGAGACATACTAAAGACTTCTGAAATACAGATTATTATTATTATTATTTTTAAATATATCTTTATTGATTTCAGAGAGAGGAAAGGAGAGGGGGGGAGAAAGAGAGAGAGAGAAACATCAATGATGAGAGTCATTGATCGAGCCCGCAACCCGGGCATGTGCCCTGACCGGGAATCGAACCCCGATCGCCTGGATCCTAGGTCGACGCTCAACCGCTGAGCCACGGCTGGCCGGGCCAGATTATTTTAAGATTAGTGTTTGGAGTCCAAGTATTCGTCCCCTACTCCAAGTTACAATGTCTTTATTTATAGATAGTAGGAAGAGAAATGTGTTTCTTATTCATAACTAAGGTAAACACATAAATGTTTTTTATAATTATGAAAAAATTCATATTCTTTGAAGTGGACCAAGGATTTAGTTTTATGATTTGTATATCCTTTCTCTACCATACAGAAGTCACAAAACAGAAAAACTTTATGATCATATTTGTTTCTAGTAGAGACATTTTTCAGATATGCACATAAGGAAAACTCCATTGTTAATGAGAATCTTGATGAAAATCTGGAATCATGACTTGTGTCTAATAATCTTATTCCATTTTTTAAAAAGGGATATTTAAGCACAAATATAAGATATAATAATGCTTATTTAATAACACACAAATTAAAATCAGGCCTAGCTGAACGGAGAGAATCCTTCCATAGGCAGGAGATACTGGGTTGCTACACATCATAGGCCCCTATAGCTAGACCACACTCCCTGATTTCCTTGAGTGCTGCACTGCATCTCCTCAAGAACCTTGGCCTCTTTAAGCCTTTCAGGGCAGGAACCTGCTGTCTTGTTGTCTACAATGAGGCCACAGAGATGAGGAGCTTCACTGTCCTGCTTTTCTCTCCAACAAATGATCATATTCTTTCCTCATTTCCTTTTCACCCAAGAAAACAGGTTGCCTTTTTATTTTAAAAATAATGAAACAGAAAAGAAAACTCATGGATAGAAAACTACTTACTTCTATATATTATTATTATTTTTAAATATATCTTTATTGATTTCAGAAACATCAATGATGAGAGAGTCACTGATTGGCTGCCTCCTGCACGGCCCCAACTGGGGATAGAGCCTGCAATCCGGGCATGTGCCCTAACCAGGAATCGAACCCTGATTGCCTGGGTCCTAGGTTGACGCTCAACCGCTGAGCCACACGGTTATTATTAAATAATTACACTTACAGAAAATACAATATAATTAATGTATTAAAATAAACACATAAAAAGGCAAGGACAAGTAAGAGGGTGTTGTGGGTATATACCTGTAGGTAGGATTAGTGAGGAGAGGGGAGGGGGATTAGGTAAACACCCAGGTGGACTCTGCTGTACTGAGGGACGATGGTCAGAGGGCACCTGAACAGTCTGCTGGCAGGCAGGCATTCAGAGCCAGACCCCAGATCCCACCTTGACAAGATGTTAAAAACAAAAGGCTATGGCAAGAATGAGCTGAGACTAAAAAGAAACAAAGCTACAACTGGCGCTGATAGTTGATGCCGGCAGACGTCAGAATCAATGGCTCCTCCCTGTGACTGAAGTTTTTGTCTGCCCTACTTATTTGATGTCCTACAAAAAACACTTTGGAATTTTGTCTTTTTTATCTATTCCTTTGCTATCTTCAACTAGACTCCAGATGCCCAGAGAGTACGTTTTGCCAAAAGTTTGAAGTCTTAAGACTGCCTCAGCTGATGTTTAATGAATGTGGAAGAGAACAAAGTGTCACCTTCCTGAAAACCTGGCCCTGGACTGCCCTTCCCCATTTCTTGGGTGAGCTCATCCCTCTAGCCTGTGGGCTAAGAATGTGTTTTGACCTCCTGCTTATGCCCCTACCTCTGGGTCTCCCCACTGTCTTGCAAACTGGCTCTAACAGCCCAGCCATCCTGCCCGGAGCCACCTTCCATCATCTGTGTCACCCCAGCCCAATCAGCCAAGTAGCAATCTCCCTCTTCTCCTACAACCAGCCCTTACCTACCACCCTCTGGCTATTGTTCCCACTGTTTCACCAAAGGAACTCCTGATGGCACAAGTCAACAATCAAAGTCCACTTCTCTACCTCTGATGCTATATGGTACCTGAAGTGGGAGCTCTCATTCCCCATTGCCTTACTCCTCTTTTTGTGTGTTCTGTAAAATAACTCTACCAGGTGGGCACCTCCCACTTGGCATTTGTGGAAAGCAAGGCCCTGTGAGGTCAGGTCAGGTTCCTTGTCCTACAGGATTCTGGCAGATTACCCTACAATGGAGGTGCTCCATTTTGTACCTCATGGTCAGCTCTCCATCCCCAACACACACACCACCACAATATAGCACTCTCTGAAGGAGGGAACTTGCTTTGCTCATTTTGCACTCCATGTCACAGGTCTCTCATAAACTACTTTCCAGAGAAATCTGCAGAATAGAGAGAAAGCTATGGACTGATGTCCCCACATGCTAGGGATAGATGGCCAAGCAGAGGAGCAAGGTTTTGAGGATAGAAGTGACAGGCACAAGAGCCTAAGGACAGAAGAAGACAGACCTTTAAAAATAAATAAAATAAAAAGATTTTATTTCACCCCCAACACCTTTTCTCTGCACGACAGCAATATCCAAATTCCCATCTTCAAGGCTCTGTCTGATCTGGCTCCTGACTCTGCCCATCTCTGACCTCATTTCATGTCTCTCTAGCCCTCCCCTCCAATCACATTGGCTCCCCCCATCCCTTTAAAATTTTATTGCTTTTTTAGAGAGAGAGAGAGAGAGAGAGAGAGAGAGAGAGGGAGAGAGAGAAACATCAATTTGTTGTTCCACTTATTCATGCACTTATTGGTTGTTTCTTGTATGTACTCTGACCAGGGATTGAATCCGAAATCTTGGCGTAGCAGGACGATGCTCTAACCAACTGAGCTACCTGGATGGTTTCCTTTCAATTTCTCAAACTTGTCAAGCTCTTTCCCAGATACGAACTATACACTATACTAGAGATGCAAGGACATGTGCTAGAAATGAAATTATACAACTGTGTATCTTAAGATGTAAAAAATTATGTTCTGGCTATGGCCCAGAATCACCAAGCTGGTCCTGAATAGGAAACTTGGGCCTCTTTCTTTTACAGTTGAAGAAACAGAAGCAACCCTGACCAAAATCAAACAAATCTCAAGGACAACCCAAATCCCCTTATAAAGCTGAACATGTAGACAAGAAGAGCAGGAAGGACACCCAGGTGGTAGCTGGGGTACTTATTCTGCTCAGAGTACTGGGCTAGGTTCTTTATTATGTACTTAGGATACATAAAAACACAACTTGAATATTAGACCTACCTAAAACTAGGCTCTACAACAACAGGATGTAGGCAATCTCATCTGCTTAAAACAGATATAAGGTGACACAGTACAGTGGTTCATGCTGTATAATTTGGAGTGTGGGGCAGGACTGGATGATATCCTGGTTCTGCCACTTTTAGTGGCTACATGACCATAGCAAACTGCTCAAGTTGTCCAAGTCTTGGTTTCCTTCTCACTTTGAAAGATTCTTGCAATAATTAAGGAAAGTACTACATGGAATTTGTTAACCAGAACACCCAACTAAGTAAACAGTAGATGTTATGGGAGTGAAGATTCCTGAATAAAACCCAGCCCCCACCCCTATGCTCACGCCCCCAGGTGGTTACTGCCTTCTGGGAGCACTTTGGGAAGAATTGCAATCAGCATGGAGAAGCACTGTATTAAAATGAGTTTTCAACCTTGTTAAGTAACAAGGGTCCTTTCAAAACTGATGAGCAGATGAAAGGATGCCATATTAGAATGCGAGGAGATGGGGGGCAGGCCTGAAAACAAGGGATGGGTGTGTGTGTGTGTGTGTCCTAATAAATTCCTGAGGAAGACAACAGGAAGAAAAGGGTGAACCACGTGCTGAAAACTGTAAAGAACATGCAAGCCTCATGCCTTCCAATAACTCGTAATTATTCTGGTCTCCACACAATTCTACCTAATCAATCTAGTAAGACTTACTGCCTATCTGCATGGAAAACTAACAGCTCAGTTTCTGTTCTCAAGGAATGGCTGTCTTCATTATGGGACAGACAATAAGTAACTCATTGTCCAGACATGGTAGATACTCAATGAATGTATTAGACAATGAAAGCAGTTTATAAAAAGCAGCAAGTGGCAGAGAAACAGTATTGAGTCAACAATGCAGAGCACAGGAGCAAGGAGCTATAGCTCTGGCTGAGGAAACCATGACCAACAGAGGTAGATCAAGGTTCAGCCTAAGATGAGAGAATGATCAGAAGGCTTCTTGATGGCAACTTGATCATTAATGCCTCCTTCTGCCCTTGCAGGAGCTCTGTCTCACATGTGAAAACAGCACACCAGTCCTTGTGCTGTTTTCTACCTCAGTCCAAGGCCCTTTACATGGGGAACAAGCCCCAGAACACCAACATAGAAAAGATGCCCTGGCTATGTTATCTTGCCTGCTGCCCACAATTACAGGCCTGACTATGGACCAGCTTCTTCCATATCTCTAATGAATGGTGCTCTGGCTCAAATCCTAAAACGGTCAGTAGCTTCTCAACCATCTTGCAGCTCCTCTCATTACTCCCAATTCTGGTCTAATGCCCTTCCTTTGGCTTCATGGCAGGACTGAGCCCAAAGAAGCACTGGCTTTGGAGGGCAGGTAAATCTTTAAGTGGTTGGGTATCAATCAACTCAGTTCAAGGAGCACTCAAAGCCTGGAAGATGTGGCTGACCCTATCAACAGATCAAGAGAAGACACATATCTTATGCACCATCTTTACTACTGTGACCCGATGACAATCTTAATCATTATTAGAAGAGCCACAGTACTATCTTTGTGGCTGGCTGCACTTAGCACTTGGGGAGTACATGTTAACTCTAAAATTAGGCATAAGTTGATATACATAGTAGGCACCATTCTTGTGTCTAGTGAGGACCATGCAAAAAGACAAGAACTGAACGGCAACAGGGCACTTCTTGATACTGGCAATAGTTTCCTATAGCTCTCCTTGTCCAGGGTATGAACAGAAGGGTTCTGGAAATAACTCTACTGCCTGACTTCTAGCACTTGATTCAAAGAACAAAGAGCTAAAGGGCCCAAGCACTGGTTGTCACAGCAGCTTTATGCTTCCCCAATCAGTCTCCATTCCCCATACTGATATTTCAAGAATGTACACTCTCAGGTTACATAAAAATAAGATCAGGAGCACAATGGGTCACATTGAAATCAGAAGTTCTAACTTGGGCCCAGCTGGCATGGTTAGTGGTTAAGCACTGACCTATGATCCAGGCAATTGCAGTTCGATTTCCGGTCAGGACACACGCCGGGGTTATGGGCTTGATCCCCAGTGGGCGACGTGCGCAAGGTAACCGATCAATGACTCTCATCATTGAGGTTTCTATCTCTCTCTCCCTCCCCCTGAAGTCAATAAAGACATAGTTAAAAAAAAAAAAAAAAAAAAAGTTCTAACTTAGGTGACATGAATGGGTCCCAGTTATCAAAGAATATCCTCAAAGTATATGCAGAATTGTATGTAAATACATTAGTGTATGTTGTTGTTTTTTGGAGGATTCCACAGCTTTCACCAGATTCTCAAAGCAGAACATAATCCAAATAAGATACAGAACAAAACAAAAACCCAGATCCTACAATCAGAAGTTTTCATTCTGCTATCTGTGGCTTTCATTTAACATTGAATTATCTATGTACAACGCCCTGGAAGGATATAATAGAGAACAAAAGAGACTGCCTTGCCCTCATGGAGCTGCCTGAGGCCTTCAGCTGTTTTAACACCTGCCTTTGTGTTCTCAGTGCCACCTGTACCTGAATCAAAGCTACTGAAGCTTGCCCTGGCCCATCTGGCTCAGTAGTTAGAGCCACAGCCTGAGGACCAGAGCGTCTCGGGTTCAATTCTCGATCAAGGGCATGTACCTGGGTTGCAGGTTTGTTCCCTAGCCCGTCCGGGGTGTGTGCAGGGAGGCAACCCATCCATATTTCTGTCTCACATCGTTTAACTTTCTCTCCAACCCCTCCTTTCTCTCCCTCTTCCCCGCTCTCTAAAACCAATGGGAAAAAATATCCTTGGGTGAGGATTTTAAAAAATAAAGTGCCTGGCCCCATGGCTTAGCAGCTGAGCATCGAGCTATGATCCAGATCACCACAGTTCAATTCCCAGTCAGGGCACATACCTGGGTTGCAGGCTCGATCCCCAGCAGGGCGAGTGCAGGAGGCAGCCAATCAATGACTTTCTCTCATCATTTATGTTTCTACCTCTCTCTCCCTCTTCCTTCCTCTCTCTAAAATCAATAAAATATATTAAAAAACATATATATATTTCTTTACTTGCCCTAGCTAGTTATGCTCAGTGGTTACAACATGGGCCCTCGGAATGAAGAGTCCCAGGTTTGATTCCAGCCAAGGGCACATATCTTGGTTGCAGGCTCGATCTCCAGCCCTGGGTCAGGGTACCTGTGGTTGAAGAAGCCAGTTGATGTGTCTCTCTCTCATCCCCTTTCCCCCCTCCCCCCCTTCCTCTCTCTCTGAAAAGCAATGGAAAAAAACATCATGAGGATTAAAAAAAAGAAAAAAAATCTCTTTACTTGCAAGAAATGTTCTCTTGAAAATCAAGTTTTATGAAAAAAGTTGTGAAATAATTCAAGAAACAAAGTTCACCTAAGCCATCACCACTCTCTGTAATGCTACCAAAGGGAATACAAAGCTTCAATTACAGGTACATTTTGTCCTATTTGTCTCACTTTCTCATTTTAATTTTAATACTTTTTCTGGTAACCTAATTGCAACAGTCCCAAGAGAGTTGTTTTTAACAAGACCAGATAGGCACCACTAATAAGATAACACAATTCATAGAAATATTCACTTACGCTATAGCTGAAAGTCTCACTTAAAAATAAAGAAGGAGAAATACCATTAAGTAGAATTTGGCAAAGGTGTATTTCTTGGGTCCCGCTTACACTCTCTCCATAAAGCAATCAAAGTGAGACTTTGACAAGGCTTACCAGGCCAGGCTAGTGTCATGAGTCTCAGGTATGGAGACCTCTTTGGGGTCTGGAAGACTAAGAGAGCTAAGTAATGGTCAAGTATATGGGTTTTCTTAAAATATACATCATTAACCAGACAGGCTTTCTCATCTTGGTCTCTTTAAGGCACCTACCTATATATTCACTCACCAAGCCTAAGTGATCCCCTCTATAGTACCTGACCTTCCTCTCTACAACCCCCCTGGGCACACTCCAAGGAATGCACTAAATATGGGTTTCTAAAATGCACATCTTAGAGGCAGAGGTCAAGAGGCAAGTGTCCTAAATAGAGCGAGGCTTTAACCGCTAGCTCAGGTAAGAATCCAATTCCCGACTTCCTTTACGGGTCTTAGAATTCTGACTGGGAATCTTGACCCCCAAGGTTCTCATCCCAATGTGCCAAAAACTGTCTGTCTAATACATGAGAGTTACACCAACTCTGAATTCTAGTTCCCCACTCCTATGATGGAATGAAGATGTGAAAATGCCTCAGAAGGCAGAAACTACTATGCAAAGTATTAAGAGCCCAGTACTAACCAAGTTATTTTAGGGTATTGAGGAGTAGACTAGGCCAGATGTGTATACCTGTGCAGGGGGCAAGTCTATGTGGAGATGAGAAAACCAGAGGCCTAGTTAGCCAGGACTCTTATCTGTGGAGGCAGTTTCCTCTGTTTTTCCCCCCTAGTCTTCCACTGGGAAGTATAAAAGCACCTGGGTCTTACCCAGGCTGTTGCTGGTCCCTGCCATAGCCTCACTTTTTCCTTACAGCTAACATGAGAAGGAAAAGTAACCATGGACTCTGAAACAAACCTTCAGGTGTAGTTCACTGACATATAATTCCTGGTCTAGCAAATATTGAAGATAACCAATGAAAAAACATACACGAAACAAATTATAGCTAATTTTTATCTGTGGGCAGAATGTTTTATGGGTTAAGTTTTGCTTTTTTGAAGCAACAGGCTCCATTACTTCATTCTTTTGTCATGCAGTTAGGCTGTCTCCTAACTCCGCCCTGCTTTGAACTTGAGGTAAATACAGAGAACAATCACTAACTTAATCTGTTTCTCTAACATATATGCAATTTGATAATATAAAGAAATAGTACTCAACTGTAATCATATTATAATGATACAATGCAAGTTTGTAGTTCACAAAGCATTTTCAGTTGTCAATAAATGAAAGAGTTAGGATTTGTGGTACCAAATCTCATGTACTGATACAATAATATTTAGAACCCACCTCACTGTAGGTATTTTATAAATCACTAACAACACAAAAAAATTTATGGGACCATTCTTCTAAAAATATAAGTTTTAAAAATCTACTTTGTCAGATTCTCCTGTCCTTTTTCTCCCCAGAATTGCAATGGGGTTTTTGCTCATATACGGTCACTCTGGGCTTAATCAGATGTTTCACCAAACTTCTTTCTACCTTCTGGCAGAAACTGTGGTACTGCAGTTTTACCATCCACCCCCGACTCATCAACATTGGTCTTAAGGGGTTCTTTTATTTCCGCAAGCTACAGTAATATGCTAAGTTTTGCAAGCTGGGCAGTTAACGTTAGAAGAACACATTCCATTTCATGCTATTATAATTTACAAAACATCTCATAAGTAAGATCTGAGACATTTAAAAATTATTCCTCTGAACCCTGACCGGGTAACTCAGTTGGTTAGAGCATCGTCCTGATATGCCAAGGTTGGAGGTTCAATCCCTGGTCAGGGCAGGTATAAGAATCAACCAATGAATGCATAAATAGATGGAACAACAAATCAATGTTTCTCGCTCTCCTTTCCCCTCTCTCTAAAATCAATAAATTAAAAAAATTTTTTAAATTATTTCTCTGCCTGAATGAAGACAAATTCTAAGATATTCATATTTCTCCTCAACTCAACTGAACACAATGTTAGAAATATGGAAATGCACAAGTAGCTATGTATCTGTCTACTGATATCATCTCTAGGTTATGGGTCTTTCTTAAACATCATCTCTCCTTACTGGAAAGAAAATCTATGAGGCTTTGGAAGCAGAAAAGAGAGCAAGCAGTCTGAGAAATTGGAAGAAACAAGGAAGAGAAAAGGACGAAAGAATCATGTGACCCTCACAGTGGATCTTCCAAAATCACCCAGTTCTCTTATTCTCATGAATATAACTCTGTAGAAACAAAATTAAAACTAAAGATGCAAACCAAATGTCAAAGAACCCCCCGAAAATAAACTTAGTAGATTTTACCTCTAATGCCAAGGCAGTCTTGTCATAAGCACAGGGTACTCTTTTCTGGATTGCCTTTGCAAAGACAGGTCCATTCTGTGTGGATGGCAAAGGGTTGATTGCTGCCCCTGGAGTACTGGAAACTGCAGGTAGAGGAGTCGTGGTCTGAGGTTGAGCATATGCGTGAGCAGGTTCTGGGATCCCATAACTGTTGGAATTCCTATTTCCATGCTTTCCGTGTGGTGAGGATCTCACAAGCTTTTCAACATAAGGGACGGGAATCATCCCAATCCGGCCGTCCTTGTTCCGGGCACTCCACCACTGTTCTTCAGGCTTCTCTATTATCACCAGGATCTCACCTTTTTTAAAGGGCAGGTCTTCAGCATCATTCCCAGGAAAATCATAGAGAGTCCGTACATATTCCAGATTTTCCTCTGCTGTCGGCAGGTTGGGTACTGATACAGATCCCATTGGTGGGCTTGGATACCTTGAGAAAGAAAGTTATTTTAAGAGAAAAATCTTACTCTACACCAGTGTTTGTCAAAATTTTAAATAAACCATTCTCTATAATAAATTATTTCCCTTTCTAAATTAACTCTCTCAGTAGTTAAGAAGGTTCTGTTGCACTGTTTTACTATCATTTGAATTGCAACAAAGGTCAATACATGAATATGCCTTTTTAAATCACATGCCAAGTTCACACCCCCCCCCCCCCATACCTACGTTTTACAGGAAACTTTTGTTTATACACAGAGATACCTGGTCTGAATTTATTTTAAAAATTTCGGGTAAGTTCAGTAGTTGTCTTCTTTAGGACCCTGTCACAACCATCACATACTCTTCCTCACCGTCTTAATCTATGGAATGCATCCTGCACACTTCCCTGGACACCCACAGAGAAGATGACAAAGACTTCTGCCTCTGTGTCCCTCAAAATATAAAAACCAGAAAAAGGTTTATATGCTTTCCAAACTTAAAAAACCTCACATTGCATCTTGCAAGAAATCATTATCTAAACAGCCAAAGGAAAGCGTGTGAAAGTTGCCAGCACTCTCAGCTAAGCATCAGTTAGTTCAAAGATACTACCACATCCCTTTGCTGCGCTCACAGATTCAATGTGTATTTGCCTAGTACCCTGTTTAATGTACTCCCAGAGACAATTAGACAAGCACAGTCCCCTGCTCTCCAACATTCCATTTGTAATGTCCCTTCTACAAAAGAAGTACAGAGGTCTCCCCCTTAGGTTCTTTGCAGGTTCAATCGCCAGCCCTGGTCGGGGTGTGTGCGGGAGGCAACCAATTCATGTGTCTCTCTCACATCGATATTCCTCTCTCTTTCTCTTTCTCTTTCCCTCCCTCCCTCCCTATTGAAAAAAAAAAAAAAATCAATGGAAAAATATCCTCGGGTGATGATTAACAAAAATAAATAAATAAAATAAAAAGAGCCCAGCTGGGCGTGGCTCAGCGGTTGAGCGTAGACCTAGGATCCAGGCGACTGGGGTTCGATTCCCTGTCAGGGCACATGCCTGGGTTGTGGGCTTGATTCCCAGTTGGGGGCGTGAAGGAGGCAGCCGATCAATGACTCATCATTGATGTTTCTATCTCTCTATCCCTCTCCTTTCCTCTCTCTGAAATCAATAAAGATATATTTTAAAAATAAATAAATAAATAAATAAATAAATAAATAAAAATAAAGAGAGAGAGCAGGAATGGTCAGAGCAGCAACAGTAATAAAGAGTTGACACACATTACCTATCCCAGGCATTATTTGCAGTCTTCGCAGACATTAAATTGTTTAATCCTCACAGCAATCCAGTGAAGTAGATGTTATCCCCATTTTACAGATGAGGAAGCCAAAGCAGGAGTTAGATTTGCACTCAAACAGCTGCCTCGGGAATTAACCCTGCATCTTTCAGGTGTATACAAATTAATGTCATAATGTGTGTGAATCATTCACAACAGTTCCTGACCAGGCACTGAGAATCCAATTAGCTCCCCACACCACACCCTTTAAAGTATACCTCTGTTCTTATTTCAAAGGCCACAAAGATTCTGTAAAACGTGTGGGTAATGTCCTGGCTGGCTTAGTCTGTTGGAGTGTCGTCCCATACACCAAAAGATTGTGGGTTCAATCTCTGGTTGGGCGCTTATGGAAGGCAACTGATCGATGTTTCTCTCTCCTCCCCTAACAATCAATTAAAAAACAAAAAAACAATAAAAAAGCCAAACATCTTCAGGTGAGGGTTAAAAAAAAGTTTGGGTAGTACATAAGTCTCAGATACTTTACTAACAGCACAGTCTGTTGCACCTAAGACCCCATCCAAGGGTATTTTATTGTTTGTATGGTTAAAAATTAAAAGCAGTTTGTTCTACAATGCAGATCATGAGGATACTAGTACAGCTTCAGTGGGAATTAACCCTAATGAAATCCATTTACCCAGATATGTACTATAAATCCGGGAGACAAACAAAAAATTAAAACCAAGTTCCAGCTCTCAAAAAACTGCCAATTTAGCCCTAGCCAGTTTGCTCAGTGGTTAGAGCATCAGCCCGAAGACTGAAGGGTCCTGGGTTCAATTCTGGCCAAGGGCATGTACCTAGGTTACAGGCTCGATCCCCAGCCCTGGTTGGGGTGCATGTGGGAGGCAACCAATTGATGTGTCTCTCTCACATGGACGTTTCTCCCCTGCCCCCCTTCCACTCTCTCTAAAAAGCAATGGAAAAAATATTCTTGGTGAGGATAAAAAATAAATAAGTGGCATTGCCTATTAAAAAAAAAAAAGAATCAGTTCGAAAGAGCACATCCTCTTTCAAGTGTTCCCTGATCCTTTAGTTGATCATACTTGCTTTTAAGCTCCCATGGTGTATGTTAATTTGTTCAATATACTGAGTTTCTCAAAGACTAGAATCATGGTTTATTCGCATAATATGTCTTGAATCTAGTACTGGGATTTGGTATAGGGTATGTCTATATATATTGAAATTCCTAATAATATTAAAATGACAAAGACACAGGGAAGCCTTTCCCATTCCAGTTTCTATCCTTTTTTTCCTTCTGAAAACACAAAAGCTTTGCCATTCCAATTCCCTAAACCTAGTTTAATTCAGTTATACAGAAAAGGAAATCCTGGGTTTGCCTTCTAAGCCTCTTCACCTCAACACTGACCCACTCACTCCATCAATCCAGACTAGCTGCCACATGCCTGGGCCCCACCTTACTTGTTAGGATCTTAGCTCAGACTCTAGGACAGGGGTGGGGAATAGTATGGCCAGTGAAATCATTTGGTCTGGCACTGCCAAGGCAACCACAGGTGGGACTCGAAATTCAATAAATCTAGGAGCTTTTTTCAAAGCTAATTTTTAGTTGATAATTTTGTATGGCCTTTGAATGATGTTATAAATATCCAAATGGCCCTTGGCAGAAAAAAGGTTCCCCACCCCTGCTCTAGGATAATCTGAACTACCACTAATAAGCACTGCCTCCTTTTACTTATCAGAAAGAACTAAAATATTTTAGCCAGAAGGAACCTTAGAAATAACCTAGTCCAACTATTCAGGTCAAAAGGAAAATTCTTTCTTTGGTTAAAAGAGTTTCTGGATTCGAATCTCTCAAACAAGATGTCACAAATCAAATGGCTACCAGTATTTTACATGCTACAGGAACATAACTCGTACCTGGGCAAGCTTTCATTCCAGGCATAATGACAACGTTCTTATATCTCATCTGAATTGAATTTAGGTGACTTAAACCACTGGTAGAAAAGAGGTTCCCCACCCCCACTCTAGGATAATCTGAACTACCACTAATAAGCACTGCCTCCTTTCATGTCCGGTAAGAAGAAACTCAAAGGTTCATTCAGTAGTGTTGAATTCTATGCTAATTTAAATTACAGTGGTACCTCGGTTTTCCAACGTCTCAGTTGATGAACACTTCGGTTTACGAACATCGTAAACCCAGATGTAAATGCTTCGGTTTTTGAACATTCCTCCGAAGCCGAACATGCCACACAGTTTCTGCTGAGTGCAAGGTCCTGAGGCCTAGCTGCTGGCTGTTGATCCCTCAGTTTTCGAATGTTTAGAATTTGGTCTTCCGGAATGGATTACATTAGAAAACCGATGTACCACTGTACTGGTAATCCTTCTGCACTGATTATAAAAGTCCAGATTTGAGTTTCCTTAAATATTTAGAATGAGGGCGTGTAGGAGGAGGTGTGACCCTGCTGTCTGTGGTATCCTCTGGTCCATGCAGAGTTTGCTTTCTGCTTCATAGGAGCGAGGGCCCTCTTCTGGGGGCTCAGGTTAGGCTGAGCATCCGTTTCCAGTTCTCCCACAACTACTTTGCCATATTAGCATGAAAATAGCCTTTAAAAAATCTCAGTAACCAGTAAGCTCCTTAAGAGCATGACAGGGACTGGTTTTCCTTTTTAAATTCTTTTTAACTTTTTATTTATTGATTTTAGAGAGAGAGGAAGGGGGAGAGGGAGAGGAGAGAGGAGAGAAAGAGAGAAGGAAGGAGAAACATTGATTAGTTGTTGCATTTATTGATACATTCACTGGCTGCTTTTTCTTTTTTAAATCTTCACCCGAGCATATTTTTTCCATCGCTTTTCAGAGAGGGTGGAAGGGGGAGAGAGACACACATTGAGGTGAGAGACACATCCATTGGTTGCCTCCTGCACACGCCCTGACCGGGCGAGGGATCAAACCTACAACCGAGGTACGTACCCTTGGCCGGAATCCAACCTGGGACCCTTCAGGCCAAGGGCCAACGCTCTAAACACTGAGCCAAACCAGCTAGGGCCATTGGATGCTTCTTTATGTGCCCTGATAGGGGATCAAACCCACAACCAGGCCTATTGGGAGGATGCTCTAACCAACTGAACTACCCAACCAGGATGGGACTGTTGACTTAATGTGAGTTCCATATTATCAGGTATATACCATGTGCAATGTCTGTTGAGTAAAAAACAAGGTTTTCTCTAAGGGTTAACTTGCCTCAGTTTTTAAATGTTTACTTCTTATGATTTTTCTCCTAGCCTTCATACATAAAATAGAACTGGAAAAGCGAGTTACACAAAACACACTTTCAAGTTTCTGAACCACGGGAAAATGTAGTTCATATCTAAACAATCCACTCAGACACCTTCGGAAACATTCTGTTGTTAAACTGGAAACAGCCTCGAATAAGTATAAAAAACACACACACTAGTGCATACATGACTACTAGCTATAACAATGCACAGAATGTTAAAATTGTTTATACTAAAATAAAATGGAGGTGAAAACCACCACAAGATGTTTACCAAATGATTTGTAATGTAAAAATTACACTCACATGCAGAAAAAGGGTCATTCAAAATTAACAAAAGCTGGCTCCTGCATGGCCACACCTTTCTGCCTCTCTTCCTTTGCAGTCATGCATCTCCTATACTCTAAGAGTCCTAGAGAGACTTGCAACCAGGGAAGCAATGGGCAGGAAGTGGCAGCTCGTTTTGGGCTAACCCCTTGAACCTGTCTACAAGGCCACTTTTCTCTGACTTTCCAGTGAGCCAAAGCAGCTCCACCCAAGCTCTCTCCTGTTGCTTCTTCTTCTATTCTAAGGCCTTCCTTGTTTCACCGTCCCCAACTTTAATAAATGTATTAAAAAAAAAAACCAACAAAAGCCATCTGACATAATACCTTTTGGGGGTTAAGTTTACTATACACAAATACAAAAAGCAATTACAGTAATAAGATAAATCTAGAGGACAAAGTTACAAATATACCAAGTTATCGTTTCTTCCTTTCTCTTCCTATAACCCTCTTTCCCACCAGGATCAATCTTATTTCCAAACTGGCATTTCCAGCAAGCTGTATATATGATGTCTATCTGACCTACAACATACATCATCAGTCTCCATCATTTTGCACATGGATTACCGTAAGGTCCCCAGGTTCAAACTCCTCCTATGGCACCCACTGCACTTTATTATTTATTTACATTTATTTTTTGTTGACAGTATTACAGATGTCTCCCATTTTCTCCCTTTTTGCCCCCCTCCATCTACCCCTCACCCCACCCCAGGCCTTCCCCATGCTATTGTCTGTGTCCATGGGTTATGCATATATGCATACATGTTCTTTGGCTAATCTCTTCCTGTCGCCTCCCACTCCACCCCCACTGAGATCTGTTATTCTGTCCCATGCATCTATTTTGTTCATCAGTTTATTTTGTTTATTAGATTCCACATATAAGTGAGATCATGTGGTATCTGTCTTTCTCTAACTGGCTTATTTTTTACTTAGTATAATAGTCTCCAGGTCTATCCATACTGTCCTAAAGGGTACGAGATCCTTCTTTGTTACAGTCAAATAGTATTCCATGGTGTAAATGTCCCACAGCTTTTTTATCCACTCTTCTACTGATGGGCACTTTGGCTGTTTCCAGATCTTAGGTATTGTAAATAATGCTGCCATGAACATAGGGAGGACTCACTGCACTTTAAATAAAATCCAATTTCCTTAACTTGACCACTGAATCTCCAAACTCCTCACCTCTTCCTTTAAGAACCACACTCCCAGAGCATCGTCTAGATACGCCAGGGTTGTGGGTTTGATCTTCCCTCAGGGGACATACAAGAAGCAATCGATGAATGCATATATACGAGGAATAACAAATTGATGTTTCTCTCTCTCCCCTCCTTCCTCTCTCGATCTTTAAAAATAAAAATAAACCAAAAAAACACACCATACTCCCAACATACTGGCTGTCGTTCTCACCTCAGGACCTTTTTGTTGTTCTTGTTAATCCTGTGTTGAAAGAGAGGGGTGGGGTGGGGGGGTGAAAGAGACGCATCTGATTGGTTGCCTCCTGCAGGCACCCCAATCTGAGCCTGGAATTGAACCTGCAACGCAGGTACATGCCCTTGACCAGAAATGGAACCTGTGACCCTTCCTTGAGCAGGCTGACACTCTAACCATGGAGCCACACCAGCCAGGGCTTATCTCTGGGCTTTGTGTAAGCTCTAACCTATGCTTGGAAGGCTCTTCCCCTCCTTAGCTTAGGTCTTTCCAAGGCTTGCTTTTCTTTTCTACCCTTAGGTAGTTTCATTCTTTCTCTGACCACAGTACCTCAGGTAAGTCCCTTCCATTATATTCTCTTGACCTAAGTTTATTTCCTTCATAGAACTTATTAACCTTGCATTTTATTTATTTTTCTACTTTTTATTGATTTTTTTAAACGTCCTTATTGTTTTCAGAGAGAGGAAGGAGAGAAACATCAATGATGAGTCATTGATTGGCTGCCTCGTGCACACCCCGTATTGGGGATGGAGCAGGCAACCCGGACATGTGCTGTGACCAGGAACAGAAGCTCAATCTCCTAGATCCTAGCCAAGCCACGCTTGCCAGGCTACTTTTACTGATTTGGGGGGGGAGCAGCAGCATTGATTTGTTGTTCCACTGGGCTTATTGGGACAATGCTCTAACTAACTGAGCTACCCGGCCAGGCCCTTTTCTACTTTTTAGTCTGCCTCCAAATTCCACGATGGAGAAAGTATGTATATCACCCATTCTTCCCAGTACCTATCACTGTATAAAATTCTGTTGTAAATACTTGAATTGAAAATATAAAATTAAAAGTTAAGGAACAGCCCTGGCGAGTGTGGCTCAGTTGGTCGGAGTGTTGTCTTGTATATGGAAAGGTTGCAGATTCCCTAGTCAGGGTATGTTTGGAAGGAAACCAATTGATGTTCTCTCTCACACTGATGTTTCTCTAGCTCTTTCTCTCCCCCTTCCCCTCTCTTTAAAATCAATAAGCATATCTTCCAGTGAGGAATAAAAACATTAAGGAACATTCTAATAAAAAAATTAGACTAGAACAAAACAAGCATTGATTTTTAAATTCTGAGGAACTCATACAATATGACGTTCTGCTAACCAATAAACAAAAAATGAATTATTATCCAAGGGGCATGAAATTCTGGCTTTAAGAGCTCAGTTTTGATGCCTAGAAAGCTAAACCACTTAACTTATCCTGTTTAGGGCATGAAGAAGCATTACACTGATTTTTGCATCTGGCCAAGGTTTTACTAGCCTCTAGTTTTCTACAAAGGCTAATAACACATCAGACCAAATCCATACATTTCAGGCTTGGGAGAGGCACTCCAAAGACTCAGTATAACAAAGTATATCCAGGTCAAGATCTAATTCAACCTGCACTGAAAGGTCTATGAGATATCAGGGAAAATAAAAAGCTAAATTACAGCAACATGTCTAGGGTGGAGGGCATAGAAAAGAAACAAAGCTCAATGTGAGGGGCAGCGGAAGGCCCCTGTTATTTGTGAGAACAACAGGTGGGCTTTCAATAGGTGAGAAGTGGGCGCAGTTAACAAAGAGCCAACAACCTGAGCAGAGGTTCCCAAGGAATGAGTGAGAAGACTAATGGGGCTGCACCAAGTTAGGAGATGAGGTAAGCACAGACGTCAAAGATAAGATTTGGTATTTGGGAAGACACAGTATAAGGAAAATTTGGAATAGTTTTTTGTGGGTAGCAGGAAGCCACTGCCACACATTCCTTTTTCTCCCTCTAGAAGGGGATCAAGCCATTTTTATTTACTCATACTTTTGTATTATATAGTACCTGTCACCTTAATGTAAGCACAGTGCCTTGCACATAGCGTGGCTTAATAAATGTCTGAAGTTAATGATATAATTCACCTTCCCAAGTTAAGGAAGTCATTTACTAAAACATATTACAAATTCTCATTACAGTGGGTTCTAAGATTCTCTCCAACTCCTTATATTGGAATTATATTGTGCTCAAAGTTGAGTCCAATTACTAGCATCTTCGGGGACCTGGCAGTTTCACCAATCAGATTTTGATGTCTAGGTCTTTGTTATATAGTATTTGTTTTATAATCACTTTCTCTCATTTTTTAAAGTCCATTTAGGTCAGCAGTTAATCTTATAGCCATTATACTGTCATGGCTTTGTTTCTTCTCTATCTCTATTCCACAGATGCAACACAGGCTAAGCATTCAGTGACTGCTCCTTAATTAATTATAATAACTTTTAACGTTTAAAGCTCATAGTAATACTTTGTAAGCAAAATCTATAAAATCAGAAACATGTCATTCCCCCCGAATCTATTAGCACCCCTGTCCTTTTAAAATAGATGTTTAAGAAACAAATTGGGCAGTGATATACATTTTTAAAATTCTAGGCAATTTCTTCAACTCAAATTTGGCATATTTAAGTAGAAGAAACCTCTGATAAAATACTAAGGCAAATTAAAGCAAATAACCAAGTAAAAGAATGCATTTTATTTTCCAAGAGAGAACATTGGAAAAGGGGATGCTTGATGCTCAGTGTCACTTAGGGTTCTTGACTCTAAAATAAATATTAAGTCATTATTAGCCTTAATACAAAAAGTACACCTAAAATCAACTAGGATAGAAAAAAAGTGTCATTCAAAAATTTCCGTTAGTAAGTAAACATTCTAGTTTTACTTTTCCTTGTAATGTAACCAAACGAATTTCTAACCTACTAACGATCCAGCTTTAGGAAAAGCTATAAAATAAAATTTTTTTTAAAAGTCCTCACTGAAACCAATTGTGCCTTCTTTTAAATTTTTTGTATTTAATGTATGACATAAGAGCTGTATGGCTATTTCAAACTTGGCACCAAGGTATCAATATACAATTTTAATATTTCATACTTAAAAGGTTTTTGTTTCTAAATGTTAAAACATTTTATTCTGTCGACTGCTCTAAAGGCTGCTGGACAGGAGTTCTTAAAGTGGCTTTCAGAGATCTGCAGGTAGTCGAAGAACCTTGAATGGTGTGCAAACGTGTGTGTACGTGCATTTTGGGGGGCAGGGAGGACGCTACGGCTCTCTTCGTATTCTCAAAGAAGTCTATGGTCCAAAAAAGGTTAACAGCAACAAAACAACAAAACCCTGCTTTAGTATGATAACCAAATAGGGAACGTGACGAATGGCAAACAAAACAAAACAAAACAAAACAAAACACGTACAGTTTAATTTTTAACTAAGGAACCGCCATTAACATGTTTAAGACGCATCCTTTCATCCACAGTGACCCAGATCCTGACACTAGCCTTCCACTCGGAATGCCTTCTTGTTAATAATTTGGTTCAGAACAGGGAGAAATTAGTTCAATCACCCACGCGCACACATACTCTTGGATTGACCCCATGCACAACCCAGCCATTGTCGACCCTCCTCGGGGGTCGGGTGGGTTGCTCGCCCCGGGAGCGCGGGTGCTGGCGTACCTGGGCGCGGGCTCGATTAGGGTGGTGGTGTCCAGGTAGTGAATCTTGTAGAACTCCAGCAGGGCCGGCAAGTGGTCAAACTCCTGGTCCCCGATCTTAAAACGGCGGTTGGGCAGTGAGTTGATGATGTAGTGGGAGACCCGCGAGTTCTCAGACACGGACAGCACATAGTCCCCGGGGCAGGTGGAGGAGTCGCGGACTAGGAACATGCCGTGGCGCTGGCCCTGGAGCCGGGTCTGCGCCTCCTGACGAGACACTGGCCCCATGTACCAGGCGGAGCGGTCTGAGGAGTCGAACCTAGCGGAGGACATGGTGTCGGGCCGAGGCTCTGGGCTGGGTCGGGGCGGCGGCTGCTCTCGCCTGCTCTGGATGCCTTTGCCCGGCAGACGGCTTTGGAATCGAAGAAGGGCCTTTCGGCACACCGCGAGGCGCGCTTAGAGGGCCGAGCCAGCACCTTCCTCTCGGCTACGAGCCCGCAGCATCCTCCGCCTTCGCCCGCCTACTCCGGGGCCGCCTCAGGGAAGGAGCCGGCTTAGGTAGTGCGGAGCAGAGCCGGAGGTAGGGGCGGCGAAGCCGAGCCGCAGCGGAGGCCGCCCCGGGGTTCTTGGGCTGCCCCACGTACTGGGAGTGCCTCCCTCCAGTCACCACTGGCCTGAAACGCGCCGGCTCCGCGCCCCCACGGCTCTGCACCGACCCCAGCTGCCACACCAAGCACCGAACTCGAAGAAGCGTCGCGCCTCCAGGGTAGTTTTGCCTAGCCGGTTCCCAAGAGCCACAGCAACAAAATGGCGGACGCAGGAGAAGCCGCCAGCCACCTCCCCCTCCGCTCAGCGCGCTCTGTCGCGCACGCGCGGGCTCCGCTCCCAGTGGCTGCCGGGGCCCTCCCCGTGACGTCTCGCGGCGCAGCCAATCAGAAGCGTGATCCTGACTGTCCGGGTGTGCGCCACCCGCTCTTGCTCCCGCGTTCCGGGAGGAGTCGGTGGAGGCGGCAGCAGCGGGCACTCATTTCTTGGGCCGAGGCACGCCGCCGGGGGCGCTGCCGCTCCCGGGTCTCCGCGCACTGGCAGGAAAACAGCTGGAGCCAAGAGGGAGCGGCATTTCGAAACCTGCTCTGGGAACAAAGCGTAAAATGCAGGGCGAATCTTGGGCCAAGGAGGCGTGGCACTGAGGTGACCTGGCCGGCCGAGGGGACAGTTCCGGGTGGACTGAGGTGGCTCAGGAAGAAGATGACCGCGGGGGTTGAGGCGACCACCGTATAAAGACTAGGTGACCGTGGCCCGAGGTGTCCTGGTAGGCTGAGGGACCTGGAGTGGCCAGATGACCCGACAGGCAAAAGTAGGGAGTGTGAAGGTTGGATTGACCGGATTAAGTGGTCTAGGAAGTACAGCCTGAGGTAATGTGGTCATCACTGTCACTGAATTAATGCAAATAAAATACAGACACCTCTCGGGCGTGGCCTTAAGGCCTTGCCTGCTGGGGGTTCGGCTTGCTTCTCAGAGTTAGTCTTTCATTCCCCCCATGTTTACCCCTCTCCAGCTGCACCTTCCTAGCCTTTCTGCTTCCTACCTCCCAACTAGAATGTAAATTTCTAAAAAGTGGGGATCTTGTCTGTCTTGTTCACCTCTGGGCCTAGCACAATGCATGGCCCTGAGTAGATGCTCAAATATTTGTTGAACAAATTACTATTGAGAAAAACCTCCAAGCTTCCCGATTATTGGTAGCACCACCCCAGGAACTGGACAGGCACATCCAAAAAGGGAGATGCAAGCAATGCAAGCTCATACTTAACTCCCTCTGTCAGTGGAATTTCATTTTGGCCCTTTGCACAGCCCTTACCCCCCAGGTTGAACATATTCTAGACTAGGGTGATAGGTGATGTCCATCCTAGGGTAAACTAAAGGGTCAATGCCTTGTATCTTTTGTGATTCAACATCATGTTTTCAACAATCCCCAAAATACTTTCGTGCTGTATTATTCTCAGGTACAATTTGAGTAGCACAGAATTTGAAGCTAACTGCTTGGGTTCAAATCCTGGCTCAGTCAGTTGACTAGCTGAGTGACCTTGGGCCTGGGCCAGTTACTTAATCATTCCATCCATGTCTATGTATTATTAAACAAGCTAGTACATGTAAAGTGCCTAGAATAGTGCCTTGCACATATTAAGCATCATATATATGTTTTTCCATTATTATTATTCAGCCTCTCTGGGCTTTTACCTCTATACTCTAAAAGTGTGTAGATCTTAAAATGGGTGGGTGAGAATGGGGAGAAAAATCTCCATTTGATTTTCTAGCTGCTTTTCACTGCCAGATTTTCTCACGTCATCACCCATTCCTTGCCGAGCCTTCTTGGTTTGGCTTCTACTCTTTGCCTGAAACTGGTCTTTGGAGATCATCATGAGACAGGCCAGTAAGCCAGGACAAGTGAAATAGGGAAACTAGATAGATAGCTAAAGAAAATGACAGAGCAATTTACAGCAGATACAGAAGGTCACCTCCCTAGAAATAACATCTAGGCCTCAGTTGTATTTCAGCTCCAGACCCAGAAAAGCAGCAAAACCAGGTGGGTGACACCAGGACCAGCTGCAATGATGACCCCCTGCCCTGACACTGACTAAACAGTGGAGACCATGGCGCTGGAGGAGCACACTTAGAAAACTGATAAATGTTCTGCCAGAACCCTTGTCTGACACCTCCCCTAAGATTCTTGCCTGTGAGAAAGAGATAAAGCCTCAAGACAAAGGACCCAGGGGGTGCTCTCCCTCTGAGGAGCAGCCCCTGTCATTCCCTTTCCCCTCTTCTTCTCCCACAGGCATGCATCTCCTAAACCCTAAAGGACCCCACGAGGCTTGCAACCAGGGGAAAATGGGCAGCAGCAGCTCGTCCCAGGCTAACCCCTGAACCTGATCCCAAGGTCCCCTTTTCTCTGACTTCCCAGAGAGCTAGGACAGCCCTGCCTAGGCTCTCCTGTTGCTGCTTCTATGCTAAGTCCTTTCTTTTACATTCCCCAGCTTTTTTTTTTTTTTTTTTTAAATACATCTTTATTGATTTCAGAGAGAGAGAGAAACATCAGTGATGGGAGAGTCATTGATCAGCTGCCTCCTGCACGCCTCCTACTGGGGATCGAGCCCGAAACCTGGGCATGTGCCATGACTGGGAATCAAACCAAGATTTCCTGGATCATAGGTCGATGCTCAACCATTTAGCCACACAGGCTGGGCTACATCCCCAGCTTTAAAAAATGTTCCCTCATAGTTATCTAGACTTGCATTGTGAAATTATTCCTGCAGAAAGTCAGGAACCCACTCACTACTGGCTGGCCCTACACAGACCTACCAAGAGCCAGGTCTCCTGTCCAGTAACAAGCATTGATCTCCATTGAGTCCATCATTTTCCTTGATCTACCTGACTTTATATGTTTATAGTGAAAATCTCTGGAAAGATTCCTCCCCCTACCTTCTGGGACACTCACAATTTCTTCCATTTCTCCAAATGTACTTTCTCAGTCTTTTTCTGTGGCAGTTTTTTCTTCAGCCTCTATATGTAGAAGCTCAGTCCATAACCTGGCTATAGCTTCTCCTTTGGTAGCCATCATGAAGGTTTTAGGGGTCACCTCTCTGTCAGTGATTACAAAACACTTACATTCTAAAAGTAGAACAGCCCGGCCAGGCGTGGCTCAGCGGTTGAGCGTCGACCTAGAATCCAGGCAATCAGGGTTTGATTCCCTGTCAGAGCACATGCCCGGGTTGCAGACTCGATCAATGACTCTCTCATCATTGATGTTTCTGTCTCTCTCTCTCCCTCTCCTTTCCTCTCTCTGAAATCAATAAAATTATATTTAAAAAAAAAAAGTAGAACAAAAACTGTCCACACCCTATGCAAACACTGTAGTCATAGCCCAAATTAATTCTTATTCTGTTCTATTGTAATTGTGTCTATCCTTCCTAATCTGAGCATCTTGGAGGCAGATGTGTTATTTTGTATTCCCAGTGCCCAGCACATAATACATACTTAATAAGTGGTTTTTGAATGTAGGTGGATAAAGATGGGATGAAGCCAGAGAAAACTGAAAATTTATTTTAGTGAAGGTAAGGAGATTGTGCAATTGTTTCCAGTTGTCAACATAATAAATGTATTTAAAATAGATATTTGGGGTGGCTGTCTCTATGTGCCTTTCCCTGCCCTCTCCCTCTAGACCTGTTTTCCTTGCTTCTCTCTCCTAAGCTCCAAGGGCCCTTCTTTTGCTTCTGCAACTTGTTTCCTGAGCCCATTTCTTCTACAGCTCACTGCTTCTACCTCTGTGACTTTCTAAGTAATCTTTCTCATAAAAATAAATAGGTATTTGGACCCAAGGTTTAGCCCCATATCTCCCTTTCTGTTTATTCTTCCATTTGGATTAAACTTTGCCTTTCAGCTTCCTCTTTTCTGTCAATAGCATCACTGTTTTCCTGATTTGCAGACTCAAATCTGAATCACCTTTTACTTAACTGAAGAAGTCAATAATATTTAATTTATATAGTATATTTCAATTCACAACACTTCAAATAATACATTGTTTTACTTAATCCAGCCAAAATCCCATGAAGTACCTTCTTATAGATGATCCAGAAGCTCAGAGGGGTTAAGTGTCTTGCTTACATAAATTGTAAGTCATAGAATTTGCAAGAGGCAGAGCTGGCACTATTAAGCCAGGTCTTTTGACTTGAAGTCAAGCTCTCATTTCATTGTTCCACAGCTGCCTATAATTTAGTCCATATTGTGTGTTTTGCTGATAGGGAAACAGAGGCCCTCCAAAGTAAATTCTAGCACCAGGAAGGGATTCAGTTTTGAAATAGGGGTTGGATTTGTACCCCAGCTTGGATTTCAGATAGCACGATCATTCTGCCAAAGTGCCATGCTCTCCTCTTTTAAAATTCCTCTTAAAGATGGATCAGAATACCTCTCCTTTTGCTTCAGAATAGTCCAGTGGGAAATGTGGTGTGGATTGGATAAAGGTGAAACAAGAATGGCCTTGTGTTGATAATCGTCAAAGCTGGGTGGTATGGTGTGTGCGCGCGCGTGCGCGCGTGTGTGTGTGTGTGTGTGTGTGTGTGTTTGAGGTAGGGGGCATTATTCTACTTTAGTATATGTTTGGACTTTTTCACAAATATTTTTTAAAAGTACTTCCCTTTATTCCTTATACACAGCTGAGGCAAGCTTTAAGATATTTCTAGATTCTAAGAGATAAAATGGAAATGAATGGAGAAACAACAAAGGAGCATTAAAAAGGGGGGGCTGTAACATAAAGATATGATTTTGCCTTAGTTTGCTCATTCCCAGGATTTCCAGATGGCATTATACTTATACTTACTTTCTAAGATATTTACAATCTAGATTCAAAGGACTGACAAAGCTTTTAGAGCAAGTTGTCTGGATTTCTTCTAGCCCTGAGGCTGCCTCTGTACAGAGGTTACAACCTTGTGACCCACTATTGACTTTTGTTCTATCTGGGCAAGTGCAACCCTTTGGGTGATGGTTAAGGCCTTGTAGTCATCTGCCCTTGATTCTTTTCTAGCAACGATGCTGAGAGTAGAAGAGGCATGACCATGTAGATGTGGAAGTATGTGATATATTTATTTCACTGACTTGATAAGGTCAGCCATTCTCAGATGTTCTCTCTGTAAGAATTGGTTGACCTGTTTAGTGTCTACTGCATCTGTTAACCTAATTCTTTGAGACCTTTCCCTTCTAAGCAATACATTTTCTTTCTCATTTGTCAGTTCTTCTCAGTTACTATTCCCCCATGTTTTATATATAGCCCCCTTTTTTTGGCTTTAAACAACTAAATTTTAGTTTTTAATTTTTTAAAAATTAATTTTAGAGAAAGGGAGAGAGACATCGATGTGAAAGAGAAGTATCAATCTCTTGTCTTTTGCACATGCCCTGACCAGGGATCAAACCCCCAACCCAGGTATGTGTTCTGACTGGGAATCGAACCTGCCACCTTTTGGTCTGCAGGAAGATGCTCCAACCAACTGAGCCACACTGGCCAAGGCCCATCATTAGTACTTTTAAAAACTCCTGGTTAATTCTAATGTGCAACCAGACTTGCATCTCCTGGAGATTTTCTACTCAGTTTAGATTTTTCATCTGAGAGAAACATCTTTTCTCCTCCATGAATAGTAGGATTAGGGTGATGGTGATTAACCCTATAAGAACTTGTCCTACAGCTGAGACTCTGCCTTTTAAGTAATGGTAATAGTTTGATTCGAATTATAAAATAACTTCAATCAATAACCATACCATTTATGCCATATAACTTATGTACCATAATGGGAGGCAGGATGGTCATTCTGTAACAGAGCCAGAACTAGAATCTTTGCCTAAAAACAACCGAGACTTAATGCTTACATGTTATGAGTGTTTGCATCAATCCCTGGGATCATCACCTCTACTTGAGGGGGAAAGTATCTTATAATTCTCTTCATTGTACTCTCATCTCTATAAGAGTAAAACCTTTTAAAGATATAGACAGTGGACAGAAGACTTGAATCCCAAGTCCCCCTTGTCTCACACAAAACTAAAACTTCAAAAACTGGTTTAAAAGCATGAACACTTGTGTTTTCCACTCAGGTCCCTGTTTTCACATTTTTATTTCCTATCCATCACAATAGTGGTTCCTCTGGACATCTTTCCTTCTGAAAATGAAGACTTTCTTTTTGTTTAAACCCCCAGGTCACCTAGAAACCTCTCATTCAATTCCTAGTAAAAAAACCTATTCATAAAGTAGTCATGACTTAGGTCAGGGGCCCTCCTTGGATTAGGCAATCAGATGGGTCTATACCTGCAATAGTACAGTGACTCAGTGATCTTACAAAAGTTTATTCACCAGGGATTCACAGTATAACTATCTTAACCAGGCAAATTTTCTGCTGCAACAGTAACTCTGACTTGAAATAGTTTGAATAGTAAGGGCATTTGTCATTTCCCATAATGTGAAGTCCGTGGTAGTTTTATAGGGCAGCTCAGGTTTTAGAATATCCAGACCCTGGGTTGGCTTTTTTGATTTTCTTGGTTCTAACCATCTTCAGATTTTGGCTTCATCCTCTGGCTGGTGGCTAGATGGCTGCAGTCACCCCAGACTTCATTCAGTGCAGTCCTGACAATGCCCAGTGGAAGAAGGACTATTTTTTTGTGTCCCCCTCCTTTAAAAAATTTTTTTAAATTGAATTTAGAAAGACAGGAAAAGAGAGGGAAAAAGCAAGAGAAACATCAGTGTGAGAGTGAAACATCGATTGCTGCCTCCCGCATGCCCCACACTGGGAATGGAGCCCGCAACCCAGGCATGTGCCCTGACTTAGAATTGAACCATTGACCTTTCAGTGTATGGGACTACACCCAACCAACTGAGCCACACCAGCCAGGGCACTTCTGTGTTTTCTTTTAAGAACAAAGAGCACTTCCTCCAGAAACCTTACGAGAGATGCCCCTTCCTATTCCCACCCCATCGGGTTACATGCCCATTCCTAAGCAAACGCAAGCAAGAGTGGGGCTACTGAGGCCTGAGTTAGACCAAACAAGACTCTGGGTTTGGCTTCAAGAAGAAGAAAGAATTCTGGGTAGGTGTGCAAGCAAATGTGGACTTAAACTACAATTTAAAAATAGAAGCCCTAAGATTCTGAGATAAAGGACGTTTAGATGATGAATAAACTCAACACATATGTACTGAGTATCTTCTGAGAACTGGAATGGGGGATGCAAAGGTGAATACTGTACTATATAGCCCTGTCTGGTGGTGCTCAGTTTATAGAAGGAATTAAATTTTTAAAAATTCATTTTATTTTATTTATTTTTGTAATTTTCTGATTTTTAACCTGGCTCCTCACATAACTTTTCTTTTTTTTTTTTCTCACATAACTTTTCTACAGAAAGAAAATGGGCTTTTCAGTTGTGATGAGACTTACACTCCCCCACCCTAATTTTATTGAGATATAATTGATCTATAACATTGTATTAGTTTTAGGTATACAACAATGATCCAATATATATTATGAAATGATTACCATAATGAGTGTAGTTAACATCCATCACCTCACATTGCTACAGATTTTTTTTCTTGTGATGAGAACTTTTAAGATTCATTCTCTTAGCAACTTTCAAATACTATACAATACATTATTGTTAACTTTAGTTACCATGCTGTCCGTTACATCCCGAGCTTATTTGGTATAACTGGAAGTTTGTACCTTTTGACCAAGTTCAGCCATTCGCTCACTCCCACCTCTGACAAACACCAATCTGTTCTCTGTATCTATGAGTTCAGTTTTTTAAGATTCCACATATAGGTGAGATCATACGGTATTTGTCTTTCTTTGTCTGACTTATTTCACTTAGCATAATGCCCTCAAGATCCATCTATGTTGTATATGGCAGAATTTCCTTCTTTTTTTATGGCTGAAAAATAGTCAAGTGCATCACATTTTCTCTATCCATACATCGATTGATGGACACCTAGGCTTTTTCCATATCTTGGCTATTGTAAATAATGCTGCAATAAATATAGGGGGTGCAGATATCTTTTCGAGATAGTGATTTTGTTTCCTTTGGGTATATACTCTGAAGTGGAATTGCTGGATCATATGCTAGTTCTATTTTAATTTTTTGAGGAACCTCCATACTGTTTTCCATAGTGGCTATGCCAATTTAAAATCCCACCAATAATGCACAAGAGTTTTATTTTCTCCACATCCTTGCCAACACTTATTATTTTTTTAATTGAATTTATTGGTGTGACATTGGTTAATAGAATTATATAGGTTTCAGGTGTACAATTCTATAAGCTATCATCTGTATATTGTATTGTGTTCACTACCCCAGGTTAAGCTTCCATCACCATGCATCTCACCTTTACCCTCTTCTACCTCCCTCCACTTCCTTCCCCTCTGGTAATCACCATGCTGTTGCCTGTGTCTATGAGTTTTTGTGTGTTTTTTTCTTAATCCCTTCTCTTCTACTCAGCCCCACAAACCCCCTTCCCTCTGACAGCTGTCAGTCTGTTCTTTATCCATGGGCGCCACTTATTTTTATTATTTTTGATAATAGCCATTCTAATAGGTGTGAGGTGATATCTCATGTGGGTATTATTTCAATTATAAATACTTTATTTCAACTAAAAGATACAATCTCTCAGGGGTTTCATAGTTTAAAAAGCTACAATCACATCACGTAACTACATAAAAAACAGTGCTGTAAATGGAGCTTCTGGGCTTGGACCATATACATTTCTGCAGTCTTTATGGAATCTACACCCAAAAAACTTCTTCCTTTGTTCCAATACATTGTTCTTGTATTAAATTGCTTTCTATTCCAGTATATCCAGGTGGTGAAATAATGCCAGCCAAGTAGCCAAAGGTCACTTCAAGCTTACAAGAGATGGGCCATACATGCTATGGTCTTTCCTAATTGAGTGGAATAGGAAAGGCTCCAAGCCATGTTCCCACAAAACTAGAAATTATAGTGATCTGGAAGCTATTCTCCCAAACAGATGTAACTTTATTTCTACTGAAAACACTTAGCCATGCTTTTTTTTTTTAAATACATATTTATTGATTTCAGAGAGAGGAAGGGAGAGGGAGGGAGGGAGAAACATCACAGTGAGTCATTGATTGGCTGCCTCCTGCATGCCCCCTCCTGGGGATCAAGCCCACAACCTGGGCATGTGCCCTGACTGGGAATCGAACCTTGACCTCCTGGATCATAGGTTAATGCTCAACCGGTGACCCACACCAGCTGGGCCTTAACCATGCTTAGATGTTTGGTCCTAACAAACACAAAAAGGTACAGTAGGAAAAGTAGACAAAATAACTGCAAATAAAAATATTTCCAACAACTCTATTAATGGAGCTCCATGTAGAAAAAAAATTACATGAAAGAGGAAACGACATTAAGAAAGTAGATACAGCATTTCAAAAATCTGGTTACCTTGTATGATAATGAACTTCTTTTAGAGGATGTATTTGGTTTCACCACTAAATATAATACTAGATTGACAGCAGTTACAAAAACAGAACAGATGCATAACCATGTCAAGTATGTTTCCAATACTGAGAAATTCTCCAAGAAGAATGATGGAATGAAGATGCTTAGGATAATTGAGAAAATGCATAAAAGATGGGTATACAGTAGTCTCTTGATATCAGTATCCTTCTTGGTGTTTTTATGAGTGGCTGTCTAACGCTCCTGTCCACAAAAGGGAGGGGGTAACTACTACCTCCCACTATCAGGTACAGCTCACCCCCTGAACCATTGCACAGGTGCAGGCCTGTGGGGCAGAGATCCAGGGCTGCACAGCCACGCACAGAAATGGAGGGGCTGGCAAAAAGCTCATGTGGTTTTAATTTGCATTTCCCTGATGGTAAGTGATGTCGAGCACCTTTCATGTACCTGTTGGCCAAGGATTTCACAAGTCCAATACTTTTTTTAAAAAAAATTATCTTTATTGTTGAAAGTATTACAGATGTCCCTTTTCCCCCCCATTGACCCCTTCTACCCCACCTCCACCCCCCACCCCAGGTCTTTACCACATTATTGTCTGTTTCCATGGGTTATGCATATAAATTCTTTGGTTAATCTCTCCCCACCCACTCCCTCACCCCCACCTTCCCTCTGAGATTCATCAGTCTGTTCTATGCGTCTATGTCTCTGGATCTATTTTGTTCATCAGTTTATTTTGTTCTTTAGATTCAACATATGAGTGAGATCATGCGATACTTTCTCTGCTTGGCTTATTTGGCTTAGCATAATACTGTCCAGTTCCATCCACTGATGGGCACTTGGGCAGTTTCTAGATCTTAGCTACTGTAAATTGTGCTGCTATGAACATAGGGGTGCATATATTCTTTCGATTCGTCTTTCAGTTTTCTTAGGATACATGCCCAATACTTAATTCGTCATTTTCCTCTGTCCCTAATCCCAGACGGGCTTGTGTTTTTGTAAAAGAAAACTCCTACTAGTTCCTTCATGCAGAAACCTGAGTATTATCTTCAACCCACCTTCACTGGCAAATCCATCACTAAAGGCTGTCCCACCTAATCTCTCTGGAACCCACCCACCCTCCTCCCTGTCCTGTCACAGCTCTAGTATGGGACCTTTCTTCAGTTCCTGCCATTACAAAGTCTTCTCTTTAACCTGTTCCCAGCTTGTTCTCACCAAAGGGTGATCTCTCCCTGCCCTGAAATGCACATATTGGTTTGCTTTTCCACACAATTTGGACCATGCTCTATAATCAGTTTTGTCCATTCTTTCCACTGTAATCTTAATCTTGCAAGCATTATCCTATATGCTCTTTTAAAGCTTTTCACAGCTACAACTGTCTGTTGCAGCTATGGGTGAACCATCATTTAATTCTATCATTTCCTTAATCAGTTAGGTTGTTTCTAGTGGGTTTTTTTTGCTCTTATAATGTGGTGATGCATCTTTTATGATTCTTTCATATCCGACTCTTAATATGTCACTCTCTTGCTGAGAATCCATATATGCCTGCCATTGAAGTCAATGTTCTGACTCCTTGACATGACCCCCCGAGCCTTTCAGATTGGGACCTGCCTACCCTCTCATGTCATCTCCTACCCACTACCCAAACTTTAGCCTTTTCTCTACTTGCAGCTCCCAAATGTGAGCTACCTGATTTTTTCACTTGTACTTCTTTCTATATGAGGTTCTTTCCCTTGACTTCCCAGAAAAGTACGTTGCCCATGTTGAGACCCCTCATCATTCATTATTTGTAATGATGCCCAAAGATGGTATCTTTTATCCAAAGATAAAACCAGGGTAGCCTTTGGGACGTGGGCAGCTAGTCCACTGATGGATAAAATTTCCAAAATGGCCTAGCCCGGCCTACAGGTGCTTTCTCAGGTATTTCAGATCTAGATTCAATTCCTAGGTGTGTGGTCAGACTGAAGACAGAGGCAGGAGAGTGGAGCCAAGGCTAGGCCCAGCCTGTTCTCCCTTTCTTGGTTGGCTGCAGTGTTGCCCAGGAGAGAAGCCTGAAGCCCTGATAGGGAACCCACTTGCAAAGTAGAATGGCCAGCAATTCTTTATCCCCTTGCCCCCAACAGGAGTACTTCTTGGCAGCAGTGTAAACGGGGGATGACTATGGCCCATGGGCCAAATGCAGCCACCATGTTTTATACCTCCCGTCAACTAAGTGGTTTTACATTTGATAGTAGTTAAAAAAACCAAAAATCGTGACATGTAAAAATTACATGAAATTAAAACTTGTGTCCATAGATAAAGTTTTATTGGAACATGGACATTTACTATGTTGTCTTTGGCTGCTTTTGTGCCACGATCATGGAATTGAATAGTTGTGGCAGACTCTTTGGCCTGTGAGCCTAAACATTTACTTTCTGGCCCTTTACAGTTTGCTGAGCCCTGATCTAGACAGTTCTGCAGAGGGGGCAGGGAGGCAGGAGACAGATGAGGGTTCAAGAAGGAAGCTTCTTCATAGGCTGAACGTGGCAGGGAGCTAAATCTGGCAGTAGTCCATATGTAGGACTACTCAACAAGGAGGATTCCCCTCCACCAAGTCTTTGAAAATGACTTTGTAGGAGACAGAAGTTGATTAAAAAACTTCACATTTTATTTTATGGAATATGGTCATTGTTAAATTGAAAGCATGGAGCATAAGAGCTGTTCTGATTTAGACTCTAAACAAAAAGCCCACCTTCACATGAGCACTTTTAATAACTAGATCATGATTCTATACATAAGACATTTCATCCACCAGAGCGGAAGATGCTCAACAACATTGCTAACTTTAACAATTCTGCAGAAAGGTCTCTATAGGCAAAGTATAAGGTTTTTACTAAATTGGTGTAGTGTACACTTAAAATTACATTCATAAAAAGTTAGAGATTAAAATGCACTTCTGCAGTTCTTTTCTTGCCACCTGAGTTAAATTCAGGTCTCTTTTCCTACAGAATGCAAAAAAGACAACCCCACTGCTAAGTTACAAATCACTAGATGTTAGAAATCGTTTCCTCTGGAGGAGAATGCACTTATTTTTAACTTAGTAGCACACTTAACACAACCAACCTAAAGTTAGAAAAGCCACTTTTTTGAAGGCACAGTTTGTTTTCAGCTTGACTGTGGAAATAAAAACCTGTTTCATGGGCCCCATCTGGCAAGAAGGATGAGTTCACTGGTCTTGTCTGTAGTACCAAAGCCCACCCCACACGCAACCCCAGCCTGGGTACCTCTGAATGTCTCTAGAGGGTTAGAATTTTTTTTTAATCACCACCATCATGTGCAAAGATCCTAGAGACTCCTCAGGCCTCCCTTTGTTCTCTGAAAGTGCAAACAACTTTGCTTTACAAAGTAGAGGCAGCAACAGGTCCTTTGTGGGCATGGGAGCAGGGGTGAAGACCCAGCAGAGAGCTGCTGCTGGCCAGCACATGGCTTAAAGGCAGTCCCTCGGCAGAGGCCTTAGAATTAGGGGATCTGAACAAAACAAAATGAAAGATATGAGGCCTTCTAATATGTCTGAGGAAGACAAACTTCTATAAAAGTGAGGGCAACTCTCCTTCCATATGCTTGGGTTAAAAAAATGGGGTGATTGGCTTCTTCAATCCGAGAAAGACAGGGAGGGTACATAAAATAAGGTGCTACTTTGCTTCAAGTCAGTTAAATCCCTAATCCCATTAGGCAGATGGAAGGCTGCTGAAGAGAATGTTTGGCAGTGGGTGGCCTTTGGGGGCAGAACCCTTAGGTCTGAGGTATGATGACTGATCCCCATGAGTCCATGCCTGATGATAATAAGTAGAAACAATTATTACATGGAGGAAGATGTTAAGAGAGGGGAAAAAACAATGAGAATGAGTGAAAATGTACATACTGGCTGCTCTGTACTCTGGACTCATGTTTTAGCAGCCTTTTTGCTAAAAGCCCTGTGAACTTGTTTAGTTTGGGCTGGGTATGTTTAAAATTTCTCTTTTACCAGTCATGAAGAGAATAATCATGAGCTCATCTGATAAATGTCTAAATTACCTTTAACTGCATCCTCACGTCCTGGGATATCCATAATGACATGCATCAGATTCCTGGAGGTGGCTGCAACTTGACAGAAAGTATCTACTGATGGAGGCTGTCAGTATTCTTAGGAAGGACATGCATTATGGGATGTACCTTTACCAAACAAATTGTTACATAAATACTGATGAAGTGCTGCAGCACTTTAAAGAAGTTTCCTTTGCTTTAAGGGACTTTGTTTATAGGCTATAGAATGGATTTGGTGAAGGTCACTTAGCCAGTACCATGTTTCAAGGTGAAAGGCACTGTTATTTGAAAGTTTCTGATCTAAACTGTCCTTATTAAAATCGGTCCCTTTGACCATTTTCACCATCTTCAAAGTATTTTAATTACTTTGCTTTTTAAAAGGACAAGGGCCTGCTCAGCAGGCATGGCTCAGGGGCTGAGCATCTACCTATGACCCAGGAGATCTCGGTTTGATTCCCAGTTGGGGCATATGCCCAGGTTGCAGGCTCGATCCCCAGTGGCAGGTGTGCAGAAGGCAGCCAATCAATGTCTCTCTCATCGATGTTTCTCTCTCTCTCTCCTTCTTCCTTCCTCTCTCTCTCAAATCAACAAAAACATTAAAAAAAAAAAAAGACGACAAGGGCTTTGTGGCTTCAATTATTTTGTTGGAAGTACCAACACAAAAAAACTCATTTAATTGTAGAAATCAATTGTAATTAATGCTTTTAAGTGATTCTTTTTGTAAAATGAAAGAACAAGCCAGGCCAGTTAAATATGATGATGTCTGGGCTTTCTCTTTTAGCCAAATCCTTCTATACCAAGTTAGCATTATTTGTGGAGTTCCAGTCCTGAAATTGGGTGGTAGAGAACCAGGCACTGAGTCGTCACCTTGTAAGACATGCAACGAGAGTGAGTGGGAACCCTGGATGGGTCAGGAGAGCCCCAGAGGAGTAGAGGGCTCAGTGTAGATTGACCACTGCTTGGCCACGTCTGTGTAATGCACCATTCCCACCAACTTCACAGGGCCCCCAGTTGGTCAGCCAGCACAGCCTTGAGCTAGTGGAGAATCTACTCTTAATTAGGAACACAGAGTCAGAGATGAGGGTGCATGGAGAAGGGATTACCCAATTCCCTACGTACTTCCAGGTGTCACAGTAGGCAGGGCTGGTCTGAATCCCTGCTAAAATGCACGCCAAGGATGGAGGCCAGGAGGGGAAGAGATGACATTTGTCAACAAAACAGCAGAGAATCCCACCCTGGCTGGTGTGGTTCAGTGGTTAGAGCATTGCTGCACAGTGAAGGGTCCTGGGTTTGCTTCCTGGTCAAGGGCACATACCTGGGTTGCAGGTTAGATCCCTGCCCTGGTTGGGGAGTGTCCTAGAGATAACCAATCACTGTGTTTCTCTCACATCCATGTTTTTCTCTCTCTCCCCACTCCTCCCTTCCACTCTCTCTAACAATCAATGGAAAAAACATCCTCGGGTGAGGATTAACAAAAATAAAGCCACACACACACACAAAAACCCAACAAAAAAGGCTGACACAATCCATTTCTGAACCTCACACTGATGCTTTTCCAGGAGGTTAAGAGAATTATGTGCTCAGCGTGCATTCGTGTGTGTCTGGTATGGGGGAGAGATGATGACTGCTAAATAAAGGTGTGGGAAGGAAGGACCCTCCCACACAAACAATGGTTCACAGGGTCCCTTAGCACTCTGACTCACAGTAAGGCCTAGGAATGAGATATACAACAAACAGGGACTGAAATTCTGCCCACATCTTTCCATATGCTCACTGAAGTGAGAAATGCAACTTTTTCTTCTCATTCCAGCATGGTAATAATCAAAGGCCCAAGATATTCGAGGAGATTGTGCTCAGACTAAAACTCTAAGCATTCAGTTCAAAGAAGTGAGCGAGGTGTTGGCTCTTAGAAAAAGTGGGATACACACTTCCTCGTAACAAAATCTCTTAAGGCCCACTCTATTATAACATTTGCAAACATGTTAAATTACATACTAAAATTATAAATGAAATTTCTTGGGAGTTTAAAAGAAGATCCTTCAGATCTTTTCATCATAATGGAGGGGAAATTCTTCACTGTCTTTAAAGCTGTCGAACTTTTCTTTCTGTGCTTTTTATATTGACATCTAACTTGTCCACTTTGTTTGTGAGGCGGTCAATGATGTCATCTTGCTCCTCAATTTCTGTCTGCATCCCCAGGGCTATGTCCTTCAGCCGGCCCAGTCCTGTGGACAGCTCATCTGTGGGAGAGGGAAACAACATGCAGGCCTAAGCAAACAGTAATGGCATTGGGAACTGCTGCTTGTTCTTCCCAGGTGTTCAGTGACATTTAGATTAGGAAGTCCTCTTCCTCACATATCAGAGCTTTGGGTGCATTTTCCAAAATATGTGCAAGTGAAAAGAAAATAGGTTTACTCAATAAAAATATGTTCTTTTTAAAAAAAAATGTTTTTATTGATTTTTAGAGAGAGAGGAAGGGTGACGGATAGAGAGATAGAAACACTGATGAGAGAGAAACATTGATCAGCTGCTGCCTCCTGCACACCCCCTACTGAGGATAGAGCCCGCAACCCGGGCATGTGCCCTGATTGGGAATCAAACCAGTGACCTCCAGGTTCATGGGTTGACACTCAACCACTGAGCAACACCAGCCGGGCAAAAGTAGTATGCTCTTAATGTAAAAGCCAGTCCTCCCCACACCACCTATCTAAGATAACCACTGTTAATATAGTAGTGTTTGTCCTTCCAGTGTTTTATAAAGTGCATATAGGTCTACACAAATTTTCAGCAGCCTTTGAACCTACTAGTAAATTGCTGCAAATTGCAAGATCAGTTAGTAACCATGGAAAAGAGTACAGAGGGGCCTGGAAACAAATTCCCTTCCTAGACCCCATGGTGAGTATCTGGGAGAGGTATATTGGTTAACAGCCAGACTTGCTCTTCAGGAGCAAAAACCCCATGTCAGTGGGTAGTGACTGCTTTCCTTCCCTCCATCTCTAGCTTCCTGAAGCTAGAGCAAGCACAGATCCAGAGTGAAAAATATGAGGATCCCTGTTTGGAAACATGTCTGAGAGACAGACCTTGGAAGCCCTGTCCAACAGGAGCCCCTGTATCCACCAGGCTGTACCCTGCTGGTCCACTCTGCAAAGTGGCAGGAGAAAGACGGGGGAAGTCCCTGCCCTGCCACCTGGGATGCTCTGCCAGAAAACACATGAACTACAGATGTTCCCACTGGACCTAAATGCTGTGAGGTCCCTTTACCTATGTTATGAAAATTCACATTTCCCTACATTCATTCACTCAGTTTCCCAGAACCATGAACATATGGATGCTGCGAATGTTCTGGGGTACAACAGTTAGCTAGCAATTCCCAGAACTGGCCTGATACCATTTCCTTTGCTTACTTTGTGGTCAGGAAGAAGGCAGTGGCCTCTGAACAAGCTGGGTGCACAGATCCCTGCAGCCCGGTGTCTCCATGTCAAAAGCAATGAAGTGCTGAAGATGCTGAGTTCCTTCAGAGAGGCCAGCTGGCTGAGCCCCAGGTAACTGTGGAGTATACTGCTTTTGACAAAGGTTCGACCCTTGTGCTAGGTTACATCATTATTGTTGAAGTTCAAGTTTAAATTAAATGAGAGCCCCACTTCCACCCCAGGGGTCCTGGGCAGGCCAGAGCTCACCTAAGGAGCAGGGTCAGAATTTGCAATCAGGCCCAGTGGAATTAGCCCGGATTTCCCCACAAACTACACTTCCCCTAGGCAGTTCCTGTTCATGGAGCAAAGGTCAGAGGAGGCAACACTGATGAGACACCACCTAGAATAAACTCATGAAAGCTGCTCGCTGGTCAACCCCTACTGTTGGCACCACACAAATCCATTTGAACTTCAAACAGCTGACTTCCACTCCATTAAAAAAATAATCATTGAGTGCCTGTCTGCTAGGCTCTGGGTGTAAAGTAAAGACAAACTGAAATATTCCTGTGTTCCTGGGAAGCTATAGTCTGATCAGGAAGACATCAGATATACCACTATAGTGGGAACAATAGGGTGCTCTGAGAGACAAGAGGCGGCCACATTAAAGAAATGCTAACAGCATGAGAAGGAACAAGCCTGCAGTGTGGGAGGAAGGACACTCCAGGTAGATGGGGCAGTTGGCAAGAGAAGAACTCAGAGCTACAAAGTGGTGAGGGCAGGAGAGGTGGAGAGGCAAGCAGGGGCTAGAGGCCAAGGCAAGAGACCTGCACTGTAAGGAACTTGGCTGCCAATGTGCTCAAAGGGCCAGATGAGTGCTGCTCTTACCAGGACAGGCAGTTTCCTATGTGCTTGATGGTGTCACTGATGTACCCCTACCCCAGTCCTCCAAGGCAGGTTCTGTTCCTTAGCATGGTTTGCAGGGGAGGAAATGGGGCTCCACATGCCAGGTAGTAAGAATGAGGTAAAGCAGGGCCCAGGCTCCATTGTGTGGCTCCTCAGGGACTCTGGGTTCATTCTGATGTCACAACCCAGATGGGAGGTGAAAATGAAAGGAAGAAAACAGACTCTAAAGAGTGAGGGGTAAGATGGACACACATCTATTGGATCTGACATGTGATAAGGGAGAGGCAGACACCAGGTTTTAGTCCTGAGAATCTGGATACCTTCTATTGCACTGGCTCAGCACGAGCTACTTAGAAGACAAGTATCTCAAATAAGGGACTGTGGAGGCTGGTGAAGCTTCCAGTCTTACCTAGGTTGCTGTCGATCTTCTGATGATAGGCTCGAAGGTGTGGGTTCTTCGGGTAAGCCTCGGTATTCACAGCAGAAACGGCCCCTTGAGGGATGGAGTCTGAGTTTAGAAAGAAACACCAATCATCAACTGATGTCTCTAGAAATTCTACTTCACCAAATTAATCTCAATCTGGAAAATGGGTGTAAGGAATAAGGTGGTTGGACCAGAGGTCATTCGAAGAGATGAGTGGATAACACGCAGGGGCAGGAGCACTAGGCAGGCTTGTGAGGGAGGGAGAGATGCTTCCTCAGGGCAGCCCTTTGGAGATCAAAGACCTTCAACCTATGAGTGACTGGTCAGATACTGGCACACAAGCTCAGAAGACAAAGATTCATATAAGTAATAATATGGCACTGGAACAGCAAGAATGCACAACCACACAGACTCATGGACAAGGTCTAAAAGACAAGGTTTAGAAATCAAAATTCTGCCCTGACTGGTGCATCTCAGTGGTCAGAGCGTTGGCTCGACCTCCGGTCCCATCAGTAGGGGCTCATGAGGGAGGCAACCAATCAGTCTGTCTGTCTATCTCTCTCCGCACCTCTCTCCCACTCTTGCTAATAACCAATGGAAAAAATATCCTCCAGTGAGGTTTAACAACAACAACAAAATTGTTGTTTTATAAATGGGATGATGGGCGACTTTTTTCTTTTTGAAATTTATTTCTATATCGTCTTCTCACTTCAAACAAAATAAGGAAAAAAGAAATGTTAAATTATGCACATTTGCCTAGAAATAAATCTTCCTTGAACTCCAGTTTCTAAATGCAGAGAAAACAATGTTTGTTTTCCAGTTTACATCTTTAGGGGAAATATCCCCTTCAGACTTAGTGTATTTCTTCTAGCACAACCTACCAAAGCCATTCTATACATAGTGTCCTTTTCTGTTTCTGAGTTTCTCAATACACACCACACAAATAAAAACTCTCTTTAATTCATTACAATCATGTATTTCAGGTGTACGGCTCCTGCTCCACTTCTCCAGGGTATAAAAAGCTCAATTTTTTCCCAGGGTTATTTTTCTTTCATTTTGTCCTGTGGTTTTTTCCTTTCCAAACTGAACTGTGTCAATCTTAGTCTTTCCTGACCCCAGGCTCTTTCTCCATTCAGGCATCTCCTTAGCTGTGTCAACCATGACAGTGGTAGATTCCAGTGCACAGGAAACATTTGGTTTCTGGAGCCCTCCCAATGTGCCTGACTTTCTAGGGGTCTACAGGAGCCCCAAGGAGGCCGAAATTCCTTTTCAGGTAAGGGATGTCTCAAAGGGCCTGCCATTTGATATTAACAGGATGATTTCACACAAAACATTCTATCTTCCACACCTTTTCTATGCTGCTGCTTCTCCCTCCACTCAAGCTTGGGGGCTGTATTAGTCTCCTACTGCTGCTATAACAAACAGACTTATCCTTCAGTTCTGGGGGTCAGAAGTCCAACATGGGTCTCACTGGGCTAACATCAAGGTGTCAACAGGGTTCTGTTCTTTCTGGAGGCTCTTGGGGAAAATCCAGTTCCTAGCCTTTCCAGCTTCCAGAGGTCATCTGCATTCCTTAGTAATGGCCACTTCCTCCATTTTCAAAGCCAGTAGCACAGCATCTTCAGTCTCTCATTATGATACTCCCTCTTCTGCCCCCCTTTCTACTTAGAAAGGACCTTTGTGATTACACTGGGCCGAACTGGACAATCCAGGATAATCTTCCCACTTTAAGGTCAGCTGATTAGCAGCTATAATATCCCCTGCAAGCATATTTCCTTTTGCCATATAAATATTCACAGAGGATCTGGGATTAGGATTGGACATCTTCAGGGGACCATTATTCTACTTACCACAGGGGTTTTCCTGCAGCTGGCTTTTCACTGCCAGAACTCAGGCTCATTTTTAATAGGTCATAGGCTATCACTTTGTTATTCCACCCTCCAAAGTAATACACACCCCCAGCTCCCTGAGAGCAGCACTGGGTCCCTAACCCGCCTCATCCAGCATGTGGGATGACAGTAGCTGAAGCCCCTGTGCGCCCCCACCCACCACCCACTCAGGGCCAACACCAAATCCAAAGGTCTGCCCATAGAATTCAAATGTGGGAGGGCATGCAGGTCCCCACTAACCTGAGTCATTCAGCTTCCTGAGGTTTGGGTGGCTGGCCTGGTACTGTGCCTCCTGTTCTTTACTTGTACTTATAGCTTCTTTCAACCTTTTGATAAAAGAAAAAAGGGAAACTTTTAGAAAGGATAAACACTTATGACAGTACAGTCTTGTCGAGTAATGCCTGTGTGAGGAAATCAAATGCCTCCTCTGACTAAAGCAGGGATTCCACCAGCACCACTTGGGAGCCCCACCAGCCATGCACAAGCTTCCGAGACATCTACTTCAGAAGCGAAGCATCTGGTTTGGTGGCCCTCCCTTAGGAAAACAAGAATCCTAGCCCCAGGTAGAAGAGAAGCATATGAAACCACCAACTGGGTACTTTAGGCTGGGACTTAGCAAACTTTGATCTGCAGGCCAAATCCTGCCCACCACCTGTTTTTGTAGGGCCACACGCAGAGAATGGTCTTTACAGATGTCCACTGGCAATCACTTAATTAAATGATAGGGAACACTAACTATGAAGCTCAATTAAGAATTTCAGTCTTCTCATTAGTAGACCTGTATTACAAAACTTTAGAGATGGGCCTGGCTGGGCTGCTCAGTTGGTTGGAGCGTCATCCTGTACACCAAAGGCTTTGGGTCTGATTCCCAGTCAGGACACATACCTAGGTTGCAGGTTCGATACCCAGTCGGGGCATGTACAGGAGGCAACTGATCAATGTGTCTCTCTTACGTTGATGTTTCTCTTTCTCTCTCTCTCCCTCCCTCTCCCTCCCTCTCTTCCAGTCTCTCTAAAAATCAATGGGAAAAAAATATCCTCGGGTGAGGATTAACAAAACAAAAAACAAGCAAACAACAAAATCCCTCTGAATTAAAAGAGACACACACAGAGAGATGGTTATGGAACCTGTGTAATAATATTACATCAAACATTTTTTATGGGTTAAATGGGAAGCAGGCTACAAAACCAAAAGAATACAGATACAATACAACTATGAAATCACTGAAGAAGACGAAAAACTTAATTTGAAGTTTTTGTGTTATGGTAGGTTAAGGTGCAAATTTTCTGTAACATGGCCATGTTGCTTTTATAATAAACAGACATTGATCTGAGATACGAGTAGTACTATTTTAGCAGAAACTTAATTCTTTTATCTTTTAAACACGTAGCATTAAAATGCCTGTCAAAATCACGTGTATTTTTTTAAAAATATGTTTTTAGTGATTTGAGAAAGAGAGAGGAAAGGAGAGGGAGAAAGAGAGAAACATTGGTGAGAGATCCATCAATCGGTTGCCTCCTGCACACCCCCTACTGGGGACTGAGCCAGTAACTTGGAATAGGAATTGAACTGACCATCTCTCAGTGCATGGTATGATGCTCAACTGAGCCACACCAGTCAGGGCAAAATTATGTGTATTTTAAAATGAAAATCAATTGGCAACTTGGATTAAATATGGACAAGTTCACTATAAAGACTTTTCAAAGCAAAAATTCAGTGAAGTGAGTCACACTTGTACTGATTAAGCTTTCTGAAGTGAACATTCTCTTTTTCAAATTACTGGGGTGACAGTTACTGGAGCAGTAATTTATTGGAGACCCAACTGATGCCGAATTTGCAGACTAGATGTCAATTAAGTGAAGGTAATCGGGAGTGCTGGAGAAATGTTTCTTGTTCCACACTGTATGAAGAGGAATCCCTCCCAGTGAGAAACTGACAAGGTTCCTGGATTCCTTTAAGGCACTACTAGAAGTGGCCTGAGAGTTTTGGCCATTTGCACTAAACCCCACTTTCTGCTACTTCACATCAAGATGGCTAAAGACCCACTCACCTGCTGTTGGGCTGGGGGATGAGGGTGTCATTCTGTTCAGGTGGAGTCTCTGCTGGTTTAGATTTGAAGTAATTGACAAACCCCCCAAACACACTCTTAATGCTGTTAATGTGCTTCTGGCTGATCTTCAAATCTTGGTCCATTTTGTCCACCATCTTCTCTGTGCGTTCTAAGACTCCTCGCTGACGGACGAGCTCCTGGGAAAACCAGAGGTGAGGACATTATTTTTGTAATTATCCCTCCTTTATAGGACCAAACACAGCAGGCTCTTCAAAAACCCTCAGTGAGCACATATGGGGACAGAAACCATAATTTGTGAGGGGCGTGCTATCCTCTCTGACAACACATTCCTTTGTCTTCCCCTCCCTGCTCTACCTCTACTTGCTTGCTTTCTTATTTGCTCTTCAGTCTCTTTCCCCTCCTGCCCATGACGCTGGTTCTTAGGACATTGTTAAGATGGATGAAATGTGCTTGTGGGGGTCAGTATGCAGGGCCTGGACTGGCTGCAAATCCTCTCTAGCCCTCCCCTTGGCCCCAGTAACCCTTATTGGCTTTGACCTGGCACTGCCCCATGGGCTATGGTTTTATACTTTCTTTTTAGATATGGAAGTTCCCATGGAGTCATCTGGCTTGGGTCCTGTCTTTAAACTTTCATGGACTAAATTTTGGGGTCCTTTCTGGGCCCTGTTAGTGCCTAATTCCAGCTTATCCATAGCTTCAGTTTTAAAACCTGTAACAAGCCCTAGCTGGTTTTGCTCAGTGGTTAGAGTGCTGGCCTGCAGACTGAAGGGTCCCAGGTTTGACTCCTGCCAAGGGCACAACATGTAACTTGGCTGCAGGCTCCATCCCTAGCCTTGGTTGGGCCTGGTCGGGGCATGTGCAGGAGGCAACCAATGGATGTGTCTCTCTCACATCAATGTTCTCTCTCTCTCTCTTTCTTTCTCTCTCCCCCCCCCCCCATCTTTCTGAAAAGCAATGGAAAAAATACCCTCCGGGGGAAGATAAAAAAATAAAATAAAACCTGTAACAAGAATGACTGTCACAGGGCCTTTGCACATGCTACTTCTGCTGCCTATAATGCTCCCCATCTAGGTACTTGTATGATTCCATTCCTCATTTAATTTGAGTGTCCATTCAGAGGCCACTTCCTCAAAGAGCCTTCCCTGAACACTTTCTTTAAAGCAGAACTCCTCCTTGCACCCTCAGCCCTTGACCTGCTTTAGTTTCCTTTATAGCATGCAAATTCTATGAGGCAGGGACCTGCTTTGCTCACTGCAAATCTGCCTACTGAATCATGCTCTGTGCCCATGAGAACCACCTGGATCTTATTCCTCAAGATCTGATGCTTCTGGCTGGGGATGTAAATTCATCACCAAAGAAACACTAACACTTTCCTTTATTTGTGCCAAACTTGTTCCAGCGCCTATCTCAGGCCATTCTAACCATGTCCCTTCCCAGTGATATGCCTTTCTAGCCGGAAACCTCCCTTCCAAACCTCCCAAGTTTTTTTTTCTTTTACTTCATGATGCAGCCCCTGCCTTCAGCTGCCTCCCTCTCGCTTTTTTAACCCTGTGTCTCCCTGAGGCTCAGCAAAGTAACTGTGCAAATAATCTTTAGAGATGTTCTCTCTCTCCTTTTTTAAAAAAATGTTATTGATTTTAGAGAGCGGAAGGAAGAGGGAGAGAGAAACATCAACTGGCTGCATCCTGCATGCACCCTACTGGGGATTGGGCCCCAAACAGGGGCATGTGCCCTGGATGGGAATTGAACAGACAACCTCTTGGTGCACGGGACAATGTTTAACCAACTGAGCCACACCAGCTAGGGGGTGATGTAGTTTTTTAAATTTTATTTATTGATTTTAGAGAGAGAGGAAAGGAGAGGAGAGAGAGAAATATTGATTTGTTGTTCCATTTATTTATGCATTCACTGGTTGATTCTTGTATGTTCCCCAACCAGGGATTGAACTTGCCACCTTGGGACGATTCTCTAACCAACTGAGCTACCTGGCCAGGGCTGAGTCAATATATTTATAACGGTCCAATCCCACCCACCTTATTTCATATGTTGCAGAAAACAGAAGAATCTGAAGCTGAAGAGGTACTTAGTGCAGCTAGGGGTGGGAGTGGTGGCCAGGGCTCTGCTGCCCAGCAGGAGGCAGGTTCTTGGCTTCCCTAATAGTGAACTCTCCCATCACAGTTCAGCTCGTTTTACAAACTACTTGCCCTCCCACCTTGGCCTGTCCACCTCAATTTGGAGAGCCACAGCACTAACAAGCACCTGACAAAACCTTCCTCAATTTACAGTGATATTTTATTTTTTTCTGTTTACAAGTGACACAGTCTTTCAAACTTTGAGTCTGCGTCACTGTGCTGACTCAGTAAGGAAATCAAACATCTTATTTAGGTGTTACGACAGAAGTGCAGAGAAATATGTGGGGGTGGCTTATCCTGCTGTGAGGCTGGAAGGCCAGGAAATGAATGCAGCTCTGGACGTTTCTGTGAACTGGAAGCTGGTGTTTACCAGAGGTGATCTGCTGGTCAGGAGGCCAGCAGAGGAGGACCTTCTACTAAAATCCTCCTCCAAGGCAGAGGAAAGGACAGGACTCCTTGTACCTGTGACCTAGTTCTAACCAATGAGGAGGAGGGCTTGGCAGAACAAATACCAAGAATGTCAGGACAGAAAGGATAGGCCCTGCACTCCAGCCATTAGGAGGCAGGCCTCAAACGCTCCTGTCCCATGGCATGCTCTCATCCCTCAGAAGGGGGTCACGTCATGTCTTCTCTATTAGTTCTTATGAGAATGGGAGGTCACCTAAGAGACTGGGCGGGGGGAGGCTGTGAGCTCTGCAAAGTGCCCTCAGTGTAAAGGGCACAGATACAAAGCTCTTAGCTCAGGTGTTAGCATTACAGGTGATTCCCCCTCTCCCTTGAGCCCCAAAAAGTTTTCTAAAGTTAAACTAGAAAAGATGGCTGAAGAAAAAATCTGGTTGGCTGGCAGTACAATGCTGAGGGACAACAGAGAGAAAGAGTCTCAATTCCTCTTTGGTTTGTGGCTTTCTGTCAAGCACAGAGATTCCTGACAGAATAAGAGGAAGCAGAAAGGTGAAGACCTGTAGGGTGTACACTGCCCGATGCAAGGTGGCACCTGCCCGATGGAGTATTCCAAGCGCCATGTGAGGATGTGAAGACATCAGGGAATCATGGCTGGCAGCGTGATCTTTGAAAAACACACAAAATGACAGAGGTGCTGCAAGATACCCACCAACACCTATTATCGAGCATCCCCTCTCTGCCAAGCACTGATCCAGGTGCGTGGGATTCAGGGGTGAATACCCCAAATCTCTGCCCTGATGGAGCTGACAGTTTAGCAGAAGACAGTAAGAGGGAAGTTAAATCTGATTTTTCATTTGTTGATAACGCTGTGGTGCTGAGAATCCAAGGAAGGCAGCTGGGTCCCTGCTTTACTGAGCTTACAGCCTCATGAGGAAGACAGAAAAGAAAGCCATCACACACCGCGATAGATGGCTCTGCTAGGGACTGGTTTAAGGGCGGAGGTGAGGAAGGCTCCCCAATGGGGTGAGAAACTGAAAGCTGAGAAGTTAGGCAGTCAGAGGGTCAGGGTGGGGCAAGAGCATTTGGGCAGAGGGAGTGGCTAGTGCAGAGGCCCAGAGCGGCAGGGCCCGCTGGGGGAACTGAGAGGGGAAGAGAAACTGTATGTGGTGAGCATGACGGAGCAGGTGGGGATGCAGGGCAGGACCCAGCAGGGCTCAGTGATGGGGCAGAGCAATTGCCTTCAAAGGGCAGCAGTGACCACCAGACTCCAACCCCAATTCACAGCCAAAGCATCTCATAACGTCAGATGGATCTCAGCATCTTCCCTAAGTCATGCTCCGAGTTCCTGAGGGAAAGGTGTCAATATTGTTTCTCATATTGAGCTTGTAACTGAACTTAGGTATCAAATGATAAGTAGGCAGATGTCAATTGGGAGTAAAAAAGATGAATCTAGAAACTTGACATTTATCTTCATCATGTAGCTCCTCTCCCAAAGAGCACACACATGCACAGGCATTGGCAGGGGCACATGAACATGTGTGGAACATGCGCAAATCTGGGCTCAGTGCAGTAGCACTTGAGTCTTGTAGCATGTCTCATAGTGATAGCATGAAGTGACTCAAAATCATAAACTGAATCTTAATTGCATAAAAAACCCACCAAGGGCAAGGTGGTGATGTTGGTGCCCCTCACAGCGTGTGTGCAGGCAGACCCAGGGCCCAAGTAAAGGACTATCTCAGCAGAACTGGAATGTCCACATCCTGCACATTCCAAAGAAAGGCCTTGTGTGCCGTCTTACCCTTCCTCGAATTACCCTGATAAGTGTCTTTGTTTCTCTGAGTCCTTAGGCCAGATAGTTTATGCAAACGATGTGATTTATGGTTAGGGCCTTGGCTTGACTTTTGGAGGTGTTAGGACACTTAGGCCAGCCAGGCGGGCAGCCAGGAAGCCATGTAGGCATCCATGTAAACATGGCTAACCCCCAATAAAATCTCTCGATCCCCAGGTTTGGGTGAGCTTCTTTGACTGGCAATAACTGTGTGTGTTGTACATCATTGTTGGGAGAAAGAAGTATGTGTTGTCAGTATAACTCCAATGGCAAAGAACAGCTGGAAGTTCACACCTGGTCTCTCCTGGACTCTGCCCTATGAGCCTTTTCCCTTTGACAATTTAATCTGTATGCTTTTACTGTAACAAGCCTAACTACAAGTTTAATAGTTTTGCTGTTAGTCCTAAGGAATGATTGAACCTGAGGGTGGTTTTGGGGACCCTCAAATAACATCTCCAAAAGCATCTCCTGCTCTTAGAACCACCAACTTGGAGGTGGAAGGCTGGAGAGCATATAGCCCCTCAGTTTCCCAAAACACATAACCTGGTCAGCACAGCAAAGTCCCTCAGGACAACATGGCAGCCACCAGTGGACATTTCAGGAAGGAGCAGCAGATATGGCCAGATGCCACATCTCTGGTGTGGGATGTCTAACCTAATGGAATGGTAACAACTCATCCTCACAAGGAGCAAGTTTACCTGAGATCCCAAAATTTTCCAGTCAAATTCAATCATTGACAGTTCATGAAAAATTAGTCAAAAAAAAAAAATCCAAAACAAACCTACTAGTGAAGATGTAGTCCAATGACATTTCTCTGTCAGAGTCCTTTACACCTGGTAGAAAGCCTGAAATGCCTAAGGAGGCATTTTCTGGCCATTAGGAGGGAGATTTCATCCACAGCCATATAGATCAATTCATTCTTCCCATCAATCTCACTTCAACTTCCAATTGATCCTCTGCTCCCCCCATTTTCTTTTTCCTTCCCTTCCTCAGGTCATTTATTCACCTGGAAACTATTTGGGGAGCACCTGTGCTGAGAAGTGTGGGAGTACATGGTTGAGCAAGAGACTGCTCCTCCCCCATAGCTAATATTTAGAAACCTACCGGGGAATTACTTAACCTAGCAGACGTCTTACCCCTCCATCAGCTTTTGTGTCAGGACAGGGTTGTGCTAAGAACTATGGTGACATCAGAACCACCACAGGTTGCCTTGGAGGGGAGGCTCTGGTCAGTACAAACCCTCATTTGGAGTGGGGAAGGCTCTGCTCCAAGGACAGTGTCCAAGAGAATGGGGACCCCATCCTAAGTTACGGAGACACCCTGAAAAGATGGCCACGTTAGCCTCTGTTTCTGGGCTAGGAGAGTATTCTCCTCTTGTCCACCTCTCTGAATTAAATGTTCAGTGTGGCTTCAGTAACTACTGAATGTTGGAAAGACACCAAGAAGGCAAGTGTGGCCCCTGCACAAAACAAGTGTGCAGGAAGCTGTGGCCAGAGCTGCTGGGTGCATCATGTTGAATCCCACTGAACACTACTCCCTTTCCACCAGCTGTTCAGGCCTGGGTCTAAAGTATGTTGCTGGATTCCCCTGAACCGAGATCCTGGACCCTACAAAATGTCACTGGAGCATGCTCAGCTCGCTGCCAGAGAAGACATGAAGTGCCCTGGGCAGGCTCCTCAGCCAGGGTGGTGAAAGGGTGGACAAAAACAGCATCCAAGCAGGACACAAAGAGGCTCACCCAGAGGTGCAAATGACTCAAATGCCTATCATTAGGGCACTGGATACATAAACAGAAGATATCATTCAATGGAATATGGCATAGTCTAAAAAAACAAAAAAAGAGCAGCCCAGCCAGTGTGGCTCAGTGGTTGAGCATCGACCTATGAACCAGGAGGTCACAGTTTGATTCCCGGTCAGGGCACATGCCCAGGTTGTGGGCTCGATCCCCCGCAGAGGGTGAGCAGGAGACAGCAGATATCAATGACTCTCTCATAACTGATGTTTCTATTTCTTCCTCTCCCTTCCTCTCTGAAATCAATAAAAATATACCAAAACAAAGAGCAGCACATCATATATTGCTATGGAATAAACTCCAACCCTATTAAGCAGACTAAAATGTATAGAATGTTTCTGCTTAAGTTAAAATTCAAAAAAAGACAAAAGACTGTAAGTATGCTTGTATACACAGAATATCTCTATAAAAACATCTAAGGAACTGATAGTAAAAGGGAGGAGCAGAGGGATAGGAGTAAACTTCATACCCCTCTGTATGTTTTTAAATTTAAACCATGTGACTGGATTATGGCTTCACAAAAATTAAACCTTAGGAAAAGAAAATAAATATATCACACTTGCGAAATAGGAGAAGAGCTGAGCGGTCTACAAATCTTTCTATGGTTTCTATGTGTTTATCAGGCCAGCCAAGTATGACCCACTCTGCTCTGCCTACTCCTCTGTCCGCTGGTGGTCATGACCTCTGTGTGAAAAACAAACCTCGCCAGGTTTCACAGAAGGGCAGCTCTCCTTCGCTAAAGGTGATTTGACTAAGTAATTTTCCTACTTCTGCCACATTGGGACTAAATGATGACCTTCCCAACCCAGTATTATCTGTAAACTCCTATCCTCTATAAAAATCTGTCTTGTTTTGGCTTGTTTCATAGTGCTGGGTATCCAGAAGGCACCCGTCTAAGCTGGGAGCTGAGCAGGTTACTCGGGTCTGCTGGAAACTACCCAGTGCACTGAATGGCAGGAAGAGCTTACCTGTCACACCACCACTGCAAGGGGAATGAAACAGTGATGAGATTCAAAGACAGTTTGGAGAGCATGAAGTAGAGTGGCGCAGGGGTGCTGACCATTCCTGCCTCTGATAATTGAGAACTTAGAAAAATTCGACATGCAATCATGCTAATGAGACAGCCTATCACTGACCATTCATGATCATATTGTACCTCTCAGAGTAACACCTGCTTGGCTCAGGCTAAGCCTCAGAGGCCTGAGGTGCCAATCTGTGTCTGTTCTCACAGTCCTCACTATATAGAGAGAAGGACCTCTGGGGGCAGCATGGGGTGTATCAACATAATACTTACGAAACAACTCACATCTTCTATGTTTTTGGCTCTCCTGAGTTATGAGAACAGATCTTCCCTCTAGACCACAAAAAGCTCCTAAGCTGGCTCCTCTAGGCTCTTACTTGTACTCATCCTGTACATCACTTCCCTGCCCAGGAGCCCAGGAGCCCAGGAGCCCAGGAGCCCAGGAGCCCAGGAGCCCAGGAGCCCAGGAGCCCAGGAGCCCAGGAGCCCAGGAGCCCAGGAGCCCAGGAGCCCCGGTTCCAGGCCAGTGCCTTTGCGCTGCCCCTCTTTCCCCTGGGAACATCCCTCTTCCTCCTCACTCCTCTGCTCTAAACCTTAGCCTTAAAAGGCCAGATTCAAGTTTATCCCCTCTTATGATACCGACCTTGTGTCATTCTGATCTCTTCATTTATTCTGTTTCCAAAAACATCTCTTTCAACAGTTCTCAGCTTCCTTGGGCCTGGAGCATTCAATCAAATGACCCCTCCGCCAGTGCCCTAAGACGTCAGCAATTTTCCTAAATCTGAGTCAACACTTTCCATTTAGACTCAAAAATAGGGATCCAGTAGATATGACATGTAAGAACCACAAGCTAAACTTCCTCAACAAGGCTAAGGACAGGAAGCTGAGCCAATGAGGGCTCTGTTAACAAGGAAAAGTAGGGAAGGTAAATCACCCAAGAAAGGGCCAATGGGGAAATGTAGGAGGACTACTTGAGAAGTTAATCAATAAACCTCAAAACTGCCCAAGACCGTAAGTGATCAGGTCAGAATGAACTTTGCCAGGGAAAGGAATTACAGGGAGACCCATGGAGAAAGATATTAGCTTCCAGCATTACCTTTCAAAGCTACATATGCTTAAGATTAATTATTCTTAGCTGACATAGAACAATCCTGCCCTGGCAGTGTGGCTCAGTTGGTGGGGGTGGTCCAGTGCACCAAAAGGTTGCCAGTTTGATTCCCGGTCAGGGCACATGTCCGGGTTGCAGGCTTGATCCCGGGTGGGGTGAGTGCTCCGATCTTGCATCAATGCTTCTCTCTCCCCCTAAAAATCAATAAACTACTCTATAAAAAGAAAAGAAAGAATAATCTGCACATAAGGTCCTCCTCTGAAATCATCTATAGATATGGAAAGAACTGACAAAGGTGAGTTGGAACGATGGGCCACACACCGTCTATTTAGATCTTTGTTTGGACTTGAAAAGTAAAGATAAGGCTCTCCACTTGCTCTGGCTTACTCAGCAGGTGTCCAGGCAGACAAGACCTCACCATCTCTACTGGCAAGGTGGAGAAGTCGTCACTGATGGGAAAAAACTCAAGGCCCATTTGCTCTCACGGTTCAGACACCAGCAGGCACACACACAGTCCTCACTCATTCTGGGTCACCAGGGGAGGAATGGCTGAAGCCCTTGGACCAGGCTTCTGACCAAAAAATTATGTAAAAGAAACAGACCCTCCATTTCCCTAACCCAGGCTCTGCTGTTCAGAATTTTTACCTACCTGGACAGGAGAGTATGGAGTGTACCTTTGAACCAGGAGAAGAAAAGAACCAACTAAGCAGTCTAATGGCTAAGTAAGATTCCTGGGGGCAAACTGCCTCTTTCAAGTACTCAAGATGTACATCTTACAGAGTTACAAATTATTATAAATCACCAAGTCACTAAAGTACAAGAACCTATTTTAGGCAATTAGAGAAGTCCCCAAAGATCGTGAATAAAACACTTCTTGACCCCTGTGACAAAGCAGACCGGCCGGTCCTGCCCAGCCCTGCTCCAGACTCACCTCTGAAGAGGCGACCCCGATCTTCTCGGACTCATACATGAGCGACAGGGACCTGCTGGTGCTGGCGACCGCGGCATCGGCCCTGCGCAACACCTCCTGCCGCAGGTACTGTTGCCGATCCGCCGGCGCGCCGGGCCCGTCGGAGAGGTCGCGGACGTCCTTCCACGGTGTCGGAGGGGCGCCCTCATCCTCCGGGTCGTCGTCGAAAGGGTTGTAACTTTTGGGGTAGGCCGACATGGTCCCGGCGCTCGGCTCCGGGTGGGCAGGCGCAGGAGGTGCTCGGCCGAAGTGAGGAACGGCCTTTCCAGGTCCGCAGGGGTCACGGCTGCGCTCCCGAAGCCCTCGAGCAGCGCCCACCACCCTGCAGCCTCACTGCGCCGCCACCCTGCGTCCAGCTCCTCGCTCTGCCAGTCGTCTCCGCGGTCGCAGCGCGAGCTTCTTCCGCGCGTCGTGAGTGGGTGACCCCGCGTCTGGAGCCGACCAAAGTGCCCAGAGGCTTGGGGGGGAAACCACGCCGGGCGCGCGCCACCCGGCAGATCGCAAGGCTTCTCTCCCCCCTCTAGTGGTGGGACCGTCCCATGGCAACGCCGCACCCAGTGTCGGCAACAGAGAGGTCACGTGGTGGGGAAGCCGGATGCGGCCGCGCCTGCGCGGTGAGCTGCGGAGCTCAAGGGCCGGTGCGGGAAGCCGGCGGGCAGCGCCGCTGTACGCGCGATGATGGCGGCGGCAGCGGCAGCCCGAGGAGGCGGTGGCGGTGGCGGTGGCTCCGGCTCCGGCGCCTCGCGGGGTTTCTACTTTAACACGGTCCTGTCATTGGCCCGCTCCCTGGCGGTGCAGAGACCTGCATCATTGGAGAAGGTAGCCTGGGCCGACCCGGCCGCGGGCTGACAGGACTGGGGGAGTGGGGCGCCGAAGCGGGGATGCTGGGCAAGGGTCTGCAGGAGGTGGAGAAGGGTCGCGTACTGTCTGTGACGGGAGGGGTTTCCTGAGCCGAGGTGGCCTGCGGGGTGAGGAAGCCTGTGGGCGGAGGGGGTCGTGGGGGAGTGGGCCGTGTGGAAGCACAGGCGAGGACGCTGCGGGTGGGGGGCCGTGAGAGGGACGTGTGAACTACAGGCCGGGGTTCGAGCCGACGGGATACCTTGTGACATAGCTGGGGCGGGGGCGGCGGCGAGGAGCAGTGGCAAGAGCCGAGGACCAGGATAAAAATCTGGGTCTCTGCTTCCAACTTTCCCTGCTTTTTATTCCGTGACTTTGAGGAGATACGTTTCTTGTAAAATGGGGGTGCTTCCACCTGCTTTGTCCGCTTCACGGGATTGTCGTGAAGGGCGGATGAACTAGTGTATCAGAGTGCTTTCTGAAACCCAAATCTACTGCGCATTGTTTTTCTGTGACACTAGAGGGGGCGTTAGATAGGGTAAAAGATTGTGTTTGAAGAAGGGATGGTGGCAGGGAAGCAGGAGTGAACTGTCAGTGGGCAGAGACTTGAACTGAGGATTGCTTCAGAGGAGGAAGAACTTATGCCAGAGGAATCCTTATCTTGGGAGAAAGGTGAAAGGCAACTCGAGGGTGTGCCTGGGATGGTGGAAAGAACACAGATTTTAGGGTCAGGCCTGTTTGGTTCCTGCATTGTTACTGTGCATTGTCTTGGACAAGTTACTTCAACTCTCAGAGCTTCTGTTTCCTTATCTGTGAAATGAAGTGGTTCTTGAAGATTAAATGAGCTCAAGCATAAAGTACCTTGCACAGAGCTGGGCACAGCAGGTGAACAATAAATGCCAGCTTTGTTCCCCTACCGGTGTGTGATGAGACTCATTATGGGGTGTTAGTGTTGAAGGGTGGGATTCCCCCCCCCACACACACATGGCTTTCTGGCAGATGGAAAGGGACTGTTTGACAGCAGGAGAAGAACAGTGGTGACTGGAGACTTGCCTGCTGTAGGTGGGAGTGGTTTTGTGGTTCTGGTGAGGGGCAAGCTCAAATGCCATTTTAGGTGCTCTGGCAGAGTCACCTACTTCTTCCTTGCTTTTGTAGCTCTCAAACTTGATTTACCATTCAAATGCAGGGCAAGCAGGTCTTGGGAGACTGATGCCAACCTGACTTCTAGTTAAAGGAGTACAGTAGAATGGAAAGAATATGAATTATAGAGAGAGGACCACTTGAATTTAAACCGTGTCACTTGCTTATGTTGGTATAATTCTGGGCAGGTCATTTCTCCAATCTTATCCTCTGCTTTTTCCTGCAAAGTACAACTAATTAATATAAACTTTAGGTTGGCAGCTCCCTAATATTTCTTAATTTGGGAGGTACTTCAGTCTCATTGGCAACATTTACAAATCTCTTCAGAAAAGAGTTCACAGAACAAGCCTGAGGCTGTTATCTATAGAGGGGCTTGCTTGTGAGGTTGGCTCCTGCCTGGCATCTGGGAACTTAGCACTTAAACTGTTCCCTCCATTCCCTAATTGATAAGGGTGGTTCACTATGCCTCGACCCTTTGTACAAACAATATGATTTCTGTTGAACACCTGCTTTCCTTCTGGGAATCTGGAATTTTGATGGTTGCCAGGCAGGCAGTGCCTGTATGACCAGCCCCCAATGAAAACCTTTGGAGTGTGTTCAGGGTATACCCTCACAGGGAGGAGAAAACATGAGGAAGCCTGTGTATGAGTTTCTTCAGATTTTACCTGTGGTTTTTTTCCCTTGCTACTATCCCCTCGCTACTATCAGTTAGCCACAAGTACCACTATGTACCTATGGTTAGTCTTGGGGACCCTGAAACAACTTCTTTCTTGGAGGAGGTTTCTGTAGGTGGCTGATTCCATCAAATATGTATATGTGAATTCCTCTTAGCCTCATCTAGGATATTGAGATTTTATTAGGCTGGAAATCATTATTACTACTTAGTCTCATAGTATTTGTTTGCTTACTACATTTCCCTACTCTAAAATTGTAAAAAAGAAGTCCTTAGCATTCCTAAGCAAAAGATTCTTGAGGTTCTTAGGAGTAAAGGAATTTCTGCCTGGCCAGGCGTGGCTCAGCGATTGAGCGTCAACCTAGGATCCAAGAGATCGGGGTTCGATTCCCAGTCGGGGCACATGCCCTGGTTGTGGGCTAGGCAGCCGATCAATGACTCTCTCATCATTGATATTTCCATCTCTCTCTCCCCTTCCTTTCTTCTCTCTGAAATCAATAAAGATATGTTTTTAAAAAAAAGAGTAAAGGAATTTCTGAGTACCCATCTGAAATAAAGGTGGAGGCTTAAGGGGGGAGACGAGTATTGAAAAATCTCTCTCTCATTTCTTTGTTTCTATTTTCCCTTTTCTCCTTTTTCCAAAGAGAAGGCATTGGACTGAGAAGGATTTAGTCGAGATAGGATTGATCTGAGGAAGGCTGAGTTTTCTTTTTTTAAAATTTATTGATTTGAGAGAGAGAAAGAGAGAGAAACATTGATTTGTGGTTCCACTTATTAATGCATTTATTGGTTGCTTCTTGTATGTGCCCCAATCATATATCAAACTCACAACCTTGGCATATTGGGACGATGCTCTAACCAACTGAGCTATCCGGCCAAGGCCAAGGAAGGCTAAGTTTTCTGAACTAGACATGACATCTCAGCTCCAACCTTGGTAGTTCAGGCAGCCCTGACATGTTTCTAGTGGTACTTGGGGCACATTAATGACATAACTGTCCCCAGCTTTGTCCCTCTGTATGCCACAGTTGTGTTTACTTACTCTACCCTAATCCCAGGCTGTGAAACCAAGCCTATCACTACTCAGTGGATTTTATTTTCTAATTATTTAATTTGTTCTTTCATTCAGAAAACATTTATTGAGCATCTACTGTTAATCGGTACATGCTAAGCCAGGTAAATAAGAAACAGTCCTAATTTCGTCACTCAGGTGACCAGCAACAAGTCGGACTTCCTGCAGGTCCTCCGCTTACTCTTGTATCCCAGGTTTGGTGACCAGATTCCTGCCATGTTCAGAGCCAAAACCCAAGAGCTCTGGGCATCTATTCTCTGATCTGTATCTGAGCTTTGACCTTTTCCTGCTAGGCTGTCTCTAAGACTGGAGCCTCTGCCCTGAGTCCCAACTCCAGGATTACAATCTAACTCTCAGGACACTCTCAGTGAATCCCTCTAGACCATTTTCCACTTAGTTCTCAACACTCTCCCCTCTAGGTGAAAGGTGGAAGGAAAAAAATAGAGAAGAAAGAGAATCCTGTCTATACTGGAATCTCCACATAGGGTTGGCTTCCAGACTCCATCTCTCTGATTTTATATGTCTACCTGTCTTGCTCTGCTTTCCTGGTTCTTGTTTGTCTTCATAATATTGTTGAACTGCCCCTGCCAATCCTCCTCCTGGCTCTGCCTACTTATACTGCTCTGTGTCCAGGAAATCAGGTGACCTGTTTCTGCCTCTCTTCTGTCGTGTGCCATACTAATGGTCCCCAAATGCTGGGACATGGAGAGTTCTGGGCAGAGCTGCATAGTAGGCAGCATTTCTTGCCCTTCCATTCCTCTTCTCACCCTCAGGAGGCTTTTTCCTTTCCCAGGTCGTAAAATACCCTTTCTTTCTTCAGTTAGAATGCCAGAATCTCGGGGTAGTCTTAGCTAACTATTGATCTGATGTTTAAATGGCACTTCGGCATTAGGGACAGGCTGGACCCTCCCTGGTAGACAGATGTTCTTCAGAATATGAGCTGGTTAGCTCTTATCTATAATTGCAGGAATGTGTGGCCAGATGCTGAGGGCAGTGGACTCTCTGGAGTTCACAGTTATCCAGTCTGTCCTTTAGAGTGGTCTGCCATGAAGTAAAAAAGAATGGTAACAGCATTTTTTAGCATCATGAAGCTGAAAATTTTCCATCCTTGCTCCCTTTCCTTTGTGAGGCCATGTTAAAAAGAACCCTCCATAAAGTGAGAGGAGAGAAAACGAGCATCAGCAGAGGGTATCATGTTGCTAGAATCATTGTTATTAAATCTAAAATATTTTAAGAAGAAATTGGAAGAAGAAAACCTTTACCTGTAAACATGCCACACTAACTATATTTGTTTGCTGGGGTTGCCATAGCAGAGTATCATAGTGGCTTAAACAACAGAAATTGATTTTTTCACAGTTCTGGAGGCTAGAAATCCAAGATGAAAATGTCAGCAGTGTTAGTTTCTTTTGCGGCCTCTTTCTTTGGCTTATAGATGGCCATCTTCTCCTGTGTCTTCATAGTCTTCCCTCGGTGCCTGTCTGTGTCCTGATCTCTTTTTACAAGAACACTAGTTAGATTGATAGAACTGGCCCACCCTCATTACTTCATTTTAACTTAATTACCTCTCCAAAGACCCTCTGTCCAAGTACAGTCACATTTTGAGGTACCTGGGAGTTAGGACTTTAACATGTGAATTTGAGAGGGGGCACAATTCAGCTCATAATATTAATCCGTCAGAGCTTTCATTTCTTAGAGCACCTTTTAGTCTTTAACCATATATAACTGTATTCATTTTATGGTCTTTTTTCAAAAATAGCTGACATTTATTATTTCATTGCTGCATGCCATTTTTCATATTGACAGACCATAATTTTTTTTAATAGTTAATTGGTTTTTAGAGAGAGGAAGGGAAAGGGAGAGAGAGATAGAAACATTGATGAGCTGCTCCTGCACACCCCCTACTTGGGATGGGTCCCGCAACCCAGGAATTGAACCAGCAACCTCCTGGTGCATGGGACGACACCCAACCAACTGAGCCACACCAGCCAGGGCCATATATATGTTTTTAATCCTCACCCAAGATATGTTTGTATTGATTTTAGAGAGAGAGAGAGAAACATCGATCGGTTTCTTCTTGTACTTACCCCTACTGGGGATCAAACCAGCAACCTAGGTATGTGCCCTGACCAGGAATTGAACTGGCAACCTTTTGGTGTACTGGATGGTGCTCCAAGCAAGTGAGCCACCTGGCCAGAGCAGCAGACCATAATTTGCTTAAGCATTTCTCAGTTTAGATTCTCTAGTTTTTCCCTTGTAAAACAGCATGTTTGTACACCTAGCATTTTGTGGTCTTCTGAATTACATACTTCTGTTAAAGTGTAGGTGGGTCTTGATGTTTACTACCGAATTGTTTTCAAAGGACTGCACTTAGTTATGACAGTATCAGCAAGACACCTTGTGCATATTTGCCTATAGCTTCACTAGTGTTGGATTTTACTTGTTTTTTTCCTGCCAATTCAGTATACATAAAAGGGTACCTTATTCTTTTGATGCCAAGATAGTGATATTTGACCATGCTTGTCTTTGTTAAATTATGAATTAAACAAACAACCAAAAAAACCCATAAGGGAGAAGTGATTATGTCCTACTGTTTTCTGCTCTATAGAAACTTGAATTCAGTGTTCTCTTCATACTTGCCGTCCTATTGTTTGAATACTGACTCCTAGCTGTGCTTGCTATAGGTAGCTTATTTTCTACAGTTGGGTCTACTAGGCATGCACACAGTCCCAGTCCTCCTTTAATTTACAGATAAGTAGTGGCAGTGATAGTCCAGGGCTGGCTAGTTGTCTGTCCAGAAATAGGAGGTGGTGGTGCACTGACTTTTTAATAAAAGTCCTCTGGGAGGCTATTTAGCTGTTTTGCACTTCACTGGGGTGTATGAGTGGGGGGTACAGATAATTTGGGGGGGCCTAAACCTTTTCTCTGTGGCTCTTGACAGGTATGTGAAAAATGTAATACAAGGTAAAAAAGTGAAACATGCTCTAAAGGTGAAAATGTTGTAGGGCCTTGCTGGGAGCTTACTTGCCAGACCTGGCAGTGATAAGGATGGGCATTTGTAAATGCTAACTGTGGTTGGCGAAGGACAGTCAAAGCACAGAGAACAACTGGTAACGGGGCAGGAGAAACAGTGCATTTAAAGGGAAGAGTGGAGACGAGGCTGGAGAAGAAAGCAGGTGACCTCATATGTAGTCCCAGACTTATTCGAGTTTGGATTTAACTGATGAGACAGGTAAGAGACCTTGAATGTTTCAGGGCCTGAGAGTGATATGCATTAAGATTATTATGGCTGGATTGTTTATATCTTTGGCCTTAGAGAGTCTCAGAATTGATGCGTCACTAGCTGTTTGCTCCCCCCAGAGGGCAGAAATGTTCTATTTTTGACTCTTCACTGCAGATTTTCTTTTCTGCTCTCTGTGTTTGCAGTTTGTACCCAGTGGTTGCTTTCAATCCCTTTCACCAGCGTCTATTCCTGTGTGTTTTTTTTAATTGCTGAAATTTATCTATGCATTTCATTCTCCTGATGACTTATTTCTATATTTATTTGTTTTTGTATTTGCTTCTCTCATGTAGCTTGGTATTTTGGAAAAAATGCTTGGCCTTTTTTGAACATTGCCAAGCCAACCAAAATACTATTATTATTTGTGTGATAAACTGACACATAAATATAGGGTTGAGGAAAAATCCCCAGTTCTCACTTGCATTTATTTATTGAGTTCTGAGAAGCTCTATCTCTGCTGCTGAAGCCATTCTGTTTTCCTCAATGTTTTTGTTTTTAGAGCTGGTCTGAAAGCCTGGATTCAGAAGTTACACCAATATGAAAGCAAAAGATGGTGACATTCATTCATTCATATAATATATTTTTGAGTGTTTGCTGTGTGCCAAGCACTGTGCTTGGCCCTGAAGGGGCCCATTAGAGGGATGAATAAATACATGTGATCTTGTTGTCATGGAGTTTACCATGGAGAGAGAGAGACAGACAAAAAAGCATTAATCAAAAAATTATAAGTAAATAGAATTTAAAATGGTAACAAGTGCCAGGAAGCAAAGTAAATGGTGTCAGTAAATTTTGTTTCAATTTTTAAAAAAGGGCTCAGCTGGTGTTGCTCAGTGGTTGAGCATTTACCCATGAACCAAGCAAGAGTTCACCAGTTCGATTCCTGGTCAAGGCACACGCCCTGGATGCAGGCTCGTTCCCCAGTAGGGGGCGTGCAGGAGGCAGCCAATCGATGTTTCTATCTCTCTATCCCTCTCCCTTCCTCTCTCTAAAATCAATTTTAAAAATTAATTTAAAAAAGGTACATGGTATGAGGGGAGATAAAATGGGGTCCTGATTTATGTGGATATCGGAAGATTTTAAACATAGCTAAAGGATGAGAAGTTAGCCAACGAAGTGTGTAGAAAAGAATACTCCTAACAGAGAGTACAGCTTGTGTAAAGGTCCAGAGGTAGGAAAATTTTTTACTCTTTTGATGACATTTAAAGAAGGCTACAGTGGTTGCAGCTTAGGGAGCTAGGGGGGCACAAAAATAGGCGGAGTGCAGGGCTTGATCACCCAGGGCAGGTCGTAGAAATGATTTTCAGCTTTATCCTAAAAGCAACTTAATCTTTTTATAGCCTTTAGGGGATTGGTGAAGAATTTAAAATGTTAATAATAAGTGATTAGCATAGAGATGGAACTATTTTAAGATCACTGTAAATAGCTTTGTGAAAATTACATTTAGTATGAATGTTAGGTATTATTTTTCTAGTTGTCTTTTCTCACTTTGGAAAAGAGTCTGTTAGATCTTTTGGGGGAACTTATAATTACAGTTATATAATTATAGGATCATAGGAATTTGGATCTTTGTTTTCTAATATAAGCATTTATTTGTGATATGCATTGATATGGTTTTCTTTTTATTTATCCTACATGGAGTTCATTGAGGCTTTTAGATCTGTGAACTAGAGTTTTATCAAATTTGGAAACACTTCTGCCATTATTTCTTAAAACATTTTCATCTGTCCCTTTCCCTAGTTTTTCCCCCTGGGCTCTGATTACATGTATGTTACATGTTGTTCCACATGTTATCTCTGCTCATTTTTTTTCCAGTCTTTTTCCCCCCTGTTTCATTTCATCTAGTTTCTACAGCCATGTTTTCAAGTTCATCAACCTTTTCTTCTGCAGTCTCTCATTTGTTGGTAATCCAAACCAGTGATTTTAAAAGAATTTGTTTGAGATATTATTATTTGAAATATACTTTTCATCTTCAGAAATTCCATTTGATTCTTTTTATATCTCTCATTTCTCTTCACATTCTGTTCATGTTTTCCTCAAACATTGTTCTTTTGATTTTGATTTGCATTTCCTTTATGGCTAATGATGTTGAGCCATCCTATACTATCCTAGGACAACCATTCTTTTTAATGTGTTTGTTGTAGACTTGCATATCTTCTTTGGAAAAACATCTATTCAGATCCTTGGCCCATTTAAAAATTGGGTTGTCTTTTGTTTGTTTGTTTTTGTTAATCCTTACAAAAGGATGTTTTTTCCATTGATTTTTCTTTTTAGAGAGAGTAGAAGGGAGGAAGGAAGGGGGATGGAGGGAGGGAATCAAACCCAAGACCCTTCAGTGCATGGACTGATGCTCTAACTACTGAGCACAACAGCCAGGGAAAAATTGGGTTGTCTTTTATTAATAAGTTATAATAGTTCTTTATATATTTTATGTACAAGTCTCTTATCAGACCTATTTGTAAATATTTTCTCTGATTCTGTGGGGTATCTTTGTTCTTCATGGCGTCCTTTGAAGCAAATTTTAAATTTTTTTTTTTTTTAATTTTCACCTAAGGATATTTTTTCATTGATTTTAGAGAGAGTGGAAGGGGAGGAGGGTAGAGAAAGAAAGAAACATCGAACATGAGAGAGATACATCGATTGGTTGCCTTCTGCACGCAGCCCAACCAGGGATGGGGATCAAACCTGCAACTGAGGTACGTGCCCTTGACCAGGAATCGAACCTGTGACCCTTTGGTCCACAGGCCGACGCTCTAACCACTGAGCAAAACCGTCCAGGGCTGAAGCAAAATTTTTTATTTTGACGATGTCCATTTTATTTAATTTTATTGCTTTACTTTTTGTGTCATAGCTAAGAAACCATTGCCTAATCCCAAAGTTCCGAAGATTTACATATAGTTTTCTGTCAAAAGTTTTACAGTTCAGCTCTTACATTTAAGTCTTTTATCTATTTTGAGCTAATTTTTGTGTAATATGGTGTAAGGTGTGGGGATCCATCTTCATTCTTTTTGCATCTGGATATCTAATTGTCTCTTTACCGTTTAGAAAAACTATTCTTTCCCCATTGAGTGGTCCTGGCACCTTTGTCAAAAATCAGTTGACTGTAAATATGTTAGACCCTCAGCTCTATTCCATTGGTCCATATGTCTGTCCTTGCCCTAGTACACTGTCTTGGTTACTATAACTTGGGAGTAAGTTTTGAAATTTGAAAGAGTGAGTCCTCCAACTTTGTTTTTCTTTTTCAAGATTGTTTTGGCTCTTCTGGGTCCTTTGAATTTCTATGTGAATTTTAGGGTCAGCTTGTCAATTTATGTGAAGAAGTTACCTAGGCTTTTGAAAGGGATTGTTCGGAAACTATAGTTCATTTTGAAGTGTATTGCCATCTTAACAATATTAATTCTTCTCATCACAGAATGTGAGATGTCTTTCTGTTTATTTAGGTCTTCTTTACTTCCCCTCAATGATGTTGCAAAGTTGCACACCCATCACCACAACAAATTTTAGAACATTTTTAGTACCCACAAAAGAAACCCTGTACCCCATTTACATTTTATATAAATGGAATCATATAATATGTGATCCTTTGTGATTGACTTCTTTCACTTAGCATAATGTTTTCAAGGTTCATCCATGCTGTATCACATATCACTGTTTAATTTATTTTTTATTGATGGGTAATATTCCATTCTAAGCCTAAACCAAAATTTTTTAATCCCTTCATCAATAGATGGACATTTTAGAGAGGAGGAAGGGGGAGGGGAGAGAGAGAAACATCGATGTGAGAGAGAACATCAGTTGGTCACCTTCTGCATGTGCCCCGAACAGTGATCGTACCCTCAACCTTTTTGTGTACAGGATGATGCTCCAACCAGTTGAGCTACATCGGCCAGGGCAGGAGCAGTACCTTTGAGAAAGAACGATTTTAAAATGGTTTTAACAAACAAAGAGAAAAACTACCACTAATACTGAAAACTTCATCTTTAATTCTCAAGGAATTTTGTTTCTTTAGAAAGACTATTCCCAGAGGTTTCACATAACAAAAGTTGTATGCTTTTTAAATAATTGCTTAATTAGCCAGCTTGTAATGCTATTATTGCAGCTTTATTTTGACCCAAATACCTTACCTACACCCCGAACACCTGACCTGGGAGGAGAAATTCATTTCTTACATTTGACATAAAGGAGGGGACCTTGGGGTTTGCCTCTACCCTCTGGGACAAGTGCCAGGATAGGCTGGCACCAGCCCCCCCAAGTAGGGGAGGGTCTGGAATGAGAAGAGAACCTGCCACACTGGTCAGAGTGAAGTTTGAGCAGTAAGTAAGAATAGACAGCAGGGTATGCAGCCTGAGCAAAGGGAGGGTTTCTCTTATGATTCATGTCCACAGTGGAGGAGATATGGATACAAAGATAAGATATGATTTTTACCCTTGAGGAGCTTACAGGTTAGTGTGTAGACAGACAAAAGTACTAATAACTGCAATATTGACAATGGGGTAGCTGCTGTTTTTGATGATATTATTGGAGCCCTTCAAATACATGGAGACTGCATTTGTGTTTACTTACAGCCTGATTGTCTCCAGGCTAAACATTCCTTAGAGTGATCCTTATATGGAATGTTTCTAGACCTCACATGTTCTGGATGTTCATCTTTGGGTACTTTTTAGTGTGACAGAGGCAACTAAAATAATCTTTCCCTCACTTCTGCATGCCATCCATCATCAAGTCTGTAAACTCTTCCTCAAACATTTCAAGGTTTACCTTGAAAACATGTAAGAGGACTTGACAGCACCATTTGTCACACATAGTTCATTGGAGGATATGTTTTTATTTTTATTTATTGATGAGAGAGGGGGGAAGGGAGGGAAGGAGGGAGGGAGGGAGGGAGGGAGGGAGGGAGGGAGGGAAGAAGGATCAGTGGGTTGCCCCCTGTACATGCCCTATAACCTGGGTATGTGCCCTGACCTGGAATGGAACCTGCTACCTTTTGGTGTATGGGATGATGCTCTAACCAACTGAGCCACACCGGCCAGGGCCAAACTTCTATTTTTAGGACAGAAGGTTATTTTGCAACTTGGAGCAAGGAGTCCACTAAAGTTAGGCTCCTACCCTCCCAAAAAACTGGGAGATGGGATGCTATCTCCCTTGATATTTACATTTCAAAGAGATGGCCTCCAGGTCCCGAGAAAGACTTTCCCAGGTCATAAAGCTTACAAATTGCCAATCTAGTTTTCAAAAGGATTTATGTACATTTCAGAGAAAGAAAGTGCAATGGTGAGTTTTCTGTGTAAATGAGCAAAGAAAAAGGGGAGACAGAAATGGCTTCCCTTATTTCAACTGGGAAAATTAAGCCTCTTTTCTTTTTAATCCTCACCCGAGGATATTTTTTTCCATTGCTTTTCAAAGAGAGGGGAAAAGGAGAGTGAGAGAGACACACTGTTTGGTTGCCTTCTGCACACACCCCGATCAGGCGGGGCATTGAACCTGCAAACCTGCAACCGAGGTATGTGCCCTTGGCTGGATTCAAACCTGGGACCCTTACAGTATGCAGGCCGATGCTCTAACCACTGAGGCAGCTAGGGCTTAAGCCTCTTATTTTAAATTTGTATTTGTTTTTACCCTATCTCATCTGATATTCACCTGGTTTGTCTGTTCAGGTCTAGAATGAGAGCAGAGGCCCAGTCTTCCTGGTTTGCTTTGCATCCACAGTACTCAAGACAGTATCTCCCATGAAATAGGTGCCCAGTAAATAGTGAATGAATGAGTTAAGGCATATTGACTTGATTAACTTTTTTTTTAATCCTCACCAGAGGACATTTTCATTCATTTTTAGAGAGAGCGGAAGGGGGAAAAAAGAGAGAGGGAGAAAAAACAAACACGAATGTGAGAGAAACATCTGTTGCCTCCCACACAAACCTTGACCAGGATTGAACCTGCAACCTAGCCCTGTGCCCTGACCAGGAATCAAACCCACAACCTTTCAATGTACTGGACGACACTCCTGTCAACTGAGCCACACCCACCAGGGCTGATTAATATAAGCCATTTGAAAGACGTTATTGAAGAGCAGTAGCATGGACAATGTTTATCATGTAACGTGAAGTGAGTCCTGAGTTTTGGTGTCATCTAGCTGCATGAGGACTGCTGTATAGACAGGAAAGCTGAGAATTAGTGTGTCACTCAAGTGGGCCTTGCCAGAGCCAAGATGGGACTCTGGGTCTAACTCCAAAGCCCATGTCCAATTCACTCCCCTAAAAATTGTCAAGATTAGACTTATTTATATACAACAGAAAAACAAAACACAATCCTTACCCTGCCCCCCCAAAGCAATCTCTAGGGTCAGAGAAAGGGACCCAGAGCAAAAATATTTAAAATTTTAAGCGTCATATTTGTGTGTCATGTGGGAACATTGACAAGTTATCTTTTTTTGTATGGTTACATCCTTTCTATATTTAATGGTGAGATTGTGCCAGTTTTGATGGGTTTCTGAGTCTCCATTCTGTCTTCTAGTACATTCGTTTTACCTCCCAGATCTGAGGGACAGTGTGCCTTCTGTGTTAAAGCAGTGTGTTGATTAAATATTGCACAGGACAGGGCAAAATACATGGACTTTAACAGGGCCCCAGGCTCCTCTCTGAGAGGCTACCTGTTGATTCATTAATCAACATTGTTTATATCACACTGACTCATTTTGATAGAAATCTACCTTATTTTCATTTCTTATTTACAGGGATGTTTATTGAAAGACTTTACTCTTTCTGTCAAGATATATGATTGTCTGGTGAAAGTGGCTGGAACCTCTGAAATGATCACTTCATTGTAGTTGATCTGCAGCTCTTTTTTGTATTTTTTTTCCCCTTTGGTTGTAAGCATTCTCCTGTGAAGGAACATGAAGAAAAGTAGGAATTTAGCATTTCTGTTCCTCTCTTGTTATTACTTTATGTTCTTTTGCCTGAAAATTTAATTAAAAAATCATGAACTTCTACCCCCCCATATGTATGTGTTTTTTATTTTAACTTTACTGGATGTTTATCCTGATTACATAAGTAATATTTTCCCCTAGAACATATTTTGACAAATATGAAGCAGCATGAAGAAGAAATGTAAAACCACTGGTCATTCTGCCTCTCAAAACTATTAACATTTTGATATATTTTCTTTCAGTATTTTTTTCTGTGTGTGGTAATTCAGATCATTTCGTTTGTGACTTTGTTGTTCTCTGTCATTGCTTATTTTTAGAAAAACACTGTTTTTAATGTCTGTAGTACTAGGTTAAACTTTATGAAAGCATTGTTTTTGTAGTTCAAAAATGGTTTGAATATCAGCTATTTCATATGATTCAACCTAATATTTCATCAGTGGTTGAACCATTTAGTCTCCTTATGTTAAATAGATTATTTCAGATTTCCAATTACTATTTACAACACTGTGATGAAAGTGTTTTACGTAATCTTTGCCCAAGGTTCTAATTATTTCTTTACAATCAATCATTCCTAGAAGGAACATTGCTAGGACAAAGACTGTTGGCTCTCTTCAGGTTAGAAGGTGCTTTTCTTTCAGGCCTGTGTTGTCTCTTTGTATTTGCATTTCTATACTTTTTTTTTTTAATATCTCTTTATTGATTTCAGAGAGAGGAAAGGAGAGGGAGAGAGAGAGATAGAAACATCAATGATGAGAGAGTGATTGATCAGCTGCCTAGCCCACAACCTGGGCATGTGCCCTGACTGGGAATTGAACCCCGATCTCCTGGATCCTAGGTCGACGCTCAACCTCTGAGCTATGCCTGGTCGGGCTGTATTTGCACTTTTAAAATCCAAGCAAACAAAAACAGTTTGCTTTCTTTTTAAAAATTAAAATGGAAATTGATTGATGAATTTTCAGAGTAAATGTCAAGCACTATACTTTCCTCAGCCATTAAAACATCCCATTAGTATATACATAACCCATGGACACAGACGATAGTGTGGAGAAGGCCTGGGGAGGGGATGGGAGTGGAATCAATGAGGGGAAAAGGGGATATCTGCAATACTTCCAACAATAAAGATATATTTTAAATAAACAAACAAAAAGACATCTCATTAGGACCATATGAATGTCAGTGAGTGACTACCCATTGGGTTTACAGCCTGAACAGCAAGGTTAGGGCCTCCTGGTGTGTGTTAATGCCCTGTTCAAGAGCTTCTTGTGGCAGAGGTTTTCAAGATTGAGATCATCTTTTTTCCTATTTATAATAGATCCTTTATGACAGATATTTACTGTTTGTTTTGAAGATAATTCCAGTTTTTCCATTTTGTCAGTAAGTTGCTGATTTATTGCCTGCTTGCCTTCTGCTAGCCACTATTATGGCATATCCAGTAATAATAGGTATTGTTTACTGAGCACTTACTGTGTGCTGTGCACGGTCTTAAGTGCTTTACACACATTTGATTTTTAAACAGCCTTAAGGGGAGTAACTGTGCCTGTAGGTAGGTTTGGGTAACCTCCTTATAGGCACCACTGGGGAGTGGGGACTGCGGGTTGTCCTAACACCAAAGTGCAGGCGTTAGCTATTAGCTATTGTGCTTTACCTCCTCTGTGTATATACATCATTGTAACCCACCACCCAGGTTCCCCAGAATGTGTGTGTGTTTTGGGGGCACATGTATGATAATTTTAGAAGCTGGAGATGTCCTTTTTATGATCTTTTAAATTAAAAAAACTGACTTATTGGTTATGTAGATTCACTAGCCTTTTATGGTATTGGTTTATTCTGAATGTGAGTTGATAACTTTTTTAACTGTGGGTGTTTTTTTTTGGTCTCATTTTCTAGGTCCAAAAGCTGCTTTGTATGTGCCCAGTAGATTTCCATGGGATCTTCCAATTAGATGAAAGACGGAGAGATGCAGTGATTGCATTGGGCATTTTTCTCATTGAATCTGATCTTCAGGTAAGTCTTAACTAAATTGAAAGTGTTTCTACCATATGAAAGGGGGGATGTAATTAGAATTTAAAAAAAAATTTTTTTAATCCTCACCTGAGGATGTTTTTCCATTACTTTTCAGAGAGAGTAGAAAGGAGAGAAAGAAACATCAATGTGAGAGAGACACATTAACTGGTTGCCTCCCACACATGCTCCACGGGATTGAGCCTGCAACCGAGGTACGTGCCCTTGGCTGGAATTGAACCTAGCACCCTTCAGTCCACTGGCCAACGCTCTTAACTACTGAGCCAAACCAGCTAGGGCTAGAGCAATATTTTAAAAATTAAATAGGTTTTCTGGCCAAGGCCACATGAAAAAACAAAATTAGATGTGTAAGCTGCATCTTAATTCTTCTTTTTTTTTAAAAAATTTTATTTCTTTTTATTTATTTTTAATATCAGAGAGAGGAAGGGAGAGGGGGAAAGAGAGAGAGAAACATCAATGATGAGAGAGTTGTCATTGATTGGCTGCTTCCTGCACACCCCTGACTGGGGATCGAGCCCACGGCCCAGGCATGTGCTCTGACAGGGAATCGCACTTTGATCTTCTGGATCCTAGGTCGGTGCTCAACCACTGAGCCACACCCAGCTGGGCCATTTTAATTATTATTTTTGCTATTTATTTTTAACCATGAAAAGAAAGAAAATCATTTGTACTTTTCTGTTTGCCAAGTCCTAATTTAAATATAAATATAAAGGGAGTAAAAGAATTTTCTAAAAATCTTTCTATAAGAAACTACTGTTGTTTAAATGTGAATTAATTGAAAAATATCTTTGGCAAACACATTACTTGATAAATTTATCTGTAGGTCCCTAATACTTATATTAGGCTTTTTAGGGTGGCAAGGAAGAGACAAGTACAATTGGTGTGATTTGGGCTCTGGGTAAGAATTGGGGTGGCAGCTGATGTCCCTTAAGCCATATTGTTTTCTTGTGCTTCCCCAAATCTGGTCTGCCTCATGGACACCAGGAGAGGAGCCCAACATGCTTTGCAACCCCCCTGGGCCCTAGGAACCAGCTTTTTCTTGGTGTACCTGGTATTTATGCTCCTTGCCTCCATTCAGGAAGGGCTATGGCATTGGCCTCCTTGAGTTCAGTCAGTGGGCTGCCTGGCAGCAGATGTGGCCAGAGTAGCAGAAGTAGTTGACTCACCACATACTACAGAAGCCATAACGGTTTATACAGAGAAGAGCCCCGAGGCGGGGGCCCTTCCTGTTAGGGGGCTGTGCCTTGCAGGGCCCTTTGGAGCTCTGTGCCTGTTAGTATACTAGGGTCCTGGACAGATTTTGTAGCTGGCTCCTTTTTATCCTTTAGAGGAGAAATTGTTTTGTTTCCACTAAAGGAAGTTCTCTGCTTGGTTATCAATTACAGCATAACAAACTGCCTTGAAACTTGGTGACTTAATGCAACAATTTCTTTTTTTCATGACTCTGCAATTTAGACAGAGCTCAGAAGAGTTACTATTTCTGCTCCATTTGGCATCACCTGGGGTGGCTTGAAGGCTGGGGGCCGGAATGACCTGCAGGCTCATTCATATCATATCTGGGGGTTGATCCTGGCTCTTGGCTGGGACCTTAGCTGGGGCTCTCGGCAAGGTCACCTCTGTGTACATGGCCTCTCCATGTGGCCTGAGCTATGTCATTGTGTCACTTTGAGTTCCCAGGGCAAGTGTCCTGAGAAAGGGCCAGGTAGAAGCTGCACTGCCTTCTCTAACCTACCCTGGGGAAAGCAGTTTCATGTGTCCTACCCTCTAGATCCACTAGAAGCAAGTCTCTAAGGCAGCCCCTTTTCCAGGAGGGGTGAATTCAACTCCACCTTTCAGTGGAAGGAGTGTAACAGAACTTGCAGCCATGTATTTAAAACCACCACATGTTTTTTCAGTATTTCAGAACATCAAACAGTATTCCCTTTCTCTGGAGCACACTTACCTAATTTTTAACTGGAGCATCTGTAAATAGGGAAACAACCAAAAGAGCCAATAATGGAAGGCTATGAAGTCATATGCTGATTGACTAGTTTGGAAACTAGAAGAAAGTAAATTTTCTTTGGCTAATGATGGCTATAAAGTCTAATGTTTAATTTGAGAAGAGCCACAGGAAACATGAAGCAGAATATTAAGACAAAACAAAAAACTACAAAGAGCCACGAACAATGGAAGCATCACCAAGTTTAGAAGCATGTGACTGTGAGCTTCTCTCCAGTCCAGAAGATCTGATCCTGGGGCCCACTGAAGGGTTTGGCACAGTCAACACCTCTTTAGTGAAGGCAGTTTTGAGTGTGTGTGCACACACATACTTTCTTCTGGAGATGCCCTCATGGGAGCCCAACCCTCTAGAGGAGGTCAGAACCAGGCCTGGGGACTCATCTCCAGAAGGGCAGGTTTTAGCCTTTCCCTAGGTACTTGTGGTGCAGGCTGGGAAACAGGAAGGGGTGACACCATGTGAATATTCATCTTTGAGATGATTAGGATGTGGATATACTTGGCTTTGGGCTTAATCTGTGTTAAAAAGCTATCAGTCACGTATTTTATTAAATATAAAATTTTTTTTTTTTTTTAAAGCACAAAGATTCTGTGGTTCCTTACCTTCTTCGACTTCTTAAAGGTCTTCCAAAAGTGTATTGGGTAGAAGAAAGTACAGCTCGGAAAGGCAGAGGTAATTTTGTATAATGTTTTCCCTGAATGCAAGGAAGAATATATGTTCATTACCTGTAAGAATCAAGTGTTTAATTATGCTAACACATCTGTTAGGATGCTTCTAGCTGGTTCCACTCCTGACTGTGGGACAACTGCCTGCCTGCAGCCACATGGGCTGTGCCTATTCACTGTTGTCCAGGGCCCATGGGTGAGGGAGGGAGAGGGCAGGGTAGAGCAAGCCAGCTTTCCATTGCACTCTGAGAGTGAGCAGGAACTTTGAGACCTTCAGGAACCTTTTCTCATGTCTTATTGGGCAGAATTGGGTCACCTGCCTGTCCTGAATAGGTTCACTCCTGGAATGAGGTCAGTTCTCCAAATTGCTTTGCTGCTGTCCAAGAGGAGTGAAATGGATGTTCAGGACTCAACCTCTTGTGTACTATAAGTATTTTTATGACTTTGTTGCTGTTGCTAAGTTTCAGTTAAACTTTGCACCTTTAGAAATAGAATAACTTCATATGTATTTCTTTTTATTTTGTATTTTATTTTGCTCTCTCTCTGAGGTCAGAGGAAAAGTTAGATCATCTTTTTCCCTCTTTCCTTCCACTGCCCTCCCCTCCCTTCCTCCTTTCTCCATCCTTGCTTTCTTCCTCTCTCCCTTCTGAAATATTTACATAGGTCCACTATATGCCAGGCATTGTGCTAAACACTTAAAATACTGATGTTCTTCCATACTGCTTTCCCAAGATTCCAAAATCAGCTTGGAAGACCTTCAACATTTTAGAGTTCACAACCCATGAGACTGAAGTTTCCTAGTAATGTGTCTCTCTGAGGCATGCTTGAGGCCCACCTTCAGATATAGCAGGGGGTTGGTGGCTGTGAAGAAGGCCCTTGTCGTTTTTGTTGGTGAGATGGTCCTAATTTGTTAGGTAGGCTCAGTCTGCTAAAGATGGGTTTTGCTATTTTCATGTACATCTGCTTATTCCTGTATTCCTCTTGACCTTTGGGTTTTCATAATTTCTGGTTACCTACTGTGCCTGAAACTTATGCACCCCAAATTATGCATGTGTCCTGGAATTTAGAGGACCATAAAATAAATAGAACATTGCTAAAAAGTCAAACAACTGTTCCACCTTTGTTATCTAATTTGGGAAGAAATAGAATGCCAGTAGATGTTGATTCTACTTTTCTATTATTTTATTTTAAAACAAATATACTTCTATATACATAGACCTTTATTAGTTGGAAGTTTTAGCATTATTTGAAACATTTTTGGAGATGTATAAATTTCCAATTATTGGGTAACATTTCACTCTTCTAATTTTTATTAAGGCGGTATTATTTATGCTTTTAAACTTTAGAGCAATAGTTCTTCCAGTGCCGTCCTTAGAGCAGCAGCAGCATCACCTGGGAACTTGTCAGAAATGCATATTCTCAGCTCCCCTCAGAGCCACTGAATTATAAACGAGGCCGGGGAGCATTTGAGACCTTGTTCCCTGGCACATTTGTCAGTTTGGCTCAAGTAAACTCTTAATAAAAATTGAAAAAAGAAAGAAAGAAACTAGGGCCAAGAAGCAGTAAATCTGCATTTTAACAAGCCCTCCAGGTGATTCTGATGCACAGTCAAGTCTGAGAATGACCTAGAACTGAATCTTAAAATAAGTGCAAAAGTAGAAATGTAACAACTTTCTGCCATGTACTATGCGTATGGCCATAAAACTGGAAAGTTCTTTGTCCTTGATTAAATATTTAATAGTGATTGGACCTACATAGCAGAGGTGCTAACATTTTGAAGGTACACTTGACAGAAGTGCTGCTTAGGTTTTGGTCTTTTGGTCCCTTCTTGACCTCGAGGCCATGCCCCTGAGAGCCTCCTTGCTAGGAGGCTCAGTAGTGGAAGTGCTTAAAAACCTATGAGGAAAGAGCAACTCTTTGGAAGTTCTTATTAGGATTGTCTTTATTTGTCAAAACAGAAAAGAAAAGAAAGCGTTTAATTCAGTTTAAAGCAGTAGTATAGGTATTAGAAAATTAGTCTCCATATTCTGATTTCTCACTTTTATTTAGGTCAGGAATAAAAAATGGAATTCGTCATATGGAGAGGCTGTATAATCTCAGACTGACTCAGGAAACATTTATGTTTATCGAATGAAAACATTTTATTGAAAGAAAAGTAGGAGTATTCTCAGCAAATATGTTGGGCCCATATCTACTTTTCTGCTGTTCATCTCATCGAGGGCATTCACCACTGCAAATTGGTCCCTTGGCAGGCCATGTGAGAGAAGCACCATACTGAATTGGGTGACCAGTGGGTGTGTCCCAGTGTCTCATTTGTGACGCTCTGATTTGTGTCTTTATGGATTCCAGGTGCCCTCCCAGTTGCAGAGAGCTTCAGCTTCTGTTTGGTAACCTTGCTGTCTGATGTGGCTTACAGGGACCCTTCACTTAGGGATGAGGTAAATGTGTGGCTAATTGTTGTGTATTTCTGTAAGATCAGAAAGAGTCCCAAAATGGTGACAAGAATAAAAAACAAATTTGAAGTGATTGGATTGTTCAATTTATTCCATACTATTAATAGCAGACCTAAGAAATGTTTGAAGCTTGCCTGGGTTTTCTAAGACTGGTACTGGTAGAGGGAAATGAAGTGGATATAGTCTAGCTGGTCTTCATCAAGGCATTGTGCAAACCCTCTCCTGACATCCTGTAATATCGTCTGAGCACCAGAACAACTCATAAAGGACTGTCTAAAGGACCACTCCAAAGGGTGACTGGTGAGGTGCCAGCCCAGCAGGAGCCTCCAGTAGCCTGCCTCCTACTGTTGAAGCAAAATGAGCCAGATCTATGAATGAAGATTGGAAACCAAGTTGACCTCATTTGCAGAAAATACAACTCTAGGCTTTGACAAACAACCCGTATGATGAACTAAAGTTAATACTGTGAGCTTTGCAGGGATCAGTGATAGGCAAAAAATACCAGCTACGTAAATAGAGGTGGCATAGCTTGGGAGCAGCATGTGTGGAAAAAATTTAAGTATTTTATTTATCTGTGAGCTCATTGAGCCAGCAGTGTAAAGGAGCTGCCAGAAAGCTAATGACACATACATGGAAGTCTAGAATCTGTGTTGAGTTTGGTGATTACTCAGTGAGTCCCAGCATCCCTAGAATATTAATGAATCTTATACCGAGTGCTATAATTCAACACGGTTTCTGACACAGTGGACTGCAGTAAAATCAGAAGCCTACAGTTAGCATCATAAAGGACTTGTAATCATAAGGAATGGATGAAAAGAACTAGGGAGGGGTATTTAGCCATGAGAAAAGGATTCGGGAGCCTATCACCTGCTTGCAGAATATGATAGAGGAATAGGTAGCCCCAACAGCTGGTGGGTACAAGCCAGCCCCAGGAGGAAAACATTGGCCCAGTGTTAGGAGGAACTCTGGACCAGCCCAGAGAGGAAGGATTCCTGTCCCTAGAAGGTCAGCTGATTGGCCCCTCAGCAGAGCTTTCATGTGGGGAGTCACATATCAGATATAAGGTTGGACAAGATAATGCCTGAAGTGCCTTCTAATTCTGAATTAATTTTGTAATGTTTTTCTGATTTTATTTGTAAGTTTGCTCTGTTTCCTTGGCTATTACAGATCCTAGAGGCAGTTTTACAGGTTTTGCATGTCCTTTTGGGAATGTGCCAGGCCTTGGAGATTCAAGAAAAAGGTATGATTATAGATCCAAGGCTTTTTTTAAAAAATGGTATTGTGATTATTTTTTTCCTTGCTTTTCCTCAGTCGTCTTTTCTTTACTACCCTATGTACGTCATGATGAAAACCTTCTTATATTAGTTGCCTGTGTTGTGTGTTAGCTAAGAGGTCACGTGTGGGTCAGGAGCACAACTCTCCACCTAAAAATACTGAGTGACTTTGGACAAGTCACCTCATCCTTCTGTGCCTATGTTTCTTATCTCTACCATGTCTGACTTCCAAAGGTCATTTTTCCTCTAGGGTAAGGCTGACAATATGATTCTGGGAGCAATAAATATATTGTTTAAGTATAGTAAAGATGCTTGATAACATGACTTACCTGTGTAAATGATATGGATAAGCCATGAATAGACCAACACCTCCTGTGTGTGACACAGATGCAGTCTGAAGTTATTGTTAATGCCGGATTGAAAATACCATTGATCAGCCTTTGGCGTTGACCCTTTGCTTGTTCCTATCCTGCAGATTTGTTGTTGGTGAGATGTGAGCCAGTGTTATAAGTTGGTGCGGTGTAGTTCTCTCACAGGCAACTTTCTGGTATCAAAACGTTCTTTCTTTGTCTTCTAGAATACCTCTGCAAATATGCCATCCCATGCCTAATCGGAATCTCACGAGCGTTCGGACGTTACAGCAACACAGAAGAGTCTCTCCTCTCAAAACTCTTTCCCAAAATCCCTCCTCATTCCCTCCGGGTCCCGGAGGAACTGGAAGGCGTTCGGAGGCGCTCCTTCAATGACTTCCGCTCTATTCTCCCCAGCAATTTGCTCACCGTGTGTCAGGAGGGCACCCTGAAGAGGAAGACCAGCAGCGTGTCCAGCATCTCCCAGGTGTGGCTGCACTCCTGGGGAGGGCAGAGTGGTGAGGCCTTTCTAAGTGCTCGCATGGACACAATCCTACTTGTGTGTAGCTTGGGGAAACTTAGAAAACAAAGTGTTCTCAGTAGAATTCTCTTTATTATAAAAGCTTTCCTTGTTCTTTTTACAATTTATAAGTGATTTCATCTCCTAGTCATGAAGTATTTGTTTCCTAGCAAGTGGGTGCCAAAATCTATTCTGAGTGGGAGGCAGTTGGTGCCTTTAAAAGTATATAATTGACTCATGGAGAATAGATACAAAACATGAGACTAATTCAGCTTAGTAATCAAGTATAAAATGTATGTCTAGACAGGAAGAATTTAGTGATTTGGTATATAGTAGAGAACACTAGGTGTAGTGGGCTTCAGGGAGAAGGTGAGGCTTAGACCACAACTTGAAGTACAACTACTATTGAGCTGGCAGAGAGAACCTTGTTGAAGACAAATCTGACTGAGGCTTGACTGGCCTTTTCTGATCTGGAAGTATGGTTGTGTGTTTCAGGTCAGCCCTGAACGTGGGATGCCCCCTCCCAGCTCCCCTGGAGGATCCGCCTTTCACTACTTTGAAGGTGAGCTTCACCATCGTATTGACCTAGCACTTGGATAAGTAGTCATAGTGACTACTTCTTGTGATGTCTGGGGTGGTAATACTAATGCTCTGCTGTCATGCATCTAGAGTGTCACACTTTAAGAAAGCACTTACTTTCTTTTAAACTTTTTAGAATGTAATTTTAAAATATTTCAAACATAGAGAAAAGTGCAGAAAATAATACACAGACCCCTATGTCCCTGTGGTCACAATTTTAGTATGTTAACTTGTGAAAGGACTGGCTTTCAGTTTACAGTTAAAATGAATTTCATGGAATTTACTAAATTTGATTCATATGATAGCGATGTGCAGTGTCAGATGAGTGTTAAAGTTGCCTTCAACTTATCCTCAAGGGAAGTAAGACTCTGATTAAGTGAAACGAGATGGGGACATGAGAATTCCATGCCTCATAATGCCATCTGTTGCATTTTCAGATGTTACTAATTGCTGAAAAAGCATTTCTTAAGAGGATCTTGAAAGATGTGAGGGAATTTTTTTTAAAGGGGAGTATCTGAACTCAAATAAATAAATTTGGGCAACTTTGCATACAGTATTTCTTAGATATGTGAGAAAACATATGTTATGGTCTCTGTGTATATTAGAATGTAAAGGCCAAGTCTGGTCACTCAAAATCCCATCTCCTAGAGAAAACCACTTGTCCTAGAATATATTCCTCCGGACTTTAAACAACCCCTTTGCCACCTGTATGCCCTTGGAGCATCTGAGGACAGCCATGATGTGTCCTCAAAGGCTTCTTTTTCCTTGGTAAACCACTGTGCTTAGACTCCCCTCCCCATTGGGACTCCTTGCCTTTAAGCACTTCCAGTGGGTGCCTAGGATTGGGGCATGCCCAGGTGTGGGCTCACTGTTTGAGCTTCATTCATCAGGTACAGGCTGAGCACTGGTCTCCTGCAGGGGTGAGCTGGACACACAATTTTTTCACCGCCTGAAGGGTACCTAATTGTCAGAGAGACAGGAAACCACTGCTCCTTCCTTTTTTGTTCCCATGCTTCCCATTTTACTTAGACGTTTCTTACAGTTAATCTCCCCTTCTCTCTTTCTAGCTCCTCTTCCACAGCGCTGTAAGAATTCTTTTTAAGAATCAATTTTTAAAAGCACATATCTGATCATTTAATTTCCTGCTGAAAATTTTCAGTGACGCCCCCCTATATAAATCCCAAATCTTAGATCCTTGGTCCCTGCAGTTTCCATCTTTTGCCTCCATCTATGCCCACCACACACTGGCTCAGCCACACAGGACTTCATCCTTTTGTCATAGTGTCTATCCAGGAGATGCCCTCTGATAACAAACTTCTTACCTTTTATTATTATTTTAAAAAATACACTTGCATATACTTAAGGTGTACAACATGATAATTTAATACACATATACATAGTGAAATGATTATTACGGTTAAGCTATTAATGTAGCCATCTCCTCACATAGCTACCATTTTTTTCTTTTTTTGGGGGGAGGGGAGGTAAATGCACCTGAAATCTACTCTCAGCAAATTTCTAGTGTTCAATACAGTATTGTAACTTTGGTCATCATGGTGTATATTATCTCTCCTGACTTACCTTACATAACTGCGACTTCATACCCTTTGACCAAAATTTCCTCATTTCCCCCCACCTCCCTGCCTCTGTTAACCACTGCACAGCTCTCTGCTCCTATGTATCTGATGTTTTTAGGTTCTACATATAAGTGAGATCCTGTAGTTTTTTTCTTTCTGTGTCTGGCTTATTTCACTTAGCATAATGTCCTTCAGGTTTGTCCATATTGTCACAAAGGGTAGGATCTCCTTTTTAAGGCTGATTAATATTCCATTTTATACACACACACACACACACACACATATACAGGATATATACGCGTGTGTGTGTTTTTGTATGTGTGTGTCTTTACATACATTTTGTACCCACACACACACCTTCTTCCTTTAAATTGGCTTTGTTCTTTCCCTCCCTTCTTTCCTCATTCATCCCCTCTTTCAATGGTCATTTATTATGCTGGCCTCCAGCATCTCAACTCCTTTCAGTATTATTGTCCAACCCATCCCCTCTGTTGTAAGTTGCTGGTTTGCTGTCTTGGGATCCATCCACCTTTAGTCATGTCAGCAGTGTGTCACCAGCATCATAGAACTACACACCAACTTTTACACAATTGGAATAAACTCAATTCTTTGCTCTTTCTATGCTCTAGTGCTTGAAAGAAGTCATAAAATTTATTCTTTGTTCTTTACAGATTGACAGTGTAAATTTTCATATTTAATATGAAAATATTTACAAGCTTATTTTCCAGTCATAGTCTTATATCATAGTTTTTAAATAATGGATTTTCAAATGACTATATACTTTTGGGTTTATATTATTATGTGTTGTATGATGGACTATTTTGTTCTGATTTTGAAAGTTCTAGTAATTTTCACTTTTTTTCTAATATTGGTGGTAAAATGTCTTTGGAGCCCTGAGGACTACATCTTTAAAAAGGTGTAGCCCTAGCCAGTTTTGCTCAGTGGTTAGAGCATCGCCCCATGGACTGAAGGGTCCCAGGTTCGATTTCAGCCAAGGGCACATACCTCAGTTGGTTGCAGGCTCATCCCTGGCACTGGTCAGGGTATATGCAGGAGGCAACCAATCGATGTGTCTCACATTGGTGTTTCTCTCTCTCCCTTCCACTCTCTCTGAAAAGCAATGAAAAAAATATCCTCAGGTGAGGATAAATAATAAATAAATAAAAGGTGTAATTCTTTTTTTCTTCCCATGTGTTACGTTGTCTGGGTTGAAAATGTTAGGACATGATTATAGCTGAGCCTTTGACATGAAACACCCCAGTGAGGGGCATCACTCCTCGAGGATTTGCAATCCAGCCTTTACTTCTTAATTTGAAAACAAGGAATTGTAGTAAAAACAAAAGCAAAACCTATGTCTTTGTTGGTTATTGAGGGAATCAGCTTAAGGAAGCATCCTGGTCATGTGTTACTGTGACTGACTATCTGGTTTTCTTCTCCATCAGTCTCTTACTTACCTGATGGGAGTGCCCTGGATCCAGATTACTACTTCTCCACCATCAGTTCCAGCTTCTCAGTTTCTCCTCTTTTCAATGGCATCACCTATAAGGAGTTCAATATTCCACTAGAAATGCTTCGGGAACTCTTAAACTTGGTAAGCAGAGCACTGTGGATAAACAGACCATGGGTATATCAATCACTAAAATTGCCAGGGGTATAAGCCTGTATTTTTTAAAAGAAAAACTAGGAGTTTTTCAGTCTTTCAAATGAACGATTTAGTAGTTATAATTTTCAGATTAAAGAAGGAAGGAAAGTAACATTCACAGAGCAGTTGTGCATTATGTTCTCATCTAATCCTCACAGCAGTCATTTTGGGGAGGCACCATGCTCCCCATTTTAGAGGCAAGGAAATCAGTGTCAAATACATCAAGGATCCATAGGCCAAGGGCAGGGTCAAAGCCCAGCTCTGGGTACCTGGTTCTGTCTCAGGGGTGCTCTATACAATTTAATACAAAACCTAACTTTTTCCAAATTGGATACCTTTGGATGGCCTTAGAGGTGATATCAGAGAAGGCATTGGTGCCATTGTCTGAGTCCTAAAATGGACTTTGATCCAGGGACTCTGAAGTTCTTATGATTGAGCTGGGATGCTTCAAGACATTCAAGTGAGTAGTGGTGAAGACATTATCAGGGACAGACTCTAAAGATTGGCCTTTCTGTTTCCGAAACAATGAAAGAAGATGAGAATGGCACCTCCGAAAACTTGAAACAGACACTGGAGAGAGTAGCCATCTCCTCCTGTGGGGTGTGAATGGAAATCACTCAGAGAAAGGCTTTAGACTGAAGATGTAAGAAGATATCAAAGCACTGGCGATAACTAATGAGGATAGAGCCATAATGAATTACTGAATAGCCTAGGATGTTTTTGACGTTGTCGGGAAGGAAAACTCCCCCTAAACTGCTCCTCACTGTCAGTGTTACAGAAAAAATGATGACCTGGGTGGCCCATGGCTTTCTCAAATGGCTCTTCTTAATATCATCTCAGAAATCCCAATTGAATGTTTCAGATCCTTTCTTAAAGAAGGGGAATTATTTTTTCCACTACATTTTTACTTTTCAAGGTTAGGTTTTCTTCTAATTTTTTATTTCTTCTCCTGGCACAAAATGCTTTCTTAAAGTACTGCAATTATGCGGGGGGGGGGGGTTTCATCTGGTGATCCCACAGTTGGCAGAATAGTCAATTCCTCTACTAAATGCTGGTATAGGGAATGGGTAGAAATAATCACTTCTATTAGAAATTTAAAATGTCTACTGCAGTTTGAGTACCTGGGCAGCTTCAGAAGAGCCCAGGGGAAGAGGAAGGAGCCGTCAGCACCAGAGGACTGGCTGACATCTGGGAGGGGATTTGGATGAAATATCAGTGATCCCTGGAGCCTGAACACTTTTGCATCCTGAAAATGGAAATCTAATGTCAGCAGATTTGAGAGAGTTGGTACCTTTTCTGTTTTTATGTCATTCCAATCTAGATAAGAAAACTTCCAAGTGATGGCAGAATTATAAGGGCATTTTGTGTGTATAGTTTGATATTTATATATTGTAGCCTATTTTGCTAGCACATTTTCCACCACTTGGGCCTGCTTTGTGGTTTTATCCGTCAGCATTTGTTCTTTAGTAAAAGGAGCTGGCATTCCTGTCTCCCACTGTGTTTGCCAGGTGCCTCATGAGGTCTTGTTTCATTGATAGGTGAAGAAGATCGTTGAAGAGCCTGTTCTCAAATCCTTAGATGCAGTTGCAGCCAGTGTAATAGAGGTACGTCCCTTCTGAGGGCATCACACTGAGATCTACTTGCTGTGAGTCTCTGTGTGGAGAGAGCAGGGAGGATTTGTGTGGGGGCAGTGAGTTTTCATCTTAACTTCCCAGTCCCAAAATGACACCTGTCACTTGAAAAGCTTGCTCTGTGCTGGACTCTTTTAAATATATCATTGCACAGTGCCTCTAAGCAGTGGTCAATGTCTCCATTTCACACATGAGAGAGAGAGGTTTAAGGGACTAACTACTGTGCCCTTGTCACATAGTCACCTTGGGAGCTGGGAATGCAGTGGGTGCTCTGACTCTGAAGCTCTTTGTCTTCCTTGCTCCTCTGATGCTTTCCAAGCTGCTTCTCTGGGCTCAGTACACACCTCTCACACTTTTTTTAGGCATGTTACAAGCCCCTGCTTTTATGTGTGAGGGGTGTGTACTTAGGGAACTTTTGTCTTTAATGTATTTGGAACTCATGCCTACAGCATTATTTATAAAAGTATTAAGTGTTGGTGTTGGGAGGTCTCAAAACTACAGGAAATATTTGGATCAGTTCTCTTTTTAGTGTTGGGATCCAGAGCAATTGCCATTTGCCAGCCTGTGGGCATGTGCTGGACCCAGATTCCTTGTTAAGCCTGGTGTTCTTTCTCTCACCTGACTGTGAGACACAGTGTCTGGTACCACTGGGGCTCAGCTCTGAAGGGGCAGGGAGCCCCCAGTGACCTTCCTGTGTTACAGAGTGTGTCTTCTCCTGCCCTGCAAATGCACTCAGCAGGCTGTCTGCAGGAGTTAGGTGTATGTGCCAGGTGTGATTTACTTTGGGTCAGTTCGTGGCTGAAAAGCATGGTTCCTATAACTCAGGTTGCAGTTTGGCCCTTCCTATTTTACATTTAACTTTTTTACAGTTTGTGTCCTGCCTGTTGGCCTGAGCTGTAGCTCTCTCACTGCTTGCAGTTTCAGAGGGCTCTTGTTTTCCTTTGTCAGTATTTGGTCATGTAGGACCCAGTACAGATCAGGACGACCAGGGCCAACAGCTGGGCTGGGCAGTCAGAACTCCTGGTCACTTGTTTGGCCTGCATGCCATCTGTAATAAATGTCAGTCTGGGTCCTGAGGGGGAAGTTAGAGCTCAGTGGGGATCCCTTTTAGGGCTTATTTTATGGGTAGAGGGAATGCTGGGAATATGGGACTCTGGGATCCTCCTCCCCATTGAACCAGAGCAGTTTTTGGTATTTTTGTTTTATAATTTGGGCTTTAGTATAAATGTCCATTTTAAGAAATGGTTTTGTTGCTTAAAAAAGAGCGAAACCATGACCTGTATTACTGAATATACTCATCATCAATAATCACTAGCAATTATTACATGCTTATGTGCCAGACACTAGTGTAGGACTTGACTCACTCACTCATTGAGTTCCACAGCAATCCCCCATTTACAGATGGGGAAACTGAGGCTTGCAGGGTTAAGGAACTTTAGTTACATAGCTAGTGAGTAATGGAGTAATGAAGCCAGACTGCATTATCTGGGCCCCCTTCCTCTGCTCCTTGCTTGCAGTGACTTCTTCCCAGCTCCAGAGTCAGGCCCCTGGATCACCTTAATCAGCAAATCTCATCTCTTCATCTCTTCATCTCTGTTACACAAGGATGCTATGAGGACTGTGTGAAGTGATGTCTGTAAAGCAGTGAGCTAGTGCCCATTGATGACACTGTTAACCACAGCTGTTATCAGTACCCACTTGAAATCTGGCATCACACTCAAGTCCTCCATGCAGTTCTCATGCCTTCCACATGACTCTTGCACCCTCCACCAGCCTCACACCACAGGCCCATTCCCTCTGACCCAACCTCTGGCCTGACACTGATTCACTTTCTCTTCCTCTCATCCCTCTCACCCATATTTGCAGAGCACTTTTGCATGTGCCGAGTTCTAAGAAGCCATGCCTTTTCATCAGAACAGTATCTTACTGATCGCAGTAGACCTTGTGTGAATTTTTTCCCCTGGAAGAAAAATGGTGCTACATTTTAGATTAGATTATTAAAAAATAATTTAAAATGAGTTTTCATTACAAAACATAAGTTGAATCTGAAGGTTCCCTGGCTGCAGTGTTTGTTGCCTGAGTAGTAGACAGGATTGAATCCCGTGGTCTGGTGGTCCCTTGGCTGTCCCTCTCCTCCTCCACCTCCTGTGTCCCCCTGACTTTAAAGACAGCTTTCAGTGAGAGGAGGTGAAGGGTGCAGGTGGCTGCTCCCCTGCAGGCATCTTTGGACTGTGTGAGCCTTTGCACACACGTGTGTTTTCCTCTGCCTGATGCTTAAGAGGGTGAAGAGAGTAATTAAAGTGCTCCAAGTGGTGATTAATGATAAACTGTTATTCCATTGATAATGCTAAGTTGCATGTGTAGGGATTACTTAACTGGGTCTCCACACGAAGGTGGAGGCCCAGAGGAGGGTTTCTGTGATGTGGTCACGTGCCTCTGCCTCTCCTGCAGGCCAACCCCAGTGCTGATCTCTACTACACTACATTCAGTGATCCCCTCTATGTGGCCATGTTCAAGATGCTGCGCGATACTCTGTACTACATGAAAGGTGAGGACTTTGCACACGTGTGAATTTATTGAGATTGGGTTCAGGGCCACTGCCTCAGGTTTGTGCTTCCTTTCTGCTAGGGGACTTAAAAACATAGGCAAAACACAAGTGGTCATGTCACTGAAACTTTGGAGAAAATGCAACTAAGAAAAAAAAATCTATCCATGATCCTGTGCCCCTAGTGCCATCAGTGATGGCTTCTTTGATGGGTTTATTTCCTCAGGTGTTTTTCTCACATGGACATGTTGTATTGTCCTGATCATGCATACAGTTTAACATGTGTGCTTTAGACATTTAAACAAGTAAGAAAAGAAAGAAAATGAGGTACTTATAATCTTATAAATCAGAGATAATATCTTTTTTTTTTAAATCCTCACCCAAGGAGTAAGAGGGTATTTTTTTTCATTGATTTTTAGAGGGAGTGGAAGGGAGGGGGAAAGGCAGGGAGGGAGAGGGAGAGAGAGAGAGAAACATTGATGTGAGAGACGCATCGATTGGTTGCCTCCTGCACGTGCCCTGGGGGAAGGGATCAAACCTACATCCCAGTTACATGTCCTTGACTGGGAATCGAACCCATGACCCTCTTGTGTGCAGGCTGACATGCTCACCACTGAGCCACACCTATCAGGACTCTGTGTGTGTGTTTTAAATCCTCAGCTGAGGATATGTTTTTAATGAATTTTTTTGAGAAAGAGGAAAGGAGAGAGAGAGAAACATCCATGTGAGAGAGAAACACTGATCAGTTGCCTCCGGTATGCACCCTGACTGGGAATCAAACCCACACCTTTTGGTGTACAGGACGACTCTCCAACCAACCGAGCCACCTGGCCAGGGCAGAGAGAATATGTTAATAGTGTAGCACACACACAGATTTAGCTTTTCATTCCAGTCTCTCTCTCGTGCATTTTAAAAACATTTTTCCTATGCTTTTTTTTACATTATGGAACACTCTTCATAATCATAAGTTTTGATGACCATGTAATATTCTGTCATGTAGATGTACCAGAATCTAGTTAACCCATTTTCCTAATTTGATTCCAAGGGCTCTTGGGAGGTGGAGGCTGACTGAGTGTGGTTGGGGCCACAGCAAGGGTTAGTTAGGTTTACAAAGGAGGGTGGCAGAGCCTGCTCAGCTTAGCCTCACTCCGGGAGCTCCCGTGGCCTCCCTTCCCACCTGAGCTGTGTGTTGCCTTGACTGGTCTGACTTGTGTCCACATTGGTTCTCCTAAGTTTTCCAGGCCCTAAGGATGAGAATTTGAAAATGCCGCAAATTCTGGGCACTCTGAAGATTTAACCTTGTAGTCAGAGATTTCTCTTTTTCAGGCTACAGCCAGTTTTTGTCCTTATCTAATAACTGGCAGCCTTTTAAAAAATTACTGTTCACCTGTGCAATCATTGTGCCATACACCTTGAACTTACACAGTGATCTGTACCAACTATATCTCAATAAAGCTGGAAGAGAATTGTAAATATAAAATATATATCACTAAAGTGTTTCCTGATGTTAACTGTATCAGTTCCAGTATGATAAATCTCAATTTATGTGTTTCATATGTTCAGGTTTATAGACATGTGTGTGTGTGTGTGTGTGTGTGTGTGTGTGTGTGTGTGTGTTTTAAATATGCTTTAATTGATTTCAGAGAGAAGGGAGAGGGAGAGATAGAAACATTAATGATGAGAGAGAGTCATTGATTGGCTGTTTCCTGCATGCTTCCTACTGGGGATCATGTCCAAAACCTGGGCATTTGCCCTGACCAGGAATCGAACCGGCCTCCTGGTTCATAGGTTGACACTCAACCACTGAGCCACGCTGGTTGGGCAGGTTTTAGTATATTGACCTTTTGAAACAAAGCATGGCTCTCACTTCCCTGGGAAATGATCATTTGCTCTGAGTGCCAGGTGGCATGTATGTGGAGGGCAGGCGTGCACAGCCTATCCAGAGGACATTCTTGGAACCATTACAGCCAGCAGCAAACATGTTCTTAAGTTTTAGAGAGGAAAAGACTGTAGAAATTCACAGCTGCTACCTGAATTTTCTTGCAGTTTTGTTTCCAGCTGCAATGCCTACTCTCTTTCCTACAGACCTCTCGACCACCTTTGTGAAGGAGATCCATGATTTTGTGCTGGAGCAATTCAACACAAGCCAGGGAGAGCTTCAGAAGATTCTGCACGATGCAGACAGGATCCACAATGAGCTGAGCCCCCTCAAGCTACGCTGCCAGGCAAATGCCGCCTGTGTGGACCTCATGGTGTGGGCTGTGAAGGATGAGCAGGGTGAGCATCAGCTCCTGCCATGCCCTGGACATCTAGTGTCTGGACTTGGCAGGATGGTGCTGGCTGAGACCACAGGGCCTATGTGTTCTCTCCGCTATTGCTGGTCCTTGAGGCTTTTGTGTGAGAATTGGGAACTCGGTGCTTTTCTCAGCCCTTGTGAAGGGCAGCAGGTGTTTGCTAGAGGGCCTAATGAGAGGACGTCTCCTGACATCTGTGGTGCCAGCTCTGTTCTGCTGAGACTCATAACCTGTTGCAAACCCCAGTGACTCCACGTCTGCCGTTGTTTAGAAGCATGCAGCAGACTTGCAGATGGCTGCCATTCACAGAACACTGTGGGGACGGGATGAGAAGGCTCGGGGTCAGCAGAGAAAAAGCAGTCACACACTGTGCAGGGTAGTATTTTCACAATAGCAGAAAAGAAGCAGAGATAAGCTTTCAGTTAAAAACACCTGCTTTCTAACACTTTCTGGTGTAACCTCTCAGTATTAATAAGTCCTGCAAAAAAAGTGTGTCTCTGGGATTTAGTGAAATTATATGAGTAATTGTTGAATGAGTATTTTGTAAATTTTGGCCTTTTGCTAATCATTTATACCCTCCCTGATTTTTGAATTTAGGTGCAGAAAGTCTTTGCATCAAGCTGTCTGAGAAGCTACAGTCCAAGACGTCCAGCAAAGTCATCATTGCTCATTTGCCCTTGCTTATTTGCTGTCTGCAGGTCAGTCTCACAGACACTGGGGAGGCTTAGATCCCATCAATAGCGCCACCTTGTTCTGCCATTCAGGCTGTGGTTGGCATACCAGCACCAGAGTCTGAGCTGTTGTCTTTAGGAATTTGAACTAGAGCCTGTGTGGACACAGTTCACCACTGAGTGGTGGATGCTGCTGACAGGGTTCTGGGATTTCTGTGAGGGGTCCAGGAGCAGCTGGGTCCTCCTTTGTGGGGAGCTGCCCGATATCTGCCATCCAGGCTATTCTCAAGCTCACAAGTGAAGGGCTGCAGATGTTTGCCAGAGGGCCTCATGAGAGGACATCTTCTGACATCTGTGGTGCCAGCTCTGTTCTGCTGAGACTCTTAACCTATTGAAAACCCCAGTGACTCCATGTCTGCCATTGTTTAGAAATCATGTTTTAGACCCTTTCTCCCCTAATTTGCTTCAAAAACAAATGGACACACTTTAAAAATATATCTCCCTTTTACGTGGAGGAGAATCAAGACCATCTCCCTTTCCTGTCTTTGTGCCCCATGGTCAAATGGCCCTTTGAGAGCTTTAACTTTGGAAGTTTCTGATCAAATTTGGGTATTTGAACTGTTGAGCATCTCACTGCTCAACCAGCCTTTCCTTGGACTGTGTGACAGGTCAATGGTGTATTGCAGGGTCTGGGACGCCTGTGTGAGAGGTTCCCGGTGGTGGTGCACTCAGTGACGCCGTCTCTGCGGGATTTCCTGGTTGTTCCATCTCCTGTGCTGGTGAAACTCTATAAGTATCACAGTCAGTACCATACAGGTAATAGGTTGGCTGCAACTGAAGTTGTGTCCCTAGGCCCCCCCCCCCCCCCCGTGCCCTTGAGAATCCAAGAAAAGGACCATGTGACTGTGTGTGAGCCCAGCACAGTTCTGTGACAGAGCTTGTGGCTGGGCTATGCAGTCTTTCCTATATGTGGGCTCATTTTTCCTCCTCCCTTTTCTTATGGCTTTCTCTACAGGACCCCTGGGGGCTCCATGCCTTTCCCTCCTCTGCCTTCCCTGTCATGTGCACCCACCACTCCTATAGGCCCCTCTCTGGTCCCACTTATTTTTGGCCCCATCTCTCACTGAGGTTGTCTGAAGTATAAGTTCTTCATGTCCCAGACATTGGACCAGTAACTGTCTGTACACGGTTTCCTCTAGTCCCCTTGCCCAAACGAGGCCATAGGCCCAGAGCCCCAAACTCCAAGTAACCTGTAAGACTCCCCGTGGCCTAGAGCAAAGAGGGGTTCCTCTGGCTCTAAGGTCCCTTCACTCACCCTTGCCTCCACCTTTACCAGCTTGTGCACAGTATTAGATAACTCTCTGGATAAATGCATGTGGATGCTCATCATGCCTTTTGAACCATTTCTTAAGAAATTACTGTTTTATCTATTTATCACTTTGTAATCTAAGTGTTCTTCCTTTTGATTGAAACATGCTTGTTTCATCCTTCCTGTTCTCAGACACTTCTGTTTCTGAAATGTTTGGTTGAATCTTTTTAAGAGTGATTGCTATTATAAGTTAAAAATGATTAGCATATTATTTGGTTTTGAATTACAGACACGGGGGTGGAAAGTGACAGGTTTAACCAGGTACTTACTTGAATTTTTACATTCAGTTGCTGGCAATGATATAAAAATCAGTGTAACCAACGAGCATTCCGAGTCAACCCTGAATGTAATGTCAGGAAAGAAGAGCCAGCCCTCCATGTACGAGCAGCTCCGGGACATTGCTATTGACAACATCTGCAGGTGGGATACTGGGCCTGAGGGACAGGTGACCCAGGAGGAAGGAAAGGCTGTTTTAGACTAAATAAACCCTTTACAAAATAAGAAATGTTTATAATTTTGTAAAGCTGAATAATATAATTTTAATATTCCCTCAGCTATCTTGGGACCATCTGTCTTTTTTTAAATCCTCACCTAAGGATATGCTTTCTTATTGATTTTTAGAGAGGAAGGGAGAGAGAGAGAAACATCGATCAGTTGCCTCCCGTATGCACCCTGACCGGGGATCAAATCTGCAACCTGGGTATGTACCCTGACTGGGAATCAAACCCTCAACTGTCTTGTGCACCTTGTATGGGATGACGCTCCAACCAACTTACCCATGCTGGCTAGGGTGGGACCATGTGTCTCTTGAATCAGTTACAATGACTAAGGAACAGTACAGGAATTAGGGTGGATATGACATTGTGAAGGAAACTGTTATGGGCAAAATAATGAAGATACTGTTCCAACTGAGATATTTTTATCAAGTGGGCAAAATCTGCAGCAGTTCTTTGAACTCATTCTATGTAATGACTTTCAGATTTCTGAGGGGAAATGTTCAGAGCAGTTCTTTAAACTTTGTAAACCTGGGAAAGGAAAAATTAAAACAAAACATTCATCTGGTGGCTGTGATGCCTAATGCCGTGGGGGTTTCCTTGCTGCACAGGTGCCTGAAAGCTGGCTTGACGGTGGATGCAGTGATTGTGGAGGCCTTCCTGGCCAGCCTCTCCAACAGGCTCTACATCTCCCAGGAGAGCGACAAGTATGTCCCATCTCAGAGGGGTGGCCAGGTGCTTTCTAGGGGTCAAGGAGTAGCTGGCATTGTGCACTTCTTTGCGTCCTTCTTGTGCAAGTGGATTGTGCATTGGGTTTGTCCCATGATTTCAGAAGAAACTCACCTTGGAATGTCTGTTCTGGACCAGTATTTGGGAGTAGAGAGACATATCTGTCTTCCTACCTGGTAACCAGGACTTTGTGTTTCTGCTGGTGGTTAAGGATCCCAGGCTGTCACTTTTAGATGAATGCTTCATGTAAAAGACTGTGATGATGCTGAGGTCCACATCCAGCTTCCAGGTTTTATTTCACTGCTGCATGCAGAGGACTGTTCCCAGGGCGCTCTGTTCTTCCCTCCCGTAGGGATGCTCACTTGATTCCTGACCATACTATCCGAGCCTTGGGACACATCGCAGTGGCTCTGAGGGACACCCCAAAGGTCATGGAGCCAATTCTACAGATCCTGCAGCAGAAATTCTGCCAGCCTCCCTCCCCCCTTGACGTGCTTATCATTGACCAGCTGGGCTGCCTGGTTATCACCGGAAATGTAAGGAAAGCTCCAGCCACCCACTAACCCTGAGCAAGCTTCGTTAAACTCCTTTAACTATCAGGAATGTGAAATATACAGATTAAATTTACCCTGCAGATCAGGTAAATTCTCACAACTGTTTTACCACTGAATAGTGAGTTGTTTTTTAAAAAGAAGAAACTGATGTAACGGTTCTGTAAGTGCTGGGGAAAACAGAAGTTTAGGCTAATTTCTTGCTGATATTAATAATAGGATTTAAATAGAAGCTGTTCTCTTTTTAGCTTTTAATTTGAGGTTTGCTTAAAATTTGGGGAATGGATGCCCTGGATGGTCTTAGGCCCTTATGTTCCATGATTCCAGGAGCTTTCGCTCTAAATAACAACAGAGGGGCCTTTTCTGTGTTCCAGGGAGGGGCTTTCATGGAGTAGTTATGGCATGTTAATGGTGTTCCTTGCTGTCTTCCAGCAATACATTTATCAGGAGGTGTGGAATCTCTTCCAGCAGATTAGCGTGAAGGCCAGCTCTGTTGTGTACTCGGCCACTAAAGATTACAAGGATCATGGCTATAGGTAATTCTTTGGACTTCATTGTTGCTTTAGATCATGACAGTATTTAACTTCCTTTGAAAATGTGAGGTTTGAAGATTTGTCTTAAATTTTTCTTCTTACTAAAGAAAATATGTTACAGATCAGTGCACACACAAGGTGAGAAATGAAAACCCCATATTCCCACTGCCTGGAGCACAGTGCTCATTGCCTTCCTCCCACTCTAGGCAGGCCTATTGTTGGTTTTTTGTTTGTTTTTTATGTAATAACACATCAGCCACCCCATAAAGATTCCTCTGCATGTTGTCTTTAATGGCTGCGTAGTATCGCATCATATAGCAGCACTATGATTTATCTAACCAGTCCCTAGCTTGGATATTAGATAGCTTTCCAGTTTCTCTGCTAGTAAGTGCTGCATTGAATACCGTAATAGCTATATATCTGTGAGCATCTCTGATGCTTTCCTCAGGATAGATTCAGAGAGGTAGAATTTGGAGGTTTGAAGTTGGAATGGGTATTTTATATTCTCGAATGTTTGAAATTTGTGTAAAATCTGGCCAGTTTTCTCTGGAAGACTGAGAAATGTTTCTTTGTCCATTGCCCTTTCTGGGAATGTTTTAAGGATGGAGACATTTGTTTTCCAAGTTTGGAAGATCTCACAGAAGTTTGTCAGATCAAGGGAAGAGAAGGAAAGAAGGAAGTGAAGTCAGGAAGACAGAAGGTTGGGGCAGGGAGGAAGAGATATTGCCCCTTTGTTGGCATTTCTGTTCTCCTATCCAACTCAGTGGGTGGGAGTGTGGCTGTGTGCCTCAGTTTCCTCATTCATCAAATGTCTCCAGTTGTGTGGGTAGTTGAGATTGTATAGGTGAAAGCTCTCGATAAATTCCAACTCTCATTATTTGCGTTCTAACTGCCATCATCACAAGCCCACACTACTAGAACAGCCTGTGGAGTGGGTTGGGGAGGCAGCCAGCTCATCACCCTTTCCTTCTGAGTCCATCCATCTTGATCTATGCAATGAAACTGACTCACAGACCAAAATACCTCTTTCCCACATTGCTTCCTTGCTCTGAAAGTGACTCCTGCACCTCCTTGCTCCTCGAGCCTTCCCTACCCTGTATTTGCTCTGTTTTCCTCTGATCCTCACATCTGTCTTGCTGCTCTTGGCCCTTCTGTCTTCCCATGCCTACCAGTTTTTCAACTTCTGACTCAAGTTTCCTCTTCTTCCATAAAGACTTTTCTGATATTGCCACCAAAAGCGACTTGTTCTCTTCCTCACTGGTTGAAGCATTTACTGCCATTCGTTTTCCTCACCTATCAGGAATTCACCTATTAGTGAAATGGGTGCCTTTATCATGGCTGCTGTTTGCTCTGAGATTACTAGGGGCCAGAAGATGTGCTTAGTGCTTCACATAGAGTGTTTAATTCCTCCTGTACTCTGGGAGGAGGGAATGATCCTAGTTTTACTCAGGAAGAAACTCAAACTCAGGAAAAGGCTAAAAAATGTTAGCTACTCACCTAGAGTCACACAGCATAGAAATGGTAGGGTCTGGCTGCCCTCAGTGCTCACAGCCTGGCAAGCCTGGCTGGTTCACAGCGTCTGGTTGAGGGGGTATGTCAACTTTGTATCTAGAGTTTATGTGAGGCTGGCATGTATGATCCCATGGCAGGTTGTTGCAGGACGACTGAACACTTCCAAAGTGTCTGATGTGAGTTAATACTAACATCAACCCTAGGGTGGAGGCAGTTTGGGGAAGAAGCTGATCATCAGACAAAAGTTGTAGGGGTGATAGTGGTGAATTAAGGCTCTCTATAATTTGAGGGGGAAAACAGGGTCTGTCCAGGAAATGTCTGGGAGTACTTTCATTTTTAATTATGTAGTAGGACTTTGGCACTCAGAGGAAATTTTCCTGAGACCTTCCCAAGTCCCCAGCAGGCAGATTTCTGGAACCTAAAGAGTCCCCTGAGACCCTTAATGCATGTCAGTAGAGGTCACAGTCATTTCTGCAGCAACTGACTTTGCATCACGGGCCTTTGTTCACAAAGTTGGTGTGTTCATCTCCTCTGGAGGGCTTCTTTCTTCATAGGCACTGAGAAGGGATGGTGAGGCTGGCCGAGGCTGAGTGGAGTAAGCCTGCCTTCCCTCTGCAGTGGGGGAAGGAGGGCGAGGGGTCCCTGCCTGGTGGTGGCTGTCATTTCTCTCCCCCTCCCTAGGCACTGCTCCCTGGCAGTAATCAACGCCCTGGCTAATATCGCAGCCAACATCCAGGACGAGCACCTCGTGGATGAGCTGCTCATGAATCTGCTGGAGCTGTTTGTGCAGCTGGGGCTGGAGGGAAAGCGTGCCAGTGAGAGGGCCAGCGAGAAGGGGCCCGCACTGAAGGTAGGGAGGAAGGTCGCCCAGTGTGTCACCTTGCTGTCCAGGGCTGAGTCCTCAGGCTCCATCTTGGTTGAAATACGGTGCTTTCCATGTTAAAAGATTTAAACACATCCTGATATAGTACAAGAACAAAGGGGATGAGGTTCTTTCTCAGGGGTGCTGGCAGGGGTCGGGGAGAGGGTGGCTTCATTGTCAGGCAGTATCCAGCTCATGGCAGCCACCTCCTGCAGTCTAGGGTGATAATTTTTTTGCATTTGACATTTTTGGGGCACTTTCCAAGGTAACTAAATATTTTTCAGAATGTTGTCTTTTTCATAGCTGTGTGGTATTTAATTATGCAGAGGTGCCATGATATATGTAATCATTTTGTTTGACACTTAAGTTGCTTTGCTATTAAAATTATGCTGGATGAGCATTTTTATACATTTCCCTGTATCTTCATCACTTCTTTTAAATTAAGGAATTTCAGCTTTACACAACACTGTCTTTTTTAAAATTTAATAAACACATGCTTATCATTGACTCAATTCTGTTCTTTTCTAGGCTTCTAGCAGCGCAGGGAACTTGGGTGTACTCATTCCTGTAATAGCTGTGGTAAGTATTCATTTTAATGGAATGGTTTCAAACCCTAGATACTGTGCTCATGTTTTGAGTGTTGCTGTTGTGAGGTGCCAGTGATTCTATAGATGTGATTTGTGTTTTAGTACCACCAGCTCTTCGGTGACTGTCCCATAGGTATGTGCCACTGTGGCCACACCACCTTTCTTTCTCTAAGCCCTGCCCAGTCGTGCTCAGCAGGTTTACCAGGGAACCCACTTGAGTTCCCTCTTGCATGGCTCCAGGTCCATGGTCTGACTCTGGGTTTCTCCTGTGTCTCATACTGCTGTGGTACCCCTAATACAGATGGGCACCTGCTTTCACCTCCTCCCCAGCCCCTTCCTGCAAAAGGATGCCTCTGGTTGGTGCTCAGACCTTGTTGTGGCAGCTGTCAGTGTCCCCTGGAGGGCATTGTTGGCACAGTGAGCCAGGCCGCTCATGGTACAGGCCCTCTCCCCTGCCGTAACTGTCTGGTAGAGAGTCCCTCTCCATCTTTTTCTGTCTTAAGCTGCAGCCACTTCTCAAATGATTTTTATAAAAGTCATTTTTCCCTTCATCAGTCTTTCCCAACAACCAGCCCTAAACCAGGCCCCATATTTTCTAGTATTTTAACCCACCTTCTAGTTAAGCCCTTGCTTCTGCCTTCTAGTTTCTTCCCACCCCACCCCACCCCTAGTAGTTTGAATCTTGGGCACTTACATGTGTGTCCCTTCACATGAACACCAGAGGGGTTGACATCTGAGCTGTGGTAGTGACTTGGGCATAGAGGCCAAGCAGGCAGGAGACTCTCCTGATTTCTGCAACACATTTTCTGCAGTCTGGGTGTTCATCATTTGAATCTGGGGACCTTTAGGAGGTCTAATTTTAGCTGGCCAAGATGGATGAAAACTAGTAACTGACTGACACCCTTAAGATGACACATTGCATTTTGTGTAACATTCTGCTTCCAGTTCACCTTCCTTCTGCCTGTCCTTTTCTCCCCTGTCCCTCCCTCCAGTAAGTGGTTAATTCAGGAGGGGAAGCAGAGTCGTTTGTTCCCCTGCCCACATCTATGTCAGGACAGTCTCCTCTTCCCAGGTATGCTTGAGGAGACAAGGGTTTGGACCTGTACTGCGATGACTTTTCATGTTCCTTTGGGATCCTTACTACCTTCGTACGTGTTCTCCCACAGCCTTTGAGATTTAATGACTGCTGGGACTCTTTCTGCCATGGTATTTTCCATCAACACCCTCATTGGTTAATTTTTTAAAACATAAATTTTTTCACTTTATAGTTAATATTGACTAGTGTACAATTGTGTTTTTTTATTATTTTATTATTATTTAAATATGTCTTTATTGATTTCAGAGAGTGAGAGTGAGATAGAAACATCAATGATGAGTGAGTTATTGATTGGCTGCCTCCTGCACACCCCCACAGGGGGGTCAAGCCCACAGCCCTGGCATGTACCCTGACCTGGAATCAAACCACATTCTCCTAGATTATAGGTTGATGCTCAACTGCTGAGCCACGGCAGCTGGGCTACAATTGTGTTTTGGAAGTATCTTTGCACATGGACTCTTTATTTGACTTCGAGGGAGAGGTATAAAGTCCATGGTACTCTCTTAGACTGTTAGAGGGGAGAAGGGCGGACACCACACTGCCAAGGTCAAAGGAGGGTAGACCTCTCCACAGGAGAGCAGATTTTGGCAGACAAGGAGCATGCTTGAGGTGACACTTGAATTAGTGTACACCAGAATTCTATGACCCATATGCATGTGAAGTTTTAAACATGTTTAGTGGTTATCATTTAGAGTTTAATAAATGAGTAACAAATCTAGAGGAGGCACGTAGCACTTTTGGGGAGCGATGACTGGTGAGGTTGGTTTTAGTCACAGGGGCCAGGGTTGAACCTCTGGTCCTGCATGTGGAATCCTGAGTGAGCACCTCAGCCTCTCTAAGAAAAGATGGAGATGACCCTCTGAAGTTCTGGTGGGGTCAGTGTAGGCATAGGTATTAGCAAGGATAGGCTAGAACATACTTAAAATAGGCTTGTTTTCCTCTGCTGCAGTGACCTTTTACATGAATAAAGCATTGTTGTTTTAACAAAAGTTAATGGTTATATTATCAGGGAGGAAACAAATATTTGATTCTGTTGCTTAACAAAGAGCACAGAGATCATGGGCTCTTGAATTTGCTTTCTGGTTACCCCTTGGACCTTTTAGGATAAACTAATTTCCAAAGTTTTTTGTTTCTTAATTTTTTGTGGTTCCTGCCTTCCTTTCTTTTTTTCTTTCTTTCTTTTTAAGAAAAGATACTCTGTTTTGGATCTTTTGATGACAAAGTGTCCAAATTACTTTGTTCAGTGGAAGTGTCAGTTTTGGTTTGGGACTGGAAACCTGGGTGTCAGTCCTAGTGCAGCTAGCTGTTCACTTATCAGTGACCTTAGGAACCTGGAGGGAGTCTCTGGAGGCTGGGTCTTGTAATCTCTGAGGCTCCTTCCTGCTTAGGTTTGGTGATCTTTGTCCTGCAACTTTATCAATATTTCTTTAGAAATATCACTGACTAAATTGCTTCCCTTGGTGTCTAGCCCATTAGTTAAGTAAGCATTTTGAAAGTTACCTATTGCTTCTAGAGTCCTGATTGCTCCATTGTCATGAAATAGTGATTTAATGACATGTCTCCTACTCAAAAAACATCTGTGCCCTTCACTTAGAGGTAGTTGACCTGTAACACTAGTAGCAGGTTACTTATTTTCTCAGTGCCTGTAAATTGAGGTTTATGGAGTAACAATTTTTAGATCATGGATTCCTTTGAAAGCCGTGCCCTCTCCCTCCATAGAAACGCATCTGTTCACAAGGCTTAGCATTTAACCTTAGGAAGTTAAGTGGGAGAAACCCAGCCAAGGCTTCCCTGTTAGGAACCCTTGGGTAGACACTGTCTCAGATGAAGATAGTAACAAGAAGTCCTTCCCTAGCTCTTGTTAAACACTAAGCACAGATATAAACCCTTTCCAGGCATTAACTCACTGAACCCTCACAACAGCGCTGCAAGGTAGGTAGGTACTGTTATTATCCCCGCTTTACAGATGGGGAAACTGAAGCACAGAATTTGCCTCAAAGTCCCACAGCTACTAAATGTCAGAGACAAGATTCAAACCCAGGCAGCTTGGTCCTGGGTCTGTGCTCTGAATTAATACTCCACTGCCTTGAAACATGGATCAGCTGGTTTCTAAAAGAGGGGATTCAAGGGCATTCTGAGCGGATATAAGTGAACAAAAAGCATGCAGAGTGGAAGCCTTGACCTGTGCAGATGCAGGGTCATAGAGGAGCCTGGGCTGGCTCCAGCAAATTAAAAGTGAGGCAGTTGCCTTTCTGGGTAGAAGACAGATGTGACAAAGGGCTAAAGGCAGAGTTTTTTGAAGAAGCTAAATTTAGGAATGGGAGCAGCGAGAGGAACCAGCAGCTGGATGAGAAATGTAAAACAAGCACCAGAGAAGAACAGTGTTGAAGCAAATTGGAGAAGGAATTCAAGGAGTGGGTCATTAGCAACCTCATTTTTCACCTAGCAATCAAGAGGGTGTGACAAGGAAAGACTTGGTCTCAATCCTGTACTGGTCAGTAGACGGTGGATGCAGAGGCAGGCCCTGGTGCAGGAAGTTGGGAAGGGAGCAGGCAGAGGAGGCTAGCAGCGAAAGCAGGGCCTGGGTTTGAATTTAAGCCTAGGGCAGATCACTTTACCTCTATGAGTTTTAGTTGTTTCTTTAGCTGCAAGAAGGTGATAATAGTGCAAACCAGTCAGGGTTGGTGTGAGATAACCCAAGGCATACCCATCACAGTGCCCCCAACTTTGGAGAGCACTAGGTTCTCCCCTTTTGCTATCTCCATGACTGGTGGTGGTCTCATTGAGTCAGATCCCCTATGTGACAAGACTCTCCATGTGACCCTGGAGTCAGGCCAACCTGCACTTGAACCCTGGCCACACCACTCATTGTAGCAGCATCTTGGCAGGTTTTGCACCCTGCTAAACCAGATCTTTCTCCTCTGTAGAGAGAAAGCCTCTCCTGTAGGGCTGTGGGGGTCACAGTTGGACAGCTGCATGCACAATGCTTGTTATGCTCCCCCTGCCACTGCCCATCATCCCCAGCACTCTTGAATTCTGAACAACTTCTTTGGATTCCACTTGTCTTACCCAGGTAGCAAAGAATCCAGAAATTTATTCCTCAGATGTTGCCTGCTTTATCAAACCAGACAGGAGCACATCTGAAGGTTTCCCTGCATCCAGGGATGAAAGCTGAAATGTGTGCCCCATGTAAAGACTGATCTCAGGAATTCCCCATGCAGCCTCATCCACAGCAGCCTTGACCCTGGGCCTTAGCAACACTCACCCAGGAACATGCCCTGCACATGAGTCACTGTGGAGAACTCAAATTACTTTTTCTCAACCTCTGTCGTTCTTGGGGATGTCAGCTATTTTTAGTTTAGCCTTTCTTTGTTATTTGAGTTTCAGAAATTAGAATTATCACAGATACACAGTGAAAGTGGTGATATTTATCTCTGGTGATACTTATTTATCTCTAGGATTGAAGGCAAGGCCACATATATATACTGTCCTCTGGGCAGCAGTAAGGTAACAGCAACAGTACAGATGACATCATCAGTTTGGAAGGTTGGGCCTTTGCTAGAATTAAGACCTAATGCCCAGGGCACCCCTTGAAAGTCAAGAGGTGGCTTCTCTCCTGGGCATCGGGAATGGTGCCAGCTGTGCACTGTCCTTGAGAAAGGTGAGAAATTAGTCATGCCACTCATTTCTGTGTTCTGTGTTAGATGAGGAGCCCCGGTTGAGAAAGGCTTTGAGTAATAGAGCCAGAGGTGCAAGGATGGGGACTATAAGGGAAGGAGGTGCCCAGGGAGGCTCTGAGGAGGCAGGATGTGAGCTGGTCCTTGTGTTGCTGTCATGCTCTGGGTAACAGTTGACATGCTACAGACACATTAACCTCCGTGGACTACAGCATTGTTCATGATGCAGAATTGACTCCGGCAAGCTCCTCAGTTGGTAGATTCCTTCTCGCGTATGGGCCTCAATTTCAGAACGGCAGCATAAACCACAAAAGTCACGATGCTAGACATCTCTGTTCTCATTGTTAGAATGGAAACAGAATCACAGAGCGCCCCCAAAACTTGAGACACCCAGACCTCCACCTTTAAGACTTGGTGGGGTTGGCAACTCTCCCCATGAAGAGAAGGCAGCTGGTGCGTTGCTCGTAGACAAGGAACAGGAAAGGGCGGTCGACATTGAAACGGACTTGGGTTGTCAGTGGCATGAACCCCACTGTGGTAACAGCAGCAGCTTGGGTGCCCTCCTCGTTCACTGTTATGGTACCTTGGTGCTTGAACTGTTTCAAAATGGAAAGGAAAGTTGTCAGATTCTGTCAGTTGGAGCGCAGAGGGATATGAGATATGGTGGAGCTGCATCTCATTCAGGGATTGGGTTGAAAGACCATATGGAAGGCACAGACCACAGCTGGTTAGATTGACCCTTGAAACACTTTCAAATCACTTGTCAGATATGGTAGTTGTGCTTAGAGGCCATGTTATTTAAACAACACTTATCTTTAAACTTTAGCATCGTAATCACTCTTGTGTGTGGTCACAGTATGAGCAGTCTTTGAGTCAAGACAGAGGCTGCAGGTGCCATGTCCTTACACTCGGGTGCACTGCCAGGAGACAGATTGGGCCTGGAACTGCACATGATTTGGACTGGTGGTCTCTCTTTTTTTGTGTGGAATGCCTATCATTGGTATGTTTAGGTCAGTGTACAGGTAGTACAGTGTCTCTGCATGTATTTAACGGGTCCTTCATGATTCGGCTGGGAGTAGCTACTTCAGAGTGGAATACACATCTACTCTCTCTGGTGTCAGCTGGGATGGGGCTCAGCCCCAGGCTGCTTCCTGAGACAGACCACCCTGCCTGCTCAGTGTCTAGCAGACTCAGAGTGCAGACCTAGCTTCCCCAACATGTGAAGTCTGGGCCAGGTGGGGGGAGGCTTTCTGGGGCAGACCCTGGGGGATGAGTGCAGAGGGCGGAGGGGAGAGGTTACCAGGTCGATGTTGATCCTGTGGTCTGAGATTCCTGTCATGTTGCTGTTCTCATCAAACAGCGCTGTGACCCCCATTGACTGCAGGGCCTCCACCAGGTTGTAGTTCTTCTCCAGCCTGAATTTGGGCAAGAGCACCTCTCGAGTTCTGTTCAGAGAATAAAAGGGGACCAAGTTTCATGAACCACAAGTTAAAAGAATCATGTTTTTTCTTTACACGCACCCAGGAGTGGTGCATTTACCACAGAATTGACACAGCCCTGTTAAAATTATATCCCGGTACTGTCTGTCACTTGAGGATTTTGGAAAGACCATCTTATCATAATCTCAGTTACTGAAAATTGAGGCACACTTACTGCTGAGTGGTCATTTCCTCGACACTGTATGGTTCATGTCTGGTCTTCCAGGTCAGCAGCAGAATTGCTACTGGTTTATGGTTTGAGAAGGTGTCTAAAATTATTCTGTTTGGGTCCCTAATTTCAGCCATTTCTTTTTTCTCTTTTAAAAAAAATATGTTTTTATTGATTTCAGAGAGAGGAAGGGAGAGGGTGAGAGAGATGGAAACATCAGTGATGAGAGAGAATCACCAATCTGCTGCCTCCTATGCGCCCCTACTGGGGATCGAGTCCGAAACCCAGGCCTGTACCCTAACTGTGACCTCCTGGTTCATGGGTCAACGCTCAACCACTGAGACACACTGGCCGGACTCAGCCATTTCTTATTTTATTAATCAAGGTCAGTGTACTTAAAAAAAGAACCCTTTAAATATATACCAGAGGGCCCGGCCGGGGGTGGCTCAGCGGTTGAGCATTGACCTGGGATCCAGGCGATCGGGGTTCGATTCTCGGTCAGAGCACATGCCCGGGTTGTGGGCTCGATCAATGACTCTCTCATCATTGATGTTTCTATCTCTCTCTCTCCCTCTCCTTTCCTCTCTCTGAAATCAATAAAGATATATATATTAAAAATAAATAAATAAATATATATATATATATATACCAGAGTGCTAAGCATTCTTAGTCCTTGCCACAACTCATTCAGTCAGTCCTCAACTGGATAAACAGCAACAATAGTGCCTTTGGGGCCAAATCTATCCCTCACAGAGATAGAGATTCAGATGCCATTCCCCTTCTCAAGAGCTTGCTTTCCTTTTAGTAAACCAAGACTCTCATGTGGAGCAGTGAAAATATAAATGTCTGACCGACTATAACAGATCTAACTACTGGAGCCATCCAAGAGGGGACCTGGAGAAGGGTATTCCTGTGGTCTAGCTGGGGCAGGGGGACACCAAGCAGGAGGGGAAGGGAGAGAGGAGGAGGAGGAACAGAGCAGGCTAGATGGGGCTGTGGCTTTGGGCCAGGCCAAGAACTGGTCTGTATCCTGTGGGTGGGGGTCCACAGAGAGTTTATGAGAAGAGACAGGTGGAGATGGTTCATGAGAATGCTGTTCTGGTAGCCAGTGCTGGGGCAGACTGAGGAATGGAAACAGGCAGGCTGGTTAGGCCTCTGGGCTCAGAGTAGAAGGTAGTTAGGAAGGAGGCAAGTACGGAAGGGACAGTTGTAAAGAAAAATTGTCAGAGCTTGATGACTAATTGGCTACCTGGGCAAATGCCTTCTTCTAAGAGCCCGCTTCTTAGTTTATTACATTTCTTTGTATTCTTGTCCTGAAAGGCGATCCACACCAGATTCACTTAATATGGGCCTAGCTAGCCAGTATCCAATGAAACAGAAATGTAACTTCTCCATTTTCTGCCATGATCCAACAATATAATCTTAGTAAATGTTTGAAACCTGTAGTTTTTACTATGGAGTAATAAATAATAGAGGAAAATCATGAATGACATGTTCTTAATGAGTTAAGAGGACCTCAGGATTTCTTGGGAAGGGGAAGGGGAGAGTTCATCTTCATTAAACACCTCCCACTGTGAGGGATGCTTGACATTGTTTTTCTGTTTATTTCCCCCAGTGACCCTAGGAAGTTATAGGATCATGCCACTTTTACCGATGACAGAGCCAGGGCTCAAAGCCACAAAGCAAATACATGGCAGAGCCAGGGTTGTTTCCAAGCTGGCTCTGAGTCACCTGTCCCTAACTTCTGTCATTATGGAGAGCAGATGTGTTTCTCACAGATGCTCTGCTTACCTCTCACCGAGCAAGAAATTTGGGCCAAATTAATAGAGTGGCCCAATGTGGTAGTTATTGGGTATTCATGCATACTTTTCCCTTTTTCTTAAAATGACCAAAGTTCTAGTATTCCTGGGCTCCCTCAAGGTCCTGGAAATCAAAAGAACCAACACTCAACTTGAAGTACCTGTTTGTCATGCTTTTCTGCCATCTCTCCACCACCTGGGGTGTCAGCTGTGTCTCGAGGGTCTTCATTCCAGACAGTTTGTGTGGGACCACAATTAGCATGCTGATGCCCCCCACGTACTCCAGTTGCAGGATATCACAGTCCAGCTCCTGGTCATTTGCCGCCAGGAAGTTCCCCTTAGTCTGCATCATGGAGACTTTGACCACCTCGCGCTCATTCAGCCTGAAATTGTGGTTGTGGGTCATTTCTGTTGGGAATTTATTCACCCAGGATCCTGTAAAGTCAACAGGAATGGGGCTTTCATGAAAATGTTCTTTTAGAGCAGTGGTCCTTAACGTGTAAGCATCAAGCCCCTGGAGGGCTTGTTAGGACTGTTGGTCCCAGCCCCAGAATTTCTGATCCCAAAAGCCTGGTTTGAGCCAAGAACTGGGAGTATCAGCATCACCTGGGATGCTGATACTCCTGGCCTGCAGACCGTACTTTGAGAACCACAGTTTTAGAGGATTCTAAGATCAGAACACTGACATACTTATAGGAAGCATGGTAATGGTGGAGAGGATGAGTAGACCAGAGTAGATTCTGAATTAGATTATGACACTAACTAGTTGTTGATCCTACACCTTAACTTGCCTGAGCCTTTACTTGTTCATCTGTAAAATGAGTAGCTTTGAGTTCATGGCAGATCTGTTTTGATAGCTTTTATCCCTCACACTCTGCAATTCTGTAAGAACTAGCAAGACGCATTGGGGATGCAATGCTGCCATCAAGGTCTTCTCTTTAGATTTGGGTGCAGGGCTGTATATCCAGGAAGAAGTACATTACTAACTTAACTCTAAGGTGCTAATAACCAGTAATGATGGATACCTGACGGTTGAGAACTGATGATGTGTCAGGCATTCTTCTAAGCATCTTTCCTGTATTACCTCATTTTCTCCTCCAGCAACCAAATGAAGGTAGGTGTTTAATATTATTAGCCCCATTACAAATGAAGAAATAGGCACATAACTGAGCAACTTGTTAAAGGTTTCCAGCTGGTAGGTAGAACAGATGGATGAGATAAGCAGGAGGTTCCTTTGCAGGAGATTTAAACACCAACTGCTGATTATAGCTAAGTTTCCTCCTCCCTGAGGTGGCCTCTGCCCAGGGCTTTGCAGCACTATTGACATGGGCAATTCTCTGTGATGGGCAGCTATCCTATGCATTGTAGGATTTTTAGCAGCATCCCTGGCCTAACTTCTGAAACTCTCTAGATGCCAGGAGTGCTTCCCCCTCCACCCCAGGTTGTGACGACCGCAAATGTCTCCTGACATTTGCCGTGGGAGCAGAAATATCTCCTGGTTGAGAATCACTGTTCTTCCAGTTCTGCTGAAGCTGTCTCGTGTCTCCTGGGATTCTTTCCTTTGAAATCCTGTTGAGGCCCAACCTCTGTTTTATTGTGCTTTACAAAGTGGTTATAACATTTGAAATTAAAATCAAATTAGTAACAAATTTGGGAGCTAGAGATTAAAATTACTCTTTAGACTCTCTTCTTTGATAAGCATCCACAAAAGACTGGATGTTACTAGCATTTCATCCTCTGATTCCCAGGGCTAAATTAAGTGACCGTTCCAATATGATGGGAAAAAGAAGCACATATATTTGCCACTTTTACACTTTCGTGGGACACTAGTTATTAAGTTCAGGAGATTATAAACTGACCATTTTAGCTGTTTCTCCAGCCCCTTTCCAGTTGCGATGGCTTGCTGCTGTGTGTCTGCCTGCTCCTCAAAACCTGTCCAACCTAATGCAGAGGCCCTTGGGGCCCAGGGGTGCCCCATAGACTTGTAGGACTGAAGGCTTTGGTGCCCAAATGTATCCTCTGCCCTGTTATAAAGTCACTCCAAAACAAAATGTAATTGCTTATAGAAGTTAAATAAATGTCACTAGCAACACCATACATAATGTATAATATTGGAATCTTTAGTTTTACTCATCCCAGTTCATTGGGCCCTCGCTACATGCCATGCACTGAGCTAAAGTGTGGCTTCACTACTTCTTGCAGTGCTGCCCACGGCCCTGTCAGAGTAGATGTTATCATTGTGATAGATGAGGAAACCAAGTCACAGAGATGGTGAATGACTTACCTGAAACCACACAAATAAGGGGTGGTGAAGCCAGAGCTTAGAATGTAATTTGTTCACTTCTAAAGCTTGTACTGTTAGCCAGTATTAGGAAGGATATGTGAGTGTTCAACATGTCTGTAGGTTTCCCCTACTATCCGAAAGTAGAGCAGTCCTGTGAAACCTTTTGTAAGCTAAAGCGGTGTAAAGTGAAGAGTATCTATTTTCCTTAACTGAAAGAAATCTGAGAGGATTTTTACTTTGACAGAAAAAAGTTGTTACTGTACTAATGTAGGTCTTTTGTGAAAGCGAAGTGGTAACTTTTAGAAAGTTGGAGATACCTGTCTAGAGTGTATGTGTCTGTGTGTCTGTCATAAGCCTGTTAGAGCCTTAGCCTTTAGTTCCACCCACCACGAGCACAGCACTGTGCCTGACTTTTGCGGAGGGGGATGCCCAGGGCTCCAGCTCATTCCTGTGGTCTTGGCTCTTCAGCCCTCCTTTGCCCATCTGGCAGAATGCCTGCCTGGCACAACTGTTTTGGAGGCCTTGGCATAGGTACAGAGCAGTGTATTGGCCCGTTGAGGGACACTGGCTCCCCAACAGCAGCCAGGAGAGGGCCTTAGTCCTTTGTCCCTCTGGACTGTTGTCAATTGCCCTGGAACTAACAACCCAGGAAGTATGGCCTCCCAGGCCTTGGGGGCTAACCCTAGCTGGTGCCCACTAATTCTTGGTAGTAGAAAGGAAAGTGGTTTGTGTCACAGAGACCAGTTATGATGCTGACTCATTCCTGTGTCTGCTCTCCAGCTCTCTAGGCTCGTAGAGTGAAGTAGATGTTTCTTGTTCAAGTCCTGGTGAGAGCATATTAAAAGAGAGGTCTGGATTTTACAAATCTATGCCCATTTATTTCTAGGACTCCAGGGGTCCTGTGTGTGTGGGGGAATAGTCTCTTTAAAAAAGTACTTTGGTACTTGACCCAGAACAGTTGCTCTAGAAATAATAGTTTCTTCACCCCCACACCTACCCCTTAATGCAGAAGTGTCCCCAAAAGAGTTTTGGTGTTAATGTCAATTACTCAAGCTGAACAGTTTTCACTTCAGCCTTTCGTCCATATTCCTGCTTACTGATAATTGGGCAAGGAAATGAAAAAAATCCAGACTGACCAAATACTAAAAAGGTTTCTGTATTATTTTTTCCAATTTAACAAAGGGCTAGAGGTGGCCTACTTGGGGCAACCCTGGCTCTGACCCTTACTAGCTGTGCACTTGGAGTGTCATTTTACTTCTCTGTACCTTGGTGGCTCCATCTATAAAATGGGGACACTAGCAATAGTAACAACCTCACAAGGCAGTGAAGATTCAGTGAGTGTACAACATGAAGTTAGGGCTTAAGTAAGTGTTAGCTCCACTGTTACCTTATCATGATCTTGCCTGTCTCTGTGAACTTTGAGAAACATAAAGCTATTTCTTACCTTTAAAGTAGATGCAGTTTAAAATCATCATCTCAGTGGCTGGGTCTACATTCTCCAGAGCATCTTTGATGAGGCCCTTGGTGAGTTTCAGAATGTGGTTGTTGGTTTTTGATATGAAGGCAGGGTCTGAGAAGTCAGCTGCTTGGGCCTCAGCAAAATAGTATTCTTTTACTTTAGCTTTGAAGTCATTCAGGATTGGAAATTGCTTCTGGATGTAAAGGTCATTGACGGATCTCAGTGTGTACCCAAAATTTCTCCTGAAGAGGCGATGAGTCAGTTTACGGAAGAGATTATGAATGGTTGTGATCTCATACTTGCTGCTGGCATTGACAAAGTCTTTAAAATGCAAAACTGAGTGCACTTGTTCATGAGTTTCCCCCTTCAGGCCCAAGGAAATCATACCCATGGCAGTAGAAATGCCCACAGGGGCTATGAAGATGTTGTCGGAAGTACTGGTCTGCTCCCTCAGTGCTCGGTAAAGATTGAAGGCAAACTTTGCATTGAGGATGTTAAGACGCTGGATCCGACTCTTGCCTTGGAAGAGCTGGAGGATGTTCCCAGCACTGAGCTCTGAATCTGTGGGCGAAACCACGTCGATGATGTCAATGTAATTGTCATCTTCTTTGAATAGCTTCTCCAGGTCCAGATAATCCTCGTCCTCCTCCCCCTCTGTGATCCAGTCATTGGTGACTGTGTTTTCCTTGTGGAAGTCAGCAGGGAGAAGGGGCATGCTCAGGTTTTTGCTATTTAACTGCCCCCATTGGGAATCCACAGACTTAGGACCTTTCTCAAGCTGATCCGCCAGGCCATTGTTCCCACACATGGATGTTAATATGAGAGAAACAATGAGGGGTTGAAACGGACATTTCATTTTGGCAGAGCTAAAGCTGGCAGGGAAAACACAACATGTGAGAGGCAGCCTAGCAGACCCCACCCCACCTCTGCAGAGCTCAGGTAGCCAGTCCGGGCAACTTTGACCCTGGACGATGTCCTGTGAGTGCCAGTCCTGAACCATTTTAGGATTATGGACTTTAAGAGAATCTGGTGAAGATAAACAGATACTAACATTTGTTTGGGCTTCATAAACCTTCCTGAAGGCCCCTAGATAAGAATCTCTTCATTAAGGGTTTGCAGAACTGTAGCCATCTAGAATCCCAGGGGCTCACAGGCCCTGGGAGTTTCTTTTTCATTTATTTGCTAAACTTCGTGTCCTATCTTCACACAACATATTAGGCACTGGAAGCATAAAGGTCCCCCCACCAAGAGGCTCACCAGCCAGGTGGGGGACAGATGTGCACTAAAGCAGGGGGTGGTAATGCAGATCTAGGGTGCCTCCTGCAGTAGGAGTGGGGGTCATAGAGAGTCAGGAAGCTTTCACCAAGAGGTGGGGCTTGAGTGGAGAAGTTGAAATTGTGTATGGGCCAGGCTTTCTGAAAACAGCTATTCTAAAGGTATTTGAAATGTGTGTAGTCAACATAGGGTTGATTTGCATAAGATCTGGAACTTGTCTATAACAGAGACACCCCCCACAGTGAAATGTGATTGGTGAGCTAAAATATGGTTGGAGGCTATGAGGCTGCGCTTGCCAGAGGTGTACTTTTTTTCTCCTTTGTATGTTAAATTGGCTCCCACTGCTTTAAGGAGGAGCTATATCTTTTCTATTTAATTGCTTCTAGCACTGAGTTAGAAATAATCTCTCGAGGCATATAAAGTCTGTGTGAGGGTGATGTCACAGAGCTCTTACTAAAGGCCTGAGGGGCACTCTCTTTACTTACGTAAAACAAGATAAATTTTAATACATACCCTGTGAAAAGCCCGTCTTTATCTACTCATTCTCTGCCTGTTCCAAGAAAGGGTGTGACTTGGCTTGTTAAATCAGTTTGGACTGCCAATTGGCTTTGTCTTTCTATTGCTGGTTTCCTGGTTATTAATTGCATCCTGGGTAGATGAGCTGTTATTTGACGCTTCTGTATATTGCCAGGACAGTGACAGTACTTGTAATGCTATACAATCACACGTTATCCCAACTTCTGATCACCCCAGAAAGAGGAATTGTGACTTATTAAATTTGTTGTGTATATCCCCATTTCCTGTTAGATATTTGAGGACCAGAATATCTGCTTCCAGTTGAGGCCAGATGAGAGTTACTGCTCCTGTTAAGTAATTATTTGGACTTGTTAGGCCTGAAGATGGGGCTAACTGTATGGATACCCCACTTGAAATGCTCTGTTGATGATGATGCTGGGCGCCATACAAGGAACTTTGTCTATATAACTTAACTTTGTCCTCGCAGCATTTTGCAGATCAGGATACTGAGCATTACATTGCTGTGACTGGTTGTGGCTAGATTGGAACCAAGATGATTGAACCCTCCACCCCCTCATCGTCCATCACGCTGCATATTTGCCCTAAGGCACCAGGACTGGTGTCCCTACCCTTCCTTAGTCTCCCTCCTTGGGTCTTCTCCTACAGTACTGTTAAAATTACCAGCTCAACTGTTGTTCAGTTCACAACTGAGAGGCTTTTGAATTGCATGTTTTGGAGAGGGAAAGTTGTATAGTTTCTGGCTTTGAAAATGTCTGGGGTTTTTTTCTTGTACCCCCCACCCCCAAGCATCTAGCTGAGGCTGCATTGCCACATACATAGCCTGCCCCTGAAACAATTTCTAATGTGTGTGGCTGCAAGCAGAGCTGGGCCCAGTTTCCAGATAGAGTTGGGCATAGGTTTTGATGGTAATACACTTTTAAAAGTTAGAAAAGAAGAAAGTAAGCGACTTGATGAAAGTCTCCTTACTAGGCTACACTGAAAAGTATCCTTCTCAGATAAAAATATGTTAAAAAACAAACAAACCCAACTTGAATAAGAGTGCAGGAAAAGAAATGAGACGGGGGAAGGCAGAAGTGAAGACATTCATGTTTGTACCCTGTGTTCAGATAGTCTGTTCAGAAACTCCTTACACCCTGTTCCTACGTCATATAACAAAAAGCCGAAAGCCGTTTTCATTATTCCGTTGTCAAAGGAGGGAGAAAATACACCTGAGATTTCCTGGGGACTGAAACTCAGGGTCTAAAAGGTAAACCTCCTGTTGTTTTGCCATTCAGTATAACAAGAATTATATAAGACACTTTAAACTTCCACTAGGTTGTGTTAACTCTAGATTACTATCTTTGAAGAGAAGATTATTTTTGGTTACACATCAGAGCATAACACTGGGACACCCCTGTTCTTGTGGCTGTTATCTCCAGGCCCAAAACAGGGCAGATATAATGGAAGAGAAGTAACTGCCTGAAGTTTTAAAAACATTTAATTTCAAAATAACTTTAAACTTCCAGAAAAGTTCAAAGAACAGCATAGAGAAAAACTTGGTGTACCCTTTCCCCAGATTTTATATTTCAGAATAGTGGTTTTATTATTCTCTTTTTCTCTCTCTCCATATATACGTGTGTGTGTGTGTGTGTCCACACACAGGCACACTCATATACCTTTTTTTGTCTGAACCATTTGAGAGTAGATCACTTATATTGTGTTCCTCTAACTTTTAATTCTAATATTTTAGGGGAAAATGTCTGAGAAGGATATTCTTATACATCATCACAGTACAGTTATCCAATTCAAATAATTTAACATAGGTATAATCTTTTCCTGGTCTAATTCCTGTTTTTAATTTCATTAGTTGTCCCAATAATGTAACTGAAAAAATTTATTAATAGGCAGATTAAAAAAGAAAAAGTTTTCCATTTCTAAGGTAGTATAGAAAGCTTTTGAATTTGTAATTTGATAGAGAAATGCACCAGTTGCCCATTTCTAACCACAAATGAGAATTTATAATCAGAAATTTTAGAAACCAAACTCACCTCTGTGCTTCTGAGAAGTGGCGTTGCAGAGATGAAATCAGCCAAGGTCATCAGGACAGTTTCAAAGTGAACTTTGGTGCTGGGCTGTTGTTGTATATCTTCCAAAGTAAATATGTCCCAAATCAAACACCACTCAACTAGCTTTGTCAGCACAAACCCCTCAACTGTGTCTTTGTGACTCCTTGGTTCCAGGTCTAATGTAGCTGATATTTTGAATGCATGACTATCCCTATCCCTGTGTTGATGTGCTGATGGAGTAGTCTCGCTGAAACCACCACATTGTAGGGATGCTCTTCAGAGCTCAGGAGCTGGGTTACTTCAGGGGTGGTAGCTGTACTGCTTCCATGGAAATAGAGGCCACTGTCTGCCCTCCAGCTATGAATTCTGCCTCTAGGGTAATTGCAGAGTCTGACTTCACCTTGGCCTCCAGGGCTGATGTGGCTGCTAGGCAGGAAGGTGTCCCCATCCTTCCATGAGCTCAGTGAAAAATGAAGAGAGAGGCCCAGGCAATGTGTCTCAGTGCTTGAGCATTGACCTATGAACCAGGAGATCATGGTTCAATTAGAGGCCAGGGCATATGCCCGGGTTGTGGGCTCGATCCCCAGAGGGGGGCATGCAGGAGGCACCCAATCAATGATTTTCATCATTGATGTTTCTGTCTCTCTCTCCCTTTCCCTCTCTCTGAAATCAATAAAAACATATTTTAAAGAAAAAGAAAAGTGAAGAGAGAGAATGAGAATTGTGACTGAATTGTGACTTATAGGGAGACCTTTTTTTAGTCAAAAGTCACTGTGTTCTCTGCCATAATTTGCAGCCCAGCTCTCCTGCCCATTGTAAGACATTACTGAGCAGTGCTTCCTAAATTCAATTCCATCTAGACATTCATAATCTGTGGGGCTATGATTTGTTTTTGTTTTTAATTTTGAGATCTAAAACATTGTTATAAGAACATTCAGGATTGTCTGGAAGACCAACTTATCACAGAGCGCTGCTTCCTGATTTCCGTACCCGTGAGTGTGTTTGGTAGTGGTGTTACCCAGAAGGCTTCTAAAGTGAGAGTGAGACTTGGGAATCTGCAGGTGTGCAGGGGGGCTGCAGGGGGCATCTGTATGTTGCTTATGGTGACAAATTCTAGCATATTAAAGGGCTGTTATGTTTAGGACTCAAAAAGGTGGTTGAATCTTGGTCTGGTTTGACACTTAGTAGCTTCAGTCAGACGTCATTTTCTCAGAGCCTGCATCATTCCTACTCAATACTAAGTCTTCAGCACAGGCTCTCTCATAATGGCTTGGAGAGAGAGACTGTGACCTTTGTCAGACTCCTCAGAGGAGCCTACTAAGAGCCGATGTGCTCCTGGCCCCTGGCACTTGCTTTTTTTTCTGTGTGGAACATCATCCCTCTGGACCCTCATGTGACTGCTGCTCTCTCACCATAAGTTCTCAACCTCACCAAAGCCATGTTGTCCACCCAGGTGGGAATCCCGCCTCCTCCCATTCTCTGTGTTCTCCACTCTAAATGAGGGTGAACGGCAATACTTCATCTTTTAATGGTTGCATAGGATTCCATTGTACCTGTACCACATCTTCTTTATCTACTCAGCCAACAAAGGACACTTAGGTTGTTTCCATGTCTTGACTATTGTAACTAATGCAGCGATGAACATGGGGGTACATAGAACTTTACAAATAAGTGTTTTCAGAATTTTCAGGTAGATAGCCAGAAGAGGGATTGCTGAGTCACATGGTAGCTGTATTCTTACTTTTTTGAGGAACCTCCATACTGTTTCCAACAACATGGATGGATCTTGAGAGTATTATGCTAAGTGAAATATGTCAGAAAAGGACGAGAACCATATATGATTTCATTCATATGTGGGATATAAAACAAAAAGCAACAAACAAGAACCTGGGAATGTGCCCTGACCCGGAATCAAACTGTTGAGCTTTCGGTGCACAGAACAACGCTCAACCAACCGAGCTACACCAGCCAGGGCCATATTTTTTTACAATTGAGATATAATTGACGTATTAGTTGCAGGTGTATAACATAATGATTTGATATTTGAAAAATTGCAAAATGGTTACCACAATAAGTTTAGTTAACATGCATCTCCACAAGTAGTTACAAGTTAGATTTTTTTAAAATAGATTTCTAGAGATGAGATTTTAGGTAAAATGGGGATATTTAGAACTTTGATGTGTATTACTGAATAACTTTCTAGGAAGTGTTGTACCAATTTATAATCCTACCATCCATGTGTTAAGGTGCCCCCCCCCCCCCAAGCAATGGGGATTATCATCTGTCCTACCTCTGTGTCCCTGGCCCATGACTTGGCCTGTACTTGGTGCTCATAAGTACAGGCACAGAGTCCCCCTTCACTGCAGGCTGATTATCACTGTATGGAGGCTCAGTGTCTGCTGGGGTTCTGTAAGGACTGACTTGTTCAGCAGGCATTGTGCACAAATTTAATCATTTTACATACCTGAGGGCCATTCCCTGCTTCTCACAGGGGAGGGGAGCGTGGCACACAACACATGTCATTGGCTGGAGCAGGTGTGCAGGGCCTTTAGTTTCTCACTCCTACATGTGTACAGCTCTGCCTATACCTGTTGTACATCTTGGGATTCTTCCCAAGATTACTGTTTGAAAAGTTGGACTGCTGGAAAAGATTTGAAGGCCACTTCTCCTCAACAAGATTTCTCACAATCTTAGTCTCTTCAGTCACATCCCTTCACCTGAGCCCTAGCCCCAGTTTATTGTTGCCTTCCTCTAAGCACTCCATGCCCTCCACATTGCCAGGTTTTGGACCTGAATGCTGGACAGGCTGCTCTCTTTTCTTTGCCTGGCTAAGGTTTACTCACATGCTAACGTTGAGACTCATGACACCTTTTTCCAGGATCACCACCACACTGTGCTTGCTTACCTGCCTCCAAATTAGGTAGAAAGATCTTAAAGTGTAGGAATCGTGCTTTTCACCTCCCCCATGAAAATTAGATACTAATAAATCTTTGCTGAATGAATGAACATTTACCAGGAAACTTACCGAGAAGCGTCAGTCACTGCTCATTTTGCCTTTTTCTATGCAATCTAACTGACAGGTTCCCAGAGAATGCTCTTGGAGAATGAATCTGTGGTTGATTTCACATCCAAAGGTTTTAGGTGTTTGTGAGCAAATAACCACCTTTTCGCCCTCTCTCCTTGGCACATCAGCTCACCCGACGATTGCCGCCCATCAAGGAAGCTAAGCCACGGTTGCAGAAGCTCTTCCGGGACTTCTGGCTCTATTCCGTACTGATGGGATTCGCCGTGGAGGGGTCAGGTAGGGGCATTTTTGCTTTTCCAGGGAAGACGAGAACGCAGAGTAAAAACAAAAGTGAGGTAGAACTCAACCTAATTATGAATGTGCACACATTTGAAATTAGCCCAATGCAGCTGCTGCTTCCTGTAAGTATTTGCAAATGTTACACTTCCCAGATGGGGTTTATGGTTCCAAGAATGCCACATATCTTAGGAAAACCTGCCCAAGTTAGGAAACAGATTTGTTTCTGTGCCCAATTTGGGGGATAATTAAACAAGGGACCCATGACTCTAGAAATCACCAGCGTCAACCCCACTGCAGTGCTTCACGACCAGGGCTGTCATCTCACTTGTGTGCACTCTCTTCCAGGACTCTGGCCAGAAGAATGGTACGAGGGGGTCTGTGAAATAGCCACCAAGTCACCTCTGCTCACCTTTCCCAGCAAAGAGCCACTGCGATCTGTCCTCCAGTATAATTCAGCCATGAAGAACGACACAGTCACCCCCGTAAGGATTCTTGCCCTCCCAAGGATAGATTGTGCAGCACAGGAGTTTTGCTAAGCTCTCTTGAATAATGAGAGCAGATCCTTTCATTCAACATGGATTAGCCAGAATTAGTCACTGGGGTTTCTGTCTCCTGGGGGACAGAACACGTGAGACTTCAAGTGTTCATTCCCCTCTAGGCTGAACTGAACGAGCTCCGCAGCACCATCATCAACCTGCTGGACCCTGCTCCTGAAGTGTCCGCCCTCATCAACAAGCTGGACTTCGCCATGTCAACCTATCTCCTCTCTGTTTACCGGCTGGAATACATGAGGTAGACAAGCCTTTGCCTGCCATACAGCCACATTTGAGCTGATTTACATTTCTGTACCTTCTAGGCATAGGACTTGCTTGGAACTTTTTTCAGTCCCTCCCAAGATATGAAAGCTTTCTTGAAAATAAGCAAAAAACACCCTTTGCCTTTCTTGTGTGCTCCGCCATTCTGAGCACCAAACACTACATCTAATAATTCCCCAGGTGTCTAAACTCTGGTATTATCCTTTCCTCATAGGGAATAGACTTCTGATCAGTCACAATACATGCTGCAAACTCAGTCAAGTTGATTGGCCAAGAGCCCTGTTAGAAACCAGCCCTAACTGAGACACTCACTGAGCTGGCTTCCAGGACCACAGTAGAGTACAAACAAGAAGTGGGAAAGTGCCTCTTCCAAGATAATACCATAGGTGGCCTGACGCTTGGGATGCATCATAACCACAGCGGACTGAATAGCTATAGTAATTGTAATGATCTGTAATTATCATCATCACAATATTAGTTTAGCATCGACTGAGTACCTTAGTGTATTGACACTCTCTTCAGTAAGCCTATGAGGTAGGCACTCTTACATACCCATTTTGCAGATAAGGAAACAGACTGAGCAGTTAAGTAAGTTTCCCAAGATAATCCCTAATTGTGATTGAAACATAAGTAGTTTTGAGCACTGTATCCTGCTGCCTCTTGTAAAGGAAAGCTGGAGGAAGCAGCCAGGGTGCGCACAATGCAGCTGCCTATGGCTGCCAGTGTGGACGCTGCAGACCCACTATGCTGAGGCTGAGGCATGCTGCACTGTAGCCAAATCCACAAGCCACAGAAAGGTCAGGTTACACTTAGCCTCTTTGTTTAAGTGACAGGATAGAATATTGTAGAATAATGTCTTTCTCAAATGGTTTGGAAAAGAAAGGATTGATTCTTAAAAGGAGGGATAGTTGGAAAACACCATTGTTTTAACCTTTATTTGGTGCCACAAAACCTTCTGGTAAAAGAAATCATACTTGGAAGCTCAACATATAAAATAGATTAAAGCTGTTTGGAGTAAGTGGAAATGCGCCCCTCCCTCCCACTCCATCTCCTCCTCCCTGCTTCTGGCAGTCTGAGGACCCCATAGCAGAGCAGAATTTGAAAACTATTAATTCTTCCCAGAGTCCCACAGAGCTAAGGGAGTGTTGACTTGCTTTTCCTTTTTCATTGTAATTTTGTTTTTTTTAGTTATAAAAGTAGTATGAGAACATTACACAAAAATTTGGAAATAAGTAGAGGGGGAAAAAAACCCTGATCTCACCACCATCCCCTATAGCATGTTAGTATAGTTCCTTCTAGTCTTTTTTTTTATAAAGAATACATTTTTTAAAGAAAAACAAAATAAGTCATAGCAAATGTGTGGCTACAACAGATGCCCTCAGTGTCATGTGCCTGCAGGCAGGGCCATCTCCTGCTTCCTCACAAGCGTGCCTGTGACTGGTGATCTCAGGTTCTCTGTACAGGCGTTGACTTGACTGGCAGTGGAAGACTAAGGGGACGGCCCATAGCGGCTCCCATGAGCCCAGCTCCTGCCTTGGGCTACCTGCCAGTCCCCAAAAGCACTCTGTTAAGCATGGAGAAGCAACCCTGAAGCCCTTATTCAAGAACCTGGCTCAGATTCCCAGCCACTAGTTATTGGGAGAACTTTAAAACAAGTAGGAAATGAGAGAAATTATGTTAAAGCTGTGTACACATGAGCACGCGAGACTGCATATGCCTGAAGCCACCAGGCCTGCCCCACTGAAGCTTAACTCTGAAGGTGGGTGCCCACAGACACTGAGCAGAGCTGGCCCTGTATGTGCCTGCACTGTTCCTGTGGAGCTCCCCGCACCCTGAATAGCTCGCCACAGGGGCCACGGTTCAAGCGCATGCCTTTCTCTCCTTTCTCTTCCTTTTCCCCCAAGGTTAAAGACAGTTTTTACTCTAAAAATAAAAATGTTCAAAGTGCATAAAGTAAAAAAGAGAAGAAAAACATTAGGATAATAGAGAAGATGCTGAACATGAAAAATACAAGCATCACTTTTGTAGCCCTGAATCCAGAGATGCCCACTATTGATAGTTGCTTACTTTCCCTTCTAGAAGTCTTCTGTGCATATGCAAGCCATATATCCTACATGCTCAGTGGGTACACAGAGGCCTTTAGGAAAACTGTTTCCCCCTCACCGTGCTCTTTTCCCCAACCATTCATCTTGGATTTTTTTTTGTAGCAGCACATACAGAGCTACCTCTCCTTTTGGTGGCTACATGATGCACCATTGGTTGGATGTACTCTGGTTTATCTGACCAGTCTCCTGACAATGGACATTCAGCCAGTGTTGTTAGGAGAATCCTCATGCATGTAACCCTTAAGATCTATCACTAGTGGTGGGTTGCTGGAGGTAACCATATGGGAATGTTATGATACATGATGGACATCACTCTTCAGAAAGTACGCGTCAGCATTTGTCCCTCTAAATGGCGTAGAGCATCTGTTCCTCACAGCCTCACCATTTCTGGGCAATATCAAGTCTGTGATACGGAGGGCCTGGATCTTTCAAAATTTACTCAAAACTGTTCTCTTTGTTAGGGTTTTGCGCTCAACAGATCCTGACCGCTTCCAGGTCATGTTCTGCTACTTTGAGGATAAAGCTATTCAGAAAGACAAGTCTGGTAAGTTTATTATTGTGGTACTCTCTTGATCAACTGAGCTTTGATAGGATAAAAAGGAATACTATTCCCTATTTTCTTTCTGTGTGTAAAGATCAGTATAAAACATATAACCTTAAAAAATACATATTTTTGTGACTACCACTACTCTGAGAGCAGGAAAAGCATTACTCTAGCCCGTCATCAATGCTCAAGTGTGCTCCAGCCCCCAGATTGCAGTCCCTACTACTATCCTCTGCTAAAGATCCTGGGCCTCTTGGATGGTCATTGATGGACCTGGAGCATCTTGTTGCTAGGGAGCAGTCATGCCTTTTAATGTCCGGAGCAGGCCGAGGCTACCGGAAACCAATTTAAAGGAACTCCCAGTAGACAAATTGTCATAATTTGAACATGAATACAATATTTTTATTATTTTACTTAAAAGAAGGTCACATGCCCTAGCCTGTTTGGTTCAGTGGTTAGAGCATCGGCCCGTGGACTGAAGGGTCCCAGGTTGGATTCCAGCCAAGGGCACGTACCTTGGTTGCAGGCTCCATCCCTGGCCCCAGTCGGGGTACATGGGAGGCAAACAATCGATGTGTCTCTCACACTGATGTTTCTCCCTCTCTCTTCCCCCTCTTCTCTCTCCCTACCTCCCACTCTCTGAAAAGCAACAGAAAAAATATTCTCGGGTGAGGATAAATAAATAAAAGAAGGTCACATATACTGGGGGGAAGGGTGGGGTGTATAAAAAATGTTATTTTCTTCCATTAAGTATTTGTGAAATAGAGACATGTAGTTGTTTCTCTTTAATCAGGAAAAAGCCACACAGTCCAGGGAAGGTCATCCCTGGTCTCAGAGGGACCAGGTAGAAAGGGCAGGTGATGGGCAAAGGCATCCTACCAAGTAGCGAGTTAGAAATGCTCCATACTGATTAGATGATTGAATAAAACAGAAAACATGGGGAAGAAGGGACAGACAGTCCTGACAAACTTCTAGTTACTAAAAGTAGAAAGAATGAGGCACACAGCAAATCCCAGTGAGAAGATCAGGAACTGCTGTGGGTGAAACTCACTGAGGGGTGCTGAATTAGTGTGCGCAGTTTTAAAGAGAAATGGGATATCTACATAACCTCAAAGTACTTTCCCCAGAGTATTTCTCAGTTACTGCGGTGGTTTTAACTTTGTCCACAGATTCTCTTCAGGAGGTGGTGCTTAATTCCTCTCCCACAGTGTGGGCTGGACTCAGTGACTCACTTCTGAAGAGTAGAGCATGGGAAGGGAGAAATAGTAACTGGACAGTGGGACACCTGGCAGATACCACTACACCCAAGTGATCAAGGCCAACTCACCGGCGAAAGGAGATACTGATTTCACACATGCCCTGATTGATTCGAGGAGAAGGGCACTTAACCTCTGTGCTATTTTTCCTGAAGTCCTATAACCTTAGTCTAATCATGAGCGAGTATCAGACAAACCTAAATTGAGGGACCTCCTACAAAATACCTGTGTTCTTCAGAAATGTCATGGTCATACAAGACAAGAACAGATTGAGGAATCAACATAGATTTTGAGGGAGACCAAGAAGACATGATGAGTAAATGCCACGTGACATCCTAGATTGGATCCTGGAATAGAAAAGGGATATATACCAGTGGGAAAATGGGAGAAATCCAAATAAAACCTGGCCCAGCCTAGTGGTTTGAGCATCGACCTAAAATCCAGGAAATTGCAGTTCGATTCCCGGTCAGGGCACGTGCCTGGGTTGCAGGCTCGATCCCCAGTCAGGGGTGTGCAGGAGGCAGTCAATCAATGACTCTCTCGTCATTGATGTTTCTGTCTCCCTTTCTTTCTGAAGTCAATAAAGATACATTTTTTAAAATAGCAACAACAACAAATAAAGCCTGAAGTTCAGAAAATAATATCGTATCAATATTCGATTCTTAGTTTTGACAAATGCAATGTTAATATCAGGGGAAGCTGGGTGGAGGGTGTATGGGAACTCTTCAGTAAGTCTAAAATCATGTCCAAACAAAACATTTGGAAGTAGCAGGGGTTGGTCCTTTCTGTTGCTGCTCCTGACCATGGAAACCCCTTCTTGTTTCAGGGATGATGCAGTGTGTGATTGCCGTCGCAGACAAAGTATTTGATGCCTTCCTGAACATGATGGCAGATAAAGTAAGGCTTGCCAGAGAGCCAGCACGTGTCTGCTGGGGGCACTTGGGAGGGTGCCTGATGTACCTGTCTCTTCTGACTCTCCAGGCAAAGACCAAGGAGAACGAAGAGGAGCTGGAGCGGCACGCGCAATTTCTCCTGGTGAACTTCAACCACATTCACAAGAGGATACGGAGAGTGGCAGACAAGTACCTGTCTGGCCTGGTGGATAAGTACGCTTATTTCCCTTTTAATGCTTTGTGTGTGTGTACACGTAGACATGTGTTATCATTGTTAATGTTATATTGTCAGTCCAGAAAAAAGTGGAGTCAGAATTAAAACTTTCAAAGGGTGATGCAGCCTCACACAGAATGTCAGTGAGTTTGCTGCAGTCACTATGAGTCACAGCTGTGCAGTCTGCTCCCCTCAGCCCAAGGGCCCCTCCTTCAGGAGCAGCTTCTTCTTACCCCAGGGTGTCATGCAAATATTGCCGTTTTCTATTTGTGCCATGATCGGGTAGCCCTGGTCATAAAAGAGAAGGATCGCTTGGAGGGTGGTGAGGTGGCCTGGCTACTATGTAACAGAGACAGTCAGATTGGAAGCAGATCACTTGGGCCTATGTCTGGCCCTGAGGAGTGGGACTGACTGGAGCCTGGGAGCATTTCTGACTGGGTGCTCTGCCTTGAAAGCCTCCTCACCTCCTCTGACCCTCAGCTGGGGATCCAGAAGTGGGACTCTTAGCCTCCTGAGGCTACACTTTAAGGAATGTGGGTGCCCTGGGGATTTGGCTCCTGGGACCTGAGAAGTGGCTCTCGGTGCAGGTTTCCCCACTTGCTATGGAGCGGGACGGTGCTGAAGACCATGCTGGACATCCTCCAGACCCTGTCACTGTCGCTGAGTGCAGTAAGTGTTTCTGCCCACCATATACTGAGCCTAATTTCTTCTTAATTGGGGGCAGGCAGCCCAAATCCTACCCTGGCCTTTCCCAGTAAGCCACAGCAAGTTTGGAAGCCCGTCACTGACAGGACAATTTGGGGGAAGGAAGGCAAATGCTCTGCTGCCCAGTGTCCCTGGAGGCACAGCTTGGCAGGGACAGCTTGGGGAAGGCTGTTGGAAGAGGAAGTCCTGTTGTGCTTTCAGGATATTCACAAGGACCAGCCTTACTACAACATCCCCGACGCCCCCTATCGGATCACCGTTCCTGACACATATGAAGCTCGAGAGGTAGGACCAGAGCGGTCCCCTTCTTAAGGGCCATTTCACTGCCATCTCCTGTGTCTTAGGGCCAGCATGTTCCGCACATTATGTAAGTCAGTCCCCAGAAGTTTGAGATGTGAGCAGTATAGGCCCAGGGTCACACGGTATAAATGGTGCCAACTCCTAGGTCTGTCTGCCACTCAGCTGTGCTGATTCTCCACTCTTTCATTGGTTCAACTGCCAAACAAGTTTTCAGTTGAGTTTATAGCCTCTCAAAGCCATATGAGCAAGCATGACTTTGAGACCAGCTTTACTGCTCTATGGTCTGACTCAGAGCCCTCACTGTGGCAGATTGAAGCCCAACTCAGACCAGTACTCCACCAGGCTGGGGCTGGTCACTTTCCAACCTCAGGGCCTCCCAGCTAAACCAGCTGCCAACAGGGAGTTCCCCGTGCACAGCAATGAGGCCCCTGTGATGGCTTTTACCTCCTGGACCTACCTTCTCCTTCAGTCACTGACTCAGAACTTATGTTGCACAGTGGCTGTGTGATGTGCTGTGAGTGTGGGCTCTGCCACACAGCCTCATGCAAGAATTAGAGACCACAATGTGTGCAGGCTCCCCAGACCCAGGAGCCTGGTGTTAGAGCATAGTCCCTCCATTAGTTTGCTAGGGCTGCCATAACAAAGTATCACAGACTGGGTGGCTTAAACAACAGAGATGTATTTTCACACATTTCTGGAGACTGAAGTTTGAGATCAAAGTGCCAGCAATGTTGGTGTCCTCTGAAGTTCTCTCCTTGGCTGGTAGATGACTGTCTTCTCTTTATGTTCTGACATGCTTGTCCCTCTGTACATGACTGTGTCTTCATCTGCTCGTCTTACAAGGACACCGGTCCTATTGGATTAGGGCCCAACCTACTGATTCCATTTTAACTTAATCATTTCTTCAGCATGGATTTGGAGGAACACAGTTAGGCCATAATTGTCCACAGTATACTGGTGGTATTCTCTGACAGCCCAGATACACTGACCTCGGGTTGATCACACCCTTTTTCAGAGCATCGTGAAGGACTTTGCTGCACGCTGTGAGATGATCCTACAGGAGGCGATGAAATGGGCACCTACGGTAACCAAATCACACCTACAGGTACATTTTTTAAATTATCAAAAAGAAATCTTGATAAGCTCTTTCAAACGATCCCAAGACCTTTATACAAACTCAGTACGGACAGCACTAGTGTGAATAAACAGAGGCCCAAAACATTAGTTTAGTGCCTGAGAATAAAAGAATCCTCAAAATGATCTGCATCAGGAGCATGTTGCGGGGTAAGTGTGCTGTGTGGGGGTGAGGAAGGCAGGTGCGATCGGATCTGTGGGCAGGTGGGCCGAGGGAACCAGACCATGCGCACTCCAGGTGAGGTGCTGGGTCTGTGGCAGGACTTGGGGCTGCTTGCAAGATGGGCAAGGGAGGCATGCTGGGCTGGGAGGCCTGGCAGGCCAGCAGCAGCAAGGTGCAGGGGTGGGGTGCAGGAGCTGGAGTGAGGATGTTGAAGCAGAGTCAGGACCCATGTTTATTAGAGCTCCATCTGGGCTGCATGTGTAGCTAGCTGTATGTGAGTCCTTTCAAACCAAAGCACTGGCTGATAAATGCAAATGACTACAAGGTGAGCCATTGCTCTGAAGATGGTCAAGCAGAGATGAAACTGTGCCACAATTTGTAGGAGGAAAGAGTCACCTTAAAAGGGATCAAAGATAAAAATGTCACTAGAAGAAATCTGGCTTAACAAAGAGCAGGTGTGTCAAAAGGAGCTTTTGAAGTTGACCTTGGCAACACTTGTCAAGATAAAACTAGTTCTGAAGTGTTTCTGGGTAGGGTAGAGTAGCTAGCTCCAAGAGCCTTGGAGGCTGTTTAGAAATACGTGGATGTTGCCTGGGGTCACTATAAAGTTATTGCTTCACAAAGATGTTGGAACGGTGAGAATGAAGATGTTTGGAGAATGAAAAAGTTGGAGCCCTACATCGGGCAGGCTTACCAGCTAAGCTGGACAAAGCTGGGCCTTGTGATGAAATCACTCCTGTAACATGACTTGTAGCTATCTACTGTGTATACTAGTATTCTATCGACTATGGCAGTTTCTCAGACTGTTCATATTTGGAAAATGTCTGATTTCTTTTGGTTCATGTAGAGGAAAGGGACCTTAACTCCTAAGGCTGCAATCTAAAGAGGGGAAGCTTTTTTTCATTCCTAAAAGGATTCAGTGGACAAAAAGGGATCGGTAGAAAGAGATGTTTATTTTCTTAGGCCTGGCCTAAGAAGGAAGTGGAAAGTGAACAGGCTTGAAATGGTCTTGATATGTCTACCAGATATCTCCTTGGCCCTCCGTGTCTCTTTCCCCTGCACATCCATCTGTCTGAATCCCTACCCCACCTGCCGCCCAGTTCTCACTGCTTGGCCTCACCGGCCCTGCCCCACCTAGGTTTCCTGCCTGTTGCCTCAGCCCACCCTGAACAGTCCTCCACAATAGCAAATCTGTTCAATATCTCTCTGCTACATGTGCTCATTAGCTACTTCCCATCACCATGGGATCATGGTTGGTTTTCTGGGGTTCCAGAAACTCGCCAATACCATTGGCATGCTTTTGTGTGTAAATTTGCATTTTCCTGAGGGGAGTTACATGGTTTTCCGTAAACTCTTTTGCCTAGCACACAAGGCCTTTCAAACCTGGCCTGTCTCTGGCCTGGGCTTGCTCCTTGCCTTCTGCCCCTTATACTTGCCGCTTCTGCAGTATACACCCCTGGAGATCCCTAGGGCAGGAGGCCCACTCACACCTCCAGGCTCTGTCAGGTATACCTCAACCTCTATGTCCCCTTCCACCAGACTCAGGCACTTTCTCTGCCTTCCTGCTGTCCAGCACTCTGCCCTTCACAGCAGGGCTGCCCAGCAATAGAACTGCCAAACTGCTTCATGTCTACGGCAGAACTAGGGCTCTGCAGCTATTTCCCCAGCACTTGGCAAATAGCAGATCCTTATAAGAACATGCTAAGGAATCCGTGGTCCTCTCATATTTACTGTGTGCCAGCCACTCTAGGGACCAATTTTGTCCCTGTTCACACAGAAGCAGCAGCCAGTCAGAGAGGGGCTCACCCCTACTGAGCATCCCACAGCAGTCAGGAGGGGGGCAGACCCAGCACTAGAACCAGTGTTTGCTTTACTACCTCACACCTCAGTTTATAAAGTGTTATTTTTACCTTTAAAGTAAAACATTTTTCCCTATTTCAGGAATATCTAAACAAACATCAGAACTGGGTATCGGGACTATCTCAACACACGGGGCTGGCTATGGCCACTGAGAGCATTCTTCACTTTGCCGGCTACAACAAGCAGAACACGACTCTCGGGGTACGTGAAGGAGTTCCTGGGGAGCAGAGAGCTTCTTCAACTGTGTAAGGCAGTGTGGGGGGAAGGGCCAAAGCTGATGTGTGGCTTTGGCTTTTCTCGAAAGCCACCTGGGCACCCATAGGCTGCCTGCATGGGGTGCTCAAAATGTCTTCCAGTAGTTCAGACTCTTGTGAGAGATCCCCAGTTTCAGAGATCAGCTGGTCAGTAAAGCAGGCATTTCCTTACTGTGCTTCTGTTTTGACAAGAAGGACTAATGGAGATCTAAGCTTGATTCATTAATAAGGTCAGTTTTGGATTTCTGGGAGTCCACATCCATGAAGAAGGAAACTGATCTGTTAGGCACAATCAACATTTTATAGTCATGTTTATTTTCGGCAACTTCCTGATAGTCCTGTATTCAGCAGATGCTGAATTGCACATACATCTCTTCAGCTTCATCTTGTTCTGATCAGGATTAACTCACAGGGCAGCACATCTACTAAGTAGTGCTTTCTGAGTTAAATTAGAGCCTGGGATCAAAGCAGGGGGTTGAGAACTGGTGATCTGACTGGCTGTGTTGCACTTTGGTGTCTCCCAACCTCGGGGCCCAGTGCAGGTCCTCTGTCCATGTCTGAACCCAGCATGGCTCTGTGCTCCCTTGGTGCTTCTTAATTCTCTTGGGATGGTGTGGGGGAGGCTGCCTGCCTATCTTGTAAAGATTCAGTGTGGTGGAGGTGCAGCAGCTGCGCGCCAGGGAGGGTGGGCCGCAGGACTTCTCTGTGACCTCAGGAGGCGGGGAGGATAGCCAGTGTCTGTTTACCTCCTGCCATCCTTGGAGCACTCACCTGAAGGTTACTGCGTTTTCTCTGAAGAAAGCAGCATCCCAGACACAAGCAACAGAGTCTAGGCTGCCACCTGCAGCCTTCCTGCTCTGGCAGGGCCAAGTGGCATTGGCTCAGCTCCCCAACCTGGGTCTCTCCACCAATCTGAGGACACAGGCAGAAGCCAGAAGCAGGGCTCACAGAGTAAGAATGCATGTTACAGTTTGTAGTCTTTCTCTATAGACTCTAGCCAGCTGACTTGTGAGAGATTAATTTTGCCTGAAAGACTTAGGTATTATTCCTCAGAAAATTAGATTTTGGTTAGGTTTTCCCTTTTCTGTTGTGTGCTCTGATTGTTGCTGTACTGGATATCCTGGCCTAGGTGCCCCTGCTCCATGGAAAGCAAGGCAGTCTGCAGGCCCCAGAGTGACATCTCTCCATCACTCGGGGAGCCATTTCAGAAATGCAATTTCAGGCCATCAGGTCATGCTGCCCAGAGAACTGAATCAGAAGACTTCTACAGGCCATCCACTGTCCCTCAGTGCACTGGGCATCTGCAGGCAGAGGGTTACCCAAGAGAGGGGGCTGGCCTTCCCTGTGGCCCACCAGTGCCATTTGCTGCCCCAGGGCTCTGCAAGCATGGTTGAGTCCCTGTACAGCCTGATGTGAGCACTGTTATCTCCACTTTGCAGAGGGGAGCCCACTGAATCTCAGGCATTAAGGGACCTCCCCAGGGTCTCACAGCTCATCAGTGGCAGAGCCAGGTCCCAATGCAGGCCTGCTTGATGCCAAAGGCTACACACTGTCTCCAAAAAACATAAAGCAGTTTTGGGTAACCTTTTCCCCCCATAAACCAGCTTACAAGTTTTATGAGAAAGCCTTCTTCAGGCGAAGCAGTGAGCGTCAAGGTTAAAGAGAGGAGTCACTGAGACCCAGAGTCCTGGAGGTGGGCTAGGGGCTGAGGCTGAAGCAGAGGAAGTGAGAGGATGTTTTCCCCATTCTGTGGGTTTTCTCTACTCAGTGTGCCCCTTTACAGTCAGCAGTGAGTGGATGTTTCAGAGTCCCTGCAGCTTTTGCTAGCTCTGTCACTGCTCACACTTCAGTCACCGTCTACCATTTCTAAGTCACATTTACACACCAGTACCATCACAGAGGGGACATCCCATGACCATTAACTTCGCAACATTGCCATTGCAGTTTATGATGATTTTCACAGCAATCAGGTGATTGTTTCTGTTGCAAAGGCCTGTTTGCCGCTGGGGGTGAAAGTAATCAGGATGGCAAAGTGAAGCTATAGTATGGGCTGCCTTCCAGAGAAACTTTTCATACTAAAATTTTTTTTTTTTCCATAGGACATACCAGACTAGAGGGTGTTCTAAAGTATTTCATTTTACCAACTTGTCATTACTGAAGATTTTTAATAACCCCTGGATCTGAACTTGACTTCTTAATTGAACATAGGTAAACATGAGGAAGACACATTGCAATGGTCTGAAGTAATTATTGATATTTGTCTGTAGGCAACTCAGCTCACTGAGCGCCCAGCCTGTGTGAAGAAAGATTACTCCAACTTCATGGCATCCCTGAATCTGCGCAACCGCTATGCAGGCGAGGTACTTCTTCTGCCCCTGTGTCCAAGGCCCTTCAAAGTATCCTCATGTTGTGATGTCAGTCAGCTGCTTCCCAGTAGAAAATGAACAAGGAGTCTGGTGAATATGGAACTTACTCATTTTAGGTGGACTTGAAGGTTTAGGGCCCTGGGACTATCAGCATAGCCTAGAAATTTTTGGCAGTCACTCACCACACTGGCTACACTGAAGCATTCTATTTTTCTTGTTTGTTTTAAGTGGTAACAAACATTCATTGAGTGCCATGCATTATCTTGGTGAGGTGTACATACTATTATTTCAGTTTTACAGATAAACTGAGGCTCCCAAGATTAAGTAACTTCCCAAAGTCACACAGGCAAGCAGGATTGGGAACCACATCTGACTACCATGAGGGCTTTTGTCCACCACAACACAGTTTATCTCAGTCTGACAAGTCACTTACCTATCTCTCTGCCCCAGTTCCCTCACCCATAAAACATAGAAGCTAGCCTTCCCCATTTCAGAGGTCCCTGAAAGTCTGTAGGTGGCCTGGTCTAAGTAAGGGATTCACCTGCCCCGAAAGCTCTGCAACTTGCTTATTCTAGCAGACGCTCTTCCCATCAGCCCCAGCAGTGGGACCCATGCTCCGCTCAGCTGCCACCAACTTGATATTCCTAGTCACTGGGAATTGCTCTGAGGGCCTGTTCCACATGTTTTGAATTCCCAGTGGTGGGAAGTCTGTACTTGGTGTGCGGGTGGGTATGTATCACTTTTAAAATAGTGAGGCTGATTTTGTTAAGTCACTGATTGATTCTGAAGGAACTTTATCAACCCACATTCATGTGTCCCTATGGGAGTCAGACTCCAGGCTCAGTGCTGGAATACAAAGATGACAAGATCAGGTCCCTGCCCCCAAGGACCGACCATCTACAATGGTGGGAACACTAACACACATTTCTAAAAGAGAAGTTCCCAAAAAGCTGTGAGCAGTGGTAGAATTGTTGACATAAGCCTGTCACTCTCTGCGTGCATAAGCTCTAGTTTGGGACAGCGAAGCATTCTTCTGTGCTACCTTGTCGTTATGTGGCTGCCAGGGCCTCACCCATGTGCCTTAATTACGTACACCTCTGCTGAAATGGTGTGCTTCTTGTAGGTGTATGGAATGATTCGGTTCTCCGATGCCACAGGCCAGATATCTGACCTAAACAAAATGATGGTTCAGGAGCTGAACACAGCACTTGACCTCAGTAATCGTCAGCACTACACACAGGCCATGTTCAAGCTGACAGCGATGCTCATCAGCAGCAAAGGTAAGGGACCAGCACTGTGGACCTCTGGGCTCATTTGTAAACAAATTGTTGGCCTTCATCATCCTTAGTGAACTGGAGTTCTGGCTGAAGAAAGAACTGGAGCTCCCCCAGTAGAGATCCCTGTTGCCTCTCTGGTGGGTGGAAGGAAATAAAAGGGCCATCACTGGCCCAACTGGTGCTATCTTGCTCACCTGGGGAGGCTATGTGTTCAGCCCATGTTTGAGGCCTCTGAACAGTGTATGTTTGGTTCCAGATTGTGACCCACAGCTTCTCCATCATTTGTGTTGGGGTCCCCTCCGGATGTTCAATGAGCATGGCATGGAGACTGCCCTGGCCTGCTGGGAGTGGCTGCTGGCTGGCAAGAATGGAGTGGAAGTGCCGGTAGGACACTGGTGGTAGTCTGCTCTTAAAGGGTGGGGCAGGGCAAGAGATGGAGAGAGCTTATCCACAGCTGGTGAGCTTGGAGACCCCAGGCCAGGCCCTCACCCTCTGGGGCCTCGGTCTCCTTATGTGTAAGAGTGTGATATTAATGCCTGACCACAGGGTTTTGTGGTGACCAGAGGGGCATATTATGTTAAAAATATCCCAGTGGCCCCTAGAAGCTGTTATTTTTCCAAAACTCAGTAGGGGGAGCCATTTCCCTGAGATTGGAATGCCTATCAGTATCGAATGGGAATGGGAATTTTTGTGTTTGTCCACAAGGATACTTCTCTTGGCCTGCTAATTTTGGGAGGAGCAGCTTTCCTTGTGTCTGTATTTCTGAAGTGGCTATGAGAGGGAGCCCACAGGGAAGGCCATGTATTCCCTTTCAGCGGATTGAATGAACACCTAAGAAGAGTTTTATTTTTCAAAGATCTTATTAATTTTCATGTTAACAGTGAATTTGATGTGGGGTTTTTTTTTTGTTTCTTAAGATCAGTAAAGTGGTCAAAAGGGGTGTTTTGTTTTTCTTGTCCCTTGAGGGAAATTGGAGTATTTCCAAATATGGAATTAGAATGTTCTAGGCAGGGTGGTAGTGGAGGTAATCATAATACTTCACATTATTTTATAACTGTATGGAGTTTGTGTCAGGCACACCATTCAGAGTTTGAGGAAATGTTTTGGTTCAGTTGGCTTTTGTGGGAGTTGCCTAGACAGGAAGAGGCACTTGTCCCTGCCTCTCAGAAGAAGTTAGCTGGTGCCTTGGGCTAACCAGTGGCTCCTGGATTCTTCCTAGCAGGAACTAATGTGGGCACTGTGTTCTCAGCCTGGCCTGCTCTACTCTCATCAGAGAGTGTGCAGAAGGGCTTAAGGGAATCACGCTGCACCCTGAAGGGTTCTGACTCCAGAGCAATGCTTGTCACCTGTATAATGAGAATAATAACAAGGGCACTTTCAGCATGAAGTTGTTGTGAAAATTACAGGACTAACTCACGTCACCAGCCAGGAACGGTGCCCAGCGTGTAATAAGCTATCAGTAAACGCTAACTGCTGTTGTACGGGTGGCTATTGTTACTGTCAGGAAAACAGTTCCTCAGTGACAGCTGTATAGCATTGCCACATGTACCCATTTTCTCCCTGTCATCCTGTGTGTTCTGTTTTCCTCTATTTTACTACTACATATGTTATGCACCTTATAATGTTGCTTTTAAAAGTCAAAAACATTTCAAAGAAATTAAGAAAAGGATTTTTTAAAAGCTTTATGTGTTTATTCACATATTTTCGATTTCTCACGCTCTTCTATATATCCAAATTTACAGTTGTTCTCTTTAGACTAAAGAATTTCCTTTAGTGCCCGGCCGGGCGTGGCTCAGCGGTTGAGCGTCGACCTAGGATCCAGGCAGTCGGGGTTCAATTCCCAGTCAGGGCACATGCCCAGGTTGCGGGCTTGGTCAATGACTCTCTCATCATTGATGTTTCTATCTCTCTCCCTCTCCTCTCCTTTCCTCTCTCTGAAATCAATAAAGATATATTTTAAAAAAAAATTTCCTTTAGTATTTCCTATAGTATAGGTCTACAGGAAATAAATTCTCCTAGCTGTAGTTCACCTTCATTTTTTTATGCAAATGAATGTTGTTCCTGGATCTAGGATCCTAGGTTGACAGTTATTGGGAGGGGAGTTTGGTTGCTTTTAGCGTGGTAACTGCATCTTCTATTGTCTATTGGCTTGCATTGTTTCTGGGAAGAAGTCAGCAGTATTCTTATTGTTTCTCAGTATGTGCTATTGGGGTTCCCCCCACCCATTTTAGCTAATTTTAGGATGTTCCCCTTTATTTTTGATTTTTAGTAGTTTGACTATGATGTGCCTAGGTGTGGTTTTCTGTGTATTATCTTGTTGGGATTCACTGAGCTTCTTAAGTTGTTGTGTACTTGCAGTTTTTGCGGGAGATGGCAGGGGCCTGGCAGATGACAGTGGAGCAGAAGTTTGGCCTTTTTTCTGTGGAGATAAAGGAAGCGGACCCCCTGGCAGCATCAGAAGCCAGTCAGCCCAAACCCTGTGCCCCCGAAGTGACCCCTCACTACATCTGGATTGACGTATGTGCCTGTGCCCCACTGCCTCTCCAGGCTCAGCTGTGCTCCACTCACTCTAGCTACAGGGGTGGGGACTCCCCCTGGGGCCCATGGCTTAGTGAGCATGGGGCTCCAGGTTACGATTATCTTACCGGGGGGGTGCAATGGCTATTCCATCTTTCTCCCCAGGCCCCTGTCGGCCTCTCTTTGCTTCCCTCAGACCACCACCCACCCTCCTGAGCACAGAGCCCCTCCCCAGCTGGCCAAGCTGGTTCTGGGGATGAGCCAGCCAGGCCCCAGCATGGCAGCATATTGTCCTCCCCTCTCAGTTCCTGGTGCAACGGTTTGAGATCGCCAAGTACTGCAGTTCTGACCAAGTAGAAATCTTCTCCAGCCTGCTGCAGCGCTCCATGTCCCTGAACATCGGCGGGGCCAAGGGGAGCATGAACCGGCACGTGGCGGCCATTGGGCCCCGCTTCAAGTGAGGGGCTCTCCTCCTCTTGTAAGGGGGGCTGAGTTGTTGGTGCTGTGGGCCTTCTCCAAGGGGGTTTCCCATGGTTGGTCATTTATTCACCAGAAACTGACCAAGCCCTCAGTATCTGTGCAAATGACCTAGCTCACCACACCCTTCAGGGATGGGGAAGTCAGGCATTGTTCTCTTCACAGCAGGGGAGTATCCAGGGAACTGATCTACACATAGACCTGGGGCAGCCAAATGTTGGGCAGCCTTTCTAAATTGGTTGGGGGTGGGTGGCAGCAAAATGGTGTCACCATTCTAATGAAATAGTGGTGAGTGAAAAATATCAGGTGATGCCCTGGTCTTTGTGGCTCAGTTGGTTGGACGTGTCCCATACACCAAAATGTTGCTGGTTCAATTTCCGGTCAGGGCACATACCCAGGTTGCAGGCTCAATCCCTGTTAGGGGGCATGCAGGAGGCAACTGATCGATGTTTCATTTTCACATCAATGTTTTCTCTCCCTCCCCACTCCTCTCGCTAAAAATCAAATTTAAAAACTATTTTTTAAAAAAATAGCAGGTGGTATGACAAGGTTAGGCTGGGAGACAAGCGGTGACTTTGGTCACGTCACTTTATCCCTCTGAGATGTCTACAGAAAACTTCTGATCATGCCGACTGCAGGCCAAATCCTGTGCAAAACACCGGACACACGAGGAGAGGGCACATAATTCCCTTTGGGACATATGGCCTGGTGGGGGGGCCTCAAGCCAGAGCACCAGGGATGCTCTGGACCTAGCAGGGAGGGCCAGCCTGATGGGAGGAGTGTTCTTAGCTGGACCTGCAGGTACCTAGGTGGTCAGATGGAGGGAAGGTGCAGAGCCCCACAATGGGGTATACCACTTCTTCTGCCTGTACCCCTTCCTGCTGCCTACCAGTGATGCTAGCTCTGTTGGCCCCACCCATGAACTCCAGACCTGTATTCCTGCAGCCCACTGGGCACCGCTTGGGCTGTGCTTCTCAAACCACTGCAAGGAAGAGCTAGTTCTTTTTTCCATAACTTTAAATCTGTTACCGACCTATACCTTTATAAAATGCAATGAGAATGAATTACTATAAAAGGATCCACATAGCAGTGTGGAATTGCTGTAGAAATGATTAGGTGCTTCCTCTCTGTTCCCGTACTTAATCTCGTCATAGACCAGCACTGTCTATAGATACTCAGTCAGGAGCCCTGAGCTAGCAGAACAAGGTCCTTGGTAAATTTCCTTTTTTTAACTTGAATTAAATGTTCTACCTTCAGAGCACCTGTAGGTGAATGCATCTCAGGGAGTAGGTTGTTTTTATTGTTTTTTAATCCTCACCTAAAGATTTGTTTATTGATTTTAGAGAGAGAGAAACATCGGTGTGAGAAACATCGATTGGTTTCCTTCTGTACCTTCCCTGACCAGGTATTGAACCCACAACCTATGTATGTGCACTGACTGGGAATCGAGCCCACAACCTTTTGGTATACAGGACAACGCTCCAACCAACTGAGACATCCAGCAAGGGCTCAGGGAGTAGTTTGCAGATAGTTTGTTTAACTGAAGCTTATGCCAAGGCAGATTAACACACACATTATTCATTTTACTCCAACAAAAGTGAAGGTTTAATATGAAGAACCTTTCCTGAGATATTTCAGGTACAGTAAGTCTGTGAACTGTAATCACCTGGCTGATGCTGCAGTCCTGGCAGCCCAGAGCTCTGTCATTTGGAGATGTGCCCTGATCTCAAGGGTCCAGTAGTTTGAAGGGTAGACCTGGTAGACCACACAGAGGTTTGATCCAGGCTCCATGCCTTTGACTCGGCCCCTGGTTCTCTCTTAGACTGCTGACCCTGGGGCTGTCCCTCCTGCATGCTGACGTGGTTCCAAATGCAACCATTCGCAACGTGTTGCGTGAGAAGATCTATTCAACCGCCTTTGACTACTTCAGGTACTCCCCCCACTGTGCTGTGCTGTCCAGTGATAGCCCTCCCCAGACAGTGGCTCTGGTTGTCCTGGGCCCCTGAAAGTCACTCACAGGAGGAAACAGTTTGCCTGGTTTATGCCACCAACCTCATACAGCAACCTTGACACCCCTGGATTTGAATATCTTCAGCTCTATGTTGTATTTCCATGTTTTACTTAGCTAGCCTCCCTATGAGATGAACAATTCAATTCAATTGACTTTAGAGATTAAGTGCATCCTTTTAACTTTCCAATTAATATGAATGGCTATTGCGCAAAGAATTTCAAATATCTGCCTCCTGGGGCTTTGCAAGTATGGGTGGTGGTGTTACATGGAGACAACAGGTTGCTTGACCTGCCACAAGCATACCATTCTGCTGAGGGCTAGAGACTTGCTGAGCATAGTGGTGGAGGTGGTCAGAAGAGGGCTTGAGAACGTCACACTTTCTCACGCAGATTAAGATAGTTGCTGTGGGCTAACTTCTCATCATTCAGATAGCACAGGTGTCACCCCTCACTGCTTTATAATGTGCTGCTGTCTAGTCCCTGGCTCCAGGCACTCAACTCTTGTCCTCTTGTGGTTGTTTGAAGTTGTCCTCCGAAGTTCCCTACTCAAGGAGAAAAGAGGCTGCGTGAAGACATAAGCACAATGATTAAATTTTGGACTGCTATGTTCTCAGATAAGAAGTACCTGACTGCCAGCCAACTTGTTCCTCCAGGTGAGGGTTCTGAGCAGTGCACCTGCTTCTGGGTGGTGGGGCTGAGGGGGCGGGGGTGCAGGACAGAGGTGTGCAGTGGGCAGCCCTGAAGGAGCCAAGTCAGAGGAGCACGTAGGTCCCAGCTGAGTCCTGGCCTTGGCCATGCTGCACAGTTACCAAAGGCCCAAAGCCTGCCTGGCCAGCAGTTCTCCAGTCCCAGCTGAGGAGCATGAATGAGCACAAGAGGCTCTGAGCAGATGTCATCAGGGTAGCTCCTCCCAGCACCAGCTTGATTTAAAAGTGTCTGCTGCATATCTGACAGCCTGTATTGATAGGAGACAGTCAAATTGACAGGTAATTCCAGCAGGAGAGGATTGTGGGAGCACCCCTCAAGGAGAGGCACTTGGCCCACTGGAGTTGGGGAGCCAGGGACAGTTTTCTGGAAGAGGTAACATGTGAGCCAAGTTTCTGAGAATGAATAGGAGCTAGCCAGGGTGGGTGAGGGTGAGGGATACGGAAAAGGCGCTGAAGTACATTAGTACCTCGGTTTTCAAATGTAATCTGTTCCAGAAGCCCGAGTTCTGAAACATTTGAAAACCGAGGGATCAACAGCCTACAGCTAGGCCTCAGGATCTTGCACTCAGTGGAAGCCGTGTGACATGTTCGACTTCCGAGGCATGTTCAAATACCGAAGCATTGACTTCTGGGTTTATGGTGTTAGTAAATGGAAGTGTTTGTCAATAGAAACGTTCGAAAACTGAGGTACCGCTGTATAAACAAGCAGCAGACCTCCAAAAGGAAACCATGTTCTTGTTTCTCTAAGCATGGAGCCAATTACACACCATAAATTAGAGATGAGGAGTGGAGTTTCTGCAGCCAGACCCACAGCTGACAACCTGACTGCCAGGAAAAGGAAAGAAAAATGAAAAAGCAGGCACAGTGATTTCCTAAGTTAGCTTCCTGGCTCCATGTAGAACAGGGTAAATCATCTGCCCCACAGGTCCTCGAGTTATTGCTATATTAAAAGACAACACGAGCCCGGCCGGGCGTGGCTCAGCGGTTGAGCGTCGACCTAGGACCCAGGTGATCGGGGTTGGATTCCCGGTCAGGGAACATGCCCAGGTTGCTGGCTAGGCAGCTGATCAATGACTCTCTCATCATTGATGTTTCTATCTCTCTCTCCCTCTCCTTTCCTCTCTCTGGAATCAATAAAGATATATTTAAAAAAAAGACAACACAATGCTGAAGAAAACTGCCGTCATTTCTCAAGATGACTACCATATTTGTTTTGTTCTATCTTAAAGGTTAGGAGGAAGATACAAATTTTAGTAAGATTTTCATCTAGAATGATTAAATACAGAACTTCTCAGATGTCTGGATTAGTTCTACAAAGCCGTCATCAGCCATGCCCCCTGCTCTTCCACTGATTGCCTTATCTCTGGTGAAAATTCAGACACCTCATTCTAGAAGCAACAATGTGTTTGCCCACAGATAACCAAGACACCCGGAGCAATCTGGATATAGCTGTCGGCTCTCGCCAGCAGGCCACACAAGGCTGGATCAACACCTACCCCCTGTCTAGCGGCATGTCCACCATCTCTAAGAAGTCAGGTCAGTTGAAGGTCCCTCAGGTCTGAGTCACATCCTGGCAGCTCAGATGGTGGACAGAGCGCTGAAAGACAGCTTCCCCTGGGTTTCTAGAAACAAAAGGGTGGGCCAGTGACCTCCAAGGAACACACATGTGGCTCCTCTTTCCTCCCCAGGCATGTCCAAGAAAACCAACCGGGGGTCCCAGCTGCACAAATACTACATGAAACGCAGAACGCTGCTGCTGTCCCTGCTGGTAAGGCCCCACCCACCATGTTCCCACAGCACCAGGGAGGAGAGGGGAGCAGAGCAGCATGTGGGCATGTGCAGAAGGGACATCAGCATCTTTCTCATCTCGCCAGGCCACTGAGATTGAGCGTCTCAACACATGGTACAACCCACTGTCGGCCCCAGAGCTGGAGCTGGACCAGGCTGGGGAGAACAGTGTGGCCAACTGGAGGTCCAAGTACACCAGCCTGAGTGAGAAGCAGTGGAAAGATAATGTGAACCTTGCCTGGAGCATCTCTCCTTACCTGGCCGTGCAGCTGCCAGCCAGGTGGGCCCAACTCACACCTGCCTGACAAGGGCTTTGCCAGAGGAAGGGAGCCTTAGTGGAGAGGAATGTGACGTGTCATCATCAAGGACAATTGGGGAAACAGTATTAGTGGGCTGGTCCTCCACCCTGGACATTCGCCCAGTCTTCCTGTGCAATGGTCACACAGCGTAGACTCCTGTCTAGGTACCCCAGTACCCTGGAGCCCAAGGAAGTCACATCAGCACATTCAGGCCCCAGTCTTATTTGAGGAGGAAAGAAAGTACATGGAGGCTGTCAATTCAGGGAGTCGACCTAGAGAGGGTTGGGGTTTGTTCCTGGATGTCATCTTTCAGTGGCAGGCTACTCAGAGGAGACAGCCAGCAGCTGAGGGTACTGTGAACTCTCCCAAGGAAGCTCTTACAGGGACAGAACTCTTAGACTAATGGTAGCAGACTTCCAAGCCCTCTCATTCAACCCCTCCAGAGGGATTGTGTTCCCCCCACGTGGATGCTTGCAAGGTTGGACCTTTCTTTCCCGTCATCCCATACTTTCTTACTGACAGCTTCCTCCTCCTGCTTCTAATTCAGTTCTCTGGATCAGCCTGACAGTGTTTATAGAAAGTCTATCTGTATTAGCCTGGGCCAGTAACACCTGAAAACTTATACCTGCCCTCCTACTTGCTAAGGTGCCTTCTGGCCCATGGATGGGCCCCTTTGGGGGTCAGGGCAAGGGGGTATTCTGAAGGCAGGGACTATAAAGGGAGGCGTCCTTTGAATGGTGAGATAGGATAATTCCTGTTTGAGAGAATTCTGGCATTTCATCATAGCTGATCATAATGTTCTTTATTGTAAACACTTGTGTTTGTAGTTACCAATGTGTCAATAGATATTGCTGGAGATTGATCTGCATCCCTCCAGTTCAGGGCTCCCTCTGGCTCCCCTTCTGCTGGTGAGGCCATTTCACCCATTCCCTCTGTGGCTGTAGGTTTAAGAACACAGAAGCCATTGGCAGTGAAGTGACCCGTCTGGTTCGATTGGACCCAGGAGCCGTTAGTGACATTCCTGAAGCTATCAAGGTAATATAGTGTGCACCAGGGCCTGGGTTCAAAATGCACAAAAGCAGAATGGCCTCCAGAAATGCCTGGAAACTAGAAATGTAACAAAAACCTAGTGACCTCAGTGGTACAGTGATTTTTCTAATTTCCTGTGTTTTCCACTCGTATGGAGATTTATTATGTTATTGAGTGTGCTTCACCGTAGTTGAAATTATGCTGTTTTACATAACTGTCAGAAGCCTTTTCCACTTTGTTTTAAATACTTTATAACTATCACCTTTCGGGACCATCCTTGTGATGTGGGATGAGGTCAACTATTTCCCGAGAGGCCCCTGGGACTGCCTGAGGCAGACCATCTCCTTGCTTCCTTCCCAGTTCCTGGTCACCTGGCACACCATTGACGCCGATGCACCTGAGCTCAGCCATGTGCTGTGCTGGGCTCCTGCAGACCCGCCCACGGGTCTCTCCTACTTCTCCAGCATGTACCCACCGCATCCTCTCACGGCACAGTATGGGGTGAAAGTCTTGAGGTCCTTCCCACCGGTAAGCCCTGTCCTGCTGGAGTTGGCCTCAGTGGGACTACTCAACAGTGTTTAGGTGGAGAGATGAAAGACGGGCTTTATCTCAAACCCTGATGTAGGCCTGATTAAACACTGGTCCATCTTAGCACCATCTTCATTCCTTATTTCTCTTCAAGTAGTCATAGAAAATAGATTTAGTTCTAATTCAGATGTGTTTCCTACCTATATTTCTTTTTAAGTGTCTGAGTTAAAAATGAAATTTACTTTGAGTTTGGTTCCAGTTACAGCCATGTGGGCTCATGGCCCAGTGACCCCACATGACAGGCACAGTGACAGGGGTTTGGTAGAATGTTCCAGAGTCTGAATTACTGCAGCTCCAGCCCACCCACAGGTCTGCTGTAGCCTCAGCCCTTGTTTCCAAGCAGTCCTGCAGCAGTGAACACAGGTGGGCCCTTCTCGCTCTCCTTGTAGGCATGAGAGCCTTGTTCCTTTTGCTTTTTCTCACTGATCACATGTTTTTGAGCCATTGGTCATTTTCCTTGCTGTCCTCTGGTCTTTCCCAGGTTCTCAGTCCTTCTGTGGTCTCCATTGAGGACAGTATTTCTGTAGACTGAGTGACAGCAGGGCCAGTCCCAGGTTGGGTGGGAGGGAACCTGGGGCATCCATCCATGTTGAGTTCTCACCTTTTCTAGAGGTAAGGAATTTTCCTCCCTCTCTGGGGTCATAGTCACTTCTCCTCTTCATTTGCAGGACGCCATCCTGTTCTACATCCCGCAGATCGTGCAGGCCCTCAGGTATGACAAGGTAAGGCTGTGCCTATGCATGCCGTCCTTCACTTCACTCTGAGAGCTATGCTGGGCGCTGGGGAGGGAGCCCTTAGCAACAAGGACATGCTGTCTAGCCCTCATACCCAGCCTGCTGATCAGGTGTGCTGCCTTGGAAGCAGGGTCACCAACCTGTGACCATTGTCCCTGAGCTCCTCTCACACCCATCCCCGCCATGGTTGTCAACAGTGTCCATGGCCAGGAGGCCCCCACTCACCCTGCGGCCCACTCTCACTCTGCAGAGTAAGCAAGTTCTAGAAGTGTTCTCAGCCATGTGCTCAGGTTGGGCAGCCTGGCCCAGGCTCCCCACTCATTGGATGGGGGTCTCAGCAAGTTTCCTGACTCCCTGAATTCAGCACCCTCGTCTCTTCAGTGGGAAGTGGTGAGGAAGATTAGATCACATGATGTTATTTTGCAAGGGCTGCCATAGCCAAGTACCACAGACTGGGGGTCTATAACAACAGAAGTGTATTATTTCCTCACAATTCTGGAGGCTGGAAGCCTGAGATCGAGGTATCAGCCAGCATTGTTTCTCCTGAAGCCTCTCTCCTTGGCTTGTAGAAGGCCGTCTTCTCCCTTTGTCCTCACATGGTTGTCCCCCCTGTGTCTCTTCTTATAAAGACACCAGTCAGATTGGATTAGGGCCTATCCTAATCACCTTATTTTAACTTAATTACCTCCTTAAAGACCCATTTTCAAATACAGTCACATTCTGGAGCACTGGGGCATAGGACTTGAACATATGAATTGGGGGGATACAGTTCAGCCCCTAGCAGCACACACGTACGTAAGATGTCTAGCAGTGGCCTGGCACAGAAAGCAGCCATGGGGCTGACCACACCCAGAGCCTTATTCCCACTGCATCCTGGCTGAGCCCTGTGGCACCAGCCCACCGTGGGCCACCTCCCACTGCTCCTGTCTCCATAGCAGCTACGAGCACAGTGGCTGGCTGTCCGAGGCTGACTTCTCCGTAGATTGGCAGGATGCTTCATCACATTTCAGACGAGATCAGGCGCGTTCAGGGTGGTATGGCCGTAGACCATCACATTTCAAAGACCAGAGTGCTTCTAGAATCACAGCCAACCTTTCTTGATAGATGAAGTCTTTCCCTAGCTAGGTGGCTGTTAAAAACCTCCCAACTCTGAGCAGGTGTTTTTGGGGTTTTTTTATCCTCACCTGAGGATATTCTCTCCATTGCTCTTCAGAGAGACTGGGAGGGAGAAAGGAGGAGAGAAATATGGATATGAGAGACACATCAATCGGTTGCCTCCCACACACGCCCCAACCGGGGCCGGGGATCAAGCCTGCAACCGAGGCATGTGCCCTTGGCCAGAATCGAACCCGGGACCCTTTAGTCCACAGGCCGACACTCCAACCACTGAGCCAAACTGGCTAGGACTGAGCAGGTGTTTCTGATACCATGTAGGACCACGTTCGCCAAGCCAGGGCTCTTACACAGGTCCCAGCACTGTGTACTGTCGTGATGCACCTTTCCTCCAGGTAGCGTCTTCCTTTCCCCTCTCTCCCCTCCAGTGTGTTTGCTTCTATATGGGCCTAGCAAAAGGGCCTGATCCAGAGGAGGAGGGAGTAGGAGTGGACCCCAAGGGTTTCCATGTGAGAGCACAGTGGTGTCCACCAGAGAACGCTGTGCCCCTGGGTGGGCTCTGTGTTCAGTCTCAGCGCTTAGCAGGGGCAGGCCACAGTGGGCTATGGGTAGCCTATAGCGGCTAGCGTGTGGAGATGTGGAGATGCAGGTGGGCTGTGGTTTATCTGGTTATGTACATAAACTGCTTTTCAAAAATTTCCCAATTTTTTTCTTTATTTTTTTTCTAGTTTTCAAAATAATGAATTAATTCCTTAACGTTATCCAAAGATGACCAATAAGCTTTTCTCTTTTTTCCTCCAAATATCATAAACTCGTGGATTTTTATGTGTTTGATGTGCACCAGTCTACTACAGTTATTGTTTGTTTGTTTTATTGTTTGATTTTGGAAAGAGGAAGGGAGGGAGAGAGAGACATCAATTTGTTGTTCCACTTATTTATGCATTTGTTGGTTGATTCTTGTATGTGCCCTGACTGGGATTGAACCCCCAACCTTGGCGTATCGGGACGATGTTCTAACCAACTGAGCTACCCAAACAGGGCTACTGCAGTTATCTGAGGCCCATCTTTCTGATGACTGGGAACTCCTGATTGTGGCTGGACTTTGATCTTTATTTCGTCTTGGAAAGTCTCCTTGCTTTCCTGAATGACAGGACACTCTAGGCTCTTCTTGTTCTTTTCCTGCCTCAGAATTGGTGTCATCCGTTTTCCAAGGAGCTCTGGTTCACTTCATGAGAAATGGTTTGTGACACTGTTACCTGAATGCTAAGCATGCTCACAGCCATTCAGTTGTCATTGTTTTTAGGCCTTTCTGGTAGGTAGACATTTTTTTTTTATTATTATTTTTTTAATATATCTTTATTGATTTCAGAGAGAGGAAAGGGAGAGGAAGAGAGAGAGAGAAACATCAGTGATAAGAGAGAGTCATTGACCGGCTGCCTCCTGCACACCCCCCACTAGGGATCCAGCCCGCAACCTGGGCATGTGCCCTGACTGGGAATCAAACTGCGATCTCCTGGATCCTAGGTCAGTGCTCAACCGCTTGCTGAGCCACACTGGCCAGGGTAGACAGAGCTTTTAAAAAAATTTTATACTGATATATTCAATTGAAATGTGGGATTACAAAGCTTACTTACTTTTATTTCATTTTATATTTGACTCTTTTAACACTAAAATTTTGCTTTATTCTACTTTAATAGTTTCAAATTAACAATACCAACATTATTATTCATGATGTGATTACTGAAAACTGGGTCAGATTTTTTTTGCCTTTTTGTCCTTGGTATATTTTACATTAGAGACATACAGTCAGATTAGACTACTTTAAAGTCATGTGAAATTATTTTTCTCTGGGTGGTTATATCATTCAGGACTCAGCTTCATTGGTTTCAAGAATTTCTTGCTTTCCTTTTTTAGGAATTATGTTTAAGCCTAAGCTTAAGAGGATACAAATGTATAGATGTGTTTGCTTGATTTTTAAAAAAGAAGTGTAAACCAAAACTAATACTAGCCAGAGAGGGAGCAAATGGTGGAAGTGACCATGCTTAGTAAAATGTGGCTTTGGAACTGTGTCACCCTACCCATAATTATAGCAAACTTATATATAGTTTTTCAGCCAAATTGACTAGCAAGGCATATATTATATGGATTAAGAAACCCAGGAATAAAATGCTGTAACCTTTCCCAAAGCTGAAAGCCTCTAAGGTCCAGAGTGACTGATGACAACTTCTCCTTATTCATACTGTGCTGCCTCAGTTTCCTTTTTTTTACCATCTTCAGTTTGTTACTTCATTGAGTCCCCTTTCATGGTCTTAGAAAAATTGATTATATTACCAGGTTTATGATAAAAGGATATAACTTAGGAACAGCCAGATGGAGGAGATGCGTAGGGCGAGGGGTGTGTGGGAAGCATGCACAACTCCCTGCTCTCCAAGCACACTTTTCTCAGGTACCTCCACACATTCACCAACCCAGAAACTCTGCAAACTTATACTTAAACACAACACAGGTTGAATATTCATAGTTTATCTTTAGATCCATTTGCTGGGTTAGAATTGGGAAACTCATAGTGTCGACTTGTTTGAAATTTGACCTGTTTGGTAAGCCCAGCTACCCAAGTTGAGGACATCTGTCCAAGTAAGACCTTACCAGGTGGGGGGGCCACAAACTACCACAGGAGGGGAGAGGCTGCTCCTGCAGGAGTATTCCAGAAAGGCCAACCACTTTTTTAACCTAGGACATGGTAATTAAAACTAGTATTCTGAGTGGTGGGAAATGATTGAGGAGGAGGAGGAGTGGTCCCTTATGATGGTCGCCACGGTCAGTCAACTCATGTAGTATCTGTGCATTAGGTAAGAGTTTTTTGGGAACCCCTACGTCACTGTGGACCATGGTTCTAAGCAGCCAGCTTACAGATGAGTTTTAGTACCCAGACTATTCACTCCTCATACTTGACAACAGCAGAAATTAGTGGAAGAGTCACAGTTCTTAGAATCCAAAGGAAGGAACAGAGGAGACAAAAGCTAACTCATGCCTGTATTGCAGACCCCACCACTTGGGGGCCCCGTCCACCCCACTGGCCAGCCTGCTAGAACCTGACCTGGCACTTGGGCTGTACTCACTGCAGACCCAAGAAGAGAACTTGCTCACTGCCAGAAACCTCTGGGCCTCACTTCTTGCGGGGTCTGCAAGTGCTGAGAGTCAGCTCCTGCCCTGTGTTAGAAAGTCTGTCTTGGAGAGGGGCCCCAAGCCCTGGGCTGACGGTGACTTTGCTGTCCTACAGATGGGCTATGTGCGGGAGTATATTCTGTGGGCAGCATCCAAATCCCAGCTTCTGGCACACCAGTTTATCTGGAACATGAAAACGAACATCTATCTAGATGAAGAGGGGCACCAGAAAGACCGTGAGTATTTGTCATCTTCCCTCAGGTCTCAGTCCCCATCTTGAACACCTTCCGCAGCTGCCCAGAGCCCTCCTCAACCTCCAGAGCCCTCTGTGGCCCACTCTGCCCCAGCCTGTAGTTCCCTCTGGCTGCAACACCTCACCTTTAACCCACAGTGGAAGCAGGACCCCACCCATAACAAAGCCTTTGCTAGCCCACCCTCCAGATTCCCTGCCTGCCCTGTGCCTCTGCTGGCCCCATTCTGCAGCTCCCCACTTGTGAGACCCTCCTGCTCGAGCCAAGCTGCTTCTCCCAAGCAGTAGTCTATGTGCTTGACCCAGTGACCCCATGTGGGAACAAGGCAGCCACCCAGGGAAGTGGTTCTCACTGTCACAGAGACTTCTTAATCATCCCCGTACCCTTAAAAACTACTGGGACCCTCACAGAACTTTGGTTTATATGGGCTTTAGCCCACACTATTAACTAATGTTAGAGGAGAGCCATCAGAGCAGAGCCATGAGGCTCCACTGACCACGCACACCTGTGGCCCCACTGATTGTGCACAGCCTCACAAGAGTCAACACACTGAAGTGGGCAAATAACCTCTTGGTGTGCTTTTGATTGGGGTTCACTGAGAGCTTCCCAGGAATCCCCAGGTCTCCAGACCACACACTGATGACAGCTGGTCTAGGTGCCGAGGAATATCCAGACTATGTCCAGCAAACGTGGGGTTCCTCCGGGACACCTTTTTGTGGCTCAGCTGCAGACTCACCCTCTTGATTTCTCTGTCAGCCGACATTGGTGACCTCCTCGAACAATTAGTGGAGGAGATCACAGGCTCTTTGTCAGGCCCAGCGAAGGACTTCTACCAGCGAGAATTTGATTTCTTTAACAAGATCACCAACGTGTCAGCCATCATCAAGTAAGTGGCATTCCTGCCAGTCCTGTCTCGTAGGAATTGCCTGGGGAGTGCTAATGAACAGTCAGGGGTAGGAATGTCTGCTCTCTTGAAAGTACAGCAAAATGCACGGCCATGCGAGCTTCAGAAAACATATCTTAGTTTCATTCCAGTTATTGTCCTACTTGAGGCCACTCTGCTGTCTCCAAGTTCTGAAGGAGCCTAGTTTGGAAAACCAGACTCCCTTACAGCTCCCACTGTTAAACTTACCTCTCACGAGGAATACAGGGAAGGAACTGCTGTGCTCCTAGAGGAATTGAGCCTGGCAGGGCCTCCAGGAGGAGCTAGAGCTAGAAAGAGACAAACTGAGGGCAGTCAGACGGGGGGACCTGGGATGTCCCCTAGAAGTCCTACCGGCCAGTTCCCCCAGAAGACATGGCATTTCTGTCTTGTTTCACAGGCCCTACCCTAAAGGAGATGAGAGGAAGAAGGCTTGTCTTTCGGCGCTATCTGAAGTGAAAGTACAGCCTGGTGAGTAGGTGGCTTCAAGAGGCTAAGGAGATGGGTCTCTTTCTACAGGCAGGCAGGGATTGGGCACTGCCCTTCCCAAGGAGTGTGGGGCAGGCATGGAGACCAGTGGAGGGCTAGCCCTACTCGAGCTTGGGCCCTGGGTGCCCAGAGAGTGCCTCTCTCCAAAATCTGCCCCTGGGGACCTGGGAGTTGCTTCTTAGTGGGTACTCTTTCTCTTCTTTGTTGCCTACAGTTTTTCTAAAGGCCAAGACACTGTCTTAGTAGCCATTATTCTAGAAGGTTCCTAGATTCTAGTATAACAGGAGCAGTGTAGGCCACACAGACAGTAGACATAGGGTTGGACTAGGGGCATCACAGGTGTGCTTAGGATCTGTCAAGATGAGGGTACCCATGTCCCCTGGGTGGAAAGTTGCTCCCTGGTGCCTGTAGCTGTTTCCATGCTGGAATTTGAATCCATTGTGGTCAGATCTGTGCTTTTTCAAGTCAAGGTGCAAATCCAGGCTTTACTGCACAGCTCTCTTATTTTTAACCATTGGTACAAACTTGTTTTTTCAAAATCCTGAGCACCCTGTGCAAATGTCACACCAGCTGGCCTCAGCAAGGTTGCCAGGATGGGGCCTCAGTTTAGACCTTTCCTTGACTTGTTCTGTTGAGATCCCTGCCCTGCTCAGCACATACAGTAGCTCAGCTTCTCAAGAGAAGGCTTGACGTCCACAAGGGGCCTCTATTTCCCTCATCAGTGAGCCCCCAGCTCTTCGCACACTGTGCTCCTGGGGCTTGTCCTGGAGGCACTGGGGAGCCAGCTGGGGCTCTAGAGGAGAGGAGTAGAGATTGCATCCGTGAGAGAGGCTAGAGCTGGCAGGTAAAGGAGGGTGAGAGGGAGGGGACGAGACCATGTGGTCCTGGTTTGCCCCTTTCCCCTGGTACGACAGCCCATTTGCACCCCACAGCAAGGCCGCACTTTTCTCCCCAGAAGACCCAGTCCTTCCTGTTTCAGGGCACCTCCTTGAAGCCCACTTCCCAGAGCTGTTCCACCTCCCAGGGGCTTAAGGAGCACACTCCCCCAGGGCAACTGTCAGTTCCTTGGCCAAGAAAAGGGTTTCTCTTGTCTTCCTACTTGACACATGTGCTGAGAGTAGGGAGCTGCATTTAGTGGGCTGAGTCCAAAAACTGAAGGTGTTCAGGTGAGCAGAGCAGAACAGAGCAGGAAGCCCCTGCATGGTCCTGTGAGAGCGGGCCACCCCACGCCAGCACTGGGCAGCCATCAGGGCCCCAGGAGCAGCATGCTGGGTCTAAGCTGAGGGCTCAGTGCATCCTCAGAGAAACACCTCCCAGAGGTGGTGGCTCCTTTATTAGATATCAGGAAGGACCCAGGGAGAGATCACAGAATCAGGGAGGACCTTTCATGGCCACGGAATAGTTATCAGTGCCACAGATGAGGGCCTAGAGGCCCCCATGCACCACCCCATCTGCAGGGTGGACTCTGCAAGGAGAATTCTGTGTTGAAGGTGGGTTGTGTCCTCGCTCTTGTCACACTTAGGCTCCCTGTGACTTGTCCTCTCTTCCTGCACAGGCTGCTACCTGCCCAGCAACCCTGAGGCCATCGTGCTAGACATTGACTACAAGTCGGGGACTCCCATGCAGAGGTGAAGGCCGCCCCTTAGCCGCTCCTACATGGACTTCCTGTTAGCTGTATCACTTGTGGACTTCTTTCTGTTTTGCAGTGCTGCAAAAGCTCCATATCTGGCTAAATTTAAGGTGAAACGATGTGGAGTTAGTGAACTTGAAAAAGAAGGTCAGTGGCGAATTTCTGATGTAGTTGGGAATCTAAGTGTCTCCCCTTGCTAATGCCACTTTCTTTTGGCACGTTTGTTACCAGCTCCCCATGAGAGATGATGGTCATCCATCCACTCTTAGTGTGGTCCCTCATTTGGGGACAGCACAGACCTTGTGTGCAGTGACAGAGACCCCTAAAGGTTGGCCCCAAAGTCAGTCCAAGAGACCTCTTCTTGAGACCGAGTAGCCAGGGCTTTGGGAAGTGTACTCATCTGCTCGGGCTGCCATGCAGATGACCACAGACTAGGTGGCTTCAACAGTGTAAATTAATTCTCTCAGTTCTTTGACTCATAACTGCATCGCTCCAACCTCTGTCTCTGTCCTCACCTGGCCTTCTCCCTGTGTGCCATAACCAAAGTCTCCCCTTCTGGTAAAAAGCCAACCCTAATTCCTTGTGGCCTCAGGCACTTGTTTACATGTGCAAAGACCCTTTTGCCAAATAAGTCACATTCTTTGGTTTCAGGTGGTCATGAATTTGGGGGGATGATAGTCAACCCAGTACAGGGGGTGTGGCCTCAGCCAGTGCAGAGATGTGGATTCCATGGCCTTACCTGAACACTGGCCACCAGGTCCTCCCAGGCAGCCCAGGGTATAGACACAGTCCCTTGCCCCTCCCCCTCAGCTCACAGTGCCCACCACTGACCCCGGGCACACTTATGGCCTCACTTCTAATGAAAAGTGGGCTCTGTCTTCAGTTCCATTTAAGTGTAACTTTTTCTAGGAAAAGCCCCTGGGCCCTGTGACTCCACCAGCTGACCCCAGACATTTGCTGGGCCCTCACTGACCTCCCCAGGGCTTCACAGTAACAATCCCCAAGGTTCCCAGGGCTCCTTCCAGGCACATGAGCAGAGTTTGCCCTGATACCCTCAGAGGGCCTCTCACTGCCCTTGGGCTAACAGGCAGCCTCTCCACCCACCACCTGTAGGTCTGCGGTGCCGCTCAGACTCCGAGGACCAGAGCGGCACACAGGAGTCCGATGGCCAAAAGATCTCCTGGCAGGCGGCCATCTTCAAAGTAGGAGATGACTGCCGACAGGTAAGGGGCCAGGCCCAGGTCAGGCTTGGGGAGGCGGGCCCATCTCTCTCCAGGTCTCTGGGCACGCCTCACAGTCAAACCTCATGCGCAGAAACACTAATCTTTGCTTCTGTTTGGTTCAGGGGCTGCAGAGTAAATCAGGGCTTTCTCCAAACCCAGGGTCCTGTCTAGGGACCACTCTTGCTCTGTACCCACTAGCTGCCCAGAGGGAGCTTCCCTGGAGGTTGGGGGCCTCTTTTATCCCACTCCAGGCAGGATGGCTCAGCTCAGCACCTGGTGGTCAGTGAGGCCAGGCCCTCCAATTTCCTGCTCCCTGTGGCCCTCATCCCTCTCTCCCTGGGCAGGGCCCTCAGGGGCCATCTGAGCAGGAAGAGGCGGGTCCCCAACCCTGTGTCTCTGTGGTTCCCAGGACATGCTGGCCCTGCAGATCATCGACCTCTTCAAAAACATTTTCCAGCTGGTTGGCCTGGACCTTTTTGTCTTCCCCTACCGAGTGGTGGCCACCGCCCCCGGGGTAAGTGCCCACAGAGCCCAGGCAGCTGCCCGTCAGTCCTCCGCCAAGAGTGGCCAGCTCACAGGCCTGGTACTTGGCCTTCCCCCCCTAGTGCGGAGTGATCGAGTGCATCCCCGACTGCACCTCTCGGGACCAGCTGGGCCGCCAGACGGACTTCGGCATGTATGACTACTTCACACGCCAGTATGGGGACGAGTCCACTTTGGCCTTCCAAAAGGTGACCAGCAGGACAGCTCCCAGACTGGGCTGCTTTGTGCTCTCTACCCTGCCCCTCAGGGTGACCCTGCTTCCCCCGTCTCTGCTTTTCTGAGTCCTCCTACATTTGGGGGTAAAACCAGAGCACCTGGCAACCTTCCTTGGAATTTAAAAGAACCCTTGAGATGGAATCCCCAGGAGAAAGCTAATTCATGGGCATAAGGGGAGGGGCCGACTGCCCCTGCTACAAGGTCCCAGGCACGGAGCCAGGAGAGAACCTGCAGGCCCTGGGAGACACAGTCCTTGGGGACCATCATCAGCACCTGGCTCTCCTCACACAGGCGCGTTACAACTTCATCCGAAGCATGGCCGCCTACAGCCTCCTGCTGTTCCTGCTGCAGATCAAGGACAGGCACAATGGCAACATCATGCTGGACAAGAAGGGCCATATCATCCATATCGGTCAGCCAACCTAGTGCCTCCCTCCTCTCCCTTCACCCCTGGAGCCTGCGAGGTGCCAGCATGCTGGAGCCCCCATTGGGAAGCATCAGGATCAGGGTTCAAGACCAGTTTTGAGAGCTGAGCTGTTGGCTACCAGGAAGGCAGTGGGGGGTGAGAGGAGCAGCTGGGGCCATGGGTCATGGAGAGCTCTGGGGTTGGAAGCTGGAGCCAAGCTCATCCAGCCTTGGCACTGGCCTCTCTGCTCTGGCCTGGCTCCCCGCCTCCACTTACTCTCTTCTGCCTGCTGCTTCCCTGCTGTCCCTAAGAAAACATGACCTGTGGCCAGCTCCTGGGGAATGGGGAGCTAGTGGCTCCCAACCCTAGCTGAAGCACTCCCACATGTCTGCCCTGCCATCTGAATCCTATTACAAATGATTTTTTGGTGTTTTGCAGACTTTGGCTTCATGTTTGAAAGCTCACCAGGTGGCAACCTTGGCTGGGAACCGGACATCAAGCTAACAGATGAGATGGTGATGATCATGGGAGGCAAGATGGAGGCCACACCTTTCAAGTGGTTCATGGAGATGTGTGTCCGAGGCTACCTGGCCGTGCGGTGAGCCCTGGGGAGCAGTGTGGGCAGCCTGGCACCAGTCCTGGGCACCACTCATCCAGTAGGGCCAGACCTGAAAAGTTCCCATGGGGCCTTCTTATGTTCCTTTATGGATGGAGGGACTCAGATTCAAAGAGAGCAAGGGAGGTGCGGGAGGCCACCTGGCAGCCCAGGGCCTTGCTTTCTTGTTGCCAATATCTGTCCACCTGTGCCAGTGTCTTCTGCTCTGGGCATTAGTCCAGCCATGTCCTGCAGCCTCCTGGGCTTGGCTTCACTTGTCAGTGCCTGGAGGTCCCCCTGTAAGCACCTCACTCAGCAAGCCTGAGCACCTCCCACCCTAGCCTGCATGCCAGAGATTCACTGTCCTGGTTTCAGAGTGTCATGTGGCCAAGGCCCCACAGCAGTGAGTAGTGACAGTTGGACTCCAACCTGGAGTCTCTCAGAGCCTACATCACAACCCTTGTTGCGCACCGCCCCAGAAGAAAAGGGTCAGGGCACCTTTGTGCCGCAGCCTACACTGCCTCAGCTGGGCACAGAAACTATGGCTGGGGGTCTCAGATGGGGAGACCAGAGTGTGACTGCTCAGTTCAGGGGTGTGTGTAAGACCCAGCCTGGATGCTTCAGAGCCTGCCCTGGTGAGACATGAAAGGTGGCAGAGGGATGGGGGGGAGCCAGCAAGTGAGCACAGGCGGTGAGCAGGACCACTTCACTCACCGGCCTCTGTCTACCTCCCTCCCTGCCTTTCCCCAGGCCCTACATGGATGCAGTCGTCTCTCTGGTCACCCTTATGTTGGACACGGGCCTGCCCTGCTTCCGTGGTCAGACAATCAAGCTCTTAAAGTAGGTCCTGGGCAGACATGTAGGCCATTTGGGGAGCACTTGTGCCCCAAGATGGGAGCCTTTTGAGTGGGGGTAAATGTGATTCTTATCAAGGCTGAGTGCTCTCCTTGGAACCCCAGAGCAGACAGGGTTCCAGGGTGAGGCATTATTACCAGACTGTGTAAAATGCCCTGGCTTCTTTTAGCCACAGCTGAGGACACACCCAGCTGCCCCTTCCTTGATCAAGGAGGCTCTGCCATCCCAGAGCCCTGGGGGTGCAGAGGCTTGGCCCCCATGCTAGTCCTCCCCCAGCCATGGGGCCGCTTAGCCCAGGAGGTGCTGGGGAAGAGAACAGAGCCCTCTAGGCCAGCTGGGAAGTCTCCCCACATTAGGCCAGGCCTGGCCCTTAAAACACTATCCCCAGGAGGAAGCATTCCTGGGGCCTGACCCTCAGCCCAACAAATCCCTGCAAGTGCTAAGTTTAGCCTCTGGGCAAGAGCACATCCTGTGGGGAGGGCAGCCTAGAGGGAGCGACTCTGGCGACAACAGCCCTGACACAGCCTCTCTGCCAGGCACAGGTTCAGCCCCAACATGACTGAGCGAGAGGCTGCGAATTTCATCATGAAGGTTATTCAGAACTGCTTCCTCAGTAACAGGCAAGTCATCCCCTCCTGCCCTCCCTCCTGTGTTACCCACCACACCTCAGTGCTCTTTGGGACTGTGTCTGGGCCAGGTGACAAGCAAGCTGATGTTCTGGGAGACTGTCCTGAACACCCCGAAGTGAGCTCTCTCAGGGTAACAGGGTGCCGGTTGAGAGGGGCTGGGACGTGCTGAGGGGAACACCCAGCAGAGGCGTGAAGGCCAGAAACCATGCCCACCTGGGGCCGAGCCTGTGAGGCTGTGGGAGCCACAGATGAAAAGGGCCTCAAGGGAGGTGTGCAGGGCCCAGCAGGGCAGGGTGAGGAGCAATGGCAGGAGGGGGAGGGGGAGGGTGGGGACAGGCCATTCAGCCAATGCTGTGATAAATGGTGGAGTTGTGAGAAGAGATGGGCAGAGCCCCAGAGAGGTGCAGAGACTGCTGGAATGTGAGAAGACGGAGAACTGGTGCTGAGTGGGTCCTAACAAGAACTTCCCAGAAAAGGGCCAGGTGGGTACAGTCTGGGTTGTGACAGCACAGGAGCTGCGCCATGTGGTTCTGCTGACAAGGAAGCAGAGAAACAGGAGGTAGTTCTGGATGGGTGTGGGGAACATGACATCTGAGTCAGCAAGAAAGCTTTGGAAGGCACTGTGAGGAAAGTCTCTTCTAATAATTGTTTTAGTGGTGAAATGAGGTAGGTGGCTAAGCACAGTATCACTTGTTTGGGTGCTACATGCCAGGAAAGGTCTAGAGTGGCACCTGGCACAGGGGAAGCTCCTATAGACAGATCCCCTGGGTCCAGTGGCTGGGCCCAGGAACCAAGGGCAGGCTTTTGGCTGAGGAAGGGCCATCCACTTGAGCCCACATTTTGGGCCCATTGAGCAAGAGGTGGTCTTAGAGGCTAAGCAGGAGATGGGGGCACAATGTGGCTGGCACAGCCATGGCTACTGGTCAGGGAAGGAATGTCCCATGCACAGGAGGGGCTGGCAGGAGGCCAGAGGGTCTGCAATTTGCATTTGCACCTCCAGGAAGGGAAGTAGGGGGACTCCAAAGTGTAGCTGTGAAGACATGGAGGGCTCAGAGGGGAGAGAGGCACCAGACTGGCACGGACTCCTTACAGCCTCCTTTAACTCTTGGCCTTCCAGGAGCCGGACCTACGACATGATCCAGTACTATCAAAATGACATCCCCTACTGAGGATGGTGACTGAGCACCAGCTATCGTGGGCCCCCTCACCCAAGACATTCGCAATCATGGAGCCCTCTGAGCCCTTCCTTGCCCCACTGCTGTGCGAGGTCAAAGGGGGTGAACTGCCAGTGGCCCTGTCATTTCATCCAATGGAGTTATTTTTATATGACAAACGTGCACCCCTGCAGAGCCTGGCCACCACTCCTTCCTTTGGTGTGGACCACGTGTGGCATATGAGACCAAAACGACAATCATCTGATGGCGCTGTCTCTGCATGGGTGGAATACTTTGTTTGCACTGAACACATTCCCTACCTGTCTTATTTCATAGGTACATGAAGTATTTTCTTGTGTATTAAAAAATTATATTCAACTTAAGATTTAACCAACGTGAAGAAAATAAAAACCAACAGAAGTGCTGTTTGAATTGAATATCAGGTTTATTGTTTGGTCCCAAGTGCACATTCAGCTGAAAGGTGATTCCTGGATGTGCTGGAAAGAGAGCAGGACAGTGTTTCCTCAGAGTCCTGAAACAAGGGGGTGAGTAAGGGCGAGCCCGCTGTGGAGCCTGCACGCACAGGCTTCCAGGGCCCCCCCGCTGGGGCTGCGCCCTGTAGGGGAAGGTCAGACTGCGTGAGCTGCAGGCGTCAGCACCAGGCGCTCTGGTTATGAGCTTCCCACAGATGACTCACCACGGTGCAGCTGTGTGGAAGTAACTGCATTTCCCTAACGGCTCTCCCACTCCAAAGCTGTCTCCACTAGGCTCCCGTGGAGGCCACCTGGCTGGCCTGTCCACGTCGCTCCTCAGAGCAGATATCACTCAGCGTCCCGTAGTCTCTAGTCTTTTCCTATTCCTGTTGTTCATGTTCAAGTGCTCTGTTCTGGGACTCCAAAATCTTTGTGCCACTAGGCCCTAGCAGCAGCCGTCTGTTCCCACCCACTGTGACCCTCTGACTATTTTAAGCAGCTAAGTAAAGACTTGAAACTTAAAAAAAAAAAAGACACAGAACATCTAGAAATAAGGCACTAAAATTAAAAATGCCAACTGTCAGTTAAATAGCAGATAAGATATAGGCGAGGAGAAAACTAATCAATGATAGACAATGAAATTTTAAAAAGTGAAGCAGAAAGGAAAGGAAGTTGAATGAGAAGCTCCAGTCAGCTTCTGATGGGATTCCAGAGTTGGTGAAAAACAAATGCTCAGCTTCAGAAGGCGCAGTTGGACCCTGAGCAGCATAAATTAAAGTAGAAATAAGCCAATATGTAAGTTAAAAAGCTTTTTAAAATATTACATTAAGTAAGTCAGACAAAAGCCAAGAACCATATGATTTCACTCGTGTGTGATACAAAACTGAAAGCAACAAATGAGCAAACAGCTCAGACACAGACAACAGTATGGTGGTTATGAGGGAAGAGCCGGGGGAGCAGTAAAGGGGTCAGATAATGGCGATGGGAGATCTGACTTCGGTGGTAAAGGCGCAATGCAACATACAAACGATGTATATAGAACTGGGCACTTGAGACCTATATTATTTTATTAACCAGTATCACCCCAGTAAATGCAATTAAAAATATTACATTAATCCAAAAGAAGTCAGGAAAGGAAGAAAAGAATAACAGATGGGACAGAGAAACACAACTGCATCATTATGTTAAATATCAATGGACTAACTACTCCAATTAAAAGGCAGAGATTAGAAACATGGATCAAAATGTGAAACCAATGCACTTTAAATATAAAGACATGGACCTAAGGCGGAAGTAAACAGGAAAAAAAATGCATCATCCATAATCGTGTGTGGCTGTTTATGAAGCAAAATGTGACAGAATTCAGGGGAGAAGTAAATCTGCTGTCGGAGTTGGGGATTTTAACACCACTCTCCACAACAGAACTAGCAGAAAGTCAGCGAACCGCAGGAGACCTGAACAGCTGCATCACCCACCTTGACCTGATGGGCATTTATAAAACACGCCATCAGCATCGGCAACACAGCGTTCCCGTCACAGGCTATACGCGGGGCCACAAAACAGGTCTCAGAATCGTGCAGGGTACATCCTCTGATCACATGGAGTTAAGTTAGGAATCGATAAGATATCTGGAAGAACCCTAAATATTGAGAAGTTAAGAGTGGAACTAAAATACTAGACAAAATACATGTAAGATATGAGGGAATATCAGTGCCCTGGCCGGTGTGGCTCAGTGGTTAGGGCGTCGGGCCGCAGACTGAAGGGTCCTGCGTTCAGTTCTGACCGAGGGCACGTACCTCAGTTGCAGGCTCAATCCCGGCCCTGACTGGGGTGCATGTGGGAGCAACCAATCAATGTGCCTCTCTTGCATCGATGTTTCTCTCTCTGTTCCCCCCCACCCCCTTGCACTATCTCTGAAAAGCAATGGAAAAATATCCCCGGGTGAGGGTTTAAAAAGAAAGATCTGAGGGAATATCAGCGTTAAAATGCTTTAAGGTAGTGTTTGGGGAGGATGGTAAAGCTGAGCCAAGTTCAAGTAGAAAGGATACCATACTGTATAGGGTGTGACTTCCAGAAAGATCAAACAGGAGATAAGGCAGGGGGAAGAGCATAGAAAAAGCAGGATAAACATTATAAAATAGTAGAAATACATTCAAGCATAGTAGAAATTATTTCAAACCACAATACTTAACAAGGAAGCTTGCCAAATTGGCTTTAAAAGAAAATAAAATGCTATGTACACGATTCTGGCAATATGACAAATTATTTATCTTGAAAATTTTGAAATGCTACTTACAATACTGAACAGAAAATCTAAATCCATGAACTTACAAGAAAAGGTATCTTTAGAGACAAAAAAAAATTAAAAATCTTAATCTATTTTCTATTTTGATGACGTGGGAGACAGAAGACCAACCCATGAGCCTAATGCCTTTGAGTTTGTTAGGGAAGCTTGGACTGCACTCAGGATAGGGTGTAATGGAAATAAAGCCAAGCCCAAAAGCCCAGAACTTCCTTGATGTGAGCACCTGCAAGAAAATGCATCAGGCTTACAGGCGAAATGTTGAAATCTGCGCCTGCTTCACTCTTCCTCAACATTCAGTCCTGGAAGCCCTAGCCAGTCAGGCGATAAAAAGAAACAGTTTAAGAATCTAGAAAGGCCCAGCTGGGCGTGGCTCAGCAGTTGAGCATCGACCTAGGATCCAGGCGATCACAGTTCGATTCCCGGTCAGGGCACATGCCCGGGTTGCGGGCTCGATCGCCAGTCGGGGGCGTGAAGGAGGCAGCCAATCAATGACTCTCTCATCATTGTGTTTCTATCTTTCCCCTCTCCCTTCGTCTCTCTGAAATCAATAAAGATATATTTTAAAAGAAAAAAAAAAAGAATCTAGAAAGGAAAAATAAAACTGAGAAATGGCATTTGTGTATGTACATAAAAATCCAAAGTAATCTATAAATGTGATGTATATTCAAGGTTATAGAATACAGGTCAATATATAAAAGTGGGTGTGGGTAGGTGTGGGTGACAAAAAAGAAATTGAAATGAAAATAGTACCATTTACAACTGCATATCAAAACATCAAATACCAAGAAATAAATATAATGAAATATTCACACAAAGTATTGAAAGCTACAAATATTGAAAGATCTAAAAAGAGTAAAATTTTCATGGATGGAAGACTCAACATTACACAGATATACTGACCTGTAGTTTCACTTCAAATGCCAATCAAAATGATGACTCTCATCATTTGTGTTTCTGTCTCTCCCTCTCCCTTCCTCTCTCTGAAATAAAAACTTTTTTTTTTTAAATCCCAGGAAGTTGTGGAGTGGAGTGGGCAAGCCTAAAATTTACATAGGAATGCAGAGGTAAAAATATGGCTATTTCGATCTTGAGGACCAGCAAACCTTGATACCAACACTTACCCTAAAGCTACAGTAATCAGGAGAATGATGCTTATTGGTGCCAGGAAAGATGAATAAATAATAAAGAGATGAAGTCCAGGAACCTACCCACAGACAGAAACATGCGGGGCAATAGGGGAAAGGTGGGCTTTTCAATAACAGTATTGTGTCAACTGGACACTGGTACAGAAAAAAAAATCTTGACCACCTACCTCCTATCTGACATAATCACTTCAGGTACACTGGAGAGCTGTATGCTAAAGGTAAACTCTAAAGGCTTTTAAAAGAAAGTACAGAAGAGAATGTCTTAACCTCAGAACACACAAAGATTTCTTAAATAGAACCAAAAAAAGGGGAGGGATTAATTTGGACTATATAAAAGAAAGGCATGCCACAGACCTGGGAAGATATTATAATTCATACAGTTTTCTGCTTTAAAGGAAAAACTATTAAGGTATAATTATTACTATACTAATATATCATTATGTATTATATGATATATAATTATAATTCTCATCATAAAGCCAAGATGAGTCTAAACCAGCGATTTTCAACCGGTGTGCTGCAAGAATTTTTAAAACACAATAACTGACTAGTCGGGGCACTGACCTCTTTTTTCTTAGATTGTCAAATAAAAAACTGACAACAGCCAGCCCTGCCCGGTGTAGCTCAGTAGGTTGGGCATCGCCCTGAGCGCCAAAAGGTGGTTGTTTCAATTCCTGGTCAGGGCACATGCCCAGGTCACAGGCTGAACCACAGCAGGGGGCCCGCAGGAGGCAGCCAATTGGTGTTTCTCTCCCTCTCCCTTCCTATCTAAAAATCAATTTAAAATTTGGGGGGAGAAAAAAATGACAGCAGCCAACACAATTGCCGTCTGATGTGAATAAATCAAAATTATACCTATTTTTTTTTTGTCAGATCAGCAAAAAAATGTGTTTTTGGTGTGCTACAGAATTTTAGTAATTAGTTTACATGTATCGTGAGATGAAAGGTTGAAAACCACTGGCCTAAACATCTAAGGAAGCCCTGGCTGGTGTGGCTCAGTTGCTTGGAGCGTCATCCCATATACCCAAAGGTCTCGGGTTCGATTCCTGGACAGGGCACATACCCAGGCTGCAGGTTTGATCCCTAGCTGGGGTGTGTACAGGAGGCAACCAATGGATGTTTTGCTCTCACATCAATGTTTCTCTCGCTCTCTCTCTCTCTCCCTTCCTCTCTCTCCAAAAAACTCAATAAAAACATGTCCTTGGGTGAGGATTAAATTAAATAAAGTTGTTAGTTTTAAAAAATATAAAAAATAAACATCTCGGGAAGAAATAATGCCAATGTTACTCTCAGAAAATAAATTCATTTTTTACGAAGGCCGCATAGCCCTGATATTAAAACAAGACAAGGACATTGCAAGAAAATTAAATTATAGAGCACCGTCCCTTTTGTGGACATAGATGCCCAATGTCAGCAAACTGAACACCATGTATAAAAAGGGCCAAATGGGCCTTATCCCAGTAATGCCAGGTTGGCTTAACATCCCAGAAGCAATCTGTAATTCACATCAACGGACTAAAGAAGGAACACCGTATAATTATTTAAATACATGCAAATAAACTGGACAAAATTCAACACCCATTCCTAATAAAAACTCTGCCAACTAAAAATAGGAAGAACCTTCCTCAATCTGATAAAGGTCATCTAAGAAAAACAGCTAACATCTTAATGATGAAATACTGATGAAATAATGCTGAAATACTAAAGGCGTTCCCCTAAGATTAGGAGCACGACAACGGAGCTTGTTGCTGCCACTTGTAATCAGTATGGCACAGGGTGCTGGGCAATAATGCCAGTGGTAGATAGATTGGAAAAGAAGAGAAACTGTCCAGCTTCACTGGCAATAAAATTGTCTATAGAATCCTGAGGAATGTACAGAAAAGACCAAAGAATGATAAGTTCAGCAATAGCGCAACATAAAAGGTGAATATACAAAAGTCGGTTATATTTCTGTATGCTAACAATAAACAATTGGAAGATGAAATCTTTAAAATCTATACCATTTTTAATAGCACCCAAAAACATCCAATACCTAGGGATAAGTGTAAAAATGTGCGAGACCTCTACACGAAAAAGTACAAAACATTGCTGAGGGAAATGGAACACGGAGAGTGACATCGTGTTAGAGGATTGGAAGATGGAATTATCTGCAAATTGATGTCTAAATTCAGTATAATCAAAACCCCAGACTTTTATGAAAACTGACAATTCGTCTAAAATTTATATGAAAATGAAAAAGATCCTTACATCATAAATCCTAGCGCATCCCGATGGATGAAAAACAAAATATTCACACCAACTAAAAGTATTTAGAATATAAGAATGTCTTTATGACTTCCAGGCAAAAATGGATTTTTTTAGGACACACTGCACAATTCTTAAATTTGATAAAATTCGATACGCAGAATTCCTTAAACAAATTTAAGCCCCAAAAGACCAGAAAATACAAATCTGTAAGAAAATGACCGGTTAAAGGCTGTAGCAAAAACACAGTGTGTACAAGGAGATGCACAGAACGATTTCACTACCAAACACCAACAAACCGTAAGTAAAATGTGAGCAGTGTTTGCATCAGACCAAATGAAACCAAGGTTCACCGTTTTCACTAAGCGGGACACTTCACATTAGTCAAAAGACGATTCCCCACGAAGACCGCGAACGCGGACACGGAAGCCGACCCCCCTGCCTCTCGGGGAACCCACCTCAAGCCACCCAACAAAGGGACGCTGCGGGGGATCGAATAACCACGGCGCCGCCGGGTCAAAGGACACGGACCTCCCGGGAGACCCGACCCGCCAGCTCCCTCCCCATCCCCGCCACCCCCGGGCTCCTTCACCAGCACAGGGGGGAAACGCAAGTTTAGTTATAAGATACTGACCGACTACCTACTTGGCTCCCGCACCGGCTGCAGGAAAGGGGCCTTCGCGCCGGGAGAGGGTCCCCCGCTCAAGCCGGAGGTCCTGGCCCGGGGAGCCCCTTTGCTGCGGGGCGCCGGGGACAGCGTCTCCAGACGAAGGATCCAGCTGGAAGTCACCACGCCCACTGGGAGACTAGAAGCTAGAGCCGACCCACCCCCAGGAGTATCCCCTTGGCCTCCCCGGGCACCCAGAAACCACACGGGACACAGAGGAGCAGGCGACCACGGGCGACGTGATGAGCCTAGGCTGGCAGCAGCCCGCGCGCGCGCAGCTCCAGCAGCGGGGACAGCGTGTAGCGCAGGCGGCGGAAGGCGGCGTCGGAGCCGAGGCGCGGCAGCGCGCGGCCGAGGGCTTCGGGGTTGGCCAGCACCACGCAGAGCAGCGGCAGCGCCAGGAAGCCGAGCGGCAGCAGCAGCAGCACCTGCAGCGCGCTCAGCGCCCACAGCCTGCGGACCGAAGGACGCGCGGACGGACAAGCCTGCAGCGGCCTGCAGGGCAGGTGTGGCGGGGGGAGCCGCCCGAGCCCCGCGCTCCCGCCGCCCGCCCCTTGGCTCACCTGATGCCCGTCGCGCCCGCGCTGCCGAACAGCCGCTTCTCCTGCGGGAAGAGGAGCGGCGTCCAGCTCTGCGCCCGCCGCAGGGGAGAGGCGAAGTTTATCACGAAGGGGCGGGAGTCGCCGGGACCAGTCCCCGGAGAGTGGGAGTCCCCGTGGTGGCAGGCCCGGCGAGGACGAGCCCTCGTGAGGAGGCGGACCCCAGTGAGTACGCGTGACCCCTGCGGGGGCGAGTCCATCCGGGCCCTGGCCTACGTGGGGAGGCGGGCCCGCGTGGGTGTGCCCTCCCCGCCCGGCTCACACATTCGGCCTTGGCCACCTCTTCCATGAGGGAGCCCGCGCAGTCCTGCACCCGGCGAGGCTGGGAGTTGCAGCTGCGGAACAGGCGTCGAGATGGGCGATCTCCCCCGGCCACGGTGCCCTGCCCCCCCGGCAGTCCTCACCCCTTACAGTTCCGGGAGGCCTCGCGAGGCATCCAGCGCCGCAGCCGCCTCCATCACCTTCCCCTGCAGCTCCTGGAGGGGGTGGGAGTGAGGTCTCGACTGGGTAAGGTCTCCGTGGAGGGGGGAAATGGGGCGGCGGGCGGCCGCCGCTCTGGGGGAGGAGGGATGGAGGCCGCATTAGAGTCAAGAGGTGACTGAGTGGCTCTTAGGACAGAGGGGGGCGGCACCTGCAGGACTCCGCTCTGCTCTTGGAAGCTGGCCCAGGCCTCCTCGGTCCGCTGTGCGCCCTGGGATGCGGGAGCCTCGATTAGACTCCGGGGGAACACATCCCCCTTCACTTTCCTAAACCAGCTCAGACCCCACCCACACCCGAAGGCGACCCTCCCCTTCAGACCCCGGCTCCGCCCTCACCTGCCGCAGACCCTCCGCCTGCATCGAATGCTTGGCCTCCAATAACTCCAGTTGTTTCTTCCATTGAATCCAAGGAATGTCAGGGCCCGGCCGCCCGGCATCCCGCCGCGCCTCGGGGCCCCGCCCCCGGCCCTCCGGACTCCCCCCCGCCGCCGCTCCCCGCTCCCCAGGGCCCCGCCCGTGCCGCTGCTCCAGCCCTCAGGGCCCCACCAAGCACCTGCAGCGCTAACAGTTGGGTCCCGAGTTGCTGCTCCGCGCGCTGCTGACTCAGTTGTTCCCCTCCGTAGTAAAACAGCTGGGGGTGGAACTTTGTGAGGGCGGGGCTTACGGGCTTGGGGGGGGGAGATGGGGTTGAAATGGGGGCGGGACTAGAGCGGGACTACCTGAGGGAAGCAAGAAACGGCATTTCCTTAATGTACCTGACTCGACAGCTCTTCCCACTGCTCCTGCAGCTGCCGGTTGTGTTGCTCCTGCGGGCAGGATGGAGGGGGCGATAGGAGCCCTTCCCGGTCCCCGGTCCCCGGTCCCGCCCCGCCCCATTCAGGGCCTGTCCTCTCCACTGGCATAGCCCCACCAGGGCCCCGCCCTCCCGGACCCGGTCCCCACCAGGTCCCTCTTGCGCTGCTGGGCCGCTTCCAGCAGTCCGCGTGCCCGCTCCGCACGCTCCCGCGCTGCCTCGCGCGCCTCCCCTCGCAGGGCCCGCGCCGCCTGGCTCCGCCTCCGCTGCAGGCTGAAGAAGGAAAACTGAGGCGGTGCCACCGCGGGAAGCTGCGGATGTTCAGGCTCCCGCGGCCCAGGCGTTGATGAGGCCGAGGAAGCCCCCGTCGGGGCGCCGTGGGACAGGCTCCACCCCCCCCTTCGTGGGTCCCAGTCCCGACGGCCTAGAGCAGAGGTTCGGGCCGGGCAGGGAAGAGGAACCGACGGGTCGGCCGGACGCTCTGCGAAGCCCCGGGTGCAACGGCCCGCGAGACCGACTGTGGCGCACCAGCCCCGCGGAGTGGAGCCGCGCTCCCGCTCCCCGCACACCTGCGCTCGCGCTCGCGCAGGTCCTGCAGGCGCCCGGTGAGACTCTCGCTCTCGGCCTCGAGCCCGCGCACCAGCTCCTCCAGCTCCTGCTTCCTCAGGCGCCCGTCGCGGTTGTCCTTCTGCAGCTGCAGCAGCAGCTCTTGCGTCTCGGCCATGGCTCCCGGAGCTCTGCGGGGCCGCCGCCGCCGATCTCGGGGACCAGCGGCCCGCGCGCGTCACAATGGGCGGCAGGGGGCGCCCAGGCGCAGGTCTCTTTTGGGAGAGATTCCCATAGATTTTCCCTCCTCTCTCGTCGCCAACTAGGGCACATACTCATTCCTACGGCAGCCGCCAGCGAATGGGAATAGAACTAAGATGAAGGTTTCGGATGAGGTGGGTGCTGGCGAGGGCTTACCATTGACAAATGGTGCTGGGAAAACTAGCTCATGATAAAAAGAGAAATAAAAGATTTCTACTTCACATTCTATATAAAAAGTAACCCTAGAAGGATCAGAGACTTAAAATGGAGAAGGCTTGAGACTTTGGTGTGCGGAAAATTTTAACCAAGACACAGCAAGTACAATCTGTGGAAACTTGATGGATTCAATTATATCAAATTTAGGGATTTCTGCTTCTCAAAAGACACCCGTTGACAGCAATGCTCTCTATCCTGTTTAGAGGTTGAGTACCTGAGTATAGACATTGGTCAAAACTCATCCCACTCTGGCCCAGTAGCTCAGTTGGTGTGTCCTTCCATACACCAAGGTTCGATCCTGATCAGTTCACATATAAGAATCAACCAATGAATGTATAAATAAGTGGAACAACAAATTGATGTTTCTCCCCCCCGCCCTTCCTCTCTCTAAAATCAATTTAGAAAAAGGTCATCCCACAGAACATTTAAGACCTGTACATTTTGCCCAGCTGGTGTGGCTCAGCGGTTGAGCATCGCCCTATAATCCAGGAGATTGCGGTTGGAGTCCCCGTCAGGACACATGCCCGGGTTGCAGGCTGGATCCCCAGTAAGGGGCATGCAGGAGGCAGCTGATCAATTACTTTCATCACTGATGTTTCTCTCTCTCCCTCTCCCTTCCTCTCTCTGAAATCTGTGACTCGTTTTATAGATGGGAAAATCGAGGTTCAGCAACGACAGGTCGCTATGCAGTGGCAGCCCCAATGACCAGTCCCCGCTTAAGCTCAGAAGAGAAGCTAGGAGCGGCAGCTACCCATAATGGGCCATGATACTGGCCTGCCCCTAGGTGACTTTTCTGCAGCTGTGGAGGATGAGCTGATGGGTGCTTCTGGGGATCCCCCGGGGGGGGGTCCCTCTGGGCAGCCCAACCCCTCCCCATCCACCCCTACACCCCCATCTGGACAAGGAAAACCTCTTCAGGTAAAGCCAGGGGCTAATTATGCTGTTCCTGAAACCCGAGCTGCTTCCCTTCAGTGGCCTGGAGGTAGGGGGGATGGGGTGTGGGCCACAGCAGTCATGGAAACAAACCATCCTGGCCTTGGTGCCTCCAAGACCTGCTGGGAGCAGCTGCCTGGGGTCTGATTCCTGCAGCAGCCCCACCTTTGACACCCCCCCCCCCCAGTTCCAACCGGAAGCACCTGTCTTCCCAGTCAGCCTGTGTGGCCCGTTCTGCTGCTTCAGGACTCAGATTCAATATCCTCCTCTCAGACAGCCACCCTCCACCCGTCTGCGCTAGGCCCAGTCTTCTCCCTGTGTGGCCACGTCGGCTTCCCAGGCATCCATTAGGGCGACACTGGCCTGAACTCAGGACAGGAAGGAGGGGACAGTGTTGGCTAAATGACCCACCCTGTACTACCCTACATATTTCTTAATATTTTGGTACTTTCAAAATTATAGTTGATTATAAACAGCCTAGTACACGTAGGTAGCATTTCCCCCAACATTTAAGAATGTTAAGAATTTAAGTAATTTATTAACTTGTTAAAAATTTTCAAACATATGAAAAACTGATTTTTTAAATGAACCCCAATAAAGCCAGCACCTAGATCCCGCAGTTGTGGGTCCCCTGCTTCTTGGCACATCCACCCAGCTCTCCACTCCAAAGGCAGCTGCGTTGGCAGTCCAGGCAGGCAGCCCACTTGTCCTAGTCTTTATGGCTGAAGGCAGTAATTTCATGTTTATTGCAGTCTTGCAAGAGCATCTATATGATGCTAGGAGCTTGTTGAGTAAAAGAACACTATAAAATCTGTGCCTGTTGTGTAGAAGCCCTTTTTCTATATTTGAAACTTACTTTGCACAATAGAAAAAGATTTAACTATGACATCAAATAATGCAGGTGCTTCTACATAAGCAATTATTTGATAAAAAGGGTTATAATAAAAACCCATTCACTTAAAGAATAAAATCAAAATCTCATCCGGCCAGGCGTGGCTCAGCAGTTGAGCATCGACCTACAATGGAGATCACAGTTCCATTTCCATTCAGGGCATATGCCTGGGTTGCAGGCTCGATCAATGACTCTCATCATTGATGTTTCTCTCTCTCCCTCTGCTTCCTTTCTCTGAAATCAATAAAGGCATATTTAAAAAAAAAGCTTCCTCTACTCTTGCTGTACAATTTAGAAAATGTCCTCGTAGAAGGACAGGTGGTAGACACTTCTCAAAATATTTAGCATCAAGGATACTTCTCCAGGCCCACAAAATCTAAAATATTAACTGTCTGGCTACATCACAGAAAAAGTTTGCCAACCCCTAGATTAAACTATTTGAGAAACAGGGGAGGGGAAGAAGGTATAAATGAACTAAAATCCTCATCAGTAAGTCCAGTTTCTAAAAAAGATGAATTAAGACATCAGTATAAGACTATTTAGAAATGTAGAGATAAATGCATTAGTGCTAAATGAATTAAAAGTGGTTGCCTACAGCCCTGGCTGGTGTGGCTCAGTTGGTTGGAGCTGTATACCAAAAGGTTGTAGGTTCAACTTCCGGTCAGGGTACATACCCAGGTTGCAGGTTGGGTGTGTATGGGAGGCACCGGTTGATGTTTCTCACCCCCCCCACCACCCATTCTCCCTTCCTTTCTAAAATCAATAAAAATGGGTCCTTGGTGAGAATTAAGAAAAAAAAGTGGTTGCCTATAGGCAACCATGTGTGACGGGGTGGGGGGACAAGAAATACTGTCTTAAGCCTTTTCAAGAACCATTTGATTGCTTGAACTATGTTCAGGTATTGCTTCGATAAGACAAAAAATAAATTTTAGTACAGCACAGGGAATATAGTAAACAATATTGCAATAACTATGTATGGTGCCAGATGGGTACTGGAAATATCAAGGGAGACACTGTGTAAGGTATATGATTGTGTAATCACTATGCTGTACACCTGAAACTAATACAGGAATAAATGTTAAAACAATTGAATGGCACTTACCATGATTTAGAGGTCTGGAGTCCCAGGCTCATCTGCTGCTGCCCTGGAGCCACTTGGATGCCCATAGTCCAGTGTCAGGAGTCTAAGCTCCTGGCCCCATCCCCTCTCCTCTTCCCTCATCTTCACTCATCCTGGGATTCCCATCCTGGTGGCTGGGACGGACAGTCCCCCAGGGAACCTGATTTACCGGCTCTGCCCCGGGAGATTGATAATATATTATCTTTTCCTCCCCCCACCTCTGAGTCCAAGGCCAAGCAGAAAGCAACAGGAAGGAGCAGTAGCCATGAGAGCTGCTGCCCTGGCCCAGCCCGACTCCGCTGCTCCAACAGGTGGTCTGGGGCACGAGCCATATCTCCCCTCTTCCAGGCTGCCAGGTCGGTGCCCCGTCTACACAACCACTGTTCCTAAGCTGCCTCAGCCAACTGAGGCCCACGCTGCCCAAGAGGAAGCCAACCCGAGTGCTGGTTCCCAGACCAGTGCTCCACTCGGGTGCACACACCACCCAGTGAGGTCCCACAGCGCCATCTGAAACTTGCCCTTAGGACGGTGGTGGGCAGATGCCCATCCTAGCTCCCACCCTCCTGGATCTTGGAAGTGCTGGACAAAGGAAAGCAGCTTGTCACTTAGTGAGAAAGAATAGCCACAGAACACAGAGGCCCCATGAAAGATAGTTTTTCCATCAAGCTTTTAATGAAAAGATCATAAAATAACAGTTTCTCATCACTGTACATTAAGACTGCACGCTTCTGAATGGAGAGATCAGTCGTTGGTGAATTGCTTTTCTATGACACTTGAGGGCTGCATACTTGCAGCTCTGACCTGAATTTATCCAAACTCTCGAGGGAAGTGAACTCAATGTGATGACTGACAGCGGTGGTGGCCAGTACAGGAGTGCGATCACAGTGTCCCCCCCCCTTTCTGGGAAGGACATAAAGTAAGGACATGATCCCTCTTCCAGTTTCAATTAAACAAAACAGCTATAACCCCATCCCTCTCCCTCCCCCTCGAGGTATTTATGAATGGGCAAGTGCCCAACCTGGGGTCCCCCAAGGGAGGAGGGGGAAAGCAAGTGATGGGTAGGGTACAGAGAGGCTCCCCTCAGCACCTGGCCCCACGGGGCCCCGCCAAGTGGAGGGGGGGGAGCCCTGGGGATCCTCCCTGCCCCAAGTGAGGTCTGTTATGCAGCATTTCTGAGGTCAATAAATTACAGCAATAAATAGCAAGGTGAGGTAGGGGGAGGGGTTCCTGGTAGAAAATCAAAGTGGGATGACTGAAGCTGGGGGGTACTGGGCAGCCTCAATTCCCACAGTGCACACCCACCCCCTGATTTGGAATGTCAGACGGAGGCTCTGGGTAGGTCCCTCTCCATCCCCTCACTCCTGGCATCAGATTCACAGGTTCAAGAATGTCTGCCCCAACGTGGCTCCGGGGAAGAGCAAGGGCCTTGGTCCCTTCAGGGGCATGGCAGAGCTGAGACCCCTTGTTTGTTCTCCTAAGGCCTGGCACCTCTGCTTTTGTCCCCCCCCCCCAAGTTGAGGGAACAGGACGGATGCAATGACCTCTTCCCTGAGCCCTACCCTCCTGGCTGCCCAGGCCTCACCCCAACTCGGGACAGCCGCGGGGAAGGCAGCTGGGGTCTGCCTGCCCAGCCAGCCAGCCCAGATCGCACTCCTGCACTCGGTCAAGTCCAGTGAATACTGACGGGGTAGGGGCAGGGGACAGCCCAGCGCCCCAGAGTGGTGACCAATGGGAAACACACACATGGCTGTGTGAGGTTCTGAAAGTCAGTCTGGGTCCGGATTGTTCGTTCACAGGCTGAGGTGTATGGCTATGCTGCGAGTCTCTGAGATTCTTATTTGCTTAAAGGTTCATCTTTTCTTTTTTGCAATCCTGGACGAGCCCTTGAGGTGGCTCGGTCTGGCAGGAGTGTGCGGTGGCAGAGCCCGGCCTGCCCCTCGCTCGCCCCAAGTCTGAGAAATAAATACATTCATCACTGCACAAACATATTGATACAAAAACAACACTGTTCAGAGTGTTTGCACCATCTGTGTTGGTAAGGACCAGCCCAGTAAGCCCCTCCTGCTGGTGGTGGTGGTGGTGGTAGTGGTGGTGGTAGGGTGGGTCCCCAGGGGCTGGGACCAGCCAGGATCAATGGACGTGCAAAGGTCCTGGCTTTTTGGCTTGAGAGGGACCCTCACATCAACACACCCCAGGATCTTGGGCAGAGCAGCAGGGTAGGGCTCACCTCCATCCCGGGGCCCAAGCCCAGACTCGGGTCCTGTGGTCAGAGCCGACAGCCACCCCCTGCTGTGCCAGCTGGCCAGAATGGCCAGGAGGCCTGGGGGCCAGTCAGCGCTGGCCCAAGCTCTTTGGTGCCAGCTGGGCTTGGAGAGGCCCGGGGCTGGGAAAGAAGGCTCAGGTGAATCCGGGGACCGCCACACCTGCCCCAGTCCCATAGCTGCCCCTCTGTCTGGGAGCTCTACCAGGGCCGACTTGGAAGGGCCTCCAGCAGAAGGTTGGGACTCACTGGGACTGGCCTTACAGCTGCTGAGGTCTGAAACTGTAAAAGTTTATGTAAACAATGAGATAAATATATTAGCATCTTTTTTCTGATCCTGTTGAGGTTCCGTACTCATTCAAAATGTGCTTTGGTTTAAAAAATAAGTTTTGTGAATTTGGGTATGAGCTTTTTTTTCCTTTTTTCTTTTTGCTGTCGTTTATCCTTTCCTACATGACATCTGCTGTTTTCTGTTTCCTGTTTCTCCGAAACATTCAGGAATTAAGTGACTAAAGCAGAGAACTGTAAGCCGCCCTGGGCCTCCAGTGGCCTAATTTCCTTGTGAGGCTCTTAACGCATTTCCACGCACACTCTCGCAAGCACACTCCACATGAGATCAAAGGGAAAGAAAACAAAAACAAGTGTTGTGTCAACCCCGCCCCGCCCCACAAACCCTTAAAGTCTTAAATAAGAAACTAGTGTTTTGCTTTCTTGTTAAAATACAGAAAAGGCTCGATACAATACTCAGGTGGGTACAATACTATGTCGCACAAACGTCGTTGAGTGAGGGGCCTTTGAGCCCAGTCCCTGAAGCTCTGCAAATGAATCGCCTACTTTCACAAGTCACCTCACGTTTGCGGCGGCCCACAGCTGAGGAGGCCACACGCAGGCCGGGCGGGTGCACACCTCCCGTGCAGTACAGACTTTGTGTCCTGTGGCTTAAGTGCTGACTGAGTGGGGTGGGGGCTGGGAGAGCAAAGGGGCCTGCGTCAGGCCCTGCCCCTCACTGACCTGCTGGACAAGAGACCCTGGGCCTGGTCCTCCATTTCCCACCCAAAGGAAGAGGAGCCGGCTCAGGGCCACGGGTGCCACAGGAGGGCTCACCCAGGAGCCCTCACTCCCGAAACACCCATTCACCACTCGGGTCCCTGAACTCAGGCTCTGTTTTCAGCTGGAGGGTCTGTGGAAGGGTTGAGGGGTAGGGGTAGGGATGACTCCAGAATTTTTTGGTCTGAACTTAAAGTAGAAAGAAAAAAGAAAAAAAAAAGCAAAAGCACGGAGCAAAATGAAGACGATAAAGCCGCTGTCTCAGCCCCGTGGCTCCAGTCAGCTGACAGCGGAGCCGACTTCAGCAACCTTGCTCTGGCCTTGTGAGCCAGGCTCTGGGCCCACGGCGGCATCTGAGGCTGGTGGAGAAAACCCAAGGTGAGGGGCGAGGGGTGAAACCCCAGACAGGGATGAGCCAATGGGTGGCGGCCAGCCTCGAGACAGAGTGACAGTGGGCCAGGACTACCTAGAACAATGCTCAAGCAGGACAAGTCCCCTCCCTGCCCCCCAGGGGGTACATATCACTCTGGTCAGCCCCTTCCCATGCCTCCATACTGGCTAGCACCTGCTAGCACTAGCTAGATGGAGCTGCTACTTCCCCAAGCTCAAGCTCTTGCAGGCCCAGGGAACAGGATGGGGGGGGCTCACTTCTGCCTCACCCTGATCCTGGCAAGGGGCTGAAAAGAGCTGGCTCCCATCTCCCCGTTGCCTAATACCTGGCTCCCATGGGGCTGGAAAACTGACACCCTCACCTGGTCCCAGACTGGAATTGTGTAGGCTCCCTGGCTCTCAGCAGCACACTCAGAACGCCACAACTAGCCCTGTGCTCAGGAGGAAACCCACCCATGAGCACAGAGACCCTGGAGCTGCAGGAGCCTCACTGAGAGTATGGTGTGTGTGGCGGGGCCCAGGGCTGTGCACCCAAACGTCTGTGCACTAAGAGAGGAAAACAACTGTCATGGCCTCAACTGCCAGTCACCAACTTACTGTTCATGAATTTCAAGAGGTAGCAAAAGGTCAGAAGTCTCTCCACCTTGACAGGTAAGGAAGAAGGAAAGCGCAACATCTGTCCCCACGCACTGCGCAAACCACACACACAAAAAGGAACACAAGGACCAACGGCCCTGGCACCCAGTCCGGCCTCCCCCCCCCCAACCCCAGACCTTCCAGTTCAAACATTCACATAAACCTTACACTGGTTTTTCTCTTAATAAAAAACAAGTACCTCTAAACAAAGATTCCTCAGAAACTATAGGAAAAGCACTCTCTCTCCTGAGGCAGCCGAGGCGGGCTCGGGGCCCAGGGAAGCCTTTGGCCAAGAAGGGCTTCTGGGGCCTGGAGGGGTGGGCGCCCCGAAGCCTGCAGCCAGGGCGGGAGGGGCAGCTGCCCCATACATTCAGTCTGCAGACCCAGGCTCAGCCCCGAGGGGCCGGGAGGAAAATAAACTCTTGTTGGTTTTGGTTTAAAAAACAAAACTCACAAAGAAAAAAGGAACAGATCAGTAGGAATAACAGCAACGCAGGCCCAAAGGGCTCTTTAGTTGTGGAGAGGTAGGAGGTGAGGGCCCCCCTACTTGAGGAAGGGGGACTCCATCACCTCCCACCCAGCACTGCTCCCCTTAGAACCAAGGTGGCCCGCACACAGACTAGCACTCCTGCGTGTGGGGACACTGCCCCTGGCCATAGGCAGCCCTGATCCTCCCAGCATGGAGGGAGGTCCCCACTCCCCCTGCTCAGGCCTGACCTGCGAGAAAAAGGCCAGGTCTCTGCGAGCCCCATGACCCACTCCCACAGGCCCTATGGCCGCCCTGGCAGAGAGCCGGGGGCCTGGGCGGGATCTAGAGGTAGACTGCACACCCGCAATACCTTTGGGGCTCGAGACCCGGCCTTCCTCTGCTCTCTTCCCTTGGTACAGACTGTGGATTAAAGCTCTGGGTGGGGGGGCTGGCTGGAGGTGCCACCAGGAGCCACCCCCGCTGGATTTGGGGTCCAGGTCCGCCTGCCGGGCCTCCTCGCTTCTTCCTTCCATTGTTCCTGAGGGCAAGCCTACAGAGGGCGAGTCTGCAGAGGCCACCCACAGGCTGGAGAAGGTCTTTGGCTTCTAGGAGGGGGAGGTGTGCATGCGCAGGTGGCTGATGAGGTTGCGCTGCTGGGTGAACTTGCCCCCACAGAGCTGGCACTCGTAGGGCTTCTCACCTGAGTGCACGCGCATGTGCTCCGTCAGGCGGTACTGGCGGGTGAAGCGCATGCCACACTCATCGCAGGCGAAGGGCTTCAGGCCCAGGTGGCTGCGCATGTGGCGTGTCATGGTGCCACGCTGCGTGAACATCTTGCCGCAGATGTTGCAAGGGAAGGGCCGCGTCAGCCAGTGCGTCTTCTCATGCTGCCGCAGAGTGGCCGGGTCCTTGTAGGTCTTCTCACAGACCGAGCACTTGAAGGGCCGGGGCTCAGCTGCGTAGGCTGCACTGGGCGCCGACAGGTCCTCAGCCTCCTCCTCAGCACCCCCACTGCCCGTCTCGTAGGCACCCTCCTCCTTGATGAACAGCTCCTCCTCTGTGTGCGTCTCCACGTGGGCGTTGAGCTGCTCGGAGCTGGGGAAGCCTTTGGCGCAGGGGATGCACACATACAGGTTGTCCCCATAGGACACTGTCTCGTAGCCCTCTTGCCGGTACACGTAGTGGGCGCTGGCGTGGCCACTGCCCCCCTCACTCCCGCTCTGCCCGCTGTCCTCACTCCCGTCCTTGCCGTTCTCCTCCTCCTCTTTGCAGGGGTATGAGGGCTCCCCATAGGGCACGCTGGGGCCACCCCCTGCTCCACTGCTGGCCAGGATGCCATTGGGAACCCTTTCCCCAAGCCCCTCACTCTCCTCCCCTGGGCAGGAGCCCTTGGGCCCCACTTCCCTCCGCTCAAAGGGGGAGCCAGCCACAGGCTCCTTTTTGTTCCACTCCTTCTTGCGGGCTGAGTGCCGGAGGCTCTTCCGGGGCTGCCCGCCAGGCCCCTCCAGCAGGCTCAGGTGGTTGTCCTCGGCCCCCTCCAGATCCATGGGCTCACTGGGGGTGCCCCCCAGCTCGGCATAAGAGGCACTGTTGGCAATGGGAGGGGCAGAGGCCGAGAGGGGTGAGCCGTGCTGACTGTCGCTCAGCTGGGCTGGGTCATCAGGAGTGAGGGGGGGACCAGGAGTGGCAGGAGGTAAGGGGGGGCTCTTCTTGGACAGGTCTAGGCCCAGCTCCTGCTCGCAGCCTCCACTGCTCCCATTGGTGCTACAGCTGCCCAGGCCGGCCTCCCCACTGGCTGGACAGACAGCCCGGCCCAGGCTGTGTACACTCTCCTGGTTGGAGCTGCCGAGGAAGAGCTCGTCATCTGAGCCTTTGGCCTGGGGGAGCTCCTGGGTGGTGTGGGCCCCCTTGCGTCCATCCATGAGCCCCGGATACCGAGCCTGGATGACGGAAGCTGTGGACAGCCGCTGGCTGCGAGGGGGCCGCCCCATGCCAGTAGCCCCCACCCGTCCAGAGCCGAAGGTCTTGCCGGCTCGCTTAAGCTTTCTACGACAGAGGGCTGCCAACTCGGGCAGCTGGAGGTAGCTGGCGGCAGTGAGGAGAGTGCTGAAGTTGGGCTCAGCTGGCTGGTCGCTGGGAAGCAGCTTGCCCGTGTAGATAAAGTCCAGAATCTGCTGGAACACTGTGGAGCTGACCATGTCCGTGTCCAGGTTGATGAGGTTGTCGTGCAGGACCAGGGACTTGAAGTAGATGCTGCTGGCGGCCAGGACATTCTTGTGGGCCCGGAAGATGGAGTTCTCCACCATGATGATGACATCACACAGGAAGCCCTTTGTCCTCTGCTGGTTCAGCTGTAGCAGGAGCTGCTTCGAGTGGCTGGGCAGCTCCATGTCAGGCCCCATGTCCCCACGCCCTGTCCACGCGTACCACCTACAAGCAAGAACAGGCACGTGAGAGTTAGCTGACCGGGACCCTCATGCAAGGGCTCCAGACCCAGGTGGGCCACAGTGGCACTCAGAGAGGCATCTGAGCTGACCTGGCCACTGGCCACTTCCTCAGGCACGTACACAGGAAGGGAACTCACACTGGCCACCTAGCACTCAAACTGCCGGAGAAGGGGCAGTGGCACTGGCCCCATTTGCACCTATGAGGAAACGAAGGCAGAACAATGAAAGTCACTCTGCGCCAAGTAGAGAAACTGGGGTTGAATTTGACTTCACAGCCCAGGAACCGTCTCCACACTAAAGAAGTTCACCACTCGCTTACAGGGGACCTAAAAATGACCAGCATAGGACCATGAGGTGCTGGGAAGTGGCAGGGACTAAGGAAGAGTAGGAGCTCTGGGAGGACCGACTTCCCATGTGAATGTGCAGCTACACAGCTTTGAGGGCACGCTAGAAGTCCAGATTTTTAGGTGAAATCTCCCAATATTAAACAAAGGTTCTTTTTCTTAAATATGCAGCCTCCAGTCTACCACCTGTACTCTATACAGGGTGCCTCTTTAAACAACCCTAGAGACTTCCCAAGCTTTCAGACGTGCCAATGTCACATTACCACCTCCCAGACTCTGCAGCCCACAAGCTGTCCCTCACCTGCCCCCAACCTCACAAGTGCTTTGCCCCCGGGAGGGCACAGAGTACTTCCCGGTCTGGGTCTCTGGGTGCTGAGAAAAAAACATGGCCTGGCTACACCCCTGGCACTGCCTGGGCCCTGGGTCCTTTCGGGGCAGGGCAGTGCTGTCTAGGCACAGGAAAGACAGCCAGCTGGCTTCGACAGACTGGTGCAGACACTAACTGACATCATTAAGTATTAAACACACAGAGGCCTCTGGCCTCATCAGGAACCCTGCAGGCTGGCTGTGTAGCAGTGCGATCACCATGCGCCCTCCCCACTGAGTAGCAGGGCCTAACAGCATAAGGACGTGGCTCCCTGCCCCCTCAAGCTGCTCAGGGAACATTAAACCTTCCACAGGCAACTCTGCCACACGGTTGACAAAGGTACCTTCACCTCCTTCTGCTTGGGGCTCAATCTCTGAAAGCAACTGAGTCTCTGAGCCTCACCTCACCTGGGACCTCCTGTTCCTACCAGGGCGCTCACCATGCCTCCCTGTGACACAAATACTCCCCCTTGCCCCACACATGCCCTTGTTTGCAAAGATTAAAAAAACAACATCCTAGCATCCACTGGCACCCCAAAGGCTTCACAGCTTTCTGTGAACACACCTGTCAGGCTGCAACCAAGGCCTGACAGCAGGAGGCAGCAAACACTTGCTAGGCTATAGGCCAGCCCAGCCCTGCAAGGCTGCTCAGCTGGGACTCAGGGGCTGGGGCCCAGGTCCCAGGGGAACCAACTCTCCCCTACTCCCTGCCCCACAGCCAGCCAGGCAGAGACAAAGAGCCCAAGGCATGTCTTCCACATTGGCCAGGATACCTGGCCCTAGGGAAATACAATATTAGCTCCACCAGCACCCAGGACACCTGGTGTCCAAGCTTGTCAAAGGGACTGGCGAGGGCAGGAGGTCCCATCCTCCAAGAGCCTGTAAGCCCACTGCGGGCCCCTCCTCCCCAAACCAAGGACAACCTCCCCTCCAAGCTGAGCAGCCTGGTGCTGCATGCACACAAAGGACTGAAGGCCAGGTCGCAGGCTGAGAGCTGCGGGGCCTCCCAGAAATCCCACAGCAGGAGAAGGTAGATGATGCCCTCCCTCTCCCAGGCCTCCCTCCCCCCTCCCCTAGTCCTTCCAGCTCCCCCTCCCCAGCCTACCGGAGTGCCAGGGGCCCAGAAACCATGTGAGCAGTAGCCAGCGGGGGTAGCCTCCTTGAGCACGTGTCCTCCCTTGGGGGTGCATCAATGCCTGGTCACCTGGAAAGAAGATGGACATGGTCATCCAGACAGCCATCATCTAGGGAGAGAGGGACAATGAAGTAGAAGGTGCTCTGGAGCCCTTGTTCCCAGGAAGGTCAGGGAATTTCTCTGGCTATGACGCCAGGGGCAGCCAGCTGGGAAGGAGACAGTAGCCATAATGCCCTGCCGACAGGCCCAGTGACAGGTAAAATGGCAGATTTAGGGAACTTGAAGGCACTGCACCCTTCTGCCACCCAGGTGCTTTAGGGTACTCCAGGGCCACCTAGGTTTGGGGAGTTGGGAGCAGGCAAATTCATGGCAGGAGTGGTGACAGGAGGCCTGGGCAAGGCCCTTCCCAGGCCGGCCATATTTACATAACAAAAGGTCAAAAATTGGAGGCACTGGTGCAATGGGCTATTTATAAGAACCAGTCTCAACCGCTTCTGGCTCTCCTGCCTCCTTCCCTTCAGATCTGCTCTTGCCCCCTCCCTGCCCAGAGGGCCCAGCCCCTCCTGCCCAGCCCAGCCCGGCTGGGCCTGACCACATGGCCTCCCCTTATAGTTTTCCAAAGCTCAGCCTTTCAATACCACCCTGCCAAAGTCACTGGCAGCTGCTACCAGATGTGGTGGGCGTCCTCTGTCCTCAACTGCCCCCAGCTTCAGGTCTTGCGGGAAGGGGGGTGTTCCTGAGGTTCTGGCTCCTTGTATACCACTGGGGCAGACCTGGGCTCCCTTGGAATGGAGCCAGGGTGGGGGAGGAGGCCTGCAGCAGCCTGGAGCCCATCTCTGCCTGCCCTTCCCCCGCCCCCAGGGCAAGGGAGGCTCAGCAGGTCCCTCAGGAATGTGACCAGACCCGGGGGTGCGGGTGGCTGGGAGGCCTCAACTCCAGCCTGCCAGCTGTCTCTCTGGCCCCTAGGACAACTCCCTTCTCACAGAGATGGCCCAGGGGGAAGGAGACGTGGCTGGTCAGGGTGGTTAGTCTTGGATCCCACGGATGGCCCAGAGGGCAACAGAACCAGCTCTGTAGGTCCAGCTGTCCAAAGCTTCATCGTTTAATCCCTGTGTGGAGTCCAGCTTCCCCTCCACCCCTCATGAGGCCAGAATTGATCAGTGGGATGGAGCCTGAGACCAGAGACAAGCAGTGGGACAGAGCTGAGCCCAGCCTTGGGAAGGAGAGCAGAGACCACTGCGACACTGGTGTAAAAACTGACAGGAAGCCACAGCCAACGAGATGCCCGCCACACAGCCCTATGCCACTCTGCCTGTTCTTCTCTGGACCTCAGGACAACCCAAGTCCTGCCCAGGCACAGTGTCCTACCCAGTGGCTTCTGCTTCAGCATGTGTCAGACGCTGCAACTAGGGGTTACTCGCCCTTGTCAGAGATCAGGACAACTACCGGACAGCTCAGGGAGTGGGTAACAAAACAGGACTCAGGGCTCTCTGTTGGTCCCTGCTGCCCAGTCTGGCCAGGCTCTTCACTAACCTGGGGATAGCTAAATGACTAATCAAGGTATCCTGACCTGAGTCAGATATGACTCCTTTAAGTGCCCAACCTCCCCAAAGGGATGCTCAGAAGAAAAGGGGAGAACCAGCCTTGCTGCACCCTCAACTAGGTGGGGACCCAGCAGAGTTGCCTACATGATGCTGTCCTGCGAGCCATCCATCCCAGGCTGGGCCAAGTGTGGGCCACTGCTGTGTCTATAAACAACGAAGCAACAGCACTACACATGACGCAGTACCTCCCTGCTGCAGGGCCAGGTCCCCTATGAAGCACTGCTCTTCTCTTCCCAGCAAAATGACAACAGCCAGAGACCTCTGCCCTTCCACTTACAGACAGGTGTGGGAATAGCAAGCACCCATCCTAGAGGCCACAGCCTGGGGGGATGAAGGTGGCCAGGTTAGTAGAAACATGACTGCAGAGGCTGAATCAACAAGCTGGCAGCGCAATACCCCAGGGCGGGTGCCCCTCCCTGGCAGGAGCCTACTATAGGCTAGGATGAGGACACCACCTGGCACCCAGCAGCCCCTAGGCAGCAGGCCCAGGCAATGTGCCTGTCAGCCCCAAGGATTTCACGCTGAGATCAGGCCTGCTGCCCACCCAAAGCACTGGCTCCAGGGAACCCAGAATCTGGGGCAATGGGACAATCAGCTTCTCCTCTAGGGTCTACACCTGGCCTGTTGCAGGTGTGTGGGTAGGTGTCCCCAGGTGGGCTGACCCTGGCAGGTAAGGACAGGAACACAAGTCCCTGGGAGCCACCTCTGCCCTCCTGTGAACAAAAAGGGTGTGGGGGAATTGAACAGAGACTTGGCTGAAGACCTGGATCACCTTCCCCAGGCCCCTGTTTATGGAATGGTCAACACCCACCTACCCAACAGGGCAGTTACACCATGAACTGGGACAGGTCCTGCTGACTTCTCTTTTCCTTTTCCTCCCTCTAGGCCCCTGCCACAGAAAAGTCAGAGAGGAATATCGCCCCCTCATTCTCCCTACACACATACACACATACACACACACACACACACGCACACACGCACACGCGCGCGGCAAGCACAGGGCCCAGCCACCATACCTGAGGGAAGGTTAGGCCTTCTAGTTGAGCCAGAAGGAGCTGGCAGAGCTCCTCACACCCCCTCTGCTGCTCCTTCCCTATCTACTCTCCTCTCAGCCAATGGTATGAAAGACCGCACTGGGCAATGTCATCCTGTGGAAAGAAATACCTTGGGGCACACCCCCCCAATTGCTAAATGAAGCTATATCTGGGGGGTGGAATTACACATTTATGTCAAGTTCTAGAATGGGCAGAACTGATCTATGGTAGAAACAAAATCAGAAAAGCCTGTGGAGAGTGAGGTGAGCATTATCTGAGAAGGGGAATGAGTAACTTTCTGGGATGAGATCCACTCTGTATCTTGGAAGGAGTCTGGACGAAGGCAGATGCACTCACCGGTCAAAACTCAAAGGGTCACTTGAAATTTAGGTACATTATGTAAATTTTACTTCAAACAGGGAAAAAGTAAAGTCCAAATAAAAGGAGAGAAAGGACAGAGGCTTTCACAGGACATGCCTGTCTCAGGAGCTCAACACCAGCTAACATTTACTGGGTGCTGCCCTACACCAACCACACTCACCCTTGACCCTCCTACAGCCCACTTCCCCCACTCTCTGCCCAAACACCCATCCCACCTGCTCACCTCCCCAAGAGGCAGAGGGCCTGGGGCCAGCAATGTGGAGGAACGCACCATCTGTGGCCATGGGTATGACATCCCCCCGCCCCACTGCTGGTTTCCAGCCCACCCAAGGGTACCAGTTCAGCCTCATGAACCAGTGGCTACACGGAAAATGGCTCATGAGGTCAGAGTGACCAAGGCAGAAAATCCCTGTCCCTTGCTCCTCCCTGTCTACAGGAGGCAGTCAAAGACCTAAGCCAAGGGCACCCCTCAGGTCTGCCCCCCATCCCCTCAGCAGCCTTGATCCCTATACCCACCCCAAACACACATCAAGCCAAAAGACCAGTGAGGATGGTAGAGTGGGATCATGACTTCCTACCCATAAAGCAACAACACCCCATGGGGGCCCCCACTGATCCATAAGGCCCCACCACCTTAGGTAGTCCACATAGCTGCAGGGGCTCATGAGAAGGCTAGAATGGGGCCACCTCGAGGCCTCTCTTCCTAGTACCCCACAAAACGCAGGAGAGCGTGCTCTGGCCCCACACCTTTCAGAGACCATGAGAGGAGGTTTTAAAATGAAACTAATCCTTGCTTAAATAGAAAGCCCAGAATGACTCCAACCCCTGCCCCATTCTGATAGGAGCTGCCCCCAACTCAGTCTGGAAACCCACTATGCCCAGAGCCTGGGATCCAGGAGGCCCTGGCACTCAGAACTGCTCTGGTCATTCAGCCTCCAGGGGTACACCCTCTAAAGACCAGGCTGACAGCCCTGGAACAGAAGAGGACATCTCATGCCTACCTCAAGCCCCACTGGTAGGGACCACACTCCCAATGCTGCTCACAGCTGGTACTTCTGACTCTCATGAGTGGTGCCCCCCAGGAGAATGTTGTCCCTTTACTAAATACCTGACCTCATTTGGGCAGGAATGTGCCCCCACAGAGGCAGCCTCAGGCACCTTGACTGAAATGCAAACCGGCCTCCAGGAAACTTCCTCCAGCCCAGGGAGCAGGGTGGGGCCTCCTTTCCCTGTCCCTTGCCTTTCTCTCCTGCTGAGAAGGCTCTGAGGTCCTATCTCTACCTCCGGGATAAATAAGACAAGGTTCTGGGGGGTAAGCAACTTGCCAAGGTCACAAGAGCAAGTGAGTGGCAGAGTGAGGACTCAAAGTGTGACTCCAGGGCTGCAGTCAGACTTCCCCTACCCTCTTGGGGACACCCTTTCCCAGGCAAGAGCAGGGATGCCAATCACAGCAGAGCTGCCCTCCACATGGAGCCACTTGGAGGGCAGCCTTGGTCTGCACCTCCACTCCCATTCCTCCACCCCACCACCTGCCAGTCACAGCAGGGCCTCACCTGGGCTGTGTCCTTCTGACTCAGTGTGAGGGCCCAGGGATGGCCCAGCTCCTCCACCACCTTGGGGCAGTGACAAGCTTGAGGCTAGAAGCCACAGGTGGGGCCCACCATGCAGCCTACTTTGGGGGCCCCCAGGCTGCTCCTGCTGCTCCTCTGCGAACAGCCCTGGCCTCTGTGACCTCTCTGGCCCATCCCTTCAGGCTTGGGCTGGTGGAGGGTGGGGCTCACTGCTCTGGGCAAGCCCAGCCGTGTAATCCAGCCCAGATCTGGATGCTGGCCAGCAGCTCCTGGCTCCTCTCCCAGACCATCCTCCTGGAAAGCAACAAGCTCCACAAATGCCAGGAGACGAGCCTTCCCTTGGACGCAGCTTCTATGAAATAAACACTTGGGTTTCACTCAGCGATTGGTGACGTTGTGATGGGGGCCCCTGGGCTGGCTTCCTTCTCTACCATTCGGGCCACCCTTGTCGCCCACCCACTGGCTCACCCTGATCAATGAGGAAGGGGGCATCCACCCTAGTCTGACTACCCGGAGTCTGTCCTGAAATCCCTGTGGGCCCCACTGAAGACCCCATGCTGCCCATGCTGGTCCAAGTCCCACATGGGCCCCAACCCAATCTGTGCTACTTCCATCTGAGAGGTGGGGAAGCTCGTGGGTACCTCATCACCAGGAGGAAGAGGCAAGAAAATGCTGCTTTGAGGGAAGGTCGACAGGAGGCTCCACACGGCAACACACCAGGCCCCATGACCCTCAAACCTTGCTTCTCCAGAGCAGCCTCGGGTCCTCTCCTCCTCCCACCAGGCCTACAACCCTCACATCACTCCTGGCCTTGGTACCAACAAGGAGAAACAAGACCAAGAAAACCTGGGGGACCTGCCAGGAGGGCCCCAGGCTTGACACAGTCTGGCCAAGAGTTTTGGGTGGGCCCAAACCCATGAATACTACTGGGAAGAGGCAAGTGAGTGCTGCTCAAGGGGGAATAATAATTTAAGATTATTATTACAAAAACCATGCTCTCCTCCAGACTCTGTCCCCTACATTGCACTGCCTCCTGCAGGGAGCCTGAGCTATTGGTAAAAGGCTTGCTGGCAGTGACAGGAACAAGAGCCTGGAAGCAGGAGAGCCTGTGGGAGGCTGGCAGGGTGGGTCTCTGCCAGCAGAGCAGAGGTAATCAGTCATCTCTATCAGTCCAGGAACAAGTGGAAATCCAGGAGCCACTTCAGCAAGGAGGCAAACAGGCCCAGTGTGCTGGTTCCTGTGCCCCCAGTCCCATTTCCTACTAGTCTTGCTTATCGCTGGGTGTGGTGCGAGGACCAACAGCAGCACCTGGGATCTCCCTAAAATTGCAGATGCTCAGGCCTCACTCAGACTCCAGAACCAGAACCCATATTTTAACCCCAAGGGACACCCCCCTTCTCCCCCCCCCCCCACACACACACATTCAAGTCTGGGAAGAGCTGGGGTGGGTTATAAGCTTTCTAATGCCCAGAAGGTACTATGCTTTGCAAGCAGTAAATGCTCCTCTGATGGGTGTCAAGAGGAAGGAGACAGTCCCAACAAGGAAGACACTTTTCCCACAGAAACAAGCCCAGAGGGTGCTTAATAAAATCAGTGGGCTTGGAATGTGAGACAGAGGCTGAACCTGGTTACCACAGGCATCTGGGAGCCAGGATGGTAGACAGGGAGTTATGGGTGTCGGTAGCAGGCAGAGGACTCAAGAGATGAAGGACAAGCAGGGACCAAGAACGGTTAAGTCGGTGGAAATTCCACACACACGGAGCCAGGACACTGAGCTAAAAGGGCACTGGTGAAGCTGGTCTGCTCCCCTGGGAGGGACTATCTCAATCATCTCACCTGCCCCAGGATACCCTTCAGATGAGATAACTGAGCCCCAGAGGGAGATACGAGTCACTGCTGAGTCATAGAGCTGCAGCTGCCCAGCCCAAAGATCTGGGAAGAGACTCTTCAACTTTATAATTTCAAAAAAACAACCCTAGTAACCAACAATTTCTTAGGCCAACTGCAGGAAGAACCACCTCTCAATGTGAGTGAGTCCTTCCCAAAAACAGTGGTTGACAACCCTCACCCACATCATTGTCATGGACTGGTAAAAACTCTGAGGCAGGCTGGCATTGAGGAACCTCTGCCCTGCCCCACAGCATGACCCTCTTGGCTGGGATGAAACCGAGATGGCATGGTAAAGGAGAATTAGAAAAAACAAAACAAAACTGATGCCAGACAGCAATGACAGGTTTTAGTTGGCTGGACAATGACTAAAAGAATTATCTCCCAGGGAGGAAAGATAAAGGTCACATTTTAGAATAAGACCAAGACTGAAAGCATGCAAATCTTGTGGGACAGAAAGCACACTCCAGGGTGACCAGCACTGGAAACCCACTCAGGCAAGCACTTGCAAGCCCTGTTCCTACAGGGGAGGCAGCTGAAGGTGTGGGGACTGTTATCTACCCACCAGTGAGCAGGACTGAACACTGAGAAACATATGAATTGGCCTTTTATAGGTCAAAAATAGTTGACTGTTGGCAATGTCACACAGTTGAGTTACACACACATACATGAGTCTCTCAAGTATACTTTAACCAAAGAAGCCAGATTCAACAGACTCCGCAGTACGATTCCGTTCATGTAAGTTCAAGTTGGAAAGCAAGAATCCAGGAGCTAGGGGTGAGGAAAGATAGTTGAGGGTGGGGGGAGAAAGGGTGACTCAAAGGACACACAAGGGGCTTCTGGGGTCATGTTTCTCAGTCTGGGTGCTGGTTATACAAGCATTGTCCATCTGTGAAGAATCCTTGGAGCTGTCACACATAACTCTGCACACTTCTTATGGGACTCCATACAGTGCACAGAAACCTTCAGGAGCGGAAGCAGGATCCAGGCTGAGACCTGATGAGCAAGTAGATCAGAGCCAGGCAGTAAACTCCCTGAACTCCCAACTAGTAACGATCACAAGACACACACACAAAAAAAGGAGGTGACCAAATCCAGGATGAAGTGTCTGTCTCAGGAGAGGGAACTCTACAGGACAGGCTGGGAACCCACAGGAAGCCTAGAGGCTACCTTAAAATCTTAGCAGGGGCAGACCTATGTCTGCCATCCAAAGGGAACAACCCGATGACATTTTCAATCATCCTAGTGTCTAGTTGATACTTCTCAAGAGAGAAGGGCCTTCCAGATCCTGCAGGCAAGCCCAGTAGAGAAGAGGAAATGGAGTCCAACAGGCTAGGTACAAACACAACCAAGGATCTCCTAGCAAGGGTCCAAGCTGGTCCTGGATACACCAACTGGGCATATCAAAGGGAAGAAGCCAGGAAGAAAATGGAAGAGGCCCTCAGGGACTGGGGTCAAAGGACGCTGCTGCTGGGCAAGACAAAGGAAAGCCCCTTTGCTCCCTCCTGGACTATCAACTCCCCCCAAAACCCCCAGAGCTTCAAACAAAGGGCTTAAGGAGCTAAAGCCAATGGCAAGGATCAGATTGTTTTAATCCTAAGGGGGGGTAGAGACACCTGGAGCATCCACTGGAGTTTTTAAAAAGCTATCTTTAAGGATAAAATTAAGGAACTGCTATGGAAAATATTACAATCTGTGGCACTGTGCCTGAAAAGCCTCTAGATGCAGCACTTGACAGAAGAGGTCTCACCTGTCCAGCAGGTAACTTGAAGGGCCTAACAGAGAGGCCAAGAGCTCAAAAAGCAGGTAACTTGAAGGGCCTAACAGAGAGGCCAAGAGCTCAGAAAGGGTATCAGACAGAGGGCACCACTCAGACGCGGGAGGGAAAATGCTCACAGGTTTTTATTCTACTTTTTACATGGAGTCTTGGAGGCGCTGGAAGAACCATTTAGCATTAAGGAACTGGATTTGGAGACAGAAAACAAAGCAAACAGGCACTTTTCTACCTGGAGTAGTAGATCTAGGGGTGTGTGAAAACTGGGCTACTGAGGAGGCACACAAAAACCAAAACCCTGAAAACAACCCAGACGCTCCCCTCCTGCTGGCAGCTCCTCTCCTGGCTGCTGCCCCCCACCTGTTGGGCCATATGATGAAGTGTGGGACAGCATTACCTTGGAACACTCCAAGTGGGGAACAGGAATGGCAGCTACAGTACTTAAGTGAATCAAAAATAGAGATTAGTGCCCTAGCCAGTTTGGCTCAGTAGTTAGAGCATTGGCCTGGGGACTGAAGGGTCCTGGGTTCAATTGTGACCAAGGGCACCTACCTCGGTTGCAGGCTCCAGGGCATGTGCAGGAGGCAACCAATTGATGTCTCTCTCTCACATCGATGGATTTCTCTCTTTCTCTCCACCTCTCTCTCTCCCTTCTACTCTCTCTGAAAAAGCAATGGAAAAAAATATCCTTGGGTGAAGATTGAAAAAAAACACAGAGATTAGTGTCCAGCTCTGTGCATGCAAAGAGGCAAACCTGGCCAAGTCCAGCCACCCACAGTTCAAGAATCCAGACAAGTGCAGGGAACAACAAAGAAAAACTAAAGAATGCTTAGCCCAAAGTTCAGAAGAGCAGTGACTTCTGAGGGGAGGCAAGGATGAGGGCAGGTGGGTGTCCAGGGCTGGGGGGCTGGCTGTTTCTATGTGGGGTAGGGGAGCCAAGGGTGTTTTTCCATTAGTTATGCCTCTATGTGTATGCATGTAATTTACACCCTCCAGTTAACACTTCGGTAAATACCCTGGACCACAATCTCTAATCTACTGAGGAAGCTAGCATGCTCTGTGCAGAAGGCCCACAAGAAAGGGGAGAGGACACAAAACCCTCTACATCCAGGGAGGAGCCGAGCTAAAGCTATATGGCACTTGCTGAGCATCTCCTCACATCACCTGATCCAGGCACCTGGCAAACCAGCAGAGCCACACAGCTGGAGGAACATCACAATATGTAAACAAGGGCTTCAAAGGTCAGTCCCACAGGAGATGCCCAGAAAATATCACTGCCCTAATGACAGAAAACAACAGAAGTAGGGCAGGGCCTCCGTACCTGGGAAGGCCAGCATGCCTCACCCAACAAGAAGGAAATCCCAGGGCTCTTCCCAGGGACTGGAGGGTAAGAAGGGCAGTTAAAGCCATTCCAAGTGAAAATATCAAAGTCTAGCATAAATCTCATCTCTGCAGCTCCTGCCCCCTCCAATTCGAAGTCCAATCAACCCCGAGTTATCTTTCTCAAACACCAATCTCATCAAGTCACTCCCCTGCTTAAAGCTTTCAATGGATTCCTAATACCTGAATAAAGTCCACACTCAGGACTGGCCAGCACAGTGCTTCCCAGAGGGCCCCCAGCCCACCTCTCAGCTGGGCCCCTTCCAGTCATGCCTGAGTGCCCCCTCCTCCTTGAAGACTGTTCTGCATTTCCCTCCTCCCAGCCAATGTCAGCAATAGCTAGCTACCCAGCTGCTTCCCACTGTGCACCTCTCCTTCTGCCCAAGCCTGCCCCCTGGCCCCCCAACCAGGCTCCCAAGGTTAGAGCCCGAGTCCCACTAGCCAGCTGCACCTGGCATGCAGCAGGCCCTCATAAACGTTTATTAGGTGAGCAAATGCTGGTCAGGAAGCAGCAGAGCTGAGAAGAGAGAGGGTGAAATAATACGTGAGAGGAGATAAGGTGGCAGTGGTGAAGGGGAAACGATAGAGGAAGAGCTGCCTAGAGCCCTCCCTTGTCATCAATCCCAAACTTCCATGGGGCTTCTATGTTACTGTACAGTAGGTGTTACCGTGTGATTCTATTTACTATTCTATTTACTATATTAGAAAAACTGGTACTATAAAAAATTTAATTGACCTAAAATATCAAAAATAACCCATTTTATGTTAACATAAATAACATTAAAAACAAAAAAAACCTATTCCAGCCCTGCCCGCTGTGGCTTAATTGGTTAAGCTTCTTCATCCCATGCACCGAAGGGTCGCCAGTTTGATTCCCGGTCAGGGCACATACCCAGGTTGCGGGTTCGATCCCCAGTCGGGGCGCGTACAGGAGCCATCCAATGGATGTCTCTCTCTCTCCTTCCCTCTGTCTCTCTAAATCAATAAAAATAATAATAGTTTTTTAAAACTATTCCAAACAGGAAAATGTTAGTGAGAAGAGTGGCAGTTTTACATTTTTGCAAATCTCTAATGTTTGACTTGAAAGAAGTAACTGGATTCACATATCTGCTTCTGCATTCAGTCTGTTAAGCTATGTGGTTTTGATTAGTCTATGAAGAAATTTAACGTCACACAGATAGAAGTGAGGAGTATTTTAATAACCTTTTCAGATATGTGGCTACTCTTCATTGATATACACTAAAACTGGACAAGGGGTAGTTTCTTAAAAGTTGCAATGTGTAATGTGAAATTGTGCCAGTGATATACTCATCTCTGGTTATAGAAAAAATCCATTGGTCTACCCTGCACGCATATTCACCTAGGATTTTGTAGCATCAAGCACTGGTCATTTGGCAGCCGATCAATGTTCTCTCACATCGAAGTTTCTCTCTCTCTCTCTCTCTCTCCCTCCACCCCTCCCTCTCTCCTTCCTTTCCACTCTCTCTCTGAAAAGCAATGGAAAAAATATCCTCAGGTGAGGATTAAAAATAAATAAATAAATAATTAATTAATTAAAATAAAATAAAAAACCAAAACATATTTTTAAGATCACCGCTAATTTTAGAGAAGTCTTTAAGGCTCCTGGTGATGGATGCGAGTTTTCCAAACTTCTCATTTTCTCCTGACAGCTCTTTCACTAGCAACAAATTATTTTCAGTTGTTTTCCTAAAAGTGGCAAGGCTCACCTTGTTCATTTGAGAAAACAACTAACCGCACCTTGTCTGTCAGTCATTCATTCAAGTAAAAATAATGTCTCATGAGGAAAAGCAGCTAGTTCAGCACATAGCCCAAACAAATGTGAAGTGCTTTCCCTGGAGACAGCCTTCACATTCAGTCTGCAACAGAAAAGCCTCATGTGCACTCCCATTTTGTCACACAGAATACGAAAGAGGACGGACGTGTCCTCCAGGGTCTAGATGTGCCTCCCCCTCCCCGACACACAGGAGTAAGACTGGCAGTCTTGGTCCAGAGCACTGGCAGGCAGAGGTGGTCAGTGGGGGGTGGGGGAGGGGTGCTACAGGAAGCAGGATGTGTATGCTGCCTGCTGGGGGCATGAAGTCAAAGTCCCCTCCTGCCCAAAGCAGCTAAGCCAGCCCTGCTGCCCTTATCAGCGTCAACACATGCAAGGAATGTGGGACTTTGGAAACAATCCTCTCTGCTAGGCCTGCACCCCTCTGGGGCTCAGGCTGACCTATTGCCACCAAAGGACGACCCAAGCCCAGAGCTCATGCCACCCACTCCTGGAGAAAGACACCTGCTGGTGGTGGCCCAGGGTACCTCAGGAGGCTGTTGCTTGGCCCCTCCCCTCGTTGCCAGGATAGCCGGACCCCCCTGGATCCATCTACCAAAAGACAGCCTCACATTACTGAGAGGCCACCCTGCCTGTGTCCCCAACACCATCGCTGGCAATGTCTGAGCACTCTTACTTGCCCACACTGAAAGAATCCCAAGAGAAGAAGCCTGCCTCTGAGTTTTCAGGGACATCGCCCCCCACATGGCTCTCCCAGAGAGAGTTTCCACAGGGCAGAGGATTCTAACTCTAACATGCCAGAAGGGAAGGAAGGGGTTGTGTGACTAAAAGCTTAAGAATGGCCCAGAGAGTCTCTCTGCCCGCCAGGTCCTGGGAGAAGGGGGAGGGCACTTGCTCAACAGGCTTGTGATGGTTCTTCCCCAGCTTACAAGGGACTACCCTCCAGCTCCAGCTCCAGGAACCAGGCGCCCTGGCTTTGTCCCAGGCAGCCATCTCACCACCCCACTCAAATGAAAACCTTGGCTATCCTCTGGCCCAAGCACTGCCCAGAGGAAGGAGCCCACACAAACATATTCAAGGCTTCCACACACGTTGGTGTGTTTCTCACACTTTTAGAACGTCTCTAACCACTTCCTAGCTGTGCAACTCGAGGCTAATTACTTAACCTCTCCTAGCCACTTGGACAGTAGGGACTGAGAAAATGGTTGGGACCAAGAAGGTATGTTCTGAGAATTAAATGCGGGTGCAAAGCGCCTCCCACAAGACCTAATGTGGGGTAGGGATCCAAAGGCGAGTTCAGGGGACCTCATCTGCCGCTATTTTCCCAGCATTCTGTCGGGAACTCGGCAAAAACCACCCTCCTCCCGGTTTCTGAGCAAAGTTGCTTTTAGCACCTGCCAGACAGAAAACCATCAGCTGCCTTACCGAAGGGAAGGACAACGAGGTACTAGGGAGGGGTGGAGTGAAGAGGCAAAAATCCTGAGGCAGGCATCCAGCCCCAGAACCAGTCACTCTCAATACAGCCCCCCGGGTCCACCACCAAGATGTGTGCAGGCAGAAAAGGAACTGAGGGAGGACATCCTGACTCGACCCCACACACCCCCTCCCTCCCTGACCGCCGAGCCAAGATCACTCTCAATCCCATCTCCTTCCCTGTCCCAGCCCAGGCTGCTCTTCCTTCTTTGCAGGGCAATTCCTACCAGGGCCACAGCAGACCACACCCAGGGGCCTTGCCACTCACCTCACATGGTAAGACGCCGGGAGCAGGCAGGGGCTGTCCTGTGAACTGTCAGCCCACAGATATGAACTAACCCCCGGACAGCCCATTGGTCTGTCCCTACAAAGGGGGCTGGGCTGGGCAAGCAGGCCTTACCTGAAGCTCTGCCTCCAGCGCCCCTCCCACTCTGCCTCCTGGCCCCTTGTTAGTGGCCCCCTCACACACCTTATCCAGATAACAGCCCAGGACACAAACCTCAGGGACCAATCTCTCTCTCTCCCAGGGACCTTGAGGTCAAAGTAAAAAAGAAGGGACACAGGTCCCAGGGGTCCTCAGCTGTGGCCACAGCGACCTTGTTAGGGAGCCATAAGGGATCCAAATGTCACTATGGCAGGCCCTGCCAGGGCACACAGAGGCCAACAGGGTCCCAAGAATGCAACCAAGAAACCAGGACAGGCAGACTCTGAAGGCCAAGCAGGACCAAGAGTCCTGGAGTCCCTCCCACTGCTGTCCAGCTAAGAAGGACCATGAAGAGTGAGCCCCTTCTCTGTACCTGGTGCTTCTCCAAGACCCTGGTAACTAACAGAGAATCAGCCTGACTTGTTATGTGAATCAGATCCCACAGGCCATCAGAGTAAAGTAGTTTATGACCACCCCAGGTCACACACACTGGTCTATTTGGAATCGTGACTTGCTTGATTCCACTGACAAAGAGTTATCACCTGCTAAAGTAATGGTTCTCAAATTTGGCTGCACACCGGATTCATTTCAAAACCTTTAGGACACGTGCATGCCTGGGCCCACCCCAGAGACAAGCTGGGCCGGGCTGGCCTGGCCTCTGCCAGCTCCCAGGTGATCCTGATATGCAGAGCTGAGAACCAGGGCACCAGCAGGCAGGTCTCAGCCAGGTAGCACAGGTAACAACACACACGCAATGGCGCAAAAAGTTCCACTGTGTCCACATAGCAGCAGACCACTGAGGACCCAACCCTACTCTCTCAGCCATCAGCCCTACTCTCTCTTCTTATTTATTCTGTGAACAAGAATTCACCAAGAGCTTACCAGCTTGTAAAGCAGCACAGGTGAGGGAACTGCAAAGGCTAAGGGACAGTTCTCTCCCTTAAGGGGCCCGCAACCAGGCTAATGAAGAGGCCAAGGGGCTCACACCCATGTGGTGATGGGAGCAGCACCTCCACCTGTGTATGTGGGGATGGTGGTACTGTACTCAAGGCACCGAGTGGCCCCACACTTGCCAGAGAGAATCCACCCACCCAGAGGTGCTGCAGGGAAACAGCCTGAGGCCTTGGAAGCAGCTTGGAAGGCATAGGAGGAGTCTGTACAGCGGTCACACCCATGCCAGAGCCAACAGCCCTTCCATTGCCACAGCAGGCCAACTCTGGGTGCTAGAAGCTCCCCCTAAGCCAAGCCCAAGCTCTGCCTTTCCTTAGTCGCCCTTGGAATTGCTATGGGATGGACAGAAAGACTGGGCCACCTGCCTTTCCAAAATCCACTCTCCTTTCTCACCCACACTACTCCACATGCTTGTGTAGGTGGATTACCCTCAAACAGGAATGTGCTAAAAATCTCACAGGCAGCAGCAAAGCCCTTTGGCCAAGAGGCAGCTGGTTATCCCTTCTAGCAGAGGACCTGCTCTAAGCCCAAGGCAACACTCCCCTCCTCCCCTCCATCCACATAGGACATTACCATGAAAAACATGAAAAGTGAAGTCAGAAGGAGGGGCTCTGAACTCCTTCCCAAATGTCCCAGGCAGTTTCTTAGGGTCACTCTCTCCACTCAGTTGAGGTGCCCAAGCCCTGGCCCTTTCTTCCTCAGCTGTGGTGAAGCCTGGAGTCAGCTCCTGGCTTTCTCTCCCTAATCAAACTTACTGGGGGCCCACAGACAACTCCCACCCCCACAGGCTTTTCTTGCTTTGCCACTCCTGGCTCAAACTGGGCTCCAAGCTGAGCCAGCAGTGTCTCTCAGAGCCCTCCCCCAGCTCAGGTCCCTAACCCTTAGGGCAAGGCCCCTCCCAGAAGGAAGCGCAGCCTGGTGGTGCCAGGCAGAGTCAAACTGGCCGGGCTTGTTTACGAGTCCCTAACCAAGCCCCTAAACGGGAGACACAATCACCGTCTTGAGGAAGGGGCTCTCGGTCCTGCCCCTCCCTGCTGGGACCTCAGACCTCTCCAGATTCCACACTACATGGGCCCTCACAGGCTCTGGAGTCAAAGGCATTTACCCTCCAGCCCCAGCCTGACCAGTTGCTTACTTGCAACTTCAGCAAGTTATTCAACCTCCAAGTCTCATTTACCCCTCTGTAAGAAGATACTATCAGGCAATTCAGGTGGGTGACCACCACTTGTTGGCAGGTCTGTGAGCACCAGAGAGCAGAGACCAGCAGGATTAGTCTAGTTCTCAGAAAATTTTGTGGAATGAATAAAAAACTCCTGACAAGCCTCAGGTGCCTGACACACAGTGGGTGTTCCTGTGCCAGCTTCTCATAACAGTATCTGCAGGGTCATGCTCTTGTCACTGCCCTCCTGTCTCCCCAGCCACACTCCATACTGCCACTGCCTTACTAAAACTGAATGCACTCCCCATTAAAACCCCTCTCCTAAAGCCAACCTCAACTCAGCATGGCATCCATGGCTTTCCTCCAGCCCAGAGCCGGCCCCTCCCTCTATGCCCCACATCCACTATCCCTGTGGTGCCGTGCGAGCTCCATTTGTCACCGTGCCAGTCCTTATCACCCCATCTTACAAATCATTTGTTTGCTTGTCTGTCTTCCCCAGGCTGAGCTCTGGAGGGCAGCGATACGTGAATGTAAACTCAAGTTCTGTTTCCATTTTAGAAACAGGGACACTAAGGCTCAGAGAGTTAATCACTGTCCAAGGTCACAGGGAGAATAAACGGTAGAGCCAGCGTCACCCTCCAGACTTTCTAAGTCCAGTTCCCCTCCACTGCCCTCCAGGAGTCTCTTAGGCTCTGAGAGCCAGGATGGCAGGATCCTGACTTGTCAGGTGAAAGCTGCCTCCTAGGCAGCAGGAGCAGCGAGGAAGAAGAGCCCCCACACTCACAGTGATCACTTCCCGGGGGCAGTGGCTCTCAGCCCCGGTGGGCAACACGAGCAAGCTACGGGGTGGAGCTGACTGCTAGAGGCCAACAGGCCAACCAAAAGGGCAGAGCCACAGGTCCCCTGGGTAAACTGAACTTTATTCCTTCCTCACTCCTCTGACTCTCCAGAACTGCCCAGCCAGCCCTTCTCCAGGGGCTAGCTGCTGATTAAAAGGCACTGAACCCACCCCCAGATCTGACCCTGGCAGACAATAAGGACTCTGGGAAGGCAGCAGGCCTGTCAGCTCAATAATGCAAAACCCTGTTGCTCTGAGTCCACGACAGCTGACTTCAAGTGGATCGGAGGCTGTGCTTATTAACAAAATGAGAAATCTGATCTATGGAAAGAAAACACTACGTGAGGATTAATCCAGGACTGCAGCTTGTGGAGAAGGCTGGGCTGCTGGCCAAGACCAGGGAGCAAGAACAGGATCATGCCTACCTGTCCCTAGAGCAGGTACCAAACAGCAGGAGAGGATGCATCACCTCTGCCCCACCTGCACCTCCTCCTTCGACTTCCAGCAATCATGGCAATCATTTTGGTTTTGCTTTAATTAAAGGCCTGGCACCCTCAGGCTGCTTCTTCCTCTACATAGAGCCAGCAACCAGAGGGAGATTTTTCTTTTCAGGAATCACTTGTAAAAGCTGAGTGACTAACCTACAAGTCCCAACAACTGGCAGGAAAACACTGCAGGGAAAAATTCTGGGCACACACCAACACTCCAGTCAAACAGCCAGAGAAGCTGGGCAACAGGCACTCAGTGATACCCCAAAACAGACTTACAGGAAGCCAGGAGCCAAAGGAAAGCAGACCAACATGGGAGCTCTGACTCCCAGGGCAGGCAGGCAGGTGGGGAGCCTCCTCCCAGTATCTGAGTCTATGTCCTGCCCATGGTACATAGACATTTTCATAATAAGCCCAACTGCACAGGGCTGAAGGTTCACTTGAAGGCACAGTGACCTACTCTGGGACCAAAGGACTCAGTTCAGCCTTCAAGTATCAACCTCCCATCCACCCCCCACCCCCAACCCCGAGCTAAGAGCAGGCTAAACCAGCAATCTCACCACACAGCTTTGTCTCTGGAGGCCAGCCTGAGGCCGCCCATCTGCTTTTTTTCAGACCACTCGAACAACCCTGCTCTGCTGAGAGTACACTCTCTCCTTGAGTCAGGGCTACAGCCTGGCCACATGGCCTGTACTCCTGAAAATGTCTGCTGAAAGGCCCAGGGAGTCCAGACACTGGCAGGTGAGAATGGAGAGGAAGAAGTGAAGCCAGAAGCCAGGAAGCAATAAAGGCTAACTCCAGAAAGGTTCTGGATTTGGGTGACCCAACTTCGTCCCTCCATCTAGGGACTCCTGGAATTCTCCCCCAAGATCAGCCTAGACTCTCTGGAGGCCCCTCCACTACCTGCCAGCTCCTCCCCTCGGTACAAGAGGCACAGCAATCCCCCACATCAGTCAACAAGCCCCTGCCACAGGATTCCTATAGGCAAAGCGCTGCCCCTCCCCCCACTACATATGTCAGAGGGGTGGCCTCCCTGGATTACACCCCTCCTGCTGTTGGGGGGGGGGCTGGGAACCTAGCTTTCCAGATGTGCTTGGCAACTCCTACTAGAAAACACACTAGAGGTGAAGGGGATAGGAGAAGGCATGGATAAATAACTTCAAAACCGTTCCTACCCATCCAGATCAGCACTGGGCCCCCTTCCCCAGGCAGTCTCACGCTGTTCTGGGTGGGGCCGCTGGGAGCATTATCAGGCCAGGTTCCCACCTCTCCATAAGTCACTACCCCCCGCCCAGGGAAAGGCATCCTCCGCCTCCACCCCCAACCAGCTAGGCCTGTGTTAATATGAACAATCTTGGCAGATAAACAGAGAGTGACAAGCTGGGGCCATTCAGTCCCCTCCCTCTGCCAGCCGACCCCCTCCCCCAAGCCCATCTCTCTTCCTGCCAAGCGGCTGCCTGCAGGAGAGATCTGGGGGCAGGGCAGCGAGCCTACCAGCCGCAGGACCTGGCGTTCTGGGAGCGGCCCCCCGAGGCCTGCCGCTGCCTTTGCCAGTCTTTCTGTGGGAGGGGGCAAAAGAAGAGGACCGCAGACCACGCAGGGCCGCAGTTCTAGAAATAGCAAAATCCCACTGTGAGGGGCTGCAGCGGGCGCAGGGCCCTTTGCATAATGGGAGCCCGCCCGCCTGTCAGGCAGCACAGCTTGCCCGACGCTGTTCGGATTAGATTGCTAATGAAAAGGCACAAAGAGCCGGCGCCCGCTCGCTCGCCGACCCCCGCTCCGCGGACCCGCGTCCCGGCCTGGCGCGGCCCCGGGGGCTTTGTGCCCGGGGTCCCCCGCCGCCCGCTCCCCGGCGGGCACCGGGGCCACAAAGCCAGGGCGAGCTGGGGCCACCCTGGGGGTCCGCGTGCGCCCCTCCCAGGCCTGGCGGACACTCGCGCCCCTCCCACGCGCGCAGCCCCACGTCGGCCGGGCGCGCGCCCGCCCACGCCCCTGTCCCCGGGGGCGCGCCCCGCCGCGGCCCCTGCCCGCGCCCCCAGCCACCCCGGCCGCCCCTAACCTCATGTGCATCGGCGGCGGCGTTGCGCCCGCCGGCCGGCCGGCCCTGCTTGCGGCTCCTCGTCTTCGGCGCCCAGCCCGCGCCGCCCCGTCCTCCCGCCGCCGGCCCGGCTCGGCTCCCCGCCCAGCGCGCCCGGAGCGCTGCTCACAGCCGCCCGCCCGGCGCCATCTTGGAAGCTTGTGACGTCGGTGCCGCCTGCTCACCCCTGACCCACAACTGAATGGGCTAGCGGCTGGGCGGGGGTGGGCGGGCCCTGACTGTGGGCGGGGCCTGAGGGGGCGGAGCCGGCGGGCGAGCGGTCCGAGCGCTGGGTGGGGCGGGCGGCCGCGGGACCGCGCCATGGGGGAGGGGCGCCTGGGAGGAACCGGGGACCCCGACCCTGGGCGCCCCCTCGGACCCGTACCCCAGGCGTGGGGGCTGTACCGCTACCTCACCCTCGAAACACCCGGAACCTCACACCCCCTAGAAGGGGACTCTAGTCCCCCGCAGGCCCAGCCCCCACACTCAGAGTTGACCCCCTTTGAGCCTGACCCCGACCCCTCGGAGCCCCCCATCAGGGACGTGTAACCCTGCGCCCCACTTTCAGGACACCTCACCCCGGCTGCGTGTCTCCCGCAGGGACCCCACCTTCTAAGGCGCAGCCGCCGGAGACTGCAGGCTGCGTGGTTTGGGCTCCTGGGGAGACGGGGGATGTTTGGGTCCCGAAGAGAGGGTAGCCCCCTACCCCTGACCCCCGCCTTTCCTCAGGACCCGGTGCCCGCAGCTCCTCAGGTTGGCCCTACCTGCTCCGAGGGCACGGAGGTCGCGATCACGCCGTGCTCAGCCAGCCCCTTCCGGTGACCGCAGCCCCTCGAAGGCCCCTGGGGTCAAGCGACGCGCCCAAGCTGGCCCGCCCGCACCCAGGCTCGTGGCGGTCATTCAGGAGGCCTGTGAGGGGCCGGAGCTGGCCTTGGGCCGCGGCCACTTCTCTCAGGGACCGCGCTCTACTTCCAGCACCAAACAAAGGAACACACCACTGTCAAAGTCTGAGAGGAACCCAGATTTGCCATGTAGAGAAATCATGCCCTAGCACTAGTCAAGACTGAAAACCAATTCAATAACCCCTCAGGAAAGCTGGTGATGTCACTGTTCTTTCCGAATTAATGTGTAAGTTCAATGTAACCCTAACAGGAGGACGTTTCTTAGACCTAACAAAATTCTAAGTCCACCTGGAAGAATAAATAGCCAAAAACAGCTATGGTTTTCCCCTTTGGGAACGAGAAAAGGAATGAGGGCGGACTTGCTGTAACAGATATTAAAACCAATTATAAGGCTAGTGCAATTAATTCAGTACTGTGCAGACCAAGAAACAGAGTAGAAAGCCTAGGAACAGATCCTAGAAATAATAAATGAAAAAGGAAATATCCAACACTCATGAAAAAGGAGATGTCATGTGTCTTGAAGAAAAAATAAATATTCCATGAATAGAGCTTGGTAGAGGACTCACTATTGGAAGAAACTGCTGGGGGAAAAATGTCAATGTTCTACTAAGGAAAGACAAGCAAAATAAAACCACAAGATGCCAGTTTTTTGGTTTTTACCACATTAGAAATCAGTTTTTGCCCCAGCTGGCTTGCTTAGTGGTTAGAGGATCAGCCTGCAGCCTAAAGGGCCTCGGGTTCAATTCCGGCCAAGGGCCCGCACCTCAGTTGCAGGCTTAATCCCCAGCCCAGTAAGGGCATGTGCAGGAGGCAACCAATCGATGTGTCTCTCTCACATCGATGCTTTTCTCTTTCTCTCTCTCTCTTCCACTCTCTGAAAAGCAATGGAAAGAATATCCTCGGGTGAGAATTTAAAAAAAAGAAAAAAAAGAAATCAGTTTCAAATGATAATCTTTAGTCACTTTCACATACTGTTGGAAGCATATAAATTGCTTCAAAATTCCTGAACATGAATTTAGCAGTATGAGTCAAAAAATAAAATCCTTTAAAATGCTCATACTCCTTGGACCAGTGGTAATTCACCTTTCAGGATTCTGTTCTAAAGAAATTAACCACATTTGCAAACAATGTGCTTGTTTATCTGCCTCTCTAACCAGACCAAAGCTTGGAACTCCAGTGCCCAGAGCACACCTGAGACTTTATAGGCATTCAATAGTCACTTGTTTCATTTACATTTGAAAATTAATGTGTAATCATTTTTTCCAAGTGTCATTTATAATAATGAAAAAATCATACACAAAGTTAAAGTCTGATAATAGAGGATTGGTTCAATAGTCCACATGATGGACTGTTAAGCAGCCACTACAAATGGTGTTTATAAGGATATTTTATGATCTGGAAATGTGAAAATGATAGTAAGAAAAAGCAAACTATTAAATTGTATGTAATGAATGCATGCAAAATATTGATCTATGGGGAAGCAAATGAAAAGACATCAAAATATTTACAGAGGTTCTCTCTAGGGGTTGAGATTTTTTTTTTACAGAGGTATATTTTAGTGTGTTTTACTACAAAAGTAACATTTCTTTTTTAAGTTAAATTTATTGCAGTAACATTGGTAATAACATTCTATAATTTTAGGTGTACATTTGTAATTTGACATTTGTGTACTCTATTGCATGCTCACCACCTGAAGTCTAATTTCTTTCCATCCCATATATTTGACCCACTTTGTATTCCCCCCAAAAAAGTAACATTTCTAATTAGAACAATTCTGCCAATACGAAATATATTTTTTGTAAGTCACCCATTCTCCTCCCTCCCAAATTCCCATCTGTCCTCTGAAGTAACATGAACAGTTTGACCTGAATCTCTTTTTTTAACAGGCTTTTCTTGTTTTTATCCTTTTGAAAAATTTTTATTTATTAATTTTAGAGAGAGAGGAAGGGAGAGAAAGAGAAACATCAATTTGTTATTCCACTCATTTATGCATTCATCGGTTGGTTCATGTATGTGCCCTGACCAGGGATCAAACCCGCAACCTTGGCATATTGGGACGATGCTCTAACCAACTGAGCTACCTGGCCAGGGCCTGACCTGTATCTTCACTTCCTTCTCTGACATCAACATGTGTCTGTTCACATGTTACAAAAAAGATATTACTGCTTTGAACTATAAAATATTATATTATATAAACTGTAAATCACTATACAACTTACACTAGATTTGCTCTGTCACCTAAGAACCTATCACAGAAACCTTTCTAGTTTAAGTCCATAATTCATTTTCTTTTTTTTTTTTTTAATCCTCACCTGAGGATATTTTTTCCATTGCTTTTCAGAGAGAGGAGAGAGAGAGAAAGAAAAAAAAAACCATCAATGTGAGAGAGACACATCAACCGGTTGCCTCCCAACCAGGGCTGGGGATCGAGCTTGCAACCAAGATACATGCCCTTGGTCGAAATCGAAGCCAAGACCCTTCAGTCCACAGGCCAATGCTCTAAGCCCTGAGTCAAACTGACTAGGGCTGTAATTCATTCCTTTTAATAGCTGACTGATTCCAGAGTATGAGGGTTCCATAAACACTGTCCTCATTTATGGATATTCAGGTTATTTACAGTTTAGTGCTATTAAACTTATTTTTTAAGTCCCTCGATATATATCTTTACATACTCCTGCCTTTACATGTGCAGAATAGTTTACTCAAAGTAAAATCTATTGGTTGGATGATACGTGGGCATTTTCAGTTTTAATAGGTCCTGTTGGGTATACTTCCCCAAGAATGTGTAGCATTCATATGCTTCAGGTGAGTTTTTGTTTTTCCTGCTCTTTTAACTTTCCCAAACCTTCCAAGTTTTACACACTTAGTAATATTCCTTTTAAATTCAGGGGAAAAGTCCAGAGGGAAGAAAAGATTTCTAAATCTCTGTGAGCTAGACTCTCATCTTTTCTGGTTCCTGGGCAGCCTTGCATGATCTCCCCACCTCCAGTGCCCATCCCCAAGCCCGTTTCCTGAGGAGCACTTCATAAAATCCAAGCATGTTTACTCTCCTGCTTCCAGTGAAATTTTACACAAGCACTTAAAGTTCAAAAGTTAGTAGAAAGCCCTGGCCAGTGTGGCCCAGTTGGTTGAATGTCATCCTGTGCACCAAAAGGCTGCTGGTTCAATTCCTGGTCAGGGCACCTACCTGGGTTGCAGGTTCGATCTCCTGTCAGGGCCTGTGTGGGAGGCAACCAATTGATGTTTCACTCTCACATCAAAGTTTCTCTCTCTCTCTTCCACTCTCTAAGCTTCCCTTGGGGCTCTGCCTGCCCCCTGCGTGGTCAAAAACTCCCCCAGGCCCTGGGCCTTCTGCTCTTGATCAACCCCCCACTTACCCTTTAGTTGTCTCCACCATTAGACTGGCAGAATCTGTTCTGGGGTCTGTTTGCAGGATGCTGTCACCCCTGTGCCTGAACAACACCTGGCCCAAGTGAATGGATGAATGAAGGTGGGGCGGGGTGGAGACGATGGTTGGCAGACCTCTGTTTCTAGGGAAAGCCACTGAGAGGCCCCTGGATCTAAATCCCGGCTGTGCCGCCCTGGCTGGCATAGCTCAGTGAGTTGGAGCATTGTCCAGTATACAAAAAGTTTTTGGGTTCAATTCCCAGACAGGGCATAAAACTAGGTTTCAGGGTTCAATCCCACGTCGGGGCACACATGGAAGGCAACCAATCCATGTTCTCTCTCACATCAATGTCTCTCTCTCTCTCTCTCTCCCCCTTTTCCCCCTCTCTAAAATCAATAAGCATATCCTCAGGTGAGAATAAAAAATAATAAATAAATAAATAAATAAATAAATAAATAAATAAATAAATAAATAAATCCTGGCTGTGCCACTGACCAGCCAGCTGACCCAGAACAGACCTCTATCAGCCTTAGTTTTCCCACCCACAAAATGGGGCTGATAACCATATCTGCAGACCTCTCCTCATTTCAGGTTGGGAGACAGGGTCCTGGGGCTTGGAGAACCTCTTCTGTAGTCAGAGGATGGGAGTGGCTCTTGTGCAGCCTTGTGTTTTCCAAATTCCAGCTTTGCAGTTTTCTTCCTGAGGCCTTCCCCCATCACCAGGGCCCAGTGGAGCTTCCTGGGGCAGTGGGGGAGGGGGCCAGCTCCCTCATGGCCAGGACACCAGGAAGCCCATGGGCTGGGACAGAAGCCTCTGGCCACAGTCACGAGGGAGGCTGAGCCCAGCAGCCCTTATCTTGCCTGACCTTGTGGAGGCTGACCACTCCCTCCTTCTGGAAAATGTGACCCCCTGTCCTTTCTGAGGCCTCTTTCTCCTTAAATCCTCATGGTCCTGGGGGAGGCCTCAGCACCCAATTCAACCCCAAGGTCCAGCACCCTGGGGTGCTTTCACTGGTCTCAGCCCAGCACCACCTTTCAGATGCCTGCCCTGGAGACCCTGATGCATCTCTGACTCAGCAGATCTGTGCCTGCCTGGCTGCCCCCTCCACCTTGTGAAGCTCCGCAGAGCACCCTGTTGCCCAAGTCCTATCTACTGGCCACTCCCAAACCTCCTGCCCTCCCCCTACCAGCTTTCCCAATTCCAGTTTGAATTCCTGACTCTCCCTCCCTCTGGCCTTCTCCCTAGACCCAGGCCCTGCCCCCAGGCTGGGGCAGGAATCCTTCAGATAAGGACATGGGGCAAAGGGACACACCTGGGTTCCAACCCAGCTCTGCCACCAACTTGGCTGAATGACCTTGAATGACCTCCCCTCTCTGAGCCTGAGTTTCTCCATCTGTGCTAGGGAGAAATAATTGCAGTATCTGGGTTGGGTCGCCTTGGGCAGTACGTGAGCTAAGGCACATGCTGAAGGCTTGCAAAGGCCAGTTCTCAGTGGGAAATGCATCTACCTAGAGCCCCAGGCCAACCCTTCCTTGGGCGTCTTGGTCACAAGCCAGTTGTGCTTTTCCTAATTTAGGAACAAATCTGCTGGGGCACAAACCCCAATGCCTGCTCCACACATGGTCCACACCAGGTCTGAATACCTGCATTGAGGGTGCAACGTGGAGTAACGCCCAGTCTGTTGGGGGAGGCAACGGAATAAATGAGTAATTCCAGGGCACAGGGATTATGCCTGGGGGCTGTCCCTGCACAGCGGAGGGACAGCTAGATCCAGTGAGAGCTGCCAAGATAGGAGGAGAGCACTTTTGAAGGACACCTTGGAGTGAGCTGGCTGAAGGGGCAGGACAGGCAGAAGGCCAATTTGGGGGAAAAAGAAATTGGAGACTGAGAATCAGGGAACTGGCCAACCAAGAAGTGGGTGTTCCAGGATTCAGATCCAGCCCCCACCCACTCAGGCTGAACAGGAGAGGCCAAGCCACCAGAAGGGCAACCTCTAGCCAAAGACCCTAACCAAGGGGCTGTGGCCAATGGGGTCCCCTAAGCTGAGGTCAGTATCCTGGAGGTTTAGCCAGGTGGTCAGTTACTGAAGGAATTAAAAGGAGTTTGTCTGAGTGTTCAGGGCACACATACCTGTAGCCAGGTATCAGAGGCCAGGGATTTTAAGAGAAGGGACCTCCAAGTATAGGGCATTCCAGCCCAAAACAGACCCACGGCAGACCCCACCCACCACCTGAGTCAAGGATAGACAGGACTGAGCCCAGAGGCTGGCTAGACCTGGGGGACACTGGGGTATAAGTGATGCTGCCATGGCCCCGGGAACCCTCGGTGCCCAGGTTCCTAAAGCTGGCTCCACCTGGCAGTGTGTTTGGTTTCACAAGCCCAGGGTTGGCCCAGTGTGTTCTACCTTAGGTGGAACCCCTCATTTCCCGCCCCCCCAGCCTTCAAATCTGACCTCCATGGGGCTGAGACAAGGAGAGGAAGTGTGACCAAAAGGTGGAACCTGAGCTGTTTATATTGTCTTTCATGTTGTGTTCTTGTGAACACATTTCGTTTAATGACTGAAATTGGTCAGTTAACCTTACATTTTAAAAATGCCTAGTGGCAGAGGTGGAGGGGGATGGATGGGCTAATCCCAGGGGGCTCTGGCAAGAATGGGGTTCCCACAGCAGGTGGGCCAAAGGAAAGGCTAAAAGGAGCCACTTAACTGTCTTCATGTTGCTTTTATGGCAGCTACTTTTGCTCCGGCCACTGGGTCTCAGTGTCCTGGTTTGTGAAACGGGATATTGCATCCAATGTGTGGCGAGTGAGAACAGATAACGATAAGAAATGCCTGAAAGTCTCTCCTCTCTGGGGGAGGGCTGGTGAGGTACTGAGACCTGCCCTGACCAGAGGCCCCTGGGCAGAAGTGGACAGTGCCAGGTCAGGCTCAGTGACCCTCGCTCCGGAACTCTCCAGACTCCTTAGACACTGCCTCTTTCACCATTCTGTAGGCTCCTCTTTGCCCTCTGGCCAGCTGGGCTTTCCATCCCCCTTTCTCCCCCTGGGCAGGCCTGGACAGGCTATGGGCCTCCAAGTCATCTGGTCAGTCGGGGAGGAGCCCAGTACAGGTCATGACCAGGCATTCACTCCTTCCCAGCCTGCCCACCTCACTAGACCTGCATGGCCTCCCCTTGCCCCTGATCAAAGTCTTCAGGCTCTCAGGGCCCTTGGGGAAGGTCGACTGGGCCCAGAACCATCTGCCCCTGCCCCAAACTCCTGCCACCTGTGCCTTCACCAGCTTTCTTGTTCTTCCTTTGAGTCCTGACCCTTGGCCAAGTGCTCCACTCACAGAATCTACTCAAAACACCCTCCCTTCCCCTCCAAGGATGAGGAAACTGAGGCTCAGAGAGGCCTCCTAGTTGTCTACTGGCAGGCCAGGTTCCAGAGCCCAGTTGCTCCACCACTCAGTGGCCCTGCCTTCCATAGCCCACCTGGCTCTGTGCTTCTTTATCCACTCACCAAAACTTCCCATGGCCTCAGGGAAACTAGGACTACAGGAGGGGGACTGCAAGAAAAATGAAGAGAGGCTTTCTGGTGGCTGGGTGGCAGACTTGCCAGGCCTGACACTGGTCCTGGGTCCTCTGGAAGAACGGCCCTTATGGGTCCCTGTGTGGAGGAGGTTCCCCAGGGTTCTCTAGGGAGAGAGGAGGGAGAGAACAGGGCTGGGTGGGACCTGAATCCCAGGCTTGAAGGGTCAGAGGCATTTGCTGCTCACGTGACACTGGGGCTCAGGACCTGAGCAGGCAGGTGTGGGCCCAGCTGCTCTTGCTCTGCCCAGGTGTGGTCCCTGGAGAGCAACCCTCAGTGTACCCAGCCTGCCCCCTAGTGGCAGCATGAGGAAGCTCCGGAGGACTTTGAAACCCTTCCAGAAGAGGGGGCCCTACCAGTTGGTGGGCACCTGCCCTCAATCCATTTCTCTCTTCCTGTGCCTCTGCTGGGCTGTCCTCTCCTGCAGCAGCAGCTTTCTTACTGGTCATCATCCTTAGGTTCTATCCTGGGTTGTGAGCTCACAGGGATCTGATAGTTTGAAAAACTGTGAAAGCTGAGAAGAGACACTTGTACCCCCATGTTCATAGCAGCACTATTCACAATAGCCCAAAAAGTAGAAACAACTCAAGTGTTCTCTGACAGATGAATGGGTAAACAAAATTTGATACATCCATACAATGGAATATTATTGAGCCTTAAAAAGAAATTAAATTCTGATACATGCTACAACATGGATGAAACTTGAGGACATTATGCTAAGTGAAATAAGCCAAGCATGAAAAGACAAGTTTACTATATCCGGGCCACTTACATGAGGTCCCTAGAGCAGTCAATGAATGCATGAAAAAGTGGAACAACAAATCAATGTTTCTCTCTCTCTCTCCCTTTCTCTAAAATCAATCAATAAAAATAAGATAAAATATTATTTTTCTTTTTTCTATCAACATTTTAATATGGGGTTGAACATAAGACAGAAAAATAACATTCTGGTCACTTTTTTTAAGAGGCAAGCTTTCCTTGAGACTTTCATACATGACAATGGATGAATAATGTTAACCTCTTAAAAAAAAATTTAATAATCACAGAAAGGCACTTCTCCAAATACATGTCATAGTTAATGACAACTCCAAACCAGCTTGTCACAGTCTAGGGGCTGCTTGTCCTGTTTTCCTTTGGAAACACCTGAGTTCAGTTAAGCCCTGATGCTCTCAGAGGCTGGGGGATGCTAAAGGACTGCCATCGGTTTCACACAGTGGCTTTCATGGAGGCGAGGAGGGGTGCTGTGAAAGGGTCTGCATGCTTGTTTCTCTTCTGGCAGGTGGTGGGCAGCCAGAGGCCACTACCCCTTTTGATAACCTTGCTCACTCTCCATGAAGGGACATGTGGTCCAGTAGGTGGGCTGGGACAAGGCCTCTGTGGCCGCCTGACTCCCCATAATAGAATCCCTTGTCATCCACAGGCCCATAGACTGTGACCAGGTCTCCAGCCTTCAGTGACAGCTTGCCCTTCATCTGGCCCCCTGCTTGCCCATCCTTGGGGTTATAGTCCAGAGCTGCCATCATGGTCACTGGAATGCACAGTGGGGGTCTCCTGGGGTTCCCTTGGGGCAGAGAGAAGGAGTCCTGGGGGTCAGTGAGCCCCCCAAAGTCATCTAGGTGGGCCACAGAGGGCAGGTGTCCTTGCACTGGCAAATGCCACCTCCTATCAGTCCTCTCCATGCCCTCCTCCACCTCAGCCACCAGGTGCCCAGGGATGTTGCCCACTTGACCGTTGCATTCCCCATGGTAGAAGCCTTGGGAGTCCTGAAAGCCCCACACTCTCAGCAACTGCCCTTTCTGGAAGGCCAGCTCCTCCTCTGCAGCCTTGGGGTTGGCAGACATCACCAAGGGCTCATAATCAAAGAGTGCCACAAAGACCCTGACAGAAGTGTCCATGCCCGCCTCCAGCAATGGGAGGTCTCCACCAGACATCTTAATAACTTTGCTGGATGAAGTTGGACAAAGTGCAGAGCTGGGCTCATGGAGCGGTCTCTCTCTCTTGCTCCTCAGAGCCTTACCTCGCCTACTCCGGGTCCTAAGCTCCCTTCTCTGCTCTTGCCTCTCTGTGGCCCATGGACTGAAGCACACTACCTCCTCCTCCTCCTGCAAAATGTCATGGAAGTCAGACACCAGTCGTTGGCTGGTGCCCATTTGGGAAGGTGTGAACACTTGGGCATCGTGCTTTTGTCTAAGAACCTTCTCAAGGGCAGCCTTTTCCTGACAGGCTTCTTTCCTGGGCCCATACTCAGGGGACAGATGGACGACTCCCAGAGCAGGGCTTTGGCTGGTGCCCATGTGCCAGTAGTGGTCTTCTCCCCCCTCAGACTGGCCACTGGGCAGAGGCCGCCTGTGGTTCTGTGAACTCTTCTGAAAGAGGTCTTCTATGCGGACCTCCCAGGCCTCTGTGGGCCCCTGGATTTGGCTGCCAGCCCCTGTAGTTGGACATTCCTCTTCTGAACTCAGATTGGGCATTGGGGAGTGCTTCCCTGGGGGTTCTTCAGGGTATGCTTCTAGGAACTTGGCCAGGGGTTCCCCACATCTTTTGGGGATGTGGGAGCTGGCCTTGGCACTCAGTGGAGCCAGCGCCAGCCTCTGAGGGTAGATGGGGAAGGTGACTCTGCAGGGGGATGGGTCACCACAGGTGTAACTAAAGGGGGAGGTCTCTGTCAATCTGTTACAGTTAAAACTGTCATGAGGGATCTGAGCTGGCACCGAATCCAGTGACTCGCCACAAAGTGAAATGGTTCTCACAGAGACCTTCTGGCACATGAGGGGCAGCTGGAGCTGGGACAATTCCAACAGGGTGCTCCCAGCAGTGGCATCAGTGATCTCTGCAACCTTGAGCCCATCAGCATACACAGCATAGCCAGTGACCTGGACTCCGTTGGAGAACCCGACCGAGTCGATAGTCACTGGGAGCCAGCTGACCACCAGGAGGCCTGGTAAGGTGTGACGCTCTACCAGCACGTCCAGTGGAGGGTCAGGGGGTCCTGCCAAGGGTGTATCAAAGGTGACAGTGGAGGACATAGTTTCCCAGTGCACCTGCATCAAGTCCCATGGCAGCTGCACCTCCACCTGCACCTGGTACCGTGTGCTGGGATGCAGGCTGTGGAAAGTGTAGCTGCTCACACCCGCTGGGGTCAGGGCATGCTTCTGGTCATTGAGGTACACCACATGTGGGTGGCTGCTGCTGCTGTAGACCCAGGTGATCTCGGCCGACGTGGCCGCAACATTCCGAAGGTGTAGTTGCTTGGGGGCCACACAAAGGACCCCTTTAGCCCCTGGAAGGGATCCAGAGAAGCCCTGCTCCTCCACACTCTGCAGTGAGCCCAGCCAGCCATCTTCTGTCTTGGCATCTGAGATCTCTATTGCCACTTCTGTCTTGGACACCATTTGGCATGTCTCCCTGTCCACAGCTCCCTTAGCTTTCCCAGGCAATAAGCTGCAACTAGTGTCTTCCTTTGAAGCTTTGCCCTGTTCAGCTGGGAGTTGAACAGGGTCAGGGTCAGAGTCAGGTGACACTGGGGGCAGGCAGCCAAGGATGTCACTGTCTGGAATGTGCTCCACCAGGTTGGAGGGCACAAGGCCCCGCCGGCCATCCTCAAGCTCCCCTTCATAGAAGCCATCTTCGTCCATGTCCCCAAAGATATATACGTAATCCCCAGCTGTGAGGGGCAGCTCACTCTCGGGGTGCTCATTGGGTCCCTCAAATGGGTTGTAGCTATATCGAACCAGGAAGACTTTGAGCTTGGGGGTGGCAGGGACCTCTGAGTCTCCCACTTCCAGGGTCAAGGACACATTGTCAGGATCCAGATCCTCCACCTCACTGGCTGTGTCCATGTCCAGAGTAAGGCAAGATGGCACGGTGGCCCACATGGATTCCACCTCAGAGGAGGAGTTTGACTGGGGGCTGGTTTTCTTGGCCTGGGCTCTACAGTCCAGAGGTTGGCTGTCCGGGACTGTGTCAGGCACTTGGGGGACACTGGCTGGCTCCACAAGGGCAACTGGGCTCTCTAGCAGAGAGGCTTCCTTCTCCTGTTTGTCTCTGCGAGGCTGTGAACCTTGGTCTTCAGGCCCTGGCTGGAATTTGGTCCTTCTGCTATTCCTGCCTTGGGAATCCAAGGCTTGGGAGGTCTCCCAGGATTCCTGGGGACGGTGACCAGGCTGACACTGCAGCACCCGCATCTCCTCCCGGTTAGCCTGGAGATCACGCAATGCCTTCTGCAGGTCATGCAGCAGCTGTTGCCTGTACTCCCCGCACGTCGCCTGCTGCAGCAGCAGCTGCTTCACCAGCAAGCCGGAGGCGTCGCGCTCCTGGCACGCGCGGCCCAGCTGCTCGCGTACATCGTTATTCTCGGCTGCCACCTTCCGCGTCCAGTCGGCTTGGGCCTGCAGCCGCGCGTTTTCCTTGGCCAGCCAGGCGCCCTCGCGTAGCACCGCCTGCAGCTGTGCCTCGGCCTCCTCGCCGCGCCGCCGCGCCGCCGCCGCCTGCGCCCCCAGCTCCTCGCACTCGCGCCGCCGCGCGCCCAGCTCGCGCTCCAGCGCCTGCACCTGGCACAGCACCTCCTCGCTGGGTGCCCTCTGGCCGCCCGCCTCCGCCAGGGCGCGGCTCGTAGCCTGCTGCAGAGTCAGCTGCCTCTGCAGGCGCAGCACCTCCCGCTGGGACTCTCGCTGCAGCCGGTCCAAGTCGCTGACTTTGAGCCACTGGGCGCTCGCCGCGTCCCCACTGGGGTGCGGGGTGCTGCCGAGGCCGGAGGCGACGCGCGCCTGCAGCAAGTGACACTCGTGCTGCAACTCTTCTATCTGCTTGTCCTTGGCCAGCAGCGCGCTCGCCTGCTCCGACAAGTCCCGGGCGCGCTGAAGGGCGAAGGCCTGGCACAGCTCCAGGCCAACGCGGCTCTCCCCAGGCACAGGCGCGCTCACAGCCCGCAGGTTAGTTTCTTGCAGCTTGCGGGCCCGGTCCTCCAGGCGGCGAGCCAGGCCAGTTAGCTCCGCGTGCTTCACCTTGAGCCGCTTTACCTTCTCCTCCGCCTTGTCTGGGAAACCCGAGCGCCGCAGCCGCATGTTCTCTCGCAGCAGGCCGGAGCAACGGCGCGCCAGCACCTCCAACGCCTCGGACAGTTCCGAGTTCTGCTTCACAAGCTCGTGGTAGTCCAGGCTCAGCGGCGACAGGGTCAGAGCCTCGCAGGGCTGGCTCCCGGAGTCTTTTCTTGTACCGTCGCTAGGTCCCCTGTGCTCCGATGGTGGTGGCAGCGGCGGGGGACTCGGGGAGTCCAGGATGAAAGTGTCTGGAGAAGAGGAGGCCCGCTCCTCGGATTCGGGGGCCTTGGGACGACGCAGGGTGCTGTCGAGCGAGCGGGAACGCGTTGGTGCTAAGGAATCGAGGGAGCCAGCGCGCGCGGGGAGCCGGCTGTCGCGGGAGTTGGAGCCCGCTGCGGGCACCACGTCGAGGGAGCGGGAGCGCACGCGAACGCTGGCGCTCAGGCCGTCGAGGGATTCGAGTCGACAGGCGAACTTTGGGGGATGGTGTGAGTCGCCGGCGGTCTCGGGGTGCGGCTCTTCCGAAGAATGCACAGCCTGGAGATCCGGGGTGTCGGGCAAAACCGGGTGCCAGCGGAAGTGCTCCAGAACGTACTTGAGGAAAAGCTCGCGCTCCACATCGAGCGCCGCCTGCAGGTGGCGGATGCGCGAGGCCTGCTCGCCGTCGGTCTCCCAGCGAAGCTGCGCCAGCACTTCTTGCAGGCGACAGCGACACTGCGCGGCGGGGAGTTCGGGCGCCCCCGCGCGGCCGCAGTAGCCGCGGTTCACCAGCTCCGCGGCCAGCTGGCGCTGCAGCTCCCGCGCCTGGCGAACAACGCCGTCGCGCTCACGGTGCAGCAGCTGCCGCAGCTGCCGCATCTCGGCCTCCTTCCAACGCAGCAGCTGCCGGATCTCGCCCTCGCGCTCCCTCAGCATCTTCTCCTGCAGCTGCCGCAACTCCCGACAGCTCTGTGCCTCCCACTTGGAGCGCAGATGGTCAACCAGCTGCTGCCTCTCCCGCTCCGCTGCCTCCCGCAGCTGGCGCGCCTCGGCCGCGAAGTGCCGCCGCTCCTCCCGCCCGCGCGCTCGCTCCGCCTCCAGCTCGGCCCGCAGCTTCTCCAGCTCCCGCTTCTGCTCCTCCAGCACCGCCGCCGTTGGGCCCGGACTAGCCAGCTTCTTGGGTGTCGCGCGGCTGCCACCGGAAGAGTTAGGCGAGTCCTTGGTCATGGTGGCTGCTGCCCGGCCAGACGCCTGAAGTCGCCTGGCCCAGGCCTCCGCTCGCCAACGGCTGCCGCCCCAGCGGGCCAACCGCCCCGCGCGCCCCTTCCGGCGCCCCCGGGGGTCTCCGCGCGCCCCTTCCGCCTCTGGGCGTGTTCTCTCATCCTTTGCTATGGGTGCACAAGCCCTCGCTCCTCTCCCAGCTGCCTAGGCCGGGGATAGGCTCTCGACACCCCTGCTCAACCCACCCCGCGTCCTTCCCGGGCTATCCAGGGGTCTCTGGCTCCAGGCCTTTCCCTGTTCTTGGCACCATGGCCCTTGAGACAGACCCAGACACTCTCCCAGGCACTGTACAATCCCTTTTAGGCCAACAGGCTGGTGGGAAGTCAGGCTGCTCCTCTGGGCCTGGAGAAACAGGCTCCGTGTGTGTCAAAATCACAGATGGGGCGTGAGCAGACCTCACCTGGCCCTGCCATGGGTTCAGGTAGCTGAAAACCTGCAACAGGATATGCCCAAACTTGGGGGTGGGCCCTGGGCCCCCAGCTAGGGGAGGGTGCATCTGGTGGTGCCTGCAACCCGACTTTGCCGACCCTTTCAAGTCTCCCTATGGTACTAAGCACCTGCATACATTATCTATTTAAACCTCCTATGCCTACAGATGGGAACTTTTATTTTTTTGTAGTGAATTTCATTTACTTATTTTTATTATTATTTTTGTTTAAAATATTACAGATGTCCCTTTTTCTTCCCAATGACCCATTCCACCCCATTCCACACCCCTCCCCCAGATGGGAACTTTTGAGCCCATAACCTAGGCTTGGTGCTAGCTGAGACAGGAGAAGGGCTTCTTCAAGGACCAAAGTCCTTACCTGCAAAATTCTTGTTCCAGAGTCCATGGGGATTCAGACTCTATCGGCTCATTCGTAGAGTTGCAGCTGTGAGGACCCCTCCCCAGTCTCACTCCCCGGGGGAGTCACATTCTGCGTCTGCAGAAGGAAGAGGTTCAGGTGCGGGGAGTGAGAGAATGGGGCTGCCATGGGGGCCAGCTTGCCCTTTGGTGTGGCCCCGGAGTGCTGGGGTCGGCCTGCTTCTACAGAAGGTAAAGCTAGAGGCCCCTATGGGCCCAGCTGGGTCCCCACACCACCTCCCAGGAAACAGCAACACCAGAGAACTTTCCATGGTTCTCCAAGGGTAGTGCAATCAGCTGGTTAGGGCTGAAGGACCTCTGGAGTTAAACAGCTCTTCAGCTTCTTGTGCCACTTCCATGTCTTCATCTATGAAATGGACCAATAATGCAGCAGCTTTCTGGGCTGTGTGACCTCCCAGAGTTCCCTGACCTCTCTGAGCATCCATTTCCTCTGTTTGTGAGGTTTCAATGAAGTGAGAGCACAGAGGCCTGGTTAGCAGCTGACTAATTTTAATCCTAGTCCCCTTTGGCAGGTAGAAAAACCGAAGACTGCAAAGCAGGGATTTGGCTGAGACTGGGCAGGGCTGCCATGGTGGAAGCAGCACAGGTACTCTCTGTGCTCCCTGGACTCACTCTGGATGCCTTGTGGCAGGTGGGAAGCCTTAGAGACCTGGGTTTCTATCTAGGCTCTACCACTTTTTGACTGGGTAACCATGGCTGGTTACTGCACCTCTCCCAGCTTCTACACAATGTGTGTATCGATAGCAGCAGCCTCCCAGAGTTGGAGGACAGCAGGACTCTTTCAGCTGAAAGCTGGGTGTGCAGTAGGAGCAGCACCACAGTTTGGGTAAGTTCTCATCTTCCCACTCAGGGCTTGAACTGGACCCTCACAAGCTCCTTCCAGGAGTCTGAAGAATATTCCTGGCTCAAAGACCTTTGGGCATTTGCATGTGTTGTTCCCCCTGCTTGGGATACCAACCTTGCCTGATACAAAAATAACAATGTCCATGGTAGATCAAAAACCTGCTAGGTGCCATGCTAAGTTCTTGCCATACATTATTTAAATATGATTTTATTGATTTCAGAGAGAGGAAGAGAAAGGGAGAGAGAAATAGAAACATCAATGATGAGAGTCATTGATTGGCTGCCTCCTGCACGCCCTCTACAAGGATTCGAGCCCACAACCCAGGCATGTGCCCTGAGTAGGTACCAAACCATGACCTCCTGGTTCATGGGTCAGTGCTCAACCATTGGGCCACACTGGCCAGGCGCCATATATTATTTAAACCATCCAATTTATAGATGAGGTGTCTCAAGCCCCAATGGATTAAGAGTTCTGCTCAAGATAACCCAGCTGGTTAGTGGATCCCACACAACCCCTAGTTCTATGCACTCACGTACTACTAACCTTGTCTTGTCCTTTGGCCTCAGCTTATCAGTTCCTCCTCCAGGAAGCCGTCCCTGTCTCCCCAGGACTCTAGTGCCCTCATTGCTCTACTGGCACCTCTTCCTTTTGGAGCAGGGGCGTGTCTGATACCCTTGTGTGTCCCTGCCCAGGGTGGGCTTAGAGGAAGAGTAAGTAAAAAGTCCCTCCCCAGAAAGAAGGGGTGGGAACCCAGGGCCAGGCAGGCAGGAAGGGTATGAAGGGCACTGCCTGACCTGCCAACCGACCTGGCAGTAAGGGCTGGGGCCCCAGACTCCAGGGTGCTCATCAGGGCCTTGGGCAGAGGATTCAGGCTGGGCTGGAAGTGAGGGTTTGGCCTCAGTAAAGGTTTTGGTGGGGTTCTGAGCTGCAGAGCACACACACACACACACACACACACACACACACACACACACACACACAGCTTCTCTCAGCTTGGCTACCTATGTAGTTAGGAGCTCAGGAGCCCTACTTAAATCTGCCTCCTCCCTGCCCTTTTTACCCCAGCACCAAGTGGCTCCTGAGATGAAGACTGATGTCTGGTACCTGGCCATTTGCATCCAGGCCATATTGTTGTGGTCACACTGGAGACCTCTTTGCTTCTGGGTCTATGGTGTAGACCTGGCCTTCGCGATACCTAGAGCCTGTCACAACTCAGGCTCTGCGGCTCTGACGCCCACACAACCCCTTTGAGTGAATCTTCCATTCCCCAACAGCTTCTCTTCTGTGACTGATCTTCCCGAGTTGCTCCTGGTGCAGGACAGACAGGTCCTGTCACTTACAAAGTAATTTTCCCAGGTAGCTGGACAGGTGCTCTTGGTCCCATCTCACAGGTGGGAAGAAAAACTGAGGTTCTGAAAAGCAGGTGCTGTATTCATTCAACATGTGGCCCTGTGGGCTCCACCCTTTTTTTTTTTTTTTTTAATCCTCAACTGAGGATACTTTTTCCATTGCTTTACAGAGAGAGTGGAAAGGAGAGAGAGAGACATTGATATGAGAGAAACACATTGATTGGCTGCCTCCTGCACATGCCCTGACTGGGACCGGGGTTCAAGCTGCAACCGAGGTGCATGCCCTTGGTCGGAATCGAACCTGGGACCCTTCAGTCTGCGGGCTGATGCTCTAACCACTGAGCCAAACTGGCTAGGGCACCACCGTTTTTGCTGTACTCATATTTTCAAACCAGGTTCCCTTGAATCACTGATGTGCCTCAGGAGATGCCTTTGGGCCTCAGTGAGTAACAGGAACACAGGGAATCATGGCTCCTGATGGTCTCTTTGAGAGGTGAGTGGATGTGTGCGGGGGGTGGTAGGCAAGATGCAAGGATGGCCTTAGTTTTGAACTGGTGCTGGGCCACTGGACATAGTAGCTGCGGGGAGGGTTTCTGCAGGCAGTCCTCACTACAGCTCTGACAGAGGGGGATCTGGGGGTGGGTGGGAGCAGATGGCTTGCCAGAGCTGTACTGTCACTTCAGGGTGGTGGGTGGGGCTCCACAACCGGATGTCCTGCTGCAGCTTAGAGTAGAGCCTCCAGCAGGTCAGGAGGGCAGGCTGCCACCAAGGAAGAGGACTCTGGGGTGAGTCTCTGGGGACCCCACAGTCACCACCCAGCAGCTCCCCATGCTGGCACCACCTATGGCATGTCACTTGGAATGTGGTTGTGTGGATGAGCAAACCAGGGTTTCCCCAGGGCCGGGCTTCTGCCATCCCTGTACCCATCATGTTATACAGTGATTGTCCCATTCACCTGCCTGTCACCCCCTTCGGCTCTGAGCTGGGAGGATAGAGACTGGCATTATTTCACCATGTCATTGCATTCTCTGGGTCTTGGCTTTCTTGCCGATAGCATGAAAGGGATGGATTACATGGGTGGTTCTCAAACTGGGTTCCTTAGGGCTCCAGGTTCCTGGGAAATACCATAGGACTGTTAGGGTTGGAGAGGATATGCCAGGAGTTGAAGGGGAAACACAGTCTCTACTGCTTCAATAGTGTCCTTTATGAGACTCTGAGAGGACTTTGGTTTAACAGTGTTTTAAAGAGGTATGCTGCTAGAAACAAATTTGAAAACCTCCCGGTTAGAGATCCTTCTGTGAATTATATGCGAACGCATATGCTACCCTAACAGTCTGTGATTCCACTGACCCTGAGAGAAGGCACGTGCCCCCTTCACGTCCTGGTTCACCCCACATCGCCAGCCCTGTATTCCATGCGGCCTCTCCCCACAGCCCCAGCTGATCACCTTTGAGCCATTGGTCATGGGGCCTGGAATCCTGGGGAGTCTGGTTCACATCCTCCTGTGCCAGCCTGGCCTGGCCCCGTTTCAGTTCTGCCCCCCAATCACTGGGTTTTGCAGAGCTCGCCTGACCTTGATGAAGGCCATGGGCTCCATCCTGAGGGCCCACCAAAAGGTTTTAAGTTTCCTAACTTCTGCAGCTGTGGAAGTCCCGGCTTTCCACTCCACCTCCCTTATTTTTGGGTCAGTGTGTTCTCTGTCTGTTCTCTGATGTCGTCTCAGTATCTGGAACAGCACCTGGCACATGGTAAGTGCTCAATAAATACGTGACTGAAGAAGACAGAGGCAACCCGGCTGGCACGGCTCAGTGATCCAGGAGATCATGGTTCAATTCCTGGTCAGGGCACATGCCTGGGTTGTGGGCTTGACCCGCAGTAGGAGGCGTGTAGGAGGCAGCCAATCAATGGCTCTTTCATCACTCTTTTATCTCTCTCTCTCCCTCTCCCTTCCTCTCTCTGGAATCAATAAAGATATATTAAAAAAAAAAAAAAAAAAAGCAGACAGGCTAGATGTGACGACCTCTTGTCCTCATGGAGTTTACAGTCTAACAGGGACACAGAGGTTAAACACAAACATGGCAAAGGAACGTGGTGAACTCAGAGCTTGGGCACATACTGTGAGTGAGGGACATGGTACTGATGTGGAGAAGCAGCCCATCAGTGCCGGTTCCCCGAGAAATGAGGTAGGAGAGTGTATGAGGTCTGCACAGAGCTGAGATCATATTTCAGGCAGAGAGAACTGCAAAGACCTGCAGTCTGGCTTCCTGCACTGGCCCTCTCCCATGCCCACCCCACACAGGGCAGGCCCACACTCCTGTGGCACTGACTCTTCATAATTCTGCCATGGTTCTCCTTTGCCTGAGGAGAAACTGGAACTTGGAGAGGAAGGGTCACTTAGCAGGATCCCAACCAGGTCTTCTCACTCCAGGTCATGGGAAGGACTGGCACCCCCACCACTGCCCCTTCCTGGATGGGGCTGGATACCTGGAGAAGGGCCTTGCTGCTCTCTGCCTCCGCTTCCTGGGCCCTGCAGCCTGCTCTGGATGATCCACATCCTCTTGGGCAGGGAGGGACACTGTGTGCCAGCTTTCAGCTCTCTGGCTGGGGGCCCTGGCCTGCTGGACTGCTTCTGGTCCCGGCAGCCCAGGCCTAGATCCTCAGGCATGTGCCTCTGTGGGTGGCCAGCCTGCCCCCACCTGTACTTTACATGCCTTGTTCCTGAGTCCTTACCACAGCCAGGGAGGCTGGCACTGTCCTCTGCATTTAAGGAAACTGCCCAGGATCACACAAGGACTTGTGCCCAGGCCTGTGTCTGGGCTCTGAACTAGTGCCACATAACCTCACCCACTGGCTCTGGCAGCCAGAGTCTAATTGTCATCCCCAAGCCCTCAAATGACTACTGCTTCCTGAGGACCCTGTTGCTCTTGGCAGCATCACAGTTTTCCAGCTAGCCAGTGTTGCCAGGACAGACCTACCTTCCATCTTCTGCCATCTCCACTTCTCTCCCCTCTGGACCTATTCCAATCACCTTTCCTTCTCAGCAGCCTGAAATACGAGGCCTTGCCTACCTCCCCGCTAACATCAGTGGCAATGTCTATTGTTTATCTGGTCATTTGGCCGTTGCTCTGGGTCAGGGGACAGTCCTTTATCAAATGCTTGTTGAGTGCCTAACCTGGTCAGGGCGAGGTGGGGCCAGGCATTGAACACAGAGAACCTCCAATGGGGTTTGCTGAAGGGAGGAAGGAATGAGGGAGCAAGGAAGCGAGGGTAGAACAGGAGGAGGGGAGGAGGGAGGGAAGGAGCCCTTTAGGTCAGCTGAGTCTCCCGGATCTTCACTTGTCCCTCACAGTCGAACTGCAGACTTGGGCTCCAGCCTCTGACCAGCTGCATGACTGAGAAAAAGAATGACTCCTTGAGCCTCAGTTTCTTCCTCTGTAAATGGGACTAATGATAGTTCTGACCTCAGAGAGCGGTTAGGGTAGTTAATGCTTGTGCATTTGCACTTAGCCCAGCACAGCAAGCTGTCAAGTTCCCCAAGTGAGCGTGGTAAGTTGAGTCCTTAAGAATGACTAGCACTTGCCCGGCTGGTGTGGCTCAGCGGTTGAGCATCAACCTAGGATCCAGGAGATTGCGGTTCGATTCTCGGTCAGGGCACATGCCGGGGTTGCGGGCTCGATCCCCAGTCGAGGGTGTGCAGGAGGCAGCCGATCAATGACTCTTTCTCATCATTGATGTTTCTATCTCTCTCTCCCTCTCTCTTCCTTTCTTTCTGAAATCAGTAAAAAAATATTTTTAAAAAAAGCATGACTAGCACTTGCCAGATGGATAAGGGGGTGTTAGGGAGAGGGAATGACAAAGGCATCACAGGCAAGGGAGCAGCATGATCAGAGGCAGGGGTGTGGTGTGGCTGGAGCACAACTTGTGGAAAGAGAGGGATTCAGGACACGAAGCTTTGGGCCAGGAGAGCGAGGACAGACAGAGTCTCACCAGCATGGACCAGATTGGGGTCTACCTCCTGGAGCCTCCACTCCATTTCCAAGCTGGCTAATACCAGGCAAGCCACTTTCTTAGGGCCTCATTTTCTTCATCTGTGAAATAAAATATCTTAGCATTGTTCTGTGGTACCAACGCACAGTGGTGGGTGCAAATGTCCAGTGCCCAGTGGCAGGCACACAGTCAAACTTATCGAGTGTGAATGCCCATTGCCAATTTCCTGTCTTAACAGAGTCACGCTTTCTTTCCCCTGCAGTCAATGATTGGCTGCCTCCTGCATGCCCCAAAGTGGGGATCAAGCCCACAACCCAGGCATGTGCCCTGACTGGGAATTGAACTGTGATCTCCTGGATGTTCAACCACTGAGCCAAGCTGGCCAGGCAGGGTGAGGCCACTTTTGATGGGAGGGCTCTAGAGGTGGCATACAAAGGTCTAGTCTGGCCCTGGCCAGGTGGCTCTGTTAGTTGGAGCATCACTCCATAAACCAAAAGGTTGTGGTTTCAATTCCTGGTCAGGACACATACCTAAGTTTTGGGTCCAGTCCCTAGTTGGGGTGCGTATGGGACGCAACCAATCAATGTTTCTCTCTCATATCAATGTTTCTCTCCTTCTCCCTTCCTCTCTCTCTCAAATCAATAAACATATCCTCAGGTGAGGATTAAAAAAAAAAGGTCAGGTGTGAATGACCAGGGTTAGCTCAGTGAAGGGTGGAGCTGGTGTGACCAGAAGCCAGAGCAGGAAAGGGGCCCCAAAGACCAGGCAGCTTCCACTGGGAGTTGGTATATTTCCTGTGTGCTTATTTAACAAGGGCACTCTACTGCTCAGGGCCTTGGTTCCCCATCTGCAAAATGGGTGCAAGGGAGCCATCTTGCAGGGCAGTGATAAGAATGCAGGAAGATGCCACAGCAAAGGCTAGTTCTTGGCACTTGACCTCTCCCGATCCTAGCCTCTATTTCCAGTTTAGCATGTTGAGGTCAAGAGTAGCATTGTGCTTCCTCAACTGGCTTGGAATTCTTCAGGGCTGGATCCCTTTCCCTCTGTGGTTCTCCATATGGGCAAGCAGCTCCCAATAAAGCTGTGTTCTTTTCTTTGATCTGGGCCCACTGAGACCCAGGCCCAGTGCACACAATAGGACCATGGAGTCAGTCCCCAGGCCAGACTTCCAAGTCCCCTATGGCAATAGGGAGGTAGCTGGAGTCCCTCATACATTTGCCAGTTGTTAATTGAGCACCCACTGTGTGCTGGCCCCGGGGGGAAGATAAAAGACAGACAGGGTTCTTGACTGCATGAGGCTTGTCATCTCGTCTCTCACCCACTCCCTCCTAGTGTCAAGGCTGGGCTTCCAGGACACCATGTAGGAGTCCAGTTCAATTCCAGGCTATACATTTCCAGTGCCATTTTCTTTTTTCCAGGGAAACCGATTACTGTTAAAATGGAGAAAGGCTCCTTCATAAGGCCTAAGTTTGTTCTGAACCTGTAGCCTCTTTGCCTGCATTGCCACCTGAGGTCCTAACTACCATCATCTCTTTGCCTGAATGACCTTCCAAAGGTTTGCCTCATGCCTTTTTAAGCCTCCTACCTGTTTCCATTTCCATTATCCAGTCAGAATACTCCTTAAACACTTGCATCTAGCTACCTGGTTGCTACCCATATCCATTACCGGGTTTTCTCAGCACACAGAAGAAAAGTCAAATCCCTCCCCTTCCTACAGGGCCCTCCAGTCTGTCATCTGCCTCCCTCACTCCCTCTAATCCTTCTTACTCCACTTTGGTCAGTCACCACCCAGATAGCCTCATGGTCCAGTCTCATTTCCCCTGCTTGAAACGTTCTCCTCCAAGCCTCCCAGCTGCTCCTTCCCATCCTTCAGATCCCACGGTTGGCTGTGGACAGGAGTTGGGCTCTGCTCCTAGCTGGCTGCATGACCTTGGGCAAATCATTGGGCTGCTTCACGCTTCTGATTCCCACAAAATGGGGCTGTTAATGGTAACCAGTGTTAGCTATCATTATTTATACTACTTCTTCAGTGAGGCTTTTCGGACTTCCCAATTAAAAGTAGGTCCTCACAGTCACTTTCGCATCACCCAGTTTTCTTTTCTTCACAGCTCTTAGCAGTGCCTGAAATAATCCTGGTTATTGAATGATCTTATGCAACCAATATTTATTGTGCACCTACTATAGGCCAGGCACTGTTTGTAACTGCCATCGCACTGGACACCCCATAAGGACAAAGTCTCTGCCTGCTTCGTTCCCAGAGGCCTCCCTAGCACAGTGGCCTGCACACAGTAGGCGGTTTGCACATCCGGTGCCCCACCTCCCCCGCCCCTCCCCCGCTCCAGGAAGTGCCGGGGCTCCAGCCGCCCGGCCGGCCGCGGTGCACACTGGGAAAGCAGCAGCACCAGATCCAAGATGGCGGCCAGCAGGAGGCTGATGAAGGTAAAAGCCATTCTCCGGCGCCGGCCGGGCGGGGGGTGGCGTCGCGGGCCCGGGGCCCCCGCAGTGGGCTGGGGCTCTTCAGGGCGCCGCCGCCTGGCCTCCCACCCTGAGTGGCCCCGCCATCCCCCCGGGCCGTGCGCGAGCTGAAGGAGCTAACGGGGCCGCCTAGGCCTCAGCCTGGGCGTGAGCGCCAGGCCGCTCTCCGAGCCGCCGTCGGTCCCTCAGATCGGCCCGGGGTGTCCACTCAGCCCGGAGCCCAGCTGGGTCCCCCGCCTTCCAGACCGGAGCGGCGTTGATGTGGGGGCTCGGCCGGGAGACCCAAACCGGGCGCCTGCGGGTAAGGCCCGAGCGCTGGAGCCCGGGCCGGGAGCCCGCGCCGCGGAGCCGCCCCGCCCTGGGCCTCAGCGCGCCGGGCTCGGAGCCCCGGTTCTTTGGGCCGAAGCTCGGGAGACAGGGAGGCTTAGGCTTGGGAAGGAAGGAGGATGCTGGGCGACGAAAGTTAGGTCAGTTTTTAGTGGGTCGTTTGAAATTGCGCCGGGTTCTAGCAAACTGTCGCCTTGTGACTGCAGAGTCACACAGCGGTTAGTTCCAACTCCAAGAAGGCGTGGGGTCGGCCCCAGTCGCGGCGCGGTTCTCCTTCCCCGTCTCCTTCCCTACCCACCACTTAGTCATCCCGATCTCCTTTCCCTGATGAAGCAAAGTGCCATTTTAGGGGGTTGAGGGTGAGGGTTGGCTTCAGTCGTTAAGACTCAAAACCAGCCAAAGTTTATAAAAATAACTTGGTACGTTGTATCTTGAATGCGGCGGGGTGCTTTCTTGCTCATTGGCTCCTTTGGTGAGAAACACAGATGCTAAACTGGCTTAGTTCTTTCGGCGACAGTGGTTGCCGGCGTCCTCCAGAGCCGACCTCGCCAGGGTTTGTGAGTCGGCTGCCGGGTAATGCTGGGCCGGAAATAAAAAAAGTCCCAGAAGCTGGTTTCCTGAGGGGGGATGTAAAGAGCTAGGGTTCCTCCTGGACAGAGCAGTGTTTGGTAGATCTGGACATTGAACTTGGAGTCACAACCTCTGGACCCTCCCCTCCCTCCCTGAGAACGTTTCCTTTCTTTTGTTCACTAAGGGCTGGAGACGACTTTTAACTTCATAAAACTCGATTGGAAGTGGGCACAAAAGAACAGCCCTCATCTCTTCTGTCAGTGACACCACCATTCACCCAGTCATCCAGATGAGAGGACTCACTTCCCTTCTCAACACCCCAAATGCCTGTCAGCCTTGTGAATTTTACTGTAGAAAGATTTGAGTGTGGGCCTTCCTTCCTAATCTTACTGAAATTGCGTGGATTCATACATACCCTTATCTCTCCCGTGCCATCCTGAGTGCTGTCCTCTGATTCCCCTTCAGGGACACCAGAGTTCCTTTTCTAAAGCAAATATTTAATCCTTTCACTCCTGTTGGAAACCTCTGTGGTCTTACTGTCCTTAGTAGTTAATCCTAACTTCTTACTTGGCATGCAAGACCTTTCTTGGGTTGGCTTAAAGTAGTCTGTTTAGTCTCCCCTCCTGCGTCTTGGCTTCCCACTGCCCTTTCACTTTCACAGTGGCTACTTAAAAAAAAAAATCTTTACTCTGTACAGCTCTGTACTTCACATTCATGATCATGTTTATGATCAACCCCTAATGAAATGCACACTATTCCCATTTCGTAGGTGAGAAAATGGAATGCAGAGAGATTTGTTGCCTTGCTCAAGTTTTTCTAATTAGAGAGAGTGAGCTGTGATCTCAGTTCTGACTGCAAAGCCCCCTGCTTTTACTTACTTTGTTATGTGGTCTCCCTTTGCATACCTGTTTGCTCTACCTGAGAAAAGCTACCTCCTCTTGACTCTCCTCCCTTCCAGGATAGTCCTAGGTTCAACTCCAGTGCCAGCTCCACTGTGGGGTGTGTGTGGTCCCCCTTCAGAATGAGTTGTTTCCTCCTTTGTGTGACTATACACGCTTGTTTCCTTCTTTCCTTCTGCCCTCCTTCCCTTTCTTTCAGAATTTTTATGAGTTCAGTTGAGCCAAAAGTGACAGTTGCCAAGAAGCAAGATCTCAAATGTTCCTACAGTATTTTCTTTATGTTTCTCTTTGAGCATTGTCAGAATCTGATTTGTGTTAGACTTGTCTTTCCTACTGGGTCTGCCTTCCTCAAGCTAGGGATCTTGACCTAATTCATCATGGTATCCTCTAGCCTAGCCCAGTTGCCCCAACTTGGGGTTCTCAGGCTCCTAGGAGTCTCAGAGGGCAGTTACTATGGCTTTTGAATTTTTGTGGGTGTGTTTTTAAACAAGTGGGAGCTTAGAAAAAATATGTAACATTGCCTGAGTACCTATTAGGTGCTAGATCATTTACATAGCTCTTTCTTTTTAGTAACACTTAAATTTTGTATATTGTAATCTTTATTCTAGAAATGAGAAAATTGTGAGGCTTAGATATAGGCTGAGTGTTGCTTAAGGTGGAGTAGCAGACCTGAGTGGGGAGAGATGAGAAATCCCAAATTCCATGCTCCTTGTCATACTTTCTTATTCCAAGGATGCATGGAGGGGTGTGTCATTTCTTGAGTTGTGGATGGAAATTCTTTCAATTTAATAGGGGAAATGATGGTTCATGGTGTTGATCATTGGCTCTGAGAGTCAGTGTTTAAACCTGGTTAGTTAAAAAAAGCAAGGATTGGGGCAGGTTGGTGAATACATGGGGTGGAAATAAAAGGGACGTTCAATGGTGAAAAGTAAGCATGTTGAATAATCAAGTGGATTACATCTTTAAAAACTTTAGATTTCCTCAAAAACTGTTTTCCAGGACACTCAGTCAGTCAGAGATTTCTTTGTAACAATGACTGTCTGCAGATAGTGTAAAATACTTTATTAAAGGTAGAGTGATTTGCATGTATGGAGTGGAGAATCTATTTTAGGCAAAGTGAGTATGATAAAGTATTAATTTTTTAAAAAAATATATCTTTATTGATTTCAGAGAGAGGGAGAGAGAGAGAGAAACATCAGTGATGAGAGAGTTGTCATTGATTGGTTGCCTCCTGCAAGCCTCCGACTGGGGACAATGCCTGGAACATACTCTGACGGAGAATCGAACTGAGATCTCCTGGATTCCAGGTTGATGCTCAACCGCTGAGCCATGCCTGGCTGGGCAGTACTAATTTTTTAAAATAACATTTCCTAAAAGCAGCAATTTTCAACAGGTGTGCTACAAGAATTTTTAAAACATGCAGTTCTTGGCTATTTAGTCAGGGGCACTGACCTTTTTCCCTTAGATTATCAAGTAAAAAAAATGACTGCAGCCAACAACAATAGCTGTCGGTGTGACTGAATCAAAATTATACCTTTTTTTTGGTCAGATTGGCAAAAAATGTATTTTTTTGTTGTGCTGCAGAATTTTAGTAATTAGTTTACGTGTACTATGAGGTGAAAAAGGTTGAAAATGCTGGCCAAAAAGACTAGCCATTCCTTTTTTTGGATTAGCCTTTTTCAGAACCCTTTTTCGGAATTACAATGTTAATAAAACATTAAATATGTGTTAATGTACAAGCAGCTAATTCAACATTGATGGCAACAACCAGATTGTAACTATTGCTTCAATCAGGAGGGAAGTAGCTACAAAAGTGAAACCTAAAGGTGTGGCTAAGGAAATTGATTGCAGTCTGATCATTTCTTTTCAGCCTCTCAGTTGCACACATCTCCCCTAAGGGCCCAGGCCCTCCAGCTGAGTATCTTTCCAGAAGGACTTTCTCTTTGGGAAAATTTATGAATTTAGGAGAGGAGTGACATTTTATTAGTTGTTATTGTGTAACTGCTGAGATGAGTATTTGAGATTTGTGGTATTCTTTTAATGCTGTTTAAATGATGTTTACTCAGTACTCCATATTGGTATACTTTCAATCCATAATTACTTGTGAATGAGTAGGAGGAGTCACTAAATAACAGTTCATTCCTTGGAATTAATTATACTTAGCAATGAACTAGTTTGCTTTTGAGTACAGGTTTATATTCTATGAGGTTGGATAACTAACCCAATAGAGCAATGAGTGTGTCTGGTACTGGTGTGTTGTGTGTGCCAGGAGGTGAAGGGAGTTTTACAAATGATGTTATGCCATTGTAAGTGTCCTGAATCCACTGGGTTTTTGGGAATGGAGAAAAACATTGCACTTTTTATCCTGAATTCGTGCATCCCAGTAAGTTGGGACAATTTCAGCCTCCTTTAACGATATACTTTGTAAATATTTCTCTGTTAAAAGATAATTGGGACATTTTAAAGGAAAAGAGTATACTCGGTTATTGCAACATTTGGTACCTTTTCTTAAGGTTTATACTAGAACAAAAACATTTGTCTCAGGGTGCTCGGACTTTTTTGATCATGTTATGACTCCTAAGGGGCTGTCGACTTCACGTTTTATTTTACCAGTACAATTGAAAATATTCTCATTCCTTTGAGAAATATCACTGAATGTTTGAGATAGTTCTGTTTTCTTTGCTGCAGCAGTAAGGTAGGAAGTCAAACTTAGAGAACCATGAAGACATCCCTCCTGAGCCCAGACTCTATCCAACCATCTTGAGAGTTTTCCTTTGAATGTCACATAGACCTGTAAGCGGTTAAATCTAAGCTCATCCTGTGCCCTGCCCTGCTCTCTTGCTTTAGTTAGGTATTGATCCACCTGTCTACTTAGTCGCCCAAGGAAGAACCTGGGGAGGCTACCTCGCCTCTTTCTCCCCCATCTAGCTACTTGTCAGATTCTGCTGAACTATATGCTTTTATCCCTGCTCCCTACCTGTCTTTTCTCTATTCCCCACTGCCACTCCCTTAGTTCAAGCTGTCCCCATTTGTGGTGGCGACACCCGCATCAGATTCCTCAGTGGTTTCCTCTTATTCCTCACCAGTCTGTCCTCAGTTCTGCATGATCCCTGACCAGCAGTGCATCCAAGAAAAATAAATGCACACGTTTGGGCCCTGCTCTCAGAGATTGGAACCAAGTTGAGTAGGTCAGGACTCTGTATTTAAAAATCTGCATTCTTTACCATATTTCTTCAAGGTCTAGCCTTGACAGTCTTTTCTCCCCAGTTGCCCATGGAATCCCCTAACATGGCATTCTCTGCATACCCTGGGTCTCTTGATGGGTGTACCTGTCTTTTTTCAGCTTCAAGGGACACCACCTCTGGGCTCTATCCCTGAGCTCAGTAAGGGAGAAGGGCATGTACCTAGAACAAAGAAATCCTGGTCTGTCCACTGTATGCTGGATGTATATGCCAGCTGAATAATGGTGTACAGGGAGGGAACGATCCTCTGACATGGAGGAGATGGAACTTGGTCTGGCTTTTCAGAATGAGTATGGTTTTGTAGTTGAAGAGGAGGGCCTGGCAGCCAGTGAGGCTGAATAGTTTTCACCCGTCAGAATGGATGTGGGCCATGACGATGAGAGATACTCTAAGGAACCCCAGGAACAATATACGTATCTCTCAGTACGGCTGTATGCTTCTGACCTTGTACTGTCCCCTCCTTGGGTTTTAGTTAGGCCAGCCTCTGAGGTGCTCGCCAAAAACACTGGGGAACTGGCCTGGTTTTACTGTAGGCTGGCATGTCCAATACACTTGACCCTCCAGAACTAGGAGCCCTCCCTCCCTCTGCCTTGGCAGGGCTAAGTTCTCCAGCCAGCCACTGGAAGAACTGCCTTTCCATGAAGAGGTGTCTTGAAGGGAGATGCTGATGAGTTTAAGGACAGGTGGCAGAGAGATGCCATAGCTTTTCAGTTGAGGGATCGGGTGTGTCCCTTTCTACGACATCCATGAGAAGTAGCAGGCCCCTTACTTGTGTCTGCATGTGTCTCCTCTGGCCAGCCCATCCTGTCTGTTCTTGAGGGCATGGATAATCTTAATCCTCTCCGAATTTAAAAAGCAGGGAGGAAAGGGTCTCTCATTTGGGGCAGAGCTATTGAGAATACAGTTTAGCTGTTAAGAGCTCAGGCTCCGGAGTTTGAGTCATGGGCCTGTAGCATCTTAGCTGAGTGAACCTGGGCAAGTTACTTAACCTCTCTGCACATTAGTTATTTCAAATGAATTAATAAGTGTACTTGGTACATATTAAATGCGAGATACATGTAAATATTATAATTGAGAGTGAGGAAGACATGTTCCAGGGCAGTGAGGAGAGCAGCCTGGCAGGAGGGGAGGATTTGGAGAAATTATAGGAGTGGTGTTGAGGCCAGGTAGTTGCAGGCCTGCCTGGACATGACCTCACCACTGAGGCAGAGCCCATTCTCTTACCTGCAGTGCTCTATCTCTCTCTTTTTTTATATATATATATATCTTTATTGATTTTAGAGATTGGAAAGGAGAGAGAGAGAGAGATAGAAACATCAATGATGAGAGAGTCATTGATCAGCTGCCTCCTGCACGCCCCGGACTGGGGATCGAGCCCGCAACCCGGGCATGTGCCCTGACTGGGAATCGAACCCCGATCGCTTGCATCCTAGGCCGACTCTCAACCGCTGAGCCTTGCCCGCTGGGCTCTCCTACCTCTTGAAGTAACCTGTTCTTAGGGTTAGTGAAAGATTTACTGAGACAGCTGTGTGAATGTCTTTGTTTTAAAACGTTTACTTTTTCTAACAAAATCAAAAGGCTCTGGAATTCAAAATTTGTCTTTCCACTATCTCAGAATTTCTCCCTGTTCTGAATTTGCTCTTCCTGTTCTGAACATACATACAGTGTAGTGACAGTCGCTGTATCCAGAGATGAGCCCAGGTGCTATGGAAGGCAGCAAAAGGTGCTGAGCTGGGAGGCAGGGGTGGTTTGAAGGAAACTCTTGAATAAGTAGTTGCAGTCCCGGAAATAATAGTGTTGTCTTTTGTTTTCTGTTTCAGCCTTGAAGCAGAAAGGGTGAAAGGTTGCTTCTGGTGGCTGTTCCATTTCTCCTGCCACTCTACAGTCTTTTTAGAATTCCAGAGCTTTGAGAGGCCCCTTGACAGACAGGAGGCTGAGACTTATAAGGTGCCACCCACAGGCTAGCAGTGCAGCCAGGTGCAGTTACTGCCCACCTCTCCCTGCTCTCAGGGTCTTGCTCCTGTTTTTCACACTGCTGCTTTGGTTTTCAAGGGGGGACAGGGTGGAGAGTAGGATTCATTTTGGGTCAGGTGGTGGTTTGGATTTTGTTCTATTTTTAACAGTGCCAGGTCTGTGTTGATTATAGTTTTCTGTGCTTCATCATCATGTCAGACTTTGCTTGTACTTCTTACTAGTATAGTTCAGCAGAGAGGTGAAATACTGCTTGGACAAGTCCTAGCCCAGGAGGCACCTTTGCCACCAAGGCAGTCACTAACATCAAAGCCAGTGCTCACGGTGCTGCTCTCTGTCTAAGAGGGGATGCTACCTGACTCTGTCAATGGGATGAGGGAGAGGTTGTATGTAACTCAGAAGTTGAACAGCCTCTGAGCCCTTTCTGAGGTGGTTTGGTTTGTAAATGTCTTCATACTAGTGTACCGGTTAAGAAAAATCAGCACATGTAAGCTAAATTTACAAAAGGATCCACCACGTTTTACACAAGCAGTTGCCATTCTCATTTGTCCTGTTTGAGGCTTTGTCACTGGGTCTGGTGTGGACAGACTTGAAGAGGTTGTATCCCAGCCCTTGAGCTCTCAACCTGGTGAGGGGTGCTGGACTCTGGAGTGTGTAATGTAGGTCAAGAATGCCAGGCACACCCATGTTCAGATGGAGACAGAAATACATTCCAGGAGTGAGGCTGATGGCTGGAAGCTGACTGTGTGTAGAGCTGGCATGAGAGCTCGCTCAGCTGGGACTTGGACCACACTTGCCCAGAGGTGTGTAGGTAGTGCATTCCTTGAAGCCTATGCTAAGTGTTCTCTTCAGTCATGTCCTCTTAGAATGACCTCTTTACAGGTGGCCCACCTCCCTGGAGCAGAGGTAACAGGGACCTGAGTTCAGATCTTGATTTCTGCCTTGGACTGGTTTGTGTCTTCACCTTGAGCCTCAGAGTTCTGATTTCTCCGATGAAACCTTCATAGAGTTATGAGAATAGCTAAGTGTATTAGTTGTGATAATAACTAAGTGTAAGATAGCTAGCATACTGCTGACCCATGGAAGGGGTAATGTGTTGATGTGGGTCCCACCCCCTTTGCTGAGTATTAATTAAAATAGAATTGTGTTTGGGGGCTCTGAAGCCTTATATTTAGATTTACAGTATTGAATTACATTGAAGTCATGATTTAGTGTCATTGCCACTGGTTGCTTTGTACAAGCTTGGAAAGTGCATTTCTGTCAAAATTAGTTACTTTTCTACTGTTACACAAAAACAAGAGTAGCTCTTCCAAATTACTAATGCCCTACCAATTGTGTAGCTGGTATTTTGAGAGTGATCCTATATTTAGGTTTAAGGCAGATTTGAGTTCTTTTCCTTCAGACACCCGGCTCCATCTGCCAGGTTTCGTTTTGCCTGGCCGGGAGGAGCCTAGAAATGTTCCTTATACAACATAAACATTTAATGACTAGCTGTGAAGGGCCAGGGCAAATACTGTATAAGTTCATGCTTTTGTCATTATAAATCTTGGAAAGTACTTTTCCAGGGCAAGCTAAGCCCTCCCAGGATCTTGCTCCAGGAATAGGAGCCCCTGTGCTGCCCATTTCCAGTGTAAGTGCTCACCACCCTAACTGCTTTGTGTGGCTGATATGTTTACAAAGGAGTAATTTCTGGCTCTGGCTGTAGTTTGGCCCTACCCTGTTCAAGGTCTGTGACTTGGGCCTTTCTGAACCTTGGCTTTACCATCTGTAAAATGAAGCTGATACTCCTGATTTGCCTATCTCAGGGTATTGTGAGCTTCCAGTTATACCCTATGTGCTGTTCATTTTAAATGTTGCAGGGTGTTGTCGCAACCAGCCACTTCATTTCACCCTTCTCTTTTCTCAGTATCTTGCTGCAGCTTTTCATGTGGCTGCATTTGGTGCATGCTTCTTGCACCAAAGGCATGCACCTTCCCTAGCATCTATTTATGTTCTTTGTTGGGATTTTGAAGGTGATGACACCTTAAGCTGATGCCCTCCAGAGGTGGCGGCGGTGGTGGTGATGTGCTGTTATCAAGCCCCCACCTTACATTTTGTTTTGTTTTTTCTTTTAAAATTGAGATATGATCGCCCGGCCGGGCATGGCTCAGCGGTTGAGCGTCGACCTGGGATCCAGGCGATCGGGGTTTGATTCCCTGTCAGGGCACATGCCCGGTTGTGGGCTTGATCAATGACTCTCGTGTCGTTGAGGTTTCTGCCTCTCTCTCTCCCCGTCCTTTCCTCTCTCTGAAATCAATAAAGATATATTTTAAAAATAAATAAATAAATAAAATTGAGATATGATCTATTAGGGCATTTCTGAAAGCTTTGTGCTAACTACCATAAACATTTCTAATTTAAAATCCCATGAGTTCTGGTCATAGGCTGTTGATGCCATATTATGTCTATGTCCTGTTATGTAGAATAGAGGATATATGTTGGTGCCTTGACACTGTCTTAGATATTAAGAAATGTGGTGATACAATTATGGAAGGGAATGAAACTACCATTAATTGATTACCTACTGGGGTGTTAAGTGTTAAGCACTATATAACGTTTTTTGTAATTCTCACAAGGGCCTTGTGAAGTAGGTCTCCTACCATTTTTCTTTTTCAGGTAAGATAGTAGACCCGGAGCTTCAGGTTGGTGTGGAGGGTCTGGGAGGTTGAGCCCAGGCCTGTCTGACCCAGAGGCCTCTGCTCTTTCTAGTCCACTGATGATTTGGCAGCTGTTGAAGTAACTACCTGCCAAATCAAAATATGATTTCTATATAATATGTAAAATAAATGTTGAACAGAATGGTTAGGGATTGGAATATTCTGATCCTTTTGCCTGTAGGAATCTTCAGAATAGAGAACAGTAAAATGAGCACTGTAACCATAATCAGCATTCACTTTTTACAGTTGTTTTTATTGATTTTTAGAGAGAGGAAGAAAGAGGGAGAGAGAAACACTAATGTGAGAGCAAGACATTGATTGGCTGCCTCCTGCATGCCCCCTACTGGGGATTGAGCCCACAACCTGGGCCTGGGCCCAGGCTCGGGCCCTGACCAGGAATCAAACCAGCAATCTTTCGGTGCACAGGATGACACTGAACCAACTGAACCACACCAGCCAGGGCAGCATTCACATGTTAAAAGTTAAGAACTTACATAGCTTCTGTGTGGCTGGCTCAGTGAGAGATGTTTGCTCTTTTAGAAGCTTATTTCTGACAGTGAAAATGATACTCAATTAATCAGGGCCTCAGTGTCTTCCTTGCTAAAAGACGGGTTGGATGAGTGCAGTGGTTCTTAAGCAGGGGTGCATCTCATCGTCACCTGAGGATCCCCAGGCAAAGGTGCTCAGCTGAACTCAGGATTTTCTTATTCTGCAGTTCTAGGGTGGGGCCTGGGCATGAGCCCATCTTTCTCTCTCTTCCATCTCCTACCCCCTTTGCCTGTGACCCAACCCCACCTCTCTGGGTGTTGAACAGCTTCCCCAGGGGCTTGGGCACATACCCTGGTGGAGTCCCCAAAGTTAATAATCACTTGAGCCAAACCCGGTTCCCAACTGCTTCCCTAACACTTTCCCTTACGATTTCTTCTATGTCTTTGAGTACATTTCGCACACACGAACGCCTGTTCTCTTCTCTTTAGAAGTTCGACTTTCCCCATCATTCAAGGCCCATCTCAGAGCCTCTCTTCCATGAAGCTGTTGCCTGCTGGGCCTCCCGCGCTCTGACCTGCAGGCTCCTAAAGCAGCGCTTCTCTCTCCCAACCCAGCCTCAACAGCCAAGAAGATGGCGTTCGACTTTACTTCCTGTAGTTCTTTAGGGGCACAACGCACCTTTTCCTTCTTTGCAAATAAAAGTTACAGAATGATAAAGAATATGCTTTTGAAAACTACAAGCACCCACTACCTTGAGACTTGCTGGTGCAGAGCATTGATCTGACATCTGAAGCAGCCCTGACTCGCACAGGTGATTTTTCCTCTGTCTGTCTGAATTTCTTAAAGAGGACCGTGGCCACAGCTAATTAAGAATCATGGCTTCTGAAGGCTTCTCAGTTAGGCCATGTGTGAGGATTACTCTGGGAGATTTTGGACAGTTTTCCAGGCCCCATCATAGACCTCCAAAGAAGAAAAAAAGATTTTGTTAAATACTTTGTCCAAATGTCGATGCAAACATCTGAGTTGTGTGACAGAGTGCTTGCTGTGTACAGCTGTATGCTATCCTCTCACTGGTAGAGCTGAGCCTTCTGTGCAGGACTTGGAGCAGTGCACTCCTGCTGGGGCCAGGGCCATCTCCCTGTTAGTGCCTGCAGAGCTGTTAGGCAGTGGTCTGTTTCTGCTGCCTGCCACACTTTGGCCTGGAGTCTGGCCATCAGGCTCTCTGAGCTGCAATTTGAGGAATGAGCTTTACCCCCTTTGAAGAGTTGAGAAGCACACCCAGGCTCTTCCACATCCTGCAATACACAGACCCCCGTCTGGGCCCAGAAATGGACCTCACTGTGAGAAGCATCACTCTTTCTCCCTCATCACTTACCCTGGCTGGGAAGCCTGCTTACCCCCACCGGGGTAAGGAATGTGTGAGTTGGCTTGTTCTGCTTTCCTTTGAGCTATCTCTTGGTTTGTCAGCATTGCGCCATTGGCCCAGGGCAGCTGACGGGACTGTTGCTTGCTCTGTGCAGAACCGAAACAAACCTTTGTGGGGCATGTTTTGTAAAGTTTCTATCATTCTTAGCTATGGGCTTCCTGACTTTGTTCTTCTAGAGCGGGGCCTCTCTCACACTTTTTCTTTGTCGGGTCCTTTCATCCATCATTTGAAGTTTTAAATTTGAACTCTGAATTTACACTGGTTTCTTTATGTTCCTTCTGCAGTTCTTTATTCTCAGGATCATTTTCAGTTATAGGGGTGCAGCTTTGCTTGAGGGTTCGTCAATCCTCTTGAGTCATCTTGCCTTTTCAAGTTTCATACCTTAAGATGAACCTGTTTTTTTCTCTGAATGACTTGAATCCATCTTCTCTAAGTTGTTCTCAGTGGAGGTATGATTGGCATTTTGGGCTGAACAGTTCTTGTCTGCAAGACTATCTTGTGCAATGCAGGACTTTTAGTTAGCATCCTGGCCCCTGATAGTGCCAATGGTTCTCAGCAGCTGGGCTCTTGAGGACATTGGGAAATCTGGGTGGGGTGGTATCACAATGCCTGGCATCTGATGGGCAGGGCTAGGGATGCTCAAGTGCTGAGTCCTGCTGGATGCTGGCACCACCCTGTTGAGAAACTGTCTTAGGGGGCTGCCCGCCCAACGTTCCCTGGAGATTAGGGGCTTGCTTGCATGTTTGTTTGTTTGTCTTGGTTTCTTTCACTTCTGCCTTATCTTCCTTGTTGGTTAGAATTATGCAAAAGATGTTGCCTCTTCCGTCTTTGGTGAGGTTAACTTGACAGCAAGGTAAGTTTAACGTTTATCTAATAGCTGCGCTTTGGATTCTCTGAGCCTCCTAGCCCAGCCACCATTAGTGCCACCCCTTCTTTGGCCAGTAGGTGTGTGGTCTCCTCTTCCCACAGTGTGGCTTTTGTCTTTGTTTATATATCTCTTGCTATCAAAGCACCAATAGGTGCCCTTCCTGAACCCGTGTGCACGGTGCCCACTTGTTCTTCCTTTTCTCTTCAGCAAGATGTAGTTTTTCTTTTTTTAATCCTCACTTGATATTTTTTCCATTGCTTTTTAGAGAAGGGGGGGGAGAGAGAGAGAGAGAGAAACATTGATGTGAGAGAGACACATCAATTGGTTGCTTCCTGCACCTTGCCCCAACCAGGGTATGCCCTTGACCGGAATCGAACCTGAGACCCTTTAGTCTGAGGGACAACACTCTAACCACTGAGAAAAACCACCTAGGACTTTTTTGTTTTTTCCCTTTATTTTTTTATAAGATGCAGTTTTTCACAGCTATATTACAGTTGACACCCATCTTGGCATGTTGTATTTATCACCCATACTTCATGTTGTTAGTACCTAGATTTCTGAAGCCATAAAATAATTTCATTTTATTTAAAAATATATTTTGTCCCATGGACAGTGAATATTCTCCTGTTGTTTCTTCTTGTTTGATTGTCTAATTTCAAAGTTCTATCTGGAATTTTCCCCCCATCTGCATTTTTGATAGCTTGGTAGGACTCAGCCCATAAGGACATGATATCTTGTGTCTCTAGCCAGGAATCTTAACTCTAGTATCTTGAGCCAAGTACCAGAAAATCAAAATACATAGAGATCCCTTCCCATTCCAGAGCCTTTTTCCTTCCCCAAGCCCCAGCTTCCCATCTGTTCACTAACCTGATCATTAAACAGGTGGCAAAGCATGACCATAAGCTTCTGAAGTTTTCTGATTCCTACCCTCACGGAATTTACATTCTGTTTGGAGAGGAGTTGGCCAAAGTGGTAGTGTGGGTGTGCGGCCTTTTCCCTAAATATACCCAGACTGTATAATTCCCAGGTAAACATTTCTGATGAGTCCCAGGCATTAGTAGGAGGACCAGTTAGCAAGCTGAGTGGTCTGTCAGGTTCCATGCTTTACCTCTTGCAGCCTCAGGAAAAGGGGCCAGGCCACCCCTTCCCCTACTGGAGGGGTCACAGCCATTGCTGCTAGCATTTTCCTTCACTGAAGCTGAACATTTCTTAGAAATGGAACTCAGTCTCTCAGTGGCAGTGGCTCTTGTCTCACTGTAGCTTATTAAAAATCCTTGTTTCAAACTTTACCACCCCACACTTGCTAGACCAGAATTTCCCAGACTGGTGTCCAGACCTAGACATTTGCAGTGGATAGCTAAGGTTGACAAGCAGCAGGACCCTGTGGGAAAGAAATTTGGGCCTGTCATCTGCCACGAAGTGTCAGTGTGTCTCTTGCATATTCATTCGACACCTACTCCATGCTAGGCATACTGCACATCCTCCAACCTAGAACCTGTAGCACTAGCTCAGTTCCCCTTCCTTGGAAATTGTCCCTAGGGTGCCTTGTAAACTGTGGGCTGTGTGATCAGAATACAGGGTGTGGAGATCTTTTGGGCTTGATGTGGGGACTGATTCAGAGCCTCCATGCCATTGTGAGCTGGAGCACCAAACAAGGAGGTGCCTCCCAGGTCTGGAGGGCTTCACGGGTTGGACCACCAAGGAGGAAGCCAGGCCAGTGATTAAGCTGTCCTTCCAGCCCAGCAGAGGAGGCGGGGCACAGCTGGGCAGTGCTCCAGAGTTGCAGAAGAGAAAGCACCCAAAAGATGTGGTGGAGGCTGTTGTGCCATGGATAAGAAGCCAGATTAAGGAACTGGGGGGGCAGCACGTCACTCCAGGTATCTGAGAATAGAGGATGTTGGGCTATAACACCTATTGGATGTTAACTTGAGTTGTTGAGAAAACAGCAGGAAATGTCAGGCTGATGCACAGTTGAAAAACAACTGATAGACAGTTGTAGACTAAACACATCTCAGGCAGGGCCTTGAAGTAGTCAGGGTGGTCATTCTTTCTGGATGAAATGTTGTATGCTGCGTTGACTGTATAATAATAATCCCTTATATTTGCAAGGGGTTCTGTTGCTTACAACATGGTTTCCCCTTCATTGTCTACAGCTCTGGGTCTTGCTATCCCTGTTTTGCAGCTGAGGAAACCGAGGCTCAGTGAAGGTTTTCTGTCCCCCTCCCATCCCAGACTGGATAGTTGTTCTCTTCGCTGTGTGCCCATGCTGAGGTGGAGTCCTGAAATCGCACTTACAGCGTTGGGTAGAAAACTTTGTGGGTATGTGTGTTCTCCTGGTCCCACTTTATTCATCTTTTATCCTCGCCGTCTGACATATAGTCAGTGCTTAATAAATCTTGGTTAGAAGAAGTCAGGTCTGTAGTACCTTTCTTGTGCCCCTGTTGCGTGGTGACAGCCCAAAAAGGAGGTGGTGCTTTCTCAGGAGCACAGTTATTTACCCTGTTGAGTACCATGGGTTCACTAAGGTGGGGGCTTGTCTTGGTCTGGGGCATGGGTAAAGGGGACCACCGTGGCCCTGGGCCTCTTAACCAGACCAGGCATGGTCTAGTCCACACTCTGAAATTTTATCATCGGTGGTGTTGGCACTCGGTTTTTAATTTGAGGGAGTCAGGAGGGATCTTAATATGTGGTGCTTTCCCCTATTTGACACCCCTTTATGCTTTGTCAATCAACAGGAGCTTGAAGAAATCCGCAAATGTGGAATGAAAAACTTCCGTAACATCCAGGTTGATGAAGCTAATTTATTGACTTGGCAAGGGCTTATTGTTCCTGTGAGTATTGAACACTTCACTTCTTATCAGATTATTCTTAAGGTGATATGTGTGCTGTTGGGCTCGTCTCTCTACTCCCAAGGAGACTTTTAATATAGGCAACCAACAGATGCACAGCAGCAGGTAATAAGGTAGGGCCTATAGCCTCGGTTCCTGAGTAGAATCCCAACTTTGCTCTGGTTTTGTAACATTCTGGGGTCCCCGAGCTTTGCAGGTCTGCTGTTATCAACCCGGAAAAGGAGTGGTGTGGTTGTCTGTGCTCCTGTCTTCCCTGGCTTCGCTTAGCCTGACCTCATTTGTCTAGACAGGGCCGCCTTCTCTGACCTCTCTCAGGAGACGGTGGGTGTTCCCAACTAGATCTTCTCTTTGCTTTCCTGCCTGGGCTTGCATCTGTGTCTAACCCTCTGTACACCTGTGTTCCAGGCTTTATTCCTGGTACCCTCCAGTATGTCCCTACCACTTGTCTCAAATCCCTTTGCTTCATGGCCCACCTGTTCCCTTGACCAGGTATCTTTTCTGGAGCTTGTGCCTCCAGTGTCTGCCCCCCACGGTGCCAGCTCCCTGTTTCACTGACTTCTGCCTACGGACATGCTCCGACCTCCTCCTAAGTGCAACTTTCCTGTGACCTTACTACCTTCTGGATTTGGTGTCTGCTCTTTCTCCATCCTTTCATCTCCTCACCCCTCAAGAGACTTGTTCTATACTAACTTCCGTTTGTGATCCCAGCTTCTTCCACTCTCCTGACACTGCTTCACACCAAGCACACAGGCTCCCCTCAGTCCTCACACCTCTGACTCTGCAGCCCTGGAACAGTGTACCCCACTGGCTTCTCAAGCCTTTGGAGCCCACTCTATGTCCCAGCCCCCTTTTCTGTAACCAGTGTGCCATTTGCTTCTGTCCTGCTGCTTCCTCTTAGCCCTTAGACATGGATCTAATTTAGTGTCTCGATTTTCTCTCATTTTGTTTTATTTCTTGGGATCCCTGCTTCTTCAATATCATTGGTTACTAGGTTATTACTGTAAGTGAAGAAGTCCCTTCTCTGCCTCCACTCCTGCCTTCTCCCCAGAGCCTCACCATCTGTCCATAAGGCAGCCTAACTTGACATTGTCTGCCTTCTAGCCTCCCTTTCTTACACTGGGGCCTTCTTCCTATGTGTTTCCTTTCCTTCGTGTTCTTTGCATCCACCCACCTTTTCTCCTCCACTTTCCCCATTTGAGCCACAGGTCCTTTCCCTGTGCCTGACCCTACCCTACATTGTTGTGTAAAATCTTTTCTTATGGGCACGTGGCTACTTTGCCAAAGCCAAACATGAAGCCTGCTTACTATAGATGCTTTCTTCTTGCTGCTGATGTAGGTCATGACTTCTTTTATAGTCCCTGGAACTTGAATGGCAAATATTGGTTTTGCAGTTTATTTTCATAATCATTTGGATAACTAAGGAAACATACTTTGTAGTCTTCCAGTACACATTCAAAATTTTTAAATCTGGGAGATTCCACTCTGGTTTGGAAGATGGAGTCTTTTAGGTTTCTACAGGCTTGGAGGTGTTGGAGCTTAGGGCACTGGGTGTGGCTAGCGGAGAAGCTCCTGACTGGGGAGGGTCAGCTGGTGACTCCAGCCCTTCCCTGCCATAGGGAGCTGGTAGGTGCTAAGTGGAAGGATGGCCAGGACCATCTGACCACCTCGCCCTTTTCTAATTGAGGTTTTGTATCTTACTAGTATAAGAAGTAAACAGGTAGTCTGGATCATTTGAAAACTGATAAGGATGAATGGGACTGCATTAAGCAGTCAGGCTTGGACAGTCTACCCTGTGAGCTCATTGGCCTGAAAGACTGAAGGCTGGCTCCAAGAGTAGATGGTTGTCAGGCAGGCTCTGACCCGAGTGTACACCAAAGCCTCCCTCTGGTGTCATGTTGGCAGAGCCTGTGGAACGGGCTATTATAAGTCTCATTAAGCCCAAGGTGGTGACTGGTTGGTAGAATCCCAGTGTGCTTGAGCCAAGACTCTGGAGAATGTCCAGGCCCAAGCCTCACCGTCCCTTTGGGGAAGCTGTGCCCAGAGACAGTAGGCCATGGCTAGGGCTTCCCTCACCCCTGCATGTTGCCTCTTCCGATTCCTCTCTTACTTTTCCTGTAATCATTGCCCAGGGTCCCTGGATTGGTCTGAGGAGAATTTCAAGTATGCGGTTGGCAACTGATCTCTCCAGGGTCCCCACTAGTACCTCACATCTGGGCCTTGGGTCTCCCTGCTTGGTAGGGGCTGGGTCAACATGGGGAATCTTCTACCTAAACTCACCTGGGGTCTGCCCAGCTGGGGTGAAATCAGGGCCAGGCTGATAAAGGCATGGTATCCTAGAAGAGTGCCTTTATAACAGGAGCTGGTCCTTGGAGAGCTGCTTAGTAAATATACCCTAGCTGTGGTTCAGAGAGAGGGCAGAACCAGACTGTTGGGGCAGGGAAGGTGGGCAGTGAGGCTGGAGAGGCACTTTCTAGAGACACTTCATTGTTACCATGGCAGTTCAGGTTTGCTCCCTTTAAACACGTGTGTTTAGCTCAGCCGATGTTGCTCAGTGGTTGCGAATTGACCCATGAGGCAGGAGATCAAGGTTTGATTCCCGGTCAGGGCACATCCCTAGGTTGTGGGCTCCATCCTCAGTTGGGAGTGTGCAAGAGGTAGCGATCGATGATTCTCTCTCATCAGTGTTTCGACCTCTCCCTTCAAATCAATACAAATATTTAAAATAAAATAAAAAACAAATGTGTTTTTATATAATTTTAAATATATATATATTTATTGATTTCAGAGAGAGGAAGGGAGAAAGAGAGAGAGAGAGAGAGAGAGAGGGAGGGAGAGAAACATTAATGATGAGTCATTGATTGGCTGCCTCCTGCATGTCCCCTACTGGGGGTTGAGCCTGCAACCCAGGCATGTGCCCTAACTGGGAATTGAACCTCAATCTCCTGTATTATAGGTTGATGCTCAACCACTGAGCCATGCCGGCTTGGCTGAGGGTTTAAAACAAGAAAAAAAAATGAGTCTTATAGCCCTGGCTGTTGTGACTCAGTTGGTTGGAGCATTGTCCTGAACACCAAAAGGTTGTGGCTTCTCTCTTCCTCTCCCTTCCTCTATCAAGTCAATAAGCATGTCCTCAGGCAAGGATTAAAATTTTTTTTTATCGTTACCCAAGGATATTTTTTCCATTGCCTCTCAGAGAGGTCGGGGGAGGGGAAGAAACATTGATGTGAAAGAGACACATCAATTGGTTGCCTCCCACAGGTGCCCCGACTGGGGCTGGGGATCGAGCCTGCAACCGAGGTACATGCCCTTGACTGGAATCGAACCGGAGACCCTTTATTCCACGGGCTGACGCTCTAACCACTGGGCCAAACCGGCCAGGGCTGAGGATTAAATTTTTTTTAAAAGTGAGTCATGTAATATTTGTACCTTTTTATCTAGCTTATTTCACTTAGCGTAATTTTTTCAAAGGTCATCAGTGTTGTACCATGTATCAAAACACTATTTTTATGGATGAGTCATATTCCATTATATGTGTATACCATATTTTGTTCATTTGTTCATCTGTTGATAGACACTAGGGTTATTTCCATTTTTTTTTTTTTTTTTTTTAATATATCTTTATTGATTTCAGAGAGAGGAAGGGAGAGGGGGAGAGAGAGTTGAAACATCAATGATGAGAGAGTAGTCACTGATCGGCTGCCTCCTGCACGCCCCCAAGTAGGGATTGAGCCCACAACCCCAGGCATGTGCCCGGACTGGGAATCAAAACATGATCGCCTGGATTCTGGAACCGCTGAGCCACGCCGGCTGGGCTGTTTCCACCTTTTGACTATTGTGAATAATGTTGTTATGAACATCGACATGCAAGGATTTGCTTAAGTTCCAGTTTTCAGTTTTTTGGGGTATATGAGTAGAATTGCTGAATCATGTGGTAACTCTGTGTTCAACTCAGAGGAACCACCAAACTGTTTTCACAGTGGATGCACCATCTTACATTCCCACCAGTAGTGTACACAGATTTCAGTTTTTCCACATCCTCCTTATCACTTATTTTCCCTTTTTAAAAGTTATAGCCATTTTAGTAGATATGAACTGGTGTCTCGTGGTGGTTTTGGTTTGCATTTTCCTCTTGACTAAGAGTCTTGAACATCTTCTCATGTGTCTCTTGGCCATTTGTATATCTTTGGAGAAATGTCTATTCAAGTACTTTGCTCCCCTTTTTTTTCCTTTAAAGACTTTTTTCTAAAGAGTAGATTTAGGTTCACTGCAACATTAAGAGGAAGGTACAGAGATTTCCTATATACCCTCTGCCCCCAGATATGCATAATCTTTATGGACGTTCCTTGGAGGATGGTATGTTTGTTATAATTGAATGTACATCGACACATAGTCACCTAAAGGATTGGGGTCTACATTCTAAGTTTGGACAAATATTTAATGATATATTTGTTATTCTAGTATGATACAGAATATTTTCACTGCCCTAAAATTCTCTGTTTCACCCATTCATCCCTACTTAGCCCTGTTTCTCTCCAACTCCCACCCCCGCCACTCCTTGGCAACTACTAATCTTTTTACTGCCTTAATAGTTTTGCCAATTGCAAAATGCCTAATGGTTAAAATTACACAGTATTTACCCATTTTCAGATTGGCTTCTTTCATTTAGTAATACGCACTTAAGATTTCTCCATGTCTTTTCATGGCTTGATAGCTCTTTTTTAAATTATTATTATTTTAGCACTGAGTAATATTCCATTGTTTGGATGTTCCACAGTTTATTTATTTACCTGTTCACCTACTGAAGGACATTTTTGTTGCTTCCAAGTTTTCGCAATCATGAATAAAGCTGCTATAAATATTTTTAGTTGGATTGATTGATTGTCTTTGAGTTGTAGGAGCTCTTTATTCTCTATATTAAACACTTATCAGACATATGACTTGCAAATATTTTCTCCTGTGGGTTATATTTTCACTCTCTTGATTATGTCCTTTGATGCTCAAAAGTTTTTAATGTTAGTGAAGTCCATTGCCTGTGCTTTCAGTGTCATATTTAAGAAAACATTGCCAAATCCAAGGTTGTGCAGGTTTTCCCTTGTTTTCTTTTAAGAATTGTTACAGCCCGGCTGGCGTGGCACAGCGCAGCGGTTGAGTGTAGGCCTGGGATCCAGGAGCTCTCGGTTCAATTCCTGATCAGGGCATATGCCCTGGTTGTGGACTCGAGCCCCAGTAGGGGGCGTGCGGGAGGCAGCTGATCAGTGACTCTCATCATTGATGTTTCTCTCTCTCCTCTCCCTTTCTCTCTCTGAAATCAGTAAAGATATATATGTTTTTAAAGAAGACTTGTTATAGTTTTAGCTCTTAAACTCAGGTCTTTGATGCATTTTAGTTAATTTTTTTATATGGTGTGAGGGTGATGTGGTAAGGGTGCAGCTTCATTCTTTTCCAGTTTTCATAGCACCATTTGTTGAAGAGACTGCTCTTTCTGATTGAATGATTTTTAGCATCCTTGACAAAGATCAGTTGAGCATGTATGTGAGGGTTTATTTCTGGACTCTGTTCTGTTAATCTATATGTCTGCCCTTATGCCAGTACTACCCAGCCTTGTTTACTGTAGCTTTGTATTGAGTTTGGAAGTCAGGAACTGTGAGTTCTCCATCTCTGATCTTTTTCAAGATTGTTTTGGTTATTCAGGGTCCTTTGAGATCCTATGTGAATTTTAGGGTGGAATTTTGATAGAGATTATATTGAATCTTTAGATCACTTTGGGTAGTATTGTCATCTTTACAACATTAAGGCTTCCAGTTCATGAACCCAAAATGTCTATTTACTTAGGTCTTTAATATCTTTCAGCATTGTTTTATAATTTTTTTTTTTAAGTATATCTTTATTGATTTCAGAGAGAGGAAAGGAGAGGGAGAGAGAGAGATAGAAACATCAGTGATGAGAGAGTCATTGATCAAGCCCACAACCCAAGCATGTGCCCTGACCGGGAATCGAACCCCGATCACCTGGATCCTAGGTCGACGCTCAACCACTGAGCCATGCCCGGCTGGGCGTGTTTTGTAATTTTCAGTGTGCAAGTCTTATCCTCTGTATTACTCCGCTCAGGCTGCCCCCCACATCCCCAAAACAAACAAATAAACAAACAAACAGAAAATGGTGGCTTAAACACCAGAGATTAATTTTCTCACAGTTCTGGATGCTAGAAGTCCCAGATCAAGGTTTGGCAGGGTTGGTTGTTGGTAAGGACTCTCCTCCATAGCTTCTTCCTGAAACCTCACGTGACCTTTCAGTGCATGGCCAGAGAGAGCAAGGGAGCTCTCTGGTGTCTCTTCTTATAAGGACACTAATCCTGTCAGATCTGGGCTCCACCCTATGACATCATTTAACCTTAATTACTTCCTTATTCTAAATATAACCACACTGCCCTGACCGATGTGGCTTAGTGGTTAGAGTGTCAGCCTGTGCACCAAAAGGTCGAAGGTTCCATTGCCAGTTGAGGGCATGTACCTGGGTTGCAGGTTCGATGCCCGGCCCAGGTTGGGGTGAGTACGGGAAGCAACCAATCAATGTGTCTCTTACATCAATGCCCCCCCCCCCCTTTTACTTTCTCTGAAAAGCAATGGGAAAAGGTGAGGATTAAAAAAAAAGAGTGCTGGTGTTGCTAAGGGTATGAAAGTATTCACAGACAATTGAAGAGACAGAAAATTGTTGATTTGGATAAATGAAGAACAGTTAACCGGTGATAGCATTTAGGAGGTAGTGATATGCGTTTGCTTATAGATTAGACAGTACGTTAGACATGTACTGTATATAAGAAAGGTTAAAACAGAATCAGTTGGGGGTTTGGAGAGATTAATTAAATTTACTTATTTTTAATGGGGGAAAAATGATTCGGTTTTCAAACAAATTGCTTCATCAGCCTTCCAGAACGAATTAAGTTTGAGAACCGAGATTCCAGTGTAATTCTTTCTGATCTTGTGGCAACTCAGACCTCCTCTCCTGCCTCAGTGAATCTCCACTCCACCTCAGTGGGTTTCCTATCAACAGGATCCACAAGTTTGACTAAGGTTGTGGAGCTAGGGTGCTTCACTAGGGATCATGGTCCCTGGTAATCCTTGGTCTTGCCAACTTAGTGGTAATGTGTATTCAGCTGCCGGATAACTTGAACCACTTTGCCTTGCTTCCCAGCATCCTTGCTTTCTAGGACCTCCACGTTGTCCCCACAGAACAGATGTCAGTTTTCATCAGAAATGGGTTCCACAGCCACTGTGCGCCGACTGATCCCTGGAGGGTTTCTTCCTCTTGTCTGCCTGGGTGCCTCAGTGGCTCATCCCATAGCAGTAGTTGGGGAGGCAGAGTGACCTTGGATGCAAAGGCCAACTGGGCAGAAAGATACATGATTGAAGGCTGTGAGAAATACCCTGGCCAGTGAAAGACCCAGAAACCTTAGTCAGGTCTCCCCTTCCCTCTGTACCCTACCTGGACACTTTTGAATGCCCTAATTTCCCACAGATTTCTCCCTGGCTTTATTCCTTGGCTTTAGGCAGTCTTTTGTATGTTTCAACTTATCTTTTGCTCTGGGGAGCTGTGGGTTTTCTATACCATACAGTCTTTTTCAGCAGTGTGTGCGCTTTTCCAACCTGTGTGGGTTCTGAGTTAGGCGAAACAGATGAGCACCTTGTGTTAGTCCTGCAGGTAGCCCCCAGGCAGGTTAGGATAGACAGTAATTGTGAATAAGGTCTGCTCTGCTTCCTCTGAAATTAAGGACCAGGGTCCCACACTGAGAACGGAGGCTGCCATCTTCAAGATGTCAGCTTCCCAGCCAGGAAGGGGGTGGGGTAAGGGCAAGTGAAAATGTCAAAGATTTCCTACCGTGTTTTAGTTGCCTTTTTCTTGATTCTACATGCATTTGGTTGCTGTAAACCTTTGACAGTTTTCCAGAGTTCTGACAAAGCTGATCTGACAGTTTCCGCAGTACTTTTTTTTTAGATTGATTTTAGACAGGGAGGAAGAGAGAGGGAGGGATCCCACCAAAACATCAAGGGACCCTGGCCACCATCTCACAAATCAACATCATGATATATTTCTTAAACTTATACAGTAATGTATGTCAATTATGTTAATTGTATGTTTGTGAATGTCACCTCAATTAAATATTTTCCCATTTGTAACAAAACCTAAAAACTTACTGAAGCTAGTAGAATATTTCGATACCTATGAGGCAGTTTTCAGCCCCCCCCCCCCCCCCCATTTTTTTTGGCTCTGGTAATTGGTGTGGTGTTCTTGATAAAAAGCACTTGGCACAGTCCTGGGCACAATATGAAAGTTCCTTCAATGTTAGAGATTATTTTTTTTTTTTTTTGGTTAAGGAAGAATGAAGATTTCCCTCAACTTTAGCCCTGCCTCCAGGAGTGCATTTGAAGCTTTGGTTTCCTTCCTTCATCTTTGTAGCTACATTTATAATTCAGATCTCTCACCTTCCTCTCTGTGTTCTTCCTCATTTGTGTAGCCCATTGCACCGGAAATCCTCACCCACCAGATCCCTTCCTTCCTTCTGTATTGCTCTTCTGGTCTTAAGGTGGAGCCATGTCCCTCCTCCCTCAGGCCCTACAGTGTTTCCTGCTAATTCTTCTGTAGCTTTTTCTCGCTTTCTGTAACTGTCATGGTTGAGGCGAAATAAAGAGAGCCCTGTTTTCTGACACAGGGCCACACATAAAAATAATTTTGCTGCCAACCTTAGGGTACTGGGGTTATACTTTTATGTCATCAGAGGCTACTGAGCTTTCACAACCTATGCACAGGATTTGTGAACAAAAGCCATAAGTCACTATGGCCTAACAGAAGAGGAGAACATCTGCATTGCAGACTGGAAGACAATGGATGGCAGCATGAGCAGTTATGAAAGAATATAGACAGCATGAGTCTAGTTTTAGAACTACATATGAGTAGTATATAGATGTCTAGAATGAAAAGCCTTTGTGTGTACTAATATGCATAGAGAATATACCATGGCCATGCAGCAGGCGCCTAATAGCTGTTATCCTAGGGAATGGAAGGTTTAATACTACCTTTTTGGTGTAAATGGCATATTTTTATGAAAACAATAGAGCTACTTTCATTCTTGAGGGGAAAATGAATTATGCTGTGAGAGGTATGTAAGTTCAGAGGAGAGAAAGTTCCTTGTTTAATTCCAATTAATGGAGATTGTGATTTTAAATTTAGATATAATCCAGAGAGTAGTTTGGTCATGAAAGATTGGTATACCAGTTCTGGAAATACTTATTCCTATTAATGTTTCTTTTCAAAGGGAATAGAATTCCTTAATGTTGGAATATTTGTTGACTGTACTATGAAAAGTCCTACAAAGCAAATTGTTGAAAACAGTACAGAGAAATCATCTTCAGGAAGCAAAGTTAGCAGCCCTGGCCAGGTAGCTCAGTTGGTTAGAGCGTTGTCCCCATATGCCAAGGTTGGGGGTTTGATCTCTGTCAGGGCACATACAAGAAGCAACCAGTAAATGCATAAATAAGTGGAACAACAAATTGTTTCTCTCTCCCCCCAAAAAAATCAATTTTTAATTTTTTTAAAAGAAAGAAAGCAAAGTTACCATAACATGAATCTGCCAGTTGGGCAGATTTTGTGATTCAGGCAACCAGGAAGCTTGTTTTCAGAAAAGATAGCAGATTATAAATACTTGACAGTCTACGAAGGGTAAGGAGATATAGTCTGTATTCATAATACCCATGAACTTGACAAGATCCTAGGGTGGACCATGAAGGTTTGAAAACATAGGAACCAGCCTGGGGCATTCAGAACACAGCAGACTACCTTCTGTTGTCACTCTATAACAAAACAGGGACTTGGGGGGATAAGCAGCCAGCAGGGCACGCCTGGACTAGACATCCTTGTGGTAGCAAAGCTTGGGCTTTGCTAACTTGCTGAGTGAAAAAGGATTAGCCATGGGAAAGGATGCTGCTGAGGGCTCACTACCAATCTGGACAGAAGTGGCACAGAGGCAGAGCTTTGTAGTTTTGAATGTTCGTAAGTTGAAAATGTTTAAGTAAAGATTGGTAGTGAATTAAAAGAAAAAAAAGAAGTGGCACAGAGTCTTTAGTTTGTCTGATGCTTGGAATGAAGAAGGGACAGCGTGTTCAGTAGATTCAAATCAGGAGCCACTTGTATGCGTCGTCAGCCATGACTTCTGCATGTGGTGTCAGTCAGCTGTGCACACACCGTGGGGTGGGGACGCGCCTTGTGGCAGCAGTCCAAGTCAGGGAGTGGGAGGACTATCCTCATTTCTTCTGAGGCTGCAAGAGAGTTGTGTGTTTAGCTGTGGGTTGTTATTTACTTCTGATGTGATTCTTTATATCTTAAAAGTATTGAGATTTGCAAAGGACATATTTGATATAGGACCATTATCCAAAATATACAAAAAAACTTTTAAAAGTCAAAAATAAGAAAGACCCTAATTTTTAAATGGGCAAAAAAGTTGTGAACAGACACCAAAGAAGATATACAGATGGCAGGTAAGCATTTGAAAGAAATTGAACATCGTGTCATTAGGGAATTGTAAATTTAAACGAGATAACACTATACACCTATAAGAAGGGCAAAAACCTAAAACACTGACGGCACCATTGCTGGGAAAATGTGTTAGTGAGCAGCTCTCATTGCTGGTGGGAATGCAATGTGGTATAGCTATTTGGAAGACGGTTTGGCGATTTCTTACAAACTAAACATACTCTTACACTACAATACAGCAGTCACGCTTCTTGGATTTATCCAAAGGAGTTGAAAGCTTATTTCCACATAAAAACCTGCGTGCAGATATTTATAGGAGCTTTTTTTGTAATGGCCAAAACTTGGATGCAACCAAGATGTGTTTCAGTAGATGAATGGGTAATTACACTGTGGTATATACAGACAATGGAGTATTAGTTAGTACTAAAGGGAAATGAGCTATCAAGCCAAGAAAAGACACAGAGGAACTTTAAATGCAAATTACTAAGTGAAAGAAGCCATTCTGAAAAAGCTGCATGCTGTATGATTCCAACTATAGTGTATGATTGTACAAAACCCATATGTACAACACCAGGAGCTAACCCTAATATAAAATATGGAGTCTCTGCCCTGGCCATGTGGCTCAGTTGGTTGGAGTGTCCAGTACACCGAAGGGTCATGGGTTTGATTCCCGGCCCAGTCAGGATGTGTGCAGGAGGGAGACAACTGATCGATGTCCCTCTTTTTCTCTCTCTCCCCCCCCTTCTCTCTCTAAAAAAAATTAAAAATAAATAAAATAAAATATGTGGAGCCTAGGTGATAATGATGTGTCATTGTGGGTTGATCAGTGGTAACAAATATGCCATGCTATTGCAAGATGTTGATAGTGGGGGAAGCTGTGCTTGTGCAAGCCAGGGCAATTTGGCTGTGAAACTAAAATGACTCTTAAACATAAAGTCTATTTAAAGAAAATAATCCAGACCATCAATCTCAGACCTTTTCACAGCTTAGCAGACATCTTGCTCTAGAAACACTGATTGATTGGTGGTAGCCCTAAGGTGGCAAAGCTTTAGTTGCTTTACCACTTGAAATGAATTAATTTTCAAGTAAACGTAACATTCCTGGCTCAGCTGCAGAGTTGTTTACCATGGTGTGTTCATTTTGATCTCTTTCCCTGCAGGACAACCCTCCGTATGATAAGGGGGCCTTCAGAATCGAAATCAACTTTCCAGCAGAATACCCATTCAAACCACCGAAGATCACATTTAAAACAAAGATCTATCACCCCAACATCGACGAAAAGGGACAGGTCTGTCTGCCAGTAATTAGTGCTGAAAACTGGAAGCCAGCAACGAAAACTGACCAAGGTAAGGCATGGTCCTGTGTCCTCTTCTGATGGTGCTCTTCTGGGGGTGCTGCTGTGGGACAGGGGCTTCTCAGTGCCTTCTAATGCCATGTCAAGCACAGTCCAGAGAAATCTTACTTACCAGCTCCAGTGCACACACAAGTGCAGCTGAGGTCCCACCAAGCCTATGGGCATGGCACATCTCAAACTGCTGACCCATGCAGGCATTTGAGGATGCCCTTCCTGTGCTTGCAGCCCAGTAGGGGCACATGTAGATAGACCAGCCCAGTACTTGGTGCCAGTGCAGTGAGGGATGTAGGCATTGTTCCTGGAAGTTTTCATGAGGGATTATGGGGCTGTCTCAGGGAAGGAGAGTGGTATTTAAAGTGGCCTCACAAAGCAGTTAGCATATGTAGTCAGACATGTAGGGAGAAGGGAGGTTGGAGAGGGCCTTCTAGACTAAAAGAAGGATACAAGCCAAAGCTGCCTGGTGGGCAGCAGCAGAAAGCCAGTGGCTCAGAGTGAGTGGTGTGGGGGTGGGGATATAGTCAGACTTGAGGGCTGTGTGCCCAAATGAAAGCACATAGCGGGCCTGGAACTTCCTGGAATTGGATGTGGCCATTTGTGTCCATGTGTCTGGATTTCTGTGTGTAAGCATACATACTCATTTCGGGGGGGGGGTGTGTGTGTGCTTAATTCATTATTGTAGTTGGCCTCTCTCTTGTCCCCTGGAAGTTAATTAGATTTTGTTATGGATTGTGTTTAGTTTTTATTTCCTAATTCCAGAACTTTTTTTGAAGTTCTAATTTTATATTTTGGGTGGCTTTCTTATAAGTTACCAGACAACCACTATAAGGTCTTTTTAGATGAAAGAGAATAGATAAGGCTGGAATTTGCGAGGCTGCAGGTGGTTTTTCAGTGAATGATATAAATAGTTATTTTTCAGTGGAACCCCTGAAAGATGGAGTTGAAAGCCTTTCATGTGGAAAGTTCAGCCTCGGACTCGACACAGCTGAATAGTAGAAAGGAGTGGGTCAGAATGCTGAGTCAGAATAGAAAGATCTCTAGTGGACTTGGCACTTGGTCATGTACAAGTTGATGTTTATAAAAGCTTGACAGAGATTTTTGTTTTTTGTTTTATTTTAGGGACAGAGAGAGAAACATCGATTTGTTGTACCACTTTTTTATGCATTCATTGGTTGATGTAGGTACCCTGGCTGGGTATCGAACAGTGATCTCCTGGATCCTAGGTCAATGCTCAACTGCTGAGCCACCCTGGCCAGGCTTTTTTTTTTAATCCTCACCTGAGAGAGAGAGGGAGAGGCATCAATTGGTTGCCTCCTGTACGCACCCCTACCAGGGATTGAACCTGCAACCTTTTTGGTGTATGGGACAACACTCCAACCAACTGAGCCTCCCAGCCAGGCAAATTGTATACTTTTAAAAGAGTTTATTTTTTGATATATGAATTATATCTCAATTTTTTAAAAGAAAGTAAAGAAGCATTAAAAATTGAGCAAAAATAGCATGAGAAAAGTCAAGAAACAAGGCAAAATTTTATCAGACAGAAAGGTAGAATAAAGTTTTGTTTAGCCACGTGCCTGGTTCTAGTAGATATCTTAGCAGCAGAGCAAGAGCTTAATTTGGTGGTTTAATGAAATTTGTCATATAAAATACAGCCAGTAATAAAGCCAGCATAATACTGATTTTTGTATGTATCAAACAACACAACAACAAAATTATATGGGAGGAAAAAAAAGCCCGGCCGGGCATGGCTCAGCGGTTAAGCGTCGACCTAGGATCCAGGCGATCAGGGTTCAATTCCCGGTCAGGGCACATGCCCGGGTTGCGGGCAGCAGCCGATCAATGACTCTCTTATCATTGATGTTTCTATCTTTCTCTCTCCCTCTCCTTTCCTCTCTCTGAAATCAATAAAGATATATTTAAAAAAAAAAAAAATTATATGGAGCCCTGGTCAGTGTGGCTTAGTGGTTAGAATGTCCTTGCCTTTACCCCACTGCTTCATCTGTGCCCACCATGGTGGGCAGGAACCCTTGGTTGCCCCGTCTCACCATCTGGTGTCACTAATAAGGAGAGGTGGGAGTAGGTGGTGTTTGGATGCCTGGCCAGAAGTACTTTGTGCTTTTCCCCCTCACTCAGGATGGTGCTATTGACTGGTTATGCCTCTGTGCATGACTCAGCCAGCACTAGCATTTGATTCCATTCCTCATAATGCCAGCGTGAAAACATGGGCCCCAGTACAGGAGTCCATGGTATTGGCAGTCCAGAGGAGAGATGCCTTTTTGCTAGGCATGTGGTGCTAGGAATGTGGCAGTGGGAAGGAATGCAGCATTCTGGGAGAACTAGTCCTGATGGGGCCAGGGGTTAAGAGGAATTGTGTGTGAGAGGTGTGGTGGTTGTATGTACCCCATTTCTGAGGAGGCCTGGGGCTCCTGGACCTTCCATACTTCTCCCTCAATCTCCCCATCCCACCCTCGGTTCCCTCATGGTCCTTCTGTCCCAGGGCTAGCCTTCCAGTGCATCTAGGACTTACTGCTCTTTGGGGGAGCATTGTAGAACCCACCCCATCTACTGGTGTGACTTCTGCCTCTGGAATGGACAGTATAATGCCACTGGGGGCTAACCTCCCAATGGTTAGACAGGGTAGTGAAATGAATCTTTCTCAGCTGGTTCAGAAGCTCCTCGGGGTCTTCCAGAGTGGGCTCATTATGCATTTACATGGTGCAGACCTGTCATGCACCATTCATTCTCATACTCACTCATTGAAACTACCCTGAACTCAGCGCAGCTCTGGAACATATCACCCAGTCCCTGCTCTGGAGAAGATTTAGGCATGCACCCATGAGAAAAAGAGAGAGAGAGAGTCAGCCCTGAAGTCTCCAGAGTCTGGGGGAAGGATGGGAGTGACTAGGGGCTGAGACATCCTAAGGGTGTCAATTCAGGAAATTTCCTGGAAGAGGAGGAGGAGGTGGCATTGCTCTGAACAGTTATCCACTGTTGACTGTTGTCCATGACTTCTTCCTCATTACAGAGGAAAGTTAAGTGCTTGTGGTTAGAATTTTGGATAAATTGGAGGCTACTTTGTCTTAGAAGCACGTAGATATAAATCAGTATTAAAGTCAGAGTTGCATATCTTGCCTGGGCCCTTTCTGAGGACTATTGTAACCAGCAATGCCTTCTCCTTTTCTTGGCAGTAATCCAGTCTCTCATAGCACTGGTGAATGACCCCCAGCCTGAGCACCCCCTTCGGGCTGACCTAGCTGAAGAATACTCTAAGGACCGTAAAAAATTCTGTAAGAATGCTGAAGAGTTTACAAAGAAATATGGGGAAAAGCGACCTGTGGACTAAAATCTGCCACGATTGATTCCAGCAAGTGTGAGCAGAGACCCCGAGCAGTGCATTCAGACACCCCGCAAAGCAGGACTCTGTGGAAAATTGACACAGGCCACCACCTGGCGTTTGCTTGTGGCAGTTACTAACTTTCTACAGTTTTCTTAATCAAAAGTGGTCTTAGGTAACCTGTAAAGAAGGATTAAAAATTTAAGATGTTCTAGTTCTGCTTTCTTTGTTTTAAAAATCACTGCTTCAATCTACTCTGAAAGAATGGTGTTTCTTTTCTTGTCCAAATTTATCCAAAATCTTCAATTTACACTTAGACCTTAAGGTTTAAAATAAAAGGTTGTGGTTCCCTTTCTTCCCATGCCCTTTCAACTCCCACTTTCTTGCATTCAGTTTATTTTTCACTCATTCACTTCCTCAGATCCAGGCCCCGTCTCCTCCACAAAGGAGAAGAGACAGCTCTTTCCAGTCTGGTGGCTTCTCTTCCATATTGCACTGCACAGTGTGGGAGTTCATTCAGATTTTCCTGGTTCCAATTTATAATATCCTTTATTAAAGTTTAAAGACAAGCAAACCACCACCACCCCCCAAAAAAAACTGTGAAAAGGGAGGCCCACCTCTTATGTAAAAATCTGGCCAATGTTACCACAATAACATTGATTAAATGGCAACCCTTACGTCTGTGTGTGTGACTGAACTCCAGCCTGGCCCGGCCTGCTTGGGGAGACCCTGCAATATCAGGTCTGTAGCCAACCAGGGGAGGGCCTGTCAGCCAGAGGACACTGCACTTGTGTGAGGAATTTCTCATCGGAGAGGCTCCTGAGGTCAAAGTTTGGCGCTCCTCTCTACAGCCATTTTAGAAGATGTGCTGGTCATTGCAGACAACGCTCAAGCCAGAATGTCCATTTGAAATTCCACGCTCACCTGTCAGCAAGCTCCATCCGAATGTGCCACGGAGCCTATTCTCCACCTCCTCAGTGCAGCAGCCCCACCTCAGCCCTCCCTCAGCACAGTTTGACCCTTTGCGGGGTTGGAATTGGCAGGACTTGGCTATAGCCAGAACCAGTCTGGGGTCAACGACACCCTGCTGACCTCTTCCTTCCAAGCAGCCAGCCAGACCAGCGCAGGAACAAGATGGCCTTCACTCTCCCTCTGGACTCACAGCCTTTGCCGAGTCAAGCTCCACTTGAGGCTCACTCAATAATATCCTTTACATGTGTTTTATATTGTTTTGACTGCCTTTTTTTGTAGAAATAAAAATTGACCTTAGAATTATCCTCAGATGAACTTGTAAGGATTTGAATGTTAATGTCTTTTTCAAAGCAAATGGGACTGTCCCTGAAATAGTAGAGAGTACACTGACAGCCAGAGGAAGCCAGTGGTCCAAATGCCATGTGTCACCAGCTCCGCTTCTGCCACTGGCGGGCTTCCCTTCTTGGCTCTCCAGGGTACTAGATTCTGTGGAGAAATGACTTAAAGAAACTGCTTTGTGTTAATTTTAGTTCTAAAACTTGAGATCTTTCTAGGGCTTATGACCTGTAAGACAGCTTTGTTTTACTTGCGCAGAAATGGGAGTAATGGGGTAGGTTAGGCAGCATAACGTTGTTTAGTTGTCCAGGCTCATGGCCCCTGCAGTGTGTCACTTTCGGCTTCTTTTGTCCTAGATACTCAAGGGGCAGGCTCTGGAGACTCTTGTGTGCCCAGGAGAGCTGGGCCAGCATTTCCACATCTGTCTCATCATTAGCAGGAAGGTGATGATGGACTTTATTGCACTCACACACAGATTTGTAATAAAATGCCAAATTATGTCGAAGCAATCCAAATAAGCCATCGTTGTTGCTTTTCTGAATCCAGAATTATTGCTATTCTTAGAAACCGTCCCATTGCTTCGTGTTTCTACCAGCATAGTTCTACCTGCCTGTCACCCCTCACTTCTCTGTTCACCACAGGAGGTACCTTTGTTAATGCCGGCAGCCCCTCAAAGGACTCAGCCCTGGCATTGGACCCTGGTTTGTCCCTGTCAGGAGAGGCCTGGCCCTGGGAGAGCGAGGCCATGGGTGGTCCCTCCCTAATACCTGGGTGGCTTGCTCCATCCAGCCTGCAGCAGTTTCAGGTGTTCGCTGAGCCCTCAGAACAGGCTTTGAGCATACTGGTGCCCTGGCAGCTCCGCAACCAAACAAGCTGGGTCCTCTGGGGAAGGGGAGGGCTGTCACCACGGCCCGGGCCCACTCAGGAATTCACACCCACCTGAACTGAACCAAAGTGGGCCGGGTCCTCCCCCTCCCTCCCTGCCCCTGCCCATCGTGGCAGAGAATAGACTGAGATGCTGCGATCCCATTCTGCTGCCCTTAATAAAAATGCTCTCCAACACTGGCTTGTTTGCGTGGGTTTTTTCCTTATTGGTGGTGGGCAGTGCCGGGGTCTGCACTCAGAGGTGTGGGAGCGGTAGCTGGGGCCCAGGTCCTAGGGCCTCTGGTTTCTCACAGCTTCTGCTTGCTCCTCTCTTCCCATGACCCAGTCTCCAAAAGAGGCTCACAGAGGCCTTCCCTAAGAGGAGCAGGAAAAGCTGGAGTCCCTATTATTGGGGTCTGCCTTGGGTGTCGGGAAGGGACAGCACCTCGGTGTATTATATGTATCACTTCAGTCAAATCAGCCCCAAAGTAGTGATGATCCACATTTAGCAGAACAAACTGGTTCTCTTGATAAAGGTCGTGGAACTAATGAGGGTGTGCCTGAGGGTGTCCTTAGGCCATTTCCTTGAAGGGTTCCACCCAGAAACCTCTGAGTCCCCAGGACAGTGAGCTGCTGAGGCACTGACTCAGCCCAGGGTTATTTTATTTATTTTTAAAATTTATTTTTTTAGAGAAAGAGGGATGAACATTGATTTACGGATATATTGGTTGCTTATATGTGACCTGACTGGGGATTGAACCCACAACCTTGGCACATTGGGACGATGCTCTAACCAACTGAGCTACCTGGCCATGACATCTAATGCTATTTTTTTTTATCAGCCAACTTCCTTGCCTGTAATGACACCAGCTGAGACCAGGCCTGCCCTGTCAGCCAGGTGTGCAGGTTTCTGGGAGGGAATATTTTATCTGGGGTGTCATTTTAACGGGAAGCAAGGAGTCCTTTCCTTTGATCATCAGCTGGGTTACTCTGCCATGTCTCAGCACTTTATTCTCTGTGAAGCTCAGTACAACCCCATGGGCACCATTATTCTAATTTTACAGAGGAACAAACTAAGCCTCAGTGACAGCCAAGGGCACAAGGCCTGTGTTTTAAGTCTAGCTCCTGTTGAATTCCACCACTGGTCCCTTTGAGCCCAGACACAGCCAGAGTTACCCCCTCCCCAAAGCCAGAGGCCTGCAAGACCCTCTCAACCCTGGAGTTACCGTTTTCTTGCCTTCATTGCTTTCATTTTTGTTTTGTTTTTTTAATATATCTTTATTGATTTCAGAGAGAGGAAGGGGGAGATAGAGAAACATGATGAGTCATTAATCGGCTGCCTCCTGCAAGCCCCCCACTGGGGATGGAGCCTACAACCCGGGCATGTGCCCTGACCCAGAATCGAACCACAATATGTTCAACCGCTAAGCCATGCCTGGCCGGCCTTTTTTTTTTTAAATTGACTTTAGGAAGGGATAGAGTAAGAGAAAAACATTGGTCTAAGAGAGAAACATTGATCAGTTGCTTCTCAAGTGTGTCCAGACCAGAAGTTGAATCCAAAACCTGGGTATCTGCCCTGACTAGGGATCAAACCTGCGACCCTTTGGTGCACGGGGCAACACTCCAATCAACTGAGCCACACTAGCCGGGGCCTTCCTTCAGTTTTAATCAGCTCAAAATATGCTACTACTTTATCACTCCTGTGCCCACAGCAGCCTGACTTCTGTTATCCTCTAGCCCTGAGGATCCTCTGGCAAGGGCCTCAGGGCTTCCTCAGGGCCAAGTCCATAGGCTGGTGGCCTCAGCCCTGTTCTCATCACTTGGCAGCTCCTCTGTCCTCACCCTGCAGGGCAGCCACCTGACCCAGCGGAGAGCAAAGCCAGAGCTGGTCCGAGTTCTTCCTGCCCCATCTGAGAATTAGCTTCTCTCCTTGCTTCCCCCATGTAACATGGAGGAGTGGCAACAACCTGAGGACCAAAGCTAAAGCTGGGACTTCAGTATAGTGCTGGGGCCAGGCAGTACTTGTTAATGGCCAATCCTGGGTGATTGGAAGTGTTTTTGCTTGCAGACTGGGCTCCTGGGGGCACCATGTAGGCCTCATAGGATCACAGCAAAAATGACTACCCAATACCACAGAGGCCATAACCAAGGCCCAGGGATGGAAGTCACTGCCTCTGAAGAGCATTCCCTGACTGGGTTAGGAACCCCCCTTGGCCCCACCCCCCTTCATTGCAGCCTGGATCACACCAACTGTCCCTGTGTAGCAAACAGCTCCTTGTAGACCAGGCTGTGTCCCAGCACCTAGCCCTGGCCTGGCACAGAGCAAGCCTTCTATATGTGACTGATGAATTGGTGGATAACAGTAAACCTCTTACCTAAGTCACCCAGTGCACAGCAGATTTGGAATAAGAAATACCCTTGCCTCCTAGTGGGTGGGCCACCAATGGCCAGCCCCAAAATGGGTCCTGTGCTGCCTGTGGCCCTCTGCCTTATCACCTTCCCTCTACTTAAGAGGTAGACCTTGATCTCCCGATTGTCCTCCCATACTGGCCATACCCCCTCTCATCTCCCCACTGTTAAACATTCATGGTCCCTGGGACTGGTCTGGGCCCTCATCTCTGTTCATGCTTCTCTCCCTTCCTGGGATGACAGTTTCATCTAGCATCTGTGCAGATCCCCAAGTCTCTCTCCTGTCCACCACCTGTCCAGCTGCCTCCTCCTCTCAGAACAGCAGAACCCCCCTTGAGGGAGGTGCCCCTGTGCCTACAGGCTGCCTTCAGGGCCCCCCTACCAGCTCCAGCCAGCATCTTGCAGGAGTGTGGCCAGACCTCATGGGCTGAGACAAAGGGGTGAGGGGGAGGCAACAGGAGGGACTAAACTCACAGATTCCAGTTCACAGTCGTGGATGAAAGGTAGGAGGAAAGGGGCTGTACCTTGAAGAGTAAAGGTCAAGGAAAGGTTAGGATGGAAGACAAGCAGAAAAGAGGGCACTGAAGCCATAATCAAGGATGGGGTTGTAGGTGGGTGGAGGCAGGGAAGAATGAGACCCCCCCTTTACCTCTTCAGAAAGCTGCACATCCCTCAAGGCTGCCTGGGCCAGGAGAGAGTTCTGTTGACACCTGATTTCATGCCTGGCACATACATGAACAGGTAGCTTCAAGGCCCTGCTCTGCCACTCCCACCTCTAGGTTTGTAAAATGGGGACATGCCTTGGCCAGTGTGGCTCAGTTGGTTGGAGCATTGTCCCATACACTGGAAAGGTTGCAGGTTTGACTCCCGGTCAGGGTACATACCTAGATTGCGGGTTTGATCCCCGGGAAGCAACCAATCAATGTTTCTCTCTCACATCGATGTTTCTCTTCATCCCCCTATCCCCCCTTCCCCTTTCTCTAAAATCCATAAAATGGGAACATTAGTGCCTGCACTTAGGCAGTATTACAAGAGACAAGAAGGACCATGTGGTGTTCCATCTGTCTTTCCATCCTCTACAGCGGGTCAGGACTCCCTGTGCTCCCAAGAACTCCCTACCCCTTCCCTTCTGCTCCCTGCATCGCCTGATCAAAGCCACATGGACTCCAGTCACAGGGGATCCACACATCACCAGATCCAGTTGGGAATCCAGGATCCCACTTCCACAGAAGATTGTTCCCCTTGGAAAAATTTAAATGTACTCTTTGAGTTTGCAGAATCTCCTCTGACCTGTCCTCTAGGATGACAAAGGGCTGCTTACTTGGAACAGGTGACTTTTAAACAAAAATTGAGATTATCATATACCTCCCAAAAAGTATCCAGGTGGGACATTCTCCCCCTACACCTCCCAAAAGAATAAAATCTAAGCATGAACAAAATGAGAGTGGAGTTTGCTTTACATATCTTTTCTGGAATAGTGACCTGGTTTGGGCCCCGAAGGAGTTGCTTTTGTCCATAAGTGTGTCTAAGAAGGTTTTCTGGGCACAGTTAATAAATCATTCAAAGTTTACAAGACACATTATTTTATTAATACAGTGATCTCTCCCCACTACACCTAAACAAAGATGCTTGTGTGGAAACCTGAAGAGTACAAAATTCTTCGCAGACCCCAGGCCAAGATGTCACAGGCTGACTAGCCTGCAGCCAAGAGGGCTTGCTGGAGCTCTGGCCACCACTCTGACCTGGGCAAAGAGGGGCCATCATTCTGCCCAGGGAAGTCACAGAACCCACTCTGGGGCTTGGTTGTGGGTTGTGCCAAAGCTCAATCCTTGCCTCCTTCCTGAGCACTAAGGCCTTAGTTCTTGGCTGTCAGGGTCACAGTTGGGAGGACTCCAGGAAGGTTTCTAGAGTGGCTTCACCAGAGACCCCTTCCCCAGGTCTCTTGGAATCTAGGTCATAGAGGGCACAGAGCTGCACGCCATCCTGGGAAAGCTGGTCCTGTAGCGTGGGCTCGGTGAGGACACGCAGCTCATGCAGCCGTTCCCAAGAGCAAGAAAAGGCATCAGGACCCTCACCACAACCTCCCGTGGGAGGCACACTGGGGTAGCCTGGGTGGGCCATCAGCTCGGCTGTCAGAGAGTGGCCCATGGGTGTACCTTCCAGGGCCCGAGCCAGTGCCCCTGACACTCGATGAGCAGACATGTGCCGGCCACAGGTGCTCAGGCCCACGAAGACATCAGTCCACCTGTGGATACCCAGGCATCAGAGCAGGGACTGGTAGGTCAATGACGGGCAGGGCTAGGCCCAGGGCAGATAGATCAAGGGTGGAGACACCACTGGTAGAAGCCTGACTCCCTTTGATGTTGAGAAACGGACTCAGCTGGCCAACTGATCGGCCAGCTGGACCCACTGGGACCTGAGCCAGGCAGGGAACAGGGCACTGCGGTTGGGGGGGGCCTCACCTTAGGCCACTGCGGGAGAAGGGGCCTACAGCAGCCTGGGCGTCACGCGCCACAGCGCACGCAAAGGCGCGCGCGGGAGCCTCGAGCCACGTACAGCCGCCCAATCCGCGCTCCAGCGGCAGCCGCGTGAAGCTCACCCCGTGGGCCTGCAGCGCCTCTGCGAACACTTGGCACACGCCTATGGGCGGGGCACAGTCAGGGAGGTGCGGGTCTCCTCACCTGGGAGCACCTCCCACCCCACCTGGGCACACCGCCCCCTGCCTGGGACCACCAACCTGGGAGCACGTGCACATGCTGGTGCCCGTCCACGTGAGTGGGGTTCCTGCCTAGTAATTCCTGGAAGCGACTCAGCTGGGCCTCCAGCTCTTCCCTCACCTGGAATGAGAGGCCAATAGGCACCTTAAACGTCCGGGAGCAGCTACGGAAGAGAACCCCTCCCTGTGCCTCCCTGTGACAGCTCCAGAACTGGAACCCGGGACGCACGCAGCGCCCGCTCCCGCCCCTGATTGCGTCACGGCACCCTCGGGGAGGAGCCTTGGAGGGGTGGTCCTCCTCCTGCAGCCGCACTTCCGCACCTGGGACAAGGCCACATCTTTAGCTGCCACCGCCTCCCGGAATCCCATCTTGCCCAGGAAGAAGCCTTCGGGGCTGAGCAGCGACGAGGCGCCGCGGCGGGCCGGGCCCACCGGGAGGCCCTCGGACAGGTTGGCGTGGAGTCCCGTGGGGATCTGGTGCCTGAGGGTGGAACGCGAGCGGGAGCGTTGGCGGCCGCGGAGTAGCCGCGCCCCAGTCCCGCCCTGACTCTGTAGGGGGTCACTCCTCACCTGCGGGCCAGTTCCGCAGCGCTCTCCGCCGTCGCGCCGTTGACCAGTAGGGACACGCTGGTCACAGCCCCGGCCAGGAAGGCCTCTACGATGCCCTCATCCCGCCGCGGGCAGTAACCAAAGTCATCCGCAGTAACCACGAGCCGCACGCGCGGCCAAGCCATCTCTGCGTGTGCGGGCGGCTGGGGACCTGAGGCTTGGGAGTGGACCAGCCCAGGCCCCGCCCTTAAACGCAGCCAGAGGCCCCACCCCGACGCGTCTGCGCTTCGCCTTTGTTCTGGCCACCTAGCGGTCCTGCTGTGGCCCTGCAACGACCTCCCACCTCTACCCAGGGGACTCCAACCTCACCAGACCGCCGCTGGATTTATTGCTACGCGAAACTTTCAGTGACTGCAAAAATGATATTTAACATGAAAAATGCAGAAAAGAAAACCTGAAGGAAGAAATCTCTTACCCTTCCCAGAGATGATCTCTGTTAACTTTCTGGGTATAGTGTCCTTCCAGTATTTTCGCTAAGCAAACAGACACCCAATTCTTTTTCTCTCCCACCCCAAGTTTCGAGAAATAATTATCAAATCAATGTTATCTCATTTTTGTAATGTTTAATTTTTTATAATGACTATGAACTTTTTCATGTTTTTATTAGCTCTTTATATTTATTCTCTTTCGTGTTGCCTGTTTGTCTTTTTCTGATTTTTTTTAAGAAAGAGGCTTTGTGTGTGTGTGTGATTTGTAAAAGCGCTGAACAATAAAATGAAAGAAAAATGTAATACCAATGGCTTCATTTGAGAAAGCATTAGCCCCTGCTTCTATCTGTTGAGCTCTGTGCCAGGCTAATTTTACATTCATCGCCTCCTTTTTTTCTCTGTGGTCCAGAAAAGCTTTCCTTACCCATGACTGTATAAATAGTCTCGTTGATAACCAGGGTTTTCATTATGATGTGACTGTCTTCCATTTCCCAATGGGAAATGCAGCATTTGTGTTCAGCCTATGACATTGATGATGTCTTTTCTGTTTACCAATTTGTTTTATAGATGAAGAAACTGAGGTTCAGAGAAGGGCACTTTCTTCCCTAAAGTGGCCCAGGAGTAGTGGAGCTGGGACTACCTCCGAAGCTCTGAGCCTGCTTCTGGGTCTGCTCTGTTCCTTTAGGCCCTGCCTGCCCCTAGGTTGGGGCAGGGAGGAAAGCTGAGCTGGAGAATAACAAATTATACCAATTTCTGTGACCGCAGTGCAAGAATTGGAGGCCTGAAAGAGTTCACTGAGCTCCTGGGATAAGGACTGCTGTGTTCCAATGTGATTATTAAATCGTCGGGCCTCTCCCTGGCCAGTGTGGCTCAGTTGGTTGAGCGTGGTCCAGTGCAGGGAGAGATCCCAATTCCATTCCCCATCAGGCACATGCCCCTGTTGTGGGCTCGATCCCCAGTAGGGGGTGTGCAGGAGACAGCAACCAATGTTTCTCTCCCCATATCTCTCTAAAATCAATAAAAACAGATTTTTAAGAAATCGTCGGGCCTCAATCAACCAGCATTCTCCACTAGGAAGCTGATCCTGAAAAGGCCAAGTGTCCGAAGATTGGAAGGAGGGAATTGACATTTACTGAGCATCTATTCTAGTACTACTAAGTGGTATTAGAAATATTAGATATCATGGGTGAGCGCCTCAGTTCCTACCTCTAAGGAGGCCATCTGGTAGACAAATAAGTAACAAAGTGTGGCAGAATCTGGGACGGAGGTTGCGATCATTCTGTTGGGAAAAGGTGGGTGAGTCTTTTAGGAAGGCTTCTCTGAGATGGGACACCTGGGAGGGGGACTGCATGAGGAGTTTACCAGGCAGAGGGGGAGAAGAGGCAAAGCTATATGGGGATCAAATGGGGTGCCGGGTGTGTTGTATGGAAATTTAATCTCCATACTCCCATGTGGGAGGACATTCAATTCCATTTATAGAGGAGCAGAGGATCAGAGAGGCTGAGTCTACAGGCAGGAAACAGCAGAGGGGGGAATTGAAGCTGGATGTGGGAATGAGAGCCGGGACTCTTTCCACTGCGCTCAGGCGGACTGCAGAAGGAAGAGGGCTCGAGACAGACCCTGGGGTTGTCCACACTGGGCGAGAGGAGGATACTGGAAAGAAGAGCAGGAGGCCCAGGACGACGCAGGGTCCTGAGGGGAGCCGAAGAATGTGCTTGTGTCACCAGAGGAGACTTTGACTTTGTCCCTTAGGCTTCCCTCAGGGCAGATATGGAGGAGGGATCACAGCCTCACTCGCAGCTCCGAACTTGGGAGTGGCAGAGCCGGAGGAAATAGGGGAGGGGCCAATGTGGGCCCCGCCCACAACCTTTGTGTCGGGGGAGCTAGAGAAAGAGCGCCCGTCGACAGCCAATCAAGATGCCGCATGCAAATGAGCAAGCGGGGTGGTCTCCGGGCTACCCAGAGCACAGTCGCGCTGCCCTCCAGCGGGCGCAGATTGTACTGGCTGGCGCCCAGCGAGGCGCCAACTCTGGTGAGCCTGTGGGTTCCTCGGGGGACAGACGCCAGGACGCCCGGGGTCTGGGAGGGGAGAGGGTTGGACATGGTCAGAGACAGGATAAGGACGTCCTCAGGGACTCCACCCCCGACGATTCTGGACGTGGACGTGGAAGCAGACGCCCAGGGGTCTCCGAGCAGGGAAGGGCCAGACGCGTGAGGGACCTGGTGTGGGGGTGGAGAGGGACCTGTGGACCCCTGGGCCACCGACGCAGTGTCCAACAGACGGACGGAGACTCGAACCTATGGAACCCTGAGGAGATTCTGACTCCATCTCCCCGCCCAGCGCGGAGAGGAATCCGCGGCTGCAAGACAAAACCAAGGAGAGAGGAAGGCTGGCAGCGGACCGGTGTACCCACATCATGACCAGCTACCGCCACCACTCGGGATACTTTGCGGACGATGAGGCCGGGCACATCACGCACCGGGCCCGGGTAAGTGCGCCCCGCAGGGCCTGGCTCTAGGGCCCGACCCCATGATGTTCCTCACCAGCTTCGGGATCCCAGATCACAACATCCCTTTCTCATTGGGCCCCTTAATGACGTCCTTATCTCCTTGACCACTGCTCTGACCCTAGTCACCCTCAGTTTCATCCTGTGTCCCCATGACTTCCAGAGGCCTGGGAGGAGCTTAATAGACCCGGCCGGAGTGGGATCATGGAGTCTACTCAGGGCTTAGGACTCAAGTTGCAGAAGTAGCTGTGGGGTGTGCAGGGTTCAGGACCTCAGGGGGTCTGTGCAGCCCAGCAGTGGAACAGGGCTGGCCTGCTCTACAGACAGATGAGGAGCCCAAGTGGGACTCAGAGGGGGTTTGTGATCACCCATTCACACCCTGTGTGAGGGCAGAAGTGGGCCTTCAGATTTCCAGGCCAGGGCTTGTGTACGTGAAATGTACAGGTCAGGGAAGCTCAGAGCAATCCTAAATAGACCCCACTTTGCAGAAGAGGAAACTTGATCTCAAGATGGGCCATTGTGCACATAGTTACACAGCCTGAAGGTGGCAGAATCAGGATCTAAACACAGGGCTACCTGACTCCAAAACACAGTTCCTTCCGCTGCCCACTCTCCACCTAGCTCCTGGTTCTTTAGGAGGACCCCAGGGATCCCTCCTCCTCTGGGGCATTCCTGCCCACTGTGACATGCCTGTCTGCTAGGTGCAGCCACCTAAGAAGCCAGTGTTCCCGGAAATGGGGCAGACCTCCAAGCTGGGCCGCATGCCACACCCGCCAACAATGTGTGGTCCCTCGGGCAGCTCAGGGCCTCGCAGCCATCGAAGAAACTCGAGGGGCCCTCCACCGTTTGGTAGCTTCCTGGATTTTCTTGTCGAGGGCCAGGTGCTGGACAGCCTGCAGAGGGTGGTGGAGGAAGCAACTGAGCGCATGGCTACCATGAAGACAGAGACTGGGGTGCCCCTGGTGGAGGTGCAGGATCCAGTGGAGGTGCCGAGGGGTGGGCGGCGGGTGCGTGCCCGGCCTAGCCTCAGTACTGTGCACCGGCACCATGTCCGGCCCAACCTCTGTGTTGGGCACCCCAACAACTACCCATCCTGCTCCAGCTCCCTGTCCGACTCACATAGCAGTATCACAGCTGGCTGCCAGGACAGCAACCTGGGCTACCCGGGCTTGGGCCCACTGCCACCCATAAGGGACAAATTTCTGCAGGAGAAGAGCCTCAAACGGCTGCTGCAGCTGGAGAACAGAGGGGTGAGATGTGGGGCCATGGCCTGGGGTAGGTAGGATGGAGCTTAGCCCAGAGCCCAGGGTCATGCCTGGCTTGGCTGTTCCTGGACACCTCTGAGAATCCCCCTCTCTCTGTAGAAACGCCTGGGGCAATTCTGCTCCCAGAGAGACTCCCTGCTGTGGGATTCGCTGGCCTCAAGCTTGGGCACAACCGAAGCATCAGAGCCGGGGCTTGGAGAGAGAGAGCTGACCTTCCTCAAGAGAGAGTTCAACAAGGAGATCAAGTCCTTGCTGAGCCAGCCAGAGTCCTTCAACCTGCCTGGCTACTCTTCGCTCCATGAGCCCCATCGGACCCTAGACCTCCTGGCCAAGCACCAACTCTTCCCTGCCCTGCAGAGTGTAGTCAGCCAGGCTGTGGACAAGCTCAGTTGTGCTGTCTGCCAGAATGGCTGCCCTCTCTTCCCATCAGAATGGGAGCCCAATTCAGAAGACACGCCAGGCTCTAAGCTGGCCACACCTGCTGAAGGGGAGGAGTCCTTTGATGATACGGCCCCCACCACAACCTCCAGTGTCAAGATGGGTGGAAGAAAGAACACAAAGTCCAGAACACGGGGCAAGCTGAAGGAAGATGGTTCCTCCATGTCTAATGCCCAAGGGACCACCAGATTTAGGCTCCAGGTGATACCCAGAGAAGAGCCCAAGGTTCCCTCACCCCATCCCAGGCAGGAGGCACCTGACCATGACCCCAAAGAACAGAGACCACCCATGTTTTTTCCTGGGCCCCTGAACTCCAGCCAAAGGGCCAACCCTGGTGGAGCCTACACTTCACCCTGCCCTCCCCCAGGATCAAGGTGGAAGTGTCCAGCCAGACCCACCTCACCCAAGTCACAGCTCCTCTGCATGCCTCCCCCTGCCCTTTTTCCTCCCACCACTTCCCTGTGTCCTCACCACTTGCCTCCTTGGTAAGGAAGTTCTCCCCATCACTCCACTGTGTCCGGAGACAACCTCTTTAAGCGTGGGGCTGGGGGGTTTAGGGACAAGTTTGCAAGGGAGAGGCCCCTTCAGCCACCATTCCTAGCAGCCACTGTCACTGGCAGGTGCCCATGGTTTAGGTCTCTTGCCCAGTACTATGGAAACCACCTGAGCAGGGGACAGGCTGATGGGGACTAGGAACCCTGGCCTAGTTACTGCCAGTGTTGTCAAAGATGAATAAAGGCTATTTTTAATTCTGGGTATTTTTTTAACATTTGCATGTGAATCTCAGGCCCTCCATGTGGGGAGGGTCCTGTTCCTTGTGGACAGCAGCCTGAGGCCAGAGTGGGGCCCTGAATCCTAGGTCTAGTACCTTCTGGTCCTGCTGCCTAGAACAGGGCTTCAGTGTATCTGCGCTGATGACAGGGAGTTGACCAGGAAGGGTATGGGGAAGATGTAGGTGGCTTCACCCTGGTGGGTCTCCAGCACAGCCCCAGACCCTCTCTTATCCATCAAGACCCAGGCATACTTCCCTCCTCTGAACCTTGGCCTGGGCAAGACCTGCTGGAACCTAGATTGTCCAGGCTCCAGTTTGGCTGGCAATGTGACTAGTCACCAGCTTTGTCTTGGGCCTGACTGGTGTGGCTGGTGTGATAAGTGTGATAAGTGTGAGGGTTGGCCCACATGCAGGACCTGTACTCAGCTGTTGAGCAGGACAGCAGAGCAGATGTGTCAAGGCCATACCCTTAGTGTGACAGGCATGGTGTCCATGTGGGTGACATTTAGGGTACTCTGGGTGTGAGGGGAATCCCAGGGCAGCAAGAGTGGCATGACTTGTCTCCCTTTCCCTCCCTGGCTGCTGCACAGAGCCCCAATTACATGAAGAAGATGACACTGCCCTCCATCTCCTCCAAGTCCACGTCCCACCTCTCCACCCCCTGGTTAGAGGAGCTTGTCAACGATTTGATGGATCAGGCTGTCTCCTTGCTTGTCTGCAAGTACAAGTTTGAGAGGAACCTCAACAAGCGGCTGGGCCTTATCTCCTTCCCCATCACCGAGACCCTCCTGGACCTCTTGCTGGGCTTCAAGAAAGTGAAAGGCTCCCATATCTGCCTGTCCTCAGAGGTCAACTGGAACTGCCTGCTGCAAAAGCTGGAGGAGGCCCAATGGGCCCGGCAGATATCTCTGCAGGCCTCCAAGCATGGCATCCCCCAGCACAGCACCTCCCAGCACACTGTCTCCCACCAGGACACCAGCAACCAAGATACCTCCCAGCACAGCACAGAGGCCCCCTCCATGTCGTCCACGCCAGCCATTGTCACGGATCAGAAGGTGGCCGAGGAGCCCTCCCTCCACTCTGAATTGCCAGGTCCCGAGCTTCCCACCCCTCAGGAGAAAAGTACAGCTGAGGAGCAAGAGCCCGTGAACGTGTTGGAGCCCACGCTCTCCACATGCTACAGCACTGACGGCTCTCACCAGTCTGAGCAAGCAGTGGACGTGGGGGAGAGCCAGAGCAGTGAGGATGCGGAGGAAGATGACAAGGACCAGAGTGAGGACAAGGACTACGAAAGTTTGGGGGGATGATCGTGAGACCCACGGCACCCCGAGCCTCAAGTGTAGGCAGAGATCAGCCACTCCTTAGATGGCCCTGGAGATTCTCCAAGGCCCCCCTAAGCTGAACCAAGCTCCGGATCCCCTACTCTTTCTCCTGCCCCAGGGAAATGCTGCCCCCCAGCCAGCCCCTGCCCTGAGCAGAGGCTGGAATGGGCTAAATGCCCACAAGAAGCTCTGCTTGGCTTCTCGAGAGAGCCAACAGGAAAAATAAAGCTTCTGTTGATGGAGCACAGCTTTCTTGTCTGGAGGTTTCAGCCTCCCGTTCACGCATCTGCTCACCTGTCCTTGGACAGCACCTCCAGCGGGCCAGGCCTGGCCGCAGCTGGCTTTCATGACAGCTGGCAGTGCTCTGACCCTGTGACCGCACGTGCTCTGTTGAACACACATCCCTGTTCGTGGGTTTCTGTACTCCAGTCTGCAGCTTCCTGGCTCTTCAGGCCTCGCTGGGTCATTGGTGCTCCTACATCACAACTCCTGTGCATCACGGCTTCTGCTTCCAGAGGGCTGCTCCTCTGCCAGGGCAGCTCCCTCCTCCCTGTGACATGCCACACCCTCACATTCTGACTGAGGAACCACCCTTTCCTGCTGTTCCACAGCCACCTGTCTTCGTAATTTGTATTTCCTACCTTCAACTCCTGAATCTGGGGGTTCTATGCCAAGCCACATGGGGGCTGCTATTTGGTTAAGCTGTGGACTGACTGCCCAAGTTGGCCACATGACTACCCTTATTTTAGTGGTGCTGGGCAGAGCTACTTTCTCCAGAAGGGTCTGTAGGCCCAGCAGATCTCATCTCCAAGGTTCTCCTGGGGCTTCTGGCTTTCCTGTGCCACCAGTTCAGCACCCTCCTTCCCTCTGCCTTCTTAGGGCAGCCTGTTTGTGCCCCTGTTCAGGCATCTTTGCCCAGGGACCAGCGCAACCTCTCCCCTCACCACCCTTTTTCCATGGTTGAGAGAACACGTGAAGATGCTCCACGCTGCCTCACCATGCAGGAGGTGTCTCACGCCTCCCCCTGGAGCCCACCTGGGTGCAGAGAGGCCTGGCCTGCTCAACCCAGCCTGACCATGGTCAGTGGTCCCCGGGTAAGGACACAGCAACTGTAGAGCTTCCTCTGGAGCTGGGAGGGAGGACCTTCCGCACAACAACCCACATCTTACAACTTCGGGAGAAGAGCTTACTCCACTGCCAGTCAGAGGGACCAGAGTCCTAAGGTCGGGGGGTGGGTCAAGGACCCATTTTTCCACAGAGCTCTTTTGGTAGGATCTTTTAGGGAACACGTTCAGCCCATAAGACCTATTCCCTGAGGCCACCCACTACCACCACCACCATAGTGTGGGGCCACAACCTCCAGTCCAAGCTAGGCCAGTAAGGTTCTTTCCCAGGAGACTGCAATGGGGATGCAGTGAGAGGCTCTGGTTCAGTTTGCACTGATGGCTGAAGACAAGCATGGATGGTGAAGTGTAGCCATCTTCCACCCCTCTCCAGAGAGGCAAGAAATCCTGATGGCAGGAGGGAGCCAAGAAGGGGAGCCCTAAGATTCTGAGAGCAGCTGCTGTGATATCCACCAACTTCCCAGGTCCCACTGCTAAGTCCTCAAGGGAGAATTGAACATATCGCTACCTCAGCCTCAGAGGTACATGTCCAGGGACTGTCCTGGGGTGGGAGCAGACCCTTCTCTTTGGGAACCACTGGCACATGGTACTAGAGACACCTGACCTTAGCTCCTGTTCCAGGTGTCTGTTGCTGTGTAAGAAACCACTCTGAGACTTAAGTGGCTCCAAACCATTTGTCATGATGCTGGGTTTTATTTTATATTTTTTATCCTTACCCAAGGATATGTGGTGGGGGGTTTTAAAAACTGATTTGAGAGAGAGAGAGAAGCATCAATCTGAGAAAGAAACATAGATCGGTTGCCTCCCATATATGCCCTGACTGGGGATCGAACCCACAACTTAGGCATGTGCCCTGACTGGGAATGGAACCTGAAGCCTTCTGGTGTACAGGACAATGCTCCAACCGACTGAGCCACCTGGCCAGGGCTATTTTTTTTATAATTCACTTCTAGAGTGGGGTAATTATTATAAACTTGCTCAGTAGAAGAACAAGACTTCAACCTTGGCTGGTTTTCTCAGTGGTTAGAGTGTTGGCCCGCAGACTGAAGGGTCTTGGGTTCGATCCCTGGCCCTGGTCGGGGAGTGTGTGGGAGGCAACCAATCGATTTGTCTCTATCACATCAATGTTTCTCTCCCATCCACTCTCTCTGAAAAGCAATGGGAAAAATATCCTCAGGTAAGGATTAAAAAACAAGAGATTGCAAAACACTCAAGAAGCTTGACTATTCAGACATATACTGAACCCTGAGCCCACCCAACACAAAAGAAATACACTGTTTTGAAACAAGCAATTTTTTTATAAAACTGGCCATACACTAGGTTGATCATTTAGCATATAACTGAATTATAAAATATCTCTCTTAAAATGCTTTTTATTCCAACTAGGGGTTTGCTTCATTAATAAGCCTAGAAATACAGTCTATTGCAGCCATAGACACCCACAAATATGACATTGGGGAATGAAAAATCTTGTATATTTGAGGGTTGTGTTACTGGGACCATGACCTTCATTCCAGTGACCCCGAAGAAGTTGCTTGTACTAACTCAGGGAATGTCATTCAATTTCCAGAGAGAAACAGGAAAAGGGAGCAAAAAGAATGATGAACAGTTTCCTTTTTGACAGCTGTCTCCTTCTGCAAGTGCCTGGAATGATCTGATTTATACTTTTTAATGCCTAAGTCACTTTCCTGTGTGGAGAATGTCTTGGAGGGGCCAGAGTATCAGAAGCAGGGAAATCAGGATGTGGTGGTAGATATCTGGAGGGGAAGTGGGGTGGCTTGGATTAGGGTGCTGATGAGGGATGCAGGAGAGTTGCCTCACAATCTGTTTTGGAGCCAGTGTTGGATTAGATATGAGTGCCGTAAGAGAGGAATCAAAGATGAATCCCAAGTTTTGGGTTTGAGCAACTGGTGACTGGAGGTGCCATTACTGGGATGTGGAAACCTGGCAGGGGGTAGGGGGTAGTTTGAGAGAGGAGACCTGGAATTCTGCTTTGGACATATTAAGTTTGAGGTGTTGGTTGGTATGGGCAACAGGACACATCCATTGCTTCCCAGATTGTACTTTAACCCCTCCACCCTGGACTGGAGGCCCCTCAAGTGTAGGATCTGTCAAATCCAAGGCAGACTTTTAGCAATTTAGACACTCTTAAGTGCTAGAAAGATGGAGGTGCACTATCCCATAAATAATTTGAAGTAAAAACAATGTTAAGCACGAAATCCCCAAAATAACATGTTGCTGTAATTAAAGTGGCTCTACTCTGAATTTTCTGAATGCAAAATTCTGGATGAGTTAATTAAACATGAACTTTTCTCCCTGCTTTGCTGGTGCCCAAGTGCATGGGTATTCAGCCTATTGGTTAATGTAGCCCAGAGCCAGTTCCCAGGTGGCTTCAGCACAGGGCCTGGAGTGAAGTCAATGTCAGAATGTTTCACTAATGGGTAGATAAGCAGGGGTGTAAGTTTCCCACTCTTTGAAGACCGAGCTGACAGCCCTCTGAGAAGGCAGTGAGACTGGGACCCATGCATGGGACACACATTCACCGAGGCTTGGTTCCTACAGTCACTTTCTACCGGGGCTCTGGTTTCCTAAGACAGCTCTGGGGCTTTCTGGGAAGAACATGCCATTGTGCCAACCACCACAGCTCCCTGCTGCCATCTGCTGCCCAGTGGCAGTAGTGTCATGGAAGGAGTGGGTGAGATGCTATGTGAATTCAGAAACCCCAGGGTCCAGGGAGTGCGAGGTGACCCAGTGTTAGAGAGGGGACAATGACCAAGTGACTGGGGGATTATTTAATCCCTGGGTCCGGGAACTGAAGGGCCAGGCGATTCAGTGTCTGAGATCTGTCGACTTTGTGACCACAAAACTTAGTGGTCGAGCAACCTCAAGACCCTGCAGCTGCGAACCCAGGGTCTGAGGGGAGAGGCCATGACTGAGGGCTCGGGGATCTGGGGTGAAGGAGCTTCATGAACAGGAATTCAAAGGGGGCTCGTTGGGAAGCCCTCACCTACAGCTGCTCCCAGGCAGCTCTCCCACAGCATGGAGCCGCACCAGCCTTCCTTTCGTGCTCATTGGTGAGTCCTCGGAAGCGTGGACCAATCAAAACCCTCCTCGTGTCTCCAGCTCCCTCCCAGCAGCGGCTCTTGAAGGCTGGGGGGAGGGTCCTCTCCACGGCGACCCAATGGTAGGGTAGGAGGAACGCCGTGCAGACCCACGACTGGCTGCCGCGGTGGACTCTGTCAAAGCCGGATTGGCCGGCTGCGGAGACGGAAGCGGCTCAAGGATCCGAGCTGGCGGAGCCCGGCTGGGGCGATGTGGAGAGCTGGATGCGGCCGAGCTGCTGGAGCAGCGCTGCTGGGGCTACTGCTGGCGCTCCTGGTGCTCGGCAGCGGTGCCGCCAAGACCGGCGCGGGGCTCGTGACCTGCGGGTCGGTGCTGAAGCTGTTTAACACGCAGCACAGGGTGCGGCTGCACTCGCACGACGTCAAATACGGATCCGGTGCGCGGGGCCTAGGACCCGGGCTTCGCTAGGGGGCGGGGCCTGGGGCTGGGAGTTTGAGGGCTGGGTGAACGTGGGGGTCTGCGGGCCAAGGGTCTGGGGTTATCTGGCTGCAGTTATTAGGGGGTCGGGGGGGACAAGGGCTGACAGTTGGAGGGGGTCGTCGGTATATTGGGAGCGAAGGAGGGTCGTCTGGGAGCTGTGGGCCAAAGGACTAGGAGTGCAGCCGAGGACCAAGGGTGGGGGCTGGGGTGGGCCGTTGGGGTGCCAGGGTTGAGGTTGTCCTGGAAAGTTTATGGTGTCCGGGCTGAGGGTCACGAGTTCCGGGATTGAAGGCGACCCCGGGGGCGGGGTGGGGTGTCGCCCTCAGGCAGCGGCCAACAGTCGGTGACCGGCGTGGAGGCGTCTGACGACGCGAATAGCTACTGGCGCATCCGCGGCAGCTCGGAGGGCGGGTGCCTGCGCGGGTCCCCAGTGCGTTGCGGGCAGGCGGTGAGGCTGACACACGTGCTCACTGGCAAGAACCTGCACACGCACCACTTCCCATCGCCGCTGTCCAATAACCAGGTGAGCCCCCTTGCCCAGCCCCGGAAGAGGCTTCTGGTGTGTGTGTAAGGGGCTGGGGACAGAGCCCACTCTTCCTCACACTTCTCTGGGCCTCAGCTTCCTGTGTGAAATAGGAATTTCAATTCAGAAATGTTTCCTGAGCTCCCCCTCTGGGGACACAGGTGACTCCGCCAGTCCAGCGGAAAGATGGGACAGGGAAGAGTGATCTGATCCTGCTGGATAGCTCCACTCCTGGGGGCGAGTTGGACCCTGGAGGGGGATCCACATGGCTTTTGAGGTGGGAAACTCGCAGGGAGGAGGAACTCAGGCTTGCTCTGGCAGGATGAGTAGGAGTCCTTTAGGCCACAGAGAGGAGCAGAGCATCTTTCCCAGCTGGCGGAAGAGCTTGTGCATGGAATTCACAGGAACTGGGGAGGGGGGAGGGAGAGGGGAGGGGAGGAAAGGTGAGAAGTTAGGGTGTGGAAAAGAGGGTGCTTTTGGAGGGCTGTTAAAAGAAAAAGTATGAGCTAAGTAGAGACTTTGACCGTCAGCCTGTGGACTTTATATTGCGAATCAGAGGGGTTAGGGTGGGGGGAGGGGGGACATGGAGGAGGAGAGAGGAGGCCTTGGCTCTGTGGGGGACAGTGGTCACCACCCAGACAGGTGGGGTGGGGTTTGCATGTGTTTGAAGAACCTGTGTTGGGGAGTTCCTACTGGGTAGTGGGGCTAGGGGTTGTGTTGTCCCATTTTGCACCTGTGGAAACTGAGGCTCAGGGGTACTGGGAAGAACCTGAGGCCCAGGCCCTAGGTGTGAGTGTGAGTGCTGCTGCCAGGCAAGTGACCACAGGGGTTTCAGTGTGCCCTCTGTGGTGACTACTGCCCCCCCCAACCCATAGGAGGTGAGCGCCTTTGGGGAAGACGGTGAGGGTGACGACCTTGACCTGTGGATGGTGCGCTGCTCAGGGCAGCACTGGGAGCGGGAGGCCACCGTGCGCTTCCAGCATGTGGGCACCTCTGTGTTCCTGTCTGTCACTGGTGAGCAATATGGGAGCCCCATCCGTGGGCAGCATGAGGTGCACGGCATGCCCAGCGCCAACACACACAATACATGGAAGGCCATGGAAGGCATCTTCATCAAGCCCAGTGTGGATCCCTCTGCAGGTCATGATGAACTCTGAGTGCCGTGGATGGGTGGATGGGAGGGTGGCAGTGTGAGGGCATCTGCAGGGCCACTCTTGGTGAAGACTTTGGGTTTGTAGGGGTTCTTAAGTGCCTTTGTTAATTAAAGAATGTTGGTCTGTGATAGTTTTGGAGTGAGCCTGGGGGTGACCAGGAGGTCCCAGCTCTCCCTGGCCTAGTTCCCCATCTCTTCCTCAGTGCAAAACTGCTGTTTCCCGCACAGTCGAACAATTGAACCTGTCCAAACCCTTTTGGTGCTTTTCCATGCATTCCAACACTGCCCTGTCAACCTTAGACTATCTGATGGCAAGTGACCCTTGTTCTCCAACCCCTGAGCATCATGAACCTTCCTGTTAAGAGCTGGATCCAGGGCCTCAGCAGGATGAGTGGGAGCCCTACTCTTTTCAGCAGGGATGAGGTACAAGCTTTCCAGACCCTTTACCCCTTGAGGTGAGGCCCCCCTATTCTCCTGGCACCTCTCCCCTAGCAGTTGTGAAAGCCTTGACATTTGTTTTTAAGCAAGCACCAGTCCAGGACTCTGCCCCATCTGCTGGATATTAGCATCACAGGCTCCCTCATTTTTGGTGTAAATGGCACCCCATGCACCCCAGCCTGTGGAATCTCGGACCCTAACTACGACCTTCCAAGGTCCTGAGGAGATAAGAAAACTTCAAAATATATCGCGTGGAAAGAGAACTTCAAGGAACTGCTACCTGCATAGATCTGAGAAGACTTCCTGGAAGAAGAGGCACAATTTAGTCGGGTGAAGCATTACAACTTAAAGGCAGGAACAATAAATAGGAGGGCGCTAATGAAGGTAACAGCTCTGCTGGCTTGTGGGTGACCTCTAGAGGTTGCGGCAGAGATTACAGGCTTCCTGGACGTGGCCAAACTCCACCCAGGTGGGGCTGTGTGGGAGGGTAGGGGCTTAAGGCTGCTGCTGGGGAAGAGGGCGCCATTTTCCTGAATGTGTAAAAGAGTCCCAGGAGAGGCTGGGGGTAGCAACTGGTTGGGAGGGGGCTTGGAGGAGTGTGGGCAGAGCACTTTATATTTGAGAAATCAATTGGCCTTATAGGGGTGGGAGAAGCTGTAGCCAATTTTGAGGCCTGAGGGGAGGAGGGTCCTATGTAAACCCATTACGCCCCACCCTCTCCCCACTGCACTCCTGCTCTGCTCAAACTTCTTGAGCAGTCTGCAAGTCTACATTCCTCTCCCATCACTCACCTGACCTGAGACAGGATGGCAGTCCAAGCGTTTCTGGGGTGATCCTCACAGTGGGGCTGTGAGAGAAGGAGGAGAGGCAGCCGGTGAAGGTTGCACTGTTGAGCAAATTACCCTTGTGGGCAACTGGAGCTTAATTCCATGGGGAGTTCTGGGACCCAGTGTAGGAAAAACATCAAAGTTATCCAACCAAAGTATTTGCCCTCATTGGCTGAGGGCCACTAGGTGGGTGGGGGAATTATTCTGCAACACTTCCCACTTGCCCTGGACATTGAGAAGTGTGCCTGAGGGCTTTATTCTACAGCCAGAATAAACCCCGGAGGAAGAGTCTGGCAGGGGGCTTCCTTTCTGTGGTGTGGATTGCCCTGGGGCTGTGGGCGGGACACCAGTAGTGTGGGCCACACTCTGCCCATCCAACTGGGCACTCTGGTCCATCCCTGGCCCCTCCTGGCCATAAGAGTCCCCACAGACATAAGTGCAGAGTGTTAAGAACAGAATCAAACAGTGCACACATGTAGAAATCTGTGGGAAACCAAGGTGGGAGCAGGTAAGATGGCTCCGGGCAGAATTGAGGACAAGACCAAAAATTAAAACCACAGCAGCAGCAGCAGAGCTCTCATTTATTGAACACTAAGCGCCAGAAGCCAGGCCAACGATTGACACAGCATCTCGTTTGCTCCTGGCGGTAACCCTATACAGCAAGTTCAGTTATTGTCTTTATTTTGCAGAGGAGGCAACCGAGGTTCGTAAAAATTCAAACGTAGTTCTGCCTGCCTCTAAAACATTTGCTCTCAGCCATTGGATTGAGAAAATAAAACAGGAGGAGACCTAAGCACTCTGCTTCCGCCCCCCACACACACTCTACAGCTATGCGAGGGCCAGTGGGCCAGGGGCCGCACTTATGAATGCTTATCCACAAAGTGATCCAATTGCTTATCCAATGCGTGATCGCAACCACGCCGGGACCCAAGCTGACACCCCGTACCTCCCACAGATCCACAAGGTTCCACGGGTTCCAGGACCTGGTCTCCGCAGCCCAGGCCTACCCGGGTGGCTTCTGGCAAATTCCACTCGGGTCAAGCCGGACGATGCTAGGGGGTGATAGGAGAGTGGGGTGGGAGCTATCCCGGCCAGAAAGACCGCCGCAGTCGAATATACCGTCTGCGAGGTACAGGGAGCGCTATCAGCAAGCAAAACGAAGCAGACCCGTAGCTCTGCTCCACCGCGGGCATTTTCGAAGGGTCGCAGCCCCCTCCTCCGTGGGCTCAGCCGCGCGGCCGGCGCCCCCCACTGACTTCCAAGTGTTCTAGTCCTCGCGGGTAGAAAGCGCCCCAACACTGCAGCTGAGAAAAGGCGGGCAAAGTTCCTTTTGATAAGTTATGAATGGGGAGAAAGTGTTTGTAGAACTCATTGTTAAAACCTCAGAGCCGAAGACTCGGCCGCGGCACCGCCAATCCCGGCCCGGAGGCTATTTTGAAATCGCTCCGGTATCAGCCAATAGGAGTGCGGGAGGCGAAGCCCCGCGCCGGCGCCGACCAATGAGCGCGGCGTTAAGCTGAGGAGCTGGGGGCCCGGCCCCGCCGACTGTCAGCGGGATAAAGATGGAGCCGGCGGGCGAGAGGGCGCCACGAGGTTGCGGGGTCCTCCTGGTGGAGACCACTGGCACGCACGGCTGCCGGGACCTCTCTCCCGCTAACCTTCCGAGTCATGCCCAGGCCAGGGGCGGAAGGGGTGACCCGCCGCGTGAGTAGCAGGGTCCCAAGCGAGGGGAGCCGGCAGGGTCGGCCCTACCCGGCGGAACTGTGTGGAGGGGCGCAGCCCGAACCCCGGGCGCTCTCTCCAGGCAGGGAACTCCAGAAGGGCGGGAACCCCATCCCCACCCCCATTCCTCTGCGCCGCTCTGGGCCTTGGGGCAGCGAATCTGTTGGGACAGAACGCAGAGCCCAAGTTGGGGGGCCAGGGGCCGGGTCTGGGGGCCTGAGCTGGCAGGGTCGCGTCGTCCCTAAGTGGGGCCGCTCTTATCCCGGAGCCGCTGGCTGGTGAGCGCGCAGGGTCGTCGGGCTGTACCCACCCTAGCTTCGGGCGTCAGTGGGCTTCGGACTGCGGTGGAGGATGGGCCCCTCTCCTTTGTGTGTGTGCCCCCTCCCCCGTCCGATCCCGCTTCGGGTTTGGAGCTACCCCTTAGTTTGAGGATCTCTCGTCCACCGCTACCTGGAGCGGGCTGAATAAGATCCGGGTGCCCTGGGATCCTGAGGATCCAGAGGACTCCAGCCCCGCTGAAATCCCCCCTCCTGGCCCTGATGTCCAGGACGGGGCCTTTAGCCCCACCACCCACGATTGAGCTTCCCACACTACGGGTATTCGGGGAGGGGGTCCCTCCTGCTGGCCGCAGGTGCTCTGACGAGGTTGCACTACTGTGCTCTGAGAAGCAGTGCAATGATATTGTCATGGCATCTGGGACCAACCTTGGGGACCCCCCTCCCCCACACCTTCTCCTCCCCAGGCAGGGCCCCTTCGGCCTGCAGGTCTCCCCTCCCCCCTGCCCTGCTGGCTCCCTTCTCCATGGAAACTTGAGATCCTGGCCGGGCCTGGGCCTCTGGGGTCAGAGGGCACCCTTCCCCCAGGCAGAGGCCCCGCCCCAGTGGGCCTGCATTCCTAGCCTGAGAGATTCCCCACCGACAGACCACCGGGAGAGGCGAGGCAGGCACTGGCAGGCCTGCCTGACACTCTTTCCCTGTTGCACTACTGTGGGCCGCTGGGAAGCAGTGCAATGATGAAAGGGCATCAGTCAGGTCCAGCCCACTACACACAGCACCTGGGGAGAGGGAGTTTTGCTGCCTCAGCCCACTTCCCAGCAGTTAGATACTGGTTCAGAGCTGGGCTGGACCCTCCATCAGAGGATTAGGTGAGTGCAGAGCTGGGGGATTGCCCTTAAGCTCTCCATCTGGGTCACCACTGGACAGGTGCAGAATCAGAGGCCCTGGATTGAGAAAAGCTCTGGTTTGAAGAGGACCTTTCATACCAGCACCCTGGGTAAGATTGGGAACTCAGGGTTTGGTCCTGGTCTTGTAGAAAAAATAGAGGCCCACTGCTTTGCATGGAGGGTCTGTCTGGGCCTGGCTCAGACTCAGCTTACCCTTGACCCCGTGGAGGTGAACTGGACCAAGCCTTTCTTGAAGGCTTGGGGAGGATCAGACGCTGGAACAATGTCCTGGGTTCTCAGCAGGAGCAGCGCTATTTGGGGTGGGCAGGTATCCTTGGGATATGAAGCCCGAAGGTGATGCCCACCAACTGCACCCTCTTATTTTCTTACAGGGAGATATGCTGCCCTGAACCTGCAGGAGGGACTGTGAGGTGCCTGGCATGCCCACCCTCACAGCTGGAATTGGGGGGATTGGAGCTGAACTGCCAAGGTGCCTGGCCATAGGCATGCTGGCAGGGCCATCTCCACCATCAAGACCTGACACAATGCACAATGACAGTTATGTGCCCTATGACAGTTATTCAAGCCTTTCTCCTTGAGAGGAAGCCCAGGTTCTAGATGGGCATTTGGGAGTACCTCTCAACCATGGCTGAGCACATTGGGGTACCAGTTTCACCCCCATCCTGGGGGTAGAAGTCCTGGTGTCCATGGGATGGATGAGGGGCAATGACACATGCTCTCCTGCCTCCTATGCCTCATCTCTTGGGGTTCCTCATCCCAAGGCCACCTGACTCAGGCCTGTCCACCCTCTCCCTTGGCTCCAGGTGCCATGACTGGAGGTGGCCACCCTTACTCCTGTGCAGATTCTGCACCCACTGGCTGGAGCCCTTGCTTGGTGAGGCTTGTGGACTCAGGGGTCTGTTTAAATGTTCCCTTTTAGGGGAAGCCTTATCTGGGTTCAAGAGCATCCACTCTCCCTCCAGCAGAACCTGTTAGATTGAAATGTTCTCCCTGTGGCCAAAGTCATTAGATTGGGAACCCCTGAGGGCAAGGACCATGTCTTTTTTTTAATCTCTTGGCAGTGCCTGGCATAGAGAGGGACCTATTACACTTTTAAAAAATACAAATAAATGTATAAATATGAAGTAATATTAGCATAACATGATTGGAGGGTTAATCAACGATCTTTTTGACCCCTCAGAGAATGCTTGTCCTGTTTTTGAAAAGGCACATACTATAGATTTTAAAGTCTCGTTTTGTAAGTCACGGGTCAGGAAGCAGAATGGATATTTGAACCTAGGTGTATCTGCCTGCAACCCTAGACAAATACACAGGCCAGATCTTCCTCCTTGGGTGTCTTCAAAGCAGGAGGAAGTGAATGCCAATTCCTATGATGGGGAGAGCTGAGGCCTAGAGGGCTGGTGGTTTGGTGGTAGGGGGTGAAAAATCTCATTAAACTTTTTAGGTGCACTCCATGGAACTCAGGGCTGATTTAGAGGGTTGGGGAAAGGTGTGTGGAGGAGACAGGGAGGAAACAGTCTAGGGTTGCATGCCCCTCAGTGGCTGGGGTGAATGGTGGTATCAGCCACTGACCAAGTAGGAGAGGGGAGAAAAAGCTGTGTGCCAATCTGGATGTGTTCAGTGTGAGATGCCCAAGAAATGTCCCCAGCAGACACTGGATGTGGGTCTGGAACCCAAGGGAGGTCTGAGTTTGAGAGGCAGGTTAGGGTTGTTAAGGCAGTTCTGGGTTGGGACCAAGAAGTGAGTAAGATGGTCCAAATGGTATGGTGGAGACAGTACCTTCTGAAACAGGCAAGTTGCAGCTGGAGATGCTGTAGAAGACACAACAGGGAGTATACAGCAAAGAAGTGGCTGTAAAGGGGTGTTAATTGTGAAACAGTACCAGATATTAGACCTCGGTCCTTGAGTTTGGCTAAAAAGGAATTCAGAGCCAAGACTCAAATACAAGTGAAAGTTTATTTAAAAGTCACAGGGGTAGAAGAAATGAGCTATGGAAGAAATAAGCCATGGAAGAAGTGAGCCAGCTGGGCCGTATGGACTCAGGAAACAAGTTAAGAGGCAAAAGAAAGACCCTTGCAGCTTCGGAGAAAGAAAGGCTAAGAAAACACACCTGGGGAAGGAGAGGGGGAATGGCAAGGGTGTACTCGAGAGAAAGCTTGAGCACTCTGGGTCCTTCATTTTAAGAGCTTTTACTTGGAGGTCTCAGGGGAGGATCTTAATAGAATATTCCTCAGCTTTCCAGAAGTGTCTCCTCAGGGTCCTGGTCTCCATTGATTGGTCAGCCCCCACCAGGGGATCATTAGTCATCAAAGCCAGTCCTCAGCCATGGTGTTTGGTTTTGCTGCTTTTCTGGGCCTGGAGCTGAAACACAACTGAGGCCTAGATTTTATCTCTAGTTTGACCAAGACTGTCATCAACAGACCAGAGGCTTTGTGCCTAAGATTATTAGATTCCGGTCAGAACCTCATTGTCTTGAGGGCTTAATGCTTAAGGGAATGGCTGTGCGAAGGCTTGTATGGGAGTCATATGAGGCTACTTTTCAGCCCCTTGTTCCTCTACGGGAGTCTACCACATGAGTAGGGAATGCCAGGGGAGGAAAGGTCAGGGGAGAGTCCAAACTGTGTAACCACGGGCATGACCAGGGATATGCTAGGAGAGGAAAGGTCACCCTGGGAGTGAGGTCCCACCCTACAACTACCTCTTTTCTAGGCACCCTGGTGACTTTAGGTACCTGGCCTTCCTACTCTGCTCATATGTCTAACTGCCTACTATATCGGGGGAGAGAGGGCAAGCTGGAGAAGGGTGGGTTTGATGCTGGAGAGGACGAGGAAGAGGGTGAGAAGTCCCGGGGCAAATGGAGTAGGGGCAGCATGAAGTCCCCTGGCACTTGCTCCCACTGGAGGACTGGGAGGCTACAGACCATGAGGAGGGGGAGCAGCTGAGACAGGGAGGGGATGGAGACCAGCCCAGGGATGTGGGCCTTAAAGAAGCTGGAAAGTTCCTGCGCTTACTAGGTTCTTGGTGTGGCCGTAGGTGGGCCCCGATCAAAGCCCAGCTGCACCCCATCGGGATTGGGGTCGAGCCCCGCACGGCGGCGTTCCCACCGTCGAAGGTGCGAGAGCGCATGCCCAGAGCTGCGCGCATTGTCACGTGCGGCCCTCTCGCGCGGATTGGGCCGCCCGCGATCTCCGATGGGATTGGCTGGAGCGGTGGGGGCCGCGGCGCTGCGATTGTAGGGACCGCCGCGGGCGCGTTCTGAGGGGCCCCGCCGCCCCGGGTGACCTGAGCTCGGGCCTTGGGAGCGGCCCCTCTGCCCCTGCCTGCAGCGGGTGGGGTCGGCGTGCCTGGACCCTCGGTGAGCCCGCCCCGACGGCCGCAGGCAGCCGGGGGCCAGCCCCCAGCCGCCCCCGGATGGAGGTCCTGGACGAGTTCGACAAGGAGTTCCCGCAGAGTGTCACCTTCTGCCAGCTCATATCCGAGGAGGACTTCGAGAGGCAGGCGGCGACTTACACGGAGCGCGCGCTGCGCCGCCTCTTCCGCAGCCTCGACCGCAACCCCGCGCTGGCCGAGAGGGTGGTGCGAAAGGTCAAGCAGGCCGAGTGCGAGCGCCGCGGGCCGCTCTCCTTCCTCTGGGTGCGGGCTGCCGGCGGGGCTGCGGGAGGGTGGGGTGGGAGTCACAAGGGTGGGGGCTGTCCCCGCCGCTGCCTGCCCTCTAGGGCGGGACCCTGGGCGTGGGGGGAAGGGAGGGCTTTGGGCCCGTCTGGATGTGCAGAGTTGGGTCTTCCAGAAGCCTGAGGCAGCCCAGCTTGGCGAGTGCAGGGGGCTGGCGTCTCGCCGGTCCGGCCTCCTTCCTATTGTCCTACCTCTTACGCTGCTGTCGCAGGCGAAATTCTTCTGTGCAGTCCAGGGGGAGCTGAACTTTTGCAACAGAATGGGCGCCCAGGAGATGCACCAGCGCCTGGAGCACCTGAAGAAGGGCATCCACCGCGTGTACCTCTATTCCCAGGGTGAGGCTCCATCTCTGCCTGGCCCAAGTAACCCAGCAAACCTGACCCAGGACCCCTTGTCCCTGAAGTCTTCATTATGAGAATGAACATACACAAAACTAGGGGCTACAGGGAGCACTTAAGTACCTGTCACCGAGCTTCAGCAACTACCCCTGTCTTGCCATGCTTGTGTCACTCTCTATACACCCTTTAAGGGAAATCTTAGACATCACTGTATTCCTGAATACTTTTGAGTGCTTCTTAATTAAAAAAAAAAGAGTTTCTGACAAAACCACAATGTCAAACCTGACATAATTAACAACAGTTCCCTAATATTAACTGATGCTTAGTCCATATTCAGATCTCGAAGAAGGTTGATAGAAGTCTTTCTACACTTGCCCTGTCATTTCAGGACCCAAGAAAGCCCACACATCGGTTTGGGTGTTAGGCCTCAGGTTTCTCTTCACTAAGGAGGCTAGGTCACATAGTAAGTCGTGGAACCTGAACTTGAACTCAGGTCTGGGTTGCTACAGGATACAGGCTCTTAGCTTCCAGGACAATGCTCCCTGGTATTGATTATCACAATCCTAGATGAGCTGTTCTTGTGGGGGGTATGAGGAGCTTTTTGACCTCCACTTTGCTGGTAGTCTTCAACTCTGAACAGTAAAAGTAGCCAGACTTGTTGAATACAGGAGGACAACCTAACATGGAGAGAGGAGAGGGGGCAGACCCCAGGGTCCTTCCCCTCAAAGATTCCCTTCCTGAGCCCCTTCTGCAAGACCTCCATGTGGGTTTTCTCATAGAAGGACCTTTTGTACGCCCTCAGGACAGCCCTGCGGTTGGGTACTGTCAGTGGGCTCGTTGTCCAGGACCTGGATTCCCAAGAGTACCGCCAGATTCAAGCACTTTCCATGATGCTTAGAGGGTGGTGGCAGCAGACCAACCTGCCCAGGCCAAGCCCAGCCCTCCTTGGCAGTGACACTCTTACCACTTCCCATGAAATTCTGCCCTTGAAGCCAGACAGCTTGGTTGTGGATCCTGCCTGTGCCTTGTACAGTTGGAGTTTCTGGTTCCCCTTGAAGATAGAGACAAAAGTACCCTTTCCACGTGGGGCAGCTGTGGTGCTGAGATGGTTCACGTTGGTGCCTGTCAACAGTGGTTCTAAACATTGCTATGTGGTGCCCTTTGGGGGATCTGCCTCCCCTCTTTCTTGGAATACCCCACACCATCGTGCCTGGCCCCATCCTAGATGAGCTGAGGGGTAGGCACTCACTGGCACCTTTTGTCACAGATGCCAAGAAGAAGAAGAGGAGAAGGAAGCCAAAAGTGAAGAAACCAGGACCTATCCTCTTGAGGAACCAGTCAACCTCCCCATGCCTGCCACCAACACTGTTGCCACCTCCGCCCCTGCCGCTGCCTCCGCCACTGCCACCACCTGCCACCACCATACCCTCTGTGGTGGCCCCGCCACCCCCTGTCTACACTATGCCCAGGGTCTTTGGCCCCTTTCCTGCACTGCGTAGCAAGTCGGTCAGTGGGTGTATTGCCCTCTCCATACAGCCCTGGGAGGGGCAGCCTGCTCAGAACCGCCCCCACAGCTCTTCAGGGCCCACAGCAGTGACTCTCAAACTTTCTTTCTAAGCAGCAGAGCCCTTTTAAAGACTGCAGGCAAACAGATAAAGTGATAAAAGGGGGGCTACTCTGATTGAAGAGTTGGGGTGGGGGTTGAAGGCACAGAGCTCTACCTGCTTGGCCTCAGCCGAGCAAAGCAGCCCCAAATGAACCAGGTAGAATCCTAGAGCTGCCAAAGGACAGGTGGAGAACCACGGGCCCCCTGCTGTGTCTCTCCCCTAGGGTGTCATTCTCTTGTAGTGCCCTTCCTGCCTTCCTGCTCCTCCTGACTCCTACTTCCCCAACACACTCACTCCAGCCGGCCACCCCACCCCCAGGCTGGATTAGGACCTTCTCAATTGTCTCCTAGCCCCCATCCAGTTTGGTCTTCCTAACGCCAAGCTCAAGGTGGGCGCAGAGGATGAGCCTGACATGTTTGCTGATTGAATGAAAGTCGCATAGTTTTCATACAGGTGATTTTTTTTTTTTCATGGTAAGGCCCCCAAACTTGTCCTGAGATTACCTTTGTTTCCTGCAGACAGAGAAATTGGGAATTTCAAGTTCTGAAGTGAAATTAAACTGGACTGGCCTGTCATCGAACCCAAGGAGGTAAAGGGAATTTATTCTGGGCTTGACGCAAGTGAAAGGGAGCATTTGGGGGAGCATCCTCTGTACCGGGCTCAGCTATTATTTCTTCCCACCTCTTAGTTAACCCTCACCATAGTCCTGAGTGGTTATTCTCTGTCCAGGGAAGGAGTCTGGGCTCAGAGGTCCCTGTCCCCATGTCAGAGTGGTGCCCTCCAAGACTGGGGACACCCTGCCTGGGAGGATCCCAGAGTTGACAGTGCCTTTCTGCCCTGTCTTGCAGCCGCATGGTTGATCTGACTCCCTTGGTTCTCAATCCTGGAGGCTTCCATTTCTCGTATCTGCCCAGAAACAGTGTGCAGAAGCTCCATTGCCCTGGCTTCCCGTGGTAAGTGTGCTTCTGAGCCTCTCTTCGGCCAGAAACAGCCCTGGCTCAGCCCTGCTTCACCTCTGCCCAGCTTTGTCGTGGTGTCGCCAAGGGCTGGACAAATGTTCTTTTTTTTTTTTTTTTTTTACAAATATTCTTCCACTTCTAGGAAGGACCCTTATGTAATCAGAGGTGCTGGAAAAGTTGCTCCCTAGTGTTTGTAATGGTGAGAAATCAGAAACAAACAGCTCAGAGGCCAACAGAAAGGGAATGATTCTATCCACTGTGGGCAGCCCTATGATTTATATGCATGCGTGTTTTGCAAAGCAGGGATTTACTGAATATGGGATTTAAAAAAATCGCCCGTGTTTTCACTTACAGATATTAAGTATTTTCTGTATCATTGTTATTCCAAAATATGATTTAGACTGTTTCATTGCATCAGATGACTTTTTTTAACAGCCTTATTGAGATATGATATTTATATGTCATATAATTCACCCACTTAAAGTATACAATTCAGTGTTTTTAGTATTTCACAGTTATGATCCATCACCACAATCAATTTTAGCACATTTTCATCACCCCAAAAAGAAGCCCTTTAGCCATCACCCCTCTATTCTCCCTCCTCCAGCCCCTGGCAACCACTATAGATTTGCCTATTCTGGACATTTCATATAAATGGAATAACAAGATAGGTGGCTTTTTAATATTTGGCCTCTTTCACTTGGCATAAAGTTTTTAAGGTTCATCCATGTTGTAGCATGAATTGTTACTTAACAGTTTTTTAAAATATATTTTTGTCTTTTAGAGTAGTTTAGGGTTCACAGTAAAATTAAGCTAAAAGTGCAGAGTGTTCCCATATGCCTCCTGTCCTTGCCCCATAGTATCCCCACTGTCAACATACCCACCAGACATTTATTACAAGCTAGGAACCTACAGTGATACTTTATAATCATCTGAAGTCCATAGTTTACATTAGGGTTCACTCTTGGTGGTGTACATTCCATGGGTTGAATTTCTTTTTGTGGTTGAATAATATTTCATTGTATGGATATAGACTACATTTTATTTATCCATTTGAGTTGTTTCCTTTTTTTTTGCTTTTATGAACGATGCTGTTATAAACTTTGTGTATAAGTTTTTGTGTATATAGTTTTCACTTTTCTTGGGTATACTCCTAAGAGTGGAATTGTTGGGTCATATGGCAACTCTATGTTTAGTAATTTGAGGAACTGCCAAACTCTTTTTCAAAGCAGCTGCATCACATTACATTCCCACAAATAGTATATGAGGTTCCAATTTCTCCACATCCTCATTAACACTTGTCTGTTTTAAAAAATATGTATTTTTTTATATTGATTTTTAGAGAGAGGAAGGGAGAAGGAGAAACATCGACTGCCTCTAACATGCCCCCTACTGGGGATCAAGCCCACAACTCAGGCATTTTTTCCATTACTGTACCATTGGTGTGTCTTTACTTGTTGGAATATCCAGACCTACCTCATTCTTTAAACAGCTCCAGAATAGTCTACTGCATGGCTGTACCTTGGTTCCTAATGGAAGTTTAGATTGTTTCCAGGTTTTCACAATCAGAGTATTGCTGCAGCGAGCAGCCTTGAACATTCTTGGGAGAGATTTCTGGAAGTATAAGTGTATTTAGAGCCATCCCACAGCCTGCGACTGGGGCTGTTTCATGTGTACTTCTTTTTTGTTGTTTTGCTGTTGTTAATCCTCACCCGAGGATATTTTTCCCATTGATTTTTAGAGAAAGTGGAAGAGAGGAGGGAGGGAGAGAGAGAAACATCCACATGAGAGAGACACATCTATTGGTTGCCTCCCTTACATGCCCCAACTCCCAACTGGGGTTGGGGATCGAGCCTGCAATGGATTCCTGCCCTTGGCTGGAATTGAACTCACAACCCTTCAGTCCGAGGGCCAGTGCTCTAACCAGTGAGCCAAACCAGCTAAATGTGTTTTTTATTAATTTTTTTAGAGAGAGAGGAAGGGTGAGAGAGAGAAACATTGATCGGCTGCCTCCTGCATGCAACTTACTGGGGACAGAGCCCAAAACCTGGGCATATGCCCTGACCAGGAATTGAACCAGCAACCTCTCGGTTCATGGGATGACACTTAGCCAACTGAGCCGCACCAGCCAGGGCTGTCACGTGTACTTCTGATGGCCCTGTGTGCTGGTGTCCCACCTCTCATGGACATGTCTTGATTGTCTCCTGCACAGGACCTCACCCTATAGTGACTCCCCCAACACTGAGGAGACACCATCCCATTCAGTGAAGACCTCTGTTTTCACTCCACCTGTCCTGCTCAAGTTCCAGCCTGTGCCCAGACCTAAAGATGACTCAGAGAATGACCCTGGCAGCGCAGAGTCTGTGGCCCACAAGAGGGGCCCATAACTTCTTCCCTACAGACTGTGGTGGAGGAGTGAATAAAGTTCTCATGGAGCTGCCTTTCATGCTGTGCTCCCTAGGGGCTGTGCAATCCCATGGGATCCCTCCAGCCTGAAGAGGTTGTCAGGGTAGTGCCATCCTGAGGCCTGCTTGCATACAGTAGATGGTCAGGTCAGTGCTACTGTGATATTCCCTCATTTTCAATCTAACATGGGAATTCAGCCACGTGCACTTTGAAAGAGAAATGAGTGAGAAGAGAGTGCTGCCTTCCCCTGCAGCAACTCTGTGACCCCTCACTTGACCTCATTGAGTTGCAGGTTTACCTTTCCCCCCCCTACACCTGGCCCCTAAACACAAGCCTTATTTGGGTGCAAGTTTAGAAACAGTGATGTGTTCCTTCCCTAGAGGAAAATGAGCTGGTGTGTCAGTTTCCAACTTGGCACCTCCCTAAGGAATTTCAAAGATAGTGACTCTAGTTGTTGCCTTACACACTGACCTTAGAATCAAACATGCATGTGAGATGTGAGTCCTCACAAAATGTTTGATGACTGCTGGACATTAGCAGATATTCATTGAGCCTTTGTGTATGCCCCACAACTTGCTTGGGACTGGAGATAATAAACCAAGCGGCTGGGGCCCCTTCCCTTAAGGAGCTTACATTCCATCCTTCTCTGTGTGTGTGGTAAACCAGTATATAGATCAAATTAATACAGGATTTCAAGTTGTGATAAGAATTATGAGAACTGACATAGAGATGTATGGGGTGGGTGGGTGGGCAGGGAAGCTCTCTTAGGAGATGACATTTATGTTGAAACCTAGAAATGAGAAGGAGCCAGCTATGACATGACATGACATGACATGACATAACATGACGTGACATGACATAGGCAAGGACAACTGGCTTTGGGTGACTAGGTGGATAGTGGAATGGTGGAGGGGAGAGGAAACTGGGGGAGGGGGGAGGGATGGAGAATTCTGCTTTGAGGAGACATGTTAAATTTGAAATCAGTGGGTACCCAAGCAGAGATCAGGAGTCTGGAGCACTGGCAATTCAGTGATGGGAGCCAAGGGTTACAAGCGGTACTTAAAATCACGAGCCAGGGCAAGATCGCCCAGTGCTTGAGTGTAGACAGAGGTCCAGGACTTAGCTGGGGCACACAAACGTGATCTGGTCAAGAGAAGGGTCGATCGGAAGAGAGGGACCCAGGGTACCAGTGAGGACTTTGTACCTTCTGGCTTGGGCCACTCAGGAGAGGGTCCTGGAAGCTGTGGGGACCAAATAGAGAGAATGGGAGGTGAGCGGGTACACAGCGAATGTGGACGTTGCTTTGGAGGCATTTGTCATTGAGGGGAGTAGAGATGGGGCGGAGGCTGGTGGGACTTTAGGCTCGAGGCGGGCTGAAAAAGACCTGAGAACCCAGGACGGGTTTGAGTGGGGATGGCACTGAGTCGGGGCTGAGCGGGTAGGCGAGGCGCTCCGGGGAAGATGGCCCTTCTAGGCGAGGGCAGCTCAGCCCAACTGGGGACTCCGCCCAGGGTCCGGCGGCGTCCAGGGACTGGAGCGCTTGCCTTCAGGGACCACAGTTCCCGGCATGCCAAGCGCCCGCTTCCGGGGCGGGACCCGGAAGTACTTAGAGGAGCTCGGTCAAGACGCCGTGGGCAGGATTGTTGACCATTTTCCACGCTCGCTGGTCCTGCCGCCGCCGCCGCTGCCGCCATGGGGAAGCGACAACACCAGAAGGACAAGATGTAAGTTGAGCCCTACCCAGGCGCTCCTGGCTCTGCCTGAGTCCTGCCCTGCCTCAGTCCCCGCCTGTCCCGCATTCTGCGGTGCCCCCCTTCCCTCTTTCGAAGTTGGTCCCCAGAGCCCCTCCCAGGTGTCGCTTCCATCCGAAGCTTCTGCCTCCTCCCGAAGCTTCCGCCTCCTCCCCAGAGGGGTAATTCCCCCCGAGCCGCCGAGATCTCCCGGGATCCCGGCTTTGGAGGCGTCTCCTCTAATAGACCTTAGGTGTCCTCACCTGGGCGCGGCCTTCCCGCAGCCTCGGCGCTACTCGGACACAGCCCCCTCGACTTCGCTTTTGCCCTGGACCGCCCCCCTCTCCACTCACGAGCTCTGCTCCTGAATTAGTCTCCTGTCCCTCCCAGTGTGCTGGTTCACGCCCATCAGCTTACACACATGTACAGAATCTTCCAGTTTAAAACAAACCAACCTTACTCATATTTCCCTCCAGCTGCCACCGTGTTTCTTACGTGAAAGAGCTGTGTGTACTTGCTGTTTTCTGCTCTCTCTTGAAACTACTTCAGTCAGACTTTAGTGTTTCCAGCACTACTTTTGTAAGGATCCCAGTAACTTCCATTTTGCTAAATCTAGTGGTCAATTTTGCTAAATCTAGTGGTCAATTCGCAGTCCTCATTTTGTTGGGCTCCTCAACAGCATACGATACAATTGACCACTTCTCTCCTTCTGAAGCCCTTCTTTGGGATCCTCCTTCCCATCTCCCAGTGAGTGATCTGTCTAGTCTTGCAATAGTCAGCTGCTTACTCGACATCTCCACTTGGAGGTCCAGTACACATCTCAAATTTAATATGCCCCAAACACAACCCTTGTTTTTCAGTTCCTGAGCCTGCCCCTTCCCCATTTTCCCTATCTCAGTTTGCTCAGGTTAGAAGTCTGGGAGTTAGCCTTGGTGCCTCTTTCCCTCAGCAATTATTTTCCTCTAGTCCATCAGTAAGTCCTGCTGGCTCTTCCAGGAACTGACCACTTTCTTGCCCACCAATCCCCACATAGGCGGAGTTTATGTCAACTCCTTGGACCTTTGCAGTCATCTCCTGATTAGATTTCTTTCCTTTTTTTAAAGGTTTAGCCTCATCAAGAGAGCAGTTTTGTTTTATTTTTTTAATTTTTTTAGTTTATCTTTACTGTTGAGAGTATTACAGGTGTCCCATTCCCCCCCCCCCCAAATTGACCCCCTCCACTTTGCTTCCACCCCCTTCCCAGGACTTCACCCTGTTATTGACTGTGTCTATGGGTTATGCATATATGCATATAACTTCTTTGGTTTATCTCTTCCCACCCTCCACCCCCCTTCCATCTTTCCTCTGAGATATGACTGTCTGTTGCATGTGTCAATGTCTCTGGATCTATTTAGTTTGTCAGATTCTTTTGTTCATTAGCTTCTTCTTAAAGAAGACCCTTCAACTTTTCCTGTAGTGCTGGTCTGATGGTGATGAACTCCTTTAGCTTTTTCTTATCTGTGAAGCTCTTTATCTGACCTTCAGTTCTAAATGGTATCTTTGCTGGGTAGAGTTATCTTGGTTGTAGTTCCATGTTTTTCATCACTTTGAATATTTCTTGTCACTTCCTTCTGGCCTGCAAGGTTTCTGTTGAGAAATCAGCTGACAGTCGTATGGGTGCTCCCTTGTAGGTAACTAATTGCTTTTCTCTTGCTGCTTTTAAGATTCTCTCTTTGTCTTTAACCTTTGGCATTTTAATTATGATGTGTCTTGCTGTGGGCCTCTTTGGGTTCCTCTTGTTTGGGACCCTCTGTGCTTCCTGGACTTGTAAGTCTATTTCTTTCCCCAGGTAGGGGAAGTTTTCTGTAATTATTTTTTCAAATAGGTTTTCAATTCCTTGGTCTCTTTCTTCCCCTTCTGTCACCCCAATAATATGAATGTTGGGCCTCTTGAAGTTGTCCCAGAGGCTCCTTAAACTATTTTCATATTTCTGGATTCTTTTTTCTTTTTGCTCTTCTGGTTGGGTGTTTTTTGTTTCCTCATGTTCCAAATTGCTGATTTGAATCTTAGCGTCCTCTACTCTACTCTTGATTCTCTGTAAATTATTCTTCATTTCAGTTCCTGTAGCCTTCATTTCAAATTGGTCCTTTATTACGTTATCGATTTTCTCAGTTATTTCCCTAATAGTCAGCTTAAACATCCTTATAAACAAAATTCTGAACTCTGAATCTGTTAGCTTGCTTGGATCTATTTCATTTAGTTCCTCTTCTAGAGATTTCTTCTGTTCTTTCCTTTGTGACATGTTTCTTTGCCTCCACATTTTGGCTGCTTCCAGGTGTTTGTTTCTATGTATTAGGTAGAGCTGCTGTGTCTCCTGCAATTTGTAGAGTGGCTTTGTGTAGTAGGTGTCCTGTGGGTCCAGTGGCTCAGCCTCCCGTCACCTGAGCTGGCCTTCTAGGTGCTCCCCTGTGTGGGCGGTGTGCACTGTCCTGTTGTAGTTGAGCCTTGGTTGCTGTTGGCATCACTGGGAGGAATTAACCCTCTGGCCAATCGGCTGGGACCAGCTGCAATACAGCCAAATAGCTGCTGTGCTGGAGACACCCCTATGGAGCAGGATTTACTTTAGTGGGGCTTTGATGTTCACCAAGTGCCCCCCTTCAGTGTGTCAGTTGTGGGTGTGGTAGGGTTGTAATCCAGCGTGGTGGAGTCTGACCACCAGGTGCACTGTCTCTGGGGTCTCCTGGGAGGTGTAAAGTCAGCCTCTGCCAGCGCCTTGCCCAGGGCTGCCAGCATGAGCTACACACAGCAAACCGTAGTTGACTGCTACTTGTGCTGGGCTTGGAGGAGCCCAGGAGAGGCCAAGCTATGAACCAATGCAGCTGCCGCTAGTGCCAGGCCTGGGGCCACTTATCAAGATGTATGGGGCATGCTGAGGCCAGCTGCTGCTTGTTTGAGAGATTTTAGGAAAGTCCTAAGCATGAGGCTTGAGAGACCACTTGTGTAGAAAAGCCACTGGAAATGGCCTGGATGAGCTGCAGGTGGGGAGGGGCGGGGCCAAAGGTGTGAGTCTCAGGTGCTGGCGATTCAAATATGGCGCCTGCCTGCCTGCTCTGTGCGGGGACAACTCGACAAAGGAGCAGTGGCCTCTGTCAGCTCTTCTGCCTGGGAGAAAACTGCCCCTCCAGCTCTCCCCCCGATTTCAGGCAGGTTAGTTCCTCCCCATTGTCCCAGGTCCTTTCAGGCTGCTGCCCGGCACTGGGCTCAGAGGGAGGGCGTCTGAGTGAGTCCATGCGCGGGCCTTTTAAGAGGAGCTGCCTGGGGCTCCTGCAGCCTCCGCGACCCTCAGCGACAGTCCCTGCTGGTTTCACAGCCCGAAGGTGTGAGGAAGTCTCTTCCTGGCCCTGGAGCCCTGGGCTGGGGGCTTGATGTGGGGCTGGAACCCCTCTCTCCTCCGGGAAACCTCCACCCCGAGATTCCCTCCCGGGTTTAAAGCGCGGCACTGGGCGTGGGCCGCCGGCTGCGTCTCCGGGATTCAACCCCTATCCGTCTGCGTCTCTGCCCCTCCTACCGGTCTTGGTGCTTCTTCAGGTCCCTGGTTGTGGGGTTTCTGTTCAGCCAGATTTCAGGAGGCTCTGAGTGACGGTGGTTCTGTATTTTAGTTGTAACTTTGATGTGGTTGCGGGAGGCGGCGAGTGCAACTGTTACCTACACCGCCATCTTGCTTCTCCGATAAAATCCATCTCCTGATTAGATTTCTGCTGCCTCTCTTGCTTGTCCCTCTACACGGAGCAAACAGAGTGATGCTTTAAGGGCTACATTAGATCATGTCAGAACTCTGCTCCAAACCCTCCAACGGCTTTCCATCCCGCTTATAGCAAATCCAGAGTCCTCGCATGGCCTGCAGGACCCCTCATGATATAACCACCATCTGTGTCCTTCGTCTGCTGCCACAGTCCCCCACGCATAGTTTGTCAGTGACTTCACCCTTTTTTGGGAACACAAGAGCTTTTCCTGCTTCCTGGCTTTTATATGTGATATGCCTGTTTGGTCCTTCTGCCTAGAAAGCTCTTCCCCCAGATCTTCACATAGCTAGCTCCTTCTCACCATCAAGCCTTCTGTTATATTCAGTTCATTTTCTTGAGAGCAAAGCAGTACTGGTAGAATTTGCTTAGTTGTTTTTGTACCCCCAGGTCTGTTGTGTTTATCATTATGTACCTGTCACATAGTAGGTGTTTAATAAGCATTTACTGAATGAGTGAAGTGATTCAGTTATTCATTACTTCCAGAGACTGTCCTCTTCACAAAGGGGGTGGAAGTAAGATTCTCTCTCTGTTCTTCAGGTACATTACCTGTGCTGAATACACTCACTTCTATGGTGGCAAGAAACCAGGTAAGGCATGAAATCCTTCTGTTCCCCTTGGTATGTAATTAAGGAATGATGTTTTCACTATACAATGAACCTGTAAAAATTAACAATTAACAAGAACATGGAAACATAGTAGATAAATGCGCTGAGGACGCAGACAATTCAGAAAAGAGGAAGAACACCAAAAATATGAGAAAATGCTTAATCTTGGTGTTTTTGCTTTTTTTAATGTAGGTTAAAATAACATTCTTTTCTCAGGTTAATACAGGCAGGCATACCTTGCTTTTATTGCACTTTGCAGACATTGCGTTTAGAGCAAGTCTGGGTATGGTTTTTCAACAGCCTTTGTTCACTTTTGTGTTCCTGTGTCACATTTTGGTAATTCTCACAATATTTCAGACTTTTTCATTATTATATTTGTTGTGGTAATCTTTGATCTTGTGATGTCACTATTGTAATTGTTTTGAGGCATCATGAACCATGCCCATATAATACAACAAACACAATGAATAAATGCATGTGTTCTGACTGCTTTACCGATTGGTCGTTCCCTCTCCGTGGGCCTCCACATTCCTGAGGTACAACAGTATTGAGATTAGGCCAGTTAATAACCCTACAATGGTCTATAAGTGTTTAAGTGAAAGGAAGAGCTGCCTGTCTCTCACCTTAAGTCAAAAGATAGAAATGATTAAGTGAGAAAGGCATGTGGAAAGCTGAGATAGGCCGAATGCTAGGTAGAGCTCTTGCACCAGTTATCCAAGTTGTGAATGCAACATAAAGCTCTTGAAGGAAATTGAAAGTGCTACTCCAGTGAACACACAAATGACATGAAAGCAAAACAGCCTTGAGAAAGTGTCAGTAGTCTGGTTGGAAGAGCATCCAGTTATAACATTCCCTTAGGCCAAAGCCTAATCCAGAGCAAGTCCCCAACTGTATATTCAGTACCGTGAATACTGAGAAAAGTGAGAAGCTATAGAAGAAAAGTTTGAAGGTAGCAGAAGCTGGTTCATGAGGTTTAAGGGAAGAAGCTGTGTTCATAACATAAAAGTTCAGGGTGAAGCAGCAGCTGCTGATGTAGAAGCTGCAGCAAGTTATCTGGAAGACCTAGCTAAGATGACGAAGGTGGCAACAAGAAACAAAAGATTTTTGATGTAGATGGAACAGCCTTATATTGGGGAAAAATGCCATCTAGGACTTTCCTAGGCAGAGAGGAGAAGCCAATGCCTGGCTTCAAAGCTTCAAAGGACAGGCTGACTCTTGTTAGGGGCTAATGCAGCTGGGGACTTGAAGTTGAAGCCAGTGCTCATTTACCATTCCAAAAGTCCAAAGGTCCTTAAGAATTATGCTAAATCTACTCTGCCTGTGCTCTGTAAATGGAACAACAAAGCCTGGATGACAGCACATCTGTTTACAACATGGTTTATTAAATATTTTAAGCCCACTGTTGAGATCTACTGCTCCAAAAAAAAATATTCCTACTCATTGACAATATACCTGATTACCCAAGAGGTCTGATGGAGATGTACAATGGAATTAATGTTGTTTTAAAGCCTGCTAATAGAGCATTCATTCTGCAGCCCATGGATTGATCAAGGGAGTAATTTTCACTTTCAAGTCTTATTAAGAAATACATTTCATAAGGTTGTAGCTACAATAGATAGTGATTCCTCTGATGGACCTGGGCAAAGTAAATTGAAAACCTTTTGGAAAGGATTCATCATTCCAGATGCCATTAAGAACATTCGTGATTCGTGGGATGAGGTCAGCGTATCAACAATGACAGGAGTTTGGAAGAAGTTGATTCCAACCCTTATGGATGACTTTGAGGGGTTCAAGACTTCAATGGAGGAAGTAACCACAAACGTAATGGGAATAGCAAGAGAACTAGAATTAGAAGTAGGAAGGTGTGACTGAATTGCTGCTATCTCATGATAAAACTTTATGGATGAGGAGTTGCTTTTTATGGATGAGCAAAGAAAGTGGTTTTTGAAATGACAACAAAGGATTTAGAATATTACATAAATTTAGTTGATGAAGCAGTGGCAGGGTTTGAGAGGATTGACTCCAGTTTTGAGAGAAGTTCTGAAAATGCTATCAAACAACATTACATGCTACAGAGAAATTGTTCGTGAAAGGAAGAGTCAATAGATGCGGCACACTTCACTGTTGTTTTATTTTAAGAAATTGTTTCCGCCACCTAACCTTCAGCTACCACCACCCTGATCAGTCAGCAGCCATCAGCATCAAGGCAAGACCCTCCACCAAGTAAGAGATTATGACTCACCGAAGGCTCATGATGGTTAGCAATTTTAGCACTAAAGTGTTTTTTAATTAAGGTACGTACAGTACATTTTTTAGACATAGTGCTAGTACACACTTAATAGACTATAGAATAGTATAAACATAACTTTTATAAGCACTGGGAAACAAAGAAATCTGTTGGAACACTTTATTACAATATTCACTTTATTGTGGTGGTCTGGAATCAAACCCCCAGTATCTACTAGGTATGGCGTATGTTGTTTTTCCTCTTAAATTCTTTCCTGATGTACCCCATGTGTTTTGGTTTTATTTATTGAAAGTTTTTGATCCAAAGCAATTGCTGCACTAGGTAAAATGTATTTGGGCCTGGCTGGCATGGCTCAGCAGTTGAGTATCGACCTATGATCCAGGAGATCGCAGTTCAATTCCTGGTCAGGGCACATGCCTGGATTTTGGGCTCGATCTCCAGTAGGGGGCGAGCGGGAAGCAGCTGATCAATGACTCATCATTGATGATTCTATCTCTCCCTCCCTCCCTCCCTCCCTCTCCCTTCCTCTCTTTGAAATCAATAAAGATATATTTTAAAAAATGTAATTGATTTGTTAGTAGGGATGCATACATGAAATTTTTTACAGAATAAATATTCTGTCTCTTATTTTTGTTTTAAACAGACATCCCACAATCAAATTTTCGTCGTTTACCTTTTGACCACTGCAGGTAAGAGTTTTGAGAGTTTAATTTTTCTCTTTTAATCATTCTCTGATACTTAGTTATTTGACAGTGAATGTGACCCTTGGAGGTGCAGATGTGGGTTCCGTCTTCGTTCCCCCACCAAGATCTTCTCTGAACTGGGAGAAGGTGACTCAACAATGAGGAGAGCTAATGTCTCTTTTCTGCTTGTTCTGTGCCTGTGTTTACAAGTGCTTTGTTTTTTTACCCTCATTTGTACCGTCCAAGGTGGGTAGGGTTGTTAAGCCTGTTTGACTGTTGAGAGAATCAGTGCTCAGAATGAGGCCCGTAAGTCTTTGGCTGGATTTCTCTCCCACCCCCACCAGGTTTTGTCATCAGCCCCATGAGAATGTCTTATTCAGATTGGGTATGAATTGGTTTTATGAAAATACTTTCATCCTTGATTCCCAGTTCCTGCAACAGGTCTCTGATCTGTGTCTCTCCTATTTTTTAACTACACTGGGTTCTGGGTAAAAATGTGCTTTGAGAATGTGCCCTTTAGGTTGCATTTGGTAGAGGATATATGTACATTTCTTGCTGCTTGGAGCTTGATTTGGTGCCAGGTCCTGCTCTAGCAGCGCTACTAGGTTAGAGTAGACTTTTGGGCCAGATAGAAAGGGGTGAGGTTGCCCCATGAGGGCTTCCTGGGGCAGCGTCCAGGTAGGTACTCCCCCATGCTGCCAGGCTGTCTAGGTCCTGGGGACTGATCTGTGCTGACCAAACTTGTAGGTGACCGATACATAAATAAGCCACGTCAGCCAGGGCTCTTGATGGCTAGTGACAGAAATCCCATGCAAGGAAAAGGGTATTGGCTGAAGGAAGTCCACCAGGTATGGTCTCCCTTCATCTGTGGGCACTTTTTCTTAAGGAGACCGTTCCTGAGGTGGCAAATGGCCTGTGGTAGCCTGCGCCTCTGCAGGCCCTTCTACCCCCCATCCAAATATGAGAACTGAGTCACGTGTCTGCCCCTAGGAAATGTGGGGAGAACTGTGTGTACAATCTGTGGTTAGGAGCAGGCAGGGCACCCCCGGCTATGAGACCCCATCAGAGTCTCTTCAGATGGGAGAGGGCATTTCTCAGTAGAAAAGTATGGCCTACCTATGCCTGCTATGTGAGGTTTTGGAGAGTGAGCGAATTCTAGTCCTGCCTTTCCCAGGCCACCTCCAGGGACCTCTTTTGGCCTTGAACATGATCCCATGTGTATTACATATCACAGCACAGAGTATGGAGAGGACCAGGCTGCAGTTGTCCCTAAGCCCCTCTTACCACCTCCTGGAACCCTTGCTTTGTACTTACTGGTTTGTGCTGGGAGCTTCTGAGAGGCAGGGATGTGAGGGTGCCTCTGTGCTGGCATCTAACCCATGCTGTGCAGAGGAGCACCAGAATTGTTGGAGGAATGACCGAAAGAGGGAGGAGCAAAGGGAGGTCATAGCCATGTGGGAGTGGCCTGGCTAGTCCATTGCATGACCAGGAGTGACCATGTTCTTTCTCAGCCTCTCTCTGCAGCCCTTCAACTATCCAGTCTGCACCCCTGAAGGTGTCGTCTTTGATTTGCTGTGAGTTCTCCCTTGACTTTTGAGCTAACAAATGGGGTGAGATTGTTGATACCCACTCGGGAAGGGGATGTGGGGCCAGCTGGAGGGTTTGTGGTTCTAAGCAGTGCCAAGCCAGGCCATGCTGGGGTCCCTGGAGGCCTCGGGAGCCCTGGGTAGGTCTTTTGGGGACACAGGAGGGACAGCCAGGGCCTCAGAGATGAAGCAGCAATGCTGCTGTGACCCCTGGCAGGCAGCTTTGCTGGCAGGTGCTACTGCCTCTTCCTGGAGTGGCATTGACCTCCCCCCACGTGGGTTCCGCGTGTTCTAATTGCCACTCGTACTTGTTTTGGAATGTTAATGAACTAAATATTTTTCACTTTTTGAAAGAGTCATAATCAGGGTGCATATTTTTCCAGTGCTGTATTTTGAAGCATTATGTTCAGTTTTATGTTCCAACATAAGCCAGCTTATATACTTTTCTCACGTTTCAGACTTATTTTAGAAAAATTGTAAGAAATTTCAAAAGAAAAATGTACCGTGGTCACACTGTTTGGGAATAACCATTTTTCCTCCTCTTTTTCTGAGTTGATTTGTGGTAACATGGTTGAGATAATAGCATGGAGAGTTCTGGAGCCATTCCTTACTCAGTCATGAAGAGAGCTTTTCCCATGTCATTAAGAATTACTGGCCCGGCCGGCGTGGCTCAGTGGTTGAGCATCAGCCTAGGATCCAGGAGATCGTGGTTCAGTTCCTGGTCAGGGCACATGCCCGGGTTGCGGGCTCGATCCCCAGTAGGGGGCGTGCAGGAGGCAGCCGATCAATGACTCTCATTGGGGTTTCTATCTCTCTCCCTCTCCCTTCCTCTCTCTGAAATCAGTAAAGACATATTTTTTTAAAAAAAGAATTCTCTGGAAGTTATAATTTTGATGGTGGTCCAGTATCTCATTTTATAGATGTATCACCGTTTATGTACATCTTTTTTTTTTGCTAGTTTGTCTTGTTTATACATAACCTCAATAAAAACCCTGAATATACTTTGAAACCATGTTTCCAGAAATATCCCCTGCTTCCTTTTTTAAAAATATATCTTTATTGATTTCAGAGAGAGGAAGGGAGAGGGAGGAGAGAGAGAAACATCAAATGATGAGAGGGTCATTGATCGGCTGCCTCCTGCTCGCCCTCTGCTGGGGATCAAGCCCACAACCCAGGCATGTGCCCTGACCAGGAATCGAACCACGATCTGGATCCTAGGTTGATGCCCAACCGCTGAGCCACAGCTGGCCAGGCTCCCCCGCTTCCTTTGATGAGGCAAGGTGCTCCTCTCCTTGGCTTCTGCTAGCAGAAGTGAAGCGGAGCAAAGCCCCTTCACAGCTATCCCCGGAAGCAGCCACCTGGACTGTGCTGTACCTGCCCATCACGCTGATGCTCTCTGTTCTCCTCCCTTCAGGAACATTCTTCCTTGGCTTAAGAAGTATGGGACCAACCCCAGCAATGGCGAGGTAAGGGTTGTGCAGGAGGTTAAGTGATGCTAGTGAACACTGTTCTATCGCCTGCCCTTTGGTTCTGAGGATCCCTCCCCAGCTGGGTGGCTCAGTTGGAGAGTCATCCTGTACACCAAGAAGGTTGTGGGTTCAATTCCTGGTCAGGGCACATACCTAGGTTGCGGGTTCGATCCCCAGTCAGGGAGTGTATGGGAGGCAACCTATTGATGTTTCTCTCTCTCCCCCCTCCCCTCTCTCTAAAATCAATAAACATATCCTCGAGTGAGGATTAAAAACAAAACAGAGGATCCCATCACAACTGCTCTTAGCATTTAGGTATGTTTATTCCTTTTCCCCTGCTTTTTAGTGTTTTGCCTTTCTTAAATAGTTACACACGGAATAAAGCGACCACTACCGAACCAAAGAAATAATTCGTTGTTTTTTTTTTAGAGTGTGAGAGAGACACATTGATTGGTCGCCCCCTGCACTTGCCCTGACCAGGCTGGGGATTGAGCTGGCAACTGAACTATGTGCCCTTGGCCGGAATTGAACCCCGGACCCTTCAGTCCGCGGACTGACGCTCTAACCACTGGGAAAAACCGGCCAGGGCATACATTTGTTTTTCAGTTTCAGAAATAATCAGTGATTGCCATGAAACTGTCTGAACATCATAGAGTATAAACAAACCTGGGCCTCGGCCTTGACCTCCAGCCTGGATGTCAACCCCTGTGCTTGGGGCCAGTTTGCTGGCTCAGAGGCTGGGCTTTTGTTGTACAGCCCCCTTACCTAGGTTAATCACTGTGTCCTGGGGCCCCCAGGTCAGCACCCCTGCCTCCTCTGGTGAAGGCTTGAGTGGTCAGACTTTTCCAGTCTGTCTGTGTCACCTAGCCTTAGCAGTTCTTCATATCAGCCACTTATTCATTATTATTAATTATGAATTCTACTTCCAGAAACTGGATGGGCGGTCCCTGATCAAGTTGAACTTTGCAAAGAACAGCGAAGGTAAGGGGTCTCTTTTACAGCCAACTCAAGGACTGGCCGTCAAGAACCCAGCCTCTGCCTCTTGCCAACTTCTCTGTACAACCAGAGAACTTCCTTTCTGATCAGGCTGGACGCTTGCTTTTAATTTCTCAAAGATATAACAACATTTTTTCTTAAAGGTCCAAGTAGTTTTTAAAGCTGAGGGTGGAGGGGTGAAACCTTGGGTTTTGGGTATTTCTTCCCACAAAGGCAATTGGGCCATGTGGGCCTCTGGTGGCCTTTGTGGGCACAGGTGGGCCCTGTGTCTGGTTTGCTCATAGCTGGAGGCAGAAGCTGCACAGGCTGAGAGGCCCAGGGCAAGTGACTGGGCAGTGGCTGTGGGGGTCTGATGGATTTGTTGGGTGGTTCTTGGACTGGTCTTCTTGCCACTGGTCGTAAAGCCCTAGTCCATCGGGGGTCCTCCTGCTTTATATCTGCACACACCCTGTCATTGGTCAGATGAGGCAACCCCCAAGGGCACTGGCGTTGCTTTCTGTTCTTGCTGGGCCTGACGTGGTTCTCTTGGCCCATGCAGATAACATGGTCAAGGCTGGTGTCCATGCTCACTGGGTGTGTGCATTTCAGTGAGATGCTGAAGCACCTGAGGCTGGGGCCCGTCTAACACTCATCTCTGACCCCTGATCCTGGCCCATAGTAGGTGCTGATTCATAGTGATGAGTTAATGGGTCTCAGGGAAACAGAAGCACAGCACTTCAGAGACAGTCCCTGGGTGTCAGGGAGCTCCGCCCTGGTGGCCAAGTGCTGTGGGCTTCCCTGCTTGGAGATCAGCTGATTTGGGGAGGCCCACAGTATGTCTCATTCAGCAAATCTTTAGGGAGTGCCTGCCATGTGCAGAGAGCAGAGCAGGCCAGATCTCTCTGGAATGATTGAAACTTACATAGTGGGAAGGGAGGAAACTGGAAACAGATCACCATAGTGTGTCAGGTGCTGCTGCTTCTACCAGGGACAAAAGTAAAGCAGGGTAGGGAGAGGGGTGATCATAGGAAGACTCATGGACAGGGTTTGAGTGGAAATCTGATGGGAAGGAGGGAGGGAGCTGTGTGGGGAGAGAACATTCTAGGCAGAGGGCACAGCCAGTGCAAAGTCCCTGAGGCTAGTCTGGGAATAATGAGGAGTTCAGTGTTGCTGGAACAGTGTGAATGAGAGGCGGAAAGCAGAGGCATAGTCCGAGGGATTGGGGTGGGATGGAGCACAGGGTGCAGAGCAGCCCTGTGGCTCTTGAGTGGCCACAGGAGGACTCAGACGGGAGCCAGAAAGGAGAAATGATAGCTGTCCTAATTTTTGCCTATTAACAACTTTGACCTAGCAGTCACCTTGTTTTGTTTTGTTTTGTTTTGTTTTGTTCTGTTTTTAATTGAAAATCTCAGACACATGAGAGTAGAGAAAATTAATATAATGACCCTCTGGCCAGTATCCATCACCCAGCTTCAGTTTCCAGCCACTCACAGCTGGTCTAATTTTACCTGCACCTGCTTAGGTGATTTTAAAGCAAATTGCAAACATTGTGTCATTTCATGCTTAAATACTTCAGTACATACACACCTAAAAAATTAACAGGAATTCCTTAATATCATTGACTGTCCAGCCATTAGTCAAATTTCCAGAATGCTCTCGTAATTATTTTTATATAGTTTTCAAGTCAAGATTTTTTAAAAGTCCACACAAGTACATGTGGTTGATACCTCTAAGTCTCGTAATCTATGTGTCTCTCCCACCCCGTTTTTGCAGTTTATTTGTTGGGACTTATTTGAACAGGCTCCCAGCTACCTGCAGGCAGTTGGTGGAGCAGGGGAGCAGCAGGAGTTTGTTGCAAAATCCCAGGCGACAGAGTGAGGGACGTGGCAGAGTCTGAAGTAGAGGTGGCGGCCAAGGCAATGTTGCCAGTGGCGGGCTGGGGCCTGGTGGAGCAGAAGCCTCTGAGGAAGGCCATGTGAGGGAGGAGGGGGCTTAAGCAGCTGTCCCTCTGAGCCCTGCTCTGGGCATGCTGAAGCAGGGTTCTGCCTTCTCCCTTTCTCTGACGGGTCTCGCTGTGCATGCCTTCTCCCTAGAGAAGTACCACTGCCCAGTGCTGTACACCGTGTTCACCAACAACACCCACATCGTAGCCATCAGGACCACTGGCAACGTCTATGCCTATGAGGTAAGTTCTCTGTGACTGTGTCACATATAGGCTCTTTAAGTGTGTGCTCCTGGGCGCTCTGGGATTGCACAGCCTGTCCCTGTGGAGCCGACATTCTGAGAGCCATCGGCACAGTCTAGAAAGGGCCTTCCTGTGACCTCTGACCTAAAACCTGCATAGTTTTTTTCTATCCAGGTGTCTTCCCCACAGTCATCTTCAGGGAAGACTTTTACTAGCCAGGCCCTGGGAGGGAACCTGTGCTCTGAGGGCAGGCTCTGGGGCTTCGAGGGGAGTCTTAAGCCCCCCAGTTCCTGGTAGTTCCCAAGAGGAGTGGACGTGGGCTGGTGGGCAGGTGTGGGGGAGAGGAAGCTCTGGTTTCCACACCAGTCCTCCTCCAGGTGTGCCAGCAGAGGGTACAGACTGCAGGGGCATGGGCCCCACGTAGCAGGAAGCCCTCTCTGAGCTGTTTTTATGCTTGTCCCTGGCCGTTGGCAGGGTCCAGGTGGCCAGTGCTGCCCTAGCGGCTCTGGAGGTGACACCCGAGTGTGCATAGATTTGGGGGGCTTGGTACAGATGGGCGGACTCGTTGAACCTGTTTGCAGATGTGTAACACTTGTCATGAGAGTGTCCTGTGAGGAACCTTGCTCAAAGGGCTGAGTTTGAGTTTCTGGGGCTCTACAAGCTTCCTCCTCAGTGGCAGGGCGTGCAGAGTAGTCTGTCTTTCCTCATGCTGGAATAGTGCCAGCTATTTGGGCGGGCTGTAGGCTCCCAATGCCAGGTTAGGGACAGGCACCGTGACCGCTGGCTTCTTCCTGGCTTCAGGCAGTGGAGCAGCTAAATATCAAGGCCAAGAACTTCCGAGACCTGCTGACTGATGAGCCCTTCTCCCGGCAGGACATCATCACCCTTCAGGTGAGTGTCCCTTCCCCTGTGTTCTCAGGAGGGGTCATCCAAGAACCTTGGCACGGCTGTCCTCTACCAGCCCCATCTCTCCACCCAGGTTCAGTGGCTTCCTCACCACCTGTCTGGTTGCGGTTCCCCAGCTGCTCCTGGCAATGCCCCCATTTCCAGCTCTCCTTTGGGGAGCAGCTAGCCATTTGTGCCAGTCTGCCCCCCACCTCTGCTTGTGGCCCTGCACGGGGCAGAGCCCTCTCCCTGGCACCCCTGTTCCCTGCTCAACCCCCAGGTCTCCTTGCAGCGAGAGGCTTCTCCCCTCCTGGCTCCAGGACCCTCATGCCACCCACCTATCCTTTGCTGCCTGGGGCGGCTGCATGGCCACAGCCTGGGACCTGGCTGGGCTCACTCCGCTATGTGTGTTCTTTTTGCCACAGGACCCTACTAATTTGGACAAATTCAACGTCTCCAACTTCTTTCATGTTAAGAATAACATGAAAATAACAGACCCAGGTATGAACAGCCAGGGGTGGTCTGAGTGCCAGGGGTTGCGGCAAAGTAGGTCAGTGCTCCCTGGCCAAAGCCCCTGCCTTCCTGGGACCAGAGCCTCGATTAGGCAGAGGCAGGTCTGGAATTTCCTGAGCTGACGTTCACCTTCTCCTGTGCTAAGACTGGCAGGACCACATCTGCCCACAGGGGGCCTGATGTTGTAGGTGCCAGTCAGGCCTTACGCCTTAGTGCCCACAGCCTCATGCGGGAGAGGCTGATATACCCGATCCTCCCACTCAAGACAGCTCCAAGGACCCTTGGGCTGCTTCCTTGCCCAGGCCCTCAGGTGCCTGGGTGGGCCCTGTCTCTGCTCCTTAGAAATTGTCTCTGTTCTCACTGCAGGGACAGGTGTTAGGCAGGTGGGTCCCGTGATGGGTGGTGAGTGTGGGTACTGCTCAGCTAGCGAGTCACCACCACCGGGGTCCTGTGGTTTGGGGCTGTTTTTGAACACTGTTGGGGCCAAGGCTGGGCCAGGGACAGAGACCAAAGCCTTGGTGCGCAGACTGCTGCCCTCTGGGCTGTTCCTCACTGTCTCCCTACACATGCCTCCCTGGGTTTGCAGCAACTATGAAGGTGTCACTGTGATGGAGGCTCGGCCTGTGTCCTGGTCTGGGACTTGTGCTGGTGTAGCCAGCTCTGGCCTTTTGTCCCCGTCATGCACACCTGGGGACATTCCTGGGGGCTCAGCTCCTCCGGTCCACCGTGCTGTTTTGCAGATGAAGAAAAGGCCAAACAGGACCCGTCTTATTATTTGAAAAATACTAACGCTGAGACCCGAGAGACACTGCAGGAGCTCTACAAGGAATTCAAAGGGGATGAGGTCCTGGCAGCCACCATGAAGGCCCCCGAGAAGAAGGTGGACAAGCTGAATGCTGTGAGTAGGTAGAGGGGCACACAGCTGCCCGCCTGAGCCACCTGCCCCTCATGGCCCCTGGGAGGGCTCCTGGGATACATTTGGAGGGGAAGCAGGTGGGACCCCAGAGTCAAGGAGCTCCTGGCGGCCTAGAGGACAGCTGCACAGAGGAGGCTGGGGGTGACAGATGGGTGTACTGGGGTCCACGCAGGAAAGGTGACCTCCAGCCATGGAGGGTCTGCTTCATGCTCTGGCCTAAGCTGGGGAGCCTGGAACAGACATGCTGGGTGGATGATGCCCAGTGGCTTTGGTGGTACCGCATGATATAGTAGCCTCAGGCATGCAGGTCTGTGGGAGGGGATGTCCCGTGGGGCACGGAGTCAGTGCTATACTGAGCTGGTCACTTGTTGCCCAGAGCAAACCCAGGGAGAGAGAGGGGGGTTTTTTCAGGGGCGCTGTGTGCTGAGGGGAGGGAACAAGTGGTGCTGGGGACTGCTGTATGCCGGGCCCTCCTGGGCAGTCAGGTTCACTTTTTACAATACCCAGTAGTTGGCCCTGAGGCCCTCAGTTGGCAGTGATGGCACCAGGATTTGTGCCCTGGTCTGCCAGGCCCTAAAGCTGCCCCTTCCTCTCTTCAGCTTCCCGAGCTGGGGCTGTGGGGATGGGGAGGTGGAGCTCTGCGGCTCCCTCCTTAAAGAAGTATTCAGGAAAATTTGTAAAAGAAAAAGTTTGTTGTTCATGGTTCCACCACTAACACAATGGCTGTTAGCATTTTGGTGTACTTCCTCCTGAGGGGGAGAAATCCCTCCTTTTATTTTTTCATTCTCCCTAGGATGAAAAAAATATTTATTGGGGTTTATGTTTTCCTGATTAAAAATATAATGTGTTTATTGTAGAAATTGGAAACTTTTAAAAGGACTCTAGAGTCCCTCATCCTTTGGGGCCTTAGGGAAAGGCCAGTCCGGGCTGGGCCATCCTGTCCTCCAGGAGTTTTCTGGTGGTATCTTTGGGTGATGGCCAGGGACGCCTTCCTGGAGGAGAGGCGCTGAGCAGGGGCCTTAGCACTGGGCCAGCTGGCTGCCATGTCCCCAGGCCACCAGCCTCCCAGGACGCTGCTGACGTTCCTCTGCCGTTTTCTTGGCAGGCCCACTATTCCACTGGGAAGGTCAGCGCCTCCTTCACCTCCACCGCCATGGTTCCGGAGACCGTACATGAAGCAGGTAGCTGCCTTTGCTCCACCAGTGGTGCTGCTCCATAGTGGCCGGGGCAGGTGCCCTGCCTGCCTGTCCTCATGTCTGGGCTTTGTGGGGTCTTCGGCCGCTCAGAAGTGGTCAGGGGGACAGGCCCTTTTGAAGGTGTGTTTGCGTCTGCGGTGGGGAGGGCTAGGCCGGGGGCAGGAGCCCTCCCTGCGTTGTGCCCTGCCCTGCCTGCTGGCGCCTCCATCTTGGCCTCTTCCCAGGCTGCCCGTGGGTGTCTTAGCCCTCCACCAAGTCTGCTGTTGTCATTGTCCCCAAGCCCTCTTCCACCTGTGTTTTCGGCCAGTTAGGTCCCCAACCCTCCCCTCTCCACTCCCCTCTCTTCACTTCCTTCCCACCCTGGGTCCAGGCTTTTCCAGCATCCCTGCCTCAACTGCTGAGCCCATCCTTCCCCTCCTGTGCTCAGCTGGGGCAGACCCTGGGCTTCCCCAGGGCCGGGGCCGAGTTCCAGGCCTCTGTGCCCGGTGTGGGCGTGGTGTCTTCGGGTAGAGGGAGACCCAGCACTTGGCCTCTGCTTGCAGCTGCCATTGACGAGGATGTGCTGCGCTACCAGTTTGTGAAGAAAAAGGGCTACGTGCGGCTGCACACTAGCCGGGGCGACCTCAACCTGGAGCTGCACTGCGACATGGTGGGTGTGGCAGCCGTCCCTCCCCTGCCCAGGGTCATTTCCAGGTATTAAACATGGAGCTGCACCTAGGATGTGCTTGTAGTAGAAAACTCTGTTCTCTAGGTGTGGTGCCCCCACGTCCCTCCCCAGAAGGGACTCTGGACTCTGTCAGCCATGTGCTGCAATTTTCTCGGCCCCAGTCTGGGTGGCAAACACGTCCCGTCTGCCCCCCCCCCCCCCCCCCCCGCTCTGTTGGCGTCTCCGTTTCCCTTTCTTGGACTTGGCAGCTGCAAATGTCTAGTAGTTTAGCAACGTGGGTCCTTACCATCGCTTGGGCTGGGTAGCTGAGCCTCTTCCACTGTGCGATCAGGGCTTGGGTGGCATTCATGACCCTCTATTGGCTCCTTCATGCCTCACAGAAGTATCTGGGCTGTTTTGCAGACACCAAAAACCTGTGAGAACTTCATCAAGCTCTGCAAGAAGCAGTATTATGATGGCACCATCTTCCACAGATCCATCAGGAACTTTGTGGTGAGTGATGTGGGTCAGCGATGGCCTTAGGGCAGATGAATCCTGGAGGTGACTTCTGTCATATGTGGGAGCCCCTTCTCAGGGGCAGGGCACCTGCCCCTTCAGCATGCAGCCTGGCCACACTGGGCTTGTGCAGATACGTGGCCAGGGAGGGCCTATGTCCTCAACAAGAGTTCAGATCCCTTTGAGTCCATCTGGTAGGTGGGGAATTGCTCCTGTGGGCAGTGGGCTGTGGGCTGTGGGTGGCTGTGGAAGTGCCGGCAGGGCCATGGGGTCACAGGCATGGCTTGCTCACTGGCTTTTGTTCTTGCAGATCCAGGGGGGTGACCCCACTGGCACAGGCACAGGTAGGTACTGGTGCTGGGGCTCCCTGGGCAGCTTTGGCTGCTCCATCAGCCATGAGGGGGTAGGTAGGTGGGGACATGCTAAGTTTCCAGATGTGGTTAGGTGACCTTGGGCACATCCCTATTTTCTCATTTTGAGACGGTCATAGGCCTAAATGATAGATGGAAGTGGGAGCATGTTGCCTCCTCCACAGGCCTCCAGGGCACCCACCTTTGTCAGTGGACCAAGGGGTGCTTCAGGGATCCCACAGCAGAGGAAGGTGGTTCCCCTGTACCAGATGTCTGGCTACCCTCCTACTGCCTCTCATAGGCCCCCTCAGCTTGTCAGCTGCTTGGGCCCAGGCCCATTCCCTTGCCTGTGTGGGTAAGCAGTAACGATGTGTGGCTTCACCTTTTACTTTGTTCTTGGGGCAAGACCCCACGTAGGGGCTTCGAGGGGTTGGGGGGCTCATGAGCGCCAGAGCTGCCCTCCAAGGTGCCCCTGCCCCAGACACAGCCCCAGCAGTGCCCGGTGCCCCTTGAGACTCAGCATAGATTTCTGGAGCAGGGCTGCATCCTGCTGGCTGCACTCAGCTAGGACCAACCAGTCGTTCTTGCTGACATCTGTGCTGCTTTCTCTTCCAGGTGGGGAGTCGTACTGGGGAAAACCCTTCAAAGATGAGTTTCGGCCCAACCTCTCGCACACGGGCCGGGGCATCCTCAGCATGGCCAACTCGGGGCCCAACACCAACAAGTCTCAGTTGTGAGTTGCTGGGTGACTTTGGGATGGGCCTGGGGAGGCGGCCAGGGGCTCCAAGCAAGGTGTGCAGCAGCACCCTGGGGAGGTGGTAGCATCACACGTGACACAGCTCAGACCAGATCTGCCCAAGTACAGGCGTGTGTACCTACGTGCAGAACAAGTCAGCAGGCAGCACTGTTGTCTGGGGCATGCACCTGTGAAGAAATAGATACAAGTTCCCAGGAGATCCGGAAAGGCCTGAAGAAGGCGCCACAGGAAGCAGATGTGGGTGTGGGCACAGGTGCCCAGGCAAAGGAGTGGCAGGGAGGGGTAGTGGTGCAGGAGGGGCCAGAATCGAGGTCTGGCTTGAGCAGCCGTTGGTTGTGGTGCATTTATAACAATGGGGGTACTTGGTGAGGGGACAGGAATTCTGCTCTGAACATTTATGTGTCAGATGCCTGGGACACCACCTTGTTCCTAGTGGGCCTAAGTTTTGGTGCTGAGAGGATGCGGATGGGCTAGAGGGACAGGCCTGGGTGTCCGCATGTCCAGATGTAAAGGCGGGGGTGGGGTGGGGGTGAGGGGCCCACCAGGAGCAAGTGTGGGGAGAGGAGCGGCTGGACCCAACCTGGCGCAGGGGGCGGGTGTTCCCCGATAGGCTTCTGGCCCCTTTCCTCTCACTCCAGAGCCGCATACTGCATTTGTGTAAATCGGGACTTCTGTCCGTTCATTGCCTGTCATTCCTGCACCAGCGTTACACTTACTAATACATTGGCTCTGTAGGAAGCTATGCAGGCAGTTCCACTCTGCTCTCACATTAGTTTCTGGCTTTACTCTCTGATAGGAACTTTAAGATCCTTTTATCTAGAGCTCTGTTGGGAGTCTAGTTGGAATGACATGACGTCTGTATTTTGGAAGAAAAGATGTGACATCTTCCATCTGAGAATTTGACTTGGCTTTCCCTGTGGATATGTTTTATATTGTCTAATGTGATTTTATAGTTTTCTTCACATGGGTCCCTTGCCTTTCTATATAAATCTACTCTACAGGGATTTTATAATTTATTACCACAAATTATAAGTGGAGTTTTAAGTGGAATTTTTTCCCTAGTTCTATTGCTTATGTAGAGAAAACCTATTTATTTTATATCCAGCCACTTTATCAAATTCTTCTATAATTGAAATAGTTTTTTTGTTAAGAGTGCCTTTGGAATTTCCAGATACATTTATCAGCACAAGGTGGTGTCCTCTCTGCTTTTCTGGTGCGAACACCAGTCACCTCCCTGTGAGGCCTGAGAGGGAGAGGACGTGGCATCCGCTACATGACGTGCTGTTTTGCCATCTGCTTAAATTTGTTGTGGGACCTGCTTTTTTAGGAGAGGTGGTGGAATTTCCAGATGCTTTTCTCTTAGCATCTGTTACTGTGATAGGATTTTTCTCCTGAAGTCTGTGGATGTGACCACTAGGTTGAGCAGCCTTTCTGTGACTGTTTTGTCCTGGAGTAAATCTGGCTGGTTCTTGCTGCACTGTGTTCCACTGGCTACTAGTTTCACTTGAGTGCCTGTCTTTGTACGGGCTCCCAGTCTCACCTGGTCAGCTTGGGTCTGGATGTGGGGTGCAGCTGAGTACAGTGAGCCTGCTATGACTTTATGGCCCAGGGTAGTTTAACTTACGCTCGAGTCAGCTGCTTGTGAAGTTAGCTGGGCAAAGACAGCTTGCAGATCATTCATGCTAATTCCTTAGTTGGGCTCCAGGTCATGGGCCAGCTGGAGTGTTTCTGTTTTGCCAGAAATTAACTCGTCCAGCTCTAGATTTCCAAGATGGTTTTCCTGGTGTCTCAGTGCTCACGTCTCCTCTCTCAGTCCTGATCACATCTGTGTTCCTTTTTCCTGAATGGTTTGTGAAGGGCTTGTCTGTTTTTACTTTGTGTAACTGTTTTCAGTTTCCACCTTTAACTTCGTTTGTTATCTCTTCTTTCACGTCTTACTCTCTGCCACTAAGGACAGTCAAGTCTGTACACATGCAGTGCGTGCCTTTCCCTCTTGCTGCCTGTTAGTTGCTGGTAGTTTCAGTTTCTTTCTAATTCAAAGAACTAATCTTAGATGTTATTTACTGTTATATTTTTCCCCATTCATTATTTTTATATTTTCTTCAGGACTATTTTATTGTCTTTTAAGCTTCTCTGTGTTAGAAATGAGCTACTGAGATACCTGCTGGGTGGCCAGTCAGGTCTGCACAGCCACAGGCTTTGACATCTGTGACCTGTCTGCGGGCCTTGCTGGGTCGGACCTGGGGGCTCGGAAGAACTGTCCCTGGTTGAATGTGGTGATGCATATTGATAAAGCTGGGGGGTTGAAACCTCTGTCCCTCTGTATCCGTGGGGTGTCAGGATGAGGGCAGTGTGTCACGGTCACAGCAGGGCTGCCCTGCCTGCACCGCTTCCTGGGGAGTGGCTTCGTGCACTATAGCCTGCCTTGGAATGCTTTTTGCCCTCATGTCTTGTCTGATACCGTCTTCCATCTTCTACTTTCAGATTGTTGGAGTTTTAGGGCTATTTTAATGGCACACACACGGATTTTGGTTTAATTCAACCTGAGAATCTTAAGTGTGTACTTATCTTTCCAGTTGGTATACTGCCATTATCTTAACTTGTGCTTTCTGATTAACCTTTTTCAATATTTCTATTTCTTCCTTTTCTCTTTCTCCTGGTTTGGAAATTGGATGTTTTACTTCTAGCCTTAAATCAAGTACATCTATTTAAACTGTGAAGTTACTAGTTAATACCCCTCCCTCCCTCCCTCCCAGACAAGACCCTTCCAGTCACCCCCACCATCCACATCAGTGTAGTCGGGAATTATGTCATCCACTAAAGACAATTTTTTTAATCCATTTGCTGATTTTAGAGAGGGAGGAAGGGAAGAGAGAGAAACATCAAATTGTTGTTCCACTTATTTATGCATTCATTGGTTGATTCTCGTTATGTACTGACCGGGGATCAAACGCACATCGGAATGATGCGCTAACCAACTAGGTACCCAGCCAAGACCTAATTCCATTTTTTTTTTTTTTTTTTGCCAAATCAGAAGTGGAAATGTTCTAGGTCAGTGTTGCTCTACGTGCACCCGTGTCTCTGTGTAAATCTTTACTCCTGTCCTGCTCATTGCCTTCTTCCTGCTGGTTCAGAGTCCTTGGTGCTTTAGTCTCAGTGGATGGGTTCTGGTCTGTTTGCTCCATCTTCAGAGCAGCCTCTGCCTCCAGGCTCTGGGCACAGTGTCTGCCTGATGGTAGGTTGGCAATGGCCGGGCCTGAGCCTCCCCTGACCATTCCTGGTGGCTGTGCATTAGGATTTCTCCTGGGGGGGCCAGAGGCCCCAGTCCCCAGGGTGGCACTTTGGTTGATAGCCTGCCCTGGACAGATAGGGTATGGGGGTCGTGTACACAAGTGAGCAGCTTCCCAGAGCAGGCTTGGGGCAGGGTGTGTGTGTGTGGGGGGCTGATTTGTGCCCAGTGGACTGGGGGACCAAGGTAGGAGTGGGGAAGCTCTCACACTCTTCCTGACCCTCCTGTCCTCCCCAGCTTTATCACCTTCCGCTCCTGCGCTTACCTCGACAAGAAGCACACCATCTTCGGGCGGTAAGAGAAAGCTCCTGCATGAGGTTTGGGGTCTTGCTGCCTTTTCCCTAGGCCTGGCCCTGTACTCTGTTGCCCTCTTGACTGTCCCCGCTGAGGCTATGGCCATGCAGAAGCAGGGAATTGGGGCTTCTATTTTGAGCAGGGGACCTTGGCTAAGGAGAGGAGCCCAGCTCTAGCCCTGCCTGGTGGCTGTCCTGCCCAGTCAGCCCCTTGGGTTCTTTGGGTGATCCCAAATCGCGCATCTGGGTCACCTCCTCTCTCCAGCTTCTTGTCCAGGGCCAGCAGACCTTCCCTGTGAAGGCCCAGGTGGTATTTCCAGCTTTGTGGCATATGATCTCTGTCACACTCCTCTGCTTTGTGGTTGCAGCCCAAAAGCAGCTATGTCAGTGTGGAAGCAGTGGATGCTGTGTCCTAATACAGCTTTACTGGCCACCTGCTGGCCTTGCCTCTTGCACCCCTCCTCTCCTGGCCCACAGTCCTGGGCTGGCCCTGTGGGTCTTTCTGAATCCAGTCTGTCTGCACCCCTCACCCTGTGTGAGGCCTTCGTGGGCCTGCGGCCTGGGCCCATTCTCAGCCCCTCTTCCTGCCGTGCTGTGGGGACTTGGCCTTTGGGGGTGCCCTGAGCAGGTTCATATTCAGAGCCCCCCTCTCCTGCAGGGTTGTTGGGGGCTTTGACACACTAACAGCCATGGAGAATGTGGAGAGTGACCCCAAAACTGACCGCCCTAAGGTATGTACCCTGGGAGAACAAAGGGGCCACTCCCCAGGCTCTGCCAGGCAGGCGTGGGGTCCTGCCAGCCCTGCTCACTGGCCTCCCCCTGCTATAGGAGGAGATTCGCATTGAATCCACCACGGTGTTTGTGGACCCCTACGAGGAGGCTGATGTCCAGGTGAGGAGTGTCCAGCCACCATATGGGGAGGGACTTGGGGGAATCCTATCCAGCCCGAGGGGCTCCGGACTAGCCACGTCCCTGCTCCACCACAGATTGCCGAGGAGCGGAAAAAGACACAGCTGGAGGAGGCAGCCCCAGAGAACACAGTGAAGAAAAGCCAGCCCAAGCCAGGGAGCCAGGGCCCCCCCACGTACCGCCAGGGGGTGGGCAAGTACATCAACCCAGCAGCCACGTGAGTGGGGTGGGAGCTGGTATCCGTTTCCATGGTATAGTCCATGTGCTTACTGATCTCATAGCAGGCACGGGGATCGAGCAGTGAGCGGGTGCTGGGAAGCCTCTGCAGGGTGGGGGTGATGTTGAGAACATGGCTTCCAGCTTGGGGCCTGGCCCCCATAGCAGCTAAAGCCTGGTGTGCTCTCTTCCCAGGAAACGTGTAGCAGATGAGGAACCATCAACCAGTGCAGCTGTCTCTGTGGCCAAGAAAAAGCCCAGCGGAGGTTTCAGGGACTTCAGCTCATGGTAGTAGCAGCAGGCCTGCTGCTCTGGACCCAGGTAGGGACACAGTACTGGGGCTTGTGTCCACGCCCCTGAGGTTTTTGCCCTCACAAGCCTGCCCTTTGGGCTGCACCTCAATGAAGCCCTTGCCTATTGCTTGGGTTCCCTTTCTTGGCCCCAGGAGCCCATGGGCCTCCTCTTCTGTCACCCAGTGCAGAGTATCCTGGCCCTGTTTCCCAGTCCTGCGCCCTGCTGGAGCCCACATCTTGGACCACCAGGCACTGGGTCTAGGTCTGGGAGAAGGGCTGTCATCTCCTGATCGCGGTTTTCTTACCACCACCACCCATTTCCATCATCTCGGGGTCTTTTTTTTACTTCATGTGGTCTCTGACCTGGAGGCTGAGGTCTATGTTTTGACAAAGCTCAGGGGCTTCTGATGCCAGTGATTTGAGAACCCTGGACTAGAACCTACATGTTATTTCCAAAAAACTTTCTTGCCACCTCTTGCTTGGGTTTGCTGAGTCCAGCCTAGCAAGGACCGTGGGCAGTCCCAGCTGTGCCCATTGCAAGCCTGCGTCTGGGTTCTCCTCCAGGACTGCCCACCTCTGTCTCAGGATGGTGATGAGACCACACGTAGGTGAAGACAGCTGTTCCTGCTGGACATGAAGGCCCTGCCAGCTGGCACGCCCCCTTGCCCATCCTCAGGGCCCATCCTTGCGCTCAAACACTGGCCCTCAGCTCTTAGGAAATGCTAGTATGGCTGGCCCGAAAGCCCTAACTTAAAAGTTCCCTTCCCTGATCCTGTTTTTCTATAAATGTCTTAAAAAACTTACTCTTGCCTGCCCGTCCTTGTTTTCTGTTCGTTCTGCAGGCTGTGCCAGCCCGGCTTCCATTCTCCTGACCTGACTCTGCTACCTCAGCTTTCCTGAAGTGCCTCTGGAGAAACCTGGGGACAGCTGCCTCCTCCAGGACCTCAGCCTCCTCTAGCTCTGGGCTCTGCAAGGGTCCCTGTTCCCTCACACCCTTTCTCAGTGCTTATGGTCCTCAGGTCGGCACAGGCTTCCCCCCTTCTCGTTAATGCTGAAATTCTAACCCAGTTCCATCCTTGGTTTTTGTTCTTTGCCCCCTCACCCAAAACCTCAATTCTGACAGTCTCGACAACTCTTACTTCCAAAATGTACCTTGGCAATTCTTTCCCAGCTCTGACGCTGACCACCAGGCCCCACCCCGTTCTCTCTCACCTGCCTGGCTCTGGCCCTCTTGCGCATCCGCTCGCTGGCCTGTTATCTCGCTTCAGGCCAGACACTGCTGCCTATACCCTGTCCCTCTGCAGTGTGACTGTCTAGCCCCTCCGTGCCTTTAGTCAGTGGTCCCTCACTTTTTCACAACCCCTTTACGCCACCCTCCAAGCTACAGACGTCTGAGAACTCACCTGTGTTTGCACCAGCACTGTCTCCGAGAACCTGGTTGACACGGGAGGAGAGGGCAGGCAGGGTGGGGGTGAAGACCCCGGGGGTGGGGTGGGTACAGCACACCAAGAACCCTGGGCTCCTGAGGCGTGGAGGCCTAGCCCTTCAGCAGTTCAGAAGGAGGAGGTGAGTGTGGCTTAGCCACAGCCCGGAAACTGCAGGGTTAGGCTTTTCTCAGGCCACACTTGCAGACCCCAAACAGGTGGTGAGCCTGGTGGCCAGCGCCCAGGGGCTACTTCTGCATATGACAGCGCAGGACCAGAACTGCCTACGGAAAGAAGACCCCTGTGTTCCTGGTGGGAGCTGCACGGCACCAGGGCCTTGTCCCTCAGCATCAGAGGAGAGCACCTGAGCACAAGTGCTACTGAAAAGGAGACACTGGACATGGAAGCTTTATTTTTAAACCTCAGAGGACCAAGGGCTGGACACAGGGAGGCCGAGGGAGGCTTGTGCGCTCAAGCTTGGCGGTCCTGCTCCGAGGGGTGAACCCTTGGGCCAGCCCGGGCTGTGGCCCATGGACCCGCCCCACATGGGAGGACAAGCAAGGGTTTACATTTTTGTAGGTGGTTTTGGAGCTTAAATTGTACTTTTCCAGAAATTAAAAGCACTTGGATTTTTTAAGTACCTGGTAAAGTCATCAGGTAAATTAAAGGACTTCCGAAAAATTCCCATTTCTGATCCTTGCTAATATCTGACAGATGCCATCAAGAATAAGTGTTAAGGTATAAAAATACTATATATGTATATAAAAATGGCAACAAAACTAAACCACAGTTCTAAAGCAAATGTACTGAGCCAGAGGACATGGCACAATTTTAAGTTAAATGCATTTATAATCCTGGCATCACCTCCCACTCTTCAAGGAAAAAATATTTTAAATAACTTAAATAAAAGTCAGGGGATGACATTCACTGTTTAGGAATTTGAGAGGGTGGAACATTCCAGCACTTCACTAGCACGTAGTTGTGGCTCGTGGATGTCCTTCCCTAAAGCCAGCTCATGCTCAGTTCGTTTGGTTTCAAAAGGAGCTTGGATTTTTTAGAAGACCAACAAAAAAGTGGTAAGAGTATTTGTATCAATTACCAAAAAAAAAAAAAACACAAGTCATAAGACTGCTAGGAAAAAGGTTTCAATGTCATCACAACCGACGATACAAAACCAAAGTGCTCAAATGGAAGGACCAGTAAAATTGCCCAGAACATATAAAAGCTTTAAATATAAGTTTAGTATATACAAAAATTGGTCAGAAGAATTTTAGAAAGATCCTTCAGCTGAAGTGAAGACCTCACGGAGAAACGCTCGGGCCGCTGCCCTGGTCCGGCCGCCGGGTGCAGCGTGAGGCTCGTAGAGGACCCCAAACGAGAAGGGGAGTCAGCTTAGGCCACGTTTGCAGTTAGTACTCACTTCCCACGGGCGGCGTCCTTCAGGCCCTTCCGTTGCCACTGGGACCGCGCAGGTGCTCGCGGTTGAGGCCTCTGCAGGTTTCGGCCACGGCAGCGAGCCCCGGGGCTGCGCGCCGGACGCCAGGTCGGACAGACGCTGGCACAGCCCAGATCTTTGGACACAGCTCAGGGAAGCGGCCGCCAGCTGGAGCACCTGCTGGAAGGGAGGCTTCCACAGCTGCACAAAGGTCTTCCCTTCTCGGCTGACGAGCGGCAGGGGCTCCTCTGTGCGAACCCACCCTGGAGTCGGGGCCGCCACGTTCCCATGTTCCAAGGCGGCAAGACAGGCAGAGGTGGTGCCGAGAGGGCAGCGGCCAAACCGGAACCGGCAGGGGAGCCTCCTGCCTGCATGGCCGGGAGCTCTGTGCTAAGGGGAGGGGCTCAGGCTTGCTGCCGCCGGACTAGCCTCACCCAAAGGCAGTTTCAGAGCCGTCCTACAGGCCGAGAAACACCTGGGCACACTGCCTGCCCGGGGCCCTGTTCCTGCCCTTGGTGCTGGGACCCAGGGAGTCTCACGCCATGGTGACCACACAGAAGGCCTCCCCACACACCTGCAGCAGCAGGCTGGGCCCACAGGCTGGAGTCAGAACAGCGAAAAACAAAACTTACTTGGAAAAGTTTTTGACCTCAATTTTCTGCAAATTGGCCAAAACCTGTGTCGGGCCCACTCCCTGCTGAAGCACGGGTGGATCGAAACTTGAAACACGTGGCGGCAACTCAGGACTTAGGAGACTGCCCAGGCCCCTTGTGTGTCAGCCCATGGGACAGACCAGGCAAGGCAGTGGGACCCGCTGAGCAAACATCCCATTTACAAAGTTTAAACCTGTCTTGCAATTTTAACCTCTTCTGAAAACATTAAAACAATCTACCAAATCTCAAGTTTGAAAGTTTATCCTGTTAGTTCTGGCCTCTCTCATATGCAAAAATAATTTTTCTTCAAGTACATCAGAGTAGAAAAGGAAATCCGATTTACTCGGTCCAGTGTGTTAAACTATTACTCCATGGAGCAGCCCCTCAGTGCCCGGCTGAGCCCCACCTCCGGAGCCCCGTGTCCAGGGCTGTGGTCCTGGCGCAGCTGCGCCGTGGGCCCCTGGAACAGTCTCCGCTAACAACTAGTTCATTTGCTTTCTAGATAAGGAAGCTACTGGCTTAAATAACAAGATGTTGCATTAGACCCACTTCTCTATAGCTTATCTAAAACGTTATCAATGGTATCTTCTGTTTTTGAACAAGGCTAAAAAACACACCCTTGGTGTACAGATTTGTGACTGCTTCTGGAAGATTCTGAAATGAGCCCTATGACTTAACAGCTCATTCGCAAGAGAAATAACCAACTTGTAATTTTGCAAATTAGGAAAAAAGTGGCTATAAAACCTTCATTCTAAATGACAGGGTGAACCTGCTCTCTAAAGAGACCCTGTCCCTGTGGTCTGTAGAGATTCGGTCTCTTTCTATCAAACATGAAAGAGCAGCCAAACTTTATCTTAAAGGCATAGGTTAAAGAAGGTATTAACTAGACGGGTAAATCATCAGTTGGTTAATTCTTTCTCTAGAATGTGAAACATTAGAAAAAGGTCACTGAAACATTTCAGAAACGACCACATACATGAAGACATAGACCGAGGGAGCCTTACCCATGGGATGGTCAGAAGAGGCCGGCTTGCAAGGTTCAAGTTCAAGGAATATTGTCATCCAGGATGCTCCTATGTTTCCATTAAAGTCTCTTTCACAAAAAAGGACTCAGAAGAGAACAGGAGGCCTTCACTCTACTCCCAACCATTGTCTTTGATCATGTGGGCAAGCTCAATAATAAATTTTCCTTCCTTATATTTCTGACTGCTCTCAAAGGCATGTTCCTTGGGGGTAAAAAAGTAGAGACAGAGAAGGTTTCAGGACAGACTGTTTCATTTTTCAACTTCATTGCATTCTGAGCAGAGAAAACAGCCTTTAGTAACGTGTCTCCCCAGCTGTTTCCGGCTCATGGCTGGGAGGGGTCTGTCTCGGGTGACAGTGTACACGTGTCATCAAGTTATGGTCAAACTTCAAGGGAAATATGAATTCAAATTTGTTACTGAGCACCTTCCATTTGCAGGGCAATTTGGGAGCTAGGGAGAGCAAGACGCTCCTTCCAGGGACACCAGGTAGAAGCAAAGTAAAGGTGACTGTGAAAGCCCCGGGCAGTTCAAAGATGTTGGCGGCAGACAGGGCCCTTTGTTGGGGGTGGTTCAGGGATGGAATGCGATAGGCCCAGTAGGTGGAAGGACTGGGGGAGTGTGCAGGCCTCACTGAGCCTGTCTCTCTGATGGGGACATGGGACACCAGCAACGATAGAGAATTCCAAGGGGGAGAGCAGGTGGCCCTGATGAAGGAAATGAGAATGGCTGCAAAAGACAACTTCAGGCACCACTCCAGATGGGCCTCTTAAATGCTGAATCTGGGGGGGGACGTGCACAAGATGGCAGGGCACACTGGGGACATGGGACAGAAGCTGGGGCACAGGAACAAGTCTGGGAGTTGTCAACATAAAGGTCAAAACAAGCTGAGATGAGAGGAGATCAGTCAGAAAGGTGGGAGGGAGATGGAAGCAGAAAATGGCAGAGACTTCCCACGGCCAAACACTCAGTTACCACATACAGGTCAGGTTTGGTGGGGACAGCGGCACCTGTGCCTGCAGAAAGCTTGGGGCAGGAGGTAAAGACCGAAGATGGGGCAGGGTGGCAACATTCAGCACAGGCGCCAGGAGAAAGAAGGGGCTGGAACTAAGAGCCTGTAGGCAGGGGCTTCTATGTATACAAGGCGCCAAGCACTGCAGAGGGTCTGCTGTGATGGCTGTTGGAAAGTAACGTCACCAGCCCCGAGCCCTGGCCACCCAGATGAGTGGGAACAGCCTCCCTTCCCTTGTTGCATGGGACCCACAGGGCACAGGGTCTGCGGGGCGGGGCCGTGCGCCCCTGACCAGCGTGCAGGTGTGCCCACACAGCTTTAATTGGCCCAAAAGAAATTTCTTTTAAAACATGAACTCTGGTTGATAGGATCACACTTCCGGGGCAGCTTTTACACCTCTGCAAGTCTTGTTTCCATTTGTAAACGTTTTATTACAGTAAATCTGTGTTCTCCGGAATGTCAGAACACAGTGGCTACTCACGTATTTCCACCCGAGCGTGGTTTTGCAGTTCTCACAGTAGATGTCTGCAACGGCGTGGAGGCCAGTGAGAAGGACTCTCTCCTCTGCGGGGCCACAGCCCACGTTCACCCTGCAGGGAGGAGGCAGCAGGCGCTGGAGACCCTGCCTCCTGGGGGGGCCCGGGCTGGCAGCATTTCCACCCCCACCTAGGGATGGCTCCCACCCTGGGGTGATTTCTTGAGCCAACTGGTTACCAGACATGCAGCAGTGTTTCCTCTTAACTCCCGGCCTCCCCTGCCCCTGCCCCCCGCCACCTCTTAGGAGAAGGAACAACTTTTTATCTCCCACAAGGATCCCAGGATGGGACAGGTTCTGGGGAGGTGACCACAGTTCTGCTGTAGTAAAACTGAAAACCTCCCACAAATGGGAAGCGAACCACAGCATGTGTGCAGGGCTAATTCCTCAGGAGCCTTATGCTTTCCCGAAACTCTTAAGACTAGAGAGGAAATTCTTTAAGATCACGTAAGAGACACTGGGTAATTTGAGACCACTGGGGACACTATATATTCCAGCTGAGTAACGGAACGGGCACAGAGAAGCTGCGATAAGTGGGCCTGACAGCACAGCACGTCCGCAAGGCTAACCCGCAGCGCTACTCACACAGAATTGAAGAGGTAGGCGCGTCCCTGGCTTCCCTGAAAGGACTGCAAAGAAGAAAAAAGGTTTAAAAGGTTATTGCGATAAGACAAAAAGTGATGATGAGTTTGGCATTTTGGAATGAAAATGGAGCAGCTGTGTTTCAGGTCTTGGGCCTTGACGTGAGTTGAAGGGCCGCCCTGCAGAGTGAGGGGGCTGCGTTCAGGGCCCCGAGCAGGCCAAGCGTCTTTCCCGAGGGCCCGGGAGTCACAGGGCGCCCCAGAGAGCTGCCCAGGTCGCTCCGCCAGCACAGGATGCACCACGCCTGTCCGATACTAGGGGCGAGGGGACGTTTTCATGCTTTTCCATTGAAATAGAAAGTCACAGCCCACGATGGCCCCTTACTTGGAGGAAAGACAGCTCACCCAGGAGAGTGTTACAAGCTAAGAAATGGCTCACAGCATATTTATGTACTCTAAGACGATTCAGGAGGCAGGATGGGGTATTCGTGTCAGTCCCAGACTCAGCTCTCACAACCCCCTCTTTCCTGGAAACAAGAGGGAACACTGGCTCGGGGCTCATCTGCTCCGGTCCCAGGCTCAAATGACCAAACGGAACAGAGGGACCACAAAAATTGTCGGTGAAATGCAAACAGAATCAAGAACACTGTCAACAAAAATTCAAAAGACTGCAAGGAAGGCTGACTGGATGGCCCACCAATCCCATTCCCAGAACGAACTGTAAAGAACAGGTCAGCTTGAGTGCCTGAGGAAATGTGACAAGAATGGTCACCATTAGTGTTTGTAGTCGCAAAAACACTGGAGGCAGACACCCACCAATAAGTGAGCAAACAAGTGCCTTCACTTCACATCCGGGACTCGTGCAGACATTAAAAAGGAAACAAAACAGATGGGTGAGAGGGTGTGGAAAGACAGTCACAGAGGACTGTTAAGGGAAGGGAGCCAGCTGTAAAACGATGTGCGTCGTGAGCTCTTTATTTAAAGTGAAAAATACGCCTGGGCGTGGCTCAGCGGTTGAGCATCGACCTAGGATCCAGGAGATCGCGGTTCGATTCCCGGTCAGGGCACATGCCCGGGTTGCGGGCTCGATCCCCAGTTGGCGTCCAGGAGGCAGCCGATCAATGACTGTTATCAGTGATGTTTCTATCTCTCCCTCTCCCTTCTTCTCTCTCTGAAATCAATAGATTAAATAAAAAAATAAAGTGAAAATGTGTTGTTATGGACACACACCAAAAAACAAAAAACCAACCAACCAAGACCAGACAACATACACACCAAGCTACTAAGTGATTACTCTAAGGAATGGAGCTGGGATAGGAAGGAGGAAAAGGTATTCTCACTTTTTACTTTAGACATACACATCACTTTATAATTTCAAACAAGTATCTTTTATAACTGAAGAAAGCAGAGCCCTGGCCGACCCATGATGAACACCCCACCTGAGCAAGAAATAAACCTCCGCTTGGCCCTGGCCGCGTGGCCCAGCTGGTCGGAGCGCTGTCTCACACCCCGACAGGCGGCGGGTTGGATTCCCGGTCAGCGCACAGCCCCAGGATGTGGGTTAGATCCCCAGTCGAGGTGCATACTGGAGGCAACTGATCAATGTTTCTCTCTCTCTCTCCCTTCCTCTCCAAAGTCAACAAAAAACATATCCTCAGGTGAGGATTAAAAAAAGAAATAAACCTTTGTTTTAAGTCACTGAGATTTGGGGTTGTTACTGCAGCAAAACTAAGCCTGAGGCTACCACTGTTTTAAATATACAGCTTTCAGACTTAAAAAGGGGTCTTCCCTTAAGTAGCTTCCTAGAATGAGGAACATTATTTTGTCCAATTTAACAAAGAATCATCATACGAACTTTTCACACATCCCTATCGGCCTTCAGTTTTCTAGATTGATTTTCCTAATTCTCACCTATTCTGCAAATCCTCATTTTTCTCACAGGGTTTGGATCCAAGATGTGCTCAGATCTATGGTTCAGATTCAGGCCACCGCCTGACTACAGCAGGGCTCTGCAAACTGCTGTAAATTAGAGCCAGATAAATATTTTAGGCTTGGGGGCCATATACCCTCTGGCACAAAAGCAGCCACAGATGAAATATAAAACTTTACAAGAATAGCTGGTCTGCCAGATGTGGCCTGCAGATAAGAGTCTGCAAACCAGACAGAGCTTTCTAACAACCAGACCCGCCTGCACCAAGAGGGCTTCCTCGGGCCAGGGGACTGCTTGTTAGTGCACAGATGCACCAGGGGCTGGGGAGCCTGTCAGGAAGGTAACTCTAGCCTCGTATGAACTGGGTTCTGCTTTATGTTACAAATGATGTGGGATAACAATATAAGACAGCGATTTTTAACCAGTGCGCCGCAAGAATTTTTAAAAGATGCACTACCTGGCTACTTAGTCAGGGGCACTGACCTTTTTTCCCTTAGACTGTCAAATAAAAAAATGACAAGAGCCAACACAATAGCCATCCAGTGTCAATGAATCAAAATTATTGCTATTTTTTTGGTCAGATAGGCAAAATATATATTTTCTGGTGTGCCATAGAATTTTTTTTTTTGGTAAAATATATCTTTATTGATTTCAGAGAGAAGAAGGGAAAGGGGGGAGAGAGAGACAGAAACACTAATGATGAGTCATTGATTGGCTGCCTCCTGCACGCCCCCTACTGGGGATTGAGCCCGAAACCTGGGCATGTGCCCTGACCGGGAATCGAACCGTGACGTCCTGGATCAGAGGTCGACGCTCAACTGCTGAGCCACACGGGCTGGGCATGCCACAGAATTCTAGTAATTAGTTTGTGTGTGCCACGGGATGAAAAAAGTTGAAAATCGCTGATGTAGGGGGGGGAAAGCAGTTTACTTCAGCACCAGCTGAAACACAAGTCTGACACCTCTTGGCAGCCTGTGTGCTTGAAGAGTTTAGGTTCTCAGCTCCCTTTCATCCTAAAGTGCTCATTTAATGTCATGACTGTTTCCACCTGGCAGGCCTCTGCTCTGATGTGATTTAAAACAACTTAATGGCTTTTGGGTGCTCTGGAAGCAGCAGCTCACATTCCTTTCGGCCCACCTCACAGTGGATCCGCCCACATGCTTCAGAACAAAGACCGTAATGGGGCCTGACACTGACGCCTGCTTAGGTGGCATGAGCTTAGCCAGGGACACTGAGCCCCAATCTGGGGGCCCTGGAGCGGCTCTCCCGAGCCTGAGGTACTTCCACTTCTGCCCTGAAACCTCTGAATGAACAAAGGAGCTGCAGGAGAACAGAAACTCTGCCTTGTTTAACAGTTTTTATTTCGGATAATGAACAGAAATGAAACAACCTGTCATTACTACCTCGTTAACACACAAGCAGATAAATGTTCTTCTAATTGAGTGAAACAACAAGCCTCAGCGGAGATTCCCGACAGACTGTTTTAGAAAGAGAGTGAGGTGCCTGCAGCCCAGGAAGGCAGACCTGTGAGGGTGGGTGAGCGTCCCGATCTGTGAGAATGGGGGGTCATGACCTGTGTGTGGGGGAGGGGGGGGAGGACTGTTGCTGCTTCCCAAGGGAACATTCACTCATCCACTCCATTTGGATTGTTTTATATGTATTAATTGATTTCAGAGAGAGGAAGGGAGAGAGAGAGAGAGAGAGAGAGAGAGAAACATGGATGATGGGAGAGTCACTGATGAGCTGCCTCCTGCACGCCCCCTGCTGGGGATCGAGCCCGAAACCCAGGCATGTGCCCTGACCGGGAGTCGAACCGCAATCTCCTGGATCCTAGACTGATGCTCAGCGGCTGAGCCACACCGGCCAGGCTGTTTGGATTGTTTTAAATGTTCACAAGTGGTTGAGTACAAGCATTACATACTGCTAATAAAGACGTCGACCCAATAAGACAGGATGGGGCCGTTCTTGTCACATCTACCAGGCTGCTCCAGGTCCTGCAGACAGTGCCCAGAGCTCCCTCCTGGGCATTTTCCTGAAAGAGCCCATCTCCCACACAAAGCCTCTTTTCTTCCCAGCCATTCTAAGTTTTAAAAAATTCTTAATTCTCTTATTAAACTATTTCCACAGATTTTCTTGACTTCCTTTGTTCCTTCAACGTGTCTGGTTTCACACTAATTTTACTGCTCTGACAAATAACTGACTCATCTGGCGCTCCGTGATCTCTGGGAGTCCCAGCTGCCGGCCTTCCAAACCCACCCACAGTGTCAAGATCAGGAGCATGTGGCGCAGCCACACTTAGTCACGCACAAGACTTTCATCAACGCGGCCCAGAGGCTCTAGACTTTCAGGACACAGCAAACCCAGAAAGCCACGCGATGGTTCAATGTTCATCTGCTACTGAGGAATGACATCACTGTCAAGGGAACCTCATCAATTTCTAGACACAAACCACTTGCCTTGGAGATCAGCTCGTCGTGATTGGCCAGGTGGGCTCTGCAGTGGACACAGCTGTATGTTCGGTGACAGTTTGGCAGATAAGCTTGGAAAGTTTTGGATTTTGTCATCTTTACCATCTCGCCTGGGCACTCCTCGCTCAGCTCAGGGCTGGCACTGAAAGAACTGCGGCTCTGCTGGGCTCTCTGACAGAAGAAACACTGGGACAGGCATGCAAGAGCCGTTGTTGTTCAGAAGGCGTGTGGCACTGTCCACACAGCTGGGACGAGAGAAAAACGCCACAACCTGTCAATAAATCAAGACAGTGAGTTATGGAGAGAGCGAAATACACCGAGACGGTGCGTTTAGGACGCATGTGTGCTGAAGAACGGGGAGGGCGGGGCTAGAAGTTAAAGACCGAGGCCTGTCATTAATTGTCCACACAAAGAATACTAATACTTAACCACTGTTTAACCATCCCAAATTTAGTTCAACATGGCAGGTGAACTACTTTTACATACAAAAACATTTGAGAAAAACATTTGATCAAATGCATCTTATCCTATGTGTGGCTTCAGGAAAAGTGAAAGAAAACAGCAGCCAACAAGGTTCCCGCCTGAGTGAGGCAACGGCACCACTGGATACATCTTGTCCCAAATCATGGAATAAATGACTCAAAGCTCCACGACACTCATGAATAAATGATGGATCCGCTAGTTTTAAAAAATATGTTTTTATGTATTTTAGAGGGAGGGAGGAAGGAGGGCAGAGAGAGAGAAACATCGATCAGCGGCCTCCTGCGCGCCCACTGGGGACAGGCCTGCAACCCGAGCATGTGCCCTGACCGGGAATCGAACTAGCGACCTGTCGTGCACAGGACGCCTGACAAAATGAGCCACACCAGCCAGGGCTGGAGCCGCTATTCATTAATCTTTAAGAAATTGCCTATCGGTCCAGAAATAAATCCATGTATATGGTCAAATGATTTTCAACAAGGGCACCGAGACCATTCAACGGAGGAAAGACAGTGTTTTCAACAAATGGTGCTGGGAAAACTGGACATCGGAATACAAAAGAATGAGTTAAACCCTTTCCTTACACCATATACAAAAATGAACTCAAAATGCATCGAAGACCTACATGTAAGAACTAAAGCTGTAAAACTCTTAGAATAAAATATAGGAAGAAATTTTATGACATTGGGTTTGGCAGTGACTTCCTAGATGACACCAAAAGCACAGACATGCATGCAGATTTACAGAAAAAAAATTAGAAGAAAATGGGGCAAAGGCATTACATGGAGAGAAAGAGGGAGGATTTTCCAGAATTGAAGAAAGACACCAATCCACAGACTCAGGAAGTCCAATAATTCCAAGTAGAATAAATAAAGTCACAACTGGCCACATAATAATAAAACTGCAGAAAACCAAAGAAAAAGAAAAAAAAGCCTTATAAGTATCCAGAAGGGAAGGGAAAATTACCTTTCAATGGAACAACTTCCAAGGGAAACAATGCAACCCAGAGGGCAGGAGGGAAAGGGGCCTGAAGGTTCCGAAAGACAGTAACTGCTGTCCCAGAACCCCGTTATCCAGTGAAAATACCTTTCAAGGATTTGGGGAAATGATATTTACAGACAACTAAAAAGTTTGACCTCAGCAAAATGTCACTAAAGAAGTTCAAGGATGTGCTTCAGACAAAAGAAAAACAACTCTAGATAAAGTCTAAACTTCAGATTAAGAGAAGGAATGGTGAACGAAGGGAATGGTAAATACCTGGGTAAACTGAACAAGGTCGTGTAGAGCTTTAAAGGTATGATTATGATACATGACGACAAGTCAGGGTGAAAACTGAAGTGAGAACGTTCCAGAGTCCTTGTATGGTCCAAAAAAGAACTTACAGAGAAATGTAATTTCTGATGAAACTTCTGTAAGAACAAAGGTGTGTGACTTCCAAACCCATAAAGGGAATATCAGGGAATGATAAAATGTCAGTCTAAAGGGAGGCAAGAAAGGAGAGGAAAAGAAACCCGACAGAGACTAGGAAGCCCAGAGAAAGGAGAAAGAATTAAACCCAAATATATCAATGCTACAGGAAACAGAAACGGGTTAACAGAGTTTAAGGTTTCAGACTGAGCAGAAAACAAAATTCATGTAGATGCTATTTGCAAGAGACGCATCTTAAACATAAGGACACAGAAGGCTGAACAGATAAGGCTAGAACGTGGGCATGTACCCAGGCTGCAGGTTTGATCCCTGGTTGGTCCCTGGTTGGGAGAGGGGTGTACAGGAGGCAACGATCCATGTTTCTCTCACACTGATGTTTGTTTCTCTCTCCCTCCCTTCCTCTCTCTCTAAATATCAATAAAAAACATCCTTGGGTAAGGACTTAAAAAAAAACCCAGGCCCTGGCCAGGTAGCTCAGTTGATTAGAACATTGTGCCAATATGCCAAGGTTGAGGATTCAATCCCCGGTCAGGACATGTACAAGAAGCAACCAATGAATGCATAAATAAGTGGAACAACAAATCGTTTCTCTTTCTCTGTCTCTCTCTCTCTCTAAAATAATATATATATATATTTTAAAGAGTCTGATACTGGCTTGGGACAAAAAACAAGTAGACTTGACATGAAAGAGAGCTCAGAAACAGATCTACGCATATCACAGGACACCAGATACAGCAAAGTGACACTGTGGCTCACTGGGAAAGAGCAAATTTTTTTTTAAATGGTGCTGGACAATTGCGTACCTAGGAAAAGAAAAAGTTGGATTCTATTTCATGCCATAACAAAAACTAATAGCTTATCAAACTTTCCAACAGAGAAAACCAGCTAGCAGGACGACGGTGGAGAAAATTTCCACACAAGGTCCACATGCCGACACCCACACACCTGTCTCCTAAAATGAGGCCTGTTTCCTTCTCCAATATATGGTCTTCACGACCAAATGAAGGTGTTAATGAACAAGCCCGATTATATCGAATATTCCCCATTAGTAATTCCCAAAACACACGTTTCCCATTAGCTGCCATTAAATCAGGTGTCCATCCTGAATTTTTCCCTCGGGTTTCTTCAGAATCAAGGACAAGGTGTTACCGAACTCAAGGGGTTCACCACTTGGGGTGCTCTATTCCAGAAGACCTGGGTGTCCCAAGGTAGTTTTATTACTTGCAGTGAGGGACGCGCGATGCGCATCCAAAGCTGTCTCCCGAAGGGAGGCGTGGCCACTGCCTAGATACACTACTTGTTCATTACACATTGATTTCTTCTTTGCAGTTGGCTACATTAATCCCTTGGGTTCCTATGAAGCTGGTCTGCAAAATACTGGGCTACACTTTAACATTTAGCAAGAATAACATGGAGTAATAACATTTAGAACTGCCCAGACCTTGGGGTTCATTTGATCAGGTTTCATCCGCTGCTACGGCCCCTGGACGCTTGATGCATCTGAACCCGCATTACCCTCACCTTCGGTAAGCTCACTGACCTGCCGGGGAGATCGCGGAGGTAAGTGTCACCCGGACACCACCTGCACCTCCCGGGCGACTCTCCTCCCCGCGCAGGGGTTCAACACGGTCCACGCGGACGGATCGCATCCACGCGGCCCACCTGTCAGGAATTACCAGCAAGGGGAGCCTGTCCCGACGTCGCCCCTTACTGAACTCACCTGGAGTGCTGTAATGCCTTCACCCAAGTTTTTTTTATTGAAAGGAGCCTTAAGTTAATTAACTTGTTTTATCCCTTCTCTCCTTTCCTCCAGCTTCCTTCTGAAGCACAATGTGCGGGCCCGAGAGGCACAATCCTGGATCAGCCAGAGGCAGTGACTCAGGTCTTAGAGTTCTCGGGCCCCTTTAGTGGCGGAAACACTACTCCCGGTGACCAAACAGAGAACTACGGAAAGTGCCCTGCGCTTCATTCGTGGCTTTTAAACAAGTGATTCTCACTCATTTATAATTAGAATGGGGGACAGTCCTCATTTCTTAACCTTTGCATGGGACAACACCTTTAAAAGCGGCAACTTGCCGAGGGTTTTGTTTATTTTGAATTTCTCAATGCCATGTATGCCGGTCAGTTTCCTGAGGCTCCACTGGACAGCCCCCACCCTAAGGCTTCCTCTACCTGAGGAGCCACCAGCAGTCCTGAGGGCCCCTTCCCTGGGGTGGCCCTGCTCATGGCCCTGTCACCTCTAAGAGCCTGGCCCATTCTCAGCGCTTATGGTCAGCTCTTAAAGACAGGGTGGGTTGTGGCTCACACCACGTGTTCCGTTATCTCGGTCTTTACCTCCATTCCTGTCACACCCCTCAAAGGGGGTCCTGGCAGAGTAGTGGTCATGTCTGGGTTTGGGAACCACCTTTAAGCAACTAAAAGGCAAATGCATCAAGTGAACCACGTCCATCCCAGGGCATTACGTTCCCGCGCAGGGAGGGCAGCTATCATCCTCCCAAAAGATATTAGTGTGGGCTAATTTTTTAGAGCAAAAACAATATTCTGATTCCAGAAGTTTCTCTCCTAAAACAAGCATGTATAATTATTTTAAGAGAACGTGAATCAGGCTCGTGTCCATATGGTGCCGTTACCACACTTCTAAAGACAAAAACATTGAGAAATAAACTGCAAACCAAAGAGCTGTGACAGTTTCAGGAAAGAATGGAAGCTGCCCAAGGGCCGAGGGCTCCCTTCCCTCTCTCAGAAGCACCCTGCCAGGTCCTCACACCACAGTACAGCAGACCCCGAGATGCCACCTGCTCTTCCTCCCGGCACAGCACTGCCACAACCTGGCAGGTGAGTTCCAGTCCCAGGCAGGCAAAGGAGTGAGCTTGTCAGTGTCAGAGGGAACTGGGGTCTCCCTGTCACTGGTGTGCTGGGGACAGAGCTCCAGGGGAGCTCAGGAAGAAAACACAGCTCAAAAGAGACAGTGCGTGCTCACACGGCCTGCTGTTTGGCCAGAGTTCCTGGAGAAAGCAGAGCCCCAGGCAGGTGGCGTGCGCAGGAGATCACGTCCATCATGCAAAAGGAAATGTAGACTCTCCCAAACAGCCTCACAGCCAAGCCAGCCCCATTCTAAGCAGTTCACTTTATGAAAACCAAATGCATTAATAGCAGCCCTAGGAGATGAGTGTTCTTAGGCCCACTCTGCAGACAGGGAAGTTGAGGCCCAGACAGGTGAATCAATCTGCCAATGTTGCAAAGTAAGCTGAGGGGCTGGATTCAAAGCCAGAGAGTCTATACCCTGGACCACAGTGCCCGCAGACAGGTGTGAATTTTACTCATCGATGCAAATTAAAAGCATGCCGATATCTGCCTTACAACATAGCAGGCTGGCAAAGGTTTTTAAAAAGTTGGTAACACCACTGGTGAGAACACGCTTCGATGCAGCCATTTGGTAGCAGCCATTTGGTAACACCCATCAGTGCTCCGGGGCGCCCCCAGACATTTACCTCTGGACTTGCGCACGAGCAATATAACTGGATAACAGTTATTACAATGTTGCCTGTAATAAGATTAGAAACCGCCTCAAGTCTAACCCAGACACTAGCCAAACGTGCTGATAAACATGAACCAGAAATAGATCCAAAGTGGGACCTCAGGCTGGGGACAGGGAGGACAGGGAAGGTGACTTCCTTTCTGTCTTTTTTTTTTGTGTATAACGTTTGATTTTGAGACCAAGTGTATGTACCGACAATTCAAACTCACATGGCACGTGCACACACAGGGTGGAAAGGCCCGGAAGGCCTGACATCCGAAGGTGTGGCAGCATGGGCACAATCTGCCTTTGGCGGGACCAGCTCCCCCCACCTTCCTTCCTACCTGAGTTAGAATGAAAACCTTTTCTCCACATTTCAGGAGCTGGAGCCTTGGTGGATGACTGGATCCCCGGGGAGGGAGAGAAAACCCCTTTCTTCAGTCCTAACCACCTATGCGGGTGTCCTCAGATAAAACCCCTCACCCCGCTGTGGGCTCCACTGCCCCGCCTCTCCGGGGAACCGGAGGGGTCTGGGGTCCTGCATCGCCCAGTGGCCGGGACACGTCTGCCCCCCAGGCTCTCTCAACTCTCCCCGCACCCGTGGTCAGGTCCTGTCTCCATCACCCATGAGACCATGATTAATGAGTTTGCACGGAGCCTTTCTTTTGGAAGACCCTTCAATACATACTTCAGTCCTCCCACTCGTAACGAAGTGTCCCGTCGCGGCCTCGGGACGTTCTAGCAAAGGCTGCTTGTTCCCTAGCTAACAAGAAGGGGAGACCGCAGGGACCACAACACGCGCTCAACGGTGGGACTAGGCCTGGAAGGCGGGCTGAAGAGGAAAGAGGTGGGTAATCCTGATTAGTCACCTGCTAAATAAAACACAAGCAAACACTCAAAGCCCTGCGCTGGGCAGGGGGAGGGAAACACCCGAAATGCAGAGAGGAATCGGAAAGGGGGCCAGGGCTGGGGGAGAGCAATGAAGGGAAGACAGGTGGCATCAGGGGGAGCCAGCAGGTGAGGTTTGGCAAGAGCCAGGCTGCTGGGGCGTGGGGGGTGGGGACAAGGCTCCACTCAAACTGTGGCACAAAGTGGTGGCCAAGCTGTTACCTTACCTGTAAAATGGGGGCAAAACACACTTCACAAGGTGGTCCAGAGACCCTCACAAGAGGTCGTGTCACTGCGATAGTACGGCAGAGTTACCAAGCTTGGCACAACCTCGCAAACCCCACAGGGAGTCCTGGGCCTGGTTCCGAGGCACAGCAGGTGCCAGGGCAGGGTAGGGGTCTCTTCCCCGGGCAGTGGGTTGGCTGGCTCCAGGATTTCAGTTTTACTCTCAGCAGTGCACAGGTTTTCCGCAATGCCCCATCTCTGTCACAATGTCACCCTCTTGACTCCTTTCCAGAAACTAACTCATACTGCCCTCGCCAGGACCCTTGGCCCTCCAGTGACTTGGCTGTTGAGTACTTTCTCCAACCTCAGCTGAAATCTCTTGTCAAAATTCCCACTCCCTAGAGGTTCTGCTGATTAACAGAACTACTTTTCTAAAAATTCTAAACCAAATGAATCTCGAATGCAAAGTGACACAGGATGGTTCTCAAGCTGGCAGACTTCTACTGATGCTCCATATTCTAAACTATACTCCTTTCATCAGTCTTCTAGGGAGAAAAATACGAGAAAACGACATGATAGCCCCTTGCCCTCCACACTCCCACACCTGCCCCTCCACACAGGGTCCCCATGGAACTTCGGGAAGGCGGGCAGAATCGAAGGCAGACGTTATAGGAACACTGCTCTCAACATAAAGAGCTTTACAAATTTTAGTGCTTCAAAAACAGAAAGACTTAATGTCTGGAATTGACTTCATGTACCCATGTCAGTTGCTAATTTTGGCAAATATATCATGGCAATGTGGGACGGTGACAATGGGGATGGTAACACTGGGTGTGGGGCATACGGGGATTGTCTGTATTATTTTGCAACTTTGTAAATCTAAAATTATCCCAAAATAAGTTCATTTAAAAAGCAGAAACACTATTACTCAGATTACTAATTAAACTCATTCAGGTTTTTTTTTTTTTTTAAAGTGTCCAAAACAGGCCAGACCCTGTGCTACACGGTCATTTTAAAACATGAGTGTGCCCTGGTCCTAGCTCTCAGGGGTTCCCACAAGGAAGGGAGCATGGAGGTCTAGGAGAGCCGCAGTATTAGCGTTCTTCACGACTGTCACCCAAGAGCCCACAGCTAGGGTAGGGGAAACCAGGGCAGGATTATGAAACTCAGCAACACTGGGCTCCAGCACAGCGCCTCAGCAAGCGTTCGTCACATCCACTAGCACAGAGCAGAGGCTGGAGGGTGCGCCGGTGAAGGGAGCGAGGCAGTGTGCTCAGGTGCAGCCCCTGAAAAGGGTTTCCCAGGAGGCAAGCCTTGTCAGAGGCTTTAGGTGAGGGATTGGTTGGTGGAAAAAATAACATCTTGGCCAAGGAATGGGCAGGTTAAGGTGTGTATGTTTTGGATACAAAGAGAAAGAAGAAATGCAACTGAACAGAAAAGGCCCCGGGGTGGCGAAATTGTTGTCTTCCAAGGCCACTGTCTATCTAAAAAGGAATTCAGCCTTCTTTCCATCCTAAAACTCGGCACCTAATTTGGACATCGAAGATGCCAATCACAGGCAGGGCTGGGGGAGGGGACCCTGCCTAGCAGGTTTCCACAGCGAAGGCATTTGCGAGCTCTGCTTTAACAGCGCCCGGTGCCACAAGTGGTGAGCTAGCACCGAGGGCATTTCATCTTAGCCACGATCCTTACGCGGGCAACTGGAAACGTCTCCCCCTTTCCATAGTCATTCCTAGGAGACCTCTTTGTGCGCATCTTCCTCCCCAATGGCGACTTGTTTTTTTAAAGAGGGAAAAGCCTGTCGTCATGTGGTTCATTCCCTCTGTACATTGTTTACGGCTGGGGGGCGGGGGCGGAGAGGAGGGAAGAAAGCGGGGGGCAAAATCAGAGATTAGGCTCTTTGGTCCGCTCCAAAACGGAGGGAACCAAATATCAACAAACCAGAGAACCACACCAGAAGGAAAACGCCGACAGGTGCGTCCGCTCGCGCCCCGCCTGCCCGCCTGGGCGCCCAACAGGTGCCTCCAGACCCTGCCCGCACCCGCAGGCTTCTCGGGTCGCCACAAAGTAGCCGCCCGCGCAACAGTGTCCAGGCCCGCCCGTACTCACGGCCGCTCGGCGGTCCGCGCCCCGGCCCGCAGTGCCCATCCGGCCCGGGCCTCGGTCAGCGCGGGCTCAGTTCCCACGCGGCCCCGGCGCGCCCCGGGACGCGTGCGGCCGTTGGTACCTCCCCAGGGCGCGAGGCATCCTCCCGCCGCCGCCCCGCGGGCCGCCAGCCCTTTGTTTTGGAGCCGCGGCCCCGCCGCGCCGCCGTTAACGGCCTCGGAACGCGGTCCCGGCCAATCAGCACGCAGCCCCGCCCGCGCCCCGCCCCGCCCGCGCGCCCCCGCCCCGCGCGCTCGGCGCTCGGGAGCTCGGCCCGCTCACGCTCGGCGGGGCTGGGCAGGGGCGCACGTGCCACGGGGCGCGCCGCGCTTCCATTGGCCTCGGAACCAGCTGGTGAGGGCGGAGGGGCGCAGGGGCGGGACCGTGCGGGGCGGGGCGGGGTTCGGGGGGCGTACTCGGCGGAGAGCGCCGCGCGCGCAGGCGCGTGCGGGCCCGGGCTGGACGCTTATCCCGCAGGATTCTGCGCCTCTGTGGATCCCGCGCCCTAGGAAGCCCGCAGGTCACCTACTCTCTCCGCACGCGTGGTTCGGCCGTGGACAGGATGGGCTCGCAGCTCCCGGAGCCAACGTGGGGTGTGCGGGTCGACTGTGCGCGGCGCCCGGTTTTTCCAGGCCAGACCCTCGACCCTGTCCGCAGAGTACGGGTCTTGCGCGCTCTTGTCCTCTGACCACCCTCCCAGACCTCTTCAAGCCTTTCACCCGAGAACCTCTGGATCTGCACCTGGCCCCTGGCTGTGTTCTGGAACCCCTAAATAGGGCCCGACAGCGCCCTCGCCCCCCAGGCAGCCCGCCCTCTCCCGTTGGCCACACTTTGTTTCCCCACTCCCGTCATTATTTTGTTGGTCCCATAGCCTTTCTCTGTAATTTAAAAATTACATAACTTTTGAAATCCCACCCTGTTGAAGTCACAATGTATGTTAGCAACCTTTAGATCTTGTTTTTGCGCAATGCACTGTAAAGATCTGTCTTTGGGTATCACCTGATTACTAGAAAACAGCTGGATATTGCCTCTTAAACATTTGTTGGAACTTAGCCATTCTTCCAGTGATGTCTCCAGCTCCCTGCTTCCAGAAACCCGACTGCAAAGTGGGAACTCATGATCGTTTTAAGATGAGTTTTTCAGAGATGTCTTCATCAACTGTTAAGTCTTTCAGGTCTCCATCACTTTCCAACTAAGTTTCCTTTTTCTTGGAAATTGTCAGGATTACTTTGTCTTAAATATTAAGCTTTTGTTGTTTGCTATTGCAAATGTTTTCTCAGCTAGCCCTTTGTTAAAAAAATTATAATTTTGATATGATCCAAAGTTTACATAATTTTTGTATTCTGCTTTTTGAAGGGGCATTTTTCTGTTATTGCAACTTTTTGTAAATATTTTTAGTGGCTGCACAATATTGAACTTAACATACACCTACCTACATGTCTGTGTGGTGGTTGGGCACTTTGATGATTTCTGCTCTATTTCTGCAGACCCCTTCATTCTCTGAAACTTTCAGCACCAGACTTACTATTGTTCTTTGCATTATGGTTCCTAGCTTCATTCTTGGAGAAGCTTTTCCCTAAAATGTGATTGCAGTATGTATATGAATTGTAGATGGCCCTTCCAGCACCCTGGCCAGTCAGCTCACTGGCCCCTCTCCAGCAAGGATCCTGTCCTCTGCTTGGTCCCAGATATGAATCCCCCTGCTAACCACTGCCCAGTGCCTTTCAGATGTCTTTTAACTGTGACCACAGTAAAAGATACATATTATGGATATGAAGTTTCTGTTTGGGATAATGATAATTTTGGGAATAGTGGTGATGGTTGCACAGCAATGTGAATGTATTTAATGCTACTGAATTATACACTTAAAAACGGTTAAAATGGCCCTGACTGGTGTGGCTCGGGTGGTTGGAGTGTCATCCTGTGCACTGAAGGGTTGCCAGTTCGATTCCCAGTCAGGGCACATACCCAGGTTGCTGGTTTGATCCCAGGTCGGTCGGGGCTCGTATGGAAGGCAGCTGATCAATGTTTCTCTCATCGATGTTTCTTTCTCTCTCCCCCGTTCCTCTCTCTCTAACATCAATAAGACATATTTTAAAAAATGGCAAATTTTATGTTATTGTGTTTTACCACAATAAAAGATAGTAAAAAAAAAAAAAAAAAAAGCCCTGGCCATTGTGGCACAGTTGGTTGAGTGTCACCCGCGCACCAAGAGGTTGCTGGTTTGATTCCCAGTCACGGCACGTGCCCGGGCTGGGGGCTCAGTCCCCAGTAGGGGGCGTGCAGGAGGCAGCCAAAGGATGTTTCTCTCCCTCTTCCTTCCTCTCTCACTAAAATCAATAAACACATATTTTAAAAAATATAGTAAAAAAATATACTCTTCATGATCCAGTATAGTTTCAAGATTTGATACACACTGTACTCTTATTTTATGCAATGCCCTAATATTTTCTATACTTTTGTTTTATTTTTATTATGTGATTTCACAAGGCACCCATCAGCCTCACATTCCCTGTCATCACAACATCAATTTTGGGCAGCCACTCCAGGACGCTGCTCCTCTCTGCCTTCCTCCAGTAGTGAGCTGATCACTGCCACCTTGACCCACACTAGGAACCACACTGCACTGTCCCCTCCACCTACCTGCTGGCTGTCCTCCCTCATAAGCTCACTCCTCCCTTAGCCCCTTTCTCACGTCACATACTTGTCCGGCAGACCCCCATCCTGGGTACATGAGACTCCGCAGGGCCAGAGAGATGCTTTCCTTGTGGAGACTAGTTTCTAGGGCAGTGCAGTCCTCCTGGCAACCCTACACCTGCTCCACCTCTTGTGTCTGTCTTCCCGCTTTCCTGGAAGATGATCCTACGTCTCCTCCCCATGCTGGCTGTGTCCTACTTTACTGAAAACATCCACATCAACAGGAGAGCAAGCCTCCTGCTCCCACCACTGACCTTCCCCACCTTCCTGTGTCGTCGTCCCCCCCCCCCCCCCCCGCCATGAATATGTCATTTATGTTCTCTCCAAGACCCCATGAGTCACTATTCCATTCGGTCCACCCCTGTGCATGCTGAAGGGACAGTTCAGTCATGATGTCCCCATTCTCCTGCATCCCAACCCCCTCTTTACTGCGTTGTCCCATCAGAGCGAGACACGCTGTCATCTCCATAGCCCTCTCTCGCTGTCATCACACTTCCTGCAACTGTTCAGCGCCAGGCTCTTCCATTCTTAAGTTTCCCTCTCAGCCACTCGACCTGCAGGGTGCCAAACCTCATGTCTGGACTCAGCCAAGTCCAAGCAGCATTTCCTACAGCCGGGCACTTTCTGTAGACCCATTCCCCGTCTGCCCTTTCACCAGCTCTCCACCCTCCTGAGACTGGAGGCCCTGGGGGCTCAGTCCTTGGGCCACTTATCTCCCCTATGCTCTTGTGATAAGGGGTCTCCACCAAGCTCCTTTGACCACCACCCATAGCCTACACCTCCCACCCCGCACCTCAGCACAGACTCCCCCTGAACTTCAGGCTTAAGTGTCCCTGAATTAAGCTACAGTCTTCGCCACCTTGGCAAAAGGCACTGCCTCCTTTCAGCACAGGCAAACTTTCCCTCCATAGCTCTATTCTTCACAAGTGGATTCTTTTAGAACAAAAGCCAGATCTGTTCCTCCTCAAAGCCTCTAGGAACTTTCTAGTTCACTCAGACTAAAAGCCAGAGTCAGACAGGTGTAAGCAGAGCAGGCACCATAGGCCAGGTGTGGAGGGTCACCAGGGCAGAAAGCCCAGGGTAGCTAAGAAGGAGCAAACCTGGGAACACCTTTCCTCACATGGTGTATCACTGGCCATGTGGTTCAGACCCTCCCTTGACCCCTCCTCCCCTAGCATGTCACTAGTCATGTGGTCGACTCCCTCAGAGGGGGACAAGGGGGGGCGGAGGGCAGCCTCATTAGACTCCCATATAAGCCCTTGCAGGGCACTCCCTTAAGCATTAAGCCCTAGAGATAACATCTAGGCCTCAGTTGTGCTTTAGCTCTAGGCCCAGAAAAGCAACGAGGCCAGCTGGGCAACACCATGGTTGACATCAGGACCAGCTTCGATGACTAATGATCCCCTGCCCTGGTGCTGGCTAATCGGTGGAGACCACCACCCTGAAAGGACACACCTGGAAAGCTCAGATCCTCACCTGAGACCTCCAGATTAAAAAACCCTCAAAACAGCCCTAGCCAGCGTGGCTCAGTTGGTTGGGCGTCATCCCAGGCACCAGAAGGTTGTAGGTTCGATTCCCAGTCAGGGCACATGCCCAAGTTGTGGGCTCAACCCCCGGTAAGGGGCGTGCAGAAGTCAGACGATGGATGTTTCACTCTCTCATAGATGTTTCTCTCTCTCCCTCACCTCTCTGAAAAGTAATAAATCTTAAAAAAGAGGCCCAGCCGGGCGTGGCTCAGCAGTTGAGTATCGGCCTAGGATCCAGGCGACCAGGGTTCGATTCCCGGTCAGGGCACATGCCCAGGTTGCGGGCTGCAGCAGATCAATGACTCTCTCATCATTGATGTTTCTATCTCTCTCTCCCCCTCCCTGAAATCAATATATATTTAAAACAAAAACAAAAAAATCTTAAAAAATTGTTCACGTGCCTGATCTTAAGTCTTCAGTATCCCCCCCACCAGTCCACCATGTGCGTGACCAAAAACACCCACCCTGAACCATGTATTTGGTCTTTCTTGTACTCGGCCCCACCCTGATACTATCTGGTATGGTAGACCCAGGCCCCTAGGCAAACAGACATTCCTGTCAGGGCTTACAGGTTACTTCCCTGAGCAGAGGGCACAGGCCAGACTCCTTGGAGGTGAGGTTAAATTTGTCCCTCGGCAGTCCCCTTGCTTACCTCTCTCCAGACACATGGCCCCTGGCTGCTCCTTTCAGGGATGGGGCATTTGCTGTCCCCTCCCCTGGAAGGCCCCTCTTGCTTCAGGATTCTCCTCGAATGTGTCTCCAGCAGAGAAGCAACCCCCTCCCGACTCTGGGGACCAGCAGCCCTCCCCCACCACTCCCCCACCAGCTTTTTTTCTTCTCCTTATGACTCCACCCCACCCCAGAGTCTGCATTTTCTTTGGTTTGTCTGTCTCCCCACACTAGGATGTGAGTCCCCTGATGACAGGGACTTAGTTTATTCTCCACTGTGTCTCTGCCATTTAGAGCATTTGCTGGAAGAGTGACTCCTGCAGGATGACTGAGGATCAATGAACTCCAAGATACCGGCCCAGAGGTGTGTCCTGGAGCCAGCCCAGGAAACATTAGCATCCCCCAGCTCTCTTCTCAGGACACCCCGGGTACTGGAAGCAGCACCGAGAAGTGTGGGCAGTCGCCAGAGCCTGGTGTACCATGGGGGGTGCACAGTGTTCAGTGGTGTCATAAAACACCTACTAGCAAGCCTGCCTTGTGCTAGGGACTCAAACCCAACATGGGCGAATGGACACAGGTCACACATTTCAAAAATGGATGTGAATATGGAAGCCAAGCATTGCAGGTGGCTCTGTGGGGTCGAGACTCTCCAGCCCCACACGGTGCCATGGCACGTTGGCTGACCCGTGCGGGACCCAGGCCGGCACAGGGCTCACGCACAGAGAGAGATGGCTGAGGGCTAGGGGCAGTCATCCCCTGAGGATCAGCCTGGCTGAATCATGTCCCCCGAAGTGTGACTACATCTGGAGATGGGGGTCTTTAAAGAGGTGATTAAGTTAAAAGGAGGCCGCTAGGGTGGGCCCTGACCCAGTCTGACTGGTGCTCTTGTAAGAAAAGACACAATGAGATGACCATGTAAGAACACAGGGAGATGACTGTTGCAAGCCAAGGGGAGGCCTCAGGAGAAATCAGACCTTCCAATACCCTGATCTTGAACTTCCAACCTGCAGAACTGGAAAGAAAAAAATCTGTCAAGCTACCCAGCCTGTGGTACTCTGTTATGGCAGGCCCAGCAAGCTCACACATTGGGTTTTAGTGTAGGTGTCACCTAAAGCAATTCTCCTAAAGTCTGCCAGTTGGCCTCTGTCCCCATATTCTTCCTAAAACCCTCAGGGTGGCCAGATCAAGCAGCCTTCTTAGGTGTGACTTCAGTGCAGGCTGGCGGGTTGCTGTGCAGCAGGCAGGGAGCTTCACCCCCAGGCCTGGGGCTCTCCTTGGCCAAGTTAGGGGATGAAGGCTCTTGGTAGCCCCTTGATGTCTAAAATTCTATGATTTGCTGACAGTTTCCTTTCTGATAGTCAAACCCATTAGGAAGCGTGCCGTTTGTTACTGTTGGCATAGCAACCACAAGCCATTTTATGTTCTTTCCAAATTAAAAAATTTCCAGCTTCAGGATTAAGGAGAGAAAGATGGAAAAGCAGAGATGAAATTAAGTTACTGATGGAAGCGGTTGCCATGGCATCATGCTGTCCTTGGAGTCTGCCAGCTGCCACTGTGATTTCTCTGTTTCCTGCAAATGAAGGATTTCAAGAGAAAAGAAATAAGAGAGGGAGGAAAAGAAATGAGAGGGAGGAAAAGGAAATATATATCTTAATTAGAAATAGTAACTAATGATGGGAATTTGTATTTTAATAGTAACTATACACAAACTATGGGGTTTCTCAAAATTTAAACATCACCTGGCATCTTGTTAAAAAATGCTGATGTCGCCCGGCTGGGCGTGGCTCAGCGGTTGAGCATTGACCTAGGATCCAGGAGATCGGGGTTCGACTCCCAGTCAGGGCACATGCCCGGGTTGCGGGCTGCAGCCGATCAATGACTCTCTCATCATTGATGTTTCTGCCTGTCTGTCTCTCCCTCTCATTTCCTCTCTCTGAAATCAATAAAGATATATTAAAAAAAAAAAAAAAAAAGCTGATGTTGAAATGCATATGTATGAGGTGGGGCCTGAGATTCTGCATTTTAATTTTTAATTGTGAAAAAATATACATAAAACTTACCATCTTAAGCAACAGATGCTGTTTTTTTAATGGGCTCTGGGCGATGCTGATACAGGGGGTCTATGGCCCACATTCTGTGCATCAGACTTTAACAGATTCTTTTTATTACTTTTAATTAAAAAAAAATTTTAAAGAAATATATCTTTATTGATTTCAGAGAGAGGAAGGGAGAGGGAGAGAGAGATAGAAACATCAGTGATGAGAGTGTCAATTGATCGGCTGCCTCCTGCACCCCTCCAAATGGGGATTGAGCCTGCAACCCGGGCATGTGCCCTGACCGGGAATCGAACCAAGATCTCCTGGATCCTAGGTTGATGCTCAACTGCTGAGCCACGCCTGGCTGGGCTATTATTTAATTTTCAATCCTCACCTGAGGATATTTTTTTCCATTGCTTTTCAGAGAGTGTGGAAGGGGGAAGAGAGAAACATTGATGTCAGAGAGAGACACATTGATTGGTTGTCTGTGCATGTGCCCTGACTGGGGCTGGGTACTGACCCTGCAACCGAGGTATGTGCCCTTGGCTGGAATCGAACCTGACACCCTTCAGTCTGAGGGTCTACACTCTAACCACTGAGCCAAACCAGCTAGGGCAATAGAGCCTTTTTTGTACTGGAGCCCAAGGTAGGTGGCAGGCATACCAAAGTGAGCAAGCCACACACAGTGTGCTTTCCAGGAATTTCCTGGCAGGGGGACAAGAGAAGGGGCAACGTCACTTCAGAGGAGTGGACAGAAATTGGCCTGATTTAGAAGTGTGGCTGGGATTTGCATGTTGGGGGATCAAAGCCTGGAGGAGGTAACATTAAGACACTTAAAACTCTGCCGTTGCTGTACCAACTTGCAAGTTTGCTAGGCCATTCCCTAATGCTTGGCATGGAAGCTGCTTTAATTTGTTCTTGTCATTACAAATGATGCTGGTGCAAATGCCTTTGTACATGTGGCTCTTTTCTCTACAATTATCATCTAGGGGGAAAAATCTCAGTAATGGAATTACTGAGTCAAAACACATCTTCTGATTGGCTCCAGTCTCTGCCAGATTTCCCTGTATTAATTTACAGCACTATTGGCAATGCCTAAGGTTACGTACTTCCTTACATCACATTTGGCTTTTATAATTTTGCTTTTGCTGAAAAAACCAGAAAGTAGGGTATGCACAAAATGGCATTTCATCTTTTTTTAAAATCCTCACCCGAGAAGATATATCCACACATACATATATAGATTGATTTGAGAGAGAGGGGGAGAGAGAGAGAACATTAATTAGTTGCCTCCTGGACACACCCATACCAGGGATTGAACCCACAACCTGGGTATGTGCCCTGACTGGGAATGGAACTGGCGACCTTTTGGTGCATGGGACAGAAGGCATCAATAGGAGCAGGTAAAATGTAAGATTTTTGTGGATAGAATGTCCTGGAATTCTCCGGCCTATATGCAGGCTCCCCACTTTGTGATATGGCATCTTCCATAAAATGCTTTTTGGTTCTGATTCCTTTACCATAGTAATACCAAGTATTAAGCCTCTTGATATACCTTTCTTTCAACTGCACTACATAAGTTCCCGTGTACCAGGATGCTGCCTGAAACTGGGGACACTGGGACAGTTCCTGTCAGGCCAACCCACGGGGCAGGGCTGCCATGCGTGGGGACCTCTGGCTTTTCCTCCATCCTTGTTTGCTCTGCACTGGAGCCGGAACACCAGGGGCAAATTCACCCTCAGGGCAGGTGCGAAGGGGGGAGCCCAGCAGGGCATGGGGTGGGTGGGCTGTAGCAGCAGGAGGGGGGCGAGGTCAGGGCCATCCACAGGAGGGACTTCACAGGGAGATCACTGTGACCTGACCTGGAGATTTGATTCCCTGTGACTGCTATCCAGGAGGGATGAAGGTGGGGACGTGGTGCCCCCAGAGTGGTGGTGGGGTGGGGGCTCCCTTAGGGACCTGATGTGACCTCCGGAACCAGAAATATACATCTGTTACCTTCAAGGAAAAGCACAACGTAAAGCCAAACCAACAAAGAACAAAGGCAAAGGCAAAGGCAAAGGCAAAGGCAGGGGAGCTCCGGGACGGAACCCACTGTGGGTGCAGGACACACGTGTGCTCGTGAATCCTGGGAGCCACTGGGAGGCAGGTTCAGTCATTCGATTTCACCAGTAGAGACCGAGGGCTGGGATGGCCTTGCCCGAAGTCCCTCAGCTCCTCAGCAGTGAGGTCAAGATCAGGCCCAGTTCTCTACCTGGCCCAGGGCGCGTCTGTGCACCTCGCACTGGGACCAAGTGGGGCCTAGTCAACAGCTCGGGGGCCAGACTGTGGCCACTCAGGGTGGACAGGGTACATCTGCCTTCTCTGTGGAACTACTTTGTCTGTAGACACCTGTGTTTTCTGATCTCAGGGGGGGCATCCTACCTCGATGACTGCGTGTTGGAGACCAGGGAGCTTGAACACAGCTCTATAGCAGTCAGTGTAGAAAATATGAGCAACAAAGGGGGTAAAGGGGCATCCGTGCCAGCTCTGCATGCTCCCCATACCCTGCAGACCAGGTGCAGTCACATGCCACCCTGGGGGAGGGAGTTAGCCACTGTGAGCCCACCATCACCCATCCAACAGGGTCTCTAGTGCCTACTGGCAGGGCAGTCTAACCCAGCACATCTGAAAACGGGGAAGACATGCCTTGGGCTTCGGGCAAGTCCAGGACCTCCTTTCCTTTGGACAGAAGCCACGTGGCCAGCCCTGCCCTCTCCCTCCCTTCGCCCCGGTTGTCGATCAGGGGACAGAGCTGAATGCATGTGTGCTGGCTGCCTTCACCTGTGAGAGGCTAAGGCCCGTTTTCTCTTGTCACGACATACCTGCCTTTATTGCCCTTCTGATTTCACTAAAATATAGGGGTGTGCAAAAGTAGGTTTACAGTTGTAATACAAATAAATACAGTAAGTAATAATACAATAATAAACTGTGTTTTGCATACTCACAACTGTAGACCTACTTTTGCGCACACCTGTACTATGCACATCACAGGCAAGTAGCTACTCATCTTTTCAGGGAAGGAACTTTGCCAGCCCAGCCCCTCCCGTAACTCACCCTTGTCCTGTGTGCCCTACTGCAGGCCGCTGTTCCAGCCTGCCAGGGATGGAACCTGCAAACACTGTCCCCCCAGTTTTATTCATCTTCTTGCTCTGGGAGGCCATTACTGAGCGTTCCACCCTCCTTTCTGAAACCTGCTGTGGCCCAGCATGTCCTTAACCAAGTGAGAGCCAACGTAGCTGCCTTTGCAGATCAACAACTTTTCAATCTAGCAGTGACGGTGCCTCTTCTAACAGTGCTCGAGTTCGTGCATCTCTCTCATGCCCGCGCTTGTTCTCCTTTAAGCACTTGGTCGATTTGTAGTTTCCACTATCGTGTAACTACTCACTTAATGCACCTTCCCTCCCAGGTTACCAGCACCATGAGGGATTGTAGTGCAACGCCTACAGCATGCAGTGGGGCCCCACACAAGCATCAGCACTGAATGCTTTGCTCTTCACTCCTTAAAAGTTCATCTTTCTAGAATACCACCTACTGCTCCACCCCAACCCCTATTTGCATGACGTCTCCAGGGGCCGGAATTTTTCCTGTACTTTAAAAACCAGGAGGCTGACCTTGCCTAAGGCACTCTCAAGGCCCTCTTGTCATGACTCCCACACTCCTGACCCCCTCACAAGCCCACCTCAGAGGTGCTGACAGTCATCTGTGGCTTGGTGTTCCTTCAACTGCTCTCTTTGTGGCAGGCATTTGCTCTTCTGTGGGAGGAGACAGGTGGGGGTGCTGGGCTACCCCACCCTAGCTTATTACTCAGAGCAGGTGAACTTTTACTGACTTCATTTCATAAAAGGGCACCAGTGATAGAAATATTTGAAAAGTTGAAAACTGCTGTGTGGGATGTATATAAGCAGCAAAGACTTTCAAAGGCAATTTTAAAAACCATAATCCTTCAAAAGAAACCAGCACTGGCTTTTTGGTGCCATCTTCACACTTCCTCATTCCTGAGGTCTTGCACTACTAGGGCCTGCCTCCTCCCTGGGTAGCTGGTTCAATCTCAGAAAACACACATTTTCTCGCCTGTAGTCAGCCAGTCCCGCATGCTCACAGAATGGGAATACTCTAGTGTGGAAACAGTGGCAACTCTGGGAAGTAAGAGCACTGTCGGGGCTTCAGAGGAAATAAAAAAAGGGGCACAGGTGATGTGGCCACTAGTCCTTGCCTGAATCTCCAAGCTGACCTCAGCCGTTGGCTGTGGTGGCCCACTGCAAGGGGACACCCAACTCATGTGCCTGCACTGGCTGTCTGCAGCAGGCCTCCCTGGGGCCTGAAAGCTTTGGCCCTGGTCACTGCACACTCCCTTCCCCCCACAAAGATGCACCTCCCTTGTCCTCCCACAGCTAATAGGATTCCGTTACCTTTTGGTCTTATTGAAAAAAAAGGGCCTGGCCGGGCATGGCTCAGCGGTTGAGCGTCAACCTGGGATCCGGGAGATTGGGGTTCGGTTCCCGGTCAGGGCACATGCCCGGGTTGCGGGCTAGGCAGCTGATCAATGACTCATCATTGATGTTTCTATCTTTCTCTCTCCCCCTCCTTTCCTCTCTCTGAAATCAATAAAGATATGTTTAAAAAAAAAAAGGAATTGGCTCCTTTGCTCCTCAGGCTAAGAAATTCAAGAGTAATCCTCCCCAACTCCCACCGAATTAGGTGCTTCCCCCCTTCCCTAATGTTTTTATTCCCCAATGTTTCCTTCCCAAGCCAGTGGGCTACAGCGCAGTCGGTCAGGGTTATCGAGCTTAAACAGCTGGGCTTTCTGCCCTTGGGCGCAGCCCAGCATATCACAGCTCCCGGCACCACGGCTGGACACCAACCATGCTCTAGTGGAAAGCATCTCTACACCCCTTGTGTGAACACAGGACATTATTGCATAGACACGTCTTCAGACTCTCAAGTTTAGAAATTAGGAAATGGAAGACAAAGGGGAAGAAGGAAACAGGAAGTAATTCTTCCAGGCACTGGCGATTAAAATGACTTTCATTCAAAATAAGGAGGTCCCTGGCTATTTCCTATGTGTACCCACAGAGGCTCTCAAGGCCCAGGTGAGGGGAGTGATGATGACCCATAGGGTCTTCCTGATCTCAGAAAGAAAACTTTGCTTCTAGATGAGAATACTTTTTCATATTCCCGTTGTAATCATTCAGCTTTTGAATCCATACACTTGTGGACCCCACATGCATACTCTTGCAAAGCCACTGGACATAGTTCCTGGCCTTTTACAGTTGAAAGGTTTCCTCCCTTCCTTCAGAGATCTGCAACATTAGGATTTCCTTAGAGACCATGGCTGGCTTTGCATCAGGTGTAGTATATAGCAGGTACTCAGTGTGCTGATCTCATCTGAGAGCAGATTAGTAAAATCAGCATGAAGTCCAGCAAAAGTAAATCCACACAACTGGTTTCTTCCACTAGGTGATTTGCAAATAGAAATGGACAGGGTCTCTTCCTTCCCTGCTCGCTGCTGACCATCTCCTGTCACATGAAAACACCCCAGTGTGACAAAGCCCACTGTGAGCCTCACAGTTCTCTGAATGGCCCTAGTCTAATGACTCTCTGTTCCCCCAGAGGCTCTAATCATGCTGGGTGAGTGCCTGTGGGAGGGCAGAAAAATATGTTTTGGTCTCTGACCCTGGTTCCTGACAGATAAGAGTGCTAGGAGCATCTGTTATTCTAACATTTGGTCTTTGACCCTGTTTTTTTTTTTTTTTAAATATATCTTTATTGATTTCAGAGAGAGGAAAGGAGAGGGAGAGAAAGAGACAGAAACATCAATGATGAGAGAGTCATTGATTGGCTGCAGCCCGCAACCCGGGCATGTGCCCTGACCGGGAATCGAACCCTGATCGCCTGGATCCTAGGTCGACGTTTAACCGCTGAGCCACGCCCAGCCAGGCGACCCTGGTTCTTGACACAGGGCTTCTGCAAACCTTGTAATTTCCTGAGTGCTGGGCTTGTCTTTTGTTCTAACGAGGCCACTCTGGGTGGGCTCCTGGATGAGGGCTGGTCACTGGAAACAACCGGCCATGATCAGAAGCTTAGAATCTTCAGTCCCATTCCTCATTCTTTGAGAAGAGAGAAGGGCTGAAAATGAAGTTAATGACTGATCATGCCTATTTGAAGCCTCCATAAAACCCCAAAGAAAGGGATTTGAGGAGCTTCTACACATTGGGAGGTTGACACCCCCCAACTCCATGGGGACAGAAGCTCCTGTGCTTGGGACCCTCCCAAAGCTCGCCCTACGTATCTCCTCACCTGGCCATTCATCAGTATCACTGCACCTCTTAATAATGTGATAAACTTAAGTGTTTTCCTGAGTTCTGTGAGATGCTCTAGCAAATTAATTCAACCAAAGGAGAGGTAGGGAACCTCCAATCTATAACTTGTTGGTCAGAAGCCCAGTGACAATCTGAGCTTGTGACTGGTATCTGAAGTTAGGGACGGGAGACAGTCTTGCACAATTAAGCCCTTAACCTGTGGGATCGGATGCTCTCTCTGGGAGGATAGCATCATAGTGAAGTTAAATTCTTGGACACCTAGTTGTTGTCCCAAGAATTGCTTGTTGTTGTATGGAAAACCCCACTCCACCAACATTGGAAACTTGGGTACCAGACCCCATACGGGGGGGGGGGGATGCCTGCCAAGGGCTATTTGGGTATTTATAACATCATTCGTGTGGGCCATACAAAATTATCAACTTAAAAATTAGCCTGCTATATTTGGTCAAACATTTAATATTAACTCACCCCTAATGTGATGGCTGAAACTGCTTCTCTGGTGAACCTTGGCAGGGCCAGACCAAATGATTTCGCAGGGTCGTATACGGCCCGTGGGCAGGACATTCCCCACCCGCCATGCAGCTTCATTTTCAAAGAGCATGACGGGGATTTGACCACTGCCTCCTACTTTTCAGCGTCTCTTACCATATCCCCTGCACCTCAGGCTCCCCTTCCACAACTGCATGGCAGCCCTCTTGGTCAGTCACCTCGCCCCCTCTCCCCAGTCCTCGCAGGCTTCTGCTTTATCCAGCTAATGAATGGCATCACCGCAAGAGAAGAGTGCTGTAGGCCCACAGGTCTACTCCACTACACATAGACTGGGTGGCGCCTCAGCTGGCTCCATGGTGCTGGGCACTCCCATCTCTGCTTCTATCGGCGGCTCCTCCTTTACTCTCCGCAGACTGTTTCCCACTTCACCTGAAAGACATGTCACCGGAACAACCTCACTCCACTGTTCCCTCCCCACCTAGAAAATGACCTTCTGTCTTCAACTCCCTTGGCCCTAGATTTAGAAAAAGCCCCTACAGTCCCTGTCCACCTAGACCCACTCTTTACATGCTCTTAGCCCTGCAAGGCCAGGCTCCATCATCCCATCACTGTCTCCCCCTCCTCACTTAAACTCAAAGACAGTCAAGTGTGTCCTCCAAGAAAACCAATCCTTTCATTGCTCCTCTGTGGACACAGCCACTCTCTCCTCCCTCCACACTCAGGACTCAGGGGGTCCGCAACTCGCCTCCACTTGCTCTGCAACCCCCATGACCTCGGTTTGGTTTCTGCTCTTCTCAGAGGACCGCTCTGCAGTCACTAGTCAGCTCTGAACACTCTGGTTCTGATTAAAGCCAGCCACTGGGCCACCCAGGGTGCTGGTCTGTCTCACCAGCTGGAATGGCCATATTACTGCTAAGGCAAAGAATTCATCGTAAAGTGGAAAAGAACATGATTATTAGATTCCTGTGTTGAATAAGGAAGATGAATATTTTAATTGCTTTCTATAGGATCTGGACAATGAACAGTGTTACTCTCAAAGGTAAAGCAAATGCCACACTCTCATGAGTATTTAAAATACTCATCATAAACTCCCAGCTTAGGTGGGATCAGCCCACTTCTCTGGAGCAAGCTGTGGACAGGTTTTCCTCTCTCAGATCAGTAGAAAACAGTTAGTTCAATTAGCAAACATTTTAGTGCCACCTTAACAAAATTTAAAGAAATAAAAAGCATTTAGGAAAATTTGCTACTTACTAACTGTTTTGAGGTCCTAGACGGTTGAAATATATTTTCATAATCCTTACCACATCCAAGAGAAGGATATTGGTTCCACTTTACAGGTGAAGGACCGGCATGAAGAACAGCACAGTGACCGGCTGTAGTTATAAGCAGAGGGCCCACTTATGGGCCTAAAACCTGTGCTCTTTCTATACTACATCAGAAACATTTCTAATATTTTGTCTTGCAAATAAATATCCCACTGCATGATGCCCAATATTGGCAAGAACCACATGTCCAAGAGTCCCTAATATATTCATGATTTCTTGGTCTGAAAACAGGCTGCTAATGACATCTGCTATGGTGCAGAGTTGCTGAAATTCAAGAAGGTGGAAAGAGACACACATGGGCATTGTGTTAGGACTCCCAGCACTGCCTTCTTTCCCCCATAGCCAGCGGTCTGAAGAACAATCTGGAGAACCTGATGGAACACTGAAATGCCACTGACCTTGAGAGCTCCAGCTTGTGGTTCTATCACTAATTACCATCAGCAAAGTCAGGTTAGGAAGATACACTTATTTGGGAAACAGTCTAATAAAGGACTAGAAGAGTTCATATTTTCACACATAAAATTCCAATTAAACTATACATGCACAATACTATGTTATTTTGGTAACACAGGGACACAATTTAATGTTTCTAATTTTTTTGTAGTTTTTTTTTTTTTACAAGTCAGGTGCCATAACATTCAAATAATCCATCTTTTAAAAAGTACGTTTACAACATCAAAAGAATTAAGATGAAATATAAACCTTTCTACTTACAATTTTTATACAGATTAACCAAATCACAAATACCACAAATAAATGTTAAATTGTAACAATATAATGAATAAACATTCAGATTCTTAATAAAATCTTCCTTTAACTTTTTTTTTTAAAACTTACCATTATACTAAATAATCTATGCAGAGTTTTGGGGTACAATACCAAGAAGGCACCAACAGTACAAAGCAGATACAAAGCAGTTTCAGAACTTTCTTGAGTGCTCTACACGGATAAACAGCACAAAAAAGGCAATGAGCTTTAGGTAAACCTGGTGCAACCCTAGAGAATTTGCTCTGGATTCCCAGTCGTTTCTGACCCACCCTGCCAAGCTGGGTTACAGCTAGAGAAACCACAGATTCACTCTACTGCTACATGCTTCTCATCTGCACTATGGGAGTATCATATTTCAAACACCAGCATAACAATTTTAAAGCACAAATGCTTTAAAAATGTAGAAGCAAAAGGATTGCTCTGATTTTCAAAACCACTACATTTACAAAAATATTTCCCTTAAACTTGGGATTGCTCCAAAACATTGATTTACAAATATAAAAGTATTATGGAAGGACCCAAAGCATGTGTGCATATGTAGGTGTATATTAACACACTGTTACCATACTATATAAAAGTTACCAATTTAAAAACCGTATTAACATATAAGCAAATAAAGGTAAAACAGTCTCCTCTGAATGGTCTGAATATTACGTGGCACGCAGTATGGGCAGTATACCTGTGACTCCTTAGAGACAACCACTAATGAACCACATGTGGCTCCAGAAAGCTAACAGGTACCTCCACACTCATCACCTATGCCTGCCTGCAGCAGAAGGAATCACTGTGAACACACCAAGCACTATGTACTGCACACAAATACAAAGCTATTCTTCAACCCATGCATCAAAATGGTGTGTCTCTATCAGCTCTGAAGACCTGTGTCAACACAGAGTCATCATGAGTTCTCTCAAATCTATCCCACTGGCTTATTAGGTATTTTATTTCACGCTAGATGAAAGAATTGGAATGTTTCAACAGGAATTTTTTGCTTACATTTTAGACACCAAAAAAAGCCATTAATCTGAAAGCTTATGTGAGCATACCAGTAATAGAAGTGTTCGGTCTCACCAATATAAATTTATGACCTAATCTGTACATTTTTAGATTTGCAAGAAGATCCAAATGATGTCTATCACACATAACAGCTAGTACTTTTCACAGGTACCCGACAATCCTCTGAACTATTAAACCAAGTTTGGCATGATTAATAAAAAGCACACAACCTATGGCTACAGTGATTCTAGAATGCAGTTAGTGGTTTCATGCCAATCTGACTCCAGGGTACCAGCAAAGAGGATGGGAAATAGCCCAGTCCCCAGGGATTAGTAACCAAGACTATGGCTTTCTATTTAGAGGATTGCAGATTAACTTCATAATACTACTAACATTCCATTGAAAAAGTACACAGAAACAAGAGTAATAAAACTGTCAATGCTCCTTTTAAAATAAACTGACTTATCAATGTATCAAGTAACAGTCAAATCTGTATCCTGTCATGTTGTGTGGACCTCGACATGCAGCTCTGAGCCTGGAGGTGAAGAGCATGTATTCAGGGCGAGAATCTAGACGTGGTTCCCGTGTCTGAGGATGAGTCAGCCATCCTTCTTTAGCCCGTGAGGTGTGAGCATCAGCACCCTGGGCCGGGTGGAGTGAGCTGAGGGATGCTGAGCAGCCCTTCCCAGTGCTCAGCTGTGCCTAGCAGCAGCTTTGGGGCACACAGGCAAGCCCTCTTTAGAAAGAACCAGAGAATCCAACCTGAGACATTTGGGCTTCTTCATCAGAGTTTGACAAAGTATTTTAGACCTATGATTTGAATAAAGAAACAGGTCAGAATGTATTTCTCTGCTGTGCAAGAAGGAAAAAAGGAAAAAATGCTTTCAAATCATTTCATGTAAACCGAAGTGTTGGGGCAGTGCCCGGGTGGGAAGGTGAGGCCTGTAAGCATTTCTGTTCTAAGCACAAACTGAACCTGACTGTCCCTTCGGACACGCTGATCCAGAGGAAATCAACACTGAATCTTAACATGAATATGAAGATAAAAGATGTACATTTATTTCCATGAATTACAAGTGCATTTCTATTCATATTAGCAGGCAGTCTTTATAGAACCCATTCTCCAATGCTGTCAAAAATCAAACAAGAAATAAAGGACAGCTGAGAAATGAAAAGCTAAAAATAGAATTATTCCTAAGTGATCTGCTGAATAGCATTTTCCGTGGAACACAACTCAGAGGTAACAATAGATTTTTCGTTTCAATCATAGGCATGTGGCACTTGGACAGTCATCTCTGCACAGAAAGCTGTAACAGTCATGCGAGGGTACAGTAATTATTGAACAAGGCAAATTTCTCACCACAGAGAGCAGTGGGGGAGTCAAGAGGAGGCACCGCACGGGGACAGAACACCGAGTCAACGCCACAGTGTACAGTGGCAGAACAAATACTTAAAGAGATCAGGAAAATATGGGATTGCGCTCCAAATGTGACTTAGTGCTAGCTTTTTCTGATGGTCTTAGCTCAGCATAATCAGAAACAGTTGAGAGTACTTGGTACTTGACGACAGAACAGTACTTCATGTCATGAGTGCATGAAGGCTCTATTACAAACTGTTATATCGTAGGTTGAAAAATGAACTTGAGATGCTGACATGCTGTAGGAGGAAAAGAATTGTACACTTTCTCATTTAAAGACGCAGTGTTTACCCTCTGCTAAATCCTCAGGCGCTGAATGTGGCTACATTGAATGTGGCACACCATGTGAAGTAGCTTGGGGTATGAGTACCCTGGGGCGGAGCTCCACCCAATGACATCAGGCAGCCTGCTGGCTACTTCATCAGATATTTTCCTCAGCACCCTGCTGTGACCTTTGTACATCTCTCATTATATCCCGAGTGAAGCTGCCACTTTAAAGCTTTTTTGCATAAGTCTTGCAAACACTCTGTTCTGCATATAACACATTTTGGCAAGTGTTATACCTCTATAAATGGTACAAGTAACCACAGTAAATCTACAGAGTGAAACTGCTGAGTGCAGTACATTTTTCTTTTATTTAGAAAAATGAGTTTTCTAAAAGCTGGGGAAATAGCACATACCTTAAATGTTAGTGATAACATGAGAAAAGACGCTGACAAGTGCCCCCAAAGATTCCCAGGATAGGAGCACTTGCTGTAGGCTGCAATGTCATCCCAGGTGTTTCCACCGAGTTCCTGCTCTGGGGAAACAATTACGGTGAAAAGGTGAAGTGCAAATAAGGGGCTGTCACTGACTTAAAGTGCCCTAGGTAGTAGCCTTCCCTATCATAAAGTGAGATGCCAGTGACGATGCCAACTTGGAAAAAAATATCTCTGGTGTGACTGAATGGGTCAGCAGGGTGTGATGTAAGAAAGGATTCAGGAGAGGGAGGAACCACTGCATCTTTCAAACCAGAAAGCGATTAGTGACTAAAGCAACGGTAAGCAGTAGGTACACTGAAAGTACATACTGCCACAGGTCACCAGTGGGTGACACACACAGGGGTGCCAGGAACAGTTCTCTGGACTGAAGGAATTCTTTGAAAGCATAAAAGCCACAACTACCAGAAACCGCTCCTCTGAATGGCTCAAAGGAGTCAAGGTGGATAAGCCGAGACGGGCTGAAGACAGGACCAGGGTCAAGAACTGGGAAGAAGAACACCGATGTCTGAGCACGTCCAGTCCTCTGATCCCTTGTCCTATCAAAAAACAAACACACAAACAAACCCATGAGTTAAGAGTGAATCACATTAGCGCTGGCTGGTTTGGCTTGGTGGTTAGAGCATTGGCCCACGCACCGAAGGGTCTCGGGTTCGATTTTGGGATAAGGTACACGTACCTGGGTTGCAGGTTTGATCCCTGGCCCTGGTCTGGGAGAGGTCAGGAGGCAACCGATCAATGTCTCTCTCTCACGTTGATGTTTCTGTCTCTCCCCGCTCCCTCCCTCTCTCTAAAAATCAATGGAAAATATATCCTTGGGTGAGGATTAACAACAAAAAAGAATGACTCACATTAGAACAGCAGCAGCATTAGAAAAATGTTAAAGTGAAAAGAATGAACCATATTAAAACATCACCAACAGCAGCATCATGAAAAACAGAAGTGAAAAGGCAAAGGGAAAAAACCTGCAAAAAGGTCATTTCCCTTAGAATCACTTGGGCATGTGTAACATGGCAGTTTTGAAGGGGTGGGGCTCTGCCTTCACTTCAAAGGCACCTCTCCTCAGATGATTCCATAACACTTGTAGGGGAAACACGAATGCACATGCGCACACACACACACCTGCTCACAGGCTGGCTGGCTTCAGTATACCCAAGATGCCTTTTATTAACCACATGATACCCACCATGATAATCAGAGTCTGAGGGTCTTTGTAAAATAATACAAAGCAAAAAACTCTTCTCCCTCTTCCTATTCTTAGTAAGTCTCTTTCTCTCTTGGTGAACAGGTAGGACAAAACCAACTATACAGGCAGCAGAAAGTGTGTTGTTATTAATGCTCAAGTTTCTCTGACTGTGATACAGAACAAAGAGCTGGTTGAAAGAGGGTGGCAGGCCCAGACTCTGGAAAGGTAGGGAACTGTGGCATAGTTCTCACAGGCAGGAGGGGGTTCTGATCATCCAGGTCAGAGTGGAGCTGACTCTGAAAGGCAGCAGGTGGTAACTTGCTGACAGCCTTCACTCATTTCCTACATATGACAGGGTTCACCTGGCTCTCCAGATGTTTACAAATGGGCCACCTCCAAAAGTACAAGCAGCACATTTCCTGCTTCATTATCCTAATGTCTTTATTTCATTTGGAGAAATTATATTCTGAGTCAAGTCTAACCATTTATAGGCTAGCAGTTCTCAACTTCGTGTGTCAGAATCCCCCGGAGGGCTTGTTAAAGCAAAGATTGCTGGGGGGTGGGCCATAGACTTCTGAGAACCACTGCCTAAAGCATCCACTGTATGTAATGAATTTCACCCCTAAGTCTCTCTTAGTTTTGTACCATCCTTGGGAGAACTGAAAACATTGCCACTCAAATCCCATTCTATGTTCTTGGTTCTGATGAGGAAGAATGGTTAAGATGGCCAAGGGGGTAACTTAAGTGTATCAAAATGCAAACAAGGGATCTTCTCCTAGAGGATGTTACTGGTGTGAAAGGTTTGCTAGTATGACGATGTAGAGCAGAATGTCACTTTGGTATTTCACAAAGCACTTTCCAGATGAATGGCTTTTGTGAGAGTCAGGACAGAAAGGGTGGGTATTATGATGAGGAGATGGGCTCAGATATGGGAAATGACCTCCATCTAGAGGTAAGCCATTTTGAACCGCTGCCAAACCTACTGACTACAGTCAGTTGGAAACTTCCTTTGAAATGCATGAAAAAGATAAGATGATTGATGGGTATAGGGAGGAACAGGTACATGAGAAAGCAAGCATAGTAAAATAATCATAGAATCTAGATGGTGGGAATATGGGTGTCTACAGTAAAACTCTCAACTTTTCAGAACAGTTGAAAATTGTCATTTAAAAAACACTGGGGGAAAATCAGGCTATAAGCATGTACTGTGCCTTCTGTGACTCTGGAGGAAGTGGCCTAAACACAGAGTGATTGTCTCTGCCACCCCTCCCCACTGGTAACAAGCCCCAGTCCTGGAATCTTAGAATTGGGGGGGACTCTGGGAGGGGCCTTGGTCTTTGTCTGCTAACTGGGACTTCCAGAGGCATCTAGCCAGCAGCCATGTCCTGTGGCCCCCTGGAGGACCCTTGCCTTCGTCCTGTTCCCTGTGCCCACTGCAGTGCCCTTCTCCAGCAGCCTGCCAGTTGTTCCATAGGTTCCTGCTCTCCGTGGTTCTCCAACATCCTTACTGCCCCAAGTCCAATGCTTCAGGACCTGAAAACTACCTTTAAGGGAGAGGGGGGCTCTTGAAAAGCCTGGGCTTCAGCCTAACCTGGCTCTTGTGGGGCTCCCACATGGGCCTGTCTCCCTGGCTCTACACTGCCATGTCCCTCCTCCACTTGTGGAGTGCCCCCTTCGCAGCACTGTGATGGCGGCCCTCCTCAATCTTTGTGGCCCGTACCCACCCAGGATACTGCACCCAGCTCCTTGTTGTCTCCTATGTCCAGCCATCAATCTGTGGGAAAGCAAAGCCTGGGTCTTACTCCTCTTTGTTTCCTTCTGACCTGGCACCAGGAAGTGTTCAATGGTGATTAAATGAATGATGACAAACTGATAACTATGTCAACCCCAGATGCTCTTTTACACGAAAAACATGCATGACAATTCTGTCCCCTACTACACAATGCGATCCTTTGAGGCCATGTTTAGGTCTTGTTTGTGCTGCTCACTCAGGTGTCTAACACAAGCCTGGCTTAGAGTAAGCAGGTGTATGTGTGCACTGAAACAAGGGGGGGAAAAACAGAGGCCACCAGCAGGTTTTAGCAAAAGACCTGTTACAGGGATTGTGAAGGAAGAAAAGCAACAGACACTGCCCAGCACAATCTTCTAGGCCAGGGGTCAGCAAACCTGCTCTGTAAAGGGCCCAGATAAAACTATTTACAAAACCTGGTAGCAGCCGATCTGGGTGCAGGAAACCTGACCTTGTGCAGGCACCGGGAGAGTCGAGCAGGCTCTTGGGAAATCTCAAGAGATAAGGTCCGCCTGCTGTGAGCACAGAGCAGAGGGGCCAGGAAGGAAGCCCCATAGGGACTCAAGTTAAGGTGTGAACATGGTTGGTTCCTAGGAATTGACTTTCTATCAGTGGCTGAATGTGCAGATTGTTGTATGTAACAAATACGTCAAGAGACTGCCACACCTGTGAGTTGTGAAAAGATACAAGAATTCAACTCTCACTAGACTCTGTCCTCCTCAGCGCCCTGCTACCATCTTCCTCCTTCTCATTCAGACTCTTCCTGGAGGCTGGTTATCAGAGCACAGCCCAAGTCCTTAAGTAAGCATGGGCTTCTGCAGCATTTCACTTGGTTTGAGTTTGTCTTTAGGGTGTGTACAGTATTAATAGGCTAAGAAAGGACTTAACAGTGCCAGCGTCCCTGCCCCCGACCCCTAGTTGCTAGGTTTAGAAAATTTGGAGTCTTTCAGACTTTGCCTTTCCTCCATTCTCCTGAATTCACTGCTTCTCACTGTGCAGCCCTAGTCCAAGACTACAATCCTTTGGTCTGTTCTGAACTCATCTCCCACCCAGGCTTCTCCTCCAACCCTTCCTGCTTTGTTGTCAGACTTCTGAAAGTACCATTTTTCACCCCCAAACTAGTAGAGTCCATCCTCTACCTGTTCCCAGCCCTCTTACTTGCCTGGCTCTCTGAGGCTGAGCAGGCCATGTCTGTTCTCAGCTCCTTTCTACCCTTTCCTTGTCCTCTGTCCTTAATGACCAGGATGGAAACCTGTCAACTGCACTGTAGGACTTCCTTGGCAGCTGGCTTCTGGGGAGATTCTGTCAATGCAGGCAATGAAAGGAAAAGCCACAGTTCCTTCCCTTTTCTGCTTCTAATAACACATGGATTTTCAGGAGGAGGAGTGGCTCCTGCATTTTAGAAGCACTGGCTGTTGATGGTAGTTTCAGACCCTCAAAATCCCTGATGTCAGTGGTAGTACAGGCTCCTGACCCCTCTTCCGTGATGGTGACGATGCTGTAATGGCTGCAATCACAGCAGGTGCCTACCACCCTCCCTTGTGTGGTAATCAAAGACCCTGACTAACACAATTTTCCCTTTTGTTCCTTTTGCTGAAGACTAAGGACAGCAGTTACCCATCTGCAGGTCTCCCCACCTCCCTCTTTTTGCTCTCCAACCCTTCTAAATGCCTTCTGACCAATCACATGCTCTCTATGAGAAAGAAACACCTGAGCAGCTTCTGCTTTCAAGCCTGGATGCTGCCCAACAGTCATGCAAGGATTAACCCTCAGCCTGAGCCATTGTTCTGAGACCCCAATATATGAAAATAAAAAGGACAGGGATGAGAGAATGAAATATAGATAAGAAACCCCCAAATGTGTACCACTTGCAGAATCCACTCTTCTTTAATGCCACCAGGGTGGCTTCCTATTCTAATACAAGCATAGCACCCTCTGGGCCACTTGCCTGCACTCTACAGAAGACACTGCTGCCTGCCAAAGGACACCTTCAGCCCCTTCATGCCAGTCTGTCCAAAGCATTTCCCCAGCAAATGCTTCAACTCTTGGTTGCAATTCCCTATTTCACTGTTCACTTTTACAGAGTTCTAACACAAGCCCTAGTCTCTCTCTTCCCCACATTCTCTTAAAATCAAGATTTGCATTTCCTTTTTTGAGCACTTGTTTTTTTAAAATCTACCAATATCACTGTATTGTCCAGCACACCTTATAATCTAAGCTCATGAAGCTTCCATGTAGGCCCATGGAAATCCCACTTTCTTTTAAATAACTTTTAATTTATTAACTCCCTCTCCAGGGTTTATTGTATGGTCAAAGTTCCAGGTACCTGACAAATTTAAGATCTATATCCTGGCTGGAATCTAGCAGTCTCTTCAAAAATGAGTTCTTTGAGCTTCTCCTTAGGCAAGTCATCCAATTCCATGTCAAACTTGAATGGTGCTTCAGCGATGGGCTTTAGGAGAAAACAAAACATTTAGAAGACATCAGTTGTTATGGTTAAGAAAACTGTTTGATTCTTAAAATAACTACGGCTTAGTCTCTGAAATTTATATAAGACTGACGTCTACTAAAGACCAAGAGTTATGGTAAGTATCCATGTACTTGTGCCCAACATGCCTGAAAGTGCACTTCCTATGAGCACTTAATAAATGGATAGAGAGCAACTGAATTCATTTTCAGTATTCATCTGAACTTATGCCTGGATAATTTTAGAATGTTTTAAGACACTGAAAGTTAAAAATCACATAAACTTATAGGGGTGGTAGTGAAGGTATGTTTATACAATCAAAACCCATGATACTTAAATAGATGCATTTGATTAAATACATTACAATATCTTTACATGAAGAAATATTATGGAACTGTTAAAAATGAAGCTGCAAGAAAGACTAGTACAGTAAACCCTCGATTTTGCAGACCTCGATTTAATGGGACTTTGGACTTAAAGGACAAAATTTCTGGTCCGAATGTCATATGTGAAAATTAACATCCTGTTAATTTTAAAGTACTTTTAACCAAGATTTGCTTATAATTAACAGGTTATTTTTTGTCATTAAGTCACTATTATTTTTAACAAATTTTAGCAAATAGGTCATACTCTGGAAAAAACACTGTAGTAATTTTGCCGACATAAATAAATATTACATATCTACAGCTACAGTCTACATATTTAAATCCAAGAGTCACAGCTCGTAACAATGTTCGGCAAATGATCAGCATGTAATCACATTGCATTCTGCACTGTAATTGTTCCTGTGGTCGAGTGGGGTGGCTTTCTGCAACAGTTTTAAGCCTGTCTGCCGATGCTCAGTAGTGCGCTAAGCCACGCCCCAGCCATGTGCATTTGTTTCTTCTCAGTGACTGGTGAATGCACCCATTTACTAGACCTATTCAGTATAAATTTAAAGTTACTGTAATACACATAGAAAACTTTTCTGTGAAATTAAACTTTTCATACATTACACAAATGTGTCTACGTAAGTAAAAACAGGTAAACTAATTTGTCAATTTTTTTAACATACCTATTTGGAAAACCTACTTTATTATATAATGGACTTTCGGCTTTAATGGACATCCCCTAGCCCAAATTAGTCCGTTATACTGAGGTTTTACTGTACCATGGGAAAATGACCACATTTGTGTTAAAAAGAATGAATCCTGTTTTATTTTTAAAATTTAGATACAGAAATGTAAGACTGGGCAGAAAATACTCCAAATTCTAATAACAGTAACTATAGACTACAAAGTGATCTTTCTTATTTTTTCCCTGTAAGTTTTCATCACTCTTTATAACCAGAAAGCTATTTTAGTTTTAAATTGTCTATTTATGTAAAAAAAACACCCAAACTCATACATAATCAATGACAAAAAATGAAATTAGTCAGTTAATATTATTTATATTTTGATTTTTAAGTATCCTCAACTAATACTATGTTATAGAGCTAATCTAATGATACCAGTTGTCTCACTGGATACCTAGTAGTTATTCATGTATTCCTCACATCAGACCTTATAGGAAGGAAACACGGACCCCAAATTGCACTAAGCTTTGGCCTCTTGAAAGGGGGAAAAGGATTCATGTCCATGAGTGAAGTAAATAGCTAGCTCTCCCTAAAGGATGGCTCTGTGTGGGATTACACAATGTGTCCTACCTACACCATCTGTCTAATCCTCCAAACCCCCTGCTGGGTATGAGGTAGCAACCCAGTTTGTGATGAGGACATGGGGGTTTTGGAAGTCTCTAGCTCACAGTAGTAAGCGCTCCAAAAGGTATACTCTCATCTAGTTAGTTCCCTGTTATTTGCTATGTTGTAGGTATCTTTGCAAGATGTCTTGTTTCTAGAGGAGGGGATAGAGGTAGAAGGGGAAGCTGATTAGTAAATACTTCTTTTTGATTTCTTCTCTTTCATTCATCAGCTTTTAGCTTTTATAGCTTTTCCTCGCCTCTTCCATTTTTCCCTTTAATTTTAATACACTCTCTTGGCTCTACCTCTTTTTAAAAACAGGAGTGTGAAGGCTTATTTTTTACACATATGAGTCTCAACCAAAAAGATCCCAACTTTGGTTCATACTGCATTTTTCTCTGCTATCTTTAATTGGATCTCCAGAATGCCCTGGAGACCTACCACATCAACCTGTGGACTCATCATTTCTCACCACACTAGGCGGCTCTTGTGTCCTCATCTTCAGTGAGGCACACCAGACATGAAGTCACCAAGCTACAGTGGAAACTATCCAGGCTGACCTCCCTACTCCCTTGCTCTTCATGATACCCATCCCCAAGCAGGCAGTCAACCTCCTCTCCACCCTCAGGGCAGGTACTTTGTGGTTCAGGTGTCTACCTGCCATAGACCATGACAATGGTCTCCACAGTCTTGGACCCCCCTTCCTTATCTGTGCTGCCCTTTATCCATCTATTTCCCCAGCCCTACCCCTGTTGCAGGGGGCCTGGGAGAAGTTTTCTAAGATAAAAGGGCTCTAGAGGGATGGGCAAGGGGTTTCAACCTGTGCCCATAGAACTAGGCCTTGAGGTGGAAGAGGTAGGCATGGTGGGAAGACTAGGTATGGCACCAAGTACCTCTCAGGACGATCTAAGCAGGACATCTGGGACCCTCCTGGTTGGACCTGCTGCTGGCTCACAGATATATTCCTGCAGAAGCAGCAAGGAGCACAGGCTCTTACCTCATCACTTGGGTCATAATACTGTTCCAGGTAAGGGTGGGCCAGCGCCTGTTCTACTTCAATCCTCTTGTGAGGGTTGAAGGTCAACATTTTGTCCAGTAAATCCAGAGCTACAAAGAGAAAGGTTTTGTAGTGGTTAGAAACCAAAGGAATAATCACCGACATACTTTCATTTCCTGTTTAAGTAAAGTGACTAAAAAACAACTGAGCTAAGCATTGCCTTGGGGAGAAGAGTCAGCACACTGGGTGCCTATTATATCTCTGAGCTTCTTGAGACTGTGACCATCTGACATTTGCAGACCCAGACTCAGAAAGGTGACATAATTAGCCACAGGCCAAAAGTGGAAGACTACAATTCAAATCCAAGTCTGCCTACTAAACCTGGACTTTTCCTAAATCACGACTCTGCTTTGTAGGTGTTAAAAGTAATGGTTTTGTGTGTGTGTTCTCTTAAGTCAGCTCTGAAGTGATTTCTGCAACAGTCAATTTATCTTTCAACACACAGAGGAGACCTCCAAGGTTATAGAAGAAAATGGTCACTTGTCCTCCTATGTGGAAGCACAGGTGCCCGGTCTACTCTGCAACTTGGCATCTTTCTCCAAGGCTCCAAACTAAAAGTATCCTCTTAACCTGACCATAGTTATCAGCTGAACATTTCTTTCACGTTGAGAGTATAGCAGCAGGAAGCAAGTGTGGGATCAACAGGAATAAGATTGGGGGGGGGGGGCTAATGAAGTTTATCCTGATGGACTCCATAGTTGGTGTCCAGGGACCACGCCTCAAACCATGAGGATAGCCAAAGGGATTGCCTAATTGCAGCTGGGACAAGGGTTAAGGGAAGTGTAACAGAACACTTTCTGTATTCAGTATTAGGAGTAGATTTCAATGAGAAACAATACATGTTAGAAAAGACATTACTGTTCTGATAAAGAGGTAGCAAAGGGGGGCTTCTTTTTTTAAATATTTAAAAAAAATTTTTAGATTTATTTTAGAAAGAGGAAGGGGCAGGGGGGAGGGAAGCAGGGGGGAGGGAGGCAGGAGGAGGGCAGGAGGGAGAGGAGAACATTGATGTGAGAGAAACATCAATCCATTGCCTCCCTTACATGACACTTAAACAAATAGTGGCATCTACTTAATGAAGTAGTGACTGTTTATTAGGTTACCAAGAGCAGAGAGGTAGAGAAAAATCATTGTGCTCGTTCTTTTAATTGTTAAGAGTGGCAGCCAATACACCTTCTGAAGGGGAGGGCTGAGGAGGCACCTAACTGCCCTGAGGTCACTAGAAGGGCATGTGTTTGTGTGTGCATGCCTGTGCATGCTCATCTGACTAATGACTCCCCTAGCTGTATGCCACCCATCTTATCTCCAAGAAAATTCAAAGATAATAAATGTGGTAAACCATATGTTGGACATAATGAGAAATTCCACATAACAAAGAATTTTTCGCACGTCCATAAGGTGAACTGTAAAAGTTTTTTTAAAAGCACATGTAATGAGTATTTGCCTCTATCGATAATGTTTTTAGCACACACGAGTGTACTTCAGGACATCAGGGAACAATGACATTTTGCTCTACAGTCTAGAAGACTTTTCAGAGCAAAGGAGGCTCTTGGGAATCTAGGCATGTTGGGCTTTGGCTAAAGCACTGTCTGGGCAGCAGAAGAGGTGTTCATTCCTGCAGCTGTGACACAGGGTCTCGGGCCTACAGCTGGCTCTGGGTTTCAGAGGCGGATCTCTCAAGGGTTAGGACAGTGCAGCACGATGGTAAAGAACTCAGGCAGCTCCTGCTCAAATCTGAGTCCCATGGAGTATCAGGCAGATGTGTGTGCACACAACACAACTCTTGCTGAGTAAGTTCTGGAGTCTTTCCTGTAACACAGGTGATAAAACCTACCTCACGTACTCCCAACCACCCCTCCCCACAAAGAGCTCACAGACATTTCCCCAAGAACTTTCCTGAGATTAGAAGTCATTTGTCCTTTTGCCCAATTACACAGCACCTGTGTTAGGAAAAGTCTAGGTAGGCCTGGACACAGGTCCAATTCTAACAGCATTATTTCCAAATAGTTGGGGCTGTAGTTTCCTACTTTAAGGCACCCAGATGCTCTGCAGTTTAAGCATTTCTATAATAGATCTGTTAGTTCCTTCAAGTTAAAAAATTCTAGGCCCTTAATCTTCCAAGTAACAATTTCAAAGGAAGATAACCTTTTATTTTGCCACTTGAAAAATAACTGGATCTCTAGTCTCCTTTTACTGCAAGTGCTATTTCTGCATTATTCACCACTACAGAAGGGGAAAAGGAGAGAAATGGGAAGCAGCTGGCAGGTGCTGAGCCCACAGTTAGATTGCCTGGCCTCCTTCCTCCCACGCCACACAGCAATCCACTGGCACCACTCAGATGGCATGAATCACATTGCCTGTGCTTATGTTTCACTGGATACAGGTTTTATCTTTCCTAAAAGAATGTAGTCTCTCTGGGCCTATGATCTCTGACACTCCCTGGTACCCTCTTAGAACCCACACCTTCTCTCTGCTTCAGTGAGTGCTCAACAACATAACCCCAACCTTCTGGCCCATCAGGCCCCCCCCCAGCCCCACTAGCCCAGAGTCCGTGGTGGGTGATCTGTCTGGCTTTCCATAGCACCGATTTAGGTCCATTTTTCCTACCCAGCAAAACTGATCCTGGATCAAGGCTGCAACCTGTCACTTCCATCCTCAATCAGAGTTTCCGAACAGGGACCAAGAAAAAGACCTAGCTGTGCAAACTGTGCCACCACAACTTCTGATCACAGAACCCTACCCTTAAAAACTACTGAAGATTGCTCTGGCTGGTGTGGCTCAGTGGTGACTGTTGGCCCGCACACCAAGGGGGTCTCGGGTTCAATTCCCGGTCAAGGGCATGCACCTTGGTTGCAGGTTCAATCCTTGGCCCCGGTCAGGAGGGGCATGTGCACGAGGCAACCAATGGATGTGTCTCTCTCACATCGATATTTCTCTCTCCCTCCCTCCCTCCCACTCTAAAACAAACAAAAACAAACAATTGAGGATCAATTTCAAAAAGCAGCTAATTCAGCTCATACTTCAAACTGCACAAGTGCTTTTCCTTGAGAAAACCACAGCATTCATATGTGGCAGATATGTTCTATGTGTACTTCCCATTTTGCCACATAGAACATTAAAAAGGCATATGAAGGATGGGGTTTAAGAAAGTATTTCTTACTGCTTCAACAAGGACATTCTGACTACAGCTGGCATTGGTTTTTAGCTGTGAGGGCATGGCACTACCGCCACCTTGTCTGGTGTCGAGGTGCTGGCAGCCTTGCTTACCACTGCTTCTGCACCAAGAATGTAGATGACAGCACAGAGAAAGTGTAAAAAATGCCTTATATTATTATAAAAATAGTTTTGTCCTCGTGGACACCCTGAAACGACACTGGGTGTAAGAGGTGTAAGAAGTATGCTATTGAGAACTCTTGTGGCACAAAATTGCAATATATATATATATATATATATTTTTAATCTCACGAAGGCCCCCAACAGCTCTGGGAAATCCCTGGTCATCCCCGTCTCTATTCTAAGATTCTTCTCAACTCCTACAGCTTGAATCATGACCTTCCTGTCAACTGGCCCTCATTACTCTCAGTGGATCTTACTGAGGGTGCTACTGAGATTCCCCGGGAGTGACATTCCCAGATGTCCCTCCACCCAAATTCACACATATCCTTACTGTAGAAAGAGATCTTCTCCCTAATTAAAGCCAATCCTCTGCGACATGTGGCCTGATCACAACCAGCTCCCCCTCATTGGAACTAGTAATTTCTGTCTCCACTTTCCATTTCAAACTTCTCACTTACACTAATGTTTTGACTGCTCTTATGTGGTCACCAATGGCCCCTTAATTAGAAGCCTCTTTGCTGCATGGAGACTTGCTGAACATGTCCTCTGTCTTATAATGCCATCTTCTGTTTCTGTGAAACACTGTACTGTACTAGTTATCTTCTTTGACCATTCTTTCTACAGTCTTCAAGAGTTCCTTCCTATTCTATTGCCCCCCGAAGGTTCGTGTTATCCAGCTTCTTATACATGTCATTCTTCTATCCTCTCAGCCTCTTGCATGATGTCAAATGCCATGTGTTAAATAACTGCCAGATCTATCTTTAGCCCAAGCTTCAGATTAATAAATATAACTCTCTGTAGGTAATAACAGAGGATATAGCTGGCTTGGCTCAGTGGTTAGTGTCAGCCTGCAGACTGAAGAGTCCCGGGTTTGATTCTAGCCAAGGACATGTACCTCAGTTGTAGGCTCCATCCCCAGCCCCGGTCCGGGCATGTAGGGAGGCAACCAATTGATGTCTCTCTCACATTGATGTTTCTCTCTCTCCCTCCCACTCTCTCTGAAAAGCAATGGAAAGAATATCCTCGGGTGAGGATAAAAAATAAAAAAAGGATATAGCTTATGATCACATTTATAACATATATACATATTTATAGGGAAAATAACAAGCACTAGAAGCTTTTCAAACAGTAGGTCATCTGAGGAAATGGAGAGCCTTATTACATAAACTATTATTTTTTTTTTTAATTAAAAAAAATAAAAGCAAGGGACAAAGAACAGAATTATTCAACTTTTTTAATGCAGAATTCCTCATTTCTTTTTAATTTTTTTTGGTTAATCCTCACCTGAAGATATTTTTCCCACTGATTTTCAGAGAGGGAGGAAGGAGGGGGAGAGAGAAAGAGGAGAGAGAGAGAAAAAAGCACTGAAGTAAGACACATCGATTGGTTGCCTCCTGCAAACACCCCAACCAGGGTCAGGATCGAACCTGCAACCCAGATACGTGCACTTGACCAGGAATCGAACCCAAGACTCTTCGGTGTGTAGGCTGTCGCTCTAAGCACTGAGTCACCCCGGCCAGGTCCTCATCTCTTTTTGTCTGTTGGCTTTGCTTGCCAGTGTCCACTGCCCTTTTAACCACATGGAGCTTCATTTGCCATAGGAGAGCTCTCAGGCTTGCCCACACTCCTTGGCTGTGGGAATGGTGACAATGGCTTGGCCAGTCACCTGGGTGGGTTCCCTTGGCCACAATGACTAGTCTGGGGTGGGTACAAAGAGACAATGAGCTGGGCTGGTGTGCCTCAGTGGCTGAGCGTTGACCCCTGAACCACGAGATCGTGCTTGGATACCCGGTAAGGGAACATGCCTGGGTTTCTGGCTCAATCCCCAGTAAGGGGCGTGCAGGAGGCAGCTGATCAATAACTCTCTCTCTCAACATTGATGTTTCTATCTCTCTCTCCCTCTCCCATCCTCTCTCTGAAATCAATAAAAACATATTAAAAAAAAAAAAAAAAAAAAAAGGCAGAGTGCCAGCCACATACTTGAGGTGAAACTATCAGGAAACCAGTCAGTGGGAGCCTAGAGTTGCTGGTGGCCATCCCGTCACCATGAGGAAGAGACTAAAAATAAAGATAGCAAAGAGGAAGGCAAGCTGAAAGATAAAGAAGTCCAGGTTCCAGTCAAAGTGACTGTGTCTGGGAATCCTAACACTACTGGGCTTGTCAGTTATGAGAGCCAGTGAAGTCCTTCAGGCTTAAGTCAGTTGACAGGTTCTCATTATATGAAACTGAGAAGGCCTCAAATAGCTGACCCTCTAATTCAGGTCTGCCAAGGGCCATTTCGATATTTACAATATCATTCACAGGCCATACAAAATTATCAACTTAAAAATTAGCTATGAAAAAAGCTCCAAGATTTACTGAATTTCGAGTACCACCTGAGGCTGCCTTGGCAGGGCCAGACCAAATGATTTATCGGCCATAAATGGCCAGAGGGCCAGAACTTCCCCACCCCTCTCTAATCCATGTGAATGATTCACCCAAAATCCTTCAATCCCAGCATCCACAGTCCCATCATTCAATGGTACCACTGCTAATCTTTGATGTATTTTACAGAATTTTTCTATCCATTTTCTTGTACATAACTGAGATCATACTATATGTAATAAATGCTGTATTATTTTCCCAGTAGATAGTGCTCATTAGTATTCTCCCATGCTATAAAACGTTTTACCCAAAACAAAACAAAAAAAATCACTTTTTTTTTTGAAAGTGGAAGGGGAAGAGGGAGAGAGAGGGGGAGAGAGAGAGGGAGAGGGGGAGGGAAAGAGGAAGAGGGGGAGAGGGGGAGGGGGAGGGAGAGGGAGAAACATGGATGTGAGAGACATTGATTAGCTGCCTCCCGGCCAGGGATCAAGTCTGCAACCAAGGTACGAGCCCTTGATCAGAACTGAACCTGGGACCCTTCAGTTCGTGGGCCGACACTCTAACCACTGAGCCAAACTGGCTAGGGCAAAAAAAAAAAATCACTTTTAATGACCTTTAATATTCCTTTAGGCAGATGCATCATAATTTACTCAGCCATTCAATAAACATTTGGCATTTTGTTTGTTTCTATTGCCTAACAGGTGTCTTAAATTTAACGTGGCACAAACTAAATTCTCAAATGCTACCCCCAAACTGCTCCTCCTATAGTTCTTCATCTCAGAAATTTCTTAATTGTGATTCTGTAAATTTCTAATTTGTGTCATTTCTATAAATTGTGTGCTTGTTCTTTGCTCATTTATTTATCCACTGAAATCTTAGATTTGTTTTTTATACACTAATATTAATAATGAGTCTAACATTAATAACTAATAATTCACTTAACCCTCCCAAATTACCCTATGAGGGGGGAAATGCAATTTGTCTTAATTTGAGATGAGGAAATTGTGAAATAGAGAGGTTAAATAACTTGCCCAAAGTGAAAGACCTGAGATGGTGGAGCCTGTTTGAACTCAGGAGCCCGACTCCAGAGCACAGTTAACCATTACGCTGTGCTGCCTTCAAAATGACAAGATAGCACTCCTTTAAATCTTATTCCACTTAGAACATTTTATCACTTAGAACATTTTATACCTGGTTGCCCACACCTGTTCCATCTAATCTATTTTAAGTTTTAAAACTTTTATGTGATCAAATCTACTATCTTCCCTTTATGTTTATTTTCTTGGTTTGTTTAGCACAGGAAGATAGTCATTCTCCATGCAGAGATCAGAAAAATATTAAATACTCTAAATACTGTTAGTTTTTAATGGTATGATTTTTAAAAAAGTATTTCATCATTAATTCTTTTGGATTTACTTTGATGTGTGAGTAATAATTTAAATTGGGTTTCTTCCAAATAGCTATTCAACTAGCCCAGCACCATCTGCTGAGTAATAATCATTTCTTCCTCCTCAAGATTTGAAAGAATCTGAAGCTAGACTCCTTTGAAAGAAAAATCTATAATACTGCTGGTTCAAGGGACTCAGCAAGCAGAAATTTCCAACAAACATGTGAAAAAATATTCATTCTCTTAATTAAAGAAAAAACAAATTAAAATGCCACTTCTTTCCAACTTGGTTGGCAAACCCAAAAGTTCAATACCCAGCCAGAACTGCTAGAACAAAAGACATGCGATAGAATTGCCAAATTGTCCTCGAGAGAGAAATCAAACAATTTGCACTCCACCAGCTGTCTCTGAGAGCATCCATTTCCCCATAGCCTTGATGATGCAGTGGGCTATCAAACTTATTGATGCTTGCTACTGTGATGAGTGGGGGAAAATGGAATTACTCACTTTTCAATGTTAGTATCTCATATAATGAATAAAAATGAGTACCTTACCTTTCCCTATATTTAAGAGACATTTACATTTCCTTTTCTGTGAACTATCATTAACATGATTATAATAACACTAATGTTTCAGTTTGAAAAGCTTTATACTACTTTATATCAGAGATTTTAAGATAGTTCCTCCTATATCCAAAAGAAATTCAATTTTAAACCACCAAGTGTTTCTGAACCTTGATGAAACAAATGCAACATCTAAGTAGACAGCTGTTAAAATTTAAAACACACACACGTAAAATAGCAAGAATTAGAAAAAGCTAAACTTTCAACAAAAGGTCAGATGAAAATATCGTAAATTCATTCAAGATAAACCAGATGTATATACTAACATGGAAAAATACTCAAGACAATTCTATTAACAATGACCTTTAGAGAGTAATTATTTAAGTAAAAATATGCATAAGTATGGAGATAGAGAAAATACAGAAGGACAGGCACCAAGGTACTGGCAAGCTGCTCTCTCTCTCTCTGGATCCCTGTTCTGATTCCTTCTTCTACTTTTAAGGACCTTGGCAATGACATTAGGCCCACCTAGATTATCCAGCATAATCTCCCTATCTTAAAGTCAGCTAAGTTTAAGCAACCTTAATTCCCCTTTGCCAGGTAATTGAACATATTCAGAATTTGGGAATTAGGATGTGGATAACTTTGGCAGTGGGGTCATTATTCTGACTACCACAGCTTTATATAATAGTATAAAGGTTTTTTTTAAAGAAGCTACTTAATATATTTAACAGATACATGTTAAATGGGAAATAAAGCATAATTATTAAACAAAGTTTACTTAAAAATATCAAAGGATGAAATCTAATGTATCTCTTATTTCTATTATAAATCATGTATAACCAAAGAACTTATATGCATATATGCATAACTCATGGACACAAACAATAGTGTGGTAAAGGCCTGGGGTGGGGGGCTGCAAGGAAGAAGGGGTCAACGGGGGGAAAAAGAGGACATCTGAAATACTTCCAACACTAAAGATACAAGTTTTAAAAGGGAAAAAAATAAAATGGCAAAAAATCATGCTTTTGGTATCCTAAGAAATTCTCACATAACCTAAGGTCTCAAAGATTGTCCTGTTTACTTCTCAAAGTTTTATAGTCTTGGTGGATTTTTGTCCCTTTTTTTCTTTTTTGCATATGGATGTCTAATTATTCCAACACCATTTGTTGAAGAGACTAACAAAAGTAACAATATAAATAAATCTCAAGTGGAAGAATTTAGGCATTAAAGGCTACATACTGCGTAAGTGATTTGTATGATATCCTGGAAAAGGCAAAACTATAGGGACAGAAATCAAATCAGAAATTGCCAAGGACTAGGGGAGGGAAGTGATTACAAAGGAGCATGAGGCAACTTTTGGGGTTGATGGAAATACTCCATTATCTCAATTGTGGTGGTAATTACATGACTGTATACATTTGCCAAAATTCAAAGACTTGCACAACTAAAAAGGGTGAATTTTACTTTACATAAATTATTGTTCAATAAACCTGACTATAAAAATAATCAAATGAGATGAAAAAAGACATAATTTGTCTTGCAGGATCCTAGACTTTCTGAACCCTAAAAAAGTGAATGTAATCCAAGTTTAAAAGTAGCAAAGAAACTAAAAGGCAGAAAACTAGACAGTCACTCCCAGACTCTCTTAACCTATTGCCACTGCTCCCAAATAAAAAGGGAAGAGAGCAATAAATAGGCATTATCCAACAGCCAAAGGCTAACTTTTCAGGCTAGTGACCTAATGATTTAACAAACAAAACAAACACAAAAACAAGAAGCTAAACCTAAGAAAAATAATCAAAATAATATTTACCTTTGGAGTCAGCATTTGGGAAGAGCCTGTTCCATGGCACCTTATTTTTGTGTGGGAGAGAGAGCAAATAGTTTCTAGCTTTTAAATTGATTATGCAGTTCAGGTCTTCCTGTGATGGAGATCCAAGAATACCTATCAGATAAAATAATTAGCTGTTAATTATCAAGACCAAAGTAAACTGACCACACACCATCAGCTGTAGGGCAGAATCGACCTTGATAATTAACATCCTCTCACACAACCTCCCAATGTTTACCTTTCTTTATTAAAAGTTTTTTATAAGGGTCCTTATCACTTTAAGTCAAGGAAGGTTAAAAACTCAAGACTGTCATAGGTTAAAGAGTTGTTAAAACTCTTAATTTAATGAAATGACTGATATAGCTGTGGGCAGATGAAGTGAGTAAATCCATCCCCTACTGTGCTCGGGAACCTTACCCAGAATGTGGTTCAGCTGGTCGAGATAATGCTTCCCTGGGAAGATGGGCCTATTGGACAGCATCTCTGCCAGAATGCAGCCTACAGACCAAATATCAATGGACTTGGTATAGCCCTGCAGTAGAAAGGGAGAAAAGGCTGAGAATGATATCTGGTATTACATGTCACAATGAGATCTTCCTAACGTGACAGGCACATGGCTGTCAGGAGTTTTAGCTTCTCCTTTGGCTCTATAATTCAGAAATAAATGAAAAGAGATGAAGAAACCAATAATAATTTGGCTTTCTTAGAGAATGTTGAAAAACCAAGACTACTTAATTTTATTTCTCTTCAAAGTTGATTAACTTTTTATTAAATGCCAAGGTATACTTCATTCCTTTTTTTCATGTAATTTGAGAGAATTAGAATCCTTAGAAGTTGAAGCTAGAAACAAGAAAAACAGTCACACCCCCATTGCTTTAGAACATCTGTGGATCCACTCACTCATTTTGGAAACCTGGAAACCACGTCAGAAGGAATACTATTACACTTCCAGAGTATGTTTTATCTATTTTGCAAATCATTTACAAAAAAGTCAAGCTGAAAACCTTTGATTTCTGCAAGAAAAAAAGTGTGTGCTGGCTCCATCCTAACTTAACAATTCCTATTTCTTGTCTTCTATTCATTTTTCAGGCATGATTTTTCTTTCAAAGGAATTCTATGAAAAAATATGGAAGAATTATTTGTTTAAATCATACAAGTGCAAAAAAAGTTTCTCGAAAGGGTATAAAGCTGAATTTTATGGAAAATGCTAGACATAGTGATAAATGAAGAAATTTAAAAAACAGAAAAAGAATTCAGCTAAATATAAAAGTTTAGGGAAACATAGCAACATTTTTTAGGGAAAATCAATTAAAGAATTAATGAATAGATATATGGCTATGATAAAATAGGCTTGAATTTCAAAATAATTCTTTCCGAAATTCTTGTAATCCAAAATAACTTTTGTTTTGGGCCAAAACTATATAAAGAACAACTTTAAAAAAAAAAAAAAGTCCCTTTTAGCTCAGCCAGGCATGGCTCAGGGGTTTGAGCATCGACCTAGTATCCAGGAAATCAAGGTTTGATTCCCAGTCAGGGCACATGCCCAGGTTGTGAGCTCGATCCCCATTCGGGGGCATGCAGGATGCAACCAATCAATAACTCTCTCATCACTGATGTTTCTCTCTCTCTCTCTCTCTCTCTCTCTCTCTCTCTCTCTCTCCCCTTCTCCCTTCCTCTCTCTGAAATCAATAAAGATATATATATATTTTAAATGCCCTTTTAAATACAGTTGTATGGATCACTGTATTATTATTGGAAGTCAGATTTTTAAATTTTTTAAAAAAAAATTTATTTTAGAGAAAGGGGGAGAGAGAGAAAGAGAGAGGCAGACAGACAGACAGACATGGATGTAGGAGAGAAACATCAATCAATTGCTTCTGCTGGGGATCAAGCCTGCAATCTGGGATGTGCCCTGACCAATAATCGAACCTGCCACCTTTTGGTGTATGGGACAATGCTCCTACCAACTGAGCAACACGGGCCAGGGCAAGAAGAACATTTAAAACACAAAAAATAACTAACTAAAAGGAACCAGGGCTCCCTGGAGAAATGACTGCTCCAAGTCTGGGACAGGGAAAGTACTGTAAGGTAAACCTGGAACATCTAGTGCCAAAAAGCAAAGAAGTACAATGGGGACATGTCAAAAGTGGCTCCTACTGGAAAATCTGGGACAGTCTGAGCATCAAAATACAGAATGGCAGGTATGGACTGAATGGTAGATATAGATTATAAGCCAATGAATAAATAACCATGAATTAATGAAGATAACTAAAACAAAGACCAACAGAGTTATAAAATCACCAATGGATAGTACAACTAGTGGGTGCAAGTTTGCTGAAGAAGATAAGTTACACAGTCTTAAAGTATTTCTCCACAAATTCCTATTAATTATTAACATAATAATTACTATAATTAATCATAATTATGGTGGAGACTTGGAGGACACCATCTTAACCAAAAGATCAACATGTACTCCACTAATACTCACATAAACCAGATGTGCCCCTGATATGATGCACTGAGAAGAAAACATTGTTTTTCTGGTCTTCATGCCCAAAATACATGACATAAAACAGGTTCATTCTACAAAATAGCTGACTTACACCCTTCAAAAAATGTCAAGGTCAAGAAAGGCTGAGGAACTATTTCAGATTAAAGGAGACTAAAGAAACTGCAATTATGTGAGCTTAGATCAGGGGAGAAAAAAGGTATAAAGGTTATATTGGAAAAATATCCAAAATCTGAATATAAACTGTGCGTTAGATATTGTATTTAGTGTTACATTTCCTACTTTTGATTACTGTACTATGGTCATTTTAGAGAATATCCTTCTTCTAAGGCAGGGTTTCTCACTCTTGGCATTATTGACATTTTGGGCTGGAAAGATTTAGTTGTTATGAGGGCTGTCCTGTGCATTGTAGGATGTTAAGCAGCATCCCTGACAGCTAACCACTCAACGCCAGTAGCACTCCCCTCTCAGTTGTGAAAACCAAAAATGTCTCTAAACATTGCCAAGTATCCTCAGGAAACATCAGAACCACTGTTTCTAAGCGGCAAAGGAGCACATCTACAAATTATTCTTAAATGACTCAGAAAAAAACACAGAGAATGAAAAAGCAAATGTGATAAAGGATAAAGGCTTGGTGAGTTTGGATCTGGGGTGAAGGGTATGCAGGAGGTCTATCCAGGAGAGCTCTCCAAGGGTGGTCCAGAGGCCCAATGCTTGCCACCTGTTTCATAAGCCTAACAAAGATATACTTCACTTTTTCTTGCTTTTATACACTTATTAATGGTTTTTTAAAATTGATTTCAAAGAGAGGAAGGGAAAGGAAGAGATAGAAATATCAATGATGAGAGTCATTGATCAGTTGTTTCCTGCAAGCCCCCTAACTGGGGATCCAGCCTGCAACCTGGGATGTACCCTGACTGGGAATCAAATCGTGATCTCCTGGTTCATAGGTCGAAGCTCAACCACTGAGCAATGCCAGCCGGGCATACACATCACATACACATACACATACACATACACACACACACACTTTTAAAAAATTATTTAACTTAATTTTTTTCTGACCCAGACCTTATTAGAAAAGTTTGCCTGCGAACTCTTCACAGCCACTTGGATATCAGAGGAACACATGTCATTTGGAAGCAGGATTATCATATAATTTTGAAATAATCCAGAGTAATTCCTATTCTTTCCACATCTATGTTTTTTCCAAATTATATAATAATTTTGCTGAAGAGACATTCTTATTATCAGCTAAATCTGACCTTTACAGAACAGCTCTGGTCCATGTTCACAGAAAGACACCTTACTGGATAACCTCTAACACCAACCCAGCCTGCACCCAGCAGTGCCAGCAGCAGGTGTAAAAGCTGCTACAGGTAGAACTTCAGCAGAGCTGTGCAAGGACAAAGACCATTTATTTCAACGGTGACCAGAGAGGCATGCCCTCCAACTGTGTAACACGTCAGCACTATTCCAGCTGAGGTGGAGAGGCCAAAACCCAGGGCCTAGAGTTCAATGCTCAACAGGAGATTATGATAGCACCTTGGTTCTGGTCATACAGGCCAAGGCTGAACCCAAGTGGAAATAGGCTTACTGAGAGGGAGGCTTACTGTAACATATGTCCAAAGTTCTTTTGCTTCCTGGTTTTCTTTTTATGCAAACTTGCTCCTTACCTTGGAATTCAACATAATTTCTGGAGCCCTGTACCAACGTGTGGCTACATACTCTGTCAGGAACCCTGTATGATCATGGTCTGGATCTGCAACGCGGGCCAAGCCAAAATCACAGATCTAAGAGAGAAAAAAATGGACACCTTAGAGATTCTAACCAATTTAACATCAAAACATCATAAAAATAAAAAAGACAATAGCAATAATGATGGTAATACGTAGTTGCTACTATTACTATATGGCAGGTACTTTGCTGGGAATTCTATATACTCATTCTTAATCTTCACAACAACCTGAAAGAAGGTAGAAGACACCTTTATTACTGGCCTTGATTCATTCATCACATAGTGTCCAACGTGGATCAGATGTCCATAGGAGCTATCTCAACTCTTTCCCAGCTATGGCTACCCCTCCAGTCCAGATGCCAGGCTTTTGTCCATAACACTAGGGAAGCCAACCCTACCTTCCCAGGAGTTCCTGGGATGCTGAGGATCAAGACTGTCCCAGGATTAAAACTTCAGTCTCTCCCATCTTGGCCAGGGGTTCTGGGGAGGACAAGGCATAAGCCTGCACGATCATCTTTTGGTTTCATGACCATTTAAAAAATAGAAAAGATGCCCTAGTGGGTTTTGCTCAGTGGTTAGAGCATCGGCCAGTGGACTGAAGGGTCGAGGGTTTGATTCTAGTCAAGGGTACGTACCTTGGTTGCAGGCTTGATCCCTGGGCCCCCATTTGGGGCATGTGTGGGAGGCAACCAATTGATGTGTTTCTCTCACAAAGTCATCTCTCTCTCTCTTTCTCTCTCCCTTCCACTCTCTCTGGAAAGCAATGGAGAAAATATCCTCAGGTGAGGATTTAAAAAAAAGGAAAAAAAAGAAAAGACAAATATTTCACAGTTTTTAAAAAAAAAGGAGCCTGAGGAGAGAGGCTGGCGTCCTTGGTCTGGGGAATGCCCTTGAGGCCCAAGCAGCTGTGTCCCTTGAGTTCTGTAGACCAGGCCACAGTGCCCCAGTGTCCTGTCACTGGCCAGCGCTGTAGGGCCAGCTGAAGGTACTTCCTTGCAAACAGCAGCATGTTTCAGATGAGCTTCTTATCCACCAGACGCAGGAGATGAGATGGGGACAGTGCACAAGGTAGGAAGCCAGAGCAGCAGGTGCTGAAAGCACTGGGGCTGGGACAGGTACTGGGCCTGCATATACTCAATGAGGGCCACCTGCGCTTTCTCTTAAAGGCTCTCCATGTGCGCTGCATCTAAGAGGCTACAGGCACAGGGTATGAACAGTGTGATGGCCTTGAGGCAGAGGAACTTGGCTGAGTCGGCCTGCAGGTGGCCCAGCTCGTCTACCTGTTCTTGGAAGGTGCACATTCAGTCCACAAAGGCTACAGTGGCCACAGACACCGTGTGCAATGGCAGTGTGGCCTATGATGCATTCAGCACAACGAGCTCACTCTAGCTCAGGCACAGCAGCACCACCTGTTGGGCCACCAGCAGGTAGGGGAAGAAGGGCCTGTGGCACGCCCAACCCAACCTTGCTGAATAGCGGCTCTGCTGCCAGCTCACACACGTTGCCTATGCCAAGTCTGAAGCCCGCTCCACAGCTGCTGGTCTAGAAGTGCCAGGCCAGGCCTCCACACAATCAGCTCTGACACCTGCTACCTGAGGGAAGAGGTCCCTGCCCACCTCTGCTGCTGCCAGCACAGAGCCCAGGGGGCTGCCCAAGGATATCTAGGTCTTCTTGAATACACATGAATTTTTATCAGACTGAATCCATACCCCTTCACCTTATCTAAGACATCTATAGATTTGCCTACTCATTTAGCTCTGCTACCTATTAAAATAGAAATATGTATACACACACACACATATATGGATATACAGACATGCTGCCCATTTTCAAGAGAATTCTCAGGACTACAAAGGATCTAGAGTTTCCCTGTTTACCAGGAATATCTTATTTGGGTATTAAAGTCACTGAGGTTTTCTGAGTATTCTTTCTATAAAATTTATTAAAGAAAAAGATCACTGCCTGGCCAGTGTTGTTCAGTGGTTGAGTGTCGACCTGTACACCAAGAGGTTGCTAGTTTGATTCCTGGTCAGGGCACATGCCCGGGTTGCGGGCTCAATCCCCAGTAGGGATCGATTCAGCAGCCAATCGATGTTTCTCTCTCTGTCCCTTCTCCCTCTCCCTTCCTCTCTTTCTAAAAATCAATAAAAACATATTAAAAAGAAAAAGGGTCACCAATGAAACAGATGATTGTTTTAACTAACACATAATGCACATGATCCTATTTTTATATATAAGTATAAAAGTATACATTATGTAACAGCATAGAAAAAACTTTGGAAGAAAATACACCAATCTGTTATAGTGGTTACCTATGGAGAGGAAGGAGCAATGGGACAGAAGAGAAGAGAAATAGCACTCTTGAATTTTTTTGCCATAAAAATGTTTTCGCGTATTTCTGGTATAATTTTAAATATGAGTAACAATAAATAAAAATATGCCCCAGTAAAAGTTTTTTCAATATATATATCACCCTAAAATGTAAATACCCTGCCTGACCTTGAGATCGCAGGTGGTGTTGAGCAGCAGGTTGGAAGGTTTGAGGTCACGGTGCAGTACGTTAGCTGAATGGATATATTTTAACCCTCTGAGGATCTGGTAAAGAAAATAGCAGATATGGTCGTTGCTGAGGTGTTGTGTCTTCAAGAGCTTGTAGAGATCTGTTTCCATGAGGTCCTGTACTATATATCTGTTTGGACAGGTTAAGGTAACATACCAAATAGCTGGTTACAGTTAGCAAAGCACTGAAAACAAATGAACCCTCTCCCCAAAAGGTTCATTATTACATCATGAGGACCATGCAGGAAATGAGAAACTGATGAAAACTTAGTATTCCTTTTATGGAAGGAATCTGAAGTAGTTAACTCTTTTTTAGGTCCTGTGAGACTTGATAATCACCCGTTACTGACCTAGACTAAGACCTGAAACAGGCTGTTATGGAAATATTCACCAATCTTGAAGTCCTAACCTTCTTGGTCACCAAGCTGTCCACCATCAAAAGGCGTCTCCAAGCCTTGTTGGGAAGAGCTGGGCAAGTGTGGTGACCATCAAGCACCATACACTCCCTCCTTTCTTTGGCCCAGCAACAACTTGTAATGTCACTGCTCTCACTTCTTGTTCTCTTCTTCTCCTCAAAAATCAACTATAAAACTTTTGGAAATACAGGCCTAAAACACGTTGCTATTAAATTCAACCCTCAGTCTATCTGCTTGACTCTTCAATTAATGTTAAGATCCTAAGTAAATAAGACTATGAGGAATTCATACCAAGAAGGAGCTCATGCTAGTTTTGCTCCTCTTGCTTTCCTGCCATGTATCTAAGCATCTAGTATTTTAGCTATGGCTAACTTCTTTATAGAAATTAAGTTATAAAAGCCTTTAGCTTTTAACTTTACCATAATACTATTTCATTAGCAATTTTTTTGCATTTCTTTTATTCATTTCTGTGTTAATATTAATGTATGTCTCTTACAGATTCATGCTAGATGAAACACAGTACGGGATTACAAACTTGTCACCTAAAAGAGATTTTACTTTTATGGCAAAAGGTAAAGCAGGACAACAGGTGGTAGGGGCAGGAGGTATTTCACTTAAAATATCACTACAACTTAGTAACAGAGCTATTTAAATATGGAAAGAAGAGATAGTGAGCTACCTTTCCCTGGAGGGGTACAATGCAAAATAAGCAAAGAGGTAGGAATCCTGCACTATCCAAAACTACAACTTTTTCTGGCAGATCCTCTTCAGTATATTTAATGTCTTTATCTTTCAAATGTAGTCTTTACCCAGGTAGCATCCTCTGTACCTCCTTAGTCCAGATTTCTAAATATTGGTCATATAGTTAGTAACATAATTTCAGAGGTGAGTCGCCTTAAAGATTCTGAGGGCTAGTACCTTAATTTTAAAGATGAGAAAACAGACCTAAAGGTAAAATGACTTTGTCTAAGATTAGGATGGCCTGGATTTGACCAGGTGATATCCAGGGTACCCTCTTTCTTAGTCTACAACTCTTTCTTTTCTGTCTCACCATCATAACAAACCACACCTTGAATAAAGAAAGCATAACTGGAAATGGCATTAACCGGGACTTTCCATAACTACACTTAAAGGAAATTTTTACTGAAATTGACGAAAAAGTGGATTTGTTGAAGAGACACTAAAAATAGAACTGATAAAATGAATCAGGGAAAAGTTTTATATAATGCAAGAATTATAGTAAGTGGCTAACATATTACAATTTCCCCTTAAATGTGCTTTATATATTTTTCCTTTACTCTGATAAGTCCAGGGCATTTCAAATTACATTTACTCAACAAGGTGACCAAGCAGTGGAGCCTGCTGTCTGCAAAGGATACACATCTTTCATTTGCTCGATGGTTGGTGCTCGAATAATATCATTGATTCCAATGATGTTCTCATGTCTGAAGCGCAGTAAGATTTTTATCTCCCTCAGGGTTCTCTGGCAGTAGGTCTGGTGCTCAAAAGGACTGATTTTCTTGATAGCTACTCGAACTTTGTTGACATTATCATAAGCAGAGCTTAAAAAAAAAAAAAAAAAAGGAAAAGGTGGGGTAAGAGATGGCATTAAAAATAGTTCTCAGAATATCTTGGTAGAAAGACTGAAAACTGGTAAAGTATTAAGTGTTTAGCACTCTGGTTAAATACTTGTTTAATACATGTGAAGGCAGCACACATAGGGAAGATGCAGCTGGAACAAGGTAGCAGAGGGCCTGGCCCTGGTAACTGTGGATGCCCATTTTTATAAACTTGGCAACATAGGTTTCTCTCTCACACACTCACAAATGCACACACACTTTCCCACTGTTTTTAACAGCAACTGCATTCTGGTGAGAGCAATCATTTCTGCCTTCAAAACAGCTTCCTACTGTTGTATCAGATTCCTCTGACTCAGCAAACATTCACATGACTATCAACCACAATTTCATCTCTGACAAAAATGGAACCAAGAGGACACACCTTGAATGCTTTTTATCAATTTTGTCTTACTTGCAAATTGACTCTTTCTGCCCCCCCGCCAGAAGAAATTTAAAAAAAAAAGTTTTTATTGATTTTAGAGAGAAAATAAGGGAGAAGGAGAGAAACATCCATCAGCTGCCTCCTGGGGATCAAGCCTGCAACCTGCACATGTGCCCTGACTGGGAATCAAACTGGTGACCTCTTGGTTCACGGGTTGATGCTCAACCATTGGGCTACACCCAGCCCCCTGGAAGAAATTTAACTCAGATGTGTGGGTAGTCTTATAGCAAAACTTATAAAGTATTCTTCAAAAAAATATTTTTAAGCCCCAACAAAGGCCCAGTTCTTTGCAAGTTGTCATTAAGGTCTGATCTAAATAGAAATCCAGCAGAAGCAATAATAACTATATCTTTAATTTTATGATCAACTTGAATCTTGAATATATATATTTTTAAATACATTTCTATTGATTTCAGAAAGAGGAAGGGAGAGGGAGAGATAGAGACATCAATGATTAAAGTCATTGATCGGATGCCTCCTGTATGCCCCCTACTGGGGATTGAGCCTGCAGCCCAGGCATATGCTCTGACCGGGAACTGAACCTGTGACCTCCTGGTTCATCGGTCCATGCTCAGCCACTGAGCCACACTGGCCTGGCTGAATCTTGAATATTATTACTATCTGTATGAGCAGTATTCTATTGAATCTTTTTTGTAAGAGCTTTTCATATGAATAAATATCAACATCTGGTCCACTGACTGAAGCACTGAAATAACGCTGACAGGCAATAAGACATTACTTCTTGTTTCCTCAGGGTTAGTGCTAGAAATAGAAAACAGTAAAATAAGTTTATTTCAAGTTTGTGCTTCTATAATGATATTTATCAATCTACTTATTATTTTTTTTTAATCTTCACCTGAGGATATTTTTTCCATTGCTTTTTAGAGAGAGTGGAAGGGAGGGAAAGGGAGGGGGAGGGAGGGGGAGAAACACATTGATTGGTTGCCTCCTGCACCGGCTCCAGTTGGATCGAGCGTACAACTGAGGTATGTCCTTGGCTGGAATCGAACCCTGGACCCTTTAGTCCTAGGGCTGATGCTCTAACCACTGAACCAAACCAGCTAGGGCTATCAGGCTACTTATTCTGAGAATTATTTGATGCATTTGTCTGACTCTATCACAACTATGCTGTAGGAGGGGCCTTATCTTACTTGGCTTCAATTCTTCCACATACCATTAATATAGTGGACACAGGTACCCTCAATATCTCAAAATGAAATATATTTCCTAAATACAAGAATCATTACTCAAATCTTATTTTGCCTTGGTTTTGCTGAATGAAGATCTAAACCACTGATTTGCAGGTAGGCAGGCAAAGAGATATGTTAAGCAAGCTTGTTCAATATTGGGAATAAATCTTTTTAGAAATTAAAACTTTTTGGGTAATTCAAATTATAGAAAGACCACAAGTTCCACAAAAGGGAACATAGGTTAAAATAGTTGTAAAATATTGTTTTAAACTCAACACTATAAAATTCTACTTTTACCGAAACACAGTAGTCAGACATGACCATGACCATAAATTTGCTTTCAAGAACAAGACTGTTGCAGGAGGGCTTTATGGTCAGTGTGTCCTTCCAATTATATCAATACCCAGTGATGAAATAAAAAAAACAACAGACCTGCTTTAAGTGAGAAGGCATGAGATCATTCTCATTAATGCCCACTTGGAAAGAAGGTATGACCCTATCTATGAAACTGGGTCTGTTCCTATCTGTTCTACTACTCCATTCTGCTGCCTTTTTGGCTTACACAATCTGCTGTAGAACAAATCACAAAGAGCTTACGCTCTTCCATAATAACTCTATTTGCTTATTTCTCCTTGGATTTCTGTTTTGTTTTATATATTTACTGTTCTGATACTTGACAAATATATTTTATTGGTATACCTTTTACCATGGGTTATTTGGTGTCTCTTAATAGTGTTAGTTTTAAAATTACTTTGGTACTGCCAACCCCGTTTTCCTTTTTTCCCCTCTAAGAACTTGATCTTTGCTCATCTGTCTTCTCAACTATTGCTATGCTACAGCTTTTTTTGTGAGTTCTATAAACAACTCACGGCTGCAATTTGGGATCTTAATCCAATCTGTGACTACACAGTCTTTGGGTGGATTAATTTTAGATATTCATATTTTTCTTGTAGCTGATAAACTTGCTCTTTTCAAAAATAAAAATTCAAGGTTAAATAAAGTGCTCAAGGTTAGGAGAATGAAGAGTTTCCTAATTCATCCCTGTAAGGTGAATAATCATTGGAAAGAAATAAAATAAAGACTTCCAGTCCAAAATGGCAACATAGAAAGACCCTTGACTCACCTCTTCCCACATCAAATTTACACCTACCGGCAAAACAATTAGCCCGAAGAAGAAATGAGGGCTAACTGGACAGTTTCTGTACAACAAACCAGAGAGAGACCACACAGGAATAGGTAGGAGAGACAGAAACAAGGTACCATGGGAACCACACTCCCAAAGCACTGACCTGCAGTAAGAAGGGATCACTAAACGGCCTGTGTGTAGACTTGCCTGTCCTGGGGCACAATGAGAAACAGTGGTTTAAAAGACACTTAGACTATACTGAAAGGGCATCCATTTACTAACCCTAGCATATCTGCCAAGTGGGAGGGGAACTGCGGGACCACTTTCTCACACCATATACAAAAATGAACTCAAAATGTGTTTAAAGACTTAAATGTAAGACCTGAAACTATAAAACCTCTAGAAGAAATAGGAAGTAAAGTCTTTGACATCCATCTTAACAATTTTTTTCTTTTAAATATGTCTTTATTGATTTTAGAGAGAGGAAGGGGGGGAGAGAGAGAGAAACATCAATGATAAGAGTGTCATCGATCTGCAGCCTCCTGCATGCCCCCTACTGGGGGTCAAGCACACAACCTGGGCATGTGCCCTGACCAGGAATCGAACCACGATCTCCTGGATCCTAGGTCAACGTTCAACTCCTGAGCCTCACTGGTGGGCTCAGAGAGCATTTTGGAAAAAAAAAGGAACCTTGGGTTCCTTGGATGCATGGTTTATTCCTGGGCTTGGGTGGGTGGGAACAGACAGATTCCAGAAATGTGGAAGTAGAAGACCACAAAATTCTGGAGTATATTATTTAACAGATGTTTTGTGATCACTTAGGGAAGAAAGGGAAACCAGAATGAGTCAATTATGAACAAGTCATCCTAAACTAACTTCATTTCCTGTTGTGATAGGGTTACCACAACAACATGAGAGCGATGCCAGAGTTGCGGTAGATTCAAACCTCACTTGTCAAACACTTCCCATTTGTGAGACTTCATGTTAGGACTGGTGGCAAAAACACACAATAATCCTGCTCTTAAGAAGCTTGCACTTTAATGAGGAAAGACGACAGGAACAGATAACATACATACTGCCTTTATCATACTAAACCACATCTGAAACACAGAAGAAGCTGGGTAGATACAGTCCAAATAAGGGTTTTAAGAAGAGGATTAAGGACGAGCAGGCTTTCAAAAGAGGAGCAAGGCTATAAAGAAAGGTAAGAGGAAAATGAGCAGAACATCTATGAGAATGATTGGCCCTCAGCCAGCCATGCCCCTCCTCATGAGGTTTATGGGGTCCAGGGAACACGCCCATCAGGAGCTCCAGAATCCCCATTTCCTGAGTCCGCTCCCAAGGAGGTGTGTGCCTCCTGCATGATGGCTCTGCTGACAGCAGAATGTTCCTCCAATGTGTGCACAAGGGGTAACCAAGGGCCAGCACTTGCAGGGTGTGTACTGAGCCTGGAATATCTGCCCACAACCATGCATGTGTCCTGACTGGGAATCGAACCAGTGACCTCTTGATTCATTGGGCCGATGCTCGACCATTAAGCCACACTGGCTGGGCTCAACACTGGTTTTAAAACTAAGCAGTAGAGCCCTAATGGGTTTGGCTCAGTGGTTAGAGTGTCGGCCTGCAGACTTAAGGGTCCTGGGTTTGAATCCGCACAAGGGAACATACCTCAGTTACAAGCTCAATCCCTGGCTCTGGTTGGGGCAAGTGCAGGAGGCAACCAATCAATGTGTCTCTCTCACATCAATGTTTCTCTCTCTCTCCTCTCTCCCTTCCACTCTCTCCGAAAAGCAATGGAAAAAATACCCTCTGGTGAAAATTAAAACAAATAAAAATACTATGCAATAGGCAACTTCACAGCTGAAGGAGATGGTCATTATAACAAAGTGAAACCATATTCTGATGCCTAAGAATTAGCTTAGAACAGTTGTGGCTAGAAACTTACAATATTCATCTCATAAAGAAAGCAATTATTTTCAGATTCCCACTTGCACAGGTAGGAATACTTTTATATATTCTGGACTTGGAGAAACAGAAGAGCCATTTCAAATCTACTACTGCTTGCCAGTCAGGACTGACAGCAGCACGTTTAGAAGAAAAAATATGGAAGAAAGGCCTTCTCCAAACTGCTGTATGAAAACTGTATTCTTATACTTTAAAAAAGCAGTATTTCAAAATTTCAGGATTTCTAGTTATTTGTTTATTAGAATTGAGGAACTAGACTTTACTCTTAAGCTTCTATTCATTTGAATACTTTCACTTTTTGTGGTATAGTTCCTTTCACTGATAGTATTTCGAGTGTGTCTCATATTAATATTTCCCCTGCTGTCCTGAATGTACTTGCTTATTCTAGGTACATTTGGGTCTGTCCATGGCCCTGAAAGTAGGGTGCTCAGCACTATCACCCCTCTCCAATGCTGGTGCTGCCCACACAAGCTCAGGAAGTCAACCTGATTTCTGCAGCTACACTTCTAATACAGCTACTGCATTCTTACACAAGCTCTCAGTGCTTGGTTTGAGGAGCTGCTCCATACAGCTGGCTTGCTTATACTGCAAACTTTAAAAAAAAATTTTTTTAATTGATTTTTAGAGAGGAAGAGAGAGGAAGGGAAAAGGATAGATAGAAATATTGGTGAGAGAGAAACATCATCAATCAGCTGTCTCCTGCATGCCACCTACTAGGGATCAAGCCTCCAACTCAGGCATGTGCCCTGACCCGGAATTCAACTGCGACCTCTTGGTTCCTGCGCTGACACTCAACCACTGAGCCATGCCATCTGGGCTTATATTGAGAACTTTTAATACTGTCTACTCCTGATCACATCTCCTCCTTTCAAGGTCTTACTTACTACATTGTAAAAAGCAACAACAATTAACACAGTTGATGTTGAACTTTCAAGTTTTGTTTCCCCCATGTCAAGACTTCTGTTTTTGGTATATATTATATATGAGGCAGGTAAGTACTCAGTAACAATTAAAATATAAAAAACTTAGAATTCTTAGGAGCTTGAGGGTTTTGTTTTATAATAAATGATTGATAGCATTCTAAATCTATCATACCTAAGGATTATTGGTGGTTTTTGTGATGACTAAGGATCAGAAATGTACAGATCTATTAAATTATTTCCTCATTGTGCTGATATAAAATGAATAAACATTCAAATCGAGATCAAAACAATTTTCTAAACATTAATCATTTATGTATTCACTGTGTACTATGTTTGCTTACACTTATTGATACATTTTGCCTTGTTTCCTATATGTACATCACTCAAAATGTTTATAGTTTACTATTGAGAACTAAGTGGTGGTAATAATAAAAAGAAGTCTTATGATTATTATTTAATAAGAGCTATAATTTATTGAGCATCAAGCGCTGCTCTGTGTTAATACCTGTGGAACTCTTTCAGAAGGTGGTATTTTAATGGTAGCTTCAAAAGCAGGTAAGGTTTAAAAACAGGCAGTCAATGAGAAAGACCCGTAGAAAGGAGAGCCGCAGGAGTTAAAGCATGGAAGGCCGAGTACAAGTGCTAGGTTATTCAATATGGCTGGAGTTTAGAACCCATCCAGGAGAAAAGCAAAAAAGGTGACACCAGGCTGAGAAAGCTGAGAAATCAATACTTTGTTCTGATAATCGAAAGAATCCTTGGACCATGAGAATGACACTATCAGAATATAGGCATTTCTGTAGACTGATGGAGGTTAAAACCAGAAATAGTTAAGACTAGTGAGAAGACTATAGTTATAATTCTCAAAATATTTATATTCCTTACTACTTTGAAATTACAATTGATCTTGCTACTTAAGGTATTAATAAAGAAACACATACATTAAAGATGTATTTTCTCCATATTTAAAAAGCAGTATTTCTATATAACTGATTTCCTTGGTAATTGTGCATAATTTATTTTATCCATTTAAAAACATTAACCTGAGATGAGAAGGAGCCATAGATTTCACTGACTGCCTAAAAGATCCATGGCAATAAAGATTAAGAACTCGCTCCCAGCTGGTGTGGCTCAGCAGCTGAGCATCGACTTATGATCTAGGAGATTTGAGGGGTAGCAGAGAAGGTTAAAGTATTCTGTCGAGCAGGGAGGGGTTAGGCCTGAGTCTCTGTAGACCCAAAAGAAGGCCATGTGGCTGAAGTATACCAAGCAGAGAGAGAATGGCTCACCATGAGGCCAAAGAAATAGGCAGTAACCTGGCAGTTGTGCTAAGGATTTAAGATTTATCTTAAATGCACTTCCCTTTAAGCTGGGGACTAAAAGTGCCCAATTTATATTAATGATTTTTCCAGCTGTGATATGAAGAATGGATTGCAAAGAGGAAAAAGGGAAAGAAAAAAAGAAAACCATCTGAAGCACTGCAACAGTGAGAGATGACAGTGGCTTGGACTAAGCAACAAGCACATAACCTGCATTTTAAGCAGGTCAGTTCATTGTGTTAAATCATGCCACCCACTGCAGGACATTTAACATTCCAGGCCCAAGGGCACTATGAACCAGTAGCACTCTCAAGTCAGTAAAATAATTGAAAAAAGAAAAACAACCACACCTTTGAGGGGAGTATTAAAGCCCCTGGAGTCTACAAGAGTGATAACAGTGCAGACAGGAGGAATTAGCAAGACTGGAAAAGAAAGGTGCTGAGTGGGATCTTGTGAATGAAATGGGTGGACAAGCCCAATAATACCATCAAGGCTGAAAATGACCTGTGCAGACAGGAGAGAAAAATTTGCAATATGTATTTAGAATATATATAGAACTCTTACAAACTTCAAAATAAGAAAATACAATATTTAAAAATAGGCAAAAGATTATAGACACTTCTGTGAGATAATAAACACATGAAAAGATGACTGGTGAGTCATAAGGGAAATGCAAACTAAAACCACATACCCATGAGAGAAGAGCTAAAATAAAAAGACCTGACCATATGAAGTGCTGATGAGGATGTAGAAAAGCTTCAACTCTCAGTCTGCAGATGGAACTGCAAAATAGTACAACCACTATGGAAAAGTTTGGCACTTTCTGAAAAGGTATACGTACACTTACCATATAACCCAGCAATTCCATTCCCAGACGTTTATTGAAGAAATGAAAATATATGTCCACAGAGACATGTATACAAATGTTTGTAGGAGCTTTATTTATAATAGCTGCAAACTTGGAACAATCCAAATATCCATCCACAAGGGAGGGCAAACAAACTGTGCGCCATCAATACAATGGAAGAGTACTCAGCAGCAAAAGGGAAACTACTGATATATGCAACAAGGATGAATCTGAAAAGCTGCTAAGCTAAGTGAAAGAAGCCAGACACAAAAAGGGTACAGACTTTAAAAATCCCATTTATATTTAATTCTAGAAAAGTTGAAGCTGATCTACAGTGACAGCTGATCTATGGTTACCTGAGGTGAAGACTGACTGCAAAGGGGCACAAGAAGCTTTCTGGGGTTATGTAATGTTCTGTATCTTCACTGTGGTAGTGGTTACACAAGTATATACATTTGCCAAGATCCACTGAACAGTGCACATAGAAAAGGTGTTATTCTACTGTACATAAACTATACCTCAAAAGGTGATTTTAAAAAACTGAGCTGTGCTATAAAATTATGGTTAATTTTCTTTAATGATTTAAACAGTATTACTTATTAATAATTTTATTTTCCATACGATGAACTGTAAACCTACTTTTGCCTCCACCCTGTATACTCATATTGAAGGCAACTGCAAAGGAAATGTTACAAACTGGTTTTGAGCAATGGCAGGATCATTAGAATAAATGCCTTGCCTTTGACGGTCATTTTCTAAGGCTTTCATATAAATATAAAATTTCTGACATGTTCAGATTTTCTTCCTATCCTTTCCAGCCCCCTGTCATTAAAGTCATTTTATAACAGAGACTCAATAATATTTGTGAAAAATAAATTGTGTCTAAGTAAAGTAGCTATCTTATCATGCACAAACAACACATACTGTACCCGGTGTTAAGCAACTAAAATGCTACCTATCAGCTGTGAATGGGTTATTTTTAGAGAAAGCTATTAAGCTGTTCTCTAAGCTACCCATTTTGGTGAACTTTAATTATCTGAACATAAAACTACAGTACTTCGTTTCACAGATAAAAATTAACTTGTCTTCAGATGCTAAGTTAGACTGATCTAAATTAATGTTCTAAAAATAAGTAGGCAGATAATACAAATGACTGTTTTAAAAGAAAATATATTCCTTATTTTAGCTTAGTTCTCTCATAATTTACTAGCCAAGAAAGCCAGTGCAAAGTTTTAAGAGGGTGCAAATGATTAAATGAGCAAATAAAAAGCTAAAGTCATTTTACCTATAAAACCATCATAATTTTACATTATCTTAAGAACCAATACTCCAATATACTACAGATATCACAGCTAAAATATGATGTCATTAACATGTATGCAACCTCTCTAGAAAAGGTACACAGCTGAGTTTGAACAAATTTGTTTGTTTACATATGCATTTTTTAACCTCTTCAAAAGTAATAAAACACGGCCAAACAGTCAGATGATTTGCAATTCTGGCCCTTATCCCTTACTGACTGAGACATCGCTGAGTTACCTAACATCTCTGAGCAACCATTTCCTTGGCTCAAAAAAATGAGGAAAGCTTTTTTTTAAAAAAAGAAAAAGAAAAAAAAAGAGGAAATCTCAAGGGTTGTAAACAGTGTAGAACAGCAGATGCAAAACTGAAAGATATTAGGCCTTCCCCCCAAAAGCAGTATAGCCATTTTGTATTACTTTATTTATTATTATTATTTATTACATTTATCACCCTAAAAAGGAAGAAACATCAGACCTCAAATCAGGAGGTCTGAGTTTTAGACCCAACTTGGCTCTACCCTATATGTCTGCTCTGATAGCATTGGTCAAGTTACAAAAAGGAGAAGGTTCCATTATTTTGTCAGACTTCTTCCGAACATTAGAAGTACAAAATAAAACAAACAAAACACGATTTATACAAGAGAATGGGGAAAAACCCTCACGCACAGTTGAATGTACATACATATGTACGCATAGATATAAACATACATATAAAGATGAAGACTTGTAGTGACTTAGTAAAGGTTCCACACATTTTTGGTGGATTGAAGTACACAAATTATTATTTTTTTAAGTATAAAAAAACTTAAAGCCCGGTCGGGCGTGGCTCAGCGGTTGAGCGTTGACCTAGGATCCAGGCGATTGGGGTTTGATTCCCGGTCAGGGCACATACCTGGGTTGCGGGCTCGATCAAGGACTTATCACTGATGTTTCTATCTCTCTCTCTCCCTCTCGTTTCCTCTCTCTGAAATCAATAAAGATTAAAAAAAAAAAAAAAGATGACTCCTCTTTAAAAAAAATTAAATTAAAATTAAAAGAAAAAAAAGAAAAAAAAGTGACCTTTGAAATTAGACTGTGCTCTGAACTTGTCATGAGGAGAGAGACTTTGATGAAGGAAAGGGGTTACTCACTTTTTGATCATTCCCCTACATTTCTTTCCTCCTCAGTTATTCCCTCCCACCTTCACTGGGCAAGAATTTTGGAATGGTCCAAGTCAGGCTGGCTTGCAGTGAGCTATGATAACAGCTAGAGGTAATCAACATAGACTAAGAGTATCAAGTCTTCACCAATGCCAAGCATTCAAGGGTACCAGCACAGGCAGCTCCATGTGCCTCTGGAGCTGAAGTAGAGAGTGAGAAGAGACCTCATTAATCATAATGACCATTATTTACTGGACACTTAGCACAGTGTTAGCTTTAGAAAAATCCTCACATACTGTCTTCACCAGAACCCTTTGAAGCATAAACCCTTATTTTATTTTATTATTTTTTAAAAAATATATCTTTATTGATTTCAGAGAGTGGAAAGGAGAGGGAGAGAGAGAGAGAAACATCAATGATGAGTCACTGATCGAGCCTGCAACCCGGGCATGTGCCCTGACCGGGAATCGAACCCAGATCGCTTGGATCCTAGGCCGAAGCTCAACCGCTGAGCCACGCCCGGCCGGGCATAAACCCTTATTTTATAGATGAACAAACTGAGGAAGAGGGGAGGAATCAATTAACTTGTCTATGGTTATATAACTAGTAGCTAACAAAACCAGGATTCAAACCCAGGTGTGCTGACCTCTAAAACCCATGTTCTCAGCCACTACACCATACAAGGGACAATAGTCCTCCACAGGCAATGCTCCCTTGGTGTTGATGAACCAAGGTTAGCCTCATAATTGAGCCAGATTCTGATAGGTCAACTGGAAAGAAATTGAAGAAGGCAGACAGTGATGACAAAAATAAAATAATCATAATGATCATGATACAGAAAATGTTCTGCTTCCCAAAGTAGCCTACGCATTTCAAAGGCTCTCACTATTCAAATCTTAGTCCTGAGGATAAGCCAAAACCTGTCTCCCCCGAAACAGGCAAATATGTGCTGTAAATGAGGTGTGGGAGAGCAGATTTGAAGGCAGAGGATGGAAAAGCAAACCAGACATAAGGGGGTAGGGAAGGGACCTGAATGAGGACAAGTCAGGACAAGTAAAAAGATCATATTGAACACCAGTGGAAATTAGTACCCAGAGATTTTCAGTGATGGCAATCATGACAATTAAGTTATTTTCTCCAGCATATATCATCAGGCTGTGAGCAAGATCAGACAAAATAAAGTTGGGTTCATGTACAATGGGAGGGAAGAGATTAAGAGAAAGTTAGAATCTGGTCAGCGGAGAGGTCAGCAGACAGAATCCAGATCAAGGCTGGACAAGACCAGTAGACTGGGAAAACCACTGTGAAGGGTCTCAAGTCAGGGGGCACAGGGGAGAGAGGGCAGGAGGGTAAGGAGCTACAGTGTGAAAAGAGAATGAATGATCTACTTCTTAAGGCTGAACCTTGAACACCTTTGTAAGCTGTACCCAAACAGGTCAAGGGGGAGAGGCTCAGATGACTGTCCTCATTACTGAAATGTAAAGGAGTCAAGCAATTCAAATCTCTATAAACTGCCTCACTGTCAGAAATATTAAACACCTGCCTCAGACATGTGGAAAATGACTCCCTAAGATAAGGAAAATGGTTAAACTTGCCTGCAAGCGGTGATATATTACATAACAGATTAACTAGGTGAAGTAGAAAAATGTAACATATAATTATAACTCTAAACTGCCTGAAAGAAAATCTCCAGGCAGCTCTGAAAAGCTATTTTTACTTCTTTCCATTAAAAAAGTTTCTGCAGGTTTTCTTTTTTTCTGCAAACCATCATGATAGAAGGGGACATAAATAAGGAAAGAAAGGCCCTGAACGAAATTTGATAATCATTCATAGGTATGTGAAGTTATAAAATATATGCAAGTAACTCTCATATATTGCTGGTGGGAATGAAAATTATACAATCCTTCTTGAGAGTAATTTGACAATATCAATACCTAACAAAATTATATATCTGTGCATCTATCTTTTGATCCAGCAATACCACCCGTAGGAATCTACTATGAAGAAAAATTCCAATAACATGAAAATACATATACACAAGGTTATTCACTGCAGCATAATCTGTAATTGCAAAATACTAGAAACAACCTAAATGGCCATACATTGGAGGGAGGTTGAATAAGCTATGGTACATCCATATGATGAAGTACTATGCAGCTGTAAAAAATGAATGAGAAAAATGAACTGCTATGGAGTGGTTTCCAAGATATACTAAGTGAAAGAAAAAAAAAAAGGTAAAAAGATTTATATTGTTATTTTTCATATAAGGAGTTGTAAGAAAATATACATACATATATCTGCTTATATGTATGACATAAATATAGAAAGGGTAAACAGAAACTAAAGAGACTGGCTACTTACAAGGGAGTGGGTAGTGAAGGGGTGAAGGGTAGAACGGGAACGGGTGGTAGGGATGAGGAGGGAGTAATACTTCTCTGAGTATACCTTGTGTATAGCTCTGCCCCTTAGAATCATAGTAATGTATCACACACTCAAAAAATTAAATGAAAAATTAAAACCAACCAGGATGTGGAAAGAATACAAAATGCAGCACAAACAGTAACAAATGAACCTAACTACAAGAATAACATAACCATACTGGAGGGCATGAGGAAGAAACCAGTCTAAGCAACTTCTGAAAACAGTATTTTAACTGGATACTATAAAGCTAACATCACAAAAAACTGCTGATAAATCCCTAATGCAGTTAGTAAATTTCTTTCTCACAAGGATATTTGGTTAGCAATTCTGAAACTATTTCATGTATAGCATGGGACTGAAGAAATATGTAAACAAGTGGAAGATGAGAGCCAGGTTGGTGAACGAATTACAAGCAAGAAGGAAGGCTAAAATAAACTGCAAGTGTTGGATTAGAGTCAGAGATTATCAGTGTGAACTCACAGTTTTTAACATACACACAGAGTAGGCGATTTAACAAAGACTCAAGGTAGAAGCCCTAAGAAATTAAAAAGTAGACTTCTGGGGAAAACAAAAGTAAAAAGTCTTAAAATACCAGGCAGAGTTAAAAATAATAACTAGACCAATGAACAACCAGATTCCAGAAAGAACTAAGTAAATATCTATGTTTAATATGAAAACTCATGTGAAATTAGACAAAGTAGAAAGCAATTTATAAGTAGTGATAAAACCTAAGCTATTAATATGGAATAAGATAAATAATTTCCACACGTTAAAAAGCTAAATTTAAAGGTTAAAAGTCTTAGCGTATTTTACCAATTCTGAAGCAATAAAATACATAGCAAAGAATTAGTTAATGAATTTGATCACATATTTTTAAAGCTTTCAGAAAGTACACAATACCCAGCTTCTAGTACATAAATGGTCCATTATTTTAAATACAATTCAAGCACCATATAAGTGAGTAAAACTTAGAAAAAAGTTTAGCCTTACAAATAAAACAAAAAAAAGGCAACTATAAGGTCCTACCTTACTTCTATTCAATTATAAATAAAAGAATAATACCATGTTGTAACAACAAAAGGGACACAGGTGGAACAATGAGGGACTTTTAAAGATTAACAGTAGCAGAAGAAATTCAAATGCTGTTTCTGGAGAACAATCTGGCGACATACTACATAAGTTATACTTTTAACCCAGTCATCTTATTTTTGAGAAATAGGTTCCAAGAAAATTACTCAAAGGAGGTGAGATGGGGAGCCTGTTTGTACTAAAAATGTTTATAGCTACATCACTTAAAAATAGTTAAAAACTGAAGCAATTCAAATGCCCAACAAATGGGGAACAGCTATGTAAACTACCTGTTTTTGTTCATTTGTTCACAGGTCAATGTTCAACCTGAGCCATGCCGGCCAGGCTAAACTACCTGTTTTTAATAAAATTTAATGTTACATTGACATTCCATGTTGGATTCACAGATGCATGGAAAGGGGAAAAACAGGACACAACAGTATAAGTATTTAATAGGTTTAAGAAAAAAGAAAAAAAAAGACCTTGCTGAGAACAGGTCCAGAAGAGCAGATGAAACTGAAGGGCAGAACAGTGGGAAAAACTAGAGCAGACAGAACGATGTCAGTGCCTGGAAGGGTACTGGGGGGTTGGCCCTTTTTTTGGTGTTTGTTTTAGGAGAGGAGACATCAGGAGGTAGGAATTTGGATGAGGTCATCCAGAGAAATTGCACTGAACATGAGAGAGCCCAAAAAAACTAAAAACAAAGGGTCATATACTTGGAAAACCGGTTGTGTTTCAGCAACGTGGATGAAACTTTTAAAAAAGAAAATGGTTTATAACATCAAATCTCTAGAAAGACCAAAAATTTGGGGGGCGGGGGAGGCTGTGAAGGTCCTCTTCAGGAAAAACCCACCAATCCAGAAGGATCAAAATTGAGAAAGACATAAAAAATGATCAGAGCATCAGTTCTGAATGAAGTGCTGGGTCTGTAGTCTGGCTGCAGTGAGCACAGAAGGCAAGCTCAGTAGCAAAGGAAGCAGTACAGATCATTCCTGAGAGAATCTGGCCATAGGGAGGAGTAAAAGGTTCTCTTTCCCTCTTTCAGATTCTGGAGAAAAGCACAAGAAAGTTCAAGACTAAATTAAACAATGAAAAAATATTGGCTAGAATAACAAAAACTGGTATTTTCAACAAGTGTTTTACAACAAAAGGCTTGTTTTGTTGATTTAAAAAATCTTTCATCGTAGACCTAGCTGGGTGGCTCAGCATTGTCCCATACACCAAAAAAAGTTCCATGTCCAATTCCCAGTCAGGGTACACACCTAAGTTACCGGTTCAATTCCTGGTTGGGGCACATATGGGAGGAACTAATCAAATGTTTCTCTCTCTCTCAACTCAATAAACATATCCTTGGGTAAGGATAAAAAAAACCTTTCACCATAAAACTGGCTAATTCAACTTCAGAAAAATAAAAATATGATTTTAAATAATAATTATTTTAAATGAAAAGAAATACTGTACAAATCCATAGTAATTTAGGAGGCCTCTAAGATCAGGAATAAGATAAGGATGTCTCATTTCCCAACATTTCTCTTCAATATTATACTAGAGGTTCTAGCCAGGGCAATTAGGAAAGGAGAGGAAAAAAGGCACGCACAGTGGGAAAGATGCAGTAAAATTATCTCTATTTGTAAGTAACAATCTTGTATATAGGAAATTGTAAGGATTATAATAAAGAACTACTAGAATTAATAAACAAATACAACAAGGTAGCAGAATACAAGATCAACATACAAATTATACAATATATAAAATCAACTGTATATATTTCCAACGAAAAATGCAAAAACAAAATCAAAACAATACCATAAAAATAAATAAAATACTTAGGAATAAATTTAACAAAAGAAATATAAAACACTCTGAAACCTGTAAGACATTGATGAAAAAAATTTAAAGATTTAAATAAATGGAAAAATACCCCTTGTTCATGGATCAGGAGATATAATATTGTTAAGACGGCAATACTCCCTAAATCGATCTAACTAATCAACACACTCTCCCTCCATCAGAATCCCAGCTGGCTTCTTTGTACAAGCTGACATATTGATCCTAAAATTCATATGGAGACTCAAGGGAGCCAGAATAACAAAAACAATCCTGTAAATAACAAAGTTATAGGATTCATACTGCCCAATTTCAAAACATATTTCAAAGCAAGTAATCAAGACAGTGTAGCACTGGCACAAGGACAGAGATATAGCAGATGACTTCCCTAATCTCCAAAAGCTTCATTTGCTTCCCCCTGGAATACAGGCCAGTTTTAGTGACTTGCTTCTCCCAAATAAAATGGGGTGGAAGTAATGCTACATGTCTTCTGAGGCTAGGTCATAAAGAGGTGCTCTTTCTGGGGAGAGCCTGACCAGCCACAGTGTAGTGAGGATACTCAAACAGCTTATGGAGAGGCCTCCATGGGGAGAACTGAGGCCTAGCCCTCTGTCCCCAACAACTAGCACCAACCTGAAGCATGTGAGTGAGCTGCTTTGGAAGTGGACTTCTCAGACCCAGGCAAGCCTTCAGATGTCTGCAACCTGAAATCTTGGCTGCAACTTCAAGACACCCTGAGCCAGAATTGGCCAACTAGGCCCACTCCTCAATTCCTGACCCAAAGAAAGTGTGAGATGACAAATGTTTATGGTTGTTTTAAGTCACTAAGTTGTAGGGCATTTATTAGACAACAATAGAATAGTAAGACAGCAATGGAATGAGGAAAAACAAGATAATGGAAAACTTTGTAGATGTCATTTGGTCTGGAAAAGGAATGCAAAATATGAATACTTTAAAACTTCTTCCTTCTAGAACTGGAATATTAATAGCACTACAAAGTGGCAGGATCAGTTACAGAAAAACATGAAAAATCCTCTTCTAGGTTGTTAGCAGTATGCTTTAAAAAGTAAAGTATTGGGGGGGGGGGGTTCTAGTCAAGATGGCGGTGTAGGTAAATGCGGTACCTGACCACAACCACATCAAATTTCAACTAAACTACAGAACCATCATTCAGAACCGCCTGAAATCTAGCTGAACAGAAATCCTACAACTAAGGATATGAAAAAGGCATGTGAAGACTGGTAAGAGGGGCAGACATGTGGGATGGCCCCATACCCACGTGTGGCAGGTAAAAATTGGGAGAAATATCTCAGCGGCAGAGGTACTCCCTGAGGACTGAGGGGTCCCAGCCCCACACCAGGCCCCCCAGCCCAGGGTTCTGGTGCCAGAAGAGAAGTCCCCATAACTTCTGGCTATAAAAGCCAGCAGGAATTGTGACTGAGTGAGACAGAGGGCTGCTGGAGTTCCAGGCATTCTTCTGAGGGGCCCGTGCATGGACTTATTTCGACTCACTCATTCTGAGCTCCAGCACTGGGGCAGCAGTTCAAAAGGCAACAGGGACATATGGGTAGGAACTGAATTACCTGGCAACAGGGTAAGAGCTGGACGGGCAGCTTTCTCCCAAAGGTGCTGGCAAAGGCCACTGTTCCTTTTCTGAGCCCTCCCTCAACAGAGACAGCAGAGGCTGGTGCCATATCTGGGTCTACATAAAACTGGCTAACATTGTTGGCCCCACCCTGGTTATTCTGAGACCCCACCCCACCCAAGCTGTTTCCAGTGGCTTCTCCATACAAAAGTCCTGTCTTGGCTCATGCTTCGTATTTTCCTAAATTCTCTCAAAGCAGCAGCAGCTGACCTCAACGTGCCCTGTACCTCTTGCTAACTGGCCCCGCTGGCAGCCGGCAGTGAGCTTGGCCTGTTCTGGGCACCTCCAAACCTAGTACAAGTAGCAGCCACCTGCAGATTGCTTCATAGTTCATGCCGGGTGGCCCCAAGCAGGGACAGGTGGTGGCTGACCTTGGACCTCCTGGGAGGCCCTAGAGCCTGCACACGTTGACCACGTCGAAAGACCACCCAACCACCTCCAAAAACAACACATTTAAGCGAATCCTATTCTGCAGAGTAGGCCCCTGCATAGCAGCTCCTCTGCTGTGGTTGTGGCCACTCCTTGTAGTCCATAAGCCTGGGAGTAAACCCCTCCCACTGTTGTGCCAACAGCTATCAAGGCTCAACTACAACAGGAAGGTGCACAGAGACCACGGGGTTGGGGGTGGGAGGAGTACTTGTAATGCCCAGCTCAGGTGACTGAGGAGGCTGTACCACTGGACCAATAGGACACCTACTACATAAGGCCACTCTACCAAGCCTGGGAGATGTAGCAGCTCTAGCTAATACATAGAAACAAACGTAGGGAGACAGCCAAAATGAAGAGACAAAGAAAGATGTCCCAAATGAAAGAACAGAACAAAATTCCAGAAAAAGAACTAAACAAAATGTAGACAAGCAATCTGCCAGATGCAGAACTCAAAACACTGGTTATAAGGATGCTCAATGAACTTAGGGAAAGAGTAGAAGTTAGTAGGAACTTAAAAAAAAAAAAAAGGGACAGAAAGTATAAAAGTAGAAATAAAAAACATAAAAAAGAACCAGTCAGAAATGAATAATACATTAACTGATACGAAGAATACATTATAGTGCCCTAGCCAGTTTTGCTTAGTGGTTAGAGTGTCGGCCCATGGACTGAAGGGTCCCAGGTTTGATTCTGGCCAAGGGCATGTACCTCAGTTGCAGGCTCAATCCCTGGCCCCAGCTGGCATGCGAGGAGGCAGCCAATCAATGTCTCCCTCTTATATTGATGTTTCTATTGCTTTCTCTCTCTCTCCTCATTCCACTCTCTCTGAAAAAGCAATGGGAAAAAAATATCCTTGAGTGAGGATTAAAAAAAAAATTTTTTTTTTAAAAAAGGAATACATTATAGGGAATCGACAATGGAGTAGATAAAGCAGAGGATCAAATCAGAGATTTGGAAGATGAGGAAGCAGAAAATACCCAAGAAACACAGCAAAAAGAAAAAAAAGAGGATAGTATAAGGAGCCTCTGGGACAACTTCAAAGGGACAAACATTCCCATCATGGGGGTGCCAGAAGGGGAAGAGAGAAAGGAAGGAATTGAAAACCTATGTGGAAAAGTAATGATGGAAAACTTCCTTAACCTGGTGAAGGAAACAGACATACAAGTCCAGGAAGCACAGAAAGTCCCAAACAAGATAAACCCAAAAAGGCCCACACCAAAACACATCATAATTAAAATGCCAAAGGTTAAAGACAGAGAGAGAATCTCCAAAGCAGCAAGAGAAAAGCAGTTATTTACAAGGGAGCTCCCATAAGACTCAGCTGATTTCTCAACAGAAACTTCGCAGGTCAGAAGCAACTGGTAAGAAATATTCAAAATGATAACAAGCAAGGATCTACAATCAAGATTACTCTATCCAACAAAGCTATCATTTAGAATCAAAGGACAAATAAAGATCTTCCCAGACAAGAAAAAGCTAAAGGAATTCATCACCACCAAACTAGTATTATAAGAAATGTTAGGTCTTAAGAAGAAAAAAGATAAAAAATATAAATAAAATGTCAATGAATACATGTCAACAATTACTTTAAATACAAATGGGTTACATGCTCTAATCAAAAGACATGGAGGCTGAATGGATAACAAGATCTTTACAAATGCTGTCTACAAGAGACTCACTTTAGATCGAAAGACACACACAAACTGAAAGTAAAGGGATGGAAAAAGATATTTCATGAAAAGAAAAACAAACAAAAAAGCTGGGGTAGCAATACATACACCAGACAAAAAACTTTAAAACAAAGGCTATATAATGAGAGACAAAGAAGGACCCAGTAAGTCCACTTCTGGGTATTTATCCTAAGAAACCCAAAACACTAAATTGCAGTATTATTTACAACAGCCAAGATATGGAAGTAACTTAAATGTCCATCAATAGATGAATGGATAAAGAAGTAGTTCATATATAGGGTGTCCCAAAAAATATATATACACACACTTTGAATAATTATAAAGGCAGTTTTTATTAAAATACATTTCATTTTCAAAATTGAGCTATCAGCTGTTAAAGTGTGTATACAATGGAATATGACTTAGCCATAAAAAAGAATGAAATCTTGCCATCTGCAAAAACACGGATGGACCTAGAGTGTATTATGCTACAAGAAATAAGTCAGACAGAGAAAGACAAATACCATAAAATTTTACTTATATGTGGAACCCCAAACAACAAAATAAACAAGACAGAAACAAACTCATAGATACAGAGGACAAACAGATGGTGGCCAGATGGAAGAGGAGTTGGGAGGATCGGTAAGTAAGGGAACAAACTGGCAGTTATAAAGAGTCAAGGGATGTAAAGCACAGAGTAGGAAATATAGTCAATAATACTGTAATAACTATGTATGGTGTCAGATAGGTACTAGATTTATCAGTGAGATCACTTAGTAAGTTATATAATGTCTAATCACTGGGTTACACACCTGAAGCTAATAATATTGTATGTCAACTGTAATTGAAAAATAAACTATTTAAAGTAAAAAAAAATATATGCACAATATGGATGATTCTTGCAATGCCAAATAAAAGAAATCAGATACAAAAGAATACATACTCTATGGTTTTATTTCTATAAAGTACAAAATCAGGCAAACTTATCTACATGTTAGCTGTCAGGATAATGGCTACTCTGGTGGGTAGGGGTAGGTAGTGACTGAAAGGAAGCACAAGACAGACTTCTTTTTCTTGACCTGGGCACTAATTACCTAGGTATGCTCAGTTTGCAATAACCCTTTGGGCAGAACAATTAAGATATGTGCACTTGGCCCTGGCCGGGTGGCTCAGTTGGTTGGCGCATCCTCCCATGCATCAAAAGATTGCACGTTTGATCCCCAGTTGGTGCATAGGAGGAAGTTGGTCAGTGTCTTTCTGTCTCTGTCTCCCTGCCCCTCTCTAAAATACATTTTTAAAAAATCTTAAAAAAAGTACTTTTATAAATGTCCAGGAACAAAAGGCATACTTGGGAAAACACACACACACACACACTCTCTCTCACTCAGACTTCTAACTTGTAAGCTCCCTACTGTATTACAGGTTCCTCTGAGAAAAGGACTGAAGTCTTACATTTTTATTCCAGCAAGTGCTTAACAAACTATTTGTTGAGTCACTCCATTTAAGCCGACAAATATCTACCGCTGATTGATGGCCACCAAAACCCATCAAAATAAACTCTCCACCTCATACTCGTTAGAGTGGATACTATTAAAAAAAAAAAATTGTTGACAAGGATATTGAGAAATTGGGACCCTTGTGCACTGATGCAAATGTAAAATGGTGAAGCTGCTTCAAAAAACAGTATGGTATTTTTTCAAAAAATTAAACATAGAATTACCGTATGATCTGGCAATTCCACTTCTGGGTAGCCAGCCAAAGAATTGAAAGCAGGGTCTTAAAGAGGTATTTATACATGTATGTTTATAGCAATATTATTCACAATAACCAAGAGGTAGAAGCAATCCAACTGTCCACTGGTAACAAGGAAGAAATTCTTGCAACAATACAGATGAACTTGAGGACATTATACTTACTTATTTGAGGTACCTAGAGTAGTCAAGTTCATAGAGACAGAAAATAGAATGGTAGTTGCCAGAGGCTGAGAGGAGGGGAGAACGGAGAGTTTGGTTAATAGATATAGAGTTTCAGTTTTGCAGGATGAAAAAGTTCTACCAATCTGTTGTATAACAATGTGAATATACTTTACATAACTGTATACTCAAAAATGGTTAAGACTAACTTTTATGTCATGTGCATTTTACTGTAATTAAAAAACAAATTTAAAACTCCAAAACGAGCTTCACAGTTATCTGCTTAAACAGGTGTACCCCTGAGTCATTCATTTCAATGCTTTATTCTCTAGCCCATTTTGGGACGTAGGAAAAATTGCTCTAAGGATTACATAGTGGTTTAGTTGATGCAGTTATTTCAACAATCAAAAGACAAGATCCCTGTTTCAAAAAGTGAAATAAAATTCTGAGAAGTTAAATGACATGCTCTAAGTCACCCAGCTATTAGTCCCAGAGCTGAGATTTAAAATGCAATTTCTAAATTCATAAATGAGACATGTTCCCTGCTGCTTTTAAAGAGGGTTACATGCCCTAGCCAGTTTGCACAGTGGTTAGAGCATTGGCCCTGGGACTGAAGGGTCCCAGGTTGGATTCTAGCCAAGGGCACATACCTTGGTTATAGGCTCGACCCCCAGCCCAGGTGGGGTGTGTGAGGCAACCAATCGATGTGTCTCTCTCACATCAATCCAACCCCCCCTTCCACTTTCTCTGAAAAGCAATGGAAAAAATATCCTTGGGTGAGGATTAAAATAAATAAATAGGCTTACAGTTCAGTGAGGAACTTAGTTCTTCCTTCATTTAGGTATTCAAATAATATACAGAAATGAATGTAAATGTCACAAGAAGGTGAAAACTATGAGGACAGCATAGAGCTAGCCAGCCTCAAATGGACTGATACTATTATATCTGCCAAGCTGGATGAAATTCTCTCCCCCCAGGAATCAGGTTCAGAGAACTGAAAACACATACACCTTGGGGAAGCTTGGGTCAGCTCTCTTAGCTAAGTGCATGGGGAAGTGGTAAAAAATAAAAGGAAAAAAAAAACCCTAGCTGTGCAGACATGCAGGGTGCAAGATTTTATAAATGTAAAGGAGGGAGGTAGGTGCCTTCATCTATTTTCTAGGTCCTGGTTGCAACCATACCTGAAGCTTTAACTGTACTTCCTCCTTTCCCCTTGGTAGCATGAAAAGACCCCTGGATCTTAATCATAAACTCAGTATCTACAAGGTAGTGCCTGAAACACTCCAGGACTCGACTCTACGTTTCACTCAGCCAGCTCCAAGTCATTCTCCAGGTCCCAGCTTAACACCACTTCCTCCAGGAAATCCTCCCAGACTACTCATCAAATTTAGTCCACCTTTTATACCCTCCGGTAGCACTCTGCACCACATCATACTCAGTAAATGTTATTACTTTCCTGTTGGACTGTAAATACCAGAGTAAAAACCACTTCTGTTCACTACTTTAATCCTACCACCTAGCACATAAATCAGGTACATGCTTAATATTAGTAAATTTAAAAAAAAATCAGGAAACTAGTAGAGGTAAGTAGGAGTGAGAAGAAATCAATAGTCCCCTCCGGATAAAAAACTAAGTTGCTCTGACCCTATGGCGCTCATCCCTTCCAGGTATTCAGTTTTTCCCTCTTCACCCTCCTCAACAGGCTCAAGTCAACTCTGACAATCATTATTTTATACTTCGGTGCCAATGGAGGAACATAGGCTATATGCAGGAAGCATGTTTCCAGGCAGCTTGGAGTAACAGAGGAAGATCTATAGTAATTAAAAAACAAATCACAGGTTTTGGGGTCTAAACAAATCTCAGTTCTGCTTTGTATTTATTGGCTGTGAACCTTGGACAAGTTACCTATGAGGTGGTTTCCTTTTTTTTTTAAATATATTTTTATTGATTTCAGAGAGAGGAAGGGAGGATAGATAGAAGAAACATTAATGATGAGAGAGAGCCATTGATCGGCTGCCTCCTGCACGCCCCCTAGTGAGGATCGAGTCCACAACTCAGGCATGTGCCCAGACTGGGAATCAAACTGCGATCTCCTAGATCATAGGCTGATGTTCAAACACTGAACCACACTGGCCAGGCAAGACCTGGTTTCCTTATCTGTAAAGTGAAAAAAATAATATTTGAAAGATGAGGATGAAAATGAATTTCACACCATATCACCTAAAGCAAAGGCTTGCAGCAAATGTTGGTGTTGGTCATGGCATATCTCATGCAGACCCTCATCCCTACATACCACTTCCTAGCTCCTACAGGCCATAGGCTTGGAACCCAGAGTCTGCCCTACAACTGAGAATCTGAGAGGTACCTTAGAAGACATCTATCCTGTTGGCTTTCTAATATATAGGAGCCCCAAGAATGAATTAAGAAAAGAGAAGCAAAAAGGGGTAAACAGCACCTCAGGTTTAGGCACATAGGTCGGTGAAGCAAACTGGATGTAGGGAGGAGAAGTTCTGGATATTTATTGGAAAATCAATTTTGTTTTTTATAACTTAGTAAGTACATTAATGTAAGGTGAGAAATAAATTTTATATATGGTTCCTGGGAAAACCCAACTTGGATGCTTTTCATAAAAATGTTTTTATAAACACTTGAAAACTGAGAACATACAGATTAAATTCATGGGAATCACCCTAGCTAGCTTCTAGTTTGGCTCAGTGGATAGAACATCTGCCTGCAGGCTGAAGGGTCCTGGGTTCAATTCTAGCCAAAGGCACATACCTCTCCATCCCTGGCCCCAGTTGGGGCATGTGCAGGAGGCAACCAATCAATGTGTCCCTCTCACATCGATGTTTCTCTTTCTTTCTCTCTTTCCCCCTTCCACTCTCTCTGAAAAGCAGTGGAAAAAATAACCTCAGGTAAGGGTTAAAAAAAGTTTCATGGGAATGGTGTATCAGTTATGGCTAACCACCATGAGTACATTATTTGGGATGTTATAAATATCAAATTTAATTTTGTTCTGAATTTTATTTGCACTCAAAACTCTGTTTAGAAACACTGGATTTTCTGTTACTCATGTAAGTTGGTCTCCTCACATCTTTGAGCTCCAAAAAGCATACAAGAGACTACTTTATTAAAAATTAACAGTTAACAAGCAAAACTAAAAATCTGAATCCAGATCTGTTCCCAAGTCTTGAGCTTTTAAAGATAATACAGTGGTACCTCGGTTTTCGAATGTCTCCGTTGACAAACATTTCGGTTTACAAATGCTGTAACCCGGAAGTAAATGCTTCGGTTTCAAACACGCCTTGCAAGTCGAACATGCCGCACAGCTTCCGCTGAGGGCAAGATCCTGAGGCCTAGCTGTCGACTGTTGATCCCTCGGTTTTTGACCATTTCAGAACTCAAACGGTCTCTGGAACGGATTGCACTCAAAAACCGAGGTACTACTGTACATACTACTGGTGGCCTTGCCTTTCAAACAGGTGGTGCAAATACCCAGTCAAGTTCCAGGGAGGGAGGAAGGTAGCAGTATAGCAGGGAGTAATAAAGGCAAGTTACAGAGCCGATGAGCCTTAAAGGAAGGCAGGACTTGAATAGGGTCCAGAGTCTCTCGAAGGTGGACTGGAGGGGTGTACTACTGGTATCTTGACAAATACTCCCGGACAGGGGAGTAAAGACACACCCAAAGTACCTCTAGATAAGCAGAAAGAGTAGCACAATGGGCAGAAAGCATAAGAGACAAAGGGGAATACAATTCACAAAATTTGATGAGAAAGAGGGCCATCCTTTAATGGCTCTCACCTATAACATCAAATCCAAACTCCTTAGTACACAATGTCCTTCAGGACTTGGCCTTGCCCATCCCAGCTGTCTCAACCCCACCTTTCTCCCTAAGGCACCCTATACTTCTGCCATCCCAAACAACTTGTGGTTTTCTTGACCTGATGTGCTGTTTTCAAATTTCTGTGCTTTTGCATGTATATTTTCCTCTACCTAGAATGCACTTCTCAAAGCTAACTCCTAGTCATACATTAACACCCAGCTCAGAAGTATGTGAAGCCATACAAAGACAACCCCATGCCATGCAGGCCTTTTTTCTCACAGCACTTCACAGATTCCTGTATAGCACTGGTATATTCTCTGCATTATTGCCCAACTCCACCCCACTATTTGGACTAAGAGCTATTAAAGAGCAGGGAACATGTGAATCCTGGCACATAAAAAGGTGCTCAATAAATGTTTTCTGAGTGAATGACCTTGCATGAAAGGTTTTTAAAACGACTAAACAGTGATACAAGCAAAAGCAGACAATAGCTATTTTCTGTTATTGGAAGCATATATTTTTTTCAACTCTGATCTTTGGTTGAGTGTCACTTAGAAACTACACAGACTGGGATGCTCTATTACTTCCTAGCTGTGCGTCCTTGGGCAAGTTAACTAACCTCTCTCATCTCCTCACTTACAAAGTAACCACCGTTGTAGTGTGGTTATGAGGATTAAAGAATGTTAATATTTTAAAAAACAAAACAAAGTGCTGACTACATGGTAGGTCTACTAGTTTGTCATAATCACGAAAACCTTAAATAGAACAGGATATTGTACTATCGGAAATGTGATCAGAATGAAATTTTGGTTGGAACCATCTGTTTTTTTTGGGGGGAGAGTTGAAAGTCAACAAATCCAACAGCTCTGTCTTCAAGCTGCTTTGTTTGCTCTATAAGTATTCTTATTCAATACCAGTCCCTTAATGCCCACTATTTCCCTTGGTTCCTTTGATAATGCGCACTCAGGGTTCTCTGGTCTTTCTGAACACACTTCCTCTGTCCTCTTCTGTAACTTGTCCTCTATTGACACCTAAAGTCAGGCATTCCTTTGGCTAAGTTTTCACATTTTTCCTCATCTTGTCCACTCTCAAGGCTTCAATTAGTATCTTTATGGAGATAGCCCTATAACCTCTCAGTCATATTCAGAAAGTGTTTCAAGTTTAACTTATCCAAAGTAGGTATTTCTTATCTTAGTTAATTAGATAATCAAGTGTACAGCTTCAATTTCTCCTCTCGTACCTTTTCTTTTTTTCCTGATTCTTATGCATCTCACCAGTCCTCAGGTTCCTCTTCCTTTGCCTACCTCTTAAAGTGTTTGCCAGAGTTAACTTCTTCAGTCTTTCCATTCTACCTCAGTGGCTCTTAACCTTTCTGGGATAATGGGCCCCTTTGAAAATCTATTGAATGCTATGGATTGTTTACTAAACGGATGAACACACCCAACATCTGTTTGCAATTTCACCTAACCAATGACCTCAAATAAGAATCTGTGCCCATCCACATAAGACTAAAACTTATACAAATTTTCATCTCCAGGTTCTACTTCCTTGTTACAAATTTCAAGATGCCTTCTGTATATAGCCTAAATGGCCAACAGGCACCACAAATTTAATCTGAACCAGAACTCACTATTTCTCCCTAACAAACCTGCTCTACCTCTGGTAGTCCTTCTTGGATAATGGCACTACCATCCTCCAAGGGTCCCAAGCAGTGGAATTAACAACTATGCCCATACTCTTGTCTTAAAAATTCCTCTCAAATCCAAACCCCACCTCTCCCAGCCTCTTACCCTTTAAGATCTCATCATTTGCTTCTTCCCATACTTGGCCATGATTAAAACTTCCTACCACTCTTCTGACAACAGCCCCCATTACTAATTCTATCTTTATAAGGTCTTATTAAGTCTCTCACCTCCATCTGCTACCTTCCACTGCCACTAGATAGTTACAATAGTCTGACTCCCCCACCTGAGTTTTTTTCTTATGTCCACCAGTGTTGATCTATCTTCCCCTAAAATTTTAAAAATGACCATGTGACTAACTGCCTCTATTCAAAAACAATGATGCTTCTCCACTGCACAAATATACAAACTCAGTTTTGCCTCTAGAGTCCTCTACAATTTGACATCCAAGATCAGATTCCATTGTTCACACTGTCACTTGTGCCTATTAGCTGTCTATCAAAATCACACTCACTCTTCAAGGCTCAATTCAAACTCTGCTCTTCATCTTTATATCCTCCACAAAATGATTAGGAAAGAGCTCTGCACAGAAAAGGTAAAATTCCTAATGAACTGATTCAGGAAATGAAAAAGAAAAGCTTGAAAATCCTTAAAATCTTCTGGAAGCATTATGTTTTTTAAAATATTGTTATTCAAATATTAACATTTCAATCAAGAAGCCCTCCATAAACCCAGCATTGCTAATCAACATTTATTAAATGTTAATAATGTGCAACATAACTGAAGTCTCACTAGGGTCCATCACTGACCTGAATATAAAAAGCTACAATCCAGAATTTTAATTCCAATTATATTTCTACTTTACTTAGGAAAGAAAAATTACAGTAAGAGGACTTGGCATTTCACCTGATAAAGACTTAGAAGGTCAAATAAGTCTACAGCAGAGATATAATTACCAGGTCTAAGTCATTTCAGACTAGTAAAAATCCTATCAGATAGAAAAACACCACCAAAAAAACCCTTTCAATTAAAATGTTCTAAACATAGCCCTGACCAGTGTGGCTCATTGGTTAGAGCGTCCACCCTGGCACAAAAGAGTGCAGGTTGGATTCCCAGTGAAGGGCGTGTACGTGGGTTGCAGGTTCGATTCCTGGCCCAGCTGGGGCACATCTGAGAGGCAACCAGATGATGTTTCTCTCTCTCTCCTCCTGCTTTCCACTCTCTCTAAAAGTCAATAGAAAAAATATCCTCGGGTGAAGACTAACAACAAAAATTGTCCTAAACCTAAAGATTGTTTCAGTCCCTATTTTAGAGGCTAATTTTTTTTAAAAAGGGACGAAAAACGTGATAGGCAATTCTGAGCCTCTGAAAATGAGACATTTACTGGCATACTTACCAGCAGGTGCAACAGCAATCACATGTATGACAGAGAAATGATGCTGCAGGCAGTACTTTCCATTACTTTCTAGTGCCTTATTTCTTTTAAGCCTGACCTAATTTAATTTCTCTTTTGGCTCCTAAGAGTCTGAGTTCATGTTAATTTCCACAGTTGTATACTGTGAAGCATTTTGCTCCTGAAGAGAATGAGAATATTCAATACTGAATTAAAATGTTTTTTTTAAATAAGAATTTTAGCTAGTCTTTCTATCTAGCTAACATACTTAGTAAAATATGCCCTCTATGACATTTCTAAAATTATGACCAAATTTGAATGTTCCTGAAATATATTTGCTTATAACAGTAAAATATGCTAGAATTGTAAAATTAGTAACACCATTTAAGGATAGCAGGGTGTAATGGCGAGAGCGGCAGCATTTGAAATAGGATCTTAGTATACAATCTCAAGTCTGACTCTTTAGTTGCATGACTTGCATGACCTTAGGAATTGGCTTTGCATCAAAATACTTTCTCACCTGAAAGTAGGATATCACCACCTTTCCCTCCCTCGAGGTGGATGTTCAAATAAAATGAGGTAATGCACCTAGCACAGTATCTGCCACTAAGTGTTCAATAAATATTAATTTTGTTCCTTCATTCGACACAAAAGACAGTCACAAGATTTAGGTGTGAAGAAGCCTACACTTCCACAAGTCTTCATCAGCATAACACATTACAGCTAGTTGGTTCTAATAAAAACAATACGGTACCCTCATTCCAAACCTTTCTGAGGGATCTGGATTAAGGTGGGGGAGCCTGCATGTGACTGCAAGAACTCCACTTAAGGCTGCCTATATATTGGCCATTAAAACATTAACAGTAAAAGTCCACAGTAATTGTGCTATACCGTCTGGATGTATTTATGCTGGTAAGAGCTCACTCGGGGTAAAGGAAAAAAACACACGAAAGTGTCAAATTAGGCCCAACGCCAAACAAATCTTCAATAAATCAAGAGAGCGATGCTGACTTACTCTTCCTGAAACGTCAACAGTACGATATTAAAATCCATTTTAAAACTTCAAGATTGAAATATTTCACAACTAACACTGTTACCACTAATGCTTTGTAGAAAGCCTGCTCAAGAGAGCACCATTAGCACTACCGAAGATGGTTAATGAAAGCCGTTCGCGGAAAACATTGGCGAGGTGAGGAAAACAGATCATTTCGGTGTTCTGGCATACAAGCCGAGGTGAACCGCTTTCACCACCAAGGCCCCTGCCACCACCGACAAGCATCTGGAGGAATTCCCGACTTTATAACCGGGTGTCAAAAAGAAGACTATCATACAGCAAATGATGGTCTTCCTGGGGGTCCTGGGTCTAAAACCGGCGCTGCGCCAGGGTCCTGGCCTCCGCCCCCCGCGTCCCTCTCCGCGGCGAATGAAGGCCGGCCCGCGAAGTGCTGTAAACACCCAAACCTCGACCGGCCCAGGGCACCGCCCGAAGCCCCGGTGCGCGGACCGCGGGGAAGCCCGGGGTCGCGTGAGCGGGGGCGCCGGGGCGCGGGAGGCCCAGGCGCGGACGAGGCCGCGGCTTCGTCCGCTGCGGCCCCGAGAGGTGGGGTGAGCGGGCGCGGCCAGGCCTGCCGGCGGACGTCGACACTCACCACACCATGCCGTAGGCGCCCTCGCCAATGTAGGAGAGGTTGGTGTAGCGCGGCCCCACGTCAAACACCTGCCCGCGGACCATCTCCGGGCCCGCTCCCGCCGCCGCCGCCGCCGCCATGTTGGCTGCCGGGCCGCCGCCGCCGCCTCCGCCGCGCTGGGCTTGACGCTCTGCGGCCGTCGCTCGGCCCACGCCGCGCCTCCCGGAGGGACTGCGCCCCCGCCGGTGCAGCTGCCGCCGTTGAGCGGGAAGGAACAAGAAGGGCGCCGCTCAGAAAAGCTTCAGAGCCCACAGCAGCTCGGACCGACTGTCTGACTGACGGGCGGGCCGGCGGGCGGAGGGCGGGGCGCACGCAGAGGAGGGCGCTGGGGCGGAGCCAAGCAGCGTGCGCGTGGATTGGCTCTCCGCGGCCTGGGGGCAGGGTTGTAGGGCCGGCGGATGCGGCGAACTCAGGGCGGAACCCGGCGGCCCGCGGCAGCAGCGGCACCGCCCTACGCGATCACGTGGGCTGGCGGGGGAGACTGCGCGGGAGGCGGCTCATGAGACTCGGGACGTCTCGGAGGCCTCGGGAAAGAACCCGCAGGACACGTTCTGATGGACGGTCGAGGGCAGGGAAAGCCCCAGAGTGCGGTCCTAATTCAGCCTGAGAGCGACCCTGGACTGCCCGTGAGCAACAGCGACGCGCCACACACGGGCTTCGGACCTGGGCCAGGCCTGTGAGAGCGTGTGGTCCCCGCAGCAACTTGCGGATACTGAGACCCGGGCAAAAACCGAAAGGGCCCAGCCGGGCGTGGCTCCCGACCTAAAGATCCAGGCGACCGGGGTTCGACTCCCGGTCAGGGCACATGCCGGGTGTTAGGGCTCCATCCCCAGCCGGGGGCGTGCAGGAGGCCGCCGATCAATGACTCTCTCACCACTGATGTTTCTGTCTCTCCGGCTCCTTTCCTCTCTCTGAAATCAATAAAGATATATTTAAAAACAAAAAAACCCGAAAGGCATGACCGAGACCTAGAAAGACATTTGCATACTGAGAAAGTGTGAAACACAAAAGGTGGGAGGATCCTATAATCAAACAGAGGTTCTTTCAACAAGTGTTTGTTGAGCCAGCTACCAAGTTAGCTGGACCTCCTCTGTCATAGAAGTTACATTCCAGGGGGAGGAGATGGACAAATCAATATGTGTAATGCTGAAGTTGCGATGAGTGCTGCGAAGAAATATAAAGCAGAGTAAAGGGTTATGGAGTACAGTAGTAAGTCCTCAACACTTTGCTGACCACAAGATAACTCTTGTCTGTACTTATATTTAAGTAATTTTAAACACCTTGCTGACTGGTTGGGATGGAAAAGTAGCTGGCCGATCCAGCGAGTTCTGGCTCGAAATAGTCGTAAGCAAGTTAACATTGTGGAAAGGTTCTGAGATGTCAAGTGAAAGAAAGTATAAGGGAACCAATTATACCACAGGCTAATTGATATAAACAAGAATTATTTCCCTACAGCATCTCATCAATCACTATAACCAATCCACCTTATTTGAAGACTTGCTGAACTAGGTTTAGACAGGAGAGAGAGACTGGGATTCAGAGACTGAGACTTAGATTGATATAGAGGGATAGAAACTTAGAGGACATATTGATATATAAATAACAAAGCTGGGAATGCTAAACCAAAGCTTCAAGATCTAGAGAAAGTGAGACATATACACTGAGGCTCAGAAGTAGTCACAACAGAGATTGAAAAACAAAAATTGGAATCCTGAAGCAGGTGAATGCCAAGAATAGCTAAGACAAGACAGAAATGACCCAGCCACTGCTTCTGAAACATTTCACATGCCATCTTCAGAGGGGAGTAAGAGTGGAAAACCCTGCATCCTGATTGCCCAACACTGTGATCTTGAAAGCAGTCAGCTCTGGACTTGCAGACATCTGCAAAGATCAACTAGTCAAACTTGAAGGTGAATAAACTTATTAAAGAGCCCCGTGGGAAAACCATATGTGGCAAATGAGAAAAGAAAGTGCTAGAATCAAAAATTACTCCTTTGAAATCTATTTAGTCCGTGAAGCAGAATCCAATTTTAGAAAACACCTAATTCTTATTCTTGGTTATAAGAGGACATTGCATCTCTTAAAAACAGGACAAGATAAATGGAGAGTACTACAAAACACCACAATAACCAAAGTCAAATTCATTGGTCAAAGTGGTAAAAAACAGATTTGACATCCGTAAAAAAACAGATGTGGAAGGGCAAATCAGTAATATGGAACATAAACAATTGAGTGATGGAATCTTTAAGAGAGAAGAAAATGGATAGAACATCATGGAGATTCAAACTATAGGCATCTCCCAAAAGGAGACAGAGCAAATAAATTAGAGGGGATAATTAAAATTGTAATAGAAGAAAACTTTCCTTAGGCCTAAAAAGATGAGGTGGAGGTCACCCTGGCTGGTTTGGCCCAGTGATAAGAGCATCAGCCTGCAGACCAAAGAGTTCCGGGTTCAACTCCTGATCAAGGGCACGTACTTGGGTTGCAGGTTTTGATCGGTCGCCCGGGTCAGAGGTGTGTGTGGGATGTAGGGGAGGCAACCAATGGATTTGTCTCTCTCACATCAATGTTTCTCTTTCTCTCCCCGCCTTTCCCCTTCCCTCCCTCCCACTCTCTCTGAAAACCCAATGGAAAAGTCCTCCAGTGAGGATTTAAAAGAAAAAAGATCTGAGGTGGAGATTGAAAATTGAGTTCACTGGGATCCAAAAGCAGTAAGCACAAACCAACTTCAAGACATAATCTAGGAAAATTCTTAAATTTCAAGGATAAAGAACAAACACAGTATCCAATCAAAAAAAAAAAAATTATTTACAAAAAAGCTAAAAACTTTTTTTTCTTTTTTCAGATTCCTCCTCTGTAGTAGTTAAATGCCCAAAACAACAGGGAGCAGGATAGACAGAGCTCTGAGGTGCAGGCTGTAATCCTCAGAGGTTTCCTTCCCTCCATGCCTTAATTCCTCCCAGATTTTTAACCATTGCTCAGAATCTCTCTCCTAAACCCCGTCCAGGTCAGCATGTCCCCCTGGACAGCTCAATGTGACAGGCCACAGATGCTCCAGCTCGGCATACCCAAACTGCCAGTGGTTAACTGTACGTGCTCTGCATTCACGCTGCCGGAGGGTTTGAATCTTGCCTGCTCCACTTAATACCTGTATGACCTTGTTCTTCAGTTTCCTCCTCTTCAGAGAATACGTTTGTGGTACGGAATAAATAAGACAGCATAGGTAAGGAGCCTGGTGCATAGTGAGTCCCCAGTACATGTTATCTGTGGTTATTATCTGCCCCACCCAAACCTGTTCATCCTGTGTCTGTGATTAGCATCACCTTCACTCACACTCATGCTGGAAGTTTGGGTACGATCCTTAAGAACTTATTTTACCCCCCTGCTAACCCCTCCCCTACCCAACCAAACACAGACTCTTGTAAAATGTATTTCTTTAATATTTCTGAAATCATTGCTACTCAAAACGTGGTTTCCAAACCAGCAGCACCAGCATTCTATAAGGGTTTGTTAGGAATGCAGCGCCTCAGGCCCCACCTCAGACCTACTAAATCAAGATCTGCATTTTAACAAGATCCAGGTGGTTCTTACTAAACTTTGAAAAGCCCTGTTTTAAATATATTCACTTTATTTCCACTGCCCTTCTGCCGCTTAAAGCCTGCTGTGTCACCCTCTTACCTAGGCTGCCCTAGTAGCATTCAGTGTTGCCCATCTCCAGTGACCTCTCCTTATTCATACCCAGTCTTCCCATAACACAATTGACAATATCATTCCCCTTCTTTTTTTTTTTATAATTTTTTAAATTTTTATATCTTTATTGATTTCAGAGAGAGGAAGGGAGAGGGAGAGAGAGACAGAAACATCAATGATGAGAGAGTCATTGATCAAGCCCACAACCCAGGCATGTGCCCTGACCAGGAATCGAACCCTGATCACCTGGATCCTAGGTCGACGCTCAACCTCTGAGCCATGCCCGGTTGGGCTCATTCCCCTTCTTAAAGCAACTCAGTGGCTCCCAGTGCTCTCAGAGTGAGGACGTGGCTGAGCATCCCTGCACTCCAACTCCTTTTATTCGGCCCTTCCATGGTCCAGCAGAACTAAACCACTTTCAGTTTTCTCTTGTGTTCCAGTCCTAGCACGTACCAATCTCTCTCCACTCTCCCAGCATTTGTGGACATTTTAGAGCTACCACACTGTCATGGCATGATGCACCTGACAGCTGATTTTCTCCAGAGAACTTCTCTTGACTGGTTCCATGGGCACTAAGCAACCTTGTAATTAGAGATCGGCATCATTTGTGGTTTTCTGATAAAGTACACTTACCAGAAGACAACCCTGTTCAGGTCCTGTGGCAATTACTGCTCATTCTAAGATGGGTTTTAGTTATATATCAGTCTCTACCGAGTCAGATTAGCATGAGCCAGGTATAGAGGGAAAAATGATCTAGCTACAGGGACAACAACAAATTTCTGGAACCACAAAGGTGAGAACTAGGCTCTGGAACACTGAAACCAAACTAAGCCACTATCAAAGCATTATACTCAGATGGCTAGCTGGCCACCTGAATGTCTTCCCTATTGTCTTTCTAGGGTGGTCACAATTCACAGATCTGTAGAATCTTAGAGAACAATGGACATCTGCCCGGCAGGGCGTGGCTCAGCGGTTGATTGTTGACCTAGGATCCAGGCGATCGGGGTTCGATTCCCACTCAGGGCACATGCCCCGGTTGTGGTCTCGATCCCCAGTTGGGGGCGTGCAGAAGGCAGCCAATCAATGACTCTTTCATCACTGATGTTTCTATCTCTCTTTCCCCTCTCCTTTCCTCTCTCTGAAATCAATAAAGACATATTTTTTAAAAAATGAAAGAAAACAATGGACATCTGTTATTTTTGCCTGCACAACATTGCCTTTTCCTCCCTCTGGCAGCACAACCCAATTTTCCATCGGTGAAGTGTCTCCTCTGCACTCTCGTGAATAAGCATGTGACCCAGGGCTCCCCAATCAGAGTCACAGACAGTTCAAAGGATGAGCATGTGAGCTGATCCGGGACAATGACTCTCAACCCAGACTTTTTAAGAAACAATTGGGGAAGGGCGTCTTCCCTTTCTGCTGGGGTGCTAGGTCAGTGAGTATGAGTCTGGGGCTAAACATACCATGATGCGAGCAATGCTCTCTGAGAATGATGGTGATACAGGAAAAACAGAGTCCAGAGTTGGAGACAATTTTCTGATGACATAGTTTGAGACTCCATTCGGCTGAGCCTGGACTTTACAGGCTCAGCTGAATATATTCTCTTTTTTTACTGAAGTCAACTTGACTTAGGTTTCTGTCATTTGAAACCACAGAGTTTCTGACTAATACACTACCTAATTAACTCCCTTTTCTGCAAAAATTGCTCAGAATTGTACAGTAAATCACCAAGACATGAATCAGAAACTCATGAATGATGAAATGAGAGAAAAGAACTGGCAATGAGCCTTGAAACAAGCTAAAGATAGAGAGATAACTGACTAAAAGCACCACTCAGTATAGACTGATGCTGATAGGTTGAAATGATTGTTACTATGGTAACAAACAAAATGCAAAAGAAAAAAATTGAGCAAGAGGATTTTTTTAAATAGCAGGGTTTTAAACCTCAGATTAATGCAATAAAAACTAGAGAGGGAGGAAGCAAGGCACACTAGGTCTTGTTTTACATAAAATAAAGATAAAAGTTATTTTTTAAAATAGTATAATTTTATGTTATTTCAGTCTATAAAGCTTTTTTGTGGCACAAAAAGCTTTATGACTACCATATAAATTATGACTAAAGATAAAGGGGAAAATGTAATTTACATAGCAAAAATAAAGAAATGCACTAGACACTTTCCTCACAATATAAATGGAAAAGAAATGGCAAAGAGTCATAAAAACAGTATCAAAACACCAGAAAATTCGATGATGGAAAGTTAGACAAGGTGTAACAAATAAGACAAGTGTAAATAAGAAAATGTAAATAACTAAAATCCCTATATAAATATATGAAAATCTCAGATCAGATCAAAGGGAAGCTCTGAAGATGTACTGTTGTTAAAAAAAGATGTGCCAAAAAATATATATAATAAAAAAAGCATTGTGAAATAAAATGCATCAAATGACATAGCAACATAAAACAATAAACAAAAATCTTTAGAAATACAATACAACCAATAGAAACACAGTTATAGTAAAATATATTACCACTATCGGACTGTGATATATAAAGTAAACAAAAATAGAGATGAGTGAAACAACAGGATTAATAAGATATAAAAGTACATGCTGAGTTCTACACCTATATAAAATACAAAAAGTATCCTACACTGGGCCACAAAAACTTTTAATAAACTCAAATAAGCAAATCTTATTCAAGTCAAATCCTCTGATCATAGCACAATTTAACAAATAAGTACACAAACTTAAATTTTAAAATCTCCAGCCAGTGGGAAATTAACAAACATTTTAAATAATGTTTCAGTCAGGGAGGAAATATGAACACAATAACATACCCTGGAAAATCAAGAAAATAAGATGACTGCTTCTGAAAGCTTAGAGGGCGATTTTGTTAGTATTAGGTTGAAGGCTGGGCTGGTTGCTGGCACCAGCTGTTTTTCATCTCCTTTTCTAGGTTCCTCTTATCTGTCTATTCCTTGAATTTCAATGTCTCCTACTTGCCAGTTAGCAGCTTTCAGCTGTAGGCCCAGAAAACCTTGAATCAAACAGGGCCAGGACTAGGATGAGGCAAGTAAGGGACACAGCTAGAGTGCAAGATTTAAGGAACTGCTCACTCTCAGGGTGGTGCAAGTGCAGCATTAATACCCAAGGGCAAGCACTTCCTTAAGCATTGCATCCTAGGCTCCTCAGTTGCCTCACCCAAACCCTGTCCCTGCCAAACTAAATTGGTATAAACAGTTGGGACCTGTACTTTCTCATCTAACAAGACCCCACAGATAAGGCTGTGGCTCCTCTTTGCCTTGCTAGGCTCTGCATATTCTGGGCATCATCTCCAGGCCGCAGCAGTTCCAGACCATACTGGGTGCCACACTATTCAAAGGCAGAAAGGCACTGCCTCTTTGGGAGTCTCCTTAGGAGTGATGAACCTCTTCAGAAGTCACCCAGCAATCTTTTCCTCATACCTCATTGGCAGACTGAGTCACATGCCAACCCCATCTAATCATCATCAAGAAGAATGTGACCACCATGAGTGTCTTAGGCCATCAAGGTCCAGCCTTGGAACCTGGCTTGGTTGGTCAGAGGATTGTCCAGTGCACCAAAAGTTTGCAGGTTCAAAACCCATGTGGTCATTTAGAGGCAAGAACAGAATGGGAATCTAACTCTGTATCTTGTTCCTTAAAAAAAGTCACCAATGATCAATACACACATAAGGTGCTCGCCTTCTCAGGTAACCAAGGAAATGCAAACTGAGACCACAAGGAGATGCCATTTTACATTCATTACATTGACAAAAATTTAAGCCTGATGAAGCAAGTGCTGGAGAGGTTGGGAAACAGAGGACACTCTATGCACTGCCATCTGCATGGCACAAGCCCTTTGCACGACCCTGTCAGGTGGGTAAAGAAGCAGCAACAGGTTGCCTCCTGGTTGTGCACCTGGCACAATGCTCTACCACTGCTGTCCTGAAATACCTACTAACTTATCAAAGGGCCTGTGTTTTGATTTGCATTGGGCCTTGTAAATTCCATGGCCAGTCTGTCCCAGCGTTTTCACTCCTTGGTATATGCCCAAGAAATTCTTGTATATGGGTGCTCGGTGACCTGATGAGAATGTTCATAGCAGCTATTTCTGCAAAAAGCCAGAAACCCATACAACATGGATGAATCCGAGAAGCAGAACACTGACTGACGAAAACATGAAGTAAAACACATACAGCAAAAAATTGTAAAGTCTTTTCATGTTTTTATCTTCATTACTTTTCTATCTTTTTCTAAAAAGACAAGCAAAATGAGTATTGTTTACAACAGCCAAGATATGGAAGCAACCCAGTGCCCATCAATAGACAAGTGGATAAAAAATTTGTGGTACATATATGACAGAATATTATTTGGCCATAAAAAAGAATAAATTCTTACCATTTGTGACATCATGGACCTAGAAGGTATTATGCTAAGTGAAATAAGTCAGAGAAAGAAAAACACTATATAATTTCACTTATATGTGGAATATAAACAACAAAATGAACAAAATTGTAGCAGACTCATAGAGAGCAAACTGGTGGTTGCCAGAGGGTGAGAGGGGTTGGGGGATTAGGTGAAAGAGGTGAAGGAATTAAGAAGTACAAATTGGTAGTTACAAAATAGTCATGGGGATTAGGTAAAGCACAGGGAATATAGTCAGTAATATTGCAATAACTATGAATGGCATCAGTTGAGGTATTGGAAATACCAAGGGAAACACTGTGTAAAGTATATGGTTATCTGCCCGGCCAGGCGTGGCTCAGCAGTTGAGCATCAACCTAAGATCCAGGCGATCAGGGTTCGATTCCTGGTCAGGGCACATGCCCGGGTTGTGGGCTCGATCCCCAGTTGGGGGCGTGCAGGAGGCAGCTGATCAATGACTCTCATCATTGATGTTTCTATCTCTCTCTCTTCCTCTCCTTTCCTCTCTCTAAAATCAATAAAGATATATTTCAAAAAAAAAAAGTATATGATTATCTAACCACTATGCTATATACCTGAAACCAATACAAAATAATTTTTTTTAAAAAAGACAAGCAAAATAAAGTATATAGGGAGATATACATATATGGCAAATCTATAAAGAAATCATCTCTAAAGATGACGGAAAGGGTTGGCTCTCAAAGGTGCACAATGTTGGCAAGACAATGTTTTGAGGTTGGTTGGTGGATCTGTAATTAGCATGCTTTATATCCGATCCATGACATCAGTTCTCAAGTATTTATGTCAAATACTTTATATTGTAAAAATGGAAGAACCAGTCCAGGTGTGCCACACTGCGGGGATCAGGCATGGAGAGATGGATGGCACCAGGCAGAGGTGGGCGCCTGCGCCTGTCACCTTGGCTGAGCTTGGAGGCGAAGAGAGGCAGCTGTGAAAGGGGAATGTTCTCCCGCTGAGGCAGGCCCTCCTGGAAGTTAGCAGCAGCTGCTGAGAACCAGCTTCATGAAGTGAGGCTTCAATTCTCAAACATGATGATGCAAATAGACATTAAATGTACCAAACTGCAGCCTATTTTTGCCAATGCAATACGTACATATAGTTCTGACTCTGAAATACATAGCTCTTATATTTAATCTGTCTCATCTTCAGCAATTTAAATTGTTTTAGTCTTTCTGGCCAAAAGGTGCCTTTCATTTCAAGAAGTTTTATTTTTTAAACTGTATTTCTAAACACTTACCTTGTTTATTGGGTTATTTTGTTCCATATCCAAAATAAAATCTTGTTTTTCTTTTTTCCAAGTTTGGTCATGTTGTCATACTGCTTTTATAATTTAGGAAAGGAGGTGGGAGGGGCAGGGAAGAGAGGAGGAGGAGGTCTCCCTTGCCATAGCCAGAATGACTGACAGTGGTCTAAGGAGGGGTCTGCCTGTGGCGGGCAGTGGAACCCCTATGGGCCCCTGTGCTGTACCTGGAACTGGTACCTGCCCAGGACCCTTTTCTGAGGTTGCTCAAAACTACTCTGAGGAGGCCATGCCCATTCCTTGGTCTTGGATGTCCAGCTGTCTGGACTCCCCCAGCCCAGTCCCAAGAAGCAGACCCAAGATGAAGCATAGCTTCGTGCATGGGCCTGGCTGAGGCCTTGTCCTTCACTGGTTCAGAACCTGCCTCTGCCCCAGACCAGCCTGATGAGGACAGAAGGGCAGTGCAGGACCAGAAGGGGCAGCTGGGGGGCTGTCAGGACCCTCTGAAGGCAACTCTGAGGGTAGGCTAGTTATCAACTTACCCAGCTGGGCTTCCTACCTCTGCCCCTCAACCCAAGCCCTGGCCTCAGGGAACCTGGCTAGCTGCTTGAGACCCAGTCCCCATGGCCCTGGCTCTCACCCCTCCCCCAGGGAGACCCTATTCCAGACTTGACCTCTGGGTGCAGATTTGTCTCCTTGATGGCAGAGAACCTGGCTGACGTCCCTGGCCTCCGCTCCACCTGCCATCATGATGGTCTGGTCCGGCAGGGGCCGCTCAGCCCCTGCTCGCCCAGTGTGCGCAGTCCTTCAGGCTTCCTACTGCCCCCAGCCAGTGGCCCCACAGAGAACGCTCTCCTGGGCTCCAAGCTCTGTGGCTGTGGGAGGAAGTGCAGAACCACCATCTGGTTGTAGTGATGAGATTCAGACACGAGGCAGCTCATTAGGGAACAACCAAGACAGCATATACTTAAGCCCAAGGATCTGCCAGGCAGATTCTGCGGGAGCTTTGAGGGAGGCGGAGGGGGCGAGGGAGGGAGAAGGCAGATGGGTGAGTAGGTGGGGCTGGGGGGAAGCAGGGCCTGATTGGAAGCTCCAGCCCCCACTCAGAGGCAGGATGGAGAGATCAAGCTGCCTCCCTAGCAGTGTGGTCTGGAGAATGGGAAAGTAATGCCCCAGGCTGTCTGGAGCAGGAGGGGTTACTGAAAGCTCCCAGGGGTGATTTGGAAAGGACTAGGAGAAATGAGGCCAAGCAGGCCTGAAAGTGGGCAAGAGGGTCCCCAAAAGCAAGGAGAGTGGGCAAAGGCCCAGTGTCTGGGACAGGGGCTGACAGGGAGGGAGCAACACAGCAACCCACAGCTAGCTGGCCCCAATGAACCTGAAAGCACAAGTTACCCTAGCCTGTTTTGGGGAGAAGTTCAGGCAGCATTTGGGGGCCCTGGCTCAGCAGCTTCTACATGGAGGAGGTATTTTTGATGCTGTCCATGTTCCATACAGGCCTGAATTCAACCAGGAGCACAAGGAAGAATCTCCCATTGGCTGCTGACCTGTTCTCTCCCAACTGAGTGTTGTGCAGGCAGGGTCTCCAACCTCAGTGGCCCAGGGACACCAAGGACTCCTGCGGGCTCCCCAGAGGCCTTGCCTCTCTCCTGTCACCCCTGCACATGCTCACAGTGAACGTGACTTCCTGCTGCTGGTAAGGGTGGGCTGGGAGCCCAGAGATGTGAACGAGGCTGAGCAGGATGGCTGGAGAGGCTGTGCCAGTAGGGCACCCTTCAGAATTCATCTGTTCCCCTTGCAAGATTTGAAGATGGTTCCCCTGACCCCAGGAGCTTCCAAATACCCTGGACACCCAGGAGAACCAGGAATTCAGAGGTGAGAGAAGGCAGAATTCAGGACTCAAGACAGGTTTCAGAACTTGTGGTTTATTGACACTTGAGCACAATAGCCCTGGGAGGAAGGAGATCGCCTTTCTGGGCTCTCATCCTGGGACTTGTCCCTACAGTCAGGGGAAACAGTCATCCCATAAAACCTCTCCCAGAAACCTCACTGAAATGTGCACAGATAAACCCTTGGCAAGGCTGGCACAGCATGTGAATGGCAAAGCTTGGTGAATTTGGCAAAACTGTAGAGCCTTGCAAAAGCACAGGCTCCCAGGTACCCCCTTTGGACTATGGCAGAATCAAACCAAATGGCTTATTTTGCACAAGCCCACCTAATTTCCATTTAGCTGGCATGGGGGGCGAGGCCTAGGAGCTGTCAGAATTGTGCCCCTGGCCCTGGGGATACTGCTGAGGTAGCTGGGGAAGGGGTGAGGCTGGGACTACTTGTGGGCCCAGGAAGGACAGGAGACAGGACTATGGCCAAAGGCAGGGAGGAGACAAAAGCTGACCTAGTACCTCAGTGAGCTTGTGCTTCTTCCTGGGGCCCGAATCCTGTTGTTCTCTCCCTAAAACACACCTATTGCCTAGCCCTGAATGCTGAGCACAGGCTGAGTTGGGGAGGCCATGCATCACCTCAGAATTTCAGCGGGTTGGGAGTTTGACTAGCCGCTCTGGGGAGCCCCGCTGTGCCTACCCCCTCTCAGGCCCTCCCACCTCAGCTGCCTACCTCTCCCACCCCTGCTGGCTCTGGATCAGCTCTACCTGTAAAAGCAGGGCTGGAATTCTCCAGCTTTTGTATTCCATATAAGGCGCTGGCATCAGTAGCTCAATTCTTTTCCAACCCACTTAATTTTAAGAATAGACACAAGTAATACTTATTCACCCCTCCCTGCTGGCAGTGGGGGAAGGGCCTCAGAACCGGCAGCATCTCCCCTCCAAATTTCCAGAAGCTGCTGCAGACTCAGTGCAACCCTGTGCCCTACAAAGGGGAAACTGAGGCCCAGGGTAATGCAACAACTGACTCAGATTGCATAATGAGCTAGTGGCAAAGGTGGGACTTGAGAATGGGATCAAGGTTTCTGGACCAGTGTCTTGGCTAGGGGCACTCTTGGGACTGTGTCCCGAAGAGGAAGTGGACCAGGATGCTCAGAGGTTGAAGATTGCCCAGTGGCTCCCAGTGCAGCCCAGTCAAGATGGAAAAGACCTGCTTTGTGCTAGCACAGGCCAGCCCCTGAGCAGCGGGAGAACTAGGACTCCCTGGGCTAACAACGGGGTCACACCAGACAGCAAAAGCCTCTGTTGTTTGACCCCAGCAGCCTGGTTCGAGTTCGGAGAGGTGTCAGGACAATCCTGGAGAAATGTCCTGGTGGAGCCTCAGATCAGGGCACAAATCAGGCCACCAAGTGGTGGAATCCAGGCTCCACGCAGTGAAGCTCCTCTCTTGGCAGCAATCAATGGAGTAAGATTAGCAAAGAAGAGAAAAACAAACCCATTGCTCCCTCCATTAAGGGCATGCCTTCAGGATGCCAGGCTGGTAGTGAAGGGTGGGCCCATGTCCAGCCTGTTGCCAGCCTTGTGCTGGGAGGGGCTGACGAGAGGACTTCTGGCCCCCAGAAGGCAGCAGAGCCTTCAAGTTAAATGGGGTAACACATGGTCATGTTGGTTGCCAAACATTTTCTGAATTGCATGACCATGTTTAAGATGCTTTTTATCATGAGGTCCTGAGCAAGGCATTGACTACACGGCCTCAGAGTCTTCATCCTGTTGTGGGGGTGGGGTAAACTCAGAACCTGCAGGCGGTGGTCCCCCATGGCTCCTTCCCTTTCTGCTGGACAGCCCAACTGCCTCAGGAGGGGTGGCTCTCATCATCAGCCCCTTCCCCAGAACTCCCTTCAATGCCACTGGGGTCAGGGGCCTCCCTATGCAGATCTTTCTGGAGCCCTGCGGTTATTGGTGGATTCAGAATACCTCTACAGGACCTCCTGGCCTTGGGGACCTGGCACTAAGCTTCTTCCCACTGCCCAGTCCCCCAGCAACATTCAGCTGAAGACTCAGTTAAGCAACCCACTGCCCTTCCCAGACTTGCCAGCCTCTGCCTGCAGCGGCTCTGCCCACCACTACAAGCCCAGGTCCTCCCACCAGATACCTGTCTGCCCCTGGCCTGATTTCTACCTCAAGCCCTCACACAGCCCTGCCACCTTCAACTCCACACAGCAGCTGTATTGCCCCACTTGATGTGAGCAAGTGAAATCACCTAAGCTTTACCTTCCCAGGGCAGGAGGGGACACAGGCAGTCAAGGCTGGGGGCAGAAGAGCAAGGCAGCAGAGGCTGCCAGTTATTGGCAGAAAGAGGGGCATCAGTTGGGCAGGTGGGACAGACTCCCAGCCACATCCCCACTGCCTCCAAACAGACCCACAGACTTGCAAGAACCTCTTACATGTGTTTCTGAGTGAAACCAATCCAACTACCAACACACAAGACATTCTGGAACATTTCAAACAGCAGCAAGAACCTGCCTGCTCATGGAGCTCAGGCCCTCAGCCTAGGGTCCAGCCAGATACCAAGTGGGGCCAAGGAAGGTGGGGATCAGGCTCCTGGGGTCTGGCCTGGGTGACCTGGAACAGCCCATGCTCTTAGGAACTGCCTTGCTGACTGTCAGTGGCTCATCACAAAGTGGCAAAAAGAACTCTTCCAGGAAGAACTCTAGCCTAAACCATCCACTGTAACAAAATAAATCCTGCTTTTGTGGAAACTTAAACATGCCTATTGGCACCTATCATAGGCCCAGCAGATTCTAGCATTTCCTAAAACTGTTTAAGGCACTTGAATGGCTTATTAACACTACCTGAAAAGGTTTTTGTTTCAATCTTGATTTAAGAAAAAAAATTCAGTAATACTGCAAAAGAAGTTTCCCCTAAAAAAACACACCAATACATAAGTTTCCTAAGGAATAAAATAAATGCTAAGCTCAGCTTAAGTTATTTGACACAACAGGTCACCTTGGCACTGACAGAACAAAGACAAAACCTGAAATACTGCTTCTGAATTAGACTTTTCCCTGGAAAAAAAAGAACACAAGAGACAAGTGCAGCATCTCTGAGCTTCCCCTCCCTGGGTGTGCCAGGGATGAGAGGGACCAGTGAGGCCAGAGCCACACATGTCATGGCTGCCACTGCAGATGCAATCCTAGATCCTCTCTCGTTTGGGAAGCGAGCTCAACCAGCTAGGCCCCACCAAGTGCGTCTGGAGACATGAACCCTCCCAGCTGTGGCCTATGAGGAATGGATGAAAAACCTGTACTGGATGCCCAGGGCGTGTTTGCAAGTACCCATGGCTCCTGGGTGTGCCCAAGGGTCCCACACACAGGGTTCTGCTGCCCGGTGTCTTTGGTCTGGCTGCAGTCAGTGACTGTGGCCTCTGGTTCCATCCCTGCCTCGTAGGGGGCAAGAGCCAGTACAGTTCCCAGGCCATCTTCTCTTTGGTGAGGCTTCCTTTGGAGGATTCCTTTGTCCCACTGCCTGTCACGAGAAAGGTGTGACAACCACCATCCCATGCAGTTCTACAGCCATCAGGAGGGACCAATGCAGCAGCACAAGAGGCTTGGGGTTCCCAGGGAAAAGCACTGCTTGGGTGGTGCCCACCTGCCCACCACTGCCTATTGGGTCCTTAGGCATTTGAGGGGTAGGGTTATAGGGTGGGGACCAGGGCCCTGGACATCCTAGCTTCTCCATGGAGTGTTGTTCTCTGGCTCTGAGATATCAGAGACAAAGTTCTGGCTTCTCCTGTCTGTCTGAGATTCCCCAGGCCCCTGGGCCCCACCCTCCAGCAGGTCTCGGGGGTCTCTGAGGAAGACCACTATGACTGTGATGTTGTCATGGGAGCCCCGCTCCCTGGCTGCAGCCACCAGCTCCTCAGCGACATGCAGCCCTCTGCCCTGATGCCTGACCAGGTGGCTTTGCACAAGGCCGGCCACCTCCTCGTGGGGGACTACGTCAAAGAAGCCATCACAAGCCAGCAGCAGGTAGTCCTCAGAGCCGGTCAGCTCCCGGGAGGCCACGTCTGCTTCTCCAGACACATAGGGCTTCTGGAAGACATCCCCTAGGCATGGGAGAGAAGTGCCTGGTGTCAGACGATTGCGCGGCCTGCTGCTCCATTCACCTTGCCAGGCCTGGCCTCACTGTGGCCACCCTTTCTCCAATATCCAAGCTCACAAGCAAGGACACAGGGTGAAAAGATAACTTCACATGGAGAGGATGTGACAGATTTATTCTGGTGTTCCTGAGGAATGAGAACCCAGCAGGGCCAGAGTTCAGCTCTACAAAACAGCTTCTCACTCCTCGTGGAGCAGGGCCCAGAGTGAGCGGCCCAGGACATCACGTGGGCTATGGCCCTGGGCCTGGCCCTGCTGAGCTCCCGATAGCGCCCCTCAAACACCTGACAGGCACTCAGCTAAGCTTACTTCTCCTCCCTCACACCTGTTCTTCCAGAAAAATCTTTCCATCTAGATTTTTCCGAGGAAGTGTTTCAACAAAGAGATAATGACATATAACTTGGACCACAGTTATTTGTGTGATATGTCTGTGCCCGTACTCTCCAAATTCCATTCACAATCTGATTGATAACACAACCCTATTGATGACAGGCACCTTTTCAGCACGACACTGCCATCCCCAACAGCTGGGCCCAGAGGTCTGAGCTCTAGGTAGCCTTTCTCTCCTGCCCCTTGCCTCCTTACCAATGGCTCTGGAGACGGCCAGGGTCCCGTTGACTCTCCAGCAGTCCATGTAAGACACGAAGCCACCCAGAGCTTCAATGCGCTCCTTCTCGTCCTGCGGAAGACAGCCAGAGTGGGGCCTAGGCGCTCTGACGGGGTAGGGCATCTAGCACTGCCAGCTGGGAGATGAGCTGGTTTCTAAGACAGAGCTAGGAGCCACAGCTCTTGAAAGGTGCCCAAATGAGGCATTAGTAACACAGTGAGAAATTATAAATAGCTTAATCGTCCTTCAGTTGCAGGAATGGCTGAACAGGTTATGGTGCAAATACAGACAGGCCATTTATAGACACTGACCAAAGCCCATCCCTGAGCAGCGTCTCAGGGCCAGAGAGATGCTCACAGGCAACAGAAAGAGCACAAGCCCCAGGGTCAGATGGCAGGTCCCTTAGCTATCTCACTTTTCATGCAGGACACTGTCCCTTCTCTGTAAGTTGTGCGAGGAGACCAAGCGTGTGCTACATGTGGTCATTTGGCAGGGCTGGATGAAACCTGAGCCAGGCCCTGGACAAGCCCTGTGGCCCTGGGTCTTCATGCTTCTCCTCCACCCACAGACCCTGCCCGGCTCCCCAAAGGACTGTGTTGCTCCAGGCCTCAGAGGACAGGACAGAGGCCCAGTCCAACTGTGAGTCCTGAAACCGCTTTGGTTCTATAAATTCCCCCAAAGGGTTTCCAGGTGTGAGCCTACTGCTTGAAGGTGGTAATAGTGCCTGCTGTTTGATGGTGAGCCTGACACTTGGAAGGGGTGGAGCCAGGCCCAAGCATGGACATCTGTCCTTGCTCTTTGCCTGGTGCCAGTCTGCTGAACTCAGGCAGTGTTTGGAAAAATGCTACCTGCAAAAAGTCCACAGTGGGCCTCAGAGGAGGTGCTGAACACTGAGCTTACATGGGTGCAGCTGGTAGATGCAGAACCAGGACCCCAAGCAAAGATTTGTATCTAGTCCTAACTTGGATCACATGTTACCCGGCTGCTTGTCTTGGGGTAGGAAAGTCCAACAGAGAACAGGCACTGGAGGCCCCAGAGAGACAGAATACCTGCCCCTTCCTGGCTATGTGCTTTGAGGAAGTTATTTAACCTCTCTGGGCTTCAGTTCTCTCCTCTATACAATGGGGAGAGCATATATAGAAGGCAGAGCACAGGCTGTGAGCTGCTGTGAGGTTAAGGAACGCTGTCATTTCTGCTGCATTGCTTTCTAGAAGCCACAAAAGAAAAAACAGTTCCACACAATTACATAAAACCAACACTTCCAGATGGAAGAGCCCATAAAGAAAGACAAAAGAATTTGCAAGTCGCTGCATAGACAGGGAGTCAACCTCCCTAAAGTATATAAGATGCCTACAGATCGATAAGAAAAATAGTAACAGTTGAGGACAAAAATGGGCAACAGACAGGAACGGGGTGTTCTCAGGAAAGGTGACATAAATTATCTTCAGCGTTTGAGAAGATGCTCAAGCTGGCTCCTTAACTGAAATGCAAACTAAACGAAGGCTTCTCACCTATCCAACAGCAGGACCTCACACAGCCTGAGGGGGCATTTGGCAAACCTGTACAATGACTCAGCTATCGCACTTCTTGGAATGTGCCCTGTAGATATACCTGACCCTGAACAAGGAAATGCTGTACTAAGCTATTTACAGCTGCCTTGTTTCTAGTACCAAAAGACTGAAAAAAATCTCACTGTTCATGAAGGAAAGATGGAAATGAATGGAACTCCACCAGCCCTAGGAGAGGATGGGAACTCTTTATGCGTATGTGCTGATGTGGAACACCCACCAGGCGCACAGGTAGAGGAAAAAGCCAGTGCAGAGCAGCATGTGGGGCCTACAGGCATCCCCCAGATGCACAAACTCTCGCTCTCCCACGTCAGGAGACAGCATGGACACTTCTGTGAGATATGGTCTGAGTAGGAATATGTCATCCTCGCTTCCAGGTGAGAACCCTGAGGCTCAGGTGGGTGAATGACCTCAGCATAGCTTCTGCCTAACAAAGCCCCTAGCCTGGTTCCTTCCAGCCCAGCATCACCTCCTCCCTCCCCTCATTCCCCATAGCCCAGGTGGGCCGCTCCTTGTCTGCATGCACGATAAGACCCTGCACATTGACTCCATTTACTGGGCTGCCTGCTGGGCACAGAGCCCAGCTCTCCCCTGCAGCTCTGGGCTCCATGTTGCTGTGACAGAAGGGGTTCATTTGGGACTACTGGTTGTTAATGTCCCAAGCTTTAAGGGACCTCTAGCCACTGGAGTCAGACATAGGAGCTCTCCCCATGGAAGAGTGCCAAGGGTTTCCTGGGAAGATAGTCCAGGGTCCCTTTTGCTTCCTAATCTGCCCCAGCAACCCCTGGCCAGGGCTTCCTGACCATCTGCTTCCCTGACAGGCTCAGCACAATGGGGCCAGGGATGTCCCAGGTGTGAGTGGAGGAAGCCCCTTACCTGTCGCTCAGGTTTATGCGGCTCCATCAGCTTCACCACCTGTCCCTGCTGTACCAGGATGACCTGCGAGTCCCCGAGCCAGGCGATGTGCAGGGTCTTTCCTGTGATGAGTGCACACACACCTGTGGTTCCACTCTGCAGCCGCTGTAGGAAGAGAAGGCCAAGAGCAGTGAGGGCGGGCCAGGCACCTGCCCCACGCACAGGCACACGTGGCCCAGGTGGAAGAACTGCTGGAAGACTGCTCAGAGAGAGGAAAGAGCTGTCGGTGCATGATGGGCACCGTGAAGGATACAGGATTACGCCGAGTGCAGGGAGAGCACATCTGTGTGATCTTATTTATATCAAACTCTGGAAAATGCAAAGTACTGTCTGTCAGAGAGCAGAGGAGTGGGGAACAGGTGGGCAGGAGGGAGGGACAACAGGGCAGGAAGAAACTTCTGGGGTTGATGAATATGTCCATTATTGTGAGCGTTTCACAGGTATAGCCATATGCTAAAACCTATCTAATTGTATACTTTAAATATGTGCAATTAATTATGTGTCAATTATATCTCAATAAAGATGTTTAAAAATAATAAACTAAACTAAACATCTGCTCAGAGAGTTTTCTTACCTACTAGGGGTGATGGTGGCCAGGAGGGCTGAGATGTCAGGTTTTCACTGGTTCCTACCTCACTATTTTAGATGCCTTATGGTTTTCTGTTGTCTGGCTTTGCTGATTTCCACTCTATGCTCAGAGTGTCTGATGATGGTGCAGCCCCCACCCCAAATCTCACCAGCTGTGTCAACTGGGGAAGCTCAGCTAGGCCTCAGTTTCCCATTTTCTAAAATGGACATGATCTTAGTATCAATCCCACAGGGCTGCGGGAGAACCTACTGAAGAGAACACAAGTAAGGCTCAGTGGGGGGGGGGGGTGTGTGAGTGGGGGTGGATGAGTTCTTTCTTCTTTCAGAAGCAGATGCTTCATCCCTGTGTGGCTCTAACTCTGAGGAAAGAACACTCTGAATGGACACCAGTTCCTGCTGAGACCCTGCCCAGGAGAGCAAGGGCAAGTGCGGCTGTATACTAACATGTTTTCTTTTCTGTATTTTATGATGCTTTCTCAAATCAGGGGCCTTATTAATCCTGGACAGAATCACCCCCTACCCCCAGGGCCAGGTAATTCCTAAACAATGACACAATGCCAGCAGCATTTAGTGAGGACCTTCCAGCCCCACCAACCACTTCCATTTCTATCCCTCTACAGGGCTGGGCCTCTCTGATGCTAATGGCTACTAGCCCCCACACTCTACAGGACTGGCCCACCTGTCCTCACCTCTCGTTTGGCTTTCCAGAGGAACATCTCATCGGTGCGCCGGAAAGCTTCTCTGAGGGCTGCCTCTGGGTCTGTGCGCAGCTCCGGCTGGCGAGCAGCATTGGCATGCACGTGCACAGCAGCATACCTTGCAGCATCCACTCCTCCATGACCGTCAAACACTGCAAAGTAGGCGCGGTCCACAGGGTCCTGGTGGGGAATGCAGTGGGAGTCACTGCCCTGCTGGCCTCATGCCTGGCCGAGGCTGTGACCCAGTCGGAGGCTCTCATCAGGCGCTGACTGGAAGGGTCAGGAGGGGTCTGGAAGATTCAGCATGGCCTTCGCCATCAGACAACCCTCCAGTGCCTCAGATCCACCTTCTGTACCGAGTTGCTGGGAACATAAGATGAAGTAAGATGTACCAGGTGGCTCCCAGTGCTTGAGACAGAGCAGGGCTCAGCAATCATGAGTCTGGGTGAATGTGGTGGGTGAATCCCTGAGCTGGGAAAGCAAGGCAACTAGTGGCTTCCCTGGCCCAGAAGAGCTGGGATGATGAACTGGGCCTCCTAGAACTCCTGGAAGAGCTTTGAGAGATGTCTAGCACCTCAGCTTTCGGACGGAAGCTGTAGGCATCACTCCTATCTCGGCTCTGGCTGGAAGGTCTGCTTGGCACTCAGTAGTTTCCCACCCCCTGGGCAAGCCCTCCTAAGCTGTCCTGATCGGGAACACTGGCCTCTTGAGCCGCCCTAGGCCCGGGAGGTGGAGCACTGCAGGTGGAGCACTCACGGACAGTCCGAAGAGCTGGTTGAAGGTAGGAAGGCACACGTGCCGGTCTTCCATCCTGCGGCGAGTGTTCCGGATGGCATGAATGGAGACCAGCCACTGCTGCTGTCGAACCCTGGCAGTCAAGGGCACTTGCTTCTGCCACTGGCTGCATACTTCCCAGAGTTGGTTAAAGAAGTTCAGCGCCAGGCCCTTGGCATCCAGCACTGATGGGTAAGATGGAGGGTTGTTAGGGAAGCATCTACGCAGGCCATCTGGAGCTCTGCTTGCTCTCCCTGCCCCCGCTTCCTGTGGCCTCTACAGCTCTCAAGATAGCCCATCACAGGTCTGCACAGGCCCCTCCAGCCCATCACACCCCAGGCACACCAGCCTCAAATGAACTGTGCATGACAGGCTGTGTCATCAGCAGTGAGAAGTGTCTGGTTTGGCAATAGGCACCAATGGCCTCCTGCCCCACTCCATTCATAGAGCCCACCACAAGGAAACAGCCAGAAATGCACGGATGATTTAAGGGCAAAGTACAGAATCACTTAAAATTTTGCATTAATTTGAAACAATGTATATCCATGACAGAGTAAATTATGGTCTATTCTCTGGACAAAGAATTAAGCTGCTATTAAAAATGATTTTCGCAACTTAATATGTAAAGTGCCACTGACCTAGCAACTGCACTCCTGGGCATTTATCCCAGAGATATTAAGACTCTGTTCATACAAAACTTGTGTATGACTGTTCACAGCAGCTTTATATATAATAGGTGAAAACCGGAATCGGCCCAGATGTCCTTCAATGTGTGAACAGTTAAACAAACTTGGGTACATCATGCCATGGAACACCACTCAGCAGGAGGAAGGAAGGAGCTACTGACACACACAGAAACCTGAATGAATCTCCAGGGAATCATGCTGAATGAGAAAAGCCAACTCCCAAAAGTTATATACTGTGTGATTCCATTTATATGCATTCTTGAAATGACGAAGTTATAGAAATAGAGATTAGTGGTTGTCAGGGGTTGGGGGGAGGGGTGGGGGTTAGGGTGGTCATACATGAGGAAATCTTGTGGGATGAAACTGTTCAGTATCTTGACTATGTCAGGATCCTGATCATGATATTTCAGTATTGTTTTGTAAAGACGTTACCATTGGGGGGAACTGGTAAAGGATGCCTGGGATCCCAATGTGTTATTTCTTATAACTGCATGTGAGGCTATGGGTCTCCCAAATAAAGTTTAATTTAAAAAAACTAAAGGGTAAAATAAAAATGGACTTTTACAGAGTTTGTAAGCATGCAAAATGCTTAATGTCATAATATTAAGGAAAAAAACTGATATTAAGGAAAATATCATGAAAAAAGGAGGAATGAAAATTCCATATCATGAGTGTGTGAACCAGTCTTCAACCACTTGGACCCAGAAAGTAAAAGTCAGGGAAGGCATACAGGCGCAATGTCCGCAGTGGCTGTCTATGGTGGTGGTTTATGGGTGGTTTTTTTCTTAAGGACACTTTTTTTAGTGCTTTCCCAATTTGCCACTACCAGTGTTAGTCCCAGGTGATGGTTTTAAAATATGCCAGAAGTTCTTTGATACTGCTCCCTTTAGGAGTGGGAGCCCCGTTCCCTCCCCTTGAATGTGTAACTCCGTGACCTGATTCTGATAAATATAATAAAACCGAAGTGACCATGGGCGGCTTCAGATACCAGGTCCTAAGAGGCACTGTGGCTTCCACCTTGTATGCCCTGTCTTTCTCGTCTCTCTCTCCCTCCCTCTCTCTCTCCCTTATGAATCACTGGCTCTGAGGGAAGCCAGCTGCCATGTCATGAGGATGCTCAGGCATCCCTGTGGCAAGGCCACATGGTATAGAACTGAGACCTCTTGCCAACAGCTGTGTGACTGAACCATCCTGGAAGTTGAGCCTCTGCCCCCACTGGCCTTTGTCTGACCTCATGACAGACCCTAAGCAAGAACCACCAGCTCAGTTGCTCCCAAATTCCAGACCCACAGAAACTGTGGGATAATAAATGTTTATTGTTTTAAGCCCTTACAGTTTGGGGCAACAGGTAATACCCCCTACAACACGGATTTTAAAAGAAAATTTCAAGTCCTACTTAAACCTGGCTCTAAAGGAAAGATTAACAAGGAACGAGTCCAAAGGAAACCTCAGGTGCTGCACCTCAAAGACTCAGTTCATTCTGATATACAAATCCCTCCTGGGACCCCTGCAGGCCCAGGTGCTGGGGCCAGGTATAGCTGGTCACCTAAGAGGGTGGCCCCAGGGCAAGTAACTAGAAACAGGGCAGACTCAGGAGTGTCACAGGCCACACTCGAAGGATTTGGGGAGCTAGAGAAGGAATAGCTCGTGCCCAAAGGCAGTGGCTACAGAAGAAAAGAAGGGCCAAGGCCAGGGGAGGCATGGAGGGTCTGCGAGCACAGGAAGCCTTGGGGAAGATACTTCTGAGAAAATCCACACATTGGGGGTGTCTAGAATTGGCTGCTGCCACCACACCCAGAAGTTGGTGGCCATTCAGGCATTTGTCAAGAACTGGGTTTTATCAGGTCTGAAATACCCAGGGAGGCACAGAGCACCATTTACTCTCTTGCTACTGTTTTCATCAACGTGTTTAAACTTGAATCTTGGCTCCAGCAAAGGGCAAATACCAATAAGAATAAGCTATGGGGAGGATCACCTGGCCCACACACTCCTGATGCTGCTCACAGGACACACCTGCTTTCCAGGCACCCAGGGAACTGCTCACTGGGGAGAGGTAGCTGGTGGCTCCACCTAATCCTGTCACGTAGAGGTCTTAGTCACATCTCTGCCCTTAGGTGATGATTCTCATACTGCCCATGGATAGACTTTAACTAAGTTCTACCCCCATGACAGGGACAGCTAATCAAGGCAGGGAGACCAGGCCTGCATGGAGGGTGGAGGGCTCTGCTGCTGCCAGCCACCGCACTGCTCCTTCCCTGCCAGCAGGTGGTGCTGATCTCCTGCCTGAAAGTGGGCGGGCAGGGGCGAGCGCCTTAGGGCTTTGTAGAGAACAATGACTGCCAGTCACTGAGCCACTGTCTTCAGCTTGGAGGCCAGAGGAGGCTGTGCTGGGATGGAATGAGGGCAGGGAGCCTGGGAAAAGGGCAGGGGACCCGGACAGAAAGGCCCTGCACCTACTGCAGGGACAGGCTGTGTTTTTCTTCTCTTTTCCTGGTCTGTTCCTGGCTTTGGCCTCAGTGCTCTCACTAATGCTGAGATAGTCGGATAATACAGGAATACCTTGTTTTATTATGCTTCGCTTTATTGTGCTTAACAGATGTTGCATTTTTTATAAACTGAAGGCAAGATTCCTCCCCCACCCCAGCAAAAAGATTATGACTTGCTTTATAGCGCGGTGGCCTGGAACCGAATCCCCAATATCTGGGAGGTATGCCTGTAATTAAGTGACATGAGGGAGGTGTTAGCAAAAACACTATATAGCCCTAGCCGGTTTTGCTCAGTGGTCAGAGTGTCAGCCCGCGGACTGAAGGGGAGGACACCAAGGTTGCAGGCTCAATCCCCAACCTCGGTCAGCAAATTAGTGGGAGGCAACCAATCTATGTGTCTCTCTCACGTCGACCTTTCTCTCTCTCTCTTTCTCCCCCTTCCACTCTCTCTGAAAAGCAATGGGAAAAAATATCCTCAGATGAGGATTTAAAAAGCACTATATAAATGAACCAAATCAACACTTTAAACTTACACGTGTGATATGTCAATTGTATCTCAATGAAAAACTATGAAAGTAACACAGTCCAATAGGATATGGCAAAGGAAGAGGAATCTGCTGGGGCTCCTACTACTCTGATGGCCAGGTTGGGCCCCAGAACCTGCTCTGCCTTCTGCATCTCATCTGGCCTTCAGCCCAGCCTGAGGTCTGAGTTGCACCTTTCACCAGCAACATGGAAAGACACCAAAAGCTGGCACCCAACCTGGGCCCACAGCACACTCCACCACAGGCCATGCCCGAGCAACCCTTGCTTGATGTAGTTCTGTTCTGACATGAACCGATATTTTGGTGAAATATGATAGAAAGGAATTACTAGGGAAGTGAAAGGAAGACATACAAAATAAGAACCTTGTCTCTTTAGTATAAGGTTCACCCTGTTTCTGGGTCCCTTTTACCGCATGGCTCGGGATTCCCTGCTGACCACTGTCCCAGGAGCAGGCTGCCTCCCCAGGCTCTCACAGAAACCCACTAAGTCTTTACCTGATGGGGTTGGGTCAGCCCATGCCATGGGCCAAGCTCTGGCATTTTCCACTGGCTGGACATCAAAGCTGCCTCTGGGAACCCACTCCCACCTCACCCTCCCAACTCCCACATCAACACGGGCTGATTGATGTTGGCTGAGGCAGAAGAGCAGAAGCGTGACCCAGAGACAGAACCTTGGTGTCCTCCCCTGTAAAACAGGCCACACATTATTCATCCCCTGGCTGTTCTGAAGCCCAGTGAGTGGCTGCTGTGCTCCCCCTGCTGACTTCAGGCTGTGAGTGCTCTCTCTGTATCTTGATCCTGCTGCCCCATCATGAGCATGCGCACGTGGAACTGCCCCTTCAAGGTTCTCAGCCATGTGCTGCCACAACCATCTTTCCACCAGCAAAACAGGAAAGGTGATGAAGGCCAGGTGAGCCTTGCCTTCTCCCACACTGGTGCTTGCCAGCAGCCTGCCCCTTGTCTGCCTGGCAAGTCTGTTGCCTGCTAAGCCTGGGGTCCCGAGAAAGAAAACTCACGGGTCACAGGGGCCTTTTCTTCCTCCACTTCCTCGCTGTCCTCCTCCTGCCTAGGTAGCTTCCTGAATTCAGAAAGGTCTGTTTGCAGCAGCTGGGAAACGGCTTCGTGGGCTAAAGATGAAGCAAGTGGTGGTGGAGCATTCCTGGAAAGGGAACAAGAAACGAACTGGGGCCGGCTTCTCAGCAGAAGCCAACATCTGAGTGTCAGCCCGAACCCTCCAGAGGAAGATCTCAGGCCCCCCTCCACCCAGGGAGGCTGCCCTGGAGGCAATGACCACTTGCACCCAATGTGGGGCCACAATGAGCAGGTCGGTCTCTGGTCCTTGGGGAGCCAATGTCCACATGATACCATTACCTGGGGCCTGTGCTGCTCCAGATGTGGGCTGAGGCTGGTGTAGCAGGGGTGTCACAGACTTGTGAGTTGTGTCCACTGGCTTCCATGGCCAGGCCAGGCAAACTGTCCAATGTCCAGCCTAATGACAGGTGCCTGGTCACCAATACCAGCTGGGGACCTTTGGGTGTTGGGAGCTTATGGGTTGAATTGTGTCCCTCAAAATTCATATGTTGAAGTTCTAATCCCCAGTGCCTTACACTGTGATCTTGTTTGGAAGTAGGCTGGTTGCAGATATCATTAGTTAAGATGAGGTCACCCTGGAGTAAGATGGGCCCCTAATCTAATAACATGGTGTCCTTAACAAAGGGGAAATTCAGACATAGACACACAGAGAATGCTATAAGGGTGAAAGTAGAGACCAGAGTGATGAACCTACAAGCCAAGGGCAGCCAACAACCACCAGAAGGAACCAGCCATGCTGATACCTTGATCTTAGACTTCTAGTCTCCAGAACTCTGAGACAATACATTTCTGTTGTTTAAGGTACCCAGGCTGTGGTCCGTCATCATGGTCACCCCAGAAAACAAATCCAGGAAGCACAGGACCCTTGGGCTGTGCTTAGAAGGTGGGCTGTGCATGGCCCAAGGGGTCCCCGGTCCATCAGAGCAGCTGGTACAAGGGGATGCTGAGGGCAGGGAGGCAGGTGTCAGGGAAATGGGGAGCCATGACCTTGGAGTGTTTTGAAGAGGGACGTGACATGATGGGATAGGCTTCTCTCTGTCCTCTCCATTCAGGGTGGACGGAAGGGTAAATGCTGCAAGGTGGCCAAGGCCCTAGCTGAGGAGGGCCTGGTGGTGGACAGGAGGGGAAAGAGCAGGCACTGGGCAGGGGACTGGACAGGTTCCTTGTCCACAGTGAGTCTCAGGTTTGGCTGAAGTCAAGAGGTCTGGGGCGAATGGGCATGTAGTCCGGCCTGGAAATGGGGCCTCTAAATGAATGTGGGTAAGGGCTAGAGCCTGAAGGAGCTTGCCTGGGTAGACAGCAGCTGGAGGGCTGGGAATAGCTGGAGAGATGGCAGCCCAGGGTGGTGGAGGAACAATTCTGGGAAGCAAGACTTGGTTGAGTGCTTCAAAGGTCACAGCCAGGCTACCCGGAACAGACCTGGGGGGTCGGCATGGGCAGGAGTAGGAAAGCAGATGGAGGGAGGAAATGGAACTTCGAGCGCAGGAGAAGAGGGACAGGTATGTGGCAGCTCCTAGGATGTGGTGGGGATGGAGAGACTGAGGCCAGTGGGGAAGGACAATAGAAAATTCTGCCATGGGTACACTTTTCCATGGGCTCTCTTGCCTGCCTGCCCAGCCTCCAGCCTCGGGGCCAGGTCCCACACCATGTTCCTAGGAGGCCCTTCCTGGCTCCCCCAGGCACTACCCCTGGTACCCCTACAGCCTTAAGAATATATTCTGACCCCAGCTCTGGCCAGTGTTTCTCACTGGGTAGAACATTGGCCCACACACCAAAGGGTCGCAGGTTCGATTTCCACTTAGGGGCACATACCTGGGTTGCAGGTTTGATCCCTGGCCCCAGTTGGGGTGTGTCGGGGAGACAACTGATCGATGTGTCTCTCTCACATCTATGTTTCTCTCTCTCTCCCCTCCTCCCTCCCTCCCTCCCTCCCTCCCACTCTCTAAAAATCAATGGAAAAAATATCTTTGGGTGAGGATTAACCAAAAAAAAAAAAAAAAGAACATATCCTGACCCCAGAATCTGTCTCCTCACCAGTGGGAGCCCCTTGCAGGCTCGAGGACATGTGCTCACCACCCTGTGCCTTTCCCTGAGGGCTGGAGATCAAGGTCCAGTTCAGGTGGCCTGTGATTCTCTGCTGGGCTGACACTCTGAGCTTCACCCTGAGGCCAAGGACCTCCCATCAGCCTGGCGGATGGGTCACATCCCTTTGGGACTAGGCATTTGTGGTGTCTATAGCTAGTCTTAGGAATCTACTGGGATGAATGAGAGGGTGACTCAGGGGAAGAAGCCCCTGGCACTGCCCTTGAAAAACAACCAGCCAAGACATGAGAAATGAGTTCCTCTGCTATTTGGGGATTTCCTGCCCACCACCGGGTTTTCCTTTCTCACAGCAGGGAGAAAGGGCGCCTGTTCTCCTGGTGAGGTTGAGCTGTGTCTTCCTGCAGGCCCTCTGAAGTCCTACTGCTGAGGCCACTGAGCTTCCGGCCGTGGGGACCAAGACAATGTCTGGCTTTGGGCCACAGGCTTGCTTCCTGGATACCTCTCCGTTTCATCCAGGGGTTCCCACCCAATACACTCACAAGGCACTCAGGCCCTGCACCAGTCGGGACTCCTAAAGTGGCCAGAAGATGCAGTGAACGGGACAGGTGTGTGTGCAAGGCCCGGGGACCCAATGAACACTCTAGTCCCACCCACCTTGGAATTTAAAAGGCATTTCCAGTTTAGCAGCAGAGATGAAAAGGCACATAAATAATATAGTGCAAGGAATGCACTGCTTGGGGACCTGAGATATGACACAGAACTGCTAACAACAGGGGAAAGACAGGATGTAAATTATCACACCCTTGAACTCGGTGATCTGACTTCCAGACAGTTTCATAAAGGATATCATTTAAAATCTGAAAAAACTCCATGGACCAATATGCTCAAGATCCCTTTCACCCAAGAGCCCGCACACTCGAGCTCCAGGAATAGGAACCAGCTGGGGGGAACATGTGTGGGGTGCTCCTGACAGTCACAAGAAGTGTAGACAACATGTGAACATCTGTGGCTACATAGGAAAGAACAACTAGAAAAGGACAAATATAACTGAAAATAAATCCACTAAGATGGCTGGGAAATATAATACTTTGAAATATTACATTTTAAGGTGCTTTAAGGCAGATTCACAGAGCCCAGTACCACCTGCTCCAGTCTCAGGCCAGGGGGCTGTGACACTGGTCTCTTCTGTCATTAATAGTCTCAGGCCTGCTCTGTCATCCTGTTAATTAACGGGGTGCCCATTTAACACTTGAGCCCACGCCTGCTGCCACCTCCTGCCCTCTCAGCCTCGCCTGTTGCCAGGGCCTTGAGGAGCCCCACTCCACCTAAGTCCTGCTTTTCCCTACATTTACCCTGAGACACCTGCCCTCCATCATAACTAAAACTTGCTCCCCCCCAAAGCCCTATGCCCCACACACCCTGGGGAACAACTCCTGACTTCTCCAGCTCAGACCTCTCTCTGGGCAGGAGGGTGGTCACCTGCTCCTGCTCGGTCACCCTCCTCTTCCTCTACTGTCCCCCCCCCATTTCCACTGCTGTGAAGCAAAAACAGCCCCACCCATCCTGGATCCTCCCCATCCTTGCACATCCCTTCTCTGAGCCCTCTCCCTCCCTGACCTGAGAAATGACCTTTAAGTTAGCCCCAAGCTGTGGCAAATCCCTCTTCTAATGCTGTGCCCCTTGCCCAGAGGCCCAGCTAACCTGGGGCTCTGCTGTCACCCAGGCAGCTTTCCTACCTTGGTCCCCAGCTTGTTTCTCTCTGTCCCTCTGGAAACATTATCCTTGGTACAGCAGTGTGCTGGGCCCTCTTGTTCTCCTCAAGCCCTGGTCAACAGAGGTACCAATCCTCCCGAGCCTGCTTTTCCTCCCACAATCCCTGAACCCCCTGGGCCCCTCGATTTCCCTTCTCCCATGAGTGCACTGTTGAGCCTGGCTGGCTCCCTCTCCTCCTGTTCTTCCTGCTCCTGGCCCTGAGGGAGGCAGAACTCTGGGAGCCCTCCCACCTCCCACACCTCTAGCACCCATCCAGCACCCCCAATATGGTGGTGTCAGGTCCCAGGCCCGCTCTGCTCCACCTACCTCTAAAATACTTCCTCAAAGTCAAACATGCTGACAACCCCCTCTATACATGCCATTCCCTGAGGGATATGGTCACTGGGCATTTTCTCCTGAGCTCTGTGGGGCCATGGGGGATGCTGGGATGGGAGTGGCCCAGAAGTAAGCCCACAACTGGGGCCTTTGTGCTCAGCGATCCAGGCTCCCATGCTGCGGAGTGGGTAACTCTGCTAGTGGGGGGCAGGTGTGTGGGAATGGAGCTGACCTGCTGTAAACGAAGCACACCGAGGACAGAGCCATGTCCTGATTTTAGGGATGATGCAGTGACTAGGGGCTATAGGTGTGGTCCCTCAAGGACGGATGAAGTTCACATGAATACCACATGGCCTGCCAGCTCACACGCCATGAGCTTTCCCATATCACTCTTGAAATCTGCTAAGCTGGTTGTGATCCCTTTCTGTGTCTCAGCTTCCTCGTCTGAGAAATGGGGGAAGCACCACTACCTCTCTGTGGGACAGCATGGCCTGCAGCTGGGCCCATGGCCAGGCCCTAACCTGTTTCAACATGGAGGTATAACCCATCTGACCTCTGTCTCCCTATCAGTAAAACAGGACCTACTACTTAGCACCTATCGTGAACTGAACTGTGTCCTCCAAAATGACATGCTGAAGTCCTAACCTACAGTGGCCCACGATGTAACCTTATTCAGAATTAGGGTCTTTGCAGGTCATACTGGAGCAGGGTGGGCCCCATATCCAATAGGACTGGCATCCTCATAAGAAGAGAAGGCACACAGAAAGACAGGAAGAGACGCCACGTGAAAACAGGCACATGGGAAGATACCATGCCATGTGACAATGAAAACTAGATTGGAGTGGTGTGTCTCCAGGTCAAGGCACACTAAGGACTGCAGATGACACCAAAAGCTAAGAGAAGGGTCTGGAATAGAGTCTTCTAGACAGCCTTTGTCAGAGAACATGGCCCTGCTGACACCGCGATCTCTGACTGCCGGCCTCCAGAGCTGAGACAATACATTTGTGTTGCTCTAAGCCATGCAGCCTGTGGTAGTTTGTTACAGCTGCCTTTGGAAACCAACACAGCATTGTCACAGGGATTCACATGGGGAACATAATTTGCACAGGGCAGGATATGTGGGATAAATGCCAGGTTCAAGGTCAGCATGTGGCATATGCCATGCCCCTTCCTCCTGTCCTGTGCTGTCCCCTCCCAGTGGGTGCATGGCCTACCTGCTGCTCAGGAAGCCCACTGCCAACTCGGCCAGTTCGCCCTCCACCTCCTCCTCGCTCAGTGCTGTCCCTGGGATCTTCCACGGCAAAGGGATCTCTGGGCTCAGTGGGGCTGGGAAGTCTCGGAGAAACTCATCCAGGAAGCTGGGGGTTTCCTCTGCCATCTGGCTGCTCTGCTCTGGGGCTCCAGAGGACATGCCCAGAGCATTCCAGGGGGCCTGCTGCCAGGGTTCCAGTGAGGATTCACACTAGGGAAAGACATGAGGGTCAGCAAAAACAGAGAGCATTCAGCATCCTGCTGTGGGGTATTAGGGCCCTTCAGTGCTGACTAACAGGTCTCCTGCACCTCCAAGCATCACACAGCAGGTGCCACACCAAGCCCAGGGCTCAAGGCAAAAGGTCAGGGCAACCCAGTTTCACACACAGTTCAGGGGGCACAAGTAAGTGGGAGGTACAACCCTGGCTGGGCTGGTGTGATCTGATGTGGGGGAACCTAGAGAAACGGCTTCAGATGGATCCAGGAGCAGCAGCTGTATGGATGTTCTGAAGGAAGGCATGTTCCTGGCAGAGATGGCCAGCACGCCCAGTGGGGGGCAGGAGAGGGACACTAGGACCAGGCCACTGAGGCAAGTGAATGTGGCAAGTGAGGGGGTTCAACTTGACCCAGGATCTAGACATTCAGGAGGTGAGGAAGTGATGGCAGCAGGGCTGTGAGCCTAGAAGTGGTATTGAGAGGGGAGAAGGGTCACCTGTTGGGGGAAGGAAGAAAAGGGCCTGGAGAGGTTGGTAGCAGGACCCACATGCAGGAAAGGGCTGGCCCTGGGCTATTTCAGAGATGGACCAGAGGGGGAGCAGGAAGGGCTCCTGAGAGGCTGTGGGGTGCCCCAGGGTGTGGGCAGGAGGGAGGCAGAGGGTTAATCCAGGACAACTGGGAGTTTGGGATGTAGTCAAGCCTTATAAGTACTCTCCAACAGCAGGAGTCCAGGCCTCCTAAGGTCCGGCTGGAAGACAGGCACTGTAGACGGCACAGGCCACTGACCTCACCATCCCAGGCATAGCTCCAGCCTCAAGGGCTCTTCCTCACAGCAACCATAGGAAGGCAGAGGGCTTACTAGTTATGAGTCCCTGTACATTACCTGCAACACTCCTGGGAGCCAGGATAAACTCCCATTTTACAGATGGGAACACTGAGGCTTGGGGAGGGGTAGTCCTTTGCCTGAGAATGAATGATGGGGTCATAGAGGGATTCTGGAGCCCAAGCTCATCATCCCTCCCTTCCTCCACCCCACTTCTCTCACATCTGGATGATGGTGTCACTCATCCCCATCCTCCACCCCAAGGTGGGACTCCACCTCCTCTCCCCCAGCTAAGAACCACCTACTCCACCTCAAACCTGGCCCCTTTCTTCCCAGCCTGCTTGTCTCAGTTTATATGCTAGCAAAGGTCCTATCGGTCAAACAAACCCATGGCCCCAAGGGTCCGCTAGACTCCCGCCTCCTACTCACAGCCCTCCAAATCCAAAGAGTCCCATAGGTCTTCCACTCATTGCCCCTCCGGGTTAGACTCTGCAGCCCTCCTTACTAATATACACATCTGGGTAGTCATCTCCCAGTGCCACCTGCTCCTGACAGGCTCCTCACTCTTCCCCTTCCTTTCTTCCTCTCCATAGCATCCAGGCTGGGAAACTTTTCTTTGGGAATAAATTGCACAAATTTATCCCCCAGAAAAATAAAGTCTCTCTTTCTTTTTTAAAAATTTGATTTTTAGAGTGAGAGGAAGAGAGAGACATCGAATCGTTGCCTCCTGCATGTGCCCCAACCCAGGATTGAATCCACACCTGACTGGGAATCAAACCTGCTACCTTTCAGTGCACAGGACGACACTCCAACCAACTCAGCTACACCAGCCAGGGCAAAAGTTAATTTTTAGATGTAAACACACAGAAATAATATAGGAATGGGGCCACATGTGATGGGACATGGGGACAGACTTAAGTTCACTGTTGCCCTTCTCTTTGCTTACCAGTAGAAGTGAAAACAATGCAGCCCCAGTTTACAAAGGCAAACAGGTTAAAAGCTCAAGATGTAAAATAAAGAAGGGAGACCACTGCATTATGACCACCAGGGTAAGACTGTGAAATGGGGAGATGAGGAAAGGCTGGGAGCTCCGTGGGGTGGTGAGGGTCAGCTTTGGAGGAGGCTGTCCGGGCCATACCAGTGCCAACAGATACAAGAATCAAGCCAATGAAAACAACAAGATGACAGCAAGAATTTCCCAGCAGGCTTGGACATCCTTGGCCAGAGAAAGAGGCCTCCTCTGCTTCCCCCTCCTCTGCATTCAAACGTTCTGGCCTCCTGTTGCTTAGAAGAGAGAAATGTGAGTAATGTGAAGCTGCCCCAAGCAACACAGTGTCCCAGCTTGGGTTGGGAAATGCTGAGCCCAGAAACAAATACTCCACAGGCATTGAAAACTCAGGATCCAAAGTAAAAGTGTCCTCACTGACCTCCCCAGAATGCACGGTAGGGCCCCAGTTAGAGAACCCTGACTCACAGTATAAAGCAGAGAGTTCAAGCCCTTCACCTTCGACCTCACTTGCTGGTAGTGCCACTGCTGGACATTTTGTAATATAGGAGCCTCCTAGCCTTGGGATACTGTTTTTTATGCCTGGGAACCCTCCCCCACAAGAGGGCCAGTTTCCCTGGGGTTTGGGGGCCCCTCCTCTCAGCACTGCAGCACCGCAGACCTGGTCTCTGCCACGGCCCTGCTCACCACACAGGGGGTTGAGGTCATGTGCCCTGTGTCCACTGCCTCAAGTCCAGGGTCTGGTATGGGCCTGGACAGCAGCCTGAGTGGGACATGTATGCCAAAGGGGGCCCAGGGAGCGAGGTAGCACAGGTATGACAGTGCTCATGCGCAGGGTTGGCCTGTAGTCTGGGGTGCAGGCTGGCTTACTCTCAAGGCCTGCACTAGCCCACGCTCCTTCGCTACACAGGTGGGTGACCCAGAGCCACCCTGTCTGCTGAGGACCAACCAGGCTTGTTTCTGCCTCACCTAGAGGACTCGAGGTGCACAGAGAGGAACCAGGACATGGTTTCCGTTCTCTGGGGCCCAGCTGGTTTATGACATACAAGCAATTTCCTTCCCTGCCCTTCCTTTTTGCAACAAACTCCCAACTCTGTGATGGAATCATGTGGATGTGAGCAAAACAATCCCTGCCCTTGGAAGCCCAGGGCCTAGAGATAAAGGCAAGAAGACGGGGGGGGGGGGGGGGGGTGTTGCAGAATTCCTAACCCAAAGGGGGACCCAGAGGTGGCCCTGGGAATGCCAGGAGGTATGGGGGATAGTGCTGTGGCCCTGAGCTCTCAAAGAAACAACTGAGGAGACAGTTTCAGGAACCATGCAGTGGCCGGCAGGCAACAAGACCAAGCAGTGCAGGATGAGGTGGTGCTGAGCCTGGTGCAGGGATGTCCCAACTGGGGATGCTGGTAAGGGGCTCAGGAGGGACATGTGCATGACTTTGTGCAAGTCACCAAAGACCTGGGGTGAGTCTGGGAGGGATACCGGGCCTCCAGAACCCAATGCCACCTGTCTCAACCAGTCTGGCTAAACCTGGCTCCTGGAATGACGCCCCTCTGCACTATTCATCAGCAGGCAGCCAGAGTGGCCGGAATGACAGTGCTGCCAGCTAACAGCTGCCAGGAGCCCACAGATGCCATCACTGCTTTGAGTACTCTTCCTGGATCACCTCTTTTCACCTCCCAACAATCTGTTATCCCCACTTTATACAGGTGGGGGCTGCAGTATAAGGGCCAAGTAACTTGCCCAGTGTCCCTCGATGGGGTTCATGACTGGCTCCTAAATGCAACGGAAACCCTGCCCATCCTGCATCCGTCACCAGCTCCAATTCAGCCTCTCTCACGGCCCTTTTCCATTTCTGTGCCCCTTGCCCCTGGCACAGCCCCTCACCTCCGTGATCCTGTGCCTTCCTGGTGGGTGGCATTCCATTTTGCCCTGAGGCCTCTCTAGTCCAAGCTCTGCTGAAATCACACCACCTTTGGAGTCCAGCCCTCTGTCTTCTGTGGCTCTAGAACACTTTTGCTGACACCTGACTTGTAAAAAGTTCATTTTTCCCCCATTTAAAATACTGCTTTTCCTCTAGTGTACTAGTTTTGACTCATAAGTTCAACTACAGCTTATTTGTACAACTGCATTTTCCTAGGTCTGGACAAAACACTTGAGTCCTGCTTGACTTCAGAAGCCCCGTGGGGGAAAAATAGCAATCCGTACTTAGAAAAGGAAACTGCATCGCTGTTACAAAAGCATTGTATTCAGTGTTAAAAATTCTTCTACAGATGGAGAATCTTACTTCTTTACCTCTGAATAACTACTGGGAAGAGTTTGTATACGCTTCCAGATCTTTTCATATATATATAACATACAATTTATCATTCTACCCATTTTTAAGGGTACAGTTTTTTGGCATTAAGCGCTGTTGTGCAGCCACCACTTTTTACAGGCTTGACTTTCTCACTAGAACTGTAAGCTTCCTGAGGTCAAGGAGCCCACCTCTGTCCTTTCTGGTGTTAACATGCTTCTGTGCATGGCAGCTGGCAAGTGTGATGGCAGAGGGAAGGTGCTGCCTTCCTTCCTCCACCAGTGGGTGGTGCGGGCTGAGTTGTGCAGCCTGAGGTCTGGAACCTTCGAAGTGGAAGCTAAAACACTGTAGAATATGGTGGGTAGCTGAGGAAGATTTTAAAGACAGAATTGGCATCAGGCAATATCTCAAAGGAATTCTACAAATGAACCTGTGTGGTTTATAGTTTTCAAAGTGGCTTTTGTTTGTTTGTTTGTTTACCTCTTACAACTATGCAGAAAGTACATGCTGTTAGGTCACGTGGCAGATGAAGAAATAGGCTCAGGGACAGTGAGCAACCCACCTAAGGTCACTAAGGCAAAGCCAGACTCAAACAGGATCTTCAGATGCCTTTATCAGTTCCACCTCAGTTGCAGAAGGAAAAGAGTGAAATCTGACAACAGGCTGGATATTAGCATAAAGGCCAGAAATGAGCTGGAGATGACCTCAGAGTGCTGGCCCTCACAGTCTCTCTCCCAAAGTGGGAGCACAGCTCCACCCAAAGAATATGCCCCAGGGAGTGCCACGAGGACATGTGTCACTCGGGACATGTGTCTGGCTGGGTGGAAGGAGTCCATCACCATCCACCAGGCCCCACTAGGTCAGGCCCTGCATTAAAATCCCTACAATCAGGTGCCATTTCTATTGCACAGTGAGGTTAAGGGGCCCGCCTGAGGTCACACAACTGCAGTGGTGAAGCTCATGTTCTCCATGTCCAAGGTTCTATCTCACACATGTCCCCCTAAAGCTGCTGCAGCCCAAGCACTGGCTTTACGTAAAACACCTTAACTACACTAGGAGGGCCAAGAGTGACAGCAGGCCATGAGGTGGGGGCACTGGGGCAGAGATGCAACCCTGCAGAGGTGCAGGGGCTGGTGGGGTAGGGGTCTGGGCAGTGGGCCCGGCCCAAATGCTCCCGAGTGTGTGTGGGGGGAGAGCCACACTCCGCGCAAATGGGGGCGGTTCACCCCTCAGCACCCCATTCTGTTTCGGCCCTCAGTCCCCACATGGCCTTGGCTCGGCCACACCCCCGCCAGGCCAACGGCCCCAAGGTCTGCACCCTTGGCTCCCCAGCTCTCCCAATTCCCCCCCCTCAGGTTCCTCAGCAGCTCCTCCCGCTCTTCAGCCCCCTACTCGGCCCCCTAACCCTCTGAGCCTCTCCATCTCGGCCTCCCTGCCTCGGCCCCCCACGCCGCCGCTTCTCGGCCTCAGCGCCCCATTTCACCCCTGCACAACTAGGGCCCGCACCTGAGCCTCACCCCAGCGCCGTCAGCCGCGCACTCCCGCGCCCCGGGTTCCCTCACCCCCAGGTCAACGCGGGCCTCACCTGCCACTCAGCCTCTCCGCGCCCTGCGAGCCACTCCAACCGGCCCCGCCCACTTCCCGTCCCCTGCCGCCGCTGGCGTCGCGCAGGCGCAGTCGGGCCCGGGCGGGTGGGGCCCGTCCTCTGCTGCCCCCTGGCGGCCTCCAGGCTCGTGACTGCGGCCCTTTCATTTCAGGTGAAGAGCGGCCCCCCTGGGACCTGGCTGCTCCCTGGCGACTCGCTTCCCGTCTCCAGGCCCCAGCCGGGAACGGGTGGGGAGCTGCGGGAAAGCAGCCCCCGTCGCCCGGCGCCGGGAATTAAGCACCTTGGGCAGTGAACAGCCGTTAAGTGGTCGGGCAGGGATGCACCCTCAGACCGCCGAGGGCCCGCCATCCATCGGGAGAGGAGGCCCGGGCCACCATACTTTTAGGGACTCTATGTTTCCGATCCCTGCTGTGACAATTACCACAGACTTACACAGATTTATTAACAGTTCTGGAGGTCAGAAGCCCACAAGGTCTCAGTGGGCTGAGTTCAAGCTGTCAGCAGGTGCGTTCCTTTCTGAGGGCTCTAGCGGGAACCTGTTTCCTCACCTTTTCCAGCTTCTAAAGACTGCTCCACTCCTTGCTTGTGGTCCTTTCCATCGTCAAAGCCAGGAAAGTAAAGACATGGGCCACCCAAATAATGTGGGATAATCTCCTATTTTAAAGTCAAGTGATGAGCAATCTTAATTCCATTTGCAATCCTGATTCCTTTTTGCCACACAGGGACCAGGAGGATATAGACATCTTTGGGGGGCCATTTTTCTGCCACCCCAGAGGCCCACAAAAATGTTTTAATGCCAAAAGAAATAGATGAACTTTTAGGCCAAAGAAAATGTTTTAATGTGTAATATTAATATGCTCACCTTTATATCAATGCAGTTGTAAAGTATAATTTTTAAAATCTATTTTATGGAAGAAGGACCCTCAAAAGTTCTACCGTGGCCCTGCCCGCCTGACCTTAAGGTCCACACACTGGCCTATGTCCTTCCTTCCCAGGAATCAAGGTCTCTGGGATACTTCACCAACAGGAAGGTTTTGGTGAAGCCAGGAACCTGGAGAACTAGCACTTGGCCAATTTGAAAGGAAACTGTCCAGGATGGGGCTGGGGCTGGAAGGCAGGGGTGTCTGGGCAGATAAAGCCGGGTGGAGGGGGGTGCTGCTTCATCCCATTCTCTCACTGACACCTCCCTAGATTCTGTTGTCAACAAGCCCTGAGGCTACTTCTTATAACCTGTGACCTTGGACTTGGTTCTTTAGCTCCCTCAGGCCTCAGTCTCCCTACCAGAAAAATGGGACCACCTGCAACAGAATGACCCAGAATGACCGGGGGTGAAGTCTGAGAACCACAGTGTAGGTGAAGTGGCACGTGGGACAGGACCTCCCACGCTGTGGAGTGGAGTGCCCGTGAAAGCTGATATGCCTTCAGGCCTCCTCAGCGGGGCCCACATGTTTTAGAGCAGATTCCCTTCAAGGTTGGCAGCTTGGAGATGAGGCAAAGTGAAGCACTGACACTTGGCTAGGAGCTTGCCCCTTACAGGCGCTGGGCCAAGGACATGCCGGTGAGATTACTCCTGCCCTGTGGCTGCTGTCAACCCCTCCCTGTCTGCATTCCATCACACCTCAACTCCTGGCTCTCAACTTTCACCCTTGTGAAAGGAATCTCTTTGCTTCTCACAAAGCTTGCCCCTGGCGAGGTGGAGGAGTACTGGGGGCTCCCAATGAGCTCAGTCTGGGTTTTCCTTCTGTCTCTGGCCCCTCTGACTGAACTCTCTCCTGGTCTCCAAATGTCTCCCGTTCTGGAACCCCACCCTGAGCCTTCTGCTGCCCCCACCATCTGCAGGTGGTTATAACACTTCCCTTCTTTGGCTCTTCCACTTGCTGTGGCATCATAGATTGCCAGACTCATTGTAGAGATGGGATCATATCTGTCTTGGGCTTTCAAACCATCACTGAGCTGTGACCTTGGGAAGGAAGTGTAAACCCTCACCCCTAAATTCCAGGCCACTTGCCATGGGGTGCTCACCTGGCTTTCTGTCTACAGAAGTGCTGCCTTCTAAAGGGAACCCTGGGGTCTCCTTCGGCCACCAGTGTCTTCAGGTCTTTAAGAGCCTGACCCATGTAAGTAGAGGTGGAGCAGGTTCATATCTGCAGGTCTGTGGTGCCTTCTCCTGTCCAGCAGCCCTGGAAGGGCTGCTATACTCACCTGAGCACACACATCTGGGGCATCCAGTGTCAACCTGTGCCAGGGACAGGGTTTATCAAGGACAAAGGTCTGTGTCTAACCAATTCAGCTGGACAACTAATCAAGGGCTATCTCAATGAGCCATTTGCAAAAATGGGAGGCCTGGTCTGCAAGGGTTCTGCCTGCAGCCACTGACCTTCCTCTTCACTTCTACCCATACCCTCTGCTTTTAATGTAATCTTCCCCCAGCAGTCAGTGTGATCCTGTTAAAATGAAAGTCAGACCACATCCCTCCTCTGCTTGAAACTCCCCAGTGGCTCCCCATTTCATTCAGAGTAAAAGTTAGTCTTAGTAGCTTCAAGGTCTTACACGATCAGTCCCCACCCTTGACCACTCAGACCTCCTCCCCTCCTCCTCTCCTCCCCACTGTCACACTAGTATTCCTCCAGCCCACCAGGCACACTCTTGCCATGGACTCTGCACTTGAGGTTCCTTCCGCAAAGAAGGATTCTCTTCTCTGACATATTCATGGCTCACTTTTCACCTCCTTCATGTCTTCGTACACATGTCTCCTTTTCAGGCTATTTCTAAACACCTTATTTAAGAGTGGACACCTACACACACACACACACACACACACACACACACACACAGAGTACCTCTTAACCTCTTCCGCTGCTTCTTTTATCTGCTTGGAACTTATCACCATATTACTTACCATAATTTTATTTACCCTGTTTATTGTCTGTCTCCACCATCGGAATGTAAGCTCTCTGCAGGCAGGGGATTTTGCCTGTTCACTGCTTTATGCCCAGCTCCTGATTGGCATATAAGATGCTCAAAAAACGTTCATTGAATGAATGAATGAATGAATGAATGAATGGCACTCCAAGATTCAACTCCTGCCAGCCTGACCAGGCACCTCTCTCATCTTCTGACCCTCCATGCCAAGGCATATTTAACGTCCAGTCCCCCTCCCATGCCTATAACCCCCTGCTTTTCTTCTACAGCAATAGAATTTTTAGTTAGGCACATTGCCAAAGTTAAGACTACATTTCCCAGTTTTCCCTGCAGCTGGGTGTAGCCGTAGGAGCAAGTTATTTGCATTTTATGTGCTAATTTGCATGTTCTATCCTTACAACCTTGATTTGTCTGTTGGGTCCACTTCTCCAGAAGCAATCTCCTTCCTGCCTTAGACCCAGCACAGAGGATGGAGGAAATATCGTGATATTAGGCACTTGGCACCATTTTTGTAAAAGTTTCTGTCCTTTGGTGGGTCACGATTCTCCCTCCCTCCCAACCACAATGACAGAGGGCGGCGTAGGCCTCATCCAAGCAGGACACCAGGTGAGATCAAATGGCTGCCTTTCCTTGCGTGGCCATATTTTTCCTGGTATCCTCCATGTGGGCACATACTTTTTTTCAGGAATGTTGATGCTACGTGACCTCTCTAAATGGCCTGCGCCCCCATGTAAAATGTGCCACCCCATGGCTCCCCTTTGTGAACCGGATCAACCAGAAGCCCTGATGTAACGGCATGTGTTTGAGCTACAAATGGCCATGCTTACTAGAATGAGTTTCTTTTGTGTTGCTTGGTGGGACCTTGGTGCTCATATTAAACTTGATAAATATGGAAAATGTGATTAATGGGTAACAGAGTATTACATTTGTTTATTCTTTTCACTACTTAATTCTGAAAATCACTTCTTTTGGAATTTGAGGATGTATAATAAATAGCATACCTCTCTATGCTGCACCCAAATTTGTAACAAAACAAAACAAATTAAATCAATGGAGAACCAAATATTGAATTATTGCATTTATTACAAATAAATAATAATAATAATAATGTTTCTGTCCTTTGAGTAAGCTTAAGACTGGACACAGCTTTCTTCCCTGGTACCCCAGATATCACAAAAAGAAAGCTCCTAAGGTCCATGAGCCCAACTGAGCTCTGTCTTGCCTGAATATACGATTAATTCTGGTGATGGCCGGGGACGGGTCTCCCTAGTTTGCTTACTTTTAAACAGGGGAGTGTTCACAGCTCGGTGGACTTGTGTTTGCCTGTGGAAAACAGGCTGATGTGAAGTAACATGAGTTCAGCATTTCTGAGGGAGATCAGGTTGAATTTGAGGCAGTTCCAAGAATGGATTCAGAGAAGGAAACCCTGGAATTTCAAGGAGGAAAGGCCTTCCCTTTCCACTCCACTCTGGATATATTCCGTTTCTATCCAGCCTAGATGGCCAAGTCAGTGGCCATCATCAGTCCTACCCATTTGTTTGCACAGTCTATTATCTTGGATTTTCAAGAACCCTTTTTGTTGCACGTGACAGAGACCCGATTCAAATTAGTTTAACTAAAAATAAGAAGAATGTAGTGACCCATAAGAGTCCAGGGGTGGCTAACATCAGGCACAGCTGGATCCAGCAATCCACACAATGCCAGAGGCTGGGTCAGTTTTGCCACATAACCACCTCCCCTCACCAAGCACCCATTTACTTGCTCCTGGTTCTGGGAATTGACTGGCTCACCTGAAACTGAAGGTCTACAACATTTTCACTCACATGTCTGGCAATTGGCTCAATATCAGTTGGAAAATCAAAAGCCTTAGCCATGTCTTTCTCATTAACCAGCAGGCTGGTCTGAGCTCATTCACATGGTCACTGGGCTCTAAAAGTAGCAAGAGAAAGGACAAGTCCCAATAGGCATGCCCTTTTTAAACCTTTGCTTACAGCGAGTTTGCTAATGTCTCCATCAAAACAAGCCACAGATCCTTCTTCAAGAGACAGAAAGAGATGCTCCACCTCTTAATGGAAGGAACTGCAAGGTCAGCAGTGCAGAGGGGTGTGCATACTGGGATGGGAAAAATTTGAGAGCACTGTTTTAGATTTTCTTGGGTAATCCCTCTCCACTGGCAGGGAAAATAGCTCTTCTCTCCACGGGGGTATTCTCTGCTGCCCCACAGGACACATCTGGGTCACCCATGCAGCCCTTATTTATATGGGCAAACAGGGTTGTTCAAGGGAGTTAACACCCCATGGAGCAATCCTTGACCAACGGAAAGACAGGAACCAGTGAATGCATACTCCCCTCCCGCACCTCCCAAGAGAGGCACATTCTACACGGCCCCTCAGACAGTCCCCAGTGGGCTCAAACCCAGGCTACACACAGTAGTGATCAATTCAGTGATATTCCTCGGAATAGTGTTTCTTCCTTGTCAATCAGCCACAACTGTCCTTTGGGATCACTGGTCAAAACAAGTCACCCTCATGCAAGCTTTTAGGGAAACTCAAGCTAAGGTAACACCTGACTTTATGACACGACAGGGAAGCTGGGAACCGCAGGACCAAAGGAAGAGCAACAGAAACAGTAATGATCTGGATCAATGTGATGGCCTATTTTCTCCTCTCACGTTATGTAATATGCGTATGAGTTGAAGGGGAAAAAAAAAAGTAAACCACAGTCTCAGAGGGTGACTTTCAAGTTCTATAAAGGTAACACATATGACAACTACAACAGGGGAAGGTAAAAGAATCTGTATGGTGGTAAGACTTTTACATTTCACTTAACTGATAAAATACTAACTCTAATGAGACTGTGAAACGATTCTTATACTTAGTGTTCCCAGAAAAGCTGAAAAATAATTACAAATTCATTCAAGACAAGTTGGACAGCTTCAAGAGTCTTCTGTCTGGTAGTTGTGGATAAAATAGCTAAAAGATTCACTTACAGGTTTTTGTGAGAAAATAACTTTTATTTCTCTTGGTTAATTGCCTAGAATTGGAATTTTAGGGTCATATGTTAAGTATGTCCCCCTCAGCTTTTAGGTGTCTCCCAAACAGGATCTTGAGTGGTGTGGGCACTTTCGATCTAAGTGGCTCTCCCTCGCCCCTCCTCTCCAGTGTCCCCAAGGGAAAGGGCAGGAGGACTCAGAGGTGCTGATGCCAAAGCTGCTACCTGTGTGTAGGTGGTTGGGCCAGGACCCCTGCCCTCCAGCTCCCCATTTACTTGACAGAACACCTCCCCCCTTTGGCGCTACACAGTTACTTCCTCTAGGGCTGCAGAGCGCACAGGGAAGCAGGGGCCTCTGTCAACAGCTCATGGCCCTCAGGTCAACACCTCCAACCCTCAGCAGATCAGGAAGCACCTGAGGGTTAGGCAGATCTGCACCTTTGTTGGCCCTGGGTTCTCCCATGTCCTACGCACCTGCCCCTCCCCCCAAAATCCGTGAGCCTGGCACTTCTGCAACTGTCACCCATTGTTTGCTGGCACATTCCAAGTGCATCCCAGCAACAGGCCCAACAACAAGCTCTTGGCTTTCAGCAGTGTTGGCAGCTGAAACAGCTTGCTGGGAGCCCACTCTCCGTCCAAGGACCTCACTCAAATGCCAATGGGCTGTTACCTGGGCAGGCTTTGTCCCGCCTTCAGCCCTTGGTGGGTGGGGGGCAGCACCACGTTCGCTGTGCCCCCCATTTTCCCTTGGTCCACCGCTATCTACTCGCAGGCCGTCCTGTAAGTATCTGCTGAGTTGACTTCCAAGCTGTGTCACAGTGTCTCTCAGACAATGTTCCAGGATTCTGCAGACTCTGTGCTTTTTGCTGAGGGGTCCTTATTACCTCAATCTGCAGGAGTGGCCATCAGAGGACAAAGGTGCTGTTTGCTCCCAACTCAAAGAAGTCCTGCAACTCAGTGTCTGTAGGGGGCGAGTCACTCTCTGTGTGGCACAGCAACAAGCCATCATCCTCATGCCGCTCACAACACCTAGGTGTGTGTAAGATGCCTGCACAGAGCAGACCAGCCTGAGAGCCCTGGGGGAGAGAGGGAAAGAGATAGCCAAGCAGGAGGGACACTCCAGAGTCCTAGTGAGGTAGGTAGCACAGGGAAGAGGCCCTGATTGCTCTGGGAAGCACAATCTGCTTTTAGACTTCTGGGGGTCCAAGGAGGCCTCTCTTCCTTTGTGCCCAGGCCTGGGCCTCTGCAGAGAATCCTCCACATGCAGAGCCCAGAAGATGCCCGCAACAGGAAATCCCAGGCCTCTGTGACGAGCTCCTGTCCTCAAAGAAATGCTATCACCAGCTCCTACAGCTCCCCTTGAGGTTTCCCACCAGTGCAGAGGAGGAGGGGTACCACCGCTTGCCACGTCAGGCTGACCTAGAGGTCCTCAAAGACAGTGAGCCAGGAGGGCCTCAGGCTCCTGCTTTCCCAGAGGAAGAGCCAGCGTGGGAAGGACGAAGGTGCAACCAGAGGGCTGGACCAGTCTCGAAAGAATAGCTCCACTGGCCTCCGACAGTCCCAGGCCCCGAGAACGCAAGGCTCGCATGCGAGGGGAACCCCTGAGTCTCTGAGCTGGGTTTCCGAGTCACTGTTGAAGACGGAGACGCAGAGAAGGAAGCAGTGTTCCTGCGCATCAACAGTGCATTTCGGAGTGCGGAGCTCCAGAGCCTCCCTCCTCTTGCCCACTGCCTGCTGCAAGGACGAATCCTGCACCAGCTGCCCCTCCAGCCCCTGGCATGAATCCACAGCTGGTGAAAGATAAGAGGAAGCAGGACTCCCCAGGCCCAGTGGCTGTCCTGGAATCTGCTGGGGGGGCGGGAACGACATCTCTGTGCATCCTTTGTATCCCAGGAAGCACAACTCACCTGGCCCCCTCTCCTCCCTGTCAGAGCCCCTGCCAGGCACCTCTTCACGCTCACTGCCCCCAGCCCTGGTGTCCTTGAGGACCCCTGCTTCCTCCCAGGTCTCAGGCAGCACTGACTTGCCTAAAGGGGTGAGGGGGGTGGGGGGGTGGAAGCCTTCAGCCCATGCTCCCTCCCCCGCACCAGGCATGGGCAGTGTAAACCAAGCTCAAATGCTGCCTGGCCCACTCCTGCAGCTGCTGGGGCGCCCCCACTCTTCATGTTGAAGCCCATCTGGGGCCCCCCACTGAATGGGGAGAAGGAGGTCCTTTGCAACCCAAAGCGTCAATCTCAGCTGCCAGAGACCCTGGCTCTATGTTCCCTGCTGCTCCTAGCACCTCCAGAATGGAGTCCCCCATCCCCATGTCTGTAGATACTCCTGTCTCCTCACAGAGCCCAGCTCCCATCACTGTTCCTAGTGCCCCTCCGTCCCTCAGCCTGCCAATCCCTTCTTCCTCAGTGCCACCCCGTCAACCAGCACATCTGCAGTCTTGGCTCCCAGCCCGCCTCTGACATTGAGGTCACTCTCATGGACACCACCCCACCTACCTAGTCTCTCCTCTTGGGGGCTCCCCCTGGCTCTAGTGGGAGCTTCCTCCTGTCTTCCCAGGTCCTTCAGGTGCCTTCCAGTGACAGTACAGCCTTGGTGACAGGGGCCACCCGCCTGTCTGCACTGAGTTTCTGAAGTCCTACTTCAGCTTTGAAACATCCTGTGAACCCAGGAGCCACTGCACATACCGTTGTTGGGGCCCCTGATGGGCAGCAGCTCAGAGCCAGCACTTTTGACAGATCTGTCCAGGGTGGAAAACAGACAGCTCCAGCCCCAGCCCCATCCCAGGCTCCAACCTCTGCTCTAGGCCAGCCAGCCTTGGGCAGCACCACACAGGTGACTCTTTAGAGCTCATTACCCACAACTTTCCCCTTGGGCACCCATGCCAGCATTTGGCCAGTCTTTGCTGCCAACCCAGATGTAGTCCCCTCTGGAACAGCCACTGCCTCTGGCTTTGCAGCTGCCACCCACATGCCCAGTGCTGTGACCAATGCTGGGACAGAAGGTCAGCGGCACTGTCCAAAGTTGGGCAGCACAAGCTCCGCCCACTTCGGCTTGGGGTTTGGGCAGCACCTGTGGGTCCTGGGAGCAGCTCAGCTACCCCAGCTCGGAGCTGTGCCTTTGAAGCATTCAGCATGTCAGCGGAAACAAGTGGGGCCCCCAGCACCACTCACCACCCTGGGAGAAGCTTGGGCAAGAACTCTCTGTGGCAGCCCTCACAAGAGCACCCCCTTGGTGACCATGAGCCCCAGCACTGAGAACTGCCATGTGTCTGGAGCCACTATAGCTTCACCTTAAGTCCCAACCTCAGAGGTGCCCACAGGAAGAGCACCCTTCCTTCCAGCACAATTGCCAGCAAGACTGACTCTAGCAGGGTGTCCATCCCAGCCTCCACCCCCAGGAGCCCTGCTTCTGCCCTGGGCACCATAAGGAAGATCCTTGCTGTTAGGGCCTCTCATAGCCTGTCCAGGGGTTGGTTGAACACAAAACCATTTAGCAATCAACCAAGTCATTTTCCTCCAGGTCCAAGCGGTAAATGCTGACCTGAAAAAACAACTTTCTCCAGAAGCAGACCTGTCCACCTTCCTCCCAGGCTGGATTGTGTGTGGATGTACAACACGTCTAGCCTTGACCTCTCCGATCCAGGAGCAAACTGGGCACGCAGAGATATAGCATCCCATTCCCAGGCCTGCCCTGCATTTCCCCCCAGAGCTGGGTGGTTTGAGGCTGGTGTCCCATCACAGTGGTCTGCAGCCTCAGGACAGTTGACAGAGGCTCTTAGCCAGCTTCCTTGCCGTCCTGGAGCAGGTGAGACCCCCACATCCTACCTACAGATGACTGCACTCCTCTCCCCATTTCCTGCCCAGAACTCTTTTGTATTCGTAAGTTGTAATAAAGCCTGTTCTTGTTTCTTTGCATAAATCTCACGTGTCTGTGTCTGTAGGCCACGTGTTTAAAAGCACTGGCTAGTCCAAGTGGCGATGCGGGAAAGCCAGACCTGTTTACACTGTCCTGTGGCCCAGCTAATGGGGAATGGGGAGTAGGACAACTCAATGGCTAAAAGGACTGACACCAGAATATTATGAGTTTTGAGTTTCAACAGTGCAGCCCAGGATGAAAGGGGCCTGGGGAGGGGAAAACAGGAAGAATCACCCTTGGGTGTTGTGGCTACTGCTTCTCACCCACATCTCTGATCTGGAGTGAGCTGGGTCAGCCCTGGTGTAGCCCCAGGGTGTGGACTCTACACAATTCAGTCTTCTCTAATGTAACAATTTCTTTGGCTTTTTTTTTTTAAGTCCTAGGTAAATCACCTACATCCACATCTCACCTAATTTGTAAATAAAATATAATTGATTTCATTTCATTTTAAACAGCAGGGTCTGTCATCTTTCCACACTGGAATATATTAAACCATAAAACTTTTTAAAATTTATTACCCCAGCATAATGGTTTTTAAATTGAAAGGCACAGGCGAAGGGTGAGGATATTAGGGGGGAAATTATCAAAGGAAAAGAGAAACCCTTCAGGTCTCTGTTCATTTCTACTGCGAAGATCTCATGACTGGGTCATATTGAATGTGGGGTGGAGGGGCAGTGTCACCACTCCCATTTGTGTCATCAGACCTGCTCCTCACACGGTTTCAGGGGACAGGGACTCAGCCTCTTTTCCCTGGAGTCTCAGAGCCCCCTCTTTCCCTGCATCAACTTCACTGTCCAGGAAACCAGCCACCTGAAGGCTGCTGGCCAGACACCCACGTTCAATCACTCCTGTAGAACATTTATAGACACCCAGCAGACAGACAACACCCGCAGCCGAGAGCAGCAAAAAGACCCCACCCAGGGCCTTGTGGATGTGACCCCTGGGGATGTCAGGGCCTAAGGTCACTTCTAGGACCTAAGGAAGGTCCCGACTTTAGGGAGCCCATCTTCATCTGTTTCTCTGCCTCCCCAGGGATTTCTCACCTGCATTTGTGTTGCAGGTTCTGCTTGACACCTATGAATGCAGTGACCCTGCGGAGGCCTCAGCCTGGGCCTCCAGGGGATGGGGCGACACATTGTTGGCAAGTTTAAGTGAGATAAGAGCCCAAGAATCAAGAGCTGCCTCACTGCTCCTCCTCTCTCAAGTCGGGTAATTTGGTCCCAGTTATTTCGTGTGTATTGTATAGTTTTAGGTTGAGAAAGAGGTTTTATATTTAATACTGTCAGCTTTTACATTAAGCGACATTTATCTACTAGTTTTATTCTTTAAACATTTTTATGTAAAATGAAACACAAATATAGAACGCACCCTTAACAAAGGTAGCCGTCTGGATTTTACGGACACCACACTTTGTGTAGCGGTAGCTTTTCAATGTCAAAGCCCAAATACTACTGAGAAGCTTCTGGTCACCCTTGTGCGACCCTTACTGCCATAGCCAATCCCTAAGGGCCTTCTTGGGTTTCCCCAGCTCTCTGGCTGGTTCCACTAGCTTTGAGGGGTGCTGCCACACTAATATGGAGCTAATTAGGTGTAATCATTGTGCTTGGAATGTACATGGAGTAACTGATTTCGTTTTTGTAACCTAAGAAGTTAAGTACTATTCTTATCTCCCACTCCAGGAGGCTGCCAGGGTCCCGGAGACATTCTGCATGTTGACCTGGGTGTTGGCAACAGGTGTGTTTATATTCATAAGAAACCATAAAGCTTTACACTTAAGATTTGGGTACTGTACAATATGTAAACATCAATTAGAAAACAGGAAATCAGCCCTGGCCGGTGTGGCCCTATGGTTAGAGCATCTGTGTGCGGGTTCTGTGGTGAGAACAAAAACCAAAAAATGCAAAAAAAAATTTCCCCCAAAGTCAACTTCAGGCCCAGGTGGCTTTCTCTGATTTCTACCAAATAGTTCAGAAATAATACCAGCCTCCTACACAGTGTTCCAGAGAACAGCGACAGAGGGACACGCTCTCACTGCTTTCACTGGATCAGGGAAATATTGATACCACCCCGGAGCAGGCAATCAACCCTTCTGGTATAAATGTCAAACTCTGAAACCAAACATCAGCGGTCTGAATCCCGAGGGTTTTAGAAAGGGAAGGAACTGGGAGTTCATGGCGGGATTTCTTTGGGTTGATGTGCACAGGGTCACTGGGTGTTGGTATGCTGCCTGGGAGAGGGGTGAGCAAGGACAGTGCCAGGGGGCAGGTGGAATAAATATTTAGTAACAGGTTAGGAGGATCTGGGTGATCATCAGAGGGGGTCCTGAAGCAAGGAGAGTCCCTATATGAGAACATGGGTCTCTGTCCCCTGCCACTGCAGGGTCTAGGGAGGGATGAGTTTGTAAACAATGGATTGTAGTGAGGAAGGAATGAGCAGGGAAGACATTCACTCCGCCAGGGTAGCCACTGCGTGCTCTCAGCCAGGCCCTGGCCCAGGCTGCTCAGGTGGCCGCTCACATCAGTGGTCAGCAGACAGTGGAGCAGTCCACCTTCATCCATTAAACCACCAAAGCGCCAGCCCACCCGCTCACATTCCTCATGAATTAGCACTAACTGTTCATCAGGGTTGGTCACCGGAGGCCAAGCTAATTAGTTAGAGAGCTGCCATGTGGACAGTTGGCTGGGAAAGGCCTGGCCTCTCAGCTGCATGGGAGCTACACAAATACTCCTCAGACCCTCAGGAGATGCACCTTAAGGTGCTGACGTGGAAAGACGCGGCTGGAGGAGGGACACACGTTGTACCCTCTGGTCCTTCAAGGGACTTTCTTTCAAGAAAATGTCATAACTTTTGGGTCTGGAATTGAAACGTATGGGTGGAAGCTGGGTAAGACATGTGCCCTTCCCTTGGCTCAGACACCACCGGTCTCCCCCAGCAACCTCGGGGGCAGGAGAATGTGGGGAATGGAGAGAGGGTTGCCCTATTTTTCAGGAGTCCAGGACTTGATCTAGAGGACTTGGGGGATTCAAGGATCTCTTTCCCCAGGTATCCCACTACATTCCTGTCCTACATTCACTTGTCATCAGTGTTGCGACCCTAGGCAAGTCACTTAAAATCTCCAAATTTTAGTGCCATGAACCTTGAAATATGCGTCACAACCCCTTCTCTTCCACCCCACAGGGTTGATTTGAGGCTCATAAGAAATAACAGATACTCTCCATGAGCTGTTACAAAGCATCAAACCCATGTGTAGGCTTAAAAGTAACCTTCCATCCGCCCCTGCCCTGTAGCCGCCCAAGTATCCTCTCTGGAGGCAGCCACTACCACATTTCAGGCTTATTCTTCCAGACGTTTAATATTTGAACACTTATGTAGCACTTATGAAGAACCAGTCATTTTTCTTCAGGCTTTATCTGAATTTTCCTATATTTAGCCTCATAATACTAAGGAGGCCCCCACATCACAGAACAGAGAACTGAGGACAGAGGGGGATTAAGTCACTTTCCCAGGTTCAAGTGGCTTCCAGGATGATTCGATGCAGGTCATCAGACACCAGCTCCTATGCTCAGTCACTGTGCTGTGCTCGCTTTCTATACTGCCTCATCCCAATAAAGTCAAGTCCCCACGTGATCAGTGGGCTGGGTGTTTTAAGTCCACACCACACCGCAACATCCCTCTCCTAAGCCCATCTCAGAATCAGCTGGCTCCCCCTGGGCAGCTGGTGAACAACGAGAAGGGAAGTACGATCTGGAAATGAATTAGCAATTCGACATGGCCTCTGTAAGCAACATGTCAAAGGTCCTCTTTCGAATGAATTTCCAGGATCATGACTCAGACTAGATATATATTAAAAAGGGTGAACAGAAGGGATTTATACAAAGGATTCAATAGAAAATCATCTGCGGTCAAGAGAATCCACTGGTGTCCCCAGCAGTGGTTCAGCAGCATGGAAATGGGCATCTGCCCAAACGACAGGCAGAGGCACAAATGTCCCCCCACTACCCGCTCCATTGAAGGTGCTGTGGAAATAACAGCAGTGGAGTCTAGTCTTTGGACTGTGGTTGCACGGCGGAGACTAGGTTTTGATGAAAAAGGACTCTGCCCACTCTCAGCCAGGCCTAACCGTAGGCTGCTCAGTTCAATAGTCAGGGAGCGAGACCCTGGGGCCATGGAGACTTCATTAAGCCACCAAAGCACCAGCCCAGCAGAGTCCTCTCCCAGGTATTAAATGTTAACTGCTCGTTGTTTGGTTAGTTGAACGGGAAGCTAATTCTTTGTGCAGCTGTCAGGCGGGCAGTTGATTTGGGGTGTCTTGAGTTCTGAGCCAGTTGGGAGTCAAACAGATGACTGGTCATTCAGGGTGGTCATTGGAGTAGCAGGAAGGCTCTGAGAGTATAAAGATGCGGAGGGAGGAAGAAAATAAATCGGACACCCCGGATCACTTACGTGGCCTTTGATTGGGGAAATTGCATAGTTTTGGAGTCAGGGACTTAAATGTAGAGGCAGGAGGTGGGTCAGGCACGTATGCTTCTCTTGGGTCTGGTACCTTCTCCGGGCACCAGCCATTTCCCCGAAGCACCTGGGGACAGGAGAATGTGGGAAAGGGAGTGAAGAGAGCTATCGGATCAGTGGTTCAAGGCACAATCTCTCGGTCTTAGGTATTCAGGGATCTCTGTCCCCAAGGAACCAACTACATTCCTGTCTCAGATCCATCACTCATCAGTGTTGTGACAATGGTCAAATCAATTAATGCCTCTAAATCCCAGTGCCCTGAACCATAAAATATGGGTCACAGCCTCCTTTCTGTCCACCCCACAAGGCTCATGTGGAGATCACAGGAGATTATAAAAGATACTCTCCGGGAGCTGTTACAAAGCATCACACCCTTATATAGATTGAAAAGTAACTTTCCAACTTCCCCTGTCCTGAAGCCATCCAAGTGCCCTCTCGGGAGGCAGCTACTGTTTCATTTCATGCTTATTACCCCAGACATGTAATATATGACCACTTATGTAGCACTTATGAAGAACCAGTCATATCTCTTCAGGCGCTTTCTGATTTTTAAAAATATTTAGCCTCTTATTACTAATAAGGAGGCCCCATGTCACAGAATAGGGACCTGAGGACAGAGGGAGGTTAAGTCACTTCCCCAGGTTCATATGGCTTCCAGGATGATTTGATTCTGGTCATCAGACACCAGCTCCTCAGTTCAAAAGTCAGTGAGACCCTGGGGGCATGAACATGAGAGATTCATACAAAGGATTCAATAGAATATCCTCTGCAGTCAAGAGAATCTACTGGCATCCCCAGCAGTGGTTCAGCAGCATGAAAATGGGCATCTACCCAAACGACAGGTAGAGTCACAAATGTCTTCCCTCCACCCACTCCACTGAAGATGCCGTGGAAATAACAGCAGTAGAGTTTAGTCTTTGGACGGTAGCTTGCTCAGCAGAGACTGAACAAGGGCCCTGCACACTCAGAGCCAGTGTAGCCACTGCCCACTCTCAGCCAGGCCTGAGTGTTAACTGCTCATTGCCCAGGTTTGGTCAGTTGAACTGTCATGTGGGCAGCTGGTTTGGAATGTCCTGGGTTCTGAGTCAGTTGGGAGTCAAACAGGTGACTGGTCATGAGGGTGGTCACATGGCCACTGGGAAGTCTCACTGAAAGGCAGCAGATAGAATCAAGTGCTGGGGGGAGGGGGGAACGGAGGGGCACATGAACACATGTTTGGATCCCCCAGTTCATCAAGGGGGGACTGGACGGTCTTCATTTGGAGGAAAGGCATTGTATTTCCAGTCAAGGATTGAAACAGAGGCAGTTGTGTCAGGATTTAAGCCATTCTCTTGGGCGAGGCACCTGCTCCTGGAACCAGCTGTCTCCTCATAGCAACTTTGCGGCAGGAGGATGTGGGCAATGAAAAGAGCCCTTGGTTTGGGTGTCCAGGACATGACCTCATGTCCGGGTGTTCAGGGATCCCTGTCCCCAAGGAATCATCTATATCCCCTGCCTCAGATCCATCACTCATCAGCACTGTGACTGATATCGAGCAAGGGCTTTATGCACAACACATATAAAAGCCCATACTCTAGCACTGGCTTTTGAAGAAAAGGCTTTTATTGCTAAGTCGAACAGCAGATTGAGGTTCAATTCCCAGTCAGGGTACATGCCCGGGTTGTGGGCTGGATCCCCAGTTGGGGGGGGGGTGCAGGAGGCAGCCAATTAATGACTCTCTCATCATTGATGTTTCTCTCTCCCCCTCCCTTCCTCTCTCTGAAATCAATAAAGATATATTTTTAAAAAAATTCTGCTCCAATGGAGTGACAGAGATACATTTCTTTCCTCTAGCAACAACTTCTGAAAACGTGTGAAATGTCTGCCGGAGAAGCTCATTAGAGACTGTGCAACCAGTTTTTTATTGGGGACTTGTCATTTAGGCACCCTCTGCTTAGCACATACCTAAATTCAAGAATTCCAGAAGAAAATAGATATTCCACAGAACCACAGTGTTTGCAAGCACTTTGGGCGCAGTGAGTGAGCCACTTGTAATTTGAGAATAGTAGGGAGTCTTCTGAGTTTAAGTTCTCAGACCTCAGCCAAGGGCCAATCTATCAGGCAGGACTTTCTAAGGAAAGCTATCTGTCCTGCTGTCAACTCTTTTCTGCACAGGCCCATACTTTCTTTATTCCTTGCAGGTCTCTTGTTTTTGTTGTTGTAAACTGAACATTTATAATATGGCAACTCTGGGAATCAAAGTCTCTCCCCATTCCAGGATTTGTTATTTTTGCTGTTTTTTTGCAGTTATTTCACTGTTAGTGACTTTTCTGAACAAATTTTCTATTGCATTGTGTGTGAACACTGTAGTCTCTTCTCATTTACTTGATTTTCAACTATTGATAGAGATTTCATTAACCACCTGGAATCAAGAAGTCCCCAGTCTTTGCCAAGGGGTTCTACAAGCATGCTGTATCACGTTTTCACACTCAGCCGGGCCGCTGAAGGCTGGGGCATAGCCTTCACTTCCTGCTTTTGGAGAACATCAGGTTCAGCCAGGAAGGAGAACTGAGGGCCTTCTCAGATCTCTCCTGAGCAAGGGCACAGCCCTGAGCATGCACACAGCCCTGCGCTTCTGTGTTCTTTCAGATTCCCAGGAATAAGACAGAGCTTTGCAAAGCCCCTATGGACATCTTACGTTTTTCAAATATGTTTATATTGATTTTTTTTTTTTTTTTTTTTTTTTTAGAGAGAAAGGAAGGGAGAGGAAGATGTGAGAAATACCGATATGCACCTCGACCAGGGACTGAGCCTGAAATTGGGCACATGCCATGACTGGGAATTGGTGCACAGGATGATGCTCAACCAACTGAGACACACTGGCCAGAGCTCCCAGCTCTCGCTCTTTTTTTTGTTAATCCTCACCTGAGGATGGCCTTTCCATTGATTTTTAGAGAGAGTGTAAGGGAGAGGAGAGGGGAGAGAAATATCAATGAGAGAGACACACTGACCAGTTGCCTACTGCTCGCGGCCCAACCAGGGCTGGGGATTGAACCTACAACCCAGGTATGATGTGCCCTTGACCAGGAATCAAACTCGAGGCTCTGCCGGGCCGGGCGTGGCTCAGCGGTAGAACACCGACCTAGGATCCAGGAGATCCCAGTTTGATTCCGGGTCAGGGCACATGCCCAGGTTGCGGCTCGATCACCAGTAGGGGGCGTGCAGGAGGCAGCCAATCAATGACTCATCATTGATGTTTCTCTCTCTCTCCCCCTTTCCCTTCCTCTTTCTGAAATCAATATATTTTTTTAAAACCTACAGGCCCTTCAGTGAGTAGGCAGATGCTCCAACCACCGAGCCATGCTGGCCAGGGCCCAACTCTCCTTTTACGTTTTTGTTAGTCTATTGTTTACTCCAGTGGTCATCCACTGCTTCAAGCAACCACAAGTTAAAACAATTGTCTGTAATTTTTTTTTTTTTTTTTACAATTATGTCAGAGAAAAAGCTCTTTGGTCTGGGAAAGGTCAAAGTCAGATTAAATACAGAAGTGGGGTCTGACAGAGATCCACCAAAAAAGTCAATTAATGATCATTCTCTAGGATTGACAAATTTATTATGTGATATGATGAAAAGAACATAGTATCACTTCTGTGCTGTTCTGCCAAAAATACAAAACAAATTTGAGAATCTGTCAACTCTGTGATGGCTTTAAAAATATATGATTTTCTGCCCCACTGGCGTGGCTCAGTGGTTGAGCATCGACCTATGAACCAGGAGGTCACAGTTCCATTCCCTGTCAGGGCACATGCCTGGGGTTGCAGGCTCGATCCCCAGTAGGGGGCGTGCAGGAGGCAGCTGACCGATGTTTCACTCTCACATCAATGTTTCTTTCTCTCTCCCTCTCTCTAAAAATCAATAAAAGTGTATTTTTTAAAGAGTAAGGAATCTCATTTTTCTTAGGTTATACTATATTGTATTGCTACTTAGGCTAAATCCTCTCCTGAAGGCCTTTAATTAGTCTTCCCAACATCTACTCAGTAATGTGAAACAGGCACTGTGATAAATTATAGAAATTTTATGGATAAGCCTTTGGGACAGTAAGGCTTTCTCTTAGAAATACTGAATACCCAGCTTCCTTCACCTAATTTATAAAGTGCTGCTAGTATAACAATGTTTGGAAAAAAAAAAAAAAAAAAAAAAAAAAAAAAAATATATATATATATATATATATATATATATATATATATATATATATACACTAACCAGGTAGTAATTATAGGATAGGTTATACTAACAAACTCATAGAAAATTCATGCATTGAAAGTTTCCTTGTATTTTGTAGGCATCAGCAGTTGCAGCTGGTGACTGACCAAGGAATGACCCTGACCACAAGAATTTGGCAAGTGTTAGCAATTCACATCAGAATCGGCAGGAATGCTCCTGGATGGAAAGGTAAAGTTAAAAAGGAATCCTAGGCTTTGGGAACCAATCAATGTGCCTGTTGTAGGGAGGAGAGGCGCTGGAAGAGGGAATGCCCTAAGAATAATGTCAAGAATGCTCCCAGAAAGCAAAGAGGGCGTGACCCCCGAAAGATGATGATAGGCCGGGTCTGATGACTGGTGGGGCCCAGGGGCTTCATTAGACATTTCTTGGCCCACTGTCATTTCCCCACAGGCCTCTGGGTACAATTGACAGTGGGGAGTAAACCAAAAGGCTTTCCTAAAAACACAGGAGCAATTTACTTGGTCCTGAATACCAAATTAGCACCAGGCAGTTCCACTTCAATAGCGGTGACAGGAGTCTCCAGGAACCCTCAACAACAGGCATTCCTCAAGTCTCTGGAATGCCAACTGGGAGACCTCAAGCTAACACACAGCTTTCTTTATGTGCCCCACTGCCCCATCCTGCTGCTCAGTCCAGGCTTGTTATGTAAACTACAAGCGCAGGTAACTTTTTCTCCAGAGCAACAGCTCCACCTACAGGTACCTCCAGAACATGCACTTAGGCTGCAGATGCTCCTGACCAAACCAAGACTGGTGGCCACAGAACTTTTTCCACCAGAGATCTACAAACAAGTGAGTAAGGCCATATGGGCGTATGGGACTCTGGGACAGGCAGTTAATGTCGCTCCAATACCCATTCAACTAAAGGAGAAGGCGACTGTGCCTAGGAAAAAATAATGCCCGCTAAAGGAGGCGGCTGTGGAAGGGATACAAATAGTTTTGCAAAGTTCCTGAAATCTGGACTGATCAGACCTTCTAGATCACCCTACAATACTCTTATCTTACCTGTTAAGAAGCCAAATTTGGATTAATACCATTTTGTTCAGGACCTATGGGCTATTAATGAAATTACTCAGGACATTCAAGCAACTGTCCCCAACCATTACACTTTGCTAACAGCTGTGCCAGGGGGCAGCACCTGGTTTTCTATCTTAGAGATGGACATTTTTTTTTTTTTTGTATTCAAACTGATGTGTAGGCCCAACTGCTATTTGCCTTTGAATGGCAGGATACAACAAATAAGACTACCCAATATTGTTGGACCATATTGCCACAAGGACTTAAGAATTCTCCCAGTCTTTGGGGAACCACTAGCCAAGGACTTAAGAGACCTACATCTAGATTCTGGAATACTTTTACAATGTGTTGATGATCTGCTTATTACCCAGCAACTTTATGAGACGCGTTTGGAAAATACTATCAAGTCTCTTAATCATCTTGTGTCCTATGGATATAAAGTTTCCCCTCACAAGGCACATATTGGCACACAAGTATCTTATTTAAGTTTCAACCTAAAGCCAGGGGAGAGGAGTCATGACAGACCGGAAGCAAACCATTGCTGCCATCAAGACCCCAGAGAACAGAGGCAAGTCCAGGGGTTTCTTGGAATGGTGGGATTCTGCCGCATTTGGATTCCTAACTTTGGACTAATAGCTAAGCCACTCTGACTCTTCGAAGGGACTCAATAGAGCCCCTGGAATGGGACACAGGATGCCAGAAGGCTTTGAAACACTAAAGAAAAAAAAATTTTCAACCCCTGCATTAGGATTGCCCAACCCTCAGAAGCCTTTCAAATTATATGTACATGAAAAGCAGGGAATTGGACTTGGGGTGCTTATCCTACTGTGCACACAGCACCATTTCCAAATTTGGCATCTTCCCTGAAGGCACTGCTGGGGTGTTGGAAGAATAGGCACTTAGGAGGTATATGCAGAATGGAGAGGCAAGGGGACAGGAATAAGAGGGGCAATGGGAAGATGGGTGGGGAGGACACAGCAACCCTCTGACACCAGCAAAAGGTCCCCAGATGCTTGCTCCGGAGAAGACAAAATGCATTTTAATGATTTTTGTGGTCCAAAATACCACCTTTTGGAACCTGGGTGAGAGACAATGGGGTCATCATACGAAGTAGGCGGCCAGGGCTGACATCTTGTCCTTTGGTCGCCTGGCACTGGGCTTCCCAGCAGGCCGTCGGCCCCGGGCCCGCCCTCGGCCCTGCCTCCTCCCAGGCCCGCCTCGATGCATGGGGTGACAGGAGGCCGCATGCCTCAGTTCCACCAGCTCCTGGAAGACGGGGTCGCAGAAGACACAGCCCGTATGCTGTGTCTCATCACCCAGGAGTGGGGACTTAGCCTTGTTGAAGTCCACGTCGAGCAGGGCAGCCTCACAGGAGCTGCAGGTCTCGGGGGACACCCGCACACGGTGGGCGTTCTCGAAGCAGTGTGCCACTACGTTGCACTTGTTGCAAGCCACCTTCCACTTGGGGCCTGAAGTGGGGTCGAGCACCAGCACCCCACTCTCGCACTCCACACACTGGCCGATGCCCAGCATGCTCAGGGAGTGCTGGCAGGTGGGGTGTGTACACTCATTGCAGCCCATTCCTGGCAGGGAGAGGGCAGCCTGTGAAGCACACCTGGCCACCCGCCCCCTGCTGCAGCCCCCCAGCCCCACCCTTGGGCTGCCCTCAGTGCTTCACAGTCTAGCATCCCTCAACCCAGCAGAAAGTGCTCCTCTCGGCTTCGCTCACACTGGCCTGGGCTCTGGAGCGCTCCCATGCTCTGCTAATCTGAAACCTCAACCTTTGAGGCACCCCTTCCCTGGGCTCACATCATTTCCAGAAGGCCTTCCTGGCAGCCTCCAGTCAAGTCTGTCTGCCCTTCACTTTGCTTCCACAGCCTGTTATAGGCAGCTCTGTGTGGCCCTTATTCTAGTGGGGCACATGGGGCCACTGGCGGCCTGGATGCTGCTGGAGAGCAGGGATGGGCCTCAGTGTCTGCCCCACATGTGAGGTTTGAGTCAGGAGAGGTAAGCTAAGACCCCTGAGGGATTCCCAGACCCCCTGGGGGTGTGGGCAGTTGCCTCACTCTCGCTGCTTCTCATTCCTGTCTGTAGTATGGTGTGATGACACCCTAGGGGCTGTGTGGGGTGTATAAGAGACAGGACAGCTGAGGGTGAGCACTCTGGGTCCTGGGACCTCTTCAGACTCCCAGTTCCGTGTCTCAGCCCCACCAGGATACATGCTCTCCTTTCTTCAGTAATAAGCATGAGGATGAAGAACACTGGTGGGTGCTGACCAAGGGCACACGCCCACCTGCTGCATCCTCCCACTCATCCCAGCCCAGAAGGGGTTGCAACAACCCACTGCCAGATCCTGAGTGAGCTTACCATAGTCACCTGCACAATTATGACAGGAGAGAGCAGCAGAGGGTCTGGCTGATGCCTGAGCAGTGCCCAGGTACACTAGGGTCTCCTATCTCAGCACCAGTAGCATGGGAAGGCCCAGGGTAGGGATACTCTCAGAGTCCAGTGTGATGTCAGATACCGGGGGAACAAGGGCACCCCAGCTTGGGAGGGAGAGCTGAAGCCCAGGGATGAGATGATCTCACCTTTCTTCATGTCCCGGAAGGGTGGATGGTTGTAGCAATAGGGGCACAGTGGGTAGCTCTTTCCCCGAGAGCCCGATGACCACAGGACCAGCTCGAAGTCATCCAGCGGGCACCGGAGCTCCTTGTAAAGCTTGATGGTGCCGTTCTGGGGGAGGGTGTAGGTCTCGTCACAGTGGGAGCAGTGCAGGCGACTTGGCTTGGCCTGCAGCAATGCCAGGGGAGAGGCACAGGGTTGCCAGGGCCACCTGACTCTCCAGCCCACCCTCATTCTCCCCATAGTACACAATACATAACACATAGTAAGTCCTTATATATTTATGTATTATAACTTATGTATTACACAGTATAATACATAAATACATAGCGTAATACATAAATATGTAACACGTAAAATGTAAGATAATACATACTAATGTGTAACACATGTATAGACATGTACATGATACAGAATTGTAATACGCACATAATACTTAATACACGTACAGAATATGTAACGTGTAATGTGTAATACATAATAAGTGGCAAACAGTACATAATATGTAATATATTGCCAGGCAAGGACCTCTCAGGCAAGGGTTCAGGCCACAAGTCAGAACACTTGCTCTGTGCATAAAGAAAGGCAGTTCTAAAATCCTGGCATTTGTGTTAATGCCCACTGTAGCAAGGAACATATTAAAAGAAAATAATGGACTACCCGTTTAAGTGCCCTAACAGCCTATGTGTTCCTGGGACCCTGGGGACACTGGGTGTTTGCTGGCAAGGCTGCTTTAGGCCTCTTAGTCATTCTTGTGAAACAACCAGAACAAAGAATATATTGTAAGACTGAGGATAAGGTGGAGGCCTACAAAGGTGATAAGGCTTGCCTGAGTCTGTGCCCAAGAGCAATGCAGGCCAGAAGGAGTGGTCACAGCTCCTCACCCACCACCTACCTGGATGTACTTCATGAACCGGTGGCACTTTCCGCAGCGTGAGAGGGGCTTGCCTGTGGCTGCCAGAGGCGAAAAGGACACCTCCATCAACTCATCCATGCCTGAAAACAAGCAGTGCAGGAGTCACGTCCTCCGGCCTGCGGCAGTCCATCTCCCTATCTGGTGTAACCTGGTGGGCTGGAGGGGGGGCCACCACAGGAAGCAGAGGATCTGTGAGTGAATACATCCCTTGCCTTGAGGGCAGTGGGGTTTCCAAGTCAGTAATGGGAATGGCAGAGCTGCAGCCGCATTCGTCAGATGAGCCATGTGCTCTGCGTGTGGTATTAATACGCTAGCTCTTTAATCCTGGTAAGGACCCATGATGACCCATCATTGCCTCATCCTCCAACAGAGGCCTGGAGCCCAGATCTGGGGGCTGGTCTCACATGGGGGCCCTTGGTACCTCAAGTGGTGACAGCCCTGACCTGGGGCAGAGAAGAGGCAGACCTTACCTGCGATGGAGTCAACGAAGTAGTGGAACTTCCTCTTGAAGATGTCCAGGGTGTGGCCTAGGACCTGGCGGTAGTCGGCCTTACCCTGGGCAATCAGGTTCAGCTGCTTTTCCACAGCACTGCGGATGGTGGGGAGCACTAGCTCTGCATCTGCAGGTGGGGGGGAACGCTGCTGTGAGTACTCTCATCCAAGGGGTCGTGGTCACTGTGGTAGCTCTGGCCAGAGGAAGAAGGCACTGGCCGGCCCCAATACACCCATACCTTTCCTGATCTCCCACCCAGAAAATCCTGTGTGGAGCCACTAGGGACACCTGTCTCTAGGAATGCATCATAGATGTGCTCCTGGCAGCCCTTAGGCCATGTCTATGTTCCTTGGCGCCCGGAGGGGACAGAGCAGACAGTACTGCAGTGAGGATCCAGGTGCAGCCAGTAACTGGCCTGTGGGGAAGAGCCCTTGCTGCTCCTTTTGGGTCCTTTGTACTTGCCTGTTCATCACCCACCATGCTGAGCCCCTACTGGGGCAGGTCCTAGGGTGGCCAGTGCAGCACCCTTGCTTTGGGAGCTGGGGGCTCACCACAGGGTCTGGTAGGGGAGGCTCTGGGCTGACAAAGGTGGAGCTGCAGCCCAGGGAGCACTGGCCAGCTGAACTCACCGATCTTATAGTAGCCATGCACCAAGACAATGCCAAGGTTGGTGGGCTTGAGCCGACGCCCACTCTCCACAACCACGTAGTTGCGCTGGCAGATGTTGTTGATGTGCACAGGGATGCTGGCGTCTGTCCCTGCAATGCACAGCAAGGCCCTAGTGTCCCTTGGCTTGCCTGACACCCCCATCAGACTGGGGTCCCCTTCACCCCCACCTGTCCCAGGTCCTGGTTCTCAGCCCCTCCTGTGTTGCTCCTGGTGGCTGCCAGGCACTGCACTATGTGCCATTCATGTGTCGTCTTGTGAATCCCAGGACAGTGCTTCCAGTGCCGGGTGCTTACTCCTGCTCTAAGGAGGCTCAGAGGTTAAGGAGCTCTGCTAAGGGCAGAGAGCTCATTCGACCTGCCCCTCACATCTGGTGAGACCTCCTTGGCTCTCCATTCTGTGGCACTTACCTCATTCTGGAGCCAGAGCGCCAGCCCCCTGAACATGAAGCTCACATGCTCACTGCCAAAACCTGACCTATTTTGCCCACTTCCTGGTGATCAGTCCTCAAGGAAGGCTCCCAGTTCTGGGACACACCTCCTCCAAGGGACTTCAAGGTCACCTGGCACTGTCAGATGCTGCCATTACTGCTCCCCTGGCTGAGGAGCCTCTTTAGTGGGTGCTTGGAGGCTAAGGAGCCTGCTAAGGTCCCATGTTCACAGGATGAGGTGGGGACACGGGTCTGAACCCTGAGTGGCGGGCTCCGAGTGGTGCTGTGCCTGCGGCTGCCTGTCTGCCAGGCCCCCTGTGTGGCTCAGTGGGGTCCCTGACTCCCAGCTGCATTCTTGTCATGGCCTGAAGGGCAGCTCTTGCAGGCCCTTTTATAGAGCCCCAGGGGCCCTGGCTGACAGGGCCAGCTTCGACTACTGTCTCGTTCAGAAGGTCACAAGAGCTCTCTTCAGTGCTGAAAACTCAATATGCTTGATGTCTAGTGTATGGGTGCCAAAACCATGGATGTTCCATCAAAAGGAAGGGGCAGAAGATGCTGAGAAAACAGTGCCTGCCCCTCACAGAAGGCTGAGGATTGCCAAGGCAGGACCCACCACAGGCCCTCAGATCCCCAGGAAGTAACAGGCTCAGCTGTCTTGCCAAGGCCACTGCTGTCACCAGGACCCCAGACTCAGGTGAGCTGCTCCCTGGCAGTCACCTGTAGTACTGTCAATGATGGAACCAAACCCAGGTACAGCAGCCTGGATTGTCCCACAACCCTCCAGAGCCTGTCAATTGGGGAGGGGACTGGTCACTTGGGATAGTACGTCAGGGACCAGGCAGTGCCCACTGGAGCACTGCCTGGGTAGGGTAGAAGGCCTCAAGTGTGTGAGGACACACGTCACAGCCCCTAGGCCTACCTTGCCTATGAGTTGTGAGATCAGCAATTATACTTCTGAGCCAGCAAACTGCCCTGGGATGCCCATTTTTCACTTGGAAACCTGGTTTTGGTATAGGAGTTTCTGGCCCTTGTTGGGCTCTCTGCTTCCCTCACAGGGAAGTGGCGCCTGTGAATTTGGTTTCCCCGTCACCTGATTCCAGGACAGAGCCAGGCTAGCTACGTGGACTCAGAAGGACTCTAACTTTTGTGTTTTTCCTGCAAACGATTCATTTGGCATCCTGGGTGTTAGTGTGCATAAAGGCACATCTCAGCCTTTACAGGAAAGGCCAGGTCCTGACGTGGTGCCTTGGTGAGATACTGCCTGCTGCCAACCCTGCCTGGCTCAACTGGCCACACCCTGGGCCCCTGTCACCAGGTGCTGGGCATGGAAGGGTCACGGGCAGCTCTGGAAGCACTGTGTCCTGGGCTCATCTTGGGATGGGAACCTTCAGGCCTGGGTCCCAGGTGGGCAAGAGGGCGTACCCACCGATGCCATGCTTCTCCATGAGCGTGATGAGCTCGGCCTCCGTCAGGTAGTCAGGTGGGTTCGTTTGCTTCTCCAGCAACTTCACCTCGCCCACAGGGAAGGTGTCGCCCTTCTGGCAGGTGGGCAGGCTCTCCTCCAGGGGCACACTTTGCCAGGGCATGATCTCCGTAAAGCCTAGAGACAGGGTGCTGCCTCAGTCCCTGGGGCTCCATCCCCAGGCCCAATGGAGAGTGTTCTATCTATATGTGGAGACGAGGAGGGGGGCAGAGCTGGGTCCCACAGTGTTACCTGGTGAGATGACAGTCTTCACTGTGCAGGTGAAGTGCTCGGGCCCGATCCGGAAGGAAATGGTGTTCTGGAGGTACTTGCAGTCATAGCTAACGGTGGCAATGAAGTGCCTAGTGATGTACTCATAGAGCCGCCACGCCTCGCTCCCTGCAGTAAGCACAGACACTGGTCACCAGCCAGGACTCTGGCTCTAAGGACCCCCGGCTCCTGCTCAGGCAGCAGAGCCACAGGATACCCAAGGGAGGAGGAAACACAGAGCAAGGAAAGCGAGTCTCTTGCGCCATGGTGGTTCCTTTTTTTTTTTTTTAAATGTATCTTTATTGATTTCAGAGAGAGGAAAGGAGAGGGAGAGAGAGAGATGGAAACATCAATGATGAGAGAGTCTGATCGAGCCCGCAACCCGGGCAAATGCCCTGACCAGGAGTCGAACCCCAATTGCCTGGATCCCAGGTCAACGCTCAACCGCTGAGCCACGCCTGGCAGGGCCCTGGTGGTTCCTTTACAGCCATGGTTCTCATCTCCTGCCCTGCTTCCAGGTGGGACTGCTATTCAGATACCTGGCCTGTCCCTATCTAGTAATATGCCACCATCACTTCACACAAGCAGCTCCTGCCTCCACCTGCATGGCTCTCCCTTCCTCTGCCTTCTCCTGGCATGTGGTCACCAGTACCACCTCGGCCTGATGACTGAGCCTGTCACCCTCTGTTCTCAGGGCGATAGCTGCCCACCCACTCACCCCACCCTCCCACCTCCTGCCTGGCCCTCTCTGTTCTAGGGTCTCCCACGTACAGCTGCCTGCACCCTGCATTCAGGCACACTCGCTGTCACCACTTCACTCCTGTCCCGTCCCATGGTAAGGGAGCACACTTTCAGGTGACCTCCTATGCCACAGCCAGGGGCAGGTGGGGTAGAAGGGAGTCTCTACATTGCCACCAGAGCCTCACACCATGCAAAGGTCCCATGTCACTATAGCTTCCTGCCCTTCCCTCCTCAGAAGCTTGAAGTGTGTGTGTGTGTGTGTGTGTGCGCGCGCGCATAAATGTGAGTGTGAGAATGTTTGGGGGGAATCACCTGATACCTAATTCGGCCTCTGTGGCAGACCTCATGGGGGTGATGGGGGGATGGTCGCCAGCATCGTGACCTTTCCGTGGCCGGTTGATACCCTCTGCTAACAACTGTTTCACCTGAGGGAGAGAAGACAAAGCAGAGTGTGAGTCTGGGCTTGCAGGGAGCTGCTGTCAGTCCTGGGTTTGGCCAATCCTGAGCTGGGTCCCAAGGCCTTGACAAAAGGTGTGTATGGAGGGGCAGGACCTGGCTCCACTTACCGTGTCAGCCCAATAGGGGTGGTTGGCCTGTTGCCGTAGAGGGCCCTTCAGGTCAAAGTTCTCAGGGTAGTGGGTAGTCTCGGTTCGTGGGTAGCTAATGTAGCCTTGGGTGTAGAGCCGCTCAGCGGTCTGCATGGCATGCTGTGGCCCCATGCCTGAGAGAGACAGGAGGCTCAGCTGCCCGGAATGCCAGGGTCAGCCAGGTGCCTGCCCATGGGCACTCAGGCTCCCCCAAAGGCAGACAGGGCCTTCTGCAGGGTGACGGTGAATCTGAGCAGGCAAGGCCCAGGGCAGAGCTGCTGACCAGGTGCCTGTGTCTCATCCAAGACTGAGGTCCTCCACCTAATGAGGATGGACCCAGGACAGGGATGCTCAGTGTCACCCTCACAATGTTGGTACCTGTATTGACTAAATGTGACCTTCAGACCGCCTGCCTCTCACCCTCTGGCATGGAACCATAACCATGTTTCAGAGTCTGCTGTGACAGAATTAGCACGTGCCTTCCGTTCTGAGCCCCTTAGGTGTTTCTGTTCTTACAACACTCCAGGGCCACTGAGAAAGGGCTCGTCTTCCTGCTCCTCCCTGACCAGCACAGGCTGGCACTCAGCTACTGGTCACTCAATGTCATTGTTGCCCTCTGAGGATTCCTGGAGGTGTTACTTGAGAGGACACTGCTCATAGTTTCCCGAGGCTGCTGACAGGCCGCCAATGCCTGGAGGCCACCAACTTTCTAGCCCAACTCCCTTCTTGCTACTACAGAAACAAGGCTCAGAGAGGCTATGGCACATCTGTCCCAGGCAGGAGAGATGGGCCTTGACCTCTCCCCTGCAGCAGGGAAGCTTCTCTGGTACACTAATGTCAGGATGTCCCTGTTGGGTAGTGACAATCATTACCACTGCTATTGTTAGGATGCTATATTTCAGATGGGTACTAACTATGGTCACCCTCTTTTCTCATGAGGAAACAGGCTCTAGGACAAGGAAGGATGTGGCTGAGCTGGGATTTGGACCAGAGTTTGTATCTGGAGCTTGAACTCCACGGTTTAATGCCTCTGAGGTGCACATGAGGGCCTGCCTTGTGGATGGGCCTGCTGATGGCCTTCCATGTGTTCAATCCTGGCAGAGATTCCTCAGACACTTAGTAAAATGATATGGTCTGCATTTTCCCCACATAAATTTAAAGAAACTGTTGAGGATTAACCAACAGTCTTGTGAAACTGAATCCTCTTTCTTGTTTGTTTTTACTCGTTTTCCACTCTGGAATTTAAGAGAAATGAAATCTGCATGAGGCTCAGATTCCCTCTACGCCTCAGGTGGCACTGCATAGAGAGAGGGCGCCAGCACAGGTGAACATGTGGAGGGAGTATGTGCCAGCACAGGTGAGCACATGGAGGGGGTGTGCTGGCACAGGTAAGCACATGGAGGGGGTGTGCTGGCACAGGTAAGCACGTGGAGGGGGTGTGCTGGCACAGGTAAGCACGTGGAGGGGGTGTGCTGGCACAGGTAAGCACGTGGAGGGGATGTGCTGGCACAGCTAAGCACGTGGAGGGAGGTGTGCTGGCACAGGTGAACATGTGGAGGGTGGTGGTTTTGGCGCAGGTGAGCATAGAGGGAGAATGCTGGCAGGAGTAAGAAGCTCAGCACTGTCCTACACCCCCAGGTACTACACTGGGGTTGAATGGGGTTGCTGCATGCCTGATCCAGGAAGTGTTTTGGGGGCTTTAGAGAAATGGCCTCATACCCAGAGAAGAGCTGGCCACACGAAGCATCTCCACAGTGTTCAGGGCCAGGGGCCTCTGCTTGGCCTTCTCTTTTTTGCTTGTGGCTTCCACCTAGAAGACAGAACGATTCAGTGTTTGGGCGTGGGGGGAAAGGGAAAGACACCATAATAGAAAGAAACAGGAGGCGTGGGCAAAGGGCCTGGTTTCATTCATTTGATCTCCCTGCTTCTCGAATTCACTGCTCACAGTGCTCTCAAGACTTGAATGAATATTTATTCAGGTCCAGGAAGGAAAAAAGAAAGATAATTTTCTAAAGAATTTTCCAGGGAGAGAGAAAAACTGTAGGAACAGGGAAGAGGCAAGAGAAGGGATTGCAAATTCAAAATTAGACAGAAGCCAGGGTCAGCACGGCCCTGGGGATGGCAGTGGGGTCAGAAGGGCCCTGGGGTGCAGGCTGTCTCAGGGGCACCTGCTTGCCCTCAATGAGCCTGAGTGTTGCCTCAGGGCCTGCTAGTATTCTGCATCTTCTGATTTGTCAAGAAAAGCTGAAAATCAGGATTTTAATGTAAAATCCCGTAATTTTTAAATGTCGGCAACTATTGTGAAACTTTTGTCAATACCATGCAGTTTAAATAAAATACTGGTAAGCTACCACTTCCAACCTCTAAACTGAACAGATGTCAGAAGAGATGGCCCCGTTTTGCCTGTGGCAGAAACAATGCAAACAACTCAACTCTGATAGCTCATCCATAAATCCCATGTAGCCCTGGCCAGGGCAGGGCCTTCTGATTCCACACAGACAAACGTGAGCTGAACACTGAGGCCAGATTGTGTATGTGCATCCACGAAGGCTGGATCACTAGACTGAGAGCTGGAGACAATAGCAATGGTGTCTCTGTAGGAACATTATCAAGGATAAAAGCATGGAGCAACTTTAGAAGTTCTGGAAGCCTGAGACAGCTGCATGGGTGGGTTAGAGGGCGCCCAAGGAAGGCTTGAGAAGAACAAGAGAAGGCACCTCAGTGGCTTTGGTAGCTGTCACAGCTGCAGGGCATTTGCTGCAATGGCCTTGGGCCTGCCATCGTTACCCCCATCCCCTGAAGCCAGCGCCTTGCCAGATGGCATCACCTCCTTCCTAAATGCCATTGTCCTTCCAATTTATAAAACCCTGAGTAAGAAATACAGCGCCACAAAGGCCATGAAAGCTGATGACATTGGGATCCCAGATCACAGCAGTCTGTGCTGTGTGACCTTGGGCGGGTTCACGGCCGTGCACATAGAACTCTCTGGAGTTATCAGCTTTAGACGTCACAGAAAAGGAACATCTGTGTGAAATGAAGTCCTGTCAAAAGGAGATGATGCCCACAGGGTCACATGGAAGGGAAGCATGGAAGGGGCCTGGCAGGTCATGGGAGTGATGATACAGAGCAGATATGGAGCATGTTACAATTACTGCAGTGGGCAGAACTATTTCAGTGGAGCATATGTGTAACTGTTCTTTCCGAAAGGGGGAGAAAGATGTGACCCTAGGTCACAAGCTATTCCTCTAGCCAGAGGTAGCCTACTCCTACCCCGACCCAGGCAAAGGTGACAGATGTGGGTGCAACAGGCCCACCTGGGCTTCCTTTTCCTGCTTGGTCATGTTTAAAAACATCTGTGCAATCTCCCGGTCAAACACTCGCACTCGGTCCCAGTCCAAAAGGAGAGATCTGTCTTTATCAGCGTTAACCTGCAGGAAGGACAAAAGAACACAGGAGAGAAAGTACCCAGGTGAATCTGTTACCAGAGAAGAGAATTGGGGCAGATGACGCTGGTCCTTGTCTGGGAGCAAAATGGCCCTGGCTCTAAAGTTTCATAGCCATGCCCTGGCCAGTATGGCTCAGTTGGTTACATATTGTCCTGTGCACCAAAAGGTTGCCAGTTCAATTCCTGGTCAGGTTACATGCCCAGGTTGTGGGCTCGATCTCCAGTAGGGGGTGTGCAGGAGGCAGCTGATAGATGTTTTGCTCTCACATCAATGTCTCTCTCCCTCTCTCTAAAAATCTACAAATAAAAAATTTAAAAAAGTCTCATGACTGTACCTGTGCAGGTATGCAGATATGCAGCCCCTCCCCAAGTGAAGGCTGCTCTGACAGCTGGCCTCCCCCTGAAATTAGGCAGATGGTCTCACAAGGGGGTCTTGTGCCCAAAGCTGAGACTCATGTGCCCTTAAAGAGTGTCAGAGCCTCCACCTCTCACAACATCCCTGCCCACATCCTAATTAATGCCTGGCCAACACTAGGTGTGGCCTCACCCTGGGGCCCTGGCACCATGTCAAATGGAGCAGCTCTGTATTATATTCTAAATCTTACAAGAAGCTTCAATGGAGTCTTTATGTGGATAAGGGGTTACAAAACCTTAAAAAGTCTGAAAGTCAATCCTTGGACCTGACCATGGCTGCTAATGGCCCCAAGGGATGACCTCACTCCATACCACCAAAGCTGAGCTCATTTCTGATTATCCAAATTCAGTGCATCCAGGCCTAGCCTTATCCTGCCTCTCCATGAAAACTGAGGTCCCTTCCCTAGGCACCCTGCAGACCCTTCTCTGGTCTCCCTCCTTTGTACTGCTATCCACAATGTGCCCTCGACCTCAGGGGCCTGAAGGACTATGATGATGATGACAATGATGATGATGGGAACTCTCAGAATCCACACCTAAACCTAAAAAGACCTCGCCGGAACAGGGAAGGGAAAGAGAACCTTGGCCTGCAGCACCCAGTAGGTCTCCGGTTTGAAGGACTGGATTTTGTCATGTCTCTCTACGCAGAATCCCAGGGTAGGGGTTTGACATGGCCCAAAGGAGATGAGAGAGCTGTCTAAATCGCCGTATTTCCCCTGGAAGTACTTAGTCTGAAACCTACAAAGAGGGGTGTAGGAGAGAAAGATATTTCAGTCATGCATTTGCTCAAGACAACATCATTAACCACTGGTGGGAATCTGGGATGGGCTAGCTGGTTGGTGGGTGCAGGGAGGAGGCCAAGGTGGCTGGATGCTCCCTGCTCAGAAGACAGGCTAAGAGGATGTGCTCAGAATAAGAACCAGGGAGGTGTGTGTGTACACATAACAGAGAAAGTGGGAAAGAAAAGCAGATAGTCTGACCATCCCAGGGCAGGAAGCCCTTCTATTATATTCCATCCCCTATGTTCTCCCCTCAAGATCCGCACAGTGCTTTTCAAGCAGTGATCTATTTAGATAGTTTTCTCTAGGGTTTTTAAAATACTGACAATTGCAGGAGGCTAATAAGGCCCAGGAACCAAGGATGGGGAAGAGCAAGGGTGGGGGTTCTGGTCAAAGGGAGGGCGGCCAGCACCTGGTGAAGGCACAGCCAATGCGCAGGTCCAGCTCCTGCCGGGCATCCACTGAGAGTGCCTCGTTGTGGTCAGGCTCGCCCAGGCGGGCCATGGCATTGCAGATGTCTGTGTCCGTGATGGAGCTGAACCTGGCCCGGAACACTGTCTTCTCACCACCATGGGCTGGATTCATGACGGGCAGCACAGCATCCAGGACCTGGGGGAGGTGGCTGGCTGTGACCCTGTCCATCACCTAAGGTCTCCACCTCCCACTCTACATCCCAGCTGTGGGCCCAACTCCTCTCCAGGGCTAAGCCTCCCCAGCTGTTTGTGCAATCCCCTGTTCACTCTTGCCAGACTCTCCTCTGTCTCTCTCCCCTTCTGGAAGCCTCAGTCTCTCTACATTCTCCTACCACAAAAGGCTTCCTTCCTTTTGTCTACAAATTTATTCAAACACCCCCTTATTATCATCCTGCAGGCTGCTACCCTCTCTCTCATCTCCTGCTTCCATCCTCACCAAACCAAGAGATGCTAATGCCAAGAACACAAGGGAACTCAAGAGTTGCAAAATCCACCTCACTTGACCCATTTCCCCTTCTTCTAGAGAAGGGAGTACTAGGAGGGGAGGGTGGAACTTTCAAGAGACTGGAGAAAAGACAGGGAGGGTAAAAAGGATGGAGAAGAAAAGGCAATGGGCAGGAGCGGGAAGGCCCTGGTGACCCCCACTGTGGGGGACTTGGGTGGCTCAGGGATAAGGCACAGCAGGGGTCCTAGAGTCAAAACTCACTAAGAAGGCCGTGCAGTGGGAGGGAGTCATGTGGAGCCTGGCCATGCAGCTTCTTTACAGGGAAGAAGTGACTTCAATTCCGAAGGGAGCAAGCCCCATAAGCTGCCACCATTCTTTACCCCCAGCCGCAAAGATCCCCTTGGGAAGAGCAGGCCAGCAGGGCAGGGGTATTTGGGAAGGGATGGAGTGTAATCAAGTGCGTTGAGGGTGCTGTGCTGGAATGCAGGGTGCCCTGAGTTCCTGTGGTGCTGCAAATATTTCCTGAGCCCTGAGGCATGCCAGGCCCTGGTGAGAGCTAGGAGTGCAGAGGCAGAAGGGCGACCTATATAGAGTCACAGCCTGAGGGGCACAGGGTGACACCTGTAGTCACATCCAGTGCCAGGGCACTACGGCTGAGGGAGGTACAGGAGGACAGCCTGCTTGGGGAGAGGATGCGTGTAGGTGGGAGACGAGGAAGGCATGTGAAAGGAGAGAGGAAGACTGCCAGGTGTCAACAGGCACTGAGCTAAGGTCCCTGAAAGGTGTTGCAGAGCCTGAAATGCTGAAAACCAACTCTCCTTGAGACAGCTCCATTCTGAAACTCAAATCCATCTAGCAAATTCTGCCCCTTTACCGTCGCTCACACAACATGCCTCCAGCAGGTGAAGGAATACTCCATTACCCTTAGTAGAGTCCATGTGTTTTAAAGTGTCTATAGAATTTCCAAAATAAAGGAGAGTAAAAGGTATTTTTAAGCCAATGTAGCTGATTCCCTACTTTGGGCTCAGGGATGTTTTGGCAGGAAGGCCAAAAGTGAGGACCACAGTGGGGTCCATCCTCACCTCGAAGCAGATGTTCTCCCCTTCCTTGTCGCAGTCCAGCCATAGCACGATATAGTCGCAACCTTTGCCCTCCACCTGCCACAAAGCACAGGGTGACTCGTACCTTCCAGAGCCCGGCCCCCTGCAGTGGCCACGGTGCGCCCATCTGGCTCAGGGGGCAGAGCAGGCCTCCTCCCATCCCCATTCCCACTCCCAGCTGTTTAGGAAGCCTGGTGTCCAGGGCAGGGGCCCAGGCTAAGCAGAAGAACTATCTGGTAAGAATGGCTTAGCTGGTCAGAAAAGAATTTAGTTCAGAACTACTGTTTTGTGGACAAAAAAAATGTAGAAAAAGGACTGAAATAACACTAAATGTTAATAGTGACTGTCTTGGGTAGTATGATTATAAATAATTCTCCTTCTTTATACTTATTTATATATTCCAATTTTTCATAATGTATATGCATTTGTTTTAAAATCAGAAAAACCACCACCACCAAACTATTTTTTAAAAATTCCAGTGGATGACAGTGTAGTAGGGGAAGGAGCAAGCCTGAAAAGGTGTCTAGTGGGCCAGCTTGGGGCACTCACAGAAAGGTGGTGAGGCCTGCCCAAGGGCTGGGGTGAAATACCTCCTTGTTGGGGTGAAGGGGAGGGGAAAGGAGTCAGAGGAAGGGCCTCCTTGCCTGCCTGTGCCCCGCCAGCCCCACATACCTGCAGGAACTTCACCATGTTCAGCTTGGGGTTAGCTTCCTTCTTCTCCGTCGGGGCTTGGCTGAACAGCTCTGCGGGGTCCACTTTGTCCCATTTGTTGTACTTTCCTATAAACCACAGGCAAAATGACATCTGAATCACACTTCAGAGCTTGGCCTCCATGATTGTTATAATGGTGTCTTGTCTTACAAATAGGGAGAGGAAGGCTAGAAAAAGGATTTGCCCAGGGCAACCTCGACAGAGGCAGAGCCTTCCTCCTCCTGGCTGCTGAGCTGACACCACCCCTTGGCCACCCACGGGAGCTACCACTGGGCAGGGCTGCTGCTCTAGCCTTGCTTCCAGGATGGTCACTGTGGCTAGAAGCACCACTCCTGGGCTGAAACACCACACACCTTCATCTTCTCTTCCAGCCTGGATTCTGTAACCCTTTCCCCCCAACCAGCACTTGACTAGGCACAAGATGACCGCTAAGTTGATGCCAGTGGAGAATCAATCTTTTTGGGCCTGAAGTTGAACACAGTCGCCTACTTCATTACTCAGGGCTTGGCACTCACATGTTAAGCACTCAGACTTTCTTCTAGTCCCCATTTCTTGCAGCCTGGGAGACTGGCTGCAAGACCAAAGTTCAAATCCCAGCTTCCCCCCTGCAGGCTGGTGGTAAAGCTTAGGGTCCGAATGCTCAGCCACACGACTGAATCAATGCCACTGTTGTCACTGAGCAGCAAGAAGTACTGAGGCTTTGCAATGTGCCCAGCCCTGTGCTAAGCACTCTACCAACACTGTCACAATGAGTGCACAGACAGTTCTGGGAGTGGATGGCCCTGTCATAAGACCCATTTCACACATGAGCGGCAGAAACTCATGGAGGCCCGGTCACTGCCCCAGTCCCAGCCTGTGAGCAGGTAGAGTGTGATTAAGAGCCCAGGCTGGGTTCTTGTCAACCACACGGCCCTGCACCTCACCCCAGTGCGTCACTAATGCTGGCCATTCCAAGATGATGGATAACAATAACAGGATGAGGATGAGGATGACAGCCACTGAGTGACCGCTGGACAACAGTGACACTCAACAGGAGTAGCAACCCCATCCCAAGCACCTGTTCAGGCCAGTCTGCACAGGAAGGTGCACAACACATGCAGTGACTAAGGGTGCTACTGGAATGGGGGCTCATGGGTGTTGACCTCCAAAGCCTGAGTTCTGGGTGCCTCACCTAGGGACCCCAGGTCACTTCTCAACCTGCTGGTGTCAGGGCTCACGAGTTCTAAACTTCTGTACCTGGAGCCCTCCTATGGTTCCAACTGGACCCTGAGAAACACCATGCAGGGCTTCCCTCAGTAGGATGGAGGGTAGGCAGGAGGGTAGGGGGCTCACCCAGGAAATCCAGGGTCATCACATGACCACAGACAGATGTCATCTTGAAGCGGACTGGCTGGCCAGCAAAGGTCCCTGTGTAGTCATGCACTGAGCACGTTCCATTCAGCCCTTTGTGTGAGGACATGTTCCCTGCAGAGACGCACAGTGATAGCTGCTCCAGCAAGCTGTAGCTGCCTCTCGGAGGGCCAGAGTCCCCCTGCCCCAGAGCGGTCAGTGATGACAGTCCTCAGGCCACTGTGGGGAATTAGGTGCTGAGAGGTCTCACGGTTCACTGGGAAAACGCCACTGGTAAGGACCAGCACAGTGTGCTCAGCACACAGAGCCTGAGGTTGGCCTCTCTGAACTATCAAGTGCAGACCCTCTTGGGCTCTTCTTCTTCATTTCTGTGCTCACTCTTAATTTGATTTCTGCCTCGCTTCTCTCAACTGTCCTCAGAGGTCCCCAGGAACCTCCTAATTACTGAATCCCACAGTGTCGTCTCACTTCCCACTGATGGCCTCTCAAACTTTCTCAGTTTCTAGGACCAAGCACTACTTCTGGGGTCTCCCTTCCTCTTTAGACCACAACTTCTTAGCCCACTGTCTCAGGGTCTCTTCCTCCTTCAGCCTTGGGACCAAGGGGAGGTCAGGGTGGACTATGGGTCCCCAGCATCCAAATATCCTTCCTACTTGGAGGGAATTCAGAGACAGGAGGGGGAGCAGCACTGACCACCCCAGTGGCCAGAGTGGGGGTGAGGGAAGATGCTCCGTTTCCCAGTGCTCTGCTGCCTTGGGAGGGCCCCGGGCAAGGCTCAGCCTAGTGGCTGCTCTTAAGTGACACAAAGCTTGTGGGCTGAAGCTGCAGCAGTCAGGGGTCAAGGGTAGTGGCAAGGATCTTGTGGTGATGATGCCTGTCAGACTTAGACTGGGGTGTGGTCCTGGCTGTGTCTTCCTCCTTCCATTGAATTTCCTTTCTGTGTAACTTACCAGGGCTGGTTTCTACTCCCTGTGACCGACAACCCTGACTAGCATGGCACTCTTACAGTAGCCTGTTGCACCTGCTATTATGCTGTGAACAGTGCCTGTGCCTTTTGGGAGCCCCAGCCCTGGCTCATGCTGACTGTGGCAGTAAATGTATCCCACAGTGACCAACACCAAGGTGCTTCATGAACGTCTGGTATCCTGAACCAAGTCTACTCCAGCAGGCTAGAGTCGCACTTCAGAAAAAGAAAGAAATGATGTGTAAAATAGGAATGACCGTGTTTACAGATCAAAGCCAGAGAGACACCAGGGTTGGTCTTCCCTACCTCGAGAGAGGATTTTGGCAATGGACTGGGCCAAGGAGGGTTTTTCTGCAACCATGAGCACGGTCTTCATCTTGTCTTAAAGTTGGCTCCAGTTTCAGGGAAATGGCAATGAAGAAGTTCAGGAATGGCAACAGCCCAACACTACTTTCAACACTGACTCCTAAAGAGAGAAAAAAACACACAGAAAAGAGCAATGCTTCCAATGGAAGCTATACCACTTGCTAATAAGGAAACTCACTTTAAAAAACCAAAAAAGCAAACCCCAGGCAAGAAAAAAAAATTAAGGAAACTTGAAGACATCTGACAAACAAACAACCGCCCAGGATAACTGATGTGGCTCGGAGATGGCATTGGGAATTTGGCTTCATTTGGGAGAATGAAGTGGCCCCATGACCTCAGGTCAGATCCATGCCAGGGAGATGTTGGGGCCTCTGGATCTGGGCCAGGACCAGCGCAGGGTTGATGCTTGGCCCTCCTCCCATGCTACAGTTCTGTGTACTCCCTGGGACTGACAGTAGCATCTCTACCTCAGCAGGGCCCTGGGACACTTTTAAAATGCAGACATCCAGGCTGGGCTTCCCAGGTCCTCCTTCTGACCCACAACCAGGCCTGAGACCCACTGGCCAGAGGTTCCAGTCCCCAGCAGATCCTTCACAACAGGTTCCAATCTCCTTTCCTACCTGCCCCACTATACCTCTCACTTTGCAGGCTATGCTCTGGTCAATTACACTGGACACCATTATCTAAAGAAAAAAAAACATTTTCATGTTTCCACCCCTTTTGCTTGGACTATTCCTCCAAGCCTGGAGAATGCTGCTCAACTGTCCACAGGTCCAGTTCAAGCACTGCTTCCTCCTTAAAGAGTTCTCCCCACACCCACTGGCAGGATGAATCGTTTCCTCCAGACCTTGTGCCCTTAAAACCTGCTGCACATCACACCAATTAGTTACTGCCTCATCTACCCACTAGCATATAAATGACTTGCTGTCTGACTCACTGTGGTCAATTGAAATAGCTGGTTCTGGGCCTCATACAGGACATTTAATACCTGTTGGTCGAATAAAAGAAACATATTATGGCTGCCTTTTTTTTTTAAATCCTCACCTGAGGATATTTTTTCCATTGCTTTTTCAGAGAGAGAGTGGTGGGGGGAGAAAGAAACATCGAATTGCCTCCTGCACACACCCTGAGCGGGGCTGGGGACTGAGCCTGCAACTAAGGTACGTGCTCCTGGCTGGAACTAAACCCAGGACCCTTCAGTTCAAGGGCCAATGCTCTAACCACTGAGCCAAACCGGCTAGGGCTGAACCCTGCCTTTTTAATCATTATAAATATGGCACTGATATTGATAAATACAATAATGCATTAAAAAAAAAAAAAAAGACTTGTATTGACAACTGGGCAACCCTCTGGGAAGAAAAATAAAGTTAGATTCTTACTTTCCACCAAATCAAATTCCAGATCTAGCAAAGATTTAAGTAAAAAAAAAGAAAAAAAAAAAAGAAACCAGAAAAATACTAGAAGAAAACATACACGTTGGTATATATAAAAAAAAAAAGAACTAGAAGAGCTAGAACAGGCTTTTGCTTATCTCACCAGCAAACATCACAGGTCTGAGCACACACATGGGTGAGGATAACGGGACATGCAAACTCGAACCTAAGTGGTGGAAATTCAGTCGAAGCAACCTCTACAGTATCTCTTAAACTGTGAGTGCACATTCTTAGCAACTGCACTTCCAGAAAGGAATTCAATTATCCCACAGGTATTTACTGAACACCTACTACATGCTTGGCCCAATCCTGGGTGCAAGGAACACAGTACTAGGCAACCCAGGTCTGTCCTTTGGAACTCACACCCTTGTGCAGGAGTCTCTATGTGCCACATGGGACAAAGCAGTTCAGGGCAAGAGTGACAGGTGATGTCTGGGAGAAAAGTCCAGTAGAAAGGCCAGGGCAGGGTTGAGGGGGAGCGAGGAGGCTGGGGGAGCTGAGAGGGAGCAGGCATGTGGAATGCAAGCATTGGCTGTGGATTGTATATTTTGACGGAGCAGGGAGGCAGTGCGGGAGCAGGATGATCTGACTTCAAGTTTTAAAGGTACCTTTCTGGCTGCCCTGCTAGAAGGGAGTGACTGGGTTCTGAGTGGCAGCAGTGGAGGTAGTGAGGTTAATTCTAGTTCAACAGTTTATACCTCAATACTGCATAAGTGCTTTGTAATGTTCTAAGTATCACTGTTTTATTAGGGGGGGGAAATTTACTTCCTTTAAGGATATGAAATCATGAAATCCTGGGGAAAGGGCCTTGGTGATGATCTGGTACAATTATCTCAAGGAGGAAGAACTGAAAACTCAGAGAAAGGATTTTCCAAAGGTACCTCAGGAAGTTGGCTGGAGTAAAACTCATGCTTCCTTACTTCCAGCCGGGTACTTTTTTTTTTTTTTTTAACTGCATCAGCTTCCTTCCAACTCTTAAAAAAATATTTCTGCAGTCACAACTGTGATTAATTTTCTGTGATTAATCTTAGGGCTTTCCTATTCTTTCATTAAGGCACACCTCCAAGTTCAAAACAGAAGCCAATGAGAACAAAAGCTGAAAGCAGTGGTTTGCAAACTTCATTTATATACCACCCTAATGCTTTTGCCTTACTGGCAAAACATTATTATTCACTTAAGTTTTGCTTTTTAAAAAAGTTTAAATATATATAAAAGAGGGAAATATTATAGCCTCATAGGAACTAAAAGGCTGTAATCAATGGCCAGAACTAGGTTCTTTCCGGCAATCTATATGGTATATCAAATTTTATTTGTTGCCTGCCAAAGTTGAGCCTGAAGTTTGTCCTCTTATTTCAAAAAGGGAGATTAGCAAGTGCTAAGCGGGTGTTGACAGCAAACATTCCAAATTGGGGCTGTAATTAGAAGGGCTGAAATTGCAAGTTAGCCTGTTATTACCCTGTCAACTCTCACTAGAAATACCACAATGGTATGTGTCCTCTGGGAGACACTGCTTGTAGAGAGTCTTTTCATGTCAGTGTCTTATAAATAAGTGGATTTAGCTTGGGAGTGAAGGCCTAACAGTGGTCTGAACAGCATTTAGAGCCCTAGGATTTCCCACCTTAGTAACTTCACCAAATACCTATGGAGACAGGAAAAGAGGGAGAGAAACAACCATTTCTTAAGCTCCTCATCTGTACTAGGCACACTACTGCTATAAACACTTTACTTAATCTTGCCAACAACCCTACAAGGCTAGCGTTGTAATTTTTTAAACTATGAGTAAACTGAAGTTTAGCCTGGTTGAGCCTTTGCAAAGGCTCTAGGAATCCCAGGGCTCACTGGCCATAAGTCCGCATTGGCCTGACTTCTCACATGCTGTTCCCAAAGGCTGAATGAAAAAAAGGTTAAGACAAGGCCACTGTCCTCCTTTTCACATCTGTGAGAAACAACTGCCCCTGGACGCTACTTAATTTGTTCAAGGTAAAGTACTCTCTACATCAACTCCGAGAACTCCTGGACGCCCTCCAGACTGAGTTGGGGCCCAGGCGGTTGCAGTAGACCCTGGGCCGTGTGGACCTGGGCCGGCGCTGGCCCGACTGCTGCACTGCCTCCCTGAGCTTTCCCTGTGACAACAGATTCGGACCACACACCCCATCTTAAAGAACTGCAGGGGGGCTCAGTGAAGAGAACTAACTGCAGCGCCTGCTCTTCCCAGACACCTGGCTAACCGCTGGCCCAGCACCACCTCCCCGAACTCCCACAACAAGCCCGGGGTAGGGGCTCGACCCCCTTTAGAGAAGAGGCGGAGAATTCGGAGCCCGGCCCCGGACCCTATCCCCCGCCTAGGGGCTGGGGCGCCTCAGTCCCTGGCCAGCACTCGGGAAACATGCCCCCAGAAAGTCCCATGCTTCCCACGTCCCTGAGCCGCCTAGCGCGGCACCCGCCGCCTGCCTCTCACCCGCAGCCCCACAGCGGATCCCTCTTCAGCTCCCGCTCCCGCTCCCGCTCCCGGAGCGGCCACTGGCAGCCCCTACTTCCGGGTCCGGCAGCTGCTGGCGTCCCCGCGCCTGCCTCCGGCGCCCGCACGTCTCCCTCCACGAGTTCCGTAGCTCGCGCGTTCCGGCAGCACCGCCCCGAGTGGCCCTGCACGCCGCAATCTTCAGGCTGTCGCGTTCTTACCCGTGGCGGGGAGACAATAAAGACGGTGATCATTACAATGATTATGAAAAAACTGGATGATAAGCATGAAAACATATAGTTGTTAATAATTACAATAATTAAAACTACAGATGTGTGTATTGCAGGCTTCTTTCAATACTATAAACATTTGTGAAATGAACTGTGTAAAATGCAGCTGGAAGACAAACTGGAAAATAAAAGTTTTTTTGTGTTAGAGCATTAGGTTATGGAAAAATTATAACTATCATGACCATACTTTAATATATTTTATTTTAAATATTTATTGATTTCAGAGAGAGGAAGGGAGAGGGAGAGAGAGAGAAGCGTCATTGATTGGCTGCCTCCCACAAGCCTCCTACTGGGGATTGAGCCCACAAACTCTGGCATGTGCCCTGACAGGGAATCAAACCTTGACCTCCTGGATCCTAGGTCAGTGCTCAACTGCTGAGCCACGCCAACCCAGCTTAATATATTTTAAATAATAGGATACATACATTTCCTTTGGGCCCTGTAGTCAATTTTCCCATCTTGCTTTTATTGGAATACTAGCCCTGATAGATGCTCTGAAAAAGTTCTATAGCCAAACTAAGGTTGGGAAATGGCAAAAATTAAGAGTCACAATGAGATTTCCCTTTCAAAACAGAACTTCTGATTCAGAACCCACTCCTTGCCAGGCTCTCCATCTTCAAAATGGCAACTCCATCTTCCTGGTTGCTCAAAACCTATGCCTTGAAAGCATTCTGGATTCTTCTCTTTTTCTCACTCATTAGCCATCACTGTCTTCAAAATATGTTTGAGACCCAATCAGTTCTCCCAGCCTTGGCTGCCACCACACTGAGCCAAGCCCCATCTCCCCCTGGTCTCCACCCTGCCACCCTAGGGTCTGTTCTCCAGTTGTAGTGACCAGGGTTAGGTTGGACCTGAGAGGTGCGATCAGTTGGCAGGGAGCCAAAACCAGAGGGGCTGCTCTGGGTTTGGAGGTCAGGTGTGCTAGGAGTGTGGAAGGGAACAGTGTCCCACTGACCTCCAGGCCCCAACATTTTTTGTTGCTCAAAGCAGGTGTTTCACCACTCTCAGGATGTGTCCTCTCTTCCTGGTTCACCAGGCATAAAAATTTGGACAAGAATCTTATTTCTGTGTAGCTCAGTTTCCTCAGGGGGATGTTGAGGTCACTCTCCCTCAGGGACCCAAGCTTGCAGGCTGGCCTCCTGAGCACTGGATTGTGAGCTTCCAGCAGGTGTTTCCTCCCTAACGCTTCTATGGGGCCAAGGCAAGAGCCGCAAAGGCCACCATGGGACCATTCCCCTAACTGATGCTGCAAACCCAATAAAGTTTGGGATAGTGGTGGCTGGAATTGGGTGTGCAATGGCCCCACCCCTGAGAGGGTGGAGGAGGTTGCTGCCCAGACCCCAGAGAGCCCCAGGAGCTGTGGCTGCACAATCCTGGAGGCAGAGCTCTGCACATCTGCACCATGTCCTGGGCTCCTGTCCTGCTGGCGCTCCTCGCCCACTGCACAGGTGAGAACACCCCAGAGCTCTCAGCCACTGGCCCTTTCCCTTGCCCTGTCCTGCCCTGAGGTCCATATTCTTCTGTGTCCCCAGGTTGTGGCCCTCAGCCAGTGCTGGAGCAGCCACCTTCTGTGTCTTCGTTCCTTGGAACCACAGTCCGTCTGGCCTGCACCTTGAGCAGTGACCATAATGTCAGCATTTATAGCATCTTCTGGTACCAGCAAAAGCTCGGCCACCCTCCAAGATTCTTGCTGAGATATTTCTCCCATTCAGACAAGAAACACGGCCCCAAGGTCCCCCCACGCTTCTCCGGATCTAAAGATGTGGCCAAGAACACAGGGTATTTGAGCATCTCTGAGCTGCAGCCTGAGGATGAGGCTGTGTATTACTGTGCTGTGGGCAACCAGAGCTCGGAGAGGGAGAAGATGGAGGTGGAGACGGAGGAAGAAAAAGATGGAGATGGGAGGGAGGGGCCTGCTGCTTCAGTGTCCCGGGCACCCCAGGACGCACTTACTGTGAACTAAGGAGAGAGGAGTGCGCATCCCCACGGAGAGGGCGAGGAGGAGGGTGGGCTGTGGGTTGTGCAGAGCGAAGGAGACGCTCCTTGTCTAGCTAGGCCCTGTTGGGGGCTGGATTGGGGGATTAAAGTACTGTGTCTTGGGAAGTTGTTTGGTCTGACTGGTGTGCTGAGTTATACTAAGGAGGCCCCAGCTGTTCCGTGTAAGGTCAAAACGGGTAGGATGCACCCAAGAACCAACCTAAAGCGAAGGTCCCAGGAGACTGACCAGACCTGGTCTGCTTGGCTGGAGCTTCTGCTCTTGTGGGTTATGGGGGAAGGGGGCTGACATAAGCACCTTGGGGGGACACTGTGGCCAAGGACAGGACCCTCTGCTGTCACATGGTTATTCGCAGAAGTTATAGGGTAAACAAGCTTAGAAATGCCTTTATTGGGCCTCTGGGGAGGAGAGTGGGTGCCAAGTGATAGGTCTAGAGTAGGTGCTCCACCGCAGTACTGTTGACATTTGGGGCCAGACAGTTCTTTGTTGGGGGCTGTCCTGTGCAGTAGGATGTTGAGCAGCAGCCCTGGCCTCTGCCCACTAGATGCCAGTACCTGCACTTTCCCACCCCTAGCTATGACAATGAAAATGTCTCCCGGTGTTGCCAGATGTCTCCAAAGTGGCCAAATCGCCCCAGTTGAGAACCACTGGCCTAGTTGAGAGAAATGCATTTACTCTTCTGTAAGGAGTACAGCAAAGCTACCAATTATATTTTCTGTAAAGGGCCAGATGGTAAATAATTCTGGCTTTCGAAGCCATATAATCATTCTCTCAGCTACTGAATTCTGTCTTTACAGCAGGAAAGCAGCCACAGGCAATACGTGAGCAAATGCTCATGGCCGGTCCTATTCAACTCCGTCCATAGAAACAGGTGGGGCTGGGAGGCATATGGCACTTGGGCCACAGTTTGCCGACCTCTGCTCCAGAGAAGCACCCCAGTTCCTGCCTCCAGGTTTCTTTCTTTCTTTTTTATTTTTTAATCCTTACCCGAGAATATTTTTTCCATTGCTTTTCAGAAAGAGTGGAAGGGAGAGAGAGAAGGAGAGAGGGAAACATCGATATAAGAGAGACATATCAATTGGTTGCCTCCTGCACGCACCCCGACCAGGGCCAGGGATGGAGCCTGCAACCGAGGTATGAGGTACCTGCCCTTGACTAGAATTGGACCTGTGACCCTTCAGTCCGCGGACCAATGCTCTAACCACTGAGCAAACCCAACCAGGGCCTGCCTCTAGGTTTCAACCAAGCTATGTATGCTTGGTGTGGTGATCAAGGTCACCCTCAAATCCTCCTGCCCGATGGTCCCAGACATACTAAACCTCTGGATCCACGGAAAGACCTAGAGGCAAGAGATGCATGGCCTCCCCAATTATTTTCTTGAGTGAAGAGGGAATAGGTCAGTTTCTGCAACCCCGGCCCACAGCACAGCACCCTGAGCCCCTGTTGGGTCATACACTATGTACAGAAAGGTGACAGGCAAACCATCTCCCCTGGGCCCCAAACTTGGCTGAGAACATCCATTTATCATGGCTAAAAAGACCCAGGGGGTTCCCCCAGAAAGGCAGACATATGTGCCTGAGTCTCTTTCATAAAATAATGGTCTCAGCTCATGACATGTTTCAGGTACCCTTTGAGCTCTCAAACGCACAGAGTTCTTTCTGCATCAGGCCTTGCCCCTGAAAAGGACACTCCAGGCTCATGTTTTGTTTTTATAAGAGAAAGTTTATTTAGAAAGTCACAGAGGTAGAAATGAGCCATAGAAGTAATGGGCTCAGGAAACATCAAGTTACAGCAAAAGAAGGACCCTTGGAGCTTAGGAGAGACAGAGAGAGAGAGAGAGAGAGCGCACCCTGGGGAAAGAAGGGGGTGGGGAGAGGAATGGAGAGCAACCAGGCTCCTGTTTGCTTTTTAAAAAATCCTCACCCAAGGATATGTTTTTATCGATTTTTAGAGAGAGGGAGGGGGAGAGAGAGAAACATTGATTGGTTGCCTCCCGTACATGTTCCGACTGGGGATTGAACCCTCAACCTAGGTATATTCCCTTTTGGTGTACGGAAAGACTCTCCAACCAACTGAGCCGCCTGGCCAGGGCCAGGCTCATGTTTTTAAGCCCAGCTAGATGGTCCCAAGGGAACTCTGTCTTCTGCCTATAACCTGCCTTTCTGCTTCCATCCTTCCTAATTCCGGGAGTCTGAGCTACAACAATAAACCAGGCAGTGGGAGCCAGGCTGGGCTCTTCCATCATCCTAATCCTCCTGCCCCTCCAGGTTCCTGGAGGGTGAGACCCTGGCCTCGGGCTTCGGGCCTCGGGCCTCAGGCCAGTCAGTGTGTGAGTCTTAGCTCTGGTCAGCCTTGGAAGGCTCAGCTGAATTCTAGGCCAACATTTCCAATGTTGTATGTAAAGAACATAATAATAGCACCCATTAACTTATATAAAGTGCTTACCTGGACTTAACTGTAGTGGGTACTCAACGAAATAGTCGTATCAGTTCTTCATCAGTCACCAGGCCTGGGGGAGAGGTAAAAGGGGCCTTGCAGAAGCCACCACTGTGTGCCAGACGCCGGGCTTGTGATGGTGACCTCTGGATAAAATCTATGAGGGTGTGAGTGTGTGTGTGTGTTGGGGGGAGACCCAGGAGGTGCTGGACCTGGCACACTGAACACCATTTTTATAATTATATCACAATTCCCCCACTTGAACTTCAGCTTCTTGCTAAACCACCTGTTTCCTCCCCTGTCATCACTACTGCCCCAGGTCTGGTCAGAAGAGAAGCCCCAGCCCCAACTCCGGCCTGAACTCAGGTGACTTCTGGTCCACTGGACACTTGTCAGGAGCAGGTGTGCCCCCACAAGGCCCCAGGGGCAGGGCCAGGCCGGCAGCTGTGGCGGGGGGCAGTTGAACCCTGGATCCTAACCACAGCATGGCAGTTGGCAGATGCCCCACTGGGAGAGACCCCCAGGAGTAACGGACTGGAGAGGGTGGGGCACTGGGGACAGGAAACAGAGAAGGCCCAGGCAGATCACAGGGCCATGGCCCGAGTGCACTGGGACAGTCACTGCTAGAGAGAGGGACCAGGGCCACCTGCCAACCTGACCTCCCCCCTTGGAAGCGTACGCCAGCAGGTCAGCCAGAGGTGCCTTTGACCCTGAGCGCAGATGAGGCCCAGAATAGGACAGGTGGGCCATGAGGCCCGCAGGAGGCAGAGCCCTGGCCTCAGGCAGTGCTGGCCCCTGATGCTGCTGGGCCTGGCTGTGGGCACCCATGGCCTGTTGTCCTCTACGACAGCACCTCGGAGCAGGGCTCCAAGCTCTGGAGCCCAGACAAGAAATAGCCCTTGGAGCCTCTGGGAAAGGTAAGGGGCTGAATGAGTCATGTGGCCAACATGAGGGTTCCTGCAGCCCAAACTGGGAGTGAGGGATAGAGAGTGACAGTGAGGGGTAAAAGGAGAGATGGGAGGGCTCACGGGAGAGCAGGGGCCTGGGCAGGTGCTGGCTTTATTTAAAGAGCTGACATTTTTGTCCAGTGTGGATTTGTTTGCATTGATTTCCCCTTTTTAATATGTATTAAAATATTGTTTATCTTAATTACTGAGTTTTTGGCACCCCTTAAAAATTTTTTTTTAATTTTATTATTGTTTAAAATATTACAGATGTCCTTTTTTCTCCCCAATGACCCGTTCCATGCCGTTCCTTCCCCCTCCCCAGTCCCTCTCCTCACCATTGTCCATGTCCCTGGGTTGTGCATATATGCACATAAATTCTTTGGTTACTCTCTCCCCCTCCACCCACCCACCCTCCTCCATCCCTCTGACATTCATCAGTCTCATCTATGCTTCCATGTCATTCAATCTATTCTGTTCATCAGTTTATTAACTTCTTTAGATTCCACGTATAAGCGAGATCATGTGATATTAGTCTTTCGCTGCCTGGCTTATTTCACTTAGCATAATATTCTCCAGGTCCATCCATACTGTCCCAAAGGGTACGAGATTCTTCTTCTTTACAGCTGCGTAGTATTCCATGGTGTAAATGTCCCACAGCTTTTTTATCCACTCAGCTACTGATGGGCACTTGGGCTGTTCCAGATCTTAGCTATTGTAAACTGTGCTGCTATGAACATCGGGGTACATATATCCTTTCTGATGAATGTTTCAGGATTCTTAGGATACATTCCTAGGAGTGGAATCACTGGGTCAAACGGCAGCTCTGACCCCTTCAATTTTGCACCCAAGACTAGTCTTCACCCTGTCTTCCAGATGGGGCAGAGATGGAGGCAGGGGCAGGATGTCCCTGTGGGTGGCAGTTGCTGTTGTCCCAACATGCCTGGTCCTCCTTCTCTTAGCTGATGAGCCAAGTCCTCTCTCTTCCCCTGGCTGAGCAGGCACCACTCCCTGGAGTACCAGGGTGCAGGTTCTGGCTGATGCCTTGAGGTGGGGGCACCAGACCCTGAGCCAGGGCCTCCTGGGACTGGACCCCTAGGGATCTGAGCCCACCCAGGATACAGACACCTCCATGGGAAAGGCCCTGGGTGAGTGTTTTTGAGGGCCATGGTCTGTCCCACCTTGATGTGTGACCCCAGGCCCTCCTCTGTAGGTGATAGGAAGTCCCTGGACAAAGTGCTGAGCATCTGGGACCTCTTAAGATAATCAGTGACATAATAGTACATTCATTGTGGGCAATAATCATTTTAGGGGCAGAACCCCCCCCTCAAATGGCCCCACAGGGCAGGACCTGCTGTCATCCCCAATTTAAAAATGGGAATAGAAGCTCAGAGAGGTGAGGCAACCTGCCCAAAGTCACACAGGTGGTGCAGACTCCAGTGCCCAAGTTCAATGGCCTCCAGGCATCCCCCTCTCCTGCCCCTAAAACTGGACAGACAAGTTCACTTCTCCAGGCCTCAGTTTCCCCCTCTGCAAAGGGAGGGGTCCTAATTGGATGAGGGATTGCAGCCTACACCCACCCCAGGGATGCTGGGGCCGCTGTGATGAAAGGCTAGAACGAGGTGAGCTGATCCTCTGCTGCACCAGCAGTCCAGCATGGAGGGTGTCAGGCCAGAACTGGCATCTCAATGTCCTACAGGGACTGCTGAGCAAGGGCAGGACTCAGAAAAGCACAAGGAGGGATGAGCCCCCATCAGGGTCAGCTTTATACCGGAGGCAGCTGATCAATGTCTTTTTCCTTCTCTCTCTCTCCCACTTCCTCTTTTAAACGTAAAATAAAAGATATTGTGAAGTATGAGTCCTTTAATTTTGTCCCCTTTTTTCAAGATTGTTTTGCCTGTTGGAGTCCTTTGCAATTTTGCAATTATTGGAGTCCAGTTTTCCCATCTCTTAACAATGGCTGGCCATTGAGATTTTGATAGGAATTACATTGAATCTATAGGTCTCTTTGGGTCATATTTACCATCTCAGCAATGCTGTTAAGTCTTTCAAACCATGAACATGGGATGTCTTTCCACTTCAGTCCTTCTTTAATTTCTTTCAACAACATTTTGCAGTTTTCAGTGTACAAGCCTTTCACTTTATTGGTTAAATTTATTCCTAAGTATTTTATTTTATTTTTTATGTTCTTGTAGGGGAGATTGGTTTCTTAATTTCTTTTTGTAATTGTTCTTTGTTAGTGTATGGAAATAAAACTGATTTTGATTTTTTAGTGTATAGAAACATGAATGTGTGTTGATCGTGGAATGGCTGAATTTATTTGTTCTAGAGACTTTTTTGCAGATTCTTTAGGATTTTCTACATGTAAGATCATGTCATCTGCAAACAGAGATATTTTAACTTCTTTCTTTCCAACCTAGATGCCTTTGATTTCTTTCCTTTTTTAAAAAAATAATTTATTGATTTTTAGAGAGAGAGAAGGGAGAGGGAGAGAGAGAGAGAACATCAACAGGCTGCCTCCTGCATGCCCCCTACCGTGGGTCTAGCCCGCAACCCGGGCATGTGCCCTGACTGGGAATCGAACAGGCAGCCTTTTGGTGCCAGGATGACGCCCAACCAACCGAGCCACACCAGCCAGGGCGCCTTTGAATTGGGTTGTTTGGTTTTTTGTTGTTGCTGAGTTTTAGAAGTTCCCTATGTATTCTCAGTATCACCCCTTATCCCATGTGTGATTTGCAAATATTTTCTCCCATGCTGTGGGTTTATATAGTCTCTTCCCTTTTACATAAACTTTAGAAACAGTTTGTCAATATCCACAAACTATCTTGCTGGGAATTTGATTGGGGTTGCAACGAATCTATAGATCAAGTTGGGAAGAACTGACTTCTTGACGATATCGAGCTTTTCTATCCATGAACTGGAACGTCCTCCCCTTTCATTAGGTCCTCTTTGATTTGACAGAGAAGAGGGACTTGTTGGCTTTCACTGAGAGGTTTTAGGGAGGAATGGAGATGAGAACTGAAAGCCCTACCATGTCTCAGCACATGAAACAGTTACTGGCAGACAGGTGCTTGGGGCCATTGTTAAATGGATGGATGGATGATGGATGGGTGGATGGAAGCCTGAATGGATAAATGGACAGAAAGACAGTGGTCTAAGAGATCAGAGAAGGCTTCATAAAGAACTGAATTATGTCTTGATGTGTGGCGACAAAGGGGGACGGGTTCTCCACACTGGAGCATCATGAGTCATGAATGACGCGGTGTCCATGGGCCCAAGGAGGAAGCCCACCAGGCTGGACAGTGGGAAACTGTGGGGAAGGAACCCTCAGAGGCCCTAAAATGAGCCTAGGAGAGGTGAAGCAGGACAGGCGAGTTCAGGGCTCGTTCTGCCATACCACACAGCTGCCTGAGGGGACACTGTCCTCAGTGTCTCCATCAGCACAAAGGATTCGGTGGTGGCCAGGGCAGCCTTGGGGGCCACACACCAGGTGATTCCAAAGTATAGCTAGTACCTGCCTTAAAAAGGGGGAAGGCACCAGGACACCCAGGTGTCCCAGGGCCTGGCTGTCCATCCGCCCCACCCCGGGACACAGCGCTGCCTGCTGCAGCCTTGTCCCCATCGTTCCCAGCAGGTTCCTGCTCAGCACTGGCCCCCAGGGGACACGCCCCAGGTGCTGGCCCAGCATGTTTTGGTTCGATCTTCAGCAACCGTGGTATGTGTTCAGCAGCGGGACCCAGCTCATTGTCCTAGGTAAGTGGCTCCCACCACCTTCTCCATTGTGTCCCACCCCTCTACTGTCTTGGGAAAGTCACTCTTCTCTCTGTGTGAGCTGCTTCCCCTCCTCACTCCCCTCGGCCCCCCCACCTTTCTCCATAAGTTCTGGGGGAAGTAGGTTGGTCTTGGGGTAACCAGCAGGAAGGACCCAACAGCAGGAGTAGCCACCTCCAGAGTCTGACAGTTTGATGCAGTTGGGTCCTGGGGACCTGGGCTGGGGTTTGGCCCAGGAACTGGGCTCCTTTCTCTCTTCTAGGACAGATGCCCACAAGGGGACCAGAAGCTGGTTTCTGACTGTCTCTGGCCTTGGAGACAGACTGGAGGCCCTGGGGTCTGGGCTGAGGGCTTAATGCCCATCTAAAGTGGGAGAGCCATACAGGAGGCTGGGGACAGGGCTGGGGCTGTGACCCCAACCTCCAGGGACACAGGGTCAGCCTGAGGGGAAGCCCAAGGAGGGCAGAGAGAGGAGTCCTGCTCGCTCTTAGCTGAAGCTCTCAGGGGCTCCGCTGGGCCATGAGGACATGGGGAGGCAAAGACACAGGTGCGACAGGGTAAGGTGGCCAGAAGCCCAGGCCTCCCAGAATGGTGGTCGGAAAGAAGCAGGTCCTGTGGGGCACAGACTCATCTGTTCCTGGAGCCCCATAACCTCAGTCCAAGGGTCGGCCACCCACCTTCTCAAGGGTGCATTAGGCTCAGGAGATGACAAAGTGGGGAGTGAATGGGGGGCTCAGAGCTACACAGCTGCCCCATGAAGTCAGGAGTCGTCAGAGGTGCTGGGGTGGCAGTGGGGCCGCTGTGCCTATCATCTGGGTGAGCAGCACCAAAAATGCAGCCAAAACGAAGGGTCCTGTGGTCAGGCCATGAGGCGTGGAGAGGCAGGCAGAGCCTTGAGGAGCCCCCAGGCTTTGGCCCTGACCCTCATAGGCGAGCTGAGGCCGGGCTGGGGCCAAGCTCGGTGCCCAAGGGCAACAGGGGGCTCCACGCCCCACTGTGTGCTGGGCTCAGGCTTGAGGCCTCCCCACACACCATCAGGCCAGGTGGGGGAGCCCAGATCACAGAGGAGGCACCGGGCTCCTGAAGAATGAAGTGAGGTGGGGCTGAGGGCCTGGGAGGTGAGGGCCAGACTCAAAACTCAGAGTCAGGAGACCAGGAGGTGGGAGGCCCTGGTTACACTCAGGAACTGAGGCTACAGATAGAGGGGCTTGACCAGGTCACCTGGGAGAGGTGACTTGGAAGGGCTTCTGGTGGGGTGGGGACTGTCTGCTGTCCAGGGACTGAGTAGAAAGAGTGAACATAGAAGGAAGGAGGCTCCCCTGGGCAAACAAACACAAACACCATGGGACGGGTCACAGAGGCTGTAGATTAGTGGGGGCGCTGCACCAACACCTGGACTCTCCTCTGCATCTCACACCCCTTCTCTGTCCTCACAGGTCAGCCCAAGTCCGCACCCTTCGTCACTCTGTTCCCTCCATCCAGTGAGGAGCTCAGCACCAACAAGGCCACACTGGTGTGTCTCATCAGTGGCTTCTACCCTGGCAATGTGACGGTGGCTTGGAAGGCAAATGGCAACCCTGTCACCCAGGGTGTGGAGACCGCCAAGCCCACAAAGCAGAGCAACAACAAGTACACGGCCAGCAGCTACCTGAGCCTGACACCCAACAAGTGGAAATTTGGCAGCAGCTTTAGCTGCCAGGTGACGCACGAGGGGAGCACTGTGGAGAAGACAATGGTCCCCTCAGAGTGTTCCTAGGACCTTGAGCCCCCTACTCTCGGGGGCTGGAGCCTCAGAACCTCTGGGAGGTTCTCCCCTCCCACCTTAGTCATTCCCAGCCCTGCTCCCTGCACCCAATCAATTCTCAAAATGTTCTTCTTGCCAATCAGAAATCATGCTCTCTGCTCATTTTTTTTTTCTGTTTCATATTTAATTTGTGACCTCCCCCGACTCTCAGGGTGGGAGGATCCTTGGTGCCCAGCAAGGGGAGAATCCTTGGTACGTCCCAGGAACCTGGCCAGGACACAAGGAGTCGGGTCACCATTCAGTCCCTCTGCCCTCTCCTTCCCCCAGCTCCTCCCCCAGTCTGTTGTCCCTCCGTCCTGGTGAGAGCTGGCCATGGCGGGTGACCTCCAGATAAGCTGGTGGGGACATCCTCTTTTCCTGGCCCTTGCCCTCTGGGATGCCCTGCTCTCTCTGTGCGCAGCTCAGCTCCTGCCCAGCCTCGCCCCCTCCCTGTCACTCCATCAGGCTGGACCACCCACGGGGTCCAGGACACTCCAGCAGAATCAGGTGTTTTTTTGTTAATCCCCACCTGAGGATATTTTTCCCATTGATTTTTAGAGAGAGTGGAAGGGAGGGAAAGAGAGAGAAAATTGATGTGAGAGAGACACATCTATTGGCTGCCTCCCGCACGTGCCCCATCAGGGCCGGGGATCAAACCTGCAACCCAGGCACGTGCCTTTGACTGGGAATCAAACCCACGGCCCTTTGGTGCTCCGGTTGATGCTCTAACCACTAAGCCTGCCAGCTAGGGCAGAATCCATTTTAAAGGCCCTTAAAACTGGGGCCCACCTTGATTCCTCACCCAATGTCAGGTTCGGAGGTGTAAAGGCCGAGGAGGGAAGCAGGAAGGGAACTGTCGCACAACACGCCTGCGCAGAGGCCCAGGCACTTGGCACAGATAAGCTCTGAGCTCCCCAGGAACCAGCGCAAGGAGGGAAATAGGCGCCTCATAATTTTTCTGAGATTAAACAAAGCCTTTGTTGGAGGGAAATTGGTGTCTCAGGCATCTTGTACCACAATTAAAAGTGGGGATGAGCCCAGCCGGTGTGGCATCATTCCATGAATCAGGAGGGCATGGTTTGGTTCCCATCGGGGCACATGCCCGGGTTGTGGGCTCCATCCCCAGTAGGCAGTGTGCAGGAGGCAGCTGATTGATGTTTCTCCCTCTCTCTCCCTCTCCCTTCCTCTCTCTGAAATCAGTAAAAACATTTTTTTTTTTAAAAGTGGGGATGAAAAAGTGGGGATGAGTTGCCCTGGCCAGTGTGCTCAGTGGTTAGAGCATCAGCCCATGCACTGAAGGGTCCCAGGTTCAAGTCCTGGTCAGGAACACGTACCTGGGTTGCAGGTTGGAGCCCCGGCCCTGTTTGGAGCACATGCAGGAGGCAACCAATCGATGTGTCTCTCTCACATCAATGTTTCTCTCTCTCTCTCTCCCTCCTTCCCTCCCACTCTTTCTAAAAAACATCCTCCAGTGAGGATTAACTAAAGAAAAACAGAAGAAAGAAGTGGGGTCTGCTTGAGTGGGCTGTGGGAGGGTGCGAGAGGCCCTGTTGGTGGTTCCCCCAGTTCAGGCCCAGGGAGGGAGGGAATTTGTCTCCCCTGCCCCAGGTGACACATGGCCTCTCAGTTTCTGAGAACAGAGACCCCCAGTCTGGCCTTCCTGCCACAGCTGTCCTTGATGTGGGGGTTGGACAGGAGACCTCCAGCCCCAGCAACTCCAGCAGCAGAGCCTGGTCCCCCCCACCCAGTCTGGCCTCAGAGCCTAGGTGTCAGACTCATTAGGGGTCCCGGCTGCCCAACCCGGCTGCCCCAGAAGCCAAAGGTAGGCTTGGGGAGGGTCACTAGGGAACCCAGAAGGGGCAATAGTGAGTGGGCACCACCCACTCAGCTTATACAGGGGAAACTGAGGCCCACAGAGGCCACATGGTCACACCTTGAGCCCAGCCTCCAGATTCAAGGCCCAGTGCGCTCCCCACACGATGTTCCTATGACCTTGGCTTTGAGGGGGCCCCCTTTTGTTGCGGCATCAGCCCCGTGACCTGCACCCCAAGACTCGGAATTGTGTAGCAGTGTCACCTACATAGGGATGTCACCCCCCTCACTGTACTGTCCACCAAGGGCTACACAAAGGTGTCTCAGCTGCATTCCTAGTCAACATATCCCAAGTGTCCCTATACAGTGATGGACACTCACACATACACACTCACACAATTCACTCACACATTTGCACATGAACACAACTCAGTCACTCACACAGGTGCACACCTGAGGTGACAGTGCCCTCTAGTGGTTTCTGTTGTCATTTCTCTAAAAGGTAGCAATCATTTCAGTAATAATCCAGGAGTGTCCATCAGAAATCCAGGTCGCACAAGTCTGAAGATTATTCTCTTTTCACAGGGAGGGATGTGACCCGGCCAAGGTCACACAGGAGGTAGGTGGTGGAGTCCTGGTCCCCAACTCCAGGGCCAGAGCTCTTCCCCCTCCTGCTTGGCCTGAGCGCTCAGATTCCAGCTCCCATGGCCCTGCCAGAGCCCAGAGGCTGGACCCTCTCCCAGGAGAGGGGCTGGGGCAGGAGCTTCCCCCACACAGAGGGTGCACAGCTCCACAGGAGGGAAGAGGGCACTGTGGGGGTGAGGAATTTCTAGAGCACAAAATCCCTTAGACAGACAGGGCTCCTCCATGCTGGGTGGGAGGGTGTCAACAGGGGAGGGGACAGGCTTTTCGAAAACACCAAAATGCCAAAAACACTGATATAAATGCAGAAGCAACAAATGCTGACCTGGGGTCAGCTAGCTCAGATGATTTTAGTAGAGAACATAAACAACTGGTCATGCTGCACTGACTCCCCTGCCCCCTGCCCCACCCCAGTCCCATGAGCTCCCTCTTTCCCCAGAAAAAACAATTCCACTCATTCCACACTTGGCCACTCATCAGCTCCAAAGGCCATCACTGCTTTAGCCCTGGGGACATGGCCGTGGCCTCAGAAACAAAGTCCAGGGGCAAAGTTCCAGTGGGTGACACAGGCCAGAACAAACAAGATGTTATGGGACAATACACGGTGTGATGCATTATTTAGTTGGGGGAAGGGTTAAGAGGGGAGAGAGTGACAACTGTTAGTTTAGATAGATGGTCAGGAGAGGCCATCCCTGAATAAAGCTAGGGGACTAACTGAGGAGTTGCCTAGGGAGGAGTGCTCCTGGCGGCAGGGACAGCTAGTGCAAAGGCCCTGCGGTGGAACGTGCCTGACAGGCTACAGAAACAGCAAGGCCAGTGTGGCCAGAACCGAGGAAGAGAACTTGGCAGGAGAGGGAGCCGGCAGGTCTCTGGGGCCTTACATTTTGTTCCTAGTTTTCAAATGTACCTGAAAGACATCATGCCAATAGCGGTGCTCCTTCTAACTTCCTATAAATACATCTCTACGATATATCTGATGCAACCACATCAACTACAGAGAGCTAGACGGCTGTGTGGTAATAGCATGGTACTGGCTGTGGAGTTTGGGGCAGTTCTAGTTTTTCTTTCACAAACATGGCCCAAGGAACCTCTGGGTGTCCCCAGTGCACACATCAGCACTTCTGAAGGGCACATACTGACCTGGAACTGGGGGACACAGGGTGTCTATGTTCCTGGAACTGGGGGACCACAGGCTGCCTATGTCCCTGGAACTGGGGGACACAGGGCGTCTATGGTAGGGTTTCCTGTGCGCTGCAGCCCTCTCTCTGGAGCAGTGGGACTAGTTTACAGTCCAGCTACAGGCCACGATCCCATTCCCCAAGTCAGACCTCTCTTGGGTTGCTGACACTCAGACCTTGTGGTCCCCACAGTGGCATTCAATGAGAACCCAGGTAAAGTCCACCGGTGTCACTCAACTCTGGTCCTCACTCTGCCCCGTCTCATGGACCCTGGACTCAGAACCTCAGCTTCTCTTGGCGTTGTTCACTACTCAGGCCCTTGAGCACCCCATCATCCTGGTTCCTACTCCTCTGAGCCTGCACGTGCTGGAGCCCTTTCCCGTGCTTCTAGTGAGGAGACAGAGACCCCTGGCAACTGCGGAGGGTGAGGCAAGTCCCAGAGCCAGGGCACCATTGCCCTGCATCAGAGAGGGACTGGGCAGGGCGACCCCTGGAGAGCACAGAGATCCCCACCGCTACCCAGCGTTCCCACCCTTGGAGCTCCTCCTGGTGTGCTTATAGTGGGGCAGCCCCAAGCATACATGAGCAGAGCCCAAAGTCCCACTTACATGGGTGGGAAGCATATTCTTGCTGGTGGGAGTTCAGGCCCGAAGGGTAAATGGCAGGGAAGAGAAATGGCACCACGAGCTGGTTTTCTGGTTACGTTGTCACCATTAGTCTCTAGCATAATTGCATGGCTCTCCAAGAACATAATCTGCACCTCAAGACTTTGATATCTGCCAGTACTTTCTGGCCCAGCACGTGTGTGCTTCTTGTCCCATGTGTGCTTGAAAAGAACGTGTTCTGCATTTGGAGCACACTCTGCCCCGTGGATGGCTGAGGTTGTCAGCTCTCTTGTTCAAGCCTTCTCTAGCCTTTCTTAGTCATGGTCTGCTTTTCCGTTAATTACAGACATAGATTGTGAAGATCTGGTCACACCCATGCATCCAGTAGGCATCCCTGAGTATCACCTCTTAGGGACCCACATCTGGAGCTGGGTCCCCCCCTGCCAGGTTTGGCTTCAGGCCTGCAGAATGGCTGAGGCAAAGGGGAGGAGGAGACCCTGGTCTGCTCCTGGGGATAGGCCAGGGGGAGGCAGCTGCTGGGTGTCCCACAGGTTGGTGAATACCAGGCAGGGGCTCAGCCCCCTGTTCCCCCAATATCTGCTCCCCCCCCCCCCCCCGCCCAGTCAGGCTCATGGCGCCCCCTGGTGGCCTCATGTCACACGCTTAAACGCCCTCAGGGGCTGTGCGGAGGTACCGGACAAGAAGATCCCGTCGTTCCCCCAGCCTGGTCCTCGTTTATCCCATGGATTGGTGGAATCTTTTATTCACCTTTCTTCATACTATGGGGAAGCAAGCTCTTTGCTTTGAGGTTGCCTGTGGTCCCGGGAGAAGTCTGGTCCTGAACCAGAGGCTGAGCTGCCCCTTTGTTCTGGGAGATGAGCCTTAGGCTTCATGAGGATTAAGGAGGTAGCACATTACTGCATGGCTGCCGGTGAACCCCCTCCCCCTTCTGGGGTTCCAGATGCTGGACCTAAGTAAGGCCCAGAGGGAAGAAACAGGTGTTTCCGGTTTCCTCTGGGAGCTGAAGAGCCAGCCTGGCTGAGGGTAGTGGCAAAGGGAAGCAGGGACTGCAAGCCAGCAACCCGTCTGAGTTCGGGGAGATCGAAGAGCTTTCCAAGTGGTTTTTGTAGGCACCAGCAGAGGGCGCGCTCGACCTCAGAAGGCAGTGACCCCGCGGTGGGAAGCGCGGGGGAGGCTGCGCGGCTGTGAGGTATACACACAAGGGAGTGAGGCGGCGAACATTGGAGCGTCTCCAGCACACGCCCCCCACCCGCATTCCGATGGCCTGTGCTGCAAGAGGAAGGGCCCATCTCATGACCCCCAGCTTCACAACACATGAGCATTCTGGCAAATATATCCATTTTGCTTGATGTTTGCAAATGTCCACTCATCCCCAAGAGTTGAGCAACTCCCAGTGGATTGAGGCAATTTGGTTCACACCTTGGCCCACTTGCCACCTCTGATAAGTCCTGGCAGCAACTGGCTGGGGCTCCAGCGTAGCAACCAGGCATATTCTCCCCACACTGACAGGTAGGTCTGACACTAAATCGCCACACTTTTGGTAAGTCATTGGCCTCAGTTTCCCCACCTATAACAGAAGTGGCCATAAGTGACCATCTTCTTGAGCCTTTGCAGTTGTGCCCCAACCACAGGAGGGAGTTAGGGGAGAAAGGGGAAGGCTGAGGGGGAACCAGCCTGGGACAGACATGTGATGGGGGTGGGAGATATGAAATCAGGGTCCCCACCACTCTTCAAATGACTGTGGGTTCACTCTGGGAATGTGGGATGGATCTGTGTCTACCTAATTCTTTGCTACATTTGGTCGCAGTCTCTAAAAAACAAAGCACAATGTAATGTTTTATGTCCAAAGAACTTAAGGAGTAAGAACAGAAAATTAAATATTCAAAATACTAATAGTGTAATAATCATCTATGCCCTCAGTTTGCCATGCGGGTTTGTTTTCCTTAGCCTTCTGAGCTCCGCAAGGCTATGAGTTGCATCATTCCTCTACATTACAGCCAAGGACACTGAAACCAGAGGCTGTGACTTGAAGAGTGGGCTTACGACAGAGCCTGGCACTGATGAAGGCAAGGAGGAGCAGATACGCCCCATGGTAGCCTTCTAGTCTACCCAGAAATGACACTCCACACATGAATGACAGTGGGCTTTTTGGGTTAAATGAGTTAACAGATAATTAAAATATTAAATTGCAAAATTATGCCTCACTCTAAATGTTAATGATAGAACTTCTTACACAAGAAGGAAAAGAATTACAGAAAGAATCAGAAAATAAAATCCAACAATTTGGTGTTTATAAGTTACAGATATATAGCAAAATATACATACACATTTAAAAATTAAAATGCTGAGCTAAATAAACTCTCATGCAAATGCAAATTCAAGAAAAGCAAAGGGTGTCAGTTATAATATTTGGAAAAAAGAAGTTTAAGCTAGAAGCATGAAAAGTGGCAAAGAGGGCACTAAAAGGCACAGTTTTTCAATATATCACTATTAAATATATATACCCCAAATACCATGGTATTTATTTATTGGCAATTTATACCCTGCCTATTTCTCAAAAAAGAATTGAGATAGTTGCACGACTAACATAGCAACACCACACATAAAAGAGGAACAGAAATTAAAAGTTAACAGAAATACATAAAGAAAAAAACCCACACAAAATCAGACTACAATTAGATCTGGTAAATGAGTGTTCTTAACTATTTTGGGGTCACAGAGCTCTTCCAAAATAAGAATTCTACAGACCCCTCTCCTAGAACAGTTCATTCATACACATATCCACATAGCTCTGTTCAGTCCCTAGGGATCCACAACTTTTTAAAACCCCTGCTCACATGACCTGGCTGGTGTGGCTCAGTGGTTAGAGTGTCGGCCACGGACTGAAGAGCCCCGGGTTCAATTCTGGCCACGGGCAGGCACCTCGGTTGCAGGCTCCATCCCCAGGCCAGTCGGGGAGCTTGCTGGAGGCAACCAGTTGATGTGTCTCTCTCATATTGATGTCTCTCCTCCACCCCTTTCCACACTCTCTGAAGAACAATGGAAAAAATATATCCTCAAGTGAGGATTAAAAACAAAAACCAAAACAACCAAAACCCTGCTCACAGACTCCTCAGAACTCTGAAGTAAACAAAAGTTAGAGAAAATATGGATTTGTATAAAGTAGTTTAAAAACTGAGTTAAAAATAGAACTGATGGAGTAAAAACACATTTCTTGAGAGTACACAAATGCTTTATAAAAATTGATAATATATTCAGGCCCAAAGAAGTTTTTGGACACTTTGAAATGTTGACACCACACTGAAGTAGGAAATAACAATGACCTAAGCATTCATCACTTGGAAATATAAAAAAATAATAACACTTGGGCCAAAAGGAAATCCCTATTATAACACAAGAAATACCACATGCCAAACTTACGGAGTACAGAAAAAGCTCTAAGAAAAAAAGTCATAGACCAAATTACCCACATTTACTAGAAATATTTAAAATCTGATTAACTAATGCCCTGGCTCGTGTGGCTCAGTTGGCTGGAGCATCATCCTGTGCACCAAAAGGCTGCGGGTTTGAGTCTCAGTCAGGCCACAGAGCCAGGTTGCCGGTTCGATCCCCGGTCAGGGTGTATACAGGAGGCAGCTGATGGATGTTTCTCTCTCTCCCTTCCTCTCTCTCAAATCAATAAAATATATATATATATATGATTAACTAATAATTAATCTTGGAAACATAACGTATTAAGTCAAAAATAAAGAATACATTTACTTTGACACAACAATTCAATTAGTAAACAAAATCTAGAGTCGGAGCTTTACAACCCCCAACATCTGCCATGAGGGTAGAAACACATGACAACAAAAACAAACAACTAAATTCAAGGTTGACTGAACTATTACCAGGGTCCTCCCTTATAACATTACACTGAGAACCTAAGTAAAATGAATTTAAATACATAATCAAACCGTGAAATAAATTGAACAGAGAGCTAGGTTCTGCTCACACTTCCAAAAATGAAAAGTACCTGGTCCTAACCGTGGTTGAGAACCTGTCAACCCTTCAGAAAAGGGTTTTAATCCTGTTACATAAGTTGTCAAAAGGAACAAGGGAGATGGGTTGCAGGGGGTGTGAGGGGAGAAAGTGCATGTTGCAAAACTTGAGAACAGCATAAAATGAGTTGAGAGAAGCTGGGAGTGAGCTGAGGACAGAGACTGGCATGAACTCCATGTGGCTTGTTTAGAGGGGGTGCAGCAGATTGGCTGAAATGGGGGGTTATGTGCAGAAAACTCCCGGAAGGTTGATTTTAAGGAGAGTGGTGACATGTGCAAAGTAATGTTTTAAAAAAATCAATTTGGTTGGGGTGTACAGAGGGAGCCATCAAAGGCAGGGAGGAAACAGATGACTGCCTGATAGGGACAGAGTACGGGAGGGGTGCCAAGGAGGTAGATCTGGTGGGAGTTGGTGGCTGCTGTCACCCACACCAAGCAGGTGTCTCGGCATTCTCTCCTCACTCCTGGTAAACGACTGAACACCCTGGGTGCAGGCCTCCTGCCAACAATGCCCAGGCGCCACCTGGTCAGGTCAGCTATGGTGCAGCAGGTTCTGGGGGACCCTGGGGTGCCAGTTAAATGTATCGCATACTCACATAGCAAAGAGGGACTCAACAGAAGTGATCTCCCCAGCCCATCAGACCAGTCCTTTTAAAATCTCTGGCTACCAAGCTCCATTTACTCAGTAATAGTTATGGCTCTCCCAAGTTATTCATCAAAACTACACAAAACTGCTGAGCTGAGCTTCTGAATAGCTGAAATAACCAGCGTTACAATGGGTTCATGGGATTCCAGCCATGTTTGGAAAACTTCAAAATAGCTCAGACTGTCTTCTCCCACACTAGCTGAGGAGCCTGGGGGAAAGCTAGGACTAAAGATCCCCATGGCCACATGAAGGCCTGAGGGCCTGGGACAAGCAATTACTAACTAGCTAGACCTGTCACTGCTGGAGCCCATTCCTGGGCCACCTTCAAGCTCTGCTCAGTCAGGGGAAGCAGGCCTGACATTTGGGAGATGTAGGGCTGCATGGGTGCCCAGCACAGAGCTCACAGCATCGATGTGTGTGTGGGGGGGAACATTGTAACAAACCTGGGAGCTTTAAAAACACACCACTGAGCCGCACCTCTGGGGATGCCCACTGAATCGGTCCATGTGGGACCAATCCCCAGCTGAACGCCAGTTGGGGGGGGGGGGGAGGCGGGAACAGAAAGAAGTACAGGGACATGGATTGCACTGCCACCACAGGGAGGCTGAGGATGGCCTCCAGGAAACATCTGTGTGTAGGACAAATACAGGGCACCCCCAGCCCAGGGTGCAAGCCTGAGGGAGTATTGGAAAGCTTGGATTAATGAGGGCCTGCTGCAAACTCTGCCATTTCAGGAACCAGATGGGGATGCTTCTCCAGGTTTCAGAAACAGTGTTTCCAGGTGGGACAAGGATCACTATGCGTATCCACACTCAATCGCCAGTTGCCAAAGCACTTTCATACGTGGTTTCATCCTGAACGGGAGCCTTGTACCAACCCTTAGAAGTATGTGGCCAGATCCTACTATCCTCATTTCATGGACAGGAAAATTGAGCCTTGGAGCTTCCTCGGGGTCACGTAGGTTGGAGGGATGGAACTGAGACTTGAACCCAGACTTCTGACTGAATATCCCTGCTTCCAACATCCCCCATCCCTGCCCAACCCCGCACTGGAAGGCAGAGAGGCTGCATAGCCACCAGACCAAAAATGGGCCCTGCTGATGTCCAAGGCACACTGTGGTTTTAGGAGCCCTGGGTCTTGTGGAGGGGCTACTCCTGGAGGGTACTAATGCCTCAGGCCTGGGCTGAGTCAGAGCTGGGCATCAAACATCCTCTGGCCTGCAGGACCAAACCTCTACTCTCCTTGAAAGAGACCACCCTCACTCTAACGCAGAACAGGATTAAGACACCACACCAGGGACTCGCACCCTCACTCCCAGTTCTGGAACTAATCCTTCCAGACACTCCCTTTATTCTGTAACCTGTTTTGGTTGTCCCTACAAGTGCCTAAGCCAGGCAGAAGATTCCATTTTGTGGCTGAGCTTTCTACTTTTTGGATTCATTTTTCTTCAGCTAATTTGGACTGAGAGAATGGTTATTTCTTCTATAATAAGTACCAGACTGTAGCCTGATGTTAAGAGTTCTCACCTGACATTTTTGTGGGTTTAACTCAACTTTTTCCCTCTTACATTCACTTCTCTTCTGGGTTCTGGAATAGAGGGGAAAACTAAACTTCACAGGTGTGCGAGTCAAATGTGAGAATGAGAAAACCGAAGGCCCACTCTCTTTTCAGGTGCTCAGCCCTTCTGGCAGCCTTCCTATCCCTGCACCCTCCCTTGTGCTCAATAAACCTGCTGATCACAGGGCACCTGGCCAAGAGGGGGCCTTGCTGCTGGTGTGGGTGTTCAGGAGTGCCTAGGCTCAGCTCTGTTATGGGGAAGGTGGATGGGGCCTTGCAGACAAAGCGATTGGGTGCAGGCTCCATCTGGGAAAGGCTTTCAAGCTTTGGTGCGAGCTCCTGCTTCTAGAGCTTCTCCCCAGCATGGATTTTCTGATGCCGAATAAGGTGTGAGCTCCCCCTGAAGGACTTGCCACATCTGTTACACTCATAGGGTTTCTCTCTAGTGTGGGTTTTATAATGTTCGATAAGGGCCGACCTGTGCCGGAAGGCTTTGCCACACTCATTGCATGCATAGGGTTTCTTCCCGGTGTGGATTCTCTGGTGCTGAATCAGTGCGGAGCTGTGGCAGAAGGCCTTTCCACACTGGCTGCACTCGTAAGGCTTCTCTCCAGTGTGAATCCGCTGGTGCTCGATGAGGGAGGAACTCTGGCTGAAGGCTTTCCCACACTTATGGCATTTATAGGGTTTCTCACCCGTGTGGGTCTTCCGATGCTCAATGAGGTTGGAGCTCTGACTGAAGGCCTTCCCACACTCTTCGCATTTGTACGGCTTCTTCCCAGTGTGAATCCTCTGGTGCCGAATGAGGTGGGACCTGTGGCAAAAGGCCTTCCCACAGAGATCGCATTCATGAGGTTTCTTTAGGGTGTGGATTTTCCGATGCTGGCTCAGGCCTGAACTCTGGTTGAAGGATTTTCCACATTCCTTACACTGATAAGGTTTCTCTCCAGTATGAATTCTCTCATGTTTTCTCAGACTTGAGCTCCTACTGAAATCTTTCCCACATTCCCTACACTCATAGGGTCTCTTCCCAGTGTGGGTTTTCTGATGTTGCGTAAGGGCCGAGCTCTGGCGAAAGGCTTTTCCACATTCTGGGCATTCATAGGGCTTCTCTCCGGTATGGATTATCTGATGTCTGAGAAGGTGCGAACTCTGGCTGAAGGCCTTCCCACACTCACAGCACTCATAGGGCTTCTCCCCAGTGTGGATCACCAGGTGTCTAAGAAGGTGCGAGCTCTGGCTGAAGGCCTTCCCACATTCCCGGCATGCATAGGGTTTTGGTGGCTGTGCAGTTCTGTGAGGTTCATTTGGTCCCAAGTCCCCCCTGCCCACTAGCTCACAGTCGTGTTTACTGGGTTCTTCTCCACCATGGATTAACTGACACATACTAAGGTCTGATTTCTGGAGAAAGGTTTGGCCAAATATTTCATCATCCTGGGGTTTGTTTACTTGGGGGATACTCTGATGCTGAACAGGGCTTGAGCAAAGACTGAAATTCCCCTCATAATCATCATGTCCCTCGCTTGGCTCCCCAAGAGGGATCTCCTTATAGATAACAGCCATCTGCTCTAAGCCTCTTTCCTGAAGAAATGAGTCTCCCAGGTCCTCCTCTGGGAACAGCTGTTGCATCTCTAACCCATCTTCAAACACAAAGGTCTCACCAAGCTTGGATGCTGGGGGAACCTCCATTGTGGACCTAGTATCAGTATACCCCCAATGACTGTATTTCTTGCAAGATGTTCTTCTTTGGGACACACTTACTGTTCTTACAATCTGAAAAGAAAACAAGGGACATTGTCAAGCCGGCAAGTCAAGCACCTAGTATGTGCCTCCGTCCTGTGCCAGGATGAATGGTAGATATAGCAAAATAAGTATAAGATAAACTTGGCCCTGGCCAGTGTTGCTCAGTGGTTAGAGCATCGGCCCTTGCACTTAAGGGCTGAAGGTTCGATTCCTGACCAAGGGCATGTACCTGGGTTGCAGGTTTGATCCCTGGCCCAGTCAGGGCACGTGTAGGAGGCAACCAATTGATGTGGCTCTCTCACATGGGTGTTTCTCTCTCTCTCCCTCTCTCTCTCTCTCCCTCCCCCCCTCCCTCCCTTCCACTCTCAATAAAAATTTTAAAAAATCAATGGAAAAAATATTCTCGGGTGAGGATTAACCAAAAAAGACACACTCTTGCCCTTGAGATGATCCTCACTGAGTTAGACAGAAGTTTGGTTTATCAGAAACAACTGCAAGAAAGAAATAGAATCAAGCACCACACCATGGTGTCTAGACTCTAAAGGCTGAGGTTCAGAAAGCTGGGCTGGAACAAGAAATGGAGCCATATGGAAAAGGCCCAATGCTCCACCTACTGGAGGATGCTAGGGATTGGGCTTTGCTGGGAAAAAGAGAAAGCACACTTTTTGCCTTCTGGTCCCAGCCACAATGCTGGGAGTCAGCCTAGACCTTCTTCCTCATATCCTGTCCTGTCCATTTCCTGAGGCTTTATTGAAGGGGTCTCTCTGTCCTTGCTGCCATTCTGTGGCTCAGGCCTCAGTGCAAATCCTCCGGATTATTTCAATACTCACCTCCCAAATGGCCGCCTACCTCCAACTTCTGCTCCTCCCTCTAGTCCATTCTCTACATTGACACCAGTGTGAAATACCCAAAACACAGGCCTAATCGTGTCATTTCTCCTCTTAGGATCTTGTGACAGCTCAACTCCTTCAAGGCCCTTCATGCATGCCCTTCCAGCCCATCTCCTGCCTCTCCTTTCATACACCCCTAACCTTCCAGCTCAATAACTCACTTGTGCTGCTGTTTCCTCTGCCTACCAGGTCCCTCCCCCTGCTCAGACTGCCACTGGCTCATCCTTCCAGACTCAGTCCAAATGCCCCTCTTCTGATGATGTCAGGTGTCCTCAGTGACCCACGGAGCTTGGTGCACACATCCATCAAGCACTCACCACCCTGGAGAATAAACATGGGTTGACGGGACTCTCCCCACCACTGCCTGCAAGCTCCCTATGGGAAAGTCCTGTGCTCCTTCATTTTGGAAGTCCCAGTCCCCAGCACAACAGGACAATCTCTATACATACATTTGTTGAATTAATACATAATTGAATCGAGGAAAAGCCATCTGTGCTAGAACTGATTGTCACACTTGAACTCTTTGTTCAAAAAAATCAATTCTCTGGGTGATATAAACAAAACAGACAAAAGCATGACTACACCAGTTGAAGGAAGGTATTTCTATAGGAACAAAGGAAACTAGAACACTCCCACTCAGCCCCTCATCCCACTATGGTGGCCCCTGAGGAAGCCTCTCAGAGTCCCATTTGGAAACTTCTGTGCAGCTAAAGGGAAACTCCCCAGGTACCATGATAACAGCTCATGTTTATTGAGCATTTGCTCTGCTAGACCTTTTACAGGCGTATCTCATCTGAGCCTCACAATTCTGTACAAAGATACTATTATTATCCTTACCCTGAAGCTTACAGTAATTAGCTCAAAAAATATATTAATCAGAACAGTCACAATGGAATCCATTTCTATTTGGAAATCTTTTCTTAATGAATTTTCAGCCACTTAAATGCATTTTCTTTGCTCACTTTACCTTCTCTTACCCTCTGCTTCAGCAACTATAATCTCCAGTCCTTCTAGTTCTCTCACTCAACCTCATCAATTCTAAGTCCTGGTTTTCCTCTTCTAGTTCTGCCCACTCCCATCTAGCTTAGACCACTTCTATCTATAGGGGGTCTAACTATAGACATCACTTCAGCTAACTCTCTGACCAGCATCACATTCCTCAACTCCTTGCCCTGCTGCAACTGGCTGCTAATTCCTTCTCTGCCAATTCCTCCTAAAATGTTAAATGTTGCCAAGGAAAATCATACGACTGTGTATGGCACCGAGACAGATTTCAAGTTTCCAATTTCGGCTGGGACTTCAGCACTCAGCTCCAGCATCCAATGACCTCCTTACTGCCAATCCCTCTCTACTCTGTGCTCACTTCCCCTCCCCTTCTGGCACTGCTTACCAATACCTTCTTCTCAAAACCCTTCATTTTAGAGAATGCAAATTGGCAGCCTGGGGATCTTGCCATAGACACGTTTTGTCTGGCTCTCAAAAGAGTTGGGCTTTTCCTCTTTGTTTGACTTAGCTGCCATTATGGAAAACTCAGTAGGTTTCTGGCCTTCTCTTGAAAAACTAGATGTGACAATACGGGCCCATCCCTTCACTAAACCCTCCTTGCTTACCTGGACACCTCAAAGCTTTGAGCTTGCTGGACAAATCATCCCCACTCCCACACTCCCCTTTATTGCCTTGGTTCTGAAAGCCCCCCTCCCCCGCCCCGCCCCAATTTTCATGCCCTGGGATCCCTCCCTCTTGGTATCTGTGGATTGCAACTCTTCTTCCACCCACCTGTTAAATCCTGGTGTTTCCACGGTTTCCTCCTTAGGAGTTTTCCATTCCCACTATGTACCACCTACACACTGAAGTCTCCACTCTGTTTAAAAAGTTGGCAATCCTCTATCTGTCCCCAACGTTTTAAACGTTTTTGGACCAAAAAGCCAAAAGTATGGAACCCCATGCTTCCCACCTCTCTCGGGGCCTTCCCCGGCTCCTCTTGCACTCGTGACCCCACCCTCCCAGGAGCCCACGGGGCCTGGCACCCGGCAGACACTGGGTCAGGTCAGGGTTTCCTGGCTGGAGGCCCGCGAGCGGCCGCGGACGTGCACACGCCGGCCGGGCGGCGATGCCTGTGCCCCAACATGCTTCCCACCTGTGGGGACGCCCACATCCCTGACCACCGGAGGGACAGGTGGGCACATTGCCTGACGCGAAGCCACTCACCTGGGCAGGGGCGGAGCCGCTCACCTGGGCCGGGGCGGGGCCGCGGGAGGCCGGGGCGGGGCCGCACCTGAGCTGCTCCAACCCGCGGCCGATCCGGCTTCGCTCCCCAGCGGCTGCTGACGCGGAGCCCGCGGCGGCCCGGGAGCCCGGAGCCCCGCCCCGCCACCCGTGGGCACTTCCGGGACTGCTCTAGGCCGCGCGGAGGTCCTCGCGTCTCGGTAGCCCCGCCGCGCTTAGTGTCCAGGCGCGTAGCCGCCCGGCTCCGAGGCTCAAGGACTTGGATCAGGAGAGTCTCTCCAGTCCGACGCAGTGGTTCTGGGCTGACCCCAAAGTGCATCCCGGCTGGGAGGAAAGCAGAGCTGGACAGGCGTTGGCGGGAGTGCAGAGGAGGAAACTGAGGCAGGGAGGGGCAGGCGGGCCTAGAGCCGCAAGCTGGAGGCCCAGTTCCCCCTGCACTTGCCCTGGGGGTGGCGGCAAGCCGGGGGCCGCCGGGGCGTCTGGGGTCTTTAAGAGAAGGAGAAAGGGATCCCAGAGTGGAGCCCATCAGCTCTCATAGGCCCGGGAGCCCTGTCAGGATTCGCCCTCCCTTCCGGGTCCTGCCCGCCCAGCCCCCAGAGACGCGGAGGAGAGGAAGGGTCTGCCCACCCCGCAGGTGGCGCGAGTACAGGCCCGACCTCGCTGGACTCAGTGCATTTGAGGGACGACCTCCGGGCGTGAGGCGCCTCCCAGGGGAACCGGGAGGGAAGAAGGGTGTGTTCTTGAACCGCCCACCCCTACCCCACTCGCAGACGCTCAGCTCTGCTTCTGATGACAAGACTTGCCCCTCCCCCAATGGTTCCCCCCGGGCCCACCTGCCTGGGGGAGAGCCTGGGGCGGGGCGGTGGTGGCACAGCCCCCATGGGAGACCCGCAGAACACGTGTTCCTGAGAGGGGGAATGCTGTCCCCTCAGCCAGTCCCTGCCATCTGCCCACCTGCCTTCAGCACCCTCCACCCTGGCCCTCAGGTGCCTCTGAGGGACTCACACTCACACACACACACACACACACACACTTACACCTGCCTCCCTGCCCCATCAAGGAGTAGGCAGGGACTGTCCCCTACCCACCAGCCTGGATTCCATGGGGATCCAGTTGTCACCCAGTGAGCATTGGACCACAGCCAGCCATGCAGAGCTGGTAGTGGTAAGGGCTGGTTCCTTTTTTTTCTCCCTCCAGCTCCTTGGGTCACAGGAAGGCCAGGCCACCAGTCTGAACCCCTTGGGAGCCAGTGAAGGGGCAAGGCCCAGTCCCAAGGGTCTCAGGTGCTTCCTCTTGTGCACCAATCCCCAGAATCCCTACCTCCCCTCCACCCTCCCAGATCAACCACAGTCACTTTTTCTCGTAGTCTTCAGAATAGTTATTGTTGACATGTTGGGTATTATTAGCCCATTTTACAGAGGAGGAAAATAAAGGCTGAGAGAAAGAGAGGGGCCTAAGGTCAAGGACAGAAGTGGGAGACAGACAGGAGGCATTCATCCCACCTCCCACATCCCATCCCTAAGATATGAAGGCCACAGAGCAGTAATAATCTGCATCGTCCTCAGGCTGCACGGGGCTGATGATCAGGATGCAGGCATTTTTGGCTGCATCTGTGGCTGCTGAGAAGCGGTCAGGGATGTCTGGGGAGCGGCGGTAATCCTCTTCTGAGCGGTAGTAGAGGAGATAGCGGGGGGCACTTCCTGCCCGCTGCTGGTACCAAGACACACCATATTCCCCAACGGTGCCATGGCGGGGGCTGAGCATGCAGGAGATTTGGACCACTTGGCCTGGGAAGACCAACAATGCGTCTGGCTGTGTCAGGACTGGCTGGGAGACTGAGAGAGACAGATCTGGCTCAGGCCTGGCCTGGGCCCCTTTTCTCCCACCCTGGCTTCATGACTCCCAAACGACTCCTGTTCCTAAAGGGCTCATGGCCTGGTGCCATGCGATCGGAACTGGATGGGGTACTGAGCTGGTGACTCCTAAGTCCCCATTAGTGCCATGTTCCCAAGGATCTGTGTTCACTTGAGGGCCTCGAGGGACTGATGGCCTCTGGTTCCTTCTGTTGCCCACCCCTCTCCTTGCCCTAAAGATCCCTATCTATCCCCTCTGTCACACTAGCTCTTCCAGACCCTGGCCACAGAACAACCACCTCCAGGAAGCTCCCTGAACTGTACCACCCATCAGCTCAGCCTCAGGCAACTGGATGCTGAGGACCTTCTTAGAAGTAGGTTTTTTCCAAGACTGTGAAGTAGAGATTAGCCCACACCAGCTTCCCCTGTGACAACTCAAAAGGTGACCAGCTCTAGACCCTTCTAATACCCTGAAGCAGGGGTAGGGAATGTCTGGCCCACAGTCCATATCATTCAGTATGGCCCAGCCAAGGCATCCGCAGGTAGGACTTGAAATTCACTAAATCTAGGACTTTTTTTACAGCTAATTTTTAAGTTGATAATTTTGTATGGCCCTTGAATGATCTTATAAATACCCAAATGGCCCTTGGCAGAAAAAATGTTCCCCACCCCTGCCTCAAAGAGTCAAAGTTCAAAGGGACACTAGTGATCTGGTTAATCAGAAATAGAGAAACTGAGGCCCACATGGAGAAATTACTTACCCCAAGTTTAGGGCGCAGTCATCTCTCTGTAACCAGTTCTCCCCTTCACCTCAATGCCCCTTCTAGAACCCTACCACTGCTCATATCAATTTGCTTTCTTGCAGAGGCCTTCTGGAGCCAGTGCTGTTCCCTACCCCACCCAGATGAGCCAGGCCCAGGGATGGCTCACCTGCCAGGAGGGCTCCAATGAGAAGGAGAGCCAGGCGCCACCAGGCCATGGCCAGCAGCAGGGAGGCAGGCGGGAGCTGTTCTGTTGGGTGTGCTCCAGGTGCCTCAGGGCACTGGCAGGGGAGGCTACTGGACCACGACAGGACATGCAAATCAGCCCATTGATTAGTGGGGGAAGGCAGTGGCTGGGGCCCAACTGCCAAGTCCCATCTTCCCAAATGTGAAAGTCCTGACCCCCCTGCCCCAGAGCCTTCTGAGAACAGGAGCTGAAATCCACACATGCATTATAGCAGGGGGCTGCTTTTACATTGAGGTATAACTCACATCTAAGAAAGTGCCCAAATCTTAAGTATGGCTCAATGATTTTCTATCTATCTATCTATCTATCTATCTATCTATCTATCTATCTATCTATCTATCTATCTACCTACCTACCTATCATCTATCTATCATCTATCTATCATCTATCATCTATCTATCTATCTATCTACACACACACACACACACAAACACACACACACCTGCAACCTCTACCCAGATCAAGATTTAGAACATTTCCATCTCCCCAGAAGACTCCCTCATTCCCCCCACCCCTCTCTATCCCTAATGGTAACCATCATTCTGATTTCTATCACTTAGATCAGTATTGCCTGCTCTAGAACTTTAAAAATTTTTTTTATAAACTTATTGATTGACTTTAGAGAGAGAGGGGGGAAAGGAGAGGAAGAGAGACAGAGATAGAAACATTGATTTGTTGTTCCACATATTTATGCATTCATTGATTGATACTTGTACGTGCCCTGACTGGGTTCGATACTGTATGATTCTCTTTATAGGACATTATGGAAAAGGCAGTGGTTGCCAGGGGCTGGGGTCAACTACAAAGGGGCATAAAGAAATGTGGGGAAGTGATGGAAATGTTCTGCATCCTGACTGTGGTGGTGGTTATATGAGACTTGTCAAAACTCAAAACACTAAAAAGGGTAAGTTTTACTGTATGTAAATTTTACCTCAATAAATTTAACTAAAAAAAGAAAAAAAGAAACAAGAACAGAAAAAAAGAGGGGAGACTGGGACTGAGGAGTAAGGCAGTGGGAGAGGAAAGGATGTGAGCACAGGGAAGGGAGCCTTGAGTTGGAGGGGAGCCTGCAAGTTTGGTGAGGATCCCATGCTTTGGCCCAGGCCCCTGGCCAGCTGCCAGCTCACAGTGGGCTTTTACCAACCCTCATGAACCTCCCCTACGTTCAGTCTGGGAGCTCAGTTTCTACTGGTAGGAAAATGTGGTCTCTGGACATCCCTGGAAACCAAGGCTCCAGGCCCCACTACAGCCTTGCCTCAGATCCGTTACCAGGACACTGAAGGGAAGGCATTTCCTGCCTGGAGGTCTTGGCAGCTCCTACTGCCATGGAGACCAGCTTGAAGCTGGGCGGGCCTCAGTCTCCTCCCCATACTCTGGCCCAGCCAGCAGGAGGAAGAGGAGACCAGGGGTCCTGGACAACTGCAGGAGCCCAGCTCCAGGATGGCCAAGTAGGGACCTCAGCCTGGGTCCACCTACCTATCACCCAGCGCCCCGCCCCTACATACATACATCTCCCAGCAGGGCCCGAACCCTGGCTAGATCTCAGTCCCAGTTCCTTCCTTGGTCGAAGTCAGGCACTAAAGCCCCTACATCTGTCTCCTCTCCTCTGCCACCATGTTTATCACAGTGATGTTTGGAGGTAAGTAGGGTCCCATCCCAGTGGAAGGGTTGGGGAATGGTACACTCAGCTTGCTTTCCTCTGCCCTGGGGAGAGGGGGAGGCAGTGTGGGGAAGGGGCTGGGAGGTTTGGGGAAACAGCTCTCTGAGGAAGCAGAGCTAGTGCCTGGAGTGAGTCCCTAGAGGGAAAAACCCTGGCTGGGTACCAGGAAATTCACATGGCCCCTCTCCTAGAGCACCTGCCATGCTACCACGGAGGACGTTTTTAAACTGCATGATCTCTTTTTTTTAAATCCTCCCCCGAGGATATTTTTTTCATTGCTTTTCAGAAACAGTGGAAGGGAGAGAGAAACATTGATGTGAGAGAGACACATCGATTGGTTGCCTCCAGCTCTAGCCCTGACTGGGGCCAGGGATTGAGCCTGAAACCGAGGTACTTGCCCTTGACTGGAATCGAACCCAAAACCCTTCAGGCCACAGGTCGATGCTCTAACCATTGAGCCACACCAGCTAGGGCTAAACTGGGTGATCTCTTGGCTATTGATTCAGTCAGTGGTCCTCAAGATCAGGATGTATCAGGCACCTGAAGCTCTAGACACAGTTGCAATTCCTGACCCTCTGGTGGGAGGGGGTCCATTGTGGGAGGGGGGCTGGTGCAAGAGGTTGTCTAGTGCAGGAGCCATGAGTTGTGCACCCATCACTAACATCTCCGGAGATGGGGGGGATGGTAACAGCCCTAGTTCCACAGCCCTAGTCCCTGCTCTGGCTAAGAGATGGGAGAACCATGCCCGGTTGGCACAGATCAGTGGTTGAGTATCAACCTATGAACCAGAAGGTCACGGTTCTATTCCTGGTCAGGGCAAGGCTGCAGCTTGATCCCCAGTGTGGGGCGTGCAGGAAGCAGCTGATCGATGACTCTCTCTCCTCATTGAAGTTTCTGTCTCTCTCTCCCTCTCCCTTCCTTTCTCTGAAATCAATAAAAACATATTTTTAAAAAAGAGAGATGGGAGAGCCACTATGCAGTACACCTGAAACTAACACAAAATAATATTGAATGTAAACTGTAATTAAAAAAAAAAAAAAGTAACTGCTTAGTGGGTATGTTGTTTATTTTCGGGGGGTCATGAAAATATTCTAGATATAGAGATGCCCTGGCTGGTGTGGCTCGGTTGGAACGTCTTCCCGTGTACCAAAAGGTTGCCAGTTTGATTCCCGGTCAGGGCACATAGTTGTCGGTTTGATCCCCAGTTGGGGAATCGGGAAGCAGCCAATCTATGTTTCTCTTATACATCAATTTTTCTGTCTCTCTTTCTCCCTCTTCCTCTCTCTCTAAAGTCAGTAAAACATATCCTCGGGTAAGGATTAAAAAGAAATAGAGGTGATGGTTGTACAACTCTCTGAATGTACTAAATGCCACTGAATCATACACTTTGGTTACAATGGTGGATTTTGTTATGTAAATTTTACCTCAATAAAAAAAACCCACTTAAAAATAAAAAAAGAGATGGGAGAGGCAGAGGGTCCCAGATAGGGGGAAATAGAGGGTCCCATTCACTCACCTCTGCTCCTCCCCCACAGCTGGCTGCTGGGAGCTGGTGAACACGTGGTGCAGCTTGGTGACTCTCACTGCCCACCTAAGGCAGAGGGGGCGGGTGCCTCCAGATGGTGAGGGGACAAGGAGGGATGATGGGGTGGAGGTGCAGGGCTGCAGGCATGGGTACCAGCCTTGCCCTGCCTCCCTCCCTGCCCTCCCAGCAACCATCGCTCTCCTGGCTGAGGATGGGCACCTGGTGAGCCTGGGCAAAGACCTGGAGAAGGGGGCTTCTCAGGGTCCCTCCACAGGCAGCCCCCTGCTGCAGGAGCGTGGGACCTATGTCCTCGTGCAGGTCATCAGTAAGTGGGGCCCAAGACTTGCTCCCCTCCTCCCACAGTTATTTTGGAATGTAAGAAGGATACAGCAGTCCAGAGACCACCCAAGGCCCTACCCAGCTCCCCACTTTGGCCAGAACCTAGCCTTGACCCTTGTATCCAATGGCCTGTCCTGACCCCAGCCTGAGCCAGCAAATGGGTCCAGAATAAGTAGGGGCCAGTCAGGAGTCATTCTTCCTCCCTCCACAGATGGGGAGGGAGGGGCCCCCACTCGCTATGAGTCCCTACTGGAAAACCTGGATGAACGGTGTCCAGAGCTGGCAGGTGAGTGTCACGGTAGAGCCCTGGGATAGGGAGGGAACATCTTCTCCCCAGCCCTGATAGGCAGGGCTTCCTGGGCTTCTAGAGGAGCTGCGTTGGCTGTCAGGTCTACCCTCAATGGGCAGCCGGAGGAGACGTACTGGCACTCGGCGTAGCCACCAGCAGCAAGGCCCTCCTTTAAGGCCCCAAAGGCTGGGCTCCCTACTGTCCAGGACCCGCTAGCTGGGGCCAGGAGCCAGGTAAGGAGGAGACATGGATACCTGGGGGGAGATTCACATCCAGAAGTGGGACCCTTTTGCAGAAGATAGACACTCATGTACTGAGAGAGGTGGGCAGGCCCCCAATGTCAACCCTCATCACACACACACACACACACACACACACACACACACACACACACACACATATATACCTGAAAGATGGAACACACTGTACTCAGAGACAGGTGCCTACCACCCGGCTAGAGTGTTAAGTGCCCAAGGGTAAGAACATCCTCAGTGCCCAGGAAATGTGGCACAGGGCCTGGCATTCAGTAAATGCTCTACGCAGAGTTGCTAAATGAACTCAATGAAGGCAATAGCACAGCCCATGTGATGGGGCTTGTGCTAGGTGTGAAGGACCTGCTCCTCTGTTACAGCAGGCCCCGTGACTGGGCACACCACAACCTAGTGGCCAAGCTGGACTCAGATCCAAGGGGTTTGGCAGTGACCTCTGCCTGTGTGATCAGGCCCAAACAGACAGCGACCCAGCAGCATTCCTCTTACGAAATCTGGAATTATTGAGTTGTATCAACAAGAGGGCAAGGTCACAGACAGGATGTGAGGCCACTGGGGACCTCTAAGATGTGGGTGCAGGGAAGGGGATCTAGAGGCAGAGGCAAGAAAGATAGAGGGAGCAGGCATCCCTGAGAGGGGAGACAACTGGGAATTCCAGCTCCCAAGTCAGATGCCCCAGAAGTCACCTGCTAATGCCTCACCACCCACTTTGACTGCCCAAGGCTGTGATTACAACAAGGCTCCTCCCTTTTCCCCCAGGAGAAGAGCTTAAGGTGAATCATCCATACCACCTCTTCAACCATGTTGCTCCCAGCAGACAGCCAGTGAGAGGGCACACAGCAGGCTCTGGTCTAAAATAAACTCATTTAATTGCACATTCATGTCTCGGATCATCTGTGGGGTAAGAAACCCACAAAATCCTAGCTAAATGGGTACATTCTAGGGTTGTAGTCTGGCTGTTGGTGAAGGGGTGGAGTTGAGTGCAGATCTGGCCCAGAATCTCCTCCAGTCTGCACCAGTGTGCCCCAGGCTCTTCAGGGCAGGGAGCTCAGACCTGTGGAGGGAGGAGTGGCATAGGCTGGTGGTCAGCCTGAAGGTATAGGAAGAGGGGCTGTCCCTCCTAGCCCCTGCCTGGGATAAGGGTCGCTTGCTCACCGTGGTTGTATTTACACTGCTTCAGGGCCTCACTAAAGCCCTCGCACAGGGACAGGTCACTCTGAGTGGTGGAGCAGTCCAGGAACTGCTTGATTTCATAGCCGCAGGGTCCCATCTGCAGGGGCTGGGAGGCAGCGCGGGCAGGGACCTGCGGTGGCACAGGAGGCAGCAAGGTCAGTTCAAGGTGGGTACTAAGAAGAGGGTTCCAAAGCTGGGTGCCACCTACCCCTCCCCACAACCCCAGCCTGGGAGCCCCGAGGGTCCAGGCAGGACCAGCAGATTCAGCTGCTCCATCTCTTAAACAGGGTGAGCCCCAGAGCCCTCTCAAAGCCACTCAGCTTATGTTAGAGAGCATCTTCCTGCTGCCTTATAATGGGCATGTTGGGCAGGTGGGAGGAGTAGTAGAAGAATCTAGAAAAGCCCAGTCAGTGCTCTGCTAGTATTCTTGGAGTATGAGCCACATTCCTGTAAGTTCTAGCAACTTCCTGGCTCAGCCACACTGATCCTCATGACCCCTGACCCTGCCGCTAAGTCTGCATTTGGTGCCCAGTGGGTGACAGGTCAGCGGGGAGCAGGCCCCAGAGTCACCAGCTACCCTTTGCTCTTGGGCCCAGGGACTACAGTGCATGATCTGAGAGTGGGGAAACAGAAGACTCAGGAATTTCGACATCCCTCCCCTCTACTAGGGTTAGGTGACCTTGGACAACCTTGGGCCGATCTCTGAGCCCTAAAGGCCTCGGTTTCCCCATCTCTAAAGGGCTGGTTGGCATCTGTCCCTGGTAGTCTAGGGACCTTGGCCTGCGGAGAGGACCTGGGAGAGCCTGCGTGTGAGTGGGCAACAGTGGAGTGAGAAATAGGACTCTGGTTGGGCAAAGTCCTGGGCCCGAGGCAGCTCAGGAAATGCCCGGAAACAACTCGGTAGACATTCCAGCTGGACTCCCTGCTCCGTGGCCTTCAGAGAAGTCGGCCTCAGTTTCTCCAGAGTTCACTGCTCACCTGCTGAGCTGCAGGCTGGGCTGGCTCTGAGCTCCCCCCGCTGAAGGCTCCCGTCAGGGCGCTGCCTACGACGTGTCCCACGGCGGAGCCCACGGCTACCCCGGCAGCCGTGGACGCCATCTGCGCCATCAAGCCCGGCTGGCCCGACGGGGCGGGAGCCGGCGCGGGGGCCGAGGGTGGCGGGTGCGCGGGCGGGTGGGCAGAAGGTGCGGCAGTGCGGCTGCGGGGTGGCAGTGTCGCAGGGTTAATCCCGGCAGGGCCCCAAACCAGAGGCCCGAGGGGCCTGCAGCCCCTGGACGAGCCCCCCTCCCTCCTCCCGTGGGGTGGGTGACCATCGTCTTAGACACGTGGTTGTGGCATTCCCTTATCCCTCCCGCACCCCACTAAGATGGCGCAGTAGTCGCCAAGGTCACGCTCTCACGTCCTTGGGGCAGTCCCCGGGCTTCCCTAGACTCCTCCACGGGGCCACTGTCCCGCTCACACCTGGCTGGCCGGGTGGCCATGCTGCGGCTCCCTCGGGGCATGGTCGCGGCGGTGGGACTCGGCTGAGCTGAGTCAGAGACCCAAACGGTGGCGGCGATTCTGTCCCCGGGAGCGACGCGGCGCAGCAGGTCGCTGCGGGCGCAAAGGGCGGAGCCTCGGGGACACGCCCCCAGCGGGAGGTGCGGGGCTTGCAGCCGCACCTCACCCCCGCGGGTTCCCCGGACTTAACCTCTTCCAGCCTGCGGTCGTCTCGGTGGCCGGTTCAGCTGGGAGGAGGACTCCGCACCCTTTCTGCGCCCCTCAGGAGCTGTGTGGGCCCTGGGGAGATGAGCCAGTGTCGCAGAGCGCGGAGGGCCTACGCAGGGGCGATCTCGGAGGCAGGGAGTGGAGTTAGGTGGTGGCCAGTGCTCCGACGCAGAGGAGACGGGCGACCGGTGGAGGCCGGCCTGGGAGGGGGCACGAGGCACCCGGCCGTGCTGTCCCCCTGCTCTCAGGCACGGTTCTCGGACTTCTGTGTGGTCTCAGGGTCGCGGGGGTGGGGGTGGGGGGCGGACTAGAGCCGGTAAGAGGTGCCTCGGAGGCCGCCTGGCGGGACCCGTCTCCAAAATCCCCGCCAGGGGGCGTCGGGAACCCCTCTGCGACTCCTTCCCGGCCAAAATGCGCCCCCCGCGTGGCCCGCCGCCTCACCTTAGGCCCCTGCCCCACGAAGGCAGCGCCGGACGCTGACAGCGTTTACGCGACATTCAAGCAGCGTGCCCATCCCAGAGGCTGTGACCTGACTGCATAGAGGCGTCTGTACACGTCTGAATCCTGTGGCCTCCCGATTTTACCACCTTGGTCCCAGGCCGAGGGGAGGGCGGAAGTGGGGATTTAGGACGCTGTCCAGCCCTTCAGGAACTCCAGGTTTTCCCGTCTTCTCTGAGTGGCTTCGCAGTGGTCATATTATTACCCTGGTGGGAGGGGCGGCCTTCTTTACTGCACCCCCCCATCACTCTCCCTTGTGCGTGGGAGAAGAAACTGAGACCTGGTGGCACAAGGATTGTGAGGCGGATGAAATCACCCAGAGTAAAAGCATCGGTGTGGGGGAGGTTGATCCAAGTGGGGAAAAGAGACCCTTCTGTGAGGAGGAGGGAGAGAGAAAGGGAAAGGGGGATGGGGTGGAGGGGCCATGCCTGGCATACTCAGTTATGTGTGTGCAGAGCCCTTCTAAGCCACATATACCTGCAAGTCATATGCACTATAGTGTTCTTACCTCTCAGCCAGCCTGTGAAGCAGGGCCTTCCCCTGACCCCTGTCTGGGCCTGGGCCTCAGTTTTCTCCTCTCTCAATTGGGGGGGAAGGGTGGGCCATTTTCTCCTCACAGACGTGCCAGACCTGGTCCAGCCTCTACTGCTTTGCTCATGCAGTCCCTGTCCACCTGTTCAAATTTGCCAAATTGGCCCATCCTTCTAGGTTTATCAGGTCCTCCTCTGGCAGGAAGCCCTTAGTGACCAGCCCACCTTACTGTGTGCATGGTTAGCTTATAACCCTGGGCCTGCACTGCAAGTGACTGTTACTTCAGCTCCCATGACTGGTGGACTGCAGGTTCCCCAAAGCATGGCCACGCAGCCCTGGAGCCACTCGAGACCACTTAATGAATGTTTTTATAATTATGTATTTTCATGTATATCAGAAGAAATGTATAATTAGCTCAGCAAATCCATGATTTCTTGACCAATATTACTAAGAATGAAGCTGAAGTAGGTATTTCAATTTTTAAAAGTGAGTCACTTTAAAGAAAAAGTTGCTAATAGCTTAAGTAGTAAAAATCACTGCTGTCAGCCATCTCCTGGCCCTCTAGGCGTCTCTGTGGAGCCTTCCTGGAGAAGCCTGGTTGTCCTCTGTTCCCTCCCAGCTTCCCTCCCTTCCCAGGCCTAGGCTGGGTGCCCACAGCCTCACCTTGTAACACTCAGGATCCTGCCCACCAGAACAAGAGCCACTGCCTGCTTTTTGGCTCAGCAGTGTTGCCCATGATGGAGCAGACTGCCTGGTGAGATGGTAAGGCCCCTGGTCATCACAGGGAGTATAAGAGACTGGAGGATCCCTTCCAGCATGTGGACACCGCTCCCTCCCTTAGGTCTCAGGAGGCCCTGAGGAGCCTGTTGGTCCCTGATGAAGAGACAGCCTGGGCCCCCCAAAGCCCCACTGTCCTCGGACAGCACCCTCCCTCTAGCTGACCAGCTAGAAGGAACTCCTGATCACACTCCATTGCTTGCTGGTATGGAAAAGCCTGTTCTGGTCCCTCCCTCTTGGGACCTTAGTTTTCTAATCTATAAATTGTCTATGTTCCAAGCTGGGAGACTAGCCAGTCTCCTCTGTATGCCTCAGTTTCCCCTGGGACATATTTTGATATCCCTTTTCTTACAGGGGATAGAGTGCAATCTTCTAGATGGATCAGCAAGGTTCTGAGGAGTGAGGAAACTTGCCATGGGTACAACCACCTGTCATAAGCTAATAGGAGGTCAGAGGCCAGGCCACCAGGGAGACCAGGTGGGGATACGCCTTCCAAAGATGGGGGTAGGGACCAGGAGGAGTGAAACGCGACTTCTCTTAGACTCCCCCCCGCACATTGGGGAAACTGAGGCCCTGAGCAACACCAGCTGGCCAGGGTCACCCAACACGAGGCCTCAGACCACAGGCGCGACCCGCCCCTGGTTAGGACGGGGTCTCCCGGCCCTAGGCCCCTACCGGGCCAGCCCCTCCCAGTCCACCTCCCCCATCCCCGCGGCCGCCTTCACCGCCGGGAGAGTTTAGAACAAAAGGCCCGGGGGGCGGGGCCGGGGCGGGCCGGGGGCGGAGCGGAGTCTATAAAGGGCGGCGGCCCGGCGCGGCCCAGCAGGCCCAGCAGCCCTGGGGCGGATGGCTGGGGCCACTCGGCTCCGCAGCGCGGCACTGCGCGCCCTGCTGCTTCCTTTGCTGCTGCTGCTGCTGTCGCCCCCGCCGCTGCTGGCCCGGGCCCCGCGGCCGCCGGTGAGTGCCCGCCGCCGGCCAGCCGCTCCTCGCTCAGGGCGCGCCGGGCACGCCGGCTGGGCCCAAAGACGGAGCTGGACCCACGGGGGCGCTCGGGGTACCCTGGAGCCGCCCGTTACCCAAAACGCCTTCTGGGTCCCTGTGGGCGTGATAGATAGTGAGCTTCCTGTCCCTGGAGGTGTGCAAGTGGAGCCTGCACGAGGATCGCCCAGGCTGGTGAGGCGGGACTCGGCGCTAGACACACGCCCCCTCCCAGCGTGGGAACCCGCTCCTCCGTGCCCCAGCGCAGACGCTGGGGTGTGCCGAGGGAGGTAGCAGAGGGAGTGGTTACAGGGCCCTCCATCAGGGACAAAGCAGAGCAGGTCTCAGGCTGCTGTCAGCCTCCAGGTGTGTGGCCTTAGTGGGCACACCTCCAGTTGTGCAGTGGGCTGGAGGACTAAAGAAGAGCTGGGGAGGGCAGCGGCTGTGCTGGGGGAAATGGAGTCGGAGCCTGGAGGAGGTGCCACCGCCTAGGCACCTGCAAGTGGCAAGTTTGGGAGGCTTGGAGCTGGGACAGCATGAGCGTGAGAGGTTCTGTGTGTGTGTGTGTGTGTGTGTGTGTGTGTGTGTGTGTGTGTGTGAGAGAGAGAGACAGAGACAGAGACAGAGACAGAGAGACTGAGAAAGTGAGAAAGAAGGGGGGCCAAGGGTGGAGAATTGAGAACCTCAGAGAGCAAGGGGGTGGGAGAGCAAGGGAAGGGGGAAGAATGTGATCTGAAGAGAAGAGTCCATGTGAGAGAGCAGCAGAATGAGAAGAAGAGGGCCGGTCATGGGGGGTTGTGACAGCCTGCATGTGCCCAGAAAGCTGCATGCTCCCCTAGAGCTAGGGCTTCGGAGGACCACTACCAGGAGTGACCAGGCAGAGCCTGGAGTCAGAGCCAGGGCAACTGCAGGCCCCTGGGCTCCTGGGAGCCCATCCCACCCCTATTGGCAGCTAAGGCATCCAGACAGCTCAGGCAGGTATGGAAACATTAGGAGGTGTGATAGGCAGGATGTGGGACTAGTCTGGTGAGGAGGGAGGTCTGACCAGGTTGGGCCCCTCTGTCCAGCCACCCCAGCTCTGCCCTGGCCAGCGTTGCCCTCACTGGCTGTGGGAGCAGGAGGAGATAGGATGGGTGGGGTAAGGTGAGTGTGAGGTACCTCAGTCTGGAAGCCTTGCCTCTTCCCCAGCCCCTCCCAGTCCCCTAGATTTGGGGGGCAGTTGGATATCACTGTGGGTAGCAGTTGAGCCCACAGGTTCGGGAATTGGAGAGATCTGGGTTTGAACCTAGGTGAGCCTTCTTGTGCCTCAGAACCTCACCCTCCCAGTCTTGTCAGGAGTGGGTGGGAGGTAACAGTGCCCACCGCTGGGCATTGAGGATTAAATGAGGTAATTTGAGGAGCGGTAAAGCCAGCACACTGGAGACATTCCGTCACCTGTAGCTGCCACTTTGATGCTTATGCAGGGTCAGTTGGGGCCTGATCTGAGCTGGGCTGTTGTCTGTCACTCTGCAGATATGCAGAGAGCATTTGGGGTCGCTCCTGATGTGTTTATCCCCAGGCTGCTGTTGGCAGGGCCAGGAAAGCTCTGTAAATATTTATCCATCTCAGTTCAGCAGCTTTCAGGGTTGATGAAAGCCCTGCAGCCCCTGGGATCAGCTGGGGAGGGGTGGGAAGGGGAAGATTAGGCCACAGTGTCTGGTAGAAGATGGACCTACCTGTTGGACTAGCTGTGTGACTTGGCCAGGTTGCTTGGCCTCTCTGAGCCTCAAAGGGTTTGATGCTAAATAGAATGGCATCATAATGCCCCCCTGTCTTCCTCACAGCCTCCTGTCGGTTATCTCCTGCCAACGGCCGAAAGCATAGCTATGATTAATTATCCCTACTTGACTAATGGCAAACTGAGGCCCAGAGAGGGGCACAGCTAGTCTGGCTTTACCCAACAGTCTCCTAGTCTGGGGCCCTCCTCTATCTCTCCTCTACCGGATGCCTCCCATTTTCTTGATTGGAAGTTGTCCCGGGGCTGACCTTGAGCTCCTAGCTCAGCCAAGAGATTGAGTCAGCCAAGAAATTCCTCGAGGATGTTTGAGGCTGTGGTTTAGTGCCTGCCAGAGGAGCACGGGGTGAGGGAGCTGGACACCCAGCACACAGGGCTGGCCAAAGGAGGATACTAGCCCAGGAGGAGGGAGTACATCAGAAGAAACACTGCTCAGCAATGTGGGTTTTGGAGGTAGGCCAAGAGCTAAGGGGGTGCAAGGAGAGCTCTGGGTGGGGAAACATGAGCCCTGGGTCTAGGACCAGCTCTTGCCCCACTTGCAGTGTGACCCTGGGTAAAGTCCTTGACCTCTATGGCCTCTGGGAAATGCCTGCTCCCTGACTCCCAGGACTGTGGATGAGGCCAGGTGTGGTTTGTGCCCACCAGCCGCCTCACTGAATCCCAGCAGTCTTGGGAGGACCACTGCACCCATCTTAGGAATCAGCAGGCTGCTTCGTGCCAGGCCAGGAAGGACTCGGAAAGATGAAATGTGGGAGGTCAGTGGGGCAGAGAGCATGTTTCCCATTCCAGTAATGGGGAAAAGGAGGCCAAGAGCTATTAAATGATGGGCTTCCCCCAAGAGATCCTACTGGCTGGAGGCCTTCATTCTAGTGCCATCTGCTCACTCTCTCTCTAAGACCAATGAATGTGACACAGACAGGGAGCAAGAGACCTTTGCTTAAGAGGAGACCTTGCATAAGTCACTCTTCTTCCCTGGGTTTGCAAGCTCCCTTCTGACTGTAACTCCTGTTTTACTATTTAAAGTCTGGAGACTTTGGGGGAGCTGGATGCTAGGTGGGTGGTGGGAGATCTAGGGAATTTGGTGAGAGCAGATTCCCAGGTATAGGACCGGAGGGCTCACAGGGCCCAAGAGCAGGGCCGGGGAAGAGGCTCTGTGCCAGGTGCTGCAGCAGCATTACAGAAGGAGGGCATTTAGCCCTTTGCCATGGCACTATTACCATTTGATAGGTGGGGAAATCAAGGCTAAGAGAGGACAGTGACTTGCCCAGGGTCACTGGACCTTCTGAATCTCAGTCTGTGGCTCTTTCTGCTGCACTGAGAGTACCATGATCCAGGTCTCTGGGAGTGGACTTGGTGCCTCATGGGGGCAGGAGAGGGTTGGGAAGTAGCAGGTACTTAATATTTCCCCATTCCTTCTCTTCATCACCAGGGTGAGGCCAGCCTGGGTCCCTTCAAAAGGATGACTCCCGCCCAAAGAACAGAGCAGGGGTAGCAGGTAGGGTGGGCTATGAACCCATATAGCCTGCCATCTGCCAGCTATTATCTGGGCAAATTGCTTAACTACTTTGGGCTCCATTACCTCATCTAAGAAATGAGCATGATGAAAGTAGAGTTGGTGAGAGGTCCCATCAGAGGCTAAGAGCATGTCTGTGGAGCTATTGGCAGGGTCCTAGCCTAGATATAGGTCAACTGTGACAGTGAAAAGTACTTAATAGCAGTAAGCCCAGTATCGGCTGGAACACACAAGCCAGTGAGGCTGGGCTCTGCCAGGTAACCAACAATTCAATAAGCATGCTCAAACCGAGGGAAAACTGGTTCAGGGCCCCACACACCAAGTAGCTCCATAGCCGCCTGGGGGTTCAGAAGCCCCAGGTGTTCAGTGGAGTATGAGTTCTTGGTCGCTCCATAATCTGGAGCTTGGTGGGGGGTGGTGGTGAGGGAGCTAGGACTCTGATTAGAAGCCTGGGGCCTGGGAGAGCTGCCAGAGGCTAGGTTGAGGCCAAGGCTGAGGGTGGGGCCTGGGTGGCCCAGCTCCCACCCCAAATATGGCTGTGGGAAGGCCACAGCTGCCCAGACCAGACAGCCACTGAGTATCTCAGCAAACAGCACCACTCCATGCCTCTCCTCCAGCTTTGCACAGTGTCTACAGCCAGGCTTTTGCCTCTGGCCTGGGTTATCAGAGTCCTCACCAGGCCCCGCCATGCCCTTGCTGGATGACTTCACAGGGTCTCCCAACCTCTCTGAGCTTCTGCTTTTTTCATGAACTAAAACTGTGACCTCTACCCGGGACTTTTGGAGGGTGGCAGCTCCAGGTCAGAATCCCATGGGGCTCTGGCGGGGCTGAGTGGCTGGTAACTGTCTTCTCCTTAAGACACACACTCAGGCATGGAGCAGGCAGGCAGACTACATCTAGCCCTGCCCTGCACTGGCCCTGGAGAGGTCTGAGCAAAACTATCCTCAGAAATCAGACCCATTTTCCAGACTGGGTGCCCTTATTGGTTGCTCAGCCCCAGGCTAAGTATTTTATTTTTATTTTTAAAAATGTTTTATTGATTTCAGAAAGGAAGGGAGAAGGAGAGAGAGATAAGAATGATGAGAGAGTCATTGATCAGCTGCCTCCTGCATGCCCCCTATTGGGGATTGAGCCCACCACCTGGGCATGTGCCATGACCAGGAATCAAACCGTGACCTCCAGGTTCATGGGTCGACACTCAACCGCTGAGCCACACCGGCTGGGCTAGGCTAAGTGCTTTAAATGCATTGCCTTGGCTCATCCTCAGATCAACACTATGGGGAGGAATCATTCCCACTTGTCAGGTAAGCAAATTGAGGCAGAGCTGCAGCCCCTCCACACTGAAGAATGTCTGAGGTGGGTGTCCCGGGCTGGAGTAGCGTACATGATTTGGGAGCTAGGAGTGGAAGGGAGGGGATTCAGGAAGAAGGTGGGGTGGGGCAGTGGTGGAAGCAGGAGGTGCTGTCTGGCCTTTCCTCAGAAGCTTTGTGGGGTCTATTCCTGGGTGTGTATGGAAAGTAAAGTCTCTGTGCCCGCTCTCAGACCTCATCAGTCCAAATGGCCAGAGCAGGTGACAGGCAGCCCTGGGCCCTTCCAGGTGGGAGTGGCAGGCAGTAGGAGGCCTTGGAACGAGTCATCAGGAAACCAGTGAGCTCATGCCAAAGGGCCTGCAGTATGACAGATAGCACGCTTTCTCTTGCCCTCCGCTTGCCCAGTGACTCAGTGGGCTGGGGCTGAGTATGGGTGTGCTGACAGGCCACACCTCTAACAGTGGCCATGAGAACTGGAGACCTAACCAGGCCTCCCCATCCTCTCTCCTGCCCAGGACACCCACCGCCGCCACCTGGTGAGGAGGGGGCCACAGGCCTGGCATGAGGCCCCTCCACGCAACCTGGCACCTGCTCCTGCTGCACAGGAGCCTCCTCCTCCTGCCGGGGGCCCTACACCTCCCCGCTGTGGTGTACCTGACCCACCTGATGGGCTGAATGCCCGCAACCGACAAAAGCGGTTTGTGCTGTCAGGTGGGCGCTGGGAGAAGACCGACCTCACCTACAGGTAGGGCCCTTGGCCATGAGCAGACTCTAGACCCCTGTGTGTCCCTGCATGTACCTGCCACCCTCACACCTGCTTCTCGAGACATGCCAGGGCTCGATCTCCATGGATAACAGACCTGTGTGTCTACTGATCCTTGAGCCATCCATGGGTCGACACCCCTGAACCCCAACTTAGATGCACACACAGACAGCACCCCTCCACACATATGCTCTCCCATGGCGGAGGGACAGTGCCTCTGTCAGCCCATGCCTGTCACCCTGGAGACGTCCTGGAGCACAGCTTTCAGTCATACAGGCAGCCTCTATGGTGAATGAGGCAGCCACAACCTCTCCTCTTGGGGAGCTGGGCATTAACCTTGTCATTGTTCAGATCTAGCTTCATAATTCAGGATCCATGCAGGAGGGAAACCGTGGTGAGGGGACAGGTAATAGCTTAGGTGACCCAAAGCTGAAACTTAAACATTATGCGGGTGGGGACTTGGTTTGAGAGAGAAGGCACATGAAAACCACTGTGGTATCACATGGCATTGAAGCTGAGACTGCTGGGGGCCTCAGAAATGTCTTGGGTGGGAACTGGGAACTGAGAGGGGGCAAGTCAAAGGGTCAAGGTCTCCCTACAGTGAGCAGGACAGTCAGGTCTACAAGGTAGGTCTTGGGGCTCCTGGTCCTGTGTTCTTCCCACTGAATGCAGACACCTGTGTGCACCAAGGACACAAATCCACAAAAATGTGCCCATGTGGCAGAGGGATCAGTGCACCACACCTGAAGCTAACCTGGCCTGTGTCCTGTGTGCATACACCCCCACTGAGCATCCAGAGGCAATCCTGGCCCAATACCCATCAGACATTCCCTTCTTGGTTGGTGTTTGGGAAGAAAGCATGGGCCAGGACACCCCCAGGTCCCTCAAATGGCAGGTCGTCCCCATGCGAGTACTCAGAGGCTAACCCTGCCCTGAGTGAGGCCCAGGCCCCTCCTTCCCCCCAGGATCCTTCGGTACCCGTGGCAGCTGGTGCGGGAGCAGGTGCGGCAGACAGTGGCAGAGGCCCTACGGGTGTGGAGTGAGGTGACACCACTCACCTTTACTGAAGTGCATGAGGGTCGTGCTGATATCATGATCGACTTCACCAGGTGAACCGCTGGCTTGGAACTCCTCTGGGGACAGCTCCAGCTGTCAGCAGCTGCTCACTCTGTTCCCACCCACCCACAGGTACTCGCATGGGGACGACCTGCCATTTGATGGACCTGGGGGCGTCCTGGCCCATGCTTTCTTCCCAAAGACCAACCGAGAAGGGGATGTCCACTTCGACTATGATGAGACCTGGACTATTGGGGACAACCAGGGTATGGGCTGGGGATCCATTTTCCAGATTGGGCAACTGAAGATCATAGAGAATGGGAACTTGCCAAGGTCCCAGAGCTGGGGTCTGGAGCTTGGGTATCTTGCTGCAGGAGGCTCGGGGATTGCCGGGCTATTTCCCTTTTCCAGGCACAGACCTCCTGCAGGTGGCAGCCCACGAATTTGGCCATATGCTCGGGTTACAGCACACGACGGCTGCTAAGGCCCTTATGTCCCCTTTCTATACCTTCCGCTACCCGCCGAGCCTCAGCCCAGATGACCGCAGGGGCATCCAGCACCTATATGGCCGGCCTCGGCCAGCCCCCACCTCCAAGCCTCCAGCAATGGGCCCCCAGGCTGGGGTGGATACCAACGAGATTGCACCACTGGAGGTGAGGTGCAAGCGGGTGGGAAGACAGGAGATCAGGCCCTGCCCCAGCTCCTCCAACCCCACTGGCCTCTATGGCTCCAATCTGGGCTCTTTCCTGCCCCCCTCCCAGCCGGAAGCCCCACCAGATGCTTGCGAGGTCTCCTTTGACGCAGTATCCAGCATCCGTGGCGAGCTCTTCTTCTTCAAGGCAGGCTTTGTGTGGCGGCTACGCGGGGGCCAGCTGCAGCCTGGCTACCCTGCTCTGGCCTCTCGCCACTGGCAGGGACTGCCCAGCCCCGTGGACGCAGCCTTTGAGGATGCCCAGGGCCACATCTGGTTCTTCCAGGGTGAGTGGAGGCTGGAGGCTCATGCTCAGGAGATTTCCAAGAGCCAGGAGTGCCATGGCCAAGGGTAGGGACAGATAGACAAATATGATGGGCAGGTAGAGGGTGCCCTGAATCCTCAGGGTCGAGGGAAAGCAAGGCTCACTGCTCTGGGCACAGCTGGGAGACTCCCGGAGGCTGTGACTCTCAAGGTGGGAGTAGAGTAGAAGGTATTTCACAGTGGGCCACGCACTGGCTTCTAGCTCAGAGGTCTTGAAATGACTCACCTAAGGGCACAGCTTGGAAAAGTTAAAGCAGGGATTTGATCTAGGTCTGGTGACCCTAGAGCCTGTGCTCTTAACTTTCAACTGGCAGAGAAGAGAGCCTAGAGCATTCCAGGTGGCAGGGACTTCATAAACAAGGGCCCAGCCAGGACCTGCTGTGACAGAGCTAAGGCCCAGGGGGTGGTGAGCAGTCAGATGTCAAATGCCAGGTGCCTCTCTGCTGCTTAGAATAACCTTTGGCCTGTGGTACGTCCCCAAGCCTGTGCCACTTCAGCTTACTCCTGCTGGCTCCAACTTCCCCTGGACTGAGGGTACCATGCAGGACAATGTAACCGAGGCTGGGGAAGTCTGTGGCAGTGGTGGCAGCTGGGCAGGTCCCTGATGGCTGAGTGTGGCAGTTGCCCAGCTCCATTGCAGCCTCCCTCTTCTGCAGGGGCTCAGTACTGGATGTATGATGGTGAGAAGCCAGTTCTAGGCCCTGCACCCCTCTCTGAGCTGGGCCTGCTGGGGTCCCCAGTCCACGCAGCCTTGGTCTGGGGCCCTGAGAAGAACAAGATCTACTTCTTCCGAGATGGAGACTACTGGCGTTTCCACCCCAGCACCCGCCGTGTGGACAGCCCCGTACCCCGTCGGGCCACTGACTGGCGAGGAGTACCCTCTAAGATTGATGCCGCCTTCCAGGATGCTGATGGTGCGTTGGGAATTGAGTGGCTGGTGGAAGTGGTGCAGCAGCTACATTTCCTACCCTATGGTGGCTGGGCACCAGCTTGGTCCAGCTCCCTCCCCAGCAAGCCCCCTCCTCATGCTAGGGCAGTGCTACACCCATGTGTTGCAGATAAGATTGAGAGCCAAAGAGGTGCAGGGATTTTTCCAGATCCCTTGGTCATGGCTGGTATTAATAACCACTGCACACTGAGGACTGATGATGTTCTAGGCACCTAAGCTCCCTAAATGTCTCATGCAATGCTCAGGTGTTGTACCTGTTAGGAACCCAGTTTCAGAAGAGCAAACAGAGGTTCAGGTGGTGAGGTTCCCTAACTGAGGCCGCCCAAGTGGACATTGGGCAGCTAGGACCATCACCCAGGCAGTTTCTGCTCCTAACCATTGAGCAATCTGGCCTCTTGCAATCGCCAAGGCCTAGACTGAGGACTCACAATCCAGTGCTCTCTCTCATATCCCCCACTTTGTTTCTGTGCTCTCCCACAGCAGGACCTGTTGGGAGAGCTGTCCTATGGTGGTCTTGGGCTCTGGGGCTCCAGGTTGCCCATATCACCCACATGACTCAAGATACCCATATGTATCTGGCTGGTGGGTGCAGGAGTAGAGTGATGTGGAGGGAGGGCCAGTACGGGGAGCAGGATTTGCTATCCTGACAGGTAGGAATTGGGCCTCTGAAGCACCCAGCATTTGTTAGGCTGGGTGGTAGCCCAGGTCAGACTCTGAGCAGGCTGAAGGGCTCCCCCAAGGGAAAGGAGGTTCTGGAGGGCCTAAAGGTTTCAAGGAACTCAGAAGTGGCCAAAGCCTGCCTACCTGGAGCTCCCCCATGTCCATCTCTTGGCACAGCCTGATAGTAGTTGTTAGGCCCAGTGTCTACTTGCCCAGGCCTGACCTTCCTTTCTCCTCAGGTTATGCCTATTTCCTGCGTGGCCGACTCTACTGGAAGTTTGACCCTGTGAAGGTGAAGGCCCTGGAGGGCTTTCCCCGTCTTGTGGGCCCCGACTTCTTCGGCTGTACAGAACCTGCCAACACTTTCCGCTAACCATGGCTTGAATGCCCTCAAGGCCCCTGACCCCTGCCAGGCCACTCACATCACCTAGAGACCCATGACCATCTTTGTGGCTGTGGGCACCAGGCATGGGACAGAGCCTGTGTCTCTTCAGGTGGTTGGGGAGGGGTCCTGCCACCGTGACAACTGCAGGGAGGGCCACGCAGGTCGTGGTCACCTGCCAGCAACTGTCTTAGACTGGGCAGGGAGGCTTTGGCATTAAGGGTGGGGGTGGTATTGGACCTGCTCTACCCAACCTGTGCAGGTCACATTCAAACCTCAGAGAGCTGTCCTTGCTTTCTATCTCTGTCCCTCAGGAAAGGACCTCAGCAGGTCTGTGGGAGCTGGAGCTTTTGCTTTCTTTCTGCTGCCAGGTCCCTGCAGGGTGCTGGCACATGGATCTCGGGGCCCCTTGGCCTTCTGCCCTTTCCTGAGAAGTCAGCTTGGAACTGGCTGCCTTCCAGTTGGTGAACCCCAAGATCCAGGCCAGAAGGTCCAGAGTCAGCTGGGGAGGGGGGTGCTTCCTGCTGGAGACCCAGGGCCTTGGAGGCCCCAACATACCTCAATCTTCTCATGGGCCAGATCCTCCCCAGACCCCTCATCCTAGCACTGAGACCCTCCAAAGCCATGTAAATGTGTGTATAAAACCTTTTTTTTAAAAAATTGAGGACTGTCATTAAACACGGTCATGATCATTTTCTACCTGCCTGACTGGGGTTTCTCTGTGATGGGAAGGATAGGATGGGGAAAGAGCTGGGCCAGGGAGGTAGGAGGCTGGTATGGGATCTGCTCTGACTTGGGAGCCAGGGTGGCATTCCACCCCACCCCCAAGCCTATGGTCTTTGGGGCTGGGTGTAATGTTTAGGGCCCTTCTTACTCCTTTCCTCCATCTTGTCTCACTGGACATCTACAGTGGCTTTGTAATTTGTTCCCTGCTTCCCCCTTGCTCCTCAGATCATCCCCGCCAAGTGGTGGTCACTTTATCTGATGTTATGATGCCCCAGCCCCTATCCCACCATTGTCAGGACATAGAACAAAACTCATGGATACCACAACCAACCCTTCCTAAATCTTGAGTGTGTCCTTGCTTGCCACCCAGCCCCCTGCACCCCCCCAGCTGCAATTTTAATTAGACTGAACCATATGAAATTGTCATATGGGCCGTTTTGGACTTACTGCATTGTTCAGCTGGATACATGGATGCTTTGATGCTTTCATTAATATCAGTCCCCAAACCCAGCTGTAAGTGCCACAGGGCAGGGATTTCTAGTTTCATCATAGGGCTCAGCTTGTTGTCAGGAACAAACCGCAAAGTTAAGGAAGGAATGGAGAAGGTTTCCTCTCCTCCAACACTCATCTGATGCACCAGCCAAACCAAATACCACCTGGACCTTGGAATCCTGCCAAGCCAGGGAGCCTTTGCCCATTCCAACACCGCCCAGTGTTATCCTTCTGCCCATTCCCACAGCCGCAGGAATAGCTGTAGGCCCGAAACTGGGATGTGTTCCTAGAAGCCCTCGTATGTGCTCAGCTGCACTGTGTTTTCTGGGTGGGGAAACTGAGGCACAGGTACTTCAGGCATCCTCCCAGCCTTCGGGCCTCGCTTCCTTTCTCCTCCACTGGATAGAGTTCCAGTCCCAGCTGTGAGACTGAGAAAGCCACCGCCTGAGTCAGGGCCTCGGTTGCTATTTTCATCTATGAGAATTTTCCTTGGTACCTCAATTTGGGAAGCAGCTCGGAAGAGAAACGGGTCTAGGCTCCTTTAAGAGAATCGCGGGGACGCGCTCTGGCCTTTTGTTTGGGCGGCGGCAGCGCGCGCGTCAACGTCAACGCTGGCGCATGCGCACCGAGGGAGGCCTGGTCGTCGTCTGCTGCGGCAGCTGAGGAGCCCAGCGGCGGCGGCGCGAGCGCCTGGCCTAGCCCGCTCTTTGCCTCCCCGCTTCGGTTCCCCTTGACTCGGCGCGCCCCGGACACGCCTCAGCCCTTCCGATCCCTCTCATTCCGGCCTTTGCCGCCCGCCTCCACCGCCGCAATGATGATGATGGCGCTGAGCAAGACCTTCGGGCAAAAGCCCGTGAAGTTCCAGCTGGAGGACGACGGCGAGTTCTACATGATCGGCTCTGAGGTACTGTGTAGCGCGTCCTCGCCCTTCCAGGCCCCCCGCCCCGCGGGAGTCTCAGGGCGGGTCTGCGCCGGGAACGCGCGTCTCCATTCATCGCGGCGGGCGGGTGCGCGAGCACGCGCTGCGAGGCGGGGCGGGATCTGGCGGGGCGGGGCGTGGCGGGGCGTAGGGGGCCCCGCCCCTCATACTTATGAGATTCTAGGTTTACTTACCTCCCCTTTTCGTGGTAGTCGGGGACCCACCTCGCTGCCCGAGGGACCACTGGTTTCGCGTTGAGTTGGTGCAACTCCAGGCAGAGGAAAAGAAACTGGGTGTGTCGGATAGCCTCTGCGAGTCTTGGGGGGAGATGTTGGAAATCTCACTTGCACCCCTCCCCCACTGCTATATCTGGGATCCTGAAATGGCTGGTTGTAGAGGGGAAGCTTAGTGAGGGCTTACCCCACTGTGTTCGTTGCCTTTGAGGCGGGCTGGGAGGTGTTTTGACCTTTGCTTACCAGGGAGGAAATAGGTTGGGAGGAGGATGCTTGCTTTTGGGTGGATAAGGACATCCTGTTTCCTTTGGGTGGATAAGGCCCCAGTCCCTGAGCTAGATCTGTCAGCAGTTCAGAAGCATTTGACACTTTGGATATCTTGAACTGACTGAATTATTACAGGGGAAAGATCCTAAAGATCTCTTTTTTTTTAATTCTCACTTGACGATATGTTTTTATTGATTTGAGAGAGAGAGGGAGAGAAACACCCATGTGAGAGAGAAGCATGGATCGGTTGCCTCTTACACACACCAGACAGGGGATCAAACCTGAAACCTAGGTATGTGCCCTGACCCGGAATTGAACCCCCAACCTTTTGGTGTACTGGAAGATGCTCCAACCACCTGAGCCACCTGGCCAGGGCAATCCTAAAGATCTTTAATCCTTCCTAGAAGTTACAGCACTTTGTTGAATCATCTGGATCACTGCCTTTAGGAAAACCCTACAACTGGTCCTTCAGTGGTAGTTTGTACTAAGTATATTAAGTTTTTCCAGATTACCTCAAACTAGCCCTTTTTGGTCTAAAGGGAGTCCCCAGATAGTGTATATTCCTTTTTTTTTAAAAAAAGCATTCAATTCAGATGTGCATATACCAAGCAGTATTGTAACAAGGTAAGTGCTAATCTTGGAGAGCTAAAGCAATTGTAAAATGGCAAGGGTTACCTCTCCTTGTAGCAGTTTTCAGTATCAGATGCCAATATTTCATTCCTGTTTTTACAATTTTTGTTGTTTTTCTTTACAGTTGAACATGAGTTAAGCCTCCTAATGGTCCCACTGAGGCTTATTTTAGTTGTATCGAATTATGACACCAATGTTGTCAGCGTCAGAACTTTAGTGTTACCATTTTCCACCAATTTTTATAAAACAAAAAGGGCAGAATGCAATACATTTTTTACATTATCACATAAATGCTGCTCTTCAAAGATAGCTATGCTGGGGAAATGGAGCCAGTAAGTGAAGGATACAAAAGGCAGTTGAAGAGTTTAGTATATCATAATGGGCAAGTTGTTTAAAGAAACCTTTACCTGATCTAATGAGCAGGAAAAGCAGTCAGTTTGGTCTTGACTCTGAGTGGGTGGTATTTTTGAAAAGCAAGCTTTCATTTGTTAGGTGGAACAAACTGAGAAGATTCCAGTGAGGTGGGAAGAAAGTCAGGAGGCCTGGTCCCAGCTCTGCTCTGCCTCTGTCACTTTTCTCATGTGTATAATGGGAGGTTTAGACTAGATGGCCTCTGAGATCTTCTCCGTAACATATTTTAGTTTCTAGAAAGTTAACTACAGTCTTCTCTTTCAGACCTGTTTAGTGACACATTGTCCTGAGACCGAATCAATAGAGACCCAGGTGGGAGAAGGGAGAGGCAGTTTCCTTTCTGGGGCCTGGCTAAACAATTGTTGGACTTTTGGAGGTCTGGGAAAGGTTCAAGATCAGAATGCTGTCCTTTGATACTCTGTAGCTCCTGTGACAGCATTGAGTGGATGGCCCCCAGACTCCTTCCCCTTGGGAAACAGGCACCATATTCAGAGAGGTGGGCTGGCCATAGCATCACACCCAATGCTGCCATGCCACATTTGTGGAGTGGCCTTGGGACAGCATCTGCAGTTGTAGTGAGAGTGTGTCACTGTTCTGCCATCTACAGGCAGCTATATCCACCAAGTCAGAGTCACAGACCTGAGAGAACTCTAGGAAATTCCCCAGTCTGTGTTTTAATTTTACATTTGGAAAACCAGGTCCAGAGCAGACAAAGGTTGGTTCAGGGAAAACCCAGAAAGGCATGCCCTGGTCTCCTGTGTTCTGAAGGGTCCTTAAGAAGGGTCTAGGAGTCCTGAAACTATAGAACCTGCAGGGTGGTAGTGGGGGCGTTATCATTAATACCTTTTCAACAACAATAACAATGGGAACTGCATTTACCCTTGGATGGTAACGATACTCAAGCCAAATAGTGCACAGGGGTCTGTGCCTACTGTATGGCACATGAGTGATGTGCTATGGCCACCTACTCACGCTGTTTAGTAGCTCTGGTTGCCGATCATAGAAGTCTTTGATTCATGAAAAATGGAGAAACATTTTTATTTAATAAATGTACTATGATGGGTAGGTAAATGGGAAAATAATAGATGTGGTCCTTTGTGGGGTACAGAGTTGCTGAACATTTGACATAAGTAAGGAGACTGAGAAAGGGAATGAATTCCTGGTCAGGTGGAGCCAGTACCTGGCGTCCAGTTCACTGGCCATCTCTTGCCTTGTGATTCAAGTGATCATTTTGGAAAAGTCAGTGAGACAGTGGGTTTTTTTTAGAAAAACTTTAGGACTAGATTTTTTTTCTTTTCATTAAGGAAGTCATATTTTGAGTATTTGGTACAAGCAAACTGAAGCTATTGTTTGGGAAAGTAATGATTTATATAGCAATCTGGTGATTGCTGATAAGTGCTTTTTAAACTCTTGGAAAATTCCTTTGGTATCCCTGGTTTGAGTTTTGTTACTAAACAAAGCAACAGGGGTCATGGGGGAAATTATCTTGCATCTGTCTAAAATTAAGAGACCTTTTTGGTGTTTATTGCATCGTAAAAATATCAAAGTCTTGTTCTTAAGATAAAAGAAAGTCAAAGAGGCCTTACATTTCTGGAAAGTGCCAGAGCTCCTGAGTCCAAAATCAAAATCATTTCAAGCTTCTCTGTGAGCTCTGGGGGCTTCTTGGTGAGCTCTGGGGCCTGCCTCACGAGCTTTGGTCCTGTCATCAGGATGCAGATGTTATTGTCCCTGCCAGGAGGGGCAGATGTGAGCCAGATGTGCACTGCTGTTGAACCCTTGATGTCAGCAGAATGTGTTTTTATTGCTGCCGAAAGCCTGGTGCCTGATGGCCAACTCAAGGCCTGTTTGTCCATCACTTGATACAGAGGAGCCTCTGTGCCAGGATCCTCCCCTCTGTGTGGAGATGTGACCCTCATAATGAGCCTTCTTGCTTTACTCATAGGTGGGAAACTACCTCCGTATGTTCCGAGGTTCTCTGTACAAGAGATATCCCTCACTCTGGAGGCGACTAGCCACTGTGGAAGAGAGGAAGAAAATAGTTGCATCGTCACATGGTAAAAAAACAAAACCTAACACTAAGGGTGCGTCTTCACGAGGGTTTGTAAACCTGTTTCAAAACCACTCGCTTATGTCATGAAGATAAAACGTTTTCACTCCAGAGTGTCTTCACTGCAGCCTTGACCTTAGCATGGCAGGAAGCATCCTAGGGGCGGGGCACATGTGCAGCTTCAGGCAAGAAAGTGGCTCCAGGGAGCCAATGGTGGTCCTTTACCAGGTATTTTTAATGGCATCAGAAGCTGTATGAGGGGATTGGGGCTGGGAAAATAGCAGGTGCTGTGAAGACATGTTGGTCTCAAAACGTTTTAGGAATGCTGTGATGCTCTACCATCTGCCGTGGCGTATCGCCATAGTCACCCTTCATGCAGCCCAAGTGGCGGGTGGTGACCCCAGCTCCCACTCCCCTCTGGGGCTTCCACCGCTTCGCTTCCCAGAGCACATCCATCTCATAGCACTTCATTCTGGCAGCCAGTGTGCTAGAGCTCATGTGCATGTCCCTGCTGTTGTGCCTGAGGTGTGCCTGGGGCTTGCTAGGTGAGCTGCTCGACAGAAGTGACAGAGGCACTAGCGTGCTTCAGCCGTGGCAGCTCTGTTCAGGGGGAAAGGATGCTCTTCAGATCTATCAGGAAAGTCTTATGGCCCGCTTGGGTTTGGACACAGCACAACGTTTAGCAGATGGTGAAACTGCTTCCCACTTGGAAGTGGCGCCTTGTGTGTGGGGGGTGTGTGTGTGTGGGGTGTGTGTGTGTGTGTGTGTGTGTGTGTAAGAGAGAAAGAGAGAGAGAGCATGCTTTGCAGTCTGTCCTGTTTGGTAGGTGCTGCTGTGGTTTTGTCCACTGTGGACAAAGTAGTGGTTCTTTTAATGCAGGAGCCGGAGCTTTTTTTAAATCTGCTGCTATAACATTTCCACTCACTCACTTTAAAAAGTCTCCTTTTTGTCCTCCTCCTGCCCCCAGTGAAGCACTTGTCACTAACGCTTTGAGTTCTCAGCTTTGCTTTCCCCTCTGCAAATCTCAAAGGAAGCCTCAGTGACTCTTCCACCTTGTGCTTTGGAGACACCTCCCCCATACTGATTTGTTTCTCTAGGAGGAGCCAGGCTGGACCGCAGACAGGTAGCAGCTCTTGACCAAAGTTTCCTAGAAGAGCTATGGGTCAGGTTGCCTAGAATCTGTCCTGCTCCCCAGATAGTGTTGACTGGCGCAGGGCCAGGAGATCATATTTGGTGTGAAGCAGCTCTTTCCAACTCTCTGGGCTCTTGTTTTAAAAGAAAAGTATTTTTCATCTTTCATTCCATCTCTCCACTTTGCTTCGTGTTGTGATTGCAGTGGTGTCAGACCTCTTCCCACTGGTGGTATTGCTCTGGAGCCTTCCTTTTCTCCTGAGAGCCCCTATTGGCTGTGCTGCGCTGTATCTGCTGCTGCTGCCCTGTGCACTTCCTCTGTGCCTGGAGCCAGTGCTCCTGGGACAAATTAGTCCAAGGAAATCCTCAGAGTGTTTATCCAGTAGGACTTCTAAATAAAGCGCTTGGTCCAGATTGCCCTTTTGGAAGAGGCCAGCATTCAGCAGTAGTAAGGTTGACACCTGCTTTTCCCACCTCCTGCATGTGAGAACCTTGATGTGCTGCATCTACTGGCTGTTGTTCACTGCCCCACCAGTAGGGTGACCACAGCCTTGTCTCTGGTTACAGATCATGGGTACACAACCCTGGCCACCAGCGTGACTCTGTTAAAAGCCTCAGAGGTGGAAGAGATTCTGGACGGCAATGACGAGAAGTACAAGGCCGTGTCCATCAGCACAGAGCCCCCCACCTACCTCAGGTAATGCACCCCTGGCCAGGTGTGCTCTAGGGACACCCGCGGGTATTTTTCTCATACTCCAGAACTGGTTGGGGTTAAGTCAAACCGAAATACTTTTCAACACTTTACCCACTGTGCTTACAAATCATCCTAGCCGGATTTTTAAGTTTCTTCTGCGTCTTTGGAATTTCTAAGAAAGCTAAGCCAAGTCTTGGATTCTGGAGAGTGGCTAAAAATGCTTTGAAAGTGAGGCTAATCTGTCAGAAAAATTAGTGGCCCAGACAAAGTCACACAAAAACAAACAATAGACTTGAATGTATAAATTTAGAACCTTTAAAAGAGTGTTTACAGTAACATTTAAACAGGAAAGTAATTGGAAAGTTGTTATGTTGTAGAAAGAGCCTATTCATTCAGATTTATAAGGAAAACTTGAATACCTCAATAGATAAATAGGTAAAGGGTGGTCCACACTGGACGTACAAAGAATAAACAAACACAGGGAACGATGTTTATCCTTATGTGTAATTTTAAAAATTCAAAGTAAAAAAAATAAAATTGCGCCCTGGTTGGTGTGGCTCAGTTTGTTGGGCATTGTCCCATGCACCAGGAAGTTGTCAGTTTGATTCTCAGTCAGGGCATATGCCCGAGTTTCAGGCTCCATCCCCTGTGGGGGGTGTGCGGGAGGCAGCTGATTGATGTACTCTTGCATTGATGTTTCTCTCTCTCCCTTCCTCTCTAAAAATCAATTAAAAAAAATCTTTAAAAAAATAGCAACATAAATAATTGGGGAAGGAGTGACAGAGGTGCACTCATGGATGCTGTGACTGCTTGTATGTGGGCATGATCTTTTTGTAAAGCATTATGACATCAAACTTTTTTTGTTTCTCTGGCCCATTTATTTTACCCTTGGGAATTTGTCCCAGAGAAATAATTTAAAAGACCACCACCACCACCAAAAACCATTATATAGAGAGATTCCCTTGGGAGCATTGTGAACAATAATGGGAATTTTGGGAGCCACTTGAGTGTCCAGCCTTAGGGAGAAGGCTGAGTGAATGAAGGTGCTCACTTGAATGGACAAGGAGGTAACTCTGTATATCATAATTAAGTAGACTCTGCAGCAACTGAAAACATGGTTCACATGCATGAGACGTGTGGAATGCCTACCATATGCTTTCTGTTCTCAAGAAAACAGGCATTCATATGCACCAGACCCCGGAAACACAAAGGGGGGTAGAGAATGTTATTGTTCCGAGTGATGTGGTTATGAAAAATCATTTCTTTTTCGATTTTCTCTCAACTTTACTATTGGATTGTTTATATAATCCCCTGGGAAAAGGTGGCACATATCCAACCTGGCCAGTGTTAGAGATGTGTGCTCTACAGATTTCTTTCTCCCCGCCCCGAGGGATGTGGTAAAACACAAGGATGGCTAGACTTTCCCAGGGAAGTGGCAGAAGGAAATTAAGTACATATGGATGGGACTTTCAAGTCTGCACACATCAGCTGGGAACCTTTTATGGGGCGTTAAACACTTTCTTAATGATCGTGTCATTTGAGGAACAGCTGAGGGAGGAGTAGAATCTTGTTATCCCAGAGGTCAGAACTACGGGGGTGGGGAGTAGGAGGGGAGTGAAGAATTGAAGGAGGCTGCTTTGCTCTTTGTTGGGCTTTATGCTCAGGAAGCACCTTCTCACTGTCTAGTCAGCCCCATGGGAGGACTGGTACCTCCCCTCCCCCTCACTGGGCAGGTCAGGCAGAGGCTGACTGCCCCCTCTAAGGCGGATCTCCTGGCTGTGGAAGAAGGTTGAATTACAGATTCTGTGCATGGCTGTGTATTCATGCTCACTCTGTCTGTGACATAACTTGGCAGAGCAGCCCAGACTGGAAATGAGTGAGATTGCTACTGAGGGTAGGATTTGGGGGGGGGGGGGGGGGGCACATGACCTTATTACAGGCTCTAGGAGGCTCATAAAAGAGGATGCGTGCTAGACCCAAGGTTCCCAAGTACAGGCCCAGTGGCACAAGCATTGCCCATGGAAGTTGTTAATCCATATTCCCAGGCCCTCCCCAGAGATGGGAGTTGCTTGATCTGGGTGGGGTCAGGAATGTACTACTTAATATTTTGTGCTCTGTGTGGCCTGTGGCCCAGATAGGCTGTGGTGGGGATACCAGTCTTGCTGCTCCAGCTCTAAGCCCTGTCCAGATGAATTCTGTGTTCCCCATTTTCCCAGGTCTCCGATATAAGGTGGTCATAAGATCTAAGCAAGACCTGGGTATGGTAGACTTGGTGGAATCCTGGCCAAATTAGGTGCTGTGAATCCCTCTCTGACTCCGCCCTCAATCAAAGGATGCTCCTGGACCTCAGCATCTGAGGTGCTAGTGCGAGTGTCCCAGCTTTAGAAGATAAAAAGAGTTAAAGGGCCCAGGCCCAGGCAGGTTGTGGCCATCACCTCTGCCCTCCACCACCCAAGGAGGGGAAGGGCTGCCAGCATTGTTTCTGACCCTCCTAGAGGGCACTGGCTAAGCAGTAGGAAATTGAACGGTTGTAACATTCTCTGAGTTATAGCAGTTATTGAAGAATACTGGTGCAGGTATTTATATAGGAGAATTATAGTTGCTGCCCTCAACATTGCTCGTCTCATTGGGAAAGGCAGCCTCGAGGATGATAAAGGGACGCAGGACATAGTGGGAACCCGTGCACTCTGAGCCTTTTATGAGACATGGACTACTTAAATGATTCTGAGTGTCTCTTTGTAGACAGTATTTATCAATACTACATCTTCTTACCTCTACTGGTCTGGAAGTCCAGAGGCGATCGGCGTTGCCTAGGCCATCTCAAGCTGGCCTGCATATGTAAAATAATAGTCTGATCATGTTTCTTCCTGCTACAGACCCCTGGGGACTCCCAGCCATTTGCTGAATGCAGTCAATTTCTCACAGACCACGTAACCCCTATAATTGGGACCCTCTCTGTGTCCCATGTTTCCAGCCACCTCCAAGCCCGCAACCTGTTGCCTCTTCCCTATTGCTGTCTACTCCTTCTGAAAAGCCTTCTCCCCTCCAGCCACCTCCTACCCCAGTGAACCCCGACTCAATGTTTAAGGCTCCACTTCTCTGGGAAGCCTCCTCCTTGTGCTCTTTCCCCACAGAAGGGACAATGCTTCCATGGAGCCATGCCCAGCATATAGCATGTTACATTATGGCTTCTGCACTGAACTGGGGGCTGCTCTGACATGTTGGGGCCCCTTTGCACCCTTATTCTAGCTTGGGTACCTCCGAGCAGGTGCTGGTGGGAGCCTAGGTAATAGACACCTGCAGAGTCTGGAGTGCACAGAAGTTCCCACTTGGGCCTGGAGCCCAGCAGGGGTGCATTGGGCATCCCTTGACCACAACTCGATTCCTAGTGGGTGGTATTGGTCTCATAGACTGAGTAGAGGATTTCCTATGTCTTTCCAGGGAACAGAAAGCAAAGAGGAACAGTCAGTGGGTGCCTACCCTGCCCAACAGCTCCCACCATCTGGATGCTGTACCGTGCTCCACGACCATCAACAGGAACCGCATGGGCCGGGACAAGAAGAGAACCTTTCCTCTCTGGTGAGTGCACCTCGCCCTCTCCACTCGTTCTGCCTTAGTGCTCGAATGTGTTTTAGTCTCTTCCTCCGCAGAAAAACACTCTACTTTGACCTCGTGTTCCCTAAAATGCCATGCTGCCTTCTCTATGAAATTGTTTTCCCTCAGCTTGCAGGATGCTAGTCTCTGGCTTGCTCCAGCCCCCCAACTCTGCCTGTTTTAGTCTTATCAGTCCCCTATTTTCCCCAGGACCTTGAGTAGAATTCCTGGGGCCCCAGTCCTTGGACCTTTTCTCATGGTTTCAGATGCCATTCACATGACTCCTGCTATATTAGTTCCCTGTGGCTGCTGGAACAAATCACAACAAACTGGGTGGCTTAATACGACACAAGTTTATTCTATCACAATTTTGGAGTCCAGGAGTTTAATTGAGCCAAAATCAAAGTGTTGGCTGGGTTGCACTTCTGGGGCCTCTGGGGGAGAATCTGTTCCTATCTCTTCCAGCTTCTGGTTGCTGCTGGCATCCCTTGGCTTGTGGCCACATCACCAGTCTCTGCTTCTGGGGTCACATGGCTTTCTCTCTGTGTGTGAAATCTCCCCCTACCTGTCTCTTATAAGGATACGTGTAATATAATTTAGGCTCACTAGGATAATTAATCTCCTCTCAAGATCCTTAACTTAATTACTGTGCAAAGTACCCCCACCCTTTTGCCATATAAGTTAATGGTCAAGGTTCCAAGGATTAGGACATAGCTATCTTTTGGGGGTTATTTTTCAAGCTTCCATCCCCACATTTATCTCTATAGCCCAGCCTCATTCACTTCTTGCCAGTATCTGCACAGTTCACCCCCTTTCTTTCCTCCTCCTCCTCTCCCTCCTTCCTCCTTCCTTTCCACCCTCCTTTTCCTTCCTTCCCATCTCTATTTGAATGTCACTTTCTCAGGGCTTCCTTCCACCTTCAGAATGGCCACTCCTCCTCCTTCCCTTGTCCGTGGTTCCCAGAGCATTTGTGTCTGGCATGTGGTGTGCTTTCCTGGTTTCCGTCCTTGCCCCAAGCTCTGAGAGCAGTTCTCAGTCCTCCGTATTCCACGGGTGCCCTTAGATTTCTCATGCCCTCCAATATCCCCACATCTCTTTCCTCTCTGTCTTCTTAAAATCCAGATGTGACCATGTAAAGCCTTGCTCAGTCCTCCTTGAGCTCCTTCAGGGTAGAGGCTGGATTCCGCAGCCTGAGATGGAGAACTGTTGGCAGCTTGACCCTGTAGTTTCCCAGTGCCTCACGTGCTGCTCCCCCATCTAATCTATACCCCATCTTCAGTGTTCTGGCTGCTGCTACCCCAGCAACTCCTTGCTTCTCCTTGTCCCTTGGTCTTTGCTCAGGTGTTTCCTTCTGGAAATACCTTTCCTTTCCTATAGCTTTCTGTGAAAGTCCTGCCCGTTTTGAGGTTTAAATCTCCCTTCTTTCAGAGTATGTCTAGGTCTCGTCCCTCTGCCTACATCAGCAGCTTATTCTCTCTTTCCTGTGTGTCCATGAGTGTGGAAGTCTGCCCTTGTGGCTTGTGACCCCTGCTGGCCTTGTCTCTGCTGACTCAGCCCTTAGTTGACAAGTCCCCATAAGAAGTGGCCTTCCCCCTTGGCCAGGTTTGCAGTGATCAGTGGTGCAGAGAGGGAGGCCATGTGGGGACCCATGGCATCCCTTGCTGATTTTCCTGCCATTCACTTCCAGCTTTGATGACCACGACCCAGCAGTGATCCACGAGAATGCGTCTCAGCCTGAGGTGCTGGTCCCTATCCGGTTGGACATGGAGATTGATGGGCAGAAGCTGAGGGACGCCTTTACCTGGAACATGAATGGTATGTGGGATTCTGTACAGCTCAGACCAGCCGCCATGTAAACACTCCCCTTTCCTGCCTGATGCCCTTCAGGCCGGTTCTGGATCCTGAACATGATAATTAGAACATTGTGGTATAGGTTTAGAGGGTTTGGACTCTGGGTTCAAATTCTCTTCTGCCACTGTTTCGTGTGGCCTGGGCACATGAACCTTGGGTTCCTTCACTACCATGAGTGTGGTAGTTCAGTGGCCTTGCATGAAGCCTGCCAGTCCATAGAGCTCGACGATGACCTTGATGTTGCTGCCTGGCCCTCCATGTACCTCCTCTTCAGCACGGTCTGCCCCCCTGCTCTTTTAGATGCTGCACGTGCATGCTTGTGTCTCTGTCACCTCCTTGGCTGGGAGGACTGCCCTGCCCTCTCCATTCTTTAAAGTCCTGGGTCAGATGCCGGCTCTTCCCTCTCTTCCCTGGCTCCCAAAGTCTGACTATAACTCTCTTTGCAAATATAGAAGAGAAAGGTTAGGAGGATGTCCACTAGAGTGTTTAGAGTCCTTATTACATCTGGGAAAGAGGATTACAATGTGTTTCTTTTCTTCTTTATTTTTGTCCTGAATCTTTCAGACTTTTACAACAAACATGTTACTTATATTCAGACCAAAAAAACCCTACACAAAACAGTGAATGTTATTTTAAATGAATAGAAGATTAGTCGCCAGATCACCATCTAATGTTTTCAGTTTTGCATTTTTCCTTTCAGTCAGTTCCATATGCAAACGCACAACATAGTTGTGATTATAGTGGGAGAAATCAGCCTCCCCAGTCTCAAGCCTTACTATATAGCTACAGTAATCAAGACTGCATATGAATCTATAATTACCACAAACTAAAATGGTTAATTTTTTAGAATGTTGGGGACGATGTCCTCATAGATTACTTAGCCTGAGCACTTTAGCTGCCTGTTGCTTTATGAGCTATTGAACAGAGGCTGGCTATGTGTTCCCCGTCTGTCCTGATGGTGCTGTTAGGACATCTGGTCTCCAGCACTTCATTTGGGCTAGTGAGGAAGTAGTGGGGTCGGTTGTCTGATAAGCAGACCTGGTTCTTGATAATGGAATCATGCTATGTGCTCACGAGGGAATTCATTCTTGGCTTTGTCTTATCTGTGCCTCATTCCAGAGTGGTGCGTGGTCATTAAGGTTTGGGTTATGAGAACAGGGCAGAATCAGGAGGAAAACATTTGATTGCACAGTACCTTGCTATAGTCTGGCCAGTCACAGATGTTCCTTGTGAGCTCATGCCTGGTACAGTTATGTTTCCAGGACCCAGGACCCATACACACCTCCATGCTTGTCAACTTGTTGACTGTGTGTGCTGCCCATAGAGTCAGAAACTGAGGGAAGGCCTGGAAAAAGCCACAAGCAGCCTAATAACTATCTCTGAGGGATTTTTCTACCGGTGAGGCGGAGTTGGATGGACATGTCTCTGCTCCATCCTCCAGTGGGGACTGGCCTCAAAGTGGCTTATGTAGAAGGAACCTGCTAGCTTGCTAGGGCTGCCATGACAAAGTCTCCCACATGGGGAGCTTAAACAACAGAAATTTATTTTCTCCCAGATCTGGAAGCTTGAAATTTCAGATGAAGGTGTTGGCAGCATTGGTTTCCTCTGGGCCTCTCTCCTTGGTGTGTAGATGGTTTCCCCCTATATCTTCACATGGGCTACCCTGGTTGCCTGGATCAGACAAGGAAAGGAGAGTGTAGACATGGCACATCGGCTCTGAAGTGCCTTTATTTCCCCGCCCCCCCCCCCCCCCCCCCAAACATCTCATAGGTTAAAACTAATTGAGTGGTGTGGTGTAGTGGTGCCCAGGAGCGGGGAGAACCTGGTATGGGGCACTCTTAGGGCCTTGACCTCCCCCATGGTGTGCAGGAGGAGGTGTATGTGGAACGATGGACAGAGGGAAGTGTTCGTTCTCTGCTTCCTTTCCCTGCATGTCTGGGAGGGCCACATCCTTATCTTCATCTGGGAGCTTTGGTAGAGGAGGAAGGAGCTGGGGAGGTCAGGCTGAGCACAGTGAGATTAGACCCTGCAATTTGTTGGCAACCCCTGCCCTCTTTCCTGATTTCAGAGAAGCTGATGACCCCTGAGATGTTTTCAGAAATCCTCTGTGATGACCTAGATTTGAACCCACTGACGTTTGTACCAGCTATCGCCTCTGCCATCAGACAGCAGATTGAGTCCTATCCAACGGACAGCATCCTGGAGGACCAGTCAGACCAGCGCGTCATCATCAAGGTAGACAGCTCCTTTCCATGTGCCAGGGCCTTCCTTGTCCTGTGTGTTGGGGTAGGTGGGTCATGGGACACTGAAGGTACGTGGAGCTGTCAATGAAAGCCTGTGGGACAGTGCTCCTGGAAAGCTGTCTTTGAGACAGCACGTGGCTCTGCTTACTACCCCAGGAAGGGTGGGCCTGACTTCTCTGAGTAAGGTATCACATTCCGTGTGTATTCAAAGAAGATGAAGCCAGCTGATAGGCAGAGTGGGGAAGCCCACAGTAAGAACAACACCCTCCTACAGTCTTCCTGTACAAGCTCTGAAGTGTCTCAATAACTGGCCACAGTCCTGGGGTAGATGCTGCCTTACCCTCTGTTATAGGTGAGAGGTAGGCACGTGGAAAGGTAACGCCATCTGCCCCAAACTGCCCAACTGAGAAGTGGTAGAGTTGGGATTTGAGACCAGGCCTGCCTGCTACAGAGCCTGCTTGGTGTGAAGTGGTATCTCATTGTGGTTTTGATTTGTATTTCCCTGTTGATTAGTGATGTTGAATATTTTTTCATGTGCTTATTGGCCATTTGTATATCTTCTTTAGAAAAATGTCTATTCAAGGTCTTTGCACATTTTTAATCAGGTGTTTGTTCTTTTGTTGCATTTTATAAGTTTTCTGTATCTTCTAGATGTCAGTCCCTTATCAGGTATGTGATTGCAAATATTTTCTCACATTCTTGGGTTGCATTTTGATTTTTTTGATAGTGTTCTTTGATGCATGTAACTTAAATTTTGATGAATTCCAAATTTATAGTTTTTCATTTGTTGCCTGTGCCTTTGGTGTCATATCCAAGAAATCATTGCCAAATCCGGTGTCATAAAGCTTTTCATCTATGTTTTTTCTAAGAGTTTTATGTTACATTTATGTCTTTCATCAATTTTGAGTTAATTTTTATATATGGTGTAAGATAAGGGTCCAACTTCATTCTTTTGCACGTGGATATGCTGTTTTTCTAACGCCGTTTGTTGAAAAGACTGTTTTTTCTCCCATTCAGTAGTCTTGGCGCCCTTGTTGAAAGTCATTTGACCATGTATGCAAGGGCTTATTGGTGAGCTGTCTATTCCATTGGTTTATATGCCTGTCTCTATGTCAGTGTCACACTGTTTTGATTACTGTAGCTTTGAGATCAGGAAGTGTGAGTCTTCTACCTTTGTTGTTCTGTTTCAAGATTGTTTTGGCTGTTCAGGGCTTAGATTTCATATGAATTTTAGGATGGATTTTTTTTCTACTTCTGCAAAAAAAATTGTTGGGATGTCATTTATTTATGACTTCTTTAATTGCTTTCAGCATTGTTTTGTAGTTTTCATTGTACAAGTCTTTTACCTCCTTGGTTAATTAATTCCTAAGTATTTTGTTCTTTTTGATACTATTTTAAATGGACTTGTTTTCTTAATTTTCTTTTCAGATTGTTTATTGTTAGTGTGTAGAATGTAGCTGATTTTTGTGTTTTGACTTTGTATTCTGCTACTTTGCTGAATTTATTTACTTATTAGCTCTAACAATTTTGTTGTTGTTGTTTTTTTAATGTAATGTAGGGCTTTCTATATATAAGATCATATCATCTGTGAACAGAGATAACGTCTTTCTTTCCAATTTGGGTGCCTTTTATTTCTTTTTCAGTCTACTTGCTCTATCTAGAAATTGTAAGAGCGGGCATCTTGTCTAGTTCCTGACCCTGGAAGAAAAACTTGTAGTCTTTCACTGTTGAGTATGATTTTCACTGTAGGTTTTTCACATATAGATTTTATTATGTTAAAGTAGTTTCCTTCAATTTCTAGTTTGTTGAGTGTTTTTATCCTGAAAGGGTGTTGAATTTTGCCAAATGCTATTTCTGTATCAATTGAGGTGATCATGTGGTTTTCTTCATCTGTTTATGTGGGATATTCACATTGGTCAGCTTTCATATTATAACATCCTTGAACTGCAGGAATAAATGCCAGTTGTTGGTGGTGTGTAATCCTTTTACTATGCTTTGCGGGCTGGTAAAGGTGCGGTTTGCATCTGTGAGCACACTTAATAAGATGATTTCCAAGTGGGGCACTCTGTAAAGAGAACAGAGTAAGACTGGCTCAGGTGAGGGCTCAGGGACAGTGTCTAATGAGTGACAGTTGATCTGAGCCCTTACTGACTGGTGTAATCATGTCAAGATCAAGACCAGCAGGAACAAAGGGGAGCAAGGGGACACATGGGGTGAGCTGGGACTCAGGTGCCCCAGGGCCACTTGAGGGTCTCCCCTCAAGGGCAACTGTGCTGGGCTTTGAGCCAGAACCCCTTGTGGCCACCCTAGTTGGTTTGTGGGCTTAGCCCCATTCTGTGGATGGGGAGCTGCTGCTGGAAGGACAAGGGCCAGCCCTGGTTCTCAGCAAATAAGTCGTGGGCAGGGTCCAGCCCAGCCTGGTGGCTCCAGAGCAAGCTGTCCCACCTTCTCACAGCCCCTCTATTGGGTGGGTTCTGACTGCTCTAACTTGGATTCTTTGGTTCTGGCCCCAGCTGAACATCCATGTGGGGAACATCTCCCTGGTGGACCAGTTTGAGTGGGACATGTCAGAGAAGGAGAACTCACCTGAGAAGTTCGCCCTGAAGCTGTGCTCTGAGTTGGGACTAGGCGGGGAATTTGTTACCACCATCGCCTACAGTATTCGAGGACAGCTGAGCTGGCATCAGAAGACCTATGCCTTCAGGTAGGATCGAGGATGAGTCTGTCATTCCTCTGCAAACCTATTTTGGAGAAAAGACTTCTCCCTGTGCATGGTGATGTCTCTGGGATTTTCCAGAGCTTCGCAGTGCAGTCTGGCCTTGGGTGGCCTCACTCCTCCTGCTGCCTCTTGTGTCCCGAGGCAGAGCCCACCTCCTATTGTAGCAGGGGTGGATCCAAGGAGACAGGGCATCTGCCTCCATTGTCCTCCACCCACCCTGCACCGCCCTGGGCTGCACTCTGCTGCCAGAGCCGCTCTGCAGCCCTCACACCTCTGCCCTCCTCTCTGCACTGCCTCTGTCAGGGTTGCACAGCTCAGGTTCTTCATCGGATGGACTTTCATTCTGTCTCAAACAAGGGCTACTCCATACTGCCCTCCCTGGTTCACGGGAGCCAGTGAGTCTTCCAGCTGCTGCTTTTTACTGCCGTACCTTGCTGTCCTGCAGTCAGAGGCCAGTTGGTGAGCACCCACGCTGGCCGCACCCCGTACTGGTGCCGTGGAAGACAAAGAACCGAATTCAGGCTGCCTGTGAAGGTGGAAGCGTAAACAGAATATTCCTATGCAGTATCCTGTGTGCTAGGGTAGGAGGTAGACAGACATGGCCTTCCTGTGGTGGCCCTGGAGTATGAAGCACAGGCCTGGTGAGTGTTAACTGAGTAGTGGCGCTTGCCTGCCTCAGGACTGTTCATCGTACCAACCCTTTCCCTTGAGCTCCTCTTTCACATTTGGGTGGTGTGTGGGTGGGGGGTGGGGGGTGCTAAGTATCCCTGCATCAAAACAGGATGTTAGGATTTATTCTGCTCATGAAACTGTCATCATCCACATGTGGTGGTCATTACTTAGGGACTGAAGCTTAAAATGCTGCATGAGGAGCAAATATGAAGATCTTTCTGCAAAGACATAACAATTAATGGGGCTCGTGAGTATGTTTGTGTCTCAGCTGGTTCTCCCAGAATTCCCAAGAGACAGCTTTCTTATGGCTTCCTGTAAATCTGAGCAAGAAAGAAGGAATGATTGTACACCCACAGGGCTTGAGGTTCCAGGCCTTGGAGACTGCTGAGCCCTGTAGGAGTCTTGCTCCCAGCATCCAGGCTGAGACAACACATCTGTAACTTCCCGCGTAACCCTCCAGCAGCCCTGCCAATCAGGTGGTTCTGCTTCACAGACAGGGTCCAGGCCCAGAGAGGAGAGGGGACGTAGTGTCTGGCCCACATCTCCTGCTTCCTGTGGGAGGCCAGCTTGAGGTGTCAGTGCATGTCCATTCACTCTGCACTGGAGCCAAGGCCAATGGGCCTGAGACCAGTCAGACATGGCCTTGCTTCCTGTGCCGACCCTGAGGTCCTGGGAGGCGGTGACATTGTGCAGGTCTTGGGAGTGACACTGACACCGAGTACCTCATCCCCCACATGCTGACTGAGTCAGAACGCACATTCTGCCTGGCAAGTACAGGGGTGGGGGTATCATGCTGCTCTTAGCAGGGGGACCCTGAGGGTGTTGACACATGTTGCACCATCCCTCCTGCTCTGACCTCCAGGTGACCCAAGCTATCCACCTAAAGCCCTTAAACCTCAGAATGTCTGCAGTGTGCCAAGTAGCTCCAGAGCAGGTGCCCCTTGGGAGTCCCTGGTGGTAGCAGGTCAGGATTTACAGATCCCTCCCTTATCTCAGCAGCCAGTTAATGAATTCTAGTTTTGTGAACAGAGAGCATCACAGACCTCTGTCCCACCTCAGTCTCTAGTGCTAAGTGTGCAGGTTCACATCCTCAGGTTGAAGGTAAGGCCACCCCACTGAGGACCAGGGCAAGCACATTTCCTCTGCAGCAGCCTAGGACAGCCAGGCAGGAGGGGTATGGCCTTCCTGGGGGTTTGAGAGGCATCCCAAGTGCCTCTTGGCATCAGGAGGACTTTTTCCCAGATGACCAGGCCTTATGAGTTCTTTACACTGGCCCAGCCTTTTGTGTGCTTGATCTGGTCTGGGGTTTTGGTATATTTGTAGAGTGTGCAACCATCGTGTTTTAGAACATTTTTCACCTCACCTGGCCTCCCAAGTCTCCCGGTCCTGGGCAACCATTAATAATCTTTCTGTCTATAGATTTGGCTGTTTAAGACACTTAATATAAATAGAATCATGCAGTATACAGTAGTCTCCCTTATTCACAGGGATACGTTCTAAGACTCCCAGTGTTTGCCTGAAACTAGATAGTACCAACCCCTATATACACTATGTTTTTTCCTATATACATACCTTTTCACTTAAAGGAAGCACTTTCAGCTTCTCTTTGTCATATCCAAACTGGCAGCATCACTTCTCTTGCACTTTGGGGCCGTTATTAAGTAAAATAAGGGTAACTCGAACACTAGCACTGCGATACCATGGTAATTGATCAGATCACCAAGACGGCTACTAAGGGACTAACAGGCCGGGAGCATATGCAGTGTGGAGATGCTGGATAAATGGATGATTCACATCCTGGGCAGAAGAGAGAGGGATGGTGTGAAATTTTATCATGCTACTCAGAATAGCATGCCGTTTAAAACTTCTGAATTGTTATTTCTGGAATTTTCCATTTATTTTTGAACCCTGGTTTACTATGAAAGCAAAACCATGGATAAAGGAGACTAGTGTATGTTCTTTTGTGGCTGACTCCTCAGCATAATGTTTTCAAGGTTCATAGTGGGGTAGCCTATATCAGAACTTTGTTTCTTTTTGTAGCTGAATAGTATTCCATAGTATCGATACACCACATTGTATTGAGCAGTTCATCAGTTGATGGGTATTTGGGCTGTTTCCACATTTTAGCTAAGAATAGTGCTGTTGTGGTCATTCACATACAAATTTTTGATTACCTATTTTTCATTCCCTTGGGTATGTATGTAGGCATGGAATTACTGGGTCATGTGACCGTGTTAAGCATTTTGAGGAACTGCCACACTGCTTTCCAAAGTAGCTGCACCATTTTCCTTTCCCACCAGCAGTATGAGGGTCACAGTTTCTCCACATACTCACCAACATTTATCTGACTTTTTAAAAAAAGTATATTTTTATTGATTTTAGAGAGAGAGGAAGGGAGAGGAAGAAAGAGAGAGAAATATTAATTAAAGAGAGAAACACCTATCAGTTGCCTCCTGCAAGCTCCCTACTGGGAATCGAACCAGCAACCTCTTGGTGCACGGGAGGACACTCAACCAACTGAGCCACACCGGCCAGGACTATCTAATTTTTATTCTAGCCATCCTAGTGGGCGGGGGTGAGGTGGCATCTTGTAGTTTTGATTTGCATTGCCTTAATGACTAATGATATTGAGCATCTTTTCATGTGCTATTGGCCATTTGTATATTTTCTTTGGGAAAATGGCTGTTCCAGTCCTTTGTATGTTTTTTGTGTGTTTTTTTATATATAATTGAGTTTTAAGAGTTCTTTATATAGCCTAGATACAAGCCCCTTATCAGATACATGATTTACTCCCATTTTGTGGCTTTTCACTTGTGACATAGTGCTTTGAAGTACAAAAGTTTTAAATTTTGATGAAGTCCAGTTTATTTTTCCTTTTGTTGTTTGTGCTTTTAGTGTCACACCTAAGAAACCATTGCTTAATCCAAGGTCTTGTTGTCCCAGCACCATTTGTTGGAAAGACTGCTCTTTCCTCATTGAGTAGGCTTGGCACCCTGGTCAAGAGTCAGTTGATCTTGAACAGGAAGGTGACATCAAGTTTTGTGTCTTCCCAGTTGAATGGCTGTGGGCAGGTCGTTTCCCCCTCAGTCTCCATTCTCTCATTTACACAGTGGGCATAGAAATGCTTCTCAGCTGGTCTGTTGTGTCTTGTGAGGCCATAAAAGTGAGATCACATTGAAAATTAAACTCAAGATACTTTATAAGCATCGGTCCTGGTCCCTCTGTTGCCTCAAACATGGCCTTCCCTGCCTGCGCTCTGGGTCCCCACCTGGACACTGGGGTGTTAGGGGCCTTGAGGCCTGTGAATCATAATTTCCTTGGAGGGGTGGGAGGCATGTATGTGTCTGTATGTCCTCCCCTAAACCAGAGTCAGGCCTGCTGGCTCTAGGCCCATTCTTGTTTTGAGCAGTTCTTATTTTAGAACAACCCACTGGAGTGGAATCTTCCCAGAACCAAGGGGGTAAACAAAGGGGCCTCCACAACCTACGCACCAGCTTTTGTTTAAATTAAGAGGAAAACATGTTTTCTTCCCCTTGGTGTGGGCTTGGCGCCTTTCATGTCTGCCCCCCTGAGAAAGGCGGTTGGTAGTTCTCAAGGTAAGGAATGATGTTTGGGTCTGTGGCTGGGTGGTTCCTGGATTGTCAAACCACTGTACTGGCTGGAGAACAGCTGTCAGGAGTGCTTAGGAGTGATTGGTCCCAAGGTCCCAAGGGGTGGGGGCTGGCGCTGCTCAGTCACTGGCCTCTGAGTCACCAGCAGGAGCTTAGGCTTCTGGGCCTTGTAGACCACATGGGCCAAGATTTAGCAGCAAGAGGTGAGCCCCACTTCTACAGGGGAGCCAGGCTCAGCTTTGGACTGTGGGGCCAGCCTCAGCTTGCACTCTGAGCTATGTCATGTGTATTCATGGTGTCTGAGACTCCAGGGAGGCCAAAACAGACCCCATGTTGGCTAGCATCGTAAGGAGTGTGGACCCTGCAGTCAGAGGCTCCTATCTAGCCAACCACTCACGTGAACTTGGGCACAGACTTTGGGGAAGCTATGTAAGAAGGCCCCGGGCCCCTAGGAAGCTCCCTCTGGATAAGCATAATCCTCTGAAAATCCCTCAGGATGTCTTGCCTATTTTCCAGATGAGGTGTCAAAACCAAGGCTGCCCCACCAGGGGTTTATCTTGTTTTATTCCATTAATATCCACCAGGCACCTCCCTTGGACCTTGCCTGATCTCACTCCTCCCAGAGCTGGTGGTGCTTTGCAGGCCTCCAGGCTTCTATAAGCAGACAGGCTGCAGTACAGCAGGGCAGGCCTTCGGTGGGGCTGAGCCTCAGAGCAAAGGCCCAGCTGCCCAGCTGCCTCCCCACTCCGGCATCCCCAGCTGGAGGAGAGAAAAAAGGGCCTGGGGAGGCCAGAGTGGTAACATGGGGAAGGGGGTGGGAGAGGATCACAGTTAGGGCCATGCTCTGAGGCTTGTCTGCCAGCCCAGGGGTTTGGGCTGTCTGCCCTAAAGGTAGGAGGCACACATCCCCTCCTGGCAGTTGTGGCCTCCATGCCTCTTCAGGCTCCTGTCCCACAGACTTGGAGACTAAGGCCCAGAGAGGTGGCAGCTCAGCCTCAACCTCCCTCCCCTGGTGCTCCTGCCCCTCCCTGCCTCCCCACCCCACTCCCTGCCTTCATAGCCTTTTTCCAGGCTGAACTCTGCCTCCCCCATATGCATTTGGAAAGAGGATGCTCAGGTGGCCCTTGGGGTCCAGTCTCTCTGGAGCTGATTTCACCCTGGTAAAGTGGGCTGAGGGGCAAGTGTGTGGAACATTCAGGAGCAGGCCGGCCCAGCGGACCCTCAGTGAGGGGTTGTGCAGAACTCTGGGGTGGCCCCTTCCTTTTTCTCTCCTTTTGTCTCCTCGATTGGTGGGTGCTCGCTCTGGACATTGAACAGTGCAAACAGCCCTCCCCTTTCCCCCAGCCCCAGTGATAACAACGGGCTCAGCCACTCTGGTTTGTCAAGGAAACCACCTCCCTAGTGAACTCCCTTCTTCAGCCTCACAGATCCAGAGACACTGAGGCGGAAGCAAAGGGCCCGTTGCTTTGAAGAAAGCCTGGGGTCATGGGGTCAGCACTGTTGTCTCTAGGGGAGGTTCCTGGTCTCTGCCTTGAGGCTCGGGTAACAGGAGCATCCCCGGCTGCCCCTATTAGGAGTGTTGGTTTAAGAAGCTGGGCATAGAAATGGGCCCAGCTGGGGGGAGGAGGAAGAGGAGGAAGCAGGAAAGGCCTGAGCCTCACCACCAAGCCCTGGCTCCAGTGTTCTATCTGTTGGCAGGCAAGAGGTAGACAGTGGTTTCTGGGGCCTTTCCAGCTGCTGTTCTGTGAACTAGCACTTTTCCTCTCCCCTCACCATCCCAGTGAGAACCCCCTGCCCACAGTGGAGATTGCCATCCGAAACACAGGAGATGCTGACCAGTGGTGCCCGCTGCTGGAGACCCTGACGGATGCCGAGATGGAAAAGAAGATCCGTGACCAGGACAGGAACACGAGGTACTCTCCCCTACTCCCCAGAACCCCTGCAGCTGTCTCTGCCCACAGGCACTGTTGTCTAGGCAGGTACAGAACCATCACTTTTCCCCAGTGACCCAGTTTCTTTCTGGGAGGGGACCTGTTCCCCCAGGGTGATGAGTCCCAATCTAGCCCCTAGGCTACAGGTTTCAAACCCTGCACAGAGCAAAAGTAAGCCCTCAGGTTGGTTCTGACCACAACCCAGACGCAGGTTTCAGGATCCCTGAAGAGGCTGGCAGGACCTGAGCGGGCAGGGAGTGGACAGCTTCAGGGCCCCAAGCAGCACACGGGTCCAGGCTAGGGGAATCCCACCCACCATTTCCTGTCTCTGTCTCCACTCCCCTGGCTACCCTAGAGAGCCCTGGGGGATGGCAGCTGCCCAAGGTGGGAGCTGGCCCTGGGTCACTACCCTCTCTCCTTTTGCAGGCGTATGAGGCGTCTCGCCAATACTGCCCCAGCCTGGTAACCAGTCCATCAGTGCTTGACTCCCACGGAGCGTGTTCAGAAGACCAGCCTGCCTCTCCATCTTCTGGCAAGGAGGGAGGCAAGGGGGCAGCCCAGGGCCATCCTGAGGAGCACAGGTGGGGAGGCCTTTTGGGTCGCCCTCCCCTGGCACACTTTCCATTTGCTGAGCCCTAGTTCCTACCACCCCAGTCTCTGATCAGAAAGAGGCTTCATTTTGGGTTGTGTTTTGTTTTTGTATAGGAGCCCCAGGCAGGGCTAGCAACACTTTTTAAATAAAAGGCAACAGGTCCTGTTCCATTTCTTCAAAGTGGCTGGATAAAAATAAGAATGGAGGAGAGCAGGGAGCAGGGCCTATTGGGGGTGGTGTGGCCAAAGCTGGCAGGGCAGGCCTTTCACCCTGCTCTGCCTCAGATCCCCAGGTGGGTGTTGATGGGGCTCCAGGGCTTCACTTGCAGCCACCCCAGCTGCTACAAGACCTGAATCAGAGTGTAATCCTTGCTTTTCGTTGGGCCCTCCAGTTTCCCTACCGCCACCCATACTTGGATCTTTGTAGAGCAGGATAACTGAAAGGTGTGATCATAAGGCTCAGTGGACAGCGGGCCCACTTGTCTTTCAATGGCAGCCCCACCCCCATGCTCTTTGCTTGGTCTTGTGAAGCAGCCACAGGCTCTTCTGCTATCCCTTCACTCTGCTGGGTCAAGGTAATCAGGCTATCTGGGCTGGGAGCATTGCTTCTCTGGAGTCCTTTGCAGTCGCCCTATCCTATGCAGACATGCAGGGGGCATCACCAGCCTGGGTGCCTGTTCCCAGCTATTCCAGCTTTAGCAGGTGTGCAGCACTCTAGCCACACCTCCCAGTAGTGCACTTGTAACAGGTGGACTGAGACCCATCTCCACCCCTGGCTGGCACATGGCTCCTCCTCCCTCCCAAGCTAGTCATGAGAAAGGACGAATGTGGAACAGCATGGAGTAGCATGCCTGGCCAGTGCTGGCTTGTGGGGAGGGGTTATGTGTACAGGAGGCACAGTCCTGGGCCTCTTCGCAGCTCGACATCCAATGAGTTTGTCGTCACCTCTGCATCCTTACCTAATCTGTTAATGTGGAGATGTTCACATGCTACAGAAGGGACATGGGGACATGTGTGGGTCTCGATGAGTCAAGCACTGCTTGGTGAACTAGGTACACAGCTGTACTTACTAAAGACAGTGGGTCCAGACCCCCAGCACTGGGCTGGTGCCATATTCAGTTGCTGGCACATCCTTCCACAGGAACATGACAGGCCCCATGGCACCTGGTTCCTAACCTGAGTAGGGATTGGCGTTCTTGGTTGCCAGGAGGTAGGGTGAGATGGGTCTTGCCATCTGGGCTGGGGGATCCTGCGGGCATGTCCTAGGACATGACGGCTCCCAGGGGGTCTGTACGCAAGCTCCTGCCCTTCATCCAGGAGTGGAACTTGCTGGAACAAGGGGCCAGCTGGGCTTCATTGGAAGGCTCTGACAAAGATTCTAGGCCCAGGCTCAGCTAGCCTTAGAAACTAGTGGGCTCCATTAACAAGGTGTTTGCTTGGCCTATGGGGCAGGATACAACCCTGGGGCTCCAGAACTGGTGGGATGGAACAAACCCTGCCTGCCTCAGTCCCACTGGGTAGGCCAGCCCACCTGCCTGGGAGAGGCCTGGGGCTGGGCCAGCGCACTGGGCCTAGGTCTGAACCCACACTACTGCAGGGCCTGCTGCTGCTCCACAAGGTTTCCCTACAAAATTAAGGTGTACTCTGTGGCGAATATTTTTGTCACCCATGAACATATAAGCCCTGTGCTATTGCTCATTTAGGAATAAACTATAAGGCAGACTGGTCTAGGGTGACAAGGAAATCTGGCCAGGACATCTGATGCCCACTTTACAAAAGAGAAAAGTGAGATGTGGGGTTGGATAAGACTCCTGTGGTCCTCAGAAAAGGCAGGGACAGGACTTCCCAGAGTTCTCAGCTTCAGCCAGTGCGGGACTCTACTAAGGCGAAAACTTAAGGTTTTGGAGTCACAGAAAGGACAGAGGACCCAGTCCTGGCTCTCCTCTGCACCTGACCTCATGGAGCCTTGGCTACACCTACTAGTTACTGTCTCTTAGTTGCTCAGCTGGAAAATGGGGCAATGATCCACTTGGTTATTGGTGAGGGACGGGAGGGGCTGAGTGAAGCATCAGCCTGAGGGTATCATAGGCAGGAGGCCTCCCCCCTTCCCAACCGCCCTCAAGATCAGGCTTGGCACAACCAGACAGCTTGGTGCTAGTCCCTGCCACCAAGTTCTGGCCAATCCCCTCTCTGACTGGCAGAGAGCAGAGGCCCAACACAGGTGGGATTTGTCCAAGGCTTCAATGAGGCACTGGAGAGGCTGGGATGAGAACCCCATGTCTACTATCTGTGAGCTCAAAGCTCTGCTGGGCAATGATGGGCAGGTTCTTGACCCTCTCTGGGCCTTCTATCCTACCAACTACAATTGGTCTGAAAGGGTAGTCTTGGGCAAAGGGTGGGCAGGGTGGACCAGGCTTGATGGCCCTAGGTCAGGGCCAGCAGCATCTGCTCAGCATGGAAGGGTGTGGCGAGGTGAGGCAAAGGGAGCCAGTGCTGTGGGCAAAGAGGCTGCAAGTTATTCTGTTTATTGGGTGGCCAGCCTCCGGGACAGGTTGCTCTGCTGCAAGCAGGAGTTAGGGGTAGGACGGAGGCTTGCCATGTTGGGGAAACAGGCACCTGGGGCTGGCACTGGCCCCAGGTGGGGTCACTGCTGCAGGGGTCCTGGCTGCTCCTCAGGGAGGGGCAGGTAATTGGGGTCCTCTTCAGGGGTGTCCAGTAGCAGCTTCCTGTGGGGAGGAGCCTAAGCTGAGCTGAGGACAGCACAGGTCCCCCAGGGAGTCGAGAGCTGTCTGAAGGAGATTAGGGACAGGGTTGTCACCTTCAGTACTCACAGGAAGCCCGGGGTCAGCAGCAGTCTCTTGCCTCCAGGCTGGTTGGGAAAGACATCCTCTAGGAAGTAGTAGATGTGTCCCACAGCAATCCCTGTGGGAGATCTGAGGACTGCTGAGGCCGCCCTCCCTCCATGGTCCAGAGCCCAGGGCCAGCACAGCCCATTCCAGGCCTCTGTGTGCAGCCCTGGAGGCCTAGCTAGACCCAGAAAAACCTCAGGCCTCAGAGAGCATGAGTGCCCAAAGTCCTGCACAGACTGCCAGCCCAGGATGGGGCTGGGGTTGGCCCTGAAGGACAGTGTTACAGGACACAGGACTTGGGGAGAGGAGGACCTGAGAACATCGGAGGAGTGGGAGCCATGGCTGAAATGCTGACCAACCCATCCCCTCCCTAATCGGGACTCACACTAGCATCAGCAGGTGAGGCCTGAAGATGTGAAGCCTGTAGGCCTGCTGGCTTGTTCAAGGGGCTATGGGGGGGGGGGGGCAAATGAGAGGTCCAGTGTAGGTAGGAGGGAGGGCTCTGGCAGAGCAGCCAGCTTGAGATGGGCGGGATGGGCTGGATGGACAGGCAGACTCACCCAGCAGGTCCACGAGGATTGAGTTGCCCAGCAGCAGTGAGAAGCCCATGAGTGCCCAGGGCAGGAATGGCGCCTGGAAGGTGAGGAGGCCGAAGAAGTTGACCCTCACCTGAGGGCTACGGCGGCTCCATACATACACCAGCATGGCTATGAGGGCCTGGCCCAGGAAGAACAGGCTGCCCAGGAGCCCCAGCAGCTGGGCCAGAGTCAAGGTGCTAGGAGGCCCTCCCCTGATGCAGGCCTCAGTCCTTACCCAGGGTCCCTCTGACTTGCTAAAGCCCTGCAATCTTCCTACTGGTTTCCCTACCCTCAGGGTGTGCCCTTCCCAATCTAAGACCACATTGTGCCCTTCAGGCCCCACGTGATCTGCCCAGCCTCCTACCACTGCCCATCCTTGCCCTAGTTTCTCCTGCTGCTGGCATTCAGGGCTTAGCCCCCAAGCGTCCCACCTGGCTCTCCTTCACATCATCCTGGGATATTTTTTTTGTACAAACCTGAAGATTTAGCTTTGGCACCTGGGGCTAAGCGCACAATGCACACTCAATACATCCTAAGCTAGAGTGAACCACTCTGTCCCTCCCCGGCCTAGGCACTTATGTCGTGCCCCAGGACCAACACAGGCTGGATGCAGAAGTGCCCTGGCTTGAGGTTCTGGAGCCTGGGTAGGATACAATCATAAGGACGCCCCCAAAGAGAAACATGAAGACGAAGTCCGCCGTGCGGCCGCGGAAAGAGCCCTCCTCCAGCATGCGGCAGTAGCGGAATCTGCAGCGTCCGTAAAGGAAATGCCACCGGGCAGGGTCTCAGTTTCCCGTCCCCAGCCGCCTTAGCCGGGCAGGCCCGCCCACTCCCCGCCCTGGGTCCATGCTGCACAGGATACACGAAGAGCATGTTGAAGAAGAAGCTGAATCCCAGGGGACCGAAGAAGAGGAAGTTGGTGAGGAGCCTCCAGACCTGCGAGGGGAGGCGGTCAGGCGCCGGGAGGACGGGGCTGGGACGTCAGGTGCAAGGGAGGGGCGACCTCACCTGGAACTTCCGGAACACGAGGTGCGGGTTGAAGTAGAGCTGGAAGGGGCTAAGGAGATCCAGCTGCTGCGGAGCCAGGGGAGCGTCAGGTGCTGCCCGCGGGATCCAACCGTGACACCCCCTCCCCAGGTTGTATCCATGGTTACCCGCCCCCCCCCCGTAGGCTTACCACAGCGGCTGTGGTGAGGACGCAGGCCGCGGTGTAAGCCCGCGTCACTGCCGGCACCTGCTGAAACTCGGCCGCCAGCCCCCGCCACGCCATTGAACCTTCTAAGGCACGCGTGGCCGAACTCCTGCGCGCTCTTTAACCCGCCTCCAAACCCCGTCTCCCGCCTTCGGCCAATCCGCGTGGGAGACACTTTGTGCCCCGGCCGGGGGGTGGGGCCTGGGGACAGATAACCAATAGGAGGAGGAAGCGGGAAGCTGGGGGCTGGATGGGGACGTGAGCTGGCAGAGACTTTGGGCCAATGAGCGGGCCCCACAGTTGAGCACGTGGCGGTTGTTGTGATGGTTGTGGCGGCGGCGCGGGAGAATGCGCAGCCAATGAGGAGCTGGTCGCTTCGCGGCAAGCTGCCCGAAAGACCAATAGAGGGGACCCACGGGGCCACTCTCGGGCCGGGGCTAAGATTACTCGTTAGTGGAGAAGAGATGCTCGGGGCACAGCCGTACTGGAAGGGGCGGGAACAAGGGTTGGGGCGGGGCGGGCCGATCTCAGAGTGTGGCTGTGTGGCTCTAGGGCACACATTGGGCTGCACAGCGACCTGGGCCCGTCCTCCTCACCTCTGAGAACCAGAGACAGTGCCACCTCACCCACAGCAAGGGAGGCGCTCTGCAGCATGTCCAAATCCCCCCGCCCGTCCAGGGCCTTGCTAGAACACGGCAGCTCCTGTGAGAGGTCTTCTTGGGGGCCCTCGGGAGGAGGGGCCAGGTTGGGGTTGCAGACCCCATGGGACACGAGGGTGTCAAGATGGGCTGGAGCAAGTGGACAGGCTGGAGAGGGCCTCATTATTTTGGTGGGAAAGAGAAACTCCATTTATTCATTCTAATGAAGAAAATCAACTGTTTATTGAGCATCTAATGGGGCCTACTATGTGACCCTCCACCCCCAACTTAGCAGGTTAGTGGAGAGTCTCTTCTGGCCTCACTGAGTTTGTGAAACACCTGCCAGGAAAAATCCAAGTGTGGTATTGGGGAAGAGGTCAGCCAAGTGATCTAAATGTGGGTATCATTCATCAGTAGATCAATGGCATTTGTAACCCTGGGCCTACAAATATGAGATGTCCAAGGGGCAAGGCTAGACTGAGAAAAGAGAGGCCAGGCCTGGGCAGAGAGAGAGGCAGACTCAGCTGGGAAGGCTGGGGGAGGCTGGGGTGTGGAGTGTAAGCAGGAGCCGAGCCAGGAAAGGGCTTCTGGAGCAAAGCAGTGAGAAGTCCCCAGAGACTGGGAAGGGACTATGGGCATGCAGTCATGCCAAGGTTCCCGGTGGCCAGGATAGTAACAGGCACGAGGGAAAGGAAGGTGGCTAGACCGATGTGCCTTTACCAACATGGGGACCTCAGCCTTAGACACAAGTGTAGAAAGTGAGGGGTGCTCTGGACAGGACCCCAAGGAGACTAGAATGGGGGAGAGCCAGCTGAGAAAGTTATCTCAGGTGGATCCTAAGAGAAAGAGGAACCACAAGGGCACTAAGAAAGGTCCCCTGGGACTTGGCTCAAGGAGCCCCTGCTCTGGAGGAGAGAGGAGGGAGGGAAAGGCTGGAAGCACTGAAGAGAATTGTGCATTTGGTTCAGGAGTGAGGGCAGAGCTGGCCAGGTACAGCAGGAATGGGACCAAGATGCTGAGAGGTTAAGTGATGGGAGCAGGCTCAGGGAGCCCCCATCAGCCAGCTCCATTTTCCAGCAAAGCAGGCCAAGGTCATGTTTGAGGTGGGCCGGACAGAGTAGATGCCATCAAGGTGGAGGCATGGCAGCAGGGCTGGGATCCAGGGCCTCAGACGCCAGGGCGGGCACCTGCCTGTCATGAAGGAGCCAGCAGGGGAGGTCGGGTTTCTTGTGTGCGTGGGGAAGGGGAGGTATTCCTGCCTCCAGGCACTTAGCAGGCGCTGGCTGGCCCTCCACTCAGGGTCAGGCTGGGGCTAACAGGAGGGGCTGTCATTGTCAACAGGGGCGTCTGTCTCTCCTTAGACTGGGCTGATAAGGCAGGCGCCCAGTTTGGGGGTGGAGAAACACATTCCTGGGAGGCTGGGAGCCCAGGGTACGGGCAGCCAGCTGGGCCAGACATCCAGGGAGCAACGGCTGGGTTCTATTGCAGATTCTCCCTTCTCAGAGCTTCGGGATAGCCTCAGATGGGGGAAACTGAGGCCCAGTAGGAGGCAGATCAGGGCCTGGGGTCCAATCCAGGCTTTTTCTGTCCCATCTCCAGGCCCAGGACAGGCAACTCTGGAGACACCAGGTCCTCTTCTCCTCCGACCCTCTGGCACCTTTAGACAGTTATTTATGGAGAGAAGCCCTGGGTACTGCATGTTCCCAGGGTCCTAGAGACGAAGACAGGCAGTGCGCTGCGGGCTAATTTAGTTATCTGTCCTAAGCCCTGCCTGCTGGGCCCACCTTCTCTCTCCGGTGCTGAGGGCTGTGACAGGAGGAGGGCCCGTGTTTCCCTGCCAAGGTGACAATGGGCCCTGCTCCCAAGATGTCTCTCTGGCCTTGCGAACCTGCCTGCTGCTGCAGAGCAAGGGGCCCCAGGATCCCCAGGTCTGGAGACACCTAGAGGACTCCTAAATGCCCTGTCCAGGTTTTCCCAGTGCCTATAGGCAGTACAGCATCCCCTGAGTACCCACCAAGCCTGCCTTCCTCCTCACTGGCCTCATACACTAGGAGAGACCCTCACCAGCCAGTAACTATCCAGAAACCTGGGACCATCCCTGCCCCCGTTCCAGCCCCACATAGAAGCTGATGCTCCTATGGAACTCTCCAGTCCTTTCCCTCTCCTCTAACACACCTCATGACCACCACCACCTCTTATTCAGGCCTCAGATGCTCACTTCTGGGACTGCCCCAGATACTTGGCTCACTTATTCTTTTTTCCTTCCTACCAGCCTAGATGTTCTGTTAAAAGAAGAGAGCAAGGGAGGGTGGTGGAAATGCCCCCTACTCCAGGAAGCCCTCCCTGAAGGGACCAGAGCCCACATATCTTCTCTTAGGACCCCATACACTTAATTTAAAAATATATATATATTTTTTGTTGCTCCTCACCTGAGGATATTTTTTCCATTGCTTTTCAGAGAGAGAGTGGAAGGGAGGGAGAGGGAGAGGAAGAGGGAGAGGGAAACATTGATGTGAGAGAGACACATCGATTGGTTGCCTGACTGGGGTGGGGAAAACCTGCAACCCAGGTATGTGCCCTTGACTGAGAATCAAACCCATGACCTTTTGGTCCGTGGACTGATGCTCTAACCACTGAGCAAAGCCAGCCAGGGCTTTAAATGTTTTTTATTCCAAAGGCAACACACGCCTGTGATAACAAACCAGAAGAATCGGAAACAAGGTATTTTTGTGTGCATGTTGGAGAGAGCTGCATTTTCCTTTTGACAACACATGCTACCCCTTGCTGGCCCTGAGTATCCTCTGTCCAGAGCCTTTCCTCAGCTCTGTGCCCACTTCCTTCCAGCTCATGGACCCCCAAAAACCCAGTGGGTGGGCCTATACTGCAGCTTCAGCCAGCCCCTCCCAGGAGCAGCTGTGTCCCTGTTGGCCCTTCCTGTCTAGGTCATGGGGTATTTTTAGCGCCTCCGGAACCCACTCGGCAGCAGCTGCTCATGGCCGGAGTGCAAGAATAACAAACTATCCAGGTGGGCTGTGTCAGGCCTGGGTAGCAGAGTGAGCAACCTGGGCCTGGCTTTCTGAGCCTGGTAGGAATTAGTGGGTCTCTGAGTGGGATGGGCAGGAAGGAGGCAGAGGCTGAGTAGGCATTAGCCAGACCCAACAGGGGAATAGCCTGTGCAAAGGTCCTGAGGTGGCATGGAGGGATAGGAAAGGCAGGGGCAAAGAGAAGGAGCTCTGTGGGATGTGACACTGGAAAGGGCTGGGACCAGGTCAAACAGGGCCATGCAGGCTGTGGTCTCTGTCCCAAGGGCAGTGGGGAGCCACAGGAGAGTTTTCAGCATGGTGGTGCGGTTGCTATCAGATGACTGCTCTTTGGAAGAAGGGGACAAGAGTGTAAGCCCTGGTCAGAGTGGAGGAGGATGGCTGTGGCCTGCAGTGGCAGGCATGTGACAGAGAGGGAGTGAATGGGTCAAGGAGGTCGAAGCCACAGACCTTAGCGCTTGGCAGAGGGCTGAGACATGGGAGAGGGCCCGGTTGGGAGGGAGACCACTCATTGGTTTGGGACAGGCCAAGTTTGGGGTGCTATGGGGATATGACCTCCTCAGGAAAGTCCTCTCTGGCCACCCCAGCCCAGTCCTTCCACCTCTTTGCCCTCTGTGGCTCTTGTCATGCCCACAGAAGCTCTGTGCCATGTTCTCTCTACCCCTGGTGTCCGCTGCAGTGCTGGGCACAGGCAGGCCTCAGACCTCAACTCCAGGGTTGGATCTGCAGCCTTGGGCTGGTGGTAGGCCCTGGCCACGCCCCATCCCCCTCCAGTGAACTGGGCCAGTTGGAAGAGTTCGTCTATAAAGTTTCCTCTAACTTGAAGGCTGTACTCTGGTCTACGGTGGGGACATTTGGAATTTCTGGGCAGGGGTCCCTTCCTGTGACAGTCATGGCTGGCCTCTCCCTCCAAGGCCACTCTGCTGTGAATGAGCAAATGCCTGTGAGCGAGATGCACCAGGGAAGGACTTTCTCCCAAGCCTGTGTCCTCACCTGCCTCCTCCTGATCCTGAGTTCTCACTTGCCTGTGGTCAGGAACACCCACGGAAGCCTGAAGGACATGGGAGGGAGGCAATGGGGCTCTCGGGTCCTGCAGGAGCTCTTCCTCTGGCCAGGGCGACTCAGACTCTCACACTAAACAGGGAGATGAGCTTGACTGGTGAATGGTTCCAAGGACAAAGAACCACAGGCCCTCTGAGGGGCTGCCAGGCAGGAGGGCTCTTGACAAAGACAGTGGTGGAATGGAAAGAGGAGAGGGCATGCTAGGCAGGGAGAATGGCTTGAGCAAAGGTGCAGAGGCAGGAATGAACTCTTGTCCCATGGGTGAAGAAGGGCCACTGTGGAGTGGGGGTGCTCAGACCCAGTCCCTACGGTGGTAACAGCTGCACAGTGACCTCTCACCAGACTCTTCACCACAGGTTTTACTAACCTTACGTAAGCCTCACCAACCTTACAAAGTAGGTTACTATTACAAATGAGGAAACAAGTTCAGAGAGGTTAAGTAACAAACTTGAGGACACACAGCTAGAGAGATACCAAGACACCAGTGTGCCAACCCCTGCTTTGCCATCATGAGTGGTGATGGAAGGGGGTCAGTGCCTGTTTGGTTCCACCCCAAAGATTTGCCAGGTGTCCCAGCCACAGGGGACTGGCTACTTTGGTGTCCTCCCCTCTCCTCTTTCAGAGGCCCTGCTGGGAGGGGCCTCCCTCTACCATGGAATGCAGGCATCAGTGCTTCAGACTCTGGCCTAACCACCACTCACCCCCCCACTCTTCCCCTCCAGATGTGGGTGCAGCTGTATTTTTAGAACAGTCAACCACGAGGACATTCTTTCCTTCTAATTAAGATGACTTCAAGTCTCCTATCCGCAATCAGCCCCATTGTTCAGTCCTCAAATATCAAAGGGTGGTCAGGAGGGGCTGCCTCAGCTGGTTGTAGGTTGGGTTTCTTTCTTTGTTTTGAATCATTAAGTTGGAAATGTGACCCAGAACTGGAGTAAATGCCAACTCTGAGGTGGGGGGAGGGCAAAGCAGGATTTTGAATGGAACCTGCAGGACCTGCCCCAGGGCCTTGCCCTCTGCACCTCTGCCTGGACTGAGGATGTCCAGCTAGGCTGCAGCACCCCCATGTTCACCCGCCAAGGGTAGGTTCTATCTGGGGATCAAGAGAGGGCCTGTGCCTGCCCTCAGGATACCCAGTGATGGGAGGGTCAACAGACACACAGGGGGCTGAGGGCACAGTGCCTTCGATGTGGGCAGGCTATGATGTCCTCATTTTACAGCTGAGTAAATGGAGGCTCAGAGAGAGGACGTACCTGATAGAAGTGCAAGAGCCTCTTTGGTGTCGGCTGCACCCAGGCTGCTGAGCGTGGTGGTAGCTCACTGCCCACTCTGGCAGCCTGGTGCCCAAAGTCAGCAGGCCTCCTGACCTCCACCACGAAGCTGCCTTGGGAGGATGCTAGTGTGGGACAAAGATGCCAGTGCAAGTGGGAATAAGACTGCAAGGAGGGGCCTTTGAGCAGCATTGAGCAGCCTTCCACATGCAGCAACAGGCTCTAGCACTTGCTACAAACCACAGCTGACAGATGAGCAAGCTGAGGCTCTGAGAGGTAGGGAGGCAGCCGAGTGGCTCAGCCTACTGGTGGTCACGAGCTAGGTACCCCAGTGATGGACCAGCCTGCTGCTGGGCTGAGCCAGGGGCCTTGAGGTCCAGCTGAGCCCTGAATGTAGGGGGAAGGCGCCTACCCAGGCCCCTGTCCCACCCCTCGCGGAGCAGGGGGGAGGCACACAGCGTGGCAGAGGCATGGTGGGTCTGGACGCCAGGCCTCCCAGCCCATCTGGCGCCTAACCGGCTGACTGCGCCGGACGGAGGAAGTGAAAGCACCCTGAGGCGGGTGGAGCGGAGACACCTGAGCGCGGGGTCACGGGTCAGAACTCGGGTGCCCAAGGGCTGTGGGGGCAGCCCTCCAGGGAAGTCTCACTGCACCTGGGGCAGCCCTGGTACGGGGCTCTTTGTTCTCCTGACACTCCCGAGGCGGCGGCGCTCGGCGGTACGGAATCCCTCAGAGCCCGGGCTTTGTCGCCCCCTCGCGGCCGGAGTCGGTCTTGGTGGCGTCGAGCAAATTAGAGGGAGAAGCCAGAGGGGGCGCAGCCTGGGAGCAGCTGAATGGGATCCGCGAGGGTCTGAAGACCGAGTCCCTGGACGCCTCTCTCTCCAGCCCGGGGAACAGCAGATGCATTTCTTGGGACGGGCCGGGTCGGGGAGGTGGCCCCGCCACTCTGGGCGTGTAGGGAGCAGAAGAGCCGGCTGGCCTGGGGGTGGAGGGTGGGGGGTGGGGAGGGGGCGGACAGACCCGGTGGGAGTCAGGGCCAGGCGCTTTGCTATATTGTTTTTTTAGTGTGAGCCGCGCTTCCTGTTGAGTGCCAGGGGCAGACCCCTGCCGCTCTGGGCCTCAGTTTCCCCATCTGCAGAGTGAGAGGCCTTAGCATGTAGGAAGGAGCGTGGGGTGTGGACTCTCACAGCGAGGGAGGGGTGTCACCACCCAGGATTGGCCATGCGCCATGCAGTCTCCGAGCAGCTGGTAGCAGGTCATCCCTCCCTTAACCTGCACCTCCACCTTCTCACCCGGGAAACCGCGACTTGGTGAGAATCAAACGCCACGCCAGAAGCCCAGGGCTGGTTCCGCACCTTCCCAACTGCTGTGTGGCTTGGCTGCGCTGTTGGGGCTAGGCAGGCTTCGGTCCTCACCTGCAGGGTATGCCTGCTGCACTTGGAGATCTGAGAAAGACCAGCTCCAACTCCCAGCAGGGTTGTTGGGCAGGTTGACTAGAGCCCATCCTTGACCTTGTGGAGTCTCAGGGACTTCTCTGTAAGGAAGGCTGAAGACACCCACTTGTGGGTTGAGAGAATTAACAGTGGGTCCACAAATACAACCATCACTCTCACATCCTCAAGGTTAATATTTGTGGAAGAGAAACCTCGAGCTTCCTGACTTGATAATAATTAACAGGCAACCCATGCACCAGGGGCCCTGATCCAGCAAGGTGTCCAGGCGGAATTTCAGGGAGCACCAAGGAAGAAGGGAGGGTAAGCTGGTATGTTCATAGCAGTGATCCTGAGTGGGGTACATACAGCCTGGTAGGGTCCTGGACTCAGAATGTTAAACCCAGTTCTGAATTTGGTATTTATCATCCCATGCACACCCTCAAGTTTTTACTACATATGTATATATTCCTACCCAATATAAGACATAAGGCTTGGTTTGGTATATTTCCAAACTTAATATAAAGGCTTCATAGTCTATGAAATTTTCTGCATTTTTAGTCACACAGTATTATGGTTTACCTGTGTTGGTATGGTTCCTCTACTTCATTGCTTTTCACCAATGAGCAGCCTTGGAATGTATACCACAGTTTATGTCTCCATTTTCCTGACTATTGACATTTGGGTTGTTAACAGTTTTCTGGTCGAAACAACGCTGCATTTGTGAACAGGAGTTCCTGAGCATGGGATTAGGAGTTTCTCTAAGGCAAACTCAGGAAGGCACTTTGGGAATTGCTGGGCTGTCAGGTATTAGCAGCTTCAGTTCACTAGACATGCCCCAGTTGCTCCTGAGTTGCTGCACCAATTACTTTCAGCAACCATGAGAGTGTCCCAGCTGATTCTTACCGCCTTGGTATCTCGGGAATTAAACTGCCAGCCTGTTGAGTGTGAACCAATACACTGTTGCTGATTCAGTTTGCATTTCCTGATTGCTAATAATGGGTGAGCAGCTTTTTATTCATTGTTTTTTGTTTGTCTGCCAATTCAGTTTCCTCTTCTGTAAATCCCCAGTTCATAGCCTTTGCTCATTTTCTTTTCTTTATTGATATGTAGGAATTCTTTATGTACTCTGACTACAAATACTTTGGGGATCATATGCTTATGAACACCTTCTCCTAGTTGGTAGCTTTTGTCTCTCTCTCTAACTGATTTTAGAGAGAGGGGAAGGGAGAGGGAGAGAGAGAGAAACCCCGACCAGGCGAGTGAACCACAACCTGACTGGAATGGGACCCGAAACCCTTTGTTGCATGGATGACACTCCAAGCAACCATACCAGCTAGGACACTAGTTGGTAGTTTTTAGCTTCACCTTTTTATGGTGTTTTTTTAACATATAGTGTTAATTTTAGCAATTTTAAATCTTCATGCGAAATCTATGTGGCTTATCCTTATTTATTCTGAAGTTATAAAAGTATTCTTTATTTTCTTCTAAAATGTTTAAAGTTTGCTTTTTGTAGTAGGTTTGTGTACACCTGGAATACTTTTTTTTGTGTGAAGTGAGGCAGAGATCCATTCGCGCCCCCCCTCCCCCATAGATAATTGTCCCACCACCAGTTATTAGCACATTGCTTCTCTACTAATTTTTGAGGGGGAAAAACACAATAGTTGTTTCAAAAAAAATAAATCTACCTAAATAAAATATTAGCAATTGAAACCAACCATGTGTTAATAGCAACAATTACGACATTATGAGCTAGTTGTATTTAACCCAAGAATTCAAGGATAGAGTTTCTAATGAGAAACTCTACAGATGTAATTGTGCTCACAGAGAAAACATGATCATCTCAATAGATGCAGAAAAAGCATGCAACTAGCAAGTGCTAATATTTTATTTATTGCATTTTCCTTAAAAATTGTGTTTAGATTTTTTTTTTTTTAAATTCAGGGCAGCAAAAATGAAACAAAAACGAAGCATGAGCAGTAGAGGTAATGCAATATTCATTCTGGTGTGTCTATCACAGTATTTGCTCAGATGACTTCCTAAGGTCACTTTCAGGTCTAAGTTTCTATGACCACAAATAGCATCCTTGGCAAGTCTGATTTCGGTTTGGTGTTATCCAACTCATGGATTCCATGCAGGGCCTGCGAAGTCCTGAGACATAAAAGATTAATCCAGCCCATTGGACCCTGTGGTTCCTCACTTGGGAGTGCGTCGGGGCCGTAGGCCGGATTGGCCTTTCCCGCAATGAATCCCCCGGCGGCAGCCTGTTCTCCGCATTCGAAGTCGCTTGCTCCGCCAGAACGGACAGATGGGAGCGCTCCAGAGGCTGGTGAGTCTGCCTTTCGGTCTCCCCTAATCTCCTCTTAGGGAAAAGGTGCGGACAACCTGAACTGGGTGAGGGTGGGGATGTCTGTTTAGAATCAGGGGCTCGGCCCCCGGAGAGTGCCAGGGGACAGGGGCCTCCCGGGTCCTGGTGGCGAACGGAGACGCCAGAGCCGGGTAAAAGGAAGCCTGGCAGAAGGACCGGGAGGGGCGATGGCGAAGGTTCCAGCCGGAGCGAGGCAGGTTACCGCAGAGATTCTCTGCGCAGGCGGCAGCGGGGCCGGGGATGAGGCGCCAGGGCGGGATTTCGGGCGTGCCCGGGGCGCGGTGTTCAGAGCCCTGGGCTGCGACCAGCGGGGACGGCTGCTGGGGCCTGGCCCGGGTACCTTGGACCAGAGCTCCCTCCCGATCTGCAGAGGTGGGGCAAGGAGCGAGTGGCTTTTCAGCCTCAGAGCTGCGGAAAGGGAGGGATGGAAACGAACTGGAGCCACCCTTACAGCCTTGGGCACAGGTGACCCGCTAGCGGGACATCCTCTCCGCCTTAATACTTTACGCCCCCGCGGGAGCGGCTCCACCGCGCGCTCTAGCACAGGACGAGCTCTGCTGGAGCCTTAAGCGCTGAAGACCATTTCAACACCCACTGCGCACGCGCCGCCGGCGTCCAATGGGAGTGATCGCACCGGCCCCGCCACGCGCGTGCGCGCCTCCGGCTCCGCCGCTGGCCGGCGCCCCCCTGGCGCAAAGCCCGCCCCGCAGGCTCCTCTGCTCCCGAACGCCGGCGACATGGGTGCGTGCCCGGTGCCGCCCCGCGACCTGGAGAGGGCGGCATGCCAAAGCCCGCCCGGCCCCGGCGTTTCTGACGGAGAACTGCGGCCCGCCGTGCACTGCACAGGCGCAGCCTCTCTGGAAAGCCTCACGGAGACGCCAGACGTACAAAAAATACCGTGCGCTTGTGTGTACAGTAGAGTTAGGTGTGTGGGCCCAGAGGAGCGTGCAGGTGGCCGTCGGCAGGTAGGGCCCGGGCCGGCTGCGTGGGGTCGCAGGCTGCGGGGCCTGCGGGCCGCGGGCTCCCGCGTGAGCGTCCCTCGCGATACCTGCGCCGCCCTCCGGCTCTCGCCCGGCAGACACGCCCCGCGCCTGGCATCCTGGCCGCCTCAGCCGCTCGCACTGTGTCCTCTCCCCAACCCTCCTCTCCCCCAGGCTCCTGTTGAACTCTGCCCTGACGTCCTGCTTCACAGAGGGAATGGGGGCAGCCCTCCACCTCTCTGGGTGTCCCCCGAACCTGCACTGACTTCCCTGAGCTCTCTGCGTGGGGCCTTCCCTTATCTCCTTTAAGTCTGTGTTGATGTCACCTTCTCCGGGCATACCCCGGGCCACCCTCTCCAAACGCTCCCTGCTCACCCTTCCCTGCTTTCTGTCTCAGTCGCAGCAGCTGGCATAATGTACACTGGTCTTGTTCATTTTGTAATTGCCTGTCTCCCCCCACTGGAAGGAAAGCTCCACGAGGTCCCGGATTTTGTCTCTCTTGCTCACTGCCATATCCCAGCATCTAGAGCAGTAAGTTTATGGTCCACAGTAGGGAGGCAAGAAATATTTGTTCACTGAATTAATAATCACCATCATAGCTAATGTCTGAATGCTTTTCATGACCAGTCATGGTTCTAGGCAATCTCCACGAACTATCTCAATGAATTAAACAATTTCCTGCTGTCTTGGAGACCTCCCAGCATCTCTGCCACATGGGCTCACTTGCCATCATCAGGCATTGTGTCTCTTGCTGCTGCCTGCAGATCTGCTGTCTTAGTTTCACTCTCACCTCCACACAGCCCACATGGAGCTTTGATGTGACTACAGTGAGACTAAACCCCTGGGTTCTCACTTGGCTTCCTCCTATGGCTTCCAGCTTCGGGGGAAGTTATATAGGCCTTATAGGAACTATGGGCATTCAGGGTACCTGTTATGGACCTGTCTCCAGACCTGTGGCAAGATCTCTGGCAGAATCCTGCCCTCTGGAGCCCCCAGTATCTCACCAAATGGTGGACGCATGTCTGTCTTTTCCCTGGCTGCATGGGGACAGGCACTTGGTATTTGACTGATGAATGAATAAGTAGTCCCCAGGTTCTGGAAATTCTTTAGAAAATCTTTAGCCACATATGCTTCTGCCATGAAACTTGTATTTGTTTTAAAAAAATAATAAACTTGACTTGCAGCACTTTAAATTTGTAGGCCAATTTGCCACAACAAGAAAGGCAGTATGATTTACTGAGAAAAGATCAATGACTTGATTTTTAAATAGCCAGCTACTTTGTGAATGCCTAGGAAAAAAGCTGAGGGAAGTAGTTCACTGTTGTACCTTTTGAAGAGTGGAGAACTTTCAGCATATACTGAATTTTCTGAAGAGAAGAGTGGGGTTCTGCTATATGCCAGCCATGTGACCTAGGTAATTCCTCTCCTCTGTGCCTCAGTTTCCTCACTGCCTGGTTTAAAGAAATTGCAGTGCTATAATTGGTAGGTTCTGGTCCTGGGGGGGAGGGGGAGGCTGTTATTAATCACTTGGTACCCTCCCTTCTCTCCTTAGATTCAAGGCAAGGTCCTGTTCCTGACCATCTGTGCAGCTGGCATTGGTGGGACTTTTCAATTTGGCTATAACCTCTCCATCATCAATGCCCCAACCTTGGTATGTACCATCTGTGCCTACTATCACCAGCTGAGTGGGTGCTGGGTGAGGGCTGACAGCTGCCCCCGTGGGGGTTCGGGCCAGCATCCACTTGGCGGAGCTTTCTCCCACACACGCACCTCCACTGAGATGTCCCACAGGTACTACAGGTTCAAATCCAGCCCTGCGTCAAGCCGAACTCCTCCTGAGTCCCTGATGTCTGTGGATGACTCCATTGTCCACCCAGTGCCTGGGGGTCAGCCTTTACTCTGCCCTCCCTCTCTCAGACACTAAGTACTTTTTAACTATGTACCTCTGTTTTCTCCCTGTGTCTCTGCCATCACCCCGGTTCAGGCACCGTCTCTCTTGTCTGGATTGCTGGTCCAGCCTCCTCACTGGCCTCCCTACCTTCAGCTTCTCCCCTTCTGCAACCTTTCAAGTTTGATCAAGATACATTCTGTGTCTCCCTAGTGCCTAGACTCACCCATCTGAAATCCAGCGCTTCCTGGGATCAGAGCCTGTTCATCTGCCCCCCGCCTTCATTCCCCAGCCCTACTACCCAAGCAGGTTATGCAGTTCCCCAACTGCGCTGAGGAGCCCTCTCCACCCCACATGCAGAACCCTTCAAGAACCACCCAAATTCCACCACCTTCCTGAAGGCTTCCTTTAACAGCCCCCAAGCTGGAAGTCACCCCTCCCTCCCCCGCCCTTGCGGTAGGCTGTCACTGTCACTTGGGTTGCGTGTTGGTTGTTTGGGGCCTATCTCTTCCTCCTGCTGGCTTGTGCTCAGTGTGGAGTCATCTGTGAATTCCCAGCAGCTGATGCTGGCCTTGCCCCTGTCGATGTTCATTGAGGTTCAGGAACAAACACCCCTCCTACTTCCCTCTGATATCCTCTCCTTCCTCCCCTGATGCCCTGCTGGTGCTCACCAATGGCCAGTTCCAACAGAAAGCTGGTCAGCAAGGGAGCCCACTAATGGGGGCCATGAAGGTGGCTTCCACAGCCAAAAGCAGGGGGATGGGGTGATAGTGGGCTCAGGGCGGCAAATGGAGGCTGTCCTGGAGCACTAGGCTCCAGGAGACACTGTGTGTGAAAGAGAATTTGTGCTCAGGTGAGTTTGTTCTGCCCACAGCAAGGAAGTATTGCTCAGGAGACCTGGGGCCTCTGCAGAGGCAGAGCCCTGATGGGGAGAAGGCCTATCGCCTGTAGTCCCCTCCCTGGGAGGCTGACTGGCATCTCTGTTCACAGCACATACAGGAATTCACCAATCAGACGTGGCAGGTGCGTACTGGCCAGCCACTGCCTGACCACCTGGTTCTGCTTGTGTGGTCCCTCATCGTGTCTCTGTACCCCCTGGGGGGCCTCTTTGGAGCGCTGCTTGCAGGGCCCCTGGCCGTCACGCTGGGAAGGTGAGTGCTTCCTGTGTACCTCCAATGCCCTTTAACAAGGCTCACCCTAGTGTGCAGGATGAGGAATGTGGGAGAAGGCAGGTGCCTGGCAGGCCCCAGCCTCCTACTCTGCCTGTAATTTCACTGTGAGAGTCACAGTTCCACGAGGATTTGGTAGAGGGAGGAGTCCGTGCTATGCAAGAGGGAGGGCTCTAGTTTTAGTTCCACGTCTGCCAACAAATACTGTTTGACTGTAAACAAGTGTTTTCTCCCTGGGCCTCATTTCCCCCTTTGTATCCAACTGATGCAGTTTTTGTGTGGCAAACAGGGAAGACAGACTCTGACTGAATTAATTGAAAATTATGATAACTGGAAGGATACTGGAGCAGCTCACAGAATGAAATCAAATGCTCAAAAGCCAGGCCTTGAGAAGGGCAGGATCCGTGGTGGTGCTGAGGATCTCAACAGCCAGACCTTTGTACTTGCCCCCTGGGGGAGGATGGCTTCACATCAACTCCAGGCACATCTGTCACCAATGTCTTTATTCAAGATTCAAAATCCAGGAAGATGGATTGTTATTGGCCCACCATGTGTCACATGCCTACACCTGTGAATGAAGGGAGAGAAGCAATGGCAGTCAGAAAAAACAAATGACTATCACAGTCCACCCCTTTGCTGGCCACCCAGTGTGCGTGGACATCTTTCACCCATATAGCCAGCTCCATACGTGCCCCCTCCTAACAGTCATCCCATCATATACACCAGCAAGGAAGAAAGGTAATAATAGCTGTTGCCCGAATATCTAATGATACCTGGCAGAAGCATGAAGGGGAGGAATTGGAGATTCAAATTCAGTACATATGGGTATTCCAATAATAACCAATTGTTTTCCCATCCCCATGGCGGGGGTCCAGTGGAGTTCATCTTCCATCCAGTAGCTCACTGGAGCCCTAGCATGTGTTGCCATTTCTGGGGGTCAGGGTTGGCTGTGTAGGGTAGCAAGGTGTTTTAGTCAGCTTGGTGACAAAAAGCCCCTGGCCTTGATTGCGTGTGCATTTTGTATCCTTGTGACCCTACCTGCTACGTTACGAGCCGATGGAGCAAGCACTGAGGAAGGCAGCTGCCACCACAGAGGGGGCCATCCTGGCCACCTGATTATAAAGTGCCTCTTATACAGTGGCAGGGGCCTCTGGTGAGCAGAACATGGACATGTTTATATGGTCAGGTTCTGGGCCAATTCTGTGAGATCATATGTTTACACTTCCCTATACCTGGAAACCAGTCTTCAAATTCTGTTCCACCTAAGACTTTGACTATCCAACCAAACCCTTTAGAAAAGGGACAATATTCCATGCTCAAGATTCTGTCTATAGGAAGGGTCTAATTCTTCCAATATTCTTTAGGGCCACTTTTGAGTGGACCTTAAATCCATAGCTCTACCTTTCTGGCAGAACCCATGTATCCATGCAACCATCTGCAAACCAGGGTCAAGCTTTGTTTTGTTTTGTTTTAAACTAAAGACCAGAGGCCCTGGATGTGCCTGAGAGAAGGGTAGCAGTGTGGTTGATGTGAGTTACCTGCTCGCGGGACTCTTTGGGACCCACCCGGGGCAAGTTTGGTATCTACCATCTCTGTTTCATGATGGAGTGCTATAGGAGCACTCAACCTTAGCATAGGAATATCCTATGGCACCCAGTTCATGATTGGCATGTGGTCACCAGGTGTCCCAGTCTAGTGTTTTTTCCCCCTAGGGCCAAGTGACAAGCCAGGAGATATTTCTGATTAAGAGGAGAGTAATTTCTGGACTAGAGTAGCTTTACTCCCAAACCCTAGGTCTTGCTTGTGACTCTCTTAGGCAACTGCCACAGAGACTTTGAGCACCACAGAATCTCCCAAGTCTAAAGAGTCAAGGGGCAAAATTTGCATCCAGTTTGGACCCACTAGAGAATACTCCCCTTGCTTAGCTCCACTCAAAGCAGCCAGGTTTTTAAATCACTTGGGAAATGTGTCCAATCATGACACCCAATGTGGTATGTGCAGCCTCCAAAATGAAAAGAAGTCCTCTGAGATGTGCCATCCTTTGTAGAGGAAGGGCAACCGTTTATCATTCACTTTGGACGTATCTTAGTCCATTGGATGTCAGGAACTTTATTGATGTGGCAGCTCCCTCCTTTTTAAGCTTCCTCTCTTCGTCATGCTTTTACCTTACCAAGACATCTAGGGTGCTTTCTGCTTCTCCTCCTCCAGGCCCTTTCAGTAGAAAATCATCAGAGCAATGGGCCAACAGGATGCCCTGTGGAATAGGTTGTGGCCCAGAGCTGCTACATCTCCTAGGCAGGTCAGTAACAGTTTAATACTGTCCCTGCCAGGTGAAAGCTTAATGTCTCTACTGACATGCAGCAAAATATGCTCACCAGATAAATAGCCACAACTGAAGTATTTTAGTAATTTATACCAGTGAGGAAGCCAAATATAATGTATTAGTTACAATTGGCATTATCGCTGGATCCAGTTTGTTATAATCTACTGTCATTCTTTGTTCTCTAGACTCAGGAGACCTAACTTCATCTTGTATTCTGTCTCTGATGTGCTGTTGACTTTAGGCAGAGCACTGGCTTCCTCGAGCTCCAGTTTCCCTATCAGTACAGTGAGCCTTGTGATCTGCTGTGAGCTCTGACAAGTGGGTGACAGCACTCCTGAACTCAGTATCAGGAGCCCTGAGCCGATGCTTCACAACGGTGGAGCAGCTCACGTTCCCAGTCCCCACTTCCTCGTTTGCAGTCTGTCCCGTCAAACTAAGCATGGACCATCCAGCCGTCCAGAAGGTTCTGAATTAGATGTCAGTCGCTTCTCTTTACAAAGGATTTTGAGGAGAGTGGTGCTTAATTTGAGGGATAAAGCCATAAATACAAATTCTGTCATTTCAAGTTGTGTACAGGCAGAAAGGAGAGTTTGGGGTATGTTGGGGGAGGGCGCCCCTCCAGGCATATGGCGTTTGACCCCAGGTGCAATGGCTAGGGGTCATTTCCACCCGTGTAGCTTAGGCTCCTTGACATAGTTCACACACAGAGGTCTGATTAGGGCTGGCTGGAGTTGCAAAGAGGGGTCCCCAGGAATAGTCCTGCTGGACTGACCTGAGCCTCTCTTGCCTGTGTTCTACTTCCCCCAAGGAAGAAGTCCCTCCTGGTGAGCAACGTCTTTGTGGTGGCCGCAGCGATCCTGTTTGGCTTCAGCCACAGAGCGCGCTCCTTTGAGATGATCATGCTGGGACGGTTGCTTGTGGGAGTCAGTGCAGGTATGGGGGAGGGCATCTAGTCCTGCCTGCCTCTCCGTTCCTGCTCATTCATTTATTCCCTTGTTGCTATCATTCATTCATTTATTCTCTTTAGTCATTGATCTGCTTTTCATTCATGCCCATCTTAATTTTGCAAAATGATTAAATATGGTTTATCTTAAAAGGCTCATATAGTTAGACGTTGAAAGTGGATATAGGAAAACGAAAAAGTTATACAGGAATGTGAGGACAAACATCCCCAAACCTGCACCAACGGAGGCCTGTGTTTGAGTAACACTCTAAGCCATGAGCTTCCTGGCAGCCAAGGTGATCTTTCTTCCAGACAGAGGCAGAATAGCCTCTTAGGGACTCATTTTTGGGGGCTTGTCATGTGAGGGAGAAGAATTTTGAGCACATCCATCTGGGCTTTTAGAGGCTCCCATCAACAAATCCCCTCTCGACTCCCTACTGTTTAGACAGCCAGATGTCAGTGTCTATATTAGTGATCTAGTCCTGTGAAACAAAGAACTTAAAAACTTAATGACTTAAAACAGCCAACATGTATTATCTGAACGGTTTCTGTGGATCAGAACCTGGGAGTGCTTTAGCTGGGTGGTTCTGGCTTGGGCTCTGTCGTGAGGCTGAGATCAAGCTGTCAGGCAGCGCTGCCATCTCAGAGGGTTTGACGAGGCTGGAGGATCTGCTTCTAAGATGACTGTTGGCAGGAGGCTGCAGTCCTCAGCCTGTGGGTCTCACACCATGGTGGCTGGTTCCCTCCAGAGTAAGTGACCGAAGTGCTCAAATACTTGGCCTCCTAGCTTTTGCCAGCTGTCACCATCTGGGGGCGGCAGTGGGAGTGCTGTCCAGTTCTCTTTTCCCACTGGTTGCGTGGGTGCCAGGTGTCTCTGGGGAAGCTGGATGTGAGAACCTACTGCAGTAGTGGTCAATGAAAGTGTTGATGTGAGAGCTGGGATAGCTGGTGGGCTTCCAGATGCCACCTTCTCTTCTCCTCCCACTGCCCACTCAGCTCCCTCAGAGCCCTTTACATTCATCCCAGTGACAGGGTCTAGAAAGATTTGATGACCATGGTGGGACTGGGGTGAGAGAACAGGATGGGAGCTGATCTGAAAAAGACTTCTCTCTCAGAAGTCCTGTGGGTGGGGAGGGACCCCTCCAGGCGCATGGGGTGAGGGAGCAGCTCTCAGTGCCAGGACCCAGTAGATGAGGTGCCAAGGAGGTGGGGGAGGCAGCCCTGGGAGTTGCAGGGGTGTCCAGCCTGATGACTGTCTCTGCTGTGCACATGTCCAGGTGTGAGCATGAACATCCAGCCCATGTACCTGGGGGAGAGTGCACCCAAGGAGTTCCGAGGAGCCGTGGCCATGACCTCAGCCATCTTCACTGCCCTGGGGATTGTGATGGGTCAAGTGGTCGGAATTAGGTAAGTGCCCCCCTCCATGTGCAGAGTGGTTTGAGGGGTGCCAGGAAAACCCTTCTTTGCTTAAATTTTCCCCTACCTATTAAGTAGATTAAGGCATTGCCTGTATGTATTAAGGTATTGAAACCTGTCCACTTCCATCTGGTCAGTACACAAAATGGGTATCAGCCAGCCACATTTCAGTGTGAATCACACTTTTCCATTCTCTCTAGGTCAGGAAGCAAAAAGCAGGTCTTGACAGAGAAGAGGGTGAAATTTTGGGCTTTTAAAGGGAAACAAGTCTTGGTCATCCTAGAAAAGAAGAGGCAGCAAAGCCTAGAGTCCTGGAAAGAGGAGTTGTTAGGGATAGGGTGGGGCCATGGCTCTGCCCTCTCTTGGGTCCTTACCTGGGTGGGAGGGATCTTGGTGTCTAGACCCAGAGCTGGTTAGGAAGAAGCACAGATCAGTGCAGACCCTCTATTCTCAAAAGGGCAGGCAGGCAGGTAGGGGACGGGGAGCAGGAGGATAGGGGAAAGGCAGGCAGGTAGGGGGCAGGGCTCTGGCAAGGAGGTGTCTGACCTGGCCTCCCCTCTACCTCTCCAGGGAGCTCCTGGGTGGCCCGCAGGCCTGGCCCCTGCTGCTGGCCAGCTGCCTGGTGCCTGGGGTGCTCCAGCTGGCCTCCCTGCCCCTGCTCCCTGAGAGCCCGCGCTACCTCCTCATTGACCGTGGGGACACTGAGGCCTGCCTGGCAGGTGAGTCCCTGACCTCAGGTTCCCAGACCACTCTTGACCAATGGGCGCACATCTGCTCAGAGCACGTGGGTCCCCTTTTCTCAGGTTTCATTTCTCAGGGAAAAGTTGTTCCTCGATTCGTGCCATCTGTCAATCCCTTCAAAACTCTTTATCAAAGGGTTGTCCTGAGTTCCAGGGCAGCAAGATGGAGCAGACCTAGCCCCCTGCCACCCAGGAACCCCAGGGTGGTGCAGAGAAAGAGCCCCCCCACACAAGCAAGATGAAACCATGTAAGACTTCACTGGCTCAATGCCAACAGGATGCTGATGGTCTTATCCATTAGCTATGGCCACAGTAATGATGCCCAAGGAACAATCCCCAAATCTCTGGCTTAAAACAACAGTAGTTTACCCCGGCCGGGTGGCTCAGTTGTTTGGAGCATCATCCTGTACACTGAAAAGGTTGCAGGTCTCATTCTGATGAGGGCACATACCTAGGTTGCAGGTTCAATCCCTGGTCAGGGTGAGTACGGGAGGCAACCAATCTCTCTCTCTCCCCCCCCCCACCTCCTTCTCCCCCTCTCCCCCCTTTCCTCTTTCTAAAAATTAATAAACATATCCTTGGGTAAGGATTGAAAAAAACAATCATTTACTGCACCTTTTAATCATTTATTTGCCGGGTTGGCTGCACAATTCTGCTGATCTTAGCTGGGCTGGCTCTGGTGTCAGAGTCAACTGAGGATCCACGAGTCCAGGCTGGTCTGGGCTGGAGCAGTTCAGCTCTGCTGTACATGCCTCTCCTCTCTTGATACCAACCAACTAATCCATGAATGCTCTTGTTCTAGTGATGGCAAAGGCACAAGAAAGCAAATCCAGTTGATTAAGCACTTTCCAAACCTTTGGTCCCCTCATGCCCATTAATATCCCATGACCCGAGACTCACTTTTCTGGACCCAAAGTTAAAGAATGGGAAAATCAACGGCATATCCTCCCGCATGGCAAAAGGGCATAGATTTACAGAGGAGGAAGAACGGGCTCACTAATATATTCTCCTCCGTTTGCCCTCATGGCCACAGTTATTCATGCCCCTCCCCTGTGTAAAACATGCTTATTGCCATCAGTGACCCACCCTCCAAAGTCTTATCCAATCATGGCACCAGTCTTGAAGTGCAGGCCCTTAAGATCACATCAAGTCTATATGTGCCTTCTCTTGATACAGAGGCCTAGGAACTAAAAACACAACTTTTCTACTCCTCCTTTACTCAGTGGTGAAAGAGGGACAGTGTAACTAGAATTAACCCTCATTTCCCAGAAGGAGGCAAGAAAGCAGAATGCAGTCACCAATCCATAGCAATGCTGAAGTGCCCTTGGGAAAACACTGCTAGATTCCCCTGCCTTGGGGGTGGGGAATGTTCCTCTGCCCCCCCTGGGAGGAGGTCCCCAGGCCATGGTTTCCCCAGGTTCATGCTTCTGCCCTCCAAGATATCCTTCCTTTTCCCAAGCCTCCCTTGACACCTCCTAAAGAGAGTATTGGAAATGTACCTGTAGAAAGTTGAGGCACAGAAGTCTTTACATTTCAAACTGTCTCAGTCTCTTCTCATCCAGGATGGCAGAATTTTTGTCAATATAATTTTCTCAAAAACAGTGTGAATTTTCTGTGTATTTGATTTATGTGCCAAAAAGCCACACCCACAGTTCTTTTTCAGATATGCTTCTCTCCTAAAACCTAATTACTGGAATTTTGGGCAAGTCAGGCTGCTGTAGACCAACACCCTTAAGCCCCCCGTAATGCCCTCTTTTTTCATCCAGGAGGGTCAGTGAGTCACTGCCTTACGCCGCACCCTGATTTGATCTTTACCCTGGGTCTGCGGCTCACTGGCTGGCTTTGGACTTAATCTTTGCTCTCAGGCTCTGACAATTTAAGACATTTTGCTAGCTGGAGAGGCTAGAAATAATAAACAGGTTTGTTTTGTTTTTTATTAAACTAACCTAGCAAGTTTGGAATAAGTTAAAGTTAAATTAATTAAGTTTTGTTCCCTCTGAAGGTCTTTTTTGTGCTCATGTCTTTTTTATAAAGCAAGCTTAGAATATTCAGTTAAAAGCGGCCAGTTGATGCTTTCAACACTTGGTGGTCTCTTCACCCAAGTCCAGAGTTTCACTAGCTCTGTTTTTTTTCTTCCATGCCACTGCACTGCACACTGGGGTTTCATTTGTCCTCACCATTCTGTCTGCTCTCGGGACCAGTACCATAGGTCATGGGTCCTAGTTATGGTGGCACCCACTCTTTGTACTAATTTATTTATCAGTTTTCTATTTCTGCCCAACAATCGCTGCATCTCAGTGGCCAACAAAAGAAGCAAGTGCGCAGCTCAAGCCTCTGTGAGCTCTCTGGAGTTGGCTGATGTCAGGCTGGGTCTGGCCGGTGGCCCTGCCCCTTTTGGTCACTCATACAGGTCTACTGAACATTGGCTGATCTAGTACGGTACCAGCTGGGCCATCTCTACTCCTCCTAGGACCAGTGATGTAGCCTAGCAAATTTTTATGATAATGACAGAAGAGCAAATAGAAATGAGCAAGGTCCCTTAAGGCCTGGGCTTGAGCAGGGGGCATGCCCTCCCTACAGACTCATCCTATTGGTCAGAGCCAGTCCCATGGCCAAGCCCAGTGCCAAGGGATGTGTACGTGCCCATTTAGTGGAAGCAACTGCAAAATCACATAGCAAAGGGCACTGATACATGGGGAGAGTGAAGAATTAGGGACGATGGCAATGTACCACAATTGCCATATTCTGTCTGATGGATCTGTAGAATCCCAAGGTTCTAAAGCCCTTTCTGGACCATGATGCTGTGAACTGACAGCCAGGAAGATCGCCCCACCTGACCATGAGGGCCCAGGGAGAGAGGGGAGTTGGCAATGGGTAACTCACTGTGGGGAACCAAAGAGAGGCCAGGGAAAAAGAGCTCAGCAACCCCCTCTTCTGTCCCAGCACTGCAGCGGCTGCGGGGCGCCAAGGACTTGGCATTGGAGCTGGCAGAGCTGGAGGAGGAGCACACTGCCTGCCAGGGCCTGCGAGCACGGCGCCCCTGGGAGCTGTTCCAGGATCGCACCCTACGAAGGCAGGTGTTGAGCCTCGTAGTCCTGAGCAGTGCCATGGAGCTCTGCGGGAACGACTCGGTGAGGTTCCCACCCTATTTCCCCCCACCCTCAGGCCCCCTAGCCCTGGGGCTGCGTGCTGCAGGCCCCTGGGAGCCCTGGAGGTTGCAGGGAGCCAGTGCCCCCAGAGCCGGCCCTGTGCCCACCTCCCCCAGGTGTACGCCTATTCTTCTTCTGTGTTCCGGGAGGCAGGAGTCCCCCAGGAGAAGATCCAGTATGCCATCATCGGGACCGGGTGCTGCGAGCTGCTCACAGCATTTGTCAGTGTGAGTCTGGCTCTGGGCTGGCCCTTTCCCAACCCTGTGGAAGAGGGGGGACTTGCGAGCTGCTCACAGCATTTGTCAGTGTGAGTCTGGCTCTGGGCTGGCCCTTTCCCAACCCTGTGGAAGAGGGGGGACATGCGAGCTGCTCACAGCATTTGTCAGTTGAGTCTGGCTCTGGGCTGGCCCTTTCCCAACCCTGTGGAAGAGGGGGGACATGAGATGCCAACACCCTGAGGACTTCAGTCCTCTTCTTTAAGCCATCTCCACTCCAGGTCACTCTGTTAAAATGGGGGAGTTAGCCAGCATTTATCGAGCACCTACTATTTGCTGGGCCACTATTTTGAGATGAGGAAACTCAATGAAGTTGGGTGACCTCTGGGAAATTAATTCCTTAATCTTCTGAAGCAATAAACTGGTCCCTTCCCCACCATCCGCTTCCTCATGAGGACCCTCCCCACTGCCCACCCCCAAACCAAGGGGACCATAGCCTGGGTGCCTGAGCCAGTTACAGAGTGCCCCTTTCCTTTGCAGTGTATTGTCATTGAGAGAGTGGGCCGGCGGGTGCTGCTGGTGGCAGGATACTGCCTGATGACCTGCTGGGGGATCATCTTCACAGTGGCCCTGTGCCTGCAGGTAGCTGGGTGAGGATGAGGGGTGAGTGGCTGTATGCTGGCTGATCTCCACCTCACCCCATCCTTCTGCTGCAGAGCTCCTTCCCCTGGATGCCCTACCTGGCCATGTCCTGCATCTATGCCTTCATCCTCAGCTTTGGCATTGGCCCTGGTGAGTGGGCTCAAGGGGCTCTGGGGTTTGGGACTTGCTGAAGGAACATGGACATTTGGGTGAAAGATGGGTGGATGTGAATGTAATATTGACTGCTCGCCCCACCCCCACCTGTATGCCATCATCAGGACTGGGGGCTGGAAGAACACCAAGGGGCCCCCACTCCCATATCTGGGGACTTTCCCTAGCTGGCAGTCTCCTGTGCCTCTCCCCCTTTCAGCTGGAGTGACAGGGATCCTGGCCACGGAGCTGTTTGACCAGATGGCCCGGCCTGCTGCCTACATGGTCTGCGGGGCGCTCATGTGGACCATGCTCTTCTTGGTTGGGCTGGGGTTCCCCTTCCTCATGGTAGGCCTGCCCCTCCCCTGGGGGGAGCTGCCTTAGGTTTTGTCCCTGTCAGCATGAAAACCCCAGTGGGAGGCCTCCATCCAAGGAGACTGAGACTAAAGGGGATGGGCTATCTAAGCAAAGAAGGACAAGTCCCTCTTTAATCTGTTATGGGGCCTTTGATCTTGGGGCAGAATGGGGCCCTACTGAGTCTCAGGGTCTTTTTTAACCTATAGGAGGGATTGTCCTACTTCCTCTATGTGCCTTTCCTCGTTGTCTGCGTCTGTGGGGCCATCTACAGTGGCTTCTTCCTCCCTGAAACCAAAGGCAAGACCTTCCTGGAGATCTCCGAAGAATTGCACAGACTCAACTTCCCCAAGCGGAGCCAGGGCCCCACGTGGAGGGGCCATAAGGTCATCCAGTCCACAGAGCTGTAGCCCCACACTTGTGGCTGGGGCCCAGATCCAGCTGCTGCTCTGCCCTTTGCTTCCTCTCATTTACGAGCTCCTGTATTCATTCATTTAATGAGTGTTCATTAAATGAGCACCTACTCTGTGCAGGCATAGTGCCAGGTGCCTAGCAACAGTGGTGAGTGAGAGAGATGGGATTCAGGACCTCTTAATGTTCCCCATCTAGAGGCAGTGAACGAACAGGAAACCAATAAAAACATAACTACAAACTCAGGGAAATGCAGTGAAAGAAACATACAGGTTGTGAAGGGTGTGCATACCCTGGGGGTGGGGGTGGGGCTGACCTAGTTTGAGAGGGTCATGGTCAGAAAAGAATTTTCTGAGGAATTGGTTTTTAAAAAATGAACTTTATTGGCCTTGGCCGGGTAGCTCAGTTGGTTAGAGTGTCGTTCCCGTACACCAAGGTTGCGGGTTCAATCCTTGGTCTGGGCAGATACAAGAATCAACCAATGAATGCATAAGTAAGTGGAACAACAAACTGATGTTTTTCCCTCTCTCCCCCTTCCTTCCTCTAAAAATCAATAAAAAGTAAAATTAAAATCAACTTTATTAACATATAATTTACATGCAATAAAATGTATCCATATTAAGTATACATTTGATGAGTTTTGACAGATTTATCTACCCATGAAACCACCAGACCACTACAATCAAAGTAGAACATTTACATCACCCCAAAATCTCCCTTTGCAAATAACCCACCTTACCCCCAGCCCAAGCAATCACTGACCTGTTTTCTGTCACTATAGGCCAGATTTGCCTTTAGAATTTGACATAAATCCATGCAGTATGTGTGCATTTGTGCCTGGCTTTGCTCCAAATAAAGTTTTTGAAATTCATGCAGGTTGTTGCATGTATTAGTATATATTCCTTTGTATTTCTGAGTAGTATTCTACTGTATGGATATAACATATTTTGTTTATCCATTTACCTATTGGTGGACATTTGGGCTGTTTCTGATTCTTGGCCATCATGAATAAAACTGCTGTGAACATTCCTGCACAGGTTGTTGTGTAGACATGTTTTCATTTCTTTTGGGTAAGTAAATTGCTGAGTTTAACAGTGAAGGTCGCCCAGCTGGAGTGACTCGGTTGATCGTCATCTGTGTGCTGAAAGATTGCCGGTTCAATTCCTGGCAGGGGCACATACCTGGTGTTGGGTTCAATCCTAGGTCAGGGCATGTACAAAAGGCAACCGGTTGATGTTTCTCTGCCCCCCCTTCCTCTCTATAAGTATGTCCTCGGGTGAGGATTAAAAAGTAATAAATAATGAAGGTATGTTTAGCTGTAGAAAAAATTTTCCGAAGTGATTATACTGTATGACATTCCCACTAGCAATGTGTGAGAATTTCAGATGTTCCAAGTCCTCATCAGCACTTGATATTGTCAGTCTTTTTAATTTAGCCATTCTAGTGAGTGCATAATGGTGTCTCGTGGTTTAATTGAGGTATTTCCCTGATGACTCACAATGCTGAGCATCTTTTCATCTGCTCAGTATGGCCATTCATCTATTTTCTTTTGTGAAGAATTTGTTCAAATATTTTGTCCAGTATTTATTTTTATAAAATTTCATTAATTAGAGCAGTTTTAAGTTCACAGCAAAGTTAAAAGGTACAGAGATTTCCCATGTGCCTCCTGCATGCCCCCCCCCCCACACAGCGCCTCCCTCATTATCAACATCTCCCACCAGAGTGGGACATTCGTTAAAATCAGTGAACCTACAGTTACACATCACTGTTACCCAAAGTCCATAATTCACATCAGGGTTCACTCTTGGAGTTGTACTGTCTATGGATTTGGACAAATGTCTAATTATATGTATCCATCATTATTAGTATCATACAGAGTAGTTTCACTGCCCTAAAAATCCTCTGTATTCTGTCTGTGGTGGGGGTGTTGGAGGAAGGGTGCCAGCTTCAGAGCCTGGTTATCTCAAGACAGGGAGAGTCTGGGCCTAGGCCTCTAGGGAAATGGTACTTCCATTGTGAGAGATGAGGAGCTCCCTACCCCACTTGGCGCTTTTTGGGTCTCCACTTGGGCAGACATCCTGACGAAGAGCTGGTTAGGAAGAAGCATAGGACAATGGAAAGCCTCTGCCCTTAGGAACACAGGGAGGCAGGTGACAGGGCTCTTGCAAGGAGGCGTCTGGCCCAGTTTCTCCTCGTCTCCCAGGTAGCTTCTGGGTGGCCCACAGGCCTGGCCCCTATTTCTGGCCAGCTGCCTGGTGCCTGGGTGCTCCAGCTGGCCTCTCTGCTCTTGTTCCCCAAGGCCTGTGATACCTCCTTATTGCTGGTGGAGACCCTGAGGCTTGCCTGGAAGACACCTTCAGGTACGGCTGGCTGGAGGACACCAGTGGGGGCGATGACCCACCACCAGGTCTTCTTTCACTATGACTGGAGGGGGAGAGGGTATTTTTGCTTGTCTTTGCTGGGGCTTTTACCACATTCAGTGAACAAGGACATAGGGACTGGTGAGTGGGAGACTGTCAGGGGTAGGGCCAGCTGGGTGGTTTTGGCAGGAAGGAGTAATGTAGTTGGGGAGGAGATGGACTGGTAGTAGACCAGACCATCCACAGACATGGACTGATGACCAGGTTCTTGTCGGGGAGAGGCAACGAAGGGAAGAGTGGGTAACCCCTCTGGGGGGTGCTGGTAGGCCAACCCCACCATGCCTTCCCCCTTCTACCCCCTCTCTCCAGGATGGGTAAGTCAGCTCCTGCCCTTGGAGATGTTCAATCCAGGGGCCAGCTGCCCACTTAAGGGTATTTGGGGTGCTCACTGTGGGCCACAGTCCTCACCAAGCTGACATATCCCTACATCATGAGATTTTCTTTCCACCCCCTTCTCTGTCCGGTAGCCCCTACCCACAGGATGTGACACTCGAGAAGTGCTCTGCACCAGCCAGGAGCAAGACTGGGGCTGAAACTTTGACAAGCAGTGCTTTGAACAGAGAGGGGCTTATTTCTCTCCTCTAACTGAATGGTGGCTGAAGGGCTTGGGCAGAGCCATCAGAGCCCCAGGCTCTCCTGGGTTGCCCACCTACTTCAGCAAAGCAACTATTTTGCCATAAATCTCATACATTGCATGAGCCACAGCTTCCTCACATGGCCTCACCTGGTTGCCAGGGGCTCTGGAGCAGGGAATGTTCTAATCAGAACTGGGATTCTCTCAGTGAGGATGAAGGGGGAGAGGATCTCAGCAGGGCGGCAGCCATGTCTGCCAATGCCTCCTGGTGCAGGTGTCCTATTGTTAAGTGATAATTATTGAACCCTATTGATGCCAGATGTATTACTTTTCTATTGCTCCTAGAACAAATTACCACAAATTTAGCAGCTTAAACCAATACACATTTATTATCTCACAGTTTCTGTGGGTCAGACGTCCCGCATGGTGTGACTGGGTCTTCTGCTTAAGGCCTCACACGGCTGAAGTGAAGGTGCTTCATCTCAACTAGGAAAGAACCCACCTCCATATTCATTCAGGTTGTTGGCAGAATTCAGTTCCTTCTAGTTGTACGACTGAGGCCCCTGGCCCCCATCGTCGTCAAAGCCAGTATAGCACATGGAGCCCTGTTCTGAGTCTGGCTTCCCCTTCTGCCACATCTCTCTGACTACCTGGAGAAAATTCTCTGCTTGTAAAGGCTCATGTGATTACATTGGGTCCACCCAGATAATTCATGATAATCTCCCTAATTACATTCTGTAAACCTAATTACATCCTCAAAGTGCCTTTTGCCATGTAACGTAACATATTCCCAGGTTCCAGGGATTATAGCGTAGACCTCTTTGGAGGCCCTCTGACTACCACTGAGGTACAGGGTCAGGAGGTAGGCAGATAGCAATAGCCAAAAAGAGACAGTCTCCACTCATGGAGCTTACCCCCTAGAAAGGAAGATTAACTCACAAATAGAAATATGGTAATGACCTTGAAGGACAGGACAGATGCTGGGCACATTACAGGACCTGACAGAGCCAGGAACTCTGAGTGCTTTCCCAAGGAACTGAGAATTTCAGGGCCAATCCCCAAGCCAGGAGCCAGGAGCATGGCATGGAAGGTCAGTGGACAAGGCCCAGAGAACAAGAGAGGGTGGTGCAAGCCGTGGGGTGGGGAGGTTACCAGGGCATTGTGACCCTACTACCTCTAATATCAGAGAAGACTATCACCAGTATTTAGACCACTAGGTCCTCACAACACCCTTCTGTAAGGTGGAAATTACTGGCATCCCCAAATTACAGGTGAGGAAATTGAGGTTCAGAGTGGTCAGCCAAGTATCCAAGCTAGTAAGAGGGGGGGCCTGGGAATTATATCGCCTCCTTAGAAAATCAGTGCTCACTGCTACTGGAAACAAGTTGGGGGAGGGTAAGAGCAGACGGCAAATGGCTCAGAGGCTCTCCTGATCAGAGGAGGATCCCCTGTACTACAGTAATAACCTGAAAATGGCTGTGGCTCACCTTCAGGGGCATTGCAGGTGTTTGCTGGCCAGGCTTCACCCTGTCACCCACTTCCGCTATCTCAGAGAGCAGTAAACCAGGTGCTAGCTTTTGAACCTTCTGCCTGGAGTCACTCGTGTCATTTCTGTTCACATTTCACTGGGCAACGCAAGTCATATGGCCAGAACTGCTGCTAGGGTCAGGGAAATATGCTCCTCCCTCAAGAGGCCAGGCCAGGCCAAAGGTAATGCCAGCCAGCTAGCTTAGTCATGGTGAGGTGGGTGGAGAGAAGTGAGAATAATGGGTGACAGGGGAAGGTGATACATTCCACTGGCAGGTAATTAGGACTTCCAGGAAAAGCAATGCACTTGGATTTGGACATAGAGCAGGATGTGCTATGTTGGCTGCTGGGCCTCAGAAGAACGTCCTGGGCTAGAGACATGGCATAGAGTGCATTAATCAGTGCACCAGTGGCTATCATCAAGGCCAGTTTGTGCTGGGCCACCTGAACCTATTGCATGTCCCAGAGACCAAGGATAGAGCCTTCCTGGAGAGTTCTGAGGACTTGGCCAAACACAACATGTCCCATCTAGCACCTAAGCTTACCCCCTAGAAAGGAAGATTAGCTCACAATGGACTAGAGAGATCCGTTCCCCAGCACAGCACCCTAACCAGGAGGCTCCTCAGATTGGGAGTGGGGGTGGCCACTTAGCCACAGGCCCTCTGCCCAGTGATGACAGGGCTTGCAGGCTTACCTCTGGCTCTCGGTATGGCCAGGGCCCCAATTCAGTTGCTGCCCTGTCCTCTTCCTGCCATCTCATGGCTATCTTCATTCACCCATTCATTTATTCAGCCAGTATTTAGTCTTGTGTGCTTGGCACCCACTAGATGCCCGCTGAGCTAAAGTGGAAGAGACAAAGAATTCAGCAGGAGCTGAGAGGGTACCCTAGAGGGTCTGACTAGGGTGGGGCTTCCCTGAAAGCTCAAGTTCCCAGACCCGCAGAGAAATTGTCCAAGGGACCTGAAGTCTGGGGGTGGGCCAGAAGTCTACCTGCTGAGGACTGCCTTTGGCCCGAAGAGCTGTGCCTGGGCCACACCTCCTATGCCTCCCGGCCTCCTCGCCCACCCTGAAGGGGGCGGGGGTACTGCGGGGAAGGCACCTGGGCGGTGACTCTGTTGTGGCAGCTCTCCTGCCACCTGAGGCGATCCCTCCCTCCCTGCCCCCCCCCCCCCCAGGACTGCAGTCCTTGGGACTTATGGCCCGGGAGACTCAAGACACACAAGGGCTCAGCGCGTGTGACGCAATGAGACGGGACTTCACCTACTTGACTGGCTCTGAGCCCAGGGAGGGCCTGGGACCATCTGTCCTATTAACTGCTGTATCCCCAGCTCCCGGCACACTGACGTCACTGAGTAAACATCAGTGACTAAATGAAAGGACTGACACAGAAAAGAGGAGCAGGCAGATTCCTGGCCGCCACGCGGGGAAAGGCTGTGAGGTGAGCGAAGCCCGGGCCTTCGCGGGACAGGCTGGCCGGCCCTCTCGGAGTCCCGCCCGCGGCGACGCCCCCAGTCACACGGCGGCGGCGGCATCACTGGGGCGGGGCCTCCGCCGCGGTGGCGTCACGGGGGGCGGCGACGCAGCCGCACAGGGGCGGAACTGGGCGGCCGTCACGTAGCGCAGGTTCCCGGGCTGCAGCCGCGCGTGAGTGAGCGGGCTTGTCTGGTTCTCGCCGTCCTTCCATCATGCCGATGTTCGTGGTGAACACCAACGTGCCCCGCGCCTCGGTGCCGGACGGGCTTCTCTCCGAGCTCACGCAGCAGCTGGCGCAGGCCACGGGCAAGCCGGCCCAGGTTTGTCGGGAGGGAACCGGAAGAGGGGATGCGCGCCGGCCGAGGCGCGCTGGGGCGGGGGTTGGCGACCCCGGTCGGGGAAGGGGCGGGGGGCGCCCGGGGCGAGAGTTCGCTCGGGTCCTCTGATCGTGTCCCATCCCCCGCAGTATATCGCGGTGCACGTGGTTCCGGACCAGCTCATGGCTTTCGGTGGCTCAAGCGATCCCTGCGCGCTCTGTAGCCTTCACAGCATCGGCAAGATCGGCGGCCCGCAGAACCGCTCCTACAGCAAGCTGCTGTGCGGCCTGCTGGCCGATCGCCTGCGCATCAACCCCGACAGGTGCGGGGGAGTGCCGGGGGGCGGGGGGCGCCGGGCGGGGGGCGCCTGGCGGGCAGCGCTCGGCCCGCGACTGTGCAGCCCACTCAGCACGGCTTCCACCCCCCGCAGGATCTACATCAACTACTACGACATGAACCCGGCCAACGTGGGCTGGAACAGCTCCACCTTCGCCTGAGGGCCACTCCGCCCCGAACCCATTGGCACCAGACCCTACCGCCCGAAGTATTTTCCCGCCTTGATCACAGCGACCCCCACCTCCGGGTCGGGAGAAATAAACGGTTTGGAGCCCTCGGCTTCTTGGGACTTCCTTGGCTTGTGGAATTGGTTCGGGGCGGGGGACAGTGACTGGGGAAACAAGGCGCAGAAAGGTGGCCCCTCAGAATCAGATGCCTGGTGCCTTCTGACCAGTCTTTCCCTTCTGCTTCCTAGCAGAAGGCCCAGTCTTGGTTGGCAGCCTGCCTGGGGCCACAGATCCAGGAATCAAACTCGAATGGGTGCCTCCCAGGACCCTCTGTGGCTCCAGTTGAGTCTTTTCTATTCTCATGGGCAGAGCCACCACGTGGGCTGGGGCTGGCAAGGAAGAGGGGAAGGGAAGCATTGGAATGCAAATCTGATTGGCCTGGGGTTGGACCTTTCTCTCAGCCCCACTTTCCTCCATCTTCCAGAGGAGCAAAAGATACCCTAAGGAGAGAAAGCCGTTCCCCTCCACCCTGTTCATTCTCTGCTAGACAGTTGCCCCAGTTTCTTGACTTGGAAAATCCTATTGTTAAACTTGGGGAATCAGTATCGAGGCCCAATATGACTGGGGTTTCCTGGCCCAAGATCACCTGTAGGGGTGGTAATGGGATGACAGTGGGCAGTTTCAGCTCCTGGACCTGGACCACAGGGGCCAGCCTGGGAGTGCTGCTTGCCCAGGCCAGTTGCCTTGGGCCAGAATGCCTAGCCACCCTGCAGTGTGAGAGTCTCCATGTATCTTGGCAGCAGTTGCCAAGCAAGGCCCAGCCACTGGCACTGGGCATTCATGTGCCTGAAGATGGTGCTAGCCAGGGCCAGCTCAACCCTTCGCTGTCTGCCCTGTGGGAGAAGTTAATTACGGCTCTTGCACAGAGAGAGGACTCCTCTGGGCAGGGGAAGGAACACCATTCCTGGGAGCTTGGCAAGGGGGGTGCCTCACCTCTGGACTCCTGCTGGCCTTGAGGCTTGTTGCTCTTCCTCAGCCTCTATCTAGGCAAGAATATCTTAGATGAAGGATGATTTTTTTTTTTTAATTCCATGAGATTTAAGTGAATTTGGTTTTGGAAGCTGAGGGATTCGAGGGAAAAGGGGTGCAGCCTGGGCCAAGCCTTTGGAGCCTGTTACTTCTGACGTTGGGAGTGTGGAGCAGGCCTGCCTCTGAGTCACAGGCAGTGACAAGCTCCTTTCTTGGGATGGCCGCCAGTGGCCCAGCCCATGCTGCACCCACTGCTCCTGCTCATGGGTCAACTGTATGGTGTCACTGTGAACATCCAGCAGGCATGAGCAAGAAGCTCCCGGGACCCAGCCTAGACCCAGGGCTGCTGCGCCCAGTCAGTTGGTGCTTTCCACATGGATCCACCCTCTCCTGTCTGTGGCAGCATTCTTGGCAGAGTCTGCTCTCAGGGGAAAGCCCACCTTGCTAATCAAGATGCCTGAGGATTGCTGCTTCTCGGTCCAGGTCCTGGTGTGTGTTGGGTGGGTGCTCTTCTCACTCAACCTGTCAGCTCAGCCCTGGGGTAGCAAGGATTTGCTTCCAGAAAAGCAGTGAGAAGGGAGAATCAGCTCGGAGTCAAGAAGGGTATGCCCCATCTTTGGGGGGTTGCTCCTCTTTCACAAAGGTCTGTGAGGGGCTCTCTTCCCCCTTACCTCAGGCTCATTCTGTCCTCCATGAAAGGGCTATGGAGCCTCACATCTATCTCTTTGTTGGGGTGGGGAGCACGGCCCCAGCTGCAGCAGAGGTCCCACTCAGCCCAGCTTGTAGGCTGGGGCCTCCCTCATGGATCTAAGCACCTGCCACTTACTAGGCTTCTATCTATGCTTCAGCCCCGGCCTTTATCACATTTCTTCAGGCCCCGTTCCACTTGGCCCTTAGCTTAACCTTTACCTCTCAGCCTGTGCCACCTGTGATGGTCATGAGGGAGCAGGTGTGCAGGTCTCTGAGTATCTAGTCCAACTCCCTCATTTCACAGATGAGGACACTGACCCTGGGTTCCCTGGGTGTGGCACTGCTGGGCTGGCCACCTCCCAGAGCTTGGCCATACATTCACCCCCACTATCCCCAGCTAGGGTTTTTGCTTGTTGCCATATGTAAGCAATGGGTGCCTCCACAGCTAGAGTTAGGAGCCTCTGAGGACCAAGGAGGCAGTTTGGGCAGGCTGGGCACCTGCTGTGCTGAAGGCTGGAGGGGCTCACAGGAGTCGGGAGTGAAGCTTGGTACCCTGCCCACCATGAACCTGGAAGTGTCAGGCTCTGTAGCCAGCCTAGGTATCTGGAAGGCAGTGGCTCCTTGGAAAGGAAAAAGGGACCCACAGTCTTGACCTTTACCCACCATGCTCCCAAGTTCCCTGCAGCTAATAGCCGGTCCAGTACCTCACTCCAGTCACCCCCTGGCCGGCCCCATTTTCTCCAAAGCTTGGGGCTCCACTGCCCACCTGGCAGCCTGTCCCTCAAACCCCAGTGGCTGCCTCAGGGCCCATAGGAATTTGGTCAATCTTCAGAATGGCAGCAGGAACTCATTTCCAAACATCTCAAAGTAAAGTGTGGAACAGATAGGGGTAGGGGCACAGAGTGCCACCACCTCTTCATCGCTCCAGTGGTACATCTGCTGATGAAGACTGCTAGATAATGACAGTCCTCACAGCCACTGTTTACAGGCCCTGGCAACCTCACACCTTGCCTTGCAGGGCTGTTCCTTCTGCATGGAATGCCTGTCCCTCCATCTGCCTACTGAGGCCCATGCTATGCCCTTCTAGGGAGCCTTTCCTGAGGCCACCCAGTACACGACGGCACCAAAGCCTCTTAGCTTTGGCCTAGGTTTTGTGAGCTGGGGTTTCTCTTCCTGTATCCTCTAGCACCCTGTGGGCATTGAAAGGAGGCTACGCCCAGCTCTGTCGTCTTTGGGCCAGTGACCCCAGCAGTGCAGGTTCTCCCCTGGGCCTCCCACCTCCCCAGGCATGCTTTCTTTGCACAGATCCCACTGCCCCTAACCTCAGCCTTAGCTGAGACCCCTACCTCCACCCAACTCCTCTCATTCTTCTGCCTGCTTCCCTTGAGAAATTGGAGTCTGCCTGTTCTGTTCCCACTCTGGGCCTCAGTTTTCCCCATCTGTGAAATGAACGGATTCACCAGATGGCCTTCCTACATATTGTCTCAATTGTGGAGCATGACAGAACATCTCACAGTCTCAGGGACATAGAGGGCGGGGCAGGATCCAGTAAGGGGCCTGTGCCTGTACTCAGGTCTTGATAAATTGTGAAACCCCTTCCTGGGGCAATGGAGTGTGGGCGGGTATCTTGGAGGCTGGTTCCATCTATAGTTGTGATGCTGGAGGTGGATGAGGGAGGAGGGCCTGAAGAGGGCCTAGGTCCTTGTGGGATTGCAGCTGAAACCTTCAATGTGGACCGTGGCCCACACCAAGGGGCCCACCAATCACAGTAGCTGGTGGGTCAGGCCTTAGGGCTAGCTACCCTGCTCTCTAAAGCAGTAGATATAGTACAGGGCGACCCTCAGTTATCTGGGGGATGTCAGCCCATCCCAGGAGCTTAGGAAGTTTCTAGGCTGCCAAAGTCTTCCTTGACTCCTCGCCTCACCGGTCAACTAAGTGTTGCCCCCCCCCCCCCAACTGTGTTTCTGTAAAGCCCTTGACTGCCAGCCCAGCTTCCCTTCCCAGCTGAGCAGTTGCAAGGCCAGGTCCCAGCCCTCTGAGTCTCCCAGTGAGAATTCTAGAACCAGGGTAGGGGTGAGGGTGCGTGTGAAGGAATGTAATTGCAAACCCACCAGCCACTTGCCCAGATTTCCCCTCCTGGTTAAGTGAGCACATGGCCTCATTTCTGTGTTTGAAGCCCACATAAAAGACAAAAATGGCCAGTTTTCAGAAATTGGCTCTGTCCCCTCCTGGAGCCTCATCCCCGATCTGGGGTCAGTAGGGTCTGGACTCCATATTCTCATGGGTCTAGACCCTAAAGCATCCAGACAGGGCTCTGAATCCAAAAATTACAAATGAGAAATCTCATCCCTTGTGTCCCTCGCAACCATGTCCCCCTGAGATCTGGTTTCTTACAACACCTAATTTTATTCTCATTTTAGTGGGCAATATATTTACATGGGTCAATTCAAAGCATTCTAAGGATCCTTTCCTGCCACCTCTCTCCACATGGTAACTCAAATCCCTCTAGAGGCATTTTATGGATATACAAGCAAATATGTATAACCCCACACCCCACTCCACAACCTCCCTCCGTAGTAGCATATTCTATACATGTTCTGCATTTTGCTTTTTTACTTTAAAGTCTCAGTACCTGAAGAGTCTCCACTATTCCCTTGCTGGGAGAGGCCACGATTCCATTTAACCACCCCCGTCATGGATATTTAGGCTGTTTCCAGCTTTCAGGGCTTAAATCAACTATACTGAATTTACCCATGCGGAAGTATATGCGTAGGATATGTTCCTAGAAGTAGAATTGCTTGGTCAAAGGTGCTGTTTTAATATGGCCAGGTGTCCTTCTTAGTGTGTGTGTGTTTGGTGGGGGGCATCTATGGTACCATGCAGTTGGGCTTTGGAGGCCCTTTCAACCCAAGTTTTGACTTTTGGTTATCTGATGGGGAAAACGCTTTTCTCTCAAGGCAAAATGTAGAAATGTATATTTCTCTTTTCATCTGGTGAACAGCAAGTCCCTTTTCTTGTTTCCAGAACTAAGTCAAATCCTCAAGCCCATTTATTTTCCCAGTGGAATTTTTGTTTTAAAGCTCTTTAATATATTAGAGAAATTAACGCTTTGCCAAGAATTTCAGATATTTTTCCCAAATTGTTTTCTGGCTTTTGATTTTGTGGGCAGGCTCTGGAGACACACCCATCACACTTTTCTTCAATATTTGTGTCATTCTTGGGTTTTCCTTACTCCACGATTATCAAACTAGTTTCCATGGTTTCTTCTAGGACTTCATGTGATTTTGTTTTGACATTTACATTTTTGCTCTGTCTGGAATTCCTTGTGTCAGGTCTGAGTTGTGGCTCCATTTTTTATTGTAGATGCCACCTACCTGTCCCCTCATCCATCTTACCCCACAGATAAAATGCCACTTTTATTTCAGATTAAACCCCCTTTTGTACTTGGGTCTGTTTCTGAGCTCTTGATTCTTTCCCCCTATGGGTTCACTAGATTTTATTTGTAGTGGACAAGCTTGTTTGCAGGTGGCCCCAGCACTGGGGAACCTTTCCCCACACCCCATTTGGGGACCTTCCCTCTCAGGCTTTGCCCTGGCCCCATCCCAGGCTCTCCCCTCCTCCAGATGCTCCCTACTGCCCTCAGTTTCCCCTGCTGCCTGCCTCCCCACCTGCCAAATGTCAACCCTTTTGGTCTTGCTCTCCTGAAGGGACTTGCCCACTGGGTCCACCAGGCAGCCTGCAAGCACAGGGGCCTCAGATGTCTCGAGTATCATGTAGGTGATGTGCTCACATGCCACATCAAGGCTGTCAGCAGGGAAAAAGGAGCTGCAACAAGTTCCACAGTTTTCAACTTGGCTTATGAATCAGGACCTCTTGGTTCCAGAACCCTCCTCCCTGAGAAGTTGGTTCCCTCGCGCCAGTCTCTTTGCGGCGGAGGCAATTCCCACAGCAATTGTTCCTTTAACACGTGATCCTCAAAGATGGTATGAATTTCAGTTTTTCTACAGGAGAGAAAACTTGACTCTCAGGTGGTGAGTCTCCTCACACACACATTTGGTTTCTGATAATTTAGAGAATAATATTTTGCTTATAAAATAAGCCCCTTTCTTTTTTAAAGAGGAGTGAAAAGACCCTCTGGATTTAACTCCTTTTGACTGTTCTCTGCATACCCAGACTTTGGTTCTAATATTAAATCTGGAGGGAAAGGGTACCAGGGCTTGACCCCTTCCAATGAACACATGGCTTTGGAGAAGAATATGAATGAGTCTCAGTCAGAACAGGGGGCCTGCGACCCCCAGGTGACATGGCTCTGGAGCATTTTGTTTGGGGAGCCAACTGATAAGGAAAAACAAGAGGAAGCAGCAGATGAGAGGTAGAAGCTTTCCTTACACCCTCTTCATTCAGACAGTGTAACTGGTAACAGGCAGACAAGGCAATCACGCCTGATAACAAGAGGTGAGTGACTCTACGTTTTTGAACCCCATCCATCCAAAGGGCCCCTCCTCTAACACCAAAACCTGAATGAGAGCTGTGTGCTAAAAAGCCCTATTTCCAGGAATGAGTTACTCAGGGAATGAGTTGCAGTTAGTCAAAATAAAACACAGCTACAAAGCAGAAAAGAAAGTTTAGCCTTTACTGAGCCTCTTTGCCATTTCAAGTGTAGACATTAAGGATGCTGGTGATCATGAATGGGTACAAACAGCCAAAGGAGGACATGAAGGGTGTGGACTTACACAAATTTAAAGTCTATGCCCATGTAGAATCGCTGAGGTAACGGGTTTACCAGAGAAGCAAAACAAAATATTTGGAATACATGCAGTGAGCATCAGTGCAGAAACAGGCATTTTTCAGAATAGGATATGACTACAGATACCATACAGAATGTGACTTCAGACATTCAAAGGAGTGAAGATAGGGGCTGGCGAGGAGTAAAGGAAACAATTACAGAGTAAGTCACCCTGTACCTAGAAATAAATCCAAGATAATGCAGACCCCCCAAGAGCCAGCACACCCCCCGAGGGGCCCTGGAGAACACATCACAGACTGGAGGCCATCCTGTGATGGTGTCACCTCTTCCCAATCTGGCTTATGATTTGAAGTCCCATTAGAAATTCCAACAGCTTTTTGGATGAAATTTGACAACCAAATTCCAACATTTACATGAGAACCCGAAGGGCCAAGAAGAGCCAAAACGTTTTCTTGAAGGAGACAAGGTGAGAGGACTTGCTTTTCCGAAGTCAAGATTTGTTATCAAGCTCCACAATTAAGGCAAAGTGAAATCAGGACCGGGGCAGACAACAGACCAATGGAAAGAAAGGAAATCCCAGAAACAGGCTTCCCCGCACACGTAGGACACAATGTATAGCAGAGGCAGTGTCAAAGCCTATGTGAAGCCAGCCCTAGTCATTTAGGGGCGCTGAACAGCTGGCTACCATATGGGGGAAAGAGCAAGCTGGATTCTTATTTCCACTCTCACAAAAATCAGTTCTTCATGAATTAAAGCCATATGCGGTAAAGGACTCATATCCAGAACCTATATAAAATAACCTCCTACAAACTGGTAATAGACAACCCAATGAGAAATTAGGAAAGGACTTTAGAAGCCACTTCACAAAAAGGAAGATCCAATGGAAAAGGTGTTCAACCTCGGTAGAAATCAGGGAAATGCAATTAAAGCCACCATAAAATATCACTATTGCCCATCGAGTTGGCTATAAGTAACATGTCCACAAAACCACTCCTAGGCATGTATCCTAAAGAAGCTCATATTTGGATACAATAAAATGTCCATCAAGAATAGAATGGATAAATAAATTGTGGTACATCCACATCATGGAATACTACACTGTAGTGAAATGAACAAGCTATAGGTGCACACATCACCATGGATGAATCTCACGAACGTAAACTGTTGAGCAAAAGATGTAACATCCCGGAATCAGCAGGCACAACACAAGATACCCAAATCAATGCCGAGCAGCCCAAACGATCCCCAAACCAGTCTCCCCGACCAGCAGATCTGCAGCATGCAGACACCCCAACAGCTAACAGCTCCAGTGGCCAAGAGGCCTCAGCACTATTGCTAGAATTGGTACAGGGACCAATGAACCAAGTATCATCCTTAGTTGTTCCAAGGGCAGAGGCAACAGTGGAAGAAGTTTCTACAGAGAAATTGACCTGGTGGGTGGCAAGAACAAAACGGAAGAGGAGCAGTGAACTTCATGACAGTGAGTCAAGCAAGGAGACAAGTGATCTGGTCAAGCTTATTGATGGCAAGTTCCAGCTGTTGGAAGCAAAGGTGGACAAGCTGCAGACAGATGTCTCCTTCATGCACTCAAGATCCATGCAAGGAACTGCCCTGTTGGAACCTTGTATCCAAGTCTTGTTTCAGACAGAACCAATCCTCCTTCAGCTGTCACTGCGTCTTCTGCTCCAGTATCTGATGCTGAGAGCAGTTTTTACAGCATGTGGACGGGCTGGTGATCACCAAACAACCCAAGCACAAGGGAAATGAGCCATAGCACCTTGTCTTCCAGCAGACAGTGCCACAGCATCTGCCAACAACACCGCTGAGCACCACATCCTGCGCTGTGAACGAGCCACATGCCCAAGACCATTGGACCAAACATTGTTCCCCACCCAAGGCCACCACATGTGTCTGCAGTTTAGCCCCAGCAGAGGAATCTAGGAATAATTAACAACAACAAAAATGCAACATACTGATAATTTCATTTATTTAAAGTTCAAAAACAGAGAATCCCGAACTACATTGTTCAGAAGTCCAGGCCTAGGTGATAAAACTGTGATGAAAGCCCGGAAATGATTTTTCTTAGGACAGTGGTCCCACTGCGAGGAGGGAGGCCTGTGGCTGGGGCAGGACACATGGGAATTGGTAGGGTACTCCAGTGCTATTTTTGCCCTCTGTTTTTACAAGTATCTGTTATATTTGCTAAACTGTATGCACTTTCTGTGAGTTGTACTTCACAATACAAGTGATTACACACACACACAGGACAAGGGAAGACCACCACTAGCATACTGTACTGAGGTATTGCCTGACTCCCTGATCCCTCTAAGAAATTACCCCACTTTAGCCAATGCGCAGAGCTGCCCTCATTTGGTTGCCATCTCCCCAGTCCCAGCTTGCCTGAGTCTCCTGCCACTGGTGCTCCTGCTGGGGTTAGGGTGTAGCAGGATAGTAAGAAGGTAGGAAAATCCCTGGGCAAATGGAATGGAGAAACTGAGACAAGAAAATTAAACAAGGCCAAACAGATTGGGCAACTTATGGCCAGCTTGTGAACTGCAAGACCTTAGCTTCCCTAACCAAGGACACTTGAGAGCAAATGGTTCATACCCTCCTCCCTAACCAGAAAACACATAGCTTAAATCACCCTGGCCTGGGAAATAGAGAACAAAGACCTGATTAATGCCATTTGTGCCAGCTAAACCCTGGGACAGATGAAGTTGGGGAACAAAACAAAAATCCCACTAAAACCAGACAGGCCTAAGTTAAAAGTAAAATAGAACAAAGAAAAACCAAAAATTTCCCTATGTACTCATTTTAATGCATCAGCATATCAAAAATGCACCTGGAAAGCTGATGAATATTCTACTGAAGCCCTCCCCGGAGATTCTGGCCAGCAGGAAAAAAGGTTAGAAAGCCCTAAGGACAAAGACTCAGGGTGGGCTTCCTCTAGAGCACGACCAGGCCCTATCCCAGGCTTGAACTTTTTATTTCTAAGCGTACCCACAAGATTTGCAACAGGGGAGCAGTGGGCAGCAGCAGCTCGACCCAGACTCACACCCTGGATCCTGTCTCCAAGGCCCTTTTTTTCTGACTTCCCAGTGAGCTGAAGCAGCCCCGCCTTGGCCCACACTCCTTTCCTATAACAGTTTTAGGGAGTCAGAGCAGAGCACTGCCTAGGCTCTCCCCTGTGGTTTCTTCTACCTCAATTTCTTCGTTTTGCTGTCCCCAACATCAATAAACATACTCTCAAACCCACCCACCTGGACTCGTGTTGTGAAATCCTTCCTACACAAATTCAAGGACCCACACACTACAGGTGGACCTGAGGCAGATCCACTCTGGCCAGTCCCTGTCTGGTAAACAAGAGGGCCCTTCCCCATCATTTCCTCATGTTTGCCCATGAGGTGCTTCCATCACTGGGGGGAGCTCTTCTAGCACCCCACCCCACCCCACCCTGAACTGCCTGGCTTGTCCCCCACCCCCAGCCTGCTCCACTGTATGCACTCCCTCCTGCCTGGCCTCCCGCAATTGCTATTACGTGTGCCAACACTGTGACAGAGTCCCCAAAACTGGAACTGGAAAAAAACAATGTTCTATTTAGGCCCCTTCAAGCTGGTTGCTTGTCATTTAAATTTTTTTATATCTTTATTGATTTCAGAGAGAGGAAGGGAGAGGGAGACAGAGAGACAGAAACATCAATGATGAGAGAATCACTGATTGAGCCCACAACCCAGGCATGTGCCCTGACTGGGAATCGAACCCTGATTGCCTGGATCCTAGGTCGACTCTCAACTTCTGAGCCATGCCCGGCCGGGCTGCTTGTCATTTGTTTTCCACTTGGTTCAAGGTGCATGGTTGTGGGGTGTCAGGAAGGCTGGGTTGTGGCTTGGGTAGTAAAGAGGGGGGCTCTCTCAATTTCCTTTTTGGTGTTTTGCTGTTTTGATATAAAAGAACCCAACTGCTTCTGCTTGCTTCTGCTTGCCTAGCCTATGGGATGTGGAGCGGTGGGGAGAAAGGGGAAAGGGTATTGGGGGAGGAAGGGAGCCTGGCACCTGGAATTCTGGAAGTCTGGTGGCTGGTGGTGGCCACTCAGGATGGGGGCCCAGAGTTGGCTTTGACAGGCTGGTTGCCTGCCTTGCTGCTTCCTCGGGGCTCTCAGAGCCAGGTCACAGGTGATCATACTCCTGGAGGCCTGGGGAGATTCCAAGTGCTCTAGGGACTCCAACATTGTGGCCATGAGTGGGAGAGTGGACTTCCCGAAAAAGAAGCTCTCCCACCCGTGACCTGAGTGGGACTTAGGGAGACCAGGGTGGTTGGGGGATGGCTTCCCCAAGATACTCAGCAGTTCTATAAGAGCTGTTACTGGAAGTGGAACCCAGGTGGCCACAAGTGAGCCGCTGGAGGGTTTGGCTGCCGTGCTCTTGCTTGTGCCTTAGTGCCCTGATTCCTGCCACCTGTGATCACCCACAGAGTCCATTTGCATAGGAGGCCATGGGAGGCCACTTCACGACCCAAGACACATGGGGGTCAGGCTTCGAGTTTTGAGTCTGCACCAGTAAGCCCTATGAAGGCTTTGGAGAGGCTGGTGTGTGCACAGGAACTTCCTAGGAACTTTGGGGGTTCCCCACAATTCTTTGGTGCTGTGAGCTGATGCCTATGGTTATGTGGTTGGCTTTTAACTAGTGGTTCAGATGATAGGCTCCATCCTGCTGCTTAAGCAGAGTCCACATAGGGGTTCGACCTCAGCAGCTCAGGCCAGTGCTTTGGGGGTGGTTACAAGCTCACAGCTGTGCTCTTTAATAGGTGACACCTTAGCAAGTACTGGCTGCTGGGGTTTGGTGAGCAGTGGGAGGTCTGATGTGGGCCTTGACCTGTGATGGGGACAGTGAGGCCAATGTGGCTCCAGATGGTTTGAGTCTTCTGAGGCAGGGTAGGGGTGGTGGGTTGGATGTAGGCACTTTCAACTGCAAAGGCAGCAAGGGGCTGGAGTGCACCTGGGTGGGATCTTGGGCCACCATAAGGAGGTGGTGACCCACGAGTTCCTGCCAGGGTAGGAGCTGTGAAGTGACCCTCCTGACCCTGGAAGTATATCCTAGGCTCTCCAGAATTAGTCCCGAGTTGGGACACTGAAGCCTGGCTCCATGAACAGTGACAGTTTGTTAATGGACAATAGTATTCAAAGGAATCAAGACTGTCAATGTAAGAAACATTCAAACCTGTAGAGAATTTTTGTGAGTTTATTTGAACTAAACTATTGACAATTGCCAGAAAGCAAAATCTCAACGCATTGAGATGATGCTCCGGAGAATGGCAGTTTTGCACCTTATTTTATACATTACAATAAAAAATGAAGATGCAGGTAGGTTACATGAAATCCATTGGTGATAGAGTAGGGAGGTGGGAGAAAGCAAAACAGGGAAACCTCTGGGATCGGATGAAAAGTAAATTGATAAGACACGTGCATTTTTTACATAGGTGGGTACAGGATAGCTAACAGTCAACAATTAACTCAATAACAATGAGGGGATTTGTGGTCTCGCAGAGCGGTGCCTATGCTTCGAGGGATCTGGAAAATTACTTTGACATTCCAAAGATATGTTATTGTAGATGCAAAAAGACAATAGACAGGTTTAGTTAAGGTAAAGATTGACCTTTGTCAGGGAAGATGCTGGCCTAGGACCTGACTACCTGCCATAAACTGCTTTTAGTTAAAAAGTCTTAAGACCATCCTTTGTGGTTACTTTAGGCCTCTGAGTTTGTAAGGCCGCCATGCAGGCCTCACCTGAGCTTGTCAGGTTAGCATGTGGCCCCTTTTCATCCACAGGACCTTTTAGAGAATATGCCATTTTCTTGGGTTGAAATAGAAACACAACTCAATGAAATCTCTGCACACCCAGAACTGGCAAGGGTGTGCAAGGCTAGTGCTGGGAGCTGTCTGTCCCAGGGAGTCAGGTTTACTTGGGAGATCCAGAAGTAACTGAAATGGTTTGAAAAACAGACCATGGTCTTACTCTCAGAAGAGAAGCTGTGGAACTGAGAGGGACCAGCTACGGAAGGGGAATGTCCTTAAGAGAACGTGAGGTGTCAGGAGACAGGCTGGGCAGAAATGGTGTTGCTGAGGCTTGGAGGGGACCAGACTGCACAGAACAACTAAGGACAGGCAAGCTCCTTCTGGGGAGGGAGGGTAAGGTTTGAAGAAGAGGCAAGGCCACTCCCCAGGGAGCCAGGTGACCCAGAACACTCTTGAGGGGCTGGCCCCTCAGTGCTGCAACCAGGGACTCGGTAAGAACCAGAAGCCATCCCATGAGCTTGGCAGCTCTGAGAGGCTGTAGGGAATCTGGGCATATTTAAGAACGGAAGATCAGCATCAAATACTGAGATGATTTGGGGGTGCATTTTAGGGCAGTACAGTTACTATGGGTGGGGACCCAGGGATTGCTTGGGCCCTGAGGCCATATGTTTTAAGACGTATGGATTAGGTCTCAAGAAGGCTCAGCTGAGCCCCACTGGGAAAGAGCAGGACCAGGACCAGGCGCCAGGGGGAGCTGGCTGCAACTACCATGGCCCACTGTTGGCTCCTCTGAGGTGGAGCCATGGGGACTGTTTCAACAGTGGATACTTGTGATGAACCCGGAATTGACTGGTTTTTCTTTCTCTTGCCATGAGAGACCCCAAGAGACAAAATCTAGAGGGATAAGTCAGAAAAAGTAAGTGTTTGGGCCAGAAAGCAAAGAGAAAATACAAGGAGGGAAGGCGCTGGAAGCCAAGAAAAATGGCTAGCCCTCCGTGCAGTGAAGAAAAGGGATGAAGCCAGTCAGGAACCAGTACAACACAACCAGCAGGGGCTGAACATTACCTTGGGAAGACAGGCCCACCCCACCCAGAGCTATGTTGCAGAAACAAATGCCACTCAAGGCCGGAAGCATCCCCAGTGGAGGTCAGCCTGTGTCCTGAGGACCAACGGGGCCCAGCTGCTGCCCCCTGGCCCTCCTGTTAGGGAACCTGCTTCGGGCAAGGCGTGCTGACAAGTGAGGAGTCGCACAGGTCGGCAAGCACTGCGCATGGGGCAGAGCCCAAACTTGGTTGCTGTGTCACTAGGCAGAGCTCAACATTGGACACACAGAGGAAAATGGAAATGAAGAAGTTTCAAACATACTAAAAGGTGTCATAAGTGAGGCCCAACGACTGAGCTGCCCCTAGGGCAGATGATGCCCATTTGTGAGAAGGCAGGAGGGGCACAGACGTGCTCAGAGAGGAGAAGGAATGTAGAAGTTGCTCCCCACCCCAAGGAACATGATCAAACAGGGCTAAAGCTGACCCTCCATTGGGTCAGACTCCCCGGGCATGCAGTCTAGGCTATCACACTCTTCCTGTCCACTCTCCTACCGTCAGCTGCCAGGTATTTTCTGCCAGGGTCTGGAGGCAGGGTCTACATGGGGCTCAGCACTGGATTCTGGGTTCACCCAGCAGCCTGCAGGCTGCCCCAGGAATTTATTTCCCTGTAGTAGGCTGGACTCTGAGGCTGTCACCATTTGCCTCATCCTATTAACTCTGGATCTTTGAAAAGTGGAGCACATGACAGGTTAAAACGCTGAGATGTGGAGGAGGAGCCCATTCCAGGAGCGACCCAGCCCTGCCTTGCCCCCCGGTGGGTGGGTGGGCATGGGGCTTTGGAGAGGAAGTGAACGCCACTGGGCTTTGACAGATGGCTGGGCTCTCTGTGAATGCTTTAGATTTTAATATTGTGATCTTAAGTTTTTCATTTCGTTGAGCTCTAACCTAGAAGGGTGAGGGAATTAAATTTTTTGAATTTTACCTTAGGAAATTCAGAGAGAGAGCCGCACGGGTCCGCCCCCGCCCCGGCTCCCTCCTCCTCTTCCTCCTCAATGCTGCAGTCAACTTTGGCTTCTCCCCCTTCACCTCAGCCTGCCTGTCCCCAGAGCTCGAGACCTGTTTCCCCTTCTTAAAGTGAACCCCAAGCTATCACTTCAGGTAAGCTTTTTGTTTTTTAAAGGGCTCACTTTGTACATGTTGAAGAGACAGAATACGTTCAGAGAGTGGAGGCAATGGGAAGCAGGAGGCCCAGAAGAGTGGGCCCCAGGTACCACCTGGAGGAAAATCACCAGGGAAGCAAGAAGGCCCAAACACTCCAGCCAGCTCTCTGGCGTGGGCCCAGAGACCGAATGGACCCTTGGCTTTGCAGCCCCTGCTCAGTTGGACCCCTTGCTCCTCGCTGCCTGTCCCTGTCTCCAGGGCCACCTTGTCTCCATCTCAGCTGATTGGCCTCCCACTCATACTCTCTTATCCCAGTCCTGAGTCATCTCTGGTCCTCTTCCCTGTGAGGCAGGATAGTAAGAAGCTAGGGAAATTCTTTGGCAGGTGGAACAGGAAAACTGAGACAGATAGTTAAGCAGTTTGCAGCCATCTAGCAAATCTAAATGCCCACCAGTTTGCCGCCATCTAGTAAATCCCATCTTCCCTAACCAAAGACACTTAAGAGTAAATGATTTGCACTTCCCCCCAACCAGACAGTAAATAGCTTAAATCACCTTACTCTGGGAGACAGACAACAGAAATCCAATTAGTGTCATTTGTGCCAACCATACCCAAGGACAGATGAAGTTAAGGGAATAAGTCTCTTCTTGGCACATCAGCATAAAACTGATGAATATTCTATTGAACCTCCCCAAAGACCTTCCCTAAACTCCCAGCCTTTAAAAACCCTCAAACCAAAAGTCCCAGCAAGTGCCCTCCCTCCCAGGAGCACACACCTGCTTTTCCCTTCCCCCTCTTCTCCCCTCTCAGGCTTGCATCTCCTAAACTCAAGGGGACCCCACGAGGCTTGCAACCAGGGGAGCAATGGGCAGTGGCAGCTTGTCCTGGGCTAACCCCCTGAACCTGTCTCCAAGGCCCCCTTTTCTCTGACTTCCCAGTGAGCCAACACAGCCCAGCCTTGGCTCTCCTGTTGCTTCTTCTTTTTTAATAGTTTGTTGATTTTTAGAGAGGAAGGGAGAAGAGAGAAATATTGATGTAAGAGGGTATCATTAATTGGCTGCCTCCTGCATGCCCCCCACTGTGGATTAAGCCCGCCACCTGGACATGTACCCTGACCTGGAATTGAACCAGCAACCCCTCCTGTTGCTTATAAGCTAGGCCCTTCCTTGTTTTACTGTCCCCAGCTTTAATAAACATACTCTCAAAATCACCCAGACGTGTGTTATGAAATCTTCCCTGCACGAAGTCAAGAACCTACACCCTACTGGCCAGCCTTAGGCAGAACAGATCAGGGCCAGGTCCCCTTTTGGCAGCTGGGACCTGCTGGACCAGAACAGCAACTCCTCAGTTTTCTAGGCTTTTCCAAAGGGCCGTGCCCCAGGGCACCCACCAAACTGAGCTCGAATTTTCTTTGATAGCACCAGGGGAAGGGAGGTTCTCTTGAGAAGGGCTGCTCCGCCTGAGGCAGGGTCAGCTTTGAGTAAAGGCTAGGGAGACTTCCCCAAACAGGCAAGGCCAGGCCTGAGTCCAGGACCTCTGAATCTACTTTCCCCTTTTGGCCAAAAGGATTATGAGGGTCCCGTGTGAGTTACCTTTCCCAATTTCTCAAGCAGTTTCCCCAGACGTTACCTTGTGTTATCCTCACAACAACCCTGTGAGGTAGGTATTAGCAGCTCTAATTTAAAGGGGAAGCTGAGGCCCACAGAGGTAAAGTAGGAGGCTTCACCCACAGCCACATGTCAAGTTAACGGCAGTACCAGTCTCAGGTACAGAAGCAGGAAGAGAGCCTCCCTCACCCCACTGCCCTCCTTCCAAACTGTGGTCTTTTTTCTTCCAATTCTGCACTTTTTCTCTCATCTCCCCTCCCTGATAGCATGTATTCTTACACTTGTGGATGAATTCTTGACAGTCCTATTACCTGACAGGCAGATAAAGGGGAGCTGGCACAGGGTTCTAAAAGACGTGTCTGGGACCTGAATCAGCTTTTCTAGCTTCCACCCCTAGTCCTTTTAGGAAATGAGCCTGTGGTTCAAAGGGCAGCTTGACCAGCTCTGTGTGTGCAAGAGAGGGCAGGGTGGGTTCAGTAGGGAGAACTCTGTTCAGGGCCAGGGACCCTCTTCCTGTCTAGCGGAGTTGTTTTTGGGGTGGGCACAGATCTCAGGAACCTCCCTGCTCTGTATGTTTGAGGCAGGGTGAAGGGGGGCAGATGGGCTGGGGAGCTTGTGTGCCAACACAAAATTAGCTAAAATTAGGAGTAAACCAGTCCTCCGTATTGTTCAAAGAATCTATTCCCTTGAACTTTCCATGGGCTAACCTTGAGCCCTGCATGGCTGCAATTAATGAGGTGGATTTACAACCAAGGTAAATGGAGCTTTAGTGGCTGGGCATGGGTTGTCCTGGGAGAGTCCCTAGCAAGGCTTTCAGTTGTCAGGTGCTTTTGAAAAATTTGCCTAAGATATAAAGGTGGCCAGACCAACTGTCTCTTTCCATTGCAAGTTCCCTCTGTCACACATCTGTGGGAGTATCTGTGGGCATTTTGGATGTGGCTAAGGGGAAAGGTAAAGTTGGAAGATTAACATATGACTTGAGCGGGATGTATTTATGTGCTTTCAAATCACCTCTGTGTCTACTTAATTATAGCTATCTTGGTGTATAAGTGGCTTCTGGGGACAAGCTTACTGCCAAAAGAAAGACAACAAAAATATCTATTCTTTCTGTAGGAAATATTATAAAATCATGGTCACATAAAAAGGTAATCAAAGAGTCTTCAGTAAAAAAATATGGGGAGAGGTAATTTGTAAAGGTCTGAAGTTGTGTACAGCAGTTCAGTAAAACATTTTTAAAAAAGAAAAAATGGCAGGATATTGTTATTGAGCTTGTTATCATTTGTGTATTTTTTTGGTAAAATTCATAATTTCTGTTCTTAATCCTAACAATGTCTTAAAAAGGAAGAGAAAAAGGATTGCTTATTTTGAGTGTGTCGACAATGACCTGGTCTTCTGTTCAGCCTTCTTTCCCAACCAACTCTTCACTCAAGACTCCATGCCTGCTGGTTCTTATGTGTCAGACTCTTATCTATTAAGGAGGTCCTAATATTCTCCACGGCTCTGTTCTCCTGCCAGCCATTCTGCTGCTCTCTAGAACACCCCCCCTTAATGCATTTAAACTGTAATATAACCTAACAGCTTCCTTATCCTAAGCTTACTGATTCCTATGTCATACCCAAATCACAGGTGAGGAAACTGAGGCTGAGGCCAATACTAAGGCTGAAGGAGGTAAAAGTATTGAAGGTGACAGCATAGCATAAGGGATGAAATCAAGGCAATTGAGGTCAGGATAGCTGCAGTACTTTGTCCCAAGGCCATTCCAGTTGGTGACTAAATAACTGTCTCTAACAGATTCCCAGCCAGGGCTCCTCCCCCCACAGCAGCCTTCCTCTGGAGCTAGAAATGCCTTGATTTTTATATGGTTTCATTCACAGGCTATCTTAGTTCTACTTAAGCAGGAAAGCTGAAATGACTTGCCCAAGATCACTCAGCTAGTAAGTGACAGACCCAGGTTTCAAATCTCTGTCTCTGAACTCAGAGTAGGGCCAAGGAGAATGAAGGCAAACAGTTTGTAGCCAATTAAACTGATCTGGCCCTCTTGGCAAATGGGGCAGCAAGGAGAACATAGCAGCAGTAGGCTATGGCCTGAGCAGGTTGGCTCCAGCCCCCTTCTTTCCCCCAGTGATTCCCCAAGCCACATAGATTGGGCTTTCTGGTAACACGTCTTTGCATTTGAGGGCCCCATACCCTTTAAAAGCACGTTGTGCCTCACTAGGTCTCCGTAGCAACCTCAGAAGGGGGCAGAGCAGTGATTATTTTACAGATGACAAAACAGCCTCAGGAAACTTTGGGAGCTTAGTAACCTCCCCATTAGCAGTAATGTTCCCTAAAGGGACAGGGGCCATTTGCCTTACATCATAGGGAGAAGACTACTAAGCCTTTCCCCCGGAATGGGTGTGGGTGGCGACCTTAAGGTGTCCTGGGGCAAAGGATGAACAAAACATGAACAAGAAGGCCGGGGGGTGGGGTGGGCGTCGTCAAGCCCCAAGAAGTGGGTCCCACATGAAGTGTCCCAATTGACGAGGATTACTGAGCGGGGTCTTCTCCACACCCCCTAGTCTCACACTTGGTCCACCACACCCAGAAGCCCTGAAGTGGGACTGGTGTGTTCATGACACATCTCTTAAAACTAGTGTCTAGTTCTCAGCAGGCTGGGGCCCCCACCCTGGTGCTCTCTCCCTCACCTCCCACTGCCATTCCTTCCTTGCATTGCCACTGTCCCTCTGACCCTCTTTCCCCTCCTTAACCCGAAGGTAACTACCCCAGAGGTAAGGGAGAGTCTCAGTGTGGTTAAGAGGGAGCTTTAGGCACCAGAAAGAGCTGTAGCCAGACTTCCAACTCCGCGTGAAAGCAACCTCTAAGGCCCCTTCCTGCTGCACAACGGGGCTCTTGATTTGGGTGAAAAGAGCTTTTGTTCCTTTTCCTTCTATATGCCACCCCCACCCCCTTTTCCCATGACTCTTCTTTCCCTATTCTATCCTGTACATAAAAAATATTGACCTTCCAAAAATTGGTAGGGGTGTATCATGATTTGCTCAGCGATCTGGTTTCTAAGGCTGGGGAGTGATGCTCTGTGGGGAGGCCTCCTTGTTTTCTCTCTTCCATCTCCATTTTGTTCCCTTTCACTTTCTGAGTTTGTCCCTTTTCTCCTCATGCCTCCCTGTCCTCCCTTCCCCTCCCCTTCCCTCCCCTCCCCCTGGTTCTCCGCACAGTTCCTTCCACTCCACAAGGCCTGAGACTCTGGATTCCCGCTGAAGACCCCGAGGTGCTTCTTTCCCTCGCCCACTGGGCACAGCCAGAGTCTCCCGCCCAGGATCCCAAAGGATCTGAGGTGTCCCCGGACTCTTCCCTTGTCGCCTCAGAGGCACCGGCACTATCTACGCTCCCCGCCTCCGGGAGGTTTTTCCACCCCTTTCCCTTCAGCCTCGGCCATGGAGCCACCCAGCGCCCTCAGAGGCCCCGGGCACAGTGGCCGCTGTGGTCACCCGGGCGAGCTTAACCGACCAGCGCGCGCCCGGACGCCCGTTGCCCGCGCTGTCTGTTGCCAGGGCAACCTGCCTCCTAACCCGGCTTCCCGCCCACGGGCTCCGGCTTCGCGCCCGGGACGAAGGCTGAGGTGGGCAAGTCCGTGCAGCCCCAGCATGCTCCGCGGGGGGCGGGGCCCGGGGGCCGGCCGGGCGGGGAGTGGCGCGCCGGCGCTGCCAAAGGCCTGAGGGCAAAGCGAGAGCTGACGAACTGCCGTGCCAGGGCCTGCCGCGAGTGGGGCCTAATCCAAGAGTAGGGTTATCTGGCTTAATTTTTATTTTTTGCAATGACCTTTTTGTTAGTATAGTGGTTTTAATTTGTTACTATAAAAAGTAATGGACAGCCCTGGCCCCGTGGCTCCGTGGGTTGGTCCGCATTCCGTTCACCACAGCGTTGCCTGTTCGATTCCTGGTCAGGGCACTTGCTGGGGTTTGGGCTCCATCCCTAGTGGGGGTTGTGCAGAAGGCAGCCAATCGATGTTAGCTCTCACATTGATGTTTCTCTCTCTAAAAATCAATAAAAAATCATTTTTTTAGAAAGTCCAAGTACTTGTGAATTGCCGCTTGGGTCAGACTGAAATGAAACCTTCAGGCACTTTGGCCTCAGACTCCACAGAGCGAACCACCCTCCAGAATCTGCGGTTTACAGTTGTGAATGTGTTTACAGTGGGAGGAGAAGTTTAAAACATGCCACGACAAATAGGCTGCTCTGGCATATTGACTGTTTTGAGTTAAAGACACTAGAAAACAGCAAATGCAAGAAAAACACTCCGACTTTCCTTCTTTTTCTTAAAAGCAAGAGATCAAATTCCCATGTGAAAATGTCCTGCCCACACCAAAAGAAAAGTAACATTTTTATCATCAAGAGGGAAAAGTTTTGAGACCAAGAGAATTCTGTACAGACTGTTAAAATAATTATCTTCTTTTATCTTCCCCCCATAGCTTCTTTACTTTTCACAATTGCCTCTATCAAAGGTTCATAAATAGCCAAAGTAAAACCAATTACTACAAACTAGTAATTAGTAAAAATTTGTAGTGCACGCACCAAAAAGTTTGCAAAATGGGAGTACTCAAACCAAAACTTGGACTGAGGCTCAAAGAGGTGACTAAAGCAGGCAGCTTTGATACCTTTTAAATAAAGAAACAATTATTTGTGAAGGATTCCCAAAGGGATTAACTTTTGGGGTAGCAAATTACTAAAGAAGTAACAAAATTTGTTTATACACCTCAACCCTGAATTCCCTATCTCGGGCAATAAGAATGCCTCTTTCTTTGGTACAAGGAGGGTACCTTTCATGAGAAATTTATTCCTTCTTTGAAGGCGGGGGGGGGGGGCTGGCAAGGAGTGCCAGAGAGTGTCCTTCTTGCACTGGCTGTTTCTTAACTAACTTTAATTCAAAACAATCAATATGCCAAAGTGGCATATTTTTGGGTGGCCTTCCCTGAATCCCACCATTAGTCTTGCAAAATTAGCATTGTTTGTGTGACTAAGCTGATTTTGTCTTCTCAGGGAATTGTCCTTGATGCTGTGAGTATGACCAACCAGTATAGTGTTTTTCTCAGTACCGCCATTGATGTTTGCACTAGTTGAGTTGTCAGGCTGGAGAACCATGCAGTCACCATCTTCATTGTTTATGTGGTTATTGTTGATTTCATCCAGTTGTCTGATCCTGATGGATACCATTTGGTTTGTGAGTGGCATGTGATAGGCATTTAAAATATTTGAGAGTATATAATGCAATGAAGAGGTTAATATAATTTTAAGGAGGGTAAAAAGGGTTTAAGGAATAAAAAGTCTCCCAGAGCAGAGATTCCCAGGAGCCAGTATTTAACCAATTAAATAAATTAAATGGGTTTCAATTTTTTAAAAGTTATTTACATAGGCACAACAGACTGTAATAGCAAGCACACGTCCCCATGATTACTTAGGACAGGATTAATGGAAAGATGTTTTATTTCAGGAGGTGGTGTTGCAGGTGTGTTCCCACTTAAATTAGGCCTCTATATGATATGAGCAATCACATAATTTAATGAGAGGCATTTGTACGGAAACAAAAGAAAAACTAAGGTAAATAGTTTGTGCAAATTATAAATTCAGTCTCTGAGTTCCGTGAGCGGCATTTGAGAAGATTTCTAGATTTGAGTTTGAAGAATCTTCAGATGGGGTGAGGACAAGCAATGGCAATCTAATAAATTTTCCTGGTTTGCAGTTTGAATGTCTCTGGTGATCTTTCTGAGAGGTCACATAACAACAGGTAGGAAGACTGTCTATACACATAAGCTGTTTTGGTAATTTCTCTGAAGTTTATATCAAGTTGTCTAGCTGTAGCTTGCATGGCTTTGGGAAAAGGGTAGTTTCAGTTTCATAGTGATTTCAAGTCAAAAGAGTGGGAGAAAATGGAAAATGTTCATTTGGAGAGTTGTAGCCAAATATCAGAGGAAATTAGAAAATTCCAGATCCAGTCTAGTTTACAGGTACAAAACAAAACCTCAAAGGCAAGTAATAGCACTAGAATCTGATATACGCAAAGGGGTATTTACATAAGTACAGCAAGAATAGTGACAAACTACACAGGCTTTTTAAAATCTGCTTTGCTGGAATTTTTTATAAGAAATTTAAGATTAGACCTTTAAAGTCCGTTTGGCTAAGAAGCCAAGCCAAGGACTTGTCTAACTGTATCCTATTATAAGGAAGACAGATTCTTAATGAACTTATGCCAAAGAAGAAGAAAAAGTGTTGTCATTAAAAAAAGAATATATTTAATAAGAATTTCAGAATTCTGGAGGGATCACGTAGAGAGAAAAAGATAAATGTTTGAAGCTTTGTTGCAAAGATATATCTTACTAAATTACTGTAAGTTTTAGATAGCTTAAAAGAGAGAAGGAAAGGGGTCCTTTAAATCTGGAAAACAAAACATTGAAGAACCAGCAATGTTTTAAGTGAAATCATGAAAATAAAAATCATCTTCATCAGTCCATTCAGTCTTACACAATTTGTCAACGTAAGAAATGTTCAAAGCTGTAGAGAATTTTTATGAGTTTATTTGAGCCAAACTGAGGACAATTGCCAGGAAGTGAAATCTCAAGGGATTGAGAAAATGCTGCAGAAAATGGCTGTTTTGCAGCTTATTTTATACGTTAAAATAAAAGGAGGAGGCATAGGAGGGTTACATGGAATTCACTGGTGATAAATTAGGGAAGCCGGAGAAAGTAAAGGGGGGCGGATTTCTGGGATTGGATAAAAAAGTAAAATGGAGAGACACATACTTCTTTTGCATTGGTGGGTACAGGACAGTTAACAATGAACATTTACAGCACATAAAGATGGTATGGGGTGGGGGACAAGATAACAATGAGGGGTTCCTGGTGGTTTTGTGCTTTGGTGGCAGATTGTGCCCTGAAGGGTCTGGAAAAAAGGGGATACTCAGACTTTCCAAAGGTATGTTATCTCAGATGCAAAAAAGACAGTAGGCTGGGACAATAATACCCACCATGACTTGCTTTTAGTTAAGTTTCAATTTCAGACCATCCTGTTGTTACTAGGAAACCCTGATGGGGCTCGGTGGGGCTCGGCGCTGCCTGTTGCTGTATCCAATTCAGCTGAGGCTGGGTTGAATCTTATAAGGCCTTTACTGAGAAGGCCAGTCAACCAAGACAGTTCATTGTTAACTGTCCTGTACCCACCAATGCAAAAGAAGTATGTGTCTCTCCATTTTACTTTTTTATCCAATCCCAGAAATCCGCCCCCCTTTACTTTCTCCGGCTTCCCTAATTTATCACCAGTGAATTCCATGTAACCCTCCTATGCCTCCTCCTTTTATTTTAACGTATAAAATAAGCTGCAAAACAGCCTTGTTGAAGGGAACCAACAAGCACCCAAAACCTGTCTTCAGGAGTGGCCTGAGGGACCGGGTTATATGGGGTAAACTGAGGCTGGGAATGGAATGCAGCTCTGTGCAGTCCTGGAAGTCATTCTTTTGATCTTGGTCACCTGGGGAGGTCTCGATAAGGTGATAGCTTAACCCATTGTTCACAGCTGCTGCGCCACCTGCTTAATTGTTTGTCCTGATTTCAGTCCTGGATCAAGAGGAGTGCAGGGTCCAAAGGCCTAGGAGAAAGAAGCCTAAGGGAAAAAAACTTAAATCCCTTACATAAGTATATGTGTTCTACAATTTTATTACGAACACCATAAACCTGAAGTCAATGCTTGGGTTTTCGAACACGTCTCGGAAGTTGAACATGGCATATGGCTTCCACCGGGGGTAAGATCCTGAGGCCTAGCTGTTGGCTGTTGATCCCTCAGCTTTCCAGTGTTTCAGAACTCCAACAGTCTTCCAGAACGGGTTACATTTGAAAACCAAGGTACCACTGTATAATTATATTTCAGATTAATTCAGGTGCTCAATCTTTGGAAATTATAAGTGCCCCTATCACTGTGTGGTGACTTTAAGTCTCTGAGTTTGTAAGGCCCCTGAGCTTGTCAGGTTTAGTATGTGGCCCCTTTTTGGTCCACACATTCCCCTTTCAGTCATAAATTAATCTGGAAGAGTGCACTAATGACCGACCTTTGGTTGAATAACATGGCCCCATGGTGCTAGGGAGGCTCATTCCTAGGAAGTCTCAGTCAGCTCCTGTCTTGCTCAATGATGGACCACTGGGGATGGGGCAAGACAGTAATCATGGCTGGAATCAAGTTCGAGTTTTTCTTCAAAGTGAAAGGCAGGTAAATGGGTGGCAGTAAAGTCTTATGGGCCTTTATTAAGAAAAACACTGGATCATTTCTAACCTATAAACTATCATGATCCAGGTTTTACTGTCTGTCTCACTTCTATGCATTTTACATCTAGTGTAACATTTATGTATACAGTAGTTTGAGGGCACACCATACATCTTTTCAGTTTTTTATAATCTGACTATGAGATGAATTCCTATTTACTATGGCCTATCTACTTCCCATTGGAAGCATTCCAGTGCCATTCGTTATTAATCTGATTCCTGCTAGTCATGCGATTGGAAGCTATAACTTTAAGGTTTATTTGGGGACAAGATTGTAAGAGCACAATGCCATAAATTATAATTACATAATTCCAGAGGTTAGTAAGAGTTTCATAAGTAAACTTCCTGTGCCTCAGCAGCAGTTATAAAGGTCTATCTTTTGATAGCCATTTCAGCTTCCATCTGAATTAGTATAGTTAGTAGTCTTTGTTGGGTTAGGGAGTAAGCACATTCCCATAATTAAGTTCTAGCATTTATACATAAAATTCCTTTCTCAATATTTCATTTTCACTAGCTTTCTACAATTTCCCTTGATCTTTGTCTCTTTTTACTCATTTAGAAATAACCAACTTATTAGAATGAACTACTTCCTTTTAATTTCTCTTAAAAATATGCACATCCCTTTCCTTCCTTTTGTAATAGCATTAAATTTCAAGAGAAATTATAAAAAAGAATATTATTGGTAATACAAAAGTTATCTTGTGCACCTTTAGCAATAATTAACAGTTGGGCTTATATACACAAGGTTTGAGAAAAGCCTAAAGAACAAGTATAACTATTATTAATATTAGCAGACAGGTAAAGACAGTCAATGTTCAACATCGATTTGTAGGTACACAGGCCTCGTTGATGTCTTGGGATAGCTGTCTGTCTCTGATGTTGGCGGCTTCTCATTCTGCAGAGCCTTTGATCTCCACTGTAGATGGAGGCAAGTGTCAGAGACTAGGGTAGATGTCCACTCAAGGTTAGGCATCTGATAAGGTCCATCCTAACAATGTTGGAGAGAGTCTTTAATTAATGCCTTTTCCAAAGGACAAAAATCTCCTGGTTGTAAGTCATAGTCTTTAAAGTCTTTGTCTTGAGGGAGCACATTGTGAAATGAATGTCACTAATTTACCAGTACCTATAAGCTGGTTAATGAGCTTTTTCTTTTTTTAATCCTCACCGAAGGACGTGTTCATTGATTTCTAGAGAGAGACAGAGAAAAACATTGATGTGAGAGAGAAATATTGGTTACCTCCCACATATGCCCCAACTAGGGCTGGGGATCGAATCCAAAACCTAGACATATGCCCTGACCAGGAATCCAACCCATGACCCTTTGATGTATGGGACGATGCTCCAGTCAACTGAACCAAAAGCAATATGCTTTTGATGATAATACAGATTATCTCTTTTTCATAAGGTTGATTCATACGTCCCTTCATCTAGATTATAGATGCATAGGGTGGCTGGTGACTATTTCATAAAGAAAGGCTGTGTTTACCAAAAGAAGTAGATTTCGGGTTGAGGAGTACTATGAGAAGAGGTTTTGGCGAAGGGAGATTAAAAGCTTCTGAAAAATTACCTAGTTTAGTTTTAATTGTACCATTTGTATGCTCTACCAATCTGGAGAACTGGGGGTATTGGCACAATGTAAATACTGTAGAATAGGCCAAATACTACAAATGGGTCGCATTATTTGCCTAGTAAAATGAGTCCCTCGACTCATTTCCCAACTCAGAGGGAATTCTCCAATTTGGAATTAATTTTTCATTAATAATAATTTACCTACCATTAAGGCTGTTGCTCTCATGTAAGGAAATGCTTCAGGTCATCTAAATCATAACCCATATTTGTATTCTTGAGATGATGGTATTTTGATAAAATCCAATTTCCATACCCCAAATGGATCTAAAGGAAGAGGGAAATGTCCTTGAGACCTGTGGAGTGATTTTCCAGGGTTATATTTTAGGCAGATACAACATCTGTTACACTTTATGAGCTACAGGTACTACAGGAATGATGGCTGAAAGGCCTGTCAGGGGGGACCTATAACAGATCTGAGCACATGCTTCCCTTCTTGGTACCTGACCCATGCACTCAAACATGTGAGGGGCTTGATCAAGTACTCACCGTGTGCCAGCCCCATGCAGGGTTCCAGAGGTCCTGGGAGCCTTTTCTGAGTTGTGCAGCCTCGGACAAATCACTTAACTATTCTGATCCTTAGTTTCCTCATGCGTAAAAGAGCTAACAAAAGTCTCCACCTCATAGGGCAGCTGCTGGACTATCACAGAGATGAGGTTCTTAAAGTACAAAACAAATGGTCGGACCAAGAGTCAGTGCCCAAGACAGAGAAGAAAGGAGACTCAGGAGGGTACAGTCAGGAGAGAGAGAGGGGAGGCAGTGCCCAGGGAGGGGCAGGAGGATAGGAGGGGAGGCCATCAAGTGCAGAAAAGCCCCAGGGTCCCATTGGGGGATGGGAGCAGCTGGGGATAAAGGCCACAGGTCAGGGTCTTCCCAGCCATTGCTCTTGCCTCTGTCCCCAGCGTGGCCATCCTGATTTACCTGAGCTGTAAGTACCAGACGGCGGACCACTGGTACCCATCTGACCTGCAGGCCCCCATGCGCATCCATGAGTACCTGGGCTGGCATGCTGACCGTATCCGTGGCACCTTTGGTGTGTCCCTGTGGGCCCAGGTGAGGAGAGGCATCTGGGGAGTGGTTGACTGTCAGGGACCTGGGAGGAGGCAGGGGCCATAGACTGAGCCTACACTTTGCCTCTGTCAGGTGCTGGCACCGCTCATTGGGGTTCAGCTGCCCGAGGAGAAGTTGAAGCGCAATAGGACCGCTGTGGACCAGGCGCTGCAGCACCTGGAGGACAAGTTCCTGGGGGACAAGGCCTTCCTCACTAGTCAGCAGGTGACGCTGGCTGACCTCATGGCACTGGAGGAGCTGATGCAGGTATTAGCTGGTGGAGTGGCATTTGTGGGCAGCATCCCTCTATAGCCACCTGCATTAGACAGCAGGGCTGAGGCCTACAGAAAGTTAGGACTTTGCCCAGCATCACAGAGCAAGTTTCTGGCTGAACTGGTGCTGGAGCCATTACCTGTTGCTTCCCTCCTGAGTGGGATTTCATCCTGGTGCTCTTGGGCCCTGAGTTGGCATACTGCCATGGGCCTCACATGGAGGTTGGGAAAGGGACCTGACACCTGTGCCAGTGCTCCTGGCATTGGAACCTCCATATCCTACCAACTTTCCCATCCTTGTCCCCACAGTGCGTGGCTGTTGGCTATGATGTGTTTGCAGGACGGCCACGACTGGCTGCATGGCATAAGCGCGTGAAGGCTTTCCTGGGTACTGATCTGTGGCAGGAGACACATGAGTACATCTTGAACATCCTGGAACTGGCGGCCAACAAAAAACTCCCGCAGCCTCCCCCTGAAGCCTATGCAAATATGCTGCTTCGTATTTCCAGGATCCCCTGAGGGATCTGGGTTAAGGCTGATTGGGGGTCAGAAGATTAACAATATCCCTTCTGTTTCTTACTTGTCCCTTTTCATCTTTTTCATCGTGTTTTTCAGTCTCTTGTCTCTGACTCCAGGAGGAGCTCTGCACAGGGAGGACAGTGACTGTCCTTGGCAGTGTTTCTCCTCAGGTGTAGCAGACATAATCAATAGAAGATTAAAACCCACCATATGTATAGAAAGAGCTCCTAAAATTCAATAACATGAAGAAAAACAAAGAAAGTAAAAATCAGCAAATGTTATTGGTCTTTTCAATATAATGAAGATTCTGAACACTTTGATAAGAAACCAAGAATTCTTGCTTTTATTACATTGTTGTATTATATGTATGGAGTAAAATGTGTACCAGGAAACTTCATCATAGTTAACCAAAGTGACTTACTGTGTCATGCTGACAGCTTCTATGGTGTCAGTGGCTTGGCCTTTTCTCCCAGCCCCTAGCCAGGCTGGGTTATGTGCTGTCCCGGGAACCAAGCCACAGGGCCTGCAAGTATGTGTGTTTGTTTGTGTGTGTGTCAGATGGTGTCCCCCAAAGCCCTGTCCCCTGGCAGGCTTCAGTTCCTGTGAAAAGAGTGGGAAAGCATCATGGCCCCTTGCACAGGTCAGGAAGGCAAGAGAATGGCTCCAATCTCCTTGGGTCCCAGAATGGGGCCAGGGCATCTTCCTGAGAAGCCTTGGCTGGGTCCCTAGGAGGGCCAGGGCCACTTCAGTTTGCTACCCACTCCATGACCCACCTATCAACCAGTATAGGCCAGTGTGGATGCCAAGCCATGGCTGTCCTCTGGGTCCATGGTGGCCCTGTCTATAGTGCAACCCTCAGCATCCCAAACCTGGGTCCTCACAGAGAGAAGCACATAGGGCAGCCCAAGAAGAAGGCCTGTGAGGGCTGAGAGGCAAGCCAGCGGGGCTGGGGAGTGCAGCACCCTGGGTGAGGGGGCACTCTAGCTGTGGGACGGTGCTGCACAGGGAGCATGGGATCAGACTTGGACTACAGAAAACCCCTCTTTTGCTGTGTGGACCAGGACCAAGGGCCCAGAGTGGAGGCAGAGCAGCTGGCCTGGAAGCTGGTGAGGTTGGCCAGGTCATGCAGAGGCATGGTTGGGGGGTAAGAGATGCAGGATGTAGAGCGAGAGCATGACAGCAGTTGTCGATATAGGGGTGGGGTTGGGATGAAGAAGAGGAAAGACTCCTAAGTGTCTGGCCTGAGTCCCAGGGGGTGGGGGGTGCACACCTGAGGTGAGGAGCTCTGAAGGAGGGCAGTTGAGAGGGCAGGACAGTTAGTGTGGACAGAGGCAAGGCCTGGGCTGGGGGTGGGTGGTATATATGTGTATGTGTGTGTGAGACACAGTGGGAGGGAAGACACAGAAGACCTTAAAGACCTGAACGTTGTGCCCACCAGCTCCTCCCAGCCTGCCTGCCTGTGTCTCCACTACTTGAAAGAAGATTGTGAAAGCCACCCTGGCTGTCCCAACCAAAGATCAGGACAATGCAGGAGGGCAGGTGTTCGGCCCCATCTAGAGGGAGGGAGCAAGAGGTGGGAGTGTCCACGGGCCCTATGGAAGAGGAAGAGGGCCAGGCTGGGGACCCTGCTTTTGCAAAACCCAGGACCAAACCCCAGCAGGGGTACACCCAACCTGCTGCCACTCCCTAGAGGCCAGGGTGGATAGCAGCTTGGCAGGCACCCAGCCAGTTGTGAAGAAGTAGGCTGTAGGGAAGGGCACAGACTACAGGCCCATTGAGAGGCCTAGCAAGCCCCAGGAGGCAGTGCTGAGGGGAGCCCAGGTGAGGCCAGACCCAGGCACAGCGATGGCCTTAGCTCTTTCTGGACCTATACTGGCACCCCTGCCCTGCCATTTACATTTTCCCCAGGAAGAATGGTATATCCCCTTTGAGTTGTAGCCTGTGGAGCTGGCCCTGGATGAGCCCAGGAGCTAGGAAGGCCCCATGGAGGGGCCACCTGGGGCCAGACTCTGCACTAAGCCTCCCCTCTCTGCCTCCCAGGGGAGCACCTGAATCCTCAATTCCTGAAGGTGAACCCCCTGGGGAAGGTGCCTTTCCCTCAGGGATGGGGACTTCCTGCTGGCTGATAGGTGATGGTGATCTGGGATAGCCTGGGCTGAGAACCAGGCTCACCTGGGTCTGGAGCCCATGGTTGGGGGAGGCAGAGAGAAGAAGGGAGAAAGCTGATACCCCTGGCTTGGAGACCTTTCTCTTCTTCCTTTCAGCCTGCCCAGCTTGGAGGGCAGGGGCTGGACCAGGGGACTGCATTGGGGCTAAAGCTGGGAGTTTCAGAGTGGAGAGTAGGCAGAGGCCACCCAGTCAGGCCCAGACAACCTGGAGTGAGGCTTGAGGTGAGTCCCTCCCCAGATGTCTCGAACATGTCCTTTCAGAGTCACAGGAGCCAGGCAGCCCCAGGGTGGCATCCCGCTCCCCAAAACCTCACTCTGCCCCTGGGCAGGTCAGAAAACTTCCTGCCCCAGGTTTCTCCTCTGTAAAATGAGGCTTGCTTGAGACCCTGGGCTTGAGGGAGAACTGGCCCAGGAAAGGAACTTGGATACCCCTTGGGGAGGGTGTCCTTGGCAGGTCTGCCTTCCTCCCTCTGAGTGGGGAGCCTGATGCCAGAGAGCTGGGCCTGGAGGCAGAGGGCAGGTTGGAGTAGCAGCCAAGAGGGGAGGTTGAAATGGGGCCTAGGGAGGAGCACTTTGGAAGTGGAAGAATGGAGTAGTTTGGTGGGGGGAGATGCCACCTTGAGGAGGGTGTGGAGATGGGGGGGTCTTCCCCTGGAGGTGGAGTTAGAGAGAAACCCCATTAAATCGCAAATCTCCCTGCTTGTGGGACATGGAGCATCCCAGTCCTGGCAGGATGGGTGATCTCTGACACCCCTGTCCTCAGCATGGCCATCCTTTTATACTCGAGATGAAAGTACCAGATGGAAGCACACCAGAGCTGCAGGCCTGTGCCCAAGTCCACAAGTACCTGGCAGGGCAGCACACTGCTATCTAGCTGCCTGCCACCAATATCTACCTGTGCAAGGTGAGCCTACCTGCCCTACTGTGCAGGACTGGGCAGGAGCCAGGACCCCCAGAGCTGGAAGAGAGCAATTGGTCCTTATGCTGCTGCCCCTCCACTGCCCTGGGCAAACATTGCTAATCTTTCACAGCACTTTTCTCCCTGAGCCCGAATGAAACCTCAGAATCCTGAATACAGCACCCCAGAGGGCATCACTCATGAATGCTGGCTGGGGAGCAGGGGAGAGGAGGCCCGGGAGCTTGGAGGAGCACAAGATAAGCTGCACTTTCTCTTCCTGGCCCAGTCTCTCCTGCCCCACTTTTCCAGGCAGCTTGTGGACACAACACAGCTGGAGCGGCTGTTGGGGAGGCTGATTCCTGTTCTGCAACACCTGGATCAGGAAGGTCCTGGAGGCCAAATCCATCCTAGCAACTGAGCAGGTCTCCCTGGTGGACCACGCGGCCTTACAGAGCTGATGCAGGTGAGTTTCTCCAGTTTGCTCACCCTCTGGGGGTTACATTGGACTGGGTTGAGCCCTCAGCTCCAGCTACCCTGTCTTCTTAACTCACCGTTGTGGGTTGTGACCTATTCCGAGACGTGGCCGCCTGCATGGAGGCTGCCCTGGGCCCTGAGCTTGTCTAGGAGGCCCACAGGCTTATGCTCCAGCCTCGGGACCCTTCTCAAGAGTTTCCCCAGGACCCCCAGCTGGCCAGGAGCTGGTGCAACAGCTACAGGAGTGGCTCCGCTGAGACAAATGCTGCCTACTCTCCTGCACCCTGCTATCTGCAATAAACACTCTGTCTCTAGCTTCACTCTGCCCCAGGAAATGGGTCTTCCCATTTCTGAGCAGCCAGGGAATCTCCCAAACCTCACAGCAGAGTGAGGAACACTCAGTCCTCCACACAATGTCTACATTCTTCAGCCGCCAGGTGCTAAGTTCCAGGTGCATGGCCTGGCCACTGCTGGTCCCAACCCAAGCAGGAAGTTTCTGGGCTCCTCTGCATAGCATAGCCTAGTTAGCCACCCCTTGACTCCTCCGTGGCATTGTCCCCAGTTTATTTTTTATTTTTATTTTTTATTAAATATGTCTTTATTGATTTGAGAGAGAGAGGAAAAGAAGGGGAGAGAGAAAGAGAGAGAAACACCAATCGGTTGCCTCCCCCATGTGTCCTGACTGGGGATCTAACCTGCAACCTGGGTATGTGCCCTGACCAAGAATCGAACCTACAACCTTTTGGTGTACGGGACAATGCTCCACCCAACTGAGCCACACCACCCAGGGCTGTCCCCAATGTTTTAACAGCTCCTGTTTCTCTTTCTCCCAGTCCTTTTCTAGCCACAGTTTAGGCTAGATTGGTCAATGAATATGTCTAATCTCTGCTTCTGGAAACTTCCAGGGTTAGATCTCATTACCCATCCTCCTTCTGGACCCTGCAAAGCCCCTTTGGTCACGTTTCACATTGAAGGCCTGGCCCTGGGAATTCCCTTGAGTAAGCCCTTGTCACACTCTGGCCATGGACGAACACATTAGCCTGAGGGAGGGGAAGGACAGAGTCGCAGCCACTCCCTAGTCCTGTACCCTCTCGCTCCCATTTCTGAGCCAGGGGCCTCCCCTCAGCATACTCCTGGGTCTCCTCAGAATCCTGCTGCTGTGAGAATTCCAGGTTTCATGGACACATGAGAACACCAAGTGAAACAGAAGTTCCAGAATGTGGGCTCCTGGGCCTGGGTTGGACAGGCTGGCGGGCACAGGACCAGGGGCTCAGGCTGCCTATAGGCTCAGGTTCAGGACCTGCTGGCTGTGGCTGGAGGGGGCCCAACAGACATCTCAGCATGGGCCTGGAGCTCTACATGGACCTGCTGTCAGCGCCCTGCCGTGCCGTTTATATCTTTGCCAGGAAGAACTGCATCCCCTTTGACTTCCAGTTTGTGGACCTGCTGAAAGGTGATCACCCACTGCTTCTCCGGGCATGCCTGGTTCTAGGAGTAGACAGGGCACAAGGTTGGGGTGTTTCTGAAATGTAGAGACAGAGACCAGGGAGACTATCTCTTCCCAAAGTCCACAGGGGAAGAAAAGGTTTCCAAGGGAATTGTAGGCTGTGCGCCTGTCCAGCCTACCTTCGCTAGTCCCCACTAATTCTGCCCCACTGTGATGAACAGGCTTTTAGAGGGTAAAGTGGGAGAAAGAGCTGCCGAGGGGCCCCTGGGCTCCCACCCAGTGCCCTCACCTTCTCCTTGTGGGAGTCTAGACTCTTGTTAGGTGCAGCATCCGCTGATGAGGTGGGCAAAGGTCACAGAAGTGTCTGGTCATCCCATATCCAAGAGTCCAGATGCTGCTTGGTCTACACCCACCCTCTCCCAGCATTTAAACCTGTTCAGGGTGACATAGACCCTGGTGAGGCTCAGGGCACTGGTCTCCAATGCCCCCCCCCCCCACTCCAAGCACAGAGGGGGCTCTAAAAGCTCAACTCGCAGGAGCCTCTAGAACATAGAGGCGGATACACAGGAGCTCCAGAAAAGAATGAGCTATGAGTGGAGCCCCAGAAATGTTTCTAACCAGAGACAGCTGGTCAAGGAAGAGTTAAAACTTCTGCTCCCACACTGGGTTGACTACAAGTGAGAGGCTCTTTTTTGAATTCCAGCTGTTTCCAGCTGTGTGCTAGGGCTGAGGCTACCAGCTGCCAGCTGTGGCTTTAGGCCCCGGAGTTGGGGATGGGACTGGCATCCTCAGCTTCTGTGAGCCAAAGAGTTGTCCTGGTGTCACAGAGCTTGGGACGGGGGCAGGAGCCATGATCCTGATCCTGCACTGCACTGACTTGTCCTCTGACCTGGGGTGCGCCGCGATGTCCTCTGGGCCTCAGTTTCCCCTTTTGAGAAAATGGAGAGAAGGGCATTTCTGCCTCTGGGACACCTGGCTCTCTCTTTCCTGGGGTGTCAGCAGCCTCAGACCCATCCTGCCCCTTTCAGGTCACCACCACAGCAAGGAGTACATTGAAATCAACCCCCTGAGGAAGCTGCCCAGCCTCAAAGACGGAAAATTTATCTTATCTGAAAGGTAGCAATCTTCCTGGGGCCCTTTCTCCAACATTACCACGCTCTCCTTTTTACTCCCATATTTCTGCACATGCTGTTCCCTCTCTGGATGGCCTTTCCTAATGCCATCCACCAACTCCCACTCACCCCGCAGGTCTCCCTTCCTGCCCTCGCTGACTAGTGGACTGATGGCCTTTCCCGGGGCCTTTGGGCTCATTCTTCCCCTGGGAGAATGTCAGTGCCTAGAGTCCACCTGTGGCTGGAAGCTCCACATTGGGTCCAGGCCACATGGGGGGGCGGTCGTCAGCGTAGCAGAGCTGGGGAGAGCAAGAGCAATGCCCTGCCCTTTCTGCAGCGTGGCCATGCTCCTCTACCTGTGCCGCAAGTACAGCGCGCCCTCCTACTGGTACCCGCCAGACCTGCACACGCGCGCCCGCGTGGATGAGTTCATGGCCTGGCAGCACACGGCCATTCGGCTGCCCATGAGCAAGATACTCTGGATCAAGGTGCGTGGGTCACAGCTGGGGCTGACCGCTGGTGAGCTTAAGCAAGTGTCCCTCCGTTGCTGAGCCTCATTTCCTCAGCTCCCTTCCCCGCCTGCCTTACAGAGTTGTTAGGAGTGTGGAGTGAACCACCGGCTATGAAAGCACCTTGTAAAGGCATGGGGAAGGGCACCCGGGAGGGGCTGATCTCACTCAAACCAGGATAGGACTCAAGAAATTTCATTCTAAACTAGACTATTTCAGAGTCGAAGGGCCCATAGATACCACCAATTTGAAGATGACAAATAACAGTTATGCTTAGCGGTAAGGATATGTTCTGAGAAATTTGTGGTTAGGTGATTTTATTGTTGCGCAAACATCACAGAGTGTGTTGAAACAAACCTAGATGGTGTAGCCTATAGGCTATATGGCACAGCCTATTGCTTCAAGGCTGCAAGCCTGTATAGCATGTTAATGTATGAAATAACATGAGATTAGATCAAGGACAAGAGAAAATGATGCCATCAGGAGATGTGATAAACACAAGATGTTTGAGGCTATTGCGGGCATAACACAGAATACTGTTTTACAGAAAACTTTTTTTTTAATAAGTAGAAAGAATACACTCTAAAAAAATGATAAAAGTATAGTATAGTAAATACGTAAACAGAAAGATAGTCATTTATTATCATATATACTGTATATAATTGTACATGATATACTTTTATACAGCTAGCCTCATGGTAGGTTTGTTTACACCAGCATCACCACAAACCCATGAGTAATGGGTTGCACTACATTATGAGAGCCATGAGATCACTAGGCAATAGGAATTTTTCAACTCCATTATAATCTTATGGGGTCACTGTTGTATATGTGGTCCATCATGGTCCATGACTGTAAAAAAAATGTGCCCATACTGCTCATCCTACACTTGTGACAGACATTATGAATCAATCACAGGATTCTTTCTTACTGGGATCTCAAAAGTCTTCTGAACAATGGCCCCAGGTAGCTACCACCAACCAGAACTGCTGAAAGAGGTGAAACCACTTTAAATCCTTGATTCCGTCCAACACCTCTCTAGCAGACAAAGGTACTGAGGCCTGGAGGGTCAGGCCTGAGGCACTAGGGTGCAGCCTCCTCTCCCCTCCTCTCCCCAACCCTGGCCAGCTGCTGATCCCAATGATCACAGGTGAAGAGGTTTCAGCTGAGAAGACAGAGGAGATATTAACAGAGGTGAATCGAAACCTGAAGCTGTTCGAGGAGAAGTTTCTGCAGGACAGGATGTTCATCACTGGGGACAACATCTCACTGGCTGACTTGGTGGCCCTGGTGGAGATGATGCAGGTGTGGAGTTTGGTGGTGAGAAAATGAGTGTAGGCAGGGGTAGGGACTCCTCTGTGATCAGTGGGGCCATAACCTAAGGATAGGTTGGTGAAGAGGGAGACCTAGAGGCTGTGGAAGCCAAGTCTGGGTGGCTGGACTCGATCTGGGACCATAGGAAACAGAAAGTTTTGAACCGGGGAGGATCACTATCCACACTTCACAAAGATTCCTTAGTGTGGGTAGGAGGTAGAGGGTGAGCCTGGGACAGGGAGAAGAACACAGCATTTCTTGGTCAGTCAGCCAGGATCTTGGATGCCTCCACCTCCTGATGGACTCTCTAGGTAGTGTCCAGAAGCCTCCAAAGTGTCCTTCTGGCTGATGTGCTTCTTTTTCAGAGCTTCAGATAATTGTGCAGAGCAGCTCCCCTGCCTCTGGATCTCAGGGGCATCCACTGTGCATTTGGGGGCATACCTGGGTGTGGGGCATCTATGTAGCTTCTTCATGCAGGGGAGGGTGTGTAGGATGGCCAGTTTAGAACCTGGCTGGTGTCTTGCAAGGCCAGCATAATTTCTGGCCAGTTGTAAAGTGGCCATTTTGGTGCACAGTCAGTGCGCAATGCAGATCAGCACCAGGAAAACCCATTGCAGGTTTTCTGTCCCAGGTGGTGTAGCCCCTACGTGTCACCTCCACCCCTTACATTTCTCCCACCCCATCCTCATATGGGCCTCCTGAACATCTTGGGTGCACATTTCTTAGGCTGCCTGCTGGGTCTCCCATTCCAGCCCCTTTGCTTGACCACAGAGGGAGGTTCAAATTGGGGGGGGGGGGAGGGAGTGATTCCTCCCACCTTCATCTGGGGACAAGAGGTTTCTCTGAAAGAAGGCAGGACCCATGTGAGGCTTCACACTGGAAAAAGTAAGAGCCACTTGGGCCAGGGCTCACCTCAGAGAGGAATTAGGAGCCTTGGAGCAAGACCAGTGACCAAGAACCCTGGGAATTCTGGATCTTCCATCCCCATACCACATCTATTACAGAGCCTGTGAGCCCTTGTCCAGGCCTCGGGAATCAGCAGACTAACTGAGGCTGTAGGAGGAAAGCCATGAGGGGCTGGTCCCCAGATTTACTATGCCTTCCACCTTGTCATCCACAGCCGATGGGGGGCAACTACAATGTCTTCCTTACCAGCTCCAAGCTGGCCGAATGGCGCATGAGGGTGGAGCTAACCATTGGCTCTAACCTCTTCTGGGAGGCCCACAACCGGCTGGTGAAGTTGGCAGAGTGGGACTGTTCAACATTGGATCCAATGGTCAAAGACAGGATCAGTGAGATGCTGCGCAAGTTCACGTAGGCTCTCTGAGCCTCCTTCCTTGGGACAGATGCTGAAAACAACTGTTTCTTTGCCTAATAAAGAACTGGAACAACCACCGTGGCTGCTGAGCCTGCAACAATTGGTGTGAGCATAGGGTCTGATGTGGAAGTGGGTGGGAGTGGGTCCTCCCAGCTTCCCAAAGAATCTAAAAATTAACGGTTAAATATGTTAAACTGTCAATAGTGATAGTCGATGACTTCAATACTCCCCTATCAATAATGCATAGAATAATGAGACATCGGGGATGATCAGAAGATCATCAGGGAAATAGAAGACCTGAACAACACTATAAATCAATCGAATCTACTATATATACACACAGGACACTCAAGAACAGCAGAATAAACATTCTTTTCAAGTGCATGTGGAATATTCTCCATGATAGACCATATGCTCAGCCATAAAATCTAAGTTTAAACAAATCAAAATCATAGCAGTGTATGTTCTCTGAACACAATGGAATAAACCAGAAAGTCTGGCTCCAGACTCTATGCTCTTAGCCCCACACTCCATAGATCCTGGTGCTAGCAAGTGTCAAAGCCTTGGGGTTCATGGTCAGCATTTCGTGACAGCTCATTTCACTCCAGTTGCACACCCTGGAATTTGACAGCCTTGGTCTTCCTGCTTTTGTCAGCACAGGCGTCACATTCCCTGGGTTTGTTGTTTTCCTTCTCTGGGCTCCGTTTCTCCATCATTAAAATGATAAGAAGAAATACAGCAATCCCACTTCTGGTGTATATCCAAAGGAAAAAAAACAACAGGATATCCGAAAACTTTCTGGGTTTGTATTCACTCCTGTGCCTTAATTTCCTCATCTGTGAAATGGGGATGATAGGAAATTCTCATTCATGCCAATAGATGAAACTTGAAGCCATTATTCTAAATTCAGTGAACCTGTCACAAAAGACTGGGACCGGAAGCCCTTAGCGCGACACTTGGAGGGGTGACCACCCCATCACTACCCCTCTGGCTGGGCCCTGAGCCCCTGGCCGCAGCCCCTCTCACACGCCCCAGTGGCACCAGCCATTGGACCAAAGTGTCCAGGCGCCGGGAGCGGCCCAATGGGGAGCGGCCTCCAGGGGGCGTGGCCACGTTGCCAAATCTTGTTCCACGTCTCAGAGTTCGGTTTGCTGTGCCCCTTGGGTCGCGAGTTTGGTGCCCCGACCCCGCCATGGGCCTGGAGCTCTACCTGGACCTGCTGTCGCAGCCCTGCCGCGCCGTCTACATCTTCGCCAAGAAGAACGGCATCCCCTTCGAGCTGCGCACCGTGGAGCTGCTCAAAGGTGGGCCGGGCGGGGTTTCGGCCCCGGAGAGGTCGGGGAGGACCCTGGAGGCCAGACATCGCTTAGGGGGACCCCTCCCTGCGCCACCTCCTTCCTGGGGCGATCTCGGAAAAAAGGCGAGCCACCGGGAAGGCCTGGGATTCTTGTAATCCCCCAAACTCCGCTTGGGCCCACAGAACAGAGGCCAGGGCTCAGCTGAGGCCAAATAAAGGGGGGCGGGGAGCGGGAGGCGGGGGCATGAGGAAAGATGGAGAGAGCTGGCCAAGAAAGGGGTGCCCCTGGGACCTTTGGAAAAGAGATAAGGACAGGAGGAGAGGCGTTAAGGCGGCCAAGTTAGAGACGGGGACAGAGTCCAGTCCCCCCTCTGTGGTCTCCAACTGCTGAAACTTTGCAACAGCAGGCACTGCACCCACTTTCCAGCCCTGCTGTCTGCACTGGCCCAGTGTGCACTGGAGTCTCCTCCTATCCCTTCCTCCTCCTCCTCAAGCTTTGCCTTTATTCATCTTGCCCTGTGTTTCTCTTATTCCTGACGGGGAGGGGTCACTCCATGGGGTATACTGGGAATGGCAGGGGCATTTGGGAGACTCGGTGAACCCTGAGTAGGAGGATTTGTTTCTCTGGCAGGCCTCCAAGGCCCCAAGACACAACTGGCACACCAAGTCCTGGCATTTGGGTGTAGAATCCACGTATTGCTTGGGGGAAAAGTAGGATGATTCTTGGCTGAGCCTTCCACCCCACACTTCTCCACCATGCCTTTTCACCTTTGCGATGGCCTGACTTTCTGTCTGATTCATCATCTCTTCCCAGCCTCCTCTGTGGACTGTCTGCCACATGTCCTGCCTAGGGGTAAACTCTGCAGAGTGTGGGGCAGGAGAGAGGGCATGAAGACAAAGGGATGCCCCAGCCAGGTTGTCAAACAGAGGCAGGGTGCAGACAGAGATGTGTTTCACCAGGAGAGGAGGGAGGGTATCCTTAGTGAAGGAACAACTCAAAGGGAGGGAAAAGGGAGGGTGGTGGGTGTGGTTTAGGCTGGAGGGTTAAGGCAATTGTGTTTGGCTTTCAGAAGCTTTCCCCAACCCTGGGGTGTGGGGGAGCCACTGAAGGCTGTTGAGCAGGCAGGGATGAGACTTACGTGCCATTCAGAAGCTTCTCTCTGGGTGCATCTGTAGGAGCAGAAACCTCTCACATAAACTCAAGCGGAGGCTAGGATCCTGTGGGGAGTGAGGGATGGGACACTGGGCTGAAACTTTTGGGGACTGTGGGTAGGACCAGAATGTTACTGCTCAAGCTCCAGCACAGCCTAAAGGCAGGACCAGCTCAGTGTCCCCGGTGCCTAGGGCAAGGTGAGCAAGAGGACACAGAAGGGCCTGTAGAAGTTGGTTGCAGTTAAATCAATATCAGGAAAAGGCCACTTCTCTGTGTTTGGTGGCTTTACTTAGGGCACTGTAGGAAGTCACAGCTCAGCCACCCTGCACCTGAATCTTGGGACACCCCAAATATGAGCTCATGAAGTTGCTGATGATGCAAAGGAGATGGGTAGGGTGTATATGAAGGCCTGGATATAGCATCATGCCCTGTACCTTGAGCTGTGTTGCGGAGGGGTGTGCTGTGGGGGGAGGTTATGCCCCCTGGGACTTGCCAAGAGGTGTCCAGGCTTATTTTGCTCCATCCACCTGGCAGAGCATCTTCCTACTTTTCCCATAGTGGCCCCTACCAACCTATGCCATACAGGAAAGCAGTTGGGGGCCAGCAAAGAGCCATGAAATTGGGACCTGGGCATTGCAGGGACTGGGCACAGGCCATACAGGGCTCAGCGTCTTCCTCTTACCACTCACAATGATGTGCTCTTTGCAGGCCAGCACCTCAGCGATGCCTTTGCCCAGGTGAACCCCTTGAAGAAGGTCCCTACCCTGAAGGATGGGGACTTTACCTTGACAGAGAGGTAACTGGAGCTGTTGGCTTCTACCAGACCTTCTACCAGATCTTGTCCTAACCCTCTATTTTATAGACACACACAAAAAATTAAAGTCCTCAGATGTAAAGGCTCCCTTTGCCTGTCATCCCACAGAGCCAGGGCTGGCCCCCAGGCCCCCACCTGTTTGCTGGACCAGCCACAGAGATGGTTGGAAAAGCAAGCATGTGTTTTACTTTTGTACCAGTCTTGTGATTGTTGGGAAGAGTATCCCAGAGCAGGGCTGCAGGGCAGGGGTTAGTAGCATCACCCCCCATACAGGCAGTCCCTCTGGCCAAACTTGCATTGAGATGGCCCAGGGGTGTCTGGTCTGCCCAGTGGCTTCATCTCCCAGGTGCAGCTTCCCTGGGTGGGCCTCAACTATGGGAGGACTCCCAGAGTGTGGACGTTTTACATCACAACAGATCCCAAGAAGTGGAAACCTCTTTAGGGAAGGCCAAACATTTTCCTGGTTCTGCCCCTTTTGCCACCTACGCCACCCCTCCCACAAGAAGGAGCTTTAGAACTCATGTCTGGAATATAGAGGCAGATGCAACCTCAAAAAATTCTTCAGACCTTCTGCCAGTGCCATTTTTCCTTCCTGTTGCCTCTCCTGTCCTGAGACCTTGCGTTGCCTGGTGTTGAGCACCCATGGGTATCTGCCACGGGCGTCATGCAATATTAGTATGTCTCTGTCTCTTCTCTTCTCCTCGGGAGATCTGTGGCTCCTGGGGACCTGCCACCCTCCTCAGAGGCTGCATGAACAATTAGCTGGGAGCAAAAGTTGCTCCAGAGTATCTTGCACAGAGAGGTGAGTTGTTAAGCTGGGGTGTGGGGGCAGGATTCCTTCCTAATAGGAAGATGGGTCAGTGGCAGATACAGAGGTTTTCTGCTATTTTGGCTAAGGTGCCCAGCTCTTGGAGTACCCCAAGTTCCTGAAAGCCTTCCTGTAGCCCCAAATTCACACATCCTCTCTGCCCTTCCCAGTACATCCCTGTCTCAGTGCCATGACAGCCCCGATAACCCAGAGAAGGAAGAGAGCTCCTGGTCTGTTCTGCTCTTCCATGATCCTGCAGCAGCCCCAGTGTTTCCTACAAGAGCACAAAGGGGTGACAAAGAACAAAATGGATGATAGGAAAGCCTTGTGAATAATCAGGCCCTATGAGGCTGGTCTGAATGCCAGATAAGGATAGTAGATGCGGACTGGAGAGAATCGAGTTTCTTTAAGGCTCAGCTTTGATGCCATCTCCTCCAGGAAGCTCTCTCTGGCCCTTTCATCTGAAACTGTCTCTGAGCACATGGCAGAACACTCTGCTGTGGGATTTTGCCTGGGTGTTAACCTCAGAAGGACTGTCAGCTCTGCTGCCACCAAAAGTTGTGTGCCTGGGGCAAGTCTTTTCACTGTTCTAAGCCTGGCTTCCTTGTCTGGAAAACAAGGCAAATACCTTGACATGTTGTCAGGAAGATTAAAGAAGGGACTCTGTATAAAGCCTCTAGCACAATGCCCTTTCAACGCCCTCATGTTCTCCCCTCCCCTGCAGTGTGGCCATCCTGCTCTACCTGACACGCAAGTATAAGGTCCCAGACCACTGGTACCCTCAGGACCTGCAGGCTCGTGCCCGTGTGGATGAGTATCTGGCATGGCAGCACACGACCCTGCGGAGAAACTGCCTCCGGACCCTGTGGCATAAGGTGAGGCCCTCAGAGTGGGGCAGTGAGGACATTGCCTCAGAAAGGCTCAGGTACTGCCTGGCTGGTGTGGCTCAGTGGTAGAGTGTTGACCTATGATCCTACCATGTTATATGGGGGTGAGAACTGAAGCCTTGAGCCAGGGTCTGAGGATAGTCCTAGTTCCCTTAACCTGTATTGAATCCCAGGCTCCCCCGAGCAACTTTACTGCTCTCAGAATGAAACTCAGCATGAAGCCCCCCTCCTGAGCTCCCTATCCACACTGTCCCCCCTGAGAGCTGTCAAGCCTGAGGCTTTTGATGGCTTTGCCCTAAAACGCCCTCCTCCCTAAATCCTGGATACCTTTCTCCCCTGGCTAGTCTCCTTATTCCCTGGTAGCTCACTGGGTCAGAAGATGTTGATTCTATGCTTGAACCAACCTTCTTGGCTCTGCCATCTCTGGAAACTGACTGTCTCTTTCTGGGCCTCACTTTTTTAAAAAAATATGTTTTTATTGATTTTTTTTTTTTTTTTGAGAGAGAGAGAGAAACATTGATGAGAGGGAAACATGGATCAGCTGCCTCCTGCACGGCCCCTACCAGAGATGGAGCCCACAATGGGGCATGTGCCCTAATGGGGAATTGAACCAGCAACCTCTTGGTGCATGGATTGACACTCAATCACTGAGCCACACTGGCCAGGCTGGACCTCACTTTTTTATATACAATGTAAGTCATATAGTGTTATTTCTATATCATAGATGAGGAAATTAAGTCTCAGAGGATTGTGTATTTTGCTCTAGGTCATGCAGTTTATAAGTGATAGAATGGAGACCTTAAAAACCCATCCTCCTAATTACTTATACTGAGGGACTGATTTTATATTAGGAGGTTATAAAATAGATAGTTCCTAAGTCAGCCCCCTCCCTTCCACCAACGTTCAGGTTCCCTTTGAGTCATTCTTAAAGGGGTTTGAGCCCTTCAGAAGCCTCCGAGGTTCAGCCAATCAGAGCTCATGGAAGCAGGAATACTTCAGGAAAGAGGGATCCTTTGGGAATTTCCCCGCAGGCCCTCCCAGGACATGGAAGAAAGGGGTATGGAACCAGGAAGCAGTTCCAAGGCTGGGGGTAGGGGATGCTTGCCCTGCTCCCAAGGCTGAGCTGGACCTAACCCCCCATTTTGCCTGTCCATCCACCAGACAATGTTTCCTGATTTCCTGGGTGAGCCGGTATCTCCCAAGACGCTGGCGGCCACACTGGCAGAGTTGGATGTGACCCTGCAGATACTTGAAGACAAGTTCCTCCAGAACAAGGCCTTTCTCGCAGGGCCCCACATTTCCCTGGCTGACCTAGTAGCCATCACGGAGCTGATGCATGTGAGTGTTGTGGGCAGTGTGGGCCCAAAGGCAGGGTGGGTTGCTGAAGTCCTCCTCATGCCACCCCAACCTGGCCATGGGACTGTGCTTGTTTGTGGTTACCTCTTCTGAAGCTGTGTGCTTCCCACCCTAGGCAGATGTTGCTTGACCTCACCCATCCACCCCTGTCCTATCCCATCTCCCTACAGCCCGTGGGTGCTGGCTGCCAAATCTTTGAAGGCCGACCCAAGCTGGCTGCATGGCGCCAGCGCGTGGAGGCAGCAGTGGGGTCAGTCCTCTTCCAGGAGGCCCATGAGGTCATCTTGAAGGCCAAGAACTTTCCACTTCCAGACCCTGTCTTAAAGCAGAAGCTGATGCCTAGGGTGCTAGCCATGATCCAATGAGCCAGGAAGCCTCAGTCCTGCTCTGCCCTTGGCAGTTCACCCATGGGAGGCAGACCTAGAAAGCAGGAGTGACTTGCCTGAGTCCCATTGCTTCTGAGGCCAGGTCCCTACTCCCACCCCATCTTCCACTGCTGCTTGAAAACCATTAGATGAGAATAGCACACTCAGACCTTGTGTCCTTTAATCACTACATTTTGTTTTCAGTTTGGTAAGTAAACATAGGCTTAGCCTGAGCCTCTACTTCTAACTCTGTTGTGTGATTTATCTGACCTTTCTTCTGCCCTGGCCCTGGTCTTGGTCTCTATCCAAAAGACAACCCCCCCTTCCTAGGCCCTGTGGGTCAGCTTCTCCCTGCTGGTTGCCAAGTGTGAAATTAATAACAGCCCTCTAGCCTTCTAATTCTTCAAGAAAGTAATTTATCAGAAAGCATAGGGATCAGCAGGCATCCCCCGTGTGTTGGCTGGAGGCATGGTGGTAGATCAGTTGGCTGGGCCGGCCTCCCAGGACATTGCCCTTTGGCACCAAATACTCTAAGTCATGAGTCCTGCATTTGTCCTGAAGAATTGGTCAGGGAAGGGGAAAATCCTAACAGCAGCCCTCCTGGTGGCTACCTGTCTAAAGTTCAAGTGCCTAATGCTTCAAAAGGCCAAAGTTCAAAATTGGTTAGTGTTCGGAGTAAGGAAAGGTGCCAACTGAGAAGGTGGGAGACTTAGTGGTTCTTTAAGTCCATCTTACCAAAGTACATATTTCGGGCTGCTTTTATGTCAAGAAAAGGGGAAATGGGAGGGGCTGTCTTTGTAAAACTCAACCTCAAGCAGAATTCCTCTAATGATTAGCATGTCTATATGCAAGACAGCAGAAACTATTAGCCTGAAGGGCAAGGGAACAAAGCAGGTTTAAACAAGATGGAGTCAAAGAGAGACCAAGCATTTCACTGTTAATGGTCACTCAGAGCCTTAAGTGCCACACATAGGATCTGTAAACCATGAACAGGAATGGTGTGCTTAAATTGTATTTTAGAATATTCTGACTGCTGGTTGAACTGGAGGGTTGCCAGGGAGGAAGCAGGGAGATTGGATATTGCAGTAATCCAGTCAAAGGTGACTTGTGGAGGAAGGCAGACCACTGAATGGGGCTGGAGAACATGTTCCTTCCAGCCTGGAGAGGGCTGCAGCACTAGACTAGGAAGGCACTTTCCTGGGGGGATAGGGCTTCCTTAACTGGGGAATGGGGAACACGGGGGACCAAGGAAGCCAAGATATTCTCAAAATTTCCAGTAACTGATCCTCTTGCCAAGTGGCTTTCTCTTTATCTTTTGCTTGGGGGCAGTCTTCTTAACCCAGGAGGCTCTCTTAGAGAATAGGGCATTATAGCCACATGCCCGAGGAGCTCCAGGGCCTGTTGGAGGGACTTGGTCCTGCTGAACAAGTGGGAAGTTCTAGGCCCCCCTGCAAACCTTTAGATGAGCTCCACAGGGCTTCTGCTCCCTGGGAGGGATTAACTGGAGTGTAATGAATACACTCCAGGGGTTCGGAAGGACCGGCTAAATCTTTCTTGGAATGTGGGTTAGGCCTCTGCAGAGAGCAAGTCCAGACACCCTTCCCAGCCTCCGCCCTTGGCACTGCGCACAGGGCCTCGGGGAGATTGATGCCCCTCCTTCTGCTCCTCCCTAGTGTCTCGGATTTCCTTCCACCCTCAGCCTCCTCCCTGGGAGGATCGGGGCTGGGCCGTCCTTGGCGCCCCGTTTCCCACTACCATTACCCCAGTCCCATTTGACAGAGGTAGACATCGAGGTCCAGAGAAGGCCGCAAGACCCCAGCTCCGAGTCTAAGTCTCCCCGGGCCTCCCACCAAGAAAGAGACTCGCGGCGCAGATCCCGGGAGCTGGCAGGAGAGAGATCTGGGCGCAGCTGATTGGTCCAAAGTTCCCCGGAGCTGTCCAATAGGCGCGGAGGGCGTGACGGCTCGGGCGCGGGGCTGCGAGCCTCGGGAGGCTCGAGTGGTCTGGCGGTTCCTGCCCGTCGTTCCTGTTCCCGTTCCCGTTCCCGGTCCCGTCCCCGGGGTCGGCCTCCTCATCTTGGGCCTGCCTGCCGCCATGGTCCTGGAGCTCTACCTGGACCTGATGTCGCAGCCCTGCCGCGCCGTCTACATCTTCGCCAAGAAGAACGGCATCCCCTTCGAGCTGCGCACCGTGGAGCTGAGCAAAGGTGGGGGGGCGGCCGGCCTGGGGGTCTGGGCGGGCGGCGGGCAGACAGACCCCGCCCGCCCGCGCCGCGGCTCAGCGGGGCTGCGTGTGCAGACTGACGGACGGGACTCCCCGGCGCAGAAACGTAGCATCAGTTATCAGTTGTGTATTTTTAAATAGCCTCGACCTTTGCCGAGTGAAAACTAAACATTCTTTAAAATATAGGTTAAGAGGGAGCAGGACATGCATCCGCCTGGGGACTGAAGACTCTCGGGTTCCATTCTGGTAAAAGGCACTACCTCCTTTGCAGGCTCGATCCCACTTTTTTTTTTTTTTTTTTTTTTAATATCTTTAATGATTTCAGAGAGAGGAAAGCAGAGGGAGAGAGAGACAAGCAGAAACATCAATGATGAGAGAGTCATTGGGAATTGAGCCTGCAGCCCGGGCTCAATTGTGCCCTGACCCAGAATCGAACCTCGATCTCCTGGATCCTAGGTCGGTGCTCAACGGTTGAGCCATGCCTGGCCGGGCTCGATAAGATGTCTGTCTTGATAAGGTGATATCTTAACCCATCGTTCACAGCTGTGCCACCTCTTTAATTGCTTCAGTCTAGGATCAAGGGGGAGTGTAGGGTGCAAAGGCCTAGGAGAAAGAAGCCTAAGGAAAAAAAACTTAAATACCTGCTTACTTAAGTATATGTGTTCTACAATTTTATAAGTAATATAATTACATTTCAGATTAATTCAAGTGCTCAATCTTTGGAAATTATAAGTGCCCCTATCAAAGGGAGCAGGGCAGGTTTGGGGGTGGGGTTGGGGGTGGGAAAGTGGAGTGAGTGCCCCAATACCTCTACACCGGGACTTGGAGAAATCAAACTGTCTCCTCATTTACAAGTAGGAGTACTCCCCATCTCCGAGTTTCTGCATCTGCTGGGAAGAGAAGGTTGTTCTATCTGGATCTGGTCTCTTCTTTACTCCTACCTGTCCCTGCTTAGGTACCCTCCACATTTACAGAATCTGGTGGAGGAGGCAGGGCTGTAACTGGACAATTGGGCAAACTCCAGATCCAGAGCCCCTTGAACAGGCCAGTAGGGAGGTCCCTGCTTGGCTGAGCCTGCGCACCTTCTGTCTTTGGTGCCCCCAGCCTGGACCACCAGCTGCTACACTGCCACCTTGCGCTGCCTTTCCAGCACTCCCTGGAAGGGGACTGGGCACACAGGCAGTTTCTGGAGGGAAACTGGGTAGGGGTGATTCTGTCCACCCAGTAGAAGGGCAAAGAGGCCCACAGTGGGGCCTATGGGCAGGCTGGAGCCTAGTTCTACTGAGGCCCTCTGATTCCCCCCTCATTAACTGGTATACTTCAATACTGGCTGGGGCTGGGGAAGTATGCAGAATTGAGTCAGACCTGGGGACCCCCATTGGTGAAGGAGCCTTGAGGATTTGGTACAGAAAAGAAAGGAGCTGAGCTGCTGGAGGCTGGGTGACTGAATGGTGAGACCAAGGATGGACTGAGGGCTGGAAACAGGTATGGCTGGAGCTATGGGGTATGGACAGTTCACTCAACCTGTGTAGGAAGATAGAGTGCAGGGGGCAAGCTGTAGTGTCTGACATGGATGGAATTGGCTTGCTGTATGTATGTGCGTTATAGCCTTAGGAAATCATCTCTTCCTCCCAGGCCTAAAGTCAAGATACTGCTTGGCCCAGGTCCAAGGAAATGGACACAGGAATGGTGGCCCTCTGGTAGGGTCAGGGTCTGTGATTTGGTGACCAGTAGAGTGGCCGCCTCTTCTCTGGTGCCCCAGCTGGATAGGGACCTCAGAAAGGTCCTGGATGCTGATTGGGGATGGGCAGAGACCTTGGAGGGCTCAGGGTTCTCCCCACTGCCTCACAGGTCTCTCCCACAGGTCAGCACCACAGTGATGCCTTTGCCCAGGTGAACCCCCTGAGGAAGGTGCCAGCCTTGAAGGATGGGGACTTCACCTTGGCTGAGAGGTAATGAGTCCCTAAACTGCTGCATGGCCATGTGGGGCCAGTCAGCCATCTGTGCGTCCACTGTTGATGGCTTGGATCATGGCTTATGTGCCCTGAACAACTGTGCCAGCCCCAGGGTGGAGAGTGGCTTGAAGTGGGTAGAGGTGCCAGGGCTGGGGGGGCATTTGGCATTGTTCCTGTTGTGTTCATGCTTTGGATATGTTGAGGAGTGGTACTGGAGTTGCTCTTATCCTTCAGGACCCATGCTGGGTGCTCATTTTTGTGGAAGCTTTCTCTGAGCACACACCCTCCCTTCTGAAATCCTGTAACATTTGTTTTTTACTTTGTGCCCTTAGTTCATATGATAGGATAACTCAGTGTAGAGCTTTGTGACCCTGGGAAGTCACCTAACTTCTCTATGCCTCACATTCCTACTCTGCACCATGGAGATAGTGAAATGTGCCACCCACATGGGAAAACACATGCTAGGAGCAGGGGCCTGCCCCACCCAGCACCTGGCCTCTGTGGAATAGCTGAAAAGCGACTGGGATATCTCCCTCCCCCCTGCCGTGCTTCCCAGTGTGGCCATCCTGCTGTATCTTTGCCGAAAGTATGAGACTCCCGACCACTGGTACCCCCAGGACCTGCAGGCCCGCGCTCGTGTGGATGAGTACTTGGCATGGCAGCACACGGCTCTGCGAAGTAGCTGCACCCGGGCCATGTGGCAGAAGGTGAGCCCTGGGAGTCAGGGACCCCTTCCAGGATCCTCAGGTGACATGCTTTCTGTTTAAAAAGTTCTGTTCAGACCTGAGACCTTAGAATACCAAATTCTAGAATGCCAGAGATTCCAACCAACTTGTTTCTCAGAGGGGAAATTGAGGCAGAGCCAATGTGCCTTAATTCCTGAGCTGCTGGAAATTAATCCTATGCCCCTTTGCACACTCCAGGCTGCCTGGGAATATTGCCTTTTGGGGGAGAAAAAAAGATTAAATCCTCACTTTGCTACATACACACTTTCCAGAGAGAGAGAGGTGTTAAGTGGAAACGTCAAACTAGGAAGAAACGAGGAAACATTTCAATAAAGTTGACCTGGTTTCTGGGACTGCAAGGATTTCTAAGCCTGAAAACAGTGGAAGACTTAAAGTCTAATTTTGCACATACAATGAAATTTTGTGTAAGGACAAAAAGGATGAATAATTTTAAAACAAGCAAAAAACTGCCCGTGGCTCAACAGTTGAGCATTGATCTAGGATCCAGGAGATTGTGGTTCGATTTCCAGTTAGGGCACATGCCTGGGTTTTGGGCTCATTCCCTGGTCCGGGGCGTGCAGGAGGCAGCCGACTCTCTCATCATTGATGTTTCTATCTCTCTCTATCCCTCTCCCTTCCTCTCTCTGAAATCAATGAAGATATTTTTTAAAAAAATATAAAAATAAAACAAGCAAAAAACTGGGAAAGATCTTGGCAAAGATACATTAGAAAGAAGCAACATTCTTAATATATAAGACAGATGCTCCTAGAAATCCACCAGACAAAGACACAGGAGAAAAATGGGTAAAGGAAGCCAGCAGGAATTTAATGGCAGGACAGAGAGAAATGGTCAATTAGTGGATGAATACATATTTAACTTCTGTAAAACTCAAGCAAATGCATATTAAAACAGTACATACATACCATTTTTACTTGTCAAATGTGTGTTTTTTAAATGTGTACTCCGAATAATTATTTAGTACACAGTGGGTGCTCTATGTGAGGCAATATGAGACAGGCATGCTTATACTCTGCTGCGGATAGGGTGCCACTGTTCCAAAGGGCCATTTGGCAAAAAGTAGCTTTCCATTGCCTTAAAAGTGTCTCAGCTTCTAGGCGCTGAGAGAGGAGCCCCTTCAAGCTGGTGGGGGCAGAGCCTGGTTCATTTGAGTGCAGAATGGAGAGAAGTCAAGTAGCATGAGTGTAGACCTTTGCTCCTCAAAAGTGTAGCCCACAGACCAGGAGCATCAGCAGCATCTGGGAGCTCGTTGGAAATGCAGAGTCTCAGGCCTCACCCGAGCATACTGATTAGGAATGTACACTTGAACCATATCGCAGAGGGAGTCACAGGTACATTCCCATTTGAGAAGTCTGGGTGGGGTAGGAGGTGGAGAGTGGGGGTGAGGATGGCGGCTGCACTGGTGAGGGCTTGGTGATGTGGCCTTTGTGGTGAGGGCAGTGGGAGCCATGGAAGGCTTTATGCAGGGAAAATATATGAGCAGACTGAGCTTGCAGAAGGATCTCCCTAGCTGCTCTGTGTGAGGGAGAAGTGGAGGTTGTCCCTGTCTGAGTATGAGATGAGGCCTGGGCAGGTGGTGGCTATGGGTGGAAAGGGGTGGGCGGGAGCCAGGAGAAACCAGGCTGGGCTTTGGTCAGAACCTCAGCCCTCTCCTCCCTGCCCACCCACCAGATGATGATACCAGTGTTCCTGGGTGAACGGGTGCCCCCTGAGACGTTGGCATCTACTCTGGCCGAGTTGGACAGGTGCCTGCAGCTGCTTGAGGACAAATTCCTAAAGGATAAAGACTTCCTTGCTGGGCCCCACATCTCAGTGGCTGACTTGATGGCCATCACAGAGCTGATGCATGTGAGTGCCATGTGGTGGCATGGCCCACTGGGGAGTGGGTTGTCCTGGGAGAGAGCCAATGTACTAATTCATGTTGCCCTTTCTGGCTGTGGGACCCTGGGTGAGTCACTTCCTTCTCTGTGCCTCAGTGTCCTCATCTGTAAAATGGGACTTTAAAACCCCACCCTGCAGGGATATTGAGGAGCTTTTCAGTGTCTCCTAGGAGAGACCCCCAGCCTATCATATATGGGGTGGAGGAGGGAAAATCCACCTGGTGGATCTCTAAACCAGGTTATGCCATCTTGTCCTTGGCCACGCCCAGCCCCCTCCACCAGGCTCTTTCTTCCCATAGCCCGTCAGCGCTGGCTGCTATATCTTCAAAAGCCGACCCAAGCTGGCTGCCTGGCGCCAGCGTGTGGAGGCGGCGGTGGGGGAGGACCTCTTCCAGGAGGCTCACGAAGTTGTCATGAAGGCCAAGGACCTGCCTCCAGCAGACACTGCTGTGAAAGAGAAGCTGAAGCCCTTGGTGCAGGTTTTGTTGCAGTGAGAAGGGACAGGGCTTGCAGCCGATGATGGAGACGGTTGTCAAAATAAAGAGATGAAACTGCTCCCCTCCTTGGTCATGAGCAAGATATCCTGCACAGTCTCTGGTCCTCAGATCCCTCCATATATCAGGCCTGCGCTTCTTCTGTCTATCTCCGTATTCCACTCTTGCCCCTTCCACTCCAACTTTCATGTGACCTCTGGAAAGAGCTTTAGTAAATAGATATTTGACCCTGTCCTTCCTCTGTTTGAAACTTTCCGTGGTGCCTCACTGCCCTGAGGTCACAGTACAGGTCAGGTCATTGAACTTTGCATTCGAGTTTTGCCCCCACTCCTCTAGGCTGCCCCCTTCTGGTTGCACACAGTATCCCATCATTTTCCAGCCTTCCTCCATCTCCCAGCTCCCGCCTCAGCCTCCTGGCCATGGCTCAAGAGGATTTCTCTGCTTGTAGGACCCCTCCTCACCTCTTTCCCTAGTACTCTCCCCCTCCTTTCTTTTGGCATTTGTCACCATGTCACTTTTACAGGGAGACATCATTGACCTCTCCAGCCCCAGGCTGGGTCAGGTATGCCTCTGGGCTCTTCAGCCCCAGTGCTTGCTTTCTTCTGTCCCTGCAGGAAGTTGGTTCCATGCCCGCCCTGGACTGAGCACGTGTCAGATGGGGGCTGACCCTGTGAAGAAATGTCTGAGTCGGGAATGGCCTCTCTCCTGGGTCTCTGGAGTGATGCTCTCTCCCATAGTGGAGTACCTGCTAATGCATGAACCTCCTTGCAGGGAGGGAAGTCCCAGGTTATTTTCTGGCCTGCAAGTGCTCAGAGGCCTCGCTTTCCCAGGTCTACTTGTAATCCCGACCACAGCCATCTCCATGCCCCACTCTGGGTTCCAGACTTGCCACCTGTCCTTGCCCTTTGCCTTCAAGTCTGTCACACCCTACCTGTTTTGTGTCCCAGAACCTCCGAGTCATCCAATAAATTGCTATTGGGACAGAGTCATGAACAGGCAGCCAGCCTTTCAGTCCACCTGCCTTTCCATGGAGGCTCCTTTAATATGCACACATAGAATTTTAGATGTGTAATTGAAATTGTTCATATACACCCACACAGTTTCAATTATATTTTCATTTGCAATTGAAACAACTTCGAAAAAACTGATGATAGTATCATGCGTGGTTAGTCACACCAACAGATTTCCATGTTTTAAATAACACCTTTTGTTTTGCCTATAAAAATATAAGGTACCATAGCCCTGGCCAGTGTGGCTTAGTCCTTTGGAGCCTCCTAGGAGACAGGGAAAGGTCGAGGGTTCAATTCTTGGTCAGGGTACATAGCCAGGTTTTGAGTTCCATCCCTGGTAGAGGCGTGTTCAGGGGGCAGCCAATCAATGTTTGATGTTTCTCTTTAAAAAAGCGTGTCCTCGGGTGAGGATTAAAAAAAAAAAAAAGGTACCGTAAGCATTGCTGGTAATTCTGGCTGGCTCCCATCCCCTGTGGACTGTTCCTCGCTGTGAGGCAAAGTTGTTACAGGCACAAGAGGACACAAAGGCAGGGAGTCAGTGAATCCAAGCATCGCTGCCCAGCCCCACGTGTCACCCACACGTGTCACCAGATCTCCTGGCCAAGAGAAGTGCAGATTCTCAAACTGAAGGTGAAGTTGCCCAACTTCGAAGAGGTGGCAACGCATTCAAAAATTTTATAAATTCTCTATGACGTTGTAATGTTATCAGGGTCCATCCTGGGGAAGGCCCTTACAGGCATGTGTGTATTTGGGGGTGTTCAGACCTTTTAAATGAGATAGGCAGCAGAAGACCGCGGCTCTGGAAAGCCACAGGGGACGGAAGACAGCGGCCGCCGTGGCTGGAGCGGGGGGGGGGGGGGGGGGGGGGGGGCTGGGCGCGGTGGGCCGGGCAGTGGCTCTGCCAAAGTCCCGCCGGGCGCGGAGTTAATTCTGGGCCGCGGGGCAATAGACTTCCGGAAATCTGCGCCCAGCCCACCAAGGCGGTGCAGCTGCGGCAGGAGGTGCGGCCTCGGCAGCCAATCGGGAGGCGCTGTGTGCCCGCAGAGCCAATGAGGAGCCCGGTTTCCGTGGCGCCCCGCCTCTGCTTTCCAGTTTGGGGTGCTGGGAACACTCCTCGGACGCCGCAGTGTCTTTCTCCGCCACTGCAGCTCGCGCCCTTTCCCGCCCGACATGCCATTTGTGGAACTGGACACGAATTTGCCCGCTGGCCGCGTGCCCACGGGGCTGGAGAAGCGGCTCTGCGCAGCCACGGCCGCCATCCTGGGCAAACCCGAGGACGTGAGCGTGGGCTGGGGAGGGCGGGGCTGGGAGAGGCTGATGGACCGGGGATCGGGCTCCGTCCACGTCCCAACTTCCCCACGGGGACCCCGACTCCTCCTCCCAGCGACCCCCACCAAGCTCTGGCTTCTTGCTCTCCATGACCTCGCGGTCCCACCCCCCACGTCTGCTCAGTATCGCCTTCCCCAGCCATGACACCGACGTGACCTCCAGGGACCTCGGCCCGTACCCCTGGCCCTGCCCGCGGGGCCCGTGCGTCTCCGATCCCGCGCTTCCGCGTCCTCGGCGCGAGCCTGGCTTGCACCGGCTTCAGGTGAAACTTTCGTGTCCCCCGCAGCGCGTGAGCGTAACGATTCGGCCCGGCCTGCCCATGGCGGTGAGTGGTTCGGCCGAGCCCGGCGCGCAGCTGATAGTCTCCTCCATCGGTGTGGTGGGCACGGCGGAGGAGAACCGCGGCCACAGCTCCCGTTTCTTTGAGTTCCTCATGAAGGAGCTGCAACTGGGCCAGGACCGGTGCGTAGGGGCAGGGAGAGGACACTCTAGGGACTGCTGCGCCACCAGGGGCTGTAATCCCATGTCAGGGCCCCACCTAAAGGTGGGGGAAAAATTAAACTCCTCACCTTGCCCAGGAAAGGTCTAGTGTCTGGGGCACCCTGGTGGTGGTGGGTTCACCTTTAGAGTGCTAGGGGAGTTGAAGTTCTGGCTGTGCGTGTAGTTCTGGGTGGGCCACGCTGATGTACAGCCACCATCCTGCCCCTGACATGCCCACTGCCCTGTTGGAGAACATTAATGGGGTGAGGCAAGCTTGCCACATACCTGGTGGGCTAAGGCAGGCTGGCTGGGGAGCCCATGGTGGGAATGCTTGGCTAGAGGTCTTAGAATATGAGGCATTGGCTAAGTAGCTGATGACATCTTTTTCTCTGTCCCCTAAAGGATAATTATCCGCTTTTTCCCCCTGGAGCCCTGGCAGATTGGCAAGAAGGGGACGGTCATGACTTTTTTGTAACTGGCACGGAGTACATCCAGGGCATCTGTGACCTGGTCACCTCTTCCAGAGGGTCTCCTGGCAGAGTGAGGGCCTGGTGGATACCAGCTTCTGGCACCCCCACATGCAGACATGCCTGTGACCTCACAATCTTCTTCTTCCCCATCCTCATGCCAAATAAATGAAGAGAGCTTCATCTTTCAAACATGACTTCTTTACCTGTCCAAGGCATTCTGGTCCACCCTGGGCAGTGGGGTGGGTTTATGAGGTGGGGAACCTTAGGGAACCTGGGAGAGGGGGATGGTTCCTATCTTCAGGGCTGCTGTTTCATGTATTGTATGTAGGCTGCTTAAATTGGAAGATGGAGGGCTCAGCCTGGAGGCCTTATTCTCCATGCCCATGTGCAGGTTCCTGGGGAGGGGCTGACAGTCTGGGCCTTCCTGCAGACTCTGTTGACCAGATGTTCCTGTCCTGTCCTCACCCTCTGCTGGCCTTAGTAGTTTCCTGCCCATAGGCTGCTGTATCTGGCAGGGGAGCCAGGCAGGCTGGGCTTCAGGGACCTTCCCTGGGTATTCTCAAAGTCCACCTTCTCCCAGGAGTCTTGCTGAGAATTCTCTGGCTGTGTACCTTGTAAAACCCACGTACCAGAATGGCAAACCTGGAAATGCAGTGCCCACTGTTAGAAACTGAATGACTAGGCTCTCCCCCAGCTCCCCAATACCATATCATGCTTTCACATTTTATAAGATAAACCCAGTGTGTGTACTGTTTCCCAGCACAGTTAAAGGCTTGATCACCCTTGTCTTTAGTACACCAGTAAAATACCAAATTGAGATGTTCAGTCTCAATATAGTTTCCAATGGAATGTGTAGGACTGCCTGCTGTGTTTGGACCAGATCACCACTGAGGACTCACTAAAACCTAGAATTTGGTGTTCCTTCCCCTGGCAACCTGTCCTAACTGTTTCTGCACTCATTCCTTCTGTCAACATGGGTGTCTTGCTTCCCAGAGGGGTTCAGGGAATGTGGGTTGAGTGTAAATGAATGGGTGAAGTGCCCAAGGAACGATTCAGGCCTAATCCTTGTCAGGACCTATCTGGTCTCTCCACCTTAAGTCTCTTATCACCACTCTAGTGACAGTAATGTCATCTGCTTGCAATGGGGACTGGCCCCTCCCCCCTGGCCAGCATCATCTCCCCACACTGACCCTGAGTTTTGCCCAGTGGTAACACTGTGCTGCCTGACTCTCCTGCTTGTCAGTACTGTTTCTCATCTCCAAACCCTCACCACACAGCTCCCTGCTGCTTGGGCCAACCTTCCTACCTTTTTGCAACTGTTTCACTCCAGAGCATCTTTCAAGGTACAACTTAGATGTGGAAGCTATATCTAAGCCTACATGTTATCCACTAAAACTTTGAAAGCATCTGTTTATGCTTTTGTTCACTGCCCCTCTCCCAAGGCTATATATGCTTTCAAAATTAAAGTTGGTGCCCTGGTAGTTCAGTTGGTTAGAGCATCCTCCCCAAGGTTTAGGGTTCCGTCTCTACTAGGGCTCATACAAGAATGCATAAATAAGTGGAACAACAAATTGATGTTTCTCTCTCGCTCTCTAAAGTCAATCAATAAAATTTTTTTAAAGAAGGTTGGTGGCGTAATTATTTTTGTAACTCCTGGCATATCAGTAAAGCTTCATTGTATTGAACTGACTCTGAATTCATGATTTTACGGTCTTTAGGGTCAAAGAGAAAGCCATAGCATTCATTCCTACTTCAGCCATTCTTGCTGGCCTCAAATAGCTATGCATTTCAACCAGTGGGAAGCCCTTCCCTAAAACGCTTAGCTCCCAGGAGAGTAACCTCTCCTAGCCCGAGGCCTTGTCGGAAACCCTTCCACGCTGGATCTTCTTTTGGTCTCTGAAATTCTCCCTCCCTCCCTGGTTGTTCATTTACCGGGTCTTGGTTTCTTTATTATCTTTTCCTTCTGTTCCAATAGCGGATTGTATATGTATTTTTTGGGCTTCCAGTCCTTTTCAGAAGAGGTGAGGTACAGGTAATATGAAGGAGAATGCTGTTATTCCCCTGGTTCCCTCTTAAGTGTTCCCCAAGTTTCCGTTGCCTTCAGAGCACCTGCCCCAGGTTCTAACAACACAGTCATTTAGCGACCAGCGACCATTCGGGGCCAGGCACCAAGCTCGGCGCTTCCCACCTATTACAGGTGGTGGAGCGGAGAGTCCGACAGCGAGCTGGCGCTTCAGGCCTCAAAGACGCGAGACCAGAAGCCAAAGTTCAGGATCGGTCACCGTCCAGCGCCGGGCGGCTGCCAGCTGCGCCAGACGTCGCCCGCACGCTTTTACCGAGCCTGTGGGCAGGCGAACGGCGCGTGAGCCCTCATTGATTGGCTAGCTGAGCCGGCACCCGAGCCAATGGGAATGCGCCTTATTGTCAGGCGCGCAGCCGGCCGGCGCGGGGGTCTGGGCAGACAGGCTGTTGCCGTGGAGACGCCTGGTGAATTCCCGGGCGGCGGGTTTGGAGACGGCCCCGGGGGTGCCGGCGCGTCTCTCCGGAGCTAGGGGCAGCGGCGAGGGCGCCAACGTGAGGGGCGGCGGGCGCGAGGCTGAGGCCGGTGCGGACGCAGCGGGCTCCTGGGCAGCCCCAGTGCCTACAGTCGGGGAAACGGAGGCCGTAGTGCTGGAGCTACGAGGCCGAGCCATCCGGCTGACCCGCGCGGGCCATTTCGCGGCTCTTTCCGCTGCCCTGGGGTGCATAGGACTGGCTCTGGCCTCCGGAGTGGTTCACAGGGACAACAGCAGGATCCACCATTGATTCGGCGTTTGCTGGAGGCAAAGCCCAGCACTAAACCCTTGACTGGTGTTCTTTCACTTCACCTTCACTGCAGCCCCGCGAGGTGAGTACTATTATCACCATATACAGGGGTGGAAACTGAGGCCGAGAGGTGGGTGGCCCGACTGCACACTGAAAATTTTGACTGCACTGGTGCCGCCCCGGAGGAGGCGGACCCGGCTAGAAGAACTTGACGCTTCAGGTGTCTGCACCAATGGCTTTGGGAACACTTAACTCTGGGGCCAGAGTTACTATAGGTCATAACTGTGGGACGGTGGGATTCCCTGCAGCTATGGTTCCTTCTGTGTGATTCATAACTGTGGTTAGGACTAAAATATCCCTTGAATGGTTTCGTTTGAGGTCGGCAAACTTTTGTTGTAAATATAAAAATATATCTTTCTAAATAGATTTTCCTATTCTGGACATTTCATATAAATGGGATCATACGATATGTGGTCTGTGACTGGCTTCTTTTACTTTACTTAGCGTAATATTGTCATGGTTCATCCAGGTTGTCAGTAGTTCATTACTTTTTATCGTTGAATAATATTCCATTGTTTGGATATACCACATTTTATTTATCCTTTCATCAGTTCACGAACATTTGGTTTGTTTCCACTTTTCGGTTATTATGAATAGTGCTGTCCTCATTAATTTTTAGAGTAGCATATTACTTCATTGTGTGGATGTACCCTTGTTTATTCCTCCACTCAATTATCTATGGCCGTTTAGGTTGTTTTCAGTGTCTTTCAGTTACAAACAATGCTGCAATGAATAACCCTGTGCATATGTATTTTCATATTGTTGGAGGTACATCTTCAGGGTAGATTCCTAGAAGTGGAATTGCTGGGTTGAAAGGCAGCTGCATTTGTAATTTTGTCAAATGCCCCTCCAGAGGAATTGAACCAAGTTTCATTCCCACCAACAATGAGAACAATGCCTGTTTCCCCACAACCTCACCAACAGAGTGTGCTGTTGTCATACTTTAATTTTTGCCAGTGTGATAGATGAGAAATGGTGTCTCAGTGCTGTTTAAGTTTTTATTTCTCTAATTATGTGTGAGTTTGAACACATTTTCATATGTTTGAGAGCCAGTTGTATGTCTTTTTTGGTGAATTGTTCGTTCATATATTTTCCCCATTTTTCTATAAGGTTTTTGTTTTTCTTCCCTCAGGGTTTTTTTTTGTTTTTTCAAAATTGTGGTAAAGTGTACATTACATGAAATGCACCACTTTAACTGTTTTTTTAAGTGCACAGCTCCATGGCATTAAGTACATCCACACTGTTGTACAACCACCGTCACCATCCATCTCCTGAACTTTTTTTTATCCACCAAAACTAAAACTCTGTCTCTGTTAACCACTAACTCCCTATTCTTCCCTCTCCCAGCCCTTGGCAACCACCATTCTACTTTCTGCCTCTCTGACTTTGCCTGTTCTGGGTACCTCATATAAATGGAATCATGTAGTATTTGTCTTTTTGTGACTGGCTTATTTCACTTAGCATAATGTTTCATCCGTGTTGTAGCATGTGTCAGAATGTGTTTCCTTTTTTAAGGCTGAATAATATTCCATATCTATCTATCTATATATACACACACACACATATATATATATCTCTAGCCCACATTTTATTTATCCACTTATCTGTCAGTGGACACTTGGGTTTTAACCTTTTGGCTATTGTTAATAATGCTGTGTCTCTAAAAGCTTTGTTGAGACATAATTTACATGCCATACATGTCACCTACATAAGACGTGGTTTTTGGTGTATTCACGCAGTTGTGTAACTATCACCACAATCAATTTTAGAACGTTTTCATCCCACCAGAAAGAAACCCCATACCCATTAGTAGTCACTCCCCATTTATGTCTCCCCCAGTCCCCTATTTACTTTCTGTTTCTATAGATTTGCCTATTCTGGACAGTTCATATAAATGGAATCAGACCAAATGTGGCCTTTTTGACTGGCTTCTTTCATTTAGCTTAAGGTTTTCAAAGTTCATCCATGTTGTAGTATCAGTCAGGACTTTCATCTATTTTATGACTGAATAATAATCCATCGTATGGACATAATGCATTTTATTTATTCACTAATCATTTGATGGGTATTTGCTTTTTTTCCACCTTTAAGCTATTTTGAATATGCTGCTGCGAACACTGGTGAACAAGTTTTAGTGTGGACATACGTTTTCATTTCTCTTGGGTAGATACCTAGTAGTGGAATTTCTGTGTTTGACATTTTGAGGAACCACCAGACCAATTTCCACAATGACTGTACCATTTTACATTCCCATCAGTAGTATATGAGGTCCTGATTTCTCCACATCTTCACCAATCCTGTCATTTTTGCAGACTTCACACTGATCTGCGGACCTCTAATTTTTTTCCTTTCTATTTCCTAAGTTTTGTTCTCCCAGAAACTCACAGTGGCTCCCCTATTGTCTACAGAATCAAGTTCCGATTCCCTAGCACAGCACCCTCCTGTCTTCCACACCCATCCCTGCTCTCAGGCCCCTTGTTGGCCCTTGCTTGTCTGCCACCCTGCTGTCCCTGCCTCTGCTTCACTGTGACCTACTGCCATATTGTCCCTTCCTCAAGGCTAACACAAGGGTTTACTCCACTCCCTCACCTTCTTGATCCCTTTGAATGAATTGGTCTTCTCCATCCGTGGATGTTGCCTTGTTTTTCTTTATTTTAGTCAACTTTTGAAAAAAATAATTGTTTATAGATCCATTGCCTCTGCTGAGCAGTGAGGCCTGGGGACAGGAGTTGGTCTCACTTTTCTGTGTCCTGGCACTTGGTGCTTTGCCTGGCAAGGGCACATGCTCAAGCTGAGGGGCTGAGAGGCTCTGTGTGTGACAGACTGCACAGCTATTCCAAGACAGTCACTCACCAGCCTATGTGCCTAGAGGTGGGAGGCCCATGGCTTTGGGGACTGGTTCCTGGTGGGCCCTTGGCATTGTGACATTCTTGGCTTTTCATGGGCCCTCTCTGTCCTTTGTCCTCTCTAGGAGACTTGTGAACTGGTGCAGCCTCCGTGGGTGATGGAAAGCAGTGCTAAGCAGCGGTGCTGAAGCCCTTGAGTATGGTAAGGACTGATGCTTGCCTATTTTGCTAGTGTCAGTGTTCTTCTGTTACTTCACTCCTGGGGGTGAGGGGCATTTTCCTGAGTGGGCCCTGAAGTCTGTCACTGTGGGGCAGTTTTCCTCCTGGCTGTTGGCACATTCAGGGGTGTGAATGCTTCACTTTTGTTGTAGTTGCTTGCAGGGCCTCATCATGGTTCCTAAAAAGGGACAAAGTTAACCCATTTTGTTGTAATCTGTTATTCCAATTCCTGGGTCTTCCTCTATGTTGAGTCATTGCTGGGTGTCCCCAGCCTCTGTTCCTTTTGCAGTGGATAGTACCCAGAACATGTTCCCTGAACAAGTTGGTATGATCCCCATAGACATGTTCTTATTCTTCTGTTACTGAACTCAAAGGCTTCGCTGTTTGGGGTACTTTGTTCAGGAATGAGATACAGTTGTCCCAAGGTAGTTTTATTACTTGTAGCAAGTAAAGGACACAGCATTCATATCCAAAGCTGTCTCCCAAAGGGAGGCTTAGCCAATGCTTATATGAACAGTTTGGTCAATTACACATTCTTTGCAGTTGGCTATATTTATGAGTTGAGTTCCTGTCAAACTTAAACCATTTATAGCTGGTCTGCAAAATACTGTGCTACATTTTAACATTTGGCAAGAATAGCATTTACTAAGAAAGACCCAGAACTTGAGACCCTTGTCCTATCTAACACTTCTTTTTTCACCAGGTGATCACTTATTATTTGTTCCCCACATTCTGAGAAGGCCATAGCTGTTCAAGGCAGACTAGATTATGGAGCAGGGTTGTATTCATTATGGGTTGTTGAAGAGACAGTGGCATCTCATCTGAACGCAACTCTTTTCTTTTCTCAAAACTCTGTTTCTAGATTCGAATTGCAGCCTTAAATGCCAGCTCCACAGTTGAGGATGATCATGAAGGAAGCTTCAAAAGTCACAAAACTCAGACAAAGGAGGCCCAGGTATGTAAACCATGGGTTTCCTCTGCAGGTAGATCCTGCTTCTCATTTCTGTAGGTGGTACCTCATTTTCAATGTATTCAGATGAATCTTAACGGGATTTTAGGGGATGAGATCCTGGGAGGTTGGAGTGTTAAGATTGTCTTCACTACAGACGGTATAGCTGACAATTAACATGGCCTTGACTTCAGACCCCATTACATACATTTTTGGCATAAAAAAGACAAACCTTTGTACTGCGTGAAAACTTCACCTGTCTTTGTTTGCAGGAAGCAGAGGCTTTTGCCTTGTATCACAAGGCCCTGGATCTGCAAAAACATGACCAGTTTGAGGAGTCTGCCAAGGCCTATCATGAGCTGCTGGAGGCACGCCTGTTGCGAGAGGTGAGGCACCAGCAGGCCAGGAGGCAGACCCTGGAGCCAGGTGGCCTCTGCCCTCCCACTTATTGGCTATGTAGCCTTGGACACATTATTTCCCCTCTCAGCTTCCCTGCCTGTAGATTGTATGCTTGGGTTGCTGTGAGGGTTGAGTAAATCCAATGAAGCATGTGGAATGGTACTTGGTACGTAGTAAGAGTTCTGAAAGTGTCAGCTGTCATTGTTACTTAGTCTTCACAACCATTCTGCCAACTAGGTGGGGGTTATTGTCCCCATTTTCTAGTTGTAGAAATGGAGGCTTATGAGGTGTTGATGGCTCAGAGCTACCCAACTAGTGAAACATTAGAGCCAGGATTGTAGCCCATGGTTTTCTGATTTCTAAGTGCTACCCATTGGTAGCACATTGTGGCAAAATGCCATTTGGGTGACAGCCCATTAGCTCAGGGAGCCTATGTAGGTGTGCCATGGGCTTTTGAAAAATGTAGCCAGAGAAAAGAGTTGGGAGACAAGCACAGAGGCAGGCTGAGGGAGCAGAGCCATATTGAAGACATGGGCATGGTATAGAGGGACAGGCAGGAAAGGACATGGATCCATCATGGGGACCATGCTATACTGGTGAGTGAGTTAGCTGGGTCATGGAGATGTTACTTGGAGGTTTGGGAATGGGTCTCCACCTGCATTTGATTTAGGAAGGTGATGTGTATTTCATTAAGAGGAAAGGTTTTTGTTTTCAAGTATTCAACACAGAGATAATGTGTAGTAAGGAAGCAGACAGACTTCATCCCGCAGACATTTTTAGGACCACATAGTCCTTCAGTTGAGCAGAGTCTCCGACAATCCCAGGAAGGCAGACATTTGTGTCTCAAGCCCTGCCCTTGGATAGTGTCCACCACTGATGAGGCAGATGCTGAGTTCTAATTGTCAGTATAAAGTGTCTATCCCTTCTCTCTCTCAAGGTATCTCTTCTTCAATTGTGTAGCTTGTCAGGATTCTTTGGGGCTGGCTTAGTGTCTTGGAATTCGGGTTGTAGGAATTGTGACCCCCCTCCTCCCCTTTTAGTAGGAAGTGAGTGAGGGCCCAGAGAGGGAAAAAATGATTTTATTCCACTTTTACTGAGCGCCAGCTGTGGGCCAGGTTCTGGGCATGTTTTAGGAGTGGATCTTCCCTGTTAGGCCACAGTGAAGTGGGCCTTTGCAACGTGAGTGGGTAGGCACAGCACTGAGTTGGCAGTCTAAAGACAGAGCTGATTCTGGGTGCACCCAGCACCTGACGATGGGCTAGTCATGGGGCCTTGGACTGAAGGGCACTGGCTGTGTGTCAGCCTTGCAGTCGTAGATGTGTTCTGCTGTTATGTGTGGATGTATGGTTTACTAGTTATTCTCTGAGGTAGACTCATAGCCTCTGTAACTGTGTTCACACCATTTTTTGAACAGTTCTGTAGCTGGAGGGGCAAAGGCCCTGGTCAGCCTGCTCTTGGGGATCTCTTCAGTATAAGGCAGACGACAGTAGAAAGTAGTGAATGAGGCTTGATTTGAGCTCTTCAGTGTTTTGTTTTGTTTTAAAATTTATCATTGTTGAAAGAATTACAAATGCCCCCCTTTTCCCCCCATTGATCCCCTCCACACTGCACCGCTCCCCCAGGCGTTCACCCACACTATTGTCTGTGTCCCTGGGTTATGCATATAAGTTCTTAGATTAATCTCTCCTCACCCACCCCTGCCTTCCCTCTGAGATTCAATTCGTCAGTCTGTTCCATGCTTCTATGTCTCTGTATATCTATTTTGTTCATTGGTTTATTTTGTTCATTAGATTCCACATATGAGTAAGATCATGTGATACTTGTCTTTTTCTTAGCATAATACTCTCCAGGTCCCACTATGCTGTCTCAGGGATAAGGGATCCTTCATTTTAACAGCTGCATAGTATCCCATGGTATAAATGTCCGAGAAGATACTTGATATGATTTCAGTCTTCTTGAACTTGTAGACTTGTTTTGTGTCCTAACGTGTGGTCTGTCTTTGATAATGTCCCATGTGCACTTGAGGAGAATGCCTATTCTGCATCTTTGGAGTGGAATGTTCTGTAAATGTCAATTAAATCCATCTGATCTAGTGTATCATTTAGAGTTACTGTTTCCTTGTTGATTTTTTGTCTGGAAGATCTATCCAGTGAAGTCAGTGGGGTGTTAAAGTCTCCTACTATGACTGTATTGCTGTTGATCTCTTTTAAAGCCCTCCAGAAGTGTTTTTTTTTCCTTTCTGTTTTTTTTTTTTTTTTCAGCCTGTGTTTTTGATGGGATTCTTTTAAGAGCTCTAGGGTAGGTTTCTTGGATTAGTCAAGGGGTGCCTCCTGAAGGTTCCTTGGGTCTTACCTGTTCTGAACATGAAGAATGATGTGTGAAGGTGATCTGTCCCAAGACAAGGCTGGCATGTGGACTCGCCCTTGGAAACTTCTTCTTTGTGCCAGCCAGTTTCTGTGTTAGAAAATACTTTATGTCCTGTGGTCAGAGCAATAGTTTTTCTAATCAGTGGTTTCTTAGACGTTATAATGTTTTCTAAGATTGTCATAACTTTTTATATAAAGGATGCTTACAATCTTTATGCTCTTTGGGTTCACTTTCTCTTTTGATATTTAGGGTAGGAATTATTGTCCTTATGTTATAGAGTTCCTTGGGACACTAACTTTAGCGTTAAAGTAACTTGTCTGTTGTCAAGTGACAAGTTACAGAGTCTGAAGCTCAGCCTTCTGACTCCTATTCCAGTGTTCTTCCTGCTGTAGGACGTGTAGGATGCTGACTGCCTGGGCACTTGCTGCCTGGGCCCTTCCTGCTGTCCCCAGGTGGTCTCCTCATGCTCTTGTCCCCTGCTGTGGTTGCCTACTAGTGCCATAAATGTCCCCATCCAGGCTTGAACCCTCAGGCATGGTGGTAGTGTGTCTTTTGGTGCCCAGAGTACCTGTACATTGCCTCGTGGTAGTCTGGCCTTTCTTCTCTGTGTGCTTCAAGCTCGAGGGGTCCTCTAAGAACATCTGGTGCAGTGCTTTCATTTTCCAGTGGAGGGTGGCACCAGACTGGCCCAAGGGCCTGCAGCAGAGGCCAGCTCAGAAGCCAGGTGTCCTGCTGACTGCCTGCTAGGGCATCAGGGCCTAGCATCACTTTTGCTCCTCTGTTTGTTTTGTTCACAGGCAGTTTCATCTGGTGATGAGAAAGAAGGATTGAAACACCCTGGGCTGATGCTGAAATATTCCACGTATAAGAATCTGGCCCAGCTGGCAGCCCAGCGAGAGGATCTGGAGACAGCCATGGAGTTCTACTTGGAGGTGTGTTTTTGGCAGTGCTCACCTCCCTTTTGGTGTTATTGAAAATTCTTGGTGGAGGGGGTGAGGTTGTGGTCTTATTGGCTGAAAAGAATTTGTAGTGGTACATCACCAAGCTGTAGTCCCCGAGACCCTGGTCTATGAGTTCAGAGAGGTCTGGGGAGCAGGGGCCTGCGTGTGCATTCTTCCTCTGCCACTTAGGGCTCTTGTGACTGTAGGTGAGGAGCTTAATCTCTCTGGGCCTCCAAGTCTAGACCAATATAATGGGAGTAATAAAAAAGAGGATGATTGTGAAAATGAAATGAGTTGGAACGTATACAAATGCTAAAAACAGAGCCTGGAACCTGGCACCCTGTACCCATTCGTGATAGTATTGCCATTATTTCTGTATTACTGTCACCATCTCTGTAGGCACCTCTGCTTTTTATGCATGTGCTGATCCTCTCTTTATCTTGCAAGGAAGAAGTCTTTATCCTCATTTTAGTGATGAGGAGACTGAGGCTCAGGATCATGCTGCTAGTCCAGACAGGAGCAGAGATGTAAACCAAGGTCCCTCTTCAGAACCCATAATCTTTCTAGAATCCCACAGGGCTCTTTTATTTTCTTTTAATTCTACTTCTTTCACTTTCACATCTGTCAAATATGTGAGAAATACAGATTTTCAGAGTGACAAAATATATCAAGAATATGTTCTGAATTAGGTAAATTGGTCCCTGTAACTTCTGTTTGCCATTTTCCTGGGTAGTTTGAGTAGCTTGGCTGGTGCTATGTCCGTTCCGTCACCAAGGGCGCCTGCTCAGTGAGAGAGCTGACTGGGTGTGTTTGTGTCCTCTGCTTATGCTGCTTCCAGGCAGTCATGCTGGACTCCACGGATGTCAACCTCTGGTATAAAATCGGACACGTGGCCCTGAGGCTCATCCGGGTCCCCCTGGCTCGCCATGCTTTTGAGGAAGGGCTGCGGTGCAATCCTGACCATTGGCCCTGCTTGGACAACCTCATCACTGTTCTGTACACCCTCAGTGATTATACAAGTGAGTCAGGCTTTGATACTTTCTCCCATGTGCTTGTGTTTTGAGGACAGGGGAGGGAGGGTGGCTTGGGTAAGCTGGAAGCCCAAGTTAACACTGAAGGTCTTTTTGCCTGTCAGGGAGAGTGGAGATGTTTTTGCATCCCTGCTTTATTCTGCTTGTCTTTCTTACTCAGTTGAGATTTATTGAGTGTATTATAGTAGTAAGTGGCATGCTCTCTGAGTGGTTTTTCCTTTAGTTATCTCATTTTATCCCTGCATTGTGCCATTCTGTGCCAGAACCCATTTCTGTAACTTGCCAACAGATGGCCTAGCAGCTGCAGCTTGACTTTTTCTGGTGCCAAGGAGCTCACTACCTTTGCAGAGCAGCAGGGCTATTGGAAAGATCTCTGCCAGACAGAGCCCCAGTCTGCTTTCCAGTTGCTTCAGCTCCCTGGTCTCAGCCTTGCCCTCTGCTCTGCAGAGAACACTTCTCCCCCTTGCATGGACTGGTTCTGAGGCAGGCACTGATTAAGTGTTCTGGTCTTGGGGGTTCTGGGCCTCCCATGGGGGTCAGCCTCCTCTGAGGCCAGAATACAGGGTGGCTCTCCAGGAGTGCTCTGAGCAGGACTGAACATATGCTGCAGGCTGGTCCCAGCAGAGCCCTGTTATTTTCATGACAGACATGCTGATGAGCACTTGTTATCATTTCCAAGATTTATGCCTGGAAGGCTGACTTGCAGAGGACTTTTTTTCTTTTATTTTTAAGGATAAATAGCACCAGGATAGAGTCTGTTGAAAAGCACTAGGGCCTACTCCTCTGTCCCCACCTCTAGTTCTTGTTCTCCACAACCACTGTTTTTTTTAAATCTTCATCCGAGGACATGCTTAGAGAGAGGAAGGCAGAAGGGAGAGGTAGGGAGAGGGAGAGAGAAACATCGATGTGAGAGAGAAACATCACTCTCCATTGTGCGGGGCTTGAACCTGAAACCCAGGTATGTTCCCTGACCAGGAATTGAACAGGCAAGCTTTCAGTGCTCCAGCCAACTGAGCCACTCCGGCTGGGCTTTGCAGCCACTTTTAAAATCTTTTTAATTGAGATAAAACATATACACAGTGAAGCGCACACCCGAGGTCCATCAGTTTGTATGTGTGAAAACATGTCAAGGTGCAAAACATTTGCAGAGCCCTAGAAGGCAGGCTGCTTTGGGTCTCTTTCCAGTCATTGCTATCCACTGAAGTAACCTTGATTTCTCCGTTTTGTCACCAGAGATGAGCTCGGTCTATTGTCGAACCTCCTCTAGGTGGCGTCAGATGGCGGCGGGTACTTTTCTCAGCCTGCGTCCCTAAGCTGTGGTTGTTCTGTCTGTGAGGGTGTGACGTTCACTAGGCCTTTTTTAGTGCTGTGTGTGTAGTCTATTATGTGCATACACAATTTGAGCATTCTGTGCTTGGACATTTGTATAACTCTGCTGTGAATGTTCCTGTACCTTTAGTGGACATAGGCACTTGTTCTGTTGTTACTCAAGTTTTCACTCCTGCCAGCAGAATATGGTAGTTCCCATGGGGCCCTGTTTTTTTCTTTTTTCCCCCAAATATATCTTTATTGATTTCAGAGAGAGGAAGGGAGAGGTATAGAGAGATAGAAACGTCAATTATGAAAGAGTCATTGATCAGCTGCCTCCTGTGCGCCCCTGACTGGGGCTCGAGCCCGCAACCTGGGCATGTGCCCTGACTGGGAACTGAACCGCGATCTCCTGGATCCTAGGTCGATGCTCAACCGCAGGGCCCCTGCTTTGACTTGAGCAGTTTCTTCTTCCAGAGGCTTTAAATCCCTTCTGGGATGCTCTTCCAGCAGCTTGGGTCAGCAGTGTTCAGCCTTTTGTCCCTGGCCACGTGGTTTAGTTCCTTTTTCTTAATCCTCACTCAAGTATATGCCCCCATTGATTTTATTTTATTTTAATTTTTTATTTTATTTATTTATTTATTTAATATGTGTAATTTTTATTTTTGTTTAAAGTATTACAGATGTCCCTTTTTCTCCCCAATGACGCGTCCCGTCCCCCCCCCCCCCCGTTCCTTCCTCCTCCCCAGTCACTCTCCCCACTATTGTCTGTGTCCTTGGGTTGTACATATATGCATATAAATTCTTTGGTTACTCTCTCCCCCTCCACCCCCTCTCCCCACTCCCTCTGACATTTCGTCAGTCTCAACTATGCTTCCATGTCATTGAATCTATTCTGCTCGTCAGTTTATTAAGTTCTTTAGATTCCACGTATAAGCGAGACCATGTGATATTTTTCTTTCGCTGCCTAGCTAATTTCACTTAGCATAATATTCTCCAGGACCATCCATACTGTCCCAAAGGGTATGAGATTCTTCTTCTTTACAGCTGCGTAGTATTCCATGATGTAAAGGTCCCACGCCCCCACTGATTTTAGAGAAGGAGAGTAGGGGAGGGAGGAGAGAGAGAAAGAGAAACATTGATGTGAGAAAGAAGTATCAGCTGGCTGCCTCTTGTATGTGCCCTGACAAGGGATCCAATCCACAACCTAGGTATGTGCCCTGACTGGGAATTGAGCCCACAACCTTTTGGTGTATGGGACAATGCTACAACCGAGTCAGGGCTGTTTAGGTCTTTGCACCCCCTTTCATGGTAGGAGAAGTTGTGCTTGGTAAACTTAAGACCTGTGGGAAAAATAGGTTTAGGGGACAGACTTGATGCATAAATCTGTGAGAGCCCTGGTAGATTTGATACTCATTTAAACCCAAAGGGAAAAGTAGCATGGTAAATTGACTCCCAGTGGCATTTATATATTTGAGATGAGCAGGCAGGGGTGCTTGGGGTTAATGCCTGCTGACCTCCTTTTGTTCCCTTGAGACTTCTCAGGCCTTCCCTCAGAAGCTAGTTTGGTTAGCTTTACTGAAGCTAAAATGTCTGCTGAGAACCAGCATTGTTCAGATGCTTAGTACCTCCCTGGTTTTCTCTCTGAAAGTCACTGATGGTCATTCTCTTGTCCCACTGTGGTCCCAGAGAAATCATGTATGTCTTTGTGTACAGATGGAGTAGCACTGTGACTAATCTCCTGCTTCTTCCCCAAGCTGTCCGTGGCCATCCTTTTGGTCAGTAAGCACACCCCTCAACCATCTGTGCATTGGCTGCTCAGCAACCCAGTGTGTGGATTGGGGAAACCTTCCTTAACTGGGCTCCTGTGGTGGGGCACTGAATGATTTCTTGATTTTTTTGAAGGCTGTTTTACAATTAGCCAATAGCTAATCGTTGTGGGCTCTGTAGGTTTTTTACAGCAGTTCCTGGAAGTGGAATTGCTGGGTCAATTGTGTGTAATGCCTGTGGTTCTCCAGAAAGGTGATATAGTTATCCTCCCCAGCAGTGGTTGGCTTGCCCCCTCTATTGTGGGTAGTAATATTTTCAGAAATCTTTCCTGATTGAATCAGTTAAAATAAGGTCTCTTTATTGTTTACTGTGCATTTCTTTGATTCTAGAGCAGGAACATTTTCCTGGGATTAACTGGCAAGGTTACAGCTTCAGAGTGCACACTCAGAAATCATAACTGTTTCTTTCCCTGCCAGCATGTCTGTACTTCATCTGCAAAGCTTTGGAGAAGGATTGTCGGTACAGCAAAGGGCTGGTTCTCAAGGAGAAGATATTTGAGGAGCAGCCTTGTCTCCGGAAAGACTCCCTCCGAATGTTCCTTAAATGGTAGGTCCTACCCTGGCTGGTGTGGCTTAGTGGTTAGAGTCAGCCTGCACACCGAAGAGCCACAGGTTCGATTCCCGGTCAGGGGCATGTACCTGGGTTGTGGGTTTGCTCCCTGCCCCCAGTTGGGGCATGTGTGGGAGGCAACCAATTGATGTGTCTCTCTTGCATCGATGTTTCTCTCCATCTGTCTCCATCTCTCTTTCTTTCTCTTTCTCTCTCTCCCTCCACCTCCCTCCCTCCTTCCTTCCTTCCCTCCCTCCCTCCCTGAAAAGCAATGGAAAAAATATCCTCCAGTGAGGATTAACAAAACAAAAGAAATTAAATGGTAGGTCCTGCCTCTTTCTTTCCTGGATCTGCACCCCTTTCTTCCTTCTCCAAGTAGTTGATGAATATCAGGAGGTGTGTGTACCTGGTTCTCTTAGTTCCTGACCTCCTGGAGGACAAGCCCCTGTACTTCATTCTCTTCATCATCATCTGGTGAACTGGCTTTGACCTGCCTTGTGTACTGCTACTCATCTGTGTCTAATCTCAGCACTGCCTCCTTGGGTGGCTGCTGCCCTCCTTCCCCACTGCTCCCCCCCCCCCCGCTCTTGGTGATTATTAGCTCTTCTTTTGCAGGAGCCTAGTGTCTACCATGCCTTCTTGACACTCACCTTTCCTTTTCCAGGATTTTGCTCCTAGTGCTGCCCAAATTCTTTGTCCCAAATACACCTCTGATTCTGTATCATTCCTGCCTGGCCTCCAGGATAAAACTCATGCTTGATGGCATTGCCCAGGAGGTCGTTTGCACTTCTGCTTCTCCCTCTCCCAGGAGAACTGTCGTAGGTCCCTGGGAGACTCTGGGCCTGGCCCCATCGTGCTCTGTCTTGTCCCTGCACCCCTGCTCCCACTTTGCTCTCACCTGGAATGCCATCTTCCCACCTCTCCACATGTTGTGCTATTGTACCTCCCTCATGTTCCAGTTCTCAGGCCACCTCTCAGTAGCTTTCCATGCTCTGACTGCCTCCCCCCAGCCCTCCAGTTGAACCAATTCCTTCATGCTCTGGTGTTTCCTTGGCCCTGGAACTCAGATCGTGGTGGTGGTGGAGATTATTTATCTCAGCCCCTCCCTTGTAAGACTGTCTCTCGTTCACATTTGTTTTGACCTTTGGAGAGAGAGATAAAACAGTTAAGTCCTTAAGCAAGAGGCCCTGTAGTGGAACCCTGACAGGAGGCCTCAGGACAGTCTGGGCACAAGGGCAGGTACTGCTGGGCTACCTCAGATAGAGGTGTATCTGTAGAAGGGCACCTGAGGCCCCAAAGTCCCATCCTTTCTGTCATTTGGAGATACCATAGACTTTGGTGAACTTGACTGGTTGGATGACTGTTTGTTGGGATGGACAGGATGGTCTATTTAAATCCTTTAAATTTTTTCTATAAATAATTAAAGAGCAAGATTTTATTTTCCTGTGGCTTTTCTGACATTACTCTGATACCGTTGATACATATGAAAACCCTTTGCTCAGTTTTGAATTGCAGAAGGAACAAAGGGTATTAGTCATTTCTAGTGTACGTGAGTATTAAGAATGCTGATTACTGCCCTTCAGAGGCCAGACTCAAGTGGTTATTTTATTTGTAGGAAGAATTAATATAGATTAAAGAGTATTAACTGTATCCCTGTCTGTAAAATTTTAGCTTTGGCTCTGGTTCGTAACATTGTAATTTCTCCCTGTCTTACATGCTGTGCTGTTAGTGACATGTCTATCCATGATGTGTCTGTGAGCGCGGATGAGACACAGGCCATCATAGATGAGGCCCTGGGACTGAGGAAGAAGAGACAAGCGCTAACTGTGCGGGAGAAGGAGCCAGACCTGAAGCTGGTGCAGCCCATCCCATTTTTCACGTAGGTTGTCCGTGTCTCTGGGGATGCTGGGTCGACTGGTGGGCCCTGCACAAGAGTGAGAGACTGACTCCAGGCTGGTGGCATGAGTGGGAGCTGGGTGTACATTGACACATGGCTGGAGGCCTGTGGCCTACTTTTTAACTGATAAGAAGTAGCTGGGTCCAGCCGGAGTGGCTCAGCAGTTGAGCATCGACCTATGATCCAGGAGATCGCAGTTCAATTCCCAGTCAGGGCATATGCCAGGGTTGCCTGCTCGATCCGCAGTAGAGGACGTGCAGGAGCAGCTGATGAATGACTGTCTCATCATTGATGTTTCTCTCTCTCTCCCCCTCTCCCTTCCTCTCTCTGAAATCAATAAAGACATATTTTAAAAAAAAAGTAGTAGCTGGGCCTCTCCCAGGTAGGCCCAGTCTGAGTCCCTCTTTGCTGTTGCCATTCTTGACCCCAGCTCCCTGCCACATTCCTGTAAGCCCCCTCTCAGTCCCACCCAGGCAGGAAAAGGAGACTAACATTTGCCAAGCACTTGACAGGAGGAAACCAGATTCAGAGCAGTTAAATGGTGATTGGGGAGCTTGGAGATGTTTGCAGGTCTGGGTTCCCTGGTTCTCAAGCCCAAGATCTCTCTCCAGGGCCCTTGTGAGTCCCATGGTGTGTGAAAGCTACCCCCAGTCCAGGAAGGACAAGACAGCTGGTATTGGCAGGCCAATAGAATTTGGGTAATTTAGCCCCTTAGTGAGGCCTAGTGTGCAGTTTCTGTGTTTAAAAATTCTAACATACAATCTTGAAGTTTTAAATTTAGTATGCCTTGGCAGCAGCATTCCTTCCTTCTTTCCTCTTCTCAGAGGCTTTGTCACATAGTGGTCCATGGCTCCTGTCCATGGACATTGACCAGGCAGAGGGGTTGGGGTGTGGGTGGGGGCATTGTTTCTGGGCAAAGGGAAGCCGTTTGAAGGCCTGTGGTATGCAGAAGTGTGATTTTGTTTGCAGAATTGAAAGAAAGCTAGCATGGTGAGAGTAGGGGTGGTATGAAATGAGGCTGGGACAGTTGACCAGTCCAGGCTGTGTAGCACCATGGCTGAGGATTTGGGTTTTAGCCTTAGAGCACAGGAAGCCATTCAGGGGTGATGGATGGATGGATGGATGGATGGATATATCCATACCATATCATACCAACACACAACATAATACAACACGACACATATCACCAGAAAAAACACAATAGATGGCACACAACATAACACACCACACCATAACGCACAGTAAAACACAGTGGTCTTGGTTTGCCATCCAGCAACTCTGGCCCACATGGGGACTCGAGATGCTGCTCCCAAAAGACCCTGCCCAAAGGGCCCATTTAGTTCTTTTAGAACACATCCTTGTTAGCATGCCTCCTCTGCCCCCAAAAAACACCTAGATTAGTGGCAGCAGAAAAATGTCACAGCTGTTTTAAAGGTTTGACCTGTGGGGAAGGAGCTTTTCAAGTGAGTCAGTGGTTTTCTGCCTGGGTGAGTGAAGGTGCCTGAGGCTGAGATGTTGCAGGGCTTCTGATGGTGTGAGGGGAGGAGGGTGCTAGCCCTGCTCCAGTTGCTCCACCTCAGCTGTGTTAGACTCAAAGATTTTGTCAGTAATGACAATGACAAAACCATGACAACTCTCCCTTTCCTCGTGGAGATTACAGCCCTGGGGCCAGCTCTGCTGCCTTTCCAAAGGCCAGCTGGCCCTGTGTCTAGAGCACCCTGTGATGGGGTACTGACCAACTGTGGTGACTATCTCCTTGCAGCTGGAAGTGCCTTGGAGAGAGTTTGCTAGCCATGTACAACCACCTCACTACCTGCGAGCCCCCGCGGCCCAGCCTTGGCAAGAGGATTGACCTGTCTGACTACCAGGACCCCAGCCAGCCTCTGGTGTCCTCTGTGGTGGTGGCGCCTGTCAGCGTGATCCAGCCAAGCCCTGTCAGTGCCAACTCATCCTTGACTGTGGCAGAGCCTGTGCTTTCCTTTTCCCCTGTGGCCACAACCAGCTTCCCGCTGCACAGTCCCAGCCTGCTAGAAACAGGTATCCCCATGGGTGAGCAGGCCTCCTGAGATTGGCTTCTGGGGAGACACAGTTTGCTGGGCAGGAATGAGTCTTGGGCTGTTTTGGTCTTTCCAGAGCACAACAGGCCCTGCTGATACTCCTGGTCTGAGGTTTAAGCAAGAGCTCCTGGACCTGTGGAGTGCCTCTCAGCCTGCTCTTGGGGCTGCTGCTCCTTAGGGGCCTTTGCTTCTCAGGGGCTGCTTCAGTAATGAAGCCCCCTCATGGAAGGGGTTGGGGCTTAGGGATGCAGCTCCTTGGGACCGCTCAACACCCAGCTGATATGCCCTGGCATTCCTGCTTGTGATGTGTGAGCTGGCAGGTCCCTCTGCTGTTTCTGCTTAGTTGCTGGCCACATGCCATAGCACTCAGCACTGCTGTGCACTAACAGTCTGAGTTCTTTGGCCTTAAAAAATAGCTAAGTTACCACCACATGTGGTTGTGTGTGTGTATACATGTATATTTTTAGTAGGTTTAATCTTTATTGTTGAAAGTGTTACAGATGTCCCCCTTTTCCCCCCCTGTTGGCTCCCTCCCCCCCAGCCCTGCCCCCTCCCCAGGCTGTGGTAGTATATTTTTGAAAGGTTTTATCGATTTTTATTATCATTGGAATTGTAAAAAATTTCAGACAAAAACTCCCAAGCCTTTTCTTGATTTCCTGTGTTACTAGAAAAAGAAGTTTCTGGATGAACACATATGCGATCGTTTCTGACTTTTTAACTTAATCGTGTGTGATTCTCCTCTGCTTTCTGAGGAGAGATTCTTTCACCTACATCATGTCATTTGGTGCTCAGGATCCTGGACAGTGGGTAGAGTCAGTGTGGCTGCTACTTGCTTTAACCCATCCCAGGTTCATCCCTGAGGCCCCAGAGGCTCTTGCAGCCATCCAGTATGAAGGGCGGGGAACGGAGGAAGGTTTGATTCAGACCCTTGTGTTATGTAGCCATGGAAAATAGTCTTGAGATCTGGCCTATGGGCTCTGTGAATTCGAGAAAGGCATGAGGGTTAAGCAGTTTGAAATTAACCTTGCTCAGGATGCTGTTAAAGAGGAGATGGGAGATTTCTTGAATGTCAAAGAATTTATAAAGATGAAACATGGTGGCAGAGATTGAAAGGGCACTGATGCGCCTGTGCTGCGTTTTCATATCTCTGCCCCCTGTATGACTTCAATTTGCACTCTTTGTGAAGGCGACATTTCTGGGGGAGATAAAGCCAAGAAGGGAGTAAAGCGGAAGAAAATTTCAGAAGAGAATGGGGAGACAGCAAAGCGGCGGTCTGCCCGTGTCCGAAACACCAAGTGCAAAAAGGAAGAGAAAGTAGACTTCCAGGAGCTTCTGATGAAGTTCTTGCCGTCCAGGTATAGTTCACACTTTTTCTGATTTGCAGACATACAAACTTCCAGCATGACCACCAATGTTTCTCATTCCATTGCCACCCTCTCTGGGCACCTCCTTTGTTTTCCCATAACATCTGTGCAAATGACTGAAGTACAGATCTCACTGGATTGGGATCTTGGGTTTTTCTTATTCTCCTGCCTCAGAACTTCCTGAGGGCAGGAACCATGACTTGTGCATCTTTTGAAAGACCAGCACTTCCTGGGCCCTCAGGAGATGAGTGGATTCCGGAGCTGGAGGTGATGCACTCATGTCCTTGTGCACTCACACGCACTTTTGGGAGGCCTGGGGCTGCTGTTCCTTGGTGCAGGCACCAGGAAACTCCACAGAAGGGGCACACCTGCTTTCAGGGACAGTGCCTGTCTGCTTTCTCCAGGCTCAGCAGTATTTCCTCACATTCTGAGAAGGCGGAGGATGGGCTGGTAAATCTTCTTTGGTTTCACTGGCTCTTAGTGTTCCTCAGAGAAGCCTTGCAAGAGGAGAAGGGGCCAGGCTGCCTGGAGCTGGGAGTCCTGGGCCCCAATACTCCTTTCATAGATTTCCACCAGCCCTCGCGCATTTTGATCTTGCCTTACCTCCGTCAGAGGCTTCAGGGTCCTCGATTCCTGAGCCATCCTGGGGTTTATGGTGCCAGTGAGTTAGACTTCGTGATGTTCTCCTTCCACCCTTAGCTGAATGGAAAAAACAATTCAGTTTCTGCTGGTCCATCAGCTTTCTGCCTTCTAACTTTGGTGGGTACAGTTCTTGTCTGCTGGGGCTTCCTCCCCCATCCCCCATGTCTTTGTGAGTTTATACCTTTTTATTTCTTCATGGTCACTGGAGTGGAGTTTGGGGGGCAACCATGTGTATTCAATGTGTATTTTACCCAGGAGTCCTCAGCTGAGATTTTGGCTCATGAGAGTTTATTTCAGTGATGGCAACACCCAAGTGGAGGAGCCAGAGTCTTTAGGTGGATTGTAAATCCATTTTACAGCCAAATTCCTATTTTTCCTGTTTTGTTGCCTTTCTGTGGTGAAGTGAAATGCTTAGAAATTGGGGTTCTCAGTAAGCAGAAGGTGCAGTGTTTTCTGATCATTGTCTTCTAGGATGCAGCACCAAAGACAGGTTTCCCTTTGGGAGAGCCACAGGATGATGACTCGAGGTCTGAGTCACCCATTTTCCCACCTCCTCTCAGCCCTGTTGTCCCACCCCAAGGTCTTGTTCCCAGTCCCCTTTATCTGGAATGGTTTCTACCTTTTTTAAGTGTAGTTCCGGTGTGGTTTTCACATCTACTTCTTTGAATGGTCAGGCAAGAGCAATGTGACCACTTGCCTGCAGTAGTCACCCAGGGTGTGCGTGTGCAGTAAGTGAATGAAGACATTGAAAAGTGCTGCTTGGTTGAGGGAAATCTACAACGATGCTAAACATGGTCCTTGGGAGGAGTTGGAAAGAATGGTGCCTGCTGGAAGAGGCCTCTGCAGTTCCAAAGCTCTGTGAGAAGCTATGGGGAGACCAAACTCAGAAGGGCCTGATGTGCCTGCCCCCCTACTTTATACACCTACCTACTTTCTCCTTGCTCACTGGGCTTAGAACATAGTAGGTCTTAGAACATAGCAGGTGTTCTTCTGGCTTGTTCCTCTATACCTATTCTTGGCCTGCTTCTTTGCATGACCAGCCCCTCCAGTGTCAGCATGAATATTACTGCCCCCCCCCCCCAAAACCTTCCTGACTGTGTCATCTAAATGAGGTCCCTTATGACAAGCACTCTGTTGTGGTTTGTCCTTATTTAGGGTCTTTATTTTTGTGTATCTGCTTATTGTCTGTCTCTCCCATAGTAGGTAAGCCTACTGTGGGCAGGTTCTGCACACTTAGGGCTGAATTCTGGTGCTTTGCACAGTGCCTGGCACATGCTCAGTGATCATCTGTTGATGGAACTCATGAATGAGTAAGGGTATAGACCATTCGCCATTTCCCGAGGCCTGGAGAGGCAGAGCTGCCAGGAGGCCTGGGTTCTGGACCCTGCTGCTCACTTACTTTAGTTTTCTCCTGCCTGGCACAAATTTCACTTCTCTAATAAGAGGAATTCAGGGGTCAGAATGTGTGGTGTAGCTTTGTGATTTTGGTATGTTCATGCAGGCTAAGAAAACTGGACCCTGAGGAGGAAGATGACCCCTTCAGTAACTATGAAGTTCAGTCAGAAGCCAAACTGGAAAGCTTCCCAAGTGTTGGGTCTCACAGACTGTCATTTGACTCGGCCACGTTCATGGAATCTGGTAGGAATTGAACAATGCGGTCACTGATGTGGGGAATTCTTTTTCTTGTTATCCTATAGCCTGTTCAGGTTTTGTTCTGGGAGAATGGTTCTGGGTGTGTTTCAAAGTATGGTCAAGGGGCTGCCTAGACTTGTCTTGGGCCTGAACTTCACGGCCAGCTGGGAGGTCTGTCCATGCTCATACTTAGCTGTGCTTCCTGAAGGATGTGTGCTTCAGGTCATACCCAGGGGCATGGCTTTGCAAGTTAAATGTACCTGACACAGCTGTTGAGTGCATGCTGTGTGCCAAATACCATGCTTTGTATTTTTTGTGCACAGTCTCACTCAGTGCACATGGCAGCACTTGGAGGTTGACCCTTTAATACCCATCTTAGACCTGGAGATTCAGAGAGGTTTACTCACAGCCTTTGAGGGCTGAAGCCAGGAATGGAACCTGGCAACCTGACCTCAGCACCACCATGTGGTGGGAGGACACGGGCTCTCTTCTGCTCCCACCCTGCCCCTTCCGTCACTCTCCTCTCTTCCAAAGAAAATGGACTTTATTCAAGTCAGATTGTTTCTCCTTCCCTGAGCAGAGAAGCAGGATGTGCACACGTTTCTGCTAGAGAACTTAACCAATGGAGGCATATTAGAGCTGATGATGCGCTACCTGAAGAGCATGGGCCACAAGTTCCTGCTGAGGTGGCCCCCGGGCCTGGCCGAGGTTGTGCTCAGCATCTACCACAGCTGGAGGAGGCACAGCACCAGCCTGCCCAACCCGCTGCTGAGAGACTGCAGCAACAAGCACATCAAGGTCTGGCGGGTGGGGGGCCTCTCAAGGGCCAGCGTCAGACTGGGAACCAGGGGATGGGCACAGGGACCTTCTGGGGGTATGGAGCTGCTGCTGTGTTGATGCTGCTTGGCTGCATCGACTTCTGGGCCCGGAACCTGGGCCCTTGGGGGGTTTGAAGCAGGAAATCATGGAACCTGGTTTGTGCCTAGAGAGATTCCTGGAGGCTGAGTGGAGAATACCCATGGGAGGGAGAGTGGGCACAGGGTCCTCAAGAAGCTGTTGCTCAGTGAACCATGGCGGTGGCAGTGGAGTGGGGGTTCTGGAGGCAGACCTGACAGGATGAACTGAATGTCTAGGTGAGGGGGTGAAATGGGAGGACTTCTGGGGTTGGCCTAAGCCTGGGGCTGGTGACAGGGTGGTTTACTGAGATGGAGGAGAGAGAGCTAGCAGAGAAGCTGGGAAAAGTGAAGACTTGGCTATATTTGAGGTTCCAGGGGCTGTGTCTGATTTTTAAAAGGAGAGAAAGCAGAAGTGCAGAGGATAAGTAGGGTTGCTTAGGGGAGTGGTGGGGCCTCCAGCAGTAGGGGCCCAGCCATGCTCAGCCCATCTTCCCATAGCATTCTGCACTCTAGGCTCCTCTACTCGGTGCCTACCAGGGGCTCAAGGGTACCCAGGGTGCTCTGGCCCCCTTCTCCCAGTGGAGGATGAAGGCTGAATGCTGAGGAGGGAGCACTGAGGCTTTCAGGGCCCGCCCTGGTGGTATTTCTGGCTGGGGGCACTGAAGGTGAGAGAGCTTGGGGTTGGCAGGTGCTTAGGGCCATGTGGGTCAAAGTTTCATGGTCATGCAGCCTCTGCTGGGACACTTTAGGGACCACCTCCTGGCAGTTTCTGCCTGCTAAGCCTGCTCCCCCGAGGACACTGTGGAGTGGCAAGAGAAGCTGAGGCTTTGGTCCCAGACAGACAGGTTGGTCACTTCCCAGCTGTGCCTGCATTTAGCCAGTGCCTCCTTATCACCAAGCTCCTGCTTCCTTTTGTGCCGTGGAAGCAGTTCATTGACCTGGATACTTTTAAGGGTTGAGTGCTGTAGTGTAGATGCAGCATCTGGCCTGGCGCTTGGCAGGTGACAGAACTGCCTCTGTCGTGGGATAGGCCCTCAGGAATGAAGACCGATTTCCAGGCTCCTCTCAAGTGTTGTCCCAGTGTAGATCCATATGCTTCTTTTTATGTCCTGGCAAGTACCCATTGATTATCGTGTACTAAATGGGGAGTAGGTAGAGGAATGATATTTTTATAAAAGTAAACTTTAGTTTAGTTTTGTTCCATCCCCCACCCTTTTTTGACCCTTTATGATTCCATTTCTGACATTTTGGTGCCTTTCATGCAGGACATGATGCTGATGTCTCTCTCCTGCATGGAGCTCCAGCTGGACCAGTGGCTGCTGACCAAGGGCAGAAGCTCTTCCGGTAGGAAACATTCTGTTTTCTGTGGCAGGGGGAACTTTCTGAACCCTTAGCAGTCAGGAGGAATGGGGTATGGGGAGGCCGAGTCATGGGATTAAGACTTGAATCTGCAATGGGCACATTTCCTGGGTTGGCTTGTCAGGCCTGGAAAAATCCAGGGTCTCAGAGAAGTCCCTTGGACACTTGAGAAGTGGTTAGCAGCAGCTGATTGCCAAAGGGAGACACCTACCTGCTTTTCTGCTACTTAGGATTGAAGGAAGTGAGATCTTAGTTTTCTCAAGTTATCACATAACAATTTATGTGTCCCAAGAATTTCTCCAGATAGAGGGCTGAGGGCTACCTCTGGGGAGCAGAAGGGCACCTGGACCCTGCATATCAAGTTGACTTGTTCTGGTTTGACTTGTTTTCAGTGTCTCCTCGGAATTGCCCTGCTGCTGGTGTGGTGAATGGCAGGTTTGGGCCTGATTTCCCGGGAACCCACTTCCTGGGTGACCTCCTGCAACTGTCATTTGCCTCGTCTCAGCGGGACCTGTTTGAGGATGGCTGGCTGGAGTTTGTGGTCCGCGTGTATTGGTTGAAGGCTCGGTTCCTGGCGCTGCAGGTTTGTTCTGTGATTGGCTGCTTGGGAAGCATGCCCTGACACCCAAAGGGATGGAAGAGAGCTGTATGCCTTGTTGAGGATGTGTGTGTGCATGTGTAGCACCTGCCTGGGCACTGGGCTCAGCTTGAGGAAGTGGGACATGATGGGAAATATTCAGCATCTCAGAAATGCCAGCATAGCCACCAGTCTATAAAGCACAGCAGCACAACAGAGCTCTGAGAGGGATCTCCTGTGCCCCCTATAGAACCCTCACTCAAGATTGTGTTGGGATCTTGACCCTTTGCTTATGTTTTCATGAGAAAGCCCAAGTGAGTGCATGAGTGGCTGCAGAGCTTTTTAGAAGGGAATTAACCACCTGTCTTGTGTGAATTCTCACAAAGCTTCCTTTGGAGCCTGGTCTGGAAGGCCAGGGTGGACTGGCCGTTACCCAGCACCTTCGCACATGGTGATACCTGGTGCACTGGCAGAATGAGTAAAAGAGTGCCAGAGTCAGTCTGTTGGGACAGCCTAGGCTTTAATCCTGGCTCTGCCATTTATTATCGTGATTTTTGAATAAGATACTCAGCCTTGCTCGTGTCCTTAGTGTCCTTACCTGTAACATGGGGTTAATGATACCTCCCCTTAGAGTTGTGGTGTTAATTTATTCATCTGTTTGTCCATCCATCCATCCATCCATCCATCCATCCATCCATCCATCCATCCATCCATCCACCCACCTACCTACCCACGCATCCATCCAACAAATACTTATTGATCCCCTGCTATGTGTCAGGTCTCTTTTCAGTATAGCAATACTTGGATGAAACTGCCCTCATTGTGCCTGTAGTCTAGTGGGATCAGGAAGATAAGGCACCTGGCACAGCAAAGTGAATTCTCTTCCTTCTGCCCCTGTCCCTTTGCTGTTTTTCCTTCAACCAGGGAGACATGGAGCAGGCCCTGGAGAACTATGACATCTGTACAGAAATGCTCCAGAGCTCCACTGCCATCCAGGCAGAGGCAGGGGCTGAGCAAAGAGACATTGTCATTCGGCTCCCCAACCTCCACAATGACTCCGTCGTTTCCCTGGAGGAGGTCAGTGAGAGTTTTTTCAGTGGTGTTTTCTTGGTCAAAGATTTGTTCTGGGTGGGCCCAGCTAGACCAGGCCCCACCTGTCCCTGAGGACCAGGAGAGCAGCTCACATGCTGCATAGGGCTCCATCCTCCCTGGGGGCATGAAGGGGCCTGGCGGGGCAGCTCTAGCACACAGGGCACCTTACTCATAGGCATGCCTCCCAGATAGCAAGCTTGTCTGTGTGGTGGGGGAGTCGAGGTATTTGCTGGCACTATTTAGAGTGATTATTGCTCAGCTCTCTGGGTTGTGTGTGACAATAATCCCAGTGGAATTAGAGAGAAACTCCAGCAGAAGCAGAACTGCTGGTCTGGCTGTGGGGCTGGGTCAGCGGTACGTGGCATGTATGCTAGGCTGTCAGGTCCTAATCCTGTTCTCACTGTAGCTTCAGACCCCATGCAGTTCCACGTCTGTGACATGTCCACATTGGCTGAAAGAGGCCTTCAGACTCTTGCAGAGGTGTTTTAGGACAAGGAGAACTGCAGTTCCCTGTTGCCCACCTCCTGGGGGCCACGGCAGGCCTGTGAGGAGAGGGTTTTGTGGGTTAATGGCGTATGCCAGCCTCTGGCCTGGGGCTCACTGAGTCTCTGGCAGCCTGATACCCCATGGTTCCATGAGTCTGGTTTGCTAAACTGTGACTACGAGACTGTCCTACTATTTTGGCAGACACTTTTCGGAACCTCTCTGCTTCTGAGTAGTTTGTTGTTTTGTTATGTTATATTTGTTTTTTAAAGAATTGAATGCCTTGACCTCAACAGAAGTACTTTTGATAAAATATTTGCCTAATGTACATGCTGATATATTAAGGGGAGTCTAATTTTGGGTTTGATAAATGCAAACACTGGCTGGATTTAGGGAGTGTGTGAGGGGTTTGTCATCAGGCAGCAATTCTGGGTTTCTTCCAGATTGATAAGAACCTGAAGTCACTGGAGCGGTGCCAGTCCTTGGAGGAGATTCAGCGGCTGTATGAGGCTGGTGACTACGAGGCCGTCGTGCATCTGCTCCGCCCCACCTTGTGCACCAGTGGGTTTGACCGGGCCAAACACCTGGAGTTTATGACGTCCATTCCAGAGAGGCCAGCACAATTGTTGCTGCTGCAGGTATGTGCTGCCCTGTCCCGTTCACCCACCCATGCCTTCTTTGCTTGGTGTGGGTTTATTCCCTGGAGGCTTTGAAGTGGTCCCTGAGAACCTAGAAGACAAAAGTGGGAGTAAAAACCGCTAACTCGGCACCCAGGAAGATGCTGGTCAAAGATATGGGAGAAAGTTGGAACTTAGGAGTGCAAGTTCTAGAGTTGTACATGGCTCAAGGTGAGCCCACACTTGACTGTGAACTTTTACATGGCAGAGGAGGAAGAATAGCCAGGACGTTAGCCATCCATTCACCTGTTTGTTCCTTTGCCTGACTTTTTAAATTACTTTTAAAATTAACTATTGGGTAGATAGAAAAAATGGGTAAAATATCTATATAACGTAAAGAATCATGATAAAGTAAATACCCGTCCCGTATATAATGTGTAGTTGAAGGAAAAGAACACTAGTGTGATGTTTGAAGCCCATGTGCACTCTTGGCTTCCTCCATGCCTACCAAGAGCTTGCCGGGTACTAGGATCTGCTGGGTCCTGGACATTTACTCAGCCTCTCTGTGCCTCAGTTCCTTTCCTAACTCTAGGGTGGGGATGATCATTGTCCTTACCTCAGAGGCCTGTTGTGGGGATTATAAGAGTTAGTGTGTGTTGGCACCATGCCTGACTTGTAGCAAGCACCATGTGGGTGCCAGCTATCATCATTGCCACCATCTTCAGGAAGCATGGAGTTGGATGCAGAGACTGACATGGAAGATGATAGAAATGGTGTGCTTAATGGCAATGGGTGGTCCAGTGTCCTGTTCTTTATGGTTCACACACTAATCACATTATATTTATTATTTTACTGGGTCCTTCCCCTTCAATTTGGAAAGAGAGCCTAGTCTTCTTTCAGGTTTTTTGCTCAGATCACATGAGACATTGTAGTTATTAACTTACTTGAACTGGGAAATAGTTAAGAGGTACAACTGTGGGAACAAATGGAGGCATTTCTGCCCTGGTAAAAGGGGAAGAAAAAGCTAGTTCTGGAAAGGAAAAGAGGGAAGTAGAGAGGAGAGGTGGGAAGGAGGATCCAACTCTGGGCAGGGGAAGTCAGGCACCCAAGCTGAGATCAAGGGATGAGATTTGTCTGACCTCAGTTACCATGGCAGGTGGGGGGGGGGGGGGGCTGTCCGCATGGCTGTATGTGGGAGGGACAGCTGGGTGTACCCAGGGAGGCCATTGGTGGAGAGGAAGGGAGAGGCCAGTTCTCTCTGCCTTTGTGAGATGGCCCCAGTGGCTCAAATGTTTCTTTAGTCTAAAACTCCTAGGTGTAGCAGATGCCCTGTTGATGGGGGAGCTGCTGTTTGGACAGACACTGAGCAACACTATGGGCTGAGGGAAGGCCTGGGCCAAGTACCATGGAAGCTCCTGCTTTTTGCAAATAAATGAATCCTGGTTTTTGCTCAATTTCCTATTGGGAGAGGGTGGAGTTCTTATTGATTTGGAATGCTTTTTACATATTAAAGATATTGATCTTTTTCTCATCAAATGTTGCAAATATTTTTCCCAATTTGATGTTTGCTTTTTAATTGTAATTTGTGGGGGTTTTTTTTGACATGCAGAAGTTTTGAATTATGTTGTTAAATCTTTTGATGTTTTCAAATGTTTGTGATTTTGTTCATTATGCTTAGACAGCCTTTCCAAAAGTGAAAAAATATTCATCCACTCATTCCACACAAATGGACTGAGTTCCTACAGTGTGCCTGGCTGACCAGGAGAGAAGCCGCCCCTGTTGGCACCTATATTCTGCAAGGGAGACAGGCAAGAAACATGTCAGCAAATACACAAAAAGGCCTGTTTGCTTTGTTTTCTTCCAGTGGTGTTAATGGTTCATGTTTTGCATTTAAGTTGCTTCATGGAGATGTTAGAGGATCTGCTGGTTCATGGGTCAATGCTCAACCACTGAGCAACACTGGCCAGGCTCTCCCACCTTTTAAAGTTCTTCAAAATAATTGTGAAGTTTTCTTATGGTTTAGCTGATTTTTAGTCCTTAATATTTTTAGTTGCTGTTTTGAGCAGGACCTTTTTGTTGGTCATTATGTTTTCTACCAGTACATTCCTGGTTTATAGGAACCCTGTTGATTTTTGCATGTTTATTTTGAATTTAGCCACTTCACTGAATTCCCATTATTTCTGATAGTGGTAATTTGGTCTCCTCATTTGTTGGCAGTTATTCTGTCTTTTAGCTTTTTCTGGCCTTGAACGCTGAGGATTATGTTACATTAGAGTGCTGGTCATTGTCTTGTCTTTGACTTTCATGGCAACTCTAGCTGCAGTTTAAGGTCAATAGTCTTTATCCTGCTAGAAGATAGCTTCCTGCCCCTTGCATGTTTGGCATTTGATCAGGAGGGGTCAGCTCAGGCCTTGGGGGCTCCATGTCTGCACCAGTTGGCTCCTTTATACCTCAGTGGCCTCCTGTTAGAGTGCTTGTTTTCTCTAAAGAAACACAGGCCTTGTGTCCCTGGCAATTAGGGCTTTTAAATTGGGGGTGGTTTTTATCTGTGCTCAGATGTTGCAGCACATACCAAAGGCAGTTTTGGATGTTTCTGTCCCCACACCTGTCTATGTCACCTCAGTATGTGGCAGCTGCATGTGTCAAGGCAGGCAGGAGCCACTGCTGGGCCTCAGCTGTGGCGAGGTCAGAGCCCGATAGGGCGCCAGGCAGCAGGTGCTTCCTGTGGGTCTAACAGGCTGCCCGCCAGATCTGTGATCTGTGAATTCACAGCCAGGCTGTTTCTCCATACACCAGCACAGTAATGAAAGAGGCTGAGACCCGAGGGGTTTAAATGGGTTTGCTCTAGAGCAAAAGGTAAGGGAGCTTGACAAAAAGTGATGGCTCCCAAAGAGGAGATTTTAAAATAGCAGTCAGAGTGCAGTGTGACGTACTGAGAGCTCCTTCACGTTAGGACACTGCTGAGTGTGTTATGGATATCAGCTCACTTAACGCTCATGGCCCCTCAGGGGTGGTGAGATGGCTAGGGCTCAGAGGGTCTCAGTACCTTGCTCCACCTGGCACCTGGCTTCAGTGCTACATGGCCAGTGCCCCTGCCTTGGCCTTGGCTCAGGCCCTCCTCATGAGACAGTCCCTCCCTGACAGTTGCCCTCCCCTGCTGAGACCCTCCAGAGCCGTGCACTGGATGAGCAGTGACTGGTGGTCTGGGGCACAGTCAGAGCTGTCAGAGGTGGCGGAGTCATTTAGTCTCATTTTAGCTGCTTGCCAGCTCTGTGGTCTCCCCCAGTGTCCCAGCTTTATAAATGAGGAAGCTGAGGCACAGAGGTTAAGCACTTTTCTGAAACCTCCCTGGCTGGTGGCCTGCCATGCTGCGATTGCACACAGGTCACCACACGCCCTTGCAGTTGCCCCAAGTCTGTGTATGCTTCCCCTTTCCTTTGTTCTGCCCCTTCTGTCTTCATCCCTGGATACCTGCCCCTCAGTCCTAAGGCCAGGTGTGGTGAGCATTGTTACAGTCCTCTCACAGCACTCCTTCCTGTGCTTAGGACTCCTTGCTCCGGCTGAAGGACCACCGGCAGTGTTTTGAGTGCTCTGATGTGGCTCTGAATGAAGCGGTCCAGCAGATGGTGAATGCGAGTGAGGCTGGAGCCAAGGAGGAGTGGGTGGCCACAGTGACCCAGCTGCTGCTGGGCATCGAGCAAGCACTCTCGGCAGACAGCAGTGGCAGCATCCTGAAGGAATCATCCTCTGCCACTGGCCTCATCCGGCTCACCAACAACCTCATCCAGGTAGCCCCCTGCTCCTTCCTGCCATGCCCCGCCACAGCAGATGTGGCTGTCTGATGTCCCCTTCTAGTCCAGCCACCACCCTACCGGGGAGGTACCTTTCCAAAACAGAAGTATGAACGTGCTTCTCCCTCACTTCACTCTTCACATTCCCTCCAGGGTGCCTGTCACTCAAAGTGGACTGATCCACCAGCCTCCCTCTCCACCCTCATCTTTTGCTTTCTTGCCACTTCTGGGGACTCTGCCTGCATGCCTGTCCTCTGTCCCCACTCCCTGCCCTCTCTGGGGATTGGGCACACCACAGCCACTTATCTGGAAACTTTCTGTCAAGGGCTCTCCTGTCTGTCTCCACCCCTCCTCTGTGACACTACTACAGCCCTCAGTTGCTTCCATCGCAGCAACCGTACTGATCCTTGGCTCTCTTGTGGCTTGTCTCTGGCTTTCTTCCCCCTGAGCTGTGAAATCCTCTGTGTCCTCTTCACCTCTGTCACCCTCATGTCTGGCACAGGGCCCAGTGCACAGTAGAAACTGCACATGGCATGAGAGAGGATGGTCATATCTGGCTCCTCTGAAGCCTGGGCATAGCTCTGTTGTTGAGCTCTGTGGCCCTCTGTTTAATGACCTAATGGGATGTTGGTGTTTCAGTGTTCCCACATCAAAACAGTGGAGACAGGTCCCCTGCCCCCCCTGTTCTGCCCTGAGGACTCATCCTGGGTTGGGGGGAGAGCTGGCCCTGCTGTGACATCCCTATCTCCCCACAGATCATTGACTGCAGCATGGCTGTGCAGGAGGAACCCAAGGAGCCCCATGTCTCCTCAGTGCTGCCCTGGGTCATTCTGCATCGGATCATCTGGCAAGAAGAGGACACCTTTCACTCCCTGTGCCACCAACAGCAGCTTCAGAACTCAGCGGATGAAGGTGGTGGGAAGTGGTTCTGGGTGGGGGTGGGCCTTGACTTGTGTGTCCTTGCCTCCTGCTTCTGTCCCAGGGCCCTGTAGCCCTATCCAGGTGCTGTGAATGGGCTTGGGGCTTAGTTGACAGGATTTTTTGTGGCACTTCAACAGAGGCAGAGACCCCCTTAGGGAGCTCACTGTGCATTGGGGTCAGGAGTCAGTGGGTGTGTGAAGCATTTCATGTCTGGTGCAGGTGGCAGTTTAGAGCGAACAACATGGTGAGTGCTTATGGAGGGAACCATCACTGCTCTAGGAGGCCTCATACCTGCTAACCTCTTTGATCCCTACAAGAGCCCTGTGAGATGGTCAGGCATGTGCCAGCCCTTGCACTTAACCACTGCACCCCTTGGTTCCTCTTGGCTGTGGGCCAGTGAGGCCGGGGCATGTGGACAGCTGGAGGGCATCGTGGTTCCAAATCCCAGCTGTCACTTCTTGGCTGTGGTCAAATCATGTAACCTCTCAGCCTCTATTCCCTATATTCACACTGGGAATAATGGTACCTGTCCCAGAGGGCTGTTCCAAGGACCAAATGGAATAATAAAACCATCACCTGCCATGGCAAATTAGTGTAGGCATGTGGAGGTCTGCTGAGTGCTAAGTAGTCATTATGAATGGAGAGGCTGGAGATGGCACTTGAGCCATCAATGTAGTGGTAGAAAATTGCATAAATTATATAACAATAAGAGCTAAATGACATTTAAGCAAAGATTGTCTGTAATTCTACCAAATGGTATTTTACTTTTTGGTTTTCTTACATTTTCTATCTAAACTTGGCCAATATACATATATTTTATATATAGCTGTGATTATAATACACATGTTTATTTATGTATTTACTTAACTAGCTGAAAATTAAATTTATTGGGGATTTTCCCTAAGTAATTTGAAAAATCAAATAAGTGGAAAGGAAAGAAAGCCAACCCTATTCCAGTGACCACAGAGTTAACATGTAGCACATTTCCTTCTGTTCACTCTCTCTAAGTTTGTTTACTCCCTGGTTATTTATCAGCTCTTCACTGCACGCCAGAACTCTTTAAGTGAGATGTTTCAGGCTCTGACAGGTGGGAGGAGACAGGCAGGAATAGCAGCATCACCAGGCCAGTGGCTGGCTGCGTGGGAGTGGGGACTGGGCCAAGGCCTGAGGGGGAGCAGGGCAGAGAAGGATGCCGGAGAGATGGAGCAGCATAGACACAAGGGGGACATGAGAGCTGGGCCTTGTGGGATGGACATGAGAAGGGGCCAGACTGAGAAAGACTCTAATACCCTATTTCATAAAGCTACACAGTCTCCTAATGCTGATGAGAGGTGCCCTGATTTACTGCTGAACTGGCTGCAGTAGTTTTCTCTCATAGGCCACACTTCAGTGAACACCTCATGCATCCTTTTTCCTTCTGCTAAATTGATTTAAAAAAAAATAATTTCTAGCCCTGGCCAGTGTGGTGCTCAGTTGGTTGGCCGGTGTCCTGTGCACTGAAAGGTTGCAGGTTCAATTCCTGGTCAGGGCACATGCCCAGGTTGTGGGTTCGATCCTTGGTAGGGAGTGTGTAGGAGGCAGCAAGTTGATGTTTCTATCTCTCCTTTTCCGTTCCTCTCTCTAAAAAAAATCAATAAAAAACATACTTAAAATTTTTTTTAAATTTGAGCTGATGAAATGAAATGAAAAGGAAAATTGCAGGACTAAGGGAAAACACTGCAAACCAAATCTCACCATTATAAGCTAATTAACCAGAACAGAAAGGAGCAGAATGAATATGACTGAAACTAAAACAAGTGGATATGATTAAGAGCTAAGAGCATTGGAGAGAAGATGAGATGACAGGTATGGAAAACAAGGATGGTCCAGAGTGAGGATAAATGGTGCTTTGATGGAAAGACTTCAACAATGAAACAGGAGAAGCAAGCAACCGACCCTGTATCAATATAGGAAAATTTCTCTGAATTGTAATGAAAACTGAATCTTTAGATTCAATGTGTACAGTATGTATCAAGAAAAATTGATATACAATAATCTACATCAAGATAAATCCTGGTTAAGGATCTACTTTAAGAATAAAGTGGGATTTTTTATTTATTTTTATTTATTTTTTATATTTGAATATATCTTTATTGATTTCAGAGAGAGGAAAGGAGAGGGAAAGAGAGATAGAAACATCAATGATGAGAGTCATTGACCGGCTGCAGCCCGCAACCTGGGCATGTGTCCTGGCCAGGAATCGAACCCTGATCACCCGGATCCTAGGTCGACGCTCAACCGCTGAGCCATGCCCGGCTGGGCAAAAGTGGGGTTTTTTAAAATTTCTAACTGAAAAAGCAGTTTATCTTTATGGGACAAAAAATGAGGCACATTTCTGGTTTCTCCATAGCAGCATTCGGGGCAGTTGGGTAGATGTCTATATGTTTACACAGTTCTCAGGGAAAGAAAGTGTGACCTAAGATATCTAGCCAAGTCATTTGTAATTATAGTGGTAACAGACATTTAAAACAGGGATTCCAGCTCCTATCAGTGCTTCTTAAAAACACTGCTGGAGGATCAAGTCAGTCAACCAGCATGAGTTTGAGTGAAAAAGCCGTGGGAAGGAACTTGTGATGAGCACCAGAAAGCACCGAGGGTAATTAAGGCTGCAGAAGAGAATGTAAATGTTATAAACCTTGAAGCGCTAAAACTAATATACACAACAACATTGGGAGATGGGGGAAAGAAGGAAGTATTACAAAGCTATCACTCATCATGTATAATAGTCATTTGATGCTGTTGTAAATGGAAATGAAAAGACCCATAAAAAACCTAATGGCGTGAACTTTTTAAAATAAAAAAAATCCTCACCTGAGGATATTTTTTACATTGATTTTGTTGTTTTTTTAAGAGACAAAGATTTTTAAGATTTTTAAGATTTTTTTTTTTTTTTTTAAGTGGAGGGGAGGGAGGAGCGGAGGGAGGCAGGGGTAGAGAGGAGGAGAGAAACATCGACGTGAGAGAGACATATCAATTGGTTACCTCCCACGTGCGCCCTAACCAAGGATTGAGCCTGCAACCAAGTTACGTGCTCTTGCCTGGGAATGAAACCCACAACCCTTCGGTCCGAGGGCTGATGCTCTAACCATTGAGCAAAACTGGCCAGGGCTTGAACTTTTTAATGATTTTCTGATTTTTCATACCTTTTTGACTCGGACTGACCAATAGTAAAAAGAATGAAACAAATTACATGAAAGAATCCTTATTCTACTGGGTGTGATTCCCTCTATATTTTCTATTCTAATGTATTCTATCCTAATCCTCATTTATTTATTTATTTATTTATTTATTTATTTATTTAAAAAATATATCTATTGATTTTTAGAGAGGGAGGAAGAGAGAGAGAAAGAGAGAGAGAGAAACATGGATATGAGAGAGAAACATTAGTCACACCCAGATCAGAGATTGAACCCGAAACCTGGGTATGTGCCTTGACTGGGAATCGAATGGCAACCGTTTGGTGCATAGGACAATGCTTAACCAACTGAATCACACTGGCCAGGGCTATCCTAATCCTCTTTTAAAATGTTAGTTACAAACTCACTAATGGGCTATGGCCCAGAGCTTCAAAAATACTGAGGGATCTTTAAAAAAACTAGTAACAGTTCCAATGGTAAACATTTAACTGAAATTTGATAGTTCTTTTTTCTTCTGTAATATTCAAGTAAACCTAAATATAAGAAATTTTTATTTCAGAAATGGTGTATGTAATATGGGTTCTATTGTTATAAATTATTTATCTCTTTCAAAATGTCTCATATATGCACAGAAAGATGCTTCCAATGATGTTCACCAAGTGTCTGCTAAGTGGATGAAGCATTTCTTCTTTATACTCCTATATGATTTGAATTGCTTAGTAAAGCCAGTCAAGTCATTACTTATTTTAAAAGACAAAAAGATAAAAAAGGAAAGAAAAAAGAATCTGTAGCTACCTTGGTAACAAAAGCAAGGCCTACAACTCACTCATATGTCCCCAGGCTAACTCACTGTCGGTCTGGTCTTTCCCCAGTGATGGCTGAGTCACCCATGCTCCCATCCTCTCTCATGCTGCTCAACACAGCCCACGAGTATTTGGGCAGAAGGTCCTGGTGCTGCAATTCAGATGGGGCTCTGCTGCGATTCTATGTAAGTGCTGCTGGGGCTTGCTTGACCTGCCGGTGCAGTGGGGCCTACTGTTGCCTGGATGTGACTACTCAAAGTCTCCAGAAAGTCTGAACTTGGTGTCCTGTGTACCTGAGGCTCAGGGCTCTGGACCTGGCCTTAAACTGTAGGTAGACTTAGATCCTCTAGTTGTCACTGAGTCTGTTATGTGTCGGCCACTGGGCCAGGTCTTTAATAGTAATTTTAGAAGTAAATACTGCATTCACCACCTTCTATTGAGTCCTGTTTGCCAAGTACCACTCATCATGCCAGGTAGTAGTTGCTCAGTCAATAGCTATTGCATTCAGTCAGTAAATACATACTACATGAGTGAAAATAGACTTCCTCTCCCTTGCCAGCTGTGATTGATGGCTTACTTACTGGTGATACGCAGCATGATCCCTGTCCCCAAATCTTACTGTTGAGGAAGAAGCCAAGCAGCCCTTAGACAAGGTATAGAGCACAGGAGGGGCACCCACCCCAGCCGGTAATGTCTGTTAATAAATGTTTTAGTGGAGCATAGCCACACCCATCATTTACATATTAATATTAGCTAGGGCTGTTTTTGCAATACAGTAGCAGGGTTGATTAACTCTGATAGAATCCATATGGTCTGGGAAGCCTAAAATATTTACTTTTTGGCCCTTTAAGAAAAGGTGTGCTATTCTCTGCTTTATACTCTTTTGGTGAGCATACCTTCACAGCTGCCATCTCCTTCCCCGGTTCTGATCCTCCTTCATGGTCCTTTGCTTTCCTCATGGCTCTCATCACCTTCTGTGGGAAGCCATGTAATTTATTTATTTCGTGTATTGTGTGTCTGTTCTCCTTTGAAATGTAACTTTCACAAAAGTAGGGGTTTTTGTTAGTCTTGTTCACTGCTGGATCCAAATACCTAGCACAGCACCTAGCTCACAGTAGGTGCTTAATAAATATGGGTTGAACAAGTGAATGAGACTAAAAATATGTATAGAGCTCATGTATGTGTAAAGCACTTGTAGGAGGACCTGGAGACTTGGCCAGGAGACCCGTCTGGCTGGCTCAGAGCCCTAGAGCTGGTTAGCGTTTGAGGCGGGTTCCAGCCTCAGCTGTAGATGCCTGAGTGTCTGCCCTACCCTGAGAGCCTCTGGAGTGCTCACCCTGGGTCACCTCCATGCTCCAGGACCATTTTTGGAAAAATCATGCCAGGCTGAGTCTCTAATGCTGCCCAGGAATCAGTGACTCCCTTTTTCTGCCTTCCCTCTCCCAATTAAAGAGTGTAGGGGCACTGTTTACTTCCACAGTGGTACCTCTAAAAGGAAGTCACCCTTATGCTGATTTAGGGGCCAGCTGAGAATGAATTAACACCTTTGCAAACTGGTGTCCAGTGGGAGTGGCACTGAGGAAAGAGCAGGCAGAAGGGTTGATGATGGGATGATTCTACTCCTGGTTTTTCTTAGTCTGTCTTTTTTGGTGGAGCATGAATTTTTGCTGCTGGGATCTGCCAGTTGATTTGGGGGAGTAGAAGTGATATCAGTAATGTGTTTCATTTTACAGCTCCTAACTTTCCTGCCTAAGGTCTATCCTTTAGATTCCTCTGACTCCTGCAGCAGCTTCACCTTTGTGGACATGGCTCCTGTTTGTTAACTGTGCCCTCTCTCTGCTCAGAGCCTGACCACCCCCGTGCCTTCTGCATGCCACACTGTCCCCCAGGGCCTATGTGGTTTGCTTATCCTGTGCTTCCTGCAATGCAGGCTTCAGCTTGGAAGCCACCTTCTCAAAGAGGTCTTCTCTGGCCCTGCCACTCTCTGTCTCATTGACTGCTGGGCAGCCTTGCTATTGAAGTAAATCTTAGGCATTATTTCACTTAGATTGTAAATATTTGTTACCATAATTATTTTTATTCATTCTCCTAATGATGGCATTAAGGTTGTTTATACATTTGTGTGTGTGTCTGTGTGTGTTATAAGCAGTATTACGGTTGACATACACCAACATGTTGTTTAAGACTATTTTCAAGACTTCTCCAATACAGTTGAACTAATTTTATGTTTTTCACTGCAGTGTGGGAATTCCCACACATCCCTGCCAGCCCTAGGTACTTCAGACTTAAATGTTGGTACCTCTCTGAGAGGGCAAAATGGTATTTCATTGTTCTTTTTTTATAATTTATGAATGTTAGGTCAAGTATCTTTGTATGTTCACTGGCCCTGTGGTAATTTGCTCTTCTTATCATTTGTCCATTTTTTATTTGATTTGTTTTTTTCCCTTTTGATTTGTAGAGTTCTTTTTGTACTCTGAATTCCAGTCTTTTGTCTCATATATATTTTACTAGTTTTACAGGTACATTGTGTATTGTGTGTGTGTATTTAGTTCTGTTCCTATGCAATTTTATGTGGTGTGCTTTAACTTTGTATTTGTTTAGCAGAATTTTAAAATCAAAATTTATCAGCCCTTTCTTTTATGGTTTGCGATTTTTTTTTTTTGTACTTTAAGAAATTCTTTTCTCCCACAAGATTACAAAGATATTCTCCTCTATGTTCACCTAAAAGTTTACTCTCATTTTTCACATCCGGCCTTTATCCCATCTGGAGTTCATTTTTGTTTATGAGATAAGGTAGGAAACCATTTTACATTCCACATGGATGGCCAGTTGGTTTGTACCATTTATTGAAGAGTCTATTCTCTCTGTACTAACATGTAAGGTCCCCTCAGTCTTCAGTCCATATACAGGAGGGGTTTTCATTGGGCTCTGGTCTTTCTGTTGGTTGAGGTGTCTGTTCCTGTGCCAACACCACATTATCTTTGAAAGATCTTGATTCCTGCAAGGATTATTCTACTTACATACTTATTAATCACATTCTCTCAGCTATTCTTGGCCTTTCCTCTTCCAAAACATTATAAGGTCAGTCAGGAAAGCCTTGTGAACTCCCTCCCCCAACATTGGAAATTGATTGGAATGACATTGACCTCATTAATTTGGGGGAGAGTTGCCATTTTTATATGCTTGACTCTTTCCAGTCATGAACATAGCATCTCTATTTGTTTAGGTCTTGTATTTTCATGTCCCTTATACGGTTTTATAATTTTCTCCTTAAAACTCTTATGTATATTTTATTAGTGCTGTAGATATTAAAAAATTAAATTTTCTCTCTATGTATTTTTTCATCTTCATCAGAGGATATTTTTTCCATTGCTTTTTCAGAGAGAGTGAAAGGGAGGGAGAGAGAGAGAGAAACATTGATGTGAAAGAGACACATGGATTGATTGTCTCTTGCATGTATCTTGACCAGGCTGGGGATCAAACCTGCAACTGAGATACATGCCCTTGGCTGGAATTGAACCCGGAATCCTTTAGTCCAAGGACTACGCTCGTTATAACCACTGAGCCAAACCTGTCAGGGCATTGCTTATGATTTAAAATCCCTTGTGGCCCACCCGGCCTGGCTCAGTGGTTGAGCATCAACCTATGATCCAGGAGATCTTAGTTCGATTCCCGGTCAGGCCACATGCCCGGGTTGTGGGTTCGATCTCCAGTAGGGGGCATGCAGATGCAGCTGATCAATGACTCTCTCACCATTGGCGTTTCTATCTCTCTCTCCCTCTTTCTCTCTGAAATCAATAAAGACTTATTTATTTATTTTTTTCAGAAGGGAGAGGGAGAAAGAGAGATAGAAACATCAATGATGAGAGACTTGTCATTGATTGGCTGCCTCCTGCACGACCTCTACTGGTGATCAAGCTGGCAACCTGGGCATGTGCCCTGACTGGGAATCGAACCTCATTCTTCTGGATCCTAGGTCATTGCTCAACTGCTGCACCATGCCTGGCCGGGCAAGACATATTTTAAATAAATAAAATGTCCCCGTGCTACCTCTAGTTATGCCTCCTTTTTCATTGCTAAAATTATTTATTACCTTTTCCCCACCCCATTTTTAAAACCAGTCTTTCCTGAGGTTTATCTAAATTAGTTTTTTTCAAACTATCAGCTATTGGTTTATTTTTATCTATTTTTTCTTTGCTTTCTAGTTTATTAATTGTCACTTTAGTATTTATTATGATTATTTTTGAATTTGCTTTGTGGGTTTTTAAAAAAATTGTTTTGTGCTCTTTATCTTCTTTTTCAGATTTACTTTTTTTTCTAACTTACTGAGTTGAATGATTATTTTAGTGTTCACTCTTCTAATACATGTATTGAAGGTTATAATTTTTTCCCAAGTACATTTTTAGCTCTATGCCATAATTTTGACATTTGGTATTAGCTATCTTTATGTAATTGATTTCTAATTTTATTGAATTATGTTCAGAGGATGTGGTCTGTATCATATCTGGTCTTTGGTGCTTGTTGAGACTTGCTTCTTGTCTAGTTTTGGTCAAAATCTCATGAATGTTTGTAAAGAACGTGTATTTGCTAATAGTTGGGCGTAACAACAGCGGTATAATCTGCTATCCATAGATAACACTTTTTAACTGTTGTTCACTTCCTCTGTAATTCTCACTGATGTTTTGTTTAAGAGAGAGTCTCTCAGCCCTAATGGGATTTATCATCTTACATTATATCTATTTGTTTACTTAAATGCCCTCCATTGGAATCTGAGCTTTTTTTTTTTTTTTTTTTAATATATCTTTATTGATTTCAGAGAGAGGAAAGGAGGGGGAGAGAGAGAGAGAAACATCAATGATGAGAGAGTCACTGATTGAGCCTGCAACCTGGGCATGTGCCCTGACCAGGAATCGAACCCCGATCGCCTGGATCCCAGGTCGATGCTCAACCGCTGAGCCACACCCGGCCGGGCGGAATCTGAGCTTCTTAAAAACAGGGACTATGTTGCACTGTTCCTAGCATAGGAAGGTGCTCAGTGAATATTTGAGGAACAAATGAATGGCTAAATAAATGAGTAAGAATTTCTCAGAGGGTAATAATATCTCTTTCCAGCAGCTGGTAGAAGCTGACTGGGTGTGCTGAAAGGAAGACCACTTGGCAAGCCTCTTAGTAGGCCACTGCTAGAGCTGGGCCCAGATTGGCTCCTGTAAGGGTGATAGGCCCTTTCCAGAAAACGACCTGGCCTCCTCAGGTTAACAGAGTTGATAGAGTTGTCGTCATCTGGGGCCCTGCTGTGCCAAGGAGGCTTTGGGCCCTCTCCTCAGGTGCATCTCTTCCTGCCCACCCACTGTAGGTACGAGTTCTCCAAAAGGAGCTTGCTGAATCCACCTCTGAAGACACGCACCCCTATAAGGAGGAGCTGGAAACAGCCTTGGAGCAGTGCTTCTACTGCCTGTACAGCTTCCCCAGCAAGAAGAGCAAGGCCAGGTACCTGGAGGAGCACTCTGCCCAACAGGTAAGGTACCACACCAGGTCCGCTGCCCCCACCCCTGCTGGGAAGAGTGGGTCTCAGGGAAGCAGGGGCTCTGAGCACTCCTGAAGGATGTCATTTGCCAACATGAAGTCCCGGGTTGGAGTTGCATCAGGAGGACAAGAAGATGGCCTGATGTATCTGATCCTTGCACAGAGTAGCTTCATAAGTGTTGACTAATCATTCAAGAATGTAGCATGGAGGTTTTTAATAGATTTTCTCTTAACAATTTGGATAATATGAATAATTTCTTAGAAGTTTTTCATTTTTTATTTTGGTTTTCAGAGCACTTTTGGGAATATTATGGCTCTGCAAATACTGTCAGTTATTCTCTTATCTTATGAATTCCATCCCCTGAATGTAAGCTCCTTTAGGCAGGGCCCCTGCTGTGGCTGCTGTAAGAGAGTGTGGAGCCACCCTGGCTCAGAGCAAGCACTTGGTCAGTATTTTTCAACCAAATGATTGATGGGGCAGCTGAGGCGAGGAGAAGGTCGGTGGCCCATGGTCCCCACCCTCTGGTTTGGCCATGTGGACTCACAAAGTACAGCCCTTAGTTTCCAGCATTTTTCTTTATAAAGACCATGCTTATGCCAGTTCAATTTTCTGCTCCTCAGACACTTGAGTTTGGGGATTACTATGGGCATTTAGATTTTTCAAAGTATACGGGACATGTTTTAAACTCTCTAATGTAACCCTGTCTACATCGACACTGCGTTTCCTTGGAAGAACTTTGCCTTTGTATTTTGCCCTGACCACACTGTGATTGGCCTCTGTCTTCTTTCAAGGTGGACCTTATATGGGAAGATGCCCTATTTATGTTTGAATATTTTAAGCCCAAGACCCTTCCTGAATTTGACAGCTACAAGACCAGCACTGTTTCTGCTGACTTGGCTAACCTCCTGAAGAGAATTGCCACCATCGTGCCCCGCACAGAGAGGCCAGCCCTGAGCCTGGACAAAGTCTCTGCGTATATTGAGGGGACCTCAGCTGAGGTAGGGGTTATGTCCTGCCTCCTCCTTCAGCACTGCTGCTTGTGCACCTTGGCTCTGCACCAGAAGTTGGAGCCATGAGAAGCGAGGGTCTGTCCTTGTGCTGATGTGAATGGTCCTGAGTTTGAAACATTACTGGTCACATTTGAGTCCCTGGCTCCATCTCCTCTTATCCTTGCCCTCTCACCTGCCAGGTGCCCTGCCTCCCAGAAGGAGCTGATCCCTCCCCTCCGGTGGTGAATGAGCTCTACTACCTGCTGGCTGATTACCATTTTAAAAACAAGGAGCAGTCCAAGGCCATCAAGTTCTACATGCATGACATCTGCATCTGCCCCGACAGGTGAGTGGCTGGCCACTGTAGCCAGTGACCTTGGTGTGAGGCCAGGCTGATGGGGCAGCTGGGGTGACTGCTGCTGAGCAAGCTCTTCACTGCCCATGGTAAGGAGGTCAAGGAAGAAGGAATGACAAGGTGGCTTAGGCTCTATAGTTATTAGGAAAGGCTTTCCATAAAAAGAAAAACAATGGAGAAAGCCTCTTCTGGAAGACCCCTGGGATGGGCATTGGGATCAGAGAAGGTACAAAGTGCCCATCTGGTTCCTGACCTGCAGGGCGAGGATATGCAGCCTGGCTCCATCCTGTGGGCTGTGGGCTGCCCCCTTTCCTAGCTCCTGCACTGGGAGGTTGGCTGATGTGTACTCCTGCTTCTTCCATTGCAATCTTTAATTATAGTTGTTTTCTCATTTCGGAGGTGAGGGAGTAATAGTAACACTAAAACAGGAGTTCTCGTTCCTTGTTCTGATGCAGTACATTGTTGGCAGTAGCGATAGTCACAGTGGTAATTGCAGAAGAGCCCATTGTTTATCTGTCCAGCTCCTGCTTTCTTCCCATTGTGCCTGGTAGCTTTTTATTAAAATGTAGTGATGGGCTTGCTGGTTCTGAGGTCCCTGCTAAGCTCATAAAGTCTGATTTGCTTGATTGAGTAGGCATATTTTCTCATGGCTGCCACACCTAGGAGGTAAACCTTGTTTCAAGGTCAAAATGAGGCTACCCTCTGTGGCTGACCTGCATCTGAAGGGTCCAGAGTAGCATCTGTAGGCAGCCTTCCTGGAAGTAACCAGGGGCCAGCCCATGGTGGTCACCCCTGAACCATGTAGGTAAGCCACCTTTTCCTCCTTGTCAGGATCCACCTTGCCATGGGGAAAGGGGTTGGGACCTGACTGTAGAAGCCGGTTTTCAGGACTTTTATAGCTTGCGGGAAAAGTTCTGACCCCTTTTGCTCAGCCTGTGGTTTCCTCCAGGCAGGGAGCCATGTGTTGACAACCTTGGCCATCTTCTCCAGGGTCACTGTGTGTGGACGGGTTTGGTAGAACAGACTAACACTCAGGCTGGCTAAGTGCTCACTGTGCGAAATAGCGAGGAGTCACCTCCTCTGCACTGCTGCCTCCATGTCTGAAAAGTGAGGGGATCACACTCTCCTTTCCATGGGGAGATGAGAGCCTGACTTGGCACCTCTCACATGACAGTCCCTCAGTCAGCAATGTGAAGGTCATGAAAGCTCAACTGCGCCTCCCTTCCACCTGCACACCCAGCTGTTCAGAAGGTATCTATCAACTCATTAGGCCCAGCCCACTAAGAGCCATGTTGAGAAGCAAGGTGTCCTGTGAGGACCTACCCCAGGACCAGGAGGGACTTGGTGGCCCTGCCCTGGGCCTCTTCATTCCAGCCCTTACAGGCATACATCAGGGAAGATGGGCTCAATCTCATCTGTGCTAGCCAGACTGGAAGTTTGGATACTAGTTTTTTTTTTTTCTGTAAATCTTCTGAGCCTACTGGGTATAGATGAAGCCCACAGCAGACAGCTGAGTGGATAATGGAATGTTCTGGCTGCAGGGTTTGTTGGTGGTTCCCGTGGGAACACAATATCTGTGAGGATGCTAGTGACATGAGGTTTTATCTTTCTTTTTTCTTTGTCCACCTGTGTTCACCATTCCTTCTCTTGCTGAGCTGGAAGTGGCCCAACTTGGCCAGGCATTTTGTAGAGTGGCATTTGGCAAGGGTGAGGCTGGGAGTACAGCTCATCTCCACTGCCAAAGAAACAACTCTAAGCCCAGTGCCAGGACTGGGCCTGCCTAGCACACGGGCTCTGGACACTTCCTCCTTCTGAAATCATGTTGTCATCATTCCTTAGGGTCCAGTGTCCCTTTAGGTCAGCAGTCTCTGAATGTGAGCAATGCACTGCTCTGTTAGAATCAGGAACCCATCTCAGAACAAGGCTCATGGTAGCACACAGAAGAGCATTCTAAATTTAGTGGCAATGTGTCTGTCTTCTTGGTTACTTGTATTTGTGACAGGAGGTAGCAGTTTTCATTTTGGTACTCCTGCAGACACAGGGGCATGCACCCTGATGTGGTCTCTTTCCTTAAGGCAAGGATAAAGGGAGTTGCTAAAGGTGCTTTGGAAATTAAGAGAGGAAACTCCCCAGTGTGACAGGAGCTGGCCTAGTGGATTGTTCCTCACTCAGTTCCCAGCATCTGAAGGGGGGTTTGACACACCTACCCTCTTGCTCCCTTCCCCAGGGTGACCTGGACAGAGCTGGGGAAAACTTGGTGGCCCTGGATCCCCAGGCCTCTGAGGAGAAAAGGGTACACTCAACCTCCTCCTACATGAAGGGTAAGGTCTTCATTTTTGCTGCCCTCCTGTCACCATTAAGCCTTTAGGTCTTTGTTCACACTGTCTCATCTTTGGGTACCTGGAGTGCAGCAAAAATGTGAACTTCACAGGTTTCCTCTGTCCTTACCGCATTTTGGGGACTGTCAAATAGTTCAAGAAGCCAGTTAGCCAGTTTTAAAGTTAGTATAACATGGGTTAAGAATTATCAGCCTGTAGAGGATAGCATCTGCATGTGATCGCTATCTTTTCTGCTCTCTGTACTAGCACTCAGAAAATTCCTGACTCTTTCAAGTGCCCAGAAATCATCCTGGTCTTGGTGTCTTTGTGCCGTTTACCCTTTTAGAGAGGCTTCTGCATTCTCACTATCAGTTTCTTTTAGGTCATCTTAGAATGGTAGGCTCAGCCATTACATGGTCCCCTCACACTCTGTCTTGCTGCTGGGATCTGCACTGGAGAGGGTCCAGAGGGAGAATGGGGTAGGAGCTGGGTGGCTGTGGTCTTAGGGGTCTTGGCTGCCCTGTGCTTTTGATTAGGGCGTATGTCGACAGCAGGCTCTGTCAGTGCAGGGTTGGTTAAGGTTATAGCTGAATGAGAACCTTCCTGTCGCCTTGGGGCCATAGATTCACTGCCTTGTAGAATATCCCTCTCCCTTTCCATCAGAGACATTCTCTGGGTAACCCCTCAAAGTAGGGGAGCAGAGTCCAGAAGCCCATCCATGTTGGAGAGCACAATTTGAGCTCCAGTTGGTAGTGATTCTCTTAGAGCAGTTACTGAGTGCCTGTAGGTGATGATGAACTTAAAATACATGTATCATGGTGCCCGGCAGCTCTTCTCTTAAGGTAGGTCTTCTTAACCGTATTTCACGAGTCAGGAACCAAGGCTCAGAGACACAATTGGTCAGGTCACAGTCATGGAGTTAGTGAATGATGGAGCTGGGTTCTGGCCCTGGTTTGGAAGATGGGCTCCCATAGTGGCTGTTTGCCTTGCCCTCCAGACAGTTGTGTATGTAGTGCCGTAAGGGCAATAGTGTGTTTACTGGTGTTTTTGTCATGACCACAGGTTCGATTCCTGGGCAGGCATGGCCCTGGCCCGGGCCAGTCGTATTCAGGACAAGCTGAATTCCAATGAGCTGAAGAGTGATGGGCCTATCTGGAAGCATGCCACGCCTGTCTTGAATTGCTTCCGGCGGGCCCTGGAGATTGACAGCTCTAACCTGTCCCTGTGGATCGAATATGGCACCATGTCTTATGCATTGCACTCCTTCGCCTCTCGCCAGCTGAAACAATGGAGAGGCGACCTGCCCTCTGAGCTCGTGCAGCAGGTAAGGAAGGGCGCTATGGAAGGGCTGCTGTCTAGCTGTCTGACCAGAGTGCCCTGGGTCAGCAAAGTTCTGTCCTAGCCATTCTTTGCTCCTGTCCTCACAGCTGTCCTGGGAGCTCACAGATGATTCCATGAGACTCAAGCCTTGGTCAGTGACAGCTTTGTCCCTGGTCGTTGGGCACCCAGTCTGGTGTGGGCAAATTCAAGGCCAGCTGTGTGGCCTGAGGGAAGAACTTGACATCCTTGCTGTGATTTTGGCTGTAAATGGGCTGACCGTTCCTTCTTTGTGGCAATATTTTGACAGCCAACATCTCTCTCACTGGCCAGCCCCGGGGCAGGTCCCCTGGCTACAAGATAAATGAGGTGCCACACAGAGGATGCACCTCCTGCTCTGAGGATGGAGAGATAATGTGAGGGTGTCTAGCAGAGCTTCTGAAACAGGGCATATACTCAGCAGCTCTCCCTTCTGTTCATGGTTGGGGTGTTCTGACTGCCATACCCACCAAAGGCAGGGATACTGGCAGTGTGTCCTTTATGTGAGGCTCCACCTCTTGGTGGGCATCAGCATGGTGCCAGATGGGGGGCTTTTCCATAGTCACTATTTCTTTCTCAGTAGGTGTCTATATGAGCCCCGGTGGCAGAGCTGTGTGGGCAGAGGGCTAGTGACTTGGTCAAAACCACACAGCTACAGAGCAGTCAGAATAGAAGGACTCCATGTAAATGGCTACCTTTTACTTATACAGATTTGCCTCAGAATCCCATTTGGGCAGGTTTATGATGGAGTCACTTGGTTTGTGCAATGTTTTGGCCCTGTACCATGATTCTTTCTACCATAGTTCACCCAGTGTTGGTGTCTTTCCCTGGAAGTGTTTGACAGAGTACTAACGGTAGCTCTAGGCTCCTTTGTGTTAGCCCCAGGGCCATTGCTATAGGAGATTCACAGAAATAAGCATCCACGGGACAGATGCCCATAGGGCAGCCTCCCAATGCACAATGGACAGAGGTACTGCTCTCCCAAGCTGTGAGCAGCACCCTTACCAGAGCCTCGTGCCCAAAGCCTCTTTTCTCCTCTGGCCCCTGAGATGAGATGAGAAAAGGCTGCAGCCTCTCTGCCATGAAGCCAGGACCATGAAGAGGCCAGAGATGTGGGGTGCTCGGAACAACTGCCTTTGTGCCCCACACAAGCAGTGTTCACTCCTGCTCCTAGCCTAGGAGCTTTGGGATGAAAGGACGTGGGTGCACCTGATAGCTGACATCCTGCATGGATAGCACCCAGGATGCTGGCCTGGAGTCTCATACATGGACTGGAAAAATGGTTGTCTGAGTTGGAAAGCCTCTTAGAGTCTGATGCTCTGTCTTAGCAGTTTCCACCTATAGTGTGTGAGAGGATTGTTGGAGGTGCTGCTACAGATGCATAGGCTCCAAGTCAGTGGAGCTTGGGTGGGGCTCAGGGATCTGCCCTTTTATAAGCACCCTAGGTCCCTGGAAGGGTGTGGAGAAAGGGTGGGAAGTCCTCTGGGACCCCAGGGGTGTACATTCTCTCTGGTGCTGTGGAGCTGGGTGCTGGGTGCATGTCTTCTCCAGCTCTGCCTTCCCACCCTAATGAGAGGGTGAGGGAATAAGGTGCTCATTGCCAGCCATTCGGGCTCTTCTCAGAATGTCTGCCCTGGCTACCTGGCCTCCTCAGGCTGATGTGGCAGAGCTACTGTTGGCTTAGTCCTCCTGGCAGTGATGGCCGGCAGCCCACTCAGCCTCTGCTCCATGCTTTCTTCCCCTCCCAGGCACAGGGCCTCACTGCAGCCACATAGGTCATAGTTGAGACCTTTAGAAGGGTGTCAGTAGGTACTTCATAAATGTATAAACTATTTGATACTGCAGGGGAACGTAGAAGAAAGAACATGGAGTTGACATGAAGCTGGGTTTCAGTTCAGTTCTGTTGCCTTACTTGATGTGAGCTTCTGAGGAGTCCCCAGGCCTCTCCATAGTGTCTCATCTATGAAATGGTGATAGCACTTCTGTGTCTCAGGGTTGCTGAGAGGATTACCAATTTTTAAGCAAGGCAGCAGGGCTTCCTACCAGGGTAAGGCATGATCTGACCATGTAGGTTCTGGTCATGCTCCTAAGGCTGGTCTGGTGTTGTGGTCTCATTACAGATGGAGGGCCGGCGCGATAGCATGCTAGAGACAGCCAGGCACTGTTTCATGTCAGCAGCCCGCTGCGAGGGTGACGGTGATGAGGAGGAGTGGCTCATCCACTACATGCTGGGCAAGGTGGCTGAGAAGCAGCAGCAGCCGCCCACTGTTTACCTGCTGCACTACAGGCAGGCTGGCCACTACCTACATGAGGAGGCTGCCCGTTACCCCAAGAAGATCCACTACCACAACCCACCCGAGCTGGCCATGGAGGCCCTGGAGGTGACACTGTGCTGGCCCTGGGCGGGGAAGCAGGGCAGGGGCGGGCCAGTTTCTCTGTCCCCCTGGGGAGAGGGCATGCGGTCCCAGTGACTGCCCTGCAACCCACTGGAAACCTGTGTTTAGCAGCTTTGTGTGCAATTAAATTAAAGCAGCCTTTCTTATCTTTCTAAGGGCTGCTTGCCATCCTTTCTGGGAGAGTGATGGTTTAATCGTCTTTCCTCATTAGCACACACAGGTTCCTAGAACCTGGCTTTGATGACACTAGTGCGGTGCAGCATTCACACCCTGTAGCTGGCAGGAGGAGGGCAGGCACCCTGTTCTCCAGGTGCAGATGAGACATCTGAGGCCCACCTTGGCAGGACTGAGCCAGGGGAGCAGCCTGTTCTCTTAACCCCAGGTTCGGGGCCTCCCACTGCCCCCCAAGAGCAGAGAGCACTTATTTATTGCTTAGATTTGCTATGTTTTCTGGATCATTTCACATGATGCTCTTACTGATGCTCATGGCAGTCCTGTGATGCCATGTTGGGTGATGTGTTGGGTGGCCATGACCAGCACATTCTGTAGGGAGGAAACTGAGGACACTGGTGTGGATCCAGATATGCTTGGCCTGGCTCAGGGCTCCCTGCTTCCTGTGACCCAGAACTTGTTAGCTTTGCCCTTTCTGAGACTGGGTCCCCAGCCCCCCCAGATCCCACATGCCTAGCTTCTGGGAGTTTGGGGCAAAATCTACTTGCTTATGCCTTTTCTGCCTTTATGTATTTTTTCTGATTATAAAATCAGCATAGCTCATGCCTTGGCCGGTGTGGCTCAGTTGGTTGGGCGTCATCCCATGCACCAAAAGGTTGCCCGTTTGGTTCCTGTCAGGGCACATGCCCGGGTTGCAGGCTCCATCCCTAGTAGGGGGCGTGCAGAAGGCAGCCAGTTGATGTTATGCTTTCACATGGATGTTTCTCTTTCTCTCTCCCTCTCTCTTCCTCTCTCTCTAAAAATCAATAAAAATATTAAAATTAACATAGCCCTGTCCCATGTGGCTGAGTTGGTTGGAGCCTTGTCCTGTACACCAAAAGGCAGCAGGTTCAGTTTCTGGTCAGGGCACATACCCGGTTTGCAGGTTCAATCCCTGGTCATGGTGCTTATGGGAAGCAACTGGTCAATATTTCAATATTTCTCTCTCACATCGATGTTCCTGTCTCTCTCTTTCTCTCTCTCCTCCTTATTCTAAATCAATGAAAAACACATCCGTGGGTGAGGATTTTTAAAAATTAAATTAAATGCATACACATATTCATGGTTAAAAATATAAGAATCAAACAATTCAAAAGTGTTTAAAATTAAAAGTTTGAGTCCCCAGTGATTCTAGTCCCCCCCATCCCAGTCATACCTGTGTACAGTTTGGACATATCCTTATATTTATAGATTTTTTTTCCTACTACATATAGATACATTATCATTTAGCAACTTGCCTTTTTCATTGGATAAGATGTAGTAGAAGGAATGTAGGCTTCCTTCCATGTCCTGTGCCCTCTAGTCTGGCTGAGCATCCATGTATTTTCCTGGCCCTTCCTCATGGGTTTGACCTTCTCTTCTACTTCTTCCATGACAGGGCACAATCAGGGCATAGCCCTGAACACATTTCAGGGACAACACAACTGAGTACAGTTGAGCCTTGAACAATGAGGGGGTTAGGGGCACTGGCTGCCCATGCAGTCGAAAATCCACTTATACCTACAGCTGGCCTTCCACATACTGATTCCCAACCACCAGTTGATCTTTGAACAACATGGGTTTGAACTGCACAGGTCAATTGAAAAAATTCCATGTATACATATATCTGCCCAATTAAACCTGCATTGTTCAAGGGTCAACTGTATTTCCAAGGGTTATTTGACATTGGATCAACAATGTCTCCTTGCCCTAAAAGATTGTATTGATATATGAACTTTTATGTTTTTCATCAACCTAGCTAGTATCCTCTTTTTAATATTTGATAATCTTGTAAGCAAGCAAAAGTCTCATTTTTTAAAATTTGCCCTTTTAAATGATTCATACTGAGTGGCTTATAGCAGCTCTTTTCAGGCTATATTTGTAGAGGGAGGGATTCATCTGCAAGACTTCCTATCGAGGGTGTCTTCAGCATTTTCCTGGTTGCTGTCATTCACAGCCCCAGGTCCACATCCTTCCTCATCACAGCTCTTTCATGCTTTTCACTCTGGCTTCATGTGCCTCTCCTTGGAGGGACTTCCACTTGGGGATGAGAAGCCTGAGGCCCGGAGGACTGGCATGAGTTGGCCTAAGTCAGCAGCAGGTGAGAAGGGCAGGCAGCAGGGGCCAGATCCCACTGAACCCGGGGCGCTCAGGAGGCACCTCTGGGCAGCACTGAGCCCTCTTGCAGTGGGAGGTGGTCCTGCACTTGGGAAAATGACAGCTCTGTTTTTCTTCCATGGTTTTTTCTTCAACTTTTGGCCTCTGCTGCTACCTGATAGAACCAATGAGCAGGCAGGATGGTGGCCTCGTGGGACCCAGTAACTTCCAGATGAGGAACAGGCCTCAGCTGTGTAGACTGCCCTCCCCGCGCATACCACACTGACTCAGGAGAGTGGGCGCTTAGTTGGAACATGTGCATATCTTGCTTTAAAAATGACATTTATCTTAAGAACTGAACCTTGCCCTTGTGAAAATTCCTCTCTACTGTTGAGCCCTCATTCAAATACTTTACCTACTTCGAGGATAAACTTTGCTAGTTGGATACCTTGTCCTCCCCCGAGTGTGGCCGCCTGGGCACCTGCAGTGCCTGAGAGGTTTCCTACATCTGAGAATGGAATTGCTGGTCCAATTCCTCTGTGGTCCATGGGTGGGCTGGAGGAGAGGGGCTCTGGGTGGGAGCCCCTCTGTCTGGGATGTCCCCTTGAGAGTGCTGCCAGGGCCAGACCTTCAGGCATCTCACTTGGGTAGTTCCTTGGCAGCAATCTCTTGAGCACCACCTCTGGGTGGCTGGTTAATTAGGGCCTGTAGCCACAGTGGTTCTCAGCCTTCGTGGCACCCATTATGCCATCCGAAGGAGCATGTGCCACAGGTGGGAGCCTGCCTTACATCCACACCTGGGTGGGAAGGTCAGGCCAAGTTGACTATGGAGGTGCCTATGTGTGGTGTGGAATTTGCTTGGGGGCAGTAAAGGGCAGGAGACAGGATGGACCTGGGTTTAACCTGACTGGGCTTTCTTGCTCTAAGGCCTTGGGCAACTCACTTCACACATTTGTAAATGGATTCGAGGAAGTGAAGCTCCCTTTCTGTGGGAGCCAAGAGAGGGGCAGAAAGAGGGCAGTATGCTCATGTGCCTTGAAAGAAGGAGAGACCCAGTGAGCAGAACTGAGGGGTTGTTACTCTAATTATCTTATCAGCACATGCCTATTATTGGGTCTGTGTTTAGGCTGGAATGCTGATAGTTTGTGTGTATATGAATTGTCAGAGCTTGCTTTGAATGAGTGATAGGTTGGCTGGCTTAAAAACTAATGAGAAAAGGTAGTGTGTGATAGCGCGTCTCCTGTTAGGGCCCCACACTTCCTGGCTGACTGATCCGTGGGAAGAACCTGAGCCACTGGAAGGGCTGCTCACACTTGAGTGTCACCCCTTAGGTGTACTTCCGGCTCCATGCTTCCATCCTGAAGCTCCTGGGGAAGCCCGATTTTGGGGTTGGTGCGGAGGTCCTGGTCAACTTCATGAAGGAGGCTGCAGAAGGACCCTTTGCCAGGGGCGAGGAGAAGAATACACCCAAAGCTTCAGAAAAGTGAGTAGCATGCTGTCATCTAGCAGCTTATCTCCTGAGTACCATGATGGTTTATTTATGGCAAGGTGGGTTTGAAGAGGTACTGCTGAGTAAACTAGGGTTCATGGAGTTTCTGGGTCTCATCTGGAGATCCGTGATGGCTGGGCTGAGGTATTTCTATTGAACTTGAGAAGGAGAGATTAAGTATATTTCCAGTCACCTCACTCTGTGGCCATGCCTGGTCCACCTCATCCTCCAGGGCAGATCCTGCAGAGAAGCCAACTCATCCCCGCTTCCTGCTGGGGCACAGCTCTGCCCTGTGCAGAACACTGTGGGAGAGCAGTTTTCATGTTGCTGACTCTTGCTCCTGAGTCCTCTTCCAGGGCCTCTCCCAAGCATGGTGGCCCTCTGAGGGTCTGGTCTACTGCCCATTCTTCCAAGGAGGAGGGAGGGGTGTGGGAGGCAGGGACTCTGCAGTGTCAGAGGGCTTGAGAATGCTGGGGCTCTGGTTCGTCCTCCTCATTGGGCCTGGGACAGAACCCCAGGCCTCCCCTTGACTGTTAGTTTTATCTGTGGGTGTCCATATCCTGGAGCTTTGGCTCATCTCACCCCACCTTTGTACTTCTACCTGGCTGGGAACTGTGCCAGAGGGACTGCTTTGGTGCCCTAGAACACCATCCAGAGGGGTGAGGGGAAGTGCATGGGAGCTGTGGGCTCTCGGGAAGGGTGGCTTGGGGACTTGACAGCTTGGAAGGGCATTGTCTCAGCCCTGCACAGTTCTTCAGTGCCATGTGGAGATTCTGACCTGCACCCTAACTCTGCCCCATAGGGAGAAGGCCTGCCTGGTGGACGAGGACTCCCACTCTTCAGCTGGGACACTGCCGGGCCCCGGAGCCTCCCTTCCCTCCTCCTCTGGCCCAGGTCTGACATCCCCACCTTACACAGCCACTCCGATTGACCACGATTACGTCAAATGTAAAAAACCCCACCAGCAGGCGACGCCGGACGGTACAGTCCCTGTTCTCCCTACTGCCAGCCCAGGGCGGCACGCCAATCGGGGGCGGGAGCTTTGGGCGATAAGTCGCTTTGTTTTGGTGAGGGGGGTGCTGGGTCTGGGGTGACACGGGCAATGTTGTGGCTGTTCATTAACCTCATGGACTCACGGTGATTCTGTGCTTCCAAGACATGCTCAGGGTCGCCACCTGCCAGCTCGCCCACCTGGGAGCCGGGGTGGGGTGAGGCAGGCTAAAGCACTTTGCCCCTCTGAGCCTGCATTTTCCCACCTGCAAAATGGGCACTGAAAGGCAGTTGGACGACTGTGGGCTTGCTATCAGTCTGCGGGCTGCCTGTAGTGGCTTCTGTGCAGGCGGTTGTGTTATTATGGCATGCCCTCTGATGGTCATGGGAAGGCTGTGACTGTGCTGAGTCTGTCACCCCTGGGAATCCAGACAGGTTGGGGTTGTCAGCTGGAACTGTACAAGGCCATCCCATGTGGGATGGGGCAGGTGGCGACTGTTCAACCACATTCCTTACTAACGTTAGGAGGCTCGCATGCTGGCCTCATAGCTTGACTTCATGCTCTCCTCACATTTATAGTGATAGCTGGTGACAGGGTATTTGCTGGAATGAGCCAAAGTGGTGGACTTAGAGGGCCCTTAAAGAAGAGCCTTGTGAAGATAGTGACAATGCTGAGAGACACCCAGGTCCTTTCATGTTACGCATCTCATTGGGGCTGTGGGGAAATGGGCCTTGCTCTGCCTTCCCCAGGGCAATGGGACCCCCTAGCCGCCCAGTATTTGGGTTCCTGGAAAGCCCAGGCATCGTGGAGTGAGTGAAGTTGAGAGCAGGTTTAGAGAAGAGCTGGCGAAGGATGACAAGGTGGCAGTGCTCAACTGCTCTGGACTGGGGGACATTTGGTGACCTGAGAGGCAAGGAGAGTTGCAAGTGACCCCTCCTGGGTTCAGTTTGACCTGCAGTGTGTGTGTTGAGAGAGGGGCTGCTGATCCACGTGTATGCTGTGTGGCTCTATCACCTCCCTCCGGTCAGGCTGTTGGACCCTCCCTGACCACCCCAGAGGGTTGAGTAGAGATGGGAATAACTGGCCTGCCTGCTCTCCCATGCTTCAATCTGCAGACATTCCCAAAGTAAGGTCCTTCTCCCTTCTTATTTAACACAAGCTAAATAGGAAAACTACCATGCACTTAACCTTTACTCATGAAAATACTGAGAAAACACATTGGAAGTAAATCCTGCTCAGGGGATTAGTTTCAACCAGGTACTTCCTGTGAGGCTTTAGTACCCTGCTGGCTTTCAGGAGAGAGGACTGCTTCTCACAGTTGTCCACAGCTTGGGGCTGGCACTGTCCTCAGCCTTGCAGGCTTGAGCCAAACTCAGGCAGCAGGAATTGTGCTTGGCTCTGTCAGCCCACAAAGCTGGGTATGCCCCCCTGGTGTGGGCACCCAGGGGAGCAGAGGAGGAGGGAGGCAGGATTGCCTCAGAAAGGGGCTGTGATGCCACCTGGCATTACTGCCCAGACATCCCATGTTGATGCACAAGTGTGCACGGAGCAGTGGGGGAGCAAGAATGCTGGGGTCTGGTGCTGTTGTGATATGTCCTGGGTGACAATATAATGGTTCTTTGTCGTAGAAGTTTGCAGAGGGAGCCAGACAAATGGGTTTTCAATGGTTGTAAAAAATTTTTTTCAAAGTGATTCCTGTCAATGATACAGAGTCCTCACAGTTACCCTGTAGGCTTGGCCATATGTTCTGTGCTTCACGAGGAAGCCCAGCTGAGGGCAGGTGATGGCTCATCCAGCGCCACGTGACTAGTTGGGCCAGAGCCAAGGGAGAGCTGGGGTCTCAGTCTTTTTTTACCCCAGGCCAGGGTGAGACTACCACAAGGACGGTCCCTGTGCCCGCTGACTTAATGGAGACTGGGTCTATGTGTGTGTGTCCCTTTTTGTTGGAGTGTCCCTGGTATCAGGGCTGTTAAGAACACCTTGGTCAATAACTTGGCCTGGCTCAACTGGCCTTTGGAATGTGTCCATAGTGACTCTGTTGGACTGGCCAAGACATTTGCTATCTGCCTGATGGGCTTAATGTCACCACAGAATGTGGAGCCAGAAAGGGCCTCAGAGGATTAAGGCTGAGCCTTCTGTGGGGTTCTCTAGCCTGCCTGTGGCTGACCATCCAGGTGTTCCATCAGTACTGTGCCAGGTGCACAGGACAGTCCTGGTCACTGCAGCAGACTCTTAGAAGGGGAGACAGATAGGAATCAGTGAATTACACAGCTCAGGGTTGGGGTGCAACTGAATCTGTCCCAGAAAGGTCTGGCCTGGCCTCTTGGTGGGGTGGGAGACCTTCCTGAAGGAGGCAAAGCTTAGCCAGGATCTGAGGGGTATGTCGGTATTTCCCATGAAGGGTTGGGTGAGAGGAACCAAGCAGGGGTCAGAAGAGTGGGGGCCACAGGGGCTGGTGTCCATGGTTGCAGGATGCCCATCTGACCCCATTTACAGCATGAACAGAGGTTGCCCTGAGCCCCAAGTTGTAGGGTGTGGGCTAGGTGGACCTTCCAGGGGAGCCCAGGGTGCCTTGTGCCAACCCCCTATCCAACATTCATCCTCACCTGCCATGCTGTCACCGTTTGTGTCATGTCCTGTCTGTGCTCATTCTCGCCTGCTTGCCCACACTGCCTCCGTCAATATTGCCCGTGCTGCCCCTAACCCTGACCACACTCTGTCTCCAGGCTTTGTCTTTCTGCTTGCACTGTCACGGCTCGCTTCAGGGGACAGCGCAGACCGCATGCTTCGCCCTCAGTCCGGCTCCTTGCTCCCCCTGTGACCAGGAGTGCCTCCATATCTGCTGGTCCTGTGACTTGGAGAGTGTGTGTTTGATGTGCTTGGCTTCTGCCCACAGCCCATCTTCCCAGCTCTGGACAGATGCAGATGCAGCAGTGGCCTCTACTGCCTGCCTGCCTGGCAGGTGTCTCAGTCCTGTATTCCCATTGCTTTGCTCTTTCTTGCTTTAAAAAACAACAAAGGCAACAGACTCTAAGATACCAAGTTATTTTAATAAGGAAAGGTATGTAAAAATACAATTGTGCACAGTAGCCAAGATGCTATGAGGGAAGAACTGCAGTTGGCAGTCAGTGCTGGAGAACAGGCCTGGCCTGGTGTCCACTCACTGGCCTCCTGTCCCAGGGCAGGGGAAGTCAGCTGATGGTGGGTAAGCTGTGTCCTTTTGAACAGGCCTCTTCAAAGTGAGAGGGACTCTCAGTGCAGCTCAGTTTGTCTTGCATGTCCCCCTTGGAATAGGGACTGGTTTGGGGGCAGGGAGGGAGGCTGGTAGAGGGCAGAGCCAGTCACTACATTTGTTCTCCTCTCCTTCATTCTTACGTTTTATAAAACCTCTTCTGGCCACCCTGGCCAGTTTGGCTCATTGGGTAGAGCATCAGCCCTTGGACCAAAGGGTTGTGGGTTTGATTCCTGGTCAAGGGCGCATACCTGGGTTGTAGGCCCTGGTCAGGACATGTGTGGGAGGCAACCAACCAATTGATGTGTCTCTCTTACATTGATGTTTCTTTCTCCCTTCTACTCTCTCTAAAAAAAAAAAAAAAAACAATGAAAAAAATATCCTCAGGTGAGGATTAACCAAAAAACAACCAAAAACAAAACAAAACCCACACCTCTTCAGGTTATAGCTTGTCATGGCATTTATTGAGTGCCTGCTGTGTGCTAGGAGTGGAAGAGGGAGCCTTGGGGAAAACCAAGACGAGGGCACCCTGATCCCTGCTGCCTGGTTGCGTCTGTGATTCCATAGGCAGTGTCATGGGGCAGTGGTCGGTGCTAAGAGGAACTGCTGTGAGCTGGCTCTGGGGTTCGGTGGATTTGAGGACTTACTAGAGGGTGCGGGCCTCCAGAGAAGCCTTTTGGACATTTGGGGTGATGGACAATGGGAGCAAAGACATAAGGTTGGAGAGTCCTATGGCTTTTGAATACTGAGGTGACTGGGTGGACAGAAGGAGACCTTGAGAGGAGAGAGCTGGGGAACCAGCTGGGCCCAAAGGGGCTCCCTTCCTAAAGTAGAGAGGTGATGTGGCCATGGCATCTCTCTGTCTCTTGGCTCTAAATGAGGCAGACTCTCCCATCATCCTTTGTTTGACGAGCCTTCCTGGGCACCTCACCAGATAACTGGGCGTGCCCCTGGCTCTACCTGACAACAGCTGCTCCTCTTCCCCTGGCATTTGTGTTACGAGGCAATTGCCCACCTGCCTTTGGATAGGAGAATGCTTAAAGCTTCCCCAAGGCCTTCCTGGTCAGTGCCTTGCCTGGCTTGGGGACCAGAGTAATGCGTGGTGAGGGGCACAGGATGAGGGGCACACCATGAGAGATGCACAGGAGGCCAAGTCTTCTCCCACTCTGAGCACAGGGTCCTGGTGGGGCAGTGCCACTGTCTGAGTGTGTTGGGGCTGCAAGCTGCCTGGTGCTGCTTTGGTCAGCCCTCATTGGTAAACATTAGCAGAGAAAGGGCAGGGGGTGAACCTGGCTGCTCAGTGATGCCTTGGTACCCCCCTGCTGCTACTCATGTGTGGGCCTCTTTTGGGGCCTCCTGGCTTTTTGATGTCTCTCTTGGGCATCTGTCTAATCTCCTTAGCCTACAGTAGGGTTTCCCATCCCACACAGCCAGTAGACATGTCTTTTTCCAGTGGTCACCAGGGACCAACTGGGGCAGTTTTTGTCCAATTGAAAGGTTTCTCAAAATATTGATTCCACCCGTATACTGTTGTTAGAAACTATTATTTTCTAGTTGTCAGGACATTTGTGATCTAGTCAGAGTTGCTATGGTTTTTGATGACACAACCATGTCTTTTTCCTCAAACTTTCATTGAACTGAGCTGATGGAATAAATGGCTGAGAACTGTTTCTAGTGTTACTGCTGGAGCAAATGGAGAAAACACATATCAGGAAACTTGTAACTGGCCTAGAACTGTGAGAGTGACCAAGGGATTTGAACTGAGTCAAACCTGAACAAAAAAGTCCTTGGAATACTGTCACTCTCACACCAAGTGGGATGGGCAGCCTTTCTGTCACCAAACCAGATCCCTTTCCCTCTGTGCCCCCAGCTCTCATTACTTTGCAGTTGGTCTCACTCTGGAAGTGGAGGGTGCCAGGGCTTAGACGCAGGGGTGTCAGCAGCAGTTGGTTGGCAGATGCACATCCCTCTAAGGATTCAGCAGAGGGGCTGGACTGGCCCAAAGGCATAGAAGTGAAATGTTCCAGTGATTAACAGTAAGAGAATGAAGTATTTATAATCTTTTTTTTTTTTTAATCCTCACCCAAGGATTTTTTCCATTGCTTTTCAGAAAGAGTGGAAGGGGGGGGGGGGGGAGAGAGAGAAAAACATCGATGTGAAAGAGACACATCGATTGGTTGCCTCCTGCATGTGCCCCAGCCCAGGCCAGGGATGGAGCTTGCAACCGATGTACGTGCCCTTGGCCGGAATTGAACGCAGGTCAGGACCCTTCAGTCTGTGGGCCAACACTCTAACCACTGAGTGAAACTGGCTAGGGCTGTGTTTATAATCTTGCCACAGATATTAATTAGTGTGAGCAGGCTTTGTGTGGGCAGATGTTTAAAAGAACATTCTGAAAGCAGAGCAGGGCAGCCTATATAGCCTGCTCACTAGTGCCAGTCCTCTTTCTTGTTGGCCTGTAGGCAGCTCCTGAAGAAAATCAGAGCCCAGGCTCTAGGCCATCCCTAGGGTCTTGTTTAGTGTATGTGTTTCTCCACCCAGCTCTGTGGGAAGTTTTGCTCTTCAGCTGAATCTGGCTCTCCTGCACCAAAGTATCCATCTATCTCCTGCTCTGCCTCAGGTCCAAGGAGCCAGGAGAAGCCAGGCCTCGGTTGCTCTGCAGAACCTGTAGGTGGTGGCTGTGACAGGATGGCAACCGCTTCTTTATCAAGGTGTACTAGCAGCGTGAGGGCTATGCACAGTGGTGCTTGAGCCTGTGCTGAATTCAGCTGTCCTGGAGGCAGGTGGAATGTGGCTCAGGAAGGGTTAGTCCTTGCCCAGAGGCACGTAGATAGCTTTGGGGGAGAAGGGTTGTCCAGGGCTATTTGCTTACCCCAGAGGAGCCTTTACCCCTGTTGTCCCAGAAGTTTCCCTGTTTGTAGCCTTTCCTGGGTATACTGGCCTGAGAGTTGACATACTACAGAGGGGCCTTCTGGGAGTGAGGAGAAGAGAGGGGTCAGTGACATCCTTCCCTCTCCTTCTGCCCCACTGAAGAAGCTTCAGGGCAGGAGTTTCCTGTCTCAGGCTGCTCTGGGTTGCACACCCCAGTCCAGATAGCCCTCTGATCTATGTGTTGCCCCTCACTCCCCTGCTGCCACCTCCCCAGCCAGCTTATCAGGCTTCAGCGTTCTAAGGCTGGCCCTGCATTCCAGCCTGAGACCTGCTTCCCAGTACTGTGAGCCTGTCGTCCTCCCATCCCATCTGCCCAGTCCCTGAGCTGTCCCATCTACAGCAGCTTCGCTGGTGGCAGGAAAATGGTTCTCATGGCAAATCTCACCCACCATCTATCTGTCGTCTTACTAAGGCCATTGGTTTGCTGTACAAAGGAAGGTCTGATTTACCAGGAGAGGAGAGAAAGGATGAGATGCCAGATGCCCAGGTCTGCAGAGGGATTTTTTAAAGAGCTTTTCATTCCTCTCTCGCCCTAGTGATGTAAAAGAAATGAAACTTGGTTTTCTTTTGATCTGGCTTGCTTCTGGGTGTGAAACCTTGGGTTGCTTCTTAGTATTTAAAATCAGGATCATTTTATTTTTTTATTTTGTTTTATTTTATTTTGTTAATCCTCACCTGAGGATATTATATCCATTGATTTTTTTAGAGAATGTGGAAGGGAGAGGAGGGAGAGAGAGAGAGACAGAGAAAAACATTGATGTGAGAGAGAGACATCGATTGGTTGCATTCTGCACACGTGGGGCAGGGATCAAGCCTGCAACCCAGGTATGGGCTCTTGACTGAGAATCGAACCCAAGACCCTTCGGTGCACGGGCTGATGCTCAAAGCACTGAGCCATGCTGGCCAGAGCTAATCAGGATCATTTTAAATAGCCTTGTGCCAACCCTCTCAAACACACAAGAGGATTAGAAAGCAACTTGGCTATGGGCCTTCTGAGTCCCTGTTGGTGGCTTGTTTGCAGTGATGTGCTGTCCTCTGTTTCCCAGGTATGCACATCCCCAGCAGGAACCTTGACAAGCATGCCTCCTTCCTTGCTTGACAGGCCTGGTAAGGAAAGGGTTGCAGCTCCAGCCAGGGTGCTTCAGAGTGCACAGTTCCATCTCTCCAGATCTGACCCAGCAGCCCGCAGGAAACACCTCAGGGAGCCTCACAACTGGCTGCTCTTGGGAGCTTCCAGACTCTTTTCCCCTTCCCTTCTGAGCACCAGACTTCCTCAGGGCTTCTTGGGTGCCCTTGATCACACCAGGACAAGGGTTTGTCCAGAATCACCCTTTCAGAGGGTCATCCATGCTGGGTTCTCATGCATGTGTCTGAGAGGTTCCAGGAAAGCGAGGTTGTAGCCCCTACCCCTGCCAAGTCCCTTAGCTTACTCAGTTCTTGCTCTTCTGCTGTGGCTGTTGTTGCTATGGATGTTATTTTACTAGAGGTTCAACAGAGACCTCACCTTCCAGGGAAGCAGACACCCTGAAGTGCAGTGCCACCCTTTGTTGCCCACACCTTGGTGCAGTCTGCTGCCTTTGCTGCACACTCTGGTGCATGGGAGGTTCCCTCACCAAGCAGCATTGAGAGGACATTAGCACGTTGGGAGTAGATATCATTTTGCTTAAGCCAATCCCTGTATTTTGTAATGATCACACTAGATTCTGCCAAATTAGCAAATCTTCCATGCCTAAAGCCCAACAGCTTGTGAGTGCATGAGTTCATCTGGCAGCGTGCCAGTTCTCATGAGATCCTTCTAGCTAGGTTTGTTTCCACTGGTTCATAGGTCGATGCTCTACCACTGAGCCATGCCGGCTGGGCGGTCATCATATTTATGAATCATACTAATCTTAGTTATTTTAAATTCCCCATCAAGTTCTGGCTGGCGTGGCTCAGTTGGTTGAGCCTTGTCCTTTGCACCAAGGGATCGCCAGTTCGATTCCCAGCCAGGGCACATACCCAGGTTGTGGGTTCGATCCCTGGTTGGGGTGTGTATGGGAGGCAGCAGATTAATGTTTCTCTTTCCCTCTCCCTTCCTCTCTCTCTCTAGAAGGAAATCAATTTTAAAATAATTTTAAAAATAAATAAATTCCCCATCAGGTAGTTCCAACATCTGGGTCATCTCTGAGTCTGGTTCTGTTGATTGTTTTGTCTCTTGACAATGTTCTTTTGTGTGTGTGTGTGTCTCAGATTTTTATATTGAATACCAAATATCATGTATAGGACAGAGACACTGAAATAAATAATATATGCCTGGAATGGACTTTCCTCTTTTGTTTCTAGGCCATGGGAGGAGAGGGAGAGTTGAGTTAGGTTAGTTAAGAAGTTGAGCTGGGGTTGGGTTTTATTGTTGCTGTGGTTACCTTCAGTACACCACCAGCTTCAAATTCCTCTGATGATGTTTTATGCTTAGAGTGGGGGCTGGTTTGCTAGAAGGTTTTTTCAGTGTTCCATTTCCACCATCTTCTCGCCATGTTCTTGCCCCTTTTTCCTGCAGTAGATTGTGTTATATGTTTTTCATGCTTGGTAGCCTGGAATAGGGGCCAGTGTTGGTTCCCTTTTGTCTTGGTCCAGCCTCAGAATTAGGCAGGCTGTATCGCTGTGTCTCAGGAGTGGGTCTCTCTCAGTGATTTGATTCTTTCTCCAGTGGTGGGAGACCTGAATGTTTGGGCCCTGGATGGTTTCCTGCTCTCCCTCAGGGTAGGTTTTTTTCTTTTCCTCTCCTCAAGCTGCAGTGGGTCTTCGCTGTACCCTTGAGGCAACAAGATTTGCTGCCCTTCCCCTAATGACTTAAGTCTTTGTTCCTTGAGGGAGAAAGGTCCAGCCAGGGCTTCATGCCTTCCCATGGCAGTGGCCACTCCTCTTCTCCAAGCCAGCACCCCAATAAAGCTTTTTCTAATTTCCCTGCTGTTTCTCATGAGCACCTATGCAGGTCTGAGGAGAAGACTCAACAAGTAGGTACCAACCTCCTTTGTGTCTGTGACTCCCAGCAATCTATACTCTTGTGTTAGACCATACTTGGCCTTTAGCAACTGGATAAATGTTTTTGCTGAATTCTTACCCACTTCAGTTATTTATGCCTGTTGTATCTATATGGTAGAAATATTGTATAATGATGTACTACTGTGCAATCTCTTCCCAACTCCATGTTCAGCAACATCATGTTGGAAGCTTGAATTCAGCCATGATGGGAGTATTTATACCATAGAAATTAATAACTGCTACAAATGAGTGCTTTTCCCCTCCTGAGAGCCAGTTGTTAAACATTTACCAGAACACCATTTTGGGGGTAACTCCCAGAAGGTTGACCATGGAGATTGGTGCCTTTGGTGAGTGGCCCGGCGGCCTCTAGGGCAGGGCAGGCTCAGCAGTGTCAGAGTGGCTGTGTTTAGGCTGTCTCCTCTGCAGGGCAGTCACCAGGCCTCTGGCAAGGAGACTCGCCTTGGGGACGCCCCTCCATGCTGGAGGTGGTAGGTTCATGCTGCTGCCCTCCCTCCCTCTTTCTCCCCGCAGAGCGCAGCCAAGACAGCACGGCCGTGGCACTCTCAGACTCCAGCTCGACACAGGATTTCTTTAACGAGCCCACCCCCTTGCTCGAGGGTTCCCGGAAACCCTACATTGAAAAGAGGCCATCTGTTCCCAGTTCCCAACCAGGACCAACCAGTAAAGACCTTCCAGGGACCACAGAGGAAAGAGGTATAAAGACTTAACTTGGTGAACTAGAACTGTTTGATGTCCTGTGGCAGTCTGGGCATTGCTGAAGAAAGCGGGCTCTGGAGTGGCCCAGGTTCAGCTTGGTTTCCATCCTCATGCCTCCTCCTGCTTTCCTGGAACCTTGGTTGGGCAAGTTACTCACCAATCTGGCCCTCCGTTGTTCTTGCTGTGGATGGGAGTGATGCCAAGGCCACTCTTGAGTTGTGAGGATTAAATGAGACAGCTCATAAAGTGCCCACATGGTGCCTGGCACATAGTGTGCACTCAGAGATACTTGTCACTATTATGATCCCCACCATGGCCCAGTGTGGGAAAGCCATGTCCATGACATGAGTGCCCCTATTTTTTTTCTTGATAAATGTTTATTTAAAAAGTCGGGATCTTAAATGTCACAAATGTGTTTTCTTTTTAGTCTGAATTGTATCAGGCCTTTAGGGGGGGAAAAAATCTCCTGTTATTTGGTGGGGAGTAGGGCTGATTTTACCCTGGGGTATGCCCAGCTCTTTTGGGGTTCACAAGTCCCTTTTGTGGAAACCAGTGGCCAGAGCCCCACACCCAGGCTTGCTGGGAGATTGAGTGCAGGCTAGGCATCCCTGGTGCTGCTCTGGGGCTGTGACTAGTCAGCCAGCTGTGGATTTTGAAAGCTTTCCCACTCTGGCCAGGACCAGGGCACACAGGTACTTTCAAACAACAATAACAACAACAACCACCCAGACCCACGCTTGGGCTCCCATGCCAGGCACTGTTTTAACTCATAACCACCCTAGAAAAAACACCTGATGATTCCCATTTTACAGGTGAGGAATCTGAGATTCAGAGTGGGGCAGGTATTTGCCCACGGTTGGCCTGCACCATTAACTACTACCCCATGCTGCCTCTCCAGGTGGGCTGCATGGGCAGGTGGCCGTGCACAGGGCAGGTGAGGTTGATGATAACCTGGCCACCCAGTGTCCAGGGTCTGCCCCCAAGAAGTTGCTGCACAGGCCCTGGACCAGAGAATCAAGCTTTAGGAGCTCACATGTAGGTGTGGCAGTGGGGCTGAGCCATTTGCGCTAGGGAAGGCCTCTCCCAGCTCTCTGCTTCTCACCAGCCTCCCCTAGGTGGCCTTAGAGGGGGATGAGAACACATGCCCTATCAGGGTCAAGGGGACATGGAATGGGCCATGGGTTTATCTGCCCTGGGCCCCCAATGAGAGGTGAGGCCAGTGCCCTGCTGTCTCACTAGGCAGTCATTATACTATCCCAAACCCCTGTTAACGTTCTACAGCTGCCAGAAACACGCTATAGGGAGTTTGGAAGGAGAAGTAACCCGTCCTCCCAGCACTCCAGTACAGCGACTATTCATATCAGTCTCAAAAATAAGATTAGTTTTACTAATGTACAAGTGAGGCCTTTTGTCTGTGCTGTGGCTCATCAAGCAGCAAACTGATGTGGTTACTGTTGTGTGTTATTTGCTTTCTCTCAGTAAGAGGAAATCCCCGTCTTCATGCTGCCAGGGTTAGAATTAGATATCCTGGCTGGGAAGAGTTGTGTGGGCTTGTTGACATTTCTTACCCTCTTCCTTCCACTAAGGTGACCTGTGAGGCCCATTCAGCAGTAGGAGTGGGTGCGGTAGGTAAGGCATGTCACCCATGCCTCCTGGGCCTCAGGCCACCCAGAACCCGGAGCAGCTGGGTTTTGATGCAGTCTTGGCATCACTGTTTTGCTGTTATTCTTTAGGTGTCTTTAGACATGCATTATGAGCTCTTTTGGATTAATTCTTAACCCTCCGCCCACTTTTCATAAGAAGTGTGTTCCTGTGTGTCTTTGTGTCTGAGCACTTAGTGCCTTATCTAAACCCCTGGGAGCCCTGTATCTTCATCCGATTTCCCTGTGTCCCCTGTGCCTAATATGGCTGGCTGGGTCCAGAGTCATTGCCCAGACTGTTTATTGAGCCACATTTGAAATGTGTTTATTGAATTGAACACATTAGAAACTGGCACATTTTTGAGAAAGGCAGTGGTATTCTCTGTCAGATTTGTGCTAGCCCTAAGCAGGCTCCCAGTTGCTGTCGATGGGCTGTGAGTGGATACGTGTGGGACCTAAGCAGTTTCCTGAGCTCCCATGATAGGAGAGCATAGTGTCCAGATCAGAGATAACCTGTCCCTCAGTCATTCAGTCAGCTTCTAGGCTCTGGGCAACAAGGGAGGGGGAGACACTCATGCAAAAACCCAGTGGGATCAGTGACATCAGACAGATGTGCACAGGAGATGCTCTGCACATACCACCCTGGGGGTGGGGAAGCTTGAAAGAGGAGCTGACACTGAGTAGAGTCCTGGAGGGTAAGAGTATGTGGGTGAAGCAGGGGAGGGTGGAGGGTAGGGAATGCGTCCAGGATGGAAGAGACAGTGGGGAGGCAGTAATAGGGAGCGAGATGTTCCCAGTGGCTGGTCACAGGCTGTGAGGCCAGGAGGAACAGTGGGAGGGATGGCAGGACTGACAACAGGTGGCCTTGCATGTCCTGGGAGGAGCCTGGCTTTGTCTTTGGCAGCTGAGGGGGACAGGGAATGACTGCTCAGATTCTTTACTTAGCAGGAAGAGCAATGGTGGGCAAGCTTGACATGCACCTGATATCTGCATGGTTATGCTTAGACTTGGCATGAGGGCAACTAGGGCCTTAGTCTTGCCCATTCAACACTGTCCCAGGTTTGTCCTGGCTGCTGCTACAGTAGGGAAAGAGCTGCCACACCGAGGGCAGTCAGGGGCTCAGCACACAGGATGGACAGGCTTCAGATTTGGTGCCAGCCTGCTTCTCTGGTCTCCTCAGGCAGTCTGTGCCAGAGTCCTGGGTGCTGGAGGGCCATCTCTCCCTTGACACTTGCTCCCACTGCCTTCCTTCCATCCCTTCCTCCCTGGCCAGACAGTCTTCTCCTGCAGCCCCTGCCTCCTAGCACAGGCTCTCCTGAGCTGCCTGCCCTCCCATCCTGGTGGAGCAGTCCTGGATGTCCAGGTGCTGAGCTCATGGCTCACATACAGTAGCAGTAGCAGCAGCAGCTGCCCTGGAGAGGGATGTTGAGTGGGCTGTGGGCTGAGGCACTAAGTGGTGGAGCAGATGCAGCCCTTTGGGTGCCTTTCCTGGCTGTTCTATTCTGTGGTGGTGGCAGCTACACCTGCCCTGTGTGGGCTGCTTCCACGTGCACCTGCATAGGCCCTGGAGGCGGGACAGCCCTGTGTCACCATATAGAGCCCAACTCTAACCCTTGCTCTTTGTGCCTTGGGGCCCCTCTGCTGTGTGCCATCTGGGACATCCTGTTTCACAAAGTAGGAGACTGGGAGCAGAGCTGGTCACCTCACTAAGGTGCCTCCATCGCTGGTGGTGGACCACCCAGGGCAGAGCCTAAACTGAGGTGATTTTCTTTTCTTCTTCCTAACTGTAGGAAAAACCGAGGAATCCTTGGAGAGTACAGAAGGCTTCCGAGCCACAGAGCAAGGCAGCCAAAAGCCTGCTGTAGACCCCCAAGCCTCTTCCTGCATCCCTGTCAAGTCCTCAGCATCTGTACCCACCCTGTGGGATGGGAGGAAGAGAGGGGATCCCCTGGGAGAGCCAGCAGCCTTCCCGCAGGGGCTGCCAGCCGGTGCTGAGGAGCAGCGCCAGTTCCTCACAGAGCAGTGCATCGCCTCCTTCCGCCTGTGCCTCAGCCGCTTCCCCCAGCACTACAAGAGCCTCTACCGGCTGGCCTTCCTCTACACCTACAGCAAGACCCACCGTGTGAGTGGGCACCGTGAGTGGGCGCCGGGCCGAGCTGGTTGGGAGAGGGGTTGGATCTTCCCAGGGTTCCCAGACATCTTCGAGGGCTGGTGGGCAGAATGAAGACCAATTAGAGTGTCTAAAGATCTTGAGTGGCATTGCTGGGAGGGATGGGAGAGGCAAATACAGGAGGCGAGGTCAGTGCAAGTGTGGTCAGCTTTCCAGGTGAGAGGTGGTGAGGGCCGCAGGTTGCAGTGAGGGATCGGAGGAAGAGTGGGCACGGAAGCTGCCCCCACAGTGGGACCACAGGTGTGAGTACTTGCTGTGAATGAAGGATGGGGGCCAATAGATTCATCTCCTCTGGCCTGTGAGGATCTGTGTAGCGACTCTCACTCTGCTGTCAGATTCTCTCACCCCTGCCATTCTCCTGTCATCTTCAGCATGGCCCACCACGCACATCCTCTGTATGCCCGAGAGGCCTCCGTCCTCTCTGTTCCAGGGCCTTGCTTGCCCTGGCCCCGTCCCCTCTGGCTGCGTCAAAGGCCTTCTCAACATTTCCCTACCCCTGGGCTCGCCTCCCTGGTGCAGCTGCCAGAGCCATCTTCACAGCCTCTGCTGCATGGGGGTTGGGTGCTGACAGCCTCCTCCAGCTCTTTTTGGAAAGCAGATGATGTAGCAATTCTGAACAGCTGTGCCCCAGGCTTAATGGCTCCTAGGAGTTTCCCAGCCAGATCTTTAAACTGGCATTTAGTGTTTGTGGAGGGATTGTGGCATGTTATGCATTCTTTCACTCTCTCATCACTTACCCAGGAGGCATTGTGGAGATCGTGCCCTTGTCATGGTTTCTGCCCCCTATTGAGCTACATTCAGAGGGGCAGCCAGATTAAAAACATGCAGTTGAGCAAATAAAGGAAGTACATTGTAATAAATACTAGAGAGAAGAAAATGGGTTGGCACATAGGGGTGGAGGTGCCACCGTGGCCCCTCGAAGGCACCCATTATGCTGAGTCCTTTAGAGTGGCCATGGGCAGAGTGGGGACAGTGGTGGACTGCAGGAGAGGGCAAGCAGCCTGGGCACATGGCAAACCTGGGTGAGCAACCAGGGTAAGGGTGAGGGCCATTGAGGGCCAGGGTGGCAGAAGCAAGTAGGGGATGCTGTGGTCTTTGCTTTGGCTGCCTCCTCAGTGAGTTCCAGGCTCAAAACCTCCTCCTCCCAGAAGCCCCTGCCAGCCCCCCTTGCCAACTTTTCTGTGGGATGTTCGAAGAACTTCAGGAGGAACAGTTGGCCAGAGAGACAGATATTGGATTGGCCCTGGTTATGTGACAGAAGTTGTTAATTGGCAGAATTCTGTTTGAGGACTAGGTACAGGTAAGTGCCCTGTGCAGTAGTGACTCCCAGCACACTCAGGTGGCCTGGTTATCTTTCTCAGAGCAGAGCAGATGGAACTGGTGTTGTCAGGCCTGGGGCTGGGGAGGTGATCTCTGGGGCTCCATCTCTGCTGCAGGGCATCTGCCTTTCCCAGTTGTCATTGCCCATCTTAGCTGCTGGTGCCACCCTTGAGCCTGGTCTGCTCATGCCCTCCTTGCACTTCACAGTGGAACTTACCTCTGGTGCCCCATGCTTTCTGGACCCAGGCAGACCTGAGTTTTAATAAAACCCGTTCAGTAAACAGACTGCAGGGTCCCAATGGCTGATGCTTCCTTCTTTTCCCCACTGTGCTCGTGCACTGCTTGGGAATTCTCTCCCTTCCCTCGTTTGGGACAAGCAGAGCCCGGTATGAGAGGTCCATGAGCCTTGGGTGGAAGGGATGCTAGCAGCTGTCGTCCGGGCCTTTTCGGCCTTGCTCCTCCCTTCAGATCTTCCCCAGCCCCTGCCAGGTGTGGTCACTCTAAGTAGGACATGGAGCTTCCTGTGCTGAGCCAAACCTTCCCCCACTGTGGCAGGTTGCCCTCTCCAGAAGCCAAGATGGAATTTGGGGTGCAAGATGCCAATTAAGGATCAGTTCTTGTAGAAGGGAGGGGAAAGATGCAAGGTTGGGTAGAGGGAGAACTGAGTTGTGATAAGGGCCCCACAGAGTCCCTAGTGGCCAGCCCCCAGCCCCACCCCCATTAAATGGCTCTCATCTGAGTAGGAAAGAGCCTTTGTAGGCAGAAAGGCTCCCCACAATGCCAGACACTGACTGCTATTATCACAATCTGTCCCCTTGCTGGGTGAGGTTTTTTTAAGTGGAGAAAAGTATTTGTATCAAAAGTAAAGAAAAATTGGAGAGAGGACATTCACGGTTCTGCCACCCTAAAACAAAAGCATTTTGTGTGTATGTTTCTTCCCAGCTCTTGTGTACACACACTGTTGACTGTTACTTCTGAGGCTCCAGGTATTTTACATCTGGGCACGTGGCTCAGGGTCAGTCACACGGGTGAATGACAGCCTGGAATCGGCCCAGCAGCCTTGCCCAGGCCCAGCCACTCCACTGGCCCCTGCACACCGTTGGAACATCTATGCCCAGTTTGCCATTTTGCTCGTTCTGTGAATGTCCCCTAGGTCATTTTGGTTACCCTGTGATGGTCTCAATCTGACACAGCCATCCCTGGTTGTGGGCATGGAGGCTAACTTGGCTGTCTGCTCCATGGACATCAGTGTTCCTGATAACCCGTCACAGATGTCACATTCCATTTCTGTGGCTCTTCTGGTAGCTGTGTTCCCAGGTTGTGATCCTTGGTTTTCTGAAGCAGAATGCTGGTCTTGATTCCAAAAAATACCCTCTTTCTCATGCAGCAACTCTGCATGGGTGCCAGTGTGCTGGGTGCTCTGGAGGCCACCACATACCCTGAGTCCTGACTGTATTCCCAAAGGTGCTGCTGTCTTCTTGATTTGCTTCACTCAGACCTTTGCTGAGCAGCAGTTGACACCCCAACTTGAAGAGCAGGCTCCTGTCTCCACTGAGAGCCTGAATTAAGGCTACCTGGGACGTGCTGCCATCCTGGGGGCTGGGTATGGTTCAGCTTGGCCACAGATCTGGGGACACAGCTAGTGCTCTCAATGACTAATGCAGAACCATTAACTGACAAGCAGCCCCAGCTTCCCAAACACAGCTGTTTGGTAACAAACACTTCCCGCTGTGTGTATTTAACAGCAGCGCATTGCTTCATAAAGTTCCGCCTGTGGACTTGGCAGTGGCACTTTCCTGTCGCTGTCTCATGGCTCAGTGGCTGCCAGAGCATCCATCTCCGTGTCTGCAGAGCAGCCCCAGGGGCTGTGCAGGGTCTTTCATAAGTGCCCCAAGTGAGGATCTGCTCAGTTCAGAGCTCCCAAGCCTCTGCAAAGAAACTGCTTTCAGGGTGTGGAGCACTACTTGCTTAGCTGCTGGCCGCAGTATTTTGGGGGGAGGGGAAAGAATAGGGCTTTGAAGCCCATCTCACCCCAGTTCAGATCCTGGCTATATGTCAGAACTCACAGAGCTCAGGGCTCTTGTCTCATGATGCTCCCACAGAATTATTATGACAAGGTGAGGGGTGGGGAGCTAGGTAGTACCCAGCACACCATGCACCAGCCCCCAGTCTAGTCCCTCTTTCTCCTGTCGCCTATAATTGGGGCTCTCACCAGCATTTCAGGGCCCAATTCTTCAGTGTCAGCATCCCCCATGTCTTCTAGCCCTGCCACCAGACCTTCTGAGGGCTGGGTCTGCCCCTGATGGACCCATGATCCCTGCCTAAGTCCACCCTCCTGCCCAAGGTTGGGTTTGCTGCACACAGGCTGGCCATGGTATCCCAAAGCAGGCCTCCTGCTGGCCTACACCAATGGCCAGGGTTACCTGAGGTGTGCTCTCTAATGCTTTCCACATCTTAGACAGGGAAGGTCACTTATGCCGAGTCCACAGGCAGCCCAGGAGGAAGACCACATGGACTGGGATACTTTTCATCATGTGGGTTCTAGCCTTCACTGTTGGGATCCATGGGTGCCCCTACCCTGACTCCCCACCCACTGCCTATAATAAGTTGGGGAACTGAGCCTCCCACCTCTTACTTTGAGGGGTCTAGGACAGAGTAGATTATAAGATGGTCCTGGGACCCAGTCTTGAAAAAGAACAAACACACTTCCCAATTTCAAAACTTACTATAATTTACAGTAATCAAAACAGTGTGGAATATTATTCAGCCTTAAAAAGAAAGGAAATTCTAACACATGCTACAGCATGGATGAATCTTGAGGACATTTTGCTAAGTGAAATAAGCCAGTCACCAAGAGACAAATACTATATGATTCCATTTATATGAGGTATCTAAAGTATTCAGAATCAGAGACAAAATCAGTAGAATGGCAGTTGCTAGGGGCTGTGGATAGGGGGAAATGAGTTAATAGGTATAGAGTTTCAGTGTTGCAAGATGAAAAGTTCTGTAGATCTGTTGCACAACAATGTAAATATACTCAACACTACTGAACTGTACACTAAAAAATGGTTAAGATGGTCATTTTTATGTTATGTTTTGTACCACAATTAAAAATAAAAAACAGTATCGTACCAGCCTAAGAATGGATATAGATCAGTGGAATAGAATTGGGAGTCCAGAAATAAACACATATATCTGTGGTCAACTGATTTTCAAAAAGGGTGCCAAGATACTTCAGTGGGGGAAAGGACAGTCTTTTCAACAAATTGTGCTGGTATAACTAGGTAGCCACATGCAAAAGAATGAAGTTGGACCCAGTTCACCCCATATATAAAAGTTAACCCAAAATGGATCAGAGACCTAAATTTCAGGGACGCTTGGAAGAAAACACAGGTGTTAATTTTCATGACCTTGAATTAGGCTTTGTTTTCTTAGATATAACACCAAAAGCACAGGTGAGCAAAAGGAATTAAGTGGACAGCATCACAGTTTAAATTTTTGCTCTTCAGAGTGCACTATGAAAATGAGTAGACAACCCAGACACAGGGAGAATGTTTACGAGTCATGTGTCTCATAAGGGACTTGATCTAGAATCATAAAGAACTATTACAACTCAGTAACTAACGACAGCCCACTTTAAAAATGGACAAAGGATGTGACTAGACGTTTCTCCAAAGAAGACATGCTAATGGTTAACAAGCACAGAAAAAGGTGCTCCACACTTAGCCATTAGGGAAGTGTAAACCCAAACCACATTGGCATGCTGCTTCACACCCACCAGAATGGCTAGAATTAAGAAGATTAGCTTCCCCCCAGCCAGGTGGGTCAGTTGGTTGGAGCATCGTCCCATACCCCAAAAAGGTTGTGGATTTGATTCCCAGTCAGGGCACATACCTAGATTGTGGGTTTGATCCCCAGTGGGGGCGTATTCTAAATGGGAGGCAACCGATCTATGTTTCTCACATCAGTGTCTCTCTCTCTCTTTCTCTTCCTCTCTCTCAGTCAATAAAAACATCCTCAGGTGAGGATTAAAAAAAAGACTTTAGCGTTTGCTTGTGGGCATCTCCTTGGTAATGGGCCCGGAGGTGCACCCGATGGGAGTTCTGGGGGCCAAGAGTGTGGGCACACTAAAGCTGTGTGTCCCCTTCATGGAGGACAGGGTTTGAGAGCATTGGTGGGTCTCTCCAGAACTAGTTTTCTGTGGAAGTCCTCTTGGTTAGGTCACTGCTGTTCTCCAAATCTGCTTTGTTTGTGGTGGTTGCTTGGTCTCAACTTGGGGGTGTGGAGGGGGTGTTTTTCCCATTCTTTGCCATCTGTGGTCCTCCCAGGTCACTCAATATCTTAAGAGAAAGAGGACAAGAAACCAATTTCATCAGGGCATGAGACAGCCTGGCCTGGGCTGGCACCTTGGTGTTGCTTCTCACAGCACCCTGCCTAGCAGAGCAGCAGGGAACTGAGGCTCAGAGGAGAGAGCAGCTTGTTTCGCACTCCTTAGTGCAGATGTGGTGCAGCCTGGGGTGGTCTCAGGCTGGTGAGGGCCCCTGGGACTCAAATCTTAACTCTTGCCTTTACCTTCCAGATGGAAGAGACAGGGCCTCTGACCCAGATCCTTCACCTGGCCAGGCAGGGTGGATGTCCAGCTTCTCGCAAAAGCCACATAGCAGCTGATGGTTCCATTAAGGCTGACCCAGCAAATGTTCACTGAAAGCCCACTGTGTGCTAGGCCTGGTGGCAGAGGCTCGGGGGATAGCAGAAGTAACGCCAACACACCATCCCCCACCTTTGAGGAGATCATGGCTAAGCATAGCCACCAGACAGTAATAAGGCTGCTGCTGGTCAGTGTATCAGGAGCATGCAGTGAGCCAGGAGTGCCCAACATCCCAAAGCGAGGAGGGAGGGAAGAGGAGAAGGGCCTGCTCTGCCAGAGGGGCTGCCTGCTTCTGGGCCCTGTGCTGGGCCTTGCTCATGTCATCTAGCCCCTGCACTGCCCACATCAAGTTTTGGCCTTCTGTCAGCTTGTGCTTGGCCAAAGGGCTTTCCTCCTGCTCTTGAGGGTAGGCCTGAGTCTCGCTGACCCTGCTGTGAGATGAAGCCCATCTTTTGCTGTGTGGATTTTCCCCTCTGGGCTAGATTAGCTCTTTGACTCAGCTAGCACCCAAGTTGTCACCAGGAGGTGATGCCCAGGTGAAGATTGTTCAGGAGACTGAGGGGTGTGAGATGAGGAAGAGGCTAGTCAGTCTGCCCCCATCACAGGCCTGGTCCTTCCCCAGACCCTGTGTTTAGCTTGCATCCCCCTCCCACCACTTGGTCCCTTTGCTAGTGCACATACTAAAACCTGAGCCTCCCCTCCCCTCACTCAGGTTCAGCCAGTTGGCTTCCAGCTTCAGTCCTGTGAACAGATCTCTTAAGCCAGAAAGTGGGAATAATGGCACCTTCGTTATAGAGGTTCATGCGAGTTAATGCTGCCTCACCAGGCAGGAAACGTGTCCTGATGATGAGCAAGCAGCCTGCCTTTCAGCCCCACGTGCATGTGACTCTGATGGGAGCAGAGGCCACTCACTCTGAGCAATGCTGTAGGCCCACCACAGGCTCCCTGTCCCCATCCCAGTGTGCTCCTGGCAGTAGCTGCATAGCATCATGACCCAGCCCCTGCTGTGACACATCCTCCTGGTGACATGGCAAGGGCCTATCCATGTGGTAGCTTAGTGGCCTGTTTGCTCCAGCCTATTCAGACTTCTTTGTGGGATAAGCCCAGGCCCCATGTCTGTTTAGGACTTATTTGGTTAGAGGCTGCCTCCTGCCTGAGGGCCTGTAGTGCCTGCTATCTCCAGGGGAAGCTGCTGGCCTTTGAGTTCAGAGGCAGCTTGTGTGCTGGCGGGAGCCCAGGTGAGGGACCATCAGAGGGCCTCTGAACCCCTGCCCCTCACTTGTCTATTGTGGGTATAATTCCCCATATCCCTGTGCCACCAGCTTGTGTGAAATCTGCAGAGCCAGGTTAAATGAGAGGGCCTCTGAGTAGGGTCCTGCACTGTCTGGGTAGGTGTGAAGGGTTTGCTCCTCAGGGTGTGATGTAGTCATCCCCTCCTGGCACAGGCTCGGAGACCCTGCTGCATATGTGCAAGTGAGTGTCCCAGGGGCAGGTGGTGAACTTCACGTTCCATCCCAGACAGTGGGACCAGGCATCATGAGGGTGTGCCTTCCACAGAACAGAGCATTGCCACCATCCCTCATTCAGCCCCTACTTCCTTTCTGTATACACAAAAGTGGCCTCACTGCAAGAGGATGCCGTGCCCCAGCCCCTGCTGCAGATCCTAGCCAGCCTTATGTGGTTTGCAAAATGAAAACTCAGTACTTTTCTCAACCTAGGAATCTTGGCTATGCATTTCAAAGTCTGTTTGCCACATGGTTTGAAGGTTCTGTTGTGCCTTTGGGGGCCAAAAGAGGTGGGACAGATGGCCCCCATAAGGGCCGACTACATTCCCGGTTCTGTCTGCAGAGATGTGGATTCCAGCAGTATGAATGGGTTGAGCACTCTACCGGCAGCATCCATTACAAATAGACTATTTAAGATTGGAAAGAAGAGTGCAACTACCACCACCTCATTGTCTCACACCCCATGACATAGCAGAACTACTTGATAGTGTGTTCCCTCCAGCGTGGTTCCTGTGCATTGCTGCAGGTTCATTCATTCATTCATTCATTCATTCATTCATCAGCTGACTACCTAGCAGTGGTTGTGTGGGAGGCCGTTTGAGGTACTGGGGATAGAGTGGTGTGCATAGCAAAGCCCCTGCCCTCAAGTGCACAGAGTGGGGATGCACAGTGAAAACTCCTGATGGCAGTGTATACCCTGTGCCCCCATAGAGAACTGTGCACAGACCTAGGGTTTCTGAATTACTGTACTGGAGAATAATAAAGGATGTTTTGAAAAGACAGACCTCATGCTCCAGTCTCCCCAGCACATGAGCTCTCAAGAATCTCTTCTCTCTACAGCTCCCTTGAGCAAAGGAGGCTCAGGGCAGCAGCTCTGCCCCCAGCACTCCCACCTCCAGTGCCCTCTACTGGGCCTCCCCACTCCATATACTGTGGCGCCTTCCTGCCTCTGGGCCTCAGACAGTTCTCTTGGCCTGTCGGGTTGATCATTTTCTACAAACTCAAATCCTGTTCGTCTTCCTTTCATTCTTTCCCCAAATATCTGTCTCATGCCTCTGTGGACGTCATATTGGTCTGGCCCCTGAGGAGCTGTCATTAAGGAAGTTAGACTGTGTGCCTGCCCTCGTGGGGCTGACAGACAGGTGGGAGCAGACAGCAAAACTGTCGGCCAGTCAATGGAAGAGGCTGTTTAAGATGGCTATAGGGGTGCGGTGAGGTGGTGCCAGGCCCAGAGACCTACAGGGACCAAGGTGTGGGCAGAGGCAAGTGTGGCTAGGGGGCTGAGCACAGGGGAGATAGGAGGGGACAAGCTGGCTTGTGGGTGGGTAGACTGAAGTGCAGAGCTGGCCCTCACTTCGAGGAAGGTGAGGCCTTCAGGCAGAGGAGTGCATCTCTTCAGGACCCTTCTGCCCTCTGTCTGCCCCTCTTTAGGGCAATTAGTGTGTTCTGCCCCCTTTCAGAGTAGAGTCCATGCCCAAGCCTCAGAGGACTTACGTATCCCAGGAAGATCGGTGCCAATCTCTGGTGTACATGTTTCTCCCGTTTCCCAGAGGTGGTGGTGAGACAGAGGCTCTGGGCCAGTAGTGTCGGTGACAGGGCCTAAGAAGGTACTGTTGTGGGAGTTCCCCTATTGGTCAGCTCTGTGTCAAGCACACAAAATGTGACCAGGCTGACTTGCCCACCCTGTGGGGGGCAGGGAAAGAGCCCAGGTGTCCAAGTCCCTCTGGCCTGGACCAGAAAGCAAGCCTGGCTCTGGGGCTCTTGAACCTGTCTGAGCCTCAGTTTCCTCAACACTCAAAGGGCAATTACATGGGATGAGAAGTTACAGCTTTGTGTTCAGCCCACATGGCACAAAGTTTCTCCTTGCCACACACGAAGCTGTGGGCCAGGCTCTGTGCCCTGGGTGCAGCATGAGGGTTAGCTCCCCCTGCTCTTCACCTCACCCTGCTGGCCTGGTCCCTGTCACCTCCCATCTGGGGCCTCAGACATGAAGATCTGACTGGACACTTTGTGCCTTAGCTATCGACCGGCTCTTTCTCCTGCAGGCCTAGGAGAAGCATGCTCCCTGCTGCTGTACACTGGCCAAGTCTGCAGGAGGCTAATTGCCGATTCTAGTTGGGTTTGGCAGGCCAGTGCTTTTTGAACTCTCCTCAAGTGCCTGATTTTCAGGTCTCTGAGAACCCTGGGACCTCTCCCCCTGCCTCCTCCCTCCCTGGTCCTCCGTTTTCTTACTGTTGGGCAGGAGTGCAGTCTCAGTGCTGGTGTCCTTGGAGAAACTGCAGAGTGGTGGCAGACACAAAAGGATGTGCTTTCCTATCCTACAGCCTTGGGGCCTGGACCAAGGCCCCACCCACCTCCTCCAACCCCTGCTTCCCCTGGCCTCAGTACTGTGCTCTCGCGTGACCCCAACCAGAAGGAATCTTTGTTGGGTTTTATTTTCTTGGTTTTCTTAAGAAAATGTTGACCACTATGGAGATGCTTCTTTAAATCTGTTCCATCAGTGTTGGACTCCCCCAACACTGCTGCTACTTAGAAGGGATATTCAAATACTTCCCACAAGTCCCCAGGGAGCCCCGGAAGAGGTTTTGGGATCATAGCTCTGGGGTGACTTCTCTCAGGCCTCCTGTGCAGTACTGGCCAGGCCTGTGCCCTGGAGAAGTTGTCCTAAGACCTGAGAAAAGGGGAAGAGCAAGCACAGGCTCAGGCCCATGAGTGGTCCCCGGGCCCAATTCCTCCCTGCCTCGCAGCCTCCTGCCTCCCCACTGGCCTCCTGGTCGGCCATATCTGGTCTCTGCCTCCTTGGTCTCTGCCCTCTCAGTTGGGCCCTGGCCACCCTTATTGTCTGGGCTTTTGCCTCAGTGAGCCCTTTAGCCCCATGACAGCCTTGTGCAAACCATAGGTCAGGTGTCACCTCCTCTGGAATCCTCCCGACCTACTCAGGCTGGACCTGAGGTGGGTCCTACTTCCATGGTTGGGTGTGCTCATTTTCATATACAAAGTGCAGGTAGCAGTCTCCTGTCCCATGGCCCATTCTGTGAGGGTGCATCCTTGGCTCATGAGACTGGCATTCAACACCTGCCTAGGCCAAGCCTCTCAGTGGCATTGAGGCTGAGGGGTTGTGGCTGAGCACTAATGGAGGTCATGAGGCTCTCCTCTGGGTTCCCTGAGCTGCCTGAGGCCCGAGATTTACTTTCTATTTGGATTCCTGGGGGCCTGAGGAGCCAGCTTGAGCTAATCTGAGTTGGATTTTCTTCCTTATAATGAACATGCCCAACCCACCCTGGTTCCCCATTCTGCATTGTTTCTCTAAGACCTGCTGTGGGGCAGGGTTGCAAGCGTGGGTCCAGGATTTGTCAGCGGCCTCAAGAGGCTTCTTAATGGACAGGTCTGGGAGGCAGGTTCTCTGAGTCAGACTGCTGTGCACTGCTAGGGGCATTGGAATGTCAACTGCAAGTTGATCCTCCTGGTGTATCGGAGCTCAAAAGTTGAAGACTGAGACTGGGTAGTTCTCTCTCATTCCTGAGTGTGGAGCAGAGTAGCCCTGTTCCTGATTGGGGGCCTGGTCGAGGGTTGAGGACTCTTGCCCAGGTTGTCCCTCTCTGCCCACTTCTGCCTCCCAGGTAGGAGCAGGAAGCCCCACTGTTCACCGTGAATGGGTTCCTGAGGCCCTGGAAAGGACTCTGAGTCCTAGAGAAAAAATATCTCAACAAACTAACTGTTGCTCCCTGACAGCTGCTGAGTCTCAGTGAGAGGGGCCCCCACATGGTCCCTGGTGTGACTCCTGCTTGGGGGCTCCCTTTTGGAGGCAGGCTCTGAGCAAGAAAGCAAGCCACCTGAGTGCTAGGCCAGAGGGGTCAGCTGTGCAGAGGGCTGTGGACAGCACATGCCCTCTTGTCCACCTGGGGCTGTCCCTGCTCTCTTGGTGCAGTAGGATGACCATGTTCCCTCAGGACCTTGTCCACTTTGAGCCTGCTTAGGTTAAACCAGGTCTGGCTACAACAACTGCTACAACAAAGGCAAGGGCAGCCTTGCCTTTATGGGACCTCAGCCTTCAGCCACTCTGAGAACCAGGCCATGTCCCTATGAAAATCAGCCTTGGCATTGATGCCAGGCTTAATCATTCAGGCTTCCCCTAGGACAGCGATTTTCAACCTTTTTCATCTCGCGGCACACATAAACTAATTACTAAAATTCTGTGACACACACAAAAATACATTTTTTGCTGATCTGACCAAAAAAGGAAAAAGTATAATTTTCATTCACTCACACTGGATGGTTATTGTTGTGTTGGCTGTTGTCTTTTTTTAAAATCCTTGCCTGAAGATATGTTTCTGTTGATTTTAGAGAGAGGAGGGAGAGAGAAAGAGACATCTGTGTGAGCGAGAAACATCAATCCGTTGCCTCCCTTAAGTGCCCTGACCAGGGAATCAGCCCACAGCGCTTCAGTGCACAGGACAATGCTCCAACCAACTGAGCCACAATGGCCAGGGCTGTTGTAATTTTTTTATTTGACAATCTAAGGGAAAAGAGGTCAATGCCCCTGACTAAAAAGTAACGTATTGCATGTTTCAAAAATTCTTGCTGCACACCAGTTGAAAATCGCTGCCCTAGGAGATGACATTCTCCCTCAGGCTTCCATAGAATAGCCAGCTTTGTCTTCTGTGAGTGTGGCATCCAGGGGATGTGTGCTTGAAACCTCATCTGTCCCCATCCCGGAGGAACCTCATCTCTGTGTGCCCCACCCGCAGTCAGTTGCAGGGTTCTGTCTCATGCTTGGTGTAGAGCAGCCCTCAGCCCCACAGCAGCCTCTGGGGCTTGGCCCTCTGTGCAGAGGTGGGAGCAGAGACTCAGAAGCAGACCAGCAAGCCAGGGAGCTGGGTTTGTACTTTTGCCTGAAGTTGTGACAAAAGGAACTATTTTATAATAGTTTGACCAGCTTGACCAGTAGTGAACATAGTGGGAGCAAGTGGGACAGGCTCGCAGGGTGAGAAGTAAGAGGGTGCTCACAGTAGATGAGACATGAGGTGATGAAGGCCTTGTCCCAGGGGTGCAAAGGCAGCAAGGGACCTGGCTGGGGGATGAGAGAATTGGGGGAGGACTGATTGCCTGGGGATTGGGGGGGCGGGGGCTATAGAAAAAACAAGGGTCTGGTATTGCACAGTTCTAGGTTTCAGCCACAGCTCTGCCCCTGCAGGCCTCTCCCCTGTAGGACAGTTTTGTCCTGAAGTGGGTTGAAATGGTACATGCAGGGTGCTTAGCACTGGTTCTGGCCATGGGAGCCACAGTGATAAAGACCTTAGAGGAAAGGTGGCCAGCCAGGAGGCTGGTGGGGAAGGGCTGCTCTCTGGGTCAGTGAGAAGGCCCCAGAGAATGCCAAGGCAGCCAGATTCATGCCTAGCCTGACTCTGCCACCCAGTACCACATAGTCCAGCAAGCTCTTGTTCTCACCTTGCCAGGTTCCACCAAGAGGCACCATTGCCCAGAGAACGTGGGCCTGAGCACTTGGACAGAACTCCCTTCCCCATAAGCATGCAGGCCCCTGGCATACTGCAGAGCCCCACTGAGCCTTAGCCTGAACCTAAGGTGGCTGCGTTGCTGGCTATGATGAGGAACACTGTGGACGTCCTGACAAGTCAGGACTGACCTTTTGGGCTAGTGGGGGTCTCCCTGTAAGAAGGTGGGGCGCTGAACCTATGCAACAAGGTTGGTCAGAGTGAGGGATCCCTACTTGTGCCCTCTTTGGGCAGTCTGAGGCCACGCTCTCCTGAGTCTGCTGTGCTAGGCAAGACATCAGTTCCAAAAACGTGCCCCCCAGCCAGATCAAAGCCAGCAGCCAGAGCTGCCTGGAGCTGTGGGATCAATGCCGGCAGGAGATGCTGCTCAGCGCTGCTTTGCCAATGCAGCCAGGAAGGAGAGGACTGCCTCCCTTCCCCGTGGGTGCCTTGAGCTGCCCACACACTCACTTCCAACCTACTTTTTGTTTCCCCAGAACCTCCAGTGGGCCCGTGACGTGTTGCTAGGCAGCAGTATCCCGTGGCAACAACTGCAGCACATGCCGGCACAGGGGCTCTTCTGTGAGAGGAACAAGACCAATTTCTTCAACGTGAGTACTTTGCCTTGTTGATTTCCAAGGCTGCTCGCTGCCACTGCTTTTCACCAAAAGCATGCGAATGGGCTCCTGGGTGGGTGTTCCCACGACCACGGGTTTGCAGTATTCTCAGAGGGCAGGCAGAATAGTGCAGTCTTGAGTGCGCCAGACTCAGGAGTGGGACTATGCTTGCTGGGGGACTTCTGGCATGTCACTGCCCCCTCTGAGCACCAGTATGCCCATCTTTAGAGAGAGGCATGGACGAGCTTGTGTGTTCTCTGGAGTATGGTGGGCAGTGGGGGGGTGCTCCATGCCCATGGCCCTGCTTCCTCTAGAGCAGCTTCTTGTGCCCCTGTGTGGTCTGGGGCACCTGGGGATTCTGATTGAAGCCAGAACTACTGCTTAAAAACAAGTTTAGCGAGTTGCCGGGCTTTTTGTGCCCTTCCAGGCCTCACATTCTGTATACAGTGGAGACCCACTCCTTAGGCAGGACATGGCCTAGCACCGAGGCCTATCTGCCTCTCATCCCCAAGGCCCCCTAGGACCTGTATCTACTCCACCCTCATTCACTCTGTCCTGCACAGAGACAGATGACCCTTCATTCTGCTCTACTTTGAGTCCTCGCCGTCTTCCACCATTTCTCTCAGCATAGCCACCTCCCAGCTGGGGTGGCTTTGGCAAGTCCCATGGACCCTCTGAACTTTGGTTTCTATATTTTCCCAGATTCCTTGTTACATGTAGAGAAATTGAAGGGTGAGGTTCACTTGTACAGGAGCCGAGGAGGGCAGGTTTCAGGTCTAGAAGGGTGTTAAAGAGGTTGGTTCTGGAACGATATGAGCAGGGTGAGGTCCCCACTGAGAGCCAGCTGGGTGGTGGGGTGTCTGGGTCCATGCTCTTCTCTCCTAGGCTGTGAACTTCTGGGGGCCAGGTCGGGGCTCTGGAGCTGGGAGCCCTGTGTCTGCCAACCCTCTCTCTGTGGATATTTTATAGACAGGTTGTAGATGTAATCCGTAATATCCACGGGACCAAGGGGTTTGCAGTGGAAGAGAAGCTCCCTCCCACCCAGATGTCCGGGCCATAGCTACTGCCCCATAGCAGCCTCTGTACCTTGTCCTGCATGTGTCCTTCCAGAGGGTGTCTGCCCATCATTTTGTGTACAGCACACAGCAATGTACACAAAGGACAAAGTACACGTGCTTCTGCCCCTTGTTTTCTGGTTCTGTTTTGTATTTTTCACTTAAGAGAATGTCTTGGAAAGTATTTTGGAACTTGCTTATTCTTTTTAATAGCTGCATAGTACTCCCAACATATGGATGTCCCACAGTTTACCTACCCATCCTCTGTTGATGAGCGTTTATATTTTTTCCAGTCTTTTGTTATTACAAACAATGCTTCATATATACATCTTTGTGGGAGCCTATTCACAGGATAAATTGCTAGAAACAATTCCTGGGTGAAAGGGTTTGTGGTGCCCTTAAAGATTTAGTTGATACTAGAGATCCAGCCCACACTCCCAACTTTAGACTCACTTTTTCAGATCTCATCAACACTGTGTTATTGAACTGTCTTATATTTTCTCTTCAGTAGGTGAAAAATGCTGTTGTGTTTCGTTCATTATTAGTAGGATTGACCACGACATCATGTTAGCAGTTTCAATTTCTTCTGTGCAATTTCTACTCATGTTCATTTTTCCTGTTGGAGTATTAGTCCTTTTCTTATTGATTTATAAGAACTCTTATACATTAATGAAATTGCCCTTTGTCAGTGGTTTGCAAACTTTTTTTTTTTTTTTAGTTGCTAAACCAAAGTTAGAGCCAAGAAAGTGGCTTATTTCCCTGAGCTCCTGGGTTACTCCCTTTATAAAGTGGTTTCCCATTACCTGCCTTAAAGAGTAATTGTAAGAATGAAATTAGATAAGAGGGTAATGTCCCTAATGCGGGATCTGGCACATGGTAGGTTCTTAAGAAAACAGTTTCCTTCCCTCTCCCCTCCCCCATGTTGGTGCTTTGACCTTAAGGACTGTGCAGTGATGTTGGAAGGGGAGACCCAACACTCTCTTCTTCCTCACAGCTGAAGCGCTCAGCCATCCTAATGGTGGAGTTTAGGAGGCTGGCACCTCAGATATCTGCTCCCTTGGAGCACATCTGAGCTGGTGACCAGGTTCTCTAGGCCCCTTCCCCATTTGGCTCACTCCTGTGGTTTCTGGGGCCTTCTAAGATATGAGTCCTACAGAAAAGTAGTCAGGTTGTACCCATGGGAGGGAAGGCTGGCAGAGCCCCACATGGGCCTGGCACATTGGCATCACCTCCCTCACAGCTGGAAGCCCCTACAGATACACGCCACCCAGACTGGACTGATATTTTGGGTATTTTGCCTCCTCCAGGTCAGCTGTTTGTTCCTCCATGCTTCCCAGTGACCTGCTGCTTTTATCACCCTCTCACCCTCTCCCAGCCTAAATTCTGGACACTCTGCTTTCTTAGCTCTTCTCTTTGGAGGTGGGTTGGGACTCCTTGTACTCATTGAGCCTGAAAAATTAACCTCTGGACAGAGACCAGACAGACACTCGCACCTTCATTTATGAAGTACCCTAGAGAAAAGCACTCCCAGCTGGTTGGTGACAGGATGGCCCTTGCTGAACCCACTGCGCCCTGTCCTTGCTGCTGCTGCAGGTGGACCCCTAGGGTAGACACCTCTAGCCAGAGCTCACACCTAGCATATCAGAAAGTGTAACCCTGCACTCTCTCAGCACATGAGTTTGTCCATCAGATTTTACCAAGTGTGAGGAAACTGTTTGCTACTACACTTATGGAGGAGCATTTACAGCAGCCATTGGCTGACTGCTGTGATGGGGTCATGTCTCTGACAGCTGGGGCTGTAGGTCAGGATTAGCAGGTTGGTTCTTCTCCCTTCTAATGTGCACTGGGGTTTACTGCCTAAAGTGGGGCCAAAGCACAGGGCAGGGCAACCCTTGTGAAGAGATGTAGAATGGGTGAGGACAGGGTCATCAGGTACCCTGACCTGCCATCCCTCTAAGCACCCACTGTCCTTGGCCACCCATGCTGCCCAGCCTTGGTGTGTTACTCACCCAAGGAGCTATCTGGGTGCCCTCCCAGTCCTCAGGGCCACACTAAGGTACCTACCTATTGTTTTTTAATGACACAGTTCAGACACAACAGAGCCTAGACCCCCTGCTCTGCTCATCCCCAGATGCTGTGCCCTTCTCAGAGGGACTTCCTTGAGTGGCCAGCCTGTTCTTTTTTTTCAGGTGTATGTATACAAAATCAGACAAGTCATGCAGCTTTAAAAAATATGCATATATGTGTATGTGGCGTGAGGAGTGGGATGCTTTTTGGCAACTTGCTTTTTTTCACTGACACTAAGTCTTGGAGAGTTTCCCTGTGAGAAGTGCAGGCCATCTCGCTCTTTGCAGAGGCCCAGTATTGCATTGTGCGCAGGCCACAGTCTTCTTGGGTGGGCACACAAGTGGGGCCAGGCTATGTGCTCACAAGCAGGCTGCAGTGGGCCTCCCTATGTGAGTGTCTTTGTGCTGTTCCGGCATTCGTCTTAAGAGTCCCTGGCCTGTCCCAGCCTGGTCCAGAGGAGGTGCTCACTGAGCATTTGTGGATTGTTTCCATTTGTATCTTCTCTCTTAACAGTTGGTCTCCAAGCACATTCTCCTGGTCCAACCAGTGCTGGGTGATGTAGGGCCCCTTGCCATAGGATGCTTGGAGGTTTGCAGTAGAGCCCCTCATGCATGCCCCTTCATGCAGGACCTCTGTACAGTGCTGTGGGCATGTGGGAGAGATGGAGAACCCTCGAGGAGTCTGGGTGGGCTGGCGGCAGGGTTCCCACTGGTGGGATGGGTGCTGCTCAGTGAAGGGGGAAGCAAGAGAAGGGGACCAGGGTAAGAGGCACCCTCAGAGGAGCTCCTCAAGGCTGGACCATGCCTGAGGCAGTGCTGGCTGAGTCTTCATGGGGAGTGTGAAGAATGGGTGCTTGAGTGCAGGTGAGTATAACCTGGGGCTTCAGTCATCTTTTTTGATGGGAGCTCCTTGCACACAGGGCCCCGTAGCAGCAGAGACATGGCATGTAGCAGGTCCCAGCAGTGAGGTTGGATGAGCATTTGAGAGAGAGAGGAATGAACTTGGTGCATTTCTAGTCCCACTGTTCCCAACTTGACTGAGAGGGAACACCCCCCAGCCACCCTTTCTTTCTGCCGTGGAGAATTGCTGCTTGTGGGCTGTCCCCTGAGCAGGCTGGAGCTCTGGGCCAGGGCTCATGCTCCAGGGTGGGGGGACTGGGGCAGGGAAGACATGGAGGCTGGGGTTGGGCCTGGGGGTATAGGAAGCCTTCTGAGACAGTGCATCCCTGAGAGGTAGCCAGGGGGCTGTCTCTCCCTGGGCAGAGGGTCCAGGAAAGCAGGCAGCAAGCATAACTTGGAGGCTGAGAGCTGGCTCATCTCTGAGTACCCGGAAGCTTCCAGGGCTTCCTGTGCAGGTATGCACACCTCTGAGCAGGCGGGCTTGTGGAGCTGGGCTGCTGTGGCCAGGGTGAACTTTTCTCCTTGTGGTTGATGCAGAAATGTTCCCATAGTAACCAAGCTAGAGATGGCTCTTCCTCTATCCCCAAAATGTTTGCTTATTTTAGCAAGTAGAGTTTTTTCTTGTTTCAACCCAGTTTCCAGCCACTGTGAAAGAAGCAAAGTGAGACGAGGGCCCGGCTAGCACTGCTTCCTGTTTCTGAGCTTTGCAGGCTGGCAACGGCTGTGGCCTGAGTGTGAGGGAGTGGATGGGAGGTGCTTGCCTGCTGCAGCTCGGCCGCCTTGCCAAGGTGCCTCCACAGCCTGCAGCACAAGTGAGCAGCCCATGTCCTGTGACGCCTGGGGGCAGGTCCCTGGGCCTTGAGGTCACCAAGGAGAGTACAGATTTTGGGCTCAGGCAGGCTCAGCTCTTGGCCACTCTACCTCTCACTTGGCCCCACGCAGGGCACAGGGCTGACCATAGACAGGATGGTTATAACAAGTAGACAGGAGTCCTCAGCACATACTTGGCATATCACACAATTTAGCTTTAGGACCAAAAGTCAGCCTGCACAGAGCCTCTGGGCTCATCTTTGGATCCCAGTGGTGCATTAGGAAGATAGTGCTGGTATCAGAAGGGATGTGGCTGGAGTGTGTGTTTGGGGGGGCCCAACTCTTGCCTGGCTAGAGCCCTCCAGAGGTTCCAGGGCTACCCTGGCTCAAGTGGGCCACCTGAGAGGCCAATATGGCCTTCCCTGCTCTCCATATGGACTCTTTTCTGCATGGCCTGGCTCGGCTGTTGGTGCCTATGGATGTGTTCACTCCTTCTTGGTCACAGTTGTGTAGCACTCCACTGTCTGACTGTTGTCCCACAGCTTACCTACCTGCCCTCTTCCCAGTAGATAGGTGACTTCCAGTTCTCCACTAGTATAAAAAGGCTGCCTTCCCTGGTCTTCTTCCTCATCTGTGCAAGTCTCCAGGATGACTCCCTGGAAGTGGAGTCTGGTTACTAAAGGCCGTCAGCACCCAGTACCTCCACACATTGCTAGATGGTTCTGCAGAGCTGACCCTGGGTCCCTCCATCAGCCACTGCTCTGCCCCTCCTGGCACTCAGAACCACAGACCACTTTCATTTTGGCTCATCTGTGAGGTGACCAGGGAGGCTGAGCCCCTTTCCACACCTGTGGCCAGTCCCTTGGTCTGCCAGGCTCTGGCAAGAGCTCCTGCCTGGTGGCCACCACACAGGCCTGGTGGTTCTCTTTGTCATGACTCTGTGTTGCTTATATTGATGGGAGTTACAGTTGTCATAAGCCATCTTTGTTTCTTTAAGCATCTGTGCTGTGCTGCCTCAGTCCTGGAGCCTGAGAGCTCACTGAGGGCCCTGATGTGAGAGGAAGAGCCCCCACTGGTTAGACAGCCGACTGGGAGGGAGGAGAGAAGGTTTTTAAAGCCCCTGCCACCCATCCTTCTTGACCAGAATCAGTCACACCCATTCTACTCTGAGTTGCCACCAGTTGGCTGTGTGACCTTGGGGGAGTCCTCCTCCCCCCACCAGTGAGCAGATGCCACGTGTTAAGGAGGGGGCCTTTGCAGAGACTGGCAGGCAAACCAGCCTCTGACCCTAATGCATGGCCCAACCTGAGATGGTGCCTATTTTAGAGGCCAGGCCTTAGCCAGCGCCCCTCTGCCTCTGGAGAGAGCGAGCCGGTCCAGATGGAGGCCAGTGGTGTGGTCAGAGCACAGCTTCTGGTGCCCAGTGCACCCAGGCACCCCCAGGCAGGGACCTCATCTAGAACAGCCTTGCCATCATCCTCCTGAAGCATCCTCTGGCATGGTGCCCAGCAGGATCCTGGCTTGGGTGTCCAGGAATGCAGCCCTGGCCAGGCCCTGGGTCTGTGCCTGAGACAGCTTCCTCCTGTGTAGGGTCAGACACGGCCCTTCCCTCCCACCTGCTTCCAGCCCCAAAAGGCACCGTGCTGGTGGGCCTGGGGGTATCTCTGCGTCAGTCACATCTACCCCAAAGCTGAGTCACTGATACTGCCCCCAGATGCCTGCCCCAAGTTCAGGGCTTTTGCTGGCAGACATCAGCAAAGCCCAAGGCACGCCCCAGGGATGAGGTGTTGGTCTCCACCCAGTTAATTATACCCCATACTGCCTTAGACAGCAGCAGATCTGTGCTGCCTCCCAGCAGTAAACAAGCCCCAGGAGCATCGCTGAGGGGGTGCTCTGCCTGTCCCACGAGGGCCCCAGTGCAGCTCTGAGTCCCACCCTCCCTCTCTAGTCAGGGCTAGGGAACATCTGGATAGGAAATGCCCAGTTGGCAACAAACCCATACTTTTCCTGAAGTTGGTCCCTGGATGGTCACCCACATCACCTTCTCTCCATTTGGGACTGGTTTTAACCATTCACTGTCCACCTCTGCTTGTCCCTGTGCCCACACCTGAAGGAGGGCACACTTAAACCCGCTGTGTGCCAGGCCCTGGGCTCGCTGCATTGTTGACAAGGCCCGGGGCACACAGGCTGATCCGAAAGGCTGGATTATTAGTCCCATGGAGGTGCCAGGAGGTAGGGAGCCTTGGCTGAGGTCCCACAACCAGGTTCTGCTGGAGGAGGGGTATGAACTTCACTCTGTCTAGTGCTGAAGCCTGTGGATGGTGGCCAGCAGCGTCAGGTGAGGGAGGGGGATGAAAAGCCAGAGACCCACTGGCTTCTACTCAAGGATTGCCCCACTTGCTCCCAAGTAGGAGTGTTGCCCAAATGGCCCATTGGCGGGACAGCAGGATGGGGTGGCAGTGAGCAGGGGGGCATGGGCATCTAGCCCTGCCCCAAGAGGTAAGGCTGGGATTCCAGATTGATGGAAGGCAGGGTCAGTAGCTGGGCCAGGTATAGACCAGAGCTGCTCTTGGGGGCCACACTGTACTGTCAACTAGTTTGGGCGCTGAGTCTGTGTGGGCATGACCTTGAGTGGCTGTCTGGCTGGGTTGGGCTACATCTCTCTGGTAGACCACCCAGGTCCACCCAGGTAGTAGGGCTCCTGAGGCCGAGTGCAAGAATAGCGGGGACTGCCACCCTGCCTGAAGTGCCAAAGCATCTGTGCTTGGCCCAGCCCGACTTCAGGGGGGTTGGGGAGGGGGCAGCTCACAGCAGCAGTGGCAGAACTGGCCTCGTTTATGGCACTCACTAGGAGCTTTACCTGGGGTGCCTCTTCTGGTCCTCCACAGAACCCCTGTGAGGCTTAGGTACTACGTTGTCCCCATTGTGCAGGTACCTCCAAAATCCTTTTTCTACTCTCTGCCCACTTAGCTGACCAGAGGTCTGGCCCCTCCCCTTGAACAGGGGGCCTTGTGACCGTTTCAGGCCCTGCTCACAGGCCACTTTCCAGCTGACTTGGTTGCTCTGGGTTTTGGGAGAGGAGTGGACGGGATTCTTGCTGAGCATGTTTTTGCAGCAGCAGTTGCCAGTAGTCATGACACAGCCGTCAGAGCCCTGCAGGAGGCTGGTTCTGTCTGACCCCCTTGAATGAGGCACAGAAGCTGAGGGAGTGGCCCAGGATCACACAGCTAGGAAGTGGCCAGATGGACTCAGATCCAAGTCTGTCTCACTCTAAGGCCTTACCTGGTCTGTCAGCAGGAATTCAGGGGTATATCAGGGCTCTCTCTCCTCAATTAGTGATGTTTGCTGTGGGTGTATGGGGAGGGATGGGGAGAGTGACAGATTGTCCTCACCCCTCTGTTGCCCTTCTTTGGAGGGTAGAGACCCTTACCCCTCACTGCTCTGAGACCTCTTAGTAGTGAAGCACTCTCTGCTTGACCCATCATCTTCCATTAAGCCATGAGAGAGGCCCACTCTTGAGGGACACCCAGATCCCTGGGGGAGGTGATCAGGTGAATAGCGGCTGTGAAAGCTCCTGGTATGTTTTGGGTAGGACTGAGTAGGTAGAGAAGATGGTTGGCACATGGGGACATGGGGACGGAGTTGGTTTGTTGAAGCCACAGGTAAATCCCTCCATGCTTGGGCTTCCCTTTTGGAACGTTGCCTGGCTGTCATGGCCCTCCTGCCCACAGGCCTTTGGCCTCCCTTAGTGCCTTCCTAAGCCTTTTAAAGCATGCAGGTTGGGGGCCATTTGTGCAGTAAGGATGTCCCTCTGTGCTCCCCTCACGTTTTGTTTTTCCATACGCAGTGTCACTGCATAGTCCAGCCTTCTCAAGCTCATGCCACCTCCTTTTAACCCTTCCAGCCCTGCCTATGGCAGCAGCCTCCAGCAAGTGTCAGGCCTTGCTGAGCCCCACCATTGCAGTCACTTTTGCACACATGCTCTTTAAGACCCCTAGGCCTGAATAAGGCCCCACCCCTCCTGAAGCTCAGACCCCATAACCTGAGGGTGAGCAGAGTGTGTGAGAAAGGCAGAAGAATGACATTGAAGGAGGTACCTGCATAACAGAGCAGGGATGAGCTTCTGAGCACAGGGAGCAGCATGAGCCAGCATAGGGGCAGAGATGGGTGCTGCATGCATACAGGGGCAGTTGGCAGACACCACTGCACCCTGCCCGCCAGGGCCAGGGGCAGAGTGTAGACTTCTTCATAGGGCAGAGAGGCCAAGGTGGAGATCTTCTAGATGACATGCTACCACACAGATGTACTGGAGGGTCCTGACTAGGGTAGGACCTGGGAATGCTGCTGACTTGCTACCTCTCAGGGCTACACTATACCCAATAGCTCATTGACCTACGAGGTGTAGGTGGTGTCATTATCCCTGCCTTACAGAAGAGGTAACTGAGGGTTGGCCATACCCACAAGTCAGCCCTTGAGCCAGGATCTAGACTCAGTAGCAATATCAACTTCTAAGGCAGGAATCAGGCTTAGAGCCAAGTCAGGGGCAATGAAAATGGCAGTCAGTGGACAGGCCCTAGAAAACAGGCCAAGGAAGGACCAGGGCATACATGGGATGATGGGCGGAGCTGTAAGGACAGGGAGTGCTGGGGAGGAGGGAAGGTGGCCCAGGGAGCCTGGCCTGGTGCTCAGCTGTGGTCTGGTGCACCAGGTCCACCGTCACATGTATCTTTGCCCAGTGTGGGCCCAGGGTCTGTGTGTGTGCCTGCGGGCCACTGAAGGGCCACTGTGCTTCATCCCACTGTTTACCCCACTGTGGCCTCAGCTCCTGTGAACTGTTTTCTGATTCTCAGAAGAAACTGCCTGGGTACGTTGTGACTGTTCCTCTTCCCTCAGGGTACCTAGTCACCAATGGCCACGGACATTCCACCCCTGGCCAGTGAGGAAGGGGCTTGGCCTCTGCTCCTGGACCCACCCTTGATGGCAGTGACTATGGCAGGTGACCTGGACTCCCCCCTTCTCTCCAGTATGATCGGAGCCTTGCAGCAACGAGGTTCAAGGAAACCCAATTATATCACAGTGGAAATCAGGACAAAAAAGAAGGGAAAAAGTTTAAATTGAGGAAATATGAGCTCCTTGGCTGTAGTAGGAATTGCTGCACTAGTGCTATTTTTAGCCTTGTTGAGATGATCTATGGGCCAGTTGCAAAAGCAGAGTAAACAAAAGAATCATGTCAAATTCTCCAGGGAAAAAAGGTCCAGTCTTTAAGTCTTAAAAAGGTTAGCAAACTTGTGTGGCTTCTTAACTTATCCCCAAGCTCTCCTTCCTCTGTCCTGGGCTCTGCAAACTTCCCTGAACTTCACAGCTTCTAGTTTGCTAGGTCTGGGTTTAGCCTGAAAGCAGGTATCTAAGGCCTTCCCTTCCATGTCCCTGCCTCCCTGTCTGTGACCCAAGAGGCAGCAGGTGGGGCAGGGCTGATTCCTGCCTTAGAAGCTGTGATGTGTCCTCACCCAGGAAGCATGCAGTGGGGCAGTGGGGTCAAGGTGGGACAAGGCCACAGGATGCCCAGACCCCTACCCTGACAGAATCACAGCACAGTCAGAAATTCCTGCCAAAGCCAAGCCACCCCCATTCACAGCTAGAATTAAACAGAGTTGTAAGCAGCTGTTAGGTGGTCATCTGGTTATGCATTCTTCTCTGGCCATGGGAGACAGTGTCCATCTCCAAGTGGATTCACAGTTGTGGCAGCACCAAGATGCTTGAGCAGAGGGAAATGATGTGCTTAAGCCCTTAGCATTCACAATCTCACCATACAGACCTGCAAGGGGGTGTGGAAACCCCGCAGCCTGCACAGCCATGACTTATACCCTGGGTCATGCAGCCCATAAATGGCAGATCCTGGCCTGAAGCCCAGGCCTGGGACCCCACATCCTGCCGGTAGCTTCCACGCCATAGTTTCTGGCCAGCCCAAGGGGCCCCTGGCAGTGTTTGTGTACACTAGGGTGCTCAGTCAGGAGCTCGCTGTTTAACATTCCTGAAGAGAAGAACATTTTTCAGGATGGGCTGCTTTTCCCACTGCAAGTTATTTTTCAGAGGTTTGCTCCTGGAGTAAGTGTCCCTGCCGTGTCTTCCTGAGGCGCACACCTAACCCGCTCTCAGCTTGGACAGAGCACTCTGAGCTTTGAGCTCCTGGGATACTACCCCAGGCACCCTGTGTGTAGGGCAGCACCCTGGCCCTGAGGGCACAGGGAAAGGCTTACTTCCGGGAGGGGGAAGGAGGAGGCATGGGGCCCTCCGTGAGGCTTTGGACAGTGGCAGTGGGCAGGGCCAGGAGTGAGGCGCTGCCTGGCAGATCCTCGCTGTGGCAGAGTCACTAGAAAATGTGCCCTTTGGAAAGAAGAAGGCTTGGCAATGCCAGTCCCTGCTCTGTTCACTCAGCCCAGTGTGGGTGCTCACTCCAGATTCAGGTCCTCCCTGTACTCCCCACCCCCAGCCTGCAGGAGGCTGTGGGTGCAGCCTGGTTCCTAAGGGGAGGTGAGAAGGAATGTCAGTGAGTGGGCCTCTGCCAAGGGGAGGGAGGCCACAGGGCTTGTTTCTGTGGGGTGCAGAGGTTCTCGGGGATGGCAGGCACCTTCCAGATACTCTCCCATTTACTCCTCCCTGTGGCCCGGTGATGCCCATCTCATGATGAGCAAGCTGAGGCCTACAATGATGCAGCACAGGCTCAGGGTCACTCAGCCTATGAGGAGCAGAGCTAGGATTCCCAACCCACAGAGCCTGGCTGCCCCCACACCCAGCCTACAGGATTTGAGATTAAAGCCCAAGCAGAGCTCACACTACATGGCAGAGAGAGGGGAGCCTGCAGACACTGTTGTGACTGCCCACTGCTACCCTGGGCTGTGTCCTACTTACTTGGCCCTGACCAGCTGGCCCTACCCAAACCCGGCAGGAGGAGGGGTTATTACGTTACGCTGTTTGTAGATGAGTCCTGGTCCTCTGAGCCAGGGTGTGGAAGTGCTGTGTCCTCTGCAAGGTGCCATATGACCACTCAGACTCAGTCTCAACTGTGATGTAGGAGATGTGAGTGTCCAGCACTTGGCACTCAAGAGCCCTATGGTCCTAGCACTGTGTTTAGGTAGCCATGAGCTATGCATATGAGCCCCAAGGAGCAGCCTGTTGCAGTGAGGACATTGCCTAAGTGTGACTGCCCTGTCCTGGGAAGGCAAATGGGCCCCAGGTCGTTTGAGAGGGACTATCCTGCCCTGCTTGACACTTAATAGCACTGGTGACTGGTGGGCTATTATCCCCCTTTAGCATTCCCATTATGCCTCCAAAAAACCCTCTTGAACAATAAAAACAGCTGTAGCATCCACCGCCAGGGAGGATTCTGGATGTGGGAGGTGGCAGGGGTGGAGAGCAGCTGAGAGTCCCAAAGGGGTCTGGCAACAGAGGTGGGGGCAAAGGGGAGGGCACAGTGTGTTGGGTCACCTTAGTTATCCATGCCCCTCAGGGCTGCTGCCCCTTGGTGTTTATCTCCTGCGTATTTGCCTCCCCTTCCTTGCCAAGGCTTCCTGGGTGTCCCTCTTGGCAGGTCATTAGTGGCCTCAGGGGAGCTTAGAGAGGCAGCGCTTGGCCACCCTGAGGCACCCTAAGCTACAGTGAAAGCCCCCAAGTGCAGATGGGTTTCCTGAGGCAATGGATAGGGCCATGGGAGCCTGAGTAAGGGGCCCAGGTGGTACCTCTTATGGCCCAGAGATGGGCATTGTTGCAGTTGTTCCAAGAGAGTCTCAGATGGCAGGGCCAGCAGAGTTAAGTCCTTTTGTTGACTTCCTGGTCTCAGCCCCATCTGACCTCAGTTTTCCCACCTCCAAAGGTGGGCCAATGGTTTTCCAGCCCTTTTTCCAAAAGAGCCCTTTCTCACCACCCGCTGGGAAACATGAAAGGACAGCCATTCCAGCAGAGACAGGAAGGGCTGGTCCCCAGCTGCTTTGGCTATGTGCCTTCCCACCCAGGCTCCCTGGAAAGAGGGACATGAGCCCTAGAGAGGCTGTGGGGTCTTCTGCTTCACCCCCACTCTGCCACACAGACAAGGCTTCCCAAGCTTAGTGGCCAGGCCTTCTTTCTGGAGTAGCTTCAGTCTGGGAATTTGTCTCTTTTCCCCACCCTCGTTTTTTCCACTTTTCCTATTTGGAAAGTTTGACCAAGTTGCTTCTGAGAGAACAGCATTGGGTTTGAAATCCAAACGGGAGCTCTGAGCTCCAGGAGCTCCTGCCTGGTTTCCATAGTGATGGGTGTGGACTCCCTCACACACGTGGATCTCCCATGCTCTGCCTTGCTCTGCTAGTGTGTCCTGTCCCCAGGCTCACCCTCACCCACCTGTGAGCCTGAGTAAGGGGCTTAGGCGGTACATCTTATGGCCCAGAGATGGGCATTGTTGCGATTGTTCCAAGAGAGTGTGTCTGATTACAGCGTGGGAGGTGGCAGAGGTGGAGAGCAGCTGAGGGTCCCAAAGGGGTCTGGCAACAGGGGTGGGAGCAAAGGGGAGGGCACGGTGTGTTGGGTCGCCTTTGTTATCCATCCCCCCACCCTGGGACTGCTGGCCAGCCCCAGGCCCTGCTCCATGCTTGACTTCACCAGTCAGTATTTATAAGGCGCAGTTTCTTCATCTGCAAAGTGGGGCTGACCAGACCTACCTCATGTGGTTATTGAAGACCACAGGAGATGTTACTGCCATATGCCCTGGGCTGTTGTGTCCAGGAGGGGGTATGAAGTCCCCTGTAGAAGGAGGAGGGAGAGGCCAGCTCTGGGCTGCAAAGGACGGGACCTTTTGGATAAGGGCATATGAATGACAGGGCTTACAGGGGTCAGTGGAGGAGGAGGTGAGATGGATCAGGGTCAGCTGGGAAGGCCCTTGAAGGAAGGGCAGGAATTTGGTTGATTAAAAACAAATTTTGAAATGCTGATTTCTAAATATGTATAAGAATTCTAAAATTAGAGTATGTCAGAACAGGTGGAACTTCCCTTGTGGAACTTCCCCCATGAACCCAGCATCACTGGTGGTGGCACAAACTCACAGACTGTCCAGCAGCAGGAGCATCTGGTAGGAACTGGCGGCCCCAGCCCATCGGCTCAGTGCTGGGCTTTATTCCCAGAGAGGGACCCACTTGGCCCTACTCAGAGGAGGGGTGGACAGCCTTGGGCTCCAGGCCATGCTGTGGCTCAGGCCCAGGGTCCTCTAGGCTTCTCTTGGGGGGAATGAACCTGGCCCTGCCTTGGGGGCTAGAAACCCCGTAAGGCAGTGCTGTCCATGGAGGCCTTTGAAATGGAAGGTTGGCCCCTAAGGGCTGCAGATTAGGAATCCTCTCCTGGGAGACAGGAGATAACTGTGCTTAGGGGCCCAGTGAGTTCTCAGAGGAAGGGCTCAGAGTCCAGTGCTCTCAGCTTCACTTTCTTGTGAGTTTGGGTGTGAGGACCCACCCCAAGAACTGGGCCCAGGCACCCTGAGTGTATTACTTACTGTGTAAGTCTCAGGGTGCTATAGATACAGGAGAAGGCTATCTACCAGCCTCAGCAATTGGAAGCTGAGAGGTGGTCAGGAGCACTCCTGGAGACCCAGACTGACTTTGAAATTGGCCTGATTGTAGACAGAGGAGGGAGAACCAAGGGAGGCTGTGTAGGGTGGATGTCGTCACAGGATGGAGGCAGGCAGTGGTGGAGAGGGTAAGTTGGGCCTGTCCTCAGGGCCACCTGTATCCATGGTCAGCAGTCCGGATCTGACCTGTGGCAGTGGGGCTGCCTCAGGAATCCAAGTTGAAGTGCTGTGGTCGGGCTGGAAGCTCTTAGAGCAGTGGGCTGCATAGCATGAAGGTCAGACCTGGAAGGATCTGGGAACTATACAGATTGTGGGGATTGTTGGTTAGGACCAAGAGGACCATGTGCCTAAAGGTGTCAGAGGGGAGTCTTGGGGAGAGTATGTTCTGGCCATAGAGTAATCAGACAGACGCTCGCTGCACCTCAGTGTGTTTCTGCTCATGGGAGAGTGCTGCATTTGGAATTAGACCTGTGCTGAGTTCTGCCAGGGGCCAGCCCAAGCATCCTGTGGATGTAGGACCTCTCTGAACAGATAACCCCACTCCTAAGAGATGAAGCCCTGTCCTGTTCCCTCACAGTGGGGGGGGGGGGGGCATGTTGTAAGGGAGGCTGCATATCACTCTAGAGAGGGGAGGAGTGCCTTGTCTGGGACCAGTCTTCTGTTCACATCTTGAATTTGTTCCTCTGGTTTGGGGACACCTCTGCAGATTGGGGACTGAGCCCTGCTCTGAGGAGGTGGTGGGCATGGGCCTGCTTGGGAACCTGACACCCTGCTGGAGGATCCTGTGTGAGCCATCCAGGGCCATGGACCCTGCTGCCACTTGTGGCCTGAACCCTGGTCTGGTCCCATCACTCCCCCTACTACTTAGTAGCCCAGCCAGAAAGACCAGAGTCCCCCTCCCCCCAAGTTCCCCAGGCTATTCATTAGGGACCAGGGGTCAGGTGACAGATGGGCTGCCCTAGTTTTCTCAATGTGCATGTCAAACCTGGCTTTTCTAGGATGTGGGCTCCCTTCCCGAGATGAAAAGGAAGCTGCTCAGCTGTCCTGCCGAGTGGGCTATTCTAGAAGCCTAGATGGCACCTCCCTGCTGTGGGACATAGCTTCTCTGCTGAGAGTGCGCCAGCTGGAGACTGCTAGGCCTTATAGTGTCACACCAGCCAGCTTCCTCTCCTCTGATGGCTAAGACAGTGAAACATGCCTCTCCTCACCAGGCACACAGACTCCCACCTACAACCCCTCTTCATTCTCACATGCTAGCTCTTCAGGGACTCAGAAATTGTTCAGACTGTGGGGGCAGGCTTAGAGGAGCCCAGTGTCAGTGTCTTCTTATTCCAAGGAGACTCTCATGGGCCCATCAGATCACACCCCGAGTCCCAGCTCAGCCTGAGAGGCCTTGGAGCCTGCTGGCCTCCCTTCTCTGCCCTGCCTGTTCCCCAGGCCCACTGGAATCCCATCCTACACACTAAGTACCCATCGCCCTCCACATGGTCCTGTTAGCTGTCCCTGGTTATCCCAGGCCCCCCATCTGTCTCCCTGTGTGGGGAAACCCCAGTCCATGGGGCTCTCCTGCATAGAGTGCTGACAAGTCCCAGGAGAGGCACAAGGATTTTTCAGGCCCAAAGAATTTTTGAGGATCTGGTACAGTGAGGCCTACCAAGTCTTCACTTTCCCTGTGCTCTTATGTGACACCCCCCCCCCCAGGGGCTCCCAATGTGCACAGGAGTGCTACCCTTTGGGAGTGAGGGAGAGTGACCTTCCCTTCCCTGTCCTGGGCCGGTCAGCTAGAGATGGAGATGCCCATCTCCTGGGGCTCTGGAGGGGGCTGGCACAAACGGGGCTCAGGGTACAAGGCATCCTGTGGTGCCAGGAGCAGGGCTGAGGAGGCTGGAGACTGGCAGGAGCAGCCTTTCTCCCAGAGAAGTACCCCCAGAGCTTTCGCTCAGCAGGAGCCTGGCACAGAACCCCTGAGCTCCCCTCAGTTACCATGGGCTCCTTCCTGCTGTGACAGCTAAGACCCAGGGCCCTGGGCTGCCCAGTCTACCCTAGGCTTCAGTGTGCTCATGAGAGCAGTGCTCCCCGCAAGCTCTGGGTGGGAGGGCTCATGTGCTGGGGGCTCATGGCAGCTTGGGGGCTGCCAATGATCAGACCTGAAGGCATCCTGGACGCAGGGGCTGATTTCTAGAACCACACACTCAACACAGACCGTTTCTTCCTGACCTGGGTGTGATGAGCACATGTTCTCAGCCTCCTTTGGTCTGACTCTGTCTTACAGGAAGTGGATAAGGTATGAAGTGAGGTCATAAGCTGTGCAATGCACAAGTGTTGCATGTCTGCTTCAGCCCTGGGGACAGCCAGGAGGAATGCCAGCTCTGGAGCTGTCCAGGCCTGGGGCCATGCTGGACTTACTGCTGTGTAACTCTGAACCAGCTCCCAACACTCAACCAGTCCCCACATGTGTGTGTGTCCTGACAATACATTTGCAGATGGTGAGGAACTGTTGTGACTTGAATGATATGCTGATTTAAAACTCCTTGCCTGAGACCCAACCCATAATGAGCACTCAGTTGGGAGCCCCTTATTTTCCTCACACAGCCTTGGGATGGCTTGTCCTGATGTTTGTCTCCTACAGGTGAGTGACCTCTTGGAGCCCAGGCCTGGTTCTTCCAGTACCTGGCAGAGAGTAGTAATCCTGCAGGGGGTGCTGAAACACTATCTCTGTGTTCCAGGAGGGAGGGCAGAGTGCAACATCATGACCTGGCTAAAGGGATAGGTTGGACCTGGGCCGATATGGACTGGGAGCACCTTGTAAGGGTGCCCCCTCCAGAGCCCCTGGGAGCAAGGAGTTTGTGATGCTGAGGTGGTGAGAGAGAAACTTGTGTGGGGGTTTGGTGCCAGGTCAGGTCTTGGGTCAACATCTCTCTATCCAGCCCTGTCCCTGCCTTTGCTTGGCCTTTCCTGAGTTGGGATGGGAGGAACAACCAGCACTTGGTGGGCAGTCCCCAGGCAGCCTGCCCCACAGGAAATTAGGGAGGAAGGTGCTATGTACACAATGGAGCTATTGGTGCCTGGAGATTGGCCATATGCTCTTGGGTGAAGCTCTTCCCTCCTGAGCCCATTCCTTATCTGTGGAATAGGCACAGTACACCCTTCCTAGCATCAGCAGAGCAAATGTGCAGGAGAGCAGTCCTCCCAACACTACAAAAAGCTGCTGGGTGCTGAGAGGGAGGGGTGTTGCTCCTATTCTTGGAATACAGGGAGGCTGAGGGAGGAGTCCTGAGCTTACCTGGCTTCTGCGCAGCCCTGCCACCACACCCTTTGGTGCAATGCCTTTTCCTCGCTGGGCCTCAATGAGGCCCCTTCCAGCTGTAAAACCCACTGGGGGACTGCCGTGGCATCTCTGTTCCTCCCTACCCCCTGAGGATGTTAATTGAACAGTCTTCACTCCAGCCCCCACTGCTCCACTGGATCAGCAAGGACAGCTCGCTGTGGCTACATGCCCCCTCGACAGCCACAGCTCAGCCCATAGTCCCCCCTACCCCGGGGCACAACTCCAGGGGGCGCCATCCACATAGCTAACCGTGAGCAGGGTGAGGACAGCCCTGGCCAGCACGTGGTTGGCCGCTGCCCGCCCAGCCCTCCACACTCCTGGCCGCCTCTGTACCCCTCTGTCCAGCCCGGCGGGTCAGCAGCCCACCACTGCTGCGCCCGCAGCGGCGCTTTGCAGCCCCGAGGATTGGCCGACAAAAGTCAGTTGTGCTGCTGGGCCCGCTTCCAGGCCGAGCAAGAGCCCGCGCCCCGTCCGGCGCTGCCCGCCCCGCCCTGGCCCGCCGCGAGTGAGCCTCCGCGGCCATGGCCCAGCGCCCGCGGTAGCTCCGCTGCACAGATGCTACAGCGGAGCCGGCGGGTAGGAACTTGCCCGGGGGCGGGGGCCGGGGCCACCACTGCCTCTCCCCTCTTCTCTCCCAGCTCTCGCTTTTCGGAGCTCCCCCGGTTGGCCCGGGCGGCCGGCCCCCCGGCCTGCCTGGCGCAGCAGGAAGCCCGCGGGCCGTGGTTTCCCGGGCGCCGCAGCGGAGGAAGTCGGCCGGTGGTGGGCCGCGGCACCCCTTGCCCCGGGCCGGCGCCCTGCACAGCGTCAGGTGGGCGGAAGGGCGGGGCGGGTGGCGGCGCACGGAGGCGGGCGGCGGGCACCGGCGGAGCCGCACACGCCCGCATTGCTGGGGGAGAAGCCGCGCAGCGAGCCCTGGGCGAGCCCAGCCCAGCCCAGCCCGACCCAGCTCGGGGCCGCGAGCGGGTGCCCGGGGGTGTGTGCTGCACCGCGCGCGAAAGCGAAAGCTGCTCTCCGGGCCTCGGGCCCTAGCAACTTCGCGGCGGGCGGCGCGAGGAGGAGCTGCACCGAGCGCTCCTGGGGATGGTGAGCGGACCCACCGGGTGGGCAGCGGCGCCCCGCGCGGTGCTTCCCCAGCTATAAATAGCTCTGTGCGGGGGCGGGAAGATGGTGCCAGCGCTTTGCGGGTGCCCAGCCTGCTCACAGCCCTGAGCCGGGCCAGGACCTTGCCCCGAGGGAGTGGGTCGAGGGCCCCTGGCACAGGGTGGGGTGCGGCACGCGCAGATGGGGCCACGGAGGAGTTGCCAGCCGGGCTCCCCCGACGCACTTAGTTGTCGTTTCAGCTTTTCCCCAGGAGGGGGAGGGGAAGGGGAGGGACAGCCTGGCAGTTCTGGAGACCCAGTGTGCAGCGTCTCATTTGGCAGAAGAGGCTGGAAACAGCGGGCGTGCCGACTGCAGGCAAATTGCAGGCTTCCCCAGCCCCTGCCTGTGCTGGGGATTCGTTACCTGTGGATGGCGCGGGGAATCCCTTGCCCTCGGCAGCACAGCCTGGACCACTTGTGCCGGGAGGGCAATGGCGCCCCTGGCGGCCTCTGTACAACCCTGCGACCAGAGAGGCCAGCCCTGAGGGGTTTGCAGTGGAAAGAGGACTTCCTGCCCCCAGGGGTGTTCAGTCTGTCCTGCTCCTGGTGTCACCCCCAACCTTAGGCCTGGAGCAGATCGGTGGCTCTGAGTGTTGTAGGAGAGGTAGGGCCCTTAGCTTCTCAGGACATTAGGAAGATGTGGAGCTGACACCTGGAAACAATCCTGGCCCCAGAAGCCTGAGGTTCCTCAGTGGGGTGGCTCCTGAAGGAAATGGGAGCCATCTGGGCCGCTGGTGGGAAAGGGGCTGCCCTGCTTTCCTGCTCTCTCTGCCCTGCTTCACCTTACTTAGGGGCAAGCAGAGTGGAGTGGGAAGTGCCGGGTAGGCTGTAGAGCTGAGTTTGCTGTAGGCTCATTTCCCTGCTGGCTGTGTGCCCTGGAACAAGTCTTTCCCAGTGATGTGTAAGTGAAATCATGTGTTGGAGAAGCTGGATAGTCACCCTGTGAGTACTTTGGCCCCGGGGTCTTGGACACCAAGTGGTCTTGCTGTTTGGGAGGTTCATGTAAGTTTGTGGATGACAGGTGTTTCCCCAAGACTATGGAGGGCACTGGTATTCTCCCCAAGGCTGCTCCTGACCTCAGGGCCTTCAGTCCAGATTCCATCCTATTCTTGGTTGTCCTAGAAACAGCAGAAAGTTTTTGTGCTTCTCTGGGGGAGAGAGGCTACCCCAGCAGCACTCCGCTGCTGAGGGGCTCCCTCACTCTCTCCAGGGCCTGCCACCCCCACAGCAGCTGGTCCTCAGCAACAGCCTGCTCCTACAGCCCCACACTGCTACCCCTGGGAATGGGATGCCAGCAGGCTCCCACCCTCGCCTGTTTGAAGCTGAGTCACCACTGCACCCATGCCAAGGGGGGAGCGCTGGGGGGGGAGGCTATAGGAATCCTTTTGCTAGGGGGGAACTGGCTCTCCTTCGGGTGCTCGCAGCACTGTGTTCTCTGTGAATAGGGCTGTTGAAGCTCGGCGCCCCAGGAAGCTTTGCTCACCTGTCATACCTTGGCACATGGGCCTGGCTGGGAGTTGGAAAGCCCAGGAAGACAAAGGGCCCAGGCCCTGCTTCCAGGAGTGCACCTGCTGCTGCCTAACCACCCTCGGTCTCCTCTGGGATCCATCCTGAGGAGAGGGTGAAAAGTTATGTGGAAAAGACTGTTCAGCCTGCATTCTTTATAATAAACCTGAAGACTCAGACCCAGATACCCACCGGTAGGGAACTTGATGAGTAAGGGGATACCTGTGGGGCGATGCGCTGTGGCCATTTTAAATGATGGAGAGTTTTCGATGATGCAGGAAAATATATGTGCTGTACTTAGTTAAAAATTAAGATAAAAAGCACACACTCCTTTGTTCCTTTTGCTCAGGACACCCAGGTGACAAAGGTGACCCTGAGGGCTGCCCATGTTCTCCCCACTTGGGAGAGGCTCCTCTCCTCCTCTTCTGGCTCCTGCTCCTTCTTGGTTTCTCTCTGGCTTCCCTGATTACTCCTCCCCAAATTGTTGCTTTCTTGGCTGTTACCCCTTGTAACTGCCTCTTCCGTCCTCTCAACCTGGATGGTAACCACATGTATCTGTCTCTCTGTCCCACTAGTAGGGACCTCCATTGGGGGGCGTGTCTGACTCATCCATGTGACCCGAGGTCCCTAGGGTAAACTCGGCTTTCTGTACAGTTTCCAGGCTGGAAAGGGGAGGGCAAGCCAGGCTGACCTGCCCTTGGGGACCCAGGGGCCACTTCAGAGCACTCCTCCCCAGCGCCCAAAGAGCACTCATCTGGGCATAAACAGCTTGCTTAGACCTTGGCCCAGATGCCACACTGAGAGACTCACTCAGAGCTCCCTAGAGCTGCACCGAGGTCGAGCAGATTTGGAGGCCAGGGTTTGTGACTGACCTGGAACATTCCTTTTCAATGGGCCTGCCTCCCTCTCTACCTGGTCTGACACTCATGTGAGCGGGTTACCCTCTCCCTCAGGGGAGTCTGCAGGAGCTCCTTGAGACTTCCTCACATCTCAGAAGTTGTGAGCACACAAGGAGGCCAGGCTTTGTTCAGGGGCCTGGAGGTGCTGGTGAGCAAGAGAGACAGCCTCTCCTGTCTACCTGCCCGTCCCTAGGCAGCTCAGAGCCCAGGGGACTGTGGTAGGGCACACCAGGATTCAGGCCTTTGGGACTGGCTACTCACCTCGAGAGCTGAGTCAGCCATGGAACCAGCTGGTAGGCAGAAGGCCCCAAGCAGACATAGGCCCCTTTGGATTGGAGAGCCAGAGGTGAACTGGAGACAGGAGGGTCCACTGCATGTGGCAGACTACCACCTACCAGCTGCCTGGTCAAGCCCAGTGCCCTGGGTCTCTCCAGAGCACTGTTGGTGCCTCACTGCCTTTCCCTCCTAATTCCTCCGTGAGGAACAGTGCCCAGGCCTGGCTCCTTCAAGGCCTTGCTGGCTGCTCCCAGGTGTGGTTACTTGCTCCTGCCTGAGCCTTACATGGTGCCCAGCTGGACATGGCCCTAGGCACAGTAGAGTGGGAAAGAGGCCACATTTGAGTCCATGGGTGTGGCAGCAGAGGACAGTGGGAGAAGCCCAGTGGAGTCCTGGAGACCGAGACGAGAGGCTATTCCCACATCAAGGGCCCAGGGGACTTGATTCTGAAGCCTTGGAGGCACTCAGTTGCTGGCAGAGGCCTGTTGCTTCCCATCCCTCTGTGGCCAGCATTCCAGTCCCAGCCTGCCCCTGTCCTGGATGGAGCAGAGCCTGACTGGTCCATGCCTCTTGCCTGCCTTCTTTCGTGCTCTGGCATTTCCAGCCTACTGGAGGGCCTCTGCCTGTGCCCTTGGAGTAGAGGAAACTCCAGGAGGAGCTGTGACTGAAAGGTGGGGTCACAAGAGTGACAGGTTGGGCTAGAAGCCCCAGAACAACCTTGGGATATGCCATCCAGAATGGCCTGAGCAGTAGCCCAGCAGAGAGTGGTGGGTCTACTGTGAGAACTAGAACTACCTAGATGAGTGGCCTCAGGCTGCCAAGCTTCGAGTTGGCCCTGGGCCTGGTGAAGAGGCTGTGCCCAAAGCCCCACTGGTGTGCAGGGCACCAGGGATCCAGAAGTATGGATGGGTGGGATCTTCTGGCCCACACTGAGGCAGTGAGGGAGGTGTGGACTGGCCAGTTGATCAGGAATCTGAGGGGAAGGGAGCCTCTGCCTCTCCAGTTAGAAGCTCCTTTCAGACCACAGTATTCTGGAGAGAGTGTGAGCTGTGGGCCTGAGCATGGCGTTGGCCTAGCCCCAGGAGCAGTGCTCTGTGACAAGGGGTGTCAGCTGTCCTCACTTCCGTGGGGTGCCACCTGTCAAGATTGTGATGACCAGAGGCCAAGCCTCATGGCCCTCCTGCCCAAGGCACCGGCCCTGCCTGCTTTCCATCCCCACTTGTAAGTAGACTGTATGTGTGTGGGCAAGAGCACAGGCTGGCCCAGCAGTACCCACCCCCTCCACCAACCCAGCTCCCAGCTTCCCTGTGAAAGTCTCCGAAGTCCCCCAACTGTGGTGGCCAGGGTGGGGGTGGGGGTGGGGGGTGAGGTGGTGGTGGTGGTACTGGTACTGTGGGGTTTAGCTTCTGAAGCTCTTTCCTCAAGAGCAGTGGGAAGATGCCTGAGACTCAAGGCTGCAGGAAGGGTTTGGTAACTTGTGTCAGAGTCTGGGGCCCCATGAATTATTCAGGTGGTTATAATCTGTCTCGGTGACCTCATCTACCAGCCAGAAGCCCTGAACCACTCTGATGGGCTGGGGGAATCAGCTAAGATGCTCCCATTGAGATGCTTGGCACATGGGCAGAGCTCTGAGCCCAGTCCCAGTGCTTCTAAGTGCCCAAAACTGCTGCTGTATGCCCCTAACTGCCCACATCTCTCCAGGGAAGCATCTCTCCAGCCAGGAATTGAGTGATGTGCCTGTGGAGCTGGGAGAAGGGTCTTGAAAGAAGAGGGCAACCAGGCAAGAGTGCTGGGGGAGAACTGAAGAAGGCCTGAGTCATAGCCCCCTGGCTCCGCCTGGCACTAGTACTGCCTTCCCTCTAGGGTGATCCCCATCCCAAACCTCCCTCCTGTGGTCCCATGGCTCCCATGCTCCATACCTTATGGTGCCTTCCCCCTCCCTGGGAGCCCCCTGGTTCCCTCGGGGGCTTCCTAGCCATCCACAGGCACTGGGGAGGGCCGGCTTTTCCTGAGGGGCAGTATGGAGAGGGGTGTTGAGGAGTGGGATGTGTCCCAGTCATCTTGTGGCTGTTGGTATCAGGGCTCTGACTGTAAACACAAAAGCCCAGCACTGCCTGCTTGGGCACAAGTCTTGCTTACCACCGTGCCAGCTTGTGACTCTGTCTGGTGGCCCCACGCCCTCAGGCCAGCTGTCCCTGGAGGCCAGCCTCAGGGCTACAGGAACCTCATGCTTATGTTGTCTGGTTCCCTTCTGATTTTCTGTGGACATGTGGCCTAATTTGTTCCGTCTTCCATCCTTCTAGAGATAGGTAGTTTTATGTTATGCCTGCGTGCATGCATCCAGAAAGGAAATGGATTGATAGGGAGCTCTGCTGTGAAGGGATCCAAACTGTGCCCTGAAACGTGTGATGCAAAGTAGACCTGACCTCACAGGGTGTGTTCTGGCCTTGGCCCTCTCTGGGGATTAGCTGAGAGCCCCTCAGGAGTCTGGCTCCTGGGCATAGGGACCCTGTGCCTGTCTCCAGAATGATGACTGGCCCGTGGAGAGGCTACGCAGCCAGGCCCACCTGCCCCAGACCTGAGAAGGGGATCCACATGCAGCCTGGGCTCGGCTGCAGTGTAGCAGGGGGGCAGGCCACCCCTCACTGAGCCTCGGGTTCCCCCCTACACAACGAGCAGGTTCAGGCAGCTAAATGTGTTGGGAAATGTGCGTGATTGTGTAACTGTGCTGCCATCAGGTTCCTCAGTGGGATTTGGGAGGGGGATGTAGGAAGAAGGGCGGGGGCGGGAGCGCGACCCCAGAAGGTGAGACAGGTAGGCGAGCAGTGCCATGGTGTGATGGGGAGCGGGTGGCAGGCAGACCTGCCTCTGGGGGCATGCAGGAAACGTCTGAAATGAGGCATTGCCTCGCTTCAGTGGCCAGATGGCAGCCCCTGCTTCCATCGATTCCTGCTGTGGCTGACAGTGTCAGGCTGCCCTGCACAGTTCCAGGTTAGCCCACTTCAGGGCATGGTGGGCCCTCCAGGGAGTTTTTTAGCATGCTGATCGGCTCATTTGGTACCACCCCCCCAACGGAAAAAGAAAACAGGTAAATGCCCTGTGTCTTCAATTCTAGAACTTGGGAGCAGGAGCAGGTGTTAAGAATCCCTCTCTACTATCTGCTAAGGCCATTATGTCCACCAGACCCACCCCCTGACCATCTGAGGGGCTGGCCTCAAGCAGTCCTGGCAGAGTCATAGGAGAATAGCAAGCAAGGAGGGCTTCAGAGAGGAGCTGATGTCACAGATGGACCTAGGAAGACACAGGAGAGCTGACTGGGCAGAGGAGGTAGCAGGGCATCCGAAAAGGCAAGAAGCATGAAATTCATAGCTGTGTAAATGGATGGTGAATGTCCTGAGTGGAGGCAAGAGGTGTGAGAGCCAGCACTGCTCAGACTTCAGCCGAGGGAGCCGTCTGGCAAGGTTGTAAGCAAGGAGGGATGCAGCCACATTACCCTTTTCCGAGCTTGCCCTGGCCCAGGCTGAGTAGATGGATTTGGGGGACAAGAGTGGAAGAAAGAGGCAGGATGAGGTCTGGGCTGAAACAGGGATTTCAGGGGTACAAGGTGTAGGCTTGGGTGCCATGGAGGGCCAGGGGCATGGGGATGACACTTTTGGGTTCCAGCAATGTGAAGAAGGAGCCTTTTTTAGTTAATTAACCAAAGATGAACTGGGTCATCTCCAGAGGTGGTGAGCTCCCCAGATGTGTGGACTGAGGTGGTCACAACCACGCAGGTGTAGAAAACAGGCATTGATGGTCCAGGCACCCCAAGTACCTGGAGCCTCCCAAGGCATTGGTACCATATCTGAGGCCCCCATAGCCCCTGTCTCTGCCCACCTCTCAGCCAGGCTGACCCTGAGTCCCTGGCAGGTCTGTCTTCAGACCTCCCTTCCTCTCCCCCTTGCCTGTGCCCTGGCTCCACTGATGTGATGGCAGGGGTGACATAGGAGGAACAGGGCCACTTCCCAGGGGAGGGCCCAGAGAAGTCAGCACCCCTCTCACATACACACCCCCAAACACAATTTGGGGGGGCAAATGTGATCCTTTATTCATCCTTCCTGATAGCTCCCCCAAGGAGGGAATTCCACGGTGGTCTGGATCTTGTGGTTGAGAGCGTGCCCCTCTGTGCCCAAGGAGGAGTGAGATCCAGGAGTAGCAGGGTCACACCCAGATCCCCAGCTGGGCTGTGGCCCTGGGCCAGCCCTGGCACGCGCCTGTGGTGTCTGAGCACAAGGCCGGGCCGTGCTTCCAGTTTTTCTTCTCTTCCTGTTACACCCAGAAAGAAACCAAGGGGCCAGCCTCAGAGGCTTCCCTCTGGGCTCATTCTCCCTATCCTCAGGTGGCGAGGGGCTGAGCTGTGTGTGTGACGTTGAGAGACTCTGAGCTCTGCCCTCCTTTGGTCACTGTGCAAAGCTAAGGGCCTCCATAGGGTCAGGCCCTTACCCAGGTAACAGAGATGGCACCTCTCCAGCCACTGCTGTCACAACAGAGGGTGGGATGCCAGGGCCACACTGGTGGGGACAGCTGCTTGAGGCTGTGGTCATGCTCCCAAGTGGCATCTTTTCCTGAGCTGCTGCAGAAGCCACATATGCCGGGTAGGAAGATGCAGCATCGGTGTTAGTGCCCTGGGCAAGGGTGGCCTCAGCCCCTTGGTTTTGTCCAGATGGGGTTTGGAGGGTAGCTGGTGCCTTCCCTGGCACTGCCAGGGATGGAGGGTGGCTGCCAGCTCCACATAGCCCCTCAGCCTGCCTGGGTGGGGCCTCCATGTCCAGTGTGAGCCGGTGACTCAGTGTGGAGTCTGTGGGGACTCGGAGCTGAGGGTTTCAGATCCACTCTTGCTCGAATGGCTTAGGTCAGAAGGTGCCCTGGCTTCCCTCCCTGGAGTGCTGGAGAGGGTGAGTGCCATGAACAGTCATTGAGCATCCAGGGAACCGGGGCCTGGGAGGGGCACCACCTGGACACCTCGCCGTGGGCCCCATGCAGAGGAGGCGGTGTCGCTCACAGTCCTGGTCCACTCTGGGTAGGAATTTCTCTAGGGTGTTGGCTATGGGGACCTACTTGGGAACCTGCGAGCTCTTTCCAGGCCCCAAGGTCCCTCTGCAAAGACATGACTCTTAATATCCAGGCACCAGAGCCTTAAGCTTGCTCAGGAAGTATGAGCTCCTGTTCACTTGTCATTCACTCCCTGGTTGTCCTTTCCTTCAGCACACCTTGACTGGACCTGAGTGGGTGTCAGAGGCCATGCTGGGTTTGGGGACATTGCAGGAATCCAGACCTTGGGGCAGGCAATGGGCAGGGTGCCCAGTGCAGCAGCAGTCTAGGCTTGGTGGAGTGAGGTGAGGTGGGGGCTCCCCAGAGCCAGCCCTGCTCCAACTCAGCCTTCAGACGGTGGGTTGGATGGGCAAGAAGTGGTGGAGGGGGTCCTGGCCAGAGCCAGCTGCAGACAAAGGCGAGTTAGTGGGAACCACGCATTCTAGGAGCCGCAGGCCATTTTCTGCCCAAACCTTGATTCTCTGGATGCTGCTGGAGGGAGTGCTTGGAGGGTGGGGGGTGGGGGGTCCATGCCTGAACCTGTCTGGCCGGCAACACCTGCCAGAAGTTCACAGTGGCTACCTTTTGACCCTCAGTTTGCCTCCAGGAATTGGGCTTACTGATGAATCTGTACCTGTGCAATGAGTAGGCATTGAGCTTCTCCCTGTTGTTGCATTTGATCAGTTTCAACCTGTGTGCTTCCCATAGGGGACAGATCAAGTGAACATGTGCCAAGAGGGGGTGGTGCACAGCAGCATAGGGATGCTTTCATGCCATTTTAGGGGGAAGCAAGGTGGGGTAGCCACACTTCATCCCCCTTGGGACAGTGAGAGGGACCCAAGGAGCCCTTGGTTGCCCATGTGGCACCCAGCAGCCCCTCTCACACTCCCTCCCCATTTATCCCACAGGGCATCTGGCGGATCCCGGTGGACGAGATCGACCGGCCAGGCAGCTTTGCCTGGCACATGAACCGCTCCATCGTGCTGCTGCTCAAGGTGCTGGCCCAGCTCCGGGACCACAGCACCCTGCTGAAGGTGTCCTCCATGCTGCAGCGGACCCCGGACCAGGGCAAGTGAGTGCAGCACACGCACTGGCTGGAGCCCCTTGCCCCATCTGCCCAGGGTGTCTCTACACAGGTCAGGGCTTCTCTGTTCCAGAGTCTAGAACCCAGACGGCACCACCCCTACCCCGGACACCTGGGGCGAACACAGGCTCTCCCTACTGGATTTGATTTCCCCATTGAGACTCTGGACAAACAGTCTTTCCTTTCCTCCTGCTTCCCCCAACTTGGGGCTCTCAGGGCTGCTGTCAGGTTGTGGGGAAACAGGTGTCAAGTGATAGCTGGGGTATCCCAGGTGAAGGCCAGTAACAACAGGCCAGGCAACTGGAGGGCTGGGCCTCAGAGGTAACTAGAGATCCCTCTGCCAGAAAGGGTGGAACAGACAAGTACAAGGGACATCCGCTACAGCTGCCACTTGCAGGGGCTGTGGGGGATCCCAGGAGAGAGCTCAGATATGGTCTGGCCCGGCCATGAGTCCTCACTGCCAGTGAGGCCAGCAGCTGTCCTTCATGCCTGTGCACCTCCTCTTCTGTCTGCCTCATTCACCTGCCCTGTGCCAGGAACTGGGAAGGGGCCTCTAGCTGGGGCCTGGGGTCCACTGGAGACAGGCTTGTGAGAGAGAAGCCAGAGGCCCCAGGCTCTCACTGAGCCTGGCCCTGCCCACCCTGTCCCCCAGGGTTGGGTTCTTGGGTGCAGACCCTGGGTAGATGGGCAGGAAGCACACTGAGGGACTAGCCGGTGTTCTCGGGGCAGGGAGGGGCTCGGGCCACCATCCAGCAGTGGTGTGTGACTCTGACGCTCTGCCGTCCTCTCTGGCCACCCCCGGGTACCTGCAGGAAGTATCTTCGAGATGCTGACCGCCAGGTCCTGGCACAGCGGGCCTTCATCCTCACTGTGAAGGTGCTGGAGGACACACTGAGCGAGCTCGCAGAGGTATGCTGCCTGCAGCCCCTCTCCTCTCCTAGGTTGGGGTCCCCTCCCTGCTATTCATTCACTAGTGCCCTTAGGCAGGTTCCCGTGTCTTCACCTGTGAAGTATCACCCTCCTGCCACCCTAGATGGAAATGTCAACCGTAATAATTCACAGGCACTTATTGAGGGCAAATGTGGACTTGTGGTCAGTGAGAATAATAGTGACATTCCCCAGGCTGCTCTCACCATGGCTCCCTGTTCCAGCCCTGAACTTGCGTAATAGCAGCTGTAATGACAAAACAGATGGCAAAGTTGGCCATTCCCTTGCCCAGCCTGCTTCCCACAGGCTGAGCAAGGCTCTGAGAGCACCCTGACACACGGTCCCTTCTCACCCCCTGAGGCACCCACAGTCCTCTCCCCGATTTACAGTTGAGCACCTGGAGGCCCAGGAGTTTAAGTCACTGGCTTGGCAGGTGGGGCCTTTGGGACCTGAGCCGGAGTAGTCTCCCTGCAGCGCTACCTGCCCAGTAGGACTGGCTGGGCTGTGATACAGTGCCTCCTGAGACCCTCATCCCGGCCTCTGCACTGGGGGCACATGAGAGCCCAGGGCAGGAGGGCTTGGCTCTGCAGCAGGCCTGGCAGGTCACCTCCCTATCAGACACCCAGGGCTGCCCTGAGGCTCACATTGAGAGGAATGCTGCCTGATGCAGCCAAGACTGTTCTCCTGCAGCAGTGCCACCTCCAGAGCCCCACTGGCCCCTCTGAAGGCTGGAGGTCCAGCAGGGAGGGTCTCCCTCAGGCAGATCTCCAGGCCCAGCCCTGGACCGCAAGCAGATGGGCAGAGCCAGAGTAAACTTGAGTGGGCAAACCTGGTGCCCAGGGGTGCTTTATTATGGAAACGCCAAAAGACACAGTCTTTTACCTTTGGTTTTCTTGTAGGGGTCAGAACACCCAGGGCCCAAGACCTGTGGCCTTCCTGGAGCCAGGATGACTACCGACGTCTCCCACAAGGCCAATCCTGAAGATGGCCAGGAGGGCCTCCCCCACGCCAAGAAGCCCCCTCTGGCTGATGGCTCAGGGCCGGGGGCTGAGCCAGGGGGCAAAGTGTGTCCCCTTATCCACCGGCCTGTGGCTATGGACGCAGGAGACAGTGCAGACCAGGGCAGAGAACGGAAGGACAAGGAGAGCCCCCAGGCGGGCCCCACTGAGCCCATGGACACGGGTGAGGCTGCAGCTCGCCGCTTGGATTCAGAGCGAGCACTGCCCCTGCCGCCAGGCCGCTCCCCTCGGGATCGGGCCCCTGAGAGCCGGCCCACCGAGCTATCCCTGGAGGAGCTGAGCATCAGCACCAGGCAGCAGCCCAGCCCGTTCACACCAGCCCAGCCAGCCCCTGCCACCGCCACCCCCACAGCCACCACCGCCACCACCACGAGGGCAGGTGGCCACCCTGAGGAGCCACCTCCACGCCCTAGCCGCAAGAGGAAACTCCTGGAGGACACGGAGTCAGGCAAGACGCTCCTGCTGGATGCTTACCGAGTGTGGCAGCAAGGCCAGAAGGGTGTGGCCTATGACCTGGGCCGTATTGAGAGGATCATGTCTGAGACCTACATGCTCATCAAGCAGGTGGGTGGCTAAGGAGTGGGTCTGGGTCGTGTACTCATGGAGGGCCATGCTCAGCCTACCCAGGTGTCCCAGCGCCTGCCCTTTCGGGTGCGTGTTAGGTGTCTTTCCCACCCCACCCCTGCTATTCACTTCCCTACATTTGAGGTTTCCTACAGTGCACATGCAATAGGTTTAGGGTCAGAAAAACAGCGAGCATATCAAGGCATGTGGTTGTATACTTTAGATACAGTTTTGTCACTATACCTCAATAAAACGGGGTAAAATATACCAAAAAAAAAAACACCCAAGCTTTAACAAGTCTGTGTTTAATTTTAAAGGAAATAAATCCACTTTACAGAAATCTTATCAAATCCAGGACAGGGAGACAGCACCCCTGAGCCCACTGCTATGACAGGGCTTTGGGCCACTTCTTCAGAGACCTTCGTGGCTGTCCTCTACCGCTTTGTGAAGAGGTTCTGTTGCCCTTCTGATTTTGCCTGCCTTTTTTTTTTTTAATGCATTGGGCATGCAGCTTTTTTTACTTAAAGTGATTTCCAGCCCGGCCAGCATGGCTCAGCTGGAAATATTAACTTTTATTGATCTATGATCCAGGAGATCACGGTTTGATTCCCTGTCTGGGCACATGCCCAGGTTGTGGCCTCGATCCCCAGTGGGGGGCGTGCAGGAGGCAGCTGATCAGTGATAACTGTCTCATCATTGATGTTTCTAGCTCTCTCTCACCCTCTCCCTTCATCTCTTGAGTCAATAAAGGCATTAAAAAAAGTGATTTCCAGTTAGAGCGTCATCCTGATATGTCAAGGTTTCAGGTTCAATCCCCAGTCAGGGTACATACTAGAAGTAACCAATGAATGCATAAAAAAGTGGAACAACAAATCGATGTCTCTCTCTCTCCCCCTTCCATTCTCTCTCTAAAATAAAAAATAATAATTAAAAAAATTTTTAATAAATAAATAGAATAAAATGATTTCCACAGGAAAACCCCCCAGAACTACAATGACTGGCTCAAACAGGCCAACCATCCTCCTATGCAATTTCTTCTCAAACTGTCCATTTGCAGTGCCACTTTTGAGAGTGCCTTTTTTATCACCACCTCACCAGCATCCAATATTGACTTTTATTTGTTTTTGTTGCTGATTAATGAGGAAAAAAAAGCCCTTCATTCCCTGCTATGGGAGGACCCTTCCCCCACATTGCCCACCCTGGCTGCTCTGGACACTCCAGACTGTCTCGCTCACACCCTGCCCGCTTCTCCAAGGTGGCCCCCACAACTCCCCAGCCTTGTTCCCACCCCCCTGTGCTTTGGCTCTTGGGCTCTGAGTCAAATAAGACCTACCCACCTTCCAGACCTCAGATTCTGAAAGGCCTGCATCCTGCCAGCCTCCACTCCTGGGGATGAAATAACAAGGTCACAGGAATGAACTTGGGATAGCCAGATGGGCCAGAGCTTTGGTCCTAGGGGACAGACCTAGGAGATGGATGTGCACCTGCCCAGCCTGGCGGGGTTGGGGTCCAGGTGTCATCGGTGGGAGGGCCTTCACAGGAGCTGGGGCTGGGCTTTCTGACTTCAGGTGCTTCCTTGTGCAGGTGGACGAAGAGGCTGCGCTGGAGCAGGCTGTGAAGTTCTGTCAGGTGCACCTTGGGGCCGCCGCCCAGAGACAGGTAAGCCTGACCCAGCTTGTGCCAACTTTGGATGTTTCTGTAGGAATGACCCCTGAGTCAGGGTCACTGGGTCAAGGGCTACTTGCCATTTGAATAGGTGCAGCCTCATGTCCCCAGGGGTGGCCCGACTACCCTAGCCCCAGTCGCACAAGTGAGTGGCCTCGCACACCGGGGCTCTCCTTTAGTGTTTCCCCCTGGAGAAGTGTGTTGTGAGGGTATCCTGAGGCAGGAGCTCAGGGCAGTGGGCATCCAGCTGCAGCCTGAGGCTTCCTCTCAGTGGATGGGGCATCAGGTCACCACCCCTGCAGGGGCTGTAGGTCTGAGGAAACCCAGAGGTTCAGCCTTGACCAAGCAGGCTATAGGCCACACAGGTGGGCCCATCCCCCAGCCAAGGGTCAGACTACCTGGAGAGACATGCCCTGCCCTCTGGTAAGTAGTCCACACCACCGTTAATTGCCAAAGTAGCCAGAGGGGTCCCATTTCTTAGAGGAGGTGGTTGAGGCTCAAAGAGGACCAGCATCCAGCTCGGGCCTGGCCTGTCAGAGGACCTCAGAGGGAAGGCAAGTGAGACAGTCACAGCTGTCCTGGGCCCACCTCTGTCTAGTGCTGGGGAGGAGGTGGCCATGGTCTTCAGAGCTTGCTGCTTCTGCCCCTCAGGGAGTGTCCATTTTGCTGGGGGCATGTCCCAGTTGCCATGGCAGCCTGGCACACCCCTAGAGGGCGCTCTGGACATAGAGAGTCATTGCCATCACCTATATAGCTGAAGCCCGCTCCCCCAGGACAGGGACATAGTGCTCACCTTCCCCCTGGTATGTCTGCCTAGGAGAGACAGGTCTGTCCTACCCATAGATGACTGAAGTCGCCCTCATTACTACAATTCTCACATCGGATACTACGACCCCATGTCCCAAGTCATGGCTGACATGCTCCTCCCAGGCTGGGACCCAGAAGTGGGAGGGCAAAGGCTGCTGGAGATACTGGCCAGCCTGAGGCCTCTCCACTGAGTCCCCACCACCACGCCTGGACATCTTTCCAGAGAGGGATTCTGGGACCCCAGCAGTGTCCTAAAGGGTTGCCTGTGAGCCTCGTTGGCAGCATTGGAGGCCCAGAGCGTGGTCCTGGGAGTGCGAGCTATGTTAAACAGTCCCAGCACAGACAGGTGTCCTATGGGACAGTGTGGGCTCAGGGCTGCCCAGCCTGCCTTCCTCACCTCCTGTTTGTCCTCACAGGTCTCAGGGGACACACCTACTACCCCAAAGCACCCCAAGGACAGTCGAGAGAACTTCTTTCCTGCAGCTGTGGCCCCCACAGCCCCTGACCCTGTGCCAGCAGACACTCTCCAACGACCCAGTGACACTCACACCAAGCCCCATCCTGCGCTAGCTGCTGCCACAGCTATTATCACCTGCCCTCCCTCGGTGTCAGCCTCTACCCCAGACTCATCCAAGGACCCCGGGGCCCCCCAGCTACACAGGCCCGAGGCCACCCCCAGCATGGCCTCTCTGGGCCCAGGTGAGTCCTGTCTGCCCATCTGGAGTGTGAGGCCTGGCCTGGCCACAGACGGGCCCAGGTCCCTGCAACCAGCTGGCAGCAAGTCCTGCTCCTGGCCTGAAGAGTGGGAGAGGGGAAGGCAGGGCCACCTCCAGCCTGGTGATCACTGAGCTGGGAGTGAGGGTGGGGCGCGACCTCTGGGTCTGCTCATCAGCCACTCACCCGGTGGACACACCTCTCTTTTAACCTAACCCTCTGGTGCCTCAGTCTCCCTGCCTCAGTCTCCCCATCTATAAAAGGGTGGTGATGACAGCACCCCCTCACGGGTGTGGTGAGGAAGGAGGGAGGGAGCACTGACATCACTGGTTTGCCTAGACTTTGTTTTCTCCTCCCACAAAGCCTCAGGATAAATAGATAACCAGATAAAATAGAAGGAGACTGGGGAGGGGGAGGAGGTCCTGACCTCACATGCTGGGGGGGGGGGGCAAGTTGATTGGCTTATGAAGGAAAAGGGACAGTGATGTGGCTTTGTTAGTAGGAGGGAGGGGGCTCTTGTTCCTTCTAAACCCAGGATGCCACGGGGAATGGGAGCTGTGGGCAGGGATAGCCAGCAGGTCAGGGAGGGGCAAACAGGCCTGAGGCTTCCAGAGGAGGCACTGAAACAGTGCCTCAAAGGCCAGTGCGCAGGAAGGGAGTGGGAAAGGTGCTGTCTGCCATGTCAGACCCTCCCCCCAACCCCTGCCTCTCCCACCCTGCTCTGCGACCCAACCTGCAACCTTGCCAAGGCCCTGCATGGGCCCACAGCCAGGCGCCTATTTGCACACCCAGATTGTCCCTGAAGCCTTGCCTGTCCTCCCAGTCCCAGTCCCATGTGAGGGCTACATCTGGGGTTGCTGCTTCCAACCCTGAAACCTTGGCTGTGTCATTTCCTGAAGGATGGGACAGCCACCCCTGGCAGGAGTGTCTGACAGCTGCCAAATCTAAAAGCTCCAGCCAGCCATGACGGGAGCACTGCCCCTCAGGTTGCTCTGCCTAAGTAGAAGCGGGATGGCAGTCCTTCCTCTGTTAGCTCTTCCTACCTACTGTCAAGCATCAGGCACTGATGTTTCATCCCATGCCATCCCGTTTGCTTTGAGGATCCTGGAAGTGTAAGGACCCTCTTCCTAATCAGTTACAGTTGTGCTGGCCATGGCCCTATGAGAGGAAGAGTCACTTCTCCTGGGGTCAGTTCCCTCAGCCATTTGCTCTGAGAGAAGCTTCTGGAGGCTACAGGACAAAGAGGAGTTGAACTGTAAGTGGTTCTCTTTGTCCTGCAGCCTGGCTGTCCCTGTTCCACACTGTCTCATTGTATCTCAGTTTCCAGCACACAAGGTATAAATGGAGGCTGTAGGCTGCAGGACCAGCCTAGGTGAGGCCTTAGAGCAGGGTACCGCCCATCGAGTGGGGTTGAGGGGCTGGAGTGCCAGCCTCGTACCAGTCAAGAAGCCACGGAAAGTCTAAACCAGGGCCCAGGGCTCCCAGGACACTGGCCTTGGGAACCCAGCACCCAGGCTGTGACACTGCCCAGGGGAACAGGGAGAGTTGCCCTGATGCTCAGGATTCCAACCTGGCCACCAGCTTCCCACAGAGAACCTGAGGCCAAGGGACTCCAAAGCCCTAGACAACCCTTCCCTGAAGGCTGAGCCCCTGGCAGGTCCCCACTCCTTAGGCCCACTTGTAGACATCCTCACAGTTGCTTGGCCTGGACTCCATGTGCTGGAGTCTTTGCTAGACCTGGACTCCCCTGTCTCAAGTGCCCCTCCTCCTGGCCACCCACCAAAATGGAAGGGCAGACAGTACCCTGGGCAGGAGGGAGGCAGCCTGACACCTGGCCCCACTAAGGGCAGCTTCTCAGCCACAGGCCCTGCTCTAGGTATGCCAGGCCCCACCTCATCACGGCCCTGTCTTGTAGATTCCTGCCCCACCCCACTGCCCCCATCCCACCTGAGCTCCTCCAGGCCACTCGGCCAGGCTCTTAGGGAGCAGCTGTGTGAAGACAGGCAGGTAGGGCATTGCCAGCTATGAAGGGCCTGGACTGGACACCCAGCAGGTGTGCCTTGTGGGTGGGTGCCTGGCTGCGGTGGCCTGAGTCCTGCCCCAGTGACACAGGAGTCCTGCTGCTCTCCCTGCTCCCTGGGTCCAGGAGGGCAGCAGGAGGAGCCTTCCATGGTATTCATCCCTGCCTGTCATTGTATATGGGGACAAAGAGTCTGTTACCCTGATTGCTATGCAGTGAGAGGGAGGGAGTGGCTCAAGGCCCAGGCAGCCAAGGAAGGTTCTGTCCCAGAGGACCGGGAAGCCAACAACCAGGGCACTGGGGCTGTTCCATGGCCTGTCTTTGTCCCAGTACCAGAAGCTGTCATTCCTACAGAGCTGGGGGCGCACTTCACCTGCCAGAGAAGGGGGGAGTGCTCCTGGCAGAAGGAACTTGATGGGCAAAGTGGAGGAGTGGAAGGGTAGTAGGGTAGTGGTCAGTGTGGGAGGAGATTCTGGCCCCGAGTGAGAAGGAAGAGGAGAGCAGGGTAAGGATCCGGACTTCGAAGAGGCCTGGATGCAGCTGGGAGCAGAGCGGAGGGGAGAGGCAGGACCTGGGGGCCTGGGAACAAGCAGACTGCTGCTGACTAATGGCCTGGCTGGTGGCCATGGTGCAGTCTTCGTCCCTCCATCCAGTCCTTGGCACGACTGAGGCCAATTCTTGGCCCCTGCCTCATGCCACGGAAAGTGTGGCCTGGCAGGAGATCACGGTGCCAGCATACCACTCCCTCCACTTTGGTCTTAGCTGGTTGGTTTGGTTTTGAGTCCCAACCGTGTTCCTGGTTGACTGTGTCTGATTGTGATTCCTGTAAGCTGGGGAGAGTAGGGAGGCCTGTGGTCTCAGTGCTGCTCCCCACTGTGTCAGGTACACAACGGTCCACTAGTGTGTGCTGGTGGGGGGAGGGGGTATGAAGGTTTCCTGCTAGTACCAGCTTGGCCCTACCCATGCGATTGTTCCAGAGGAGTCACTGCTGGTCCATGGGCCACTCTGTAGAGATAGACAGCTGTGTCAGTGCAGGGCCCCTGCTGGGTGTCCCAGGGCCTGGGAGGGAGGGGCCCTGTCCCTTGGGCTGGGTGTAACCCACAGCTACCCTGTGTCCCCACAGAGGGAGAGGAGCTGGCAGGAGGGTCAGAGGGTGCTGGCTTCCCACCCCAGAAGCCTCAGTGCACTGAACAGGTGAAGACGGCCCCGGAGGGTCCCCCAGCAGAGCCACACTGCTGGCCAGCAGCGACTACCCCACATATAGGCACCGAGCCCACCGGCGGCCAGGGTAAGGCATTTGAGAGCAGCCCAGTACTGGGCAGGGCCCATGACCAGCAGCCAGGATGGGCTTTCCAGCAGAAGTGCCTTCCTCCCTTGGAAGGATGGAAAGTGCTGGCAGGCTGGGGCCTGGGGGAGGGCCCAGTGGTGAGGTATGGACAAGGGAGGCCCCGGTTAAAGAGCCTGGTGGGAGCCAGGTGTAGAGAGAGGGTTAGGAGAGGAGCCCCTGAGAGTCCCTCATTCCACCCTCAGCTCCACAGAGGGAAATAGCTAGGACAGGCAGAGCCCAGGCCTAGGCTGTTTATCAAGCTGGCGTGGTGCCCATGCCCAGATGGGGCCAGGGGAGAGTCAGGCATGTCGGGGGAGGAGTCTGGCAGGCAGAGAGGGGTGGCCAGTAGATTTAGGTCAGACAGGCATTCATGTTCGCGTCAGCCCATTCCCATCAGCCGCTCCACCCAGCCAGGCCCCATGGGGACTCCTCAGGGCCAGAGCCTCTCACAGACCCCACTCTGGACGGCAGGACCTGGCGCCAGGCCTGAGCTCTGAGTAAGCCCCGCTCCTTTTAAAGCCATGGGACCAAGGAGGAATGTGGAGACCAGCCAGGCTCATGCAGCTCCCCAGAGGCTGCCTGCCCGGAATTGCTGCCTCTAGGCTTCAGGCACACCAAGCCCCAGGCCCACCCTGGAGCTTGAGGGGAAAGTGGACACCCTGGGCTCAGGGCCTCAGCGTTCTCCCTGGGGCATGCGCACTAATAAGACATGTTCTAGGATAGTAGCATGGATGTGAGAGTTAATGCACACACAGCACCCAGGGCCTGCGGAATCCCTGGGAAGGTTCTGAGGACCTCACCCTTGTCCCAGGACCTGGGCTCCCAGAGTGCACTGTTTTCCTGGGAGCATCCCAGCCCCCATACCTCACAGCCTAGAGCCAGAGCCCAGTAGTCAAGGGAGGCAGAGAGAGACAGGAGACCTGGATTCTGCCAGCCAGCACAGGCAGAAAGGCCAAGGGAATGCACCCATGGTCTAATGCAGACGGAAGAGGCATTTTTGGTGCCCCTGTCTTCCAGAAGGGAAACAGGCCCAAACTGGGGAGGGGCAGGTAGGCCCAGGAGACTGTGAGCCAGGCTCAGAGCCCGTGGTCCATCCCACAGTTGCCAGCTCCAAGGTGCCCAGCAGTGAGAGTGCCCAGCCATCCGAGGGCCTGGGCAAGGCAGAACCCAGCCGGGCCAAATCTCGCCTCCTGCCCAACATGCCAAAGCTGGTCATCCCCTCAGCTGCCACCAAGTTCCCCCCTGAGATCACTGTCACACCACCCACCCCAACCCTGCTCTCACCCAAAGGCAGCATCTCGGAGGAGACCAAGCAGAAGCTGAAGGTAACCGAGGGTGCTGGGCATGGGGCATGGGTGGGGGCTCAGGCTCCAGGGGCCTGGGGCCAGGCCAGGCTGCCCTGACCAGTGCCCTGCCCTGTCTGCAGTCAGCCATCCTGTCTGCCCAGTCGGCTGCCACGGTGAGGAAGGAGAGCCTGTGCCAGCCGGCTCTGGAGGTCCTGGAAACATCAAGCCAAGAATCCTCGCTGGAGAGTGACACAGATGAAGACGATGACTACATGGACATCTGAGGGCCAGAGCCCCAGCCACTCCAGGGGCCCATAAAGCCCCCCAGCTGCCCAGCCTCCCTCCTGTGTGGCATCCTCCCTGCCCACCTGGGTTGGGGCTGTCCCCACTGAGTGGGGCAGAGGAGGCCGAGCTTAGCCATGTGAAAATGGACGGATTATGGGTCGAAGTCTGTGTAGGCCGGCATCCTTTTCTACGAAATGCTGACTTTGTAAATGTGCTCGAGCGCAGCCCAGGGGGCCATGTCCACACCTGATGCCCAGACAAGCCTGACAAGCCAGGCTCTGCCTGTGTCACAGTGGAGAGGTCATTTAGGGTCAGGCTCACCCCACTCCCTTTTTTGGTTTCTTTTCTAATAAAGATGGAACAGTTCTTTTTGCCTCTTTGTTCACCCCTTGGGGTTTCCCTCAGCCAATTGCTGTCTAGAGTTTCTGGGGTCCTCCTCCCATAGGTCTGGGTGCAGCCCTCAGGTACCCCAGGGAGCAGGGTACTCAGTTGGGATGAGATAAACCCAGGCCCGGGAGCCAAGCAGGGCAGATCCCTGTGGATGAGATGTGGGAGGGATGTCCGGAGCGTCCCCTGAAGGACAGAGGTGTGAGGGCTAGTCCCTCTCGAGTGGGGATGGGGGGAGGCTGCAGGGGGTAGGCAGGGTCCAGGCTGTGCTGAGGAGCTTGCTTGCACCCCAATGTGGTGGGGGCCCTAGGGGATCCTGAGGGGCAGAGTCTGTATCAGGAAGGGTGAGCTGTGAGGAGGGGATGATGGGGCTGGAGAGAAGGGTGTTTACTTCCCACCACACTTGCCCTCTAACAGAACCAGCCACACAAGGTGTGGGGCTCAGTGCAAGAAAAAAAGGTGGGCCCCTTGTTAAAAAATTAAGATTTTTTTGCCCTGGCTGGGTGGCTGTTAATTGGAGCATCATGCCATACACCAAAAGGTTGCAGGTTTGATTCCCAGTCAGGGCAGGTGCCTAGGTTGTGGGTTCATTCCCTGGTAGGGGTGCTTACAAGAGACAACCAATTGATGTTTCTCACATCAGTGTTTCTCTCTCTCCCCCTTCCTCTCTCTAAAACATATCCTTGGATGAAGATTTAAAAAAAATTAAGAATTTTTAAAGGTGACAGCAGAGTGTTTAGCCAGCCTGCCATGCTGGCTGGCCCTGCCCTCGCAGGCCTCAAGCCCGTCTGTTTTGAGGGGCCGCGGTTTAAGCCCCATGCATCCCTTCTCTATACTGTCCACCCCCACTGGGGCCTAGCTGCCTTCACAGCTCTGGGCTGGCTCTGCCCCCTGGGCCTCCCGGGAAAGGCTCTGTCCAGAATGGAGACCCCACACGACACTCCCAGCTTCTTGAACTCCCATTCTCTGAATACATGCAGCTAGAGTGCCCAGGCTAGAAAGAGAAAATGGCAACCTTCCTTTCTCCTAGTCAACAGACCTGTTTCCTGGGAACAACCTGGCCGCTTCCCAGGGCCTTTTCTAGCTGCACAACACCTCAGGCCGCTCCAGGAGCATTCCTACCATCCTTCTTCCCTAACCTGTGCCCAAGGAAGCACCCTTGACCCTGGGATGAGTCAGCACCAGCCCCCAGGCTGGGTGTCCAGGCTGCTTCCTGGGCAGGGTGTCAGTGCCCACACCCACTGCTGGTCACCAGAAAGGGAACCTGGCCCTGAGTGGGTCTGCCTCGGGCGAGTCTGTAGTGTGTGGGTTCTTGACTTCCTCCAGGAAAGATTTCACAGTACAAGTCCAGGTGATTTTGAGGGTACCTTGATTAAAGCTGGGGACAGTGAAACAAGGAAGGGCTTAGCATATAAGAAGCAACAGGAGAGCCCTAACCGGTTTTGCTCAGTGGTTAGAGAGTCGGCCCATGGACTGAAGAGTCCCAGTTCGATTCCAACCAAGGGTACATACCTTCGTTGCAGGTTCACCCCTGGCTCCGGTTGGGAGGAAACCAGTCAATGTGTATGTGTGTGTGTGTCTCTCTCTCTGAAAAGCAATGGAAAAACTACCCTCAGGTGAGGATTTTTAAAAAAGCAACAGGAGAGACCTAGGCTGGGCTGCTTTAGCTCACTGGGAAGTGAGAAAAAGTGGACTTGGAGACCGGTTCAGGGAGTTAACCCAGGACAAGCTGCTGCTGCCCATTGCTCCCCTGGTTGCAAGTCCCTGGAGACCCTTAGAGTTTAGGAGATGCACCCCTCTGGGGGAAGAAGAGGGGGAAGGAAAGGTGTGAGCATGCTCCCAGGAGCTGGGTCCTTTGAGTTTTTAGTGGGTTTTGTTATTCCTCACCTGAGGATATTTTTTCCATTGATTATCAGAGAATAGAAGGGAAAGAGGGAGGGAGGGAGGGAGGGAGGGAAAAAGAGTGAGCAAGAAACATCGATGTGAGAGAGACACATAGATTGGTTGCCTCCCTCACACACCCTGACCAGAGCCAGGTATCAAACCTGCAACCCAGGTATATGCCCTTGGCTGGTGATCAAACCCGAGACCCTTCCATGAGCGGGCCGACGCTCTAACCACGGAGCCACACTGATCAGGGGTGTTTTGAGAGTTTTTTAAAGACTAGTTTAGGGGGAGATTTCAATAGAATATGTATCAGCTTTCTAGGTGTGCCCCTTTAGGGTCACGGTCTCTACTGATTGGTCAGCACCAGGGCAGGTGGTCATTAATAACTGCAACTGGTCCTGGCATCACCCACCTAGTTTTGCTGCTTTTCTGGGCCTGGAACTGAAATAACTGATGCCTAGATGTTATCTCTAAAGAGGAAAGGTCATGGGTGTCTAAACCAAATGACCAGTGATATGAAAGGTCAGGGGGTCTATCTGTCTCAGTTTCCCCATTTCCACTTGCCAAGGAGTTTTCCTAGCTTCTTACTAACCTGTCTCATCCCTGCAAGAGGTGCCCCAAGCACCCAGCAACCAAGTTGGGAGTTGTGTTCCCAACTCCCCAGACTGGCTTCCCTGATGCTTGTTGGTGCCACCTCTCTGGAGCAACAGCACCCACCATCCGAGAGGGGTGGTGCCCAGGGAACAGGCTGGCGAGACACCCCCCCCCACCCCCCCCGCTGAAGCAGGTCACAACTGGATAGTCTAAGCTCCTGCCAAAAGCTAATTTCAGCTCCCTGTGAGATCAGGGCTGGGTCCCTTTGAAAAGATGCTTCTGGGGAGAGGACTATCTGCCTGTCCCAACACCCAGCTGCAGGTGATAGGGCCCAAGTGAGTTCCAGGCCTGGATCCTCCCTACCCACCCTGGCCTGGGGAGCTTGCAGGAGCAGCCTAGGGCTTCCTAGTTCAGCCTCTCCCAGTGACCTTGGCCCCACCCTTTTTGCCTGGGCCTCAGTTTCCTCACCTACACAATCAGAAGGGAGGGGGAACACAGAAGAGATACGCAAACTCCATGAGTGACAGCCCAGGGCAGGTGGGGCTGGGTGGCTTCTCTCCAGAAGACTGGGTTCTGGTCCTAGTTCCCCACTCTGGGCCCTTCCCTCACCATTCACCACCTCCCTCCAAAGGAAATCACAGTGAAACTGGATCTGACCTGACAAATCCCACCCACCTACCCTCACCCCCCATGGGGTCCTCCTTCAGTGCCCACACACCGCCCTACAGGGAAACTGAGGACTAGACATGAGACATCTTTGGTAGAAGATCCCAGAGAGTGGAGTCCTGCGATTGCAAGTGCAATCCCACTTTACCCACCCCAAAATTCGGTCCCTTTCAGGAGCCACTCAGCGTAGGGCCAGGGTTGGGATCCAGCTGTCAGAGCCGCAGCCTCTGGACGTCTGGCTCCTCTAGTGCCAGATGTCCGGCAGCTGTCGCTTTGGCCCCCTCCCCGTGTCCCAGTCCGGCTGGCCAGGAATGTGCTAACGGGGCAGGTTGGGCTCTGCTGGCTCACAGGGGCACCTATGGACTTTGAGAGGGGACCTAGTGAAGGGAGGGGCGGGACAGGGCGGGGCGTTGGTGCTAAGCTCGGGAAGGGCGGGGCCAAGCTTTGGAAGTAAGCCGGCCTGCAGTCTTGGAGCCTCCCTGCCACTGCTGCGCTGCCAGCTACAGACACAGGACACACAATGAAGCTTCTCCTTCCCTGGGCTCTGCTGCTGCTTGCAACGGCCCCAGGCCCAGGCCCCTTGCCTGCAGCAGGTATGTCCCCTCCCTTCCCTTCTGTCCCCCTGCCTGTCCATCTGTCTGTTGCAGACAGGCTCGGGTCAAATGCCCCTCTGGACTCCGCCTCTGACCAACTGTCGGGCCATGGGAAGAAACTGGGGGGTTTCCAGGGTCAAGGGCCACCCAGCAGGGATGGGGGTGGGGTCTGGGTGGTGCCCACCCTAAACCTGCTGGGAGCTGGGATGCATTGGCTGCCTGGGAAGGAAGTGGCTAGGTGGGTGGCAGGCTCAGAAGAGCCCTTGGCCTGTACCCAGAGCCCTGATGGAGTGTGTGCTTACCCATGGAGAAGCCCCCCCCCAGTCCCACTGATCCCCTGTATGACCAGAGGCAGGATGTGGGTCCTTGTGAGGGTGGAGCTGAACCCCAGAAAGTAGCAGAAGAACCACACTTAAGAACCGCGACCCTGCCTGCCCCTCCCACCCCATCCCCCACTCTGCTGGGCAAGGCTGGAGTTCACAGGCCTCCCAGCCCGTATCTCCTTAGCAGAGAAGAGCCACCACCCTCCTGCCACTTAACTCACTGGCATCACTCAGCCCCACCTACTTGAGCCATTGCATCCTCAGTCAATAAATATTTATTCACGTTGAGTGCCAGGCCCTGCGCTGGGTGAAGTGGGGCCACTGAGTGGCTCAGGCCCAGGCCTAGCCCTTGAATGATCCCCTTTAGGGAGTGTCAGGGAAGGCTAGGTGGCACGTGTGATCCCAGCCTCAGTACCTCCACCAAGTAGTGGAGACAGGTCCCTGGCCTGTCCCTCACCTGTGTCCACCTGAGGATGCCATCAGCTGCAGACTGAGGGTCCCTTGTACCCTAGGGGCTCCTTCTGACCCTACAAAGCTGTATGTTTGGAGGCACTTCTCCTTGTCTCCCTCATTTTAGCCAGTCACTCAGTGAACTGCTAGGTGATCTGTACTGAGAATTACCCCGGCCCATAGGCCCTGTGGGTTTCCACTGTGTCCACGTGGTGGTCAGTACAATCCCCGGCCGCAATCTGCTGGGCATGCTTCTCTCTAATGGGCTCCGGGAAATAGACACAGGCCCTGCGCATGGGGCAGCTGGTCCAGCATCCGATGGGGACAGGTGCTCAGGGCCCTTCTTTTCCAGATGCCCAGGAGAGCTGCTCCAACCGCTGTGGGGAACTGGGTAGGCTCTGCTCTTGCCACCCAACCTGCTTTGGCCTGGGCAACTGCTGCTCAGACTTGCGGGACTTCTGCCTAGAGATCAAACCCTACTCAGGCTCCATGATGGGCGGCAAGGACTTCGTGGTGCAGCACCTCAAGTGGTCCAGCCCTATCAGCAGCGTGATCTGCAGGTGGGGGCACGAGGGTCCATGTATGCTGGGGGCAGATCCCCCAGCTTGCTGGGTGGATCTCTGAGAACCAAGGACAGGGAGAGCTGGTTGAATGGGTCCCCAAGGAGGTCAGGGGCCCAGGCCTCAGAGAGGGTCAGCTCACCCTGGCCCATCCTCTGCTACCTCTGCCCTCCACAGGTTTAGGGAGAGCGTCCAAACTCTCGGCCACGTGGACTCCCTTGGACGTGTTCATTGTGTGTCACCCTTGCTCTACGAGACTGGCCGAATCCCCTTCACCCTCTCCATGGACAATGGCCTCTCCTTCCCGAGATCAGGCACCTGGTTGGCTGGTGAGCCCCACCTTGTTGGCCCAGGCCATGGGCACAAGGCACACTCCCCAGGCCCTGGCACCCCATGGGGACTTTCCCCAGTGCCAGTCTATGCACACCTGGCCCTCCCACCTGGGTCCTGCCACTCTGGCTGAACCAGTCCTTTGAGAGGCCCGCCCAACCACAGGGGTTTGGATTCCCAAAGCTCCTTTCTCTACCCCATGGCATCCAGGCAGGTGTGGGGGCTGCAGGGTACCCCAGAGGGAGTGGGGGCTGCAAGGGTACCCCAGCAAGACGGGCCAGTGCCTGCCTACTCAGCTGGGCCAGGCCAGGGGAGAGGAGAGCCAGGTGGAGGCCAGAGGCCTGGGCAATGGGGGATAGGGACCCATTCTCCCAGCCTCTGTCCTTTCCTACCACTGTGAGGGTCTGGAGAACACCATCGCTCTAATGGGGCTGACATACTCCCTTCTTGGGAGGCCCCCACAGCTCTTAGGACCCCGGGTCCTCCTCCCCAGGCCTTCCCTCATCTTACCTCCCCCTGCCTAGTGCACCCCAGCAAAGTGTCGGAGACGGAGAAGAGCCAGCTGGTGAACGAGACCCGCTGGCAATACTATGGCACCGCAGGCACCAGGGGTAACCTCTCCCTAACCTGGAACGCCTCAGCTCTGCCCACAAGCTCCGTCACCATAGAGCTGTGGGGCTACCAGGAGACAGGTGAGGCACTCTGCAGGCTGCCTCTGCAGGGCCTGCTTGGTCAGAAGCATGAGCTTGCAGAGATGAGAGAAAGGGAATCCCAGGCTGGGGAAATCCTAGAGGGGATTGGAGTGAGGAAAGTAGAGACAAGGAAGGGGAATTGGCAGGGGTGTGGGTGGATGCTTGGCTTCTGAATACAAGGCTTGTCCTGGAAACAGAAAAGGCTTGCTTCCCTTTCCTCTCTGAGTCCCTGGATCGCTGACATGGCCCTGGGCCTGGCCTTGAGCAGGGACAGTGACCCTGAGTGTAGGGGAAGGAGGTGGTAGTCACTTTAGCCAGGGTCCTTATGGGAGCAGCAGGGAAGGTCCTGTTATGGGGCTCATCTGTCCGTACTCTGTCCATCTAGCAGGCTTCTCTGAGCACCAAAGACTGGCACCGACCCCTCCTCTGGCCTGGGGGTCCCTGGACAGGATGCATGGCTGACTGGGGCCTTCTCTCCCTCAGGGAAGCCATACTCAGCGGGGTGGACAGCACGGTGGTCATACCTGTACCCCCTGGCCACAGACATCCCCAACTCGGGCCTCTTCACCTTCGTTCCAAAACCCGCACCGCAGAACTACCAGAGGTGGCACGTGGGTGCGCTTAGAATCGTCGACAGCAAACACTATGCGGGAGAGAAGTAAGGACGGTGCAGAGGAGGGGCAGGGGCAGGCTGCCCGTTGTCCGCTGCCTGCCCACCGCACCTGACGGGAAAGCCAGGGGCAGAGGCAGGGCAGGCAGCCCTCACTGCGCATGCGTCTTCACAGGGACGTGCACGCGCTCTGGAGCAACGAGCATGCGCTGGCCTGGCACCTGGGCGACGACTTCCAGGCGGACCCCGTGGCCTGGGCCCGCACTCAGTGCCTGGCCTGGGAGGAGCTGGAAGATCAGCTGCCCAACTTCCTGGAGGAACTGCCCGACTGCCCCTGCACCCTGGCCCAGGCCCGAGCTGACTCTGGCCGCTTCCATGTGAGTCCCCACCCAGGTCAGGGCCCAGGAACAAGCCAGGGTGCAAGTGGGGCCAGCGGCTCCCACCACGGCCACTGCCGTGCCCGCCCAGAACAACGCGAGGGAAGCAGATCGAGGCCCCTGGGAGGCGGGGCTGGGGTCTGAGCGCCCTTGTAGGGGATGAGATGGGAATGGCAGAGCCTGACACTGGGACAGGTGACAGCAACCTGCTGTTTTACAGACTGACTATGGCTGTGACATCGAGCAGGGCAGCGTGTGCACCTACCACCCAGGGGCTGCGCACTGCGTGCGCTCCGTGCAAGCCAGGTGAGAGCCCAGGTGGCGGTGGGGATGTGGGGCGGCGCCTGAGGGCGGGATCCCCCATGCGGGGCCTGACCTGTCCATGCCCCCAGCCCCAAGTACGGCTCAGGCCAGCAGTGCTGCTACACGGCGGAAGGCACGCAGCTCCTGACGGCCGACACCACCAGTGGCAGCACCCCTGACCGTGGCCACGACTGGGGTGCACCCCCATTCCGCGCACCGCCCCGAGTGCCTGGCCTCTCCCACTGGCTCTACGATGTCATCAGCTTCTATCACTGCTGCCTCTGGGCGCCTGATTGCTCCCGCTACATGAACCGACGGCCGTCCAGCGACTGCCGTAGCTACCGGCCCCCTCGCCTAGGTGGGTGCCAGCCAGAGTGGGGTCCTGGGCAGGGCCAGGCCAGGGCAGCCCACCTGACCCTCCACTCTCCCCAGCCTCTGCTTTTGGGGACCCACACTTTGTCACCTTTGATGGCGCTAACTTTACATTCAACGGCCGCGGCGAGTACGTGCTGCTGGAGTCAGTGCTGACCAACCTGAGGGTGCAGGCTCGGGCTGAGCCCAGGACAACGCCTGAGGGTGAGGCCGGGGCCCGAGGGCTTTGGGTGGCTCAGGGTCACCCCGGGTGGGAGGCTGGAGCTGAGTGGACCCCATTTTGCACCCACCACCCCAGGCATGCGGGACCGAGGCACAGGGCTGACAGCTGTAGCTGTCCAGGAAGACAACTCTGACCTGGTGGAGGTCCGGTTGGTCAGTGGCACACGGATCCTGCAGGTGCTGCTGAACCATGAGGTGCTCAGCTTTGCTGAGCAGAACTGGATGGACCTGAAGGGTGAGTGGGACGGCCAGACAATGTCGGTGAGCTGCCCTCACTCCCTTTCCCTTCCACCTGGGCCTCCACACCTCTCACAGCCCTGGCCTGAAACAAGGGTGGTGTCCAGGGCACAGGTGTGGAAATGGAGGTGTCTCAGTTTGCTGCAGAGCAACAGTCAGCCCCTCTCCGCTGCACCCCACTGCGGAAGGCGGCACAGTGGACATGCCCATCCATGGCTGTCTGTGGACAGACACGGTTCTAGGCCCCCTATAGCAAGTCCAGCCTGGAGAACCTGCTCTGATCTCGAGCCCTCACACCCCTGGAGCCCCGAGACACACACTGGTCAGAGCCCTGAGATGCCAGGACAGTGGGATGAGTCCTCACCGGAACCCAGAGGAGTTGGGAGCTGCAATGCTTCAAGGAGCTGTCCTGAGTGTTAAGGAGCAGCAGTTCCCTCTCCATTTCCCCTTTCCTCAGTGGTGCTGCTGCCTCGGAGAACTGAATGAATGAAATGACTCCCGGTTGGGATGGGTGGGGACCTGGGATGAGCTTATTGGCACTGAGAATGCAGGGACCTCTGGAAAGGGCAGAGGCTGCTGCCTCCCAGTCAGGGATCCAGGACCAACAGGCAACCCCCATGCCTGGTCACAGCATGGGGGGGGGGGTGGTCTCTTCAGGGCCTGGGCACCTAAGATCAGCATGGAGGGTCCCAGCACAGGTGTAGGCCTGGAGTGGTGGAGTCACAGTCAGCAGGGTTGGTCCTGGGGACGCCCTGCCCTTCCCCTGAAGCCCAAGGATGAAGGCCCACCCATCCTGGGGCTGTGGGGTCACCACACAGTGCCCACAGGAGGTGATCCTAACCCCAGCTCCACCTGTGCCCAGGCATGTTCCTGTCAGTGGCTGCTGGGGACAGCGTATCAATCATGCTATCATCGGGGGCTGGCCTGGAGGTCAGCATCCAAGGTCCCTTCCTGAGTGTAGCCATCCTGCTGCCTGAGAAGTTCCTTACCCACACTCGAGGCCTCCTCGGGACACTCAATGACGACCTCACAGACGACTTCACCCTGCGCAATGGGCAGATCCTGCCCCCCACCTCGAGTTCCCGAGAGCTACACCGGTTCGGGGCTGACTGTGAGTGACCATGAGGCCCATGCTGGAGAAAGGGACATGGCAGGGGCAGGATCAGGGCAGGGAGGAGGAGACCCCAGACACTCTACCACCAGCCAGGCCTGCTGTGTCTCCCCAGGGGCTGTGCAGAATGCCTCCTCCCTGCTCACGTATGACTCTCGGTTCCTGGTCAACAACTTCCTGTACGGGCCCAAGCATGACCCCACCTTCCAGCCCCTCTTCCCTGAGGAGGTCAGCCCCAGCCAGACAACTGAGGAAGCCAAACTGTGTGGGGACAACCATTTCTGCAGATTCGATGTGGCAGCCACAGGGAGCCTGAGTGTGGGCAATGCCACACGGGTGGCCCACGAGCTGCACCAGCATCGTGTGCAGAGTCTGAAACCTGGTGAGGGATACAGGGAGTGAGGGTGAGGGGGTAGGCACCTTGCACTGGGACACTGCCCCCCAGGTTGGTGGCTGGCTGCAGGAGGCAGCCAGTGGCTCAGGGTTGTCATCTGCACCCTGTCTCTACCCCAGTGGTGTCCTGCGGCTGGCTGGCCCCACCCCCCAATGGACGGAAGGAAGGCATCAAGTACCTGATGGGCTCCACTATCTATTTCCACTGCGACAATGGCTACAGCCTGGATGGGGCACATGTCAGCCTCTGCCAGGCTGATGGCACCTGGTCCAGGCCTACCCCAACGTGCCAGCCAGGTGAGGATGCCTGATCCACTTGTCCTAGGCCCCCTGCTACCGAGCCCAGTCTGGCTCCACCCCACACACTTGCCCTCCTGCATGCCTCACTCTAGTCCCCATGCCCTCCACACTCCACACTCTGGGCCACCCTCACCTCCCACCCTCTGTCCAGGACGGAGCTACACCGTGCTGCTGAGCATCATCTTTGGAGGCCTGGGGGTGGCGGCTCTGGTTGCCGTGGTCTATGTGCTGGTACAACGCAGGAAGAGCCACAGGTAAGACCCCACCCACGCAGTCCTGCCCCTTCTTGGCTCCCCTAGACCCTGGGCCCCTGGGGTGCCAGTGGGACCACTGTGCCTGCTCTAGACTTCATCTCTGTTGCAGGGCCATCTGGACTTCGCAGCCCTGAGAGGAGCACTCTTGGCCGGCGATTTAGTACACCAGGCCACCCTGGAGCCGAAGACCAGCCTCCCAAGAGAATGCCCGAACTCCCAAGAGTGTGCACCCAGTACCTCAATCCCCAAATCCCTGGCACCTGGACCTAGACATGTGATAACTGAGCCTTTAATGCCTGTGGACCCGGGGCCTGGTGTCCTCCTCTGTCACCTCAGACCCAGATCCTGATTTCTAACTGTGCAGTTCCCAAGCCCCTATTTCCCAAGTACTTGCATCTCTAATTCCCCAGACTCAAGACTCAATGCCCTTGAACTCTAACACCTGTCTCCCCAGCCCCAGTACCCCAGCATCTGATGCTCAATTGTCAATACCTCAGATCCAGTGTCTGATGCCCTTGCCCCTGATTCCTGATAGACTGAGACCTGGAGCTCCAGCACTCGGCTGTCTTGATTCCCAGACCCCAGGCCCAGCCGAGACTGCAGCTAGGGCCAGTCTAGGGCATGGAGAAGCCACAGGACCCCTAAGTGAAGAGTCATCCTCTGAACTCCGGGATTGTAACTAACTTCTGGAATGTCACTTGAAACAGCCCTCCCTGCCTGTACAAGGAGAAAACAAACCTTTGGTGCCCCCTTCCTGGTGTCCTGGTGCTTGTGCTGTGCTTGGTTCTAGAGAGTTCCACAGTTGCCCTTCGGAGTCCAAAGCCATCTGTGTCTGGGTCCTCCATCCACTGCCAGGTTACCTGGGACAGGTTCCTCCTTAGCCTCTGTCTCTCCATCTGAAAAGTGGGATTGAGAAGTGACCACTCGTGGGGGTGGGGAGGAAGGACGTGGTATTTGAGTTGCCACACTGGATGCCCAGGAGATGGGACGGAGCCAGCCTGCCTTCTCTTAGTGGCAGCACTTGCCCCTTCACATTGCAGAAAGCTGACCTAGCCTGACCCTGGGCCTCCCACCCAGCCCCAGCACTGCCCTGAAGCCAGTGGCATGCCCAAGTCTTCCGACTGGGGTCCATGTTGTGTTTTTTATTTGTTTTAAATATATCTTTATTGATTTCAGCGAGAGGAAGGGAGAGGGAGAGAGAGAGATAGAAACATCAATGATGAGTCATTGATCGGCTGCCTCCTGCACGCCCCCTACTGGGGATTGAGCACGAAACACAGGCATGTGCCCTGACTGGGAACCGAACTGGGATCTCCTGGATCCTAGGTCAATGCTCAACCGCTGAGCCACGCCGGCTGGGCTGGGGTCCATGTTCTGGGTCCCCGGGGAACTCAACCTAGGAGAGTCCAGAAACTAAGTACGGAGCACAGGCCTCATGCCACTGCTGCCCACTTGAGCCCCTGCCCTCTGAGTGCCAGGTGGCTGGCATGGAAACAGGCTAGGAGCTGGCTTGAGGATAAAAGGAGCCACAAAATTCCCCTTTGTAGTGAGGGAGTTGAATGGGGGTCATGGGAGGGCCTAGACAGGGTAGGATTTGCACTGTCCATGTTAGAGAAAATACTGAGGAGCGTGGGATTGGAGGTTGGTGCCCCCTGGGCCAGGCAGCAGCTCAGTCTGAGGGGTGGGGCAAGTAGGGCAGTGTGCCTGGGGGATGGAGAGCCCTGGGAGGGAGGTGATGAGTGGAGGCCCTCTTCACTGGGCCTGCAGCACCAAGAGTGGCCACGTGGGGGAAGCAGAGGGTAAGAACAAGGAGCAAAGGTGCCGGCTACACCCGGACCCAAGCCACGGGGAGAGGTAGTCAGCCCCAGCCCTGTGTCTGGGGCCAGCAAGCTTGTGGTCATAACCTCAGCTGAGGTTCATGAAGGCCCACCCCTGTCCTCTCAGCTGGGAGGACAGTGAGTCATCCCCCCGTCTCAGATTGCACAGGTCGCCCCAGGTCGTCCAGCGGGCACTGACCACCAGATTGGAGCCCAGATGTCCCCACTCTCAGCCTCGCCTTTAGGGGAGGGTCCCAGGCAGAGGTGGGGAGCTGGGTGGCAGGGGCAGGTCTTGTCTGCAGGGTTTCTGGAAGTAGACAGGTATGCACAATGGGCACATTTGGGAGAACAGAGCCGAGACAGGGATTTGGGGGACTCCCAGGGACAGTGCCCAGAAGACGGAAGGAGGGGAATAAGGCTGATGCTTCCCGCCCTTTCAGGACACTGCTGCCCCACCTCTGGCTTCCAGCTCAGGACAGAGTGGGGCTGAGCGACAGCCCCTTGGCTACTGGGCAGGTACTTTCCTCTCTCCAGATAAGGTAAGGCAGGGCTGGCCTCCCACCAACCTGTTTCCAGCGCATCCCTGTGCTGAGCCAGTCCCAGCTGGCCACTTGTCAGTGGGTAAAAGCTTAGTTTCGTGGACAAAGCAGTCTGCACATGCGTGGGACAGACACACAAGAGCCTAGAAGGTTTGGGGTGGGTTCACAGCTCCCATAACAAGCCTCAAGGAACCAGGGGGATTGGCAGAAGTGGCTTGTCCGAAGGCATTCTGGTGCAAAGGCTCAGGAAGAGAAGCGCAGTTGGGTCTGAGGAATAGTGGGAAGGGGCTGGCAACTGAGGCTCCTCCCCCATCAGGCCTTGGCATTTAGGCTTCTTTCTAGAGGTAAAGTATGGCTTCCCTTAGCCTCCCCTTCCCCCACCCTCGTCCCTTTTGGACAGGCCTAGAGCTGTCCTTGCCCCTCCCCAGCAAGAGGAGGGGTGCACTGTCTGGGGCCCTGGTCCGAGACATCAGGCGTTCTCTGTGCCAGGGGCAGGCCAGGCTGGGAAGCCCCAACACCTGACAGGGTTTTCCCAGGGGCCCCTAGGGAATCAGGAGTTCTGTCTGAGCCGGGTCCCAGAGCCCAGCATGGACTCCCTAGCGATATCAAAGGCAGGGACCCCAACCTCAGGGAGGTGGTTTCAGGGGAACCCCTGGGAATCATGACATCAAAATCCAATGGCCATGCCTGTGCCAGGTAGCTCACTTGGCTAGAGTGTTGTCCTGATCTCCAAGGTGGCGGGTCCGATCCCCGGTCAGGGTACATATAAGAATCAACCAATGATGAGTAAAAAAGTGGAACAACAAATCGATGTTTTTCCTTTCCTCTCTAAAAATCAATAAAAATTTTTAAATGGTCAGTCGCCTACCCCTTGTATCACTCAGGGTCTGGGAGACGCTTATCTAGGGACTTGGAAATGCAGGTGATGGGAGAGCTCGGAAGTCAAAGGAAGCTGGTGAGGCGGCCACAGTATCCCAGTAGCACCCCTGGGAGGAAGGTCCTACGCAGCCAGGCTCAGGTCACACAGTAGGAACCACGCAGGCCCATGGGGACCTAGCAGGAGCCACGGAACCAATAGCCCCGCCACAGGCCTGAAATGGGAGAAGCACCCCTTCTGTCTCTAGCCTCCCTCTGTGACCTCCTTTTGGCTGAACACTGTGGGGAGCACTGACAAAGAGGGACTGCAAGTCCCAGGATAGCCGAGTGCCCATCCTGGATTACCCCTGTCCTCATGGGGCTCACTGCCCACAGAGGAGGGGGTGGTCAGTGCAGTGTGTCAAGGGGGTGGTAGGTGAGATAGATAAAATGGTGTGGGACCTGTGTCAACTTGGCTAGGCTGAATAAATTCCCATATTTCCCTCCCCAGTGTGTTTTGGGTTTCGATGGGCCACAACAGAGATTCCTATGCAAAATTGGGGAGTGGAAGTGAATCAGCAGTCCTTTTTGTAGCTCTCACTCATTTCGGCACATTTGCTGACTCAGTTGGTCCTCAGGGGCAGACGCCAGGCCCGCAACTGCTCCACCTGCCCCCACCCCACCACCCCCATCCACCCTCAGCTTCCCTGACTCCTGGGCCAGGTGTGTGATGAAGGGTCCCAGCTTCTGCAAGAAATCTTGTTGCCCTTGGCAACAAGAAGAGACCTGGGTTTCAGCCCATCTTGGGCTCCAGTCCACACTTGGGATTCTAGCTCTGGATCCTTCCTTCCATTTTAGGTCCATCTTCCCTCCTGACTCCCTCAAACTCCAGGGTCAGACTAAAGACAATATTTGACCAGCTCCCAGAGTTGGGGGTCCTGCTTCTTGGATTGAACCCAGACTGATACAAATGTGGTATTTTTAACTTTCCTTTAGTGTAAGTTGTATGTGAGAATATAAATTAGTACAGCCACTATGGAAAACAGTATAGAGATTTCTCAAAAATTTAAAAATAGAATTACCATATAATACAGCAATGCTGTGGTAGGCAGTTAGACAGACAGGAGCAGAGCAAGGACGATGGGCCAGGTATAAAAGGTCACCACGGTGAAAAGCCCCAGGTGCCTAGCAACAGACAATTATAGGGTGGGACCTCCCCCCCAGGGTAAACTTTCCTCCCCTAGCTTATCGCTGGTCATGCAGTTTGGACCCCCTGACCTTTCCTCCCTAGAGATGACGTCTAGGCCTTAGTTGTGTTTCAGCTCCAGGCCCAGAAAAGCAGCAAAAGCAGACAAATGACACCTGAGATGACCTCAGGACCAGCTGCATTGACTGTAACCCTGAATGGACACACCTGGAAAGCTGCTGAGTAATCTATTGAGGTCTTTCCTTGGGATCTCCTCTAAAATATTCTCCCTTAAAACCCTTAGGACAGAGGACCCAGCATGCTCTCCCTCTTTGGAGCATGACTGCACCTTTCCCTCCCCCCCCCTCCCTCTCCACCCCCACCCCCCCAGATGCATCACCTTGATCTTCCTCACGTCCAAGCCCCAAGGGCCCTTCCTTTGACTCTATAATTTCTATCCTAAGCCCATTTCTTCTACAAATTACTTCTACTTTTGTGATTTTCTAAATAAATGTTCTCTTATAGTTTGAGTCTTGGCTCTGAATCCTTTCCTAGCCGGAACCCAAGTACGAAGGTTGCTGAACCAAGGTTCCCTCTGACCCCACTGGTCTAACACCTGGTGCGGTTCTCACCACCACCAATCCCACTTTTGGGTGTATATCCAAAGGAAATGAAAATAGGATATTGAAAGGATATCTGGCCTGGCCAGCGTGGCTCAGTGGCTGAGCATCTACCTATGAACCAAGAGGTCACAGTTCGATTCCCCAGCAGGGGGCGTGCAGGAGGCAGCCAGTCAATGGCTCTCCCTCATCACTGACCTTTCTATCTCTCCCCCTCCCTTCCTCTCTCTGAAATCAATAAAAACATTTAAATTAAAAAAGAGGAAAAAAGCCCTGCCCCCGGGCGTGGCTCAGTGGTTGAGCACGGACCTAGGATCCAGGAGATGGAGATTCGATTCCCGATCAGGGCACATGCCTGGGCTGCAGGCTCATCCCCAGCAGGGGGCGTGCAGGAGGCAGCCGATCAATGACTCTCATCATTGATGTTTCTCTCTCTCTCTCCCCCCCTCCATTCCTCTCTCTGAAATCAATAAAGACGTATTTTTAAAAAAAAAATAAATAAATAAAGATAAATGTAAAGAAAAAGAAAGCATGTCTGCACTCCCATGTTTATTGCAGCATTATTCATAGTACTTAAGATATGGAAAGAGCCCGGCCGGGTATGGCTCAGCGGTTGAGCATTGACCTAGGATCCAGGAGATCATGGTTCGATTCCTGGCACATGCCCGGGTTGCGGGAGTGCAGGAGGCAGCCGATCAATGACGACTCTCCCATCATTGATGTTTCTATCTCTTCCTCTCCCTTCCTCTCTCTAAAATAGATATATTAAGAAAAGAAATGGAAATAATTTAAATGTCTGTTAAATGATGAATGGATAGAGAAGATATGGTTTATATACAATAGAATATTATTCTCAGCCGTGAGAAAAAAGGAAATCCTGCCACCTGCAAAAACAAGATTAGACCTTGAGGACGTGATTCTAAGAAAGATAAGTCACAGAGAAAGACGAATATCGTATGACCTGATTTATATGTGGGAGCTAAAAAGGCCAAACTCGTAGTTCTTGGCTCTGAATTCTTTATTTGCCAAACTCAAGAACTGAGAGTCAACATTGCTGTTAACATCGGTTAATAAAATTTTGTAGGTTTCAGGTGTACAATTCCATAATACATCATCCGTATATTGTATTGTGTGTCCACCACCCAAAGTCAAGTCGTCTTCCCCTGAGAGTTTTTATTTTGAGTCAGAGTCGGGAAACTTTATCAAGTGTTTTTCTGCATTTACTGCGACGTCAATGATTTTTTTTTTTTCTTTTTTATTCTGTTAGCGTGATAACGTGCCCGATTTTCTAATATTCAGCCAATCTTGCATTCACAGAATAAACCCAAATTGGTGGTAGTGCATTCTCTCTTTTGTATATCAAACTTGGTTTGCTTATATTTTGTTTAGGAGTTTTGTATCTCTGTGCATGAATGAACGCGCCCTCTCCTGTTCCTATATGAAACCTTTGTTGGGTTTTCTTCTCACAATTATGTTTGTCTCGTTAAAAGAGTTGGGCAATGCTTTCTCTTTCCGGTTCCACAGAAAAGTTTGTGTAAGACGTGTTTTTTTCTTCCATCAGAATTTGGAAGAACTCGCTGAAGATGCCTTCTGGGCCTGGAGTTATTTTCTTTTGCCTCAGTGGGATCTCATTGTTGTTTTAATTGGCAAGGCTTATTCATGAGTGAGATTGAGCAATGTTTTTATATGTTGAAACAGCCATTTGTAGCTTTCTGTGGTCTAACGAGTAGTATCTCTGTCCATCTTTCTAATGGACATTTGGTCTTTGATATTAAATATTTAAGTACTTAAATATTTTAAAAGTTTCCCCCTCTACTCCCCCTCTCCCTTTCTCTCCCCCCCCCTTCTCCCCCCCCCCCCCCAGAGCACACCCACTCAAATCACTTCAGAGGCCCTATTTTTCCTTTTGTAATTTGTTTCCTGAGTCCACAGGGCCCAGCTGGCTAGCCTCTTTCTACCTCTGTAACTTTCTAAACAAACTTTCACTTATAATTTGAGTTTATGGCTCTGAACTCTTTCTCCGTTGAATTCAGGAAGGAGGTCCAACTTCGCCTATAGTAACTGATGCGCTTTTGCCGTCAACACCACTGGCAACAATGCCATGCATGAAGAAGCATGTAGCAATTCCTTTTGTCAACGTTTCTGAATTTATTTAGCCATTCTAATTTTGTCTTTTGTATAGTCACACTTCCTTCATGTTTACTGATTGGCTGGTTAATAGCTTATTATATATTTTTTTCAAAGACCTGTTATTTCTGATTTCCAATTTATCAATTTCTGCTTCAATTTTTACTGAGTCCTTCCTCTTGATTTTCTGATTGTTCTGATTTCTCCTTTACTAACTTAAGTGAGCTGCTTTATTTATTTTGATTCTTATTATTAATGTAAAGACAGACATAAGCAGAGCAAGGACCTTGGGCCAGGTACAGAAGGTCACCAGGATGGAAAGCCCTGGATGCCTAGCAAAGGACAATTGTAGGGTGGGACCTCGCCCCCAGGGTGGCCTTTCCTCCCCTAGCATATCACTGGTTTGGGCCCCCTGGCCTTTCCTCCCTTGAGATAACATCTAGGCCTCAGTTCTATTTCAGCTCCAGGCCCAGAAAAGCAACAAAACCAGTCACAGCTGACCTCAGGACCAGCTGCATTGAATGACGGCCACTGCCCTGGTGGTAACCAATCAATCAGTGGAGCCACAACCTTGAAAGGACACATCTGGAAAACTGATGAATAGTCATTCTATTAAGATCTTCCCCTGAGCCCTGCCGGTGTGGCTCAGCGGTTGAGCATCAACCTAGGATCCAGGAGATCCCAGTTTGATTCCCGGTCAGGGCACATGCCCAGGTTGTGGGCTCGATCACCAGTAGGGGGCGTGCAGGAGGCAGCCAATCAATGACTCATCATTGATGTTTCTATCTCTCTCTCCTACTTTCCCTTTCTCTCTCTGAAATCAATAAAGACATATTAAAAAAAAAAAATCTTCCCCTGAGACCTCCCCTAAGATCTCCATGCTTAAAACCATTAGAATGGAGGACCCGGTGCTCTCCCTACTGGGAACAAGCCTTGCCCCCCCTCCCCACCACAATGTTAGCATTAGCATTAGCTTCCTCACTCTCAAGCTTCAAGGGCCTTTCCTTTGCCTCTATAACTTGTTGCCTAAGTTCATTTCTTCTAAGAATTACGTTTTCTACCTCTGTGATTTACCAAATAAATGTTCTCTTACAGTTTGGGTCTTGGCTCTGAATTCTTTCCTAGCCAGCACCCAAGAACCGAGGTTGCTGAACCTAAGTCAGGTCTGACTCCACCGGACTAACGCCCAGCGCTGTTCTCGGTGCCTACAAAATAACTATTTAAGGCAAGAAATTTTCCTGATCCCTGCTTTAGCTGTACTCTGTAGGGGGCTGATCTATACTGATGGCAAAGTTATTTTGCAGATACCACACAGTCTTGGTTTTGATTTCCTCCGTGTTAATGGGTTTAAAGATGACCTGGCTGGGCTGGGAATGCATTGATGGTGGCCCAGGCAGGGTGTGGGTAGGGCTGGGCAAGTCCCCCAGGGCAGGATGAGCAGGGAGGGAGAGAAGTGGGCTTCCTCCAGGGACCTCAAGGAGGGCTCCATGCTGCCTTGTGGCGGGATCAGGTGCTTTTCCGAGGCTCACCATCACCATGAGTGGGGAGTGGATCAAGATGGCAGCCACGGAGCAAGGGCCAGGCTATGCAGATGGAGGGACAGCACAGAGTAACGCAGGAAGGGGGACAGGCAGACACCGGAGAGCTCCCTGCTGCCTTAGAACTGGCCTCCTGCTTTGGTGTGTTGAGTTTGAGGTACCTGTGGACCCCATGTGTTCCGAAGGTGGGAGGGTGGGTATGTCCAGAAACCCAAGCCAGAGCCTTGGTTGGGGTACCCATCAGCCCACAAGTGATGACTTAGCCTCCAGGTGGGTGACACCCCCAGGGATGGCCGAGAGTGAGTCAGGAGGGGGACACCAGCGTTCAGGGACTTAGTATCATGCTCTATGAATGATGCTGGAAGGCACTGCAGGGTTCAGGCCTCACTGGCACAGGGCAGCGTCCCTGGACCCCGGCAGGGCACAGGTCTGGCCCGGGAGCACAGAAGCAGGCTCCTGCCAAAGGGCGGCGGAGGCTCCTCAAACTCCCCACGGGGTTTGAGACAGCTCTTAGGGTTGGTCCCACTGACCTAAGCGAACCAGCCCTCCCCACACAGACGGCTCAGGGAGGGACTCACTGAGCCCATGAGAGCTGGGCCTGGAACTTCTATTAAACCAAAAGGACTGGGGCTCAGGGTAGAAGTTCTGTCACCCCTGCTGACTGTGAAGTTCAGCGGATATGCTAGAGCCATGGGGATGGTGGCCAGGGAGCCTGCCTAGGGTGAGGCCACCCCATGGAGGGTCCTGATGTTAGGGGCCAGCCTCTGGATACCCCCAGGTCTGAAGCCCCTCTGTTCCGCTTCTGTCTAAACCCCCCTTTTCTGTACCCCTGGCCCCTGAACCAGACCTGCCCTTTCAGAAAGTCTACTCCCAACCCTGGGAGGGACTGGTGGCCTTGAGGCTGCCTGAGTGCATCTCACAGTGTGACCGTGGTCCCCAGACCTTCCTCCTGGAGTCTGTCAGAGCACCCCCTCTACCCTCCTAGTCAAGCCCAGATCAGGGGCTTGTTATGTAGCTGACCCCTCTCCCCATGTGTGGGCACCTACATAACAGCCCACGAATATGTCCATGTCCTGATCCCCGGAGGGGAACGTGGCCCTGCCCACAGCTCAATTTCTGCCCAGTGATACTGAATTCAGACTCCCAGCCTGGGACAAAATAGATTTCTGTTGTTCTGAGGCACTCAGTTTGTGGTATTTTTGTCTCAGCAGCCACAGAAAACTAATACATCACCCAGGTCAGAAGGAACTCATTCGGCTTGGCCCAGCTCCAGGGCGGAGTGGGAGGCAGTGGCTCAGTGGTGAAGCTGCTCCCGGGCCCTGCCGGGGGAGGCACACCTCTGGGGTGAAAAGGGAAACCCGATGCTCTCAGGAACCAGTGAGGGGCAGGACCCCCCAGGTCAGTCCAGCAAGGCCCCCCAGCAAGGATGGCCCACCCAGCAGCTGGCAAAGCTATTCATGGTGCTTGGGGATCATCAGTCCAAAGCAGCGGTTCTCAATCAGGGGTGATTTGGTGACTGGTTGTTGGGGGGAGGGGCTGCATCCAGCGGGTAGAGGCCAGGGGTGCTGCCCAACACCCTACTCTGTGGGGACAACCCCCACAACAAAGAACACGTTGCCCCAAATGTCAGGAGTGCCAAGGGTGAGAACATGGGCTGTTGGGGCAGGGGCTGGGCTGGGGCCTTAGGTCTTATCACATCCAACATTCTCCTGGCACAGAAGACAGGATCCAGAGACAAGCCTTGGCCAAGGGCCCTGAGGCCATACCTCCGCCTTTCCCACAACAAGTGGCCCCAAGAAGCCACATTTCAGAGCTCCAACAAGAGTCCAGGGGTGGCCTGGATGGGCCCAACTGCGTCTGGGCCTCGGTTTCCCCACTTCTGTAATGGTGCACTTGCAAAGAACTATAGGAACCAGTGTGTATGCTTTCTGGGGTCCCCCCCACCTCAATCCCGAATGAGACTGTGGTCAGCCTCCTCTTTAATCTTAAACCAGAGGATATACTGATGGGGAGTGGGGTCAGAGGGAGAGGATGGGCCACAGTCCTGGGTGAGAGGCCTGGAGAAGGCTAGAAGGGCCAGAGCCATCAGAAGCTCAGAGGGTGGGCACAGCCCCCATCTGCCATGCTGTCCCCGCTTCTTGCAACCCCTGGCTGACTCCCCAGCCAAGGGGTCCAGATCCTGCTGGAACACAGTCACAGCCATGGCCAGCCTGGGCCACACACTGACGTCGGGTCTGCTCCCAGCTCGCAGGAGCAGCCTCCTCAGTAGCCTGCGGCCTCCCCATGCTTCCTCTGGTCGGCTGCGGCATACACACAGGCTCCGTCCTGGAACACAGCCTGCACCACGTTCAGGAAAAAGGGCCTGCTCGTCTGGTTCTGGCCCCGGTGCGCAAGGCCCTTCTGCACCTCCTGAAGAGAGAAGGCCGGCTCAGAGGTGAGGGCAGCTTAGATCTGCCTCCGTAGGGGCAAGGCCCAGGCAGGAACCTCAGATCCTCAACTGAGGGGGGCGGGGGCAGGAGGCACTGGGCAGAGCCTCCTCTGCAGGGTATGGAGTCTACACTTCCCACCCAAAAGGTCCTAAAGAAACATGTGGGGAGGACATCACCCAGGTCAGAAGGCACTCAAGATGCAAGCTCATTTCTGTCCTGAACCTGGACACCAGGGGCCTCAAACACAAAGCTTCAGGCATGGTTTGCTCTACAGTTTGCCCACAAGTCCAAGAACATTGACCCCGAGAGTAAAGTTGCTTGGAGCACTGGACCTGAAATGCTCAGGCCTGAGATGTTGAGTCTGTGGAATTTGAGGGCATCAGGGACCCAGATGCTGGTTTCTAAGACACTGAGTACCTTGCTTCAAGGTTATGGTCCCCAAATATTTGCTGGTCTGTGAAGGGGTGCAGCAAATACTGAGTGTAGGAATCTGTGCTACTCGAGCCCCACATTTCCAGTTATCATTTTAGACCAAGTGTCCAAGGACCTTAGCTGACCAGGACCCTAGATTCCAGACCTCTAAGTACAAAGACCCTTGTGCTCTACAGTCCCCAGGATCAGGGCCTCCGATCTGAGGTCACCTGGTTAGGCCATGTGACCCTGAGCCATTGGAAGGGTGAGGTCTCCAGAGTGCTTCACAGTTCCTCTGCCTCACACATTAATTTCCCAATGTCCTTAGATTTGAAGGTCAAGATCCTCACGGCCAAGGCCACAGCAGGGCCTACAGTCCTCAGAAACTCTGTTCCTTATGACCTACTGGCCAAACTCCAAGGCCCTGAGGAACACAAACTCTCTTGGCCTCAGTCCCTGGGACTTTGTGTGAAGCCCTTGGAGACTCATGGTCTCCACCCAGAATCTAAGAATTTCTCCATGGAAGGCCCTAGACCTGCAAGACCAACACTCTTAACACTTTGACGGAGCTGAGGATCTTGGGTTGCTGGATTCCAAGCTGTCATCTCTGAATCCTCAGAGTCCAAAGTCCTCAGAGAATTGTGTTCACAGAGTAGGGACATTCAGTTAAGGTCAAGGAGAAAGGCCTAAGAGGATGAGCCCTGAGGCAGCACTTGATGTAATTCCATGGAGAGAACCCTAAACAGGAAGGGAAGGCTCAGACTCTGAGAGTTTGAGCTTGATGGGCTGATGTCTTTAGTCACCAGATCCACAGACCAAGGTTCTCTGGGATGACACACCGTCTTGGGCTCAAGGCCTCTCACTGGTTATTAGAGAAATCTAAGGTCATGAGAGGCTCATAACAGTAAAGACAGCTTTAAGGATCTTTTTTTTTTTTTTTTATCTTCACCCAAGGATATTTTTCTCATTACTTTTCAGAGAGAGTGGAAGGGAGAGAGAGAGAAATGTCAGTGTGAGAGAGATACATCAATTGGTTGCCTCCTGCATGAGTACTGACCGGGGCTGGGAATCGAACCTGCAACTTAGGTACATGCCCTTGGCCGGAATCTAACGTGGGAGGGAGCCTTCAGTCCGTGGGCTGGCACTCTAACCGCTGAGCCAAACTGGCTAGGGCAGCTTTGAGGATCTCAAGCCCCAGCTGGTTGAACTGACCCTGAACATGAAGCTTGGAGCCTTGAAAAGCTGCCAGTGTTTTGAATTAGGTCGTAGCAAAGGGCATCTGCCAGCCCAGAGAGGATTCGAGAAAGCTGACCATCTGCTGGGGCGGGGTGGAATTCAGTTCCGGGACCTACTTGCATAGGGGACCCAAGAAATGTTAGTAAGAGCCAGCACCAGCGCAGTCCCCAATGCCTTAATCCCTCTGCAGACTCTCATGGGGATAACACATGCTTTTGTAAATAAGCTTGCACGGAAGAGCTACAAATCACATGAGGAAACAGAGCGTCATGAGGGAGTAGACACTCATGAGAGGCCAGAGCCGGGAAAATCAGCTTCTGGAGGGAAATGGGCAGACAGAACAGGGACCAAAGTGCTGAGGTGCTCGGCCTGAAGGAAGCATGCACAGCACCCTGCTCTCTGCCTTGGAGGCCATGAGGCTGGTCTTGAGCTTCTCAACTCCTGATGGCGCCCAGAGCTGGAGTGTGCCCAGCACAGGACACTCGGGGCTTTGAGCAGCATGCACTCAGGCGTCCCCACCTAGAGGTGGCTCAGATAGCAGCCTCACCTGGGGGAAACTGGGCTCATATTCCACCTGACCCTTGTCGTTCACGTGTAAGATGGGGGCTGCAATGGCTGCTCCCAGGTCAAAGCCAAGCCACAGTTTGTTCATGATGACCTGGGGGAGGAAAGGAGAATGCAGGGAGGGAGGGGCCACCAGCCCCCCCACCAACCCCTTCATGCCCCCAGGAGAGCAGGACAATTGTGTTGCCCGGAGAGGGGACATTCGAGCCAAGAGCCTCCAGACTCACCTGGACCACAGCAGAGACGATGAGCTCCCCACCAGCCCCACCAATCACCAGCTTTGACCCCTGGGCTCTGTTGATCAAGATGGAGGGGACCATGGATGATGGGGGCCGCTCTCCTGGAACTGGAGACCAGATGGGTGTCACCTGCAGCCTGGCTTCCGAGCCAGCAACTGCAGGACGACCTGCTCCACCTCTGTCTCCATTCGCCACCTCACAAACTGTGGCTGGGAGAGTTGGGTGGCTGCTCCAAGGGCCACCGTGCAGCACCCACCCTGCCCCCCTCCCTTCCTCTCCCCAGTGGGGCCCCGCACTCACCAGGTGGAGGGGTTACACGGGAGCCAGGCTGGCGCCTCCAGCACAGGTCCAAGAGTTCATTGTTGAGGAGGATGCCTGTGCGCGGTGAGTACACCATGGCTCCAAAGCTGCAAACCGGGAAGCGGAGCCTGGGCTCGGGCTGCGGGCTCCTCCCGCACCAGGCGGGCATAGAAGCCCACTCCCCACCCTTCCATGAGCCCCTCATTTTGGTGGCTGCCCTCTAGCATGCCAGAGCTGCTGTTTTCTCCCTGGCACCGCCCCTGAACGTCCACCCATGTGCCCCATCAGGGTGTGTTCTGGGTAAGGCCCACCCCTGCATGGGCCCTGGCTCAGGGCCACACCTATCAGCAGCCTTTTCAGCCAGTGATATCAAGGGTGTAGAACCCCCTTTTGACACAGAGGAAGAAAAAATGGGGAAAGCAAGGGGCTGCCCCATGGAGACAACCCAGGAGAAGCTGGGGGCAGGGAGACCAGGTAGGAGGGGCGGGGGGGGGGGGGCTGTGTGTGTGACTCAGGTCTAGGGGGCAGAGGAGTGGGGCCTGCCTGCCTGCCTCTGAGTATACGCACGGAGTGTTGATGGTGCTGGTGGCAGCCACGGCACTGCCATCCTCCCCCAGCACAGACACGTGGGCTGTGCCCATCCTGTGGCCCCGGGCCCCGGCCAGGTTATAGTGGCTGAGCTGGTGGTCACCCCGGGCGTCGATCTGCTGGCGGATGTGCTGGGCCAGAGCCTCTCCCAGCAGGTCCTGGGAGGCGTTCTGGGTGGGTGGTCAGTTGATGGGGTAAGTGAGGGGCCAGGTGGGGCCCACAGATCAGAGGGCCCTTTGGGGGACCCTTTCCAGTTGGTTCTCCCTTGAGCCCAGGCTCTACCCTGCCCACCCTCCAGGTCCTCTGAAATGTGGTGCCACCACTACCCTCCCATAACTACCACTCCAAGGCCTCTTCCAATGCCCACACCCGCTGTGCCTCCCTGCCCTGGGCCGTCCTGTTCTAGCACCAACCACGCACACATCCCTCCTAACTCACCCGGCCAGGCTCTCAGGGTCCACAGATGGAGTGCCCTCTGGCCCAACCCTCACTTCTTGCTGAACCCTGGGCCTGCCCAGGCCACCTCACCTGGACCTCCGGGTGGCTTCGAGGGTCCCACAGCCACCACCTCAGCCCTCCAGCAAACTTGAATGTTTCCACAAGGTGATGGTACATGTTCACATTCCCCTCAGGCCTGGCCACCGACTCCGCAGTAAAGTTGAACCCTGTGGAGGGGATGGGCACAGGTGGGGGTAACCCTAGGTAGTGGATTGAATGTTGGACCCCCCCCGAAAAAATTTGTCCATGTCTTAATCCCCAGAACCTGCAAATGCTACCATATATGGCAAAAGAGTGAATATTATCTTATATGGCAAAATGTGTGATTAAATTCAGGAGACTGAGAGGAGCAGATTATCCTGGATTTTTCAGGTGGGCTCTAAATGTAATCACATGTAACCTTATAAAACAGACACACAGAAGAGAGGAGGCCATGTGACCACAGAGGTGGAGACTGGAGTGAGGCAGCCACAAGCCTGGGGATGCTAGCAGGCACCAGAAACTGGAAGAAGCAAAGGACGGGTTTTCCTCCAGAGCCCCAAAGCCCCAGAGGAAACGTGGCCTGGCTGACCCCTAGATTTTGAACTTCTGGCCTTCAGAACTATGAGAGAATAAATATGTGTTGTGTTAAGCCACCAGGTTTGTGGGAATTTGTTACAGCAGCCCCAGGGAACAAACACAGGCAGCCTCGCGCCGGCCAGCCCTGAGCACTGGCAGGATCCCCCTCACCGCCCTGCGGGCTTTAATAGGCCAGACCAGGCCCCACAGGCTGCACGCACTAGATGAACAGCTCACCACCTGTGGAGCCTACCTGCTCCCCTCCTCTGGGACTAGTCACCTGGTGGAGAGGACTCAGTGGGTGGATGACGTCAGACCCTTCAGCAAAACCCCAAGCCAGCTCTAGAACACACCATCTGGACCCATTTTCCACAGCCCTGTCTCGGCTGATGAGGAGGCTGAGCTGGAAAAGGCAACAGCTGCCCAAGGGCACTGCTGGGCTTGGAGTTCAGGTTCCCAGCAGTTCAGGACTCCGAGCAGGTCTGGGGGCCTCACCTTTGAGCACGTTGAGGATGAAGCTGAGAATTGCCCCCCCTGCAGGGGGTGGGGGCGAGTACAGGATGTAGTTCCCCAGGGGCATCGCCAGGGCATCCACCACTTCGGGCTGGAATGATGCCAGGTCCTGCATGGTCAGCTGGCTGCCTGAAGTGAGACAGAGAAGGCTCCGTGTACAGATGGGGAACTAGGTGGAGAGTGACCGCCACTGGTCCCTGGTCTCACAGTGGGGCTTCCCTTGTCCCCTAGCCTTCTAGACCCAGAGGGGTGAGGGTGAGTCTGTGGGCAGTGGCATCAGGGCTAGGCCCTAGAGCCAGGTGGAGGACAGGTGGACAGGGACCAGGGGCAGGCAGGTTGGGGGAAGGAGGGGAAGGTGGGAGAGGCGAGCTGGCCTCTAGGAGACTGTGAGGGTGGCCAGCTCCAAGCCCAGGAGCCCACCATGGCCACCAATAACTCCCCTCTGTTGGCCCTAACCCACGGGGGCCCTGCCCCTTGAGGGTCTTGATGGCGGGGTCACTGAGGCCAGCACTGTGCAGGACAGGACACAGCTTCTCTAAACCTTGGGAGCAGCGGGCACTTCCTCAGGACCTGGGGAAGAGCCTGCCCCCGTGTTCAGAACCTGGCTCTTTCTCTGGCAGGGACTTCGTGTGGCTTACCTTCCTTGGCAATGTCCTCCAGCAGTGTCTGGCCCAGCCTCCCTGTGTAGAAGACCTCTGCGCCTTCCCTGGCCACGGTCTCCAGGGTGGCAGCCATCGCAGGCCAGGGGAATGGGTCCTGAGGCCTCAGGGGTTCTGTCCCATTGAAGAAGAGCTGCCTGGGGGATGGGGGACAACCTCAGGGTGGGGCCAGATCCCAGAGGGCAGCCACACTCCTACAAGGGCTCTCTCAGTGTCCTTGGGATCCTACAGGGAAGCGGTCCTGGTCCGGGGTCCTCAGGGGCTGGGGTGGACATCAAGGGGACAGATTCTCTAGGATTGGGTGGGGTTGACACCTCTCACCTCACTCATCACCCTGTCCTGGGAGGATGCGCTCCCCAGTCAGGCCTGCGTCCACCCAGGGCCTGGTCAGTGGGCTGGCATGGTGGGCAAAGCCCTCCTGCCAGCCTAGACAGAGTGAGAAGAAGGAGAGAGCCAGAGGGCAGTGGCAGAGCCCAAATCCATGCCCTTAGAGTCCCGTCACTTGGGCAAAAACTCCTCTGGCCTGAGCCTTCCCATTAGGTTTTGCCACATGGAGCCCAGAGGTCTGAACTGAGACAGCAAAGTGCTAGCCATGCAAGGCCCCCCAGCACCTGCACAGGGTCAATCTTCCATGGGCTCAGGTGGAGCTTGGGTGGGCTCAGGCAGACTGGCCTGGACCCAGGAGCTGAGAAGGGCCCCTGCCCCATCCTACCCCACCCCTGGGCAGTGCTCACCTCAGGGAGGAGGCATGCAGGGAAGGGCGAAGGAAGCTGTGGTTCAGGAACTGACTGAGGATGGGGGGCATGTGGAAGCCCCCACGGAGCAGCTCGATGGTGGGCTGGAACAGCTGTGCCCAGGGCAGGCGGCCGTGGCGACGGTGGGCCTCGGCATAGCCACGGAGCTCCCCAGGCACCCCTATCCACTGGGCCCCTGCAGGGTGTGGCAGTGTCATGCTCCTGCTCCCATGTTGCCCCCACTCTGCCCTCAGTCCTATGACTTCCAGGCCTGCCCCAGGATTTTCCATCACCCCCACAGTTGGCTCCACCAGCCTTGCTCCCCAGCCATGGCAGCCAGTGATCTTTCTGGAGCCCACACCTGACTATGTCCCTCTGCACTCAAACTCCCTGTGCCTGGCCACTGCCCTCTGTACCAAGTCCACAAACTGGTCCCAGGACCCCCCATCCCCAGGACCCATCTCCACTGAACCCTCCAGCCTTTGCCAGGGCTGGTCCCTTTGTTTGGATCACCCCTCCCTACTTAGAGAGCTCTTTGCCCCCCACCCCTGGGAATAGACCCCCAACCCCAGCAGGTCAGGACCTCCATGGGGGCTCCCCAGCTGCTGTCCCCCAGTGCCAGGGTGTCTCAGCCTGTCCATGAGGGGGGTGTTCTGGTGAGGCCCAGTGGCCCCTCCTGAGGCCTCACCTGTGCCCAGTGGTTGTGCCTGCTCACACTGGTCCAGCAGACCCCCGACATAACTGGCGGGCACCGTCTCCCTGGCATTGATGACCTCCACCTGCCCTGGAGTTGGGGCAGGGCATGCAAGTGATCAGGGGCACTCCTGCAGCTGACCGGCCTCAGCGCACACCATGGTCCTCCTCTGACATCCCCGGCCCTGCTCTGGGCCTAGGTTTCCCTCTCTGTAGCATACATTGGTCTCTACTCAGGATGGGACCTGCCATGAAGGGTGAAGCGGGTGGGGCGGGGGGTAGCAGGGAGCACCAAGAAGATCCAGGAAAGGGCGTGGGCGGATGGAACAGGCTCAGGCCGAGCACCTTGTCAGTGCTTGTGGACAAGCCCATCCTCCTCATGGAGGTCCTGTATGGACTCACCTGTGGTTGCATTGTAGATGGTGAAGATGACCCCTCCGCCCAGGCCCATGCTCTGAGGGTTCACAACACTGGTGCAGATGAGAGCTGAGATGGTGGCATCCACGGGCGAGCCCTGCTGCTGAAGGATGGCTCTAGAAGACATGGCACAAAGTAAGGGGCCTGGTTCCCTTGTCCCGACCTTCCCACCTGGGCTTGCTCAGCTGGCAATCACTGGGAAATGGTGACAGGCAGGTGGCCCATCTGTTGCCACCAAACAATCAATTTTAGTCTTAATTCTACATATGAATATATATTTAATTTTCAGTCCCATTCCTTATGTCAAAGCCTTTCCAGTTATTTTGGTTGTATTAAGGTTTTGTTTTTTTTTTTGATTCCTCAGGAAGTGTTCATGGGGGGAAATATTCAAAGTTCTTACCTGTTTATAACAGTTTGTGGGCTTTGTAGGTGAGTGTCAGTTTAGCTGGATATAAAATCCTTGGCTCACATTTTCCCCCTTGAATGTATGATTATAACACCCCATTGTCTCTGGCATAACACATTTTTATGTTTCCTGTTTCTTTGTTGAAGTTCTCACTGAGGTTATTGAGCATCTTCATAACCAGTGTTTTGAGCTCTGCATCTGGCAGGTCGCTTGTCTTCATCTTGTTTAGTTCTTTTACTGGAGTTTTGTTCTGGGGTGTGTGTGTGTGTGTATGTGTGTTTTCACTTGGGACATGTTTCTTTGTCTCCTTATTTTGGCTGCCTCCCTGTGTTGTTTCTATGTATTAGGTAAAGTGACTACCTCTCCCAGTCTTGGCAGAGTGCCCTTATGTAGTAAGTGTCTTGTAGGGCCCAATGGCACAGCCACTGGGTGACGGTGGTCACCAAAGCTGGGTGCTCCAGGTGTGCCCCCCCCCAAGGTGGACTGTGTGCACCTTCCTATTGTAGTTGAGCCTTACTAGCTGTCAATGGAAGGGATTTATACCCAAGCCGACTGGCTGCAAAGACTGCCAGTGACCACAGCAGAGGATCTGCTGTGCAGGGACCAACCCCACAGAGCAGAACTCCCATCAGTGGGACTCTGGTGCCCACTGCCTCTGCCTGTGGAGTGTGTCAATCATGGAGGTGGTTTGGTGCAGTCTGAAGCTATCCACCAAGTGAGCTGGCTCTAGGGCCTCCTAGGAGGTGCAGGCTAAGGTTAGTTACTGCTTATGACCTGCCTGGGGCCACCTGGCACGAGCTACAGAGTGATCTGCAGACAGCTTCTACTTGTGCTGGGCTAGGAGAGGCCAACCTTCAAACTAGAGCTGGCTGCCACTAGTGCTGGGCCTGGGACAACTTAGAATTACAGAGCTTACTGAGGTCAGATGTTGCTTTTTTGAGAGATTTTACGATCAGCAGCAGCATGAGCTAAGACAGGCTATTTGTATGGAAAAGCTACTGGAAAGGGCTTGGGTGGGCCCGAAATTTGGGCTGGGCATGTTTCAGGAAATCACCAGGGCTGAGCAAATAGTTGAGCCAGATTGAAGGAGACTCAGATATGGTTCTAGCCTTCCAGCTCTGTGGGGAGAGGACTCAGCAAAGGAACAATGGCTTCTGCCAGAGCTTCTGTCTGGGAGAAAACTGCCCCTCCAGTCCTCACCCTGAAGTCTGACAATTCACATCGCCCCCATATATTCCTAGTGCCTTTCAAGTTGCTCTCCCAGAGCTGGAGCGAAGAGTGAGTGAGTCCGAGTAAGTCTGTGTGCAGGCCCTTTAAGAGGAATGCCTGGGACTCCAGCAGCCCTCTGTCTCAGTCACAATTCCTGCTGGCTTTTGCAGCCAGAAGTTATGGGGACTTCTCTTCCCGGCACCGGAACCCTGGGCTTGGGGGTCTGGCATGGGGCTGGGACTCCTTGCTCCTCAGGGGGGACCTCCGCAGCCTAGATATCCCTTCCAATTTTTATCCCCTGCACATTTTACATCTCCACCCCTCCTACCAGTCTCAGTGCAGCTTCTTTAAATCCCTAGTTGCAGGACTTCTATTCAGCTAGATTGCAGGCAGCTCTGAAAGGTGGCAGTTCTATAGTTTAGTTGTAACTTTGATGTGGTTGTAGGAGGATGCCAGAATCACATTTACCTACGCTGCCATCTTGACCAGAAGTCAGTCCCACATTTCTTTTTTTATTTTTATTTCGAGAATATGTTTATTAAAGGTGGGGACAGTGAAACAAGGAAGGACCCAAGACAGAAGAAGCAACAGGAGAGGGACTAGCCGGGGCTGCTTTGGCTCACTGAGAAGTCAGAGAAAAGGGGGTCTTGGAGACAGGTTCAGGGCATTAGCTCAGGACAAGCTGCGCTGCCCATTGCTCCCTGGATGCAAGTCTTGTGGGGCCCCCTTAGAGTTTAGGGGATGAACGCTTGTGGGGGAAGGAAAGGGGGAGGGAAAGGCTCGGACATGCTCCTGGGAGGGACACATTTCTAACATGCCTGTCCCTGAGGAGCCAGGAGGCTGCTGCTACACATCTGCTCACACATGCAGTGCACAGTACCCAGGTACACAGGCTGTTTCTTCTTGAGCCCCAGAGGGGAGGAAATGCAATAATTTCCTGGTGACTTGGCTGGGAGTACAGAAAACATCAGGGTCATGGGGGGTTGTAGGGGAGGAAAAGGTGGGCCACACCCTAGTTCCCTATGAGCCTTCCCCACACTTGAGTCTCCTGCTCTGACTCTGGGCCCTAACTCCAGGTCCTGAGGTCAGACCCATGTCCAGTCCAAGCCAACGTAACAGTCAGTGGTGAAAACAGCTACCATCAAGGCAACACCTCCTATGGGCCAGACAAGATCCATGTCCCCCCATGAGAGAAGTGCTGACATGAGCCCCATTTCACAAATGGGAAAACTGAGGCTCAGGAGTTGCAGCAACGTGTCCAGATCCCCAGCTCTCCTCTGCACTGAGAATGGAACACACAGACCCCTGGATGGGTCTGGAGCAGCTGACACGGCTCCTTATCCAACCCCCACAGCCTAGTGCCAGCCTAGACCCCAAAGCCCCAGAGGGTGAGCACTCTGGGCCCCCACCAGCCTCCTCTACAACTACTCACTTGACCAGTAAAGCTCTGGCCTTTACAGGCCAAGCCTGGAAGCCGGGCAGACATTGGGGTTCAGGGTATGGGGTGGGGGCCTGCAAGAAGGCCCCACCCCTCCAGCAGCCCTGGAGAGTTTCTCCCCCTGCAGGGCAGCAGAGAATGGTGGTCCCAGGTGGGCCTGCTCACTCTGTGACACCAGGTAGGTCCCTTCTGTGCAGGCCTCGTTTCCTCATAAATCAAGCAGAGCCACTAATCCCACTGGATTCGGGGAGGAGCCCTGAATCCTCCCTCTGAGGGTCTGGTGGGAGGGCAGGCATTTCTGAGTGGCCACAGAAGGCAGGTGTTACAAAGCTAGGAGCCACCACCAACCCTGAAGCTCACCGTCCACCTACACGACAAACACTCAGAGCCTCAGGACACCCAGTTTGCACACAAGCCTAACACACTGAGACATCATTCTGGAAGATGACAGGCCAGCTTTGCGCAGTAACAGTATTGTAGCCAGTGAGGTTTATCTGAGGTGCCATTATTGCTAACTGAAAAATAAAAAAGATGACAGGCCAGAGAAAACACCTCATTGTCACCATGCATCTCTTGCATGTCTATGAGGCATGGTGCTGGGTCCTCACTTATGTAAAACTTAAGAACCACCCCCTAGCCCGGCCGGGCGTGGCTCAGCGGTTGAGCACTGACCTAGGATCCAGGAGATTGAGGTTCGATTCCCGGTCAGGGCACATGCCCGGGTTGCGGGCTCGATCCCCAGTCCGGGGCGTGCAGGAGGCAGCCGATCAATGACTCTCTCATCATGGGTGTTTCAACTCTCTCTCTCTCCCTCTCCCTTCCTCTCTCTGAAATCAATAAAGATATATTTAAAAAAAGAAAACCCCCCACAAAAACCACCCCCTAGGGGCTCTGGCTGCAGCAGAAGGCCCAGCCCCAAAGAGGAAAACCTGTGCTGATAGGGCAGAAGGAGGTTGGGCCTGGGAGGCCCTGCTGGGGAGAGGAGACAGCGGTGGGGAAGCGGGGATAGGAGGGAGAGGGGGCTGTACCAGACCCTGCAGCTGCCGGGTGTGACCCCCTCTTCCACAGCAGCTGGGGCCGCTCCAGGCTCTCTCCCACTCCTGGCTTTTTAAAACAAGAACAGGAAGCAGAGCGCAATTTGACAAGTACACAAACACTGGGGAGAAACCACATCCATTCTTTCCACTAAGAAAGGGTTGCTGGGAGTTCCTTGGTCAGAGACCCCAACCCCAGACTCTCACGCGTACCCCAGGGCATGTCATGGAGACCCCCAGACAAGACTCGGAGACACAGTGGAGCTCAGGCGCCCTTGGAGATGTGTGGCAGCAGCCCATATCTTGGGAGCTGTGTCCCCATCAGTGGTATCTGGGTCCTGAAGCTCCTGGGTGGGTTTGCATCTTTGCAACTATGGGTTCAGGTGGGTGTGGCACCTCTGCATGTTCTCATGAGCATGAGGGGGCTCACTCCTCTCCCATTCCCTGGGATCCTCCTGGGGAGGCCAAGCAGCCTGCTCCCCACTTGTCCCTGAGCTGCCATCCTCAGCCACTATCATCCTATAAAGAGCCTGGGGGAGGGGACAGAAAGCCCTGAGAAGAGCTTAGAGGATCAGGTAGGAAGTGGATAGGACAGGGAGAGACAGACAGTCGAAGGGAGGAGGGAATGAATGAAAAGGTGAATGAAAGGAACAGAAGAAGAAAGCATGCAGGAGGGGTGAAGCTGGGACAAAGGGGGAACGACCACCATTTGCCCAGTGGTGCCTTGGCTGGGGCTCAGCCACACTCCCCCTTGCTCCAAGACAGTCCCTTTCCTTTTACAAAGCACACCAGATCCTGACAATGGCCCATGAGGCAGATATTCCTGGAAGCCAACCCAACCAGCAGGGAGGGGGTCAGCGGGGGAGGAAAGCTTCTGGACATGTCCTGCCCCCCAGTGTGCAGCAGAAGCCTCCCCTGGGATTGGCTTCCTGGAATAGGGTCCCTCTCCACGGCCCCCCTGAACCCGGCCCCCAAAACATCAAAAAACCACTCCTCCCACTGCTGGCCTAGCTCCAGGCCCTGCCACAGTGAGGGGAGGCTGTCGGGGACATGGTGCCAGCAGCTGTGGGTTTCCAGGCCCCAAGTCAGGGTGGGAGACTGGCCCTGGACAGCAATGAGTGCACCCCAGCAGGGCAACACTCATATATCGAGCCCCCAGACTTCCTCGCCCAGGTCCCTGGGAGAAGACCCAGACTTGGAGAACCGGCATGGACTGCCTCTCTGAAGGGGCCGGCACTGGTCATTGGGATCAGACCAGTGACATTGTGGTAGGGCCTTCTCTGAGCCTCCTGAGACCTGGAACTAGGAATAGACTCACATACCAAGTCCTCCCTGTAATTGTCCCCAAACCCTCCTCCATCCCATGCACATGCCTGCTGCCTGCTCTGTGCGAGGGCCCTGAGGCTGCTTCCTTGCTGGAGCCCAAACCCACATGGTCCCCACATGTCAGCATGCAACGTATGCACCCTCTCCACACGCTTGCCACCAGTCACAAAATCTCTGGGAAGGGCCAGCTGCCACCCTCCCCCTACTCACCGTCCAATGTCCGAGCAGACCTTGGAGTCAGCAGCAACTGCAGCATGAGCAAAGGCCTGGGGGCCGCAGGGTGGGTGGTGGCGAGAGAGGACCACAGAGAGAACGACGATTGCCAGGGCCAACCCCAACCCCAGTAGCACCATGACGAAAGTGGCCCCACGGCCCTGGGCCATGGCTCTGCAGCCCCAGGGGAGGGGAGAGAGGGGAGGCAGGTGGGCAGACAGGTCAGTGGGCAGACAGATGCACAGATAGCTGTGGGGTTGAAAGGACAAGACAATTTGCAGATGGACTCACAGGATTGGACAGATAGATGCAGCCAGAGACAGACAAATGGATTGACAGACAGGATGGACAGCTAGAGGGAGGATAGCAAGAGAAAGATGGCCAGATAGACAACTGGACAGAGGCGGGATTTCAGATGGACAGACAGGTTTACAGACGAACGGTGGGCGCCCAAGCAGACAGGTGGGTGTATGGACAGGGGGCTTGTGGCGGCAGGAGCGCTGCCCTCCTCGCGGGCTGCCACAGGAGAGTGAGCCACTTGCCTGAACTTCGTCTCCAGCTCCTGCTCTAGGCCCTGGCATGAGGCCAGGGAGCAGGGTGTTTATGGGGAATTTCCTTCTAGCGGAGGAAGCCGCGCCAGTTAACTCCCTCCCTGCCATTTCCACGGCCTGCCCCAAGGATCCTTGATGGTGCAACCGCCCGGCCGTCTGCCCACTGGTGCCGCAGCTCCCCCATCATGTGTGCTTGAGGACTTGGTGCCTGCTGCCCTCAGGAAGCTGGGGAGTAGGGCTCCCAGGACACCCACGGCCACCTCCTGGTTCCCAGCAAAGCCCGGACAGAGGGCTCAGAGAAGCAAGGAGGACAGGATGGAGCCCGGAGTCCCACACTTTTGGTGTGGCACTGCCCAGCAGCAGCTCCCCTCAGCACTCCCAGAGCCACAGGACACTGGGGGTGCCTGGGGCACAGAGGTGAGGCTGAATGGGGCCAGAGACAGACAGAGGGGGGCCAAGGCAATGCCACTCAGGTCCCGGGTTCAAGTCTCAGCTCAGCCACAGCCTGGCTGGAGGGTGGGGTGGGGAAGGAGGGGGATTAGGGTGGTAACGAGGAGGGTGCTTGGCTTCTGGGTCTGCCCCATGGGCAGGCCAACACAAGAGCAACAAACGTGTGGGACTGCAAGACGTCTGTGTGGTGAGTGCAGACAGGGCGTGTGTCCACTCCTGGGGCCTGCTTTCCAGGAAAGGCCACTGTGGGCTCTGGGTAGTGAGGCTGCCCTTCCATCTGCATCTCTGCCCCGCCTTGGCTCTCTGTCTGCTTTCCTGTCTATTTATGCTCCAGGCTATCCCTGCTCTAGCAGTGCCTAGGGACACTGGCCTGGACCCTGCCCTGCCCAGGCTTCAGGGTAGCCAAGTGGGAGGTGGTTGGAGGAGTATGGACCCACTGAGGTGCCCCCTTGACCAGGCTCAGCAGGGGCACAGGGCGTAAGGCTGAGGGCTAGACTCCTATCTACACAGTTCCCCCACAGCCCCTGCACTTTTCTCCCTACTCCCTTCCCAGGTCTCTTGACACCTCTAGGTACAGCAGAGAAACTGAGACACAAAAAGAGACCTGCACAGCCACACAGCTTGCCAGGCCCCCAGTCAGCCTGCATTAGCGAGGCCACTGGGGCACACTTTCCCATAGGCCTGTTCCCACACTGCCTCGTGGGGTGGGGAGGGCTGTGGACTCCTCTTCCCACCCCCACGCAGCAGTGACATTGCTCAACCCAGTGCATTTCTGGGTCAGGACCAGCCCACTCACAGGGAGGCAGGGACAGTGGGGGGTTGAAGGAGAAGGGGAGTTAGCAGGATCAGGGGTGGGACATCCCCCTTCCACTCCCCAGCCATCCTGCTCAGGCAGAGGTCAGGGTGCAAGGATCATAGAGCAAGTGCCCAGGAAAGGAACTGACATCATGCTGGCCTGGCCAGAGGTGCAGCCAGGGAGGCCCAGCCAGGCGGTGAAGGTCAGGAAACAATGGGAAGGAAAGAGAGGGGAAACTAAGTCCCCCAGTCCCCAAAGAAGTCCTCTGCTGAGTTCCAGAGGGCCTGGGGAACTGGGTTGTACCCTGCCCTCATGTCAGGACCCAGGGAGCTTCATGGCCAATCCCTACTTCCACTGGGACCAAAATGAGGGCCAAGGAGTGACTTGCACATTCCACCAGACTAGCTTCCATCCCATCCCTGGGGATCCCAGAGGCAGGGCTCAGACTCTGCAGGCACAAAACCTGCTTCCCTGTGGACACTTGGGAAGCACCAGGTGTTCCCACCTCAGGAAGAAGACAGGCTTGGCCTCCACTGGCCCCTGATCCCTGTCCTCAGAGGCCCCACTTGTGCTCAATGGCCGGGCATTATTTGACTGTCAGGCTGTGACCCCCTCTCTCCTGCCTGCCCCCACAAGCCTGTCCTAGAACCTCACTTCAGTTGCTACAACTGTGTGTAAAGGAAGAGTTAGCAGACCCTGAGTGAGAGCAAGAGGCTGGTCCATGGTGGGGGAGACAGGGTGTTATGTTCTCCCCAGATCCACCCTCTCTGGCCACCTGCTGGTCCAAGCCCTGACCCACCAGTCCAAGCCTCAATCCTCGGGATCTAGGGACCTCTTCTAGCTCTCTGTTCCCTGAGAACTGGGTCTCCTGGAACTGATCACAGCTCGTTTCATGCTGGGTTTGTGTTTGGAAAGCTCCTCTGGGCCTGGCTCAGTCCAGCATGTTTTGCTCCAGCCTCATGCGCAATCCCACTCCTCAGGCCTCAGCTGCACTTCTGTGTGTTCTTAGCACAGTGAGTCTGGCCACCCGCCAGACTGAGGGGGTACCCGGCTTCCAGCGAGGGTGGGTCTCTTCTGCCCAAGTGAAAGCCAGGGCTATGGCGCCCTCTGGTGGCCAACACTGGAAGCACCGCTGCCCAGCCCATTGAAGAGAGGGCCTGGCCCCAGGTGCTGGGCTCAGTGTGGGAAGGATAGGGTTTGGCATGAGCCTGCCCTGCACCCCCTCCACCCTTCCCCACTAGATGGCTCCATTTTACACAGGATGCCGAGGACCAGGGAATTGGGAACCCACCAGCACCTGGCACTGTGGCCCCCATTTATTGCACTGCTTTGCCACTCGAGGGAGAAGCCCATCCCCCAAAGTCTCAGTCCTGTGTAGGCATCTTATCCCTGGGTCTCCGGTCAGCCTTGTCCGCCCTGCACACTCAGTAGCCAGCAGGCTCCCCGCCTTTCCTAGAGTCTGAGGCGGCCGCCCAGCCATCAGCAGTGCGGACGATGGCCTGCACCACAGCAATGAAGGTGGAAGTAAACTGCGTGTTGTGGTGCCGGGCCTTCAGTGCTGCAGTCACTGCCTGGAATAGGAGGGGAGAGGGAGGCTTCAGTGGGGCCCAATACACCCTTTGAACCACACCTATGTGGTCATGGGCTTCACAGCCCCAGATGATGCCATCTCTGGCCGAGTGGCCAGCAGGAGCAAGTTGGGGGCAGCTGGACCTATTGGGTTGCATTGGAGCACGTGGCCTGGCCCTCACTGTACAGGGGCTCAAGATGGTCATCTTGAAGGTCATCTGCTCCTGGCAGAGGACACCAGCTATCATTTACTCCACAGCGACTCAGGGGATCCAGACCTCCATCTCAGGATAGCCAGTGTCCCCCCCCCCACATACACACACACTGTGACTGTTCCCCCACCTCCACCCTACCTGGTCCATGTCTTTTTCCAGTGTTGTAGTGTTGGGCAGAAGTTGGTTGTGCAGCCGGGGCTCCTCCACCGTTCTCTTCACATCATAGCCGAACCACAGGCTGTGAATAATGGCCTGGTGGGGGGTGGGGGGATGGGGTCAGCATGGTTCAGGGACAGGGGCTGAGGAGATAGGTGGGTGGTACATACCAACGCGGTGGCTGTGGTGATCTGTGTGCCCCCAGAGGCACCCACCACCATGGAGACCTTGCCGTCCCGGTCCACAATTATCGCTGGGCACATGGATGAGAGTGGCTGCTTCCCTGAAGTCAGTGGGCGTAGGGGACAGAGATGCTGGTCAGCTGCCTACCCAGGACACCAACCCCTCCCCGCCCAAGCCCCTCACCACACACCTGGCTTGATGAAGTTGGCCGGTGAGGGGGGCACCTCAAACTGGTTGGTGATGTTGGGGGAACTGAAGTCATCCATCTCATCATTGAACAAGATCCCGCTGACCTGCGATAGCACCTTGGAACCGAAGCTGCAGACCAGCTGAGTCAGACAGCTATGTACTGCCCAGCCCTGCCTGCCCCACCCACCAAAGCTCCAACCTCTACCCTTCAGGTCCCAGGCAAGTGCTCTACCAAGGTAGGTCTTAGTTTCCCACCATGAAAGGGGTTAATGAAGCCCCGCTTCTGGGGCATGAGGGTAGCCCCTGGCCCACCCAGGCCTCCTGGCAGCCCTTACTAGAGGTTGATGGTGCTGGTGGCCGATACAGCGCTGCCATCTTCTGCAACCACGGACAGGTGGGCGGTGCCGCCATCATCTGGGATGTAGAACTCAGGCTCATAGTAGGAGTCTGGGTGAGTGGTGTCATCTGAGATCTTGCCCCGGAGTTGGGCAGCAAAGGACTCGGAGCTCATTTTTCGGACCACCTGCCGAGACCCCAGAACTGTCCTGAGGAAGTGGAGGGGTGGGGAGGGGGCACAGGCTTGTGCAGGCAGCTTTCAGGAAGCCCCCAACCATGGTTCTGATCGAAAGCCTCCTGTACTCTGGAACTCACGTGGCCCGTCTGACCCTCTCTCCAGCCTCTCTCTCTGTTGCAGTCCAGCAACTCTGAATGCCTGTCTGTTCCCCAAGCCATGACTCTCTAGCCACATACACTCCTTCATGGAGCCTGTACTGTGGGCCTGGCCCTGGGGGATCAGCAGGAACAGACAAGCAGGTCCCCACACTCATGGCAGGGAAGACAAAGGCAGGCAGGGGCATGCTGGGAAGAAATGCCATGTAAAGGTGGTGGAGGATGGGGTGGGGGTAGAGTGGTTAGGGAGGGCTTCTCAGAGGAGGTGACATCTGAAAAGGGCCCTGAATGAGGCCTGGATGGCAAATGCAAAGGTCCTGAGGCAGGCCTGTGAGTAGCGGGCTGACAGTGAGTTGGGTTAGGAAGACAGGAGGTTGAAGATGCCGGCAGGGGCCAGGCCCATAGGTCCTCATAGGCCTCATAAAGACTTTGGCTTTTGCTCTCAGCCACCTGGGATTGGGACAAAGGGGTAAGCCATGTGTGTTTTCCCAGGATCCTTCTGGAGGCCATGTGTGAGAAAAGGGGGGAACCCAATAGGGAGGCTCTGTCGTGAATTGGGAGAAATGAGGTGACTCACCCAGGTGGGAGAGAAGGAGGGACTGAAAATGGCCCCAAAGTCTTCAGTCCAGAGTGGCCCTTAACTGGGGAGGTGAACACTATGGAAGGGACAGGTTTGGGGATAGTAGGGAGCTTGATTTTGGAAAGGTGCCCATTGGACACTGAGGAGCCTGTCTTGGGTGGGTGGTGAACCTATGTGTCAAGTTCGTGGACAAGATCAGGCTGAGGGATAAACATGGAAACAGCTGCTCAAAGCCATGAGCCTGGGTGGGCAGACAGAAAGGATGGACAGACACAGAGGAGGGCGAATCCAGCAAGGACGATCGTTGGGGGCCTAGCAGGAAAAATGCCTCCAGGAGGTTCCAGCAACACTGCTCAGATTAACTGACTAATCCAAGGGGGAAATTTACAGCCTGAATTTACTCCTAAGGAAACAAGGTCAAATCCAGGATGTGGGACATTCTACAAGAAAATGCCTTGGGCTTTAAAAATCAGAGAGGGCCACGGGGCCATTGTGAGGAGACTGGAGACACAAACAGCAACTGCCATTGTGAGCCCCATGGGCCCTGGGCCTAAAATCACTGGGACCCTCAGGGAAATCCCGGCACAGGCAATAGGTCATGTATAAAACATGAGGTGTGATATCTGCAACTGACTCAGAAATAAACACAGATATCAATGGCGAGGCCGACAGATTTCAATGGTGAGGCTGACAGATATCAATGGCGAGGGCTCCTGAGAGAACAGAGCTGGCCAGGTTGGCTCTGAGGGGAGCAGAGGAATGGGACAGCAGATGGCAGGTTCTGGAGTGACAATAGCACACCGTTCTCGGGGACGATCCACCAGAAAGGGCAGGAGGGTAGGGCAGAGGCAGTGCAGCGTTGTGGGAAAGGTGCGCTGTCAGCGGGTGGATGGGCAGAAGGCCCACCTTACCCAAGGGGGAGGGCAGAGGGGGTCGCAGTGCAGTGGCGATGCAGTCACCTTAGGGATACAAGACACCAGGTCACTGGCTGCAGTGGATAATGGGGGTCCAAAATGACCACCAGGAAAGAGAAAAGACCTAGGAGACCAGAGGGGCTGCTGGGCAGCTGAGGGCCCTTCTGGGAGGTGAAGATCAATGTGAGGGTCTGGAGGACTACTCCAGAATGGGGGGAACCAAGTAGGTAAGGAAGGATGTGACAGGGGTCAGTGGAGACCCAGCCTGGAGCTGGGGCACCTGGTGGTGAGTGGGTTGAGCAGCTCAGTGCAGGCCTGGGTGGGGATCTGGGAAGCGTTGGCTCCTGGGTGTAACCAGGTTGCAGGTGGCCAAGGCCTCTGCCCACCTAGAAGGCTCTCTCCCTCACCCATCCTTCTCATCCCCCTGAGGGCTGCGATGCCCCCAAACACTCCTCACCTCAGCACTAACTACTCTAGACCTTCCAGGCTGCAGTGTGGGGGGGGGGGGGACAGGAGGGCACTGATTATTCATTGTCAAGTCTGTTACACTTTGAGCTCCGTGGGGCAGAGGCCCAGACTCGGAGTCACTAGTCCATCCCATCACATAGTGGGCCTGCCAACAAATTGGTGAAACCGGATTAATAAAGTAGGCGGGGGACTTTATTAATTCATAGAGGACCCTAGAGAAACCTCCTGACACCTCCACAGCAGGCCATCCAACCACTGAGGGCCAGGCCCTGCCCCTTACCTCAGTCACATTGACAAACTTGGGGTCCGCAAGCAGGGTCCTCTTGGCGTAAGCAAACCGGAAGGCCTCCACGATGCGGTGGTAGGTCAGGCCCTTCTGCTCTGGTGTCTCCACGCTTGCCCGGGAGAAGTTGTACCCTGGTAGGGCCGAGCAGGCAAATGTTGGCAGTCTCAGCACCCCTCGGGACATCCCAGCTCAGCCAAGACAGCTGGGGGCCTGGGGTGGACTCACACCTTCCTGAACCACCTTAAGAAGGGGGGGCATTTAATAACCAACAGCAGTGACTATATGAAGAGGGCAAGAGACCCCTGGGCCTGGGCCTCATACATCCAGCCAGAGGGCTGCCCAGCAACAGATGAACTTCTGGCATTGGATGCCTGCGGTAAACAGGCCCTGATGCCCTTGAACTCCACTCCCGGGGCACCGCTCCACGCCTCTCTCCCTCCCAACACTCCTCCTCTAGCCCCCGGAGTGTCCCCCGAGGCCCGTGGATGGCTCACCCTTGAGGAGGTTGAGGATCAGGGCCAGCACAGGCCCACTGAGGGGGGCGCTGGGCACATAGAGCCGGGCATCCCCAAGGCTGACACTCAGTGGGTGCTCGATCAGCTCGGCACGGTAGTTGTTCAGGTCCTTGGCGGTCACAATGCCCCCTGCAACGAGACAGCAGCTCCATGGGGGGGAGGGGGCACGGGAATTGGGCTGCACTATTATGGCAGGGCTGCCACTTGAGGAGGATGGGGCTGCACTGTTGGAGGGGGTCCTGCCCACCCTGCAGGGCCCCTGCCCCTCCACCTCCATACTGGCCCACCCCCGCCTCCCTGCCCTCCCTGATGACGCCACCTCCCCATGGCCAGGCCCCGGCCACCTATCCTCAACCTGGCCTCCAGGTTGGTTGTCTCTCCTCTTGGCAGTCAGAGTCCTTAAGTGGAAAATACCTGCCGCATCCCCCCTGCTCAGCCCCCCTCCTCCTGTGACTAATGGGGGTGGGGGTGGAAGGAAGCTCTTAATTCCCAGGAGAAGGCTCCAGACAGATGAGTATTTACAAGCTAATTTCCAGTGTTAGTGGTAAAGGCCAATCACCCCCCTCCATGGCACACTGACAAAAATAACATATGAAGGAGGCCACTGCTCAGGGAGGGAGAGGCAACTTTAAGCTCCATCAGAACCTGCCCCACAAGCTTCTAATTACAGGACCTTGCATGCAACCCCCACCAAGCCCACCCTCACCCCCTGTGGCCCCCCTGGAGAATTAAAATCCCTTCTCCAGGCCTTAGCCTATTCCCTCTGCCAGGAACACCCTTCCCCCCTCTGCCTATAAAGTGCAATCTCATCTGTAGATCAGGGGCTGCCTCCTTCAGGAAGGCCTCCCAGGTCTGCATTTTAGTGCTTCCTCAGCCTTGGCTCATGCCTACATCTACAGCCCCCCCCCCCCCCCATACTCAGAAAGCCCAGGGAGAGGGGCGCTTTCTCTCCTGAGCTGTACCATCCCTTTCAACTTTGACCTCACAAGGCGCTGTGGATCCACGGTCTGTCACTGACTACATACACTTCTGTGACCCTCCCCTACCAGGTGGTCCCTGAGGGCCCCGTGCCCAGCCTAGGCAGGACCCGAGGACCCCAGACCTTTGAGCCCCAGCTCAGGGTTCCCTCTACAAAGTGCCTTGCCCCAGGTCCCTGAGGTCGTCCACTCACCAGCTGCCTGGATGTCCTTGACAATCTGGGCCGTGAGGCTCCCATTGTAGAAAGCCTGGGGCCCCTCGAAGGCCAGCGTCTCGTACGTGTCAGCCAGCCGTGGCATGGTCAACCTGTCCCCTTCCCGCAGCACCTTACCATCCCGGCAGAACACCTCACTGGGGAAGAGAGGGCCCCGTGAGGCAGGCAGGTGTGGTGGACTAGGCCAGACCAGCCACCCAAAATAGGGAGACAAGAACAAAGGACAGTCGGGTCCTGTCCACAGGTGGGTGGCCCTGTCACTCAGGGCTCGTCCTCCAGTGTCTAACCCAGGCCTCCTAGAGTTCCCTGCTACTCAGGAAACACAGGCCAGAACCCCAGGCACCAGGTTCAGAATGTGTCCACACACTATGGGAAGGGGTTTTCATCTCCTGGACCCTGTCCTTTCACCAGCACAGGTTCCTGAAAGTGCTCCATCAGCCAGCCATTCACAGCCTGCAGGGATCTAGGAATGTGCCTGCTCCACCTGTGCCCCAGGGCAGGCCAGCACCCACAAACTTGCCACAGGGCTGGCTGCTTCTCAATGGCAGCACGGCTTTTCTCCAAGGCTGCCGCCAAGCCCTTTCCCACAGGGAAGCCCTCACGGGCCAGCTGGATGCTGGGCTGGAAGAGGCGAGCCCAAGGCAGCCGCCCGTGTCGCTTATGTGCCAGTTCATAGCCGCGGATCTCACCAGGAACTGCCACCGACAGCCCCCCTGCAGAGGGAGAGGGTCACAGTTAGTGGTCCCAGACAAGGGACATCAGGGTCTCTCGTAGGCATCATCCCAGGCATAGTCCCCAGGTGGGACTATGGGCTTAGGAAGGAAATGGATTTTTGAAGTCGTACCTGGACTCGGCAGGCAAGAGTGCAGATAAGGGGACAGGAGGGCGAGGGGGTAGCGTAAGTGCTGGACTTTGCTATCCCAGGCCTAAATGTCTATCTCCCCATGTGCCACCATGTCTGAAATCCTGTGCCAGGCTCACAGTGGGGCAATGAGACTGTGGGGAAGCCAGACACATGCCATCTCTCAGTCTGAGCCTCCCAGCCATCAATCTGAGCCTCCTAGACCACAAGGCCTCTCTTCCCATGAGACTCAAGGGTGCCACCAGAACCTGCCAGAGCCTCCAGTGCAAACCTAGGCCACCCTCAAGCCGAGGCCGGTCCCAAAGCAAGGGCCTCTCTTCTATTGTCCCAACTGGGACCTGAACCCAAATCCCTGTCTTACCCTAAGCTGGACAATGACACAGAAAGGCTCACCACTCCAGGCACCCTCCTGCTTTCACCCCTGAGTTGGCCTGGGTCATTTCAGCTACTCCCAGGTTTGGTTCCAAGGGCTGGGTTGTTACGACACTGCATATCCCAGGTCTGATACCCAGCACACAATTCCTCCCACCTGAAATAAATGCTGCCATAACCTCAGGCCAGTCAGGTTCTCATCACACCCTGCTCACCAAGGTCACCCGTGACCCCACACTGCCAGCCCAGGGCCCCACCCAGCCTCGCCTTACCCAGCCCATCACTCTCTCCTCCCGAGTCACCTCTGTATCACTCGCCTGGCTCTCTCCTCACATCTCCCCACCCTCTCTTCTGTCTACACTCACTCTCTTGGTGGCCTCCCCCAGATCAGGGACTCAGGGCTCCATTTACATGCTGACAACTCCCAGGTTTATTCTCTGCCCTGGCCTGCTTCCTGAGGGCCAGATCTGAGGATATACTTGCCCATTCAAAAAAGACATCCAAATATAACACACCAAAAACTCAGCTTCTGGCTGTCACTGCTGATGGTCTCTGTCAGGGCCTCCCTGACCTTCTAGGTGCAGACTGAAGACCCTGGGTCATCGGGACTCCCAGCACACATGTCACACCCAACCCATCAGCAAATCCACAGGCTCCAACTTCCATGCGTGTTCAGCACCAGTGACCAACCATCACCCTCATCGCTCCCTGACTGGATCACTGAAACCCCCTGACAGATCATCTGCTGGGCAGACGGCTTGCTTCCTGTCCCTTCCACAGAGCCCAAGGAGTCCCATTAGACACGGGCCAGATCCACCGCAACCACCCCGCACTCAAACACTCCCAGGGACACCTCTACCTCCCTCAGATAAGAGGCACGGTCTTCATGGTGAACCACAAGGTCCGACACAACCTGGGCCGTTCCGTCTGACCCCAGGTCCTCTTCTTCCTCCCAGACACACACCCAGCTCCCCCCACCCCACCCTAGCTTCTGGGTCTTTGCTCAGATGCCGCCTCCCTGCCCAGGCCACCCTCGGTGAACCTCCATGCCCTCCGGCCCTTCCCGCCTCTGCTTTCCTGGCAGTGCATGGCACACCCCTATCTGCTCAGCCTCTTTTCTGCACCCGAGATGTCTGCTTGGATTCCATCTGTTGCCTTTGTTTCAGACCCCAGCTTGAGGAACAGCCCCTGACTCTTTAGGGGAGCCCAACAAGTCCTAGCTGACAAATGAGTCCCAAGTGTCCACAGGATGCTAGGTCTATAAGACTCCAGCAGTCTCACACTCTGACTGACTTCATTTTTGCACATTTTGAGTTTTCAGTGGGTAAAAATTCAAAGACTCTGCACATTGGAGAGGACTCCAAAGGGGGAATCAGACCCTCCGTGGCCCACAGGCCCTGTCCCTCCTCCTTGACCTCTTCCTGCAATCCAGGGGCTGCAGGGACTCCTCAGAGCAGCGCCCCCTGGTGGCCACTGGCTTCCCCTCAGCTGCCTGGGGAGTTGGGGGGCCTCCTCCTAGCTTATGACCAGGTTAGAAAAGAGAAACTCCACCCCATATTCATCCTCACAAATGAATGACTTGGATATCTCCTGAAAATGCAGGGTCGAGACAGCTTGCTTCATCGCGGAACTGTGTGACCTCTTCAGGTGTGCGTGACCTCTCTGGGACTCAGTATCCCTACCTATAAAACCAACTCAGCACTCCTCCAACGAGCTTACAGGGAGGATTCAAGGGCTTCATCAGTGAAAAGGGCTGAACAGAGTGCTGGCCCAGGACTCCTGGTTCGGCAGGCTGCTGTAATAATCCTCTCCAGGTACTAGCACAGGGTGGCCCTGGAGAGGCCTGAGCAGAAATAACAGAAACTCTCTCCCTTTACTCTCTGTGATGATCTGTTTTTTTATTGCTTTTTTAGAAAGAGAGGAAGGGAGAGAAAGAGAGAGAGATTTGTTGTTCCACTTATTTAGGCACTCATTGGTTGATTCTTGCATGTGCCCTGACCGGGGATCAAACCCAAAACCTTGTATCGGGACTATGATCTAACCAGCTGAGCTGCCTGGCCAGGGCTCTGTGATGATGGTCCTGACCATTCACTATGCAGGATGTTATGGGACTGGGAAGGGATGGGAGGGGTGGGATCAGCGACTGCCAGAGCTGTCCCAGGGGCATGTCAAGCCTTCCCATCCCGCACCCTGAGCCTGCCCCTCACCTTGCTGCGACTGCTCCGAGTTGTTGAACATGTTGGGGGAGGCCAGCTCAGGGGCCACTTCTCGGGCATTGATGATCTCAGCTTTTCCTGCAAGGAGAAGCAGGTGGGCAGACCGGACCAACACCAGCCCCTCACCCTGTGTGAGCCCAGGAGCCACCCAACTGTGCTCGCCCCAGCCCAAATCCAGTCTGAGGCAGGCACCCTGCCATTCACCCCCTGCTCCCGGGGGCACTCACCTGTGGTGCTATTGTAGATGGTGAGGAACAGGCCGCCCCCAATGCCCATGCTGTGGGCGTTCATGAGCCCCACGCACAGCAGGGCCGCGATGGCGGCGTCCACCGCTGAGCCACCATCCTGCAGCGCATCCCTGCCCGAGGCACGTGGAGGGAGTGAGAACCTGCGGGCTCCCCAACCCCACACTCACCCTGCCGTCCACCTCCACCCTCTTTGCTGGTCCTGTCCAAAGAAGGACAGAAGAGAAATCCACAGGAGTTTTTGTTGTTGTTTTTAATCTTTTTTAATCCTCACTTGAGGATATATTTTTCCATTGCTTTTTAGAGTGGAAGGGAGAGAGAGAGAGAGAGAAACTTCGATGGGGGAGAGACACATCGATTGGTTGCCTTCTGCACTCATCCTGACCAGGGCAGGGGATCAAGCCAGCAACCGAGGCCCTTGGCTGGAATCGAACCTGGGACCCTTCCATCTGCAGGCCGACACTCTACCCAGAGCCGAACCAGCCAGGGCCACAGGAGTTTTTGTTTCTTAAATGTAACTCTAAAACCAATGGACTTATATTTTCCTCTTTTTCAAGTAAACAAATGTACATAGCTTTTATAATTTGAAAATTGTTACTTTTCATTAGTAACATTCTATTTAAATCTACGTGGGAACTGATCTTTGTATATAATGTGAAATAGGAGTAGAAAATAGTATCAAACAGCAGAGTTTATCCAAAGAGACAGCACCCTTAGAACTGAGAAAAGGGCCCAGCTGGGCATTGGGAGGCCTGTGTCCTGCTCCTGGGCTCAGTGCCCCCTTCTTTCCTGACCAGAGACTACTTGAGAAGATCCAAGGCAACCCATTTACAGGTGGGGAAATTGAGGTTCAGAGGGGCAAGGGTCTTGCCCAGGCCCACTTACAGTGGGTGTCCTCTAGGGCCTGTGTCCCCACACCCTGCTGCACTCACCTCCCGATCTCCGAGCATTGCTTGGCGTCTGCGGCCACGGCAGCCCTGGGGTACACGTGGGAGGGCGGCTTGGAGGCGAAGGGCAGCCAGAGGCTGAGGCTAATGATGAGGAGCACCAGGACTATGGCCGTCAAGGCCAGAACCACATAACGCTGCTTCATGGATCTGTGGGCATGCGGAGCGATTAGGGGAGCAGGGTCAGGTGTCCGCGCCGGCCTGGCACTGGGCAATATCCTGATCCTCTCCCCCCAGGACACAGCCTGAAGTCAAGCCTCAGAAATGCCCTTGTGTCTCCTTCCTTCCTGCTGCCCAGAACACATGCGAACCAGGTCATTCTTTCTGCCAGAAACTCCTGGTCCCATCTCTGCCCTCAGGGCTCCGTTCCAGTAAGAACCCCATCTCTAGCAGGGAGCCCTCCTGGGAGCCCCCAGATTTCACATGCCGGGGTTTGGTGGTGAGCATGCCATGTGACCAAGTGGGGAAGCCGAGCTGAGCAGGGAGGGGATGGGTCCTGGAGCCAACCTGCTCCACCTGAGCCTGGACTTGCTCCTTCCAGGCTCTGGGGCTTTGGCCAAGTCACTGACAATCTGTCCTGTGGGAATGACAGAGGTACTCCGCTTGGGGATGTTGTGAAGATTAAGGGGGGTGGAAAGTGTTGACTACACTGGGCTACGCTGGGCGGTGCTCTGGAGGTGAGAAGCTGGTCAGCCTCTTGCTCAATTATTTCCTTGTTGACTTCCTTCCAGGTTGGGCTGAGAGTGACAGCAGTTACCTTTGGGGTTCCCCTGGTGGTGGCAGGAAGTGAGGGATATGGCGACAGAGGCACAAGGTCCTCTTTTCCCAGAGTCAGTTCCTTCTAAAGGGCAGGTGTCTGACCCTGAGCCCCAGGCTGGGACCCCTCTGGCTCACCCTGTCTTTATTCATAGGGTTTGAACGCTAGGGCCAGAGGTAGTGTCCCAGAGATAGCCTAGGAATGAAGTCCAACCCCATGGGGGGGGGGGGGGAGGTCTTCTAGACACCAACAAAGAGGAGCTTTCTCTTCCCCAGGCTCAGGGGGTGGGGCACAAAGCATACCACCCCATGTCCCCAGTAGGGGACAGCCAGCCCCTCTTCTCCCCCTGGACAGAATCTACACACCACTGTGTCTGGCTGGACTCCACGCAGCCCCTCCCTCCCCTCCCTCCCACCAGCATCTGTTCTTCAGTCCTCTGAAAAGCTGTCATAGGGCTCTCTCCAAAGTGCCAACCAGGCCCTGCCCCTTGCTAATAATGCTCCCAGGGACAGGTCATGCTTTCTGCCCTCTGCCTCTGCCCAGTCTGACAGCCCTTAGGGTTCACCCTAGGCCCTTGCAGGAAGACTGGTCAGGGGTAAGGGCTCCTGATGGCGACAGCTGTGCTGGGAGGTCTGAGGGACCTCAGGACCTGGGCTGGCAACATGCGGTGTCTGTTCGGGACACAGAACTTTCCCATCACATGTGACGGGGCAGGCGGAGTAGGACGGGGCCACGCTGGGTACCTTGGGGGAATGGTCTCGTTTCTCCTGGGCTTGGGGCCATCAGCTCAGACTCCCCTCAGGGCTCTCCTGTCTCCCTGGGGAGAGCTAGCCATGACTTCCTAAGGTCCACACTCCAGCCTCCCCTGTCCACCCATCTGGGTCCACCCATCCACCCGCCCAAGTGCCCAAGTAGGCTCCCCGAGGGGCAGGGGCACCCAGTGAGGCTCAGACTGCCAGGGTGTGTGGGGAGGGTGTGGGCGGCACTGACCCGCATCCCCCCGTCCCTGGGCAGGGCAGCAGGAGATCTGGCTCAGCCCCCACAGGCAGATATTTCCAGCCTTTCAGAAGACACCCTGCTGGGGGACTGGGCTTCCGTGTCTCGTTCCCCCACCCCACGTTTTTCTTGAAAACTCACTAAGCAATGTCCAAGCCCAGAGGCCTGGCTTCCACTCAGATCAGTAGCAGGAGGGGAAACCAAGGCAGGAGAGTGGATCGGACACAGTGCCTGGCCTCAAACCCCAGCCCAGCTCCTCATAACCCTGGTGGGCTTACCTGAGGCCCAGGGACCTCTGGGGTCCAAGAAAGCCCCCGTTCGTCAGAAGACGGCTCTGGGTTGGGGCATGGCAGGGGAGGAAGGCGCAGATTTATTTGTCTGTCTGGGAAAATCTGGGTTACAGAGCAGCTGACTTCCTACTCCCAGGGGAGGCTGCTGTGCTGGGAGGTCTGAGGAGCCTCAGGAGAGACAGACACGCCGGCAGCCCCTGCAGAGCTGCTTAGGGGGGCCTCTGAACTGGGACTGAGATCTGGGGATAGGCGTCTCCAAGGAGGAGCAGGGGCAGGAGAAATTGGAGGAACTCACATGCTCACCTAGTCCCAGGGGGGGCAAGAGACCAGCCGGAGGGCACCTAGCACCCCTGTGGGGCAGCTGGAGGCATTTCAGTGGGGTGGAGAGCAGGCCATCTTCTAAAGGAGGCCTGGCCTGGCAGGGAGGACGGTTGAAGGCTGACATATGGGCAGCAAGAAGGTGTGGTGACTCGACCTGTCACCAGATGACTAAAGTTCATGAGGCCCTGAAAGGTGCTGGGACAACAGTGGCTCCTGGAGCTCCCACGGTGGTGGCAGCAGGCAAGGGTGTGACCCAACGGGGAAGGCCGGTGGTGGTGACAGAGGGAGGGGCCCCCCTCTCTGGGACTCAGATCCTTCCAATGGGCAGGGTCCACCAGAGTCCCTCTAGGAAGCCCCAGGCTGGGTCCCCCACCGGCGAGCCCCGTCTCTGTTCATGGCATCTAAACGCCAGGGTCAGACACAGCGTCCCAGAGATGGTTCCTGAGGCGGTGCCACCAGTATCACACCAGAGCCCGGAGCTGGGAGGCCTTACCACAGCCCACAACCCTCAGCCAGGTGCCAGGGGAGCCTCTCAAAAACATGGCCTGGGGCCTCAGCTCATGAGTAGTTCCCTCGCCTACCCAGGAATATTATTGCCTCCGGCCCAAGGAACTACCTGAACAGCCTGGAAAAGCAGGGCCCAGAGAGGACCGGAGCTGGTCCAAAGTCACATAGCCCAGGAGTGCAGCCTGACCACCCCATTTCTGCCCCCAAGTTGCTGAGTGTCCCTGACCAGCCCACCAAGGAGGTCCTGAGTCAGGAGCTGCTCCGGCCTGGCCCAGGGGACCTTGGACACTATTCCCCATTCCCTCATGCCATTATCTGCTAATGACAAGGGCAAGGATCAGCCACTTCTTGGGTCATGGCTTCCTGGTCATTTGTGTCTCAGTTGCCTGGAAGCCCTCAGAGTCCCTATCTTTAACACCAAACCCACAACCACCCTGCAAGGCTGTGCCACCTGACAGGAGATATAGACGCTGAGCAGACATTGCTACCTGCCCCGAATCACACAGCCAAAGCAGATCTTGTTCTGTCACCCGCTACCCTTGAGCAGCCTGGAGATGCTATAACTGCCAGTTTGCCTGGGCATTACCCCAACTGCAGACCAGAGTGACTGGAAAGATGAACAGGGAAGGAGCCAAGGCCCAAGGCCCAGGACTTATCCCCAGGGGCTGGATACCAGCCAGGAACATCAGGGGATCTGGCCCTGCTTGAGTGGCTGCATTGCAGGGCTGTCTGCCGGGAGGGGTCTGCAGTGGACAGCCACAGGGCCCTGTCCCTACCTGAGCCTGCTCAGCAGTTTTCTCCCTGCCTGGGATAACATGAGACATGGTAATATCCACAGCAGCAGAAGGGTAAGAATAATGTCTGAGTGCGCAGAGGATGGCCCCGTCCCCACAGGAAACCTAACAGGAAAACCTTGGGCACAGATAGCTGTCTGCAATGAGGCACAGTTCCAGTGAGAGGGGACAGGAGGGAAGGTGGCTCAGCTCATCAAAGGCCATGTTAACAGAGGTATGATGTACAGAACAAAGAAGGCCCCTTCTCATATGACGAGTATGTCACATTCTGTCCTGGTCAGCCTCCTACCCCCTACATGCAGAGAGGGGACCCGGGGGGGAGTAGGTCTGGGGAAACCATGTCATTTCAGGTAAGGCTGCAGGGGCTGGTCTGGAGGAGACCTCCAGCCCCTATGCCTCCTGTCTTAGGTACAAAAAGTGAGCTCGCCCAGCCGGTGTGGCTAAGTGGTTGAGCATCAATAGACCTATGAACCAAAAGGTCGAAGTTAGACTCCTGGTCAGGGCACATGCCCGGGTTGCGGGCTCAGTCCCCAGTTGGGGGCTTGCAGGAGGCAGCCAATCAGTGACTCTCATCATTGATGTTTCTAGCTCTCCCTCTCCCTTCCTCTCTCTGACATAAAAAAAACAACGTATTTTTTTAAAAAGTAGTGAGCTCCCCATCTCCAAGAATGTGCAAGCCGCACCCACCCAAAGAAGCTTACTCTGCCATTAGCACCACCCCCTCCCAACACACAGACCCAACCCCAAGTCAAATCTAGGCTGAGCCAAGCGAGCCCCAGGATGCAGCAGGGGAGCTTGAGGAAGAGAACAACCAGGCAGCCAGCTTGGGGTGTCTGTTAATCCTCCAACGTGCCTGATGGCTGTATCATCAAAACCCCAGAGCCACAGGGTTGAAAACGGCACAGGCCCAAACCCATTCATAGACAGGAAACCGAGGCTTAGGTAGAAGCAACTTGGCAAGGTCAGACGGTCCCCCAAAGCCACATGTGCCCCACCACAGCCGGCCCATAGCAAGGAGTCACCTACCTCCGGTATGAGAACACAGCTCTCAGCGGCTTCCTTAGACCTGTCCACACCCCTGGACAGGAACCTTCTCAGAGTTGGGATCTCTTTCCCTCGCTGCCCACCTGGTGGCATAAAATTGAGAATTAGATCAAAGTCTTTCCCCTAGGACTTCATAACCACCACCTGCTGGAAACCTGTTGAAATATGCCTGAGGTAACCAAAAAGTGCTGGGCACCCCTAGTGCTGTGCAATGACTCTTGCACAGCCAACCCTGCCCCACATCCACCACGGCCAAACCAGAGCCCCAGGGGGGCAAGCAGGGCCCAGAACACAGCTCCCTCACAGCTCCAGCTCCACTCCAGACCTGGCGCCCCAGTGAATCCTTCCCCTGAGACTGCCAGAGCCTTCTAGGCTCAGTTTCTCCTTGGTGCTCTCCTCCCCCTTAATTCTGAGAAGTCCACTTCCTGGGTGCCTTGGCTTCTTCAAAATCTCCTTAGGTGGCTCCACCCCGCCCCCTCCACCCACACCTGTGGCGGAGTGAGCCAAAGCCCGAGCAGGCAGCCTCAAACCCACTTGCCAGACGAGACACAGGCTCCCAGCCCAGACCCTGTCAGACAAAGAGCCTGGAGTTCTTCCCACCTGTGTGACCCTCTGCTTATCTGTCCACATGAACCCTGTCCTGTCACCCTGAAGGGGCAGGAGCATAAACTGAAGTCTGGAGAGGAAGGAGGGCTCCTCCAGAGCATGGCCAGCACATGGCAGAGCTGGGGCTGGAAGCTGAGCCTCTAGATGTTCCCAGGAGGCCCCAAGCCGAAGCTTCCCCGACCTGCGATGCCCAGCAGCTCAGAGAGGGTGAGATATGCTTTGAGGTGACAGCACTGTGGGACAGCCAGAGCCCATTCCATCCCAGCTCACCTGGCTCCAGGGCTGGTCCTCCAGCTGTACTCCAGCACAGAACTGAGTCCCTAGAGCCTAGCAGGGACCCAGCTCCTCCCCTCCCTCCCAGTGCTGGTCAGGGGTGGGGGAAGGCTTTAAAGGCACAGGAACCTTTCCAGGTGAGAAGAGGGCTGACTCCTGGTCCTATCCCTATGGCTGTGTGACCCAGGACAGCTGCTGGCCTCTCTGAGTCCAGTGGGGTTCCAAACCCTGAATGAGAGACCTGAGCTTTGAGGGCTTCATTGGGGCTGAGTTTGGGTTTCAAGCAGAGACAGGTCAGACCAAGGGTCTCCTGAAAGGAGGTGAGCTCCCCTCAACTTACGATATCCAGAGAGGGGTCACATAGCACTGGGGTAGAGCCAGATGCCTGCACCAGCGGGTATTGGGAATATAAGCTTCTGTTATCCCACCAGGCCTGAGGAGCCTAAGACTCTCTACAACTCTGGGGTAGGGGCTGTACCTCCAAGTGTGCCCTCTCCCTGACCTTCGGGGCTGCAGGTGGAGTGTCTAGAGACTGTCACTCCAAGGGCCCTGGTCACTTGGACTGAAAAGAATCACATAACCCAGGGGAACCTTTCCTCATCCCCCAACTTTCTGGAGTCGTGGGCATACAGACTGACAGAGGACACAGGGCAGTGGTGGTGAGAGAAGGGTCCTCACTCACCCCCACACTTGCTCAAGCCTGCCTATGCCTCTGAAGTCCACACAGGGCCTGCTGACTGCCAGAGTTGCCACCACTAGCACAGCCTTAGCTTAAATTCATTCATTCATTCTTCATTCATTCATTCACCCATCCGATCCTGCCCATCTGGTCTTCTCTCAAAGGAGCCCCCAGTCAGGTTGTAGATGGAATAGTATGGTTAGCCGAGAAGGAGGAAGACCCTAGGGCCCCAAGGGGGGAATCCAGGCAGCGCTGGGATTGGCTGGGGAAGACATGTCAGGTGGAGAGAACGACTTGAGCCTGGAGGGCAGGCATTAGAGGCATCTCTAGGAGTGGTGAGGGTGCGAGGGAGGCTCTTGACCTCCACGGCCCTTCCTGAGGTGTCAAGGCTGGAAAGGGAGGTGGCTGAGCTGAGACCTTAAAGGACAGGCGTCTGGACTTTGAGAGCCCAGGGAGGCTGGTGAATGTGTTACTGGACTGGGTAACCCATTAACCCCAGCTCACTCATTAAGACCCTGGTGGGTGACCGTTAGCTCCTCAGCCAACCATGCAGTGGGCAGGGGCTATAGGAAGAAGGTGGTGTTGGTGGGGGCGTTGGCTGAGGACTGGCTGAGCTGGGCATCATTGTTCCTTGAAGAGCTTTCCTGGGCCAAGCTGGCCTCCAGCCAGGGGCAGTTGTCAAGGCAGCGGGGATGGGGGACACCCCACCATCCTAGTGACTTTCATCTTCTAATCACCCCTTCTGTTCTGGCACCAACAACCTAAAGTGCCTCAGGGGTCTTGGCCAGACAGGAGTCTCAAGGCACTGTTCCAGTGGGCAAGGATGGCTGGGCACCTGGCCCATCTCCCCTCTGAGAAATGGGCCGACAGTGGTAAACAAGGCCCTTCCTGTTTGACCGGCTTGGATCTGCCTCACCTCTGTGCTTGGGAGGAAAATGAGTGATCCCAGCACAAGGAAACTGTATCCTGAGAGGGCAAGAGATTTGCCCAAAGCCACTCAGCAGGGCAATGACCCATGACGGGGGCAAAGCCCTAAAATCCATTTCCTACAAGTGACATCTCCTGCTGTCTCTGTCATGCCCCACCCTGCTATCAGGTCCTGGGAGTGGTTGTGGCTGAGTTCCAGGATGTGCCAGGTGAGCCTTGTGCCCCGGGTGGACCCCAGGTGGTAGAGACACGACATGCCAAAATGCAGTCATGAGCTTCACAGGAAGTGAGCCAGGCAGGCAGGTCGGATCAAGATGCAAGCAGTGCCTGACCCAGCCTCCGGAACTGCTGGGATGGGATTTTAGAACCTGCTGAGAGCCAAGAAACCTGACATCGTCCAGTACATTTTGTGTCTCCTGGTATCTGCACCAAGGAGACATTTGGGAAACTGACTGAACAAGTGACTGAAAATCCAAGCATCATGACATCATAACTTTAGGATCACAGACTCTCCAGTGTTTAGTTTCTGATCTCCCATCTCCAGCACTCCCATCTTTCACACCTTCCCTGACGGGGAGCTCACTGTCTACAAAGACAGTAAGACTGATTGGTTGGCAAGTGCTTCCCAGTGTCCAGCCCAATTTGCCTTTTAGAATGCTTTCTGCTGCTATTTCGAATCAGCCTGCTTCAGAAGGGCCTGCCTGCCACTGACTGAGGCAACAGAACAGAGAATCAGGGGCCACCCTGTGGCTACTTGGTCACAGCCTTTCAGAGCTACCCAGACCACATTGAAGGGATGGAAGGGAGACTACAGCTTGGTGAAGGGGTTGGAGTTGCCCAGTGATGGTGAGGAGGCAAACTCTGGCCAACTGCAGGCACCGGCAGAGTCCCCGTACCCCCAGAGCCTGGCCAACATCCCCTGGTGCCATTTCCAGCATTCATCACTTCAGCACCCACTTTTGATGTGAGGCTGGAGGCTGGACTGTGGCCAAGTGCGTGGGCCTCCAGAGTTGTCAGCTTGTTAACACCTGGGAGCATCCAGCAGCAGGGCCGGTCTGGCATCTGATGGACCAAATCCAACTCCCAAACTCAGAGGCAGGGTGGCAACTCAACCAAGGGCATGGGATCTAAAGTACCTAGGCTCAAATTTGACCCCAGCCACTGATGGCCCAGGGTCTCCTCTTCCTGCCTCAGTTTTCAATCTGGAGCGCAGGGATAATTAAAGCAGTTGTTGGGTGGATTTGTGGTAGGCAGTTAAGCAGGTATGAGCAAAAAGGAAGGACAATGGGTCAGGTACAGAAGGTCAGCAGGGTGGAAAGCCCCAGGTGCCTGCAACAAACAGGCAAATTGAGAAAGCAAGAACCTCACCCCCAGGGTAACCTCTCCTCCCCTAGCATATCGCTGGTCGTGCGGTTTTTTTGTTGCTGTTTTTCATTTTTGTTTTTGTTTTTCCATTCTCACCCGAGGATATTTTTCCCATTGTTTTTCAAAGAGAGTGGAAGAAAGAGAGAGAGAAATATTGATGTGAGAGAGACACATCGACTGGTTGCCTCCCACACAATCCCCGACCTGGATCACGCCTGCAACCGATGTACACACCCTTGGATAAAATCCAACCCAGGACCCTTCAGTCCGAGGGCCGGCACTCTAACCATTGAGCCAAACTGGTCAGGGCTGGTCATGCGGTTTAGACAGACCCCCTGACCTTTCACATCACTGGTCATGCAGTTCGCACCCTCTCTTGACCTTTCCTCCCCTGGCATGTCGCTAGTCATGCAGTAGACCCCCTTAGAGGAGGAACAAGGGGCCAAAGAGTGGCCTCATGGGACTGCCAAGAGGGTCCTTGCAGGACCACCCCCTTAAGTATCAACCCCTAGAGATGAGGTCTAGGCCTCAGCTCCAGGTCCAGAAAAGCAGCAAAACCAGACAAGCTATGCTGTGGCTGACATCAGGACCACTGCATTGACTAATGACCCCCTGCCCTGGCACTGACCAATAAGTAGAGACCACCACCCTGAAAGGACACACCTGGAAAGCTGATGAATATTCTATTGAAATCCTTCCCTGGAGCCTCCAGAAAAATACCCTCAAGACTTAGGACCCAGCATGGCTCTTTCTACTCACTCTATGGAGCATGTCAGCACCTTGACCCACCCCCTCCCCCCAAGTGAGTTTTCCTTGCCTCCCCCTCCCTTTCTCCCCTAAGCTCCTTCAAGGGCCCTTCTTTTGCCTCTGTAATGTTTCCTGAGACCATTTCTTCCATGACTCACTTCTTCTACCTCTGTGACTTTCTAAATAAACTTTATCTTATAGTTTAAGTCTTGCCTCTGAATTCTTTCTTAGCCAGAACTCAAGTACTGAGATTACTGAACCGAGATCTGGTTTGACTCCACCAGTCTAACACCTGGTGTCATTTAATGGCCAGCAGATTCACTGAGACACAGTAAGTTCACAGTAAGTGCCCGTTACCTCCATGGCTCCAACACCCAGGCCCACAGCCACTTCTGTCTCTGCCTGATGAGCAACTCAGAGCTTAGAGGTCATAAGTGCCCTACTCCTGGCAGCCTGGTTCTTCCTGCCCACGGCACCCTGCACAGGTAGCATTTATCGCATCATCTTATAATTATCTGTGGTGTGTGGGAGCTCCAGGGGGGTGGGGGAGGAAGGCTGGGTCTCTTCCAAGCCCAAGAACTCACCCCTACTAATGGCCTGGACTCCCTGAGAGCCAAGCACTTTTTCTTTTTAAAATTTATGTTTATTGATTTTTAGAGAGAAGAAGAAAGAGAAACATGGATGTGAGAGGGCAACATAGATCGGTTGCCTCCTGCTGCATGCCCCCTACAGGGCATTGAGCCTACAACCTGGGCATATGCCCAAACCCGCTTGTCACCCCTCCCAAGCTTCTACTTTCCATGAAGCTGCACGGGCTAAGTGGATGTGTGGTTTCACCGATGACAAAACTGCCCAACATTTTCCATGCATGCCCTGCTCCACCTGGGCTTCTAGGAGCCCCCACACCCTTGTGGATGGAAAAGGGGCCACATACTAAACCTGACAAGCTCAGGGGAAGCCTGCAGGGTGGGTCTTACAAACTCAGAGACCAACAGTAACCACATAGGATGATCTGAAATTAAAACTTTCTAACTAAAAGCAAGTCTTGGCACGTAGTCATGTCCTAAACTGGTTTCTTTCTTTCTTCTTTCTTTCTTTCTTTCTTTCTTTCTTTCTTTCTTTCTTTCTTTCTTTCTTTCTTTCTTTCTTTCTTTCTTTCTTTCTTTCTTTCTTTCTTTCTTCTTTCTTTCTTTCTTTCTTTTTTTGGAGAGAGGAAGGGAGAGGGAGAGAGAGACATCAATCAGTTGCCTCCCACATGCATCCTGACTGGGGATTGAACCTGCAGCCTGGATATGTGCCCTGGTAAGCCACACCAGCCAGGGCAGACCTTTCTTGACAAAGGTCAATTGTAACTGAGCCTGTCCGTTGTCTTCTTGCATCTACATAACGTATCTTTGGAATGTCAGGGCAATTTCCTTTTTCCAGACCCTACAGGGCACAACCTTCCACCAGTTCAGGAGACCATAGACTTCCTCATTGTTATTGTTATCATGTTCATTGTTTTTGTTTTTGTTTTTTAAATATATCTTTATTGATTTCAGAGAGAGGAAAGGAGAGGGAGAGAGAGAGATAGAAACATCAATGATGAGAGAGTCACTGATCGAGCCCACAACCCAGGCATGTGCCCTGACCGGGAATCGAACCCCAATCGCCTGGATCCTAGGTCGGGTCGATGCCCAACCGCTGAGCCACGCCCGGCCGGGCTATCATGTTAATTGTTAACTATCCTATACCCACCTGTGCAAAAGAAGTGTGTGTCACTCAGGCTGAATAGCTTGGTTGGTTAGAGCATCGCCCGATAGATATATCAAGTTTGTGGTGCGTTCCCCATCAGGGCACATACAAGAATCAACCAATGAATGCAAAAATAAGTGGAACAGCACATCAATGTGTTGTTTTTCTCTCTCTCTCCCTTCCTTCCTCTCTCTTAAAATCAATAAATAAAAAATTTTTAAAAAGAAATATGTGGCCCGGCCAGGCATGGCTCAGTGGTTGAGCATCGACCTAAGATCCAGGTTTGATTCCTGGTCAGGGCACATGCCCGGGTTGCGGGCTCGATCCCCAGTCGGGAGCGTGCAGGAGGCAGCCGATCATTGATGTTTCTCTCTCTCTCCCTCTCCCTTCCTCTCTCTGAAATCAATAAAGATATATATATTTTTAAAAATAAATAAATAAAAAAGAAATATGTGTCTATTAGTCTTCCTTTCTATCCAATTCCAGAGAGTTCTCCACTTTGCTCTCTCCTGCCTCCCTAATCTATCACCAATGAATTTTTGTTGTTAATCCTCACCTGAGGATATTTTTTCCATTGATCTTTAGAGAGAGTGAAAGGGAGGGAGGGAAGGAGGAAGGGGGGGAGAGAGAGAGAGAGAGGGAGAAATCGATGTGAGAGACACATTAGTTGGTTGCCGAGGTGCAGGGATCAAACCTGCAACCCAGGTACTTGCCCTTGACCAGGAATCGAAACCCACGACCCTTCGGGGTGAGGGCTGATGCTCTAACCACTGAGCACACTGGCCAGGACTGTCACCAATGAATTTTATGTAACCCCTTAACATCTTCCCCTTTGATTCTGATGTAGAAAATAAGTAGTAAAACTACCATTTCCTGGAGCATTTTCTCAATCTGTTGTGACAGCGTCCCGGAAATTTTCATCAGTTTGGCTAAATTCATAAAAATTCTTGCAGGTTTGGAAGTTTCTTTCTTTGCAGGTTTTTCACTGTACCTCCTTGGCCTCCTTCACCTCTGCAAACTGGACTCAGTTACTCTCTAGCTAAGTCCTCACCAAACATCCTGCTGCCTGGTATTCCAGATGCCTCAAATTGACATGCCCAAGCCTGACCTAAGCAACTAACCTCCAGAAACCTCCCAGCCCAGGGCATCCCTGCATCTTCGCTGGCCCCGTCCAGTGGCCCATACCTCTACACCACCGCCAGGCCACATCTGACACCCCCATCTCCCCTCAGATCAACCCCTCTTACCTGGCAACTCCTCCTCAGGGTCTCCAGCTCTTTCTGCAGCCGCATTGCTTAGCCTGCTCTGCTGGGCAATGCCCCTCCCCCCTGAAAATCTTTCAAAGGGCCCCTTTGCCCTCCAGATAAATTCTTGCCTTGCTTGGGCTCCACCCCTTCTCTGCAGTTCACCTGCTGCTCTCCTGCAGGGACTTCATGCTAGCATTCTCTTTTCAGACTCCAACCTCAGTGTCACCTCCTCCAGAAGCCCTCCTCCACCACTTGGTCAAGTGTCTTTCTGGGCTCCTGCAGTGTGGGACAGCTCACCACCTCTGTGGTGTAGCTAAGCCTGACAACCCATCCTTGCAGAGCCAGCCTCCTGGGGAAATTCCCTCCATAAAGCATCCGTCTGCTTCCTTCCTCCTAGTGAGTCCAAAATCCTTCTGCATTCTTCTTTGCAGGGGCTTCCAGGAGACTCAGTGTCATCTGGCTTCTTGCTAAAGTATCATCAACCCTGGGTTTGGACTATCCCACTGATGGACAAAGAAGCCCAAAGGTAGGACAGGTTTAGTTTTAGCCACAACCACAGCCTTCCACCCAATCTGCTGAGTCATCTGGACCTTGGTTCCCTATCACTCCATCTGGGCCTCCACATGGGTGGCCAAGGGCTTGGGAAGCCAAAGGTGTGGCTGTCACTGCTACTTATTTCCTGATTGCTCCCAGAGGGCCTGTGGTCTCCCTCCCTGACTCTTTGGTTCCCCAACCTCTACCTCACTGGTTTCGCAATGAGTAGAACAGCCCTGAGAGACCTGTTACAAGCCCCTGAACCCCCATATCAGCCCTGGGGACTAAGAGGGGAAATTCATAGCCCCTACTCCATGAGGTCTCTACAAACACAGCTCTGCTACTCGGGACAACTCTAGAGATTGGGGCTGAGACAGGCTAGTAAGCCAGGTCAAGTGGAATAGGGAAACAGTTAAACGGCCAAGCAGTTTACATCCACCTAGTAAATCCTGTCTTCCCTAACCAAGGACATTTAAGAGTAAATGGTCTGCACTTCTCCCCAACCAGACGGTAAATAGCTTTAGTCACCCTCTGAAAGAGAGATATCAGAAATCCAATTAGTGCCATTTGTGCCAACTACACCCGAAGACAGGAAGTTCTGGAAATAAATCTCATCTTGGCACATCAGCATAAAATTGATGACTAATCTATTGATCTTCCCCTATGACCTCCCCTAACTCCCAGCCTCCCAAGGTCCCAGTGTGTGCTCTCTCTCCCAGAAGCACACTTCTTTCCCCTTTCCCCTCTTCTTCCCCCACAGGCATTCATCTCCTAAACTCTAAGGAAACCCAGGAGACTTACAACCAGGGGAGAAATGGGCACTGGCAGCTCTTCCTGGGCTAAGCCCTTGAAACTATCTACAAAGCCCCCTTTTCTCTGACTTTCCAGTGAGCTAAAGCAGCCCCACCTTAGCTCATTTCTTACCTATAAAATTTCTAGAGAGCCAAAACAGTACCCCTAGTCTCTCTCCGGTTGCTTCTATCCTAAGCCCTTCCTTGTTTCACTGTTCCCAGCTGTAATAAACGTCCTCTAAAAATCACCTGGACTCGTTTTGTGAAATCTTTCCTATATGAAGTCAAGAACCCATACACTACCAGCCAGCCCTAGGCAGGTCAGTTCAGGGGCAGGTTCCCTTTCTGGTAACAGGGCCAACAGCAGTTAGTTAAGTACACATGAAGTGAGGGAGAATGTTACAGCTCTGGCCCTGGGGGCTCCTGCCCAAATCAGGTTAGGCCAGAAAGAGTCCCTAAGAGCCAGTTCAACTTAACCACCCCCAACAGAAGGCTGAGGAAAACCCAGCTAAGAATCTGGGCCCAGACACCACCCTCCCTCCTTTCCTGGAAAAATGTCGTCTTGGAATCTCCTAGCCAGGAACACAGAGGGTGAAGTAAGGGGTGAGGGGTAGGCTCCATAGGACTCTAAGCTCTGGGCATAGCCCCTATGCCACTGCCTTGTTTGCCTCCTTCACGACATGAGGCTCACCTCTTCTTCCCCTTACCCCACCTCAGTCTTCTCATATTCCAGGTGACAATGTCCAGGCCTGGCTCATCTTCTGGAAGGATATGGTCAGGATCTGGGAGCCATCCCAGCTCTAGCTTTAGCCCTGAGTATGTGGGGGAGGGAGAGGAGTGTCTTACCAGGCTGCCAGCTCTGGACAGGGGGTCTGAGAGGTCCCTGGGGCTCTGTGGCTGCTGCTTAAGTCTCTGGCCCTGTCACCACCACGTCAGTTTAGAGACAGGGCTTTGGCCCAAAGAAAAGGCAGTCATGCAGTTTTGCCAGAGAGGAAACCTGTGGTGCCAAGGTGGCCCCAGGCAAATGTTGGCTATAGAGGCAGGAGGGGAGGTCTCTGGGCCAGCCAGCAGTTGCCAGGAAAGAAGAGAAGCTAGGACAGAAAGGCCCTGGGAATGGGTCCAATGGGGGTGCCCAAGCAGGCAACAAACAGGGGTTGAGGTTCAGTGGGTGGTCAGAGGATGAGGACATTGCTTTTTCCCGGGGGCTCAGCCTGGGGAGAACCACAGAGCCCATTACCCTGTCCCCAGACACGCTCCTGGGCAGGCAGCGCTTCACCCAATGGAAGGAGTCTAAACTCTGCCCTCTTCTTACTATGTGCCCTTGGACGGTCTCCCTTCACCTCCCACTAGCCTCTCTGCACCTGTGCCCAGGCACACTGAACTCACGAGCTGGACATGCCCTCCTTGCTGTCACAGTTGGGGGCTGGAGCCTAGTGCCCCAAATGCCAAGGAATGTGATGAGCCCAGAGCAGGGTGAGGGCTGCAGGGTACAGCTGGCCTCCAACTAAAGCCTCAGATTCTTGCAGAGGAAGCCACCCAGGAGGTGAGAACACTCCTTGAGCTGGGCAGGTCCCTAGCCCAAGCCTGGTCCTGGGAGGAGTCAACTTCCCCCTTCTCACACTGCTCCCTGCCCCCCTCCCCCCCTGCCTGGGGCAGGTGCAGCTTGCTTGCTGTCAGCCTGCCCAGAGCTGGGCTTAACTGTTAACCAGCATTCCTCATCCGGTTTATTTCCTAGGTTTGAGATCAGAGACCTGGGTCAGAGGGGGTGGCTCTATCCTTTGCTGTGGCCTGTCCCCAGCCAAATGGGGAGGGGCAGTAAATATTTGTCATTGTAGGAGTGTCCAAGCAGGGTGTATGGGTCAGGTCAAATACTACAATTTCTCTCTGCCTGGCTAATTCCTGAAAGCGGGTCCTGGCACTGCTTAAGGCTGGCAAGCGTTCAGTGGAACCCCCATCCATCTCGCCCTGACTCCAAGACCAGTGCTCTTTGCACCGCCAGAGAGACTGTTCCACAGTCAGCCCTGTGGCCAGAAGGGTTTAGAGGCGCCAAGCGCCACCTCGAACTGGCCGGGCTCAGCGACTCCCCTGGCGGAGACAGAGCTCCGGAGTCAGATCCAGCGGGGGCGGGCGCCTCTCTTCCAGCGAGATGCCCCAAGCTAAGTGTCTGAGAGCTCGGGAGCCCCAGCAGGACCCGCCCCCCTCCCTTCCCCGGCTCTGGCCCGGGAGGGATGCGTAGGCTCGGACCCGGCGCCTCTCGGGCCCGGGGCGGGGCCGGAGCGGCCGAGGGCGGGCCCGGGGGCGGGACTCAGACGCCTGGCCTCCCGCCGGCCGAGCCCCGGCCCCTCCGCGGCCATGGGGGCGCGACTGGGCCGGCGGTGTGGACCCGAGGCGGGCTCGGAGGCCCGGGCGGCGGCAGGGTGCGGGCCCGCGCCCTACGAGCGCCGGGTGCGCTGGCTCCGGGAGATCCAGTCCACGCTGCGCGAGCGGCGGCCGGAGCGCGCCCGGCAGCTGCTGCGCCTCCTGCGCCAGGCGAGAGGAGCGGGCCGCCCGAGCCGGAGGCCAGGGAGGGGCCGGGGGCTGCGGGCGGCGGGCGGGGCCGGGGCCGGAGGCTGGGCTGGCCCGGGGGCGCGTGGGCGGGGCGGGCTCGGAGGGGAGGGGAGGGGAGGGGAGGGGAGGGGAGGGGAGGGGAGGGGAGGGGAGGGGAGGGGAGGGGAGGGGAGGGGAGGGGAGGGGAGGGGAGGGGAGGGGAGGGGAGGGGAGGGGAGGGGAGGGGAGACTAGCTGCAGGGGTGAGAGTCTTGTCTGGCCGAGAGAGATGGCCAGGGAGGGAGGGCAGCAGGCTAGAGTGAGGGCCACCGAGGCCAAGAGGGCAGGGCAGGTAAGTGTCCATGCCTCTGGGGTTTGAGGGCAGTTGTGTGTTGTGGGTGTTCCAAGCCAGGAGCTAAAGCCCAGATTCAGGCCTTGGCAGGAAAGGAGGGGGTGCTGGGAGGAGTGGCAATTGTGGGCATCTTGTATTGATTGGCAATGGGAAGCCCTCAGCTCTCCCCTCCTCCAGGATGAGGGGAGGCACTGGACCCTGAGAAGCAATAGCCCAGCTGGTCAGCGGGTGCATCCTCACCATGACACCCTAGCAGCCCAGGCAGAGCTAGAGCACCCATCACCATCCTCCTGAAGGGTAGCTTACACCCACTGAGTACATACCCCTGGCATCTGTACATCACACCACATCTGGACAGTCCCAGCTGGTCCCACACATACCAGGTACCTGAGTCCTAGATCCCAAGCCCTGGGTTGCCCTAGCCTTGGGTTCTGGTCCCAGCGTCACCACCAGGCAGGCCACTTACCTCTCTGCCCCTGCCCCCTGCCCCCTGCCCCCTGCCCCTTCTGTAAGCTGAAATCAACCATGCATGTCTTTGGCCTGCAGGTGGATGGTTAGAGATGGGAACTGAGGCTTGGAGAAAAGTGGTGAGCCTAGGGCCACAGAGCAGATTGGGGCACAGCCAAGGCCTCCCAGCCCTCCTTCTGCTGTACTCCTCTCTGGGCCCAGCAGGCTGGAAAGGTGGGGCTGGCCCTTTAAGAGGAGCTGTCCAGACCAGCAGAAAGCAGGCTGCTGCGGTCTGGGGCCCTGTCTGGGTAAGTCCAGGCTCACCAGCCACCTCTCCCTTCTGGATCCTCCCTAGCTGGCATCTGTGACATGAGCATGAATGGTGTTTAAAGGCAGGACAGCAGTGAATCAACCAAACTATCCAGAGGCACAGATCTCTATCTGGGATGGTACCTGGAGCCCAAGACACCAGATGGGCATTGTGGCTGAGAAACTAGCTAGGTTGCCCCTTCATGTCCCAGAGGTTGGGATTCAAGGCCCAGGAGAGACCTGCCCTGCCCCATAGCCCACAAGGACTCTGCAGTTATGACCTTTGGGCGTTCCCTTCTAGCCCGTCTTCCTGCGCACACTGGGGCTTATGCATTGAACATATCACCCTGTGGCTTGGACGTTCTGAAGGCCCCTCCTGGCTGTGCCTGTCCCATCAGTTTGTCAGTATATCCTCTAACTGGACCCTCTAAAAGATTTAGTGCCACACCAGTCCTGTGCGAGTAACAGGAGGTCAAGGACTGAAGGCAGGAAGGTCAGGGACCCTGATGGTGGGGTCTATGCAAGGGATGAGACACTGAGGCTATACAAGGAAGCTGGTGGGCCAGGGAGGGCAGATGCTAAGCCCCTGGGAAGATGGGGATGGTGACACCCTTTACTGAGCCGGGGGCACTGGCAAGGCCTGCTTCAGGGCAGGAGATGAACACACCCAATCTGAGCTGAGAGAGAGGTCCACCCCTACAGGAAGGGTATGGACTTGTGAGCAAACAGATGGTGACCGAAGCTCGGGAGCACTTCAGAATAGGTGGAAGGGGCAAAGGGCCTAAAGAGAATACTGGAGGAAGTGGTCTTTGAAGTTCATCTGAGTAGCCCCCAAAGAAACTTCCAGACAAGCCCAACTCCAGAGAAGGCAAGATGTCACAGCATGGTGTTTCACCTCCAGGGAACCAGTCTAAGGGCTCTGGGACCTGCTTATCACCTCGCTGAGGTCCCTACTGCACCGACCCTCTCCTCATCTAAAAGGTCCACCTAGCCTGGCCAGAGTGGCTCAGGGGTTGAGCATCAACCTAGGATCCAGGAAATCACATGCCCGGGTTTCGGGCTCAATCCCCAGTTGGGGGCATGCAGGAGGCAGCAGATCAGTGACTCATCATTGATGTTTCTATCTCTCTCCCTCTCCCTTCTCTCTGAAATCAGTAAAGATATATTAAAAAAATAAAAGGTCCACCTGGCCCTGGAGAGTTGGTCCATTGCCACCCGTGGGGAAACTCCAGCAAGTCTTAGGGAGAGGGGGCAGTGGCTGGGAGTGGCTCTGGCTGGCTGGGAGGGGGCCTAGAGAAGGGTGGCCTGACTCCTGGTTCACTCAACTCTTCACCACCCACAGGATCTGGGCCTAGAGGGGACCCTCTTCACTGACATCCTCTACAGGAATGTGGCCTTCCTCAATCTGGTGGACCCCATCTCCCATGATCTGCTTGTGAACCTGGCCCGGGACCTGCAGTGCCCCAAGACGGTGAGGCTAGTAGGCAAGGACCTCAGGCTAGGCAGTTTGGTTGACAGGGGTCAGGAGAGCCCAGGGTTGGGGCTAGGAGCTTGGGTTCTCATTTGGCTTGCTGCAAGGCCTTAGGCAGGTCACTGCCTCTCTCTGGGACCTGATGCCAGTTTTAGTGTATTAGGCTGGCCAGCAGCAGGAGCAAGTGTGAGCAATATTTTCCAACCCTGAAAAGTCGTGTGCTGGGTAGACTGTTTCCTGAGGCAAGGACTGTTCACCAGGCCCTGAGACCCAGGCAGGAAGTTGTATGGGACCTGAGGGACACAGAATGTTCTGACAAGTGTGTTGGTCGACCCAAACTCCCAGCCTCAGTTCCTGGACCAGAAGAGAGCCGCTCTCCCCTTTCCACACATTCCCATTTTGTAGGGATATCCTCGGGGACAAGTGCTTACTGCTTCCCACAGCATTGAGAACCACAAACAATTCCCTCCTCACGTTGAGTGGCACCTGCCACCAGCAGCCTCCACCCTCTTCCCCCCATGCACCACATCTTCCCAGAACCCCACTCTGATAGCACCTGCAGACATCCCGCCATGAGCATAGAAGGTTCTGTGCTCCTGACACAGCCTGTGCCCAGCCCCCAGCCCTTAGTCACAGGGAGTCCCCAGTGAAACAAGGGTGCCCGCTCTGAGCCCTGCCAGCACTAGACCTCCCACATCTATATGCAGTTATCACGGAGGATTCTGAGGCACCCTAGAGCCTTCACAGTGACCCCTTGCTGTCACTGTGTGCACACGCTATTAACAGACTGGATAAGGCACATGTGGGTATTGGAGCGTGCTCTTTAAATCCAGCTTGTGGAAAGCAAGGCACCCCCATTTTCTGCCCAAGCTGGGACTCTACCAGAGCCCACTTAGGACCAGGAGAGAGCCAGATGGTGGTCCTGCAACTTGTTAACCCTCCCAGCCCTGGCAGCCCAGACCCAGGCCCCATAGGCGCGGTCTAGATCGGAGAGTGAGAGGAAGAGGTGCTGACCTGGCTTGTTCCTATTCTCTGGGGGTGGCGTCAGTGGAGCAAGGCTCCCTGGAGGGGCCTGGTCCTCCCTCCCCTGTGACAAGTCCTTGGGGAGCGCTGAGGGTGGGCAGAGAGCCGGTTGATAGTCTGAGGGCTGGCCCTGGGCCTGAGGACAGGGAACAAGGGCCCTTTGTCTGAGCTTCCTCCCGCCGGGCACTGCGGGCCTCAGATCAGCCTGTCCAGCTCCCAGCGGGCAGCCTCCCCTGGCTCTGTGCCAGGACATAGCCGGGTGGGAGGTGGGCTGGGGAGACCAGTGGGCAGCTCAGTGTCCATGATGAATGACTGTGTTGCACCACATACTTGGATCCCCAGGGCCCAGAGGATGGTGGAAGGGACTTGGCCTCACTCTGACAGCACTGTCCCCCCACAGGACTATGAGCTCTGGAAGTCCTCAGATAAGATTTGTAGGCAGCTCATCTACCACCTCACCCCACACACCAAGCGGCAGCTAGGATCCAGCCTGCCCCAGAAGAAGACCCAGAGCTGGTAAGGAGAATCCAGCCACAGCCCCACCTCATGCCTCTTAGGGTCCCCTTCCCACACTGATGTGGAGAGGCAGGGCTGGCCCTAGGGGAGTGCCCAGGCTTCTCTCAGAAAGAGGATGGTGCCTGAAACCCCACCCTGTGGACCCCTCACCCTCATCTGCATCATGGTCCCAATCCTGGAGGCCAGCCTGGCCCATGGCAGCACATATGCCCCCAGCCAAGATGCACTCTATGACCTGCCTCCTGCTGTTCACTCCTTGAGACCTCTGTCTCTGGCCTGTCACCAGGCCTGGGCCCCCCTGGACCTTAGGTATCAGCTGAATCCTCAGCTGACAGGCTGTGAGGGAGACAGATTCTGGGTTATGATTCCCATTTTACTGGGAAGGAAACTAAGGCTGGGAGAGGCAAAGTGGCTCACTGAAGGCTAACTCCTGTCCTGATTTTCCTGCATCCCTTTGGGAACTCTGTGCCAGGTGGCCCACAGCTGGCCTGATAGCTCACTCTGCCATGGGATCCTCCTCTCAGTCACTCCAACACAGCCTCATGGCCACGCACAGCCCAAGAACTGGCCAGAGGCTCCTAGGCCCAGAGGCCAGAACCATAGCCCCAGTGCCCTCACCTGTCCCCGCTGGGGCCTGGTGGCTCATACTGAGCCCAGAGCCCACAGGGTTGTTCCCTGTCATGCAGATGGGGGTCCTGGAGGGGTCCTACTGCTCTCAGCCCCCCAATTAGGCCTATCTGCCTAGTGAGCCATGTTCAAATGACAGGAGAGACCTAGAGGGGGGTTCTGGGGTCAGCAGGGGACCCTCCTCAGTCTCTAAACTTCCTTTCCAGCTTAGAACACAGAGAGCCCTTCCCTATGGCAGGTCCCTCCCCCCCCTCCCCACACCTACCTTCTTACTACCCTGGGCCTGTCCCTACTCTAGCCCCCAAGGCTTGAGGGACCAGCCTGATACCCTGTCACCTTCATAGGAACATCTATCCTTATTCCCAAAGGGTTGACCTTAGAGGAGGCACATGAAAAAATACGTGTGGGCTCAGGAGTTGGAGCACCTTGATTTGGAGACCCAGCTCCCCGCTTAGTGGTGTGTGACGACGGAAGAGACATGTCACCTCTCTGAGCATCCACTTGCTCCTTTGCAGAATGCAATAATCACTCCTATGTCACTGGGTTGGCATAAAAATAAGTGTGACAATAAATGTGACAGGTGTGGAGATGCAGGTACAAAGTACGTTTTTATAATAACAGCTCATGGAGCCTTAACGGGTATGTATTTAATCCTCACAACAGCCAGGTTCCCTTTCACCAAAGGGGAAACAGGGGCTCAGAGAGGTTCTGAGCATTGTCCATGGCCACCCATTTAAAAAGTGGCAGTTTGATCCCAGCTTGGCTGGACTATAGGGCCTGGGCCTCCCTACCTCCCTGGGCTGCCCCAATGGGTCATTGTCTTTGGTCAGTGGGGCCTGCCTGGGCCATGGGCCCTTGCCCAGTTCATCCCCACGTGCAACCTCTCCACAGCCTCAAGAGCAGCCTCCAGAAGACTCCGCTGGCAGGGGAGACTGTGAACCTTTCAGGGATCCCACTGTCGACGCGGGATGTACAGCACATAATGCGCTACCTGGGCAGCCGGGGTGCTGGGCTCACAGTGCTGGACCTGAGCTTCACCGGGCTGAGTGACGAGCTGCTGCACCTGCTGCTGCCCAGCCTCTGGATGCTTCCCCGCCTCTCCCAGCTCCTGCTCAACGGCAACCGGCTAACGAGGGCCGCTGCCCGTGAGCTCACTGAGGCTGTCAAGGACGCCACCAAGTTCCCTGCGCTGGTCTGGGTGGACCTAGGCAACAATGTGGATGTGGCCTCCCTGCCCCAGCCCCTTCTGGTTGGCCTGCGCCGGAGGCTGAGCCAGCGCACCTCCCTCCCTACCATCTATGAGGGCCTGGACCTCGAGCCTGAGGGCAGTGCGGCTGGGGCTACCCCTGCGGCTTCTACTTGGGGCTCGGCAGCTGCTGGGCCAGGGTCCGAACCCCAGGCCTGCTGCACCAGATGACCAGCCCCCCACCCTGGCTTCTGCTACCTGACTTACAGTGCTCCCAAGCACATGGGATGGGGGTGATGGAAGCCCCAGAGGTCCCCCAGGTCCCCAGAGATCTGGTATTCAGCCTGGGATCAAGGGGCTGGAAGGAGAATGGGCTTGTCAGATACTGGATGGTCAGCCCAGGCTGGGGTCTCTGCCTTTCCTCAGCCGGTGGGGCCCAGCACCCACTGTGCAGACCCCACAATAAAGGGCGATGTTCCCTCTGCCTTAGCCTTTCTGCATTGTGGACACTGAGTGGCAGCCCTACTGAAGGGGGTGGGGAGAAGTGGGAGCCAAGTATTCAGGGATCCTGCCCTTCCAAAATGGAGGGACCAAGTTCACAATGATCTCCCTTAAGGTGCTCCCTGGGCAGAGACCAAGGTGTAGGGATCAGGTCCATCTGTGGGCTGTGAGTTAGAGGAGGCCTCCAGGGACCTAGCCCTCACACCTGGGCAAGGCTTGGTCAGAGCTGGGGATGGGCAGATTGGAAGCCCAGAGAGGGGCAAAGCTCAGAATGGAGCCCACAGCAAGCTCATGCCAGGCTGCTGACCAACCTTCCCATCAGAGCCCCTTGGACTAGGCACAAGACTGCTGACAGGAGGCAAGGCTCAGCTCCCACAGGGCACAGCACTTCCCCCCACCCCACCCCAGTTCCCATCCCCCAGTCCTCCTGTACTTGGTGAGTAGGGTAACTCCACTGGGTTAGGAAACACATCAGATCAGAGTTGGAGAGCTTCTGTGTTCCCTCCAGGCCCTGGGGACCCATGTGCACAGTCCTCCCCTATGGGGACCCCAAGAGAGCATGCATGGAGTAGAGGTGAGCACTGCCACTAGCAGGGGGAACTTTGGGTTCGAGCAGTTCTAGGGCTGCCCCAAGAGGTGGCCTGCTCCCAGCAGAGGGCTCCCTTCCTTCACAGGCACCATTGGGGCAGGCTCTGGACCAGAAGCCTAATGTCAGCGTCACCCTCAGAGCCCTGTGTGGAGAGCTGGAGTTCAGCCCAACTAGGTATTGGGCAGGGCAGAGACAAAAGAGGAATTTAGAGATGTCTGGGGGTGGGGGGAACTGAGACCCAGAGAGAGGATGCTAGTGGTCTAAGTCTCCTGTGCAGAGTCAGAAGGTCAGGTCTGGGGTCAGAGGGATCCTGCTGGATGAGGAGAGACCCAGCAGCAGAGGGAAGCTTCATGAGCCAAGGAGAGGGTGGGGGTCTTGCACTTGTGTACCCTTGCCCACCAGCTCCGGCCAGAGGATTTTGAGTCAGTATGGACTACAGCACATCCACAGGCCAGCACCTGTTCGACAGCACCTCTTGGGCCAGAGGGAGATGGCCAGGAAGGGTGAGCCATCTCACCTATTGGGTGAGCCAATAGAATGGTATTGGTCGCAGGACCGGCAGGAGGCAATGAGGAAAAGGAGCTCCCCCTCCTGTGCTGCCTGCCTTGCCCTCAAGTCAGGCCCCACTGGTCTTGTGCTTTCCCAGGAACCCTGATCCGGGGGTGGTGGGAAGGGTGTGAAAAGCACCCTGTCAGCCCACCTCTGCTCCTGACTTGCTGTGAGACCTAGCCAGGCTCCCCCCTTTCAGGGCCTCAGGTGTGTCCTTTCTCCCCGGGCTCTGGCTCCTCTCAGGCCACTTTGCCCAGTGGCTCGGGAGCCATAGAAGCATCTTCCTGTGCCCCCACCCTGGAACAGGGGGCTGAGGCTCCCCTAAGTGAGGCAAAGCAAGGTGGGAAGTGGAAGGGGCCAGTGGAGAGGAGCGTAATGGGGAAGACAGCCTTGGGTCAGGCGAGCTGATAAGCCTGCGGTCACACGCAGGCAGCCGTGCTCTCCTATGACTCCTTGCTGGAGAAATGCCAAGCTCCCTCCTGCCCTCCCTCCGGCTCTCCTCAATCCTTGCCCACCACTGGCCCAAATTCAGCCCACAAACCTTGTTACCTCTCGGAGAGATCCCTACCAGGATGGTGTGAGGACCTGAGCTGGGTGTCGCCAGGCGAGCTCTGGGAGAATCCAGGCAGCAGCAGCTGGTCTCAATCTCCCCGCCTCTTGGACGGAGACTCTCAATGCAACAGCCGAGCTGGAGCATGAAACAGCTCAAGACAAGAGGGTTGGCCTTGTTGCCGTGCAGGTATCCACAGCCCCTTCAAGGGGCCCCCACATCGGGGCCTCACAACCACCAATGAGGCTATTCTACAGGCAGGGACACTCCCGGGAGTGGGGGCTTGTGACTCACACAGCCTGGTGGGTAGAGAGCGACAGCCAGGCTAGCTCAGCCCAAGTTCCAGACGGAGGAGGCAGCAGGTGGGTCTCACTCAGGCCAGTCCTGACCCTGTCCCAGTCTTGGAGGCAGACAGGCCACGTCACCATCACCCACTGGTGGTGTGGTCCTCTCAACGCCTGTTCCCTCAACTTGGGAACTGGGTACACCAAGCCTCCCCTTGTCCCGCTGGATGGAGTGAGGATGACATAAGGTTTGGAAAGTCCCTGCGGCGTGGGGGGCACAGGACTCATCAGTGTCAGGAGGGCCTCCACCCAAGGATCTCTGGGTGAGGATGGCAGGAGACCAAACCTTTGGGACTAGGCAGGGCTGAAGCCATTTATTTAACAAGCGCTTCCAAAACCTTTCTCCAGGCCAGGTACTGTTCTGATGACTTTATACTCCTTTAATCCTCTTTGCACTTGAAGGAGGGGGGTGCTGTTATCACCTCCATTTTGTAAATGAGTGAACTGAGATAGGGAGAAGTTAAGTGACTTGTCCAAGGTTAAAGTCTAGGAACTGGGGGAGCTGGGACGTGAGCCAGGCTGCCTGGCTTCAGTCTGCAATGCTAACGCTGTGTGATCTGCTTCTCTCACAGCCATCCCCAGGGTCCAGGATTCACTGGAACTCCTGAGCAAACCCCTTCCCAAGAGGCCACTTGAGGCAGGAGACCACCATGATGGCATCCTGCGGCTGGGAGCAGATCTCCAGCTGTGCTGCCCCTGGAGTAAGAACCAATCAAGGACCTCCCTGGGCCTCAGTCTCCTTGTATGTAAAATGGGTGGGGAGGAGAGCAGGAAGGATACAGGCTCTGCCCTCTTCCAGGATTGAAAGACTAATGAGGAGTGGATTTGGAAGCACTTCTCCAACTGAACAAAGCCCAGCCTTGTGCTCAGGAGTACAGGATCCAGGCTCACTTCTGGCAGTGTGGCTGGGACAGCTACAGGTGCCTTCACCTCTCAGGGCCTCAGGCTCCTGAAGCCTAAACCTGTCTTGCCAAGATGTTGAGAGTGTCTAAATGAAACATGTAGAAAAGATACCTGTGCTCCACGTTAAAGTGGACATAGCAAGTGCTACAAGTGTAGTGTGCAATATGACACATTTTTATCTGTGTGTGCATCCATGAAACTACCACCACAATCAAGACAGCAAACATACTTATTACGCCCCAAAATTTCCTCGGTTCCCTTGGTAAGGCTTCCCTCCACCCCCACACCCTCCCACTGCTGATTGCCATCCACAAGCAACCACTGATCTGCCTTCTGTCCCTATAGATTAGTTTGCATTTTCTAGAATTTTAGATATATGGAACCATATATCTATGATAATGTATATATGATCATATACCTTTTCTATGTGACTTCTTTCACTCAGCATAATTATTTGTTGTTGCATGTATCAATAGCTCCTTTTAAAATTTCTGAATAGTGTTCAATTGGATGGATGTACAATTTATCCATTTACATGCTGATGAATATTTGAGTTGTTTCATTTTTAGCTATTACAAATAAAGCTGCTATAAATATTCATGTACAAGTTTTTGCATGAACATGTAATTCCTTTTCTCTTGGATAGTGGTATTCAATATGGTCTTTTTCTTTTCTTTCTTTTTAAAAAATTTGTTTATTTATAAAATGTTTTTTATTGATTTTGAGAGACAGAGGAAGAAGGGAGAAGAGGAGAGAGGGAGAGAGAAACATTGATCAGCTGCCTCCTGCATGCCCCCTACTGGGGATTGAGTCGGAAGCAGGGGCATGTGCCCTGGCTGGGAGAATTGAAGGAGGCGCCGTCTCCATCCATGGGATGACACTCAACCACTGAACCACACCTACTGGAAAACGAGCCTGTAATCCGGGCATGTGCCCTGAACGGGAATCCAACCGTGATCTTCTGGTTCATGGGTCAGTGCTCAACCACTGAGCCACTCTGGCCGGGCAGTTTGACAGTCTTTTAAATCAATAATTTAAAGATGTTGCTTCAGTGCTCTCTTCGGCAGCACATATAATGAAGATGTTGCTTCACTGGCTTTGTGCTGGCATTATTCTCAGGAAAACATGCCATCCTCATTTTTGTTCCTTGGATTGTAACGTTTCTTTTTTCTCTAGCTGCTGCTTTTTTTTTTTTTTTTTTCTCTTTACTACTGGTCTTGAGTTGTGCCTTGGTGTCGTTTTGTTCATGCTTCTACTTGGAGTTCATTTAGCTTCTTGGATCTGCCGGTTTATAGTTTTCACCAAGTTTGGAAAGTTTTTGACCATTATTTCTTCAAATAATTTTTCTGTTCCCCTAATTGTCTCTCTTTTGGGGACTCCAACTACCCATACATTAGGCCACTTGAAGTTGTCCCATAGCTTTTCTTTTTCAGATTCTTTTTATGGGTGTTTCATTTTAGATTGGGGGAGGGGGGACATTTTTCTGTCAAGGTCCATTTGGATATTTTATAACATCATTCGAAGGCCATACAAAGTTGTCAACTTAGCCCGGCCGGGCATGGCTTAGTGGTTGAGCATCAACCTAGGACCCAGGAGATCGGGGTTTGATTCCCCGTCAGGGCACATGCACAGGTTGCGGGCTCGATTCCTGGTTGGGGGCCTGCCGGAGGCAGCCGTTCAATGATGACTTTCTCATTACTGATGTTTCTATCTCTCTTCCTCTCTCTAAAATCAATAAAGATATATTTTTTAAATAATTGTGAACTTAAAAATTAGCCTGCTGTATTTGGTCAAACATTTCATTAACTCACCCCTAATGTGATGGCTGGAACAGCTTCTCTTTGGTAAGAACTCGGCAGGGCCACACCAGATTTTGGTGGCTACATAAGGCCCACGGGCCAGACATGCCCCACCCCTTTTAGTTTCTATAACTATGCCTTAAAGTTCACTAACCTTGCCCTAGCCAGTTTGGTTCAGTGGTTAGAGTGTCAGCCTGTGGACTGAAGGGTTCCAGGTTCAATTCTGGCCAAGGTCATGTATCTCGGTTCCAGGCTCGATCCCTAGCCCTGGTCGGTGTGTGAGCCAGAGGCAACCAATCTCAGGTCGATGTTTCCCTGCCCCCCCCCTTCCACTCTCTCTGAAAAGCAGTAGAAAAAATATCCTTGAGTGAGGATTAAAAAAAAAATTCACTAAGCTTTTCTTCTGCAAGTCTAATCTGCTGTTAATCCCACCCAGCCCACCCAGCTATAGAAGTTCAATTTGAAGGGTTTCATTCTCCCTCCCCCTCCTTTCTTTTTAAATTTTCCATCTCACTACTTAACTTTTTGAATGTATAAAACAGTTAAAATGTTTTGATGTCCTTCTCTGCTAATTGTAACATCTGTGTCTGTTTTAAATCTCTTTTCATTATTCTGATTACAGGCTGTGCTTTCTTGCCTTTTTGCTTACTTGGTCATCTTTGATCAGATGCCAGACATTGTGAATTTTACCTTGCAGGGTGCTAGATATTTTTATATTCTTATAAATCTTTTTGAGCTTTGTTCTAGGGTATAGCTAATTGGCCTAGAAACAGTCTGATCCGTTCAAGTCTTGTTTTTATGAGTTGTTAGGCGAGTCCAGAGCGGTTCTCAGCTAGGGCTAATTATACCTCATTTATGAGGCAAGAATTTCCTCAATACTTGTATTAATCTTTTTAAAAATTTAATTATTTATTTGTTTATTTTATTTTTATTAACTTTTAACATCTTGGGGCCTTGCTAAACCTGGAGAGACTGCCTCTCCCAGAGTTAGTTAATTCCTAGAAGATAGTAAACAACTTGCCTTAGAGCAAGACTTCCATATGCAAATTAACTCATCCAAAATCTGCCCCCAACCACATTTATCTAACTCTCACACACCAAGTCAATCTTTTCCCTGTCCTACATAAACCTGGGCCAGGTACTGGGAAACTAGAGACCATCCCTAGAGCCCAGAGCCCTCTAAATTTACCCAAAATATCCAATTCTAAACTTGCTCAAAATTGCCTACCTTGCCTCACCCATTCCTTCCCTGTGGAAACCAAGATAAAAGCTCTGGGGCCCCAGTTGGTTTTGATGGGGTACAATAGCCTGAATATTGTGATTTATAGTTTGTATAACTAGTTGTGCTATTTCACAGTATGATATATTGTTACAAGTTTGTCCTTTCCAGACCCTTGGTGCTCCCTTTGAATTCAGCAGACCAGTTTATAGTTGGACACACACCCACAGGGCGATAAGAATAAAGTAATAAATCTAGAGGCACAGAACAGTCAGAGACATGCACTGACCACAAGACTCAGATACTGTTTTGTCCGTGCATTGCCAGATTGGTCAAGAACAATAGCTGATGTCTTCGGACCTCTGGAGCTGCACGTAGCTGCATTCCATTCCCAGCCTCAATTTACCCCATTCCCCTTTATAATCCCGTCCCTTACACCATGCTATAAGACAGGTTTTGGATGCTTGTAAGTCCCTGTCTTCTTGGTTGGCTGGCCTTCTCAATAAATGCCTCATATGAATGAACCGTGCCTCTGCCGAATTGGACACAGCGATGGGCAGCCCAAACCTGACCGAGGTTTCCCAGTAACAGTTTGGCTTAGTGGTAGAGTGCTGGCCCACAGGCTGAAGGGTCTTGGGTTCGATTCAGATCAAGGGCTTTTACCTTGGTTGTAGGCTTGATCCCTGGCCCCCCGTGAGCAGAAGGCAACCAATTCATGTGCCTCTCTCACATTGATGTTTCTCTCTCTTCCTTCCACTCTCTCTGAAAAGCAATGGAAAGAATATCCTCAGGTGAGAATTAAAGAAAAAAAAGCTCTGGCCCATGCTCTACCCTTGCTCCTGCCTCCTGACACACCTTGGTGTATCCCCACGGGGCCCTGTGTGGTATGGTCTACTCCCTCTTTTTGGGAAATACAAGTATACACTTAGGCAGTTGTCTCCATGTTTGCCATCTTACCATACCTAACTAAAACAAAATCCTTGGTACATATTAAAACAGCAGTCTACCCAATATCCTGTGGGTCTAGTTTTCGTCTGGCTGGGAAGAAGAGGGACTGTTCCCAGCTCAGTTTGATGCCAGGCACTGTTATAATCATTTTTTTTTTTTTTTTGCAAATCCTCGCCATGAGGATATTTTTCCATTGCTTTTCAGAGAGAGTGGAAAGGAGAGATGAGACACATGGATTGGTTGCCTCCTGCATGCTCCCCGACTGGGGCTGGGTATTGAGCCTGCAACCGAGGTACTTGCCCTTGGCAGGAATCAAACTCAGGACCCTTCGGTCTGCGGGGCGACACTCTACCCACTGAGCCAAACCAGCCAGGACTGTTGTAATCCTTTTTGATGGTTCTCTCCTGAGCCTTAGTTAGTTTCTGTGGATGAAAAAAGGGGTTCTATGGAAAGTAACCAAACAAGGTGATCTGATCATAAATTCCTAACTGGGCAGGTCATGGTGGGTAGCCACAGCCCACAGTTATAACTTCTTTAGTAAAAGGCTTATCTTTGCTTTAAGCAAGCCCTGCACATTGTTTCTATGCCTAGGTTAATATACCTTTGAAATGTCCTTTCAAACCCCTCTTTCCAATACTGACCGCCCTTTCGGATCCCTCCTTCAGACCACATAATCTTTTTTTTTAAATCCCCACAGAGGGTATGCTTTTTCGATTTTAGAGAGGGAGAGGGAGGGAGAGAAAAACATCGATTGGTTGCCTCCCCCACACACCCCAATTGGGATCAAAACTGCAACCTTGACTTGTGCCCTGACTGGGAACTGTACCCATGACCCTTCAGTGTATGAGATGACGCACCAACCAACAGAGCCACACCAACTAGGGTGAGGCCACATAGTCTTATTTTTTAAATGTTTTTATTGGTTTAGAGGAAGGGGAATGGAGAGGGAAAGAGAGAAACATCAATGAGAGAAATATCAATCAGCTGCCTCCTGCACACCGCCTACTGGGGATGAAGCCCGAAACCCAGGCATGTGCTCTGACCAGTAGTCGAACTGGCAACCTTTTGGTTGGCACTGGATGATGGCCAACAGAGCCATACCAGCCAGGACAAGATCACATGATCTTAACTAGGCTGTGATCCAAGCCCTGACTTGCTTTCTCTCACCTTCATGTAATCTTAGGTTTCCTCCTTAATTTTAAATGCATAAAAGAAACTAAGTGTTGATTCTCCAGAGCATTTGAGATCTTGCTCCCAGGCATATGTCAGTTGGCTCAAATAAACTCTTATAATAAAAGATTCTCTATAGGTTTGAACATTTCTTATGTGGAGATTTCCTTACACTTATGCGCTGGTTGGTGTTCTGAATATTCAAGATGGGCCCTCTGCAGATCTCCTGGTTCTGTGTAGCTTTCATGTCTGGTATCGTCCTATGAACTCAGCTGCCTTGGCCTCTCTAAACTCTTAGCTCTGACTCAACTGAGGTAGGCTATCAGGGTCCTCTTCAGTTCCCCCTCCCTCTCCCAAAGCCTGGAAACTATCACAAGAGAATAAGCCCACCTTATTTTTCCCATCCTTGGGGATTACTTTTTGTGTCTGAGTTTTGTGGTTTTGTTATGAGGGTAAATCCAGGTAATTACCTCCATGTTGGCTAGAAGCAGGAAAAAAATCCTGTGCTTTATTTTTTAAAAAAGGTTATGGAATACCCAGCAGGTCAATGTAGAAGCTGATATATCCGTAAATTAACCAAGTCTAAACCCTCTGTTGTAGAGATAACAAGCCAGAGGCTTGGAAAAAAGCGGCAGTGTAGGCAGTCAGAGCTAGCATCCATCTCTTCAATTTTGGTCTAGTTATCTTCTTAGGAGCTCATCCTTGGTTCAAGATCTTTTTTATCTTGCCAAGTTGTTTCCCATTTTAAAGTAATATATTTTCAAAGAAAATACATGTTTTTTAAAAAAAGAACTTGCTTAAATATTCAGACCTCCATATGATCTCGAGATTGTCCCTTCCCAATAATGGAAAAAGTTGGAACCTTACCCTTTAGAAGGGGTTAGAAGGTTTCTGGGTTAGGCCTTCTCAGAGACCTGGAAGACTATGTAAATCTGGACACACTAGAATCCTGAAAACTCCCCAGCCTACTCCCCTCACTGAGCTCCGGAAGGCTAGCAGTTCAAGGTAAATCCTCTTGACAAGAAAACAGGACATTTTCTCCAGGGAATCTGACCAGTCCAAGAGGAAGTCCTAAAGGTGTGGACACTGGGGATTTACTCCCCCCAGATTCTATCAGATCACCTTACAAAGGCATATTCTTTTTATTTACTTATTTATCCTCACCTGAGGATATTTTTTTGATATCCTCAGAAAGTGGGAGAAACATCGATGTGAGAGAGATACATCAATTGGAGGTCTCCCGCACGAGCCCTGACCAGGGCCAGTGATGGAGCCTGCAACCAAGGTATGTGCTCTTGGCCAGAATCGAACCCGGGACCCTTCAGTCCGTGGGCCGATGCTCTAACCACTGAGCCAAACTGGCCAGGGCACACATATTCTTTTTAAGCCCTACTCTTAAATATAATACCACCACTGAGTGCCAGGCAGCTAAGAAAAGTCTATGACATGAAAAACTATGAAAGAAAAACAGAAGGGTGGAAAGCATCAGGCAGGGAGATGACGGACTCAGCAGAGCATGTTAGGCATGCTCTCCCTCTCGGGAGCTCACCCACACCTTTTTTCCGAGGCACACATCTTCTAAACTCTAAGGGTCCCCAGAGACTTGCAACCAGGGGAGCAATGGGCAGCAGCAGCTCGTCCCGGGTTAACCCCCTGAACCTGTCTCTAAGGCCCATTTTCTCTGACTTCCCAGTGAGTCAAGGCAGCCCTGCCTAGGCTCACTTCTCTCCTATAACATTTTTAGAGAGCTAAAGCAGCCTCACCTAGGCTCTCACCTGTTTCTTCTTCTATCCTAAGCCCTTCCTTGTTTCACTGTCCCCAGCTTTAGTAAACGTACTTTCAAAACAAATTTTTTAAAAAAAAAACATGCTAATGTCCTCAGAGATAAGATATTGCAACCCTGGTACAGGGTACTATTTAAAAAGAAACAAACAGCCCTAGCTGGTTTGGCTCAATGGTTAGAGCATCGGCCTTCAGACTGAAGGGTCGTGGATTCGATTCCGACCAAAGGCACATACCTCAGTTGCAGGCTTGATCCCTGGTCCCCAGGGCGTGTGTGGGAGGCATCCAATTAATGTGTCTCTCTCACATTGATGTTTCTCTCTCTCTCTCCACTTTCTCTGAAAAGCAATGGAAAAATATCCTTGGGTGAGGATTAAAAAATAAATAAATAAATAAAAAATAAAAACAAAAAAAAGGGACATTCAGAGAATCAGCTTGGGGAAATCTTCCATAAAGAAGATCAAAAGACAAGAAAGTGAGGACTGCAGGGAGAGAAGAGATAAGAAAAAAACAGGTAAGTCCAGGAGACCTAACATCTGAGTTAACAGGAAATCCAGGAGGAAAAATCAGAAAACCAAGGAAAGAAAACCATTAAAAAAATAATTTCAGTTCCTCAAAAATAAAGGATGAGAATCCATTCTGAAAGGGTTCATCAAGGGCCTGGCATAATGCATGATAACAGACCTTTGCCAAGGCACGTCATCGTGAAATTTCAGAACACTGGCAACAGAAGGGAAAAAGTCAGAGTCAGGACTCGGAACGGCTTCAGACTTCTCTAAAGCAGCATAAAATGCCAGACAAAAAAGTAACAGTGTCTTCAAAATTTTAAAGAGAAATCCCAACCTAGCATTTCAGACCCAATCAGATCAAGTATGAGACATTTTCAGACATACAGTCTCAAAAAAACCACTTCTTATGCACCTCTTCTACAGCAGGACTCTTCCAGGATGAGGTAATAAGCCAAGAGCGGAGGAGGTTACAAACAAAACGGGAGGTTCAACAGGGAGGTGTGGGGAGAGCCCACAATGACAGCAGCACATCAGGCCCAAGGTGGAGCCAGTCCAGGCTGGGACGGGCCAAGGAGAAACTGATAAAACAGATGTGTTAGTGTCTTTAGGTAAGTTTGGGGTTGAATTAGTGACAAGAGGACAGAAAGCTAAGCAAAAAAGAATTATTAATTCTAGGGAAAAGAAAGTTCTGCAGAAAAGTAACCCAGTTCACTACATTACTGAGCTGTGATTTGAATAGCCAGCCACAAAAATGTAAACACTATGATCTAAGCAGAATTACAGCATCAAAGAGATGGGTGATGGGGAGTATGTGCACGGTAGGCAGGACGAAGACAGAATTCAAAAGGTAATGCCCAAAATAGCCCGGCTGGGCGTGGCTCAGTGGTTGAGCATCGACCTAGGATCCAAGCGATCGGGGTTCGATTCCCGGTCAGGGCACATGCCCAGGCTGGGGGCTCAATCCCCAGTCAGGGGTGAGCAGGAGGCAGCTGATCAACGACTCTCTCATCATTGATGTTTCTATCTCTTTCTCTCTCCCTCTTTCCTCTCTCTGAAATCAATATATATTTAAAAACAAAGAAACAAAAAAACAACAAAAAACAAAAGGTAATGCCCAAAATAAAGCATCAAGGAGCCATGCAAACTTGCTTCAAGTGTGGTGTGGCATCAGACAATGAATCAGCCAAGAGATTGAAAGGGAACTACTTTGAAGAAGGGAAATGGATGGAAGGGCAGGTAGGGTAGGAGGGACGTTGTTTTTCATAAACTTTGCAGAACTATTTGCTATTTCAATGTGAAAAACCGACTTTTCTTCTAAAATGTGGGATATAAAACTTTTTATAAAGCTGTGTGCTTTATTTTATTGTTTTATAAAACTTCCACATTTTTTACTGGGAACATTTAATTAGAAACAAAACTGAGAGAACCCTTCACTTTTCAGGATCTAGGTAGGTTTACAACTAAGTTTGGCATTCCTGCATGGTTCCCAGGGTGAACCAAATCCAAAGCCAATTTTTCAGATTCTGGATGCAATTCACCACTAAGTGTAATGTGTACTGTTTTACAATAAAATATAACTTAAACAGTGATCACACAAAAATGTACCCTAGAGTCCAGGGTCAAAATGTGGCCTCAGATACACTGAATTAGAATCACCTAGCTGGGGTAGCAAGGGCAGTGTTTAGAATGCAGATTCCTGGGCCCCACTCTAGACCAACTAACCACTATCTCTAGGGGTGGGGCCTTGGAATCTAAATTTCTAACAAGATCCTCAGCTGAGTGTAAACCACTGCTCACACTCACTACATTAATCATTCAGGAGACTTCATTAATAAGCCAAATAAATCAATGTCTATAAATCAAGATGACCATCACAGAAGCAGCAAAGTAGCTAATGCAGGGTACTTTGGGTATTACAACTTCTAGCTGAAAGAACTCCATTTATAAAGACTTCAAAGAAATCTGCTCTATATGAAAGTCAATAACAAGTTTTTCTTACCAGAAACAATCAATTCTTAGTCAAATGTAAAACAAATAAACTCCATTTACGGAATAAGTTCATTTGATATAGCACCACATCCAGGAACCCCTCCTCTGGAGCAGTACTGTGTTCTGGAGCAGTCACACTTCATCTAAGTGTCAAAGCTGGGGTACTGAGCAAGAGTCACAGTGGCTGCTCTGGGGGACAGTCTTTGAAGCCTTACTTGATGTGCCTGTGGTACCCGATTGACCCCACCAGTGCTTGCTCCTTGTTTTTTAATTTGATTTGAGAGAGAGGGGAAGGGAGGGGAAGACAATTTGTTGTTCCACTTAATTTATGTATTCACTGGTTGATTTTTTTATTTTTAGAGAAGGGAGAAATATCAATGTGAGAGCGTAACATCACCAGCCGCCTCCTGCATGCCCTCCCCTGGGGATGGAGCCTGAAACCAGGTATATGCCCTGACCAGGAATTGAACCGGCAACCTTTTGGTGTACCAGACAATGCCCAAATGAACCACACTGGCCAGGTCTACTGGTTGATTTTTGTATGTGCCCTGACCAGGGATTGAACCTGCAACCTTGACATATCAAGATGACACTCTAACCAACTGAGCTACCCAGCCAGGGCTGCTCCTTAGTTTTTTTTTTTATTACAGGAACAATAAAGAGTCTGTTACCTTTTGGTAGTGTCATGATTATAAAGCAAGCCTTGTTTAGAAAATCCCTATTGAATGCCAGATTAACAGATGTGCTGGATTTTCTTCTTTCATCACTTGAACAATCCGTTCAGTGAGCGATGTTCTAAGGGCTGATAACTGATCCCTTTCCCTCAATAGTTTTTGCTGTAGTTCGTCTTATACTGAACCCCTGGCAAGAACTCTTTTCAGTATGACTTCTTCAGGATGCTCTTCCAATTTTTGTGTTTTTGTCCATTTTTCACTTTGCATACCCTGCCCTCTCTACCTTTGCTACATTAAAAGCTATGGCTGTGCCAATCAATGCTCAGATGCTCTGATAAATGCACAAGAATCTGGCCCCACAAAACTGCTTACAAACACAGTATAGGAGCCATAGATGTAGGTCACTAAGATTCTCTGAGTTACCTTTTAATATTAGGTTACTTTTGCCAAATTTGAAACCACTAGGGTTTCCAGGCTCAGAGGTCAGAGTACTGGACTTTGTTAAGGGCCAGGACCACCCATGTTATGTTTTTCAAGCTGAACTGATGACATTTCCACAAAGGTTACCTGAACAAAGCACCATATATTGCCTATGTTGGAAGATAAATAAGACAGTCTGTACATTTTCAGAGTTTTCTAAGGGCTTAACTAGCCAACTGGCCTGGAACAGCAATTTAAACTTTTATCAAGAACTGTGCTACTTCAAAGTACTGGCATTTTCCCAGGACATTTCCCAGGGTGTCACAGTTTAACCTGCTGCCAAAGCAAACAGAACACCAAACTCCAAAATGAACACATAATCCGTATTTTCACAAAAAGAAAAACAACCACCATATTTATTTAGTTTAATATTTCCCCTGATCTAAAGAGAAAGATGTCAAAAGAACACCTAGGACCATACAGATAAGCACACACTCCACTGAACCCAGATAACCTAAAAGAAAAAAAAAGGGCAAAGTTCTGTGCAACAGATGAATTTATCTTCGCTTCTGGAAGATGTTTCCACGTCCCATTCCACGTCCTCTTCCTCTGGCAGCCACTAAAAGGTGGGGGAGAGAGAGGACAAGTCCAGGTCAATATGGTAGTGGCTCATGCCACTGAGCAGTTGGAGCTCTGGGATATCGGTGTAGGAAGGGCTTGAAAGAACACCTGGCCCAATACCACACCTGCCAACAGAGCTGAAGTGGGTACCAGACTCCTGCCTTCCAGTCCAGCACCGCTCTCTACAAGAGACTGACAGGCAGAGCATTCAGAGCAAAGATGGTTTGGGGAACAAGTCTGAGAACCATAGAAAAGACGAATTCCCAGAGCTGACCTAGTGCGAGCTAATAAAACATGACAGGTACATTTAATTCTCACTTAAAATTCTGAAACAAATGCAGTTAAATGTTAACATCTGTTAAATCTGGGTGAGGAGTTTTATTATTCTTTGAGGGATTCTGCATGTATAAAATGTCTTATAATAGCAAAATAAAAAAATAAAACTCACAAAAAAACAAAACCATGCAAAGGGTACAATAAGACTGTTGTTTTCTGTGACCCAAGAGGTCTAAGAGAGGGCCAGTGGCTTTAAAGGACAGGTGAAAATATTCTGATGGCTACAAACTGGAACCTCACCCCTCTCTCCTGTTACTGAGCATGGAACTGCCCTGCAGAGGGAGGGAAGTCATCTGAGAACCCAGACACATGCTGACAGGACCAGAGCAAGGGTTTGGGAAAAGCACAGATGGCTAAGGCAAAAGCCAGTGGATCTGGGCAAACTCACTGCCAAATGCCTTCTAGTGCACAGCCACTGGGTTTCACCTTTTGCTAGAGAAGATGGTGCAGTTACACAGTGACAATGAGGATAACCTTTCCTTGAGAAAGCAAAGGGAGTAGCAGTTCTAGTAAGAAAGCTGGCATTTCTGAAACCATTTCGTCTCCAGGACAAAAGGTCCAGAAATTCTGGTTCTATCTCCCCACCACTGCCTCTTGTCTAAGAAGGGCAAGAAGATTAACTGATCCATTTTTTGGGAAGGCATTTTAAAGGATTACTTTATTGCATCTTTAAATCCAAAAGCTACCTCATATTTAAAAAAACACACAGCAGCTAAAGATACTGATAGAGAATCCAGTGACTTTCCTGCACTGTGAATCTTTTTACCAATGCCAAGAGAGATTCTAAAGACTACACTTGCTTTCCTTAGCTAATCAACATGGCAGAACTTTCCATGGATCGAAATATAATACCTATGATTGGGCTAATCCAGAAAAAAGGACCAACTACATCACTGGGAAAAGGCTAGTCTCACTTTCAAAATATGCTAAAGAAATAATTTATTTTCAAATAGAAACAGCTTTGAAAATAGAAGTCTGGCCCCTTTAATGGACAAAGATGGCTTAAAACTGCTTACTTCTTATCTGAAAATGGATCCCTACCATCAGCATTTCCCCCAGTTTATGCTGAGTGTCAATATACATCCCAGGCTCTCTGAGAACTGTTGCCCCATTGCTTCAGAAGCCAAGATTATCCACACTGTGGTTCACGGCTCAGCAAACTAGACAAGAGCAAGCCTCCCCCAGGTCCCTTGGTCATAATTCTGGAAACACAGGGTTTTGTAGAGATGAGACTTATCTACTTTTGTTTAAGACAGAAGTCTCTATCTTTTTTCTAAGGACCCACTAGGGATTTTGTATAAGCCTTATGAATGCAACCAGGTGAGGCAAGACAGAGAGGCAGGACAAGGCCCTAAGCCCCTCACAGGTGGGGGCCCCAAAAGTTTAGGTAAAAGAGGTAGCAGTGGGTGTGGAGATGGCTGGTCAGGTCCACCTCCATGCTCAGGCAATAATAGGGCCCTTTCCTAAAAGATACACAGCAAATCTGTACGTTAAAAATAGTACATGAAGAACACCTACCTTGGGCCTTCAGAATGGCAGCTTTTCCCCGACCAGCCCCTGAGCCTTGGTTTTTATTTTTCATGCTCTTTAACATGGGGGCGTTTTTCAGCATGTCAGGCAAAATCAGAAAGCGGATCTTGCTCCCACGAATGTACACCTGCTCCAGCTGTGCCACTCGGCCATCTCTGTATGTGACTGTGATGTTGGACATCTGGAAGAAAATCACCAGCTCATCAGTAAGGGCCAACAGGGCCAGTGGAAAACCGGGGCACACTAAGAGGGGGAGCCTTGGCTGGTGGGAGGAGACGTCCAGAAATGCACAAACATCATGAAATAGGAACCAGGCAAAGCGAGGGGAATGCAGGTGCCTATTGTGTATACCAGGGACTGTGCTAAGGACCTTACATATATGGTCCTCATAGCACCTCCAGGGTGGGGATGAGCTTTACTATTTTTATAGATACAAACAAACAAAACTAAGTAACTCATCCAAAGTCAAATGACCAGAATACAGGGACTCCAGATTCAAGTGCAGCTGGCCTGGCTCCAGAGCTGTAACTCTGTTATACTGCAACCCCCCCCCCCCCCCCCCCCCGTCAGCATGTGAAGTGCTCTCAGTGGTAATTAACTCTAACTGAAAAAGCTTTGATCTGCCCACACACAGACTGCAAAGGTACCATGAAGGTGACAAGCATGCATCAGATGCAGTTCCGATCCTCCCGGAGTGCACACCTTAGAACAGTCCATCTGGCTTGGGTGACTAGGGATTGAGAAGTGGAGGTGGCAGTGCCTGTATGACGGGCCTGGAATACTGAAGAGGGTTAAGGCAAGAGCTAGCGCAGAGACAGGACACTCAGGCAGGAACCTACAGATGCAAGGACTGGAGCAGTGAAAGTGGGAGGACGGGGGGATAGGGTTAGGGCAGCAGTTTGGAAAGATGATATGCTAACATGGATAAACTGTGGAATGGAGGTGGGGAGCAGAGAGGTGAGACCAGCTGGGAGACTGGCTTGGCATGGGAGGTGATATAAACCTGCTAGTGCCAATCTTAATAGGTACCACATTTACCAGAAAAAGCAGCTTATTTTATGAATCTTCCAGGGAAAGAGGATTACAATTTATTCAGAATGGGTCAAACCCACATTGCAGAGAGGTGTGCTGACTCCCCAGATTTCTGACTGGCTTGCTGCCATCTTATACTCACTCACTCTTTTAAGTGCCAACTGACCACCAGCTGCTGCCTGAACACCCAGAGTACAAAGAGACCAACAACACTCCAGGGCCACCCCTACCATATCTGTGAATTGGAACAGTTTCTAGCGCTTCAACCCACTGTACCTGTTATACCCTCAGGGCTGACAGGGCTTAAGTTCCCCATAAATCTTCTGCTCCAGGTCAAGCACCCCGTTTCTTAGCAAATTTTCAGTTTCTGAGTCCTTGCCATCCTATTCTTGCCTTGAAGAACATCATAACTTCTGGTGCCACAAATGAACACCGGGTACAGTTAGACTATCTAGGAAACATGAATCAGACCCAGGCTCATCAGTACCAGACACACCTGGGACTCCATAGAAGCCAGAACAGATCTGGGAACCTACACTTGAGGCCCAGCCCCATCATTTGTCAGGGACATAACCCTGGCTAAGTCTCCCGGTTTCCCTGAGCCTCAGTTCTCTCACCTACAAAGTGAGGAAAAATACATTATAATAAAGCCAATGTTCACTGAAGACTTACTAGTGTCTCAGATTTCACACAGCAACTAATTTTATATCATACAATCCTATGAGATATGTACTATCACCATGCCCACTAAAGATGGAATGGCACAGCCGGTAGGAGGCAGATCTGTCCCCAGAGGCCAAGCCCTTACCTACTCTATTACCCTGCCTGAGGTCACACTGCCCCTGTGTGGCCTGCTGGGGTGTGAACCCAGGCCCATCTGACTAAATCCATCCTCTTACCCATATAGCAGACCACCACATACTTCTAGAACTACTAAGGAGCAAATTAAATGAGACAAGTATGTCTAAATGTTGTTCCTACTGCCTAGCACAAAATAGAGCCTCAGTAAATGGTGAATCCAAATGACAGTTAAAATGTTGATTTTGAGGGAGGGAGTTGAGATTAAAGAAAAGAAGTGTTTATTTTGGGTGCTATGCTGCTGTCAAATCACTTCTCCTCCAGTATAAACCTGTACATCTCATTCCTTCCATCACAATCTCCCCAACCCATTTTGGAAATTCCTGACAAAGTTTGTTATGTATGATCAACGAGACGTAAACCAAGTGTTTTCACAAATAGTATGTATTCTGGCCGAAGTACGAAAGAGCCCAGTATCATTTGACTCCGACTAGAACCCGAAGAACCAGGTCCGCTGTTACTCTCATGTTCTCCCTGCTGCACTAGCAGAAATGACTGTGCTGCGTACAAAGTCCCACAGTCCCATTGCCCACCCACTCACATAGCTTGTTAATAAGCCTGAGCTACATTCCCATCATAAGCCAAAGGCAATAACTTGAGTGAACTAGGTTTTAATGTAAGTCAGGCAGGAACACCCAGTTTACTCAACTTTCCCAAATAACCACAATGAAACACAGATGGCATAAGCAAGTCAGGTTCCCAACTTAAATGACATCTTGGGAAAGAGATCTGAGTACAGTAGTCCTCATGGTTATCCATGGCCTGAAAATATTAAATGGAAAATTTCAGAAATAAACAATTCAAAAGTTTTAAATTGCACACCATTCTTAGTGTAATAAAATCTCATGCCATCTGCATGTCCTACACAGGACACGAATCATCCTTGTTCATCTCATCCACAATGTATACACTACTTACCTGTTAGTCACTTAGTAGCCATCTTGGTAATCAGATCAACTGTCATGGTGTTTAAGTAACCCTTATTTTACTTAATAATGGCCTCAAATCCACTCACATAATTTTTATTACAGTATATTGTTATAACTGCTCTATTTTATTATTAATTATTGTTAATCTCTCATGGTGCCTAATTTATAAATTAAATGAAACTTTATCATGGGTATGTGTGCATGTAGGAAAAAACATAGTATACACAGGGTCTAGTACTATCACTTTCAAGCATCTCCTGAGGGGAGGGGAGGGGACTTGGAACTTACTCCCTTTGGATAAGAGGGGTCTACCTATAGTCAATATTAGGGGAAGTTCCCCATACCTGGGTCCAAGACAGAGAGCATTAGCTCCAGGGCTGTAAAGCAATACTGGGGTGCCTCAGAACCATCAATCAGGTCATTCCTGTTGTGTGGCACACAGCAGACACTCTGCCCTACCATTGATGAGAGCCTCCTCCTTTTCCTGATCTTTTACTTATTTTCCTGTCCGAAATCTGACAGAGCTGAGGGTTTGACACATCCAGAGGTAACAGGTTTATTCTATGCCTCATCTTTAGAGACTGGTAAAAATCACAGACTTGGGAGCCAGAAACTTGGGTTTAGATCCGCTCCTTCCATGCTTGGTCACTCTGGGTATCTTGAAGCATGTTCTCAAGAGTTCCTGTGATGACTGAAGGATCTACTGCATGCAAAAACACTAACATAGTGTCTGGTACAGAGTAAGCATGCAACGGACAGAAGCTTCTGGTACTTTATTATGCACATAGCCTTTTGGAGACAGGTTCTAGCTTGACAAGATAAACTAAGACTTGAAATACTTAACAGTGCCCAGATCTTCGTTTCTAAAGTCTATTCCAACCTAAAAGAAACCAAGGATCCTTGAAGAAATAGCTGAGTCCAGAGCTGGTTTGATGAGCCTGTTACAAACATCTTGTGCCAGAAGGTAAGGATGTGCTCCCTACAAAATGAGTAGGACACATCAAAAGGACACAGGAGTCAGCTTGAGGGTGCTCCTACTGGCCAAATCAGGAATAACTTGAACATCAAAATAATGACAGTAACAGATTATAACCCATTTAATAAAACAGAAATCCACAGCCCATACTGATAATGAATGAATGAATAAATGGGGAGTAAGGGGAAGGCTCTTCCATACGGTAGACCTAATAAATATAGAAAGAATGATGAAGTTTTATAAAGAATCATTTTTGCCCTGGCCGGTATGGCTCAGTTGGCTGGAGTGTCATCTTGTGCACCAAAAGGTGGCAGGTTCCATCCCTGGTCTAATCAATGTTTCTGTGTACTTGGCTCGCTCACTCTCCCTTTCACCCTCTCAAAAAACAAACACACACACAAAATAAGTCCTCGGGTGAGGACTAAAAACAAAAACAAAAAACCTGGCCCTGGCTGATTCAATTGGTTAGAGTGTTGTCTGATACGCCAAGGTTGCAGGTTTGAGCCCTAATCGGGGCATATACAAGAATCAACCAATGAATGAACAAACAAATAAATGGAACAACAAATCGATGTTTCTCTCTCAAATAAAAACAAAACAAAACAAAACAAAACAAAACAAAACAAAACAAAACAAAAATACCCAAAAACCAAAACAAAAAACCATCACCAAGGAACCAAAAAAAAGAAGGTATATTTTGTATGGGAATACTGTCGAGCACATTATCTAATAAGATTCTCTCCAACAGGGCCCTGGAAAAAAAAAATCTCTCCCATATCTGAGTACCTGGGAAAACCACACAAGTGGTATTTTATGTTAAGGACACTATGTACCTCACAACTGATGATTTCCCTTTGCCTGCAAGTTCTAAGCTTACACCTGAATGGACCTTCATTAAATGTACAGGGATTCAAGTTTATGTTTCTGGGTACTGACTGCCTGGCTTCATTTTACCGTCTACCCCAGCTTACTTGAATCTTGACCTACCTGTTACTTTTATCCTACCAATAATTTTTTGTAAGCCAGCTCTAACTCTTTTGAAAAGGGATAGAGTAAAAATTAAGTAATAAACCCCAAATACACCCCCAAGGGGAAAAGTCCATGCCAATTGTGGTTACGGTGGGATTCTCTCATTTGTTTTCCCAATCTTTGTAGTGTGTGACCCACCCCACTTTTACATTAGAAAATACTATTAAAACCCAACATCAAATGGCAAACACTGAACTCCAGCTGCCTTTAGCACAGAACAAGCAGAAAAAGTTCTAAGAGGATGCTCTTATCTCCAAGGCTGCCATTTGGGGCCAGTGGGCACTGCAACACCTACTGGCCTCCTAGTTCCCAAGACTGTTAGTGAACCGTGCTCAGTGTTCACGGCCGCCAGGTTCAGCTCTGCCACAGCCTGCTGGGTTTTATTCAATGTGGTAGATTTAGGTAGACCAAGTGAAGCCTCACATCTTGACATCAGCAGTGTTATGGGCTGAACTGTGTCTCTCTTCCAAATTCGTACGTTGAAGTCTGGATTTTTACAGAGATAAATGTGCTCTAATCCAGTGACTTGTGTCCTTATAAGAAATTAGGACACAGGCACACAAAGAGGGAAGACCATGTGAAGACACAGGAATACGCCTGCTATCTACAAGTCTTCCTCAGAAGAGCCAATCCCGTAACACCTCGATCTCGGCCTTCCAGCCTCTAGAACCCCAAGAGGATAAGTTTCTGTTGTTTGAGCCACCAGTGTGGAACTTTGTTACGGCAGCCCTAGCAGGCTGGAGGCAGGTGGCTGGCCCCTACTGTTTGACAAGCATCTATCTGCTTATTTATTCTGCAACTACAGTCCTCAGGCTGAGGCACTATTTTCATCCCTGATTTAGAAAGGAGGAAACAGAGGATGAGGGAGGGTGAAAGCTTGCTCCAAGTCATACTAGGTGGTAGGCTGCAACCTGATTCCAGATATGCCTATCACTGGGGTCTGTGTGCTTTACCTCACACTGACTGCATCTGAGAGACCACCAAGGCCACCTGGTCAGACACCCTCACATTACAGATGGGCAGTCTGAGGTCCTGAAGCTCAGTAACTGTTTAAATAAATAGCTAAATAAACACATCAGGGTTCTCTAACCCCAGTCTTGCATTCTACTCACCAAAGTAAAGTACCTTAAAATGAATGAGGATGCCTTAAGCCAGAGGATTGGATTTATGATGGTGGTACCTCACAAAAGCAAAGGAGGCCAAGCCCCACAGGACCTATGGAAAGCCCACACCACCCATCTCCACGACATTGACACTGAAGAGAGAAACCTGCAGTCACCAGATGCCTATCTCCCTGAATGCCAGGAAACTGCCCCAGCTGGTCAACCTAGCAGGAAGATGATGCTCAAAGCTACAAAGAAATCACAAATAAATGAATAACCCTGGGAAACAATGAATAGTTAAGACATCTGATCCAGTGTGACCTTGGGTAAATCACTTTATCGCTCTGACCTTCAGTTTTCTCACCTGGAAAATATTAACAGGTACCACATGCTGAATTTATAATGTGCAAGATGCTGAGCTAGTTGCTGCACACACATAACTCATTTGATCTTTAGAATAGCCCTGGGGGGTGGGTGTTATCCCTGCAGCAGTCTTGGGAGTATACTCTGCTGAGATCTCTCTTCAAAGGGACAATAGTTTGTAAGGAATGCAGGGAGCTGACAGCCTCCAGCTGCCACTTTTGGAATCCACCATAGAGGCCACTCTTTCCCAGGCTGTCAGCAAGGGTTTTAGGGTCAGGTCATTTCTGCCCTATGTTAGACTCTTCAGTCTTGGCATTTATATCACAGGGAACCAAAAATGACACCATCCCCATTTTACAGATGGGGAAACTAAGGTGATTAACATGCCTAAGGTCATATAAGATTCAAATCAACATCTGACTACAAAGTCCAAGGCCTTTATGGGTGGTTTAAAAGAACAAAGTAGAACCCTGGCCAGTTTGGTTCAGTGGTTAGAGCATTGGCCCAAGGACTGAAGTGGTCCAGGGTTCATTTTCGGCCAAGGGCATGTACCTTGATTGCAAGCTTGATCCCCAGCCCCCTTGTAATGTTATACAAGTTCATGCAATTTTAGCAAACGACAAAATAGTGCCAAGGGAAGGGCACCATATCAGGAAGCTGCTCCGACATTCATTAGCAGCGGATATTCAGCAGATGAGTCTTTTAATCGTATTCTCTATTTATGGATGACAAAACTCTCACCAAACCCATTTACCTCAAAAGGTAGTTGCTATAATCAAATGAGACTCATGCCCCCAAGAAAAATAGAAAATAAACACAGTATGTGAATAAATGATTCTGCTAACTGCAAAGCATTATGCCAACATGTGGAGGCAAAAGAATAATGGCCTGAACCGGAAGGATTCCAATGAAAGGGAGTAGAGCCACTTCTCTTAAACGGGTCCCCAAAATATGGAAGAAAATGATTATGGAACGAAGAAAACAAAGGACAAAGTAAAATATTCCAAAAGGCTCTTATTCATGCCCACATCTTTGCATCTACTACAATTCTTAGCACACATTAGGCACTCAACAAATAGTTACTTGTTCAATGAGAACAACTTCAAAAAGACCCCCAATCACCATCTTTCTGTCCTCCAAGACAGAGGTACAAGTTTTCCCTACAGTGTTAAGCACAAAGCAGGATACCTGGCAGTTCATGTTGTCTTCGGCCTCAATGAGCTTCCCACGATACACCTCGCCGGTGTTTGTCTCACATGTCACAATGTGACCCTCAGCTTCATGTAGGACTTTAATTGGCACACCAATAGACATCTTGGCAGGAAGAGAGTTCTATGGTGAGAGAGATAATAGTCAGTTCATCTTTCAGAGCCTAAGAAGGTATGTGGCACACACTATGCCTTCCTCAAGGCCTGACACTCCATCTCCTTTCCTGCTACCATATGTCCCTTTATCTTCATCAAATAACCAATTTTGAGTGTACTGGGGGCAAAGGGGCTGTAAAACATGTACCTTACAATGTACTGTCAACCCATAGTTGTGGGTAACACCCTTTTGGGAATCCATGATACAGACCTAAGCTGTCTAATACAGCGGCCACTGTCCACATGTAGCTATTTAAGTAAAACTTACAGTAAAGTGATATAAAATTAAAAATTCAGTCAGCCACACTAGACACATTTCAAGTGCTCAACAGCCACATGTGACTATATTGGGCACATATATCTACAGTATTGATCATTGCAGATATAAACCAAGGATCCAGGCAAATCTAGAAGAGGCTGTGCATTTAATTCAAACCCTTCAATGCCCTCTGACCCTGTACTTCACCATCAAGGCTAAAAAGAAAATACCAAAGTGTTCACAAAGTGACAATGTGCCATAAGCAGGAAATGCTTATTTTGGAGGGAAAACATAATTACAAGACAAGCACCTGACCATCTAGTTAAAAGGGACAAGCTATGGATTTTTTTATTCTGAAATGAGTAACAGCTGAAGGTTGAACCTCATCGTGTATGTTCAAGAGAGGAAAGGAAACATGCGTTGGGAAAGACAGGCTCCCTCAGTGAGAAGCCTTAGGAATTTGAGTTTTATGTTGAAGACAGCGGGGAACCACTGAAAGATTATAGGTAAGGAATGAGCCAATGAAAAGGCAACAGCACTTACAAAATGGGTTTAACAATTTAGAAGCAGGCAAACTTGAAGGGGGATGGAGATCAATATGCAAGGAAGTTCTAAAAGAATTACCCTGATAGTATTCGGGCGATCGAGAAAATCAACCAGAAATGACTTCAAGACTATGGCCTGCATACCCGGAGAGATATAGAAAGTGAAGAGCATGTGCTCTGGGGTAAAGCTAATGAACTCATTTGCAGGCGCTAGAGTGCGGCGGCGCTGATATTTGGGTGGCCCGGGCTTCCCGCTTTTCTCCCTCCCCGAGCCCCGCAGAGCTGCACAGCAGTGCGTCTTTCTCCAGCCCCGGGTCCCTCACGGAAGCCTCGGCCTACCCTCGCCTGCCCCCCGCTTCTCCTTACCGGCTCCGGCCTCCCCTTCCTTCCCGGTGCAGCGGCGGTAGCGAGAACTCAGGCGACTGCGAGCGCGCGAGGCAAGCGAATGGCGGTCCCGCGCTCCCAGAATACCACGCGTTCCCAAAATGCCGCGCGCACTGCACCGTCTCGCCTCTGGTTCCTCCTCACTCCGCCGGCTGGGAAACGTGAGCTCTGAGACTATCGTTCCGGTCCTGGAATAGACTGCTGATGACAGGGCCCAGGTGCCGCCAGAAATAGCGACCCTCAGGCCGGCAAGGGGAGAGTGGGGATCGCGTTTCCAAGCACCCCACACCAGGGGCGGGCTGGATCAAGGGCCTGGCCCCTTGGATTGGGGCTGCAGGCGGTGAGGCCGAAGGCTAGGATCTCCCCTCACGATTTAACCTTTGGAACCAGGCACAGCCAGGTAAGGGGCGCCTTGAGCGAGGCGAGGTATTTCACCGTACGGATAGGGAAAAAGGTATAGATTAGGGGTTGGGGGGTCTTCCCTGAAGGGATTCGGAGTGGGGTTAGGTCTTCTGGAGCCCGGCGGTGACTGGAGCCCGACCAAGCCTTGGACCTGAAGCTGAGAGCCTCAGGGGAGTCGATGCTCTCGGATCGTCTGGGCTTCGGGGAGGGGCTTCCGGGGAGCGGAGGTGGAGAAGGGCCCGCGCGTCCGCGGGAGGACTGGGAGAGGGGTGGGCTCAACAGCAGCCTAGACGGCGAACGGTCCGGGCGGGCGTAGTCCTGGACGATGGGGACCTCTAGGAGCTGGAGTCGGGAGAAGGGAAAGGGCGGTGCAGGGAGGGGCGGGGCCCCGGAGCCCAGGCCTGGAAGGGGCGGGGCTTGGGCGGTCCTGCCGCCGCCTCCCCTTCTCCTCACCGCGGCGGCGGTGGAGGCGGCGGCGGAGGAACGCGACATACACCGGCCCCGCTCCCGCCCCAGCCGAAGCTGCAGCCGGCGCCAGGCCGGGGCCATGGGCGCCCCGCGCCACCCGGGTCATGAGGACGGAGGTGGAGGCAGCGGGGCCGCCGCTGGAGCCCGGTTAGTGCCTCCCTGAAGGCCCAGTCCTCACCCCGGGGAACGTGGGGAACCCTGCCCTAGCGCGGGGCAGGGTCTGGCCGCGCGACCTTGGGCCGACCGTCGCCTCCGGAGGAGCTCTAGAGCTCCGAGCGAAACGCGGCGAGGTGGACGCAGTCGCCTTGGCCCCCTCGTCCCCCGCCTCGGTCGGTTGGGTGTTCCTAATACTCCCAGGGCTGCGACCGCAGCCAGCTCTGGTAGCCGTCAGGGTGTGAGGGTCCCGGGCTGTGAAGCAGGGGCGCCACCTCCCTTCCCCAGAAGCAAAAAGTCCTACTGGAGCCGCCGGGGGCGGTCCTGACCCCTGGGGGAACTGAGGCCTAGGAGGAGCTGCTGAGAGCGCAGAGCCGCGGCAGGGCCCGTCCTCTGGCCTCCCGGACTGTTTCGTCTTGTACAGTTCTTCGCCCTCTCTGGTTCCTTCTGCCTCAAGGTGGCCTGAGTTCCTTTGGTACGGAAACCAAGACTGACATTCAGCGTCATGGTTCTCAGTTTGCTTCTCTAAGGGGGCAAGGGGAGAAGTAGTGACTCGCGCTCAGTGCTAGTACTAGAAAGCTCTGAAGTGAGGTGCCAGCCCAAGGGAGAGGTCAAGAGCAACATGGTACCCTGACACTAAGGCATCAGTGGGACACCCAAGGAGTCGCCTCTGGTGTTTGCAGCAAGAAGGAGGGTCTGATGCTATCCTGGGATTTGCCTCCTGGACTCCTCCAGCTCTGTGATCTTGGACCAGGCACTTGCCTTTCCTGAGCCTCAGGGGAGTAATGGCTCACTGTCATAGGGAGCTTTCCCTGAGCAGGCGCTGCACTAAGTTGTTTACATTCAGTGCCTCATTAATCCTCATAGCCACCCCATGACTGAAGTTACCATTGTTATTTTCACTTTTACAGATGAGCTGACTGAGGCCGAAAGGCATTAAGTATTCAGGGCCAGTGAGCTGCCTTCCTTCCTTGGTGACAGCTGCCAACTGAAGCCAGCCAAGGGCCTTCTAGGCAGACCCTAGCTCTAAGATGGGACAGTCTTTCTGCTCCAGGCATCAACATTTAGCAGCAGCCTTGGGCTTGGAAGGCCTCGCCTACCCTTATCATTCCCCACAGGAGTATCTCTGGGTCCCTATGGGCAGACTTGCTAGTGGCAAGGCTGTGGACAGCCATGTGGGGACATGTAGCTTTTGGGGGCTTTGGGATCAAGGGGCTCCAAAGATCAGGGTAAGAAGAGGAGGGACAGCAGAGTTCAGAGCAGCTGTCCTGTTCCATATTTACAGCTGGGTATAGGGGAAAGCACAGACCCAAAGCCCAGCCTAAGGTGGCCCAGCTAGTCAGCTATAGTCTGCACAAGGGCTATAGTCTGGAAGCCTGGGGGTGGGGGTGCTGGGCATTGCAGTGACAGGTAGGCCCGGGGCATCTCAAGGGCTAAGGCCTTTGGAGAAAAACACCTTTCATTCACCAAGCATGTCTGAGTGCCTGCTCTGGGCTGAGGGCTAGGAGGAAGTAAATGCCACCTTGCCCCCACCTGCCAGTGAGGAATTCTTCATCTGTCTAGTGGAGAAGGCAGACACAACCTCAAATAATTCATATTGAGGAGCTTGGAGAGGGAAAGGGCCCGGAGCATTTGGACATTTAGAGATTGGAGACAGCATTCCAGACTAAGGGATATACAGGGTGTCCCAAGAAAATGTATACACACTTTGAATAATTGCAATTCCAATGGGTTAAGTCTGAAAAGAAAGAAACATCAATTGAGCTATCAGCTGTAAAATGTGTATACATTCTTTTGGTACACCCTGTACAGGAGCAAAGTCTGGGAAGTAAACACCTTTGTAAAAATAAAACAAAAAGGCAGTTTATGGTCACAGTGAGGGGTTCTTGACAAAGGAGGCACACCACCATGAGGGGGCAACACCCTGTATAGAGCTCTCCCTCCACTCAGCCCAGGGCTGGGAATTATTTTAGAATATGAATCCTTGGAGGACAGGGCTTGGGTCTTAGTCACTAGGTTTAGTCCCAGAGCCTAGCACACACAGTGGGTGCTTAATAAATTCATTTCTTCCAACAAATGTTTATTGAGTTACTACTAAGTATCAAACACTAGGCACTGGGAATAACAGTGAAAAAGATTAGCAAATTCTCTCCCTCAGGAAGCTTATAGTCTAGTGGAGACAGAGTAGCTTTATTATTATTATTTTGTTACTTTTGCTAAGTACTGTGAATGGAGCCAGGATGCTGTGAAGGAGGGCTCCCTTCCCCCAAAGGCATAGTCCGAAAAAGCCTCTCAGAGGAGACTTTGAACTGGGACCTGAATGACAGTAAGGGGCAGTCTTAAGAACAGCAAGGGAAAGAGAGTTCAAGACAAAGAGCTACTTATGCAAAGGTCCTGGGGTGAAATGAAGCCTGATGGGTTTCCAAGGAAACAGGAACGGGGTGAGTAAGGGGTAAGGGCCAAGGTGAGGCTGGTGGGGCTCAGGCTGGGCAAGGCCCTAGAGGCCATGGTAAGGGGTGAGAAGAGCAATGGGAAGCTATGGATGGGATCCCATTGGCTTTTGTATATAAAGATGGGAAAGGAGCTATGGGGTGGAATTTAGGGCAGAGGACAGGCAGGACTAAGCCCTCAGGACTGAATCGATGGCAGTAGGAGAAGGTGAACGTGTGAAGGCCTTGAATGAGGGCCAAAGGTACTTGGGGTTAGGGGAAGGAGGGAACAAAGCCTCAGCTCCCCCTGAGTTCAGTGTGCCAGGTCCCAACCAGCAGAGTTCACATCAGCACCTGAAAAGGGCTTTATATACATTCTTGCCCTGAGTGCTCACTGCACTTTGCAGGCTGGCACCTGTGTTGGTCCATTTCATAGGGGAGGAAGCAGGCACAGAGAGGTCTGGTGCCTCTCGGGTGACTCAGCCAGCAGGTGGCCTGCATTTTCTCAAGCCATTCTGCCTTCTACACTGCTGCACACCTTTGGAAGGGAGGGGTGGGGGGAGAGAGACCAGTACAATGCAGCAAAGGAGCAGTCACATGTCCCTGCCTCCTGGGAATGTACCATAGCCCAGAAGGGCTCAGACAAGCACCATGCAAGGTTCCCCTCTATGAGGCACAGTGTGAACTGGGGCCTGGTGGGAGTATAGATAAAGGATAGGGCGTGGCCAGCCTGGCCTCAGGGAAGGCCCCAGGAGTGATAGCATCTGTGCTGGGGAGCATTTAGACATAGAGTAGGAGCTTGGCACCCACTCCAGGCAAGGGACTGCCCAGATAAAACTGGCAGGTCAGAAGGAGGTACTCCAGAGCTAATGAATAGCCCTCCTGATTGGTGCATGCCATGGGAGCCAGGGCTGGCATGGCAGACAGGCTCCTGGGGCAGCTCTGCACAGGTTGGTCTTGAGTTTAGGAGAGACCCCTGAGGTGAGGAAACAATGTGGGCTGAGCTTTCATGTGCTGAACAGGTGTCATGAATGAGCAGAGTGGTGGTGACTACTGAAGGGAAGTATCTCCTGGTTCTTTAGACTCTGAACTTTGTCCAGATTTATGGAATGCCAGAATGGGAGTGTTCCATAGACTGGTGCCAGCTCGCCCCCACCTCAGGGCCTCAACACATTCTGTTCCCTCTCTGCCTTGTGCTTCCTATCTCTCTGCCCTCCAGGGCATACCCTCACCATTTTCCCTAGCCTAGCCCCGTGTTTTTCTCTTACTCTTGCTTGTTTTTGCTGTCTACTGGGACAGGGACTTGTCACTAACTGCTGTATCTCTAGTAAACATGCCAGACACTTGCTAGGCCCTTGGGAAATACTTGTTGATTGAGTCAGATCAAAGTCCCCCACTTTAGAGGTGGCCAGACTCAGTCCAGCAAGAGGAAGTCAGTTGCTCAGCCCATAGCCAGCCAGTGGCTGAGTCAGGGCTAGAACACCTAGGTTGGGCCCTTTCTGCCCTGCCGCACGCTTGGCAAGGACATACTGAGAGATCGCCCAGGGTAGCATTCCACATGCACAGATTTTACATGATAGTCCCCTTCTCTTAACCATGATCTTCACACCTTGGTGGCCCTGGGGGCTTTGAAGTCAGACAAACCTCCAGGGGCCACGTGAATTCAGACATGAATATCTGCTCAGTGCCTTTCATGTGCCGGCCGTGTCATTGCCTTCTCTGAGCTCCCAGCAAAAAGGGCTCAGAGAGAGGTCTGTGGGGCTGTAGGTGCACATCATGGAGGTCTAGGCAGAGAGGTAATGTCATGAAGAAGTGACATTCAAAGGTAGGAGTTAGCTGTGGCCAGGTGGGTCAACTGGTTGGAGCTTTGTCCCATACCCCAGAAGGTTGCAGGTTCGATTTCTGGTCAGGGCACATACCTAGGTCACGGGTTCGATCCCCAGTTAGGGCATGTATAGGAAGCAACGGATTGATGTTTCTCAATGTTTCTTTCTCTCTCTAAAATAAAAACAAGCAAACACGTCCCTGGGTGAGGATTAAAAAAGAAGTTAAAGGTAGGCGTTAGCTCAGGCACCTGGAAGGCCGGGAGAGTGCAGGCAGAGGGAGCAGGCGTGCAAAGGCTTGGGGCACAAGGAGCCACATGGCAGGTGAAGGTTCTGCTTGGAGGGCGGCCTGGTGAGGACAAGCGGAGGTGAGGAGGCAGAGGGTGCTGGGGCAGCAGCCGTGAAGGCAGTGTCCTCGGAGACGTGGAAACCAGCCCAGCGGCGGAGTCTGTAGGGCTAACCTGCTCTGACTGGTGTTTTGGGGAGATCACTGCTATGTAAGGATGATGGATTGGGAGGCCTGAAAGGCTGCGGGCCAGCCCCTGAATAGCCGCTGCAGGACCTGGGCAGGAGCCGAGGACGGTTCCAGTGGGGTGGCAGCGGCAGGCGCTGCGCCGGGGCTCTGTTACCTCCCTGTGTTTCCATGCAGGGGACTTTGTGCAGCTGCCCGTGCCCATCATCCAGCAGCTCTACCACTGGGACTGCGGCCTGGCCTGCTCCAGGATGGTGCTGCGGTGAGTGGGCAGGTCGAGGCCCTCACCATCCACGCCACATGCCCTTGGGGGAGACACAGGGAGAGACCTGGGTGGGATTCATCATCCATGTGGCCATCTTTGGCCGGGCCTTGTGGGAGGCCCAGCTTCCATCAAGGCTCAGTGCCATTTGCAAAAGTCCTCAGTGCCTAGGCCTGGCCCAGAGGGTGACCCCATTACTGGGACACAGGGACTTCCACCTTTCCAGACTCAGGCTCCTGGGAGGCTGGGCCACTGGGGGCTAACCACTGAGTTGAGGCTGTATGAACATCATTGGAACTTTGACTATCAGAGCCTGGAGGGACCATTGCCATCACCTTATCACCTGGTAGGAGGAGTTTCAGGCGGCTGCCTGGAACCCCAGAGCGGCTTTTCCCTTACCCATTTTACATCCAGGAATTCCAGGCACGATAGGGTTCAACAAAAGAATTCTCTGACTAAAACTTAGAAAACACTGATATGATCCAAGCACCTCATCTTAGAGATGGAGCTAGTGAGGTCAGAGAGGGTGGTGACTTGCCCAAAGTCATACAATCCATGAGAGATGTGAGAAGCAGAATCAAGGTCCTTGACTCCAGGGACAGCATGGTGCCCAGGCAGCTTCAGGTTGTGCCCCAGCAGTGTGTGGGCAGGACATAAGGTTTCATGACAAAGGATGGAGACTTCTGGGGAGTGGGAGCTCTGACAGTGGCTAATGGGCCCACAGGTGGAGCGTGACCCAAACTAGCTTCCCTTTGAGGGCAAGCTGACCTCAATGGCCTGTCTGCCCACAGGTACCTGGGCCAGCTGGACGACGGTGAGTTTGAGAGTGCCCTGCAGGAGCTGCGGCTGACCAGGAGCATCTGGACCATTGACCTGGCCTACCTGATGCGCCACTTTGGTGTGAGGCACCGCTTTTGTACCCAGACCCTGGGTGTTGACAAGGGCTACAAAAACCAGGTGAGTTGCCAGCCACCAGACCTTCACTAGGCTCAGTAGTTGGAAGAGTGTGCAGTCAAGGCCTGGACGCCTGAGTATGCGCACAGGTGGGCAGAGACCAGGGAGCAGGGACAGAAGTGCTATGGGCAGGACTTGGAGCCAATCAGTACAGGTGACCTTGAGGCCCACCTACGCAAAGGATCTGAGCAGCAAGCTGCAGTCCTCCCAGCACGCCTGCCCAGAGACCCCTGACACTTGCCTTCAACAGCACTTGAGGATGTGCATAGGAGTGTCTCAGGCCACCTCCCTGCATCCTTCCCTACTATCCCTCAGCACAAGGGAGGGCCCAGGGCCTCAGAGCACACCACTCTGACTTCGTCCAGCCATCATTTGCCCACTTTCTTCTTTCTCACGGGAACAGCCAGTTCCACGCTGGGTAATTGGTATCTGGAATAAAAACCAAAATATCATCTTTGTTTTGTTTTTTTTGAAAAAGAATGCCAACATAAGCTGCACTATACACTAGTGTGTTTTCTCTTCCTGTACAGCTAGAGCCAATGTTTCGTGCCTCTGGGGCAGATCTCAGCCCAAGCTGTAAAACTTGGCAGAGCAGAGTTGCTGCTGGCCTCTTTGGCAAGAGGGTTGTTGCAGGGTGGCCAGGGCCAGTTAACCTAACTCTCCCCTGAACCTTCTGGGCCAGGGGAAGAAGGCTCTTGCATCTCATTTAGTCACCATGGCTGCAAGGCAGAAAAAGGAGCCCCAAAACAGGGTTACTTCTGCCTCCTCCATGGGGGCTCTGGCCCCCTTAATCTTTGTACCAAACAAAGTAAGTTCCGTGGACCTCTCTTGGCGAAGCCGAGTGTGGGTGAGCATTCACTCTTGCTCATTTACTCAGACTCCTGCTCATGCCCATCAGAAGCACAAGCTCAGGGGTGACTGACCTTCCTCTGGGAGCCCACTCATCTCCTGAGCATCTTCTTCATGCCTCTCTGTGGTCCTGTGCACTCTGGCAAGCCCCCTGTCACCTTAGGACAGACAGCTTTCTGCCCTCATGCTGCATGCACCACCTCCCCCTGCAGGTCGGGCTCTTCCACTATCCTGCCATCTCTGACTCCATAATGTGTTCTTTGTCCAAATGCATTGAGGGCAGCCAGGGTGGGCAGCCCCTCCAGCCTGTCATTTTCTCTTCAGTCCTTCTACAGGAAGCACTTTGACACAGAGGAGACTCGGGTGAACCACCTATTCGCACAAGCCAAGGCCTGCAAGGTGCTGGTGGAGAAATGGTGAGCCTCCCCCCACCCTATCTTGTGCACCTGCTCACCCAAAGACTTGCAATGGGAGAGGCCTCAGGATGGGGTGGGAGAAAGGCTGGGATCTCGGGAGTCAGACAGAACTGGGTTTTCCTGCATGGGTGGCTGTGGGCACTGATTTATACCCCTGAGCCTTGGGGGATAAAAAGAGGACCTGTGAGGCTACCTTGTCTACTATACACAAACTTCTGGTCTGGGGTGGATCCTGAGCAGGGACTGGAGGTAAAGGTGAGCAAGACAGACTCTAGTCAGTTCTTGGGCTACTCACAGAATGGTGGCATGGGACAGTAACCTGATTGAAGGGGTGATGGCCTGAGGAACATCCTGGCATGGTGATGGAGGGTAACTGGGACAGCCCACTGTGTAGGCTGTGTAGGGAGGCCTGGCTCCCTGATCTTCCCATGATCTCTGTGACCTTACATAGGTCTCCCCTTCTTATCTACATGTGGGGGCAGGATTTAGGCAGACCCTGGGAGTAACTTGCCCAGATGCGAGTGACTTTCTTCCCCAGGCTCACTGTGGGCACTGCGCTCAGGCTTATGGCTCAGGTCCCAGCCGGCCTCTCCTAAGCCACTCTTCTCAGTCTCCCTGTTCTTTCCAGATTTCTGTTTTCATTATAGGTGATTTGGAATGGGAAAAGTCTCCATGCATCATTAGACTACATGAGCACATGTTGGAAGGAAAAGCAGCAAACGTTTACTTAGTGGCACTTGACACATGCTGTCTTGCTGAGTGGGAAGTTGGTGCTGTTCACATTCCTTAGATGAGGAAACTGAGGATAGGGAAATAGTGTGAGCTGCCCACAGTCCCCCCAGCAACTTGGCCAGGCTGTGATCCAAACGTGACACTTTGACACACAGTTATCCCATGCACCCCACTGCGTTTCCTTCCAGCCTAGCCGCTGCTTTTTTCCTGTAGCTAAAATCCCACTCTTATACATACCATTGGGAATTCAGCCAGGTTTCAAAGACCAAATGGTAAAATGACATGCTTCCCTGGGCTTAGGCAACAAAACAAACTGCCATGTGACTTGGCCATGGGCTGGAGTTGAGCTAGTCCACCATTCCTCGTAAGGAAAGAGAGCCAGTGAAGATGGTGGAGCCCCTGGCCTAGGGGACCCACACCCAGCCCTTTTCTCTCCTTCTGCATTCCTGCATCCCCTGCTGCCTTTTGGGGGGGTACCACATGGGGCAGCTGGCCCTGCTGGCCTGGGGGTTCTCCTGGAAGTGCTGCTGACCAGCCCTTCCTGGACAGCCACTTCTGCCACAAGGAGCCTTAGGAAAAAAAGAAAAGTAGCCCTTTCAGAGAACTATTTGGTTTTGAAATTGGCAAAGCCATGCTTGGTCAAGATTGGGGAATTAAGTTGGATTGACAGTTTCTAGCTTAAAGCACATATGATTTAGGGTAAAGGGCCAATGGAGGCATTTGACTCAGATAATTCACTTACCAGTCCAGGAGGTAGGGTCCCATGTATGGATCCACTAGCCCTTGACGGGTTCATTTGGACCTGACCTGCCACCCCCAAAGGCCTGATGGGCCAGCTTGTTCTCGGGCACACTCAGAGCCCCTCCACTGGTCCTGTGCTTGCCTTTGGACTGAGCCTGGGCCACAGTAACAGAGCAGGACATTCCCACTTATAAGGCTCAGAGCAGAGGGGAAATGAGCTGTGCCCCCAAGCTGTGTGACACAGGGCAAAACGGGGGTCCAAGCAGGGGTCCACTTGAGAGATGGGGAATGGGGCCCAGTGGCACTGGCTGACGCTTCTTCCACCCACAGCACGGTCAGCGTGCAGGACATCCAGGCACACCTGGCACAGGGCAACGTGGCCATTGTATTGGTGAACTCGGGGGTGCTGCACTGCGACCTCTGCTCCAGCCCCGCCAAGTACTGCTGCTTTGCCCCCCGTGGCCACCGCTGCTTCTGCCGCACCCCCGACTACCAGGGCCACTTCATCGTGTTGCGTGGTTACAACCGGGCCACTGGCTCCATCTTCTACAACAATCCAGCCTATGCCGACCGTGAGTGTGGTGGGTGGGGACAGTGGGCAGGGCCTCTGCACTCACGGTCCCATATACCTGGACCCTCCAACTCCTTTCCATTTAACTTGGTGGGGCCAAGACCTCCATCACCGCCTTCTCCTCAAAGCCCTTGTTACTTCTGGGCCCCTGTCATCTGTGCCATCCCTCTGGCCATGCAGCAAACCAGCCACAGACCTGGGGCTGTGCTGACCTCCTCCGCACTCCGGTCATCACTAGGCCTGGCCATCTGTCCCTCCCACACTGCCACTACCACACTACTGCCCAGAACCCTGCTGTACTGTCTCATGCTGTATAGACTGCAATTTCCTCCCCCCCCCCTCCAACTTCAGCCCCCACAGGATGGTCAGCACACTCAGAAAGTCTGCCAACCCCAGTAGACCCATCCAGGGCTCCCCACTGCCTTTTGGACAAGGAAGCATTGCCCTAACTCAGAGACTTATCCCATGTGGCCTTGGGCATGTTTCTTCCCCTCTCTGGGCCTCGCTTTCTTCATCTGCTAAACTGGGGAGAGGTCAGGAAGAAGCTCACGAAGGCCACAGTAGGCAAGGAGGGCTTCTGGGGTGGAAGACTTGTGTGGCAAGGGGTGACTAGGTAGGTGTTACATTTCAGACTTTCCCTAGCTTCCCTGGGTGCCAGTGAGGCAGATGTCCCCCCACCCACTGACCCTGCTCTGCCTCTCCTGCCCCCAGCAGGAATGTGCAGCACCAGCATCAGTAACTTTGAGGAGGCCAGGACCAGCTACGGCACAGACGAGGATATCCTCTTTGTCTACTTGGATAGCTGACAGCAGGAGCTTGGTGTGCCCAGGCCCTCAGACCCCACCCTGCCCGGCCCTAGCTGGGCCCACTCAGGAGGCCCTGGCCCAGGCGCAGGGCTGCTGGGGCTCGGATGCAGAGCTTCGGCCTCAGGCCATGTGACAAAACCCCAGGGAACTCTGGGAGGCTGCAGCACACCTGATTCATCCACCAGTGGTGAGTGTCATCATGCCACGTACCCCCTACACCTGCTGGTTGCTGGAGACATCCCCAGATCTTCCAAGCAGAGCTTCCCCCAACTGTGCCCAGGGGATATCCAGCCCTGAGGGTGCCCTTATTGCCCGCAAGCCAGACCCAAGGCCAGGGGAGAGGCCTGAGGTCGTCTCCCCACAGACCTGGGGACTGAGTCCTGTAGAGAGATGTTGCCCGTCAGGACAGCATCTGTGTGTTTAGCCTTGCTGGGAGCTGTCCTCACCTTTCTCCCTAGGAGTGCTGCAGAGCCCTCAAGTTCCCATGGCTGGTTGCAAGGCCTGTGGCCCCTGGGGAGGGCTGGACCTTAGGCAGAAAGGATTTTGAGGCCCCTGCAGCACTCCAGGCACTGCAGCTCTATAGGGTTTAGACAGGACCCTGGTTCTTATTGGCCCACAGTGCCAAGTGTACTCAGGAAAGCCTGACCCAGAGGGCCAGGGACAGCTGCCTGGGCCCCAAAGATCCTCCCCCTCAACCAGGAGGCCTGCTAACACTAGCCTAAGTCCCAACAGTGGGGCCATCCTCTGAGTACAGGTCACCCTAAGTCTTACAGGACTGGGTGCTGGGGCACTAGGGCTTGTGCTCCTCAAGCAATGGTTGGGGGGGCAGGCTGTGGCCTCCCACCCACCCGGTGTTCATGCCACGACCTTTTACACAGAATATTGGGTCTCTTCTGTCTTGATAGAGAAGGTGGTGTCTGCCCAGGGTCACACAGCACAGCATGGAGCATGGACTAGAACTATTGCCTTCTTTTCTTTTCTTTTTTTAGGGGCAGGGGTGGTTTATTTGAAATTTAAATTTTCACTTTTGGGGGTGAGAATCACCCTCAAGATAATAATAGTGAGATTGCAGGTACTTTGGAACCACTGACACCTCTCTTCACTAGGCAGATGAGCCAGTTCAGGTTCTCACAGAGAAGACGACTCCCAGCTGGCGAGCTGAGTGCCAGAGCCCTTCACCTTGCAGACAGAATCTGGCCCAATCTGGGGAGAGTTTGCCCAGGAGACTGACTGGTAGAGCTGGGTCTTGAACCCAGGTCTGCACCTAAAAAATAAGGGAAGTGGATCATTCCCAAAGGGGCTGGGAACATGCACTCACCCTTCATGGGCTGCCTCTGGCAAAGCCGCAGGGGTGCCCCAACAGCCCCACTACTCCTGCACCCCTGCGTCTTTGTCTTCCAGTGCCCAAGGCATGATGCGATGGCAGCTGCTGCCCTTCCCCCGAACTGCAAACCATGCTCAGCATCTGTCCCCACCCACCAGCTGTCCCCTCCCCACGAAGGCTGCTCTTAGGGGCAGAGGTGGGCTCTGCATATCAGGGCTCTCAGACCTCACCCAGCGGTATTGCTCAATACCAGCCATAGCCTTGGCAGAGAGAGAGGCGCTGTAGCTGGGCAGCCACCCTGAGTGTAAGACTAGTGTTGTCTTCAGACTTGTCTCATCTCTGTTGCCTTAATGCTGCGTGGTCCAGGATCCCAGGGAGCTCTGGCTCCATGCCCAGGAGTACCACATGTGACAGCTGTGGGCTTTGGGTGTCCTCAGGAGGGGTCTGAGTAAAATTGTGGTGAAGATAGATGTACCAAGGAAAACAGGAAGTGAAGCTTTCAGAATGGCTGAGTGTGAGTGAGGCACGGTGCACATGCCTGTGGGGCTGTCATGGAAAGCAGCCTCCAGGAGAGTGGTCACAGCTCCTCAGTCTATCATGCGACATTTAAAAAAACGCTCAGTCCCTGGGCTTGGAGGATGGCTTCTCAGGGCTAGCCATGTTAGAAGTCACCTGTCTGGAAGATTGACAAGAAAGCTGCCTGCCCTGGGATGGTGATGTCTTACTGGGGAGGGTCACGGAGGCAGGATGCAAATCATGCTCTATTGTGCAATGAGAAATCATGGAAATGGGGCTGGAGAAAAAGCCTCATCAGGAACTTCTGCCTACACACATGGCACCCACGACCCCCTTTCCACAAGCTGGGGGTCCAGCACAGCCCCCAAATCCACAGTGGACAGTTGGCTTTGTTCACTCCAGCCACACGGGGACAAAGGGATCTTTTGCATTGCAGAGATTTTATACGTAAATATATTTTGTTTGTAATGAGCCATTCTCAATAAACGTTATTCTCACTGCAAAATGATGGAAGCCCCTGGCCCACCTTCGTGAATTCTTGTCTCCTCAGCACAATCACATGGGAGCCCAAGTCCTTAATTTGCCGTACCGGGTTTTAGCTGGGAACGGATCCAGTTTTTTGCTTTTTGGGCCTGCATCCCCCTGATGCTTGTGGAAGGCCTAGGCAGGCAATGCTGGAGGTGGAAGGGCTGCAGATCTCAGCCTGAGATTCTTGAAGAGGGCACGGAGGATGTAAAGCCTTGGACTGGAGGAGGGCAGGGTGGGGAATGTCAAGTGAAGGGCAGTAGGGCCCCCAGGAGGGAGTAGGAGGGACTAGCCCTGCGTATATTCCTGCCTCAAGCAGCAGCTCCCCTCATTTGTTAACCGTTGAGTCCTTCTAGTCTTTCATTTGATAAGAATTCTACTTCTAAAAATGGAAGTGTTTGGAAATCTGGTATTATCTGGCATCTTCAGACCTGCCCCAGGGCTGGGGCTGGGCTGAAAATTTAGGAAGGGCTGCCACACCACCAAAACTGAAGGGATGTTTAATCAGCAGGGAGCCACTTTCTCCTTCCACAAGCCCTGATCCCTCACTCCCTCTCCACCCCAGCCTCAGCTGCTTGAAGGGAAAATGAGGCCAGAGATCAAGGGGAACCAAATGCCATATTCACCTGAGTATTATGGGGGAACGGTAGGGATGAGAGGGACTCAGACTTTTATGGCTCTGCTGGATATGCGTTCCCACATCTCAATCCTGTGCATTCCAGGGAGCGGGGGGGGGGGGGGGGGGGGGGGGGTGTTCAAAATTCAACTGATGGGGTTTGGGCAAGTTTCCCAGCGGGAGAGAAAAGGCTAAGTACCCAGGGCCCTTTGGTCCCATTCAATGTATTGTTGCGTCTACATCTGAAAGTGTCATAGAAATTGATACTTGTCCTTCCAGCTCGTAAGTGCCAGAGATCAGGAAGACCTACATACACATCATCTCTTAGTGCTAGTGGGATAAACTCCCCTGCCATTTGCCACCAATGGGTAGATTAGGATTTAGCATGTGCCCTTTTACCCTCCAATGTCCAAAACTTTCACTACATAGGTGATGTCATGTTGGTGGCAGGTCAAAAGCCTCAGTCTCAGAGATCCTGATGGTGTTTCACCCCTCTAGTAGCAGGGTGACTGATAAACCCTGACCAAATTCAGGGACTTGGGACTATGTGGCCAGATTCATAATGTGTAATCTCTCCAGCAGTCAAGGAAATCTGCTACTTCCTCTTTATCCATCCACCACTCCCCAAAAAGGAGGCCTGGCACCCTCTTGTAATCTTTGGGTATTGGAGACAGTATAGCCTCACTTGGGCATCCTACTTGGTCCTTTTATAACCTGCAGACCCTTTGAACAGGACCCAAACCAACAGACTGCATTGGACGCTGCCCAGCAAGCTGTGACCCACTCTTTACCTTTGGGGACCCATAATCCAGTGACCCTTTTAAGCCATATATGTCTCTGTGACTGATGACTGTGCTAATTGGAGCCTCTGGCAAAGGGAAGCAGATTGCACCCTGAGGCGCCCCTTGGAGTTTTGGGTGTACTGTCCCCCTGACAGTCACCAGGTACACCCCTTTTGAAAAGCTTAATAATGGGCTCTTGTTGAAACTGAACACCTAACCTGTGAAAGCCTTGCTTGTGCAATGAAAATGGTACATTGGAGAACAGCTGGCCCAGCTCAGGCAACACCTCAGCTTTACATGAAAACAAAAAACAAAAAACGGCAGCTAATCCTTTTGGGGAAACGTTCCAACTCCACCAAAGCAAAGCCACTGGCTCAACAGTGACCCCAACTTCCCCGAAATACCTGGGCCTGTTTCACCAGTGGGCCAACTAAGTGGAAAGCTCATGGGATTCCCTGGGCAGCTGTGTGGTTCACCCTCAGCAGCACTGCCCAGAACTGAAACTGGATGTGAGTCTCTCTACTCAGTAGGCGGAGCTCAAGACCAGCCTCTCGGCCCGGGGCCAGTACCCTACTTGGTAAACCTTGGAATGTTTTCACTGACTCTGGGCTGTTGCCAATGGCCTAAGTTGTTTGGTTTGCCCTTTAGAAAATCTCAAAGCAGCGATGAAAGACATCCCTCTTTGGGGCTATGGGCTATGGAAATATATTGCGGCTGTGATTGACCTGTCTGATTGACTCATGTTAGGTGCCCTTAAGAGACTTCTCCAATGGGCCCAAGTAGAATAAAGCTGTTGACTGCCCCACCTGCCCCACCCAGATTGCTACCTGGATTATTGTGCTGGGCCTGGGGACACATCCCCATTGTGGACCGAGCACAAAGGAAAAACTGTTCCTGATGCAGAAGCCACTGCCGCATGCCAGACTTGCGGTTCCTGCCAAGGGCTGGCCTCTTGCAGAGAAGGAGTCACCTTGCACAGGGCACATGCCCACCTGCTCATGGCAAATTAATTCCATCGTATTTCTGACACCCGCTTGGGGCTATGGGCAGTGCTTCACCACTGTTGACACATTTTCAGGTTATGGAGTTGCTATTCCAGTCCAATTGGCCAACTCGAGGCACATCATTGTGGCCCTTGACACTAATCTGTGTGTTGTCTTTGGCTTTCTGGGCCATTTGCTATCTGATGAGGGGGCACCTTTGACCACAAAAGCTCCTTGATAATCGGCGGGCAGTCAAGGTATTTAACGTATCCTCCACGGCCCCTGCCGTCCACAGGTGTCTGAAATATCTCAGCAGGAAGGCCTCCTCAAAAATCAACCCCAAAAGGCTACTGACTACCTCCCTCCCTCCCCGTCCTGGTCCACGCACTTTTGTAGTTTGGTCACTGAGTGCAGCTGTCTCTAGAAAGGTCATTTCCTAGGTTCATCTGGATGAAAGTGGTAAGAAGGTCATAAGGACCTATTTTGAAATTTGGGGATTCAGACTTGACTATTCCTGGGCATGTTGCTGCTTTCTCTTCCCTAAGAGCAACTCCAGGCCAGACTGATTAGCGTATCTTTTAGGTGACCACAGCCCAGCCAAAAGAGGGCTTAGAAATTCAAACTTGACTCTAGTTCCGGCACTTGAGTTCTCGTGTTGGACTGACTCGGTCTTAGATGATAAAGACAATTACCACTTGAGTGAGAGTACATTGGGTGGGACAAAGTGGGGGACATAATGGGTCCCAGTGCATTTTATAAAAATTCCCTTGTTCCCCTTGTAACTGACACTTCCAAAAAAAAAAAAAAAAAGGTTTGGGTTTGAGAAAGGGATAACAGGAAAAATAAAAAAGCTGACGTTTTAGCTACTGGAATTTATGCCAATTTTGGAGAGGGAGCAGCAACTTTGGCACCTTAGGTACGAAACACCTTTGATCCCAGGAGATAGGGAGGGAGGAGTATTCATCATTAATCATCTTGTTTCATAATTTCCCCTGGAACCTTTCTTAGGAACAAAAATGCCCTGGTGCAACTCTCCCAAACTTTTAGAAGCACTTTAAATGTAACCGATTTCAGGATTTGCCTTCTTCCTGACCAGATGGCTTTGACCATAATGTGATCACTGTTCCTATTAATCTTACCTGAAGTCTATTGGAATGCAGGGGATATCCCTGGCTCCTATGCCTTCTAGGAAAAACACCTGCCATCCCACTAGATGTCTTCTCAACCCCCATTCTTATAGACTTTACTCAGTCACCTGTGGGGAAGACGAATGCCACCCAGCTGGTGGTATGGGCCAACAGGTTAGACTGGACTGACTGCCCTTGGGCAGTCCTTCCAAATACAAGAATTAGATTCAATTATTCAAACCAAATGGAACTCAAACACCTACCAGCTGGCCAGGAGGCCACGATGGAGGTACTATCAAACTGTGCTCCAATTGATGTAGGTCCCACTTGGGGTACCCCAACACTGGTAAACACTTTCTTTCTAGGGGTACTACATTTCCCCTGATAACTATACTTGTGTGAAAGCCAGGCATTAACCTCTCCCAAAACAATGTCTTGTATCTACGTGCTGGTCATGAGAGACCTTCAAGTGTCAGAGGTGGGGAACCCTTTTTCTGCCAAGGGCCATTTGGATATTTATTATTTACTTAATTTTAAAAAATCCTCACCCGAGGATATTTTTCCATTGCTTTTTTCAGAGAGAGTGGAAGGGAGGGAGAGAAAGATCAGTGTGAGAGAGACATATTGAATGGTTGCTTCTGGCACACACCCCGGTCAGGGCAGGGATTGAGCCTGCAACTGAGGTATGTGCCCTTGACCAGAATTGAACCCGAGACCCTTCATCCGAGGGCTGATTCTCCAACCACTGAGTCAAACGGGCCAGGGCCATTTGGATATTTATAACATCATTCGTGGGCCATACAAAATTATCAACTTAAAAATTAGCTATGAAAAAAGCTCCTAGATTTATTGAATTTTGAGTCCTGCCTGTGGTTGCCTTGGCAGGGCCAGAACAAATAATTTCGCTGGCCAGTGTATTCCCCACGTCTGGTAAGTAAACACCACCAATAGATTAGGTAGCCCATAGACAACTGTGGAGATCTCACTAAAATGAGACTAAACTTAGGGGAGCTTCCTGGACCCATAATGACTTGTTATTTATGTGCACTCTGTGGGCAGTTATCCCTGAGATGGTAGTCATCTGATTAGAAAAGGTGATGTGCCATTTATCCCTGACTTTAGTTGAAGTGATCAATGGTACCACCTTGGCCCTGGAAGGCATTCAGGCCAGTGTCAACTCACTGCCAGGGTTGGTATAGATGATAGATTGACCTAGACTTCCTCCTTGTGGGCCAAAGTAGAGATGGACAATTCTAATATATGCTTTTGTTCCTGGATTAATGACCTAGGCCAAGTGGAAAGGTCAATATTTGAGAAAGATAGACCTTGATGGTTTATGGGATTTGTCCAGCCTGTTGGGTCGAAAATCCTGAGGGGCAGGATTGAGGTTAATACTGCAGGTTGGGCTCATTCTGCTCTTTGAAGTGCTGTGGATGGAATTAATTAAATGCCGTGAGGCAAACTGAACTGATTTGGTCCAGGCTCTGCTGGTCAGATTAATCACAGTGACTGGTGGAGTGGTATACTCATGGGAAAGTTGCCAGAAGCCAAGATGGTGCAGAAATGAGGGGTGGATATTGTTGGAAGTTATTGTTGTGAGTCTCTTACATTTATCAAATTTCTGGGTGACTTGTGAGCTAAAACTATAAATGTCTTTGTTCTGGACTATCTTTTCAAGATGTGTATGGAGCTGACTTGGAAGACAGAGATAAGTCTCCCTCTGGAGCAGGTTGTTCTTGCAACCCTGGTGGTTAGAGATAGTGTCTACCTTTAGAGCAAAAGGCAGGCATACTAACTGTCCAGTATAAAAGATTCAAATTCTCTAAGCTTTCTCTCTTTTTCTCTTCCTCTTAATGCGATCCACTGCGCGTACGGGAGTCACTTGGCCTTCTTTGCTTCGCCCTATGGAAATTGTGGCTTGGGAATTGCTGCAAGAAAATGCTGGTACTCTGGTTGCTGCTACTACTGTAATAAACTATCCTATCTCTGACCCAGGATTGTCTTTTCCCCCGTCAGCATTCATAAAACTGAGGTTGGCTAACTTGTCTGCTTGCAAATAGGATAGGATCGCAGACTCTCCCCAGTTCTTAATAAATGTTCATGTTTTTTAACAGTGAATACCACTTCTTGAAACCTGTCCTAAAGAAAACAACAAAAATAAGACAATTTAGCCATTAAAATGTTTATCCCAGCATCATTTGTAATAGCAATGAATGGATGAATGAATAAGTGAATGAGTGAATAACAATGTCTAATGTAGGGGATAATGAAATAAATAAAAGCCCATCTACATGTCAAACACACAGCTGGTAAAAATAGTATAAAAATGATTTTTAAAATAATAGCCATACTAATGAGTGTGAGATGGCATCTCATTGTAGTTTTAATTTGCATTTCTCTAATGATTAGTGATGTTAAGCATCTTTCCATGTGCTATTGGTCATTTATATATATTTATGTATTTGGAGAAATATCTACTTAAGTCCTTTACCCATTTTTTAATAGGTTGTTTTTTAGTTATTGGATTTTAGGAGTTTTATTTTCTTCCATCCTGTTGGTTTTCCTTTTACTCTGTTGATAGTATGCTTTGATGCACAAAAGTTTTAAATTTTGATGAAGTCTAACTCACCTATTTTTTCTTTTGTGGCTGGTGCTTTTGGTATCATATCCAAGAAATCACTGCCAAACCCATTGTCATGAAGATTTCCCACTATATTTTTCCTCTAAGAGTTTTATAGTTTTAGCTCTTATGTTAGGGCCATTGATCCATTTTAGGCTAATATCTGTATATGAAGTAAGGTAAGGGTCCAACTTCATTCTTTTGTACATCGATATCCAGCTTTCCCAGCACCACTGCTGAAAAGACTGTCCTTTCCCTATTGAATGGCATCTCTATTCCATCCCATTGGTATATGTGTGTCTGTCTATATGCCAGTACCACAGTTTTTATCACCATAGCTTTGTATTAAGTTTTGAAATAAGGAGGTATGAGTCCCCCAACTTCATTTTTTTTTTTTTTTTTTAAATATACCTTTATTGATTGCAGAGTGAGGAAGGGAGAGGAAGAGAGAGATAGAAACATCAGTGATGAGAGAGTCATTGATTGGCTGCCTCCTGCACACCCCACACTAGGGGCCAAGTCTGCAACCCAGGCATGTGCCCTGACCAGGAATTGAACCTCAATCTCCTGGATCCTAAGTTGATGCTCAACTGCTGAGCCAGGCCAGCTGGGCCCCCAACTTCATTCTTGTTCAACATCGTTTTTGCTATTTGGGATCCCTTGAGATGCCATATGAATTTTACGATGGATTTTTCTATTTCTGTAAAAAACATCATAGGGATTATGATAGGGATTGCATTGAATCTGTAAATTGCTTAGGGCAATATGGACATATTTTTAAAAGTATTAATTAATTAATTTCTTTATCTATAGCCAAGGCTATTTTTTCCATTGCTTTTCAGAAAGAGTGGGAGAGAAAGAGAGAGAAACATCATTGTGAGAGAGACACACTGATTGGCCGCCTCCCTGTCTTGCGCCAACTGTGGGGGTGGGTGGGGAGCTGCAACCAAGGTATATTCCCTTGGCTGGAATCGAACCCAGGACCCTCCAGTCTACAGGCTGACGCTCTAACCACTGAGCAAAACTGGCTAGGGCAATTTTGACATCTTAGCAATATTAAGTCTTCCAATCCATGAACACAGGTTGTCTTTCCATTTATTTATATCTTACTTTAATTTTTTTCAGAAATGTTTTATAGTTGTCATTGTACACGTCTTTTACTTCCTTGGTTAATTTCTAAGTATTTTATTCACTTTGATGCTACTGTAAATGAAATTGTTTTCTTAATTTCCTTTTTGGATTGTTTATTGTTAGCATATAGAAATGCAACTGATTTTTGTGTGTTGACTTTGTATCCTGCTGCTTTGCAGAACTCATTTATTAGTTCTGGTACCACTTCCAATACCGAATCTGTATCAGTCAGGGTCCAACCAGAGAAGCAGAAACAGTAGAATATATATTAAGAGATTTATTGCAAGGAATTGACTTAAATGATTATGAGGACTGGATAGACAAGTCTGAAATCTGTAGAGCAGGCCACCAGGAAGGGCAAATGCTGGAACTCTCAGGCATGGGCTGAAGCTGCTATCCACAGGCAGGATTTTCTTGTTGGAGAAGCCTCAGCTCTGCTTCTAGGGCCTTTTGACTGATTGAATCAGGCCCACCAGGATTATCTAGGATAATCTCACTTGCTTAGTTAACTGGTTATAGACTTTAATCACTTCTACAAATTACCTTCATAGCAACACTCAGATTGTGTCTGATTAAATAACTGGAAACTACAGTCTAACCCAGTTGACACATCCAACGACCTTCCACCTGCCCACAGCCATCCAGTAACTCTGGGTCAGTCTCACTCTCTCCCACTAGCACACACTCTCCCACGCTTACCCTTTAGTTGCTGACAGTCTAAATGCAAAAGTGAGGAACCTCAGGACTGGGGCATCTCATCTAACTTCAAATCAACCTGCACAAACAGTGCCTGGGATATTTTTAAATGGAGGTAAAAGTCACATAACATAAAATTCGCCATTTTAAAGTATACAATTCAGTGGCATTTAGTACATTCACAATTTGTGTAACCATCACCTCTATCTAGTCCAAAAACATTTTTATCACCTCAGGAGGAAACCTTGTACCCATTAAGTAGTCACTCCTCATTCTACTCTCAGCATCTGGAAGTTTAAAAGTCAGCCTGGACAGCAACATTATCAGACATCATTAAGGAGATCTTGGACATGTAAAGCCTGTCACACCTGCAGAGGTGCCCTTCATGGTGGGCAGGGGCTGAAGGCCAGCTATTCCTTCACGATATTGGGGCTGTAGTTGGGTTTGACAGCTTCCGCAAGCTCCCGTGCATACATGTCATATCTGCCTGTCATCTGAAAGCAAAACAGGTGTACTTTAGAGGTTCCTGGTTTCTAAATGGCCCTCATTTACTTGCCACCACCTCCTGCCACTAGAGGGCAGCCAGGGGACAGAAATGTGTCAGGAAGGCTGGTCTGAAGGACAATTTTAGACTGTAATACAAAGAGAGACAACCAGCGTGACTTCTCAGCACTGATTCTTGGACGGTGATGAAGATCATGGATGCCAGCATGACTCACACACCCAGACTTCTGCTGGAAGAACTCTGTGGTCTGTTCATCCAGAAGGTGTGGCCTGCCCTGAGGCAGAAAGGACCGACCCGGGGTTCCGCAGAACCGATAGGAGCAGCCTACAGCCCAGATCACCAGCTAGGAGTGGAGTCGTCTGGGATTTGCACCATGGTCTCCTGGCTCTAGGTCTGAAGGTCCATCCACTCCACATAGCACCTCATCAAGGACACGGATGAAGGCTGGGAGAGGGTGGGGGCGAACTGGAAAGCCTACCCAGAGTGCTCACACACCAGAATTTCCTCCCTTCCCTCCCTCCTTCCTTCCTTCCAAAGCCTCGATAGGAGCTCATGCCCATCACCACAGCTTGGGAAGTTTTCTGCTTTCAAAAAGTTACTAATGAGAAAACATTCTAATTTGCATAGATTCCTCCATTAATCTGAACTTCCCAGGAAGAGGAGACAGGCCAGGACACTTTCCCGTGAGCAATGCCTTGTTTGTATGATGAGGATCTGAGACTCAAGGAAAATGCCCAGGGATCCATGCTCAGGTAAACAGGGAGCCGGGCCTAGAGCTCCTTGTCTGGCTGGATCCAAAGCCTTGGTTCCTCCCAGACACGCTGGGCAAAGTCCTTCAGTGATGATGATGTGACATTTCATTTGCATGTATAATTCGCTTATAAATGGGTGCTGAGTTGGTGAAAATACTGCATGGCGCTAATGCAGCAATCTGTGTGTGTGTCCATAGTGAGATGCCATATTATATGGGGTCCGAGTCTATGGTTGCCACTGCCCCATTCCAGGAGGATCGGCACTCACAGTCCTCTCGTGATTGATTCCTGGTGTCAGAGGTATTGGGTCTCAAAAACTGCTTGGGACATTCAAGTTAAGTCTCTCGTTTTACAAATGGAAGCGCTAAGGCCCGGGAGCAGAAGGGGCTTGCTTAAGTTGGCTGAGCAAGGATGTGCAAAGCCAGGCCTAGAGCCCATTTATCTGCATGACCCATTTCCCTCTGTGGCCTGTGGGGCCTGGCCACAGGCAGAGCCAGACACACACATTTATCTTGTAATAAGTGCAAATGCCTGGAAAGGAAAAAAGGATCAGAGAAGCTAATCTATTCTATTCTCTGGACAAATTAAATTGAGATTAATTTGTTTGAAGGCACCCAGAATCTCAATCAGATGAGAGGAGAATTTATGGAGGTCTGCTGCCTGGGCATCATTTTACCCAGTGGTTCCTTCCTTGTGCACCAGCCCTGGCTGGGCAGGATGGGACCTGCAAGGAGGCAGGGACCCAGCCCTCTGCTCAATGCTGAGCCTCATGCGGGCTGTCCCCTCGGGCAAACCCAGCAGCTGTGGTTCTCAGTCCTGAGATGAGGATGGGACCCAAGTGGAGGAGGAGAGCAACAGCAGGGGACTCAGGGACCCACCTTGAAGTTCCAGACATCATTCACCTGCCGGCAGAGGTTGAGGTTGAGCTCAGCAACCAGCAACCCGTCCTGGTCTCGGGAGAGCCCTGGAGTGCGGCTGCTGTCTGGGGCTGCCACGTAGCTTGAGCCATAAAAGTAGCCGAAGTCCTTGTGAGCTTTGAAGGAGAAAAGGAAGACACCGTGCACTTTGCAGGCATACAGTGGACTTTGCAGAGGGGCAGGCACATTGAGGGACATCCAGGACAAAGGGTCCACACCACCCTCCCCAGCGTCTGCCAAATGCTGAGGCCTGGAGGCCCTGCCTCCCTCCTCAGCCCTGAAGGCCCGGCCAGTTGCTGCAAAAGTCACCCTCACAGCCCTCACCTCTGCCTCCAAGGACGTTTCCAAAGGTCCCACTGTAGAGGTGTTGGCCCTTTGCTCCCAACATCAGCCATCCACAGCCCAAGGGAGTCATACAGCTCTGTAGGGCTTCCTGTGTGACCCACTTCCTGTGGTGGCCCCACACAGTGAGCTGGAGGCTCTGCCTTCACTTGCCTTGCCAGCTGTCACCTGTACCCTCGCTCCTTCCTTGGCCCCCAGTAAAGTGGGGCTAACAGCCTCCCTGCAGGCCTGTAAGGAGCAGGTGGGGGTAGTGCAGGGCCTAGCAGGAGCCAAGACATAGCAGGCACCCAGTGGACCTCATTTCCCTGCCTCTTCTACACCTGTCTGCAGGGAGATAATTGGGATTGGAGACCCTGGAAGTCTGGGGCCTCAAGTGGGGTGATCTGGGACCCTTTCAGGAAGTACTTTTCTGGGAAACAAACCCACTCAGCCCCCTCTGGCTTCCCAGGGGACAAGGCTAGCACACAGACTCCTCTTCAGTGAGGGGAGCAGCCCCTCCCTCCCACATTCCTGGCCAGACTGATGGGAGCAGGACGAGGGGGTTTCCTAGCAGAGGTAAGGTGGTACTTGACCTCAGATCAAAACAAGCTGTGGATTCTAGGATCCTAAGACAGTCCAGGATCTGGGCAATGATCTGGGCATCTGTACAGCTCAGGGTGGGGATGGACAAGCACAGAGAAAAGGAGGAAGGGGGTCTATAGGGTGGATGAAGCATCCCTTCTCTCAGGGAGCTCACAAAGAACTCTACCACATCTTCTCGGACTCTCTTCACACCAGTCCTGAGGGAGGGATGGAGTTCAATCCAATCCCCTTTGATCTCCATCCAGGGAATGAGGTGGTCACAAGCCCAGGACTGCCTACCCATACCTGGCACAGAAACAGGCTCCCACACTGTGGGCAAGGGAGCCGAGGAGGCAGACAAGAAGGAGACAGTGAGGCCCACTCCTCAACTGCAGCCACCATGGAAATTCATGGAACATACCTTTCTTCCCATCTCCAGAGGTAAACTCATTCGGGAAGTACTCCTGTGAAATAAATCCAAGGTGAGATAGACCTATAGGTGGCACTACCACCGCATTCATCATAGTCAGGCTAGGGTGGAGTTAGTTGAGAAACAGTTAAAGTGAGATGGAATCAACAAGTATTTATTAAATGTCCTTGCGGAGTCCCTAGCACTAGGCAAAAAATGCAGGCCAGGCAGCTAGCGGGGAATTTGACAAACAAGGAAAGTCCGAGATTTCGCCTGTGGGGAGATTACAATCTGCTGGGAGATACTGTGGAAGTTCTCAGGGCTGTGAAGGTGGTTGGGGTTTGCCTGCTGGAGTAATAAAGCCCCATCCTGGGGTCTGTGAAGGCGGCAAGGGGGTGTCCACATACTGTTTTCAGTATTTTCCCCAAAGCCTAATGGAGGCCGCACATCAAACTGTGATGGGGTTACACAGGCTAATTAAAACACCAAGTTTCCTTATGTTGTCAGAAATTAGACCAATTTAGTGCAGAAACCTTAGACTGATTGGAAGTTCTGATTAGAGTTGGACACCTGATAAGGAAGAATGAAGAATATTGTTATGTAATACATGCACTGTATTTGCTGGTCTGAATCATTCAGTGCATGGGGCCAATGGGAAAAATCTGAAACCAGATCCTTACTAGTAATAGAGGGAGAGCCTTTCAAAAATGCTTTTAGCTAAAGCAAAAACAGACAAAAATAGAGGAGAGACATAGTGATATCTTTAAAAGTAACAGACCAAGACAGTTTCCCCCATTCTGGGACCCTAGGATTCGAGGCAGGGGAGAAGAGGGAACAGGGAGAAGAGGTGTGGCATGTCCCCCCCAGGGCCAGCAGACAGCAGCCCCTTTCCCTGTGGCCTTCACTGGTCTGAAGAGGCTGGGTCTCCTCTGGCAGACAGGTTTCACAGCAGCTTATTGCTCTGTCCCCTCCTCAGCACACCTGGTTGACCAAGCTGAAGCCTTAGGGACTTACCTTGCCCACACGGTTGATGGCGCAGGTGAAGCAGTGATTGGCAATGGCTGCGTTCCTGGCCTCGACGGGCCACATGGACTCACTGTGAGAGGAGAATGAGAGGAACTAGGCTGCCCACTCCCAGCCAGACCTGATGGATGCTTGGCTCCGAGCTGCAGCTCGGCTGCTAGCCTTCCCGGCCTTTGGTGGGGACAACTAGGGGGACTCGTTGTGCCTGTGGGTGACCCTTAACTCACAAGCAGGCCAGCTTGTCCTCAGTTTGTCCCATGCTCAAGCCCAAAGAGCCTTTTGTTTTGGAGAGGACTGCTGCAAGCAGCAGCAGCCCTAGATCAAATCCCCATCCTGAGCCTCAGTTTTCCCTTCTGAAAATCCCTCAAAGGGAAATATAAAGACCAAATGACCATGCAGGTGAAGCTTCTAGAGGGGGCTGTGTGGCAAGAATTCCACAAAGGCTACTTCTCATTCCTTCCCTCCTCCTAGGTCGGTGAGGAACCCACCTTCCAGGCTGGGCAGCTCACCTGGAAAATGTCAGAAGAGAGCTAGGGGCCCTGTACATGGCTCTGTGAAGGCTCTAACTGTCTGCCCAACCCTGCCCTGCTGTGTTGCCTTGCTAAGCAGTCTCCACAGGGACAGATTTCAGGCCACAACAACAGTAAACCTGAAGGAATTTAGGTAATGGGGAAGGGGTAGATTCTGTAGCAGGTAGCACCTCCCCTGAGCTGGTCCCCATTTTCTGGTGCCTTTCTGGTTTCCTCTTCTGAACCCTGAGTCTCTAAGCAGGGGCTCCCTGGTTGTCTTAGTAGTCCAGGAAGGAGGCAACCTTCAGGCACAGCTGAACTGTGGGCTTTCCTAAGGCCAGCACCTGCACAGGGGAGATCGTGGCAGGAGACCGGGCCCCAACTAGAGATCCTGTCCTCCAGCCCACCAACTACAATGTGCCATGGAATTCAGTGGGCCTCCTGGTCACTAGTTATCTCTTGTCTGAGGAACAGCACCATTGAGATTGAGGACTGACAGGCATAATGCCCCCTTGGAAATACCAAGGGACTGACTGGGAGCAGAATGCCCTGGAATCTTCCTTCCTGTCAGCATGCACCTGGTTTAAACCAGGGAGGAGGTGGAGGGGGTGGATGCTTGTCATAAGCCTAATTCTCAGGAGGATTCACGAGTCTGGGAAAAAAAAAATCACAGGCTTGATTGAGGGGCCTCATTTTGCTGCTTTTTTCCCCCAGCTGCTAAGCCAAGCTGACAAAACTTTTAAGAAAGGATTTTTACAAAAACACACCCATAAATGACATTTCAGGAATTAAATAGACAGTTGCAGGGCGAGTACCATATTACATCTTTCTTGCAATTCTCCAGGGAGGATGTGCTGCGTAGGACTCAAACCCACAGCTGGCAATAAACTTAGGCTCTCAAAACAAGTGAGGGAAAGGAAGCTGGAGGTTCGTGAGAGCCCAGCACGTGCGGGAGTCACAGCCCAACGGGGACATGGGGACATCTGCCATATTCCCAGTGTGGCTACAGAAGCCCCTAAAAATAATCAGAGGGGGAAGACAAAATGCAGCGAGGGGATGGGCTTTCTGATTAACACACAGACATGGGGATATCTTCGACCACTCGGGCTGCATGGGATTGCCAGGTTGACTCAGTTTATGAAAAAGCGCTTTAACCCCACTGTGTGCTTAGAACTGTGAGACCCCAAAATGGGTGAGGACACCCTGCCAACCCATAGCGTGTGGGGCGGGAGAGATGTCAGAGATGGGGACAGATGGTTCTGAAAGCTGGGAGGGAATGCTTGTGTGCACCTGGCGGGAATTTACCCAGCGTTGTGCTTAAAAACGGTCACTGTCAATTCCACAAATAATCCTTTATCATTTTAAGAAAATCGCTCAGAATCCCACCATCCTACTGAAACGTCTGTTGTAATTTTTTTTCCACACTCCATGACCATCCTTGGCAAAAATATTTAGAGTTCTGATCACAGTCTGGATACATCATTTTTTGCTCATGGGCTTTTGTAATGACACTGCACTATCTTCATAAGGTCTTGTTTCAATGGCTGTACAGTAACCCACGGAAGAGATGGGCTGAAACTCTCCTAACCCTTCGTTTCTCTTCCTTCCAGCTTTGCTCTTATTATAAACAGAGCTGCCAGAAACATCTTTAGGCTTATAGCCTTTTCCTCCTCCTTAGCTACTTCCTCAGGCGAAGTTCTAGGGGTATAATCATCTGAAAATTTTAGTAGCTCATAAAACATACTGCTTTCTTGTTTTTTTTTCATTGTCACCTGAGGATATTTTTTACATTACTTTTCAGAGAGAGTAGAAGGGGAGGACAGAGAGAGAGACATCGATGTGAGAGAGAGACACATCAATTGGTTGCCTCCCGCACAAGGCCCCCGGGATCAAGCCTGCAACAGAGGTACATGCCCTCAGTCGGAATCAAACCCGGGACCCTTCAGTCCGTGGGCTGATGCTCTAACCACTGAGCAAAACAGGCCAGGGCAACATATTGCTTTCTAAAAGACCTCTTTGCGTTTTAACTACCAGCCTCACCACACCCTTGAAAGGCATGAGTTAAGCGACAGTTGGCTGAGGAAGGAAAATTGATCATTTTAATAAGCCCAATAGGCTGCTGTGGACATAAGCAGTTATGTGCATATTATGTCCGGGGTGTTTCTGTTTGCTTAATTTGGGCTAATAAAAGGGAGTGGGGTCAAGGAGTTGGCCATCTGAGACTGAGGCCACGGCTTTGCCTTCCCTAGCCCAAGAGCTCAGGGTGTTGGCTTCAGGTTCCTCCAGGGCTCTGCATGGAGGTGGAGCTTGCTAAATGCTTTATATGTGGCCGGCAGGAGGGGGCTACTCTATGGGGTGGCCTGGAGGTTCTTCTCAGACCCAGTGGCTGGAGGACCAGTAACTACTTTATGTCACGGCTGCCAGTGGATGCTGTCTTACTGACCAAGTTGCCACCAGGCCTGTGGGAGATTCTCGGAGGGGAGATCCGAGATGTGATTTCTTCCCTCCCCATCAGTGCTCCTCCTGGACATAGACAAATCCTTCAGGTGTGCAGATGGGGTGGTGGACCTGTGATAGCAGACAGGGTTTGTTTCTGCCTCCAGAAGGGACTTTTTGTGCAAATCAGAATGCTGCGGGAACATCAGTCTTAAGAAAGTAGCACTGTGTTTTTTCAAAAAGGTAAAATAGCCCTGGCCGGGTAGCTCAGTTGTTTAGAGCGTCATCCCAATATGTCAAGGTTGCAGGTTCGATCATCGGTCAGGGCACATACAAGAAGCAACCAATGAATGCATAAATAAGTGGAACAACAAATGGATCTCTCTCTCGCCAAGAAATAAATAAAATTGTTTTTTAAAAAAGGTAAGTACATGTCACATTCTGGCATTTAGAAGAAATTCGACTGAAATTTAGTAGAATGAGGACAAGAGTGACAAGAGTGGGCCACTGGGAATTCAAAGCTGACCATCAGAACTCCCTGAGCTGCCCTCCTGCAGCCCTCACCCTGCTGGGGCACTGGAGCCAGGACAACAGAGTGCAAGGCTGCCGTCCTGATCCAGGCATCCATCCAGACATCCTGCTCTAGGGGAAGTGAGTTGGGGAGAAAGTTATTTGCACAGAATTCCTAGAGCTCTGGTACTTGTTAATGATGCAAAACTGGAAACCACTGAAATACTCAGCCGTTGGGGAAGAGAGAGGCAGCAAAAGTGCAGTCAAGCTGGTCATCTTAGTTTACCTGTCATTATTAAATGAGGGACACGAGGGGTCCTGCCCTGGAGCTGGGAGATAGAGGCTGCCAAAGCCAGCTCCACTGCCTTGATCAGAACAGTTTTATCTGTTTTGGGATTAGGCTGACACCTGAACACTTGTCAGGTGTTTAAAGAAGAGAACACTTGCTGGCTAAAAACCCGTTTCAGAGCTACTTGACTAGTCTGTTAAGGACCCTCTCAGCTCCGACTCTCTCATTTGCTCTTTTTGTTCAAGTGCCTGCTCTCCAAGCATTGGATGCTACAGACAACAGGCTTAGGAATCTGCATTCATTGCCCCCACCCCCAGCACAGTGGCTATGACAGGGAGGGGAGTTAATGCTGGCCAGGTCTACTGCTCTGGCACTTGAGAAGTTTTTTTTAATCCTGATGATTACGGGGGTGAGTGGGGGGATTATTATCACCTTAGGGTTCAGAATCATAGCAAAGGGTAGTATTTCACAGCAGAGCAGCTCTTCTGCAGACTGCAATTGACATTTTGGTGTTTGTTTCACAGAAAAGTTGGTTAAATATACAACACACAATTCCAGGGTTCAGATTTGTTAGACACCCTGGTGGTTGCACCTGCCTGTTACCAAACCCAAGAACCGTCCCAAATCCCAACTATTCAGGGACCTGAGTGTTCCAATGGTGGCTGAGGGGTTGAAGATGATCTCAGCCCCATTGACGCTGTACATGAACCAGTTGAGGGGGTGGTGCCGCCCGTAGCAAATGTTCACTGCGATCCTCCCGAACTGCGTCTGGAACACAGGGTGGCCCAGGTTTCCTTCCATGTAGTAAGTAGACTGGAAAACAAAGGGCCATATATTGAAGCCTCTGAGCTATAAGATTTCCCTTTCCTTAGACTTGGCAGAAAAAAATGAAATATCGCCAGTACTCCAAAAGTGACACTCTTGGGTGTGACTCTAAGTTCAAAATTCCAATATGCTCCAAAGCAAACAAAAAACACAGAGAAACCCCAGACACAGTAACTACAAGCTAACCCAAGGGGAAATCACTGTGGCTTATGCATTTACCCACAATTTCTGTGGCACGTCAAGAAAACCCTGAAGCAACTTCCTGCAGTATTTCAAAGATAAACTTTGATTAGGTTTCAATCATGGTACAACTACAAGCTGAGGTTTGGTCAGTATTAAGATGAGTTGGTCAATGTCCTCACCAGTCACATGCTCCTATAAAGAATGTTAGAGCTGAAGGGGCCAGAAGCTCATCAAGAGCAACCCCTGCCTGCCAGGGTGAGAACACCTGAGCCCGAGTGGGCACGTGACTTGCCAGCTCATGAAGGCCAGTCTGAGACTAGAACTCACACCGAGAGGGCATCCTGCCCAGGCTAAGGAGGTCCCTACAGGGCAGACAGGTGGCAAACAGTCCTGCCATCCCTCCCTTTTCACCTGCCCCCTTGGGGTGCTGCTCCTGGGACATTTTCATGGACAGCACTGGGGGCAGGTAGAGGGTAGATTGGGGTCCTAAACAGATCTGTTCCCAGAGCATTTTGCTTCTTCCCATTAATTTCAAAATTCACAGGGCCAGGCAGCAACCAGGATGTCCACACATAGTGGACACGAAGCAGATCCTGGTGCATTGAGACAAGCCCTTCACTATCTTCAGAGAGCTAAAGATTAATCCCAGGGTAAACAGGTAAGGGGCACATTTTCCTGCCCCCACATCCAGGTGTTACTGAGAAACACTGTGTTCTTCTTTCTTCCTAGGGAACCTCGGCTAGCTCTGCAGATCCTTTCTCATTTGTCTGACCAGCTGAGAGTGCTGGACCCCCACAATCAGGGAGGGTAATGATGGACTGAGAATATCACACCCTGAACAGCTATTCAGATTTCATATTGTAGGTATTAGGTGGAGTTCATATCCCTCCTTCAAATGTCCATCTCCTCCATTCTACCAACCTACAAATTAGCATTAACCAATAAAAACAGCTCCTCTGACTTAGACCTTGATCTTGGGCACGAAGCCCCACCTGACACATGTGCACAGACACACACATTCACTCAATGTCACCCAACACATGGAAATGGTTGACTCAGATCCCATATGAGCCACAGACAAGGACCCCTGCCCTCCAAACAAGGACTAGAAAGGCAAGGAGCTCAGAGCCTGAAGGGGGCTGCAGGAATTATTTCACATTTGTGCATGATTTATTTTGGTTTAAATTATAAACTACTTACTTCAAAGAAGAATTTCAGGAAGCCAAATCAAGTAATATTAAAAAAAATAATAAACCTCTGTGCTAAAGGTGTTTTGGGCTCTCCCAGAGTCCCCCTGAATCCTATCCATTCATGTGATGCAGGGCTATGTGGGGAGGCCCCTGAGCCCTGCATCCATACTGTGTTCCAGTGTTGCATGATGTAACATGATCTGACACAGAACTTCCCTGGCAGAAAGACCCACTGAGCTCTATGCATGGAAAAGCGGGCAAGCCAGGCTGGCCACCTGAGGGGCAGCTCACCTCGTTGAAATCACCCACTCTGGGGATGTGGTTTTTCCTGGTCTTGCCCAGGACCTTTCCAGAATTGGAGATCACTACAGCTGTGTTCCACAGAACGTCCCCGTGCTCTCCATCTCGTTCCAGGATGGGGGATACCACTACCATGTCATGCTTCTTTGCCAGCTGGAAAAATTATAAATGTAGTGAGTCCTACTTTCAAATCAACTGCCATAGATTTTTATTGAAGAATTCAATGGTTCTTCTAAATAACTAGCCTTGGTTCAGAGCCATCACTTGTTTGGAAGACTAAATCCCAGTGTTGTCCTGATGCCCAAGCTCAGAGAAATAAGAATGATTACTTTCTTTGTGCACTGTTGGTAGGAATATAAAATGGTGTAGCTCTTGGGGAAACAGTATGGTATTTCCTCAAAAATTAAAAATAGAATTTGATCCAGCAATTCCACTTTTGGGTGTATAACCAAAAGAACTGAAAGCAGGGTCTCTAAAAGATATTTGCACACCACTGTTCATAGCAACATCATTCATGATAGCCAAAAGGTGGAAGCAACCCAAGTGTCCACCTATGTGTGAGTGGATATGTTCACACAATGGAGTATTATTCAGTCTTAAAATGGAAAGAAATCCTGTCACATAAATGCTGGACAGTGCATCCTGTCACATCCTTGACAGGGATGAATCTTGAGGACATTATGCTAAGTGAAATAAGCCAGTCACAAAAGGACAAATGTGTACTGTATGAGTCCATTTATGTGCAGTATCTGAAGTAGTCAAACTCAGAAACAAAGTAAAAACTCAGTTACCAGTGGCTGGGGGTGGAGGGAAGTTGTTTAGTGGGTACACAATTTTAGACTGACAAGATGAAAAAGTTCTGGAGATTTGTTTCCCAACATGGTGAATGTATATATTGAACTATATACTTAACATGATTAAGGTGGTAAATTTTACGTTATGTTTTTTTAATACAATAAAAAATAAGAGATTTAAAAGAATGAATTTTATGCTATGTGAATTATATCTTAATAAAACTGTCATCCAAAAAACCCTTGACATTAAAAGAGGTTACAGATAGTAACATCCCTATTCTCGCCTCAGAAAAAAGTATCTAGATCTAGATACTGAATTCGTTTGTCTCAAATAAGAGTATCAGGACCTGGTGACCAGCAGGATGAACAGCCCCAGCCAGTCATTTGTCTTCAACTCTAACTAGCCTCTCATTACCTCTGGCCTTAATGACAGGAGAGAAGGAAAGGCACAGGATGGAAGGTGATGCTACAAGCCATATAAAGGTGGCCATGAGTCCCCAGACCCCCTTGATGCAGACAGGTGTCCCCTGGTACCACTTCTCTTTCCCACTCTTCCTTTCCTCTTCCTCCAGCCTTGGTTCACCCAGCCATCTGCAAGCGCCTCCTTCCTTTTTTCTTCCATAGCATAGAATTGACAGCGTGGTGGGTGAGACCCCCCGCCCCGATAGCCTGAGAACACTGATCACAACTAAGCATTGACAGAGTCACCAGGATTACAGTTCTGCTCAGGACCCCCTAAATATATGCATAAAGTCTGAAACGGGATATGGAGAAATGAAAGGAGTTCTTCTGTTTGAGGTGAGAACAGTTACTCTTTGTAACCTCAATGTTAAGGGTTTTTGGATAATAGTTTTATTAAGATATAATTCTCATAGCATAAAATTCATTCTTGTACCATTCAGCGGTACATTCACAGAGCTGTGCAAGCGTTGCCACAATCTAATTTTAGAACTTTTTCATCACCTCAAATGGAAACCCAGAGCCATTAGCAGTTGCTCTCCACCCCTCTCCCTGTCCAGCCCTGGCAACCACTAACCTGCTTTTCTGCCTCTATGCATTTGCTTATTCCGGACATTTCATATAAATGAGATCATACAACATGTATTATGAGTTTTAATAAGGAAAAATGAAATCCAATTTCTACACTGATGAAGACAGGTCATGCAGAGAAGCTTACATAACTCAAGGCAAACAGCAGGTGGAGGAGCAGAGTTCTGGACAAGGAACCCACTTTGTCCCTGGTCCCTGAGTGCCAGCTCTGCCACTTGCTGCTACAAAACCTACTATAGGGTCACCCAGGCCACCCTTCCCTGGCTGAAGCTCCCTTACCTGAAAAAGCCATTAAGGGCCCTTCTGGCTCTGAAGCTCTATGATTTTAAGTGAAAGTACACTAAAAAAGGGCAGTAAATAGTCTTATCTAACCTTATCTGGCAAAACAAGCATCAAGCAGGTGCATTTTCCATGGTGAGGGCCACACCCAGCAGCTGTGGCCTCGCTCTGTGACCTGCACATGTCTGCCAGCTGCCGCCAGAGGAGCAGTTAATGTCCTACCTTCTGACAGAACCTGGTGGTGGGCCCATCCTCTGCTGACTCGGCAAATTCTGTCCAAGGAAGCTTCTCTCTCGTACAGAAAGCAAAAGGCATAGCTGTAAAGAGGAGAAATGTGAGACTCATACCCAATGCTCATCGCCTCTGAGGGGAGCACAGGACCTTGAGTGCCTTGGGCTGGCTTCCAAATCCCATCCCTGGCTGTGGACAAAGGACAGACCCTAACCTTTCTGGCTTCATAGAGAAACAAGGAGCTAGGCAAAATGCCTTACCTACAGTCTTAAAAACAATTGCAGCACAGACTTGAACAGATATCTGCACATCCATGTTCATAGCAGCATTAGCCACAAGAGCTGCAAGATGGAAGTAACCCAAGTGTCCACTATGCGGTGTATACATACAATAGAATATATATATATTTTTAAAATTATTTTTTATTGATTTGAGAGAGAGAGAAACATCAATTTCACTTATTTATGCATTCATTGGTTGGTTCTTGTATGTGTCCTGGCCAGGGCTAGAACCTGAAACGTTGGTGTATCAGGACAACGCTCTAAACAAGTGAACTACCAGGCCAGGAGCATACAATAGAATATTATTCAACCTTAAAAAGGGAAGAAATTCTGACACATGTTAAACATGGATGAACCTTGAAGACATTACATGAACTGAAATAAAGCAGTCACAAAAAGATAAATGCTGTATGATTCCACTTACATGAGGCACCCAGAATAGGCAAACTCACAGAGAAAGAAATTAGAATACTGGTTGCCAGAGGTTGGAGGGAGGGGAGAATGAAAATTATTGTTTAATGGGGACATTGTTTCAGTTTGGGAAGATGAAAAAGTTCTGAAGATGGCCGGTGGTGATGGTTGCACAACAATGAAAACATACTTAATACCACAGACATGTGACTAATGTGTGGCCGCTATGATATTATGATGGCAACAGGAATTTTTGAGCTCCACGATAATCTTATGGGACCACCGTCCATATGATGGAAATGTCATTGTGTGGTGCATGACTACATTCCTCTGACCTCTGGCTAGATACCACCAGGGGGCTAATTCAATAGGAAATTTCATTAGACTCCTGACTTTTGTTTGCTTTATTTTCAGATAGTGGGTACATATGTATGTAGTAACGGTTCAATAAACACTATACATACCAGGTTTAGAAAGGGGGTTTCCTGGGCAGGAGGGGGGAGGCCCTGCAATGGGGGTGGACACCAGTGGCTTTTGGCTGTGTGTGTTCCATCACGTCACAGTCTCAGCCACACTCTTCAGTACCCTCCAGTCTAATGGCGTGAACTTGCCATGTGGTCACCAGCCTTCCAGATTTGTCCTCTAGGCCATCCTGTTCGTACCTTTTGCCCATTTCCTACCAAGCCATTTGTTTTTTTATTCTTGGAGAATTAAATTCTTTGGACTAATTCCACACACTCTTTAGATCTTTCCTCTCCTAATAACCCAGGTTCTTTTCTTTTAGGGAGATGAACCTAAAAGAAGTTTTCAGATGCTTGCTGTTGTCCTGGCCACCCTGTGGGGAGGGTTTTATGGGAAGCTATGTGATGTGACTGGCAAGTGCTTTAACTGGTTGCAACCTGTTTGGGGGTAATAATCATAGTCAACCTTTCCCATTTATGGGCCATGTGCCCAGCACAGTGCCAAGCCTAATGATAGGCAGCTTATCCTAGATACCCCTGTGAAGTAGGTGACTCTCTTCACTGCACAAGGTAGGAAGAGAATCATTAACCTTCCAGTGCCTTCCAGTCCTAGGAAGCCTGGAACTATGATAGTGTCAATGTAGAGGCCACCAGTGCCACCACCACCATCTCAGCCACCAGGGGTGGTGGCCCATGGAGGTATCTAAGTGGGCACCAGGCTCTGCCAGCAACAGCCCGGGGGGGGGGGGGGGAGATTGGCTCCAGGCTCAAGACTCCCCAGGCTCCTCTTCAGTGAAGAGAGATGAACTGCGTTAAGGAAGCCAACAAAAAAGCTGTTGATAACAAATACAATCCTTAATGACCATTCATTCTCAGCTTTCAGAGCATTAGGAGAGACTCAAATGCCCCAAGAGAATAAAACCTCTTTTTCTGATTTCATTTCAGATTGATAAGCTCTCCAAATTTCTCCATTTGCATTTTCTCCATTTTAATGGCTTTGTTTCCTGTTTACACAACCACTGTAATGTAAACAAACTTTCAAAAGAAGGCTCTGGAATGGAGGTTGGTGGAGGCTGGCTGTTAAGTCCCAACTGCATTTCAAATTAGAGGGGAAGGGGATTCCCCATTCATTGAACCAACACTCCCCGAGTCAGGCTGTAAACTTAAACCTGGTCCTGCCCTCAGGACCTGCCAGCCTAGATAGAGGATCTGAATTATAATCTAGTGTGGCTGCATGACACCACAGAATGCCCAGTTCTGCATAGGGAAGTCCCCAGGGCCCCTCAAAGGAGGAGATATCTGTGCTAGGCCTTTATGGGTGAGTGGGAATTTTGAAGTTGGTTAAACAATCCAATAAATATTTTTTAGTGTCTGTCATGTACCAGGGATTGTTCAAGCCACTAAAGAAAAAACAGGGTGGGAGAATTAATAAACAAAATGTGCTATATCATACAATAAAATATTATGCAGCCACCCTGTCCAGGTGGCTCAGTTGGTTGGAGCGTCCTCCTGTACACCAAAAGGTTGCAGGTTCGATTCACCCATCAGGGCACATACCTAGGTTGTGGGTTCGATCCCTAGTCGGGGTGCATACGGCAAGAGTCGATCGATGTTTCTCTCTCACATCGATGTTTCTCTCTCTCTCTCTCTCTCCCTTCCTCTCTCTCTAAAAATCAATAAAAACATATACTTGGGAGAGGATTAAATGTATATCTATTATGCAGCCATAAAAAGGAATGAAATTCTGACACATGCAACAACATGGACAGGCCTTGAAAACATTATGCTAAATGAAATAAGCCAGACACAAAAGGACAAATGCTGTATGATTCTGTTACCAGAGTAGTCAAATTCATAGGGAGAGAAAATAGAATAGAGGTTATCTGGGGCGAGGGATGGGGGAGAATTACTGTTAAGTGAGTACAGAGATTTTGTTGGAGATGATGAAAAAGTTGTGGATATAGACAGTGGTGATGGTTACACAACTTTGTGAATGTATTTAATGTCGCTGAACTGTACGCTTACCAATGGTTAAAGTAATAAGTTTTATGTTATGTATGTTTTATCACAATTAAATTTTTTTTGATGTTAAAAAATAGGGATGGGGATTAGGATAGGGAAAATAAATGAACAACACCCAGACTGTCCTCATGGAGCTTACAGTCTAATGGAAGAGGCACACATCAAAAGTGATGTGTAACCAGAAATGTGAAAAATGAGATAAATTTCTGGGTACAGATGGCAGACTGGACTCAACACCTTTGCTCTTTCCTAAAACCCCACCTACATGTCAGTCAAGGGATTTTTATGTGAAGGTAAAAACCATCAAGGATGAGGCACTGAGAGAGGGACAATAGCAACAACATATAGGAGGCTGGAGAGCCAAGGGATGCATGTAGATATCTTAGAGGACTGAGAAAACTGAGTCCCCCAAGCAGTGGAGGAGGCCAGGAAGCACCCTACTCTTCACCACAGACCCCTCAAAGGCTCAGGAGCCAGAGGCATAGCATAGCTCTGAAGGTGGGGAAGCAGGAAGGGGTGACAAACAAGAGGGATTGGTTGAAACTCTATTTAAGAAGCAGTTGGAAGCCAGATCCATCCTCTACTGTAAGAGGTTGGGATGTGCCCCTTACACCTCAGCAGAAGGCTATAGGCTCATTCTCCAGAGAGAGTTAAACAGAGGGTCTCCGGCCTTGGGGGAACCAGGACAGATAAAGGCAAGTAGTGTCCAAAACAGAGGGATTAAGTAAACATCAGCATTCTGGATCCCTGTTCTCTTTCTCTTCTTGGCAGGAGATTAGAAAAATCTCCTCTGGAGCATCTGACCAGTCTGAAAAGAATGACCTAAAGACAGTACCATGGGGGATTACATAACAAGTAGCTAAACTGGGTCATCCTATCATGAAGCTCAGTGAAGAAACCCCTCCCTCAAACTCAGAGATTGCAATCAGCTTTTTAATTCCCAATTCTTAAAATATAATCAATAAGGGGGGAAAAGACCAATTGGAGTGAGTAGGGACTTTGAAGGAAAAAAAAAATACTACTTAATATCTTCAGATATAAGAGAAGATATTGTAATTATAAAATAAAAACAGGATGTGATAAAACAGGAACTTTTAGACCAAAAGAATTCTAATAAATTAAAAATAGGAGAGCAGAGTCCATCCAGGCATGGCTCAGTGGTTGAGCATCAACCTAGGATCCAGGAGATAGTGGTTTGATTCCCAGTCAGGGCACATGCCGGGTTGCAGGCTCGATCCCCAGTCGGAGGCATGCAGGAGGCAGCTGATCAATGACGGCTCTCTCATCATTGATGTTTCTATCTCTCTCTCTCCTTTTCCCTTTCTCTCTCTGAAATCAATAAAGATATATTAAAAAAAAAAAAAATAGGAGAGCAGAAACCAGAGACTGAATAGAAGGCTGAATGACAAATTAGAGAAAATCTACCAGAAAATTGATAAAAAAGACAGATATGTAAATAGAAAAAATACATTTAAAAAAGTAGGGATTTAGCCCAGGGTTCCAACATCTTAATAGTAGGATATCAAGAAGAAAGAAGAGAAAAAAAGAGGGGAGAGAATCACTAATGAAACAATATAAGAAAATTTCCTAGATCTGAAGGACCCACACTTCTAGACTGAAAGAACCCATGGAGAGCTTAAAATAATGGATTAAAATAGATACACACAACAGCACATCATTATGAAATGTCAAAGTATTAGAGAAAAAGAAAAGCTCTTACAACCTCCCAGAGAAAAACATCCGAAGTCAGAAGTCAATGGAGCAAGGTGTTTAATCTTCTGAAGGAAAATTATTTCTAACCTAGAACTCTATACCCAACCAAGCTATCAACTAAGTTGTAGGAGGAACATATTTTCAGATATGCAAGGTCCCCAAAAGTTTACTTCCTATATGTTCTTTCTCAGGAAACTATACTTGACCCTGAAAACACAGGTGTTAGGGGCACCAACCCCTCAAGCAGTTGAAAATTTGTATAACTTTTGACTCCCCCAAAACTCAACTACTAATAGTCTATTGCTGATGAGAAGACTTACTGATGACACAGCCAATTAACACATATTTTGCATACTATATATATTATATACTGTATTTTTACAATAAAGTAAGCTAGAGAAAAGAACATGTTATCAAGAGAAGGAAGAGAAAATATATTTATAGCATTGTACTGTGTTTATTTTTATTTTTTTAAAAATTTATCTTTATTGATTTCAGAAAGAGGATGAGAGAGGGAGAGAGAGAGAAAAAAACATCAATGATGAGAGAGTCATTGATTGGCTGCCTCCTGCACACCCCCAACTGGGGATCAAGCCCACAACCCAGGCATATGCCCTCACCAGGAATCGAACCACAATCTCCTGGATCCTAGGTCGATGCTCAACCTCTGAGTCACATGTGGCCAGGCGATACTGTAAGTTTAGATCGTCTGTTTATAAGACGAAAACAAAATCCATGTATAAGTGAACCCACACAGTTCCAGTCCATGTTATTCAAGGGTCAAATGTACTCAACCTAAATGAGGGCATAAACCAAGAAAAGGAAGATGTGGGATGGGAGAACACAAGAGCAAGGCAAACGGACTCCCCAGGTTGACAGTGATGGGAAATCCCAGAATGACATTTGTGCAGCCAGCAGAGGGGGCAATAATTCAGACCTGAGAGAATTAGAGGCTGGGGGATACATTCCTTCAAAGAGATGAAACCAACAGCCTGCTTTAGGTCCTAAACCTCTTAGGGGGATTTAGGAAACTGGCAGAAAGTTGGGGTAGAATTTGTGGTAAGTATGCAGAAAATAAAGCAAATAATTCAGACCTGAAAACAGAAAACTGTTCAGGGAAAGAAATCAAAGTTTACAAAACGGCTTGGAAGGCGCATAGACTAGAAAGGGTCCATGTATGTCAAAGGGCAAAAGGAGGGAAAAGACTAATACTATCTTCTTCCATAATGGGAAGTCAATAGATAACGCAAAACTGAAAAAATTAGGAAGCAACACAAACAAAGGTAAATTCCGAAGGAACCAGCTAAAAGTTGAAAAGGATAGCTATTTTTTGGTAACAGACCTTGTAGACCCATTTGACTCTAAACCATGAACATGCATGACTTTATAAAAATAAAAATGAAATAAAAGGTCCATGGTACCATGGGTATATAACAGGGACACAGCTTTAGATAGGGAGGTGGACTCTGAGCTGAGAGCTGATGGTTGAGTAGGGTTAACAAGGCAAGAGGAGGGAACAGCTAGTGCAATGGTCTTAGGGGGTGAAAGATCAGTAAAGTTAAGGCAGAGCCCAGCAGAGAGGAGGTTGCAGAGGTGGGAGAAGAAACAGACTTATGCAGTGCAGAGTCACATTTTGAAAGGATCTTTCTTAGAAAGGTGTGAAGAACCAGTTAGAAGGGGCCAGAGTGGAGGACACAAGGAGACCAGCTGAAGGTGATTACAGAAGTCACTGTGAAAGCTCTTGGTGCCTTGGACCTGGGCAGTGGTAAGGAGGTAGGGGAGGAAGTGAAAACGGATTCAGAATGATTTGGGAGGAAGAACTGATAGGATCAGATGACAGACTGGGTCATGGGAGAGAGAGGCTGGGGTTCCTGGGTTTCTTTCTATGGATGAGAAAAGAAAGGAGACTTTTAAAAAATCTTGTAGCAGACACTTATCAACATGGAGATAATGTAGTATTGTCTGAGGGCAGCAGAGAAAGAACCCCAAGAGAGACTTACTCCATGCTTCCTGGAAACAGATAATATTGACTCCACACATTGCAGCCACCTCTACAATGGCTTCTATACGTCTGTGAAGGGCAGAGACCTGGGAGTTTAAAAATCAAGTATTAGAAGAGCATTTGAGATCTTGCTTCCCAGCAATATCATCAGCTTGGCTCAAATAAACTCACAAAAATTCTCTACAAATTTGGATGTTTCTTATATTGACATTTGCTGGCAGGATTTTGAAGACCCCTATCCAGGACTACCCCGCAGACCTGTACCTGGTGCTAGGTACCAGCATGGTCCCCTTGTGCTTCACCGCTCCCCACTTCAAACTCGATGAACTTGGAAAGGACATCAAATAAAGACATTCTCCAAACTCATTGGAAGGAAACTTATCAGGCACCTAACCATGAATGAACACCTACAAGGGACATCAAAGATTCCTCTAGGATGAGAAGCTGTTGACACCAGAGGTAGACAGCTATCCCAAGACATTGACAAGGCCTGTATACCTATGGATTGACGCTGAACCCAGAAACTATTTTGTTTGATTGTCTTTACCTGCCTGCTAATGATATTAGCAATAATATTTATACTCGTTCTTTGGGTTTTTCTATATAGTCCAACTGTTTATGATTACTGAACATGTATAAGATAACTGTTAATAATCTTTTTATGGCTTATGTAAATGTTATATTAGATGCCATAAACAGAAAAATGAGACAGACAGCAAAACTTGGATCATGATAGTTCACAGGACAGAAATGATCCAGACTGTTGACTGCCTTTCATGTACCTGCCCTTTCCTTTTTGGGAAAATTCAGGCTCAACTCACATCCCATAGTTAGCTACAGTATTGCTCCACCTCCAAAGGTCAATAAGAGGATGATGATACTGAGACTTCCTAGGAATGAGACTTGCTAGTGCTGTGAGACCATACTATCCATCAATGCATTCTTTGGATTGATTTATGACCAAAAGGGGGGAATTGAGGACAAAAAAAGGGGCTCTATGGAAAGTAACTTCACAGGATTATCTGATCATAAGTTTCTAACTGGGCAGGTCATGTTGGGTAGTCATGCCTCAGGCCTATAACTTCCTCAGTAAAAGGTTATCTTTGCCTTAAGCAAGCCTAAACCCTACCCATTGTTTCTGTGATTCTAGGTTAACATACCTTTGAAATGACTTTTTTTCAGACCTCTTTTACCTGCCCTTTACCCAGACCTCTCAGAAGCTTAACAACCCTCAATAGAGCATGTAATCTTATTAACTATCCTGTAATCCAATCCCTGCCTTGCTTTCTCCCACTTTCATGTAATCTTCCTTATATTCCATCCTTAATTCCAAATGTATAAAACAAACTGCAAAACTGTTATTCTCTGGAGATTTGAGATCATGCTTCCTGGCAATGTTGTCAGTTTGGCTTAAATAAACTCATAAAAATTCTCTACAAATAAATAAAAATCAAGGATTAGAACACATTAGTTCTATTGGTTGAGACCATTTTAGAACTCACCCCAATGCACATGGAACAACAACCCCCTATTCGGTCAGCTGCCAGAGGATGAGCAGGGTGGGGAGGTTCTGACATCTCATACTGTCATCAGGTTCAAAATCTACATGAAAAGGGGGAGCTGCAGAAGTTCTGGGGTCCCACACACCCTCGATACTGCCTTTCTGAGCCTCAGTTTCCTTGACTGGAGAATGGGTAGAACATTGCCTGCCTCATGGGGTTGTGAGGAGGATGCTCTGCTATGAGGATGCTGGTTACTGCAAGAGGATGGCCCACATCCAGTAGGCCTACAGCACAACAGGACCATCCCCTGGGTTAACTGTTCCCTCCCGCCAGAACACAGTCCACTTTCCACCGCCCTGTATGCAAGGCTTCAGGAATGCCTCGTTTTGCCACTTTTATTTTTCTGTGTGTATCTTATGACTGAATGACTTGCCTTTCTCGGCTATGCCCGTGGCCAGGAATGTGCTTCCTTCTCCCACCCAGTCCTCCCTGGATAGGTTATCTATGTCACATGTCACCCACAGAGGGGAGACTCTCCCAGGAGTATTGAGGTATCTCTACTCTCCCCAGCCCCTGTGGTGGTGCTGTTCCCATTGTGCTGTCACATTCCTTCACTGTCTGTCACTCCCATGACCCCACGAGTTCCTTGGGGGCAAGAGGCAAGTGTCCTCATCTCTGTGTCCTCAGCATGATGGCTGGCTCCCAGGAGACATTCAGAAGTGTTTGTTCAAAGAAAGACCAGGGGAACAAGGCTGAAAACCCAGAGAGCACAAGCTCTTTACAATGTTCTGTCTCTCCCCAGCAAGACTGCGCACACCAGGGCTCCACAGATGTTTACTGGGGGCTGACAGTGTGCAAAATGTGCTTCTAGGTGCTGTGGGGATGGGAACAGCACCCCTGCCCATGACGACCTGACAATCTGGGAATGGTCAAGGAGATACGCTGACAATCAGCTAATCTGAAAATCAGAAATCTTTTAATCCAACCAAAGCAGAGGAAGGACAGATGTGAAAGACAATGCAGAACCTGAACTGGAATCCAACTGATCTTAGGTTTCGTAAGAATCCCAAAGAAATCTCAGCATGCTGTATCCAGAGGCCACCTCTGCAGAGAAAGTTGGGAAGTTTGAGCAGCGGGAGGAAAGCTGTGAAGAAATAAGTGTATACAACACACTGCCCGCATCTGTGACATGTTTCTTTAGGGAAACACAAGATGCTGTCACATTGATATTAATTGTAAGGTCATAAGCAAATGCCTATCATATTCCTGCAACCCTGCAGGCACCACCAGCTGACAGACATCTGGGTGCAGTAAGTCACACCCTGAGGAACAAGGCAGAGGAACACCTGGATGGACACACAGGTCCTGACTGGTGTGTGCTGGCAGGAGACTGAGAGGCAGAGTTCCATGGAGAGTGTGAGCCAGCCAAAAGGGCACCATCCCAATCGGTAAATGGAAAAATAGATCAATTGCAGGAAAGGAAGCAGAGGTGTAGGTGGAAAGAACAGTGAGTAGTGAGAGGAAGGCAGAGAAAGTGTAGCAGCCAGAAGAAAAAGAAGAGCCAGAAACAGGCGGGAGGGAAGGGGGACAGCCAGGACAGAAGTGTCTGGGCAGACTATTTGCTCACTAGATGTACCTGCAGACCCAGAGCAAGCAGCCAGCAGGAGACTGTAGATGTGTTCAAAACAGAGAGCAGGGCACAGCGTGTTTATATATTTATGGTCAAAAGCAGTCGCACCTGTTTGGCCACAGGGGCATCCGCGGGCAGGGGGATTTTGTTCTGAACAAGCCCCACACGCACTGTCCGAGGTCCCCTCAGCTGCTCTTCTGCTGCCTCGAAGGCATATCCCTGCAGCTCAAAGTCCCCTTCAGAGGCCAACTCAAAAGCCCTGCTGGGCAGGTCGAGTTTCCTAAATGGGCAGGAAAGAAGGGAGATGATTTGCATGAGGTGTGCTGAATTTAAAATTCCCCCAAGCCCAGAGTTATTCATCAGGTAGGGAAAAGGTTATGTGTCCTAGCAAGAAGGCACACAGAGCAGTCCAATGCCAGGTGGAATCTGGAGGAGAGGGAGGGCCTGGATGGCTGGAAACAGACACCACTCTGAGTGTGGACTTAACCTGATGGTCACTGGGGAAATTTCAGCAGGCAGACGGGAGTGGTCAGATGTGGCTAAGGGAGGCAGCAGGGTGGGTGATGGAAGCGGCAGGGAGACTAGTCAAGAGTTGATATTTGAGTTGCTGAAATCAGTGTGGAGATTAAAGTCTCAGCAATCAGCACAGAAGTGAGGGAATGGATTCCCAAAAATGTCTGTGGACTAGAATGAGAGGGCTCTGCTGAGCCTGGGGGATAGGGTGGGCTGTGATAAGACAGGGGCTGTTGAGAACCAGGCTCAGGAAATGGCTGGGTGGAGAGGCCAGGACTGATAGCATGACAGAGGATCCTGTGGCCCTTCACTACTAAGGATTACAAGTCTCCTGTGATCCCCACTATTCTGTCCTACTGCCACTTCCAGACGGGAGACAGTTCCATGCACAGTGCTGGGTATGCTTGGTGAGGGGCCAAGTGTCTAGACCAAAGGACCAAGTGCTCATCCTGGTTTGTGATTTATTAACAAAGGTAAGTGGATTATTTATAAAGCCTCCCACTGAAGTGACCGTTGGCCACATGGCAAACACCTCCTGATGCCTGTTGCATGCTTGGTGCTGAGGTGAAACCCACAGGGGCATGAGGCTTGGCCCCTGGCCAGGAAGGCCTTACCACCTGGGGACGAGATGGTTATGAAATACCCAGAGAACACATCAAAAAATAACCTGACAGCCATTATCTAATGATAATATTTCCCTCCTACTTTAAGTCACTTTCTTAAAGATGTTTCTTTCAAAATCACAGCCCTGTCAGCCCAAGCCCCTGTTGCCGCCCCCTGCCAGGCAGTTTCCGTATGACAGCCTTGACAGCTCCTGAGATGGGTTCCACCCCTGACAATCAGTTCCGTTCCTTCAGCAGGTTAGAAATAACAGCAGTGCCCACACCTCGCCTCCCTTTGCCGTGATTGCCTCAGACACAGTCCTCCTTCTCTCAGGCAGAGCCCCCCATCTCGGCAGGCCCCAGCCCCAGGACAAGTCACCGTGGTGGACGGGAGAAGGAAAAGGGTGTTCTGCTGCCCCTAGGACCATGGCCAGGGAGCCAGACCACCCTTTGGGAGATGTCCTGGCAGCCCAGTCCTTGTGCCAGGAAGATACTAGGTGGCTGAGGTCTGGTCTCAGGTTTGCAAGCCTGACTGTAACCATCACCTGGGTGATGTCCTTTAGCCTCTAGCCATCTCTCCCCATCTACTGCCCACAGCTGCCTGCTCTCCCCATCCTTCCACCACCATCAGCCCCATTGTTCCACCACAACCTTCCTGCCTCCTCACCATCTATGCTGAGTGCTGCCTCCATCCCTCCATCCCTCAGCTCCCTGCAGACACTCTTTCTCCCAGGCCTGAGGCAATGCAGGCCAGGCCCCTCCACTTTTGGGGCCCCACCTCTCCTCGACACCCCCTACAGCAAGATTTCCCCACCCTGGTGTTATCCAGGGGGTCCATCGCCAAGCCTTGGAGAACCCATTCAACCCTTGGGCCCCATTCCACAAACCATTTGCTGTGCCCACCAAAGGTTTGGCTCAGGGATGTGGCGGGGCACAGATCCGCCACGACCCAGGAAGGGCAGAGACCAGCAAATGAGCCACAACCTCACACAAGGAGAGGTGGAGGATCTGTGCTGCCCACAACCTTGCCTTGTTCCCCATAGTTGGCTGCCTGAGCCCCCACCCCTCTTGGGCTCACCTCCAACTTCATGGGGGAAAACTTATCACTTCCTGTCCTGGCCCAAACACCCTCCAGGCCCTTCTTTCTGGCCCCCTACCTCTCCACCCAGGGTCAGGGCAGACCTTGCCTGAGCAAGCTCAGCTCCTGCCTCCTCAGCAACCTCTCGCTACTGGAACTTCACCTTTCTCCTTGTTTTAAATAATAAAATAATAAAATTTGTTACAAAAGAAACACATGCTCATAGGGGAAAAAAAAATCAAAGAGTGAAAAAGTATATCAAATGAAAATGAGTTCCCCTCTCCATCCTACCTCTTAGCCCCCATCCTGAATTCCAGAGATGACCCCTCTTAACAATAATTTATGTATCTTTCCAATATTTTTCTATATAATAGCATCAGTCTGTATATTCAGCTCTCCCACTTGCCTTTTTCATTTAAGACATGACATCTCTCCCTGTCTCCTACAGACCTACTATATCCACAACTAAAGATAACTGAGCCTTTCCCATTAAAAATTAGGAAAAGCAAGCAAGCAGGGAGAGCAGGCTCTACACAGGTCCCCCTTGTTACCTCACTTGCTTTCCCCTCTCCCCTCCACAGGAAGCGTCCCTACAATCCTCACCTGCCACACCTTCCTCAGCTCTGTTTCCCAGCTCCTCATCAAAATCCACCAGCCACCTGAGGTTCCAAGCCAGAAGCCAGAACGACCCATCCACACCATCTGTTGACTTCCCTGAGACCTCTAGAACCCTTCCTCCTCTCCAACCCCAGGCACTCTGTTTGCTTTAGGCCTCATATTTCACCTTCACTTTTCAAATTCACCTTGGAAGGCCCCCACCACCATCAGGACAAGTCCTGCTGCCTCAGCATGGCATCTAGAGCCCCCAGGACCATGAGGGCTACTCCCTCCTGCTCTGTTGGGCGATCCCCACAGCACTCCACACTCACAGTGTATGGGCATGTCCCCTGAATGGGCATATCCCCTGGTGTCCGGGCCTTAGACTAGAGTACCTGAGTACTTCCTGTGTCTAACCAACTCCTCCATCTCCCCTTCAGGATGCAGCTCAAGCATGGCACCCCTGGGAAGCCTTCCTGACCTACGCCAACCCTGTACATGTAGACAACCACTTTTAAAAGCCCCTTTGTTGTTGTTGTTGTTAATCCTTACCCGAGGAATTTTTCCCATTGATTTTTAGAGAGAGTGGAAAGGAGAGAGGGAGGGGGAGGAAAGGGGGAGAGAGAGAGAGAAACATCCATGTAAGAGAGACACATTGATTGCTTCCCACATGCTCCCGATCAGGGCTGGGGATTAAACCTGCAACCCAGGTATGTGCCCTTGACTGGGAATTGAACCCGAGACCCTTCGGTATGCAGGCCGACAGTCTAAGCACTGAGCCACACCAGCCATGGCTGGCTTCCTCATTCTTGTATCCCTAGTGCTCAAGACAAAAATAAATGCTCAATAAACGTTTGTTAAATGAATAAATGTTTCTTGGTTCTGGCTGTCTTAAAATTGAGCATCAGTGTTCTTTGGGGATTTCATCTGTCCGGCACAGTCAAGGCCCATATAGTTCATTCACTTAGCAAACATTTACTAAGCATCATCTTTGTAGGGCACAGCAAGTCATTGGGAGAGAAGGTGGTCTTCTGTGGAGCACAGAGGGAGTTCAAAGGAGGGGCTGAGGACTCAGGCTCCACCAGACCTTCACAGAGGGGTCCATATTTGAGTCAGGCTATGAGGAAACAATAGGAGTTTAAGTAGGAGAAGTTTTTAAATGACTAATTTCCTATCATTTAAGATGATTAAGTTCCTTCCAAATCCCACCGAATTGCAAGAACTGAGCAAGGACACAGGTTTACGCCCTAAAGGTAAAGCCTGGAAGGGTTCAGTGCTGAGTGAAACAGACCAGTAAAAGAGAATTGGAAAAATAAAGGAAAGGGGGAGCCACAAAGGAATTGCAAGAACTGAGTAAGGACACAGGTTGATGCCCTAGAGGTAAAGCCTGGAAGGGTTCAGTGCTGAGTGAAGCAGACCAGTAAAAGATAATTGGAAAAATAAAGGAAAGGGGGAACAACAAAGTTATTGTGAGCCAAGACCCAGGATGAGGCCTGGCAGTCACTGGTCAATAAATGTTAGCTCCCATTTTACCACCCATTATAATCCCTCCCCACACTAGAGGAGCCCAAATGCTCATGGAAAGTCCTTCTTAAAGGTAGTCTTTACCCTGATTTCTAGAATGTGCCCCAGCCAATCACCTATGTGGAAAACTTATTTCTCTTTTCCTAAGACTCTTGTGTTTTGCCTCTCCCTGACACTCACAAGCCCTCTGTTTTTTTCCTAGGAGAACATGCCGACCTCACCCTTAAAATAAACCTATTCTTATCCCGAGAGCAGTAGCCTGAGATGCCCCTTGCTTTAAGACACCTTGAAACCTTCTTTGGGAGCCTCAGCTCTAAGAGGCCTCCCCAGTGATGAGCCTTGACAGCTTTGGTGGAAAGTGGTATTCCAGCATGAGCACACTGGAGGTGCCTTGAAGGTCATCCAGTCCCGTTCCTCCTCTTTGGGTATGAAGACCCCTTTTTGACAAAGTTCTGTACCACTCCCACCTCCAAAGGCAGTTGTTCCATCTTTATCATCGACTAACTGTGAAACACCTGAGGATCTGAGGTCAGACCTCCCTGCAGTAACTCCATAGCATGGGTAGCTGGGAACCATTGATCCAATCAACACCCTCAAGTTTCTGGTGAGCTGATCAGGCTCCTGCCTTAAGGTCACCTCGAAGGTCAGGGAGCCCACCGATTGGCAAGGAAGTGGGAGGGCATTTAGTCAGAAGCTGCATGGGGTCAGAGTTCATTGTAAGAGTCACAGAAATCCCTTATAGCTTTTACACAAAGGAGCAACAGGATATGATTTACATTTTCTGGTTGCTTTGAGAAAAGTGGACTGAGGAGAAACCAGAGTGGAAGGGGAAGTGTTTTCCAGCTTTGTATACCCAGGGTCCAGCAGTGCAATGCCCTCAGAAAGCCCTGGTGATGCACAGGACTGGCTGGCGGTGGAAAAACACTTGCACAGCGTGTAGTAACTCACTTCTGTGGCTCGGCAAGCAGGACAGGTTCCTTGACCAACCAGTTTCAGCAGGCCTCTACCTCCAAGGGACCCTTATAGGCCGAGTCACTGCGAGGAGGAGGGGCTGGGGCTGGACAATCCGTTGACCTGCTAGGGGCTCTGACTGGAGACACTGACTAGAATAGGATCTGGGCAAAGCCCAGATCACTGGAAGTGGAGAAGGAGTTAGGGAGAAAGCCTCAGGGAGTAAAAAGCCACTCTTTTCCTTTCCCTTCCGGTTCCGGTTCCGGCTCCGGTTCCAGTTCCGGGTGACGGGAGAAGTGGCTTGTAAAGGTCACGCCAGGTTGTATAACCCCTGAGCGGCCTAGAGCCGTCACATCTAGACTTTCTTACGGTCTCTGCTCGCCCTCTCAGGACTTCACCACCGCCCCGTCCGAGTCCTTCAGATCCCGAAGCACTCTCCCTGGTCACCCCTGCCCACACTCACTGGCCCTAAGCGCCCCCTCCCCCCTAAACCCCTGGCCCCAGACCTGGTCTCCTTGCCATAAAGAAGGCGTTTCACCTCCAGCAGGTCTGTGGGCGGCAGGTGCTTCTCCAAGCACTGCTCCAGCGACTTCCATTCAGGCCCAGCCATGGCTGAAGACCGCAAGCTCCCGACCTGCAGACCCAAACTGCCTGCCCTTTACCCCCGGGGGAGGAGGAGGAGGGAGAGGAGGAGGCGGCGGCCAGGCCCGCGTACCTGCCCAGGGCTCCAAGCTCTACCCTTCGGCCTCTGGGGGGCTCACTGAGAACACGCCCCTCCTCGTGCCTCCGCAGCAAGCAGCCAATCAGCGCTCCGGAGCTTCGCGGGTGGTCCCGCCCCTTGCCCTTCGCACCTCCTTCCGCACGCGCCGGGACACGCCCCCTCGGCCACCCGGCCGCTCCGAGCCCTCGCGCCTCTGCTGCTGCGGTTCCGTGGCCCTCCGAGGCCCTCGAGCCGACTCCCAGGGCCGGTTCCTGGCCCCTTTGCTCTCGTTCGCCTTCAGGTTCCACCTCTCACCTGCCCCGAGGTGTAGGGGCGGGACCGACAGCCCGGAGACTCGGCGGTGAGGGAGGCTGCGGCGCCGGTCTGAGGTAAAGGGCCGGCCCACCGCGGCGCCGCTTCCGCCCTCTTGGACCCTTGCGGGGCCAGTTCCCGCCGCAGCCCGTGGGCAGGGCCTCTCCCCACCGCGACTTAAGTTGCCGGTCGGCAAAATGGGGACAACAAGCCCGCGGGCCCGCCGCACGGGACTGCGCTGGAAGGTACAGGACGAGTTTCAGTGTCCCAAGGGCAGGAGGCTGCCCCTCCGCCTTCCAATGCCCCTTATTTCTGAGAATTTCTAACCCCCGAGGGGCCCGACCCGGAGTCCTGGCCGCGCGCCCCAGCCCGGGCTTCGGCCTCGGAACCCTGGGCCGTGCCTGCATCGCTTGAGCGAAGGGTCAAATGAACCCATGAGCTTTCGTTAAGTTAATACTGCAAAATGCGGGGTCCCCCGCACAGGGGCTCACCCTCTGGACCCTTGGGCCCCTTTCAGTTTTGCCATCTGCTCCGGGTGTTTCCACGTGGGCACTTTTCTGGGAGGGAGGCGCTTGAGACTGTCGCTGAAGTGATAGGTGTGTGAGGCCCCTCTTGCAGTTCCCTGGGATCCAGAGGGCGCTACCCCCTCAGGAGCCAAAGAAGGGCCTCTTTGCAACCCTGCTGAGAATTAGAACAGTAAGACCAGCCTAACAGGCTGGCACCGTAGTGAAGGAACATGTCGGCCCAGTTTAGCCATTTGCAAACCTTGTAACCTCAGGAAAGTTATTCAGACATTGAAAAAGTAAGATAAGAACAAAGGTGTTGAAGGGCCAAAGACTTTAGATATTTTATATGGGCCACTAACTCAACTTTTGGTCATTGTTTTGATAAAGGTTAACTGAGAGTTTCCAGCATCCGATGGAGCTGCCTTTTCAAGAATGCAAAACTTTTACATACAAGGCTCTGCGATAAGGGCAATACACACACAGATGATCAAGACCTAGTCCATTTTCTCCATGATTTAAGGTAGGGACATACTTGTAAATACGGCAGATTTAAATAACTTGATATGAAAAGGGTATACAGTATGCTATGGAGCTCAGAGCAAGGGGCGATTTCTGGCCTAGAAAAAGAAACTGTTTAAGGCCTCATGGAAGAGGCCTTATTGTTGACTCAAAATGCCTTGACTACTCTTATCTTCTGTACGCTATTTTCTATTTTAGTTAGTGGCCTCACTGCCCACTCATTTCCCAAGCCTTTGGAAGTCATCCCCAACTCCTATGTTCTTTCTTTCCCCCATACAGTCAAACATCAAGTTCTGCTAAACTTACCTCCTGAATTTTGTTAAAATCCTTACCCCTCCCACCTTATGCTGGCAATCATGTCATCTTTTGCTTGAATTGTTACCAGTCTTCTAATCTACCTCTGGTGTCTATTCTTAGTTGTCTTTCTAAAGCAAGTATCTTAACCTTCCTTTGTATCCTCTCATTCAGTGTCTCCCTACCTGGAATGACTTTCCATCTTTTGTTTTGTGAACTCCTACTCATCCTCAAGAGGCAGTTCAAATATCACCTCTGGAAAGTCTTCTCCAATTTCTCCAGGAAAAGTTGGATTCCACTATCCCTTTATGAACACCTCTATTAGAGCATTTATCAAACTCTATTGTGTAATTACTCCTGACCTCTGGGCAGGAACTAGGTCCGGTCTACTTTTATATCGGTAGTGCTTTGGCACTCAATAAATGATAGTTGAAGGAATTAATTCTGATGAGATCAGGACAGATTCATTAAGGTGCTGACATTTGAGTTGAACCTTGAAGCAGAAGTAGAAACTATTATTACTAGTTAAATTGCTTAATTCATCTTTCCCTATTGTTAGGTGACAAGCCATTCACATTAGGCCATTATAAACCAGGGTTTCAGCAGGAACTGCACTGGACTAGAAATCCAAGGACTCGGGTTCAGCCCTGGTTCTACACATTTTCTTCATCTATAAATGAGGATAATAAAGTCCATCCCACTTTCTTTGACTTGAAAGAATCAAATAAGCTAATTTAAAATATCTTAGAAAAATCTATATAGTGTTATCTCTATGTTATTTGTAATCGAGGAAAAGGTATTTCAATATAATATTCTCATGGGAAATCATAACTATGCCATCCTTAATGTACTGAATACTTATCTTTGAGGTATTTCTCTAGTAGTAATATTGAATCACTTATATTCTTCCCACCAGTTCTTCCAGTGATAAATAGCATACCTTTGAAAGGAGTAATTTTGATGAAGGCTGCAGTCTGAGGCCATGAAATATAGCAAAGCTGATTAGTGTGAACCCTGAGAAGAAAAAATTTAGGAAAAACACCCATTAACTAAGAAGGGCTCCTGGTGGTTAACTGGGCTCAAATAAAAATAAACATTAAAAAAAGCAGCCCTGGCCAATGCGTTCAGTGGTTAGAGCCTCAGCCTGCACACCGAATGGTCTTGGGTCTGATTCCGGGTCAAGGGCATGTACCTTGGTTGTGGGTTCACTCCCCGCTCCCGGTTGGGGCATATACGGGAGGCAACCAGTAGATGTGTCTGTCTTGCATCCATGTTTCTCCCTCTCTCTCTCCCCTCCACCCCCCACCCCCTTCCCTTCCACTCTTTCTGAAAAACAATGGAAAAAATATCATGTGAGGATTAACAAGACACACACAAAAAAGCAAAGCCTAGCAGCCATTTCTGCACAGGGGACTCTCATGCAAACTGCACTTCCCAGAGAAGCTCCTCTGCACTAGACTGCCTGCCCTGAAACCACCTGCTAAACTTCCCGCCTGCACTGAGCCAGCCCTTATAAAGGTTTCCTGGAATCCTATTCCAACCAATAGGAATAAGCCTTTCCCTATCCAGTCAAAGCTGCCCAGCTTGGACCCATCAGAGTGGCTCTGTTCTGACCAATCAGAACAGTCCTTTGGACCAATCATACAGTGAGGATTTGGCATCCTCATTTGCATAAGGACAGTCAGAGACCATTGGTGGGGACTTCTGTCTATATAAGTCAGCTTCACTGTGGCTGGGGGAGTGCATTTTCCACCTAAGACTTTGTTTGGTAGCAGAGCCCTCAGCCCTGCTATTTGTACAGCCCAAGCTGTATTATTGTTGAGCTGTTTGCACGAAATAGTTTCCTTCTTCACTCCTTCCCCAATTGGAGATCCCTATTGGCATTGATTTGGTGCCAATGACCATTGACTATCAGTTGACACTAGCCTAAGCTGAAATCTAGTCCATGACCCATCACTAGTTAAGCTAATCATTTGGGCTAGAAAACTAAAAAAATAACTCTATGGGGATTAAGAGACTGAGCAGGTACACAGCTGTGCATAGCCAAAGGGTGAAAAAAGGGTATAGGTTTAGATATTTGTTAAATATTAAGATTGCAAAATCAGCCCGGCCAGGGTGGCTTAGCAGTTGAGCATCCACCTATGATCCAGGAGAGTTCAGTTCAATTCCCAATCAGGGCACATGCCTGGGTTGAGGGCTCCATACCCAGCAGGGGGCGTGCAGGAGGCAACCAATCAATGACTCTTATCATTGATGTTTCTCTCTCTCTCTCTCTCTCTCGCCCCCCTCCCTTTTTCTCTCTGAAGTCAATAAAGATATATTTTAAAAATAATAAGAATGCAAAATCTACCTTGGCTAGTGTTGCTCAGTGGTTTAGAGTGTCTGCCTGTGCACTGAAGAGTCATGGGTTCAATTCTCGGTCAAGGGCAGGTACCTGGGTTGCAGGTTCAATCCCTGGTCCCCGTTGGGGCGTGTGCAGGAGGCAGCCAATCAATGTTTCTCTCTTTCTCCCCCTCCCTGCCTTCCACTCTCTCTAAAAATCAATGAAAAAAATATCCTTGGGTGAGGATTAACCAAAAAAAAAAAAAAAAAAAGCAAAATCCCAGGTTGAATTTTTGCGACACAAATTTCATGAAGTATCAACATGGTAAATAAACCTTTTTCTCCACCTCCTTCTCCCCCTAGAACAACTGCACAAATATTAGCAGCAAACAGTATTAGCATATTTTAGCCCCAAACAGTTATTTCCAACAAGTGATCCAAAGATGAAATAGGCTGCTTCTGCAGGCGGTGAGTTCTCAGCCAATATGGAAGTTCAAGTACTGTCCAAATGACCACTTGGTGGGAGTGTTGTAGAAGAAAGTCATCAGATGGGTCATTGAACCAGTATATTGCTTTAACATGAATCAAAAAAACCAGGGATGTTAAGTCCAAAGAACCATAAACAGACCGTAGAACAATACAAGACAGTTTGGTATATAAAGAAATGAGTCAAGAAGTAAAAGGAAGACTCCATTATTAATAGTAGTAGTTGTGTATTTGTGTGGCTTTTTAAAAAAATTAAAATAATTTCATTTTTAGAGAGAGAGCTAAACATCAATCCTGCACGTGCCCCAACCCAGGATTGAACCTTCAACCCTGCAACCCAGGCATGTACCCTGACTGGGAATCGAACTGGCAACCATTTGGTGCATGGGATGATGTCCAGCCAACTGAGCCACACCTACCTGGGCTAGTTGGTTTTAAAGGAAAAGGATCACTTTTATTGCTAGTATATGTGGACTTCAATTCTGGGAACTAATGGTGACAGGAGTTCTGGCCCCAGAATCAGAAGATGAAACAAGTATCTTATTGTTGCAAAGAGTAATTTCAACTTGGAAATGGTTGTATCTGGAGCTCAATGAGGGGAACAAAAAATAACTGTGGGGATTAAGAGATTGGGGCAGGCACACAGCCATAACCGCCTAAGGGTAGAACGAATGTATAGAAAGAATTAGATATTTAAGCCAGACCAAATAGACTTGTGTTCTGTGCTGTACCATCTCTAGATAACTGGCATCTTAAAATCCTTAACACTGAAGCAAGGTAGATTTTGTGCTCTGAGAGACTGTATTGTGTGCTTGTTATTGTGGAGGGTTTGCAGTATTGTAATAATATACCAGGTTTTCTGTACTACCAACAAACTTAACATAGGCAAGTCCTACCCTTAGTCTCAGATCTCAGTCCTTGCTGAATCAGAACTAAACCTTGCTACCAGCCCTGCCTGAATTAGTTCCTCAAACTGAATAACTAGTCTGCCATGTTGGGGACATTAAGCTTTCTTGTATTCCAGTAATCGAAGCTATGTTTTGTTTCCTTAAACCCAAATCTCTGACATCCCAGCACACTGCCACCTTTAAACTTAGCACTGCCTAAGACCTGAATCTGGATTTTGAGTCTCACTGTTTGCTGGGCCCTGCTAGCTATTCCCAGACTCTAACATAGACTACTCCCTGGACTGCCACTGCTAAATCCCAGAGCCCCAGAGCCTTACCTTTGGGTCTCTGTGAGCGCTGCAGGTATAGGCTTCAATTCTCTAAGAATTATGTCCCCCTTCATCATCAGGAGCCTTTCTTACAATCCCAAGTTTCTCCCTAATCAAGGGAGTTAGTCTGACCATGCCAGCTACACCTAGGGAACCAAACTGATATTGGCCTTTGCTCAGAGCAATGTACAGAGGGCCATCTCCCATACTCAGCTTCTGCAGCCACTAGCCATCAAAACCTTCCTGAACCTGGTACCATATATCCTGCTGGACTTCCAGGCCATGCTTCTGGGCTCCCAGCCCCATCTCTGTTAACTGGGTATTTTCCTGTGCAGACTCTGAAGAGTTAGTGTCAATAGTCCATGGCAGGCTGCACAGCTTTCCTCACAAGGACCTTATAGCCATTTAATATTTGTTCTCTTCATTGGTCAGTTTTATAAAGATGTTTTGAATGTGCCAAATACTGTGCCAAACATGAATAAGTCATATGGTGCTTATTTTCGTAATCATCATAATAACAGCTCCTATTTCTTGACCACCTGCTGTGCATCAGGCACTGTGCTAGGCCTATAAGTGACAGATTTATAGGGGACAGAGGGGATGCATTGTGAGGGGTCAGGGGGGAAAGCTGGGTAGTTTGTATTACATACATAAGGCTGCAGACACAGCACATGGTTAGTGCTTAATAAACAGTAGCTGTGTTTACAATATTAAGTGATAACATTACCAAAAGTGCCACACAGGTCCAGAGGTGGTAGAACAAACTTCTGAGCTAGAAGGATGTGTGAAGGACACAGGAAGGTCAACCCAAGAAGAAGGAAAGCAAGACTGCAAGCAGAAAAAGTGCCAGTCTGTCTGGAACACCAGAGTAGATAAAGGGTTGCACTGCACCAGTGTATGAAGATATGTAGAGAGTTCTAGAGACATGTACACTAAGGAGTGACTCTAGTCATGAAACCCTTTGCCATATTCACAGGAGAAAAATGATTGTCTGAAGCCGTAAAAACCGGAAGGATAAGACAAGTCTGAAAATTATCCAATTCAAGGAAGGAAGATTGCAGACTGCTTAGTCACCTGAAGAGAGAGAGTAGACCTTACGAAATGAGAGGAGATGATTACATCACTTAAGTGAGCATTGATCAACATGTTTGGCAGGACAAGTGGAAATGTTTTTTCTTAAATAATTCAAGCCTGCAGGCTTCCAACCCAGTTTAAGGTAGTAGAAAGGTCTGCTATATATAAATACGTGTGGTGTTCCAGTGGTGAATGAGGAGCATGTAAAGGAGGAATAAGTAAAACTTACTGTCCGTATTTAACTGAGAGTGATGAATAAAGCCCCTGATGGTAAATGCACAATAGCCTTCAGTTGAACCCCTTACGTAAGGAGAAGGAAATACTATTTGCTTGCTGACATGGAGTGTAACATACTTAAGCCATATAATAATATTATAGTTGGAGGGAGCCAGGCCTGATGATTTAAAGACATTTTTACTTCTAATGTCCTTTATTTCTATAAGGTAGACTTAATTCAAAATCTATGACACATTTTCATAGCTGGTTGTTCATCTTTTCCTCATTACTTTTCTGAATTAATACAGAAAGTGGTGAGAAAACAAGTGAAATTAAAAGAGTATTAAAAGTTATGGCCATATGCAATAGGATTATAAAGTAATCATACCGTTTAATAACTTTCTCATCCATTGGGAAGCAGTGTTCTTATTTAATCAGAAGCAGCATGGTACAGAGTAAAATCATAAGTTTTTAAAGTCTCAGCTTGCTGTGTATTAGTTTTATGACCCTGAGCAAGTTACGTTACTTCTCTGGACCTCCTTTTACTCTTTTATAGCATAAGATGATAGTACAGTACTTGCTGGTATGGCTGCTTCAAGGATTAAATGAAAAGCAGGTCTGTGAAATAATTAGCAATGTAATGCCCCACTCTGGGTAGGGGCACCCCTTCCCCACAGTGATGTTGCCATTCAGTATTTGGAAAGGCTCTCTCTTAAGTTGCTTACAGAGTCTGTGGCACAACCTCTGCAATAATCTTAGCGTTGGTGTTCAAGAAATGTAGTGGGGTTTTTTGAGGGTAGATTTTATTTTTGAAAAACAAGAAGAGTTAACTCATAGCTTAGTTAATGGGTGATCAGGCTGGAGATGTTAACAAAGTGTGACGATAAAATTTGGATTATAGATCAACCCTGAAAGCAACTCCAATAGAGAAGTTCCAGAAAAGTATTGAGCAAAGCAGCATTTTTGGAATCAGTTTTGGTTAGATAAGGTCTTGTATGTTTAAACTTCAGCTTTGTTACATTATAATCACACTTCATTTCTGTGGAAAGGATGATACAAGACAGAATTTTTAATAAAGACTAGGAGAGCATGAGGAGCAAATAAAAACACAGAAAATACATAGAGGCCATATTGCTGCCACAGAGTTAATTAAAATATTTTAAAAATCTTTGTTTATATACAACTCAAGACTGAGTAGTAACAATTTTAAAAGTCTCATTTCAAAATCTTACTATATTAAGGCCTATTACATTCTCTCAGAACAGAGCAGTCCCTTTTGTCCTCAACTCCGTATTTCTTCAAATGAATTTATCTCCCTCTTATTAACATCCTTTATTCAGTTTCCCAGACTTAAAAACTCATCTGATTCTTTTTTCTTACATTATACCTGTTACTATCATTTCTGCCTTAGTGTCTTGCATTCTGCCCCTTTTCTGGTCTTATTGCATCTACCATCATCACCTTCTTCACTGGATCTTGCCTGACTCACTGTATTAGCCAGGAAGCTAATTTCTCTGGTTTCAGTGTTTTTGTCTTCCAAATAAGCCTTTTTAGATTAATTTTGCTAAAACAACACTTCCATCTTGTGTGTATTTTTGTAACAATACCTAACACATTGATTTATAAGTAATTGTTTATGAGGGGATCACTTGTATTCTGTTCTTTTTGAGATCTTTAAAAGCAGGAACTCTCTTATTTACCTGTACTGGTAGTGCTTATTACAGGGGCTTGCACACAGCTGTGTGGCCCTGAGCCACAACTATTTAATGGCCCTGTGCCTCAGTTTACTCACCGGTAAAATGGGGATAAGATCATCTATCTCAAAGGATTAAGGTATTAAAAGAGTGTGCATGTGTGTATATTAAAAAGCAGTTTTTAGCCTGGCCGGTGTGGTTCAGTGGTTGAGTGTCAACCAAGGAACCAGGTGGTCATGGTTCCATTCCAGTCCGGGCACATGCCTGGTTTCAGGCTGGATCCCCCGTAGAGGGCGTGCAGGAGGCAGCCAGTCAATGATGTTGCTCTCTCATCGATCTATCTATCCTCTCCCTTCCTCTCTCTAAAAATTAATAAAAACATAGAAAAAAATTTTTAAAGTAGTTTTTGTATTATTATAGCTTTAGTATATGACAGCTTTTGTATTATTAGAATACCCCTTTCTTATTGTAGGCAAACTCCTTTTTGTTTTTTAATTTTTGTTGTTATTAATCCTCACCAGAGGATATTTTTTCCATTGCTTTTCAGAGAGAGGAAGGGAGGGAGAGATGGGGAGAGAGGGGGAGAGAGAGAGAAACATCAATGTGAGAGAGACTCATTGACTGGTTGCCTCCCACTCAAGCCCCGACCAGGGATGGGAATTGAACGCTCTAACCACTTAGCAACAATGGCCAGGGAGAGTCAAACTCCTTTTTCCTGACTTTTGAGGGCCTGTTTTGTGGCCCACCTTATCTCTACGTTAGTCTCATGTTCCCCAACATCAAAGGCCAATTCCATCCTGGAGCATTCTGCACCTTCCACCAAGCCTCACAAACCCCACCCATCCTTTAAGATCTTCAGGAAATCTCTTCTTTGTGAAGTTTTCACCAGCAGTTCCACCTCACACTCACCTCTCTTTTCTGAGCATCTCTGGCATTTCGAGTTTGTGTCTCATTTTAGGTACTTAATAGTTTGTGTTTATTTTGTCTCTACAAAAAGAATATAAGCTCCTAGGAGACAAGAATATTGTTTTTCTTTCATTTTCTCTACTGGGCTTGTATAGGCATACCTGGTTTTATTGTGCTTCACTCTGTTGTGTTTCACAGATGTTGCTTTTTTCTTTTTAATCCTCACCTGAGGATATTTTTTCCATTGCTTTTCAGAGAGAGTGGAAGGGAGAGAGAGAGAAACATCGATGTGAGAGAGACATATCAATTGGTTGGCCTCCTGCATGCACCCCGACCAGGGCCTGGGATGGAGCCTGCAACCGAGGTATGTGCCCTTGGCCGGAATCGAACCTGGGACCCTTCAGTCCGCGGGCCAATGCTCTAACCACTGAGCAAACTGGCTAGGCAGATGTTGCATTTTTTTACAAACTAAAAGCAAGCTTCTCCACCAGCAAAAAGATTACAACTTGCTTTACTGCAGTGGCCTGGAACTGAACCCACAATATCTCTGAGGTATGCCTGTATTCATTTATTTAATAAGCTTTCTTCATGCATGTTCAATGTGCTAGAGTAGGCAATGCAATACAATAATTAATAAGAGGTGCCTCCATTCTAATAGGAAGCTAGAGATATAAATATTTAGGATTTCGTATGGTCACTGCTATTTAAGATTTTAGAGCAGATGATTAAAACACTCAGATCTATTAATTAGATAAATTGTGGATGTGAGCAGAGGATAGGCAGGGTGAGTGACTGGAAGTAAAAGCTTCTAGTGTACAGCATTTGTTGAAACATGACAAAGGCCTGGACTAAGGCACTGGAAATAGAGTAAATTCAGCAGATACTGTGAAAATAAAAATCAAAGGGATTTGTGACCACTCGAATACAGAATATGGAGTATAGAAGATAGGAACATTCAAGGTGATTTAGGCTTCTTGCTTGAGCATTGGTTTAATGGTGAAGCCATTTAGGAAATAGGAGCCATGGGGGGGGGGGGGGAAGCAAGTTTGGAGATTTAGATGCCCACGGAACCTCCAAAGAGATCCCTGTGAACAGATGGAAACTCAGGTCTGGGGCCTAAAGATTACAATTTGGACTAGAGAGAGCAAGAGTGTGAAATCTTAGCATACAGTGGTGGTTGAATCCCTGAGAGTGAAAGATCACACAGAGACAGGATGAAGAAAAATGAGAAGTAGGAAGTAACTGAAACAGAAATGTTCAGAGATATTAGAGGAGACACAGAAGTAAGCAGGCCACAGGTCAGAGTGCCAGGTAGTTAATGCTGCACTGGGGTCAACTCACAAGTGTGTATTGAATTCAGAGTTCAGGAGAGTATTGAAATGGGCTAAGCTAGTCCCTAGTGGGAGTCAATATATAGTGGCCAAAGTTAACTGAATTGGCAGAAGGAAGGGCCAATAGTGAGGATAACTTTGAATAAGCTTGGAATGACAGGAAGGAGAAATAATAGTTCATTGTTTGAGGATAAGGTAGGGCTTTTTAAAAAATAAAGCTCCTTCAAACAGTTTTGTGAAAAGGGAGAAGGAACCAGAAGAGAGAAGGCAGTGTCTGTTGTGTGCCCGGTGATCTACTAATGCTTTACGCATTCTTCCATTCCATTCACATCATCAACTTGAAGTGGGGTATCCTATTCCTTTAACTTAGCATGGTTAACTAGCTTGACCAGAGTGAAGATTTGTTTAACTACCAAGATGAAACTCTTTCTGCCATATGTTACTGTTTCCATGCTTTTCCTGACGTCTTTATAATTTATTGGTTTAGATATAGAGGAGTGTGGGAAGGAATGGGGCCAAGGTCACTGTGTAGAGACTATTTGGGGAGTAATACACTCTCTCCATGACAGAAGGCAGGATGTGAGGAACAACCTGTGCAGAGTAAGGCCTGAAGATGGATACACAGGAGCTGAGGGAACATACTGAGCTTAGTTGGTCATATCCTAAGAGGGAGAGGCAGAGGAGGGTAGTGTGAGATTAAAATCACTAATTGGATGGTTGACAATTAGAAATCACAGCTGATTGGACAGATCATCAAGACAAAAAAATCAACAGGGAAACAGAGACCTTAAATGACACTCTAGTTCTAATAGATTTAATAGACATTTACAGAACATTTCATCCCAGAACAGCAGAATACACATTCTTCTCAAGTACGCATGGAACGTTCTAAAAAATAGACCACATGTTAGGGCACAAAACAAGTCTCTACAAGTTCAAGAAGACTGAAATCATATCAAACATCTTCTCAGATCACAATGGCATGTAACTAGAAATCAATCACTATAAAAAACTCAAAAATATTCAAACACACAGAGGCTAAATAGCATGTTATTAAATAATGAATGGGTTACCAATGAAATCAAGGAAGAAATCCAAAACTTCCTGGAAAAAAACAAAAATGAACAGACAACAACCCAAAATCTATAGGACAAAGTGAAAGCAGTCCTGAGAGGAAAGTTCATAGCATTACAGGCATACCTCAAGAAACAAGAAAAAACTCTAATAAACCATCTAACACAACAACTTAAAGTATTAGAGAACAGCAAGAAAAGCCTCAAGGAAGTAGAAGGAAGGAAATAATAAATATCAGCAGAAATTAATGACATAGACTAAAAAAAATACCAAAAAAAAATCAATGAAACCAAGAGCTGGTTCTTTGAAAAGATAAATAAGATTGATCAGCCTTTAGCCAGACTCACCAAGAAACAGAGAGAGAGGACCCAAATAAATAAAATCAGAAATGAAAGAGGCAATATAACAACTGACCCAACAGAAATACAAGGGATTGTAAGAAGATACTATGAGCAACAATATGCCAACAAACTGGACTACCTGGGTGAAATGGACAAGTTCCTAGGACCATACAACCTTCCAAAGTTGAATCAGGAAGAATCAGAAAACCTGAATAGGCTGATAACTAATGAAATTGAAGCAGTAATAAAAAAAACTCTCAGCAAACAAAAGTCTGGGATCAGATGGATTTACAGGTGAGTTTTACCAAACATTCAAAGGAGAATTAACACTGTCCTCTTCAAACTATTCCAGAAAATTCAAGAGAAAGGAAAACTCACAAAATCTTTTTATGAGGGCAGCATCATCCTAATTCCAAAACCAGATAAAGACACTGCAAAGAAAGAAAATTACAGACCAATATTCCCGATGAACATAGATGCCAAAATCCTCAATAAAGTACTAGCAAACCAGATGCAGCAATACATTAAAAAGATCATATGCCAACCAAGTGGGATTTATTCTGGGGATGCAAGGCTGGTATAATATTTGCAAATCAATAAATGTGATACACCACATAAACAAAATGAAGGACAAAAATCATATGATCATATCAATAGATGCAGAAAAAGCATTCGACAAAATCCAGCACCCATTTTTTATAAAAACTCTCAGCAAAATAGGAATAGAGGGAACATACCTCAACATAATAAAGGCCATATATGACACACCTACAGCCAACATCATACTCAATGGGCGAAAACTAAAACCATTTCCCTTAAAAACAGGAACAAGACAGAGTTGTCTACTTTCACCACTCTTATTCAACATAGTCCTTGCCACAGCCATCAGACAGGATGAAAACATAAAAGGCATCCAAATTGGAAAGGAGAAGGTAAAACTGTCATTATTCGCAGATGACATTGTACATAGAAAACCCTAAAGACTCCACCAAAGTACTACTAGATTTGATAAATGAATTCAGCAAGGTAGCTTTATACAAAATTAACATCTGAAAATCAACAGCATTTTTATACACCAACAATGAACTCTCAGAAAGAGAAACTAAAAAAGCAATACCATTTACCATTGCAACTAAAAAAATAAGATACCTGGGAATAAACTTAACCAAGGATGTAAATGACCTGTAGTAGGAAAACTACAGGACACTGAAAAAAGAAATAGAGGAAGATATAAACAAGTGGAAGAATATAACATGCTTATGGATTGGAAGAATTAATATCATTAAAATGTCCATATTACCCAAAGCAATCTATAGAGTCAATGCAATTCCTATTAAAATACCAACAGCATATTTCACAGAGCTAGAACAAATATTCCAAAAATTTATATGGAACTGAAAAAGACCCCAAATAGCTGCAGCAATATTGAGAAAGAAGAACAGAGTTAGGGGGATCACTTTACCAGATATCAAACTATACTACAAAGCCACTGTAATCAAAACAGCCTGGTATTGGTACAACAGCTGACATATAGATAGATGGAACAGAACAGAGACCCCAGAAATAGACCCATGCCATTATGGTCAGCTAATATTTGACAAAGGAGGCAAGAGAATACAATGGAATAAAGACAGTCTCTTCAATAAATGGTGTTGGGAAAATTGGACAGGTACATGCAAAAAAATGAAACTAGATCACCAACTTACTCCATACACAAGAATAAATTAAAAATGGATAAAAGACTTAAATGTAAGTCACGAAACCATAAAAATCTTGGAAGAAAACATAAGCAGTAAAGTCACAGACATCTCACATAGTGGAATTTTCACCAATACATCTCCTAGGGAAAGAGAAACAAAAGAAAAAATAAACAAATGGGACTACATCAAACTAAAAAGCTTCTGCACAGCAAAAGAAATCAGCCTCAAAATACAAAGGAACCCCATGGTATGAGAGAACATATTTGGTAAGGATGTATCTGATATGGGGCTAATTTGCAAAGTGTACAAAGAGCTCATACAACTCAACAAGAGGAAGACAAACAATCCAATTAAAAAATGGACAAAGGACCTGAGTAGACACTTCTCCAAAGAGGACATACAGATGGCCAAGAGACATATGAAAAAATGCTCAATGTTGCTAATCATCAGAGAGATGCAAATTAAAACCACAATGAGGTATCACTTCACACCTGTCAGAATGGCTACCATCAACAAATTACAACAGAATGGCTGGCAAGGATGTGGAGAACGGGGAACCCTGGTACACTGCTGGTGGGGATGCAGACTGGTGCAGCCACTATGGAAAACAGTATGGAGGTTCCTCAAAAAATTAAAAATGTAACTGCCTTTTCACCCAGTGATCCCACTTCTAAGAACATATCCTAAGAATCCTGAAACAGAAAGACTATATGCACCCTTATGTTCACAGCAACACAATTTACAATAGCTAAGATCTGGAAACAGCCCAATTACCCACCAGTAGATGAGTGGGTAAAAAAGCTGTTGGGCATTTACACCATGGAATACTATGCACCTGTAAAAAAGAAGGATCTCGTACCCTTTGGGACAGTATGGATGGATCTGGAGAATATTATGCTAAGGGAAATAAGCCAGGCAGAGAAAGACAAATATCACATGATCTCACTTATATGTGGAATTTAAAGAACATAATAAACCAATGAACAAAATAGATTCAGTGACACAGAAGCATGGAACAGATTGACAAATCTCAGAGGGAAGGGGGGTGGGGTGGGAGAGATTAACCAAAGAATTTATATGCATATATGCATAACCCATGGACACAGACAATAATAGTGTGGCAGAGGCCTTGGGAGGGGAGTGGGTGCCGGGTGGAAGGGGTCAGTGGGGATAAAAGGGGACATCTGTAATATTTTGAATAAAAAAAGGAAATCACAGCTGAACAGCAGTGTTTGGTAAAAGATAGGAACATTCGTTAAAATATTTTCAATATTTTTAAGAATCTTATCTGTAATTGCTTTCACTTTCTTGGGATTTAAAAAAAGGAGCCAAGTTAAAAAAAAAAAAAAAAAAAAAAGCCCTTAAAGGTAGGAGAAATGGCGGGATCCGTATATTGTAGAAAAACTATATGAAAGTATTTTTATGTTTATATAAATGTAAGTTCCATTTCCTAAAAGGATAAAGTATCAAAGAACTCCAAATTCTTAAGACAATGCGGAGAGCCCAAGGCTTTCTGATATAGCAGAGCGCCTTGAGCCCTGGAGTGAAGAGAACTGCCTCAAGTTCTGGCTCAGCCACTAGCCAGTTCCCATTAGCTCATAGGTCTGTTTTCTCAGCTGCAAAATCTGGGGGTTGATCTGTGGTAGCTGAAGTGCCTTTGAGCCCAGAATATCTGTGCTGGTGTTTGGATTCAGTGCAACATAGTAGTTAGGAGCACAGACTCTGGAGTCAGAATGCTTACGTTAAATCTCAGCACTTCATATCTGAGCTGTGTGACTGTGGGCAAGTTGTTAGCCTCTCTGGGACTTCGTTTCCTCATCTGTAAACTAAGGATACTAATAGTAAATACTCCACTGGGTAGTTATGAAGATTCAGTGAAAAAAACATTTTATAAAAAGTGTACCTGACAATAGTAAGTACTAGATAAATATAAGCTATAGTAATTATCAATTGTAGATGCTGTTATTCTGATACCCTTTGCCACTACTGAAAGCACACAGCTCTGCACCTATGTAATTGCAACAAACAGGGGTAAATGGAATTAACCAATTAGAGTTTGCCAGGTTCCCCTTTTGAGAAAGGAATGAAAGGAATTTTCAAAGATCTGAGTGGTCAGGACCTCTGGGTTATGATTCAGCCACAGTCAACTGTCAAATTTTCCCACAGCCCAGTGGAAAGTCACTGAGGACTCCGCAAAAACAGTGCCACCCCTCCTTCAGTGTTTCTCTGCTAGGATGCACCACTGACTCTGGAGGGCTGACCCGCAGGGAGAGGATCTAAGCAGGCTTGATAAAATTTGCCAGCCCAAGTACTAAGTGTCTACAAGAGCTTTTGCTGTACCAACGATGCTGCAGGACTCAAGCCTATGAGAGTTTGTCATGAACCCAACTGTGGGACATCAAAGAAGAAAAGTTGGGGGTCTGAATTGTTTCTGCAGGCAGGAACAATGATATAGTGACTGTCACAGGTTATTTCAGAGTTCAGATTCTCTAGTCAACATCCTCCAAGCCTTTCTCTGTGGTAAAGTTAAGATTATGGACACCACCCTGATAGCACACGTCAGTGATAGTCAAAGATTTTAAAATTTTCTCAAATTACCCCAGCAGAAGCTTCATCTGTTAATGTAACTGGCTGCAGTTGCAGCAGAAGTGGAAATATCCACACATTTGCTTATAGTTCTAACATATTTTGAAATCTTCATATATCACTTTCCCAAATTTGAGTTCAAGATCTCCTTTATTGATCTCACTTTTCCTCTTTTTAGCCTTGCAGAGAAACTTGCAGCTAGCCCTATACCATGATGTTCAACTAACTGTTGGTGGTCTGGGCCAAAAGCTTTTTACTCTGTGTTTCCTTTCAAGAGTAGACATGGTATGGTCCAAAACTGGTCTGGATGTTCCCCTGCATTGAAGTCTTTAATGTGATACAATTCATGTAACATATGATACAAGAATAGACTTCAAAACTTAGGCCTCTTCTGCAGGTGCAAACTCCCTTATACCTCTCCCAGAACTAGACACTGGATGCCATTTGCCAGACAGTGAACATAATAGCAGTTTAGTGGTTCTGGCACCTCCACTCTGAAAATGTCTGCCCTTGGCTTCACTACTCCTCTGTGTACTTTTCTGCCCTTAAGTAGATCAATGGGGTCCCTGCCCTTTGCAGAATAATCTATTCCATGATACTTGAAATGCAAGATGATCTACAACATTTTTTTTAGATAAAGAGACTGAGGCCCAGAAAAGGTAATTGATTTGCCCCAATTCATACAAGTGCTCATTAACAGAGTTCAAATCCAGAATGCTGACTTCTCTGAATCCTGCTCCATATTATCTCTGTTAAGCTAGTAAGCATCTTCTTTTAAAGGAAAGGTCAGGACCCTGTCCAGGTAGCTCAGTTGGTTAGAGCATCATTCTGATATGCCAGGGTTGCAGGTTCGTTCGATGCAAGTTCGATCCCCAGTTAGGGCACTTACCAGAAGCAGCCAATGAATGCATAAATAAGTGGGACAACAAAAATTAATGTGTGTCTCTGTCTCCAAAATCAATAAAAATAAATAATAAAGGAAAGCCCTAGCTGGGTGGCTTAGTTGGTTGGAGTGTCATCCCATACACCAAAAGTTTACAGATTTGATTCCCGGTCAGGGTACATACCTAGGTTGTAGGTTTAACCCCTGGTCAGGTCGGAGGGCAACCAGGAGGTAACCCATCAATGTATTGTCTCACATCGATGTTTTTTCCCCCTCTCTCTCCCTTTTTCTTTCTAAAAAAAAAAAACTTTTTTTTAAATCAATAAAAACATATCCTCAGGTGAGGATTAAAAAATAGTAATAATAAAGGAAAAGTTAGCATGAGTGGAGGGAATGAGACTGTCAATGAGGAAAGGACAGGGCTGAAGGAAAGTTAAAACCTAGGCAGGGAGAAGGCTCTGTGAAGGCAGAAGGTGCAGGGGAGCAGTGAGTATCTGGTTGTGGACAGAGAAAGAAAGTGCCACAGGGTGAGGAAAAGGCACAGAAAGAGTTGAGAGACCACACCACTAACTTGGCTTACTTGAAAATCTCACCCAGCCAAACAGATATAAGTGCCCCTCTAGAACTTATTATTTCTTCAGCTGTGATTTAACTGCTGCTTATCTTTTCTCCAGGAGATTCCTTGGAATGAAACCAATGGGAGATCAGGGTTTGGGAGAGTCTCATCAGAGCAGATGGGCCAGCAGCCGCCAGAAAGCTTGTTGCCTTTGGCTGAGAGCAGCATCCTGGATCTGAACGTCTTGTGAGTAAACCCCAGCAGGCCCAGCCTTAGGCTGCAGTGAAGTTGGCGTGCTTCTCCTTGAAGGAAAACCTCATGTACGCCCACAAATTCCCTCCCCTCTTGCTGATATTGAAAATCACATTCTCAGGGAACTCTTCAACTTAAAACCATGCTGCCCATTAACAGCCTTAGGAGGATGGCTTCTTAGTGCTTTTGGTCCCTTGGTATATTTGGAAGTACTGCATGGAGGGTCATGAGGCCTGGGTTCTGGTTCTTACCCAACCACTAATTTTCCTTGGGACCTTAGGCAAATTGTTCCTCCGTAGGCCACACTTTTCTCAGCATAAGGTTGTTTATAGTAATAATAGCTGTCATTTCTGAAGTGTTCACTGTTATGTACCAGACATAATTTCATTGAATTCTTTCAATAGTCCTATGAGATAGGTACTGCTATCCGATTTTATAGATAAGGAAACTGAAGCTTAGAATTCTCATACACTAATCACCCTATTTAAATCACTAACCCCCACCCCTGACCAACACTCCTTTCTCTGCTTTATTTTAGCCATAGCTAAATAAGTACTACATATTTTACTTTTTGTTTGCCCTCCCCCTACAAGACTGCAAGCTCCATTAGGGAATGGGTTTTGTCTTTTTGTACTTATTAGTTGTTGTTCATTTGCTGAGTTCTTGGGGCCTTGAATAGTGCCTGGCACATGGTAGACACTCAAATATTGGTTGAATTTTAAAAATGAATGAATGGCCCTGGTTGGTGTGGCTCAGTTGGTTGAGTGTCGTCCTGTGCACCGAGAGGTTGCCAGTTTGATTTCTAGTCAGAGCACATGCCCAGGTTTCAGGTTGAGAGGCAACCAATTGATATTTCTCTCTCTCTCTCTTTTTCTCTCTCCCCTTTCCTCTTTAAAATCGATAAAGACATATTATTAAAAAATAAAATGGTTAAAATGCACCATTCAGGTTTGTCTTTTATTACACTGTTTTTTAAAATTGTGGTAAAATATATATAACATAAGATTTGCCATTTTAACCTTATTTTGTTTGTTTTTTAATCTTCCCCTGAGGATATTTTTTCCATTGATGTTTTTAGAGTGGAGGGGAGGGAGGAAGGGTGGGGGAGAGAGAGAGAGAGAGAGAAACACTGATGTGAGAGAGACACAGCGATTGGTTGCCTCCTGCATGCACCCCGACCATGCAGGGGATGAGCCTGCAATCGAGGCACGTGCCTTTGACTGGGAATTGAACCCGGGGCCCTTTGGTCATGGGCCAACACTCTAACCACTGAGCCAGACCAGCCAGGGCTAACCATTTTTAAGCATACAATTCAGTGGTATTAATTACATTCACAATATTGTGCAACCATCACCACTATCCATTTCCAAACTTCTATATCCCCCAAACAGAAACTCTACAACCATTATAGTACAGTCTTTTGTGATATTTCATTGTTAAAAGCATGTGCATGTATTACTTTTTCATTCTAAAACTAAAAAACAAAGTAAATCAGGTTTAGAAAACTAAGTAACTTGTCTGAGATCCCACAACTAATACTCCATGGCAGCAACCGCGTGTTTTATTATAAAATAGTAAAAATTCTTTAAAAGTTTCAGATTTTAGCCATCCTTCTGGGTGCTGTAAGGGATGTTGGATATCATCTGAGCCCCTCATTTTACAAATGAGATAACAGACTCACAGAGGTGAGGTCGCCACCCCAACTCAGGAAGTCCATCAGAAGCAGGCCTCCCAATCCAAGGGAGAAGATTCAGTCAGCCACAGAAAAGGTTTCTTGCTCTTTGACAAAAGTGGGGCTTGACTCCTTCCTGCTCAAAAGGGAATTTAGGAGTCTCCCACTTTAGATCTTTCTGGTATGCCCTAGACTGTCTAGTAGTAGGGAATGGGGCCTTTGCACCCTGATATCATAGTTTCTGTTTATCTGAAACTATGTAGCAAAATCTTCAGCTCCTATCTCAATTTCTACTTCTAGGAAAATGTCTCTGATTACCCTAGCACATCCAAATCCCCACTTGCAAACATTATTATTTAAAGCACATAATTAGCAATCAGAGAATGGTGTGAGACATTTTATAGCTCTATCAATTTATGAGTCCATTCTGCCCACTAGTGTAAGCTCCAGGAAGACAGGAATTGGGTGGTTGATTTCTTGTAGTAGGTCCCTGATAGATGGCTGTTGGTTGATTGGGTTAATTGAGCTGAAAAAAGGCTGTGGTATGAGATGTGAGTTCTTCAAAGGGTTTTTCCATGCTTCCTGGAGAGAGATGCCTACTGGATCACAGAAGGATCATACTTGGTTCTTGGTGACAGAGGTATGATCCCTCCTTTGTCATGCTTTTCTCGGAATTAACGGCATCCTCACCTCCGTGATTGATCAGTTTATTATCTCCTCCTCTCCTCACCCCCAATAGACTAGATATTCCACAAAAACATAGACCATGTCTGTTGACTCACCATCATATCTCCAGCACCAAGCCTGGTACATAGTAATATTCAAGAAATTTCCTGGCCAGGCGTGGCTCAGCGGTTGAGCGTCGACCTAGGATCCAGGCGATCGGGGTTCGATTCCTGGTCAGGGCGCATGCTCTGGTTGTGGGTTCGATCAGTGACTCTCTCATCATTGATGTTTCTATCTCTCTTTCTCCCTCTCCTTTCCTCTCTCTGAAATCAATAAAGATATATTTTTTTAAAAAAAGAAAACAAATATTTTTTGAAGCAATGGATGAATGAACATATCACTTTATTTTATAGATGAGGAAGTGGAGGCCCAAAGAGGTCTGGCTTCTTAGTGAAAAATCTGAGACAAGAAGTCAGGTTTCCTGGTTCCCAGGCCAGCCAGGATTCTTTGTTTCCTTTGTGTTCTCTCAGTATTGGAGTTGGAACACCTTGGAGTCTAGTCCAACCCTTTCATTTCACAAATGGGAAACAGAGACCTAGAGAGGGGAGGGACTCACCCAAGGTCACAAAAGAAGGCACTGGCAGAGCCAGGCCTAGAACTCAGATCTCCTGACTCCCAAACTAGTGCTCTTTCTTTGTAAAGACATAAAAAAAAAACACCAGCAAAGCTGGGTTGGGCTCATTGCCAAGCCCCTGCAGGAGGTCACATAGCCGAGCGGCTCTCAGAGTTCCTTGTCTATTCTTAGCCTGAACTTTTAGTGACTCTGGTCTTCAGCAGCCGTTTTCCCCCTTTTTCCTTTTCATTTGGTTTTTTTGTGTATATGTGGTGTGTGTTTTCAATAAATGGTGCTACGTGTAGGAAATGGGCTTCAGCACAGTCCTGCTACAGAGGCCCTGAAAAGAACAAACGTGAGAGAGGGGCCCTGAGAAAACAATTGGCTTCCCTCCTCTGAAGTGACCCTAGTGCCCCAGAGCCGCCCTTTCTACTCACAACTACCAACAAAAGGCTAAGCTCCTCACAATAAGAAGGAAATCACCAGAAAGAATTTACAAGGAGGACTGGCTGTTAGTATTGGCAGCTTATGCCTCACTTTGATAAAGACCAAAAATTAGTTCTTCCCAAGCTATGGTCCTTGCTCTAACTTACACTTCAATCAGCCACCAAACATGAACTAAAAGCCCCTTTCTGACACAAAATTCTACCTTCTCAAAACCTCTTTCTCTACTTTGCCAAATACTTGCTCTGAACCAGGAACACAGTAAATTTAAGCAGCTACAGGTCTTGGGTTACTTGGAAAGGACCAGAAACACAGAGGATAGAGGTAACTAATGTTTTCAAAGTGTAAAATGACCAATGAGAAGAACTGGTCTATGTCAAGTTCAAAGGAGACAAATTTCTCTGGGCCAGGCTCCATAAAAGAAAATTCAGGGGAGCAATTTGAACCAGGTCTTGTGTATTAGTTATCTACTGCTATAACAAATTATCCCACTTTGGGTATTAGTTGTCTATTGCTGTGTATCAAATTACCTCAAAACTTAGTGGTTTAAAACAATAAACATTATCTCACAGTTTTCTGTGTGTTAAGAATCCAGGTGTAGCTTACCTGAGTACCTCTGGCTCAAGATCTCTCACGAGGTTGCAGTCAAGCTCCCAGCCTAAAGGCTCAAAGGGGATTAGAAGGGAACCCAATTCCAGGCTGTCTGAAGTGGTCATTGGCAGGCCTCAGTCCAGTGTGACACAGGCGTGACACAGGCTTGTCCACAGGGCTGCTTCAAGACATGGTGCTGACTTCCCCCAGGGCGAGAGATTTAAGAAAGAGCAAGAGTAGCCAAGATGGAGGTCACAGTCCTTCGTTAACCTAATCTCAGAAGTGATGTCTCATCACTTTTGCTGATACTTTTCATCAGAAACAAGTCACAGGTTCAACCTACATACAAGGGTGTGAATACCAACAGGCAGAGATAATAGGGGGCCATCTTAGAGGCTACCCACCACACCTGGCTGGCTGGGCAGGATTTAAATAAGGTATAGAAAACATTCCAGTGGAGAATTATTAGTGTGAAAGCACAGGAGTTAGAAAGGTTTGACTGGGGTGATTTGGTTGGAACAAGGCATTTCAGCAGGAGTATAGAAAGTAACGGGAGAGGTTGACTGGGCCCAGATTGAACTGGATTCTCAAATGCCAGGCCAAAGAGTTTTATTTTTATCCTCAGGCTCTTGTCTATATTTCCCCACTCAACTGTAAGCTCTATAAATATAGGAACTATGTCTATTTTATTCTTATTATGTTTCTATGATTTATAATAAAAGTTGGCATGTAGTAGGTACTCAAGAAAATTGGTTGACTGAGTATACCTATGAAGTTAATGTGCAAGGAGTAACGCTGCAGAGTTGTCAGATTTGTCTTTTTAATTCTGGCTGAATTCAACCCCAAAAGAAGCCCACACAATTGCTTTTAGGGCACCCAACCAGGATTTAATGTCCCCTATTTCTAAGATATCATTATTCAAATTACTGAGAACATAACAAAAAGGAAAGTTGAACTTGATTCATGGGCCAACATTCTTCCCTTGGACTAAAAGTTCTTTAAGCATCTTACTATTCTGTTGAGCAAAAGAAAGCAGACTTGGTATCAAAGCACAGACAAGCTGGTTTCCACTCCCTCACCAGTTCAGGAGAATAACACAGAATTGCATTGGATAAATTCCTGACACCTGGGCCTGACCACTAGCCATGCTGCCTCCCCCACTTTGCCCGCTGGCCACAATGCCCCTAAGAACCGTTTTTGTGTCTTAGCCTTCAGTATGAAGGGAGAATCTGTTCTGGGGAAGAGAGTAAAGGAAGCAAAACTGTTAGGTAGATGTATGTGTTTGCTAGGGCTGCCATAATAAAATACCACAGATTTAAACAACAGAAACTTACTTCTCGAAGTTCTGGAGGCTGGAAGTCTAAGGTCAAAATGTCAGCAGGTTTGGTTTCTCCTAAAGCCTCTCTCCTCGGCTTGCAGATGGTCTTCTTCTCGCTGTGTGCTTCCATGGCCTTTTCTCTGTGTGAGCACATCCCTGGTGTCTCTTCCTCATTTTATTGACACCAGCCCTATTGGATTAGGGCACCACCCCTATGACCTCATTTAACCTTAATTACCTCTTTAAAGGCGCTGTCACGTAGAGGGTTAGGGCTTTATAGTAAGAATTGGAAGTTGGAGTGGGGGTGGACACAATTCCATCCATAATAGTGGGCAAGGTTTATTATACATGTGCCTCCTATCCCCTCACCCATGCTCTTCTATTTTTTATTCTTTTTGTTAATCCTCATACCCAAGGATATTTTTCCCCATTGATTTTTTTTAGAGAGTGGAACATCAATGTGAGAGAGACACATCAATTGATTGCCTCCTACATGTGCCCTGACTGGTGTGAGGGATCAAATCTGCAACCCAGGTACCTGCCCTTGACGGGGAATTGAACCTGAGACCCTTTGGTGCTTGAGCCGATGCTCTAACCACTGGGAAAAACTGGATAGGGCTCACCCATGCTCTTCTAAAGGAATGATAATCTCCCATTTGCAGAGATGGTGACTGATAATTCTTAAAAATCCCTCACATCCACCATTTCGTGACATTATAATAGCTTCCAAGTTAGCAGAGCTGGTGTTATCTCTCCTTAACGGTTGAGACCAGCCAGGAGGGCTCACAGGTTAATCAGGTTCCTCCCGATTACAGTGTCTAGAATCTGGTTTCTGGCTCCTGGGCCAGCCCTCTCTATGGTGTTATCTGCCTCAGTGTTATCTGCTTTTGACCACTCAGTACCCTCACCTAGACTGTAACTGCCCACTCCTTCCTCCTGCTCTACTCCATCAAAATTTACCAGCTCTTCAAGGTCCTTTCCATTTGTGTTTCAAAATGACAACCACTGGCTGAAAAAAAATCATTAATAATCCATGTTTATTTGTTAATGAATGAAAAATTACTCAGGAGGAATCCTGGCCAAACAGATTAACAATCTATATATTTTACAGTTTGCAAAATATTTTCTTCACATACCACATCTAACATTTTCATTTTAACAAAAATTCTGTAAAATAGATTATATTATCCCTGCTTTTTAGAGAAAGAAATGGACTCAGAGATTAGGTGGCTTAGCCCAAAGTCACATAGTTAAGTAGCACAGGTGGGACTTGAACCAAATACTGTGTGCTCTTGTTATTACATCTTGTTCCACTGCCAAATTTTACTAGTTAGCTCAGAGTATATATTGTTTTACTCTGATGTTTTACTCTGGATATTCAAGGATGCAGCTCCTTCCCTTCCGGGCAGTCTGTCCTGACCTACTCTCTATTGAGCTCCCACAGTGTTGGGATTTGAGTCTTAGCTCCATTCCTACTTAGCTGGGGTGACCACAAACACATTCTCCCTCCTCACTAGGCTTTTGTTTCTTCATCAAACACATTCTCCCTCCTCACTAGGCTTTTTGTTTCTTTATAAGAGTCTAATAAACTGATCGGCTTTTGACTTTATCTTCCATTTTACTCATTCAACAAATACTTATTGAATACCTGCTATGTGCCAGGTACTGTGTGGCTTACTTTTTCCTTTCTTTATTTTCATTTAAGAAAAATACAATCATTGGGTGTATCCCACCAACAGAAAACAACAACAGAAGAGAAAACCCAAAAGAATGAAAAATAATAAAGAAAAAAAAAGCTCCCATATAATGTTCTGCTTTCTCCCCCCACCATACACATTTGCATACCATGGGACCACAGCAATTTACAGAGTGTAATATACAAGCCAGACATTAACAAGACAGACATAGTCCCTGTCCTCAGGGAGTTTACTTTCTTATGTGCCAGGAATGGACCCTTGAAAGCATCTTAGTCTAGTCCTTTTACAGAAAAGTGAGTCACGAGGGTGAATGACTTACCCAAGGTTACAAAGCAAGAAGTGGGAGAAAGGGGATCTGGAAGCTGTGTCTTTTCGTTCCTAGTTCTGGGTGTTTTTCTTCCACATTATACCTTGTATTGTGAATTCTCCTGAAATGTGGTTTGTCTCAGCTTGCTAATGAGAATGTGGCCTCTCCCATGGGTGTTTGAGCCCAAGATCTGGCCCTGCACAGTGCTGACTGGAAGTAGCTGGTAATAGGACTCACTCTCAGAAACCACCCTCCTGGAGTCACCATTTCAATATCCTGAAGGAGAAACTCTCCAGTTTCCACTGAAATTTAAGGCACAAGTATACAAGAATCAAAGTCTGACACACAGGGTAGGAGCCAACCCACGAGCAGGACCTCGTTGTTTTTCTCATGCTGCTGGGGCTAGAGTCTGTTTGCTACTAGCAGGTCACATGTTTTTCTGTCCTGCTCATTGCATTTCTACCCTTAGCTTTTCAAATTAGGGCCTGAAGTGGCTGGCTGTAGATATAGGCTCTGCCCGCTTGGTATTCTATAGACATTTGCTCACGAAACTTTCACCACTCCTTATGTCTGGCTTCTCAAGGTGAGACACTGAGATTTAGGTTAAGTAACTTGCTGAGGAGGCAGCAAGCACTGGCGTGGAATTAGCCCATGTTACTTCCCAAGTGGAAGCACCCGCATACATATGTGTGTTTTGCATAACACCTGGCACCAGCAGGTTGGTACCTGTATGTGGAACACTTGTATGCACGTTGGTTAATTTCACCACCCATTAACCGTACTCATTTATTTTTAATCTTCACTCGAGGATATGTTTTTATTGATTTAAGAGAGAGAGGGAGAGAGAGAGAAACATCCATGTGAGAGAGAAACATCAATAGGTTGCCTCCCATATGCAGACTAGGGGTTGAACCGACAACCTGGGTATGTGCCCTGACCGGGAATCAAACCCACCACCTTTTTCTTGGTGTACGGGACAATGCTCCAACCAACTGAGCCACACTGGCCAGGGCCATACTCATTTTTAAAATTCTTATTTAAAATGTTATCTAAGTTATATAGGCACATAATTTAAAAAGTCAACTTTTACAGTTCTACAAGGTTTATTAAGGCAATGTGTGGTCCTCAGCCTCCTTTCACCCACCCCTCCCCCATTTCCCCTTCCCTAAAGGGACCATTTTCAACTTGTTTAACTAACTCTTTTACCTATCTATAAATAACATGTTTGTATTGCTACTTCCTGATTCTTCAGCTCAGGCATTATCTGTTGACTTCCCTCCGTGGGAGATGAGGCTTTAACATACTTGCCCTTCTCTCTAGTCGCCCCCTCTGTCCACCCTCACACCCTCAGGCCCTCTTCTTCCTAATGTAGTTATAGTGTAATTCTTGGTAGATCAATAATTAGTGCATTTGTTGTTATGACAATGTAAATGCCACTCACAACTAAGCCATATAGTCAACTATGATTGCTCTTTCCGTTCCAACATCTTTGTTTTGATTATCTTGTTTTTTCATACACTTAGGTTTCTAAGATCTTATCACTAATTAACTCTAAACACTGCCAGCTATCCAGATCTCCTCTCAATACGTTTGTGGGGAAGTCTCTTGGAGCCTTCTCTCCTGCTGTGGGGGCACAGCTGCCCAGCTGCCACCCTGGAATCCTCCCCTTTTACCATCTTCCAGGGAACTTCTTTGCGTCTTTCCCGTGTTGGGTCACCTGTTACTGGATCCTGTATCTTTTCATTTCTTGATTTCTTTCCTCTTTTTTTTTTTTTTTTTTAATATATCTTTATTGATTTCAGAGAGAGGAAGGGAGAGGGAGAGAGAGAAATAGAAACATCAATGATGAGAGAGTCATTGATCGGCTGCCTCCTGCACGCCTCCAACTAGGGATCAAGCCCGCAACCCAGGCATGTGCCCTGATCAGGAATCAAACAGCAATCTCCTGGATCCTAGGTCATGCTCAACCGCTGAGCCATCTCCCGCCAGGCTCCTTCCTCTTTTTGATGACATATTTTTGAGAACTTCCTGAGAGTGCATGAGAGGGAAAAATTTTAAAACCTTGCATGTCTGAAAATGTCCAACTCAATTGATTGTGTGGAATTCTTAATACGAAGTCATTTTACCTCAGAACTTTGATAGCGTGACTTTATTGTTTTCTAGCTTCTAGGGCTGCTATTGAGGCCAAAGCCTTCTTTGCATGTGACTTTGTAGGATTTCTTTGTCCCATTGTCAGGAAATTTTACAATGACATATGTATTGTGCTGGCCACTCAGTGGCCTTTTCAATCTGAAATTTTTATCCTTTGATTCTGGATTGTTTTCTTGAATTATTTTATATCCTTTGTTGTGTTTCTAAAACTCCTGTTATTCAACTATTGGGATGAATTTCTCATCTGTTCTTTCCTAGTTTTTATTTCTTTTTACTTTGCTTTCTGGAAAATTTCCTCAATCTGTCTTCTAATCCTTCCATTAAGTTTTTTATTTCTAATGTCACAGTTTTTCTTTCCAAGAGCTCCCATTGGAGACTCAGCCCTTGAAAAAAAACACAGAACCCTTTTAGTGGAGTTTTAGATATAGTGAAATTAGATGCATGTGCTTAATCCACTATTTTTACCCAGTATTTCTATATACATTGATTATTTAACAATTCCTACTTTATAGTTGTATCAAATCCTTTGAGCTTTCATAATGGTTTCCTGTCAGTTAACATATTTGACCCTCGCAACCAGACTGTGATACCTGGATAGGACCTTCAGATCATCTAATTCATGTCTATCACCTTACAGAGAGAAGACCTGATTCTCAGAGACGTAACTTGTCCTGTTGGAAATCTCTTGTTCCTGTCAGAACTTTCCAGAGGTGTGTGAGATGGATAATTTGGCAGGCACACTGTACTCATGTAGCCATTTATTTTTTTTTAACTGTTTTCCAAAAAGTGTTATTGAAGTATAACTGACACACCATAATTTAACTGCACATATTTAAAGTGTACAATTTTATATGCTTTGACCCACATGTATACTCCTGAAACTATCATCATAATCAAGATATTCATCACCCTCCAAAGTTCCCTCATGTACCTTTGTCATTTCTCTCTCCTGCCTCCCCCAACCCTGCCCAGGCAACCACTGATCTCCTTTCTGTCACCATAGATTAATTTGCATTTGCTAGATGTAAATGGAATCATAAAATGTGATCCTTTTTTGGGTCTGGCTTTTTTTTTACATATAGTTTTTGCGGGTACTTTGGAGCCCATACCTGACTGTCTTGGTGGAAAGGCTTCTATATCCCTCTAGATCATTTCCCTTCTCCCTGTTTCCCATCTTCCAGCCCCAGGGGCTGCCCCCTGCAATGTTCTAGTCTCCTCTCCATCAGAACCAGCTCTGAGGAAAGGACCAATCTATTCTATTCACACTGAGGTGACTGATACGATTTTATATGTGTGATTTGTACTACTGGACAGAAGACAAAAACCCACATTTGGCTTGTGCCAAAGAAATAATAAAGCCCTCATGATGCATTTCCAAGCATGAGCAAATAAGTTTGGAAGAGGCTTTTGGACCAGGGCCTCCCCTGAACCTCTAAATACACCCTGCGTAACAGAGTCTTTGTGTGAGACTGAGCATGCCTGCAGACAGGCAGGATGAATTGAAATCCCCTTTGGTCCCATTCAGAGTTTTGGTTTCCTGAAATGTCAGCCACTTAGGAGCTAAGAAAAGAACTAATATCTTGCTGGCTTTCCTTCCTTTTGGTCTATTTGGCAGAGAAACAATCCTGTGTAGATAAAAGGTCACTCAGGAGGGCAGGGTTTCCCATGTTAGTCCTTATGTCCCTGCTCCAGGCAAGAGGAGGGCTACCAGAGGTAGCCCCAGGCAGCCAGACCTAAGTCCAAGCTGGCAGTGGCCCAAGGATTCCAGGCGGGAGAGCCTGGCACACCAGCTGGCTCCAGAGATGCCTTGCCTATCTCACTTCTCTTCTTACTCATTTTCGCATTTACTCTTTAATTCTTCGCTAATTAATTCACATTTAATTCTTACAGCACTGTGAAGCAGGAAAATGGGAAATGTGTCTCTATTTTGATGAGAAAAGAAAGGTAGCACAACCTACCCAACTTTAAAGCCTTTCTCGATGCTAGACCTGTTCATGGGGACCCCAGACCACCTGCCTGCCCATGCCAGGGCTGTCGCAGAGGAGTCAGGGCAGGGAGTGGAATCTCTGGGTGCATACACTCCTTCCTCCACTGCTCTATGTGACCATCCCCAAGGTTTACCATCACACCCCTTGGGGCAGTTGGAAAATGCACAGAGCCAGGGAGGGGAGGGCAAAGGCCATGGTCCACAAGGTTGGTGGGAAGGGACTCCTCAGACATTTTCTTTGTGAGCAGGAGGCCCAGCTCAGAACAAAGCTTGTGGTTAAGGAGGAAGACATATAGGCAGTTCCTTTGACCTAGTTCAGCCTTTGTTGAGTACAAACTCTCTGCCAAGGTGGGGTCAAGTACAGTTTCCAATCTCAGGGTCCTTGTAGGTACTGAATAGTGGGAAATCTAACAGTGGTTGGTAGAGGGGGAGGAGGTTGTACCCCTCTCTCAGTATGCCAGGAAAGATGTAGTAAAGGCTAGACCAGGAGAAGGGGCACAGGGAAGAGATTTTGAAAACCAATTTGGCTAACTTCAATATTTTATCAGGCCTGACTGGCCCTGCCTCCAAGGACCCCCAGACCGCTTGCTAATCCCCCGTGCAAGAGAATTCAGTGACACAGAGACTACAAGCAAGAGGAGGCAGGAGGATGGGGCAGAGCTTCCAGAGTCCTGTTTCTGGTGTAAGGCAGCACCCCCAATTCCTCCACATCAAACTTATTTACAAATTGGATTTCCCATGATCCTTTTAGAGAGCAGGCATTTCTGTATCCTGAGAATAATAAAAAGTTAATAATTTCTCATTTATTTTATACATTTATAGTTTCTTATCCTTTATCTCACTTGATTATATCAATGAGCTCATGCGATAGCTAGGCAGAAATGAGGAAACTGAGGCACAAAGAGTTTGACTTACCGAATCACACAGAGATTTAGTGGTAAAGTCAATCTAAACACTTGACCAGCTATAAGGGGATGCAGCAGCTGAAACTAGAGCTATCCAGAGGTGTTTGAGGGACAAAGTGCCCCGGGCTGGGAGGTAGGATAAGTTCTGTATTTCTCATTCTTTGAGAAATACATGGTCCATCCATGTTGCAAATGGCAGTATATCTTCCTTTCTCATAGCCGAATAATATTCCATTGTGTTTATGTATCACATCCTTTTTATCCATTCATCTGCTGATGGGCATTTGGGTTGTTTCCATGTCTTGGCTATTGTGAATAATACTACAATAAACATGGGACTACATATATTTCATTGAAATCCTGCGTTCTTTACCTCTGGGTTTATAGCCAGAAGTGGACTTGCTAGCTTGTATGGTAGATCTATTTTTAATTTTTTGAGAAACTTCCATATTGTTTTCCATAGTGGTTGGACCAATTTACACTCCCACCAACAATGTATTAGGGGATTGAACTTATTTTCACATGTTTATTGATCATTAAGCTTTCTTCTAAACTGATCATAAATTCACCCATTTATCTAATAGGTTGCTCATTTTTATAGGAGTTATATATTATGGACACTAATCCTTTATTGAGGGTATACATTGCAGATGCCTTCTCCCAGTCTGTGGTTTTTCTTTGTACTTTATGTTGTTTTGTTGAAAAAAATTTTTAATTTTTTAGTTCATTTAGCAGCACTTTCTTGTATAGCTTTAGCTTTTGTATTTCAAGAAATCTATCTTTGCCCAAAGATCATATATATTTTTAATAATTGCTTTTAAAAGTATGAAAGTTTTTCCCCCCTCCTTTATTTGTTTTCTATTTTACTTTTCTATATAGAAACTCCATTGTGTCTAAACCACTTAATGAACACTCCACCCTTTTTCTGAGGTTTGTAACTTGACCTCTACCATGGAGCATACTCCCATACACAGACAAGTCTGCTTCTGACCTTTATATACCACTCACTTGGTTGATTTGCCCGTTCCTGCACCACACTATTGTCATGATTTGAACTTTATACTTTAGATGGCTGTTAGGGCAAATTTCCATCTTCAAAAGGAAGGAAATTATTGGTGGTTCTTCCTGATCCTTGTTCTTTTTACATGATTTTTTTAAATTAAAATTGTCAAATTTCATGAAAACCCTACTGGGATTTTTAAGGGACTTGCACTTGATCTCCAAATTGATGTGGAGATCATTGCTAATTTTACAATTTTGACTCTTTTCCATCCATGGACACGGCACTTCGCTTCATCGATTTGAGTCTTCTTTTTTGTGCATATTTGTTAGATTTATTCCTAGGTGCCATCTAGTTTTTGTTGCTTTTGTAAATAATATTTTTAAAATTACTTCTTATAATAGTTTTTGCTGGTATATAGAAATGCTATTGATTTTTTACGTTGATCTTAATCTCATTAGTCCCAATAATACTTCAAAGAAAACATTTTTTATTTTTCTATATAGACAGTCAATTCAACTGCAAATAATGCCACTTTATTTCTTTCCCAGTCTTGTATCTTTCCTTTTTCATGTTTTATTGTGATGTCCAGGACCTTTAGTACAATATTGAATAGAATAGTAGTTTCGGTCTTTACTAGAAGGAAAGAAGGCTTCTAATATTTCACCACTGAGTATGTTTGCTGTGGTATTTGAAAAATACCCTTTGTTGAATTAAGAAAATACCTTTTATTTCTAGTTTGCTAAGAGTTTTTACTGTGAATGGATATTGATTATTTTTTGAGATATTGATTTTTTTAATCAAAATCATTTTCTACATCTATTAAGATGTTCCTATAATATTCTCTAATTTATTAATATGAATAACATTGATTGATTATCTAATGGTAAGCCATCCTTGCATTCCTGGGATGAATACTAATGGGTTATGATTTATGTTGTTTTTATACATTGCTGAATATGGTGTGCTAATTAATATTTGCGTATTTTATGTTTATATTCATGAATAATGTTAAGCTCAAATTTTTCTTTCTCATACTTTCCTTATAGTGTATATAAATGTAAATATACTACTTTTATAAGAATTAGAATCATTAAAATTAGAAGGGAAAACAAAGAGCATCCAGTTTGGTCTCATCACTTTATAGTGGAGAAAACTGTAATTCAGAGAAAGTAAATAGCCTTTCTAAAATCAGAGAGTTAGAAACAGAGTTGAGACTAAAGTACTTTGCAGCACTTATAAATTTCAAATCACTTTCCCATTCATGATCTCATTTTATCTCTGCAACAGCCCTGCAGGGAGGGTATTGCATATCACCCCTCCATTTATGGATGAGCTGGCTAACTGAGGTCCAGAGAGATAACATCATGAATTATGTGACTCAGCAGGGCTGGGACTAGAAGCCAGGCTTCTGACTCCAAGACCAGAGACCTCTCCCCAGTTTTTTTGTTCTATGCCCACCCCCACTCACAGATCTATTAATTAGCCTGAAATGAAGAGAACCCTGGGACCTGCATCCAGAATCATTATTTTACAATTGTCCAGCAATATTTTAAAGGCATGTCATACAGATAGCCCATCTTCAGATAACGCCCAATGGGCAGGGATGAGGGCTTCATGGTCCATATGGGTCATCTTGGTGGAGGGACACCCTCAAGGCCAGGGTCTCTAAGAATGTCCCCTAATGCAGAAATGGGTCCAAGGTCCTTAAATGGGATCTTTGTTACAGGGTCCCTAAGGACCTGTCTTCAACATCCCCATAGAATGGGGGAGGAGGGTTCCAGTTTCCCTTCCATACCCCTTCCCCACCGTCTGCCCCCCCCCCATATCTCTCAGCAAGCTGCTTCCTGCACCAGCGCCCTTGTTTTGCTTGTGCTATTTGTGTCTGCTTCTAACAGCTGGCCCCGGCCTGGCAGCCCCTAGCTCTGAGGATTATCCAATTATCCCATTAGCCCAGCATGTCCTTCCTTCCTCCAGAGCTATTAGCTCCCCATCTCCCTCTTCCTCTCTCCCTCCAAGGGCTGGTCCATAGCCTTTCTTGCTCCTTCCCTAGCCAGGTTTAGGGCTGGGTCAGTCCCCAGTCATATAGACGCAGAGAATACTAGAACTAGAGGGGACGTTTGCATCCACCCATCTGCTTCATCATTTTACAGGAAAGGAAACGTACGCACCATACCCAAAGTCACATGACCCATTCATACCAGCAAAGAACTAAAACCCAAGTCTCTGAACTTCATGTCATGATCTTTCTTACCACATCTGGTGGGCATGCCTTCTCTCGTGCTCACTATGCTTAGCCCTGGAACGAAGGAGATACTATTTCACTCTACTCTCTGGGACTCTGTGGTTGAGATTAGAATGCGTGGTCTAGGTAGGGAGCCTGGAGCACACACTGGAGGTAAGTCGTACCTAAGCAGAAGAAATGTTACCAAAAGTAGGTGACAAACTTCCAGTGCATAAGACAGGCACTGAGTGCTAGAGGAACTCAGAAGAGGGAGACGAGGCTTTCAGCAGAAGTTTCAGGAAGGCCTCCTGGAGGAAGTGGTTCTTTAGAGGGTCACTGAAGAATGGGAAATGTTTCAAGTAGTGGAGATTCAGAGGAACAGCATTCCAGGCAGAGGCCTCCCCTAAGGGAAAAGGCAGGGAGTGGGATAAGAGGAATGTAGTCTTCAGTTTGGCTCAATCAGGAGAACAAGGAGGGAAGTGGGTAGGCAGAGACAAGGCTGGAGAGCAAAGCTGTGGCCCTGAATGCCATACCAATGAATGGGGCTTAATCTGACATACATTTAAGGGCCACTAAATTTTCTGGAGCAGGGAGGGACATGATTGGAGGTGTGCTTTGTGGAGATTAATCTGATTTCATGGGCTAAACGGATTGTGGTTAAAAGAGACCAATGCACAGAGGTTAGTTTGGAGTTTATCCAGGTGAGTGAGAGATGATGAGGCCTCAGCTAACACCATGACTTTTTGGGGGTACTGGTGGGTAGAATGGATGGAACATATTCAGAAGATGTTTGAAAAGAAGACTTAGTAGGATGCAACAGGTTGAATTTTGGTAGATAAGAAGGCCTTCTGGCATCTCTACCAGATGTCTGCATGCTAACCTGCTAAATCATGTGCTACACCCACTACCCCACCCAGGCAGCAGTGTACTCCAGCTGGGATGATGCTGCTGTCACCACAGGTGGCTGTGGTGGGAGGAGTTTCAGGCCTTGGGTGTATTGTGTTGATACAGGGCACGGGGCCTTTTGATTCCTTTCAGCTCACACCAGGTAATTGCCTCCCACCTATATAATCATAAGTTTCATTCAGGTAATGACTTTTTTTTTTTTTTTTTTAATACTTTATTATTCCCTCCTCCCAATCATTTGTCTTATCCTCCATACCTGGTTTGAGTTTCCAGGATCCTAAAACTGACCACTCTGGCCAAGAAAGATGAGCCATCCTTATCTGGCCTCATGCCCTCGCAATTCAGGGGAGGCTCCCTAGGGCCCACAAGGGTGCCTGGAACCCCTCTAGGCTGGTGAGCACCTGAGTGGCCTTGGAGTGCACTGAAGACTAGCCATAAATTATAGCCTGAGGGCCTCAAACATGAACAAGTGAGTCCACCAGAGCTTCTGCCAACCCTGTAGCTCCTGAACGTTGTCCTACCAAGCCTAATTGTGCCCTTCAGAGCACAGGGCAAGCTGGTTCCCTCTCTGGTCTACTCACCTGCTGCCGTAACACTCCCTAAGTTGTTTCTGACCTCACTTCCTCCAACCACTTTCAGTTTCCAGTTTCTAGACCCTCCCAGTCTAGATCACCTTCTTTCAGCCACTTGTTAATGCTGCCAGGTGTAATTGAGAGACTACCATCTTGTGGCATGCATGTCCACATAGGGGATTTCGGTTTGAGCAGGAACTCTGTGAGCTCCTCCACCCTGGGGCTCCTATTAACTATAATGCACTTCTTTCTCTGGCATTTCCCATGAAATTAGCAGTGCTGAACTTAGCCACTGAAATGTCTGTGTTGTTTTGAACTGCATGGCATGAATTGATGTTCTCTCCCTGCACACTTATAAGCAGTCCTCCTTCCCTTTCTGCCTCTCTTCCCTTCCGGTCTCCTTCCACTCTCTAATAGTCAGGACACCAAAGCTCTGACTGCTTGCCCTCTTGTGTTTTCTGAATCAAGAATGGATTTGTTATTGTACTGATAATCATTCTGGGCATTTATGTAACAAAACCTTCTAAAACACTTTCACGTTTATCCCGTTTTAGTTAAAAGCAGGTCAGAGAGTGACCTGCCCACAGTCGGAAAAGTCAGTGGCAAGGCCAGTGTTTGAGCCTAGTGCTGACTCCCTTCTATCCAGAGCTCAGGGAAGCAGGGTGGTTGATAGCTAGAAGGAGTGGGCGGAGGGATTATTGTGCATCTCTGGCTGAGGCACAAAAGAGAGTTAAGCTGAAACCCCAAAAGAGAGCTGGGATAACTGCAGAATGCCTGGCCCAGCCTCTAAAAGTTCTATAACTGACAGAATACTTGTGACACTGGGCTCTGGGCCTGAATTTTCCTAAGAGAAAACTAGATAACTTTATAACTTTAAAACCAGTATAACTTTAACAATTCCAAAAATCTCTGAATCCAAAACAGGCTCTATCCCCTTCACTCCCCTTTCCAACCCAACTAGAAAATGTGGGTGGATGAACAGAAAAGAAAGATCAAAACTGTGACAGCCCTCTGACAACACTTTAACTTGAAAATTGCCTGTAAATGGGTGGCATAATTCTGTGTAGGCAGGTGTAAGTCAGGTGGCACATCTACTCAGCTTCCTCTCTATCTCCTAGCAAACCCCTTGAAGAGATGCTCCGAGTTGGAGTTAACTGACTTCAACCTGGTTGATTCCCAGTTGGATATGGCCTGTTCGTCCTCTGAACCTCTAAAGCCTGTGAGTTCATGGCCATCACCTCCTGCTGCCAGGGCCCACTGCACCTGGCTTATTTTCCTTAGTTTCCTCCCTGCCCACCCACCCCCGTGCCCCCCAGGCTCAGTATTCAAAAGCAGGTGCCAATTAAGTAGTTGAGAGAGGAACAGAGTCAGGAGATGGGGCTCAAGATCTAGCCTGCTCTGCCCTAACCAAGGCCTCCCTGAGAGTTTCCTGGTATTTAGGTGCCAGTCCAGATGGCTGATTCTGCAAAATCACACACATACACACTCTTCCCTGGGCAAGGCAAAGAAATGTGGGTGGTTCCATGTGAAGCCTTTCCCACTGCACTTTCCCAAAAATCCTTCCCTCAGAGGACACTGGGTTAGTCCCACCCATCACCAGCCCAGCCTCCTGCTGATGACACCCTGACCTGGCCTTTCCCTCTTCAGAGCTTCTCTCTCTCTTCTGGTAAAGGAAGGGGTCAAGCAGAGCGTGCAGAAAGATGCCTCCCAGGCTCTGTATTCTGTGTTTACCCTCTCCTTTGAGGCTGTGAGTCTGATGTTCTGCCTCCCTCTCCCCAGCTCTATAGCCTAACAGGGGCTGCTCCAACAGTGACAGTTACTGCTATTGATGAGTGACAGCTGTAGTGAGGGGTGCCTCAGGACAGGGGAGGGATAGATGTGGGGCAGGAAGGAGAGGGGATAACCTGACACTTTCCATTTTTCAGAGTACATAGGTCTTCCTTTCCCCCAATATAACCTCTCCCATCAGCAGAGGAGTGTCACTGACTGTGCTCAGGCAGTACTTGGTCCAGCACAGAGCTCAGGGGGTGAGTGCCCATTGTGGTGAGAACCCACAGGAGCTGCCATGCCAGGGGACTGTGCGGCATGACAGGGTGGGAGCAGGTTCTAGGCACAGAGTGCCAGCCCGGCAGGCCTTTCTTAGGCCTCAGAAATGGGGGAGGCTGCACAGAACCATTCCCACTCTCTGCAGGTTCCTGTTTCCACATCACAGGTGAGAAGGCCAGGGTCCAAGCTCCCATCCCAGTAGATCCAGGGGGCATCAGCATCTCATTTCCTTTTCTCAGGCTGCCCCTCATCCCTGTCCTGCAGAGGTTGCCCCTGGTCAGCATGCTCCCTGAGCAGACTCCCAGGAGCCTAGAGCATTTTATGTGAGACCTCCCAGAGGAAAAGCCCTACATCTCCACAAATGTAGGCCTCTCCACAAATGGGGAGAGTCGCAGAGGTAGGGATTCAAGATGGGTGGTGACTGGAGGAGGGGAATGGGGAGCCTTCCAGGGGGCCTGTCCCTCATGGGAGCCAATCATGAGCCAGGACCAAACTTGAGCCAGGCTTCTACTCAAAGGCTTCCCTGTGAGCCCTGACCACACTTGCCATGGAGAGGAGCTGGGGCCACCACCAGGACAGGGTTCTGTGATGGAACCCTGTGCTTAGGACAGGCCTGAATGAAACATGCTATCTGCTTCCAGCCCTTTGGAAAGAGTAGGGAGAGGGCAGAGGAGCCCTTGGACAGAGATGTAGGGCTTGGAGCAGTCCCTGTAGTGCCCCAGGCAGTGTGTCCCAGAGCAGACAAATGTCTGCACCCCACAGGGCTGGGCCAGCCTTCATGTCGGCACGCACTCCTGTTGAGGTGAGCACTGCCCACCTATACATTTGAGTGTACATTCAAGTATTCTCTTACAGTCAGGGAGTGACAAGTGCATCTATTTGTGTCTGTGCACCTGCACTTCCACTCGTGATCTGGCTCATAGGGTGGGTGTGGAGATGGGACCCTGGGCCCCCTGGGGACTCACTCAGGGAGGAATGGTCACATGGTCCAGAGCCAAGCTAGGGGCTGGCCGCACAAGGGCTTGGGGCTCAGGTGTACTTAGAAGCCTTTCCTGAGACCTTGACCTGGTCCTTGCTAATTCCAAAGACTGCACCCATGTAGCCCAGCACCCACAGCTCAGTTCCCAAGAAGCCTCAGAAAAGGCTGGAGAGACTGTGTATTTTTCTTCCCTACCTTCATGATCTTTTTCTGGCCTTTCTCCACCAACTGGTCGTGAGGACCAACAGCATCCATGCTCTTGGCTTCCTCAGGCACAACCCAGGCCACTGTTCTGCCCTCAGCCCACAGCCAGCACAGACCAGGGTGTGTAGGAGGGAGGAGAAAGCCAGCATGGACGGGGTGGTCTTGTGCAGATTTCAGTGGTTCGTAGCCTGGCTGTCCAGAAGGACTCCTGGGAAATTACTGCTGCCTGGGTCCACACAACGCCTCTGGGGAAGGGCTCAGGCTTTGGTGCTTTCAAAGTGTTCTAAGTGTCTCTTCTGTGCAGCCAGTCTAGAGGGCCTCTTATTGATGTAACAGTGAATTAGAGCCAAAACCAATCATATTGGTTGGGGATACTTACATAAGCATCTATGTAGTAAAAGCATAAAGATGCGCAATGGAATGAAATGGAATCCCGGAAAGTGGTTGTTTCCAGGTGCAGGAGCTGGAGTAATAATGTGGGAAGGGGTCAGGTGCTTCCACTAGAGTTGTAATGTTTCATTTTTAAAGCAGAGTGGTGGGGACATGGTATTATTTTATACTTTACAAGTTGTTTGAAATAAGTTAATGAGGGGGAAAAAAGCATGATTTTTAGTCAGACAGACCTGGGTTTTAAGTTCACTTCTGCCCTTTACTAGCTGTATAACCTGGAACAAGTACTTAACCTCTCTGTTCAGGAGAGGCTTCTTAGTCTCTCTGTTGTTTAGCCATCTGTAAAATGAAGCTGGGTGAGCATTATCCTGGAAGCTCTAACACTCCTCCCCTGGACCCTCAGGTAGGAGCAGGTTGCTAACTTCTCCCTGGGTCTCAAACTTCTCTATCACAGAAGGATGGCCTCACCTCCTTAGGCAAGGCATGGGAGCAGGAAACAACTGTTTCTTATAGGTTTCTTCATTGGGAGTTGGAGGAGGGGTGAGTCCAGGGGAAGGTGGTTTAGCTCCAGTCCAGATCTCTTTTCCAGATCCCTCGCTACCTCAGCTGAGGGGTGGAGCAGGGCAGTGGGGAGGGTGGAGCATAGCTCTGAGAAGTAACTACAAAGAGATCTTCCTTGAAGGACTTTAGAAAGGTAATGAGCGAGGGAGGAGCCTGGTCCCCACACTGAGGGAATGCCTCGGGCTGAAGGGGTCAGCTCTCTGGACGGAGAGCAGCTGGAGTAAAAGCCCACTCTTTCCACAGCCCCTCTCACAGGGACGCACATGGGTATTTGAATTCTGGTGCAACCAGGCAGTCTGTCCACTCAGACGATGAGAGCCTGGGGAGGTCCTCCTGGGCAGGCAGGGTGTCTGTCTGTCTATACATATGCACACACTCTCTCACACAAGCAACACACACCTATATATGTGTGCCAGGCCTGGCGGTAGAGTAGGGAAAGGAACTCAGACACCATTCTCATTGGGTAAGCTTAAAACACAACGTGGCTCAATTTTTATTTTATCTCAGAAAAAAACATTCCCTTCAGAAGGAAAGGCAGTTAGATAGGGTCTCTACCTGGGCAGCTCTGAGCTACCCAGGCTCACCCCCTGGCCTGCCAGCCCAGACCTCCTCCCCTGAGCCCACTTTCTGGCACCGCTCTGTTAGAACTCTGTGTCCTCAAGCCCAGCTTTATTGCCCCAAGAGATGGCCCTGGGACTGATGGGGTAAGAAGTACACAGCAGCTTATAGTAGTGGGAGACGGCTCCCTGGGCTGACTCCTGGTGCCAGGTTAGCAGCAGGACTGACAAGAGACCCTGCAGCCAGGGAGGGACAATAATAAAATAAAAAGGATATCCTTACGCTTACATTTTCTCCTGGAAAATATAGTCAAATATCACTTCCAGGCACAGCAGCTCTCAAACCCTCGGAAAGTCGGGAGGGTGGTATATGTGTGGCAGGGGGTCTACTGGAGCCACTCCCCAGCCTCTGGGCCAGCCAGCCTGCTCTGTCACTACTGCTCTGCAGAGACAAGGTGGCACTTCTAGATGCTTGTGGAGTGGGGACCTGGCCCTGCCCAGCCAAGATGCTGTGGTGCTGTGGCCCTGGCCTGGTGCAGGGTCTCCCAGCATGAAATGTCCTCTTCTTCAGACTCCAAACCCTTCCTGCTGGGCCTCATGCTGTGCCAGCCAGGGCTCCCTCCTCAGTCCAAAGTGAGAACCAGCCACGAGAAGGGTCTCCCAGCACATTCACTCTTCTCCCAACGTGATCGGTTCTGCCAACCAGAAAGAGAAAGATTTCCTTCCCTTAGGAAGGGACAAACTCAGTGGCTCATCAGGACACTCCTGCTACATCCTGGGCCAGGGGGCCCTCAAGGCCAGGGGACTCTGGGCATGGTTCCCTGAGCTCGTGGCTGAGGAGCTCCACATCTGGGAGGCCCGTGTCCCCATGGAACTCGCAGGCACCCCCTCCACTCACCAGCCCCAGAGCATAGCCATTGGGCCGCCGCTCAGGATGGGGGGCGCTCCCGTTGGCCAACACCCCAGGAGGGTGGCCATTGAGGCGGAGGCTGATCTGCTCTCCATCGCTGCCATGAGCTGCCAAGGCCCGGGCACTGGTGCCACCTGCCTTGAAGGGCTCTCGCTGCCTCAGGATGTGGCTGCGAATGATCTTTCGGAAGGTCTGGCGGAACTCACGGATGCGGTAGGCATAGATGAAGGGATTCACAACAGAATTGGAGTGGGAGAGGATGATGGCCAGGTACATGAGCCAGGGCGGGGCGTGGCTGCACTGGGGGCAGAAGAAGGTGAAGCAGTTGATGATGTGCAGGGGCAGCCAGCAGAGGGCGAAGAGCCCCACAATGATGGCCAGCGACTTCGCTGCATGGACCTCCTTCTGCAGCGTGGACCGAGTCCGCTCCCCTGGCAAAGGCTGGCTCTCCATCTGCTTCAGCTGCCGCCGGGCTGCCAGGAAGATGCGCAGATAGATGCCCAGCATGAGCAGCAGGGGCACCAGGACACAAGCAAAGAAGTTGTAGTACACCATGTAGTTCATAGGGACCACGTCTTCAAAGAGACAGGCCACCTGGCCCTCCCCGCAGTCCTGCGAGTGGTTTCTGTCCTCCTTTGGCTGACTGCAGTTGTTCCAGCCCAGCATGGGTGTCAGGCCGATGGCAAAGGACAGCACCCAGCAGATGGCAATGATGCCCTTGGCCCTGGTACCGGTCACCAAGCCATTGTACCTGGGGAGAGGAGACCAGTGTCAGAGGCCTGAGAAACCAGGGCTGGGCAGAGCCAAGTGTCAGAAACCCATGCACGACTTCCTGCCTCCTAGCCTCAGTATCCAATCTGTTCACTGGCAGGCCTCACAGGAGGGAACAGGAGGGCAGGCACCCTGGAAAGGAAACCACTGCATGGACATTCGGATGATTATTGAATAGTATTACAAGTAGTCCTGGGACTTAATTAGTTTGGTCTGAGGACATTAATAAGTTATGATTGGGAGGGGGTGGGGAAGTCATCACCTTGTTGATTTTAGTTGATGCTAGAATGGGTTTCCCTGTAGAGTGGGAAAGGGTAGGGAGGGTGGACTCATTGGCAGGGAAGGGGGTGCAGAACCAGCCCAATCAGACCTGTTGGTGATTCTCATCTCTTGTACTCTATGCTGTTCCTTCTCCACTTGATTTAGGGTCTCCAGAAGCCCCAAGGAGAGGTGGCACAGGGGATAGAAGAGGGGTTGAGATCCCAGGCCAAATGAAATACCCTCCAAATTCACCCACAGCCCTCTGGAGAGAGATGAGATCAGTGTGTTAGCATTTAGACAGCAGTGTGAACATTCAAAGGAAAGAGCTACATGAGGCACTGAGGTCCAGACAGGAAAACGAATCTGCCTGAAACCCCTCAGCTTCTAGAGCTGCAAGTTTCAACCTTTTTCCTCTCATGGCAAACATAAACTAATTACCAAAATTCTGTGGCACACCAAAAAAATACACTATATTTTTTGCCAGTCTAACAAAAAAATGGGTATAATTTTGTGTTGGCTGTTGTCATTTTTTTATTTGACAATCTAAGAGAAAAGAGGTCAGTGCCACTGACTAAATATCAGGTATTGCATGCTTTAAAAATTCTTGCAGCCCTGACCGGTGTGGTTCAGTTGGTTGAGCACTGTCCCATACACCAATAGGTCGTAGGGTTCAGTTACTGGTCAGGACACATGCCCTGGTTTGCAGGCTCCATTCCCAGTGGAGGGGGCCTTCAGGAGGCAGCCAGTCGATGTTTCCCTCTCTCCCTCTCTCTCTGCCTCCCTCCCTCCCTCCCTCCCTAAAATCAGTAAAAACATATTCTTTATAAATAAATTAAATTAAGTAAAAATTTCTGCACACCAGTGTTCCACGGCATGCCGGTTGAAAATCGCTGCTCTAGGGAGCCAGACTCAGTGCCAGACTCGGGGAGTGGCTTGATCTGCTGGCCAGGAGCTGATCCCAAGCCCACAGAAAAGATGGCATAGATTTTCTTAAAAGAACCAAAAAACCCTTTCCCTAATTCAGGAAGGCAACTTCAGTGATTGCTATGGGTTAAGAGTTCAGATTCTGACAACACCAGGTTGTCCTCCCCTCTACCTGGTAAACCCTAACCATCCTTCAAGTTCAGGCTAGATATCTTCTCGAAGAGGTTTCCTGCTGAAGCACAACTAATCTCTACCTCATCTAGGCCTCCAAGGTTGGGAACCGGGGAGCAGGGATCCATCTCTGCATCACCATTATGAAGACAGGGACACAGTGGGTGCCAAGGAAAATGTGCTTTACTTAGCTCCAGAATTGGAAGCATCCAAGGAAACAATCTAGTCCATGGGTGGCAAACACAGGGTCCTACAGGTAACAGATGTGTGAGGCAGGCTGGCAGGGCAAGGCGTCTGCTCTGTGTGCAGGAGGAAGCTAGTGCTGATCCACCCCTCACTGCCATGCAAAATGTGCACCCAGCACTGCTGGATCCAGGAGGGGCTTGGGCAGTTGATTTTCTGGGTAAAATCCCCCATGGTTTAAGTTCTGTCAACTAATTCAAATTAAGACAATAACATCAACAACAAAAACCTGGTGGCCTCAGACCTCTTATCTAGCTCTCATTTTATAGGTGGGAAAACTGAGGCCTAATGAGAGGAATGGACTTGCTGTGGATGATCCAGGAGCCCAGAGGCAACTCAGGCCAAGGGTAAGTCTGTCAATCCGGAAACTATGTCAGTTCTGAATGCAAACAGTAACTGTGCAGGGCCGTTCCCAGGAGCTCCCTGGCCCCAATCAGTAGGGGCTTGGTGCCCACAACAGGATTGTGCAGGAAGAGGGCCACAGACTTGCCCATTTCTACCAAGAGCCCAAACTGCCCTGCTCTGTACTCTGGAGCCTCAAATGCAAAGTCATGGGCTTTTTCTTTTCTTTTTGCATTTAATACTTACATAGCACTTGCTCTGTGCCTGGCACTGTTTTTTGTATCCTACAAATACTAATTTACATAGCCTCATTGAATAGAGCCTCTTTTAATGCTAACATTTTCCCGAGAAAAGTATATTTGCTCCCTGGGTTCTAGTGCTAGTGCGTTCCTGTCATTCTGCCTCTCTAAGCCTCAGTTTCCTCACTTATAAAATGGGACTAAGAATCTGGGGCGTGTTAGCACTGGCCCATAGGGCAGAATGTAGAATCAGTGCATGGAAATTATAGGGAGGCTGATTACAAGGAGGTTCAAAGTAAGAGCTTCTCAGCTGAGCTGTTCACAGGAGAAATGGGCTGCCTCAGGCAGTAGTGAGCTTCCTGTCATTTGAGGCAATCAAGCAGAAATAAACAGTTATAGGATGGTGTAGAGGACCCTGGAGGCCACCTGCTTTGGGGATTCTCAAATTGTTCTCCAGCACCAGGCCTTCTCGCCTGCATTCTGAGGCAATTACAGAAGTGGAGCTGCTGGGAAGAGAGGGAGCTTAATAATATTCACTGAATGAATGAGTGGTGGGGATGCCAGGGCCTGGCCTGAGGCTTCTGGAGGCATGGTCTGAAGATCCCTGGTCTGTCCAATTGTCAAGGGAAAGCCTGCCACTGTGAAGAAAGCCCCTTGTGGGGACAGAAACAAACACACATTAATAGCACTTGCCTATGTGTGCAAAGAACGTCTCTGGAAGGATTCCCAGCACTACCTTCCAGGAAGGGAAATGGAGGTGGGGTAGAGGGCAAGGGGACAATTTTTCACCACATACCTTTTTGTTCTTTTTTGATGCTTTAGTACAGGTATTATTTATTTTTTTAAAAAATGCCAAACAGATTTATTTTGTTATTCAAAAGAAAGCCCTTAAATGTGAGGCCCTGGACCCAGGTCGCCGAGGGGCTGGAATAGCATTAGGGCCCAAATGAGACAATCGCTGAACCACAGCCTGATCCAGCAGCACCCCTGGGCTGCATCTGTGACTTAGAGCAGTCACATCTTGGCCTCCTGGGCCCCAGATGTAGACTGTCCAGTGGAAGGGGTGACACGGCCATCTAGCATGTTCCAGGGAGCCCAGAGATGTCATAGGAAGTGGGTGCCAGAGCCACTGCCCACATTTGGAGGTACCTCCCTGTGTCTTCCAGCTCACAGGCTGCCCCTTCCTGGGGGCTCTCTGTTACCCACATTGAAGGCTACCCCATGATTGAAGAATACTCTCCACAATTCCAGGGGGGCTTCATGTGCATTTGCCCTGCAGTGAGGAGGAGAGTATCCCTAATTTGTCCAAAGGAGCCACTGGCCCATCGGTAAAGCCCAAATGCCATCCTGGGCACAGGCAGGACTGAGCTGGCCTCATACTTCCCTGCCTGCCCGTTCTGCTGTCTCCACTACCTCTCCTCGGTGCAGAGCCCACAGGCTCATTCCTTCCTGGGGCGTCTGCCCAGGCCTGGATCCCTCCTGTTGCACACCGCACCCCCGCCCCCCACACACCCATCCTATAAGACCTATCAGCATCACCTCTTCCAGGGAGCCCTCTCTCCTGATCCTGCCCTCCTTGTAAGCCAGGGCACTCAGGTTTTGTCTCCATGTGTGATTCACCACATACGACTTCAGGCCTTTGTACCAACTGCTGCCCCAAACTTAGCCTGTATCCCAAGGAGAGAGAGAGTGTTTGCCAGGGGCTAATGTGACAGACAAGACAATGGCTGTGAAAGTTCCCTGGGCAAAGAAAGCCTTTGTGTCTTGCCCTGGCCTTTCAGTCCTCTGGGCTCCCATCTCTGCCTCTGGCCATTCTTCTTGGTCACTGACTTCCTGATTAGACCCTGCCTAGCCCACCAGGGTCCCTGCACTTGGGTAGGAGTATAGATTTTTCTAAAACAGAATTCTGAAGGAAGGAAGGAAGGAAGGAAGGAAGGGAGGGAGGGAGGGAGGGAGGGAGGGAGGGAGGGAGGGAGGGAGGGAGGGAGGAAGGAAGGAAGGAAGGAAGGAAGGAAGGAAGGAAGGAAGGAAGGAAGGAAGGAAGGAAGGAAGGAAGGAAGGAGAGAGAGAGAAAGAAAGAAAGAAAGAAAGAAAGAAAGAAAGAAAGAAAGAAAGAAAGAAAGAAAGAAAGAAAGAAAGAAAGAAAGAAAGAAAGAAAGAAAGAAAGAAAGAAAGAAAGAAATGGTAAGTGGTGCAGGCCTGGGGCTAGGCATCCAGGGCATGGGTCAGAGGCTAGACCTCAGAGTAACCAAATGGACCTACTAAGTGGAGTGGGAAATGGCACCAGAGGGACTGGGTTCCCAGTTGGAAGGAGATAAGGAGGAGGGACAGAAACGGCAGCCCACCAGGCAGTGGCTCCAGAGCTGCTCTGAGCTCCGGGTTCTCATGTGCCTCTTCTAGTTCCCCCTCACGCCCAGCTTGCCCTCAGGGGGCTCCTCAAAGACACCTTCATGTGCCTCACCCTTCCTGGCCCCGCTGGTTCCAGGCCCTTGAGAAACAGAAAGGCAGAGGGGTCCAAGGGAGCCTGGACCAGCGTGAAGGGCCCCGGAGTCCCCTGTATCAGGAGGCACTTTTCCTGCTCTGGCCTCCGCACGAGTAACAGGAGGGTCGTAACATCAGCCCCGGCCATAATGTCCTTGTGGGGGTCAAAAGCAACACTGCCACCCTAATATCCTCTGGCAACTGTGAAGCTTTCTGCCCAAGGGGAGGGCTGACCATCCTCCTCCTCATTTCTATCGGTTCCCAGGTCCAACAGACCCAGCCTGGGCCTTCCACAGCTTTACAGAGCAGAGCTCAAACGGCCTAGGTGGAACTAGGTCCTGTTCCAGAGGGCCATGGGAGTCGGGAGGGGAGCTGGGGCAGGTTCATGGCTCCATCCAGAGGCCCAGCTCTGAACCTCTAGCAGCTCAAGAAAGAGCTGAATCCCTACCCACCCCCAGGGCCTCGCTCTTTACTCCCATCCACTCACTTGACCCTCATAACACCTCTGTGAGCTCAGAGAGGCCTGTCCCCTCTTATAGATGAAGAAATGGGCCCAGAGGGGGATAGCTGATTTTCCACAGTCACACAGCACGTCTCATCCTCCTATATCACGGAGTCATACTTTTGACTCTCAGAAAACAGAAACAAGAAAAAGCAGCTGAGCCCCTTTGATTGAGACCAGCAGCCTTGATCTCTCCCTAGAATGCTGTTGCCCTTTAAGTCAGAGAAGAAAGTGAAAGTGAGGCCTCTGTTTTCCCATCAGGGCTGGCCCAGCCCCAGCCCACGCTCAGCCTGCCCTGTAGTGAACGGCAATCCTTTGCTCTCCAGTCCATCTGGGAGCCCAGAGATGCACCTCCATTTTCTGAGCCATTCCTCACTAGCCTGGACTGGGGCTTTCTGCTCTGCCACTTAGGCTGGCCTACTATTTTGACAAGGGTCCTAGACTCTCCTGAGATTCAGAACATCCTATAGGGCCACTTGGGGTCCAGGCTCCTCTCCTCATTTGAGCAGCATGACGAGGGTGCCTGCTTTCCTCTTGGAGCCAAGTGACAGGAATGGTGAGCTGGTGCAGGTTCTGGGAGACTAGGGCCACCCTATGAACCAGCTCCCCAAAGACGGAAGTCACAGTGGGTGGCAGGCCATGTTTCTTCCCAGGCCCAGTCCCAGCTGTGCTACCAACTCACTGTGTGGCCCTGAGGGCTGGCCCTCTTCTCTAGGTCTCATTTTCCATCCAGAAAAGAAGAGGAAATGACCTCTAAGGGCCCCCTTGGGTTTGACACTAAATTTCCATTTGCTCACTGAGCCTGCTCCTCCTCCCTGCTGATACCCCACTTGTTTGGGAAAATTCCCCGCAGAGGATGGGGTACCCCCATCCTTTGAGACCTCCCTGAGAGCCAGGGGCAGGGAGGTGGGGCAGGAGGCCCCAGGTGCCCCTTGGGAAGGACACTTGGGAGCCTCATCCATGGCTAGGTAGGTGGAGGCCACACTAAGTAAACTTAGCCTCAGGGAAAGTCTTCACTTACGTAAGAAGTGGCTGAAGTCACTTCACAAAAGATTCACCATAAAAAACCCCTCCGCCAACAGGGCTATACAGGCTGTCTCCAAACCCTGAGTACTGGGTGACCTAAGGAGCACGGAATTTGCATATAGGTTCAAATGACTCACTGTGGCATTTGGCCAAGTCACTTCCCCTCTCTGGGTCATTCTCCTAATGTGCAAACTTCGAGACCTGCCCAGAGGAGCTGGAGGAGGCCAGGCAGGCTTCTAGCTCTGAGATCCTGTGGTTTCCCATGGTGCCTCCTCCTGGTGCAGCATCACGAAGAGCAGACCAGACACACTGCCCAGGCCTGGGCCATATACATCTGCCAACAGCCAGAGTAGGGCAGCCTCCACCCTGGGGGAGTCTGGGAAAGGCCAGGGTGCCCTGTGCCCAGAGGGATCAGCTAGATTGGTATGACTGCTGGCGATGTGCCAAGCCTTGGGCAGCCCTAGACTGAGCTGCATGGCCCTGTCACCTCAACACACTGATACCACAGATAAAACCCTGACCGTGGGTTCACCCTGACCAAGGCACAGACCAGACTCTGGCACAGGCAGCCTTTGCACAGATGTGAACCCAGCACAAGGTGTGCTGGGAAGAGAACTCGAGGCAGCCCCCCCCCAGCCCCTGACAGCCCACCCCTGGCCCCCGGCTCACCGGAGTGGGATGCGGATGGCGATGTAGCGGTCAATGGCAATGGCCAGGAGGCTGAAGATGGAGCTCTGTGTGAGGACCAGGACGAAGCACGCAAAGAAGAGGCAGCTGTGGCAGGCAGCACAGAACCCTATGCTGATGGTGATAGCAAAGGGGATGGCAAGGACCCCCACTGCGATGTCGGCTGCCGCCAGTGACACCACAAAGTAGTTGGTGACGTTCTGCAGGTTGCTGTTCAGCCACACAGCCCAGCACACCAGCACATTGCCCAGGACAGCCAGCACGGCAATGGCCAGCTCCACCACGATGTACACCGAGGAGCCCATGGTGGGCACGGCCGCAGACAAACAGAGTCGGCAAGGACGCGGGCCAGGTCAGCTCACGGTCCATAGCTGCAGCGCAGCCGGACTGTCCAGGCCCCTGAGCCCCTTCCTCACAGGAGCCAAGAGCGTGCCTGCCGGTGAAGGAGGCTTTCTAAGGGCTTTTGCCCAGCTGGCTCGGAGTCTCCAGAAACCAGGCCCCCTCCAGTGGTTCTGGCGGCATCTTGGCTCAGCTCAGCTTCAGAGATCCCAAGGCACCTGCCAAAGGAGAAACCTGGTGAGGATCTGGACCACTGCAGAGTAGGTACAGCTGAAGATTCCCAGGAAAGGCACTCAGCCCGAGGCTCTGCGTTTTTCTAGGGGAGCCGGGAATCCTTCAAAGTTAAGCCACTCATGTTAGTCCCCTATGCTCAGCTTTTCAAGCCTTCTTTGGCAGTCCTATTAGTCTCCTGGTCCCTGAGCTCACTGCCATCCCTACGACCCTCTGGGAAAGGCCCCCTCACCCCTCGGGCTCTCCCAGGCCCACCCACCTTCTTTTTCAGCCAGCCTCAGTCAGCTCCATCCCCTGAGAGCTCTCCCTGGGAACTACCAGCAGCTCCCTACACTGCCCAGGTCAGGAGCAGGCTCAAGGACCCCTAGAGCTCCCATCTGGAAGGGTCTGGGGGCTGTCTGGTCCTGTCTCCCAGTGCCAGCAGATAAGCTCTCTTGCCTCACCATGGGTACAGCACAGGGTGGTGGAGCAGGCACAAAGGGAGCCCACCCCTTAGCAGCCCCCGCCAGCTGACTGCACATCTGGGCGGGGCATCAACCTCACCTCCCTCCTCCCACGCCCGCTCCCCAACCTGCTCCTGCTCCCCAACCTGCTCGTCTGCCTGGTTGATGCCAGGACAAACTGAATTCAGTTTGGTGTCAGGCAGAAATCGGGGCCCTTAGCCAGGACTTAGTGGGAGACTATGGACATGAATGATTTTCCTTTCTGGGCCTCAGTTTCCCCATTGATATGTGAGAAGGTTGGACCTCACATAGCCTCTGGGGACCATTACAGCTCTCACTATGATTCTATGAGGAGGAAATTAACAATTTTGAAAGGGCTTCCGCAGAGTCAAAATGCCACAGAAATGTAAGGAATTATTGACACCCCTCAGAAGCAAAGGCAGAGGTCTTGGTCTCCCCAACCCAAATGCCCAGTGTATCTCTTTGAGCTTGTGAGGTGGTCTCCATCCCTGGGGGCCTCTTCCCACCACCTCTGTCCCAAACTGTCACACTAATGTGTGCTCATGGTGTCCCCCTTATGCCAAAACCACCCGTCTTCCAGTCCTGGGCTCTCACAGGCCCCAGATGTGCATGGGCAGCAGCTGCCTTTCAGCCACTTGCACATGGGCTCTGGGGGCTGCATCCTCTCTCTCTCCTCCAGGAAATGAGGGGCCCAGTGGGACTGCCAACCTTGGGAGAAGGTTGCTCACCATGTTCAAAAGGCCGGGCTACCCATGCCCTTTGCAGGTGACAGAGGGTTGCAGCAGATGAGCCCTAAGTTTCCTTCTAACTCCGACATGCCTCAGGTGGCTAGAGCCCGAGGGGGCATTCCCGTGCCCACTAGGAGGCTGGGAGTAAAGCACCCAACAGGAGTGAAGCACCCAACACCAGGGAGCAGGAGGAGAGAAAAGGAGGGCAAGCCCCTGAAAATCCAAGGGATTTCCACAGCTTTGGCTCCTCCCAGGCCTGCTACCAAGGGACATGAACAAATCCCACCGAGCTCTTGCTGTGCACAGGGCACGTGCCATCCAGCTGTTCACAGAGTGAGTCACATGCAGAGATGGGCCAGACCAAGTCTCCTGGCACTATCCTTGGCCACTCAGAGTGTCCCTTGGTGCTCCCAGCCTGCAGTCCAGAGCGGCATTCACCAGGATCCCCCGAAATGCAGAGGCTGTGTGTCCAGGGACTCATCCTTGTTCTGCAGAAGGGAAGTGACGGGCCCAGGCCTGCCTCCCACCTGGGGCCTCCCTGGCCGAGCAGCAGCAGAGGCAGCAGCAGGCCACTGTCTAATCAGGCCCAGCTAGGCCCAGCAGCCCCAAGGAACCTCCCACCACCAGTGAGTTGCCTACCCTCCCAGCTCCTCAGAGTCGCCTGCTGTGTTTCTGACCCCGGCATCAGCCTCTCCAAGAGAATCTGCACTGAGAGGTGTCAACTCTGCCAGTTAGACCAGCCTATGCTAGAAGCCTGGTTTGGCCCCAGACCACCGTCCAGATTCAGAGGGCCCTACCACGGGGCAGATGAGGTGGGACCATCAACAGTCCACCTGACCAAAATACGTACCACTTTTCTTTGGAGCTGAGGCAGGCTGCCCAGTCACACCATCGGCACCTGCCCAGGATGCCAGGCTGACTCCATGCAGGCCAGGATGCTCAGCGTCGAAGGACCTTCGAAGCCTAATCCAGCCCTCTGCTCAGCGAAGCTTTCCCAGCAGCCCCGTGCCTGCCTGTGTACCCCCAGTCCTCAAGGTCTCCCCACCACCTTCTGCGCTCTGGGCTCCCATATTGAACAGCGCCTGGTACCAACACACTTCCTGACTAAACTGAAACTGCCTTCCTGCTGTCCACCAGGCCTGGGATGCCACCCCCCTCCAAGTCTCACTGGAGGCAACAGATCCTCTTGCCCAGGTCAACCCTGCAAGAAGCTAAACACACCTAATGCCTCTGCCAGCCGGGTCCTAAAAGGCTACCTCGTTGCCCATCTGGCTCCCCATCTACCCTCCAACAGCCTTCCTGCAGGCTCTTCCAGATGCTGCCAGAAGTCCCGGGGTGAGGCTGGCCTGGCCCCACAGGCAACCTGGGCATCTGCCAGACCAGGATCACCCAGCCCCTAGCACAGCACATCAGTGGAGCCTGAGGCACCACGGGGCAGGCAGGGCAGGGAAAGACCAGGGTTCTGTGGTAAGGTTAGGAACTTCCCAGCCTCAGTCTGGCAAATTGGCCCTGGGAGGGCAGGGGGGAATGCCATGACTTGTGGCCTTTGCCAGACTTTTGTGGTACAAATGCTCCCATTATGGCCAGTTTGAAGCTACTAATATGTCCTGACAGGAATGAAAAGTCATTGCCCACAGTAGGTTTGAAATGTGTCTCCAGCCACCACAGAGCCAACCAAACCCTGTGCTCTCCGAAGGGCTACCTGTCTGGACAGGACTGTACTCCAGACCCTCTGACATTGCTTGTGCAGCCTGACAGAGATGTCGGGGTCATTTGTGTCTCATTGTCCCTATGAACCCCATTTTACAGGTGAGGAATTAAGCCCCAAAAAGGTTAACGACTGCCACCAGGCTTACTGTGAGCATAAAACGGTGGAATCGAGCTGGGGAAATGCCCACAGAAAACACAACAGCAGGAAGATTTCTCTGCTTCCTTCCCTTCAGAGGCCTCGGAGAGCTACTAGAAGGTCGGAGCCCATGAGGAGGGGGTTGGGGGCGGACCCAGGATCTGGCAATTTCCTAATCCTCTCTGTGGCTCTGTCCATCTAATTAATCCTCGAGTCTTCTGTTGCTAGCCAGAGGGGAAATTAAATATTAATCATGTATTATTTCCCTGTGATTGTCCCTTGCTGGGGACAGAACAGAGGTCAGAAGCTGTCCCATACAAACTAGAGACACATGCTGGGACACGTGCATGATAAGCCTTGAAAGGACAACCCCATAGGACTCCCAGAGTCAGGCTCCAACCACCGCTTCTTCCCGCCTTCTTCCTCACCCTCACGGGCCTGGTCCCTTTAATTAAAACTCCATTTAATCAAAATCCACATATTTCCTGGCCCAGTTCTGGCTCCTTGTATGTCAGACTATTGAGGCTTTCTGTACACATGCCCAGATGGTGGCTGTGCCCCCCAGAGCCTGCTGGATGGAGGTGACCACCAATTTCCAGGCAGGACCCTACACATCTGCTCTTGGATGCGGCATACCGAACCCCGCTAGTGACTCAGACCTGTAGCCCATTCCTGGCACACTGGGCCCATTCCTGGGTTCCAGAATCCCGGCCTTAGAATACTCCACTACTTTCTTCTAACAAACGTTTCCCAAATACCTATTTAGTGCTAGGCAGCTGCTGGACCACAGAGAGCTCTGTGCCACCTCCTGCTAAGCCTGGTCCTAACAGGGCCCTGAACTGACAGCAGGGGGCCTTGAAGAAGGATTTGTCCCAAAAGACTATCCTAAGAGCCAGCTGCTACCCTGGTGATTTTCAATGACATTTAGGATCTTCAAAGATAAAGAAAGAAATAGCATTCATAAACAAGAATGAGAACTTAATCAACTGGCAGAAATGAAACAAAAACAGGCATATATGAACAAGAAATAGTATCAAGTCATAATCTCAAATCACAAAATAATATCAGAAATGAAAAGTAGAGGGATTGAGACAGAGAACACAATTGACCTGAAGTGCTTCAGGAGTGCAACTGGGGACTTGACCAGCACACAGAAATTCTCGTAGAAACTTCACAAAGAGACAAAGTCTATAAGGAGATAGCTGAGTGACATGGAAGGCAGATTAAGAAGCGCCCACATCTGTCTTACGGGAGCTCAGTCGGAGAGTGCACAGGCAGTTCAGCTCCTGCTCCCAACCATAAGCCTTTTGCTGGCTCTGCCCTGACTGGCCTTTGGTGTGGCCCAGGTCTGAGCACAAGCCTCCCAGAACCCTAGGGCCCGGGGACTCCCAAGGCCCTCTTGTCTTGGCAGGTGTCTTCTGGTGCTGCCTAGAGGTGAGCAGCCACCAAGCACTGTCACCTCTTCCCTCCCTCTCTCCCTGCAGGGCTGCCAGTGGTTCCAACTTCAGAAACTTGGTGCAGACTGGGCCCAATCCCCAGGTGCATCCAGTGGTGCCCCCTCCCCCACTGCCCCTTGGGTGTGTAGCTGCTGCTCTCAGCCCCTGGGGGCAGGATGTGGGCAGAAGCAGGGTGTAGATTCAGCTCCCAGCACTGAGCCTGGCCCACAGAGCAGACTCCACATCACCAGCCCCCACCCCTGCTCCATCCAACACTCCCTGAGACCCTGCGCAAAAGGCTTCCCTTCTGTGCGGAGGCTTATGTGTATGCAGCAGGCCACAGGGAGTGCTCTGCACCCAGACCTCTCTCAAATGAACCCTCTAATGGCAGGGTGACAGGCACTGTGATGCCTAAAGAGGGGACATGGTGGGGGGAGGGGCTTTTAGATGGCCCTGAGGACCCAGACCCTGTGCGGCTGGGGTGGGATCCTGGCAGAGGCTGGCCTGTTGAAGGGGTAGTGCCAGGTGCATGGCTGCAGGGGCTCCCTCTGAGAGCAGCTACACTGAGGACAGGAGTGAGGCACACCACTCCTGGGGACCCTGGAGGTGTGATGATGTCGCCCTGGAGGCTGAAGGGAGAGGGTGGGAGGTTTAGCCAGACTAATTGAAGCACAGCCTGTGAGCTGGGCCAGGTGCCGCTCAGCCCCACCACTGCTCCTTGGCCCACTCAGTGGACCCTCAACCCCCACTCACAGTGTGCAGAGGCCACTTAGGGGCCAGAGGTGAATGCCTCTGTGACAGATGGGCAGAAAGATACCAACCCTGGGGGCGTTTGGGCAGAGACCACAGGCCCAGACCTGAGGGAGGCACCAGCATGATGTTGCCCCTCTCCACCGTGCCAGAGGCAGCCTTTCCTCCAGGTGACATCTGGGCTGACTGGAGCAGGAGCAGAGGTGGGAGCCAGAGAAAGAGCGCTAGCACTTGCCCAGCAATTTCTGGAACAGGCCTGTCCTGCAGGAGTGTGCGCCCAAAGTAACCTGGAAGTCTCAGAGGAGGGGCATTTGTGTTGGACTTGGAGCATAGGGAAGTGAGAGGAGAGAGAGGGGTAGATTCCAGGCAAAGATAACAGCCTGTGTGAGCTCAGAGAAGATATGAGGGGTTCTGGAAAGCTGGGGCATCCTTCCTTCCCTGGGCTCTTCCCCTCTATCAGACCCCCCTGTCCCCAGCAGGATCCCATAGCTTCCAAGCCACAGGAGCCCTTCCATGATTCTGTGGACTGGGCTGGGGGACCTCCCACTAAACACCCCTTCTCCTCACCCAGAGCAGTCTCCTGGGGGCTCCTTTCTGCATCTCAGCTCTGAGCTCCTGACCATTCTCTACTTCCCTTCCACCATCTGGGCCCAGCACAGACCTCCAGGGACTCATCCTCAGCCACCACACCTCACTGCCCCATCAACTCCTCCGTTCAGTGGCCACCAGTGCATCTCTGGGCCCAAACCCCTTCCCTGGGGGCTGGGACTCATCCCTTTTGCCAACTCAACACCTGACTCCGGTGGTCAACTCAGCACCCCGACACACACACCAAAACCCCTTCTCCACCCATCCTTCACACATGTGCTGTTGGTCTGGCCATCCTTCCCTTGGCTCTCACTCGCACACATTTTTGAGCACCCGGTTTGAATTGCTTCAGACAAGACAGACGCCATAAGATGGTTGGGATGGCATTTCCAGCTCATCCTGGGTAAGGTGGCTCAGGAATTAGGCAAGTTAGATGTAGTAAGAGCTATTGAGGGATTTTAGGTCACTGTGGAGAGCCACGAAGGAACTGTGGTCGTACACAGCAGGCACTGCCCAGGGCCACCCAGAGACTGAATTTTGCAGGGTGTAATGCCCTGAAGCCAAGTGCTTGCTCCCAGTCTAACTGCAGTCCACATGTACCTCTGCTAACAGCGATCCTTGTGGTGTCCCCCAACACCACAAGGCTAAAAGGCCCCCTCCACGGTTCCCCAGCTCAAGCACAGACCCTGGCCTGTCCTCTGGTCTGTCCTGCCTCCCCCTACCACTCACAGCCAGTGCCCATCTCTCACTATCCACCATAACTCTACATTGTAAGCATTGCTCATGAGAAGATGGATTCCAGGGGCAGTGACTTACCCAAGGCCACCCATCGAGTGAGTCAAGACCAAAACCCAGGTTTGGGCAGCAAAATCTCCAGTTCATTGGGCTGTCCTTGGAACCAGCCATTGCTCTCTTAGGGCTCCTAAGTTGCAGGATCAGGGTGTGGGGGGGACCTGGACTTCATAGGCCAACATGAGGGAGATAACATGCAAGCCACCAAAGGCCACCCAGGGCCAGCCTGGCCCAAAGGCTATCTCCTGCCAGCTACCTGAGCTGCCCTCACCTCCATGAAGCTATGAACAGGGAAGCCTGCTTGGCCTAGAACCTGATCTGCTTGAGGGGATGGGGATGGAGGGGCAATGGCCTGAGGGATACTAAGACCTGGGAGAGCCAGGGACACCTTAAAGGGCAAGAGTACAGCAAGGAGGTGTTAACACCACTGCCAGTGGACAAGCCAGTGGGGAGCTCCTGCCATGACCTGCCAAGCCCTGGGGTGAGGGGCTGCCCAAAAGGGTAGAGCCTTCTCAGCCACCCCAGGCTTCCAGGCCCAGCAACAGTAGCCCCTGACCCCATAGTATCCTTCTTGGACCACTGTGCTCCCAACAGTTCCTTATCATGGCCCCCAGAGCTGGGATACCCCCAGAGCTCTGGCTGGGCATGAAGTGGCATAGTCTTCTGGAGGGTGCAGAGGCTGGGAGTCCACAGCAGCTGGACAGCAGAAGCTGATGGGGGGGGGGGGGGGGCGGGGCTGAAGGCCAGGTGGAAGGGGAGCACAAGACCCTGTGGGTGGAAACAGGCCTGGGTGCCGCCTAGGGAGGGAAGGAAGAGCTGGCTCCAGGAACCAGCCAGGACTCCAGTCCTGGGGAAAAGGGGGGTGGGGAAACTCGCCTTCCGGCTTCTTGCTTCTCCCCCCAACCCCCAGCCCCCAACCGCACAGAACCCTCGACCTCCCATTGTACAGTGAGTGAAATTAAAGCCTAAAACCAGGTGGCCATGCCCGAACTCGGAGATGTCTGCTCCAGGGGCCCCACGCGGTGGCCTCCTGACCCCTTGGGCTGTCCTGCGTCAATCCCTCCAGAGTCACCACCATTCCCGCCATTCCTACCTCTCTGCTCAGGTCAACCCAGCAGCCGGCCAGGACCAGTCCGGGGCTCGCACCCACCCCCACCCGTCCTCCAGTCTCTCCTGGGTCCCCTAAGTCCGGTTCCCGCCACCACCGTTTTTGGGACGTGTCCGCGGCCGTCTGGACTCCCCTTTCTCGCCGAGCCCAGGGCGTGAGGGATGCCGAGAGTGTGCTCGCCGTGCCTCCTCCGATGCCAGCCCCGCCCGGGCTGCGCCACCTTCCGTAGCCCCCTCTAGTCCCCGGGTCCCACCCGCCTGCCCTGAGGCCGCGCCTCTGCGCCCCCAGCCCAGCCCAGCCCCGGCCTGGCGCCCGGAAGATTCCCCGAGCGCCCTGGGGCCGGCCTGTAGCACCCAAACGGACCGACGGACGGACGGACGATCCCCGCCTGTCACCTGCGGGTCGGGACGCCTGACCCCCATCCCCCGCCGCCGGGGCCGCCGCGCTCCCGCGCCCCTTCCCCTCCCCGCCTACCCCTGCGCATCTTCCGGACAGTTTGGGGCGGCCTCGAGGGTCCGCGCGCTGTCCGAACTGGGCGTAGGGTGTGCGACCACGCCTGAGCCACCCTGCACGCGCCATTCCAGTCACCGCCGCCGGGCAAGGCTCGGACCCCAGCCCCGTGAACTCCCTCTCAGGCGGCGGGTAGAGAGGGTCTGAGGAGCGGGTACCCGAAGTGGGAGGGGATTTGAGCCGCTCGGCCCCTACCCCGGCCTGGCAGCCCCCGACGGCCCCAGGCCGCCCGACCACCCGCGACCCTTGGACCCCGTACCCCGCGCCCGGGACCCCGGCTGACCTGCCTCTCGCGCGCCGGCTCGCGCGGTCTCGGCTGCGGCTCAGGCTCCGGCTCCAGCCGTGCCGCTCACGGGCGCCCCCTGCAGGCGGCCTCAAGGCCCATGCGGGCCCCGCCCCGCCCCGCCGCGCGGGGAAACAGAGGCCCCGAGTGCCCTGGGGAGGCCGCGGGGAACCGGTGTAGCCGGCCTGAGAGCCCGGTGATGCTCACAGTAGAGCCTGGGCCACAGCCCCAGCTTGCTCTCCTGGGCTCCGTCGGTTCCTCCACCTCCTCCAGCGCCACACCCCCTCTCTTAGGATGAGTGTAGGGCCCCAGAAGCACCCTCTCCGCCCGGTGAAGTCCGCGGGGCCACTCTGCACTCCCCCCCCCCCAAGATGCCCCCAGGGCTGTCCTTGCCACTCTAATCCTCCTGAAGTTCTGTGTCCCTAATGGTCTGAGCTGGGCTGGGTCCGGTGGGTGTCCCTGCGTCATCCCCTCCCCAACCTTCAGCGGTGACTTCAGGAAGTGCCCTGTGCCCTCTGAAAACTCTTCCATTGCTCTCCAGTTCCTGAAGCATAAAGTCCAGCCTCCTTACCACAACTCAGGGCCCTCAGGGACATGCCCTGCCTCCCCAGCCTTGCCCTCGCTCCCTGAATCTTGCTTTGGGCTCCTGGGGGTGGGCAGCCAGGGGAGGGAGATTGGCCTCTCAGCTCAAAGGATGCCTCTAAGACGCTGGCCCCAATTTCTAATGACCCCTCTCCCTCTTCCAGCCCAGATTCTGGGCCAAGGCCCCTCTCATGTTCTTACAGCCTTCGGAGCCGGGTCAGGCCCTCTGCCTCCTCCCCCACTTTTCTGAGCAAAGGGCGGGGGAGTCTCTTTCTGCACCACAGACTCATGTGGAATCTCAGACCCTTGGGCCATGAGTCGTCCTCCCAAATCCCAGGTCCATGCTCTAGAGATCTCAAACTGGGAACCACCTCACATCCGGCCCCAGCCCAGCCATACAAGGGGACCAGTTTTTGACCCTCCCAGCTGGACAGACTCGAGTAACGTCAGTTCTGTGCACAGAATGTGCTGCAACAGACAGCCTGGGCGTTGGTGGCCAAAGGCCTGCAGGAACCCTTGCATTCTTGACTGTCCCGGGGGTGGCAGGGTTTCAGTGAGAGGCTCAGGGCAGAGGGGCTTGCCCAGGGCCAGGCTGGACCCCAGGGTTGAGGCCAGGGCATGCCTCCTGCACAGCCAGGCCTGGATGCACCAGCAGGTGGGAAGTGGGAGTGCAGGCGCTCTGTTAGCACGTCCAAGGAGCCAGAGCCCTCGACTGTGCCCATCACTTGCCTTGATTCCTGACAGCCTCTATTGCCTGGCAGCCTCCCCAGGTTATCCCCAGGGCTAAAGCCTGAGCTCCTGTCCCCATTTGGGCAGCTTGGCTTCCTTAGTCCCCTTCTCCATTAATGTCCATTGGGGACCTCCCTCCGAGGCAGGTAAGGGGGTGTGAAGAGGACAAAACTGGGAAAGCTCAGGACTCTGACACAACTGGGAGAAAGCTCAAGGTCTCATGGGCCGAGGCATGCCTGACATTTGAATTGGGAATGTCCCTGTCCCAGACACCTTTCCAGCCTCCAGCCTGGCCCTGTTCCAACATCACCCCCCATTCCTCTCCAGTCCAGGCCTTTGTGGAGTCCCAACTGGATATACCATCCTCCCCCCTCCCACACACATACTCACACACTTACCTCCATTGAGGGGGAGTGGGGGACCGAAGGAATCCACCCCTATATACCTAGGCCCTTGTTTACCCTAGTGAAGGAGCTCCCCTGCCAGGTGGGGACACTGCCCCCGGGACTGCTAGCTGGGCTGCCCTGGTGCTATGGCTTTCCCATGGGCCTTGCCTCACCTGTAAAAAGGGACTGTCTTGTTTCTGCCCTGCCACCTCCTGAGCTGAGCCAGAGTCAGACCATGAGGTACCAGCTGGGGGTACTACCCAGCCAGAGGACCCTACCCCCAGTCCCTCTGCTCTCTACCATTGCTTCTTGGACTTTTAACAGAGTAAACTCCTAGGGGGAACAAAACCCTCCTGCCCCCACCTACTGGGCCCATATCCATTCAAGTCCTTACTCAACAAATACGCAAGGCACAGCTTATCTTGAGTTACAGGGGTTCATGGGGCAGAGACCAACATTCAGCCAACCACAGGGGTCACTCTTGTCCCCCACCCCAGTGTGGGCCCCAGTGATTCTCTCCCCAGCCATTTTCATTCTGTGGCCCAGTGCCCTTCCCACCCAGACCTTCCCATGAGGCCAGGTCACACTTGCCCCATACTGGCCATTCCCCATGCTCAGGGACTAAAGGACCTGTTTCTGCAGCTGGTCCTCAAGGCCAGAGTGCCAAAGCTCTCAGAGTTCACCCCTGGGGCTCAGTGGGCAGCCCCCCACATCTGTGTGGGTACCCAGGCCTGGGGTACCTGTGTCCTCAAGCCAGGGGTGGTCACACAGGGCCTGGCTCACCTCTAGCCTCAGGGCTAGCTCCCCAGGCCCCCAGAACCCGCCTACCCTGGAGGTAGAGCCAGTTCCTGTCTTGCCCTACAGCAGAGCCAGTCAGTAAAGGGAGCTGCTCCAATGGTTCCTGTGTCATCTGTCACGTGCCTTTGTTCAGGACTCCAGTGTAGCCATTACCCAGAGATAGATTCCGGGGACCCTCCAGTTCAGCGATGACAGGAACCAGACATATGGGAGGGCTGCTCACAAACTACCTCCCCTGTGGACATGCTCATAGTTGACCACGTCTTCTCCAGGCTCTCCTGGGGCGCCCTCTGCTGCTGCCTCCCCCCATAGCTCAAGGGGCCTGCACCCTGGCACCAGGAACCTTAAGGCCACTTCCTTGATGTTGGTATTGCTTTGCTGTCACCAGCCCTGTGTCCCCCTCAGACTTGAGAAGCTGAACGAGGCCCCTTTGCAGGGGCCTTCACCTGGGCCAGACTTGCAGGCTAGAGGGAGCTCCGAAGGTGCGGGGCAGGGGTGCCCCTGCCAGGCCCCATCTTCTACATTTGGGCCTTGGTTTCCCTGCCCAGCCCCAGGCCAGGCTTTGAAGGCTGTGGGCACCCGCCCTTCCTTTCAGCCAGGCCCAGGATCCTTGGGCCAGCTGGGTTCTCTGCTCCAGAATTCCGTTCTCAGCTCCCCGCCCCCTCCCCACCCCACGGGTTTTCTTCCTGTCCAGGATGCACCTGGGTGGCCTTCTGGCCCCTGATTGTTTGCTGTGGGGCCAGCTGGGCCACATCAGGGAGAAAGAAATGCCAGACCCAGGACAAAACACCAGTAGGTGCTGGGGCCATGTCCTTGGGAACCAAGCAGGCAACCCTAAGGTACTCACCAGCTTCTCCTCCAAAGGGAAGGGGCACCAAACATTTCCTGGGGCTCTGTAATTGAGGAAGTGGGGGGACCTCACAGGGCTCCAGGTTATGTCCAGACTAAGGCAGCCCTGAGAAGGCAAAATCATACCTGAGGAAGCTCCCCAGCTGTGAGCAGCTATGGTGGCGGCCATAGGATCATCCCCATCCTCAGCTTAGCCCCAGGGAAGATGCTTCAGCCCATGTTGGCTTCTGGGGCCTAACAGCAACCCCACTAGGAACTCCAAGCCTCTGAGCTGATTTGGGTGCATCCGTGTAGATGTGGAAACTGAGGCTCAGATCGGCATGGGCCTAGTCCTCGGCTACATGGTGGACAGGGACAGCCTTGCGCATGCTAGGGCTTGTCGCTCAACACCCTAAGAATGGCCCTAAGCCAGGAGCCCTGACACTGCTCGCAGCGGCAGCCAGAACATCAAACCGCCCACCCCCTCCCCAGGCCCCCACCAGGCCCCACCTACTCCATCCACTTCACAGAGAGCAGGGTGCCTACTAGCAGAGTCTAGGAGGGGACCTCTTCTTGGGATCACCAAATTGCAGATGTGGGAACAGCCCTAACCTGTCACAAGCTTTGGTGGCAGACCTGTGTGTGTGTGGCTGGACTATCTGTGAGGATGGGATCAGAGCTGGCTACGGTGTGCCACCAGGACACATGCAGGAACCTAGCCCTGAGAGGCTATGGATAGAGGGTGTGGGATCTTTTCTGATCTCTCTCTTCCCTGAGGAATGTTTTCCTGCTTTTACCCATCAAAGCCGTGGCCCAAAAAGGCCACAGAACCTTCCATAAGTCAAAGTTAAAAAGACTCCCTTCCCATAGGTGATACCCTGGGATAGGCAGATCAAGTGTCAAGTTGAAGAAAGTAGAGCCCCTGGGCTAGCCCCACCAGGAGCCCAGGTGTCCTCAGTCACCTAAGGACCAGCTGAGCAGAGGAGCCCCTTCAGGCCCCACAGCCTGAGGTCAGGAAGTCACACTACAAAAGGACCCCTCACAGTCTGTTCCTGAGGCAGCTGGCATGACAGGCAGGAGGGATGTTTTGGGGAGGGCATCCCCTAAGACAGCCAGTGCTGCCCCTATTGCCCAGGAATCCAGGCAGGGGTCACCCTTCTACCACTGCAATCAGTGTATACTCCATGCAGGGCCACCCAGTGGTCTCTTGTTGACCAAAGCAGAATGACCTTCATAAACCACAGGGGAGGACATGAGTTAGACGTCTGAGCAACAGCCCCAGGCCCCAGGCTGGTGAGTGGAGAGCAAGAGCCACAGCTGTCCTGGCTCAGTCCTTTCCACTCCCAGCCCTGCAGCCCAAGGATTTGGGCGCTCTGCTCTGGAAGCCAGGTCACAATGGATGCCCACAGCCGTCAGCACCGTTTGGGGGGCTCAACAGCACTTACAGTTGACACACTTTAACTCAGGTTGGTAGGCTCTGGGCCTTCGGGAGTCAATTACTGGGTGGACCCCTGACCCTGGGGAGGGGGTGCAGGCCCCAGAAGGGCGCCCCAGGTCACCCAGTGCAGTGCAGGAGGTGGCCCCATGGGCTCTTCTGCATGTGACATGTGCAATGTGACAAGATGCAGTGTTGTTCCGGGCTGTGCTCATGGATTCATAATCATTCCACACAAGATGCATAGGAGAAAAAGGCCTGATGGGTTGGTTGCCTCTGAGTGGTATAATTATCGACTTTTTTAGATTTCTCTGTAATTTCATATACTCTGAAAATTATCTCCAAGAGGATACATTTCTAAAAAAAACCCTCCAAAACCTCAAGGCACTGCCCCTTCCCCAGAACAGCACAGGTTTGGGCTACAGCTGGGAAATGCTGGGGCCTTCCATCCTTGTGGGACAGCTCTGTGCTTCTGGGGTCTCAGCACCTGTTGCAGAACCTGTGGGCTCACCTGGGCCAGACCCCATCTCAGGCCCAGGCATCTGGCTAAGGCCATAGCTATGCGCTACAGCCCAGGTGAGACCTTTCCCAACTCCCCATCAGGTCCTTCCCCCATGAGCCAGAGGGGGTGGAAGCCAGTTCCAGGAGGTGGCCAGGGTCCCACCCACATAAGGTCAGAAGGGCAGCAGGAGGTTGGGAACTAGGAAAGCCCAAGCCTGATGTGTTTCAGCAATTTTAATACATTCAAGAATATTTAAAAGAACAAAGTAAAAAAGTATCACCAGCAGAAGCCCGTGGGTGAGAGAAATAGAAACGTTAACTGGCCCTTTTGCAGTAAAGCTTATGCTTCAAAGGAAACAAGGCAAACTGATTTTCTGGAAGCTTCACATCAAGTGCCACTGGGCCAAAAGCACCTCAGAGTATCACTTTCAGGTGTATGTGACCATCCAGAATCATCCCATAAAGCCAAATGTTATGAGGATCCTATTAGAAAAAGCAAAAAGTCACACTTCTGGAATCTTCTGTGGATCCACATGCAAACATGGGCAGCCCAGCCAGGCACCCCTGCATGACCTGTTGGCAGGAAGACAGGTGGGTCCCCAGATAGGTGGGACTGGGGGCGGCCAATCCCTCCTCTTGGTCACCCTCTGCCCTGTCACTGGCCCCAGAGCATGATCTGGGCAACGCCAGCCATGCGGTGGCTGCCCATCAGCAGTGGCTGTTCTCCTCCAAGACACTGGAGACCCCATGACAGCGCAAGCCACTAGGGCTGGCTCACTTGGCTAAGAAGGGACAAAGGTGTGAACTGCAGAACTTCTTTTCCATAGGACAAGACAGCCCCCCTCCAACATAATAAATAAACAAAAAAACATGCTGCAGATCAGACACACTGGGTCCAGACAGGTGCCTCTGTGAGCAAATGGGAGGAAAAGGGAGGGCACAAAGAACCAAGTGAGGAGAGACATCAAAGACGGCCCCTCTCACCGGAACAATCCCTCGGCAGACAGCACCTGTTAACAGAGCAACAAACAAGCGGAGAACCTGGGCAGGGGACACAGGGATAAGCAGGTGTCTACCGAGTTCTATCCATGTGCTTGGGGGCGGCTCCACTTACAAAAAGCCTCCAGATGAGGCAGCAGCCGGAGCAGCCAGGTTAGGAATCTGGACAGGGCGGGAGGGCATTCTCCAGCCACCTGGCGACCACGGGCCAGCAGGCTGCGCACACACACACTGTTTCATAATAATCACATTCTTTTCTAGGCTACAGACATGTCAAACTCCTAGTCTAGAACATCATGCTCAAATGCAGAACCCTCAGCCCACACTGGCTGGTGGCCTTCTGCGAGTCCCCTCCTTGCATCTGGGCTGGGGCAGCGATCCTGTTTCCACTGGTGGCAGCTCTTCCTCATGCTCCTTTCCAGGCGCTAAACACAGCTGTATTCAAACCAACAGCTACTGTGTTAGGTGCACGTGAAACTTGGGCTCCCTGTTCCCAAAAAGGGCTGAGTCCCAGTCTGAGAGTCACTTCAACAGAACACCTCGAAGAATAAGGCTTTGGTTCAACCTGTGCAGAAGGGGGTTGTAGTGAGGCTGCCTGTTGCTTGATTGTGGAGAGGGCTGCATGGCAGGGGACCCCCTGCATCAGCGGGCTGCGGAAGCCTCCGAGACCCTGTGTGTGGCCACCCTTGCAAGGAGAATTAAGGCACTTCCTTAAATCTTGCCCAAGTGGATGACATGTAGGCAACTCAGAGTGATTTTAAATTATACTGTCTGGGCTCCCTCAAGTTGTTTAGTTTTTTCTCCTGCTACTTCCAACTTCATTCCTGGCTGTCACCACACTAATGTCCAGATTTTGTGTTTTATCTCTATGCTTACCAAAACAATTTAACTTTGGTGCTAATACAACAGGAGCTACTTTCCTTCAATATTGCTCATGAGAAAAAAAAAAATTTTTTTTAAACTAGAGAATTCCTTATGATCAATTCTTTTGTCCAGAAACTTTGCATCAGAGCTGGTTTCCCAAGCCCCTTCAAGGCTGGAGGACAGGTCGGCAGAGCAGCAGCAAGGGGCCCCTGACCCATCTCCTGTGGCCAGCCGCGTGAACTGTTCAGTGGCAGCAGAGAGCCGGAGCAAGTCGTCTTCATGTCAGCTTAGTCTGAAAACAACTAAACCGTGTTGGCCAGGACAGCCCTGCCATGCACTGCTGTGGCGACACTTCTTGAAACCAAGCCCACGTAAAGATTTGAGGCCCACTTGCCTGGTGCCGGGAAGCGGGAACCTCTGTCAGGCACCAAGTTCCCTACTCGGGTCGCACGGTGACAGAACCGGCGCTGGCGAGCACTCAGGAGTGCCATGGCTGAAGCTTTCACTAACCCGTGAGCTGCCCACATAATTTAATCCCCTTTCCCCAAGTTTAACTGTACATGAGCCTTATTTTAAATACCCCACAGCACTAGCATAGTTCAATATTCTCTTCAGAAGGAAAACTCCAGCAGCAAATCAGCATATGTGATGTGTGTTAAGCCCACGCTGACCTCTGACTGGACAGGTCAAGTGGGAGGAGCTTGGTTGGAGCACCCGTGGGCCACACAGGCCCGAGTTCTCCCAAGTTGGAGGCCCTGGGCTGAAGGCTCAGACGCTTCGGGGCAGCCTAGAGTTGCTGAAAGCTTTATGGGGCGCGTAGCTAATGGTGTTGGTGTCGCTTGGTAACTGGGGAGGGTCCTTCAGGTGTGCTCAGGTTTCGAAGTACTTGTAGATCGCCGTCACATACAGCATCACGTTTTGCCAATCAGGCCGTTCAGTTCGCACCATTTCATTAATGTCCTGGCAGAGAAGGAAGAGGCCTGGTTAGAATTCCATGTCACCTCCTGGCCCATCTCAACAGCCTCTTGGCCACAGCAAAATGGACTCTGAGGGGTGGGCAGGGCCTTGAAGGACTTTTGGTCTAAGCCCAATCACACACGTCAAAGGCCTGGCCAAGACCCCTGCTCCATTTCTACCAAGTGCCCCAGAAAGTGCCTACTCCCTGGGCATCAGTGTTGTCCCCAAGCCACCCACCCCTGCTCAAGTCGCACACCAGGGTCACCTCCCTGCTCCCCAAGGCTGGGAGAGTTTCATCTCCTGGGACAACCTCCCCTGCCTGCTTCTATTCTTAAACCCTCCCTGTGGTCACTTTTTTTTTTTTTTTTTTAAATATATCTTTATTGATTTCAGAGAGAGGAAAGAAGAGGGGGAGAGAGAGAGAGAAACATCAATGATGAGAGAGCCATTGATCGAGCCCACAACCTGGGCATGTGCCCTGACCGGGAATCGAACCCTGATTGCCTGGATCCTAGGTCGATGCTCAACTGCTGAGCCACGCCCGGCCGGGCCCTGTGGTCGCTTCTGAGAGCCCTTCTCACCCGTCACAGTCCTGGGAGGGCCTGTGTGGCAAGGGCTCCCAGAACTTAATGTTCTAATTCCCTTCACGATAGCAGTCACCTCAAATGATCAGAGGTACTGTTCTCTAACTGTATTCTGCAGAATACCAGTGACCTGTGAGACGTTAACTGTAGAAGGAACGTAGGAAACCCCAGACATTATTTGACCGGAGGCCTCCAAGAGCCCAGGTGCTGCAGAAGAGCGTCTGTGACTCTCCAAGAGAGCAGTCGTTCTGAATGGCTCCCAGGGTGAGGATGGAAAGGCCACCCGCCGGTGACTTGGTACAGTAAAAAGAACATGTTTGTTCAGTGTAAGAATCTTGACTGAAAGGTTTTTTTAGGGTGCGGAACCACCCACGTTTTGTATATTAGAACTTTACCATGCAATGTAAAATAGCCAGACAATGGAAAATATTTTAATAACGGTAACTTTTCTCTCTCTGTATATAACTGAATAGAAGCCACCCTAAAAAAAAATCTCTCTGGATTCAGGAGAAATATTCATGGAACTCTACAGGAACACTCTTGCAGTGTGAATCCTTATTCAAAGCTATCCTGTTTTTACAAGTCAGGATGATGGGTACCTTGGGGTGGGGAGGTGGCACCCAAGGGAGACTTTGGAATTGCTGACCTGGCCCCATGGGTTCTTTACTCTGTGGAAATCCTGAGCTGTGCATGGATGATCCTATAAACCCTTCCGTACAGTTTATTTAATGGCAGTGTCCCCAGGTGTGAAAGGGCTGGCTTTGCCTTTGGATTTGGTATTTTCTCCCAGAGAGTCAAAATTGGTGACGAGGCAAAAGCCTGGCAGAGGCACATCTGTCATGAGCTGCTGCAGGCGCTGAGCAGAGGCCTAAACATGTCCCTGAAACACACGGGTGTTCTACAACTCATTTCTCGCACCACGGGGGACAGTTTCCCATGACCCTTATGAAGTGCGGAAGCACTTGTTCAGCCTCTAAAGCCACCTTCCGCGACTCAGCATTCGCCTCTCCCTCTAGTTTGGCAAGTTCAGACAGACTGTTGGAATGTGCCTTTGACAGTGACACTTATAAACTTGCTAGCATTTTTCTTCTGACTCCAAGGATTCAGTTCAGGAGGGGACCCTAAGGCAGAATCTGGCTCAAGGTCACTGGGGCTTTAATTAAGACCGACCCACACGACTTGGGGCACTTCCTTGGGATAGTTCCTGTGAGGCATAAAGTGCCCATGGGGCAGGGGTGAAATCCCGTCTGCACCCTCACCCAGCAGGGCAGTTGCTCAGCTGGCATGGAGCCTGCATTGCCTACTTGTTATCAGGCCCCACACCTGCTGGCACCTCCAGTAACAAGAAGCGAGCACTTCCTAACAAAAAGGAGGGCCCTGGCAGTGACTCCTCAGGAAGTGGGGGCTCACTTACCAGCGTGGATTTGATGCCAACGCTCTCAGCCGCCTGGAAGGCCAGGGTGAAGTTCCTTCGCTGCAAAAGAAACTGTGTGACCAGAGTAGACAAGCAAGGCCAGGATAAAGGGGATCTGGACTACACATGATGCTGGGGAAAGATGGATGCACACCTCCCCGTGGTACCAAAGCAAACTACAGGAGCCTAGCAGCGTGCTCCCCACCCCCCCTCACAGAGCCCTGCCTACTTCGCTTGTGAGCAGCTGCGGAATGGCCCCCAGCACTTGTTCCTTCTTCACTACAGAAAGGGGTCACTTCCAACATACCGGCTCAGCCATCTGAACCCCCAAAGCTAGTAAGAAACACATGCCAAGGATTTCCTCCCTGTGGGAACCTTCAACACTTGTCTGAAGAGTACAAGGGGGCTGATGTTGGGGTGCACAAGGGACCAGAGAAGAGCTTGAGCCTGGGTCCTCTCCCAGTGCCCATCTGGGCAGGGGCTGTCCCCTGACCCTGTCTCCCCAAGCAGCTCCCTGAATGGGATGCCTCAGACCACAGCCTGGCCTGAATGGTTGTGCTTTTAGCCAGTCCTGGGCCTGGAGGAGGTGTGAGACTGGCCTGGTATGGTGGGTGCTGCCAAGCTGCTCCTACCTTGAGCAACTCTTCTTGGCCAGTTCTTGGTGAAGCCTTTGGTCTTAAATGTTATCACCAGGAAGGACTGACGGCTCCCACTAGGAATGTCATTACTTGGGGAATTCTGAACCCGGCAAACATCCCACACAAGGTGGGTCAGAGACTGGCTGGCTCAGCACAAATAATCTAGACCCGGAATAAGACCAAGCCGGAACAGGGCCATCACAAGCCAGCACTGTGGTGTGTGGAATGCCAACTGTGTGGCCCCCATCGATGGAAGGCTCTGCCTCTATTTCTCACCCCTACTTCCCCTCTGAAATGAAGAAGCCAGGAGCTGGGCCATTTCGCAGCCTGCCTTACCTTATCTTGGCTGTTCAGTTCCTGATATGGAATGTGGGCTGGAAGGTACGTATGCAGGAGGGCACAGAAGGCCAGCCCATCGTTCCAGCTGCTGCTGAAGTTTGTAATGTCAATATTCTGCAGAAAAAGAAGAAAAACACATAAGCAACACACACTGTGATCTTCTCAGGAGAATGCTAATGAGGGTGGAGTTGGTCTGAGATGCCACATGGCCTTCAAATCCTGGGCAGGGTAAGCCTCTGGAGCAAGCACAGTGGGCTGGAGGCCACATCCCAAGACCTGGCCGGTGTCAGTGACTGGCCCTTTTATCTACTCCCCCACTCCACCCCACACACCACCTGCAGATTGCTGCCACCAGTGGCAAACAGTTGAGCCACCCTACTCATCTGGAAGAAGCTCAGGCACATGTCCCACAGATCTGCAGCCTTGCAGGGCACTGGGGAGTAGGTCTAAGTTAAGAAAAGTTCGGATTCAGCCTGACCTCCTCTATTAGGGACTCAAGGCAAATATTTACAAAGATTAGGGACTTTATTCTGAAGATATCAACAACTGCCATCTTGCATTAGGACCCAATTAATACTGGGGCTGTGTGCGCTTGTCTGAGAACCACCTCGACTTTTAAGAGGTACCTTACCCCTTATTCAAATTAAATTATTTGCAGCTAAAACAGTAACATACCATTCAGAATATTTTATTACATGATAATGTAATTCAGCTAGTAGACAGCCTTTATCCTTATTTGCAAGAATCCTTTTGAAGATAAAACACAATTAAATTTTGGAAATTCACACACTTTATGTAAGTACCACAAAATAAAAAAGAGAGCACTCCCAAACACTTCATGTTTTACATCTCAATGCTGATTTCATGCCTCCTTCAACTGCATCAAGAGTTAGCTTCCTTGGTGACTGAGAAACTCACATTTTATTACTGAAGGCAAACCACCAGCGCTGGGTACTTACTCCTCCCAGGAACAAGCGATCGATCATGGAACAATACTAGCGTTATTCTTATTAGCATAGAGTTTTACCAAGTTTGCCATCCCTGACCCCCTTTTCACAGGCGGTTAGGTCCTGACACCAAGGAGGGGACCCGCAGCTCATGGACAAAGGACAGGCAGGGAGGATGGGGACCAGGCCAGGTGACCAGTCCTTCGGTGGAGACTTTTCATAAATCTTGTCTGGCCCCTGACCACAGGCACCCAGAACACTGCCCTCTGGGGTCTTTACTCAAATACAAGCCTTCTGAAGGGCAGCAGCTCTAAGGACAATTATTCCGGAGGTCATTTCCCCTTGGTAACCTGATTATCTGCTGCTCTCAGCTTGCAGATCTGGCTGGGAGGCATTGTTCATAGACTACCATGAGGAAAGTGACCAGGTAATGGCAAAAAGGGATGCAAACCTGCCAAGAGTCACAGGGAAAGGTCCCAGGAAGCTTTCAGCAAATGTGCCACCTAAGAGTACATCTGCCAGCAGTCCAGAGACACCAAATGATGGGGCCCAGGAAGATCCCCTGCCTCAGTGCTATAGTGCTCTCACACTTGCTAGCCTTGAAGACACAGCTCTGCTACATTCCCGACAGGCTCGGGCCGCCCTCCAAGGGGCCTCTGTTCTGAGAACAGTAACATTCACCGCCTCCTATGAAGGTGCAATAACCGGTGCCTGAGAGTGACAGCCGATAACTGCGCAGCAAGCCTGCCTCTTTGATCTCATCCCAGTCTCAGGAAGCAGCCAGCCAGGGGCTGGCATCAGCTCCATCTGGGAGATCAGGACCAGGGAAGGGAAGTGACCTGTCCAAGGTGCTGGGCTGGCAGCAGGGAGGGCAGGGATGGGAACCCTTGTTCCAAGCATCCTACAGGCAGTATGACAGGCAGTATGTCATTTAATTCTCACAATCACCCAGGAGCGTTTAAGGAGACTGGGGCTCAGAGAGGCCCAGGTCACATAGTTGATCTGGGTGATTATTCAAAATCAGGTCTAAGTCCTAAGCCGACCGTGCATTCCTACTCCCCATGACTAAGGCCCCTAATGAAAGAGCCAAGAATACTGGGTATCATCCCATGGACTGCAGGGCAAGAAGCTGCTTAATGATTCCCAGCTCTCTGTGAAAGGCCAGTGGCAGCATATGCGGCTGAGGACTCCCAGTCCTTGCCCCCAGAGGTCACATTCACTTCTGGAGGAAAACAAATCTCCACTTCCTGCCTCCAGGCCCCTTCCCCAGCTCCCTGAAAGGCAGGCGTCTCTGGCAGAGTCGCCTACGTGCCTGGCCTCACCGTGCCTCACGGCAAAGGCTCCTGCACGAGAGGAAACCGCTGCGCCCCAGATCCCCAGCTGTGGAAACCCCAGCCTTCCCCAGCTTCCTCAAGACAAACCCAACCCCAACCTGCAATCTTCAGTCAGAGCAGCAATTTCACTTAAGAGAACATGGCAAAGCGATTTCAAGAAAGAGGAAACAATGGCTCCTTGAGTTCCAGGGTAGGAGGAGTTAACTTTTAAGTACCTGACAACAAGGCTTCCAAATCAAAACAACTCAAGCCCAAACGCAGGCAAGTTGGCCAGGGTGACTACCTCCCTTACCCTCCAGGAGACTGGAGAGAAGCCAGGCTGGGCATCCTACCCAGCAGACAATGAGGTCAACAAGCACCAAGCCCAAGTGAGATCTCTGAGTACCCCTCAGCCCTCCACCCCCTAACCTGGTCCAGAGAGACCCTGGGGGAATGAACCAGACTTTGAAATTGAAGTACTTCAAAGGAAGTGGGGAAAGCCTTCAGCCTAAGAGAGCACCCTCTGCTCCCCATCTATTTTTTTGTTTTTAATGTTTAAGGCTGAAAAATCAAACTACTAAACAATTATGCAGACAGAATACAGAGGTGTACAAACAGCACAGCTGGGTCTCTGGGGCTGAAAAGCACGGTGAAGGCAGGAAAGTTGCCCTGGTTTTCTTTCTGGGGCTCTTAATTTCATAGCTATTGCAACCCATTAATATAATGAGAGATTTAATAGAAATAAATGTACATACAAAAGGCACAAAATTGTATTAAACAGCCAGAGAAATGACTGTTCCCACAGGAGCCAGCTCCCTTCCCACTCGATGAAGACCATTCATCCCAAAGCCGTGCCTAGTGCCCAGCAAGCGCCTGCTTGCACATCTGTCCTCCAAGCACTGCCATGCACATGTGGGGCTGCAGCCCAAGACCACAAGTAGGCTCCAGACTTCCAGGGCACAGCAGTGATCCCAGTGCCCTAACTGGGTTTCTTTGGTGATAAAGACCAGAGTGGGACAAACATGTTCACAGAATGCCACTAGAATCAGCCTCTCGCCATCTCCCATCTTCTTCTGTGCTCCATGCCTGGACTCCACAGAAGGGCTTGCAGGAGGCCTGGGATGCACTTTCCCCGGCTGCTTTCTGTGCACGGTGGCAACAGGCACAGGTAGTTCAATGTGCCTGCTGCTTCCTGGTCCCTGTAACTTGTGACTGCTTTACCTGCCCACGAGGGCCAGGTTAACAGGGCTGACCCTGGATGTTGCTGGTGCCCACCTCCCCAGAGAACAGCTTCTCACCTATAAAGTGGTCGCATAAACCCCAGCCCACGTAAGATGACGAGTTAACACTATAAAACTGTAAGGTTGTCTACACATGTGAGGGATTTTTATGGATTTGTTTACTTGTTGTAGAGGAGAAACGAAGATATTTTGTAGCGGACAGCACCAATCCCATCTGGGACACTAAAAGGCAACAGAAATCTCTGAGAATGTCCCCAGGCTGCTCTTTCCTCACTGAAGCCCCTGCTCTAGGCCACAGTTACAATTTCGCTGGCCCTCTTTGTACTTAGGTAACTGGTAAACCTCCACCACCCACTAGGGCTTTCACATTAAAATAGAGAGCAACTCCCACGGTGTTTGGGGCATGGTTTACATCCTTCCTCTCTGAGTAAGGACTGGATGAGGAACTCAGATAACAAGCTACCTCAAAATCCCAACTGCTACGTATTCATTCAAAACACATTGGTAGGAAACTTGCTCTATAATCAACCACTTGTTGCAAAGTGATTCAAATGTCATGAGGCAGAGCGTGCCTTTCTGGCAGGAGTGGTAGGGCCTCCCAGTGTGGCTCCATCTTCCACAGGCCTACAAAGAAAACAGAGTGATGTGCCTATAGCCATGTTCTTCCACTGGTGGGGAAGGAGACCTTCCCCTGAAGAGACGGAGCAGAGCCTGTGGAGGGAGGAACTGGGGATGGACTGATCATTCGCCTATACAGTGAGTCCTCACTTGTTACTGGGCTCCAGATCAGGTCTCGGCTATTCTAGAGGGAGCTGTCTTGTAGGACAGAGCCTGATGGGTGGACCCAACATGGACCTGGAACACAGGGTAGGTTTCAAGGGGAAGTGTGGTTAAACTGAGGCCAGGAAATGTTAGGAGCTGCTGCGTGGTGACTGCAGAGGCCCCTGTGAGAGGTGGCAGGGAAGCTCTCAGGCGGTGGGTAGGGAAATAAAGTGAAGGCTAAAGAGATACTTCAGAGCTAAGCAGAGTGGGCTTGGTGACAGATGACATGAAGAGGGAGAGCACGTGCAGTGCCAAGGATGACTGTGGTTTCTGCCAGCAGAAATGATCGCCGTGGGGAAGGTTATGGATGTAGAACTCAAATGGGGGCAGAGATGCACTTCTCATGCATTACATTTGTGGTGCCTTTGAGACACCCACAGGGAGGCACCTGGTGGTGCTGACATGAAGGTCCAGAACTCAGGAGGGGCAGTGCAGGGGGATACAAACGTGTAAGGACGATGACTAAGTACAGTCCAGATGAGGTCACCTAGGGATGGCAGAAGTGAATGGTGAGCAGGAAGGAAGCCGCAGACCAAGCCCCTTGCAACTCGCACATGTAAGGGCCGCATAGAGAGGAAGCCTCCAATGGGACATGGGGGATAGTCAGGCAGGAGAAAAGCCAGAAGCCAAAGGTAGAGAGAGTTAAAATGGTCAGTAGCCGCTGAGAGGACACGGAGACTTAAAAATGTCCTAAATTTAGTTAAGATTTGGGTTGCCGTTAACCATGGTGAGCAATGGCAAATTATCATGGGAAGAGCACCCACAAATTTTTAAAAAGCCACCATGTCATGAAGTTAAATGACCTGTAACAGTTTTACAACTCTCATAGACAGACTTTTTTACAACATGTTTATTTCTCAAAGGTTGTATGGAATTTCTATTTTCAAAAGTGGTATTTTCAGGGCAAAAGGAAAAGCACTGATTGTAAAACATATTTTCCAATACATCTCTCACCAGACAGAAGGACCGGTGTATGCTCCGCAGATTAACCAAGGGGCTGGGCTGCAGGGTCCAGTGCCTTCTACCCTGCACGTGTTCTGACTCCTCCATCGACAGCTTCTGGAGCAGGCCAGCAGGCCCCTTTAAAATAAACTAATCTTAAAGCCAAACACACGCTGTTTTCAGGGGAACATGCCCACTAATGGACTGTCTACTGTTCACTATTCACAGGCAATGGTACCAAGCTCTCAACAATTTTCTTTTTAAACTAGAGACACACACACACAGTAATTATAATGAAAGTTCCTAATTAATGAACTCAGATTTTGCAGTTAGCTTTCAGGTCACTGCAAGGCTTTCCTGCTGTACCAGATAAGTGTATGTTTGGATCAGGGCGGACACAAAAGAGAGGGTTTCGATACGTGCCAGAACAAAAGTTCAAAGAAGCTTTCAGTCCAGACTCAAATGAGGCACTTTGCCCCATTTTCTCCTAAAGGCGCACGTCTTTCCATCCAGGAAATGTCGACTAAGTGATCTAACAGGGCAGAAAACATGGCCTGTTTCACAGGGCCATCTGCTGTCCTTTTTTCACTGTCATAAAAACTCAGACTTGTAAAATTGCCGGACACCCTCATACCCTCTGCAGAACTGACTGGGCATTTTCTATTCACTGCTTCTTCAACTGGGACACAGCCCTCTCTTGCTCCTGTCACTTTAGATACGGTGCTGTCCTGTCTGTGGCCTTCAAGTGGGCCCCCCTTCAGTGTGCCTTTATATGCATTGAGAGTTGAGGCAGGGGGTATGGGAGCTAAGAAATTACACAAATCACCACCAAAAAATAAATAAATAAATAAAACATCTTAAAATGTCTTAATTTGTTTAAAGTTTAGTTAAGGGCCATAAAATCCCTAAATACCACATGTTCTTTAAATAGTTATTAAAGTTCTGATCTATTTAAGGAAATGCCACTTTTATGGGCATAGGGCAAGAAGCCAAAAACCATGATTCATCTCTCTGCTAACACGCACAAACACCAATTTCCTTATGCCTGTCCACAGGTCCAAACACAGGCAGAGGAAGGGTCCTTCCTATGATTAATAACTGAGAATGACACATACTGGGGGTCACAGCCCAGCCTTCAGGAGGTAGGAGTGAATTACAAACAGACCCCTACCCACAGTGCCTCAGCCCCAGACTGTGGGGCAGGGTTTGGAGCGCGTTTGTGAATTAGAGTGAGGCAGGTAGGGTGTGCTTTTTTCTGTGTGGTATTGTGGTGGATGTAATGTCCAAAAGAGAGGAAAAAGCTCATCTAGAGACAGTTTTCACCATTCCCAGTAGCAACTGTTAAATGCGGAAGGCCCAGAAGGCCCTGGAAGTAACAAGCAGAAGCCTGCTTGGTGCCAGGGTCGCCATGCTGTGAATCAGTAGACCCACTCTGGCTGGAGATCTAAGGGTGTCTCTCTGGGGACTTCAGTGCTGTCTCCTTTTGAAGTTTAGCCAAGCTCTGCTCCAGGTCAGGGAAGGGGAGGTGGCATGTGTCCAGAGAGAGTCTGAGGCTCGCTCATCATGAGGTCCAAGTATTAAAGAGGGAGGAAGGAAGGAAGCCAGGGCGGGCAGCCCAGGGTGAGCCACCAACTCTGAAGACAAGAGTCCCAGCATCTTGTGTCCCTGGGGGGCGAGGGCGCTGTGAGGACGATTATGGCAGGGGTCTGTGTGTGGGGATTCCAGTAAGGACCCTCAATCCTCACTGTGCATCAGAATCCCCTGCAAAACCTTTTCAAGGTGACATGTACTTGGCTCTACTCTAGGGAGGCTGATCCAACTAACATGGGCATAATTTTCTTTAAAGGTCCCCAGGTGACCTGAGCGTGCAACCAAGAGGCAGGGCCACTGATCTAAAAACTAAAGGTGGGTGGAAGTATAACAGATAGAAACATCTAAAAAAGTTAAATCCTTGAGTTCACGATGATGCTCCCAGAAGTGTACCAGCCCAGCCTGGAAAAGCTCATGACCCTGAATGCTGGCAAATCTAGGGAGAGAATCAAGCACTGGATGGGACTTTCTGACCAAAGTGGACATCAAGGCAATCAAACAGCTGATGGAAGTCTCTATAAAGAGGAATTCTAATGAATGGAGAAGTGACTGACAGAATCAGAATGGCACCATTTGGCAATAATGATTCCAGTGGCAGTGACATCACAGAAGAGCGAGCAGGTCCTAGTCTACTCTACTCTCCCTGGAGACACACAATTCCACAGCTCAGGTATTTCTGCCACAAATCTGAATGGGAACCAGATGTAACCTCTAGTTCTATGTAGTTTATACTGGGGACAGCGCCACAGGGATGTAGTCAACAAAACCTAGAATAGAATTTTAGGAAACACAAGTGCTATAAAACACATGATCCAGTTGAAAAAAGACAAACTGAAAGGGAAAAAAAGCAAGAGGAGATTTAAGATTAAAACAGATTTAAAAGAGGCATATTATCCAAATGCAATCTGCGAATCTTACTTGTATATTAATTCAAGCAAATCGACTGTAAAACTATGATTTAATCGGGAAGTTTGAGCTCTAAGTATGTGATGACATTAAATGGCTGGAGTTTACTTGTTTTGAAATCATCCACATGAGGGTGGGAGAATGAGAGGACCATGCTCTGATGACTTCTGGCTGGGCGATGTGTACAGGAGGGTCATTTTACTATTTTCTTAATGTATATCTGAAAATTTCCATGAAAAACAAACAAACCTACAACTCAACAACAGAAAGACAAACAACCCAATTGCCAAATGTAAAAATGGGCAAAGGACTCGAACCATTTCTCCAAAGACGACAGGCAAATAGCACATGAGAAGATGCTCAACTCTATTAGTCACATTATGAACATGCCAATCAAAACTATGAGTTACCACTTCACACCCACTAGGATGCATATTATTTTTTTAAAATGTAAAAACAAGTGCTGGTGAGGGTATGGAGAAATTAGAACCCTTGTACAATGCAAATTGCTGGTGGGAATGTAAAATGATGCAGCCACTGTGGAAAAGTTTGGCAGTTCATCAGTAGTTAAATCTGGAATTATCACATGACCTAGCAATTCCACTCCTAGATATATGCCTAAAAGAAGTGAAAACAAGTGTTGAAATAAACACCTGCACAGGAATGTTCAGGGCCGCAAAAGCCAAAAGGTAGAAACCACCCAAATGTCTACCAATGGAGAAATGGATAAACAAAATGTGGTATATCCATACAATGGAATATTTCTGAGCCAAAAAAGGAACGAAGTATTGATTCATACCACAACCTGGATGAATCTTGAAACATTATGCTCAGTGAAAGCTATTTATAAAGGCCACATATTATGTGATTCCATTTATATAAAATATCCAAAATAGCAAAATCCAGAGACAGAAAGCAGGCCAGTGGTTGTCAGAGGCTGGGAGTAGGGAGTGATTCCTAATGGGTATGAGGGTTTCCAACTGGGATGACGAGTCCTGGAACTTGACAGTGGTGATGGGTGCACAATACTGTGAATATACTTAATGCCCCTGAATAGTAGACTTAAAAACAACTGAAGTGGTAAATTTGTTGTGTATATTTTACCACAATAAAAAAAAAATTGGCAGACATTCTGAAGTAGCTCATGCTTAACTGCTCTATGCACCACGTAGATCCCATAAGCAACTACTTTATCCTACAATTTTTACTGAGAAGTTACATGCTTAAATACAATGATTCATGAGTGAAGAGTTTTTTTTAAAAGATTTTTTAATTGATTTTTATCAAGGGGGGGGAAGGGAGAGAGAGATAGAGAAACGTTGATGTGCGACCCATTGATCAGCTGCCTCCTACATGCCCTGCACACTGGGGATTAAGCTCACAACCCGGGCAGTGTCCTCACCAGGAATCGAACTGGCAACCCTTTGGTGCACAGGACTATGCCCAACCAAATGAGCCACACTGGCCACAGCCATGAGGGAATTTATTAAGGCCATGCTTTAAAAAAAGCTTTTTTAATTTCTTAAAAACAAACCAGCAGCTAAAGGTAGGAGTCAGAGTATCAATCTGCTTCCATCACCAACAGGATAAACTGAGCAACTCAGGTAACTCAAAAGGAACCTGGTATATCATCCTCTGTGATCGGCTGTTCCCAAGTCAAGAGAGGGAAGCTGCCTGTGACCCTGTGACAGAAGGGGACCACATTTTTTAAAATCCTCACCGAGGGTATGTTCTTTTAATTGATTTTTAGAGAGAGAGAAAAGGAGAGAGGGAGGGAAAGAGAGAAACATCAGTAAGTTGCCTCCATATGTGCATGACTGGGGATCGAACCCACAACCTAAGTATGTGCCCTGATCAGGAATCGAACTCACAACCTTTTGGTGCATGGTATGATGCTCCAACTAGTTGAGCCACCTGGCCAGGGCGAGAAGTGGCCACATTTAACCACAACGATGTTGCCCGATATGTTCAAAATAGGAGCACACTTCTAGGCTACAGCTCCAAGTACATTAAAGCTTCACAAAACCAAAATCTAAGGTATAATAATACATGGGGTTTGTTGGTTTTTTTAAAGAAATTAAAAAATATATATTTTTTTATTGATTTCAGAGAGAGGGAGAGAGAGAAACATCAATGATGAGAGTCATTGATCGGCTGCCTCCTGCACGCCCCCTTCTGGGGATCAAGTCCACATGAGAATCAAACAGCGATCTCCTGGATCATAGGTCTATGTTCAATGGCTGAGCCACGCCCAGCCAGGCACATTGAAGTATAATGTGTTATAATTTTTTTGTCAAGTGAGCCTATTTTGAGGGGACAGTTCATAATAAATCAGCAAATATGACCCTATGAGATAGGATTAATGTCCCACGTTTCCCATAAACCCCTCCAAAAGGAGACTTTTTGTGGAAGAGCACACAGGAACCATGATGCCTGCTTTCTGAAAATTCAGGAAACAGCCACCAGGAAGAGACGGTAGGTGAGAGCCGCTGGCTAAGTCACAGTTGATTCATGAACCTTGGGAATGTTGTGAGCAGTTTTATTAGCGGCTTAGGGATTTGTTCTGCCTCTTCTAGATTTCATTTAGCTTTGGCAGGGGTTATTACTCACTAAAATGCAATGTCGAATAAGAAGACACTTACAGTAATCCTCAAGCAACATTTCCCCTGTGCATTCTCTGGGAAAGGGCCAGGGCAAAGGAAGGAAAGAGAAGTTGTGTCTCCTTCCCTAACCTCCAAAAGCTTCCCTGAGAACAGGTGTGCTTGAGGGGAAGAAAATGAAGCATTCCAAAATGTCCAAGAGACAAAAGTCACCAATTCTATACACAGGCTTGGAAACAGATGGAGACAGTGCAACCTGGGCGGTGAGGGTGTCGAAGGCTGCCCAAAGCAAGCAGCCATGACTCACATGGAGACCCCGTCCAAATGCCTCCTCTACAAAAAGGCTCTTCAGTCTATGCTAAACCCTTCCGGTGAGAGGAAGGAAGCTCTTTACCTCAGAAGGCTGACTTCTCCTCTACTTTAAGTTTAGGAAATTCTTTATACCTATTTAAAGCCACCTCTTGTAGTTCACTGTTTGAAAAGCAGAGGGTATGGCAGAGAAATCGTGTCGTGGGTTTTAGAATCCAATCGACCTGGGCTTTGAATGTTGGGGCCACTTCTTACTAGAGGACTGGACATACAATTTAACCTGGAAGAGTCTCAACTTTCTCATATGCAAAATGGAAAAAATACCCAATTATGAGGAATTAATAAGACAGTGCCTGTAAGGTCCATGAAACATCTCTGGCTGGAGCTCAACATACACTGTCCCTTGTGTAAACCACAAACAAGTGTGAAACGAGACTGCTCCCCATACCCAGCAGAGCCTGGAGTACAAAAGACAGCCACGCTGGTTCCAAGGCCCTCTCCTCAAGTCACTACCCAGAGAACTTCAGGACACCTGTCCTTTGGGCCACAGATTCAGGTTTGATGGTTCTGTGAGCAGTCACAGGGACTGCTACTGTGGGTCTCCGATGCGCCTACTGCAGAGAACAGCACTTTTACAACTTTGTCTCTCTCAGGCTAGTTCTTCAAGTGCTGAACAAAAAAGCTGGCACTCTTCAGGCACTCAGCAAAGGTTTGCTAAGTAACGTGCGGTTTAAGAAAACTCTGAGGAAAGGGAGAGAAAATCCAAAGGATACGAAAGCTTCTGTACAGAGCAAGGAGATAAGACAACACTCTATAAAGCATAAAGCATAAAGGATAGACACACAGTATCTCTGAACTCATTCACATACCCTTAAATTTTAAAAATGTAATTTATGCAAAAAAGAATACTACTGCAAGAGACTACAGCATGCTACTGATTCAATACAGAAGAAAGAGGAAGGCCACAGCATCAGGAAGATGCCTGCGGGGCTCCTCATTAGCCTCTGCACTCACATCTCAGAGGCAGAGCGCCCCCCACCGCCCCTCAGAGCACTGACCGCTGAGACAGTGCGAGCGAGCCGGGAAGGAATACTGGTCTTCCGCGGCGCAGCACTTCCCGTTTCTGAAATCACAGGTGATTTCTGAAAGCACAGACAGCCTGGACGGAAGTGGCCCGCAGTCAGCCAGCAGCTTGGGAAGGAAATGACCTCAGGACAGAGATGCGTGATACAGTGTGCTCAACTTAAGATGAACTTATTTTACTGCTTACAGCAGGAACTGAAGTGTTCTTTTAAATACGTCAGTGTATAAGTTTCCACACCTACAAGGTACCACCTTGGCAGAGAGAAAATGGCAAAACATCTAAAAAAGGTGACACACCTGTGGTACAACCCACCCTTTTGTACTTCTCTCCAGAGCCCCAAATTCAATGGTTAACTTACCTTTCCTGTAGTGCAACAAATGACAGGAAATAGGAAAACACTTTTTTTTTGGACCAGATATAACCAGGTACCACATGGGAAAAACGCGAGGCGCTGTCAGGGGGCCCCAGAGGGAGAGCCTGTGTTCCACCGGGGCCCTGTGTATGGCATTTTCTCTTGACCCCATACTTACTTTTTCTGGTTTTATTTTACATACATGTTGGTTACAAGCTCTTTTTGTTGGTTTCTTGGTACAAAACACAATAGAATGCAGCCAGAGGCAGGCGATTGAAGGCAAAAAGGAGAAATGACGATGACAGCTGAGAGAAACATAAAAGCCCCTCAAAACTGGGTTCTATACAGCACAGTAACGAATGCTTGTAATTACAAATTATGCGTCATGAGAAAGTTAAATTATGCCCAGAAAAAGGTATAATTTAAAAAGGTCTAGAAATATTATGTTCAGATATAATTCTGAAAGTTCCTTGAGGGCAGCAGTCATGCTCTAGACTGCATCACGTCCCTCCTTGTATTTAATGACCTCAGTGCACAGTTAAGTGTTAACCAGAGTTTATGATTGATTTAGAGCAAGAAAAAAAATTTTAAATTAAAATTTTCTCCAGTTTAGATGTTTCAATTGAAGGAGAGTTTGAATTACAAAGATATATCCATAAGAAGCCTCCCCCAACGGCAGGTACAAACCTCAGGAATCATCCTCCACTCTGTCACCACGGCCAAGAATGGAACTTCGCTCTACTTGGCAACTTAAGGTATGACACCTAGCCCAATAAAGTCACATCCTTTGTTTCCTCCACAATTAATTGTCTCTCCAGAGTACTGAGGTGAAAAGCATGCTGCATTTTATCAACAGGGATCCAAAAGTCCATTCATCTACAATCTATCAAAATGTCTCTTCAATGAAACTACTGCTCTTCTTTCTGCTTTGAAACATCCCTCCCTTGGAGAACAGATATGTCTTCTTCCTTTTACCTCTGGTATTGGAAACTATGTGGCAGCTAATTCTGTCACATGCCATCCTTCCCAACTTGAGTCCACATCAGGAAAAATTAACCTCACTCACAGCTTTCATAAAAATTAACTCAAAATGGATCACAGACCTAAGTGTAAAACCTAAAACTATAAAACTTCCAGAAAAAGACAGGAGAAAAATCTTTGGGACCTTGGGTTAGACAAAAGTTCTTACAAAGCATGACTGCTCCATAAGAGAAAAAATATATATGCATAAATTGGATGTCATCAAAGTAAGAACTTCTGTGCTCTGAAAGATACTTTTAAGATACTGAAAAGTCAAGCCACAGACTGGGAGAAAATATTTTCAAATCATATATTTTATAAAGATTTTGTATCCAGAATATTTAAAAGAAATCTCAAAACTCAATTAAGAAAACAAACAACATAAGAAAATAGGCAAACGATCTGAACACCTTACCAAAGAAGATACATGGATGGCAAATAAGCACAAGGAAAGATGTTCCAAACCACTAATTCATAGGCAATTGCAAAATTAAAACCATGATGAGATATCATTCATTATACACCTATTAGAACGGCTCGAGGCCAACCACACAAAATCTTGGTGAGGAGGTTAAGGAACTGAACACTAGCACACCACTGGGAGGAATATGAAATGGTACAGTCACTTTGGAAGACAATTTGGCAGCTTCTTAAAAAGCTAAACCCAAATCTACCACATGATCCAGCCAATCCATTTTTCAGATGTCCCTACAAACACCTGCACATGAATGTTCACAGGAGCTTTACTTAAAATAACCAATAACTGGAAACAACCCAAATGTCCATCAACAGCTGAATGGATACATAAATTATGGTAAATTCATAAAAACGGACTGCTACTAAGAGAAAAAGGGAAATGAAGTATTGATTCATGCAACAATATGAATGAATCTCAAAATAATTAGGCTAAGTGTGAAAAGCCAGAATCTCCCCGCCCCGAAATTATATATGCTGTGATTGCATTTATACAAAACTATAAAAATGCAAATACTATATAGTGACAGCAGATCAGTGGTTGCCTAGGGATGGTGGTAGGTGGGGAGAGGAGGCAGGACAAAAGGAGTATAAGGGGCTTGAGGAAACTTCTGTGGAGATAAATTTGTTCATTATATGTAGGGATAGTTTCACAAGCATTATATGTCAAAAGCCATCAAACTGTAAACTTTAAATATGTGCAGTTTTACTATATGTCAGCTCTATTTCCAGTGCCTCATATGACCTGAATGGAATAGAGATGAGCTGTCCCCACTAAGTCCCCACTCAAATCATAGATTTATGAGTTAAATAAATGTCATCATTTTTTAAAGGCACTAACATTTGAGGTGGTGTTCGTTACACTGCAGTAGATAACCAGGCCAGCCTTCTTTCTCCTGAATCTAAGGAGCCCATTTGGAAAAGAAACTACAGTTGAGCCTTGAACAACTTCTCCTCCCCAGAGGGGCAATCCCATGAGCAGAAAATCTACAGTAACTTTGACCCTCAAAAAAGTTAACCACCCTCAGTATCCATGGAGGATTGGTCCCAGGATCCCCCTGAGGATACCAAAATCCACGGATGATCAAGTCTCCTATATAAAAATGACGTGTATCAATGTATACATTAGCCCTCTGCATTTATTGAAAAAAACACATGTATAAATGGGCCCCCCCCCAGTTCAAATCCATGTCGTTCAAGGTTAACTGTAGTTCCTCTTCCCTATATTACCAATTGGTTAATGACCCTTTCCATAATTATATATAGAGACAGCAATACAGCATCTTTACAAACAGCTTTCAGAGAGGTCACCCTAAATTTCCTGAATGACCTCAGGCTAAATTCATTTGAGAAAAGCCAGAACATCATGTATAAAATAAAATTAGCCTGTCAAATTTCAACTCCTCTGTAGACTTCACATTATGTTGGTATCCCATCCAAAGTGGATGAAGCACAAAGAAAAAAATAAGATTTCTCACGACATAAGGAATAAACGACATGTTATTTGAGATAATAAAGATTATTTGACAAAGATAATTTAATGATTCTGCTTTTAGCAAAATAATTAAGCAGAACTTAAAAATGTTACTTACCTGATTTCTCTATTTCTCAGCATTACTCATAATAAAAATACCTACCTGCTGGAAACTTCCTCAAGAGTCTGCGACACTGCTGGGGAGCCTGGAGCTAGACATTTGGAGACCCACTTGTATGATCTCAGGCAACCATGCCACTTTTTTTTTTAAATAACAATTTTATTGAGGAATAATTTATGTACACAACTACATCTATATAAAGTGTACAACTCAATGCATTCTGAAAGATGTATATATCCATAAAATTATGGCTACAATCAAGATACATATAACATTTCTATCAATTCCAAAAGTTGCCCTGCCATCCTTCAGGGAACCACTTGTCTGTCACTATGAATGAGTTCACATTTTCTAACATATATAAATGGAAACATATGATACCTACTCTTGTTTCTGGCTTCTTTCACTCAGAATAATTATTTTGAGATTCATTCATGTCACTTATGTATCCATAGTTTGTTCTTTTCACTGCTGAATTGGATTCTACAGGAACAGTGAGGGAAGCTGGGTGTTTCCATTTGGGGCTATGAGGGATACAGCTAGGTGTGGAATTGCCGGGTCATGCAGTAGATGAGCACTTAACTTCATAAGAAACTGCCAAGCTGTTCTTCAAATGGTTGTATATTTCATATTCTCACTAGCTGTGTATGAGAATGATTGTTCCATGTCCTCACCAACACTTGGTAATCATGCCACCGTTCTGATTTGCAGTTTCCTCACCAGTGAAATGAAAGCCCTGGTTCTGCATGGTTCTAGGGATCATCTCAAGTGTGACTTTTTCCAACTTCTGAGAATGGAATTTTTGGTGCTGATTCACGTGAAGTACTTCAAATTTAACCTAAGCAAGCAAACTCCTGAGATAGTTATCTTAATGCTAGCCAAGAGTACTGGCAATCAAACTATTTTACGACTTTCAGCAGGTTTTCCCTGTGTCATAAGTGGGAGTTAAATGGGGAAAGGAAGAAGGGGAGAGGAACAGACCCTGATTTAAGGAGAACAAGCCTCCATGGCTTTGTTAAACTCCTCAGGTCCCTCCCACCTCTAGCACTTCCACAAGCCCATTCTGTTGAGGAAGTCACAACAGGTACATCTGGGAGACTGCCATTACTGTGTACAGTCCATGCCTCCAGGTAGCTAGCAGGTCTTCATTTCTGAGTATCTTTCCAAATTTGGGAGCCCTGAATATAGCTGTGAAAGATGATCACCATGAGAAAAGTGAAAACTAGCATTTAAGAACTGGTGTTATATGTAATTCCTCCACTCTTTCACCTGTTATAGGAAAATCTAATTGGTGTTAGCCGGGGGTGGTGGTGAGGGCACACACAACGACTTGACTGAATAGTGTTGCCTACCACACACTAAGACACTGAACAAATTAATTAATGGTAATGGTACTACACAATTACAGTTGACCTGAGAACAACGTGAGAGTTGGCACCGACTGCCTGCACAGTTGAAATACACGTATAAACCTAAGTTGCTCCTCCACATACTCAGATTCCCAACCACCATTTGACCCTCAAACAACATGGGTTTGAATTGCGTGGGTCAAATGAAAAAATATCCACGTATAAGTGACATACACAACCCAAACCTGCATTGTTTAAGGGTCAACTGTTATTTTAAAAATTACAGCCCTGACATTCTGGAAATAGATGTTAATAGTTGCTGTCAAATCATGTTTAAACAGAATGTAAGAAGTACATTGTGATTCTGGGAAAACTTTGTTTCCCAGCTGCTATGTTTGGCATTAAAAGGAATCCCCTGAAAACAGGAAACAGTTCTTTCACTCCACTGTGACCGTGAGGCAATCATCTAACCTCCACTGTGCACAACAGAGGACACAGGCCCGGGAAGAGCCCGTTATGTGAGCTTTTTCTATTCCCTGGTGGCTCCTTGTAGACATGTAAACTTTTTGCCCAGCCACTGCAAGCTTTCTGGATGAAGATATCATGTCACTAGGAAGAGACTGATTAGACCAGAGCAGTTTCGATCACTGTAGAGAACTTTTGAGTACATGTAAGTCCACATAAAGAACGGGTGGAACTAAAATTTTGGCCATTCTTTTTCCCTTTGTTCAAGTATTTTTAAGTCCTGGAACACAATGATATTTCCAAACAATAAGATCTTTCTGCATGAAACTTAGTTTCCATGCAAGGTGACAATGTAAAATTGAAAAAAATTAGACTTTCAACCTAGATTTGATTCAGATCAAAACCCTTATCTATTGCTTGCACCTTTAAAAGATTTTTTTTTAACTCTGGGAAGCCATTCCTGTGACCTAAGGTTCCAGTTATAGGAGAGGAAATTAAACCAAACAAGCTTTGCTTTGACTATCAGAAAGCCGAACGCATTATTTTAACTGCACTCTGTCTACTGGCAGAACTCCCACCTTTCCTAACCCTTCCCATTCCACCCTTCCCTACCTCAGTTCTAACTTGAATCACAAAGAGAGGATGCTAGGATAAGGGAGAAAGAGAAGGAAGGGTTGGGGGAAGTGACACTATAGTGTTTTCCTGAGGGAGACTGAAGACCTCTTTAAAAGAGGGGAGCAGAGGCCTCATTAGAATAACATTCCACCCTCAATGCTGGATAGACAAGGGGAAGAGGGGCCTCGTATGCAGAGGATGCTTCTCTATTCCCAGGCCCCTCCCAGCATGCAGTTACCAAGAAGAGTCACAAGAAACCTGAGCTTTTGGGACCAACCTCCTCATGTGAGGAAAGGTCCCTCTATACAGAGAATTCACTCACCCCAAAAGCTTTGAAATGCTGGGAATGAGTACTTAGTCCAAGGGAGTGTGAGTAACAGCAAGAGCTTGGGTTATCCAGGTAGACACTGGCGAGTATCATACAACCACTTCATACAATTTATTAAGAGAACTTCCTTTTCTCCTATTGTCTACAGATAGTCTACTATTTCAAAGGAAGCTGTGAAGGACTGAGCTATTTTTATTTGTCCACTACTCTACTGACTCTCTTCAATCCGCAGGGACACACAACTCTGGGAGACCAAAGGATAAGTACTCCTTTGCTGTTGCTTAGAGAAAGAGGGTCAGAAAATTTTTAAAAAGAACCTTGTGGTGGAGCACAAGTTGACAAATCCTCTCCCTAAAAATCAAATATAAAACTAGACAAAATTCAAAAAAGTCACTTCAGGGCTCTGGAAATATCAGAGGCAAATAAATTGAGAAGCATTATTCATAAAAAGAAATTAAAACTTCATGTAAGAATAGTGGGAGTCTGTGGCCCTCTTGCTGAGGCTGCTCTCATCACTTTACTTCTTTTAATTTTTTAAAAAACTAACATTGTATGAATCAGTAATTGTAAGACTGTACTACTGGGTTTATAACACAAGTAAATCTAATATAGATAACAATAACAGCACAAAAGAAGAGGAAGTAAATGAACCTACACTAGAGCAAAGTAGCTATATTTTACCAAGTCAAGTCAGAAAAACCTTAAGTAAACTGTGATTAGATGTACTATGTAGGTCAACTATATGCTACCTACAAGAAATGCACTAGAAAAATATACACCATGCTAATTGTAATCAAAAGAAAGCTAGAGCCCTGGCTGGTGTGGTTCAGTGGTTAAAGCATCGCCCTGCAGACTGAAGGGTCTCAGGTTAGATTCCTGGTGAAGGGCACATACCTGGTTGCAAGTTCGATCCCTGGCACTGGCCAGGGTACGTGTGGGAGGCAACCAATTGATGTTTCTCTCTCTCTCCCCTCCCTTCCACTCACTAAAAAAAAAAAGGAAGAATATGTTCACTCCTCGCCCCAAAACTGCAGAGTATACATTCTCAAGTGAACATGGGACATTCTCAAAGACATACCACATCTTAGGACACAAAACAAGTCTATAAGCTCAAGAAGATTGAAATCAGCCCAGCTGGGCGTGGCTCAGCGGTTGACCATCGACCTGGGATCCAGGCGGTCAGGGTTCGATTCCCGGTCAGGGCACATGCCCGGTTGTGGGCTTGATCAATGACTCTCTCGTCATTGATGTTTCTGTCCCTCTCTCTCCCTCTCCTTTCCTCTCTCTGAAATCAATAAAGATATTTTTTTTTTTAAAAAAAAAGAAGACTGAAATCATATCAAGCATCTTCTCGTACATTTACACCCAGGAATACTATGCAGCTGTAAAAACGAAGGATCCCTTACCCTTTGAGACAGCATGGTGGGCCCTGGAGAGTATTATGCTAAGCAAAATAAGCCAGTCAGAGAAAGACAAGTGTCACATGATCTTACTCATATGTGGAATCTAATGAACAAAACAAACCGATGAACAAAATAGATCCAGAGAAACAGAAGCACAGACAGACTGACGAATCTCAGAGGGAAGGCAGGGGTGGGGGGTTTAGGGGGGAGAGATTAACGTAAAAATTTATATGCATAACCCAGGGACACAGACAATAGTGGAGTGAAGGCCTGAGGGTGGGGGGGTACAGGGCAGAGGGGACCAATGGGGGGGAAAAGGGGACATTTGTAATACTTTCAACAATAAAGATTAATTTTTTTATAGCATCAATAAACTGCTCAAGATAGAAAAAAAAGCTAGAGTAGGTATATTAATATCAGACAAAATACATTTTAGAACAAAGAATATTATCAGGGATAAAGAAGTTCATTTCACAATGACAGAGTTAATTTCTCAAGAGGACATATCCTTAACATTTACATGCCTAATAAGAGTTTCAAAATACACAAAACAAAGACCATTCTACAAGGAGAAATAGGGAATTCCACACTATCATCAAGAGAGTTCAATATGCCTCGCTAAGTAGACAGAAAACAGTTAAAAATACTGATGTGACCAGCGCTCTCAACCAAGGGAATCTAATTGACGTTTACAGAACATTTCTCTACTAATAGCAGTATAGCATTAAAAAAAACCCCACTATATACCATATTCTGGACCAAAAGAATGAGCCCCAATAAATTTAAAAAGGATTCAAGTCATAAAGACCACAATGGATTTAAATTAGAAATTAATAACAGAAAGATCTCTGGAAAATCCTGAAGTATTTGGAAACTAAATAACATACTTCTAAATAATCCATGGGTCAAAGAAGAAACCAAAAGGGAAATCAAATCAGTATTTTGAACTGAATGAAAATGAATATACAATATATCAAAATTTGTGGGATGACACTAAAGCAGTACTTAGGGAAAATTTCCAGCAATAATCATCTCTAGTAGAAATAAAAGCTTCAAATCAAGACGACAACTTCTACCTTAAGAAACTAAAGAAAAAAAAGTAAGTAAACCCAAAGTAAGCAGAATAAAGAAAATAACAAAGACCAGAGTACAGACCAATGAAATAGCAAAGCAAAAAACAATAAATAAAATAAATAAGTGGTTCACTGATAAATTTTATAAACCTTTAGCCAGATTGTTCAGGGAGAAAAAAAAGAGACTACACAAACTGCAACATCAGTAACGGAGATAATAATATTCAGATTCTACAAATATCTAAAAGGTAGTAAGAAAATATTATAAACAACTTTATGCCAATAAATTCAACTCAGATGACATGGACATACTCCTTGAGAGATACAAACATACAAATATGTTTTGACTGATTTCAGAGAGAGGAAAGGAGAAAGAGAGAGAGAAAGAAACATCAATGAGAGCGAAACAGCGATCAGCTGCCTCCTGCACGCCCCCTACTGGGGATCGAGCCTGCAACCTGGGTATTTGCCCTGACTGGGTATGGAACCAGCAACCTCTTGGTGCACAGGTCGATGGTCAACCACTGAGCCATACCAGCCAGGACTAAATGTATCTTTAAACAAGACATTTTTATTACTCTTCAGTCAATATTCATTTACATTTACCCAAATACTTACTCCTTCCAATGCTCTTTATTCCTTCCTGCAAATCTGTTTTCCTATGGGATTATTTTCTTTCTGCTGTAAGAATTTCCTTTTACTCTTTCAGAGTGTGCCTGCTGGTGGTAAATTGTTTTTGTTGATCCACTGAGAAGTCAGTTGCCAATCTTATCATTATTCCTCTGAAGCTAATATCTTTTTCTCTATTTTATGGTTTTTCTCATTGACTTTGACTTTTAGCAGTTTTACTGTGACACTCCTATCCTTCCCTCTCCTCCAAGGGGTCCAATTATACATGTGTTAAACCTTGTTATGTTGCATACGTCTATTACACTCTCATGTATTTTACATCTTACCTTTTCTCAATGCAATGTATTGTAGATATTTTTAACTGATCAATTCTCCAATTCACAAATATTGTGTTGGAGAGGGAGAAACACTCATTTGTTGTTCTGCTTATTTATGCATTCAGTAGCTGCTTCTTGCATGTGTCCTGTCTGGGAATCAAACATGCAACCTTGGCCTATCAGGACAACACTCTAAACAAACTGAGTTACCCAGCCAGGGCCTTCATCTAGTTCCTTGAATACATTAATCAGTCATTTTAAAGGCCTAAGAATTCCAATATCTGGATCACCTAAAGTTCTTTCCTACTCATTTTTTCTTTTGATTTTCAGTCATTTGATCGTGTTTATTGGCACGCCTGGTATTTTTCATGGAATGCGAGACATTGTATATCAGAGTTTAGGGGGCTGGATGATGTCACCTCCCTCCAGAGAGGTTTTAAGTTTCTTCTGGTAGGCAACTAGAGTAAGGGCTGTTACCTTATCTAATCAGGTAAAGTTTTGAAATTGAATTTCAAGCTGATCTCTTCCAGCCAACTTATTTGTAAGGCATAGTTCTTTTGAGGTCTCTACTGAAATCCTGGGGTGTTTGCCAGGTTCATTCCTCTTTGGCTGGCCTTGAACTCTAATTTTTGTCTCCCTAGTACTATGAGGACAAAAGCCGTGCTTAAGTTTTTATCCTCATGACAGCAGTTTTCTGCTGAATTTCTGTAAGTTACTCCCACACATCTTAGGATGTAGCAAATACCTTGAGGCAAAATATTGAGTCCACCACTCTGAGACTGTCTTTTCCCTGGAATTCTGGACCCTCAAATTTTAGCTGCCTACACAGCTTTGAATTCAAATTTTAGTTTTCCTACTCAGTCATTCTGAAACAAGCTCTGGACCATTGCTTTCTCTTTGGCCTATGCCCCATGCCAGGAGTTGGCAAATGCTCCAAGAATTTTAAAAAGCAGGGGTAAATACAGGGCTCAACTCAATGTGTTTTCTTTCTCTCTGCAATTTTGGTTCCTGCCAAATTTGTCCTGGCTGCCTTGGTTAATACCCAATGCCTTCAAAGGTATTATTATTATTTTGTATTTTAAATACCTTTTATAGTAGTTGTCAGCAGATTTGGTCTGACATTCTATCATAACCATAACTATAAGCAGAAGTCCATATTGAATTTTAATTATTGATATGTATTTTACTCACTAGTCCAAGGCTTCCTGAGAATATTAACTACCTTCTTATGTCCTGATTTCTATTTTAATATCCAGCACATTATCTGGCACAGAGCTTAATAGATATTTGGTAAGTTAATTTTTATATTAGGAAGAACTGGCAGAATGCAACTAAAGCATAGCATTTAAAAATCATTCATACCCATCAATTCTGATTCCACTAATCTCCACTAAGAAATACACAATCTTTTCTTCCTCAGCCCAAACACTGATGAGTAAATCTCTCAATAAAATTGTACATTCTTAATGCCTATTTGAGATTAAATTACCTTAGGCAGTACTAAAAGCTTTTGTTCATTTATTAAAACTATTTTGTACCAGATTAAGCGATTTCATTATCCTTTGTATTAACTAATCCATTTCTAGGTCTGGCATTTTACCAGAAAACAATGATATTTTTCACCTAAAAGTAAAGCTCTCACCCAGCCGTCATGGCTCAGCAGCTGAGCATCGACCTATGATCCAGGCCATCACAGTTCGATTCCCCGTCAGAGTACGTGCCCAGGGAGTCGGCTTGATCCCCAATTGGGGGTGGGCAAGGAGGCAGCTGATCAATGATTCTCTCATCATTGATGTTTCTATCTTTCCCTCTCCTTTCCTCTCTTTGAAATCAATAAAGACATTGAAAGGAAAAAAAAAAAAGGTAAAGTTCTCTTGCCCTGGCTGGTGTGGCTTAGTGGTTAGAGTGTCAGGCCTCGCACTGGAGGGTTACAGGTTCGATCCCTGGCCCCAGTCAGGGCAGGTGAGGGAGGCAACCAATTGATGTATCTCTCTCATATGGATGTGTCTCCTCTCTCCCTACCCCCTCCCTCCCATCCTCCCTTCCACTCTCTCCAAAAATCAATGAAAAAAATATCCTGGGGTGAGGATTGTAAAAAATAATAAAATAATAATACAATAAAAGTAAAGCTCTCTTAAATTAACCTTTAGAGGCTACAAGAAAAGTTGTTAAATATGAAATTTAGAACAAAAACAAAAAAAAAAAGTTTACCAAAAGTATACATTGTTTTCTTCCATTAGCTAGTTACTCTTGCATTATCAATCTTGTATTATCAACCCCTAAAGAACGGGCTAAAAGAACTGTAATCAGCTGCCTCTGGGAAACAGAAATTACAAAGCTGATGCAATAGGGAAGTGGACTATCACTTCTCCCTAAAAGTACAATTACTAGAGTTAATTGCATACTTAAATTAAATTTTGACTTTAAAACATAATTGTGTACAAACTGAGGAACTGATTTTAAAATAAAGGGGAGACTTAATTCTTAAAGTAATAGTTCTGAAGGTTGTTTATGTAATGCCATGAACTTACGATATAGCCTTGAGGAAGTAATTTATCTTGTGGGGATTTCAGTCCCACATTTGTAAACCCAACAGTAAATCAGAACGTCAAGGCCCTTTCAACAGTAACATTTTAGTGTTCTAAAACATCAGTGAACAATAAGTGGCAGGGCACAATTTAAGAGAGAAAAATATATTTGTTAGATAAAAGGCCAACTCACAAGGGCTTGTTTTGTAATGGATGGTTAATGAAATTACAGTGATTAGTACAATTATTTTAGGATGACTCTTAAGAGGGTTAAAGGAAGATGATACGGGTATTAGGGAATCTATCGCCGTCGATTAGACAGCTCCTAGATATAAAGCATGAGTGGTCCAAGCATTAACAATGCATTTGGGGCCCAAGAGAACAGTACATGCTGATTGTCACGTAACAGCTCCTGCTCTAGTGAGCCAGTCAAGTGTCACAACCTGCCCTTTCCTGCAGACTGTGAGTGGTCAGAGACCAAAGGACTGGTCTCAAACTGCTAGCTCCAAAGGATGGGTATACTTATCCATATTTACAGCTAGATAAGAAAAGGGCTCTGGCACTTCTTACATAGCTCTTGACAAATTAAGAGCTCTATCAGATATACCTTTCAGTTTAAAAAGGTTATGCATTTAGAATATCCAATTTTAACTCACAGACCTTTAAATAAAAGGACCAGCTCCTATCTACTTTTAAACAAAGTAACAGATATCTGTCTCACAGGAAACAAAAGCCAGACAAAAAAACCATACATATATGTCATTACCGAAGTGATCACAGGAAGCAAGGAGGGAGAAGGGGGATTGGGTTTGTAGCATAAGACTGTCTAGTGTACAAAAATATTCTTCTTTATATGTGTTAACTATTCTGTTTTATATTATATTTCCTCCTGCATAGTATATACCCAGTAAATGAAGAAAAAAAAGTTAAAATTATTTATTGACATTCTTAAGTAATTGATTTGAATGTGTGTTTTTTAACCTAACATAATTTACCTTAAAATCATAGAATCAGAGAATTCAAGTGGGAAGGAACCAAGAGACATTAGTTAAAAATCACTGATTTAATGTTTGAATTATCTCAACTTGATGGGTGACAGAGTTCATAATCAAATTGTAGTTACTTTATAATTATTGAAAATGACTCAATTTAAGTAGTAGTCTAGGAAAAGTTAAAGCTTAAGTCATAACACCCAATAACACAAAATAATTTAAAAATCTAATAAACACGTAGTATATGCTGGGAAATGTACGTGACTGCCTGTTACTCCTCTATTTCAGAGAGGAAGAAATTGAGGCTCAAAGAGGCTAAGTAGTTTGCGTAAGGTCACACAATAAGGGGCAGAGCTAACATTTAAAGCTTATCTGACACTCAGGTCCAAGGTCTTAATCACTACTCTATGTGTATTATCACTGTTCCATCTATGAATCGCCTGCCGTGCTTGTAAAAATGCAGATTCCAGGGTCTCATTTTTTACCTCTCTAATTATACTTCTTCAGGTGAGTTTCTAGAATCTGTACCTTTTTCACAATCGTCATAGGTTCCTACATACAAGTCTGAGAACCACCATTCCAAAAATGAACATCCAATGTATCCCATTACATTCAGTATATAGGTTCAGACAGTTGCTCAGTTCTGCCATGTGCTGAGCCTTATGCTAGACACTCAAAGGAGGCCAAGACAGGCCCTTCTTGTCCACTGGTATAAATGGACAAAAGCTCACAGTCTAGAAAAGAAGACAGATATGCAGACTGACAACTGTAATACCGTTGTGATATACCCTGTGGGATTTGGGAACCCAGGGAAATTAATGAGTCACAGACCCACCAAAAATATACCCTGAAATACAGAAAACACTATGTCCTGTATCAGGCTCAAGTCAAGAAAGAACTTGGCTCCATGGGCTCTGTGGGGAGGGAGTGGGGGGAGGGCACATGTGAGGGATGAACCTTTACAGGGAAGGAATGGGGCATAAACAATTTTGTATAGATGCTAACTTCTAAACTGATGGAGCAGATGCTCTCCAGATGGAAGGGGTGGAGTGAGAGGATGAGGGCCATTCAGGGCCAAAGTGAAACTGGGTATTTCAAAAGAATGGGGAGTTGATAAGCCTACACAGGGGCCAGATCAATCATAAATGGTCTTGTTCTTCATGTCAAGGATCTTGGATTTTAACCAAATGATCAAGGGAAAACAGCTTAAAGAGAAATAAGCAGATCATGATTTCAAACCATTCTGGCAGCAGTTTAGAAGATAGGAGGATGAGGAAATTACTTAGGTCCATGTAAAAAATGTATACACAACATTCATTGCAGCATTGTAGCCAAAACAACCCAAATGTATATTAACAGGAGAATGAATAACAAAATGTGGTATATCCATACAATGGAATATTATTCAGCCAAAAAAAGGAGTGAAGTATTGATAACATGCTATAACATAGATGAACCTTGAAACCATGCTAAATGAAAGAAGCCAGTCACAAAGAATCACATATTGTGCGATTCTGTTTATACAAAGTGTGCAGAACAGGCAAATCTGTAGAGATAGAAAGTAAATTAATGGTTGCTTACAGCAAATGGGGAGTGACTGCTAATGAATGGGTAAGGGGTTTCTTTTTGATTAATGAAAATATTAAAAAATTGGTCATGGTGATGGTTGTACAACTCTGTGAATATACTAAAAATCAATCAAATGCACATTGTAAATCAGTGAACTGACTCTTATATGAAGTATATTTCAATTCAATAAAAAAGGCTATAAAGAAAAATAATTAAGTGGTTGTGCAATACTGATTTATGCTTGATGTTTCAGTTCTAGATCAAGCTTGTACCCACCAGCATTAATGTTCTTGCCACTAAGCAAAGTTCAGAATATCAGTTTTATACCTAATTTCAAGTCTGGAGTATCAAAGTCTTCTATTTAGGCTGGAGTTTCATGTCTGGCTTCTTTCACTTAGTATAATATTTCAAGGTTCATCCATGTTGTAGCATGTATCAAAACTTCCAATCCATGAACAAGGGATGTCTCCCATTTACTTACATTTTCTTTAATTTTTCAGCAACATTTTGTAGTTTTCAGGATACAAGCTTTATGCTCCCTTGGTTAAATTTATTTCTAAGTATTTTATTCTTTTTGATGCTTTTAAAAATGGAAGTGTTGTCGTAATTTCATTTTCACAGTTGTAGTCTTCCTTACTTGTAATTATCTTTTTCTGATTGTGTTATCAGGGTAATACTGGCCTAACAGAATAAGTTAGGAAGTGTTCTCTCTATTTTTAGAAGAGGTTGAGAAATACTAATGTTACTTTTTTAAAAACATTTGGCAGAATTTACCAGTGAAGCCATGTAGTCCTGGGCTTTTCTTTATTGAAGTTTTCTGATTATTAATTCAATCTCTTTAGTAGCTATAGGTTTATTCAGATTTTCCTCTTCTTGAGTCAAATTTGTGTATTTCTAGAAATTTGTCCATTTCATCTAGGTCATCTAATTTTCCAGCATACAACTGTTCATAGTATTCCCTTTTAATCTTTTTTCTCCTGTAAAACTATTAGTCATGTCTCCTCTTTTATTCCTGATTTTAGTCTTCTCTTTTTCCTTTGTCAATCTAGCTAAATGTTTGTAGATTTGCCGTCTTTTCAAAAACCAGCTTTTGGTTTCATTTCATCTTCTCTGATTTTCTATTTCCTTTACTTTTGCTCTAATCTCTATCATTTCCTTCCTTCTGCTTGCTGTGAGTTTAGTTTGCTTTTTCCTACTTTCTTAAGGTGGAAGGTTAGATTATTGATTTGAGATTTTTCTTCTTTTTAAGATATATGTTTACAGTTACAAATTTTCCTCTGAGAGCTGCTTCTGACACCTCCCAAAAGTTTTAGTATGTTGTGAATGTTCCTGCAGTTATTTTTACTTTCATTCCACTGTAATCAGAAAAGACGCTTTGCATAATGTCAATTTTTAAAAATTTATTGAGACTGGCTTTATAACTCAACATATAGGCTATAATGGAATATTCTTTGTGCACCTGAGGAGAATGGGTACTCTGCTGTTTCTGGGTAGAGTGTTCCATAAATATCTTATAGGTCTAGTTAGTATATAGTTCATATATACAGTGTATAGTTCAAGTCTTGTATGTCCTTGCTGATTTTCTATCTAGTTGTATCCTAATCATTACTTTTTTTTTGCTAAGTAATTTTCTATTGTGCTAAGATATACATAACATACAATTTATCACTTTAACCATATATGAGTGTACAGTTCAGCGGCACTAAGTACACTTACATTGTGCAACCATCACCACCATCTATCCCCAGAACTTTTTACATCTTGCATAAACCGAAACTCTGTACTCTTCTAACAATAACTCCTCATTGATCCCTGCCCTCAACCCCTGGCACCACCATTCTACTTTCTGTTCCTATGAATTTGACTATTCACATAAGTGGACTCATAAATATTTGTCCTTTTGTATATGGCTTATTTAATTTCTTATAATGTCATTAAGGTTTATCCACATTTCTAGAAGTTTTTTCCTTTTTAAGACTTCATAATATTCCATTTTGTTTATCTGTCCATCTGTTGGACACTTGGATTGCTTCTACCTTTTGGCTATTGTGAACAGTAGTACTGCTATGGACATGGGTGTATAAATATCTCATTCAGTCCATTGTTTTCAATTATTTTGGTTAGGTATATACACATTAGAAGTAGAACTGCTGAATCATACAGTAATTCTATATGAATTACTGCCATATTTTTTTCTATAGCCATTGCAGTGCATAAGGTTTCCAATTTCTCCACATCCTTGCCAACATCACTAGTCTTTTTTGTATCTAATGAAAGCTGGAGACATTTAGACACTTAGCAAATCCTCACTATTATGACTTTCTGAGAATTCAGTCCATTGTAACACACTTAGCTCTTCAATCCTCAATGAGCTGAAGATCACGGCCTGAAGTCATGTACAAATTAGTCCAAAAGGGAATTCATTTTGGCAGATCTTAATCTGCTCCTCTATTACTCCATTACCTCTTTTATACAAAAGTTGCCAGAAGAGGTTATAGCTAGTTCTTTTATGTCATTTTGGTGAAATGGGGGCTGATATGATGAGACCAAGAATACAGAACTTTAATTCCCTTCTCCTGTTGTATTTCTGTGTGGTTGCACCAAAATATGAAACAGCAATTGAGAACACTGGCTGCAGGATAGGTCGAGTCTCTATAACTAAAATCATATGTGAGGACACTGGAAATCTAAACTATAGTTTTCAGCAGTCTACTGGACATATTTTAGAGGTTTCCATTGTGTGAATGAGGATTTCCTCTCCAAATACCATATTTAACATCACTTAAAATAAAATATTGAAAGGGGGAAGAGACGGACAGACAGACACAAACAGAGGAGTAAAGGGCAGGCTATTAAAACAGTCCAGATGTGAAATGATTAGGGCACAAAGACAGCACAGTAGGAAGGGGAAAATTCTATGAAAAACAACTTAGCCAAAACAAAACTTCAAACATAATAATTAAAATATTAATTTAAAGTAAAATAAACATATTTGTACTCAGTCCAGATGAGACCTCAACAAAAGCATTTAACTGAGACTTAAGAAAAGGCTGTAATAGCTGAATAAGAGAACTACAAAGATTAGCTCCTCTGGAAAGGAAAGAAACTTCTTTAAGTGACACGTCACCAAATCTGGGGTAGACTTTCAATGCGCTGAATGTATTCCTGAAATTTACTACAGGATTCATCATTTCTAATGTGAGCTATGACACTCCAGCACTTGATCTGGCAACTGCTCATGTGGGACAAAACAACTGTATGGTTACCTGGTAGCCTTCTGTTTTCTTCTGACACCACTTCAGCAAAGCGTTCCTCTTGGACCCTCCATATTCCCTCGCCAACGCTGAGAGAGGGTCCTTCCTTTCTTCCCTGAGAAGTGAAAATAAGGAACCCAAAGTTAAAATGTTTTTTTATTTGAGCACCATTATAAACCAGAAATTCAACAAATAAAAAAGACCAGTGTTGGTCTGCATACTTGAATGGGATAAATGCATACACTAAGGCATCCAAAGGCAAGATGTATACTTTCATTCATTTGATTTTACCTACCAATTTTTACAGGGTCCCCATAGACCTGCCACTGTCAGGACTTTCTGCTACCTGAAGGGAGGGACTCTACTCTTTACCCACACGAAAACTGGCAATGATTCGGTATAGTATGCATTCACAATGAACAGAATGCATTCTGGGATGCTCAGAAGGGGAAAAGCAACCCCGCATTGGCAGCATCTGAAAACTGGCATAGCTGCCTTTCATTCAATATCTTACCCTTTCATAATCTTTATGCTTTGGTTTTATTTTACTCATTTTTGTTTCCAAAAATATCTATAATTGTTTCACCTTTTAAAAGAATTACTTATTATAAACACAAAGGACAAGGTTATGCAAGATGAAGAACTAGAAGGCATAGTTTCTGCCTTTGAGGTGCTTACAATTAGGAGGAGTAAAACATAATATGGCAATAAAAACTAGAAACATCCACAAAATATCTCAAATGTGTTTAATGCTAAGCTGTACACTCTTTACTGACTATAGGTAATTAGAATTTTACCTTGCACAGAAAATAGAATTTTTCTGTAAACTCACTCACTCATTCAACAGCCCCCCATATGTAGCACCATTGTGCCAGACAATGTGTGCTGGGCAAGGGACAGTGAACAACACAGGGGCCCTGCCCCCTCAAAGAACTTCAGAGTTTACTACAGGATTGACATACTATAGAAGCTTGGGGAAAAAACATCAATGGCTATATATAACTCATTTCTTAAAATTATATGTAGGACACGTTAGGGCACTGTTCATTGCCTTGGAGGCAAAGAAAATATCCTGCCCCAAACCGGACACTAAATCAAAAAAGATTTTGTGATCACCCTGATGAGAGCAGGGGAAGCATAGGACTCTACTCATTTAGCACCAAATCCTTCCTTCCAGTCACTACTTTAGAAATAGAACAGAACATTAAGGAATTCCTGGAGAGAGAGATTGCTTTGTAAAATAACCTGCTCCTTGACAAATGGCATACTCTTAAAACCTTGGTCTATTTTTTAGTGCTTTTTTTATAAAGCAGAGATTCTAGTCCCAAGCCTCATAAACATAACCCAATAAGTGCCCTAGAGGTTATTACAAGTGGATTAGCATTCTTTAGCACACTGATTCTGTCTGTATTTACCTTTCAGAATACGTCAGGAAATCAGAGAATACACATTTAAAAATGAAGCTTTTCCAATTGAGAGGTACACTGAAATAGTACCAATTTTTACTTATCTTAGAACCAAAAGTAAAATACAAAAATATTTCAACATGCAGTTAAGACTACTGCCTTGAAGAAATATACTTTTATGTTGCTATACCTGCCTGCCAGATTCCTGCTTTGGTTTAAAGGGTTCAAAGAAGTTTGTTATAACACCACTGAATACAAAAAAAGAAAATGAAGATAGATTTAAGTGAATGAACACAAAAGACAACTCCTCGACCCCCGAATCTCCATCAAGTCAAAAATAAAAGTAACTACTACAATCAATGTGAAAGGTTTACTCTGGCTCACACCAGGTATGTTTTATCATAAAAACAGCATCAAAAAAGAGTAAACTATATGGACACAATAAGAAGCTGCAGAAAAGAGCCTCCTAGAGCTGGAGGGTCATCTGTTATAACTTCATTGTAAGATGAGGAAACCAAGGTAGGAGATACCTTGTTGAAGATCATAGCTTCTAAGTGGGACAACCAGGAATAGTGGGTGCCCTTCCCAAAAGTACAAAGACAAATACAAACCGTGTTCTCCCCTGTATCAGCCAGGGCTGTGCAGGAGCTATATTGCATCTACACCCCTACTTGCTCCAATGGTGCACTGCTAATGGGACCACTATTCTAAGAGGTTGGTCCCCTAGAGGCAGGGCTTTACTTTAAAAGTATATAATTTGAGTCTGAGATGCCAAATATTCCATTTTACCCTCAAACCTATAAGTCAATATATGACTAAATTTCTGAAACCCATCCATATCTTACTTTCAACTCTTAATACATCTTAATTCTTAATTTCTCTTGATACTGAATTCCTCCTAATACTTCTTAAAGAGGAGTTTTCTTCATTCCTACAAACAATGTATGCTAAATTTCTGACATCAATTTTTTCTTTCTAAATTATAAATACTTTTTAGTCCCAAACGGCTCCTGATATAAGAGAAACGGGAATGAGAATAAAATATAGTGCATTTTCATGTATTGCTTCTCCATGAATAACAGCCTCGAGTTCTCAGCCATCTTTGGTACCTCTCATTCTTTCATTCCTTTTCTAAAAATCTGTTGCCAAAATTAACCATCTTGTCCTTTAAAAACCTCCTGAGCCCAACCCTCCTTTCATCATTTCCACAGCTATCACCCTGGTGCAAACTTGATAATGTTGTCCCACAAGCAGTGTGATATTCCTTTGGTGCTCTCTGCAACTTCGGTTCAGAGGAGAGTAACCCTTGCATCACCTTCTCACACTAATTTATTCATCCCGCTTTAGGGCTGTTACCATATCAAAGTGGCTCGATTCGACTCTAAAGAGGTTCTACTGTACAGCTGCACTAGACCCAGTCAACCTTACCCCACTGCCCCCGGTATGGAGGCACACACCTTCCGGTTTTCTGTACCTACCCTCTCTGTGTATGCAGTTCCACCTCCTCACCTATTCATCTTTTTTGTACATTCACTCAAGTGATTGGCCTTAACAATAACGCCTGCCTTCCCTCTCCATCCACTGTCCTCAAGGCCCCACTCAAATTCTACTTTTCTAGCCTTCCCTAACATTCCACCCACACCCCCAGTATTTGAATTTCACAATTCTTACTTTTGTATTCAACCATTCACTAATTGAAAAACCCGAAACACCAACTGCTTGAGAAAGAAACCATCTCTTTGGGGAAAGAAATGATCTCTTTAACTTTGTTTTACTTTTTACTTCTATACCATCTTACCCAATTCTGGGCATAGAAGAGATGATCAGAAAATACATAACACTCAGTGAAAAAAAAATCTGTGCCTGAATGCATTACTTTCTAACTTGATCATTTACTCTCAAAAGACCAGGAAAGGTGTGCATGAAATGCATCAATATGAACTATTCTCTACCTTATCCGGCTTCGGGTGGTGGGGGTCACAGATGCTGTTGGGGAGGAGGAGAGGGAAAGCTGTGGCGATGTGGTGCCCATAGCCATGAGAGAAGCCGGTGATGCCCCCTCGGGTGCAGAGATGTCTCGTTTCATCTCTTCACTACTTCGTCGAGACACTGAAAAATAGTTATTAAGCATTTTATAGCAAAGATTTTTTTTTTTTAAGGAGAGAGAGAGAGAGAGAGAGAGAGAGAGAGAGAGAGAGAGAGAGAGAGAGAGAAAGAAACATCAATAATGAGAGAGTCATTGATCAGCTGCCTAGTCTGCAACCCGGGCATGTGCCCTGACCAGGAATCGAACCCCGATTGCCTGGATTCTAGGTTGACGCTCAACGGCTGAACCATACCTGGCCGGGAGCAAAGATATTTTAAATTGAGCTCTTTAGACATTTTCTCCAGCAGGTTCCAAGAGCAGAAATTATTGTACATGAGGAAAAACTAAAATTTTCTTTATCTTACTGATAAGTTGAAAGAATTTCTCTTTTAAAAAACTATAATAAAGGTACAGTAGTTGAAACATTAAGTCTCATATCCCCTGACAGTAAGCAGTGTGTCTTACCCACCCCTGTAACACTCACAGTTCCTCCCTAAAACACAATCAGTACTCGGCAAACATTCTTAATTGCAAAGACAACTAAAAACCAAAGGCTATAAAGCAGTATTTGACAACCTCTCATTCTCCACTAAGATCAACATGACCCTTCAAAAATTAGCCAGAAACACCGTTAAAAGGATAGAAAGGAGATACACTTAATTCTGGGTCAGGCTATGTTTTTAAAAACATGAATCAATAAGACAGAAAACCAAAAGGTGTCAAGTCAGCTACTAAGAAATAAAAATAATGAGAAAAGTCCTACTTTGAAAGTCTGGCATAGTAAGACACTATCTTGTTAGAATTACAGAAAGTTCTGAGAACTGTTGGAAGTAGCAACTTCAGCAGTTGATAATAGAGCCACATTAAAGCAGCTTTCTAGCAAGAATGCACCGAGTACAAGCAGGTGCTCACAATGCTGGGCTGAGCACAGTGAGAAGTGAGATATGAATCAAGTTTCTGATCTCAGACAAATTCTCTCTTACTTCTGAAGACACTGGATATGAGGGATCCATTAACTGTATCACCTCTGGGCAGCTGTAATGCAGTCAATGTTATATATCAATAATTTCCCTCTGATTAGTGAAACTGCTTCCCTTTTACTGATTAAAATTTTCTTGATAATTTTAGGATAACCACAAACAGACTATAACACTGCCTTAGAAAAGTAATGTCTTTAAAGACCCAGAAGAGAGAGATGCTTTATCCTATTACATCATCTTATTGGAATAATAATGCATTTACATATTCTGACATAATTTTATAATTATTATTGATCTTTCTTTCAATGTCAGATCTCTCTATGCCTCAAATCAGCAGTATCTTTTAGTGGTATGCTAGGAAACTGAATGAGAACACCTTTCATAATTTTATATAAAACAGAAAAAACAGGATGAGAAAAATAGGAAGAACTCTGTGATAGGAAAAGGCTTTGAGATCTGGGCTTTGGGAAGGTAGGTTTGGCAGGAAACTCCACTGATTTAAAGACCTAGCTATGATGTATAAAAACTGCCTAACTAAATCCACAGACAAGTGGGATGTTAACTGTAGGACGCAGAATTATAGGAATTTCTCCTTTCCTGGCCCAATTTCTGGTTGAGCTATTAAGAGTAAGAAAAGGCCGCAAAGGGAAACTAAAGTGAACAATGGATAAACTGAAGAGTTAACTCCAGGAGACAGACAAAGTAAGCCCATCGAATTCATCATAATGGAATGGCTGTATCGCACAGGAAAAAATCTGGCTTCCAGAGAATTTCTGACATACTCTGAAATAACTCTTCAAAAACAGCATGACACAGCTTGGGATGAATATTCTAACCTTTCACAACTATATCCACTTTGTATGAAGCTATATTTTCAGCACATCATCTAACCCACTCTCTAGGCATCTAATAAATACTTTTTGTTGTTGTTGTTGTTAACCCTCACCAGAGGATATTTTTTCCACTGATTTTTAGAGTGGAAGGGAGGGAGGGAGGGAGGGAAAGAGGGGGAGGGAGGGGGGAAGAGAGAGAGAGATAGAGAGAGAGAGAGAGAGAAAAACATCGATGTGAAAGACACACTGATTGGTTGCCTCCCGAACACACCCTGACTGGGGCCAGGGGGTCGAACCTGCAACCCTAGTGCTGCCCTTGACCGGGAATCAAACCCGTGACCCTTTGGTGCACGGGCGAACACTCTAACCACTTAGACACACTGGCCAGGGCTAATAAATACTTTTTAAGTGAATGGCACTATTTCGTTTCTGTTTTTTAAAATCGGGGCCAAATGATTTCTAAAGAAGAAAGATATAATAGGGGAAATTCGGAGTAAAAAATAATCAACTCTGAGTTAAAGAGGCAAGTACAGTTAACTAAGTCTAAAAAGAAAGTATTCAATACCATTACTAAAACTTGGGGAAGTCTTTTTAAAAGAAATTTCAAATAAAAGTCATTACCTGAGATGGTCTTGGCACTTTCCATGGCAGGTACTCTTGGCAGAGAAGCAGGTCGGCTGGTTGAAGATGTTCTTAATAGATGCTCTGCACAAAGTGGAAAGGGTCACAGTAAAGATACCTGATACTGAACGCTGAAGTAACAAAGGTAGCAAGAAGGAAAGTTTTATTCCTCTCACCCTGCTTTCCCAATCCAGGGCGCTTCAACAATTCCCCACAGAGTCTAGTTATACAAAACCACTTCCAGAGACAAGGAACATGGGAAAACATTTCATTCAATGTCTTATTTCTAGGGATGAGACATTTGACACAGATGAAAATGCTTTAAATCACCAACTGCCACTTATCTCTTTGATGCAATTCAACCAAAATTCAAAGATCCTTTATTGTATCTACGTCTAAAAAAGTACAAGCTAAATAAAAGACTTGCCTCTGTGCCTACGTACAGTTAGTGAGAAAGCCATACATATACATAACAGACAAGTCAGGATGGAATTAATTAGAATACTAGAATGGTAAGTGCTCTCAAACCACAGAGGCAGAAGCCATCCACTTTGACTTCAGGGAGCAGGAAAGGCCTCAAAAGCACACTGCATGACATGAAGCTGGGTTGCACTAGTAGAGAAGAGGGGTGGGTAATAGTATTTCAGCCAGACAGTACACAGAGCAAAGATACAAGGAACATTCAAGTTGAAGAATGATAAAGTCCTAGCATGACTAAAACATGGGCACATGGGAAACAGAGAAGGCAGCAGAAAAGGGGCTTTAAAGGGAGGATGAGACTGACTGGCGAGACTTCATTACCTGGTATGTGGGGTTTAGTCTGAGGGCAACAAGGAAGCATCAGACATCTTTGAACACTCAGGAAAGGAACAATCAGATACAGCCTTGACTCTCTGTATTTGCAGCCTCCCCTTGTTCTACTACTCCCTTGCTTTCTAAACACAAGCTGTCTTGGGAGTTTCTTGAGTCCCTTGAACATTGGCAAAAGCTGTTTCCACATCTCCTGTACTCCTCCATTCCCTCCTTAGCTTGGCTCCTTCACATCTAGGTTCAACACTGCCTTCTCAGGACCTGCTGCCCTGTAGTGGGAGCCCCAGAACACAGACCAGCACACTTTGTACTTAGGGCTACAAGCCCGACAAGGCTGTCATCAGGCCAGGCCAACAAGCAGAAGGGCAGGCTAGATGTGTTCTGCCTGGTTGGGGTGTATTAGGGATGTGTGATTAGGATGAGGGAAAACACCACCTCTTATACTTAATGAAGACTATTAGTCTCATTGACCAAGAAAGTCCCTACAAGAAAGACTTTTTTAAAAAGAGAAAAGGCAAGATTTACCACTAGTCAAATAGTTTGTTCAAAACCTTTTTTTAAGAATTGACAAACTTAAAAAAATTCCCTCTCCTAATACCATAATGTCAAAAGTAATGGCATATGGCATTATCTTTCAAGAAGAGCACATCTTTTACTTTAAAATTTATTTTCTAAGCATATGAGGAACATCTGGCCATAATTACAAACTACTTGCAGGGAAAGAGAGTGGGAAGGATGAACTTGCTTTCTTAATGAAGACAGGACTTACACAGCCTAGAATCATTACATCTTTCTTATCATAAACATCACATCTGTGCAAAAAGCTACATGCAAGCATCATGAGAATTCTGAACCCTGTTGGCAGCTGGCATTCATCTTCACAGGAAGAGCATTATTGTGCACAAAGTCTGACAGACAAAACAAAGTAGCACCCAGAAATAGTGGGAAACACAAGTCAACATTTTTTTATTTTATGAAGTGTTTTCATTGAGAATCAAAGAAGTGGTCAGAGGCACTTGTTAGAGTAAGAATACATGTCCATCTACTACTGCAGTAGGCAGGCTGGATTCCATCTTCATGTCAAATTGTCAGTTTATCCCTCTTCCGGAAATAAGATTAGTGTATTACGGGAGAGTGTGGCAGGCAGGAGAGATCATATTTTACAGTAACAGAGTCTACTGTCATATGGAGCTATTTAGTCCATTCACTAAACAAAAATCACTTGGGTGTTCACTACTTGCCAGGCACTGGACTTGGTGCAAAGGTCAGAGAAAGAAAGATAGGAGGCAGGAAACTTGCCCTCATGGAACTTGGAGTCTACAGCAGAAACCAGACATTTAAAAAATCATTATGGGTGAAGGATGCTAGCACAGAACAAATACAAGAAGCTCTGGGAACACAGCAGGGGATGTGACCTGCTTCTCAGAAGCAATCTGGAAGGGCCTCCATAGGATTGACATCTCAGTTAAGACTAGAAGGATAATTAACAGCTTTTATACAGGCAAAGGAGAACTTGGAGAGGAGTGTTCAGTATACACCAAAGGAAATCCATAGGGCAGGGGGAAGAGAGGAGCCGGTGGGGCTGCAATCAGGCTGTGAGGGACAGACCAGGCAAGGGCAAAGCACGCAGGAGATGCAGGCCAAGTTAAGGAATTTGGATTTTATTCTGTTAGCAATGGGGAACCAATAAAGGTTTTATTAGTTAAGCATTTTTTTGGCTGCAGTTGATTAGAAAAAAACCGATTGTACAGAGTAGACATAAAAATGTGTTTGACTTGGGTGGTACCAGAGGAGAAGAAGAGAAGATTCAGAGGCTCTTCAAATAGGTAGAATCAACAAACTTGCTGACCTACTAGATATGGAAGTGAGAGGAAAGGAGGTTCCACATACAGACGTAAGAAAGGGAAAGAAATAGGAGGAAATGAGATGGGAACACATTGAATTTGAGGACCATATAAGATACCCAGGGAAAGATAAGGAAAAGGCAGCTAGCAAGGGAGTTCAGAAGAAAAGTCAGAGTGAATATAGTTTTTGAAATTATTAACATATAGCTGATAATGTGATAATGAATGAACATGATGACAAGGAGGTTAGGGTAATCTTGGTCAGAGCAATTTCATACATTAGTGGGGACAAAAGTAAGATAAGAATGTATTGACGAGTGGGAGACAGGAAGGAGACAAATTGTGCAGGGAAAAGAGAGAAAGTATAGTAGCTAGAGGAGGTAGGAAGAGGGAGAGGATTTTTTTTTCTTTTTCTTAACATAGGAGAGATGTGAACATTTTATTTTATCTTTGTTTTTACTGAATTTATTGGGGTGACACTGGTTAACAAAATCATACAGGTTTCAGGTGCACAATTCTACAGCACATCATCTGTACACTGTATTGTGTGTTCACCACCCCAAGCCAAGTGACATTTGAGCATTTTAAAATGACAATGGAAGGGAGCCAGCAGAGAGGGTAAAGTTGAAGATATGTGTAGAGGGCAATCACAGTGTGAGGCTAATAGCATCTATGAAAGCCCAAGGGGATGAGATCCACAGCTAAGATGAAAGGATAAATCTAAACAGAGATATTCTGTTCACTTCCGACAGACAGCAGTAACACGAGCATATTAGGTGTGCTACTTAATTCTCTCTTATTTTAGAAATCATAGAAATAAATAGGTACAGGCAGTTGTCCCTTCATTTCCTAACTCTACCCAGAAAGGGACTGGGAACTTTGAAACCTCAGTAGCAATAAGTACATTTAGCATCCAGATCTTGTTTTCTAAATATTATTCTCTAATAAAAGTAACCAGGGCTCTTTGGAGAATTAGTTGATTCCAGAGCTGGGGGGGGGGGGGGGGGGGGCAGTCTGGATCATACTGGAGTGCCCAAAAGAAAATGCTTTTGGAGGGTTGGAGGGGAATGGTGCATCAAGAGAGCAAGGAGTCCATGTGAAAGAGCTCCCAATGGCCACGGCTGGAATAACTTGAGCAACAAAATAACAATAGTAATAGATTATAATCCAAAGAATGAAATAAATATCCATGAGTCTATGCTAATACAAATAAATGCTATAAATATAACATTAAGTATAATAACATAATATAAATAATTCCTTACAAAAAGAATAAGGAAATAGGAAATCACCACTAGAACACCACAGTAATTATTAGAAATTATTAGCATATAGCTAATAATTATTTTAGCATATACAGATGCTAAAAATCAGTGAGAGAAAGTTTAAGCAGGAATAAAATATTAATTACTAGCAGACAGCCACCTTAACCAAGTGATCAAGGTCAACATCACCAATAAGACACACTGACATCATGTATCCCCTGATGTATACCCTGATATAATCCTTCCTAATAATATATAACCTCAACCTAATCAGGGGAAACAAACAAACAAAGTCAGACAAACCCATACTGATATTCTAAAAAATAACTGAGCAGTATTCTTCAAAAATGTCAAGGTCACAAAAGACAGGAAAAGACTGATGAACTGTTGGCAGACTGGTAGAGACTTAAGGAGATAAGACAACTAAATGCAAAGTGGGATCCTAGATTTGATCCTGTAACAGAAAATGAACATCAGTGAAAAATTTGGTGAAATCCAAATAAAGTCTGTAGTTTAGGTTAATAACATTTCAATGATATTGATTTCTTACTTTTGATAATTACTCTATAGTTACACAGGATGTTCACATAAGGGAACCTGGGTGAGGGGTATAAGACGACTAATATTTTTGCAACTCTTCTGTAAGTCTAAACTGATCTCAAAAGGAAGAGGTTAAAGACAGAGAGAACACCTTAAATACTGCAATGCATGCTCATGTGTATTGACTACAACTTATTGTGAAAAGCATTAAAAAGTGATGGAAAGATTAGAGGGATGGATAAATATGTGATAAAGAGAATATCAGAGTACATCTGAAACCTGTATAATTTTGTTAACTGTCACCCCAATAAATTCAATAAAAAAACTTTTTAAAAGGAGAGAATATAGGAAAATGCTGTAGAATCTAGATAGTGAGATGCAAATATTCACTATACAATTTCTTTCCATTTTTCCGTATGCTTAAAAACTTTCATGATAATATATCGAAAAAACAGGAGCCTAGTTACTTTGGTTTATCAAAACAAATATCAAGCAGCACAGAAAAGATAGGGAAGATGGGGGTGGAGGGGCTTTAGAAGTGAGTAGATATCCATTAGACTACAAATACAGGAGGGTAGGATTTCTATCTCCATTTCTCCTGACAATTTCCCCACTGGGCTGGATCTAGGGCTGAGACAGAATCTGATTTAGATCTACGCTTTAGAAAATGAAAATTGCTATGAAACTTTTAAAATAGAGGCTTCCTTTTCTTTTCTTTATTTTAACTTAAAAGTAAAGAGACAACAACTTTCAACAAAGATGTGGCACTCTAGTAGTAAAATCTCCCAACTTTGTGTCATGTTTATTATATGTGCCCTTCCCATAAATCAATTTTTTCAAAATACTGAATTTTTAAAGCCCTGGCTGGGTGGCTTGGTTGGTTGGAGCATCATCCCGTACACCAAAAGGTTGCAGGTTCGATCCCTGGTCCAGGCAAGTATGGGAGGCAACTGATTGATGTTTCTCCCTCACATGGATGTTTCTCTCTCTCTCTCTAAATTGAATTTTTAAAAAATTTCAGGTGAAGATTGAAACAAAAAAATTATCTCTCTAAGCCTCAAGTAATACAATTTGGACAGGTAACAGTATGAATTTCTTTACGGAACATGATTCCACTTAGTCTAATCAACTTTCTCGGATATCTGTATGTCTGAGCTGGTGGCAAAGACATTGCATTGACAAGATCATGCTGATACTGGGCAACCTCAGGCTCTCCAACCATGTGAACCATCAGCTGAGGTCTTCACTTAACCTTGTAAGATCACTGTGCAAATGGGGACAGTAAAGACCTTGTCAACTACCTGTATCCATGTATCTGGTACTAGATCTATCCTTTCCTGCTTTGGCCACAAGTACTAATTCACATCCTGTCTATTAAAGACTTACTGAGGGGACACCAGTCATGGCCCTAGCCATTTAACTCAACTGCTGGCAAAAGAGCATTTGATTAGTCCATTTATAATAAGATTTCGTTGGTCTGAAACATTCTGCAACTGACATTAGCATGATGCTAAAATAGAATGAAAAACCCACACCTATTATAAAATACTTAACTGGAAAAGACCCACAAATTCTCTAACTTAAGTGTAGTAGAACAAGAGGCTGCAGCTTTTTAAATTTCAGTAATGAAGGCACTAAAACTCTCAAAATGAAAATTAGACTGTTTTTTTAATTTATGGCAAGATAAAAGACACAGTCGAGGAAGAAAAGTCTGGATAACTATGGTGGCTTTTTATTACCAAGAATCATTTGGTTGTTCTCAGTTTTGTAAGTGGTTCTTTTTCTAGTGACTGTGTAAGAAAAGATCACACTATCAACAAATTCTCAGATAAAAATTCGCCTAAGTGTGTTTCCCTCTGTCTCCTGTCTTTGCACTGTTTCCACTAAGCCCCATTAAGGCATTATAACAGACTGAAGTGGAGAATTAGACCGTCATTAACACAGACTGACCACATACACTCCATGCCCAATGGCATTATCGTGTGATACATTACCTGATAATAAAATGAGGAAAGCCAGAAAAAGATTTGATTCAGAAGGCCCCAGAGACACTTAACACATTTAGTCTGTGTTTTCAATAACCTTGGCTCACAGGCCTTCCACACCCCATTCCCCACCCACAAAAGCCAAGGCAACAGGAAAAATGAAATAATAATCTTTGCCTAATTTCCCAAATTTGTCTTTTTCTAAAGGGTTCACTTGGGGTGCTTATGAAAATGAACTTTCCAAATTCCCTTTCCAGGAGAGCCCACGTCAACAGAGCTGAGGTAAGGCCCAGGGTTCCCGATTTGGTCAGGTGACTCAGGCAAGTCTTATCAGTAGGTAAGTTCAAGAAACACTGTAGGTGCTGGCTTTCCCTGGTAAACCTTGCCCTGCTGTGAGCAAATTAAGACGAGCCTGGAGGGTGGCAATAAAAAGGGGAGAAGGCCTCAAGGGTTGGCTTCAGCCTGGCTTTAGGAAGTTTGGAGAGGCCCCATTTCTCACTACAGCATCCATGCCCTCCTCCAGGGTCACTGGAGCCTAGGGACTCAGCATTCTTTGGTGTCCCAGGATCACCTCAGTGCTCTCCAGATAGGGGCCTCTCCCACAGGGTTGTCACAGGCCCAGGGTTATACACATTCTCAAAGGCTGTGGCGTCCTGGTTCCTGGCTCCAACTGTAGTTGACTGTGACTGCAGGTCAGAAGGCTGACTTTACTGACAGAACTGGGGCATATGTAACAGGCAGGGGACTGGGAGTGCTCCTGGACCCTTGGCTTCCATCACTGCTCTCAGTGCACGCAGCTCTTTTAAGATTCCCAAAACATAATGTGTGTTGATGCTTTCTCACAGCCACTGCAAAACCCTGCAGGCCTTGGCTGCCTTGAAATGAACTAAAATCTTTTACTCGTGGACAATTAAGAGCCATCATTCTCAGCCACATGTGCTACTAAGAAAAAGTTCACAAACAGTTATAGATAAGTAAACTATATAGTATGTTAGAAGGGATGAGCGCTAAGGTTGAGAGAGAGAGATCAGAGAAAGAGGTATATGAAGAAAAGATTACAGTTATAAATATGGTGTTCAGGACCTCACCCAGGTGAAATCTGAAGGAAATCTTGCAAGAGCAAGCCCTCTTCCTAGACAAGTGTTCCAACAGAGGAAGAGCCGCCATAAGCCTACTATGTCAGGAGTGTGCTTGAGTGCCCCAGGATAGCAAGGAAGCCAGTGTGGCTGGGCAGAGTGACCAACAGAGAAAAAGGTATTACAGCCAGAGAGGCAACTGAGGCCAGGCTAGGAGCGTCTGGAGGCCACTAAAAAAAACTCTAGTTTTTCTGAAAGAAATGGGAGACATTGGAGGGTTCTGAGTAAAGTGGCATGTCCCAATTTATAGTTTTCAAGATTATGCTGGCTGTAGGGTTAAGAATAGACTGGGAGAGAGATTAGGAAATCTTTTGCCAGAATCCAGGTGAGAGATGGTGGTGGCTTTGACCAAGAAAGAAGGTGGTAGTGGAGGAAGAGCAATGTTCTGATTCTGGATATATTTTGAAAGTAGAGCCAATGGGGTTTCCTAAAGAACTGAACAGGTCTCAGATATGGGGTCTGAGACATGACTCCAAAGGGAATTAATACTGACTCCAAAGTTTCTGAGAAATAAAATTGCCATTAACTAAGGTGGAGAAGGCAGATACAGACTGAATAAGTTTGAAAAATGCAGGAATCTTGTCCTGGACGATCTCAGTCTAAGAGTATTCAACATCAAAATGGCAATGTCAAATAAACAATTGGATATATGAATCTACAGTCCCAAGGAGAGGAACAAGCTGAAGATATAAATTTGGCAGTTCTCAGAATAAAAACAGTAGTTAAAAATAGAGACAGACACAGGATACAATGACAGGGTGAATACAGACAGAGAGAAGACAGGCCTAGGATGGAGCTCTAGGGCACACCACCACTACTGGTTAGGGAGGAGGAACGAGCACAGGAGCCAGAGGAGCAGCCAAGGAGGAAAGAGAAGATGCAAGCATGTGGCACCATGAAAACCAAAAAGAACATCCTGGAAAAGGGAGTGCTCAATAGGGCCAAATGCTGCTGAAAGTTCACAGGAGATTAGAACTGAAAGCTGACTGGGTTAGTGAAACAAGATTGGCAACCTCGATGAAAACATGTTGATGAAAAAGTTAAGGGTGAAAGCCCGACTGCAGGGTTTAAGAGATCCTGGGAAGAGAGAGATTTAAGAACCCCATGAGCTAGATACTCATGATTATTCCCCATTTACAAACAAGGAAACAGTGTCAAACAGGTCAAAAGCCCTGTGAGGGCCGATGTGAGGCCAATGATCTATGCACCATACACATACATAATCCTTGATGGATACATCTGGGAGGTGAGGGTGGGAACAGGGTTAAGGTGTAAAGAGGGACTTTAAACCTTCCACTATTTGTTCCCATAGCCAGAGGACCTTCTAAGGGGAGAAAAGACCTCAGGGTTATAATTGACAGACAAACCACAAGCCAAGGAGCAGGGACAGAAGGCAAGTCTTTGTGCAGGGAAAGCAACAGCAGTACCATCTTCCATTGTCACCTAAATGTGTGTACGAGCAGCTTATTTGAACACTCAGGACTGGCAGGTATAGGACCAGTTCCATTGCCAAACTGAACTCTTCCTGCACTGGTGGTACATGGGAGTCCATGGAGCCAGTCCTCTAGGCTCTTTAATGGAATTATTCTCACAAGTCTGCTTATTTCTTCCCCACATCTGTCAGAACCGTGTAGTCTTACCCACAGAGCCTATAACCAAGAGAACACACAAAGGAACACATGACTGGCCTCTATAAGCTAAGAGGCAGCCTAGGTTCTGAGTGATGTGCATACCTGCTGGGCATCTCCACAACTAACCCAAATGAAGTATTGCTTTTCACAGCACCATACCAATGCCACAATCCATTTTTCCAATGCACTTCAGCACTGCACATAAAATGCAGTGTGGATAAGAGGAGCTCTGACCTTAAAAGGGAGGAGACCTGGGTTCTGGTACTGACTCTACCCTAGATAGCTGTCTGAAAATGGGCAAGCCCCTTTACAAGTGCAGAAAAGAATTACTGGGCCTCATCTTCCAGAGTCTCAGTTTCTTCTTATGAACAATAGAGAGCACAGAAATTTTAAAAATGGACTTTGGAGCCTTGGCCGGTGTGGCTCAATTGGTTGAGCCGTAGTCCTGTGCACCAAAAAGCTGCCGGTTTGATTCCACGTCAGGGCACATACCTGGGTTGGGGGTTTGATCTCTGTTTGGGGCACATACTGAAGGGAGTTGCTCAATGTTTTTCTCTCATATCTTTCCCTTTCCTTTTTGCTTTCCCTTTCCCTCCCCCTCCCCTTCTCCTTTCCTCCCCTCCCTCTCTCTCTGCAGCGTGCCCACCAGTGAGGATTAAAAGGTAAATTTTAAAAAAAGGGGCTTTGCCCGGTCAGGCATGGCTCAGTGGTTGAGCATCAACCTAGGATCCAGGAGATCAAGGTTCATTACCAGTCAGGGCACATACCCTGGTTGCGGGCTCAACCCCCCAGTCAGGGGCATGCAGGAGGCAGCCAGTCAATAATTCTTTCATCATTGATGTTTCTCTCTCTCTCTCTGCCCCCTCCTCCCTTCCTCTCTCTGAAATCAATAAAGATATATTAAAAAGGGGGGGGGGGGGGGCTTTGAAGTCTGACTGCCCATGTCTACCATTCAGTAACTGTATTAACCTGCATTAAGATACTTTATGAAGCCTTTTCAGTGTCTGTAAAATGGAGATAACAATCCGCACACCATGAAAAACTATGAAAACACAGTGCCTAAGAATAAAAACTCTCTATTACTTATCATGATGCTATGAGAGAGCTGTCTTCCGAGATGCACTTATTAATAACTAACCTTCCCATTTGTAATTAAGATATATTATTAGTAAACTTCTGAGAAAGATGTATACCAGACTGGCTTAAACAATGTCAAGAACAAAGAAGATAACAATTTAGTTAGCTAAAAAAAGGTCAGAATTCAAAAGTTAATAATAAAAGTGAAATACTGCAACATATGAGATGTACCTTGAACAGGGATTTCCCCATAGTTTGGTCTCTTATCTGACAGGGCTGTCAGGGGTTTAGATGTAGAAATTGGTCCACTTATGGAATGTCTCTGAAATCATAAGATAAACATTATCAAGTTAAGTTAAATCTAGAGCTGGGACTCACATAGAAAGCTAAAGAGAGTAAATATTTAGTTATGAATTTGCATGATCCCTTTCAAACTGTTACAAGGCTGAAACTCCCCCCTGCCCTGGCATATAACATGACCAATATATCATTTTAAAACAGAAAGATCCCACATGCCCAGTTTTCCTCAAAGATAACATGTTGTATATCTACAGTATAATGTCACAATAAAGACACTGACATTGGTATATACAGACAGAATGTTTCCATCACCACAAGGATCCCTCCTATGGCCCTTTTACAGTTACATCTTCCCTTTCCTTCCCTGACCCCACATCACTGACCCCTGGCAACCACTGGTATTCTGTGTATAATCTCATTATTTTGTTTAAAGGGAATTCTTAAATATCACATACCAATTAAAGAAAGATGTGCTCCTATTGTACTTTTATCAGCCATTCAATTCATGCCCTGGTTCCAGATAGATTTGAATTCTGTCACCTACTCTCTGACTACAACCGACCCAATACAACCCTTCATAAGCTTTATTACCAGCTTCCTCAATCCAGTCTTATACATACATCCCTCTGTGAGCAGCCAGAAGTATGCACCAAACACTGAAAACCTCTCAGTTCTTCTGCTTCATCTCCTGCTCCTTACCATGATGTTCAAACACCACCAAAATGCTTATTTCCACAGACCATGCTGTTGACCATCTCTCTTTTTCTCAGGCTTATTTCCTCAGCTTCTGCCCAGTCCTTTTTCATCTAGCTAACTTATAATTACACATTTCACTTTCCCAGGAGAAGTGTTCGAGAAGTTCAGTTTCTCCACATCCTCACCAACATTTAATATGGTCTTGTCATTTTAGACATCCTACAGGGTGTGTAGTAGGACCTCACCATGGATTTAATTTTCACTTCCCACCGACGCATGATGTTACATTTTTATGTGTTTCTTGGCCATTTTTATATCTTCTTTTGGAAAGGGTTTTTACAAATCATTTGTTTATTATTAACTAGAAGGCAAACAAGTCTTCTTTAAATAGAAGTCTTTTGATGGATAGCTGTATTATGAATATACTCTCCCCAGTCTATAACTTGTCTTTTCATTTTCTCAATGTCTTTCAAAAAAGTTTTAAATTTTGATGCCAGCCCGGCCGGGCGTGGCTCAGAGGTTGAGCATCGACCTAGGATCCAGGCGATCAGGGTTCGATTCCTGGTCAGGGCACATGCCTGAGTTGTGGGCTCGATCAATGACTCTCTCATCATTGATGTTTCTATCTCTCTCCCTCCCTATCCTTTCCTCTCTCTGAAATCAATAAAGATATATTAAAAAATAATAATAATTAAAAAAATAAATTTTGATGCCAAATTCATGAATTTTTATATGGTTCATTCTTTTTTGTGTCCTAAATAAAAAAATCATTGCCTTCCTGAAGGTCATGAAGATTTTCTCTAATGTTTTCATCTAGCAGTTTTGTAGTTTTAACTATTACATTTAGGTCTACAGTCAATTTAGATTTTCATAAATGCCATGAGGTAAGAGGTTTGGTTATTTTCTCCCCACATGAATGTCTAGTTGTTCCAGAATCCTTTGTTGAAAGGCTACCCCTCTCCAACTGAATTACCTTGGCACCTCTGCTGAAAATTAAAGTGACCTATTTCTGGATTTCTATCTATTCTACCGATCTAATGTCTACATTCAAACTTATGTAAGTACCACCCTGTCTTAATTACTTTAAGTGCTAAAATCAGGTAGTGTAAGTCCTCCAAATTTGTTTCTTTTTCCCCCCCAAATGCTTTAAATATTCAGGGTCTTTTGAATTTCCATATAAATTAAAAATTATATTATCAATTTCCACAAATAGCATGCTGGGAATGTAACTGGGGTTGTGTTGACTTTATAGATCAGTGTGAGGGAGAACTGTAAGATATGAACAATAATGAGTCTTCTAATCCATTAATATAATGTATTGTTCCATTTATTACTTAATTTCTTTCAGCAATATTTTTATTTTCATTGTACATGTCTTATACAGTATTTTATTAAATTTATTGCTAAGTATTTCAATTTCCAATCTCTCACTGGCATGACTAGATCTATGAGACTGCAAAAGGAGCACTCAAGACAGAAGCTAATCTTCTCACAGCCTTACCTTGCGAGTGACAGCCTATTACTGCTGCCACATTCTGTTTATCAGGAGCAAGTCACGGAGCCCAGCCACAGCTCCAGAGGGGCAGACTGCAAAGAGCATGACTACCAGGAGGGGCACATTGGAGGCTAGGGAAGCGGTTCAGAGGCTGCCCACAGTTACTTATGGATCTCCTTGGTTCTTTGGAGGCTTATTTTTAAGATCATTTAGGGCAGGTCTAGAATAGTGTTTACACAAGGGCTACTTAGTTCCACTTTACAGTGTGGCCCTTAGGGGTTTCTGATGAATGTGTTCAAAGTGGTTTTTCTACAGTAGCCAGTGGGAGCTCAAATGATTACCTGCCCCCTGTGAACTATGGGAAACATTTGTCTGACAGTCCCCTGGTTACTATTCTTTCCTGGAGAACTGTTCGTACCCAGTGTTGCAGGGGTACGCAAAGGGATATGTACATAGTTCTAGACCTCCTTTTCTGCGTAGCTCCCATCTCCCAGGTACGTGGCCTGCAAACTCTAGCTCGCTCATTCTCCTCAACACTGATCTGTGTGCGTATCCTCAGATCCATTGGTTTCCCTTTCCCTGCTCCATCTGGGCTCATCTTCCCTATACCACCATCTGGACATTGCCAACAGGAAAAGTGTGGGCCACAGTAGGATTTAACTTATTTCTAAACTTTTTTTTTTTTTAAATATATCTTTATTGATTTCAGAGAGAGGAAAGGAGAGGGAGAGAGAGATAGAAACATCAATGATGAGAGAGTCATTGATCGGCTGCCTCCTGCACGCCCCCAACTGGGGATGGAGCCCGCAACCTGGGCATGTGCCCTGACTGGGAATCGAACCCCGATCGCCTGGATCCTACGTTGATGCTCAACCACTGAACCCCACCCGGCCGGGCTATTTCTTAACTTTTATTTATGGATCACAGTCTTACACTGCCTGTTGTACAATGTCTGAATATAATTGCTTACTATTATTTTGTCTAGCTTTCTAGCTGTTTGTGATGACAGAGTAATCAAGCACATTACTCCCTCAGAGCCAAAAGTGGAATTCCTACCCAGGGAGTTCTGAAAAACTAACAATCCCAATCTTAAGCCCTATTCCCCAGAGATTCTTATTTATTGGGATGAGGCCTGGGAATCTACGTGTTTTAAAACTCTCTATGTGATTTTTATGGAAAATTAGGTTTGAGAAGAACTGTGCTAACTAATCAAGTGCTAAAAAGCTACTGAAGATGGCTTGTAATTATTAGTTCTTTCAAGTTAGAGAAATGAGCTTTTTCACTTCTTATCTTTACAAAGATTTACAAAGTGATGCCTTGTCCATTAAATTTCAACACTCAGTTTATTATATTACGCACCTGTACTTTGCTTTTATTTATATCTTCAGGTCTTTAGAAGTTTAATTACTACAAGCATATAAAAAGCTCATTATAGATGAATTATGGAATGCCCTTTGCCTTCCTTTTAAATTTTGAGTATATCTTCTACATAAATGTAAATGCAAAGATACTAACTTGCAACATCACAAATGCAGAGGAAGCACATTTTGAAAATAAACTTTACAAAGAAAAAAGTTTAAAAGTTCACTCACTAACTACATGGCCAGTAGTTAAACAAGTACAAAAGGCTCCACTCAAAGAAAATGCTCCCAAACCCTCTTTTTTAGGAAAGAGGTGCAGCCAAGGCTACCCTGTATCACAAGGTAATAGTTTTAGGCCATTTTTCCTTTGGCTACTCTCACCTATGTGGAAAACTCTACCTCAGCCACTCTTCCCAAAAGGGGCTTACCAGCAAGAGCATAATGAGAGGGCCGCTTGAGCACTACAGAGGAACAACCATCTGCCCTGACTCTGGTTTGCATTTCCAGAGTGGCAAGGAAGAGCACCTTCTGAAACCTGTTTGTAATGGATCACCAACGCCCTTGTGCTAGACTGCTACAAAACAGCACACAATGAATCACACTTCTCTGAATTCATGCCTTGTGCAGACCCTCCCACCCTGAATCTGGGCTGGCCTTATGACTTGTTTAGACCAAAGACATGAGACAGAAGTGACAGAGTCCAAATTCCAAGCCTAGGTCTTTACAGGGTTTGCTCACTTTCACTTTCACTCTCTTGGAGCTTGAGACACCATGCCATGCAGGAGCCTGAGAGAAAAGACCACACGGAGAGAGTAGCCCAGCCATCCCTGCTGAGCCCAGGCCCCCCCAACCCTCTAACTAGGTACAGCTTCTGGAGTGAGCCCAGGCAATGCAAGCAAAGAACTACCTAGTCAACCCAGAGAAATGTGAAAAATAGTAAAATTGCTATTTTAAGCCACTAAGTTTTGGAATGACTTGTTATGCACAGTAGAGGCTGAGACACACCAACTACATATTCAACCTAGAGAAATAACTTAGCATAGCGGATAAAAGCATGGTCTCTGAAGCCACACTACCCCGGTTCAAATCCCTGCTCTACCACTTCTTAATTGTATGACCCTCAGCAAGTTGTTTACCCTTCTGGGCCTCAGTTTCCACATATGAAAACTAGGGATAAGAATAGTACCTAATACCCAACAGAGCTGCTGTGAGGATTAAATAAATTAACACTACAAAGTATTTGGAACAGTGATGAACATATAGTTAAGTGTTCAATAGTTGTTAGCTATCACTATTAGAGATTTTCAGAATAACACAACTGACATTTACATAATTTATTTCAATTATGTATATTCACAGTATTTTAGGGGGGGAAATTCCAACTATATCCCTAGTCATTTGCTCCCCATCCCACCTGACATAAGGGTAAATAATTTTGAAGAGGACAACCTTTCAGGTGCTGAGACCCCCAGAGCCTCTGCAGTCACAGGCACTTACCTGCATAGGGGAGACAGCTGCCGCAGGGGGCGTTTTCATAGGACTTGGACTCAGAGGTGTTCGAGGAATTGTGGCTGCAGTAGGGTTTGGTACTAGAAAACAAACAAACAAGTACATAATGAATGCATCATGGTGCAGTGGAAGCTTTTGTAACTGGTCTCCCCTTATGAGTTCAACATATTAACCAATGCTCTCAGCTCCCCTGGAAACTGTCGAGACTGATGCTAACCTCCACTGAACACTCCCAGCCATGCTGCCCAGCATTTATGTTTCTATTTCTCTCTTCCTAACCCTTCCTCTCTCAGAAATCAATAAAATAAAATTTTTTTTTTAAAAAGGACAGTATAGAAGCAGATTATCTTTTTGCATTAAAGCTCATTTTATTATTTTCAATAATTGCATGATTTTAATTTAGTGTAGGCATTCCATTATCATTTTATTTTAGAATATACATTTTCAAAGTCCTCTTTCATCTTACCCCATCATATTAAACAGAGTTAGCCACTAAAAGCAGTACAGAGTGCATCTTTTTTGCACTTTCAATGAAAACATCTCTGTACTTTTAAAAAATGAGACCACACGGTCAATTTGCTATAAAGAATTGCAGACATATTTTAACACCAGTGCTTCGAGCAAGGTGTACCTCATCCTTACTAAAGGATGCACAATATTCTGTACTGATAAGTTATAACTGACTTAACCATTTTAATGGGCAGTTAAGCAATTTCCACGTTTTCCATTTTTTCAAACACTACATTGAAAATTTTCTATCTTTCTATCTTTATACTCTTGTGCCAGTGTCATATATAAGAACTTCGGGGGCCCCAGCCGGGCATGGCTCAGCGGTTGAGCATTGACCTAGGATCCAGGAGATCGTGGTTCAATTCCTAGTCAGGGTACATGCCCAGGTTGCAGGCTCAATCCCAAGTCAGGGGCATGCAAGAGGCAGCCAATCAATGATGACTCATTACTGATGTTTCTATCTCTCTCTCTCTCCCCCTCTCCCTTCCTCTCTCTGAAATCAATAAAGATATATTAAAAACACACACACACACAAAAACTTCAGGGTCTGTGAACATGACATTTTAAATTGGCAGATACTGCCTAATTCTTCTCCAAAATGTCTGTATACCAGAAGTATGTGTGATTGTATACAAGTGAATTTTGTTCTGATTTTAAGTAAATTAAAACTGATTTGTGCATAACCACAGAATACAGATTCTAGGAATTCTACTCTTATTACAGTGAATTAGAATAGAGCCTATCATGAAGTTCAAAGATTTCTAGATGAAAATTTAAGCTTTAGGACTCATTACAATTAGTGGTTTAAAAAAACGACATCCCTTTCCCTTTCCCAGAGCTGAGGAGGTTAGAGATGAAAAGGAGCCAGTTACTAGAAGGTGGTAGGGAGGATGTGCTTCCAGGCGGAAAAAAGCTTACGTGATATAGAGCCTGGTTTATTTCAGGACCCAAAGAGCAGTGCAGCTGCAGTGTAGAGGGTGGAGGAAGAGCTGCTCAACTGAGGTAAGAGGAAGGCAGGGCCAAACCATCTAGGCATATGGGGATCTGAATTTTATTCTAACTATAATAATATGAGTTACACAAATCTTAAATAAGATCTATCATGAAATAAAACAGGGAGACTAATTAGGAGGTTACTGAGATTAACAGTTGATAGTGGCTTGAACTAGCAGTTGATTGTGCCACTGGAGATGGAGAGAAGTAGGCAAAGCAAAGGTATGTGTGTTAGAGGCTGGATCAAGAGGACTTGCTAATGGATTAGGAGGTGAGGAAGAAAGATTTAAAGAAGAAGGAAGATTCCTAGATTTCTGGGTTAAGTAAATGGGTGGAATGGTGTTGCCATTAACACAGAGAAAAGACTGAAGCTGAGGGACAAGATTTGGTTTTGGACATAATAAGATGGCTAGGAAACACCTCAACGTCAATGCCAAGTAGGCGTTTGAGGATACAGGTCTGAAAAAGTTCAGAGGAAGGGAAAGGGCTGAAGTCCTACATCTGAAGTTCTTAAGCACAGAGAAAGTTCTCAAAGTCATAGGCATGTGTGAAAACACACCTCTGTGTGGGGTAAGGCACAAGTCTGAGACCAAGATCTCTGAAGCCGGAAATTCCCCAAATCTGTTAAAAAACACCTTTCAGTAAGACTAACTCATTAATTCTATATGAAATTTGATGAGACTCAGAGAGTAAGACAGTAAAGAATATCAAACTACACCAGAGAACAAATGGTAAGTGAATATGACTGCCTGCCCTTGGCACAATGTGTAAGAAATTACCTTGAGATGCACTGTCGAAGGACTTGATGAGGGTTTTTACCGTAGGGGTTGGCTCAGAGGAAGTTGAAGATCTTCTACTCAGTCCCATCCCTTGCCTTAAGGCTGCCAAATCTCTCTCAACAGCATTCATGTAGTTATACACCCGGCCTCGCTCCTCTTCTTGTCTGAAAACAATGTTGAAATCAGGGCATTTTTTACATATATATTAGGTAATATACATTTCCCCCTCCCAACTGAAAAGCATTAAAAAGTATCAGTTTAAAAGAAAAAATACTATCAGTTGAGCTGAGTAAATTACTCAGTCTAATATTCTCATTTGCTTAGTAAATGCCAGGAAATGATATTAAAATTTTTATATCAGGTTATCCTAAGTAGGTTAAGTAACTATCAGTTTCCATTTTCTTTTCTTTTTTTAAAATTTTATTTTATTATTATTTTTTAATATATCTTTATTGATTTCAGAGAGAGGAAAGGAGAGGGAGAGAGAGAGATAGAAACATCAATGATGAGAGAGTCATTGATCGAACCCGCAACCCGGGCATGTGCCCTGACTGGGAATTGAACCCCGATCGCCTGGATCCCAGGTCGACGCTCAACCGCTGAGCCATGCCCACCCGGGCCAGTTTCCATTTTCATCTGAGTAAGTGTAAGGTAAGAACATCAGTGATCAACTGGCAATAAAATGGGAGGCAGACTAGCCAAGACTCTGACTCAGAACTGGGGATCTCAAGGTTCTGGGCTGCTGAGAAGGCCTGGGCCCTCTCAGGAGAGTCTGGGAACTCACCAGCACATATAGATAATCTAGACTGGCTCTATCTAATATACCATGTGCAGACAAGAAAATACAAAGAAATGAAATTAAAAAGTCCATACTTTTTTTAAAAATGAAATTTAAAAACCTGCTGTGGTCTCCAAATAGAATTTTCTACAAAGGAGGGGGGGGAGGCTGATCCCACATTAGGACTGAGCCCATATTAGTAACATGAGTCTCCTAGATGCTCAGTGTGACAGATCATGAGTCATCTAAAAAATCAATTGCACTACATTTCTGACCAGCTCTAATTCTCTGAGCTAACACAAAACTTTTCACATGGAATGAAATTTCAGTTGAAGAGTTTGTGCATGTCACATAATTATCAAGTAAGTTTATAGGTAAACAAAAATTAAGCCAGTCCTTAGGAAAATTTGTCATTTGGCTCTTCTTACAGTTTTTTTTGCCTTAAGATATACAATCAGAAGTTTTAATAAAGAATGTACTGCAGTGATTATCAAACTTTTTGGTCTTAGAGCCCCTTTTCTCTCAAAAATTATTGAGGACACCGAAGTATAGGTTGTATCTACTGGAATTTAGCATATTAGAAACTAAACCTAAGAAATACTTAAAATATTTAATTAATCTAAAGATAAGAATAAACCCAGGAATTTATGAAAAATGACTGTATTTTCAAAACCAGAAAATATTAATGAGAACAGTAGTGTTTTTATATTTTTGCATATCTCTTTAATGTCTGGCTTAATGGAATACTGCTAGATTCTCATTTCTTGTACATTCAATCTATTGCAATGTGGGGGGAAAAAAGCAGGCTTTTGCACAGACATGTAATTGGAAAAGGAAAGAAAACTTTAATGATATTAAAATAATTGTGGTTATTTTAGATAAATGTGGCTATTCTTTCTTGATATTACACCAAAACGCAACAAGTGGTAGTTACTTAAATGTTAGCTACAATGTAGAATCTGAAACCATATAAATGCACTTTTCTACTCTGCCCATTAAAATCCCTTGGTCTACCTTGTACTTTGAATGAATCTTTTACCCACATATGATTGTGTTACATCATGCATTGGTCATATGGAAAATACTGGTTCATTGAGATACATTAATTTTCCAAATGTTGATGCAGTCATTATACCATGTATTTTTCAAAAGGCTCATTTGTTAACATCACCAACGATCTCATTGGGAAAACTTTAAATATGGAAAGCTGCCAAGCTCACAATGGCAAATACAAGTTTTCCAAAATCCTAACATTCACTTGAAAGCCCATATTTATCACTGACACCAAATATTGTCAGTTGTTTTCCTTGAAGTAACAGGTTCTCTTAATCATTTTCAAGAAACAGCCACCGAATACCAAAGTATGAATATCCATAGTTAGTCTCAGTCAGTCTCAAGTAATAATGGTGTTAAATAAAAAACACAACAGCTCAAACCAAAACAATCACACCATACTTTCCTCCACACAACTTCATACTTGCGTATATGCAGAAGTGCTTTACACCAGAGCTAGGCAAGAATAAAATAAAATAGCTTTTCAAAGATATTCTGTTAAATATTTTTCTAAGTTTTTTTCCATGCTTACTTAAGAATTACTCAAAGTAATGAATAGTCAAATTCTTAATAATAACCTCAAACCAAAAACTGCTCTCTCCCACTAGTAGGTAAGTGTCTCATTGAGAAACTCTGGGCACAACACAAATGTCATCTCATCTAATACTTTTGATGGGTTTCCAATGATCTCTATGTTACATGAGAAAAAAATACTACTGTGGAGATTCATGTGGTTATAAGCATAAAACAAGTGAAAATTCCTAAAGTGAGTGACAGGGAGAAATTCACTCTGCGTTCTTTACTTGGGTCTCTGATAGTACTAGTATATTCGTCATGGCCCTGGAGGCATATCTCATCTAACCCTTACAGCAACACTGTAAAACAAGTAGTACTGTCTTTTATTTATTTGTCATTCCACTTATTTATGCATTCACTGGTTGATTCTTATATGTGCCCTGACCAGGGGTTCAACCTGAATCTTGGTGTATCAGGACAACACTCTAACCAACTGAGCTACCCGGCCAGGGCTATTGTCTTCATTTTAAAGATGAACAAACTGAGGGCCCTGACCAAGATCATACGGCTAGTAAGAGGCAGAGCTGGATGGGAGACAAGTCTGCCTTCCTCCAGAGTCCACATCCTTAATCACAAGGCTACAATCTAAAGAAAAGTCACAGGGCTAGAAGAAAGGAGAAAACAATAATGTACCCTATGCAAGGGACTATTCTGGCCTCCTCAAGAGAGGTTATGATTATGGACACTGACAACTTTGAAAGTTGTCACAAAATGAGGCCAGTAAAGTTGAGTAACTTCCACTAGATCCAAACTCAGTCACCCCGCATCAAACCTCAAGTTCTTTCCATAATACCACATCACAAAATTGGGATTTAAGTGTTCCCTACTAAAACATATGTACATAACTGGTTTCTCAAAACATACTTGCGTGATTTTATTTCTTCCAATTCTTTTGTGAGTTTCTCATTTTTTTCCTGAGCCTCATGTAGCCGGCGTTTCAAATCACCAATCTCCTCTTGGGCTTCAGATTTAATGTCATTGGCAATGACCACTGCAGTCTGAAGATCAGCTTGAAACTGCCGCCATTCTGCAGATTCTTCCTATATTAAAAAAATCAAATTTTTATTTCCAAAAGAAAGCAATAAAAACTTACTTAAAAGCCATAAAATGTGTTTATGATTAGGTTGCTGTAATGTCCTGTCCCAAATGATAATAAATTTCTTTTAAGTCCCAAAGAATTGCTATTACCTACAGCTAACAGGTAACACAATTATTATGATTGAGCTTGTTCTTTTTTTAATGTATCTTTATTGATTTCAGAGAGAGGAAGGGAAAGGGAGAGAGAGACAGAAACATCAATGATGAGAGAGTCATCATTGATCAGCTGCTTCCTGCATGCCCCCACCTGGGGATTGAGCCCGCAACCCGGGCATGTGCCCTGACCGGGAATCAAACCTTGATCTCCTGGGTCCTAGGGCGATGCTCAACCACTGAGCCACGCCAGCTGGGCTGAAACTTGTTCTTAATAAGGGAAATATTTTCTAGCTGTCTACCGAGGCATCAAATATTCAAAAAGTACTCAATAAACATTAATGATGGCAATGTCAAGCCTCCCTTCCTCATTCAAGTTTCAAAGTAAGTCTTATGAAAATAAATACATCATCCAAAATGTACAGCACTACCTCTGAAAAGCTCAAGGAGGTAGATAAATGGTGTGTGACCCATACTGAAAGATCGTCTAGTGAAACACTATAAATATCCTGACATCAAACACTAACAGGAAAAAAAATCAAAAGTAGAGGAAAAGGAAGAGGAAGCCAGATGAAAAACACTAAACTTAATCTAGGCAGACAAAATCATAGCGACAAAGAGGAGCTAAGGAACTGCACAGTCCACTGCTTCCCACAGCCATGGAGAATGCGGGTGTGGCTGGGTGAGGAAGCCTCCCCAGGGTGTCACCTCCACCACAGCCACAGCTGCCCACTCCCAAGCCCAGGGCCCGCCACCCTAAAGCGATGTTCTGAAACTTTGAAGGCAGCCTCAGCAACTGCGGCATGACCAAGACTATGAAATTAGCTTCCTCCACCCTCTGCATCAGAGTGACACTGCTGTTGGCAAGCTGATCGAATCCAAGAAGACAGAAAACAGCTTGGCTTGAGATACTTTATAATCAAAAGCTAATAAACCTTCTTTCCAAAATATACCACTTGCTTCTTAAATCCATCTTTCAAAAATTACCACTCACGAATTACTAGTACATTCTTTTACCCGGAATCTAGTACCAGTCCCAATTTGAAATAATATTTGCTTTCTGCTTGAAGCCTAGTGAGGTCAAATATTATAACTGTATTTGAAGCTTAACATGAATGTTAACATGGTCAATGACTACCCTATGCTTAACTTTCAGAAAACTATGTTTTCTAATAAGATAATACATGAAGATTTATCCTACCCGAAGTCTCCTGTGTAGTGTCTTGATTTCTCTTTCCATGTCATGTTTTTGGTCCTGGAGTTTTTTAACCGTATCTGAAAAGATCACAAAAGTTTAAATATTTATTCTCTGAGTTGTATTCACAAGGAATAACATAAAGGGAGGAGGTAATATGACATTCAAAAACAGCCATCCTGCCCAAAGCCTTTTTATTTTTAATACAAAACTTTAAAAGAAAAAAGAAGTGTTCACTCCAAGTATTAACCAATATTACTTTCTAAAGAAAATATCAAGTTTAAATTTCTGGATTACTTCCTTCCTGTCTTAATTCTGAAACAAAAAGTAAAATCAATTGTTAGAAATACACATACTGTTGGCTCACAAACAATCAAAACAACACTGACTGCTATTATAATGTGAACTTTTAATCACAAGGGTTATTGATCTAAAGTATATATGCAAGCATAGCTTACTTTATTCACTGGAATAAACTGCAGAAAAGTTTGTGAATTAATAAAATCTTTACAAACTTAATTATATGATATCACGGGGAGCTGCTATTTGCATTAATTCTAGAAGTCTTTTTACAAAATAGAAAATATAAAGTAAATCAATACTCGTTATTTCTTGCACAATATGAATTTTCTTCAATTTCATTCGCTGTAAACACTTAATGAGGACTGATATGCAAGTACCATACTAGACAGATTGGGTAGATAGAGTGGGGATGCAAGATGAAGGCACAGCCAAGGCCAGTGCCCTTAGAACCAGAAATGTATGGGAAAGTCACATTCTATTTAAAGGTTCTGCTCTAAGATCCATGCTTAAGGGGAAGTGCCTTAGGAGGGTGCCATGCTGGTGACTGCCGCTCAATAAATCCGTCACAGCTGGTTATTTCAACAGCTCAGGAAACAGTGACTTTCTCTGTGGTTGAGTATCAGAAAACGCACATCTGGTGACAACTACTCTGACTTTACCAACTGTCCTCCACCCCAATAGATTCCTGTCCTTTCTGAGTCCCAACTCTGACTTATATAACCTGTACCTGGTGCTGCCAACACTATTACATTTCGTTATACATCTGTCTCTATCACAAGACTGAAAACACTTCAAAGGCAGGAGCAGTGTGGTGACTTCAGAGCCCCAGCACCTGGCACATGGTAAGACTGTAAATGAAATAAATGTATAAAGCAAGGTAATGGAAGTAGCAAGAGAAAGCAACACTAAAATCATTACCTAGGATTGTTTTTAGAAATATTCCATTGACAGAACTTAACTATTTATTATCAGAAACATCATAACTATAGTCATGGTGTTTCTGAGTAAACACATCCCCCCTTCCATCCTTACACTTAGTGGAAGGAACCCAGGCATAGTGAACACCTACATGCAACGATACATGTAATAAAAAATTCCTTCAGCTAACGAGTGATAACTTCTAATCAAGACCCTAATGTACAAGTTTACTGATATGTTTTTCTTACATCACTTACTGTCTTCCTCCTCAGTTCCATCAGGAACCTGTTCTTGCTGGAACCTCTGTGACATTAAACCTTTAATTCAATGTGGATCATTTGTGTTGTGATATGTTTAAATGGCATGAATTCATTTCAGTAACAACATAAAGCCTAGAATAGTTATAATAATTATATGTGTAATCATTATTATACACATATAATAATGACACATTTTTTTATAAGCTAGATGAAAATAATAAATGAGATAAAATATGGGGGGGAAACTGGCCAATTTTGGCAACCAGCAGTTAACTTCCTCCCATTCGGCACCCCAAAAATTGTTCAACAAAGTTAAGGCTTACAAAAGGACACAAAATTTGCTCATTAATTCAACAAAAGTCTCATAAGTATCTACTTTGTACTAGGGAAACTGGTACGTTGTACTAAGTGCTTAAGATATAAGGGAAAGGAAAAAAAGATATAGTCCCCAACCTCTTAGAGACAGAAAGGTCAGGCTTGTTTGTGACCAGCTAGCAAAGATGGATGTTTTCATATGAAAATTTCATTCATTCAAAACTCTGTCTCCCTACAAGCTACTTCAGACCTAATTTAACCTGGAAACTAAAGGTCAGCAAGTACCCAATTGGGTTAAGGGCAAAGTGGACACCAAGGTGAGTGGATGAGTCCAATACCATGATCCTATCTCCAGAGGCAAGGATTACTCTGGAACCAGCATGGTAACTTGGCTTTGTATGAGGACAAATTCAGGGTCTCAGAGATATTATCAAATATAAATTAAGGAGTAAGGACAGACGTTGAAATATTTCTAGTGTTGAAAATACTAGGGATTACACCTTTCATTTACACTATATCCACTTATGCAAGAAATAATTTTATAATTAAAACAGGGGGGGAAAAGTGTAATTTCTCCTCTGTTGAAAATAGTTTTGCTCTAGCCAGTTTGGCTCAGTGGTTAGAGCATTGGCCTGTGGACTGAAGGGTCCCAGGTTCAATTCCGGCCAAAGGCACATACCTCAGTTGCAGGCTCGATCCCCAGCCCCAGTTGGGGCGAGTGCGGGAGGCAACCAATCAATGTGTCTCTCTCTCTCTCCCTCTCTCTGAAAAGCAATGGAAAAAATATCCTCAGGTGAGGAAAAGGAAGGAAGAACGGAAGGGGCGGAGGGACGGAGGGAAGGAAGGTTTTCCTTTTCTTCTAGTCACAAAGGACACATCTACCTATCTTTATATACTTCACATGAAACAAAGGACAGCAAGTCTTACTATAGCTCACTTTTTACATCTGTATCTTGATTCTCAGGTGACATTTTAAGCCACACAGTGATCTTAGACTGATCACAAAACCCCAAACTCCATCCATTTATGCTGTTCTTATCCTTTCCTCTATCACCTCTACACTAATGGCCACAGGATGCACACCATCACTGTTCTTAGAAGAACATTCTTCTGCACCCAACACTACATATTTATTACTGTCATGTCCTATTATTCCTTTTCAATAGAAGAGAAGCTGGCAGCCAATGGACATATATTTAGGAAGAATAAAGTGCACTAAAGTGTCTCTAGGGAATTTGATTTAAAATCATAACTGTATTTTCACTTTGTAACATAAAGTATTAAAAATGACAACAGGCTTTTCCTCCTTATAAACAAAGGAGTCTGTGCTTAAGTTCTTGTCCTAAAAACTAGCTTAGCCCAATTAATGCAGTTTCCTTCTTCAAAGTTTTTCTAGTGTGAGGGACACTGCCATCTACTGTTGTCAACTTAAAAAGCAACATTAAACTCTATTATCAAAGAACAGAAGTATGCCTTTGAGCTCATTTTTAAACTGCAATTTATAACTCAATTTTACAATGCTATTTTTATTCTAGAAATCAGGTACATTGCTATTCTCATTGTTATTAAACCAATTTTGCTTTGAACAATTCTGGGCACTGTCAAAATTCTTTCATCACCAAGAAAAACCAAAAACAATAACCAGACCTGCACTCTGGCTCCAGTTATATGTCCATTACTCATGTGGATGTTACTAGACAGCTACCATGGGCACAGGATCAACCTATGACCCTTGGGGGTGTCATGGGGGTGTAAATGATGAAAGTTCATAAGCAACTTTTCATGCCCTCCAAATCCAAGAAACCCTCAGGGAACTAATACCCAGAGCTCAGTTAGACTCTTACATCTGGTCAAGTGCCTCCAATGGACATCAGGTGCAATTTTTATTTTTATTATTTATTTATTTATTTATTTATTTATTTATTTATTTATTTAAAATATATCTTTATTGATTTCAGAGAGGAAAAGAGAGGGAGAGAGAGATAGAAACATCAATGATGAGAGAGTCATTGATCGAGCCCGCAACCCAGGTATGTGCCCTGACCGGGAATCGAACCCCGATCGCTTGGATCCTAGGTCGACGCTTAACCACTGAGCCACGCCCGGCCGGGCCAGGTGCAATTTTTAGAAGAAGGGAAAGGACAAGAGTAACCAATCAGTTAAAATACCATGCCTCAGGGGCAGGGGAGTGAGGCAGGTAGTGCATCTAGCCATTAGGTCACAGCTTTATTCCCCAACCAGAATTCCTGATCTGCAGAGAGGGCAGAGATGAGCTTCAAATGAGCATTACTACTTTTGTTTGTCTGTATTTTTAAAATTTTTATTTTACTTGGTTTTATTTTTCTGAGGGGAAAAAGTGGATATAACTTATTCCCTTTCATTCGAAAAGTAATACATGCTTACAATAAAGTCTTAAAAGCAGAAAGGGTAACAAAAGTAGATAACCCATAATTTGCATTTGGCATATATCCTTCCTGACTTCCTATGTGTTTAATTTTATTTTTTTAAAGAAAAATGGAATTATACTACTATATTGCTTCAAAAGCCTTTCTACTTAGCAGTAGATTATGGACACATTTATCAATAAATACAGATCTGTAGCACTATTTTGATGGCTGGGTTAGTATTCCATCAATTGGATACGTCATGATTTGTTTAGCAACTTACTATTAACGAAGTTAGAATGGTTCCAATTTTTGTTATAAACACCTTGAGTGCCTTTACACAACTGTTCAGATATTACTTGAAGATACATTTCTAGAATTGTATAAGTGATAAAGGACCATTTGAAACTATCAACAGGATCCGAGAAACCCATTAGAAGGTTCTAGCTCCAGAATACAGAATTTTTTTTGAGAAATCACCAAGTTATAGAATTTATTGAACAGAATACAGTGAAACCGGTATTTCTTAAGGAACACCACTGTACCTGCCTACAATTTCAGTGTAATGTTATATTTAAAGACTTTATGGTTTTTAATGACAGAAGTAACACACATGGCTCACACTCTACTATCCTGTGATCTGCTTTTTTTTCTATGACATTTCTCTGTGCCTGTACACAAAGACCTGCCTAGCTTACCTTCACCCGTGAAATGGCTGCCATAGTAGGAATGTACTATGCACACCGGTCATTAACTAGATTTCAACTTTTGAAAATACAGGTAGTTTCCAAGTTTTTGTGGTAACCAGCAATTCTGCCAAAAGCATCCATATCTATGTATGCATTTGCAAACTTGTAAGAATGTTTCTGAAGAGATTTCTAGATGTGGATTTTAAAATTTTGATCAGTACCCCCAAAAAACTGCAGCAATCTACACTCCTTCCAACACTATGAGAGTACCCATTTTTCCTGTCTTACCTGTTATTAACCTTTTTAATTTTTCACACCTGCTAAGTAAAAATTGGTATCTTGTTTTATTTTCAATTTCTTTGTCCTTTTAGTGAAGTCAAGCATCTTTCTAAGTCTTTTTCTGACTTATCTGTTCATACACTTTATTTGGCTAATGGATTATCCTAGTCTTACTGATGTATAGAATCTCTTTATATATTTGATATGTGCTGCAAATATTTCTCCCAATGTCATTTATTTATGGTACTTCTGCTGTACTAAAAATTTCAACTATACATAGTCAAATATGAGACTTTTCTCCTTCATGGCTTCCCAGTCTTCTGCCTTTAAGGCTTCTTCCACCACAGAACTATACAACTCTCTTCCTTCTACTACCTCTCTAATTTCAAGCCACACTTGCTCACCACTGTCACTAGTGTTTCATGTAAAAGTGCAAGACTTGCATAAGATCCCAATCTTAGGAACTATAGATGTGCTGTCCTTAACTGCAAGCATGCACAGAGCATTACGGTGCCAATAGTAAATAGTTGACAAAAGTCGCTGTAACTGACAGATACATTGCTTGAGCCAGACCTCAGATCTCGTTAGTGCCACTATTCTCAGCACTAATCAGCTTTGGTTTGCTGGATTGGTAGTGAAATCAGTAACTTTAATTCTTTGGGCTCAGTCGAGCTGCTTCCTTCTCCTGTTTCTCTCTTAAGGTATTAAAATGTCTAATAAGTCCTGGTTGGCCTTTCTTACTTATAAAGAACAAGAATACTACTAGTGACCTCTGCATATTTCTCAACAACTGTGGAAGTCATTGTTCTATGCACAGGCCTCTCCCCTCAGTGTAACGACTGACTACAGGCTCTGCTGATGACACATGCCTACAGGGGGCTCCCCTCTGGACACACAAGTGGGAGCTACACGGCTTCAACCGAGGGGACAGGTGTGCGTATGAGTGCCTCTCTTTCACTGCTGTGACAAACTGCATCTCCCTTTGTGTGGTCTTTCCCCAAGATGACACGGCAGCCTGTGGTTGCCTTAGGCATACCTTCGCATCTCTGATACTGAGTCATGCCAGGAGCCCCTGCACCGTATTCTCCCCCTTACTTAGAAAGGCGGTCAAGCCCAGCAGCAGTCTGGGGGTGAACACCAGAGCCAGCACCTTACAGAGGAGAGCAGTACAAGGCTTCTGGTAAGCCCCTACACCATGGCCTAAAACTACTGCCGGTTCCAGTCCCTATGATCCTGAGGTGGGCTTTTAGGCCCCCCACCCCCAAAGTCTTTCTGGGAACATATTTACTCAGAGCTTCAGTGTTCTCCTGGACTGTAGGTTTTCCTATTGTTTGATTTCCCCAATTCCATCTGCTTTATATGTCCCAGAAACTACTCAAAATTGTTGATGTACTGATGGGAACTTTTCCATTTTCTATCTTTGCTTTAGATTATTGTAATTTTTATACTTCTCCTGCCATGTCACTAGGATTTTGGGAGGGAGCAGAAATATATATGTAACCTCAGGCCATCACCTTCAACAGTATTTATAGTATTTGCTAAGTTTTTACATCAGATCTTTGTAGCTTAGATGCTAAATTCAAGCACCACTTACTGAAAAGTTCTGCAAGCCAGGTCTGAGCAGTATGGCACTGATGTCATCTGGAAGGAAATCTAGGACCCACCTACACAGTATGCTTTATGATTCTGTTACACAAAGCACTGAAGTTCTATCCAGTTTTTTAATTCAATCTTCTTTCTCTCTGCCTTTCAGAATGGATAATGTCTACTGATTGATCTTCAAGTTCATTCACTCTACTATGTCTCTAATTTGCTGTTTAAATGATTTGGTAAACTTTATATTAGCTGTTAAATTTTTCAGTTCTAGACTACTTACTAGGTTCTTTTTTACATTTTTAAATTCTGTGCTCAGATTTGTTCATTCATTACAAGCGTATTTTCCTTTATATTCTGAGTACAGTTATAATAGCTGTCTACTAATTCCAAAGTCAAGATCATTTTGAAATAAATGAGGAGTGATTACTAATAGACAAGGATTCTTTTGGGGGGTGATGAAAAATTTCTAAACTTGACTGCAGCGATGGTTGCTAAAACATTTCACAGAAGTTCTCAATTTCTCAGTAACAGTATTCTTTGTCATCAAGTCCCCTGTACCAAGTGCTAACTTAGCATTAATCCCAAATGCTAGAATCTTTAGGGGGAAAAATTAACTCCCATTTGACTATGGAGATATAACAACTAAATGTAATGCATGAAACTTGTTAGGATACTGGTTCTTATGAAAACTATTAAAAATTTAATATGGGGTATTAGATGGTACTAAGAAATTATGACTAATTCCACTACCTGTGTCTAATAGTGTTGTGGTTAGGAGGAGACTATTTAGAAGGAGTTGCATATTGAAACATTTAGGAGTTAAGTGTCATGAGGTCTACAACTTACTGTCAACCAGTTCAGTTAAATATGGATACACGCAAAACACTGCAAAATGGTAACACCTGTCACTCCTGGCGGCGGGCGCTAACAACACATTCCTGCAGCATTTCCGTATATTTGAACATTTCATTCCAAAACAATGGGGAGAGGCATTATACAGCTCAATAATTTACTCAGAAGTTTCAGCCACTCTATAATGAAAATCCACATGACGTTAATGTAATTTTATTTTGGCAATGATTTATAAAATTCCAGCCCAGGAATCCTCATCATCTAACATTTTCTAGCAATTACCACAAGGTGTCACTCTATCCGCATTCAAATCAGAAGTCTTGCCCCACCGGGCCTGGCTTAGCAGTTGAGAGTCAACCTAGGATCCAGGAGATCCGGGTGTGATTCCCAGTCAGGGAACATGCCCCGGTTGCAGTCTAGGCAGCCGATCAATGACTCTCTCATCATTGATGCTTCTCTCTCTCTCTCTCCCCCTCCTTTCCTCTCTCTGAAATCAATAAAGATATGTTTAAAAAATAAAATAAATTCAGAAGTTTTCTGAGGGAAAAGGTGATTAACAGTGCTAAATGGAAAAATGCACTGCGCTTCCAAGTAATCTAAAGAACTTTAGAACCTCTAACATTTAGTAAGTAAAATTAGATAAATCCTCTCAGTTGAGATAATGAAATAAAAACTAAATGTTAAAATCAAGTTTTTTAAAACTTTAGCCCTGGCCACTGTGGCTCAGGTGCTTGAGTGTCTTCATGTGCACTGAAAGGTCACGGATTTTTTGGTTTTGTTTTTTTTGTATGTGTTTTTTTTTTAATATATCTTTATTGATTTCAGAGAGAGGAGAGGGGGAGAAAGAGAGAGAAACATCAATGATGAGAGCGTCATTGATCGGCTGCCTCTTGCATGCCCTCGACTGGGGATCGAGCCCGCAACCCAGGCATGTGCCCTGACCGGGAATCGAACCCCAGTCGCCTGGATCCTAGGTCGATGCTCAACTGCTGAGCCACGCCCGGCTGGGCAAGGTCATGGGTTTGATTCCAGGTCAGGGCATATGCCCAGGTTGCAGGCTCGGTCCCTAGTAGGGGGCAACCAATCGATGTTTCTCTCTCCTTCCCTCTCCCTCTCTCTCTAAAATAAAATTTTAATAACACATATTTTTTAATTAAAAAAAAAACAATGCAAAACACTTTAGAAAATGTTTATGACTATCACTATCTCCAAGAAATACTGTCCCAGTCAGCTGATTTAGTGTCCAGATACTTCACAATGTTCTGAATAACCCTGGGGTCAATCTATAGATACTGAGTCAACTAGCTAAAACTCAGGATTGCCACAAGACATGTTTGGGGCTCCTGCCACTGACTCACTCTCTCCTGGAAATAGTTCAAACCTCCCCACCTCCCCACCTCTGTATCCATAGCCCATGAGATCTGGCTCAGTGCTATATTTGCCTATTAACCCTCCATCAAGATTAGAGCTCAAAGGAGCAGTATCATGAACCAAAGGTTTAAAAAGCTTTAACCAATGCATCCCCCAAAAGGTTACTCCCATTCTCCTTGTCCCCACCTGGACATCATTAAAGTGTATTACAACTCAAAATCTGTTAACATTTGAGGAATCATAAGAATTTTTTAAATGTATTATTTGGAAATAACTTCAAACTTACAAAAACATGCAAAAATAGTACAAAGAACACCCATATACCCTTTTACTCAGATTCATCTATTGTTAAGTTTACCCATTTGTTTTATTATCTGCTATCCTCTACTGCTGTCTGTCTGCCTCTATCTACCTATCTATCTATCCCTAATTTTTTCCTGAACCTTTTAAGGATACACATCACGGTCCCTTACCCCTAAACATTTAGTGTGTGGTTCCCAAGAATGGAGACATTCTTTTACATAAACACAGTAATCAACTTCATAAATTTATACTGATATATGTTTATCTAATCTACCATCCACATTCCACCACTGTCATAATATCCATTAGAGCATTTTCCCCCCTACAGTTCTGCACCCAGTCTAGGCACAGGTTTTGCATTTAACTGTCATGTCTCCTTAGCCTCCTTTAATCTAGAACTTTTCCATAGCTTTTGTCTTTTATGATGTTGGCATGTTTTAGGAATATAGCACCACCCACTCCTGTTTTTAATTACATGCCTCATTTTTTGTCTGTTTAATGTTTCTCTATGATTAACTGAAATTATGCTTCAGCCAGAATACAGCCTAGCTGATGTGTCCTATATCTACATGCCTCTGTCACTTACATGACCACCCTGTAGCTCAATTTTTCCACTGCATAATTTCTGTTGTTTCTTCTTCCTCATTTGCAACATAATAAAGTCTTTGGGAAGGCATTTTAAAATCATGCAAATTTCTGTTCATCAAATTTTCTCACAGAAATGCTTTTACTATTTTTGCAACCTTTTTATAAATCTGAAATAACTGCAAAATAGTTTTTAAAAACTTTTATTTTAAAAAAGCAACTTCAAATCTGAGTTTCAATTCCACCAGATTATAAAATTTCCATGGTAGGGAGGAAAATGAGACAAATAAACCTGTGCTTTAGGCACAAGATTACAAAGGGTCAATACTTTTTTTGTCTCAGTATACTTGCAATCACTAGAAGTAGATAATAGCTTTTCCTAAGATCTAGAAAATAATAACCCCATTAGCTCTTCGCTTAAATAATTTTCCATAATTAAGCACAGTTTTAAAGTTATGCTTCCACTTAACAGTTCTTCAGGAACAAAACAGCAATCCGAAAACTATCAACTTGTGTGCGGATTATACTTTACCACATGCACATTTCTGCTAGCTCCTGTGCTACTGCTATTGCCTTTGAACTGCTACAGTCAGAATTACTAATTTTTATTTTGTTACTGACTGTAAACTATTCCCACCAATTAAAATGGGTAGGACAAAAAGGAATGAAATTTTCCAACGTCACTTACTCTCTAAATCAGAAATAATGAGGTTGTCATGAAGTTTCACAGCTCGATGTTGTTCTACTTCGTCTTCAAGTTCAAAAATGGTTTCTTTCATGTCACTCCTTTCTGTCTCTTTTTCTTCGAGCTCTGTTCTTAATTTTTCTAATGTCATGTTCAAATCTTCTATTTGTTTTTTAGCTTCTTCTTGGAAGGCTCTGTATTCATCTTCTACCTATATGAAATTGGTGATACAGATTAGAGAAGATAGAATTGTTTCAAGATAAATTCTAGAACTGAGGTATACAGTTTCGAATGCAAGCTAAGTGCCAGTGCCGTTATTATATGGATCATTTTAGTTCATGAACTGTATACCTTAGTTCATCGTTAAAAATATGAAAAAGCACTTTACAATAGTAATATACTTAGCATAATTTGTCACTATATCACTGACTGAAATTATATTGGCAAATCAATGAATTTAACTAGATTATTTGGAAGGAAATTTTGGAAATTTTCCTTCCTCCAAAGTTTGGACTGAAGGCATGCATTTGATTAATGATTAACATGCTCTCCCACAAAAACGGTGTCCCAATTGTTCAGTATCAAATTAATAATGGGAACAAAAAAAATCTCAAATATTGTCATTACAAAAGTATTAGTTCAGTCTCCCCAACATATATACATGCTCCAATAAATAACAGATCTAAATTGTACCTCTAAAAGTCATCACTAAAAAATTAAGGTCTAAATTATTCAAATTTTGGCCAAAGACATACCAATGTTTCTTACTTAAAAATCATTGCACTAAAATAGGAAACAAAGTGTGAGATAGATTAGATAACTCATGCAAATAAACACTATACCAGCAATCAGGTGGGGCACAGAGCCCTGGCCAGAGTGCCAGCAACTCGGGTACAGTTCTGAGTCCTCACAACTATGTTGCATATAAAACAGGGGTACCAGACTAATGATATCAAAGGCCTTCCCCAGCAACAAACCATAGGCCTCTAAGAAAAAGGAGTCTCCATACTCCAAAAATATTTTTTAACTCACAAAAGAACTCTTATTTGAAAACGTAAAACTGTAACAGGATAAGAAGTGGCAGACACCACCTGGAATACTGGCTCTCCATCTTTCTTATGCCAAAATACATCACAGATGAGAATGTAAAATTGCATGACATGCTCCCCCTGGGTGTACCCAGAACCAGGGACAAATTCTGTTAGTTCAAACTCTAGCCCCATTCTCTCACAGGCAGAAAAACAGTAACAAAATGCAAGTGAAAGTAACATTATTGTAAGAATACTTTTCATTCTATCTAAATAAAAGAAAACCATCCTCAAAGCTTTAAATATATCAGCTAAAAAAAAAAAAGAGCCCTGGCCAGTGTGATTCAGTGGTCAGAGCGTTGGCCCACGCACCAAAGGGTCACCAGTTCGATTCCCAGTCAAGGGCATGTACCTGGGTTGCAGGTTCGATCCCCAGCCCCAGTTGGCTGGGAGGCAACCAATCAATGCGTCTCTCTCACATCGATGTTTCTCTCTCTCCCCCTCCCTCCCTCCTTCCCATCCAGTTTCTCTAAAATATCAATGGAGAAAACATCCTAGGGTGATAATTAACAAACAAATAAACAAACAAAAAAAAGCTCATGATACCCCATACAAGTGATGCTGGCTCTCAGTAAGCATGCTGCATACTGCAACTACATGATGTTGATCCAAAACATTGTATCTACTTAAACAGTACCTTTGCAATCGTGTCCTGCAATCGATTGGCATCATTTCGGGTATGAGCCAGATCTTCCTGCAGGCTACTAGCCAAACTCTCTGCTTTTTCTTTGTCCAGCCTGACACTCTCCAGGAGATCCTGAATATCAGATTTATCTCCAGAGTTATGGATAGAATATAGCTCCGCCACTTTCTGCTTTTCATTCTCTAGCTGGGCCTTCAGGCGGTTCATCTCAATCTGGTCACTGGCCACTGTGGCTTTGTACTCCTCTAATGTGGCTGCCAAGGCCGCTTTACCCTTCTGCTCAGACTCAATAATTCGCTCCATATGGTGATTACGTTCTTTGAGTGCCCCTATCATTTCTTGAGCTTCCTTGTTGTCTTGTTCTGCCATCTTCAAAGTATTACTTAAATGCTGCTGGACACCAAGGAGCTGCTCTCGTTCAAAACGGGCATTCTCAGCTAGATCCATGTAACGTTGTTCCAATTCCATATAGCGTCCACTTTTTACATCTTCATCTATGACATAAGAAATGTGGTGTTCATCTAGAAGGGAGCGAAAATACTCAATTTGTCGGCTAAAGTGTTCCAACTTATCACTTTGCTGACATAAAGACTCCATAAGAATAACCTTCTCCTCTCCGAGCCTTTCATTTTCACTATTCAGTTCTTGGGTAATCTGTTGTAAATCAGCTAGTTCTTGCAGAGTTGCCTGAAGTTCCTCACTCGTGCTGTGTTGGTTCTCTTCCATCTGGTGTATCCGTTCCGTCAAGCAAGCAACGGACACTTCACTGGCATTCCCACTGCTTCCCTTCCGAGAACGCTCTGTGCTCGGAATGCCTTCCGACTCTGAGGACGATGGTGCATCCAGGGCGTCATCACTCGATGTGAGGGGCTGGTACACCTCACTGGACTCACTGTCTAGATTGTCCATGGAGTTACTGTGCTGATGGTCCATAAGGGTGTTTTCATCCTGACTCAAAAGATCCTCCACTGACCCAGGCGCAGAGCCTTCCACCGAAGAAGTCAGAGTCCCTCCTCCATCGCTCTGGTTACCAGGGGTAATTTCTGGGCTTAGGGACTGATAGCCAAACAGTTTTTCAGAATTGTCTAACCTCTGCTCTAAGGAAAAGCCCAATGCATTCAATCTGTCCTTTAACATTCTGTTTTCATTTTTCAGCTGGTTGAGCTCTTCACGGATGGCAGTGTTCTGTTCCTGTAACTGCAAAAGAGTGGACTCAACATCAGTTGGCTGGTGAGCAATAATGGCTTCCTTCTCCTCAGATTTTTCATCACCCTCAGAATGATCCTCATTAATGCCCAGTTGAGCACGCATGTCTCGGAGTTCATTTCTCAAATGTAAAATTTCCACGTCTTTGGTTTTTGCCAGTGTGAGAAGATCTTTCACTTTGGCTTCCAGAGCAGCTTTGTCACTGATCTGATTGTCCGATTTAGACTTGCTCATGCGAACATCACATTCCGTAGCAGTGCGACTGCGGGAACGTTTAGCCAGTGCCACGTCATTAGCTCCCTGACCTGCAGAAGGTAGTTTTTTGCTCTGGTTTAGCCGAGTACGTTCACGTAATCTTTCTCTAGTAGAACTGGATTCTTTATTACCTGTGGACGTGCTCCGCTTGGTTGAAGAACTTGTGCCTACATGTTTAAAACAAAAGAATTTAAGGCAAAAATATTAGTGATAAAAAGGCACATAGTTTATGCCCCACATCTAACGAGATGAAATCTAGGGATCTACACATTGATTTTTACCTACATTAATCTCATTAGGTTACTGTAAAATTCAGTATCCTCAAAACCAGATCATTCATCTTTTAACTATCAATGAAAAAGAAGTTATTCGCTGAATTACATATTTTAAAAGGATAAATTTTATGGAATGTGGGTTCTACCTCAATATAGCTGTTACATTAAAAAAAGTTACACATATTAACCTGAATCCTAACCCATGGCTTCAAACAGGGGGCCATAATATTCTAAGGCAAGCTAGATGAAGATGACTCTAGGATTAGCCAGTTGGGTGGCAAATTAACTACAAAAAGAGATGGTAAAGAAAGATCACAGAAGAGCAAAAAGGGAAAGGCAGCCTCTGAACAAACCAAAATTCTAAGCTACTTACAATAAACAAAAAGAATATGATAAAATAAATGCAAAAAATTTTCACGTCACAGAGTACCACATAAATAATAACAATAACAGTCAACATGTACTTAGCGTTTATGCATATACATGTGCACATTAACATTTCACATACATTAATTTATGAGCCTCATCAAAGCGCTAAGGTAGGTGCTATATATCATGTTTTACAGATGAAGAAACTCACACAGATGTGAATAATTTGCCAACATTCCACAGGTAATGAGTTAACTTCAAACCCAGGCAATCTGGCTCCAGAATCTGCAACTTAACCAGTATGCTCTACTGTCTCTCTAAATGTTAGACAATGATGACGCATTAATGCTAAATAATGAAGACACGTTAATCAAATATGCTGCACAAACCATACTATTTACTTAACTAAAATTTTAAACCTGTGAAAACTGACAAGATCCATTGTTTAATATAAAAATAACAGGAATATGTTTAAATACCCACAAATACTTAAATAATTAGAATATTTTTCACTTTGAAAAATAACGTCTAGACATAATCAATGAGTTGTGTTTTTTTAAAAATATGTCTATTGATTAGAGAGAGAGAAAGGGGAAGAGAAAGAGATGGAAACATCAAGGATGAGAGAGTCATCCATCATTCATCGGCTGCCTCCTACACGCCTCCGACTGGGAATCAAGCCCACAACCCAGGCATGTGCCCTGACTGGGAATCAAACCGTGATCTCCTGGATCCTAGGTCAATGCTCAACCACTGAGCCCAGCCAAGTTCAATGAGTATTTTTAAAGAAACTATCGGTTCTTTATGTGGCAGGCACCAGGCCGCAGAGGTAAGAAGGAACAAAAGATCTACATGATGTACGAAGATAGCTGGTAATTTTGCCACGTCTCGGGTATAGTGGAGGGAAGGGAATTATGGCTGGCTACAAAACAGACAGGGGATGAGTAGGCAGAAGTGAACATGGCACATAAAAAGGTAAAGTAAGGCCACACAATCGACAAAAGCAGCAGACCTGAATATATAGAGACCTGAAAGTCCCGGAGAATTCAGTGAGTCACAGAGGTCATCAAATATTCTTGAGCAGGGAAGAAACATAAAGAAAGAGTCTTTTTATGGATATTAATCTAGATGATGCTAAGTGAAACATATGAGGAGGAAGGAAGAGCAGTAAAGGAGAAATATGAGCAGGCAGTGAAGTGAAAATAAAAAAGCCCTACATTCAGAGAGTAAGATCTAGATCTCTGTAAAAACAGTGAAGAGATAATAAACCAGTAACCGATTTCAAAGGCACAAGTAACAGGATTGGTAGAAACAAATGCAAATGGAGGCCAAAGAGGAAAAGGACTGGTGAAACATTTCCCCCCAATATTTATTCCCTCCCCCATTTCTGTAACTCATACCATCATCTTTCTTAACTAAACCAAAAACCAGGCTAAGAAATAAAAGAAAAGAATGAGAGACAAAAAGGAAGGAGCCAGTAATGAGGGAAAGAACTGATAATGTCTCAAAAGTAAAAGAGAGGTAAAGAAACAAGAAGAAAGGGAGAGACAGACGTGGAAGAAGAAGAAAGGCTCCCCTTCTGGGATTATTGTGACAAGTGAGTAGATAAGAATCTGAGGTACAGCCCGGCCGGGTGTGGCTCAGCGGTTGAGCACTGACCTAGGATCCAGGCGGTCGGGGTTCGATTCCCGGTCAGGGCATATGCTCATGTTGTGGGCTGCAGCAGATCAATGACTCTCTCATCATTGATGTTTCTATCTACCTCTCTCCCTCTCCTTTCCTCTCTCTGAAATCAATAAAGATATATTTAAAAAAAAAAAAAAAAAGAAAAAAGAATCTGAGGTACAAACAAGTGAACAGACAAGGGAAGACATGGGGAGTAAGTAAAGGTAGAGCAGATAAACTGAAGAATTAAGGATGTCGCCATGAGCTCAACTGTGTCCCCCAAATTCACATGCTGAAGCCATAACCCCCAGCACTTCACAATGCAACTGTACTTGGAGATATAGTAATTAACGTAAAGAGGTCATTAAGTTAATTAACATAGGGTTGTTAGGGTGGGCCCTATACAATAGGATGGTGTCCTTATAAGATGAGGGTATTAGGACACAGACACAGATAGAAGGATGGCCAGGTAAGGGCACAATGAGAAGGCAGCCATCTACAAGCCAAGCAGAGAGGCCTCAGAAGAAATCAAACCTGCTGACATCTTGATCTCAGACTTCCAGTCTTCAGAATAGTGAGAAACTAAATTTCTATTGTTTAAGCCAGCCAGTCTGTAGTATTTTGTTATGGCAGCCTAGTAAACTAATACTGATTCAGGGAAGTGATAACTGAATTTAGTCTTGCGAGAGCAGATGGCATTGGTCAGCAGGAAACCACATGTACAAATACATGGGATCTCGCCCAACAAATTCTAAAGGCTGGAAATAGGAAGAGATACAGATAGCATTAGAATATTTAATTTCCACTTAACCACACAACAGAGTATGTCATTTCCTTCTTACCACACAAACTCGAGTGTTAAATGTGGTGACGATCCCAAACTTGAGAGTAAAAGACCTAAGGTTTGATTCTTGCTCCACCACTAGCTCTGTGGCCTGGTACAAAATGGGCACCCAATATTTACTAAGCAAATGAAACACAGCCTAGGGCAAGATACTTGAGCTTTCAATGCAGAACTTTCTCATCTCTAAAATGAGGATAATAGCCTCTACCTCATAGGGCTAAAGTGAGGATGAAATGGAATAATGCCTGGAAAGCACAAACTTACAGGTTTCCTCCTGATAATCATACCACACTGCCATTACAATGAACAGTGGGGCACCATCTGGGAAGGAAGGAAGAATCCGCAGAAGGTTAAAGCCAGAGAGAGGACAGTAGGTAAACCTGGGCTAGGAAAAAGTCTAATACACACAAGAAGGGCTAATAGCCTAAATAATGGTAATAAAAGATCTGATACGATTTTTGCCAATTTGCTTTCGAAACTCTATTATAAACACACAATGTTACGTTTTTTAGACGTTTTAAGTTTTCTTTCCATAAGGGTAAAATTAAAATATGACAGCACTACTCCTTGGACTATAGGATGAGTTAATTTATGGATTCTATCAAATCTAAAAACAAACTGCTACAAATGAATGAAAAATGAATGGTAGCACCCGAATGAATGGATCTAGGCACTGATCACCAAAAGCTGCTAACATCAGGAAAGAGAGACAACCAGAAATGACGCGCCTCCTGCAGATGGACAACTACCACCTATGAAGGAGTCCTGGGGGGAAAAAAGAAACCTGAATTTGTCCCTTCAAGGCCCTAGATCCAATGACATTTAAAGTACACAGAGAGAACAAAGGAACATAGTCAAGGACAACATGGGGATGTGACAAATCTAGACCATGGAAAACTCTACGGGTCAAACAACCAGTTTCCATAAAAATTAAATTGCAAGAGAAAGGGGGCCAAGCCCATTAAAAAGAAAAAAGACTTAAGAGAGACACATCACCTACTGATCTTAAATGAATCTTGTTTCAATCAGCCAATAAAAATATGTATCCATATTTATTAACAGTTGGAAATTTATTTACTTATTTTTAAATGTGTTTTTGATTTTAGAAAGAGAGAGAAAGGTCGATTGGCTGCTCCTGCACACTTCCCACAACCCAGGCATGTGCCCTGACTGGGAATTGAACCAGCGACCTCTTGGTGCCCAGGATTACACTCAACCAACTGGGCCACGCTGGCCAGGGCAGATAGTAAAAAATTTAAACACTTATTGAATAATTTATGATTTAAGGAATGATTGATTATTTTAAGAACTGATAATGGTATTGTGACTATATTCTCTTTTAAATCCTTAATTTCAAAGATAATGAAATATTTGTGGGTGAAATTACAGGATGTCTGGAATTTACTTCAAAATAATAAGGGAGAAAAGGTGAGTGTCAAGGAGTTAAGACTGGCCAGCAGTTGATAAGTCTGATGAGTATATGGGATGAAATGCCAGTTTACTTTTGTACATGTTTGAATTTTCTATAATTAGATGGAATCTCCTGATACCACTGCACTCTGCCTAGTCAAACAAAAAGGTGAATCAGCTCTGAGACTGAACACTACGCATACCTGTGCTAATTTTGGATTTGTTCTCCAAGGTGGTCATGGCAGGGGCAGATGCTGAAGATGCTGCGGAAGGGCAGGTGCTTTTCTTTCCTTTAACACCATTAGTCACTGTCACCCCTCCAGCCATTCCAGCTAAAAGGTCATCACTGCTCTTGGTCTGCAAGCAACATAAAATCAAAATAAATTGACTAGATGAAGCAAGATTAAATATTTTCAGACTAAACAAAACTCTTGACTTATATTGAGTTCAAAAGTTCTACAAAGACTTTCTAACAGTTAGCAAGCGGTGTATCATACTGTGCAGAATTTCTCAACTGGTTTATAAATCACACTTCTTTTTAAAATATAGAAATCATATATGTAATAAAAACTTATATGAAAGCCAGGCATGGTCCTGACTGGGAATCGAACCAGCAACCTCTTGGTACTTGGGATGATGCTCAATCAGTTAAGCCACACTAGCCAGGGCAAGTATTCAGCCTTTAAAAAGGAAGGAAATTCCAACACATTCTACAATGTGGATGAACTTTGTGAACATTATTACACTAAACGAAATAAGCCAGTCACAAAAAGACTAATATTGTATGATTCCACTCAAGTGAGATACTGAGAATAGTCAGATTTACAGAGGCAGAAAGTGGAATGGTGGTTGCCAGGAACTAGGGGAGGGAGGAATGAAGAGCTGTTGTTTAATGGGGATAGAGGTTCAGTTTGGGAAGACGAAAAGGTTCTGTAGATGGTGATGATGGTTGTTCAACAGTGTGAATGTGCTTAATGCCACAGAACTGTACACTTAAAAATGGTTAAGATGGTAAATGTTACGTGTATTTTACCGCAAAAATAAAAATGGAAAAAGACACCACAGCAGAAAAAATGGGTAACTGATTTGAACAGGTACTCACAAGAGAGGATATTAGAATGTCTACTAAACACATAAGATATGAAATGGCACTTAATCTCACTGACAGTAATACAAATGCAAATTAAAGCCACTGAAATCCCCCTACACAAACCTGGTTAAAATTAGGAGTAACATAAGTGCAGGTAAGACTGTGAGGCAACCAGGAGTATAAACTGATAACCACTTTGAAAAATGATTTCATCCTATACCTATTAAAGCTGAATACTATACACCCTATGACTCAGTAATTTCACTTCTAGTTATAAAGCCAACAGAAACAGGTGCACATGTGTATTAAAAGATATGTATAAGAATGTTCGTAACAACATTATTCATAATAGATAGAAAATGGAAACTCCAGATGTCCATCACAGAATAGGTGAATAATTTATAGTATATTCATCTCATGAATTAGTAACCAGCAATGAAGAAGAAGGCACTGCTGCTACAGGCAACAATATGGATGAGTACCATGACCATAATGCTGAGTTAAGGAAATCAGATGCACATAAAAAGAACACAGTATATAATTATATTTATATTTTAAAAAATAAAAAACTGGCAAAATTTATCTCTGGTGCTTTAGGATGGCAGTTACTCCTAAAGAAGACAAGAAGGGCAATGATTGAAAGGGGGACACATAGGAGGCACTGAGGTGCAGGTTTGCTCTGTTTCTTACTGGGTGGTGACTACAGAGTATGTCCCTTCTATAGTGATTCACTAAGCTCAACACGGATGCTTTGTGAACTTTTTTGGATATATGTTAAACTTCAAAAAAAAGTGAAAACAAAACAAAAACAACTGTGCACTTCCCAACTTGGCTTTTACGTGAAACTACTTGCAGACTCTCTGCAGTGTTTCCTGATGTCTCTTAATATCTGTTACACTATTCTGTAAATACTTGAGCATCCCCACATGTAAACATCCTCCATCAGCAGCAATCCAAAAAATGAAATTAATGAAGGAATAGCCTTTTAGCCACTTTTTAATAACAGACGCAAAATACAAATCATATGGTTAAAACATTCCAGATACAAATAATGAAATACTACAACCAAGGTATATACATGCTTCTCAAGATAAAGTCCAAGTTTCATAGTCTGCATCTTTACCTCAAAATTTAAGATTAGTTAGCCCTGGCCAGGTAGCTCAGTTGGTTAGAACATCATCCTGATAAGCTAAGGTTGCGGGTTCAATTCCCAGTCAGGGTGCATACAAGAATCAACCAAAGAATGTATAAGTGAGGAGAGCAACCAATCAGTGTTTCTCTCCCTCTCTCCCCCTTTCGATCTCTAAAATCAATTTAAAATTTTTTGAAAATTTAAGATTGGTTTTAAAATTTTACCTTTCAAGTATTTAGATAGATTCTAACTGAACTAAAGCTTATTAATTCCCATCTACCAATCTTTAGAAAACAATATTCTCATCAGTAAAATGAGTAAGTATATTACTTCTACCAGGATGAACATGAACACCTGAGCAGTGTGTGAAACCTGAAAAGTGTAGGCATGTAGGAAACCATCTCTACATGGAAAATAATCTTTTCTACTGGCTGTGACAAAGAAGAATTAAGCATATCAAGACCCCAAGACAGATGTCACAGGTACTGACAATAGTGAGAACAACTTCCCCCAAACTCACTGGAAATAGCAGTAGTGCTTCATTTTATTATTTGCAAAAGCTCCAATCAGCAATGAGGTGCTCTAGATCAAAGGGTCCTTTTCTATACCACTTACCTAGATCTAGCCTCAAACAATATTTGCAATGAGAGAGGTAAAGAAAGCCATATCCCAGTACCCTGCCACTATAAAGAAAAATGTCATGAACACTGCATAGTGACCTACACAATACTGTGGGTGTCCACATGAGAGGATGAGTATGTATGCAGTGTTTAAATAATTAAAAGCCAAACGCTTCATTCATCTGGTTAATCATCAATGCTCCATCACAGTTACAGGAATTCAAGTTGTGGGGCAGTATCTATATGATGAAGAACCACAGTGGAATATGAAGAGAAAAATAAAATAACACTTAAGTTTGTGGGTCTCCAAGTCCTTTTAGTTTTTTTTCAATTTTTCTGTTCATTGTCAGTTTTCTTCTTTCCTTCTGTGTCTTCTTACTTTAATTTTTATTCAAGACTTTCTTCTCCTCTCTTAAGTAAAAGCAGTTGCTCCAGTCCAGGTAAAGTGCTCCCAAATAGCTTCATCTCTTCAATGACCCTCCCCACTACACACACACAGAACTTACTTAAACAAACCAGCCAACACAGCAGAGCCAAAGCTACGGACAGCTGGCATGTGCTGTCACACAACAGGCATACAGTTCTGCTTTACAATGAAAAAGTACTCACTGTTCAAGACTCACTGTTCAAACTACTTGCAACTCCGGATCCAAGCCTCAGACGGTCTGCCACGCCTGCACAGTATACACTCCATTGTAAACCTTCAAAGACACTGCCTGCCACTGATAAGGAGGCAACAGAAGAAAGGCAGCAGTGCAAATCCAAAGTCAATGTTTCAACCTGTTCTTCCAGTCAGGTAAATAACAGGTCACACAGGCATTCCACTCCAAAGACAGCCCCAGAAACTGAGTAACCAGTTAGGTCAGAAAATGTCAGCTATCTTACATGAAAGAGGAGCAGCACTGCCACGGAAATAATTCATGGTGTTGATTCAGGCTAACGGAAGTAGGGCAAAAGGCTACTCCTGGTACCATCCCTTAGGCCACAGGATGACACCAGCAGCTCATTAGGGCAATAGCAAGGAGAAAATCTGGGGGCATCTCCAAGCCCATGGAGTAAGTCTAGGTTCAGTTTCAACAACCCTGGAGTAGAAAAACCAGCATTTCCTGCTAGATCTTTTAACACATATAAGGAAGTCCCTCACCAGCTGTTCCTGGAGGTACTTCGAAAAATAATTAAGCCTCGATCTATCAAAGTCCTGCACAGACAAAAGGCTTTTAATGGATCATGTTTCAGGTAGGGCTTGGTTTCTCCCTATCAGACTAGCAGAAACACTCTCCAGGTTTTCTCCACTGAGTCAAAATCCAAAACACCACATCCCTAAAACAAACAAGCAAAGAACAAAGAAATGCATTCTGGGCTGGGGAAGGCTGGAAGAAGACGACTGTGTGAATCTCTGTGCAATGACATAAGACTTGACCTGGAGCCACCTTGTCCCTTGGATAGTCCAAACCAACATAGACACTGAGAACACCCAGGGAAAACTTACTTCCTAGAGAGGAGTTTCTAGACTGAACCAATAAAAATGCTACATTTACTAAACACTTGCTGTGTGCCAGACCATGTATTAATCGCTTTCATATATTCTCCTCATTTCATCCTGACCAGGGCCCTATAAAGCACATACTAAACCCACGTCTGTCTGCTCCTGAAACCCAGGATCTAATGCAACTATTTTCAACCTTTTTCATCTCGTGGCACATATAAACTAATTACTAAAATTCTGTGGCACACCAAAAAATATATTTTTTGCCGATGTGACGAAATACCAGATGGCTATCGTTGTGCTGGCTGTTGTCATTTTTTTATTTGACAATCTTAAGGAAAAAGAGGTCAATGCCCAACTAAACAGATACTGCATGTTTTAAAAATTCTTGCAGTGCACCAGTCAAAAATTGCTGATCTAATGAATCACTATCCTACACTAACAAGAACTAAGCCAGCCTATAAAGGAGCGTAAAGAAAATTAGATTCACCCCATTTTAACTAGAATTAATACTGGATGAGTTGTCAGAAAAAGAGTAAGTTATGGGAAGGGGGTGGGGCGGGAATAAAAACCCCTGCTGGTCATCCTTTAAGACCCAGCATAAACCTTCTGGCTAGAAACAGTATTTTCCTACTTGAAACTGCTAACACTGTTTTCCTGCTCTCCCAGGGCATCTAATTTTTTTTTTGCATGTATTTTAGTTACTCTGCATGTGATTCAACTCCATCCATTACTTCACAAGCTCCTTGAAGGCAGACTCTACCTCCAGCTCACACCAACACAGAGCCTTGCACTAAGCAGACGCTCAATGATTTGTTTCACAAATAAGCCTACTATTTGGTTTCATTCATAAAGACAAACCATACATACCAGTTGAGTCCACCAGACTGTGAACTCTATTCAAAGGCTATGTGTTCCCCGCACCAGTAGAGGGCGAACCCTAAATAATGCTTCTTTAATAAATCAAACATCATATTAAGATCCACGCCACCTAAAAATCCATCACATATTCAAACATCGCCACATTAATACCTTTGACAATGATGCTGCTGTTCCAGGTTTTACAAGTTTGCCTCCTGCAGATGCTGAAGAACTGTTTTCAGGTTTAGTTTTTTCTACTGTTTGCGTTTTGCTTATCCCAGACACTTTAGGCACTGAGCCAACACTCCTGCTTGCTTTCTTCATTCTGGGCTGCCTCTTCGTGATACATTTACAAGCAAATCTGTGGAAAGAAATGGTATACTGAGAACAAAACTGAAAGAAAGCACCTTAGAAATTTGTTTTTGAAGAATTGTACCATGCAATAAATAAAAATGTTTGAAAGCTTGATGTAGCTACAGAAAATAAAAGTTGAAAAATTATTAGACTTGTTAATGCACCCTATTTGCAAGGCTTCCTTCTTAAATATTACTAATTTTAAATTATTTTGTGCATTCTATCAGTAAAAATAACATCCTAGATCACTAATAGAACTGGGTATAACAGTGTACATTATTAATGAAGCAATAATCATCCTTGCACTTGAGAATTAGCCATTTTGCAGGTTTCTAGGGGTGATCATACTTTCCAAATTACCCAGCATAGGTACTAATTACCATGATATTTAATATAATAATCTATCTTTCTTTAGAGCAGAAAATTATTACCAGGTCTAAATCAGTATGTACTAAGTTATAGCAGTAAAATTCTTAACTAAAATCATATTAATTTTTAGATACCTATTTTTTAATTTTAAATAATTATTTATTAGGCATGGGCAGACACAACTGCTCTCCTTTATAGAAATAACCCTGCTTTTAGAAGGCTGCAGTCTGGGTGGCCAGAACTCTAACCAGGATGTTCCAGTACTCAGGCTCCTCAGAACAGGATTTATAGCTCCAGGAGTCCTGCCTATAGCTAATTACACATCCACAGCCACACAGGACGCTTGAGTTTCCTTTACATGGTTGAGGATATCATATAATTAAAGCCCCTGACGAAAACAAATAAAGAGCCATCTCTTACCTTCCACATATGGTACATAAAATAGTATTTAAAAAATCAAACCACAGACACTTAAAAGTGGAAAATATCTTGGAGGCTACTTATAGGAAATCTCACATGCAACATCACTGACAAAAAAACTAGTTATAAGCTCTACTGTTGGAGGATAATGACAACTAAAAAGTTATGAAGCAAATCATTTCCTTAACATTCACTGAACACTTTTGTGCCATGACAAGACAAATACCAATTCTCTGGGAAGCTAGTCAGACAAGGCATAAACAAATACATGAATATATAAAGATGATTAAGAAAAAATTCTACTTTCAAGGAGCTCACAGTCTAGTGAAAAAATGAGATACATAAATGAATAGTGAATAGGTCACCACCCTTTATAAATTCTACTGAGAAAACAAGGTAAGTACAGTTGACCAGTAAACAACACAAGGGTTACGGATACCAACCCCCCATGCGACAAAAAAAACTGAGTATAATTATAGTCAGTCTCTCCGCCTCTACAGATTCCCACTCACAGATGGAAAATACAGTTGACCTTGAACAAAAAGGGGTTTGAATTTCATGTTAACAATTTAAATAAAAACTGAAAAAATCCCTTGTATAAGTGGGCCAGTACAGCTCAAACCCGTGTTGTTCAAGGGTAAACTATGTGTGTGTACAAGCACAATAGGAGCAGAAAGATCTACTCCGCAGTTCTGTCTTTGGAGAATAGGGTGGGAGGTATGCCTCCTCATAGAGGCGTGGAAAAGCACTGGGCTAACCTGCAGAACTCTATGGACCTGGGTCTGGCTAGAATACAGAAATGTCCAAGTGAGGACTGGTGGGGAAGGGCTTAGTGGGATGGGCAAGGCCTGGCTTTTGTCTGACACAGGACAGCAAACCAAAGACGGATTAAAGGTAGTGTGCCCTACATCAGATTTGTAGTTCCTAACGATGAACCTGGTGCTGTTGAGGATGGGCTAAAGGGGCAAAGAATGGGGAGCTCAGGTACGAGGCAACTAGAATGGCATCTCAATCCCTGTAATTCCTTTCCTCTAACCTGAATCTAAGCTCTACAGTAAGAACAAAAGTACCACTCTTCACCCCACAGCTCTCCCAGATCTGAAGACCACTACAAGGCTTCTCTAAGTCTACCCTTTTCTCATGTCAGACCCACGAATCCCCAGCCACTCTTCCAGATTCCACACCATCTGTGTTCATCAGCATCATGGTATGCAGGCCCGTTGCAACTGAGCACAGATACTAGACAGATTTGGTCTGGCAAGCAGAGTTCAGCATGACTATTACATCTCTTTCTAGACACTGAGCTTCTCTTAACTTAATCTAAGAAAGAGCCTTGCTTTTCTAGAAGCTACCAGATACTTGCAAGTCTTTTACACACCAATTGCTGCTAAACTGAATATTTTATTACGAAAATTTTCAAACACACAGAATTGAATAAATTATACAGTAAATACCCCCACTTTTCTCTCCTTTCCATTGTTCTGTAATTTATACTCTAAAAAACCTATACATGTATCTGTTAAAATTTTCATTTGGTCAGATTCAGCTCAAGGTCCCAGCCTTTGGGATATTTTTAAATTCTGACTTTGACTTGAAACTCATTCATTCTCCCTCTAACAAGCGCTGTCTTCAGTCTAAGTAACTTAAGCACTCAGGATCCGCACCTACCATAAAAGGAGGTTGGAATCTAAGGATTCTCAAAAGTACCTTCTAACTCCAAAAACCTCCTAATTAAATATAATTCATGTAACTTCTAGTGATATTACGTATATAGGACAAAGCAATAAGGCTGTGATGTACCACTAGAACCTCCCTCCCAGTCCCAGAGCAATAGCATAGCACTAAACTTACAGTCAAGAGAGCTGGGTTCCAGCTCCTGCTTTGACATACAAGCTATGTGACAGTGGGCAAATCACTCAAATCACTTTATCACTTCATATCTTTGCCCACTCTGTTTCCTCTCCTATAAAGAGGAGTTGATAAAACCTAACTTACAGAGTTCTTGTACAAAATAACATAATTAAACCAAGAACAAGAACAAGAATCCTGACATACTTAATCCAGAAGTTATTTCACCAGGGCTCAAATGTCAGAAAAATAGTGCAACAATCCAAAATCAAGGACGGCAATTTATTTCAGTGATTCAGAAACTCCACTCTCCCAAACCATCCACCCATGAAAACATACCAATCAAGCTTCAGAAATAATGCCAAAAGGACCTTAAGAATTTACCTTACCTGTCATTATATGTCTGATCAGATCTGTATCACAGGGCAAGTTACGTAACCTCTCTGAAATCTCAGTTTCCTCATAAGTAAAATGGGCTCGTAAACATACCACCTACCCTGCCTTAAAGAAATGTTGAGAGGATTAAATAGAATAACGAACCTCAAATGCTTAGCAGGGTGGCAGCCCACAGTAAAGACAGAATAAATGAAACCTATCATAATTTATAGAACACACACTACATGCCCCAAGTATGACTAATGCCTTATTAAAATAAAAGCAACTCAAAAGACACTTTGTAAGAGAAACTCTTTATAATAAGAAATGACTAAAGATTGTTTTTACTTACTACTTATATTAAATTACATACTGCAGTGCACAGATGTCAACAGACAACACTTGCTTCTGGTTCTTTCCCACTGAAAATTATATATCAGGAAATACTGAAAATATACAGTAGGGAGCTCACTAGAACAATAATCAAGAGACCTGGATTGTGGTCACAGGCCTGACGTCTGCATGACTGTAAGCCAGTCATGCTAAACTCTGAACCTCGTTTATAAGGCGAGGAGGGTGTGTTAGGATCTTCCTTTCAGAAATTCAAAAATTCTATTTTACAATTTATGCCCTCAGAACCAGAAATCAAAACCTTTTTTAAAAAGGAAATTGCTTATTAGTTATGATTTTTTATGCCTATCAATATCCCATTAAAAATCCAAAAAGGGTTTTGACCCAATCAATCTAAATACATTTCTCTCTCTTATTTCACACACTCCATATTTAAGATTAGGGAAAATGTTAGAATTATAAACCAAGAACAGACTTAAAACACTGAGGAGAAGGAATCACACAGTCAAGAAAAAACAAATTTGGCAAATTAGCTACATTACAGTCAGTAAATAAATGTTGCTAAATTAATCAAAACCAATAACCAATCTGATAAAAGCATGTGTACTACAGAAAACAAACAAAATATTGAAAAGATTCAATTAAAAATGCTTTAATTAAATAAATCATAATGCACTAAACTGACCCTATACTGAATTCCTCAACATATACATGTTTTTAACCTTACTTGTTATGAATTATAACATACAATCAGAAAAAGTGCATTTAAATGTGTACATTTTAAAGGCAGACTTACAGGAGTGGGACTTCATTGAAAAAGTCAAGGCTTACTCAGAGGAAAAGCTTGAGCCCTGTAATGTCAAAAAACAAAAAACCAAAAAAACACCTTGTACTTGTGGAAGTGGGTTTGTATTCAAGGTGCACAAAAGAGACAGGAAGGCAAGAGAAGCCAGGTGAGATGCCATCAGGTGTGTGATTCTCTGCTTAGTCTGAATCCACATACAAAAGTCCATTACTGCTCAAAATACTTCAATTCTTATTGACAATTTTAAATGCTTACTTTTATTATAACATGATATTGACTCATTTTTAAGACAGATTTTATTTCATGCCTAAAATTAGGTATGAAAAATTAGGGTGTGATTATCAACTACTAATGCACATTTAACATGGTAGTTCTGTTTCCATAAATCAATAACGCAAATGGCTTACTGAGGAAAGATGGCATTTGGATCTACCTCTCCTCCTCCAGCCCTGTGAAGGAAGAGACTTCACTGGTGTCCTCTCCTTATTCTTAGGGGTGCACTCCTCTAACCACCTTCATGGTCACAGGAGGAGGAAAAAGAAGCTCCTCCATGATTTCCACCCTCTTTCCCTTACAGCTACCTCCTTCCTGCGTGGCCACACTCTGTAAGGGGCCTGGAAGGAAAATAACAAAAGAAAGGCCGTGCTGTTCAACCATACCCAAGTAGACACTAAAGTTAGTGATAAGGAGGTGATGGTAAGCCAGGAGAACACAGCTCCAAGTAGAAGCATGGAAGCAAAATCAGACTGTACTGTAATGGGAAGAAAAGTTGAGTAGGTGATGAAAGAGAAGAACTTTTCAAAAATTTGGCTTTGTGAGCCTTGGCTGGTGTGGCTCAGTTGGTTGGAGCATTGTCCCATGTACCAGTCCCAGGTTTGATTCCTGGTCAGGCCATGTACCCAGAGGCAACCCATGGATGTTTCTCCCTCCTTTTCCCTCCCTCCCTCCCTCCCTCCCCCCCTCCCTCCCTCCCTCCCTCCCTCCCTTCCTTCCTTCCCTCCTTCCTTCCCTCCTTCCTTCCCTCCCTCTCCCCCCCCTTCCTCTCTCTCTAAAATCAATAAAAAACATATCCTCAGGTGAGGACTTAAAAAAAAAATTTTGGCTTTGTGAAAGAGTCAGAGAGTAATGAGGAAGTTGAGACACTGTCAATGTTGCTGTTGTTTAAATACCAGACAAGCTGCCTGGAGACTGCCGTCTGGCCAGTGGGGAAGGCCCAAGCTGCACCAACACTAGCACATTTGATTCTCATAATGGCCCTACATGGTTGGAAAGGAGGAAAAAACCTGAGGTTAGTAGCTTGCCCAAAGTCTGAGCTCTTTCTTCTAAACTACAACTACTGGTAATAGGATGCTAGAAAAAAGAAATTATCAAGCAACAAAAATTCAAAAGCACAACCCCATTTCCACTAGTTCTGGCCACAGAAAAGCCCACTCATACTAATTTACGACTATTCTCTATTACTCGGCAAGATTTAGCACAAGGAAATATTTAGACACAACTAGTAGCTCCCTGGATTTTTCAGACTTAGAACCATAAGTCTCCTTTCTTACTACTTTCCAAAGAATAAAACAAAAAACCTAATCTCATACCAAGATCTCTTCAGATCCATTTCTGGAGATCTCTCTTTGTAATACAAGCTGCTAAAAGGCCGTTAAACTACTAACAATACTTAACATTCCAGACAAGTGACAAGGGTGGAAAGGGACAGCCTAAAAGAATTTCTGGCTACAGTACACAAATGATTATTCCAGATTTAGTCCAAAACAAATTGGTTCCCAAAGTTCAAAATCCCAGAATGCAAGAAATTTTGAGTCTCCTCTGGCTACTCCCTTCTCAGCCAAGGTTTCTGAATATTTATAAAAAGAAAACGTTTATTCAGTATCCTTGTAAACCATGGCTTTATGCTCAGATTTTTGGCAGGCAGTTTTAAACTCGCACAATACTGTATTCATAAAATAAACTGTCGACCATATTTTTAATTTAAAATATCAATTTTATGTATTTGTATATTTATAACAAACTCTGATTTGAAATACAAAAATGAAACATTTTCTTTTGTATTTCACTAGCCATTGAAGTGTATCACTAAAAATCCTTTAAAAATAATAAGCCTAAAATTTTAACAAGAGAATTTTTTTGCCAATGGCACAAAGAATGTCTTGCTAAACCAATCATTCAATCCTTGTTTATCTGAGGACATAGGTATGATCATCAGGTCCACTGTAAAAAGGATAACCAGAGCTGGCAAATGCTAGAGCAAGGGTCTGAAGAGGTGTAACTCCAAATCCCACATCATTCATCATTCCACCACAGCTCGGCAACTCCCTGGGTTAACTTTCTTTATCTCAAGAGGTGGCCTGTACAGTGAGACTACAGAGGGCTTTTGGGGTGCTCTGTCTTCAGAGACATATAAAAGTGATGGAGATGTATCTCGGCTTACCAAAGTCCCTCCTCTCCGTCCCCCCACCCCTGCCAGCCCTGCTTGGCCTCTTTCTGCGCCAGAAGAAGTACAGCTGGGTAAGTATAAGCCTCCTGATGTTCTCCCTGCTTTCAATCCTCCCGCACCACAACTTCTCCACACTCTGAAGCACAAAGCCCACCCCGCCACTCCCCTCTCAGGCAATGCCTCAGGCCTACCTCAGACCAAATGCCTCAGTGACCAACAGGCTGTCCTCCACAGGCCCGGCTCCCAGGCACTCTCCCCACTTAGTTTCCTGTTTTACACACAGACATAGCGACTCTCTTTCAAATACCCACATTTCTACTCCTATAGGTCCCTATCCCTGAAAGCCCATTACCATCTTCTTAGCTGACATGTCACATCAAGATTCAACTCAAGCCCGGCCGGGCGTGGCTCAGCGGTTGACCTAGGATCCAGGTGATTGGGGTTTGATTCCCGGTCAGGGCACATGCCTGGGTTGCGGGCTCGATCAATGACTCTCTCATCATTGATGCTTCTATCTCTCTCTCTCCCTCTCCTTTCCTTTCTCTGAAATCAATAAAGATTAAAAAAAAAAAAAAATTCAACTCAAATGCCATATCCTTAGTCCCTGACTCTTCTAGATGGAGTTAGCCTCTCCTCTCTGGCACTTGTACCACAGCACTCACCTCACTGCAGTTTATCCAGGTAACATTTGGGGCATACTTAGACTAAAAAAGTATTCACTATTTATCTGAAATTCAAAATAATTGGGTGTCCTGTATTTTATCTGACAATCCTAGCCCTGGCACACAGATCCTCAAACAGGGAGAAAAGGAAAGGTAGTGGTAGAGAAGGGAGTAACAGGACACAAGGAATAATATACAAAGTGAACCATGACAAAAAAAGACGGGAAGAAGTCTTGTGCCATAACCAGCAAGAATGTTAAATCTGAATCCCCTTGCTTGACAGTCAGTCCTCCACAAACAGCCTGACCTACAATTCTAAAACCACCCTCTGGGACTCCCTCCCCTCCAAACAGCTTAAGTTTAGCGCAGCAGGTCTGTTTCACTTTTATGAAACTATCAACCCTGTGCCAGTCACTCTACCTGGTTCATGCAGCTCATGCCAACTGCATGAAGCTCTTGCTTATTACTCCCCCAACTCCAATGTCCACTCATTGGAAACTCCCTCCTCCTTCAAAGACAATTTCAAAGGACAGGTCCACTCAAGTCCTCTTGAAGCCCAGCTCAGAGGAGCTGTGTTTCCCAATACCCATATTCATACTTGTCTCCCCCACTCATGAAGCCCGCAGCACTTAGACTGTAACTCTTCTAGCACTTATCAGTATACCCTCAGAGGGCAGTGTGTACAGACTTCTCCCACAGGCCTCACTCAGAATGCAAATGCTGCACACAGGAGTCAACGCAAGGCAAGGCCAGGGTCTTAAGTATATTATTCAATAATTACATAGAGAATGGAACCAAAACTAGAAAAACAGACAAAATCATGATGTGAATAGCCCAAATCACTGCTGAAAAGGACATGTGTGTCAGAAGGAAATCCCAGTAAACTCTTTCTAGACACATGAGTTAATCACCTGTTAAACAGTTCACAGTCTAACTGTTAAAGACATCCTGTGACGGAGCGGAGAATTTCCATTTCCTCATCACTGGGGGGATGAGGGTGTAAGAGGGAGGAAGAGGAAAACGGTGGAAAGCACTTCCTTCTGAGTTCAAAATGTCACGGTCCACACTTCCTTATTAAAATGCTGAGACATATAACTCAATTACACTGATTCTGCTGCTACCAATTCAAGATCAGACTGTTCATCTTTACTGCCTGAGTAATATATTGTAAGTTCAAGCAATAAAGCTTAATTTCATGTCAGAATTTCAACAGAATATAACCCATCAGGTATTAATAGAACACGTAAAATAAATGTTTCTTTCTTATGAGTCATTCTAATTTTAAAAAAGTAAAATTTCAGAATATTACATGATGTTAACAAACTTTGAATTTCAGTAAGAGGTTACTACTAGTAGCAGGTGTTAAGAATAACAAACTACCATACAAATGTCACAGCAGCTTACTCCCAACTTAGCAGATGGGAGTCTTCAAAATTTCTATGTTCAAAACATTACCAAAGCACTATACACATATGTATGTCTCTGAGAATACTGCCTATCTACTCTGATTTACTGAATAAATGAGTACAAGCATAACTTGGAGATACTGATGGTTGGTTCTAGACCACCGAAACAAAGTGAATGTCACAATAAAGGGAGTCGCATGAATTTTTTAGTTTCCCAATAGCATATTTGTTTACACTATACAAAAAAAAAGTTGCTACTAGACTGAGTATAGCAAAATTTCAGAATATAAGATCAGTGTACAAAAATCAACTATATTTCTACATTATAGCAATGAACAATTGGAAAATGAAAATTTTAAAAATAGTATTTAGAATAACAACAAAGTATATGAAATACTTAGAGGTAAATCTGACCCAAAAAGGTGAAAGAGCTGCACACTGAAAACTACAAAATACTGCTGAGATAAATTAAAGATCTACATAAATTGAGAGATACAACATGTTCATGAGTCAGAAGAGTCAATATTGTTCGGAAGTCAATTCCCCAAAACTTTATCTACAGATTCAACACAATTCAAATCAAAATTCCAGCAGGGCCCAGCCAGGTGTGGCTCAGAGGTGGAGCATCGACCTAGGATCCAGGAGATCACGGTTCGATTCTGGGTCAGGGCACATGCCCGGGTTGCAGGCTCAATCCCCAGTCAGGGGCATGCAGGAGGCAGCTGATCAATGACTCTCTCATCACTGATGTTTCAACTCTCTTTCCTCTCCCTTCCTCTCTCTGAAATCAATAAAGATATATTTAAAAAAAGAAAAATCCAGCAGGCTTTTTTGTAGAAATGCAAAGGGCCTAGAATTGATAGTAACTGTTGAAGCTGGGTGGTAACATCACCACTGGTGTTTCATTATATCATTTTCTCAGGTGTGTATATGTTTGAAATTTCCCAAAATGAAGAAGTATTTTGCACACATAAACACAAAATATCCTTCCTTTAAAATTTTCTAGTACTGTGTTCAGTTCTAGACCACCACCATAAGGAGAGAATCTAATAACCAGCCTATCTCCAGTCCAGAGGGCTCTAGAAAAAACTCAAAGAGAGACTTTCAAATTCAGCAAATGAAAATAACGGTTTAAGATCCAAGAGGCAGGAAGGAATAGGACTAGTGAAAGTTATCAGGAGACATTCCAAGGCAGCTAATAATCAGAGATGCCCGTACATTGACTGAGCTGCCTTTAAAGAGCAGTTATGCCCTCTCTCCTCACTCACCAAAGCATTCTAGTGGGGCTGAAAGGACTGCTGCATCATCAGACATAAGCTGACCTTATTTGGCTAGTTACTCAGATATTCACAGTAGTTCATCTCTAATGGCTCCAAACAACTGTGGTATAACTTCAATTGTATTTATGCAGGGAAAATTCTCCTAGCTTACTTTCTCATGTGTCTGTTTCTCTTACCTAGAGGCAACCTCTTTTTCAGTTCAGCTACCCCTATCATTTCAAATCTCCCAACCTCACTTCTGGCACAGCATTGCACAGAGACTTGATCACTGAATAAATACATAAACTCTGGTCTCCAACAATTTTTTTTAAAAGATCCTTTCTCAGAAGTCACTCTCTGACATCAATGCAGAACTTGCACTGCTGACTACTCTCTCCCCCGATTTACAGTATACAGCTCCTTTGGCCACGCAAATGCTACACCTATGTAGCTTTCTATATTTTGTACAATCACATGCAACTAGGAACAAAATATGATAATAAGCTTGGGTGGTTATCTCTGAGGATAATAAGCCTTGAGTAAGAAAGTAAATACTACATTAGCCTTTCAGCAGAGAATCTCAGACTTCTTTAGTGAATCCCCTCCTCATGGAATATACTCTTCAATTTTTATTCCCAGTTTTTAAAAATTCCCTAGGAATAGTATTGGAAAAATTATAAATTCAAAATTCATACTTTATTGTCCTTTATTTAAAATAATATGGAAGGAATAAGGATAAATTCCTTATTCCAAATGTGACAAAAATGAACCAAACTATCATTAAATATTATTGAGCCCTGGCTCGTGTGGCTCAGCTGATTGGGCATCATCCCATGCACCGAAAGGCTGCTGGTTTGATTCCTGGTCAGGGCACATGCCTGGGTTGAGGGCTTGATCCCCGGTAGAGAGCATGCAGGAGGCAGCCAATCAATGTTTGGCCCTCTTATCAATGTTTCTCTCTCTCTCTCCTCTCTCTCTAAAAAGCAATAAAAAATTTTTATCAAAAAAAAAAAAAAACTGAGACAGTCCCATGTTAAAAACTTGCCTCTGAGTGGCTTAAGAGGGGCAGGTATGAATTAAGAAAGAAAAGAAAGCAGGCCCAGCCAAGAGCTCAGTAAAGAAAGGATTTAGAGGCAAAGAAAAGAATAAAGGAGGGGAGTGGACTTTGGTAAAACAGCAGGCATCAAGTTTAACTCCCCATTCACTGTTCAACCACACTCCCACAGCCTGTTTCTAGGTGATAACTTAAAGGGCAACCCCTTCGATTCTTGGCAGTTTTCATATATGGAACCAAATGCCAGCGCAACTGTAACTACCATTTACCAAAGCAACATAAAATAGATCCATCCCTCTTCCATGTGAAAGCTCTTCAAATATTTCAATTACAAAAGAAACCATGCCATACCTAGGTTTTCTGTTTTATTGAAGGTACTGTAGCTCCTTCAATCATAATATCCCCATCCCCCACCTCCTTTCCTTAAATAAATTCAATTTTTCTTTATTCACCATATGTGATGGCTAGTTAGCCTGCCCTTGCACCACCAACCTTAACCTTTCAATACCGTTGTAATTAACCTAGTTACTAGTAACAGGAAAGGAGCAAAGGAAATGCCAAATATAGGCACGTCATTTGGGCAGCTGCCCTAGGAAGCTAGAGCTTTCTTTCACTCCCCAGGGAGCCACCCATCTATTCCCTGCAGATTCCTGGGGGAAGGGACTGGATAGGGAGGAGAATAGACACATGCCCAGCAAAGATGGGGTGATGTGGGGAAGGTATGTGTCTGTCAGTCACACCTGGAACATGTCATTGCCCAGAATGGGTGTGGCCAATGTAAGGGTGCAAAATTTGGGATTGTTAATTCCCTAAACAAGGGAGTTCACTCTCTTGGTTGCTCTTGGCGTACTGTGCTGGCCTCCTGGCTTGTGGGGCTCTCTTGCTCCTGCTTCCTGGCACTCACCCAAATGGTCCATGGCCATGTGAACTCCCACACGCAAAGGACTAATGGACTGTAACTAGCCTGATACTGAACTGGACCCAGCTGCAACATGTAATGGAAATTCTGGACACTGGCTCTGACTTTAGCTTTACTGAAACCCCAGCTACACTTCTTCTATGACTGGAATAGGACTTTAGAAACACAGAGATGTAATCCCACGCAAATAAAAATCACTCATCCTGGCAGAAAATTCTTTTTCTCAAGATACCATAAGGACCCCACCCCCAACACCCAGTGGGGAAAAGGATACCCCAATTTCCCTGATAAAAGGCAGCATATAACAGTGAAAAGAACATATGACTTTTAGTCAGAAACCTGGGCTTTAATCCAAACTTGGCCGTTGGTTAGCTCTATATTCTTAACTTCATTTCCCCATTTACAAAATAAAGGAAAATAATGGTTGTTTTAACTACCTCAAGATGGGCTGAAAGGACCACATGAAATGTAGGCTTGTTCAACTATGCTGCTATAGGTGCTCATTAGATTTACAGTACTATTAACATAAACGTCATAAACCTTATGAATTAAATTAGTTTTATAAATAAAGTTTTGGAACCCAGCTCACCCAAGCACATGTAGTGGGGAGGCAGAATCAGAAGCAAAGGCAGGAGGAGGTAACAAAGAATTAGAGTGCAGCTAGATGGCATCCTGGTTGACATTTTGGATGGAAAAGGGGCCACATACTAAATCTGACAAGCTCAGGTGAGGCGCGTATGGCAGCCTTACAAATTCAGAGACATAAAGTATCCACAGAGGATGATCTGAAATTAAAACTTTCTAACTAAAAGCAGTTCAATGCCGGTAGTCATGTCCTAGGGCGGTATTTTTCCCCAACAAAGATTAATCTTCAACTTAACTGAGCCTGTCAGTTGTCTTTTCTTATCTAAGATAACACCCCTGATAACATACCTCTGGAAAATCAAAGTAATCTCCTCCCTCTCCCCACCCCTCAAAGCACAACCACTGCCTCATCAGAACAGAGACCAAATCCCCTCATTGTTGTTAACTGTTAACTATCCTATACCCACCTTTGTAAAAGAAGTACTATATGTGTCTATTCCTTTTACTTTTTATCCAATCCCTGAGATTTTCTTCTTTGACTATCTCTCGCCTTCCGAATCTATCACCAACGGATTTCATGTAACCCACTCTCATCTTCCCCTTTGATTCTGATGTATATAAACAAGTGGTAAAACTGCCATTTTTTGAAAAATTTTCTCAATCGGTTGAGATTTTACTTCCTGGAATTTGGCTCAAATAAACTCCTAAAAACTCTTACAGGTTTGAATGTTTCTTATGTTGACACATTTATATTCTACACTAGACCTTCAGAAATAACATAAACTTGCAGGTTGTATTTTTAAAAATCTAAAAATAAGGAACATTAGTAAGTAAAAATGCCAAAAAATTATTTTGCAAATTAACATTTTATTCATTATAGTAAAATTCTGATTAATAAATGATTTGCATTCCTTTATGATGGACCTCTGTCCCAGATTAAGCAAGCCATTGACCTGGGTGAGTAAAAGAAAGATGAGTGTCTAAAGTATGCATTTCTAACTTCATTTCAAAGTCAAATTTTTAAAAAATCAGCCCTGGCCAGTGTGGCTCAGTTGGTTGTTGTCCCATGCACACAAAGGTCTCTGGGGTTTGATTTCTGATCAGGGCACATACCCAGGTTGTGAGTTCCATCCCGGGTCAGGGTGCATGCAGTAGGCAACATCAATGTTTCTCTCTCAGTGCTTCTCTCTCTCTCTCCCCTCCTCTCTCTCTAAAATCAATAAAAACATATTTTTAAAAATTACTTAATTAAAAAAAATTTTTGAATCAGAACAGAAACACTCATGTTAACTGCTTATTTTACTTCTAGGGACAACAGAGAGGTGTCAGTGCAGGCCCCATTGGGCAGCATGTCAATATAATCTGCCCCTCAAGAGAAGATAGTTTTTTTTTCCTCCAGGCCTCTTCACTCTAGATGGCCCAGATTATTTTCCCTAAACATCAACATGAATAATTTAAAGTAGGCTCTACTGCAGAATACAAGCTCAATAATTCATTGGGCAATATAATAAATACATATAGGTTCAGTAAGAAAACAAGATTCTTGAATGGGCCTGGAAGTTTTGCCATGTCCCCTAACGTACTCTCAGCTGCATCCATCAGAAATTCACGGCATATATCCTTTGGTGAAGGGTTTCTATTACTTATCAACAGAGTAAGAGCATGTGGATACAATTTATAAATGTGTAAACCTTGCTACCAAGGAAATATATACTTATTTTTCACTCTCATCAGTTTATCGCCCCAGAAAAACTCCATATCCACATTAACTAGTTTTTTTCTATTTTTTATTTTATGAAAATGTTTCCACTCTTACTTGCAAGGTGATTAATACTAACTTGCTACAGTAACTTCCTTTGGTACTTCATATACACTACTTAGAAAGCTGCCACAAACTGCACAGGTAAAATCCTATACTATATTATTTATTTCCTGACTCTCTCTCTCTCTCTCTCTCTCTCTCTCACACACACACACACGTAGACTCTAGCCTGGCTGGCGAGGCCTCAGTGAGGGCACATGCCCGGGTTGCAGAGGCGGGCGTACAGGGAGCAGCCGATCAATGACTCATCATTGATGTTTTTATCTCTTTCTTTCCCTCACCCTTCCTCTCTCTGAAATCAATAAAGATACATATATTTTTTTAAAAAGTAGACTCTAAGAGTATAGAGGGTTTTGTTTATTTTGTTCAATGCTGTTGCCCCAGAGCCTAGAACAGTACCTGATACATAACAGCCACTTAATAAATTATCTGCTGAATTGAATGAATGAGTGGTTCATTTATACTGTGGAATAGTACTATGAAGCTATTAATCACAATGAGTTAGAGTGATAACAGCTGTGTTAATGAAACTTCCAGAAATATTAAGTAAAGAAAACAAGAAATGGAAATGTTAAAAATACGATCCTACTGAAACTCTCATACACTTGCTGGTAGGAATGTAAAATGGTGCACCTTGAGAGAAGCTTGGTGACTTCCCCAAAAAGTTTAACATAGCTACCCACATGACCCAATGATTGTACTCCTAGGTAGAGAACTGAAAACATATATCCACACAAAAAGTTGTACAGGAATGTTCATAGCAGCATTATTCATAATAGCCAAAAAGTGGGGAAAAAACAAATGTCTATCAACTGGCAAATAAACAACGTATGAACTATTATTCGGTCATAAAAGGAATGAAGTACTAATACATGCTACAACATAGATAAACCTTGAAAACATTACGCTAAATGAAAGAAGCCAGACAAAAGGCCACAAACTATGATTCCACTTATATGAAATATCCAGAATAAATCCATAGAGGCAGAAAATAGATTAGTGATTACCAGAAGCTGGAGGGAATAAAGACCTAGGGGTAACTATTAATGAGTACAAAATTTCTTTCTGAAGTGGTAAAAAATGTTCTGGAATTAAAGAGTAGTGATCAATGCAGAACTTTGTGAATATACTAAAAAAACACTGAAATGTACACTTCAAAAAGGATGAACTTCATGGTATATGTTATATCTCAAAGCTGTTATTTTATTTATTTTTAAATATATCTTTATTGATTTCAGAGAGAGAAAGGGAGAGGGAGAGAGAGAATTGAAACATCAATGATGGAGAGTCGTCGCTGATCCATTGGCTGCCTCCTGCACACCCCCAACTGGGGATCAAGCCTGAAACCCAGGCATGTGCCCTGACAGGGAATCGAACCGCAATCTCCTGGATCCTAGGTCAACGTGCAACAGCTGAGCTACGCCCAGCTGGGCTCAAAGCTGTTATTTTAAAGCATACATGTTTGCAAATGCATACATGAATGATGTAAAAGGTTGATGATCCTGGTGATGGGAGTATGGAGTGGGGAGGGAGACAAGTGTTGAGGCAAGGAGATAACAAAAAAGAGACTAAAATATATATAAATATATGTGTGTGTGTATACACACACACACACACATCCAAGGCAGATGCCTTGAGAGGGGGAACTGGGCAACTGAATAAGTATGCAATGAGTGAGCGTAAAGAATAAAAATGAAGGGCCCTGGCTGCGTAGCTCAGTTGGTTAGAGCATCATCCTGATACACCAAGGTTGTAGGTTCAATCTCCAGTCAGGGCTCATATAAGAATCAACCAGTGAATGCATAAATAAGTGAAACAACAAATTAATGTTTTTCTCTCTCTCTCCATCTCTCTAAAATTAATAAATAAAAATTTAAAATATACATATATTTTTAAAAAGAATAAAAATGAGGGAACTAGGGTTGAAAATCCAGCAAGTGATTTGTAACAGGAAAGAGAAAGCCAACCTGAGCAACTGTAATGATTCAATGGAGTTTGCAAGAAAATACAGGCTGCCAGAAAAGAACAAGAACATCAGACAGGCCAAAACCCACCAAAGGTAAAAAAAAAAAAAAGTATGCATTCAGAAAATTCAGCACCTCCTGCTCAAGAACTCTTGGGCCTGGTGAGGTAGAACCAAAACATGACAAGGAAAAGCTTCCAGGGAAAGAAGGGAGTGGGACTCAGGACACTGGTGTCCCCTTAGGGGGAGAAAAGGGGCATCTCTTGGGAGAAAGTGTCCAATTATCGCTGTTCTGGAAAAAAGCAGCTCCAACAGACTGCCTTGGGAATTCCCAGTAGAAGAGATGCCATTGGAAAACGGCTGAGTTGGGATTTTTCCCTAGAACATGAGAAGGGAGACAGGAAAAAACGGACAACTTCCATTTTTAACAGGTATTGCTTGAAAAATCTCTGCCAGTTCCTTTGTATGCCTCTTTCCTGAGCTTACCCAGGGTCTTTTTATTTTCTTTCATGTAAGCTCAGTTTTTCTGAAAAGAAGTGTAATACAGGGGTTTTTTTGGTTTTTTTTAAAGACAAAGTATTTTTCTGCTTTAACTTTTGTTTTCCCTAGGCTAGACGCACAATAGACAAACTTGAAATCTATTTTCTTAATCTCAAACATTTACTGTCCAAAAAAAAACCACTTAAGGTGGGAGGTATACAAAGTGAAAAAGGGAAGCAAAATGCATATTGCTTCTAGAGCTGGGAACAAGGAGATGCCCATCTGGTTTCTGGATGACCCAAGACATTAGAGACAGGGTCTTCTTCAAGACATAAGATTTGAATCAGACACTAGGATACAATTAAGTGAACTTTGCAAGCTGGTTTGCATGACTGGGAGGTGTCTCGAGCCTGGTAGTCACATGACCCTGGAGTCACATGCCCCTTAGTCCCTCTAGGGCAGGGACTAAGTGGTCCACTTTCTCTGCAGCACTGATAGCTCAGCACAAACCACACCCAGCAGGTGCAAGCACTTTACCTCAGTCCAGACACTGCTATGCACTGTGGTGTCACTGGCTCGTGGAAGGAGCAGGAAAAAAAAAAGGTGCCAAATCCTAACTAAACAGGGTGCTGGACAGGATAAGAGAGGTCTTCCAGGAAAGGTAATATCTGAGCTGAGTTTTGACGCTGATCATCAGGTAAAGGGAGAGAACAACATTCCAGCAGAGGAAGACAAGGAGACTGGAGAGAGTTCAAGGGACCAAGAGTTGTTCAGCACAGCTCAATGAAGCACCTAAAAAGAGGTGGGGGAAGGTTAAGAGTGAAGGTCAGAGTCCAGTGATGAAGTGTCCTAGATACCAAGCTAAGGACTGGCAGACCTGATTATGAAAATAGTGGGAGCCGCCCGGCCAGGCGTGGCTCAGCAATTGAGCATGGGCCCAGGATCCAGGAGATCACAGTTTGATTCCCAGTCAGGGCACATGCCCAGGTTGTGGGTTTGATCCCCAGTCAGGGGCGTGCAGGAGGCAGCCAATCAACAACTCTCTCATCATTGATATTTCTAGCTCTCTCTCTCCCTCTCCCTTCCTCTCTCTGAAATCAATAAAGATATATTTAAAAATTAAAAAAAGAAAATAGTGGGAGCCACTGAAGGATTTTAAATTGTGGGGTGGGAGTGAGGGGGTGACTATGAACAGATTACTATTTTGGAAAGACAGAGAGGCAGGAAGAAACATCTGGATTTAACTAAAGAATAAAGAAAAGAACTACAATGAAGATGTGGGAAAAGGTCAGGAAAAACACTGTTAACACATCTGCACTCTCTTCTCTCGTAGACAAATTCCCTTTATGGAGTTGCCAAATTATCCTCTGAAAATGGAGAACTCGGAGATGGCTGAAAGCAGTCAGTCCTCTGAATATAGAAATGAGTATCATGAGAAATTAGGGACTGCATTATTAATTTTAATTCAAGACACTTTTAAAATGTATGTTTGACACATGTTGATATATTGTAGTTTTATGAGTACAAAAAAAGATTAATAACTCTAAATCTTATCTGCTGGTAACAGCAGACCAGGATGACTTTTAAAGACATCACAGACAAAAAGATCATCTGTTACATTCACTTTGGAACAGACCATATCCACTTTCCCCCCTAGCATATCTGAAATACAATCTGTAAGCCTAATTTCTTGATGGTCATGTTATTTCATAGCAAAAGACTGAAGCCACAATAAAAGATTTCTGAGCTGATAGAGAAACCCCATAGAGGTTCTTTAACTTCACAGCTAGTCTATTCAACACTAACAATCCCAACCACCAAGCAGGAATTTCCTAGGCTTATTTGCTGGCACAAGCACACATTAAAAAATATACTGACATTTTATATTCAGTAGGAAAAAAATGATCAGAATAGAAACACCTTGAATATCAAGCAAATTTAATAGAGCTTTCTTAATTGTGGCCCCCCACAACCACAAATTCACCTTTACTTTTTTACAGCTGTGCATATATATATATATATCCTCCCCCAGACATGCTTAGAGAGAGGAAGGAGGGGAGAAGAAAGAAAGAGAAACATCAGTACTTGCCCCAGTACAACCTAGTATGTGCCCTGACCCGGAATCAAACTGGCAACCTTTTGGTACACAGAATGACGCTCAACCAACTGAGCCACTCTGGCCAGGCAAAAATAATCTATGCTTTAATCTCAACAGTGCAAGTCCCAGGAACTTTTTCCTAAACTCTTAACAACAACAAAACAATAGATATAGGCTCTCTTTCTTTCTTTCTTTAAAATTTAAAAAATTTTTTTCAATTACAGTTTACATTCAATATTATTTTGTATTAGTTTCTGGTGTACAGCATAGTGGTTAGATCTTTATTTCTAAAAATATCTTATTCTGTTAAGATAATCAACCTTTTATTTGCCACTTACAATCACCACATAATCACCACATACTACCATTTACAATCACCATGATTTCACAAAAGATACTTAATTTTGACACCAGAAAAATGATATATTTCTTTTAGAAAGAGCAGTCCTTTAGTTGAACACATTTATTTTAAAACCCATATTTTTCTTGTTTTCTCAATACACTAAGGCCCATTCAACATTCCATTTTAGGGGCCTGACCAAGAGTCTCCAAAATTTGTTCTCACCAACTTATGATGTCCCCTTGCCCCATCTTTGAGGAGGGACCACAAACAACGTCATGGAACTGGTGAGAAGACCCAGTTCTCCCCCTATCTAGAGGATTCTCCCTAGCTGAAGAGGACTCTGTAAGCAAGGATCCATTAAATGTTAAAATTGGCAACTCAAGCTCCTTTCCATCTCCTCCCTCAGCTCCCACACTTTACAGATGGGGAAATGAAGGTCCAGACAGGAATACAGATTTGCCCAAAGCCAGAAGGCCAGGATAATTTCTCTAGCCTACTGACACCCTGTCATCCGTCCTTTACTGAGCTGGACAATTTGTGTAACACAATGTACAAGTTAGTCATGTGACTTAAATACGTATATGACTCTACGGCAACTCTTACACAGTAATTCTGGACCCAGGCAATACTATCATCTGAGTCATCTGAAATATAAAATGTACTGTGTCAAGTCAGTTATTAAGAACCTCTGCTTTAGAAAAATCCCATCTCAAGATGACATACTGCACTACAGATACACACTCTAAAAGTTCAAGTTTAAAAGGCAAATTTTGATACAAACTTCACCTTGACCACAACTGCTATCATTACTATCGGCTCACTATGGTACTGTACTTGATTGATGGATATTTGGACTGTTACCAAGGCGCAGATAAAACTTTCCTACTGCACAATATTCACTTTCTTACTGAAAATGTCAAGAAAATCCCTATCTGGACCAAACACAGGCAATTAAGCAGCATTCTCCAGCTACCAAAGTTGCTGAGTCTTAAAGACTCTGCTTGGTGCATACTAAAGCAGAGGAGAGACATTATTTTAGAGAAAAAATTCTTGCATCAGCCAATTCTTTACAGAAACTACTTTATCCAGATCAATACTTCTCCTTACCCCATATACCTTTCTGTATTGGTATGGCACTTTATAATTTATAAGTATTATGCTGATGTCTAAAGCACAGCTCTGATTTCATCTCAAGATGCATCCTCGCGGGTAACAGCCAACGCAGTTGGGCTCTGCAACATTTCTTAGTGTTTTGAATCTGTTGTAAAGTAGGGAAACCATTATCGATGGCTTGAGATACTCTTTTTACAAACACATTTCTCCCTGTAATCACGATAGGGCAGGGAATTTATAGGAATTTTTCCTTGGCTCCACACACCCAGGTTCTCTGCATTTGAATGATTACAGGAATTCTTACTTGGTCTAGTAAATAGGCTAGAACTACGTGGGAACTGATTTCTTTTCCAGACATCTCCAGGGGAACTGCCCAAGAATGAACTATCGTGTCTTAAGCATAACCGCTTAACCCATACAATTACCAGATTGCGGGAAATGCAAAATTTTCCTCAGCTAAACAACGGATAATAATATCTAACCTGATGCAATAACCAGGTCTCAAGGAAAAAGGACAGTCCGTCTGCTTCGGGCTGACCTCCCAGAGGAGCGGGACGAGGGTGGGGGTGCGGGCCCCGGCGAAAGCTGAGCCCGCAGGAGGGCAGAGGTCTGCCGCCCGCGGCCCTGCTCCCCGCGCCGCTCCCTCGGAGCCTCGGAGCCGCGCTTCCCCGCCGGGGGCATGGGACCCGAGGAGCAGGGAGGTGAGGCGGCGGCCCCGGCCTCTCCTGGGGCACGGAGAAAGCAAAACGCGAGGGTCGCGCCTGGTGCTTCGGTTCAGAGGGTACCGGCGGTTACCGGGGGACCAGGACGAGGTCCCAATACGAGGCACTCGCAGCCACTAACGCAGGGTCCACGGGGTCAGGCTGTGAGTCGACCCGGGAGCTCGGACGGGGACGGCGCAGGCGCGGAACGGGCTGGGGGGCCTGACAGGGGGACGGCGCAAGCGCGGGCCCGACGGGGTCTGCGGGGCCGCCTGGGCCTGGCCGCGCGGGCGGCGCTGAGGAGATGAACGGCCCCGCCGGCGCGCTCGGAGGAGACCGGGCCCTGGCTCTTACCGCGCGGCGCTGCCTCGCTCGCTCGTTCGCTGGCTCCTGGCTCGGGCCGGGGGCGAGGTCGCCCGGTGGCGCGGCCCGATTCCGTTGAGTCCGGCCTCAGGGTAGCAGCCAACCCCGCGGCGCCTTTGGCTCGGCCGGCCCTGCCTCCCTCGCAAGTCCCCGCCCTCGGCCCGCCCTCGGCCCGCCCAACAGGACCCGCGCCGCTTGGGCAAACTCCGTACAGGCCCCGCCCACTCTCCGCTGCCGCGCAGGCGCCCGCAGCCCCACCCACCCCACTCGCGTTTCTCCTGGTCCTGGGTCGCGCAGGCGCCGTGGCACTTGGCCGGCCGCGAGAAGAGCCGGTGCGCGCGAGGTGGGCCCCGCTCCGGCGCTCGCGCTCGCGGGCAGTGCTGGAGGCCTCGCCGGGCGCGGGCCGAGGTTAGTGCAGAGCTCCCGGGTCCCCAGGGCTCAGCTCCCCTCCGAGGTCCGCCGTAGACGATTCACAGTGTGCCAAGGACTGTGCCAGGCACGAGCGAGGTGGTGGTGAAATAAACACCCAAGCCCCGCGCAGCAGGGAGCACAGACAAGAAAAAGTGAGGCGCCAACATAAATCATATAGGTTTTTTTCCTTTGATAGTTTGAAATACATTAGATTTTTTATTCCATCATCTCGGTTTCCGAGGTAAAAGACAAGTTGCCTGGTCTTGATATCATTTTTCATGCATTGCTAAACCACTCGCTAATATCGTCTTTACCATTTTTTCATATTTGTCCATGAGTGTGATTGTGTTATAATTTTGCTTTCTTGCACCGTCGATTTTGCTTTAGGATCGAGTTTGTAATAAATACACAGTGAGTTGAGAAGACTTACGTTTTCTTTATCTGGAAGATTATGTATAAGGTCAGAATTTTCTGTTCTTTTTAATGTTTATTGAAACATTAAACATTTGTCTATAAACTCATCCAGGCCTGGGGGGTTGCTTTTGTTTGTTTGTCTCATATATTTTTATTGATTTCAGAGAGAGGAAGGGAGAAGGAGGGAGAGAAACATCAATGATGATGGAGCCTGCAACCCAGGCATGTGACCCGACCCAAATCCAGCCTCGATCTGGATCAGGAGGTCGATGCTCAACGGCTGAGCCACGCGGACTGGTGCTTTTCATTGGTTTTGTTTGTTGTGAGATCTTTGAGGGGATAGGATGTCAATTTTAAACTAAGCATTTCATTTCTTTAATGGTTCTAGTTGTAGACAGAATTTCTGTTTTTTTCCTGTCATTTTTACAAGTTATATTTTTTTTCAGGAAATTGTCTTTGTTGATGTTTTCAGAATCATTGGCATAAAGTTGTTAATGTAATGCCTTTATGGTTTTTGTTTATTTTATTTTTTATTTCTTTCTGAATACATTTCAAATACATTTACATATTTCAAAATTCAGAAAGCATCTCTTCCTAAAGTTCCTCTTCCCAGATGCAACTAGAGATACTTTATGAATATTAACAAATATCCAATAAAAACATGTATGTTCTTCTGCTCTCTTTTTTTATTACACAAATGGTAGTGTTATACATAGTGATCTGTATCTTTCTTTTGAAAACCAGAATAGCCATAATGTTTTAATGCTCTGAAAATAATCAGACAACTCTCCCAACAGTGGAAAAGCCAGTTTTGCCTCCATTTGCAAGTTTATTTCAGTGTTTTTGATCTATAAATGTATCTGACTTTTGAATTCTCCTTTGAGCTAATGGTAACATCTTACCAGTTCCCTCGTTTAATTAAGGAGTTAAGTGAACTTTATACTTGTATAAAATAAATATGTACTGCCCTGGCCGGGTGGCTCAGTTGGTTGAGCATCGTTTGGTACACTAAAAGGGGGCCAGTTCAATTCCTGGACAGGGCACATCCCCAGGTTGCAGACTGGATCCCCAGTAGGGGGCATGCAGGAGACAGACAATCAGTATCACATTGATGTTTCCCTCTCCTTTTCCCACTCTAAAATGCAATTTTTAAAAAAATTAAAAAGAGCAGGCAATTGGAGCAACTACTGGCCTGGAAGCTATCTGTCAGTGTGTGAGCTCCTCTCAGTACCCAGCCTCCACTGCCATCACCTCCATTCAAGCCGGCCCTGCCATGCTGGGGTCTCATCACCACTGAGATGGGTGGAACTCTACAGCCCTGAACCCCTGGGAGCTCAGTGCCCCTGGTTTCCCGCTCATCCACTCAGCCCAACCCATTACTGACTACCCCACCTGGGCCCAGCTGCTCTGTTTGCACCACAGCTGGAGGAGCCAAACAGGCGGGGGCTGCAGGCCAAGTTTTAATCGGAAAGCTGTTCCCAACAGTTATCAAGCCATCAGCTCTGAGTGCCAGGACATCGAGCTGGGATTCTTGACATACCTCCCTCGGAGCCAGGGGAGCACTGGGTCCCAGGAAATGTGCAGCTGTCAGACAATTGATGATGTGTCTGCAAGCAGAGATGAGCTGTTTGCCTTCCACAACCATAGTGCTCACATCTGGAGGGACCCGTGTGCCTGGCAACCACAGCTGAAGCCCCAGCAGTTCCTTGGGATGCCCAGCTGGTCTGCAGGCAGCCCAGAAGAGATATAGAAAGGGGACAACTCTGGACAAGTTGTCCACCTTCCCTCATGCCTGCAGAGATCAGACACCATCAGACCCTCTTATGTCATAGCTAGGGAAACTGAGGCCAATGAGAAAAGGGTGGTGAGACAGTGCTTCCCTTGTGCCAGCTTTGTGGTTCCCCAAATTTGAACTCAAACCCTGGCTCAGACAGCCACCAGTTGTGTGACCTAGAGCATATTTCCTCAACCTCTCTGTGCCTCCAGTTCTTCCATGCACAAGGGCAATACTACCATACTGGTCAAGGGTGTTGGGGGACTAAATAACAGGGTGGGGACCCTATTCAGTGGCCCCTGAACACTATGCTTCTCTTCAAAGCCCTTGGCACACGGCAATCAAATGGCTAATATACAATAATGGTGCATTTAGCGTTATTTAGCCACCTGGAGACTGTAAGGGTGTGGTAAGGGCTTAGGACACAGTTCCTCTTATCTCCCAGTGTCCAGGTCCCCATCCCCAGAAAGCAATAACCCTTGTCCAGCTTCCTGATTTGACTCCACCCAGCACTGGGGACCTAGGTGAGGACCTGGGAGAGCAGGGAGTAGCTAGATAAAGGGATCCCAATGCAACATGCTTGAGGCTTAAGTAGTATTCATTGGCCTGTGTTAGGCACATTCCAGTGTCAAAGTGTCTGAGTCCTTGTTTTACAGGTGAGGAAAGTGAGGCTCAGAGAACTAAGTTAGTTGTTCAAGCCTTGGCATCTACATCCAGGGCCACACCCCCAGCTGGAGTTGCCCACCCTTGCAAAGGAGCCTCCTGGGAATTCTGCACACACCCCAAGGCTCCCAACATGTCTGCATCTCCTCTTCAACAATTATCTTCAGGACTTGCAGCCCTTTTGGAAAAACTCCCCCTTTGAGGATAGATTTCATTGTGGGGAAATTTTAAAAAAATGGGTAAAAAGAGAGGGATAACTGTGCATCATTACCCTGTTCTGAACTCAAGGCACGGCTCAAAGTTAATAAGGCTGCTATTGCAGGAAATCCTGAAGGCAGTTCAGAGAGGTTCTTGAAAGATCTGGAGACAAGCCTGTTGAGAAAACATAAAACCACCCTGGGGAACTAATTTAAAACTGGTCAGCAGGCCACGCCTGTTGCAGCAGCTGGGGGAGGAGAGGGGACCAGCAGGAGGGACAGGTAGCTGTGTCAGAGGCAGTCAGGGAATGGCCATCAGCTTGGTCACGTGGGGCCCTGGGCTTCTTGCCAGAGCCAGACTGACCTGGACATAAGGGAAATGGGCGGTGAGAGTGAAATTGCAAGGACAGGCTCAATGGAGAAGAAACTGAAGAGCTAGAGCTAGCGGGACTGGAGGGGTCTAGAAAGGGTCGTTTCTTCTTTCTCTTCTGCTTTCCGGGAGCTAGAAGAGAGCTAGCTGAGTGTCTTATGGGCCAGAGGTAATGGGATGTTGAGTGGAGGAGAGTTATGTCTGCAGAGGTGGGACAAAGGCCAAGGCCAAGGCCCAGGGGTGAAGGAACAAGTAGGGAGATGCTCTCTGCTTTCTTGGGCCCTTTTTGGGCAAGGCCGGTGGTAGGAGTGGAGCTGGACGACTTTGGCCAATGCCCCCAGGCCGGATTCGGTGTGGTATGTGGAAATGATCCCTGTGTCTGTCTCCCTGTCCCCCACCCCAGCCCTTTAGCCTCTGGCCCCGGACACAGGAGAAACTGACCCATGTCTGTTCTTAGCAGGAATGCATTTGCCAGTGGGGTGACAGGGGTGGGAGATGGAGAGCCAGCATCTGACCATAGTGTCTTGTCTTACTAGCTGAGTGTACTGTATTAGTTCTGAAGGCTCCCATAACAAATGACCACAAACTGGGTAGCTTAAGACAACAGCAATGGGGCCCTGCCCAGGTAGCTAACTCAGTCAGGTTACAGCGTCCTCCCAATATGCCAAGGTTGAGGGTTCGATCCCTGGTCAGGGCACATACAGGAATCAACCAATGGATACATAAATAAGTGAAACAAACAGATGTTTCTCTCTCAAAAAAAATTAAAAAAAAAAAAGACAGAAATAGGTTCTTTCACAATTCTGGAAGCTAAAGTCCAAAATCTAGGTGTCATCGGGGTTGGTTCCTTCCAGAGGTTCTGAGGGAGAGTCTGTTCCACGCCTCTCCCCTGGTTCTGGAGGGTGCCAGCAATCCTTGGTGGCCACTGGCTGGTAGAGCCATCACCCATCTCAGCCTTCGCCTTCGTGTGGCCTTCTCTCGTGTGGCTTTGTGTTGTCTCCTTTTCTGTCTCTTGTAAGTTACTCTGTCATTGGCTTCAGGGCCCACCCTAATCCAGGACTATCTCATCGCCAGATCCTTACTTTAACAATTCTGCAAAGGCCCTTTTCCCAGTGTCACATTATGGGGTTCCAAGTGGACATATCTTCATGGGGGGCACAATTTACCCATGAGAGGGATCATGGAAGACCATTCCCTTTTCAAAGGCTTTGAATTGTCTGAACATTGAGAGGCTCTCACAAGGAGAATCAGAGGGAGTGAACATGGTCCAGCTGCGACAGGCAGGTGGCTTCAGTTCTGAACATCTTGAGAGGAGTGGCCATGCAACACTAGGGCCAAAGGCCACAGAGCGTGCCTCCTGGCAAGGCATGCCAATCCTCTGGCAGCCAGCCTTCTTTCTCAGTTTGAAAGTGCTCCACTGTGGTTTAAGAAATCCTTAGGGCCCTGAGGCCTCACTGCCCCACCTCATTTGGGGATCAGTGTTGCCCAATCTCTCAGGCGCCGCTGCTCCTCACTCTCTCAGCCCAGGACGCGCAGGCCAAGACAGAGTTGGGACCTCAGAACTCTGGGGGAGGGGGTCTTGTGACTGAGTAGCTGAGGGGATGACAAGAGGCTGCTCAGGGGCTTTGGGCCCCCCAAAAAGACATTGCCTGGGGAACCTCTACAGCAAGTATGTGGGCTGAAGCATGGGATGACACTGTACATGCCATTCCTGGGCAGTGGCTACTTTTAGGTCACCTGAAGGACCCTCAGGGTGACGGTGAATTGGAAGAGTTTCAAGTTGACAGAGGAGGAGGCCACATGGAATGTGTTTGCCTGAGAGGCTAATGTGGCCTGGACGAAGGAGGTGACAACCCCCTGCCCTCTGTGTGGTTAGTCAACACCCTGGGCCCCCTCTAAAAGGGTCATGACCATGGAGGAGCACAGGGAGCACTCAGGTTCCAAGTTTGGTTCCACATCCAGGGGCCAAAGGCCATTGTATTAGTCAGCTCAGGCTGCCATAACAAGATACCACAGAGCAGGCGCCTGAAACGACAGACATTTATTTTCTCACAGTTCTGGAGGCCGGAAGTCCAAGGTCAAGCTGCCACCAGGGTTGGTTCCTCCTGAGGCCTCTCTTCCTGGCTTGCAGACGGCCACCTTCTCACTGTGTCCTCATGCAACCTTTCCTCTGTGTGCATGCAGAGACTCCTGGTGTTTTTTCCCTTTTCTTATAAGGACACCAGTCCTACCAGATGAGGACCTCCATTTAACCTTAATCACCCCCTTAAAGGCTTTATCTCTGAATAGTCACATTGGGGGTTAGGGCTTCAACATAGAATTTGGGAGGGGGGACACAATTCAGTTCATAACAGCCACGAAAGTGGTGGAGTCCGGAAAACTGCAGGGCAGCCAGGAAGGGCAATGCCAGCCGCTGAGCTCTGGATGGCATTACCAGGTGGATTTAGCACAAGGTGGGGGAGGCACAAACAGAGGCCCAAAGCCAGCCTGCTGGGGAGGAGAGGGCTCCCGCTGACCCGGAGCCCCAGGTGCCTTCTCCTGGCTGTCACCAGATGACAGGCCACTTAGGAAATGCAGCTCAGGAGCGGTCTATGACACAAAGGTGACAGTTGCCTAGCTTGTTCCAACTAACTTCTGATCACCACACCCAACTTTGGAAATATTGTTTTCAGAAAATAGAAGAAACAGCAGTCATTCCCTTCTCCCCACTGTTTCTCTCCTTCTGACCCCATTTCCCGCTGGAGCCCAGCAGCAGGGCAGGGGAGGTTGGGCTCACTGAGGCACTGAGCAGCCACAGACAGGAGACAAGACAGCAAACCCAGACAGGGGCCTGTCAAAGCCACCCCAGCACTGCAGCAATCATCACATAATTTAAATTGTAGCTGTACTTAAATGAGCAGCTGCAGCATCTGCTTCTCTCTGGATGGGTCTGGATTTCCCATTCTGGACATGCCATAGGTTCGAAAGTTCTGTCAAACCTATGGCATGGCCAGAGGGTCGACCTATCGCGTGGCTAGGGGCTCAAGCTCCCGAGCCCCTAGGAGTCCCCTAGTCTGGGTGGGCCACCATTCTGGTGCCTCCTCTTCTGGTGTCAGCTCAGCCTGCAGTTACTCAGGACCTGAGCCTGTTGAGGCCCCACTTCTCAGGCCTCCTCTTTGGCCAGAATCCCATTTGAACCTACACATCCCCAGGTGCCGGGCTCAGGTTTCCATAAAGTGACTGAAAACCCTAAGGAGAGTTTGTGGTCAGGCCTGCCCAGTTCCGCCCACAGGAGGGAATGGAAAAGGAGTTGGTGTGCGGACTAAGTCCTCGCTGTTCCAGCTGAACTGGCCAGAGAAGCCCTGAGAAGGCCTGTCTCGAACACATAGCTGTGTGACGTCTGGTTGGCTCCCTGGCTTAGGACACTTATCTCATGACACTCGGCTCATCTCTTCTGGGAGCTCTCAGAAGAGCAGCCTTGGTCCCCTGAAGTCCCTGGCTTCCTTTCTAATCTGGACACATGACAGGGCCCTGTCTCCCAGAGCACTTACGTGGGTGCCTGTTCGCCTGGCTGGCCTTTCTGTACTGGGAGAACTTGGGTGACGCAGGGCTCTGCCTGGCAGCTGACCCATCTCTCTCCCACTCATTACACTAAGTTCCACTCTCCACTACCCTCCAGGTCTGACAGCTCCCCCCTCACCCAGGGGTGACCCTCAGTCCCAGTCTTGCCCGCTGACCCCTGGCAGCAGCTCTGGGAGGCCTTTTTGGCTTCTTGAAGAGTTGGGGGGGGGGGTGTCATCCCCTCATTTTTTCTGTTTATCTCTTTAGAGCTATTTTTTGACAGCCAGTTGTTAGTCTGTGGAAACACTTCCTTTTAAGGCAATTGGGGCATTCTGGGGGAGGGGGGAAGGCAGGGCAGGTATAAAAGTTCTGAGATGTTTTTCAAATTCTTGTATGCACTCCTGACCAGGGATCGAACCTGCAACTGGAGTATGTGTCCTGACCAGGAATCAAACCTGCCATTCGTTGTATGGGAAGATGCTCCAACCAGGCCACACCAGCCAGGGCTCTTCTGAGATTTTTATACAAAATCATGCTCTCCCTTTTAATTTTTTTATTTTTAGAGAGAGAGATTTGTTGTTTCTCTTATTTATGCATTCATTGGTTGATTCTTGTATGTGCCCTGACTGGGATTGAACCTGCAATCTTGGCACATCAGGATGAAGCTCTAACCAACTGAGCTACCTGACCAGGGCTAATCCTGCCCTCCTTTTATTTGCTCTTATCTGTAAAACCAACTCCTAGTAAAAGAGATGCAAAAGGACTTTTTTTTTTAAAGGTCTTTAAACAGGACTGGGAAAGTAGGGATAAAGAACTACAGACTTTTAGGGACCAAATATACTCAGTGCAAGGCAGGTGGTGGCTAAGAGCAACTTATACCTGTAGGCAACAGGGGCCAGACCTGGCAGTACCACCAAACCGTGGTCCCAGCAGGAACCACTGAGATTGAGGGATTCTGGAGTCAGGCTGGGTGTGCTTGGCACAGCCAGTGCCCCCTCTGCCCTGTCTCAAACCAGATGACCAAAGCTCTTACTCCTCAGAGTGACTGCTCCTGCTCTGTGTCCTAATGCTGTCCAGCAGCATCACCGGGCCTGGCTCCTCCACAGGGCACACACACTACTCTCCTGGAGGCCTATGGGGCACCAGGGCCCTTCACTCCAGCTCCAGTGCCCACCCCAACCCCATCCCGGAGGCACTGTTTCTCTTTTTTATGCAACAATCACCACTAATGCCAAGTAGTCTCAGGTAACTTTAATGAAAGTGTCAGCAGTCCCTTCCCCCCACAGTGGTATATAGATGGTTGAGCTCAAAAGCAGAAATGCAGCTGCTGAGACCAGCCCCCCTCCAATGGAAGGTCAGCTTGCCTTGTGAGGGAGCCAAACTCATGGCTCCAGACCCAGGGCCAAGGGCTGGGAAGCATCATTTCTTGTTGCAGCATCTGGCAGCAGTGCCTCGTGGAAGGTTGCATCTGGGCTCCAGGCCTTCCCTGCCCCATGCTGGCTTGGCCAACCCACAGGCCTGCATGTAGCTGGGGATCCCAAGTGACCACAGCCACTGTGGCCTAGCGAAGGAGCGCTTTTACAGCTACAGAAGAGTGGTCATTCCATCATTAAACGGCACACATTCTATATAAATAAAAGTAAAAAGGGGAAGGAGGTGGGAGAGGGAACGGAAATTGGCACAGACATTGATATATTGCTTTCCAGTTTCAATGCGACAGATGCAAATCATGAGAAACCAGGGGAAAGGGAAGCAAGGGCTGGATTTAGCTTTTCTAAGCAAAGCGTCTTCCCGTTGCAGGGCTGGAGGTTTGCTGAGATGGATGGGGACGGGAGGCCAGGCCGGAGGAACCCCAGGGAACCCACTGAGTCCAGAAATGTGCGGAGGCCGGAGGACCCTGCTCCCTGCCCTTATCCCCCAGGAGAGCGGCACTGCTTTAAAACGGTGGGTCTGCTCTCCTTGAAAGAAAGAAGTAAAACTAAATAAATACAGTATGCAGACGTAAGACCTTCAAGTGGCTTTGTTTTCTGTCCCCTGGCTCGGCAGGTCCACAGGCAGAGGAGAGAGCTGCCCTGAGACATGCTGGGTGAGCCCTCCCACCTCCCCAGGGACTTGGGTAGGATCATGGGACAGTGGCACTCGCTACTGGTGTAATCATGTGACAGCTAAACACCTCTTCCTGAGTCGCACCATGGCTTCCCTCCTCCGGTTAATCACATCCTCTCTTCCTGAAAGACCAGCATGGAAACTCTGCCTCTCACAGTTTCTTTTCTCCTTGCTCCAACCCCTCTTGTTTAAAAACGGACACAGTATTCATAGACTTGTTTCTTCAAAATACTTAGTGGCTTCCTAGCTCTCTTTCAAGCCAGACGCTCAGGAGGGTTACCAGGAATGTCAAGTGCGTGGAGAGCGGGGAGCGGGGGCAGGTCTGTCCTTCCGCCCGCTCTGGGATGGGAGCTGCCACCCTCGGCTGGCCTGTGGAGCAGCCCATTCCCAACCCCCGGTGCTCAGGAGGCTTTGGAAATGGCTCCTGAAGACAGAGCTGGCGCTTGGAGGAAGACAAAATGCCGCTGGGACACAGACTGTCCACAGAGTACATTCTAATATCTTATTAGGTATCTGAATCTGTTAGGAAAAAAATTAGAAACTATGTATAAAACTTAAAAATATTCAAGTATCAAAAGGCTATTCGGATCAAAGTTTAAAACAAGCTGTCAGCAAGATGCTGCCGAGGGGAAACTTTTACAAAAATTTACTAAGTTTGTTCAGCAGAAAGGGAGGAACTGAAGCAGTCTAAAAGAGGGGACGATTTGGGGGAGAGTGAGGGCACAAGGGGCGACAGGCTGGGGTAAGCTAGAGATCAAGATCAAGGCCTTTTTCAGCTGAAGAGGACGGCGTGCGCCCAGCGGGGTGGTTGGGATGGTGGGCAGGGGTCCCTCTCCCTAGAGAACGAGCCATAAAGTGCGCAGCCTGGGCCGCCCGCCCCCTGGTGTCCGGTCCTGGACGTTATGTGGAGAGCTGCATTCCCAGGGGCACATGGTCAGCAAAAACAATGTAACAGGTCAGAAAAGGAAGAAACCCATTTCTGCACAGACTTCCTTCTAGAAAGAAAGAGAAGGAGGCGAAAGGGGTCAAATGCTACACAGTGTTGACTTAGCTTTTCAAACCCTGCTACATACAGGAGTCGAATTTTTAAGTCAGGAAAATCTAAGTGCCCCCACCCACACAGGGACAGGGCTGTGGCCCCCACGATATGAAAGCAGCAGCAGTGTTTATTCAAGACACGATAGTGAGGGAATCTGGTCATGTTCCCTTCTCCCTGGAGAGGGTGCATCTTGACAAGTGATCCAGTAGAAATCTTTTAAACTCTGAAAAGTTCATAAAAACCACTCCCTTCGCCTGGTCTGTGGCCAGGCCTGCACTCTGAGCCGTGCTGGCTTTGGGGCGCCCTCTGGTGGCGGTATGGAAAACCAGAGTCTGCGGCCAGCTGGGAGCTCACAGGCCCACAGGCTGGGGGCCCAGAACTGCCCAGGCCACTTGGCCTTTTGCCTTGGGAAGCTAGCTAGCTGTCTCTTGGAAGATGGCCTGGCTCTTGGAGGTGGCCCAATCACTCCTCAAGAAGATTCGGTCCCTGCTCTGTGGATGGCCTGTTTCACCAGGAGTTTTCTAGGCTGTTCTGCCAGCCTCTTGGAGATGGAGTTGGGTCTTTAGACTTCAGTGGAAAATAGGATGCTCTGTCTCTTGCTGTCTGGAGCAGGGATGGCCTCTAGCTGCAGGAAGTACAGCAGCACCTGGACCTGCGGGGCACAAAAGGACGACGAAAGCAGCTTAGATGGGTGCTTACAGTGCAGGTGGGAGGTCTTCCTGGCCAAAGGCAGAACCCGGTAACTACAGCCATAAGGCCAGCTCAGCATGCTGAGGGCTCCTCTGGTGACATGAGCCCCTCACAGGAAGAGATCTGGGTGCTCCTGGAGGACCACCCTGAGAAGCCCAATGAGGTACAAAGGCAAGAGCTCTCCCCAGTCAAGTCCCTCTCCCTGGCCATCTCCCCTGTACAATTTGAGTGGCAACTGGCAGGACCCAGGGTGGGACAGGCAGAGGCCGAACCTCTGTGAGGCTCAAGCCTGTCTCCTCCTACCTGGGACATGACCTCCAGGGACCAGCTGTCAGTCATGGAGATGGGCTGGCTGGGGTTGGCAGGGAGCTTGCTCTCCTTCTCTGAGGGCCGGAGCAGCGTGGGGCCGAAGACCGTGGCAAGGTTGTGCAGGGACATCTTGTTTACTGTCTCCTTTTCTGCCACCCTGAGGAAGGCCAAAGCAGAGGGTGCTGTTGGGACATGGCCTTCAGGACAGAGGTGAGGCAGAGGGGCCAAGTCGCCCTGGAGTCCTCAGGGAAAGTGGTGAGGGGTGCCACCCCTTCCTGCCTTGGTCTGGCTCCATAGCACAGCTAACCTGCCCTGGTTGTGCTGCAAACAGAACCACCGTGGCTCTTCTGGGTCTGAGGGGCCCAGAACGAAGAGTAGTTGAGGCCAACAGGTGTCTGGGTCAGCTCTGCGCCATGACCTGGGGGGTGGGGTCCAAGCACAATGCTGGCCTGTGGCCAAAGCACCTCACTCTTAAGGCTGTGGTGCAGAGGGGGAGGGCGGTGGGGAGGGAAGAAGTTAGCCATGGCTCTAGTGCCCAGAGTGGGTAACCCCAGACGTGGGGACAGAAGGCACCAGGTGTCAAGGAGTTTGATGGGAGCCAGTGGGGCACAGAAAGAGCTTCCTCTTGCTGCCTGGAGATCCTGGAGCCCCAGTCCCCCGAGGAAGAGCTGGGGTTACCTTTTCAGATGGTCGAGAAGGAAGAGGAAGGTCACCAAGTTGGCTTCTGGGAGTGACAGCAGCAAGTTAAGCATGCAGCTCTCTTTTGCAACAGGGTCTGAAAGAGCTGTGGGGTGTGTGTGTGTTACTTCTTGGGGTCACTGGGCATAGGACAATCCAAGGCTGTCATCATCCTGGTTCATCCAACACTAGCCCTAGTCAGGAGCCTGTGACAGGAGCCTATGTGGGGACGAGTCCCTTTGAACACCTTTTCTCTAGCTGAAAGGGGCCAAAGGTACCACAGGGAACACCAACTGGACCATTCCCACCTCCTGCTCAGAAAAGCCCAAGGCAAGGGAAATGAGGCACGGAATGAAACAGGCAGCCTGAGGGGCAGGGGGGCTACGAGGCCCTGGGGGCTCCCTTATCACCCTGTGCACGATGGGGGAACCAGGTCCCCTACTGAATAGCCCCGGAGGCAGGACGCAGAGGCTGCAGCTGCCCCATCTATACACCAGTGCCCCAGCCTGGACACTACCCTCCAGGTTGACTTGGGGTCAGCTTGGGTTTGCAGGTGCTGATGTGCTAAGACCTGGAGTTAGGGGAGCAGAACAGGTGTTCTAGTGAGGAGGAGGCAGCCTCCAAGACCCCACCCCCAGGCATGTACTCGCTCAAACTATTTGCAGGGACGGGGACAGCAGGTGGCTGGAGGACAGACAGAGGCCTTCTAGGACCGACCTGGTTCTGGGTCCCCCTCAGCACACGCAGAATTTGGGCTGAAACACAGACCATGGCAGAGGGGACACACTGGACAAGAGGGGGTGGGAGATGCCTCCCACACACTCACCGATGCCCTCGGCGAAGTTGGGGTAGAACTCGTCGGTGAAGAGGGGCTCAGGCAGCTCACGGAAGTAGAGCTTCAGGGTCCCAGCGATGGCATTGACATCCATCTCGCTCATCATCACGGACACGTCCTTGTTATCTGGACAGAGCACAGAAGTGGAACTGGCTACTCTCAGATCCTGAATCGGGTTCTGCTCCCCGTGTCTGGCTGACTGCTTTCTGGGCTCTTCTCCTTTTAGGAGCTCATCTTGAACTTTCCGGGCATCCTCCCCATACCGCCCTGCTGGGCAAGGGGCAGCCCAGTGAAGGACAGGCAGGGTACCTGGGCAGGAATCGGGTGGCTCTACCCTGTGACAACTGCCCAGCTGCTGGTGTTTTCTGGTAACAGGAAGACACTGGATTATTTGTTCCATTTCAGTGTTTAAGCCAGTGCTTTTCCTTTGGACTCAGGTGGCCACTGGCCCTCTGCGCCATAGTTCAGGCCCATTCTGGTCATGGGGAGGGGGTGGGGCTCGGTCTTCCAGGGCTCCAGGCCAGGGAGGGTGAAGTATGTAGCCACTCCGAGGGCCCTCTGGGGTCATGGTGTCTTTGGCCATTGGGGCTGTTCCACCAATTTCGTGGTGTGTGAAGGTGAGGGAGACAGAGACACCTCAGCACCAGCTGGGACTGCTCCCCTCAGAGCCCTCAAACTGCTTTACTACTGGTCAGACCGCACTGACCCTGGGCTTCAGTCGGCAGCTCTCTGCCACCCCAAGGGAGAGCAGGCTGAGCCCCAGCAAAAAGGCCCCATGGGAAAGCCCCGGTCCAACTTAGTAAGAGCCAGGCATGGTTAAAGGGGTTAAGAACCGGTATCTGGGGAAATGTCTCCCATATTTTTTCTTCTCATTTTCAATGACGAGAAAGTGCGGAGTGTGATGTAACAAGCACGGGCCACAGAGGGCGCCCTGAGAGTCAGCATGGACTCCAGGCCCACATCTCCATCCCACACTGCCCAGGGCTGACACTCACTGACGTCGAAGGCCGCCTTCAGTGCCTGGATGTCCGTGGCCACACCGGACACGCGGTAGATGCCCACTTCCTCCATGCCCCGGCGCTCGATCTCCTCCACGCACTGGCGCACAATGTAGGGCACCTTGGACCTCTCCCTTCTGCGGGGAAGGGGAAACACCTTTAGTGCCCAGCAGCCCTGGTGTGAGCCAAAGTGGGGTACAACCACTGCTTATTTGGACACCTGGAGATGGGTGATGATGGTGCCAGGTGTGAGCTGCACACAGAGCCTTGTCTGCTCTGTGAGCTCATGACTATCATTGCTTATATCTTATCAGGGCCTCTGCATGAGCTCCAGGTAGCCAGACAACCTGGGAGTTGCACACGATCCTGGGGGGGAAGGTCAGGAGTGAATCGGATCACAGGAAGTCCAGTTAAACGATCTCAGGCCTTGGGTCAATAGGTAGTTGCACAGTGTCATGGAAAGCAGTCTGGTCTCTGAGTCGGGAGATGGGACCCAACCCTGGCCCTGTCACCCACTTGCTGTATGAGGCAAATCCCTGGCCCTTCCAGACCTTGGCAAGAGGTGAGCCCAGCACACAGCAGGTGCTCAACCAACATCTGCCTTGTGCAGGACTCCAAAGGGTTGACTAACACCAGTGCTCAGAAACCTGTCATTTTAACTGCTTTTCTCTTCCAAATCCTAACAATGGACAATTCCAGCACTTCCACGTAGGACCCTGGAGCAAAAATGCTTCAAAAATAGGAGATGGTGCCCTGGCTGGTATGACTCAGTTGGTTGGACACTGTCCTACGTAACAGGAGGTTGCTGGTTTGATTCCTGGTCACGGGCACATGCCTGAGTTTTGGGCTGGATCCCTGGCAGGGGGCGTGCAGGAGGCAGCTGGTCAATGTTGTGCCTCACATTGATGTTTTCCCTCTCCCTCCCCCTCTCTCTAAAAATCAATAAACTTTTTCTTTTTTTTTTTAAAAAAGGGAGATGGTGCTGTTTGGAGGGCTGGCTTCAGTTTAGTTTATTAGCAACTGGATTCAGGAGCCCAGCAGAGCTCTTTCCAGAGCCACCCTCATTAGCAGTGTTTACTTGGGCTAGTTGCTGACAGAATCCTCTCTGCTCACACCCAGAGTCTTCCAGAGGTGCCATGGGAACGGCTGGGGTGCAGCTGGGGGTGGGGAGCAGTGTTCCAATACAATTAGGTGTCTGGGAATGCCTGACACAGGCCTCAGCCTGGATGACCAACAAGGTCAGGGGCCCAGCCAGATTCCAACTGGGGAAGTGAATGAATTCTGGGAAGAAGCGGCCTATGTCCCTGAGAACTGCTCTCAAACCAAATACAGGCTTCTCCTCGTGACTGACCCATGACACAGGGGCAGGGGTTGCCATTATTCAACAGGAACCCAGATCACGACAAATTCCAAGTGCGGGAAGAAAACCCTGTCCTTGCACAGTTCTAGGAGTCATGGGGGCCAACCTACCTGCACAGGAAAGGAACAATGACAATCCTTAGTTTACGGGGCTAAGTTTTGCCGTAAACACGGGAGGGCAGCTAAGCACAGTGCCCCCATGGGCCTGGGAGGCATCCTTGTGCAGTGACCATGCTGTGCACAGAGGGGAGACCCACACTGCTCTTTCCTCTAGAAACACCTTGGTGGGGGACAAGAGGCCTGAGAGCCCAAGCCCCTTGACACTCACTTGGTGACCACAGCAATCTTGACTCCGAAGACCCCTGTCTGTTTTCGGGAAGGCATTCTCTTCAAGCTGAACTCCCTGCTGGTGAACTTAACCGAGAGCTTCACTTCAATCTGTGGGAGAAGGGGAAAGGCCCTCTCACCCTCTGGGCCTCACAGCCCGAGTTCCCAGGGCAAATCTCTCCACCCCTGGGGAAAGCAGGACCAAATCCCAGTGTCAGGCAGGACAGCCCTGAGAGGAAGCCCCAGCCCAAATCAGCAAGAGCCAGGATGGTCAGGGTGGGTTAAGGACCAGCTCCTGCAGAACCTGCCCCCACAATCCCCACTGCTTCTTTTTTTAAAAACTGAGATATAATTGACATAAAACATTTTATTAGTTCCAGGTGTACAATATAATAATTAGGTAGTTGTATATATTGTGAAACAATCACTATAGTCAAGTCTAGTTAACATCCATCAGCTTACATAGCTACACACTTTTTTTGTGATGAGAACTTTACCCCCTCACCTATTTCTCCCCACCCCTGCACTCCTCGCCTCTACTGACCACCAATCCGTTCTCTGTATGTTTCTTAATCATAAAAAAATAACTGGAGAAAAAGTTCAGAGAATACTATAATAAAAAGCCATGAATCATCTACCAAATGTTAACATTTTGTCATATATGCCCAGACCTCTTTTGGTGTGTGATAGTGTTTTTTTAAAGGGCACTGAGGACTAATCAGGGGTGTCAGCTTCCATGGGCAGACCCCAGGGCTGAGGCGCCGCCTGTCCTGGTGGTGTCCCTGGAGCAGTGTTCGGGAGGGGTGCTCAGTGCCTGGCTGATGACTGCACTCCAAACACCATGCAGATCCCCTCTTGTGCAGCGATTCTGTTCTTCAGGGCCTCTCCTTCCTCCAGCCTCACCCCCCTGCAACACTAGCCGGGGCCATGCTAACGTGCTGGGGGAAGCTAATGCTGGCAGAACCCCGTGGGTACATACCCCATTCATGGCGATGACGGTCCGCTGCCAGTCTCTGTCCTGTAGGGCCTGGGGGTCCAGCTAAAAGCAAGGAGTCATGATTATCAGAGCCCTGGGTCTGTGCAGAGGTCCTGCCAGGCAGCAGCCCAAGCCTGCTACTCTCCACACCTAAGTCGGAACCAGAGTTGGACCTCGGCCTGCATCTCTATCCAGAGGCCAAGTGGGGCCCATAGAGAAGACAGGACCTGCTGGGAACCGTAGAGCCCTCCTGTTCCCAGACCTTTGTGTCTGGGGCCCAGGTTCACCTTTTGTATGAAGTAGGAACAGCTCAGGGCCCTACACCCTGCTCCTCCCACCAACCTGTCCAGGTCGGAGCTGCAGTCCATGCTGGCAGGTCAGGAACTGGGGGCTCCATTGCCTCCCTCATCAACCTACAGCTCAGCTAGGGCTGAGTAGTAGTTGGTTTAAGTGAAATTTCTGGGAGCCCCGTTTCAGTAGCAACTTCCTGGGGGCAATACCATCCAAAAGTTCGGGCCACTGTTCCTCCCACCGTATGCACTGCAGTCTGGCTGCAGGATCTTGTGCAGTAGGGGCATCCAGCCTAGGCCAGTCTTGTGGTTTGGAGTCTGGTCCAGAAGGAGCCAAAGCCTAGCTCCAAAATACAAAGCTAGTGAGGGGGCCTCAGGAAGGCCCTCTAAACACCTACCCCCCGACCCCGAGCATTGCACAAGTACTGGGCTGCAGGACTACGCTGTTTAAAGTCACCTAACTAGAAACCTCCCCAGGAGATTCTGGTGTGAGGCCAGGTCAGAGAGCCACTGTCCGATACCATATAACCTGCCACTCCTTATGTCATCATCCCTGGCTTTGGGCGATGGTTCATTTCTACTAATAGGCAAGCTCATAAGAGCAGAGACCATGCCTCATGATTTCTGCACGCACACACGTGTACAAACACACACACACACGACAGTACTGAGCCTAGTGCTAGGCCTAGAAAGGCATCACACGTCTATCCACTGTAAGGGACCCAACAGGCCACAGCTCTCTGGGCCTTGTGCAGATGAGGTGGCTGGAAAACAAGGCCCGGCTGCCTCTACCTCCCAGGAGAGAAGGACACCAGGGCCCTTCCACACTCGGGCCAGTAGAGCTCTTGGCTTTCCACCAAACGAGAACAGCATGAGGGGAGCGCATTATTGCCCCATCAACCCCAAACCCTGTCCTGGCCACCCAGGGAGGAAGGGAGAGTTCAACACCACTGCTGGGAGTTTGAAAAAAAGGGAAACAAGCAGGTTCAGCAGAAGAAACTCTTCTCTTTCCCTCCACAGAACGGTAATCACTGGGCCCCTTTCCTCTCAAAAACTGAGAATTGGCCAACACAGCTGACAAGCAGAGGGACAGAGAAAGGAGATCACTGAGACATCTGGGCAGCAGAGACCCTGCCCTGACTGTCCCCCGGGGAAACCACAGCCCACCCGCGCCGGCCCACCTTGCCCTTGCACATGAGGTTTCGAATGTGGGTCCACAGGGTGGTGCCTCGAGCACACAGGTGCTTTTCGGCACAGGCCGCCCGGCTCCGGTGGAAGTACCGCAGAAGGCCCCGCATGGCGGTGGGAGCAGACAGTGTCTCTCGCATCCTCGGTCCTGCTGATCTGAGAGGCGAGCACAGCTGGGCAGGAGCACGAGGAGCCCCTGGGCCTCTGCAGCCTTTTGACCAGGCTTCGTGGGAAGCCCCGCCCCAGCAGCCTGACTTGCCAAGGTCAAAGCTTCCTATTACTCTTGAGTTTTCTACATTTTGTCTGTTTAGAAAAAACACCCCCACTAGCAGCCTATTGGTTACGGGAACTCTGTTGTGTCATAGGTTTCTCTAAAGCCCAGAAAAGCCCAATTTCCTACTCAGGTGGCTGGCTTCCTGTGGGTACGTTGGGAAAAGCTGAGTAACATGGCTATCTGGCCAGGCCATCTCATGGTAGGAGGTGCTCCGGGGACACCCCCAGGGCCTGCACCACCCCCGCTACTAACCCCAAATATGGCATGCGCTGCCTCAGGTGGACTCAAGGGCGGAGGACACCCCATGCCCCTCCCCCTGATGAGGGGATTCGGTGCCACCGTCTGCCCCCACACTGAGGTCCCTATCCACCACCACCTGGCCCAGAGGCTTCAGCGGGAGCTGGCCTACAGAGTGAGACCTGGGCCCCGGTGCCGCAGATGGTTCCTCACTGGGTCCCATCCCTCACAGGGGCCCTGGATGGCGACTCCAGTAGGAAAGGCCAACCCCAGGCTGGCTCCGTTCCAAAGAACAGAGCGTGCTAAGCAGAGCGGAAGTAGCATGAAGAATAACAACACTGGGGCCGAGACGCTCGGTCCACCCCCAAACGACATTCATGGCTGGCAAGCTCTCGAGTGACTATTTAAAGCATCGGAGAAGTAAACAAGCGGGGGTTTGGAAAAACAGATGACCCACAGTGAGGACCAGGAAATGGATGTCTTGGGAAAATGTGAGAGAGCTCCGGATTCCCCCTGCGAGGGTCGCAGTTACCACTGGGAGATGGGGACTGGGTGGTGGGTAATGTCTGCTCACACGCGGTGTTCTGGGGAGAATGGTCTGGATCCTGCTTGTCCCCCCAGGGCTGGGCAAGATGTGGGTCTCAGAGGAAAAAGTGTGGGCAGTGGGCCTGGTGGCCGGCTGCCCCGAAGTCTGCCTAGAAAGCTACCCTTTGCATCCATTCCAGGGAGGCGGTGGGTGGAGGGGCCAGTCCAGGCAGGGCAGACACTGAGTGCTGCCCTGTAGCAGCCTGGCTGAGGACCAGACGCTGCCCTGCTTGCTCCATAGCGGGCAAGGCCAGATGGGTCTCTGGTGGACAAGCACAGGGTATCCTCTCACCCACCCTCAGCGGAGGGGGGGAGGGGGGCAGGAAGGAACTATCCACAGGAGGAAATGCCATTCGATCCTCCCTCGCCTCCTTGGAGACTGCTGTCACCGCCCAGAATGGACCAACAGGGCTTCCCCAGTGCTTCTGACTGAGCTCCACACATCTGCACCATCACTTTCTCCGTGGGGTGGGTTTTCTAAGGAACAAGAGAACCTCCCTGGAACAGAAATCTGGTTGGTTCTGTTATTACCAGAGCCTGTTCTCTTGGGGTCCATCACCCACAACTTTAAACTTTCTGTCCTTCTCTGATCCCAAAACCACATTCTAGCATCACTTAAAAAGATAAAGCAGCCCTGGCTGGTGTGGCTCAGTAGTTAGAACATCAGCTTGTGCAACAAAGGGTTACGGGTTTGATTCCCAGTCAAGGGCACTCGCCTGGGTTGTAGGTTCGACCCCCCACCTCAGGAGGCAACCTATCGGCGTGTCTCTTTCACGTTGATGTTTTTCTCTCTCTCTCTGTCTCTCTACCCCCCACCCTCCCTCCCTTCCACTCTCTCTAAAACATCAACAGAAAAAAAATCCTCAGGTGAGGATTAACAACAACATAAAAGATAAAGCAACCTCCCCTAGGATGGCTATGATCAAAAAGAGACTGTAACAAGTGTTGATGCGCGTGTGGAGAAACAGGCACCCTCACACACTGGATGCTGCAGCCACTCTGGAAAAGTAGGACAGCTCCTCACAAAGTTAAACTTGGCTGCCCAACCCAACAATTCCACTGCTTGGTATCCACACAGGAAGAACAAAAACATCCGTACACAGAAAGACTTCTGTACACATGTTCACAATAGCACTAACTGTAAGTAAGAGCTCTGAGCTGGAAATAGCCCAAGTGTCCGTCTGGGTTGTCGGCGAATGGATAAACAAAATGTGGTATACGCATGCATATGACGGATTACGATTCAGCCATAAAAGGGAATGAAGTACTGATACTTGGTATGATGTGGATGACCCTCGAACACATTAATGCTAAGTGGAAGGAGTCAGCTACTGAAGAGCACAATATAGTATGATTCCACTTATATAAAACATATAAAATGGGCAAACCCATAGACAAAAAGCAGAGCAGTCTGGGTCTGGAGTGCAAACAGAGAGTGACTAAATGGGAGCAAGGGGATCATTTTGGGGTGATGGAAATATTATAAATCTGGACTGTTGGTGATAGTTGTACAACTCTGTAAATTACTAAAAACTTATACACTTAAAATTGGATGCATTATATGATGTCCCAGTTAAAGAAGAAAAGACAGAGGGGCCCAAACCGGACCAAAGCAGAGCAAGGAGGGTCTAAGATCACCAATGCCACACTCTCCCCAAGGTGGCAGTGGGACGCTTCTTCAGGATAATCCCAGGGAGTCTGTACAAGAAGGATTTGCTCATGTGATTTTACACATTCACAACTTTTATAGGCTAAAATGTTCCCCAAATGTTTGTTAAAAGCAATCATTACCCATTTTACGTTCCTGGTGCAAGAGACCCAGCCCCCTCCAGGTAGGTGTTTAAGAGGTGACATCAGTTTCTTCCCTGCTCACGTCCCTGGTACATGGGCTACAACTCATCCATCTGAGCCCCGAAAAGCACCCAGGGAGGCACCTGTCTTCCCAGGCACACAGGGACCCCATCGTGGTGAATGACAGTGTGGACAGAACGTGCATGGCCCTGTAACAATCCTCTGTGACAGCAGGTAGGACTCTCAGTGCCTTTATAACAGTATCTGCTGTCCCTGACCACCCTACTGAAAACCAGGTCTCCCCTCGCCCCATCTCCTTCCTGACCCACGTGTCCCCACAGCTCTTACCTTTATTTTGGTTAATGTTTACCTCCCAAGCTAGAATGTAAGCTCCGTGGGGACAGGGCTTTTGTCTGTTTTACCTATTGTGGTATCTCGGTGTCCAGACACACATATATAGTATATATAATTTAAATATATTTAACATGCATATTGGCACAGAGTGAGCATTTACTACATGCACGGGGGCTGCTGAGAACCAGGCGCCTACCCTCTTAGAGGTGAGGCCCCGAGGGGTATCCATGGGAGGGGAGGCAGAGTCCAAGGCTTTTCCAACAATAAGGAGCAGGGGCCAACTATGCCCTCTGGTGGTCGGGGATGCCACGGAGGAGGTGATTTGCCAAGTCTGGACTCCATGTCCATCTCCGCACCTTTAACTTCTTAAAAAAAAAAGATGGTGCCCTGCTGGTGTGACGCAGAGAACTGAGCATCACATGCCCTGGCTGCGGGCTCGGTCCCCAGTAGGGGGCGTGCAGGAGGCAGCTGATCTACGTTTCTGTCTCTCCCTCTCCCTTCCTCTGTCTCTAAAAATAGATACAACCTTTTTTTTAAAAAAGATGGTAAACTAGATATAACACAAAATTTACCATTTTGACCATTTTTAGTGCATAAGTCAGTGGCATTAAACACATCCACAATGTTGTGCAACCATCACTACCATCTATCACCAGAACTTTTCACCAAACACTCTATACCAACTAAGCAATAACTCCCTGTTCCCACCCTCCTCCAGCCCCTGGAAACCTCTACTCCACTTCCTATCTCTAGGACTTGCCTACTCCAGGAACTTCGTATCAGTGGAATTATATAGTGCTTGTCTTTTCTGTCTGACTTATTTCACTTAGCATAAGGCCCTTAAGGTAATCCACACTGCAGCATGTATCAGAATGTTCTTTCCTTTTTATGGCTACATAATATTCCACTGTATGGATATACTACATTTTGTTTATCTACTTACCAGTTGATGGACACTTGGGGTCCTTCCAGTTTGGGTCTGTCATTATCAGCACTCTCCTGCCTCTTCCCACCCTCGATGGCTCTGGACCTCTTCCTGCCCCCCTCGGACACTCCTGGGGTGCTGTGCCTTCCCCACCTCACAGGAGGAGCTCTCCACTCAACTTATGAGTCAAAGTGTGTATAGGGGGCAGGGGGCACCTGGGGGGACATAGGCCATGCCATCCCCACCCCACCGCAAGCAGCAGGACATCGTGCAGGACTGCATGCGCCGCCCACTTGGCACTCTAGGAAGGCGCCTGAAGTTACTGGGAAAAGCTTGGTCTCAGGAAGGCTGGGTCCCAGGAGTCATGGACGTCCTTGCCCAGGCACACTCCACACAAAAACAGCACCCATGAGGTTGGGGAAAAAGAGGACTGGCCGGGGTGGTGGGGCGTCATCGCTTCTCCTCCTCCTGCTTCCTTCTTCCTTCCTCCTGGGCAGCCCAGTTCATTAACAAGCTGCTGGGAGCCCAGGTCTCCCGGAGCCAAGCCAGCCTCCTACGGCATGAGTCACAAACATCCCCTACGGTATGCTGGGATTCTTTCCTGGCTGATGATATTGCTCAAGGGCCAGATTTCCCACTCAGCCCTTCCACAGAAGCAGAGACAGGGGGTCTGCCTTCTTTACTAACAATGACTACAAATACTAGTAACAGCAGCCACTGACACTGAAGGCCCCCACCCCAGTTTACAGGTGAAGACATAAGTTTGGACAGCTGGAATGATGAGTTGCCCAAGGTCACAAGAGGTGTGGCATCAGAGTTGACAGAGTCGCTCCTTGACTAACTTCTAGCCAGGCTACTCTGAGCTCTGTTTTCCAACTAGGCCTCATCCTTGGGCACATCCTCGTGAGCCCAGTTTTAGCAAGAATCCTGCTAACTCAGTTTAGCCAGAATCCCCCATCCCTGATACCTGATCACTCTTGACAACCGACTAAATTTCTTATCCCACCAACCCCAGGTGATGTCTGATCTGCCCCTGGCCTGCCTTTGACAAGAATTCCAATAGGTCCATTCAGCCAGAATCCGCCTGCACCCTTCATGTTTTCTCTGACTTCCACCCAGTGACACCCCCTCAGGTTGTGTCCTTGGCTCGCTGTGGTGTTCTGCGAAATGTTGGTTCAGGACCTGGGTGTGGGTGAGGGTTTCCCAGGCTGCAGGCAGATGCAAACATGGAGAGGGAGGAGAGCAGTAGTCATCAAATACTATGGTAGAGGGTGAAGAACTGAAAGGACCCAAGCTATGACTGTTACCATCACCTGGTAGGTGCAAGAACATGCTGGCTCTCTAAGGAGCCCAGCACCAGGATGCTCACGGAATGGCAAAATCTGGAAACTGCTTTAGTGTCCATTAAGAGCAGAATGGCCATCCATGTGGCTGACTCGCTTCATGTGATTCCCCATAGAGCCAAGAGAGTGAAGAATAGCTATGTGGAAATAAAGGGCTGGATCTCAAGGACATGGTGGGGAGTCAATGCACAAGCTGTAAAGCAGTAAGTATCCATATCACACGCGCGAACCACCTCCACACAATGAATGCCCCATCTGTCAAGGTGGAACCCACGCCAAGCTCACATGGAGAACCCTGGTGGAGGGAGAGACCTGACTGGTCTCAGATCCCTGGTCAGGTCCCCAGAAGTGGGATGAGTGATAAACACTGCCTTGTATTTCTGCTGCTTCTGTTTGGAAGCCCTGCTCTACGCCAAGATCCTACAAGTGACCTGATGAAACTTATAGCTAATGGTAAGCAAGGAGGAACCATACCCTTCTCACTCAAGATCTAAGCCACAGGCAGGTTTCACGTCCAGGACATCTACCGAGTGGCTGTGGACCAGGGGCTGGCGTTGGTAGACCATCCCCAACTGAGACAGGGGCCGAGAATCCTGTCTTCCCTGTGCTGGGCAAGACTGCTGCACTGCTCCCCAACACAGACCCAAACCTTAGTATACTCACTGGAGCATCCTCCCACCAGCACCTGGAATGGCCAACCCACTCCCCCTGGAGGCCTCTCCCCAGGGTCCGAGGGTACCAAGGGGAGCAGGAAGCAGTTAGTGCCCACCTCCAGGGCAGGGCTGGGAGAAGTTGCTTAGCTGGGTCTGGTAGGATACACTGTAAGGAAGCAGATACCGGGGCTTTCTCCTATGGAAAGCTGAAGTGTGCAGAGGAGGCCACAAGAAACACAGCAGGTGGTGCAGCTCTTGTCTGCCGAGAAGTGGGAAAGCAGGGAGGGCTTCCAGGGCTGCGTAAACTTCTGAAGGACTGAAGGCTGGATGGTTTTTCCTGAGGACTCGGGACCCCTCGCTGGTCATGTATGGACACTTATTCTTGGCCAACCAGGGGGTTCCTATAACAACTCTTGGGGAGAACCTGTGCCTGCACTGCAGCCCCTGGAACTGGGGACCAGAAGCCAGAGAAGGAGCGTCAAGCGGGGTGGACTGAGATTTCTGTGCTCTTCCCAGAAGCGCTGGCCTCATGACTGCCAACTACAGCCCACGGCACCACCTAACCATTTGTCTTGAGGGACCGAGGCACAGCTGGAAAAACAAGTTGAACTGAACTTCCTTTGGGCACAAGATGGAACCTAACAGCCACTCACACGGACAGGCAGACAGACGGGCAGAGGCGGCGGCAGCCTCACCTGGAACTGGCCCTTCCCCATGATCCTGTCCGTGCTTTCACCATCCTCCTTAGTGATCTTCGTTTTGTTGTAACACTTCTCGTAGCACAGAATCCTCAAGGTCTGGGAGCCTTCTAGCTCGATCTCGAACTCCTGCAGCTCCAAGAAAAGGAAAGTCCCACGTTAACAGGCAGGCCCAAGGTATGGGGGTCAACGCCATAGGCCGAAGGGATCTCTGAAGGGCAGCTCCTCACAAGACAGCTTCCCCTCTGGCCCACGAGGACCGGGACCCCTTCAGTCCTGGGATGCAGACCCTCAGGCACTACATCCCTGCAAGCATCACACTGTGGCCCTGACTAGATGCTTCTGGGAGCTCTGAATGACTCTCAAACCTAATCCAAACTCCTTAAGCCAGCATCTCAAAGGGCAGGGGGTCCCCACAGGGGCCGCATCAGCTCAGGGGAGCTGGTCACAAGTGCAGACATTCTATGTATGGACTTTGGGAGATGATGACATATCAATGTAGGTTCACTGATTATAACAAATGTCCCACTCTGGTGCATCGATAGTGGGGGAGGCTGTGCACACGTGTGTGTCGTGGGGAAAGGGTATGGTGAAAAGTCTCAGTCCTTTCTGCTCAATTGTGTTGTGGTCCTAAAGCTGCTCTTTCTATAGTTGAAAGGGAAAAAAAATAATCGACCCAGGAAGTGATATAGGAGAGAGGGACTTAGAGGAACGACCTGCTCCCAAAGGCTTTCTGGTTGTCTGCTGTGAGGTGTGTGATGTTAACTTTCTCCTCTATCGTTCCACAGAGTTTTAGTCAATTCTGCATTTCACACCAATGCTTTTGTGGGCATGGGCTCTTGGTGGGAAAATGGAGACAAGTGAGGGGGGGGAAAAGATAGCACGTATTTCTGAGCCCGAATGGGGGTGGGGAGGGTGTGTGTGCCAGGAACAGGTAGCAACCCCCTAGAGAAGCCATATAGGCACAGCCAGGGCAGTTGCCAGGTGACCTGCTGCTGTGGAACCCCCTTGTTCCCTCAGGCGCCAACTGGCCTGCACCTGAACTCTCTGCATAATGTCTAGAACCCTCCACCTCACTGCCTGTCTGGTCATGACCCTCTTGCTCTCTGCAAAGGTTTCTGTGGTGGATCGACCTGGCTCTGGTTCCCCCTCATCACAGCAACTACATAGCCCTTTCTGCAGGGATGCCCAGAGCCGCAACGACCAGGCAATTCTATCAGCTTCTTGTGCCCCAGCCCTAAAGGGGCAGCAAGTCTAACAATCAGAGTAGTGGATGCTGAGAAATGAGACCTGGGTTCTGGTCCCACCACCCCACTAGTCACAGGACCTGACAGGGACCAGGCAGCCTGGTGGGTCTTGGCTTCCCCCTCTGCAGGGTGGGGGGCAGCTCTCTGCAGCCTGGCTGCCTCCACCACGTCATCATCATCCTCATCATCCTCATCATCGAGCCGGAGGCCCTGAGGGGCACAGCTGCTCCAAAAGCCTGGAAATGGCACCTCTCAAGGATCTGGGGACTTCATCAAGACTGGCCATTCGGCAATCATCCTTCACTCCCAAAGGTTCAAGGGAAGCCAGCTGGGGAAGCGGGTGACACAACAGCTCTCCGCGCGGGAGGAAAACAGAGTAGCAACCCACACACCCAAACCCGGGATAAACAAAGAAGACCCCTCCTCCCAGGTCTGCACCCCAGCCCTGTGGCAGAGCCCCACGCTTCCGGGAACCAAGCGGGTCACCGAAGGCTGGTTCCAACTTCAGAGGAAAAATGCGATGGAAACTTACCAAGTAAACACTAAGCAGTAACAAAGGCAGCACAAAAGGCCCTTTAAGTTCTTTTCCCAAACACTTCTCAGGCAAAATAGGTCATTTCTTTGTAAGGGTAAAATTCTCAGGAAGACATAAATAACATCTCCTGAGCAAGCCGCCCCCCCAGGAGGTTCCTGGAATGCAGGCTGCCCCCCCCCCCCAGGGAAACCTCTGGGGAGCCTCTGGGAGTTAGACCCTCTAAGGACAAAGTGAGCATCTGGAACTGCTGGAAGGGGCACCTCACCTCATTCCAGTTGGGCTCAGCCGTGTCCCTGTAGACGCGGGTTTTGGCTTTATTCACAAAATACCCAAAGGAGTCCACTTCCAGGGTGCAGTACAGATCTGTGGGAGGGCGACATGAGAGAGTGACTCCGCTGTTTCACACTACCCACATTTTCTATAAGAGCAGGCATCAGTTTTGAAATTAGAAAAAATGGTCTTTTCTTTTTTGAAAATGTTTTTAAAAAAACTGATTTTAGAGAGAGAGGAAGGGAGAGAAACATTGATCGGCGGCCTCTTGCAAGCCTCCTACTGGGGATCGAGCATGTGCCCCAACTAAGGAGTCGAACTGGCAACCTTCTGGAGCACGGAGTGACGCTCAACCAACTGAGCCACACCAGCCAGGGCTTGATTTTCTTTTTTTAAAATAAAACATCAAACGAGACTAGACCCTCACTCAAAGACTCCGCCACTCAGGTGCAGCTGGGAACCACCACCTCTCAGAACATTCGATCATTTGGTCACTCAGCAAACTCTGGCTAAAGCCCCTACGCGAGCAGGGCCCCATGCTGGTGGGCTGGGCAGAGGTGAATGTACCATCACCACCAGGGGGACACAGGATGAAGGCTGTGGCAGGTGGCTGGAGATGATAAAAGAAACTGCACTGATGGATATGACCAGTGAACAGTGTGGTGTTTTCTGGCCTGATCATATGGAGAAGGGTGGTGCCTCTCACTGGGGCAGGACTTAAGGATGACAATAGGTTCAGTTTGGGGATGCTGAGGAAACAGATGGAAAGGTGACAGATGGAGGCCAGGAGAGAGAAGTGGGGATGGAGTGGCAGTTCCAGGCGTCAACCGCACTGTTGATGGAAAGGCCCCTGGGAGTAGGAAGGGAGTTTGTGTTGTGAGGGAGGTAGGCCCGAAGGAATCCTGGGACACACCAGCATTTAGGGGACAGCCTAAGAGGCGCCCAGAACAATTATGTGTGCTGGAGCTTTGCAGAGGTATGGTTTGCATACCATACAATCCATCTATTGAAAGTGTACAGTTTGAGCATTTTTAGTAGATTTGAGCACTTGTGCCAACAGCACCACCATCATTTCGGGACACTGTTCTCACCTCCCTCCCGGCCCAAGTCCCAGACAACCACCGATAGGCTTTCTGTCTCTGTATTTTGCCTTCTCTAGAAACTTCATACACACGCAGCAACACATAGCCTTTTGCATCTGGCATCTTCCATTTAGCGTCATTTTTTTAGGTTCATGCATGTTGTTGCCCAAGTTGGCAGATCATTCCTTTTTGCTAGCAGACAGTGTTTTACTGCATGGATGAAGCAGGTTTTAGCATTCATGTCCATGTCTTTCTGTGGACATGTTTTCATTTCTCTAGAGTGGGGTTGCCAGGTCATGTTGAACTTTTTAAGAAACTGTGAAACTGTTTTCCAGGGTGGCTGACCCATGGTACAGCCCCCAGCAGTGCCTGAGGGTTCCAATTTCTGCACATCCCTGCCACACTGTTTATCTTTTTGATGATCACTGTCCCAGTGGGTATGAAGTGGTAGCTCTGTGGTTTTAGTTTACATTTCTCTTAAGACAAAGAGCATTCTTCCATGTGCCTATTAGCTATTTCTTTGGTGAAGTATCTACCCAAATCTCTCTTTTTTAATCCTCAACTGAGAATATGTTTTTATTGATTTTAGAGAGAGAGGAAGGGAGAAAGGGGGAAAGAAACATCAATCGGTTGCCCCCACACACACCCTGACCTGGGATTGAACCCACAACCTAAGTATGTACCCTGACCGGGAATATAACCCGTAACCTTTTGGTGCACGGGACAATGCTACAACCAACTGAGCCACCCAGCCAGGGCTCCACCTAAATCTTTTGCTCATTTTTAGAAACTGGCTTGTCTCTTTAGTATTGACTTGTAAGAGTTCTCTATGTATTTTGGATACAAAGCCCTTATCTCATAAAGGTGGTTTTCAATACCTCCTATTCTTTGGTTTGTTGCAGATTGTTTTCCAGCAACAGTGGGAAAGGAAGGCCAGTAGAACGGTGCCTGTCCTATGTCCCCCTACGAGGGGCTCTGAGAGCTTTCGTGGAGGTACCCCGCTGAGAGGTGCAGTGTGTGCTGCACCCGGACTGCATGTGACCAGCCCTCACTGCTCTAACAGCGCGGGTAGCTGGGAGCGGCCCCCTGGAGAGGAAGATGGAGGGGCTATCCATCCAGCTTGTCTGAGCAGCCCAATCTACTCTGCTGACCAGGACCAACGTGCCACTGACCACAGCCCTCCTGGTGTGGAACCTCACAGCGTTTTCCATCTGTAGCATATTCCAGCCCCTGCAATTATAAGATCCACCTGCAGAGGTCGCCTCACCAGCTCATAGGCTGGGAGACAAGCATGGGAAAGGGCAGGGTTCCCTCTCGGAAAACACCACCACACCCAGCCAGCACCAGCACCACCAGTGGTCAGGGGTCAAAGACGCCTGATGGTAATTTGAGCCACTTCTCTGGTTCCCCACACCCTCTGGCTCAGTGCCCTGCTGCCTTCCTCCCCAAACCAGCCACTTACTTGAACTCTGCTTAAAGCCGGTGGCAGAGTGGACGATGACATTCAGGAACCCATAGAGCCCTGGAGATTCATCATCTGTACAAGAGACCAGAGAGGTGAGTGTCTGTCCTCCTGAGAGAGGAAGGCAGGTGACAGGCCCTGCTTCACAATCAACCCTCAAAGGGGCACCCTGTGGCTGCCATTTACCCAGCGTGGGTTAAGGCGATATTAGACCAGAAACATTCACTGTGGCCTCTATCTTGGGGATCTTAGGATCTGTGTGTTTTTTTCACAACACAGGCAGACCAGTAACCAAGGTGAAATGTAACAAGGACAGGAGAGGGGTCAGAATAGTGTGTGACATGAATGGAGTGTGTGTGCACATGTGCACAAGCACATACCTGTGTGTGTGACTGAGTGTACACCAGCGTGTGGGACAGCAAATGCAAAAGGCAGCACAACCAAAGGTGTGGCAGGAAGCCACCGGCTGGGGAGGGCTGGGGGGACGGGATCGGTTCCAGTCCCTGAGCACAAGGAGTCTGAGGAGTGTCTCAGGATGAGGGAAGTTATTGGTTTCCTCCGTCACCTAGCAGTGGCTGCCTGGGGAGAGACAGGTCCTAACCTGTCCCGTTCACTCCTGGGAGAGACCAGTGGGCCCTAAGCAGCACACACATTCCTTCAGAATAGAAATCCATGGTCCCAAGGACAGACTAACAGCAGAAAGGGACAGTGGCCCTCAGGAGATGGCCCACCTTCTTTGTTGATGGTCAGTGGAATGCAGTGGACCGTCTGAAGTTTGACACATGAGTTAGTCAGCATCTGCAGCTCCACAGACGTCAGGGAGAAGCTTTTGAAACCTGAGAGGGAGGAAGACAGTCTGTACAGGTTCTCGGACCTTTCAGGACACCCAGGGGCACTTTCTGATGCCTCCCCCCACCTTGTCCCTAACTGAATCCTCAGCACACCCTGGTGAGGGGGCATGACAAGAGGGGATGACCTGCTCCCAGGGAAGAAACTGGCAAGTGACAGAGCAAGGCACGGCCCCAGAGGGCCCAGGCTGGGCGCAGAGGGCAGGAGAAATCTTAGCATAACCCTTACAAACACGGGAGTCGGCCCCCCCACCTCAGCACAGCCACAAGACAGCTCTTTCTTTTTTAAAATTTATTTTTTAAAATCCTCATCTGAGGATATGTTTATTGATTTGAGAGCGAGAGAGAGGAAGGGGGGCAGAGGGACAGAGATCAGTTGCCTCCCATATGTGTGGGAATCAAAACCGCAACCTTTTTGGTGTACAAGACAACACTCCAACCAACTGAGCCACCTGACCAGGGCTAATTTTTTAAATTACTGATTTTTAGGGAGAGAGACAGAGGAAGGGGAGAAGGGGGAGAGGGAAACAGCGATTTGTCATTCCACTTATTTATGCATTCACTGGTTGCTTCTTGTATGTGCCCTGACCGGGGATCAAACCTGTTGCTTGTTGGGATGATGCTCTAACCAACTGAGCTACCCAGCCAGGGTGCCACAGGCATTTCTTTTCTTTCTTTTTTTTTTTTTAAATGTACCTTTATTGATTTCAGAGAGAGGGAAGGAGAGGGAGAGAGAGAGAGATAGAAACATCAATGATGAGAAAGTCATTGATCAAGCCCGCAACCCGGGCATGTGCCCCGACTGGGAACCGAACCCCGACTGCCTGGATCCTCGGTTGACGCTCAACCGCTGAGCCACGCCTGGCCGGACGCCACAAGGCATTTCTAAGATGGGGACCTGGAGCAGCTTCCTGTAGGGTCTCCCCAGATAGGCACCTGACCCAGCTCTGTGCCCTACTTTGCTAATGTGGGTCCCTATCTCTTTACCAGGTGAGGAAAAGGGTATTATTTCTGGTACAACGCTGAGCAGGGAACAGATGCTGCTGCACTCCACACGATTTGCGTCTCCGGTTATAACAGGAAACTCTGGGACATGAGCAGGGCAGGGCGACAGGCACCAGCCATCAGAGCTGCCAGGAGTGACCCTCCCTGAGTGCAGAGATTCGGGGTGGGGTCTGCCTTCCCACCCTGAAGACTGACAGGCGGACAGGGGCAGCTCTACGCTCAGAAGAAAAACACTGCTTACAGAGGGAAGCACCCAGAGGAGGGCTGTCCCAGAGGGGAGTGCATGTCCTGTCCTGAGAACGGTCAAGTGCTGGCCACTTGGAAAGGGGAGTGTAACAAGCAGTGTGGCACCTTTGGCACCTGCTACCAGGGTGTGGGGAAGCCTTGAGAGGAAGGTCAGGGTAAGAGCCATGGGGGTGGCAAGGAGATGAGGCAGTGGTGGAGTGCGGGGGAGGCCTGGGGGACAGACAAGGCAGGTGGGCTATGTGTGTGGCACCCCAAGGTAAGGCAGCAGGGGAACAGGGGACCTCAGGGGACAGGCAGGGATCAGGGTAGGGAGGTCTTGGAGGCAGGAGGGAAATTCAAGGAAAGTCTGGCAGATGGGGAGAGGTTCACAAAAAAGGCCAGAGGACAGGGGAGGGAGGTGCACAAGGGACTTGGGGGAGGCCCAGGAAGGGGGGGAGCACAGAGGGCAGGGGGCCCTGTCAGGATACTTCTAATTTATTTGCTAAGTTAGAACTCTACCTAACATTTCACTTGGATAAGAGTTCCACTACTCAGGGGGAAAAAAATAGATCTGAAACCATAGGATGAGATGACCACTCAGGCCTGACGTTCCCAAGCACAGTCCTCTATGTGCAGACGCCACTCACATTTCTTCTGCTGCTCCCGGATGTTCTCTCTCCACTCTGCACGCTCATAGTCGGATGAAATCAGGAATGTGTAGCTCTGGGGGCGAGGAGAACACACCCGGTTATCTGTGCCCCAGCTAAGTGCCACCCAGTATGCCCAGGGCGCTGTTTCCTGTCACTGTGCATGGGGCACATCCCTCCAAGGCACGAGCAACTCTGTGCCTCTGGCTAACCAGAGCCTGGTGGCCAGGTGCACTCACAGCCCCGCTCGTCATTTCTGGCACTCTCCCCATCATGCTAGCCAGGCTCTGGGCCACTGCCCTTGTGCCCTGCTCAGGACTGCCTTTGGCACCAGTCTCCTACCTGAATTGCCTGGGCCAGGGCCTGACATGTCCTAACTTAGGGCCACACAGGAAGTTACCAGGTGAGAATCTGCAGAGGTGAGGGCTGATGCTGCCCTGACCACCTCACCTAACCCACAAGCCCATGCTGTGACCTAGGGACAAGGCTCTAGCAGAGCCCAGCTGTATGCTGATGGTGCATGTGATGCCCATCACAAGCTCATGGGAGGAGCCAGGCTCAGGAGAGAAGGTGCCTCTCTGGCCCAAAGTTCCCAGACAGCATCCCCCTACCAAGGGCCAGGTCTGCACAAGTGTGCAAGCCCCCCACCCTACTTAGACTCCCTGGAGATCCCCTCACCTCCAAGTTGTGGGGGATGAGCCAGCTACTAGTCAGCCTGGCAGCTACAGCCTAAAGCACTGGTCAGATGGATCCATGTGCCTGTGTGGCCAGGAGCACAAGCCTCTCGGCATGGGAAAGCTCTCCGGGGGAAAGGGCTGCCACTGCAAAGCCCACGTGTGAGCTGGGGAACACAGCTGCCACATGGCTGGGTGGATAGGTGCTGGCCATAGCACAGTGGGATATTCCTGATGGATGGGAGCCAGGGACCAGGAGGGTCTGCCTGGGGGAGCAGAGTGGGGCCTGGACAGCAGAGCGACATAGCATCGGGCACTGACCTTTCCGTTGCGATTGTGAACCCTGAAGGCCATGCTGGGAGACATGAGCAGGAGCATTGATTCCTGCTCCGACAGCTTCTTCTTCAGCCTCTCTATGGCCTTGCTGCCCTTGTTTGCTCTCTGTGGGGAGAGGTTGTGCAGTCACACTCCCATCCTAGGGGCCAGCACTACCTGTTCCCACTCTGCCAGTCCCCACTTCCCCTAATGCTTGGCTCTCAGAGGCGGGGATACCACCCGGCAGCTCAGCTCAGCACAGGCCTCGGTCAGCTGTTGCTGGCTACAAGGCCAAGGCCGGGCACAGGCTGCTGATGTGCTCGGTCAACCGTTCTTGAAGGAATTAAGTCTTTCCCCTCATGAGGCCAGAGAACAGACCTTTATAAAACTCCTTTCTTTCAATTTCTTCAAACCTGGACAATGCGCAGGGGGCTGCTGTGACCCCACGGGCCCCTCCCCCTCCTGGATGCCGGAATGTGCCCACATTCCAGCATCAGGCCCCCTGGGAGTGTTTGTGAGGGTCCTAATGCAGGGCCAGATGGATCCCCAGGACCTGGTCAGGAAAACCTTGCCTGCCCTGTGCCCTGTTCCTCCCTCCTGAAGCCCCGCCATCCCGGAGAGACCAAGCTGCCTGACGCTAGAATGCCACAATGGGAAAGAGTGCAGTGGTGGCAGCCCACAGGGCTTAACAGCCCCAAGGACACACCTCTGGCTCCCCCTCTGCCTCAGGACCTTCTGCCTGGAGGCTGCAGGCCCTCTGGACCAATAAACAACCTTGTGGTCTCACTGGTCTCTCCATGCTTTCCTCAACCTGCTGGGTTTCTGGTGCAGTGGGCAGGTGGGTGAGATGTGAGAAAGATACCTGCCTGCTGTGCCCACCTCAGCCAGGTGTCCCTGGACAGAGGTGACCTACCTCACCTGTGGCAACTCTATGGCAACTGCCCTAGCCTGGGCTGAATCGACATGTGAGGGGATCATTCTCACTGTTCCTAAAATCTTCTAAACCTCTCCAGAAACAACCAGGATTCTGCCTGGGGCAGTCAAGGACACCTGGAGGGGCCACACCTGCCACCTGAGACTCTCCTTATCATGGCAGCTGGGTACCCCTTTCACCCCCACATCCTGGAAGGCTCCAAGCCTACAGAGATGTCCAGCAGGTCCCAGAAACCAAAAGCAGGGTCAGATGCCCAGCAGAGCGTGCCCAGTGGCCCGTGTGCGAGGGGCTGGTGCCCACTCATGCTGCAGAACTTGGCGTCCTCCCTCCCACCTTCTCTCTCTGGATGTCGCTCTTGATCTGGGAGATCTTGATCTTCATGGCATCCAGCTCCTCATCCAGCACCAGGGGGATGTTGGGCACAGCCTCAGACTCGTCCACTGTCTGGAAGCTGAGATCCGTGAGCGGGATGTACCATTTGCAGTCATACTGCTGGGTTTTGCTGGGTGAGGGAAGGAGCATGTTAACATGCTGACCATCTTCCTTTGCAAATAGCACCGCTTTCAAAAGCTGAAGAACCCTAAGTTTGTGGCCCTACAGTTTACCCGACCTGAAAATCCAGCTGTGGTCCATGAGACAGGCTGGCATAAGGCCACCAGCAGACACTAATGATCCAGACTCAGAGATCCCTGGCAATGGGCATGTGTGACTGAGGCCCCAAGGGGTCTGAAAAGCCCTGATTCCCACGGGGAAGGAGAGGTGATGGTGGCAGTTCACAGGCTCTGTGATGTGAGAGCACATTAAGGCCACCCAATGACAATCAGGGCAGGATCACAGATGCCCCCAGAGCCATAGAGTTTGGGGGGCTGCAGCTCTATCCAGTGCAATCCCTTGTCTTGAAATATGGGAAAACTGAGGCTCTGTTCTGAGTTGAATGATTAATCCACTCAGCACAGCAGTGGCAGAATGTGGGGAGGAACCCAGTTCTGGTCCTTTCCAATGTGACCTCCCTTCTAGCCTGTACAAGCTGGGTGGTCTGATCTCTGTGGAGGCTGTGGGAGGGTCTGCAGGCCTATGTTGAAAATAACTTAGACACTATCACCAGGTTTGTGGAGACAAAGTGCAGCAACCATCTAGTGAAGCCTGCCAAAAGCAAGGGAAGGACAGCGCCCCCCCCACCTGCCAGCCTGCACCACATCCTATAGCCCCGCCACTCACACTTCCTGGGTCAAGACACAACAGTCCTCCAATAGGACTTGAAGTCATAGTCAGGTTCCCTTCACTATTGGAGTCAACAGTCTGATCACTGACCCTAACTCAGAGTATCTCCAGACTGCTAATGACCTTTGACCCTGAGGTGGGCATCACATCCAGTTGGAAACAAAATGTAGCTTAAAGAGAATGCCTGGTCACATAGTGACTGAATTCTTCAGGCTCAAGTTGAAAGGAAAAAAAACTAGGTTTCCTCTATATATGAAACCAATACCATGCTCCCTGGAGACTTTTTCCTCCTGGCAGGGCAAGGGCTGCATGGTCACTCACCCTCCACTCTGCTTCTTGAGCTTGGTGCAGAGGAGCAGGTCGGTGAACAGGAAGACGTGGCGCAGCTTGCGGGCTCCCTCCACCAGCTCCACCATGAAGCTGTCCTTCAGTAGCTGCCTGTGCTGCAGGACAGGGTGGGGCAGGGGCTTAAGTTAGGGCAGCAGCCTTCATTCCCTCCATCTCCAACCCTCAGACCCACTTTCCAGAGTGTTCCCTCCATCTCATCAGCCTGAGAACATACATGCCACATAAGTTCTTTGCTCAACAGTTTCCGAGCCCCTCCTGGGTGCTTGGCCTGTGAAAGAGGGCAAGTGGATGGGGTAACGGCTACTGGCCTGGAGGTTGGGGAGGGCATGTTCTGGCCAAGCCAACAGTGAAACAATGGCAGGAAAACCCTTCTAAGCAGGGTAACCTATGCCTCTCTGAGACAGCAAGACCCAGAATGGGCAAGAGACCAGCCCCATGAAGAAGGGGACATTCCCGCAGGGGACTGTCATAGCAGAAGCCCCACAATGAGAAAAGCTTGGCACTTGGGCAAAGATAGGGCAGCCTGGTGAGTAGGCAGGAGGCAGGCTTGATGCACTCTGAGGGGGGGGCCAAGGTGGTGTCCCACAGCTGGGATGCACATTCTAGTCCTCCAGAAGTTAGTGCCCACTGATGTGCAGCGGTCCACATAGGGGTTACACCTCTGATGCCCGTGTGGACACCTGCAGCCTGAGGTGGCAGCTCGGCCTGCCTAGCTGCCCGAGGTGGCCTTTCCTGGGCCCACAGGACCTAGAATGAGCAAGGGGACTAGAGACACCAGCCTCCAGCAAGCCCTGTGCCTCTGCAACTCCATACTTCACCTGAAAGACAAGGGACAATCCCACTGACTCATACAGCCCCAGGGGTTGCTGACAGCCTATGAGGGCAAACCAGTAATTCACATGACAAACAGTGCCCAGCAGCTCATCTGGGTCAGCACTGTGCTGGGCAGAGGACACAGAGACATGGGCAGCCCTCCCCACGCACATTCCAGGTGTGCTGTACAAGCACATGGCCTGATCATTGGACGTGATCCCCACCACACCCATGGGCAGGACCTCATGCCCATTTTGCAGATGAGAAACCTGAGCCTCAGGGAGCTCCACCAGTCTTCCCAGGCAGCACAGTGAGTGAGTGGCAACATGTAGTCTCTGCCCTCAGAAACCCACAAACCCAAGGCGAGATCAGCTGGTTAGTGGGCACCTGGTCCACCTGGCCTCCGGGAAGACTGAGGGGAAGGGCCCAGCAGGTCTGCAAGCACACCAGAGTTGGTGAAGACCTACAACATTTTCCCAGTAGGAGGCACTTGTTCCCATCCCCCCAGTGCCCTAGGCAGGTCCATGCTCCTGGCTCTGCTGCTTATGCAGCAGAGACCCCCAGAAGCAAAAGCAGTCTGGGCTGGGATGGGTCCCCCAACACTTCTGGGCACAAAGGCTGCACATCATAGTCTGTCACACAGAGCTCAGTTCACAACAGAGATCCAGCCCCTGACTCAGGTGAGCTGATGATTTAAATGGGACACACTGGTGCCAATGAGACCATGAGTGGAAGGGCAGGAAGGCTGCTGGTGTGCCAAGGCCATGACTCATCGTCACTCACACTCACCCCGCCTGCCATGGGCAGACAGCATGTCCGGCACTGGCACCCATGAGAAGCAAGAAAGTGTGTGCTCATGGAGAAATGTCCATGTAGTGCTGGAGACCCTGGGTGACCTGACTGCTGGGTGTACTTTGGGGGGCAGGTCTGGGAAGAGCTCTGGGACACTGAGGTAGGTTCCCAAGGCATGAAGGAATGTATGCCTCCTAGGCTGGTACACAGCAGAGGGTCTTCCAGCCTAGGAGGTGGGACCAAGGGAACTTTTGTGAGGGGTGATGTGACTCACATGAGGGTGGGGACTGCAGTCCTTCCTCCATGCAAAAGAGATGCACTTCTGGCCACCACCAGCAGAGGGCACCCTACGCCCAGCTCAGAAGTGGACCCAGCCGGGTCCCCTCTTCTGGCAGGTCAGAATCACACAGACTGTCTCTGCACTGACCACCCCCTAACGTCCCAGCTGGCCCACCTACTCTCCCTGCCAGGTCCTGCCACTCACACGTTCATCTGAAGTCCCACCTCAGGCACCACCTTCCTTCTCCATGAGGCCACCAAGTGTTACCCTGGCATTTGTGGCAGCTAAAGGGGAGGAAGTGATTTTCAGCGGCAGCTACAGTGAGGTTCACTGCCAGCCTGTGTCCTGCCTGGGCCAGACGGCTCCTAGCCCTGCACGAGACCTCAGAGGCCGCGTGAGTCAGTTCCCCTCGCCTTAGTGTTACTCTGACAAAGGATGCCCACTATGGAGGCCGGGTCCCTGACTGGCACACCTCTGGTGTCTCACTACACGCCGCCCACTGGGGATGGCACCTGCCTGGCACCAAGCTGGGCTGCTCCCAGGAAGGGGCAGAGACCACCAGGCAGGCCGGGCCACTACGCTCTGAGCCCCTCTGTTCTACGCCCTCTTATTGATGATGTGCAGGGAGATGAAGACCAGGGGTGACTGTCACTGAGGGAAGAGGGGGAAGAAGAACGTTCCTGGCTGAAGACCTCTTGCCCATGTTCTTATGTCACAAATATAAACCGCACATGCCTCCCTTTCTTTCCCATTTAAATCCTTAAATCCAGCGATAACTGTTCTTTAATAAAAGAATACTCAGGAGAAACTAGGTGGTTCCAGGGGGGCGAAATGGCGTGCTCCTTCTTACCAGTTTCAGTGGGGACCCTGGGCTGGCAAAATGTGGGGAAAAGAGGGGGTGCCCTGGACACAACGTGCCACGATGGAGAAAGAAAGAGGCGCCTATGAAACTCCACTTTGACGCCCTACACACAGGACTGGGTTTTACCCTGCCAGGGTCAGGGACCCTAGTGGGCAATGCATTCCCTGTGTTTGGCTGAACTGTCCAGGGCCAGCCTGCTGAGGACCAGAGAGGCCCCCGTGCCCTCAGCTCAGGCTGGCTGGGCCAACCCCGGCCATAATTACCTCGCCTTTCTTCACGGTCATGGACTGCCGGCGGGGCGTGATCTCCTCGTTGATGCTGGACAGGAAGTTCTGTGAGATGCGAAGGGCATCCTGCAGCAGAGGGTGGTCGGGGTGGCTGGGGGGGGTGTGCTTCAGCAAGTCCTGCATCAGGGCGAGAGCACTCGAGTTAGAGAGGGTGAGGCCTTGGCACCCATCTGTGTGCGCAACTGCAGACACACACTGGGCATAATCCAGGGCCATGGGCTCTGCGGGCATTGCTGCCACTTCTCACATTGGGCCTGGGCAACATGGCAGAGCTGTGCAGGCACTTGGGATGCGGGTCCTAAATAGCCTTCCCACAGCCCAGGCTGTTTGCATGCTGCCAAGAGGGGTTCCCACCCTCAGGGTCTAGGGCAGGCTTTCTCCACCTCGGCACTGGGGCCATTCTGGGCCGAATGATTCTTCGAGGTGGGGGGCTGTCCTGTGCACCGTAGGAGTTAGCACCATCCCTGGCCTCTACCCTCTAGATACCAGTAGCACCTCCTCATCTGAAGTTGTCTCCAGACATGTCAACCAAACATGTCTCCAGACAGTGCAGCATGTCCCCTAGGTGGCAGAATCAGTCCCGGTCCAGAACCACTGGGCAGTGCAAGGTCAAGAGAAAACCTTCAGCCTCCCACCTCCTCCTCTTTTAGATAAGAGCCTAAGAACTGAGATGGAGTATCCACGACTCCTCCACTAGGAATGCATGTGATTTGTCCTCAAGGTCAACAGCTCCCTGATCAGAGAAACAAAATCTCCTTAGCTCCCAAATTCCATGTGCAAAGACACACGGACCAGACCCATACCAGGCAGCTCCAGCTACGCGTCAGGACCATCAGCTATGCAGACCTGGGATAATCACAGCGAGGGGACACACTACAGGGTCTCCGAGTCTCCAACGAGCCACCTACCAAATCCTTCCAGACTGGAAACCTTATCTCCCTCCTTTCAAAATCTCTTAACTGAAGGATGGAGTACTATGCAGCTTAAAAGACAATGAGGCAGAGCTGTTCAAACCCAAGTCGGACAATCCCCATGATATGATATTAAGAGGGAGAAAAGCAAAGTGTGGAATTCTATGTACAGCACGACACCCTATGTGTAACTTAGAAGATGTTCAGTGTTTTGGCACACGTGTCAATCTTGTGGTGGCGGCTCCTTTGCGGAGAGGAAGTGGGAAAGGAAATGGAAACTTCACACACTTCCGCAACTTGGTTGTAAATTAGCAAAAACCATGCACGGACAACTTGCTCTAAATATGTGACTAGAGTCACCCGAGCAGTAGGATTAAGGGCCATTTCTATTTTCTGGTTTTGTTTCTCAGTATTAAGACAAGCCCTTCAGGGACTCCCCACTGCCTTCAGGAACAGCCCTATCAAGTCAGGGCCCTGTACCTTTCCCAGGCTGGGAGGGTGTGGTCATCCCCAAGGTCCTGGAACCCACCTGCCATCTGAGCCCCACCCTGACCACCCTGGAGTTCAGTTCATACACTGTGACAGCAAGGCCCCCCCCCAGAGGACACTCCCTCCCTGCACTAGCTCCAATGAGAGAACTCAGGACACCTAGAGAGTCTGCTCTGTTCCCCCCACCATCCCTCTGGGAACCTCAGGATAGCAGGGGCACCTCATTTCTGCATTTTCAGTGAAGGCAGGTAGCAGAAAAAGGGGAGTAGGTGGGCAACTAATAAACATCAGTGTCAACCCGAGGACAGCAGAAGCCAAGGACACCAGGGTGAGAAGGCCCTGGGTGCAGTGACTCACATGCAGAACCAGCGTGCTTCGTGTCACCCGGTCCACAGGCTTGTAGAGCAGGGCTGCGGAGAGACGGCCACATGTGGAGAAAACAGACCCAGACCACCCAACTGCTTATCCTCGCTAAAAGGGCTCAGCTAAAGGGAGCAGCCTCACCTCTCCAATGACGAAGGCAAACCCAGAGCACCCTTTGCTCAGTGACAGGGGCAAACCTTGAATACCAGAAAGGCTGGGCTTCACAGCTTTGAGCTTTCAGTCTGTGCCATTAATGTGGAGTCCAGAGCTGCTGGTCAGAACCTGAGCCTACGTGGCTGACTCAGTGACAACTGCTAAATTGCTTAGTGTTAATGCCCTTCCTCCTGGGGTTGGGGAGCCCACCAGCACCCTGGTGAGGATGGGCCAGTGAGGGTCCCAACCCTGGTGGGAGACCTGCTCTCCAGCCCAGGGTCACCCAGGAGCAGACCAGCAGACCAATATACTGCTCTCTCCTGCACAGTCAGGAGGCCTGATTGTGAGAACAGCAGGAACGAACTCAGGTGCTGACACAGCTCTCATCTTTACAGGTGGACATACCTGAACTTCAGTAGCCCAGTAGCCCCGGACAGTGTTGGCTGTCCCCGCTTTTGCGTGGTGAGCACAGCCTACTGAGGGCACAGATGCATAAACGTATTCTGATACCATCAGGTATATTTCCTCACGTGACTCCCATGACTTGTATACGGAGAGCACTGCTATCCCCATTTTACAGACAGGGAAACTGAGGCTTAGCATGGTAAAGCTCTGGGCACGCCTGCTGTTCTCTGTGAGTATAACTTTCTGCTATCCTAACAACTGGAAGTGAGAAGTAACCTACTGTTCCTAATACCACTTTCCACCCAGAGAGAGGAGGCTGAGTACACGGGCCTGGGAGCTCTGGTTTCACTCCCTATCTGGCCACTAGGGATCTGCATTCTGCATGGGTTAAATTTTGTCCTAAACCTGGTTTGTCATCTGAAAGGAGGGAAGGAGGTGAGGCTGCTCCCTTCTTATGGGGCTACTGGGGACAGCAAGATGACATTTTTAATGCTGACAGTGCCTGGTTTGTGGGTATCTGCTAAAGCCTACCATTTTTCCTGTTTGTAACTACTGGTGGCAAGCTGTCCTGGCCTCATCCTTCCCCACCCTGCCATGCCCAGCTCAGCTGCTCCTTCCTTGTACCCAACATCACTATTGGAAGTCTGGAGCAGCAAAGGCACCAGAGGGTGACCTGACGGGCACCATGTTTACTTTCCATCTGCTTGCAGTGGCCACCCCCACAGGGGCATGAAGAGGCCTTGGCACGGAGAACTCACTTTCCAAAGAGTTCTTGGTCGTCTGGTCCTTAGCATCCTTGTTGCTTCTGGCTCTCAGGTTCTGAAAAGAAAAACAGCATATTTCCACAGGGGAAAACTCAAGCAGCTTTGATGTGGCAGGAAGTCCCAGAGTCAGGAACCTTCAACAGAAATCTCACCTTCCTCTCACCACAAAGAACCCCAGATGCGGCAAGCCACGGGGGTGTGTCCTGGGCCACAGTATAAAAAAACAGGGTGTGCTGAGCACAAGACATGTCCTGGATGCTGCGGTAGACCTGAGATAGTTTCTCAATCCTGGCACCAATGAGATTTTGAGCCAGAAATTCTATTTCTGGAGGGTGGGGTGGGGCTGTACTGTGCACTGTGGGATGTTGAGCAGCAACCCTAGCCTCTACCTGTGTGCACAGTAGCATCGCCCTCCTCCCGTTGTGACAATCAAAAATGTCCCCAGTCACTGCTAAATGTCTCTTGGGGACAAAACCGCCCCTGGTTGAGAACCTCTGACACAGAGAATCCTGCAAACCGAGGCCAACTGCATGCCCTTTCTAAATGCACAAACTGCTTTCCTGGAGCATTCTGCAGTGTGCAGGGGCTGGTGGGTTGGAAGAACACACCTTTATAGCTGGCAGGGGCTCCGCCGAGATCCACATAGTAATATGCCTCCACCCCACTCTTTCCTGACTTAGCAAACGTACTTGCTAACAAATGAGGTACTGAGATTCCTGGGAGGAGATCAGCACTTTCTAGTGGGTAGGTCATGCCTGATACAACTACACTGAAGACATCACTGATTTAGCCCAAGGTCCTAGAGAAGCGACGATAAAAGATCCCCATGCGCCTGAAAGTCTCTGGAAAGCAGCTGTGGTTTATTCCAATTCTAGGCTTCTGAACAAAACAAAAAACCAGCACAGGGATGAGAAGGGGCTCAGAGATGGCTTCCCAAAATTCTTGGCCGGGAACCTCTTGAGACAAAAAAAGCAGTGTTTTTAAGCTCACTGGGGCAAAACTCCACAATGCGCTTTGGCACCTTTCCTGAGAATGTAACACCCCTCACAGTGGTTGTGCCCCCACACGCCTCCCTCAGCAGTTGCCGAGGGGTGGGAGGGGGGCGAGAGCTAAACCTGAGACTGCAAAAACCAGGTGCTGTGCTCATGTGAGCCCCGGAGGCAGCCCATGCACCACGTGCCCCTGGGCAGCGCAATGCACATGAGTACTGGGAAGTCCTTTTGAATCTGCTTTAATCTCACATTTCCCAAACTTACTTGACTGCAGAAACCCTTTCCCCATCACTCTTATTATCTATCGTCTGGGGAGCTAGCTTCCCACGCAACCCAGCTAGGTAGGGCAGCTCTGGTCTAACTGGATGCTGCCGCACACCCGTTTGTCAGGACTGGTCCTGGGTGAAAACAAAGGACCACTGCTCTACCCATCCCTGTCCTCGGAGGCGATTATCCAGTCCAGTCCCCACTCTTTGACCCCCCTGAACGCACCCACAACACCTCTACTCAGCCTGCGGCTCCCATTTCCTTTGGATTCATTTTGCATTCTGGGTGGGTTCAATATCTCCTGTCTTTTTTAAAATATGGATAGAGGGCCAAAGTGAATGCCACCCAATGGTACAAGCTATATGGAGGCCTGGCTGTTGGCTGGCCCCAGATGCCATCCTACACTGCCGGCACCCCAGTCTCGGCTTAGATTCTCATTTGCGTGTGGCTGGTGAGACCCCATCACCCCTGGGATGGTGTCTCACTACTGCTTCCTCCCTCCTCTGTAGAAACCTGTCCAGGTTGACTTAAACTTGGCCCCAATTAACTGCAGCCTGTCCTTAGAGAATCAGGTCTCTAATTTGTCAAGGTCACTCTGGATTCTGCGCCAGCATTCCAGCTGTTAGGGGTGTGGGGTTTGTAGTAACTGAATGAGCTAAGGAAAAGAATGGACCGAATGTGCCAGGTGAAACCAGGGCAGCTGGGGAGGGAAGTCTGGAGCCAGACTAGAGCCCTGGGTGTGTGTAGCCTGTTACCAGCAGCACCAGGCAGGGTGTGGGGAGCCCCACAGGCTCTAGAGGAACACGTGGCACATATTATCACCACAGGAGATGATAAGTGCCAGGACCCATGATACCTCACCTCCTGTGATAAATTATAAAATGGCACAAAGCCCTTTGGAAAAAAGCCAGGTATGATACTCAGGGTGTGATTATCTCCCAGCTAGAGCCCCGGCTTACTCCCTACTTCTAGTTTCCATTTCTCTCTCTAAGGCTGCCTTTCTCACATGAAGATCTTGCTACCTAGAATCCTTATTTGATGGGGGAAGGCAAGTCAGAGCTCTGAGGAGTGGGACACATGAAAAAGCAAAGGTGAGTACAGGCCCAGAAAGAAGAAAATGTCACCCAATTGTCATAGGGGCAGAAACAGGATGCAGAAGGGTGGGGAGAATGGCCATGGGCACTGGTCCTGGTGTGGCCACCAGACCCTCACACCCTGCTCATCCTCTGTATCTGAGCAGCTCTTTTGAGGCCTCTGTATTAACAATCCAGGGTGTGAGGTTTCAGTCCTCCAAGGGTCTGGAGCTTTCCTCCCACGTGGGTCTATAGAGTACAGCAACTCCAGCCCTGCACCCCTGCACTACCAGCTCTGCTTCCTCAGGTCTCAAGGTCACTGGCTGGCTGGAGGAAGGACAGAGCACGATGGCTGCCTGCCAGCTCTGCAGCAACAGGGCATAAAGTCGGCCTAAGGACTTTCGTGTCCAGACCTTTATTAACAGGGCAGAGCTGTGAACACCCCTCACTGCACATGGACAGTACAATAGGGCATCTGTGAGGGGGACCCAACTAAGCCCCAGAATTGGGCCCTGGCCCCAGGGGAGGCAGGAATCTTGGCTGCTCCTTGTCTGCTTACAACAGTGTCCCTGCACAGGGCTGACAGTGCCAACCCAGAGGCATCTGGAAACCGCTGAGGCTTACGACCGAACCTTGGTTTGGGGTACCCTGTTCGGCTGGGTCATGGGGTATCTGCAGGAGGGGGAGGTCCACCTGTCTGAACAGCATTGTGCATACCTCAGAGATTTCTGCAAACTGAGCATTGGCCTGACAGCACTTCTCAGCCATTTCCATGGCAACTCCGTAGTTGTCCACAAAGGCTCGGTACACACCTAGCTGGCTGGCCTGCAGGGAGAAAGGAAGAGAGCGTGGGACAGGTGTGAGACAGGTGCCACTGTGCCCCATCTTTCTGAGAAAGGAACTTCGCTTCTGTGCACAGCTTTGGAGAAACCCCAGGTGCAACAGAGAGTGCAGAGCTGCAGACACCTCAGCTCTTCCGTGCTGTTGCCTCCCACTTGCGTCCCCTCCCCACGCACCGAGACTGCTTCCCTCTCCCACAGCGGCATGAGAAGTGACTCATGGCCCGAGCAGGTAACGGTTCCCTTCCACAGCTGCTTATTCCTCCCACCCGACTCATTTAAATGGTGCCACTGGCAACAGCTAAAGTTCAAGGATGTCAGTGAATGCAGACAAAGGTCTCTGTGCAGGTGGGATGGAGTCACCTTCTCCTTCTGGCTGCAGGGGACCGAAGTGGAAGAGCTGGTCAGCACCCCAAGCCTATGGTGGGTATGATGCTCCATTCACATCTGATCCCTTCAGACACATAAGGAACATGCAATCTAGCTACCCTTGGAGGGGCTCCCACTGCCCAGATATGAGCCAGGCTCAGACCTGGCGAGGGGGCCCAGGTGTCACACTGCACACCTGGCAGGTGGGAGAACTGGCTGCCAGCTGCAAGGTGAGTAGCATTTTGTTTGGCCTTTGTCAAAAGGAAGATATTAACAGAGGGTCTCCCCATATAACCTGCAGCTCAGACACTCAATTGAGTGCCAATTTCCACGGGGAAGAGTGTGTGCAGCCACCACCATCTCTGAGCCCTAGGTCATCTTTAGAGGCAGCCGGGGGGAACCAGCCCTCACACTGCACCAGAAAACCCAGCCTTGGGAAGGGGAAGGGCAGACCCCAGTGATCCACTGGTCAGGCCTCCCACTGCAGCTGACCAAACTGGAAGCCTTAGGCCTTCACTGATCCTGGTGTTTGTTCTGTGTAAAACCTACATTTTATTTCTACACACATTTGCATTTATATTGAACTTTATGTTTCTTCAGATGACAGTCCCAGACACTGGGTAAGCCAGGCGCCCTTAGCACTGTCTGGTCTCCTGGCCCACTCCCAATGGGGGCTGCATGGAGGGCCTGGGGGCGCACAAGGAAAAGCAGCAGCTGGAGGAGGCCCTGCCTGGCGCCCACCATGCTGATCAACCCAGAAAAGTGGCTGCATCCCCCAAGCGCCAGGATCTTTGGCAGCAGCACCATGGTCAGACCCAGAGCCTGAGCCCTCCCTTCTCCCTCCTCCGCCGGTCCCTGAGCGCCCCCCACCCAAACGAGGCCCTGCTTTAGGCACTACCACCACAGACAGTGCGGCCAGCTCGCAGGAGACACATGATAAATAAATAAGCGAATAAACACATAATATAGCAAGTGGCTGAAAGCAGAGGAGGGGCTGACAACGCTGGGGCTGCTGAAGAGGTGACGGTTTCGTCAAGTCCTAAGGAAACGTTCCTATTGAATTTTGTGCTTTCAAAATTTCATGTGCTGACACCCTGACAACCAGCATCTTACAATATGATTGTTTTTAGAGACAGAGCCTAAGGATGAGATTAGGTTAAAATGAGGCTGGTAGGGTGAGCTTTAATCCAGTAGGACTGGTATACTTAGGCGATTAGACAAAGACAGGCACAGAGGAGTAACCATGTGAGGACACAGGGAGACCACAGCCATCTCTAAGCCAAGGACAGAGGCCTCAGGAGAAACCAGCCCTGCTGACAACTTGATCTTGGACTTCCAGCCTCTGGAACTGTGAGAAAATAGATCTCTGTTGTTTGAGCGACCCAGACTGTGGCAGCCCTGGCAAACTAAAACAGGGTCTATGGAAGGAGAACCCCTTTCATTACTTCTCCCACCCCTTTCCCAAGGAGGTCACGGCTCCCAGGTGGCTTTTGAGAAGTTCCAGGCAATTCATTTGCATATTTTCAGCTAATCAAAAACCAAGCTGCACTAATAACAGGGCGTGCCTCCAGACAGGACACACTGAGGAGCACACAGCATCACTGTTGTGGTTTTTGGTTTTTTTCCCATTAATGCAGAACCTGAATCTATTCCTGAAGAAATATCAGACAGACCCAAACTGGCTTGGACCCTTCGAAAAAAAAAAAGAAAAAAAAAAGTCAAGGTCATGGAAGACAAGTAAAGGTCAAGGAACCAGTATAGATGGAAGGAGACTTGACAACCAAGTACATCTTGAGGCCATGGGTTGGGTCCTGAATCAGAGAAGGAAATGGCTATAAAGAACATGATGGCTTTAATTAAAAAAAAAAAAGAACACGCTGGCTAATGTGGGAGAAATTTGCATATGGATTGCATATGAAATAACAGCGTCACATCAGTGTGGAACTTCCTGCGCTTGATGACTGTACTGTGGGTTATGGAAGAACTTGTCCTTGTTCTTAGCAAATACACAATAAAGTATTCAGGAGTAAAAGGGCAGAATCTGCAATTTATTCTCAAACTATTCAGTGTCTGTGCGCACATGTATAGCAGAGAAAAAAGATAAAGCAAATGGGACAAAATGTTACAACCTGGATATCTGGCACATGGGAGTTCTTTGTACTATTCTTGCAAATCTTCTGGAAGTTTGAAAGGAGAAAAAAAACAAAACGCTGAGCTGATAAAATTTCAGCCAGAAACAAAACCCTGGGTGATGGGAGGTACCCACACATTTCCATAAGAAGGGAAGTCAAGGCCCGGTCCCTTTTGATCCTCAGACTCTCCCAGCTGGACAACCTGACGGAGCAATGCTGGGCCTACCCCACTGTGCCAGTCTAAAAGGGACGGGGGCAGGGACTGTGTCTGTCTGTGCTTCAGGAGACCCCGGTACCTAACCTGAGTGGCACAAACGTGAACACTAAGCACGCAGGTACCAGGGCTCAACATCCCCTGCAGCCCCACCTCCCTCCCCAGTCTTCCTGCTGCAACATCTGATGCATAAAAGGTAGCTCCGGGACACCAGGGAAACCAGAAAAAAATTTCCAAATTCTGGCGTTCATCAGACTATTAAATTTTTTTTTAGTTTCCAAGTGATTTCAGAGTGTTATTTGGGGCAGAATGCCGGTTGTGGGTTTCTTCCCAACAACACGATTCTGTCTCAGGAGGGCCACAGGCTGAGTCAAATCCACAGAGTTCAAACCTGCTGACACATCACACAGAAAGAAACCGGGGTGCTTCAAAGAGGGGAGGAACCCACCTTAAAATACAGCCTCCTGCTCTCTGGCCACAGGGAAAGGGTTCCAGGTGGAGAGAATCTCAACAAAACCACGTTTCCTGTGTTCCTTCCATCTTTGTCCCAGGGCAGTGGAGGGAGGTGGGGACCGCCAACAGGAAAGCCATGCCTTGGAGAGGAATGCTGGAGCCCAAGCCCGAGCCAAGGTGAGGCCAGGGTCCGGCCAACTGTGTGTCCGAGGGCCCAGAAGGGCTGGGGCCCCTGCTTTTCAGTAACTGCCATACTCAGTGCACTTAGAAGGGCCCAGTGACCTTGGGAGGGAGAATACTCCAGGGAAAGTGTATGTGCCCAGGAGGCCTGGATAACCCTGAAATCAGGATTAGGGGTCCTCGTCACATGGGCCTGGCCAGCACGCACCTTTCAAGGGACTCACCCAGGACAGGGGCTCCTGGTATGGTGAGGAGGCCTCTTTGCTAGACAGTTGCCAGACTCTTGTTTCTAGACACCCCCCCACCACAAGCCTCCACCTAAAGAGACTGACTGGCTCCCCTCTTTAGACCTGCAAAGGGGGGGAACTCCTTATCACACATGAACCTCATATGTTGAAGACAAACATCGATCTGGCAGCTCCCATCTGAGGGTTTTCTCCTCCATCCTCAGGTCCCTTAACTGTTTCTTCCTTTTGGACAAGTTCCACCTTACCCACACCTCAGTTAAGTGTACACCCCGAATCCAATCCCTGTCCTGGGTGTGGCCTGGCCCACTTCAAGGGGCCTACCAGCCCCTTCCTCTGATTCTCAGATTTTATCCACTGACTTTAAAAGCTGCACCCTTGGCTCTTCTCAGGCCCTGTGGTGAGTGAAGGCCAGAGAGGCCCCTGACCTGCCTTCTCAGCGGGCCTCTCCCGTCCTGTGACTCACCATGGACACCTCTGCCAAAGGGATTTGTGGCCAGTTTTGGCCCACTGAGCCTCTCAGAAATTCTTATTCTGTCATTCTGTCACCCTCCACCACCTGTCCATCAGTTTTACGGCTCCTGAAAGGCAGGGGGGATAACACTGTTCTCAGATAAAAGACAAACCAGGGTTACAGTCCAAGCAAGAGACCTTCCATTCCTCAGTCTCCTTATCTGCATGATGATGAAGGTGGGAGCTGCCCTACATGGCTGCCTCAGCTCAGGTGACATGGAGCACCTGCAGGCCCCGCTTGCACCCCAGATCAGAGCTGAGCCCCACTACTCAAGAACCAGACTGTCTCAGGGCCAACCAACCCCTCCTGCATTTCTCTAGCCTGTCTACAAGGATGATTCCTGATTCCTGCAGGGCACAGGGTGTCACTGCCAATGTCTCCAGCATTAAATAGGTCTCCAGCTTCTGAAAGGAGCCACCAGTGAAAGCTGAGAGCCACTCGGATGTTCTGTTTTTACTTCTTTTCTCTGCCAGGGCCCTCCTTCAAGACTAAGGGCACTTTTCTTTCCCACTACTTTGATTTTTATTGACCAAGTCTTCCCTCCCTATAGCACTTAAAAAAACTCTACAACTGATTCAAGAGCCTTAATTCAGATAACTGCAAAACTCAAATAAAGTATAACAGTCCCCCACTCTGTTCCCACCTGTGCTTGCCCCTCCAGGCTCTGTCCCACCCTCTGCCCCGAATTCATGAGTCCTGTTTGCCTGGGCAGCAATATCTTTTTGGTCCAAAGGGGCCCTTGAGGGAGCTGGGCCAGCCTTGAGTAAAACTGAGCAGAGCCCAGAAGGACCCAGGACGATGAAACCAGGGACAGGTCTTGTGAAGGGTCCAGTGTGGATGCTGTGACACGGCCGCCTACTTACAACCTGACCTTTGTCATTTGAAGTAGAGAGGCACACCCCAGACTCTTACTTGACACTGTCGCCCTGGTGTCCCAAGAGCCCTGGCCCCCGCCCAGCCACCTCCAACACCCCAAGCTTCTGACAGGCTGCTATGTACCTGCCCCGAGTCACTCACCAACTTCTGGAAGAGGTCGCCCACTCGCTGCTGGTGACTCCACTGTTGCACGCGGGGGAAGAGCCCGTCGTAGAACTCCTTGTGAATCTCGTAGAGCTCAGGCACTTTGAAAAAGATGGTCTCGATCTGCTGGCTCGTCAGCACTGGCTGAGAGGTGGTGGCAGCGGCCTTCAAAGGTTTCATGGGCTGGAAGAGGGCACAGGTGAGGCCGCACAGGCGACAGGTGAGGTGGCGTAGATGAAAGGGTTCACCATTTGTCAGGTGCATGGTATGGCCACAGAAAATCTTGGTTATGTGACATGTGCTTTTATTTTTAAATTCCATAAAATATAAAAATTTAAAGCCACCTTGGTTTGGCACATGTCTTTCACCACTATCCACTACCCCTTGGGGAGCTCCAGCTTCTACATAGGTGGAATGTTCTGACCCTCCCACAGGTGTCTCGACTCCACGGTGTCTCAGCTGACCTTCCGCTTGGGCTGTGTGAGCTGAGATTTCCCCATGCTCCTGCCCCACCCCACTCAGCCCCCTGTACCCTCCTCACCAGCAGCAGCGCCTCTAGGTGGCTCAGGTAAGTCTCCTCACTAGCCAGAATTCCAGACAGGACCCATTTTCTCATCTCCAAGCCTTTTTCCAAGTCCAGCTCACTCTGTAAGAGAAACAGATAAAAAGTCAGACCTGAGGTGGCCCATGCCCATCTCAGAGAGGAAGGCTGAGAATGCTATGAGAATGCTCTAGGTGGAATTAAAAAGGGAGTCACAGAAACCCCGGCATGTCAGCCACTCACTCGTGGTCACTGCAAATTCTGGAGGGTCATCCAGCAAAGCTGAGAGCCACCATTTGGTCTTGACATTGGGAAGTTTGGAGCTGAGCAAGTCAGGCAAGGTCTTCCTCCACACCTTCTGCCTGTAACCGAGGAATGGTGGCCCCAGGAGAGGCTGAGCCAAGGGGGCATCGGAACCCACCGCACAGCCGCCCCAACCCCTTCTGCCACTCGTCGCTCCTTTCCAAGAATCTCTGCCACTATCACTTGACCCTTGGACTGAAGGGCCAGGCAGCACTGCCTCCTTCCACACACCCTGCCTCCTGGCCTCAGGGGCGGAGCTGGGGCTGCTGCCACCTGCACGAGGGGAACCCTGTTCCCTGGGCTCAGGACCTTCCCATTCTGTTGTCTCTCGAGCCTTCCGATTCTGTTGGCAGGGACCCTCTCATGCGTGGGCTACAGAAAGGTCTCCCCTCCCATCAATACAGCTCTACTGCCTTTGCCTCCAAAAGCCAGAGCTGCCTTGTCACTGGATGCTGACATAGGGTGTAGACAAAGTCCACACATCCGGAAGACCACATTCCAATCCCAGTTGTCATAGTACTACAGGCTGTGGTGTATCCACCAGTGCCTCAGAATATGCCTGCATTTGGAGTCAGGGTCTTAGAAGAAGTAACTAAGTTAAAATAAGGTCTTTACAGTGGGCCCTAATCCAATATGACTGGTGTCCTTTAAGAAGAAATTAGATGGTCAGAAGGTATAAACTTCCAGTTATAAAACAAATAAGTCCTGGGGAGGTAAGGTACAGCACGGTGACTACAGTTAATAATACTGTATTGTATATTTGAAAGTTGCTAGATTTTAAAAGTGTGCAGGAAAAAAAAATCCGTAACTATGTGAGGTGATGAATGTTAACTAGACTTATTGTAGTGATCACAAATCATGTTGCAGACCTGAAACTAACAAAATGTTGCATGTCAATATCTCAACATATAAAAAAAGAGATTAAGATGCAGACACACACACAGGGCAAAGACACAGGGAGAAGACAGCCATTTCTAAGACAGGGAGAGAGGCCTCAGGAGAAACCAACCCTGCCAACACCTTGATCTTGGACTTCCAGACTCCAGAAACATGAGAAATAAATCTCTGTTGTTTAAGCTCCCAGGCTCTGTGGTACTTTGTTATGGCTACCCCAGGAAACTCATACAGATGGTGATGCTGAAAGTGATAAAAACTGCTGTGTGATTGCCTGGCCCCTGCCCTGCTTCCTCTCTGATCCTGGTGGAGCGGGGGGGGGGGGGGGGGGGGGGGCAGAATGCATCTAAGCTTGGTGTTAGAAGTTGGCCAGCACCCAAGTGGGGAGGGGCCCTACATTCACAGAAGGTGTCATAAGAGCCTGCCTATTCCACCACCAGGTTTCCCAGCCCACAGAGGAGTGTGAGACAACCTTGGGCATGGAACTGGAACACCGCCCCTTCAGTCACCCACTTCCCCAAACCTCTCAGGGAGACCCCTAATTGGGGGCAGGCTCCTGGCCCTTGGAGCCCTTGCCCATCTGGGGCTGGAGGATTCTCTGTTGGGAACTGGGGTCATCTTGTGCTTTGCAGTGTGTTGAGCAGCATTTCTGGCCTCTACTCATCAGGTGCATGCGAGCAGCAACACACAGCTGCACAAGTTTACAGACGTTGCCATGCGTCCCCTGGGGCCCAAATCAAGCCCAGGTGAGAAATGCTGGTTTCAAGGAAAAACCTGACTGAGGCCAGCTAGGGCCTCATGGTGTCACCAGGGAGTCTGGAATCAGGACCAGCAGTATGGCTCTTCTGTGCACCCAACCCTAATGCTCCTTTCAACTTTCCTAGCCCAGTGAGACAGAGGCACTTTGTGGTAAAGATGGCAGACCCAACAGAAAGCACCCAGGGCCAGGAGTCAGGGGATAGGGCTGCCGAACCAGGCCTGCCAGGTGAGCTCCTTTTGCCCCAAGCCTCAGCTGCCTGGGTGAAAACTGAGGAAGGGGGCCCAGTCCCTGTGTCCCATGTACAAGAGCTCGTACCACATCCTTGTTGTCGCCAGGGATATTCAAAGAGCCTTCCTGGACCACCAGCTTGCTTTGGGAATCTTCTAAGTGTACGTGAGCTAAGTGCATGCATGTATGCATATGCATGTGTGTGCATATGTGTGCACCTGCACTTGTGTAGGAACCAGCTATTAAGATCTTGGCAGAGAGCCACTTCAGGGAAATGACACTCAGGTCTTACACCACATGGTCACCTCCCTGAGCACACTGGGCGGTGACTCCACAGGCAGGGGCCTTAGGGACACACTGTGCCTGATCTTGAAACTCCCTGGGCCAGCACAGTGTCTAGAACACTTAAGTGCTCGATGAACATTCACTGAGACAGCAAATCAATGAATGATCTAGAACTCCATGCTGGGCCCAGTCTGGGCCACATCCTTACAAAGCTGTGAGACAAGTGGGTCCTGGGATCCAGGGCTGCCAGTCAGTGCAGCCTGCTCTGGGGCCCAAAGTGCTACCGAATTCAGAAGGTCCGGTACACACAGTGCACAGACCGGCAGGGTGGGAGACCCTGACGCCTCCTCTCACCTCAGCCTATCAAGGCCACACCATGAATGCGGCAGCGCCTGGGGGAAGCAGCTCTCAGCTGACCCTGCATGTGCCTCCTACCATGTCTGGAAGCAAGCCCTCTGCCCGGGCAAAGGAAGAGGTGACAGTGAAGGGCAGAGGCAGCCACCCACCCAGCCACATATTCTGAGGAACAATCCTACTACTGTGAGTGCAGGGGGGTGGGAGGGGGGGTGACAGCCCCATCCAGCACAAGATGCTGGTGCTCACGTGGGTGAATGGCTGCGTTGTGCCTCGTTCCCACCCACAAGGTTTGGAAAACCCAGAGGAAAATGAGTGCAGGCAGGATGGCGCCGAGGCCAGCTCTCCTTGTTCTGAAGGGCATGGCCACAGATACTTAGATTGAGAGTCTTCTCCTGAATCTCTGAACAGTGCTGGTGGCATCAGGCAGGCACAGGTGAGACACCAGCCAACTTCCTCTCGCAGAAGAGAGGGTGGGAGGGAGGGCACAGAAGAAGAGGGCATGGAGAGCAGTGCCAGGACCAGGGAGATGTACAACCCCACCCTGCACATGTGCCAGTTCTGGAAAGGGCACGTGAATCCAGTCAGGGCGACAATGGCGGGAACGCCACGGTGGGAGGAAGTGGAGGAAAAGGGAAACTGGGAAAGGAAGGCAGCAAGCTGGAGGAAGGACTCCTACTGCCTGGGACGGGGCAGGGGGTTGGGACAAGAAAGGGAGCAAGCAACACAAACTTGAGGCTAAAAGAACAGATAAAAATGAACTCGTCATGACGAACAGGTAGGGAAAGCTGACAGGGGGACCTAGGTGACCAGAACTGCCACCTATCAGCCGGCTGCCAAGCCCACAAGCAGAGCTGAGGGCTGAGCTAAGACAGCTGTGGGAACGTGAGCAGCAGCAAAAGCTTGAGGAGCACCCCTTACCCCAGCCTAGGGGTGCCAGCGTGATCAGGGCACAAAAGCCCAGCCATGAGCAGTAGGTTGCTCCCGACTGGGAGTTCACAGCCAGCACAGCTGCTGGATGAAGCTGTAGGCAGGAGCTGTGGCTGGACATTGTCCTGGAGCCTAGCCAGCAGAGGGCAAGGGTTGGCCTCTGCATAGGGCCACATGCTGGGGGTAGCCCCAGTCCTCCAAACAGAGGCCAGAGCACACAGGGCACGAGACATGATTCCTGTGCCCACCCCCTAATAAACCAACTCAGCAGGCTCTCAGGAGAGAAGGGAACAGGCTGAGCTGGCATCTGGTTTCCCCAGCTTTGCAGAGAAGACAGGAGGGCAACTACTATCCGTATTTAAGTCAGGGCCTCAGAGGCAAGTAAACATGGCCAAGCCAAGCCATGGGGACACAGGTGATGTTTATGCTGCTGGGCCTGGTGCAGAGCCTCAGTGGGCCCCCAGTCAAAGCATCCATGACAAGTGAATCATAAAAGTGAATAAACTTGTGGTTGATCAGATAAAAGCATGAGTCAGTTATAATTTCTGTTCCACAGACACAACTGCTGACCAGATACAATGTGTGGGGATGGCCAGCAGCAAAATTATAAAGCAGGCATTTGTCTTCAAACACTCCTAAGATAGCTTTTCCCTTGTAAAAATGCAAAACTAACTTCTGAGTAGGGGTGATCAACTGAATATATGCATTTACTTTGGCTTCCTCCTAAAAGAAACCCAAAAATACAAAAAACAACAACAAAGCAAAACAAAAAGAACAGGAAGAAAAACAACAAAAACCCCCAAAGGATCTGTGGGCTGTGTCAACCACCTGCCAAGGCAGCACAGGGCACAGCCATTTCTGCAAAGCTGCACCCAAGCGCACGTGCTTTCTGGGCCCCTACATACCCACGAGAGGCCACCAGCTACAGGGCCCATCCAACTCTGCCACTCACTGAAGGGCCCCTGAACGTGAGAAGGGGTGGGCTGGGGTTGCATTTGCCTCTCCTAACAGAACCCATTGTCTCTGGGCCTGGCTCTTGCTGATACCCCAGGGACAGGACCCAGCAGGTCACTGTGAGGAGCAAAGTCACACATGTCACGAAGCGTGGAGCCTGGTGAGCACGGGCTGCTCAACAATGTCAGCTCACTTCTCTATACCTTGATGTTCACCCTATAAATGAATGGATGAGATGCTGCCAGGCCACTTGGGGACTCCAGGAAGGACTGACCATGCTGACCTAGCAGCTGGGTGTGATGCCTGGACCCTTATCCCTGTCCCTGACGCTGCTGAAGGAAGGTCACTAGCTAGCTGGCAGCTCTGGCCCCAGACACCCAGGAGAGTCTATAACACTGGTTTGCTTTATTTGGGACAGTGCCCTCCCAGGGGAGAGGGGCAGTGGTCAGGGAAATGACCTGCAAAAAGCCTGCTTTTCCCAGTGTCTCCAAGTCCATGTAGATGAGGTTCTGAGGGCACGGATCTGGGGGTGGGTGGCCAAGAAGCATAGGGCCTGGGGCACAGGGAGGGCAGACCAGTCTCCTCGAGGGGCCTGAAGGTAGAGCAAGGTCCTGTCGGATAGACAGCCCTCAGGGACAGTAGATGGACAGGAATGACCAGTCCCAGGTTCAGGACTCCACCTACTTATTCAGGGTCCTAAGGATCCTTATCTGTACCAAACCAAGATTCCAAAACAGGAAGAAAGGGAGTACACCAAGAAAGGCACAGAAGTTGAGGGAAAGTGTCAATTGAGGGATCAGGAAGGCTTCAAATCTGATAGCTGTGTGGCCTCAAGCAAGTTGCTCCACCTCTCTGAACCTTGCTTTCCTAATCTGTAAAATGATACAACTTGATGCTGGATAAGAAGCTGCACGGGGCAGGTGTGTGTTATACACTGGTTTCCCCTCCCATCTTCATGTTTCAGAAGGAGAAGCCTGCCCAGAACCAAGGTCTTTAGAAATCAAAAAAGCATGACTAGGAAGCAGTCTTGCAGCTGAGGTATCAGACTAGAGAAGCAACTGCAGTGAAAAGACACACTTCTAGCTCTTCCTTGCAGCGACAGGAAAAGCAGATTCCTCTCATTTTTAAACCTGGGACGGAAATCACCCAGAAACAAGCTAAGCAGAAGGGGGAAGATATCTGTCATCAGGGGCAAAGGAACCAGAAAGACAAAGGTGTGATCTGCCCCAGGGACAGGGATCTTCTTGAGAAGGAAGGAAACTGAGAGGTCAAAGGGGTACCATTGCCTCAAAGGCAGGGCTGCATGTCTGGCCCTAATGCACCAAGGAAGTGCTCTCCTGAGCCACAAAACCACAGAGAACAGTGAGGACTCTGTGCCAGGCTGGGCCAGCACACCAGCTCTGGGACAACCCCAGGGCTATGTGCCCATGAGAGACAGAAGCCTGAGGGCTTCTCCAAGTGCACAGCAGGGCATCTACTGAATGTGCCACTTCACACTGGCCACTCGACCTGACTTCAGGCCTCAGATCTGTATCAGTGAAGAGGAAGTAACAATAGGATTGTTAATGACAATAAGATCTCAGGGAAAGACCAGCAGCCCCTTTGGTAAGAGAGAGCAAGTGCATTTTGTGGAGTGTAGGGACAGGGGTCTGGATATCACCCCGGCGCCGCACATCTGCTGGGGCCACCCACACAGGTCCTCAGCTGGAGCTGCCTGCCTCCTCCATGCTCCACTCCGCTGACAGAGTTCCATGCACCCAGCAGGTGGTCCCTGTGCCCCAGATGAAGGGAGGAGAAAGGAGTTTTAGTGACTCAACATCCAACCTTGGCTGCTCCAACACTTACTTGTTACTTGCCCCTGAGTAGAGTGGCTGCGCTCAGGGAGCCTCTGGGACAAGGACAGCTGGCCTGGAGCTGAGCCCAAGCCCCATCTCACACCTGGCCTGCTGCCCGGGACTCACCGCTTTGGTGGACTCCAGGGGCCCAGAGGCCAGCGCATCCCGGCTGCCCCTGCCCTTGCTGCTGAGGTGGGGTGAGGAGGAGGGTGAGTCATCGATGTAGGGCAATCCATCCTGGTGTCGGCGCTGCTCCTCAGCACGGTCCGCAGCACAGCCGTATCCAGGTGGTGTCCCGAATGACGTATCTGTGTGTGCAGAGAAGCAGCCTGTGTTAGAGACAGGGCAGGGGCCTGAAGGGTCATCTGCTTGGGAGTGTCTACACCCCACCTGTTCCAGCAGGTACCCAGCTGACACAGTCTGCCACCTGCAGGCATCAAACAGGGACCTTAGGTACACTGACGTCACCTTCACAACTGACAAGCTGAAGACCCCAGGGCGAGGAGGGGACAAAACAGCAGCTCGTTCCCTGGACAATATAAAACTGGGCTTGTGAATGCTGTCTGGGACACATCTGTCCTTATCCCAGGAGGGGAACCTGAGCCATCACAGAAAGGTAGACCCCAAATTCTAGTCACTTGCTGTCACAGACAGTCCTCATACACCTATCCATGGGGATATGACGGGGTGAAGAGCATAGGCCAGCACAGCGGCCTGAACACAAGCCACGGCGACCACAAGCAGTGCCCCGCATCTGCCCGTCCCAGCCCAGGGAAAGAGTGCTGTAGCCCCCTTTCCTCCCTCACCTTGTTCCTCAGCTGACTCACATCACACCCTCCTAATGGTCTGGCAAAACCCCAGACCACTTTTACCGCAACCAGAGTGTGCCTATGAGGACAGAATATAGCTTATCCTGCTATTGGAGCTCATCTGAAGATAGTAACCCCTTCTTCCGAGGCTAAATCATAAAGCCACACCCCTTGGTCTTTCTGTAGCTTTGTTCCCAGACCCCTCAACCCACAAGGCCCAGCCTGCTCCAAGCCTCACATAAGGGCCACTTCTGGACTCCAAAAGGAACTTTCATGGCCCATGGAACTTCCGAGAGGTCACAATGATTGGGTAACATCAACCAGATTACATTGCTTTCATCATGACTCACCTGCAAGCAGCCCCACCTAAAAGGTTACCACCACAGGTGGCCTCTGCAGTGTTTGTTCACTAGTTTACAACTTCTGCCACTAAACACACCCATTCTGGGGCTCAGGCTCCAGGTGCTGGTAGTGCCCCGACCATCCAGGCCAGGTGGGCAGAGGGCCACCCACAAACTTTGGAGCTGATCCAGCAATCCCAGTGGGGGACCATTTTTGGTTCTTTCCACATGCATAGCCAGAAGGAGCTGTGGCTGGAGTGACCTGGTGGTCACCACAGGCTAAGAATGGCTGCCTTTGTGCTGGGTGACTCCTCTGATAATCTTCGGTGCCCATGGATGGCCAAAGTCTCAGCTTCCTCCCATGCCTCTGCCACTCCCAGCAGGCCACACACTGTCTTAACAGGTGTCCTAAGCCCTAGCTACACATCAGCATTACCTGGGGAGCTTCAAAAACGTAGCCAGGTCCAATACAGACCAACAGAATCAGACAATTGGGTGAGCCTGGGCCCCGGTGGCTGTGAAGGCTTCCCTGGGGATTCCAGGAGGCAGCCAGAGCTGAGACCCGCAGCACTACTCCAACCCGGTGTCTGATACTGTGCTGGCTGCCATGCTGACCCACCGGGTCCTGTGTTCTGTACACAGGCACTGACTGCAAGGCCAGGCCAGGTTCTGCCTCTGCTGGGACCCTCCTGTAGGTTGACAGTAGCAGATGGGGTAGGAGGAACAGGAGAGCAGGGTGGCCTCCTGCCAAGTCCCCTAACAAGCTGTGCAGAGGTGCCCTGGTACTATCCTTGCAGGACAGTCAGAGGCCACAGTCACGGTCTGCCTCCTCCTCCTCTCAAAAGTTAGCTCTCACCCAGCATCCCTAAGGATGGGGGGAGGGCTCAAATATATTAAAAAACACAAAATCCTGTTAATGCAGAAGCCTTACCCTGCGCCCCACCCTGAAAAGCGGATCTGACTTCAGCTTCCACTTCCTTTTGGGGAATCAGAGATTTTTAAAAAAAATAAAATGAACATAGAGGCCTTCTTACCTATTTAACATCCAGGATATGAACCCTATGCCTGTGACTACACAGAGCTCACATCCAAGGTCAAATCAACACAGAGAATCTCCCCAGTAAGAACTTCAGGATCAGGGAGCCCCAGGGATTACTCTAGAGCACCTGCAAAATTTTACCATTTGTGGAATGTGCTGGCTTAGCGACATCCTGGCTAAAACCTGGTACAAGAACCAAGTGCAGGACAAGGGTTTGCTGGCCAGTGTCGAGTGGGCCATCAACTGACTGATGTGGACACTTCACCTCCACCAGGTGAGATTGAGGGACCAGGTTTTGCAGCCAGACTCCACTGGGTAATTGTGAGGATTTGGGTAACTAAAAACCCAGGCATTTTCCAACTGTGTATACGCATCTCCCCGAACTATGTCTGAGCAACTGATGCTTTTAAGTCTGGGATCTGAATGGCCAGTTGCCCCCACTGCATTCCGCCTGAGTCTTGTCCCAGCTGACACAGACCGCCACCTCCCAAGAACCAGAGCAAAGTGAGAAAGAGGCTTGTCCTCACCTCCTCTACCTGGAACATCCAGTGGGAAAAGCTCTCTGGGCCTCAACACCTCAACAGCTCGGGCAACACTGGAGACCTAGTGGTTGAAGCAGCCGAGCACTTCCTGCAAAGCTCTACCCAGAGCTGAAACCAAACACTGGAGAGCGGCGGGCGTGGGGCTGGGATCCTGTGGCTACAGGAGGCTCAGGGGGATGCAGAAGGATCAACTGAGCCACTAACCAGCTGGGGAGGGGAGAGCGAGGCCAATCTGGCCCAGAGCTCTGCAGACAGCGGCTGGCTTAGTGTGGAAAAGGGATGTACACAGTGAAATCTGAAGCCTCTCCCTCTTCAGGGAAGTTGGCTTAGCAGCCCTAGCCCCAGCACTCTGCAAATCTATTCTCTGATGCAAGAAAAAAAAGGCAAAAAAAGAAAAAAAGAAAAAAAAAGGGCAGGAGGAGTAAGTCGAGAGCAGGGGGTGAGGGATGGGGTGTGGTCCCCCTAGCCAGTGCCCAGGTCACAATCCTTTCTCACACCTCAAGGACAATACTGGTTTTAAAAAAAAAAAACCCTACAAAAATTTTAAAACAGAATTACCATATGATCCAGCAATTCCACTTCTGGGTAGATACTCAGAAGAATTAAAAGCAGGGATGCAAACAGATATTTCTAACCCACATTCATAGCAACATTATGTACAACAGCCAAATGATGGAAGAACTCGAGCATCCACTGATGGATGGATGAATAAACGCCCATACAGTTTGCACATACAGTGGGGTACTGCTCAGCCTTAAAAAAGGAAGGGAATTCTGACACATGCTACACATGGATGAACCTTGAGGTCATTACGTTAAGTGAAATATACCAGTCACAAAGAGACAAATTTATTACACAGTTCCCCTTATAGGAGGTACCTAGAGCAACTGAATTCATCAAGACAGAAAGTGAAATGGTGGTTGCTGGGGGCTGGGGGTGGGGGAATGGGGAGCTGTTGTTTAATGGGGACAGAGTTTCAGTTTGGGAAGATGACAAAGTTCTAGAGATGGGTGGTGGTGAGGGTTGCACAGCAATGTGAATGTGTACTTCAATGTCACACAGAAAATGGTTAAAATCGTCCATTTTATGTTATGTATATTTAACTACACACACAAACTGCTAAGGTCCCTCCTAGCCAGTGGCAATGTTGGGGTGGCTGTGCTGGGGGAAGGCAGGAGGGGGCTTCCCTTAATTGCCAGCAGCCCCCTGCAACCACATCCGAAGCAAGCATAGAACAAGCACAGAATTGAAACTTCTAAGCAGTGTGCTTCCTGAGTTGATGACAGCGGGCAGGGTGATGGAATAGTCCTCTACGAATGTATTTGTTTAATAATGAAGACAAGAAAGGAAAGCTTTGCACATGCTCTGTCAATGTCACCTCAAGAGAAGCCCCTGGCATCAGACTCCTGGACCACTCAAATTGGCACAGCCACTATTTCCAGCAGCCACACGCCTGGTTCTGAGCTATCCCTCAGCTCTTACAGAGTTAACACATCCCCTTTTCTGGGCTGTTCCCCTGCCCAGCAACATTTTTCTGATCTGGGCTGATGAGAATCCTGCCAGCCAATTTCCTGAAGTCAGAGGAGAATCTAGCCCATCAGAGATCACATGCAGTGCCCACACAGGACCCTCTCAGTGATAACTGCATGACGCATGCCTGCAGCCTGCACACACCATCCTCCACGCCCTCCGAGAACCAGACCACATCTACCTTAAAAGCACCAGCTGCCTTCAGACTAGCCTCAGGTCCCTCAGTCCTCCAATAGCTTGTCTGTCTGTCTCTTCCCCAAGCCTTGGTTCAAACAGCTTCAATAACTTGGTCACTCCCCTCCCCATTTTCACTGTTGCAATTAAGGGAACATGCATCTCCCTCCGAGGCCTCTGCCAGGCCCTACTGGGGCCCCTCCTGCAGGTGCTCCCAGGAAATGTGTGCAGATCCAAACTCAAACTGCTGGCCCTGCGGCTTCTGTAGCAGCCAAGCAGGGGGGCCCACCTGGACCCAACATGTCTGGAGGGTCCTCAGATCTTGTTTTCAGATGCCCTGCTACGGCCAGAGGAGTAGAGCTCCATGATTCCGGCTCCTTTCCCATCCTTTGGCCAATGTGCTCCAGGGTGAGAGCCTGGAGCAGGACCTTGGAAGAAACAAAGGTTATGCTCTTAGCTGTCCCCGCCCAGAGCAGATGGGAAGGGCAAGGGGAGGGTTTCTCACACTGGGATCCAGAGAAAGAAAGGAGGGACACCAGGAACTTTGGTGGGAGAGGCAGAGACTCAATCATGCAGAAAGATCACGGGAAGGGTGGTCTCCCATCCCTGTTTACACTGTGAGCAAATGGCTGGGCTGTATTTACTTACAAAAGTAAAAGTGGATCAAACACCATCTTCCTTCCAGTGGCTGGTCAGCTGTGTGGAAAGGTCCCTGCAGAAGTGGGCAGGGAGCTGAGCTGCCTTCCCATCTTATCTGCGGAAACCCTTCTTCCCTGACTCCTGACCTCCTCTCTCAGCCCTGCCTCCAACCCTGGGTCACAGGCAAGCAGCACAGTGGCAGTCATGTGTGGCAGTGCTGGTTACTTTTAAAGACTGCAGCTCACATCCTTGGTCCTGCCAGACAGGTATCACCCCACAGCCGGGATGAAAAGTCTCACCAACGGGCCCACAGATTCCACAGGTCAGTGCCGGTTCTGGACCCCACACTCATCCACAGCCACGAATCTTCCTCCCACTGCCCTGTATGCTGAGAGTAGATTCTGTCTATGGGCCCTGGGGCTCAGGTCGAAGGGCCAGCTGCTTTATTATGTAGCAGAACCTCAAGTACAGTCAGGGGATATCTGTGGCGCTTCAGGGAAGTTTTGCAAACAGTGGAAAAGCCTCAAATATTTGATCTATATTTGACAAAATACCTACTCTCCGTTGCTGGGTACAGGGCTGATCACCCACACCTGTCAGCTCTTTCAATCCACTCACCCCCTTAGTGGGCAAGAACTTCTAGATGCCCATTTTTCAGACAAGGAAACCGAGTCTCTGAGAAAGGAGCAGGTGGAGCCTGACTGAGTCCAGGTCCACCTGTGTGACCTGCCTATTTGGTCACTTTTCAAACACATTTCAAAGAAAAGACCTTCCTAAAAGGCTGAGCTGATAACCATATGACTCATCAATTCCCCTACTGGGTATGTAACTAAAAGTGAAAACAAGTATACAATCCAAGACTTGTACCAGAATGTTCATGCAGCAGTATTTACAATAGTAAAGAGATAAAATAACTCAACTGTTTGTCAACTGATGAATGGATAACAAATTGAGACCTGGCCCAAGGGCTTGGCTGGCAGGAGCATCATCCCTATACACTGGGGGGGAGGGGGGGGCAGGTCCAATCCCCCGTAGGGGTATGTGTAAGAGTCAGTCAATGAATGCATCTCTCTCTCTCCTCTCCTCTCTCTCAAACTGATTTTGAAAAAGGAAAGGGAAAAAAGGGAAGGAACAAATTGTAGCATACCTACACAGCGAAATTTGATTCAGTTTTACAAAGGAGTAAAGGATTGAAACAAGCTACAACACAGATAAATCTTGAAAACACGCAGTCACAAAAGACCTGATTCCATTTATATGAAATGCCCAGAAGGGGCACATTCACAGAGACAGAAAGTAGATACTAAACATGGGGTTTCCTTTTGGGGTGATGAAAGTGTTTTGAAACTAAATAGAGGTGATGGTTATGCAACACTGTGAACATACTAAATGCCCCCGAATTGTTCGCTTTAAAAATGTTCAGTTTCATGTATAATTTCACCTTAAAAAACCCCCCACAAACATACATCTGTTTTCCTCTCTTAAAAAGGTAGCCCAGAACATAATGCAGCTGTTTCCTGAAGACCAAGCGCATCATTCTGGACAGACGTCAGAACTGCCTGGCACTATGACCTTGGGCCACCCACGGGCAGTGAGGGCTGCTGTTCTTTCTTAGTTATCTGGTTGGTTTGGGTGGTTTCTCTGCTTTCTCCTCCAACATCAGGCTGGCAGCTACACCAAGTGGGTCAAAATCCTTCATAAATGAGACATCCGCCATATAGTTAGTCACTGCACCCTGGCGAGAGGCCTGTCTTTAGAGCCCTTGGTTCTGTGGAAGAAAGCACCCCAGGATTCTGAGACCTTTCAGCCTTCATGTTGTCACCCCAACAATGATATCACCATGCCAGAATGGAAAGCCCCAGCTGCCGGGGCAGGGGGAGGTCACAGTTCAGACCAGCGTGTGTCACACAGAAGGCCCCGAGGCTAGTCAAGTCCTCCCAACAGGCTAGAAAATACCAGCAGAGAAGGGCCTACGCCTCAGCTCTCTTGGAGGACACGGGCCAGCCAGCCAAAATAATAGCTCTCCTGGCTCTTTCCACTTGGGGTTTGGGTTCCAGCTGGTTGAAGTCTGAATCACCAGGTCAACTCTGCCAGACTTGCAGCACTAAGGCAGAGTGCCCCAGGCATGGGCAGACAAGGACCCCCCAATCAACATCCAGATGTTGTTAAAGAAACTTCTACTGTCTCCAAGGGCCCACCTGTGTCTAAAGATCCTAGACCCTCAAAGAGGGAAAGATTATCTATGCTCTGGGTCTGGGTCTGGAACCAGCTGGTGCCAGAGCAGGGCAGGCAGAGGCTGGAACAGCAGCTGGAAAGAGCTGCAGCCTCTACCACAGGATGATATAATTATTATTTTTTAGTACCACCTTGACTCTGAAACAACAGGGCTCAGAAGGATTTCTTGGCAGCATTTGGCCTCAGACAATCAAACTAATGTATTTATTGAGCACCTAATATTTAGTCAAGATGTACAACACCCCTACGTCAGGCCGGGCAGTGTGCTGGGTACATGATATGAGGACCACAGACCCAGCCCCTGACCCCAGGAGCTGGCAACATCCAGGAGTTACATGACATGTACATCACAGCAAGTCCAATGAGGGGCTGCTGGACTTTCAGGCAGGGCAGCAGAGACCACCTCAGCTATGGGACTTCCTGGGGCTCAGAAATGTGAAGGGCTGGGAAAGGAGATAGGCTGGGAATAAGGTGAGAGGCTGGAAGGGGTAATTCTGTGGAGAGCCTTGAGCTGCAGGGCTTGATTTAGGAAGTATCAGGGGCCATGAAGGTCTGGAACAAGATGGGAGCCGTGGGGGGCTCAGGAGCAGGTGAAACTGGCAGCACATCTGGGTGTGGCGCTGGAGGTGGGGGACCAGGCAGGAGGTCAATGTGGTGGTCACTCCAGGTAATTCCATTTACATAAATGTATTAGTTTGATAGGGTTTCTGGAACAAAATATTGTAGACGAATGGCTTAAACAAAAGAAATTTATTTTCTCACAGCTCTGGAAGTTGGAAGTCTGAGATCAGGGTGCCAGCACCGCTGGATTATAGTAAAAGCTCTCTTCCTGGCTTGCAGATGAATGCATGCTGTGTGCTCACATGGTCTTGCATTGGGGAGTGTTCATGGAAAGACAGAGACAGTAAGCTCTCTGGTGTCTCTTCTTATAAGGGCTCTATTCCCATCATGAGGCCCCACTCTCTTAATGTCATCTAAACCTAATGATCTCCCAAAGGCCCAGCACACTGGGATTAGGGCTTCAACATATGAACTGGGGGGGGGGGGGGGGGGTAAAACATTCAGTCCATGACATACAAGGTACCTAGGATAGGCAAATTCATAGAGACAAAAATAGAATCGTGGTTACCAGGTGCTGGGGGGTGAGGGAATGGACAGTATTGTTTAACGGGGACAGAGTTTCAGTTTGGGAAGATGACAAAGTTCTGGAGATGGATGGTGGTGATGGTTGCACAGCAATGTGAATGTGCTCAATGCCACAGAACTGGACCTTTAAAAATGGTTAAGATGATAAACTTTGTGTTGCGTGTACTTTACTACAATTAAGAAAAAAACCTAATGATCAGACAGGTTTGGAAATTAAATTTAAAAAAGAAAGAAGGAAAAGACGTGCAGTGTTATGAGCTGAATTGTGCCCCACCCCTCCCAATTCTTATGTTGAAGCCCTAACACCCAGTATTTCAGAATATGACCTTAATTGGAGACAGGGTCTTTGCTGAGTTAAAACGAGGTCTTTAGGTGGGGCTGTGTCCTTATGAAAAGGGGACATTTGGAGACACAGTGGCACACAGGTAGAATGCCATGTAAACATGAAGACAGCCATCTACAAGCCAAGGGAGGGGCATTGGACAGATTTGCCCTCAGAAGGAACCAACCCTGCCAACATCTTGATGGTAGACTTCTAGCCTCCAGAAATGAGACAATAATGTCTATCATATGAACCACCCAGTTTGTGGTTCTCTGTTATGCAGCCCAAACAAATTAATGCCCCCAGTAATTGTGGGGATCAGACACCAGAGCTGAGGAGCGCTTCCCATCCAACATATCAATAATCAATAATTCACCTACTCATGGAAATGGGACTCTAGCCAGCTAGCTGCAGCTGACTGGGGCCATCCACAGTACCTCCACTTCTGGACCTGAACGGCAGAGAGAGAAGAAACGGGCAGCCACTGAGCCCTACACAGTCAAAGGGCAGCAGGCCAGCCCCGGGCCCCGCACCCACAGCCACTCAACACATCAATGCCTCCTGGCTCTCCTTTATAACACTGCTCTTGCTCAGAAGCTAAGTTACTGCAGATCTGCCCCAGACCCTCCTACCTGAGAATGGACTGGAACCACCTGAACTTCCTGTGACTGTACAAGTCAGAAATTATAGAAACCAAGTCACATTCTGAACCCCCTGCACAATAGTCAGCTGACTGCCCCTCCCTCAAGGACAGAGTGGGAAGGGTGAGGGGCTCCCTCCTGAGCGAAGCCCCTGCACCTTCAGATTCTTCCTCCCCGATCACAGGGCCTGAGAAGGGAGCTCATGTCACCCTCTACACCCTGCTCTGAAAGGGAGGCTGACCCACACATGAGGAAAGTGAAGGTATTAATGTGACAAGTTTGCAGCACCTGAAGTCAGACACCAATGCTGGGGACAGACTGTCCACATGCCTATGATCCTGTGTGGGCTGAATGTCTGTGCTCCCCCACCCAAATTCTTATGTTGAAGCTCCAACCGCAAAAGTGATGGCAGCTGGAGGTGGGGCCTTTGGGAGGTAATTAGGTTTAGATGAGGTCATGTAAGTGGGGCCCCCAAGATGGGATTAGTGTCCTTATAAGAAGAGACACCAGAGTGCCCTCTCTAGCGTTCTTAGTGCTATGTGAGGACACAGAGAGAAAGCAGATGTCTGTAGGCCAGAAAAACAATCCTCACCAGGAACCAACCAGGCTGGCACCCTTATCTCAGCCTTCCAGCCTCCAGAACTGTTACACATAAATGTCTGTTGTTTAAGCCCCCAGACTATGGTGTTTGTTATGGCAGGTCCACTCCATCCTCAGTTGAATCCAAGGCCTAGGTCCTTTCTGTTGGAGGAATGGACGAGGAGATGGGCCAGTGGTGAGTTGGAGTCTCCCTACTGGGAGAGGGAGCCACTTGCTCACCAGCATTCCTGTCCTGGAGCGGCACAGCTCCGGCTCAGTCCTGGGGGCTAGTCCGCAAATCTCACCCCCACCCTAGTCCTGGGTCACCCCAATTTACAATGCACCTGAAAGGTTCATTGGCTTCTAGATGCACAGAGGGGAAGGCGCCCATGATGCCAGCCTGAATTGGGGTTCTGAGACCCACACTAGGCAACACACAGCAGTGGCAGCAGGTATTGTCCAGGTGCACTGCCTTGACTACTTACACCTCCGCAACGAAGCCACTGGTATCTCCTTTTACAAATGAAAGTTGAAACAACATGCCCCGAGCCCCATAGCCAGCAAGCTGAGTTGCAAAGTGGAGATCCACGTAGGCAGGTCTGCCAGGCCAAGGCCTCGTCCTGGAGCCTCAGAGGGTTTAGCCACACCCTGAACTGGATCCCCAACTTCAGGCATCCTGGGTGTGAGCTGAGGTGACGGGGTGATACTTTGTATTTTGCACTAGAATTTTGAGATGTACCAGATGTGAGTAGGCGTTAAAAGCCAAGGAACAGACCAGGAGGTGGTAGGGTTTCACAGTCTAGGCTAAAACGGATTTTCCCCTGGAAAATCTGTGCTCATGAATCAAATGGCCAGGAACTCTCCCATCCTTGGCTTACGTATTTGGAAAAGGAAATACAATTCCTCTTCCCAGCCTCCCCCCTCTCAACCTTCAGGGCCTTCTTCTATCATCCCCGAAAGAGACAACAAACAAACCTGGATTTCCTAGGCCCCGCTGAGGCTCGTTTCATCTTGATGTTCCCACCAGTGAAATGGGGATAATGGTGCTCCACCCACACGCCCTGAGGGGGTGACAGAGGAAGGAAGCGTCCAGAAGCAAAGTATCATTTACCATAATTATTGGAAGCGTTGGCTATTTACATGGTCCAACCTGCTATAGTTGCAGGCACTATGTCACTCCTCTGCAGAAAATCGCATGACTTCCTTCTGCCTGACTTCTTCCCGTGTGGCTTTGCTCTCTACAGCCATGCCACACTCCGCTTGGGGAAATGAGGTGGGGCCCACATTCTTGGGAAGATTCTTCTTGGGGCTGGAAGCCGCATGTCAGCAGGGTCTGTGGCACCTGTCGGGCCACTGTGAATCAGAAGGTGACCCTGGCATGGCGATCCCATCTGTTTGGCTCCCCACAAAGCCCTCCAGGGCCCCACACCGTCCATCTCAGAGGCCCAAAGCTGGTCCACCAGGAAGGCCAGGGCTCTCCACTGCCCCAGATGCGAGGTGCTTCCACAGTTCTCTTCTACACCAAGAGTCGGCAGGAGCAGAATTCTCCCCACTTTCCAGGGGCCTCAGAGTCTGCAGGCCACAGGGTTTCTGTGGAGCACAGGGTCTTAAAAACACAGAGGAGCCAGACAGAAAACAAGCTGGCGAGGATCTCAGTCCAGGTGCAAGAGGAAACAGAGGACTAGCCTCTGCTCTTGACCTGCAACTTGAAACTGTCATGTGGAAATTACCACCCACGGTGATAATCCCAGTTGTCATCACGGTGTGACAGCCTGGACTGGCCCCACGCTCACTCTCCAGCTGGCCAGGCTCCCATCCTCCTCTCCCTGGGCATGGCTGTCAGACGCCCACTCAGAGCTCCATCCCTGCCACCTGCCCAGTGGGAAGAGAAGGTCCCAACAAGGGTCTGGGGTATGCTGGGTTCCTAAAGCACCTCTGGGGAAAACTGAGTCCTCCAGGGAGTCTTAACCCATGGACAGGGCAGTGTGCCCATGCTGCAGAATGCCCTGGGCCCGCCAGGTGTAGACACACTAGGAAGAGGCCCTCCCCTCGAAAATCATGTGATCCTGGGGAAGACAAGGCATCTGGAAATGCTCCCAGAGGTATCTGACACCAGCCCCGAGCCTGGTGCTTGTCCCAGAAACACCCCACATGGTAGAATAAAGCTTGGCTCAGCCGGTCACCGTGCCCAGCACTCACGATGTGAGGCTGGCACTTCACTCGGGTACTGTTAAAGGCACAGAATTTGAGCTCAGAATTCCCGGACAGGCCTGGAAAGAATGAGGCCAATCCCTGCACCTCACAACCTGGACCCCTGCCCACTGCCTGAGGTCACGGTCCTGGCATCCTTTTACCTCCAGAGTAGGGACAGCCATCCCTCCTTCAGAGGAGAGTAGAGGAGACCTGGTCAGATCACACACCCATGGCAGTGTCTGTCACACAGCAGGCATCTAGTAGGTGTCAGTCTTCTCTTGGTCCTTGTGGAGGGAACCTAGTGCTCTGTGCTCTGCCCACGGGATCCTTCCTATAATAAATGCTTTCTGTCTTCCTGAAATCACTCTTGGCTGTGTAGGCGTGTGTTTTCCTGTTCTCACTTGAAGTGTGCTCTGCTCTTGGCGGGAGGGTGGGGTATGTCACTAGGAAAGCTGGGGCAATCTAGCTGCCCCCAGACCACCTCAGAGCCACCAGCTTTCCCCCACCTCTTCCAAAGAGGTTGCATGAGTCAGCAACGTAGCAGCTGTGGAGACAAACATCCCCTAGCTCCCTAGGCTGCTCAGCCATCCTGCACCCTGGCCCTGCAGGATGGAGACGGGGGCAAAGAGTCATGCTCTGAGCCACATGGAACCAAATAGCAGGGCTCACAGAACCTGTCTGGAGAGACCAGCTTTTCTGTAGGAAATGTGAGAACCTGGAAGGCACTTGGGTGGCATGTGAAAGGCCTCCAAGCTGGGTGACAAACTGGACCTCTAGCCACATCCCCACTGGCCTCAGGGACCTAGCCTCCACCAGCGCAGACCCTGGGCCTTGAGGGGGAGGCACTCTGAGATTTCCCTCCCTGAAAGATACATGCACAAACCCACCTATTCTAAGTTTCCAGAAAGACCCATGACTCACCAGTGACACAACACGTCCCTTCCGTTGCGCCTTAGAGCTCATAGGCCTGGACACTGCAGTCCTCACTGCTCTGTGAAGTTCCCTTAATAGGAGAAGCAATGACCTGGGTTTATACCCAGTACTCTGTCCCAGAGGGAGGGGCAGGGGTGCTGCTGCTTCCAGGGAATTGAGAGCCCCCAAAAGACTGTTGAAGTGAAACAGGAACTGAGTCTATTTTCAGTCCCACGTGGTTTTCACCTTCACTGTGGCTCAGAAATCAAGAGTATCAGGTATAAGGTACTGCTGAGCCAGGAAAAGTGACATTGACCTTCACCAAATGGCCCCTTGAGCAGCCGTCAAGTTGTGTCCACACTCCTCTCCCCTGCACTCACCCCACCACTGTCACAGGCTTCAAGCTGCTCTGGGTTGCTGGCCCCCCAGCCCATCCAGCACTTGGGCTGGGCCCTGGTCACACCACTCTGGCTCACACACAGGCCCCGGCAGGGCTCATGCTTACCACCCTGGTCGCCTCTTCCCTTTGCAGGTTTAGCTCCCCCAGTCCCCCTCCCGTGCCCTGTAGCCCAACCAGATGGGCCCCCTCAATGTTCCATTCTGGGCCTTGAATCACACCCTCTCCATCCAGATGGCTTCCCTGAACCTCTGAATTCTACTAATTCTTCACAGCCTGCTACTCCAACCATCCCTTCCCCAATGTGACTCAACCTGATAACTCCCCCTTGCCAGGGGACACTCTGCCAGGTTCTCTCTCCCACTCACTGTGTATAGGAGCTCTTCAACTTTCCACCGACTTTACAACCTGCACGCTGATGCCAAAACCCTCTTTGACTTCTCATAAGTTTCTCAGGATGGCCTTGAGCCCCATCCTTCATCAGGCCACTGACCACGAAGGACCCATGGGCCACTTGTGGATGGGCAAACCCTCTCCCCACTTATTCAATGCCTGGTGCCACTCCATGGCCCAGATCAAAATAAACAACCACCCACTGATATACATACCCACCAACACACAGGAGTTCGGGGAAACATGAGATTAAAGGAGACCCCCCCCCCTTTTAAAGCTGATGACACACAGTAAAATTTCCATTCACTATCTCCAGAGAGCCCAGCTGTGCATGGGGCTCTGTGAAAATACTCGCACAGACACCCCACAGCTGACAGCCATCCAGAGGACTCGGCCCAGGTTTCAGAACATCTGAGGGGTGTGTGGGTTGAGCTCATTTCTGAGTCACAAAAACCAAAAGTGACTTTTTGGGTCAGTGACAACCAGGAGAGCCTCCAACATCTGCCCACTGACCCCATGTGTCCATGGACAAGCAACTGATACTCCATGGGCCCCTGGCTGGCGCACCTCCTGCAGCAAGCGAGGCCACTGTGCTCTACTGAGAACCGGGAGGGAAAATGCTGACAGAGAGGGGAGTGGGGCGCTAAGGGCCTGGGTACCTACTACATGCACACATGGAGCCAGCACTTTATGTGTATCAATGAACTTCGTGCTTTGGGAAAGCAGGGACAAAAAGCAGTGATGGTGTCTTTTCTGTTTCCAAACAAGAACAGCCTGTCATTATTGGGAAGAAAATTGACACAGTCTGCCTCCGTCAGAAGAATGGCCAGTGGGAGCAGCAAGGATAAGCTACCAGAGCTTAGAGCCGGCACAGGCTGCTCGGAAGCATGCTTTAAGAACTGAGCATCTGAGTGGGGAGACGGGGCCATAGGCAGGCATGCAGGCCCTTGGGAGGCTCCAGAGCAGACATTCTCCCCTGCTCAGGGCTCTGGCTAGAGCTGTCAAGGGTCCCAGGAGACCACAGCAGGTGCAGAGGAACCCCAGAGGGGAGATTCTCCACCAGGTCCCAATAGTCCAAAAAGGTTCTTTTCTCCGAGGCTCTGGACCCAAGTGCAGGCTGAAGCCATCTGAGTGGCTTTCCTCCCTCGAAATTCTCCTCCTTGAGGAAGCGTCTCTGTGTGTGGCACATGTGTGCAAATGTGCCTATGGATGTATACTGTTGTGTGTACATACATGTGAAGTATGCATGTGGCATGCGTGCATGCAGGCATGCATACATGTGTGCAGCCTGTGCATCCACTGAAGGGAGCCTAGCCTGGCTGGTCAGGCTGGCAGCTCCCACTTGTCTTTGCCAAACTGACACAGTACAGAGGCTCTGTGGCCTGGCCCCATCGTGCCACACCTTGTTAATACGCTCTCCCTACATCTGTGCAATACAGCAGCACTTACAATCTTTCTCACTGGCCACTTCTCCTCAAGGCTAAATCAGGATGGGTCTATGCACACACACAGGAGCATCAGGCGGGGTTCTGACCAGCAACCAGGACACAGAGTGGATGAGCGACTGAGCTGGGCTGGAACTTTGATTCCAGTTAGGTCTCATCTGCCCCCAGGCTCCTGCCTCTCCAGGTGACTGAGCCAAGCAGACCCTCTGGCAGGCCCACAGCCACCCCACAGGCTGGCTGCACCTAAGTTGCTAGTTTGAGGCGGAACTCACATACTAGGCAACAGAAACATTGGTGCAAACGCAGCCCCATCACTGTCCAGGTGGGTGACCTTGGCAAGTTATATCTCTCTGGGCCCCATGCTTCTTATCAATGACAAGAGGACTCAGCTGACCAGCCAGCTGGCACACTCTGAGGAGGAGGTACCAGGCACTGTGCTTGGTGCAGCGTCCAGGATGGCGCCCACACAGAGGTTCTACCACCCTACCTGGACCAGGAGCCTTGGTATCAGTGGGCCCCGTCCTTGGCTGGGCATTGGGCGCCTTGAGACTTCCAACTGCTGGGGAACCAAGAAAGCAACATAAAATTCAGGAATATGCTACGGTCTGAGTTAATAAGTCAACAGCCAATCCCTGGACAAGAAGGCTGGAGAGGACAACACAGCTCAGTATCTGAAGGATGAGCAGCCTTTGGACAGACTGGGGGTGCGCTATGGAGCAGGCAGGCAGGGCCATTTGGGAGCCAGGTAGGGAGGAGAAAGAGGGTAAGAAGACCCCAAAGACTGCCTCACTCTTATGGGACTTCCCTCCCCCACCTGCAGCTCTGGCCTGGGATGAGATTCTCCCTCTGAAAAGGGGGCATAAATGTGGGAGTGGGCATGGGTGGGGACATAACTCACGGGCCCATGTGTTTCATGAGCCCGGCCAGATGGTGCAGGTGGCCTGAGTATCCAGGGAAGGACGCACTGTGCATTCCTGCTGGATTCCATGCCTGCTCCACACTGCAGCAAGCAGGGGCAGGGAGAGCACAGCCTCCTCACAAGGCAGCCTGAGTTGATGGGGCCTCTCAACACCACCGGTCCATCCAGCAAGTGCTGCTGTTCCCTGTGCAAAAGTACAGCGGGGAAATCAACTCAAACAAAATCCTTCCTTCCCCATTCCCAAGCACCTACAAAGAAGCCAGGCTGTTATGGACCTTACTGCTAATCCCAACACAGCTCTATAAATTCCTAGAATCACTCCCGTTTGACAAGTGGGAAAACAGACACAGAGAGGAAAAATAACTCACCTGACGCCATCTGCTCCATCAGATGGTGCCGGACGCTATGCTCCCCACTCCACCCAGGAGCCCCACCACAGGGAAGCAGGAACCTCATGCCACGGTGGGGCACATTCCACGAAGGAACGCTATGTGTCCATAACAACTGCAGGGAGTGGGTGGTGCTCTAGAGAATGACAGCTGGATGTAGGGCTGGGGACTGGGCTGCTGGGGAGGCAGGACTGGCATGCAGGAGAGGCTGGGGGAGGGGGGCAATTTCTGGGGTCCTCCAGCCAGGAATCCCTGATGCTGACAAAGATCTCCATGCCTTCGTGGCCTGAAGGCTTTCTCGCCCTGGAAACATAGGCCAGAACTTTAGTTAATTTGCAGACAGCTGTATCTACCTGCAAGGACCTCTGAGTCAGACAGACCATGGAATCAACAATGGAAAAGCCTGGAGCAGAGCAAAGATTGGGCAAACTAGGATGTGCCGCTGAGTAACCAGAGGGAGGCAGAGAGGCACTTCTGCAGCACTATAAACTGGAAGGCCCTAGAGTGGGCTGGGCCAGGCTGAGTGCCCAGCACAGGCCACAACCCTCAGAGTGATGTCTAAGGGGAGAGGTCAGTCCCTGGGACCATCACCACACAGAAAGAAGGGCATTCAAAGGTAAAAGCTTTAACTTCCAGTTGCAGGAGAGACAGAGAAAGCACAGTCCACCCTTCCTCACTTATAATTAGAAATCTAGACAAAACACATGAAAGAGCTAGCATGGGACTCTGAAAGGCAGGAACAGCAGGACTGGGTAGGGATCTCAGACCACGAAGGACACCCTGGCAGTGAGTTGTCTTGTGTTTTGTTTTTGTTTTTTAAATTTTCTTTCTTTCTAGAGCAGTTTCAGGTTCACAGCAAAATGGAGCGGAAGGTACAGAGATTTCCCATATGCTCCCTTTACAGGCTCCCCCACTATCAACATCCTGCACCTGAGAAGGGCATTCGTTACAATCAAAGATGACACATCATAGTCATCCAGAGCTCACAGTTTGCATCAGGGCTCACTCTTGGTGGTGTACATTCTGTGGGTGTAGACAAATGTCTAATGACATGTGTCTATCATTAGAGCATCATTCAGAGCAGTTAGGGTTTTTGTCTCCTAGTTATCCCAGCCTGGGAACAACAGCAGCCCAAACCACCTATAGGCATAGACTGAAAAAGGGAACAAACAGAAAAGTTTTGCTCTAAGCCAAAGGGCCAGGAAGGAGGGATTAAATTCTGTTGGTCTTTTATTTATTTTAGTCCTCACTGAAGGATGTGTTTTTCTATTGATAAGGGAAAGGGAGAAAGAGAGAAACATCGACCTGTTGCTTCCTGTATGCATCCCAACTAGGGATTGAACCCACAACACGGGTATGTGTCTGACTGTGAATCGAACCCGTGACATTTCGGTGTATGGGATGATGCTCCAACCAACAGAGCCACACCAGCCAGGGATAAACTCTGTTGATCTAACCGACCTCGCTCCAGGTGGACACCAGCAAAAATGAGGCACCCATTTCCCTCCCCACAGACGTACCAACAGCAGACCCCATGGCGTGGAGCCCGTGGCATCTCCAATCTCTATTAGGAGAGCACCACTAAAGAAGCAGGGCCCTCGCCTTCACCAACACAGTGGCAACAGGCCCTCGTGGGGGAACCTGGGTGACAGCACAGGAAGGCTAGAGCCTCAGCCTTCTAGCCAGAACCTGGGGAAGCAGAGAACGTGCAGATGATCATGGAGAGGAGGGAGCTCAAGAAAGAATCCTGGGTGGTGCATAGCAGGGTGGATGGTGGATCACAGGCCTCAGAAAGGGTGCCGGGACGTGTGGTCTGAATCTAACTGGGTCGACTGCCTGTTTAAACAACTCAATATCTCTAGAATATTTTAAGAGAAACTAGAGTCTCATAACATAATGTTCAAAATGTCCAGGACACAATCCAAAATTAGTTGACAAAGAAGCAGGAAACCTAAACAACTGTCAAGGGAAAAAGTAATCAACAAACATCAACCGCTAGATAATTCAAATGTTGAAATAATCAGAATAAGACTTTAAGGCAGCTATTATAATCATGCTCCAAGAATTAAGGGCAAACTCTCTTGAAACAAATGGAAAGACAGGAGTTCTCAGCAAAGAAATGGAAGCTATAAAAAAGAGCCAAATTGAAATTTTAGAACCAAAAAATAACAAATATAAAAAGTTTCCAGGAGGGGTTCAATAGCAGAATGAAAACCAAGCAGCTGAACACCCAAGCATTGAAAATACACTTGAAAATAGTTTATCCTTTCCAAAGCTCTCCCCAGATGGGAATTTCTCACATTCCTTGACAGCTTATCCCAGTGTTTAACCATGCTTACAGTCAAGATGTTCCTCCTTCTGTCCTACAGGGCAGCCTAGATGCTGGCCAATTCTCTGTTCTTCTGTCCCACAGGGCAGCCTGATCCCGACAACTCCCAACCTGATTTTGAGCTGGGTGATATGCAAGAGACATACCCTTGGAACACAGAGGATAATGCTCTGGAGTGATTCGGCAGGGCTGTTTTGCGATTGAACATGATGACAGAATTACTATTGCGCCTGGCACACAGTAGGTCCAGAAAGTGGTGGCTACCAATAACAAGTGGCACTTGTTAAACTGCATTTCCAGGCTGTAAAAATCGACATCTTCAAATAATTTCTGAAAGGAACTATTTTCTACCCTTTAATCAACTTGTTCAGGCAGTTCAGTGTTTGCATGATTTTTAGCTTTGAGGGAATTTTTAAAAGAAATACGTATTTTTTATTTGATAAATCTGACATGTTACATTCTATAAATCTGAGATGTATAGCATGTTACTTTGATATATTTATATATTATAATATGGCTGCCACTGAAGCAATATTTATCACATTACATCATTACAGTATACTATTGTCTATATTCATTATACTGTGCATTAGATTTCTGTAGCTTATTTACTACTTGTTATAAATTTGTACCTTAAACACCATCAATCTTATCCCCCTACCACATCCTCTGGTAACTACCATTTTACTCTGTTTTTTTTTTACAGGCTTGACTTTTTCAGATTCCACACTGAGGGAATTTTTTTAAAGCTCAAGGTAAAGCTGTGCTCACAGCAGGCAGCTGGTCTATTCAAAAAGATCCTGTCACAGACGTACATACACAGTCATCTCCAGATCATCATTGGCTCAATCCTGGGCCTGGACTCAAAGCCAAGCCTAACACCAGTCTCCCCCCCAAACTCAAGTCCTTCTGGCCCCTTTTAGGTGGAATTGAGAGGGCTCGAGTTTCCATATTAAACCTAATTTGAAGGATAGAACTGCTGGACAGGAGAAGACTGCTGCTATTCTGGGCCTCCCCATTTCTGTTTTATCCTAAACTAGGGGTCCCCAAGCTTTTTCTGCAGAGCCAACTAAATATTTTCAGCTTTGCAACCCATGTGGTATCTGTCACAACTACTCAACCTTGCCATTACAGTGTAAAAGCAGCCATACATCATACATAGACCAATAAGCAATGAGTTTGCTGTGTTCCAATAAAACTTTATTTACAAAAGCAAGTGGTGGGCCAGATTGAGCCATAGTTTGCTGACCTCTGGCCTAAATGGCAGGGAGAGGTCCCAAGTTTCAGAACTTGGCTGTTTCTTAACATCATCATAGACCTGGAAATTTGTTACACAGCTTAGAAACCTCTCTGTTTATCTCTGCCCAGGCATTTAAATGCTGCCAAGAGTCTACCAGGCACCACGCCATGAGACAAAAGAATGTCTTCCCTAACTCTCTTCATGTGTGGCACTCAATAACAACACACACATACATACACATGCTCTTAGTACTAACAAATATAAAAGAATGACTTTGGGCCTTGTGGGAAGGATATTTCTAAAGAGAAAGTACACATCAGCCATGGCAGAAAATATGAGCCAGGATCTTGATTCATACTTAACAGAAATTCTGCTGGAAAACAGCACAGGACTCTTGGAGGAAATGAATCATTTATGGAGTCCAAAGAGGAGGTTTGCATGGTTTCTAAGCCAATGCCTGCCCCACCCCGCCCCGCCCCACCCCAAGGAGGGTCCTTCCCCCCTTCAGCAGGGCCTCCAGGTCCCGAGGACAGAGAGCAGGATGTGGGCAAGGGAGTATAGCGTGCCAGGCTGGGTGGGGAGTTTGTGTAGGTTTTTACTCGCCTATTTCCAAAAGGATCTGAGGCAGCCTGAAGAAACTGAACAGTGTAAAAATAAGATCAGAAAGAACACAAAAAAGGACCAAAGAATGTTTTAGGTCTGTGGGATGCATTAACCATACCAACTGAGCACTGAATTTGGCCACCACACTTCCTGATGGCAAAGGCCAGAAAAGGGGATGAGTCTTAGATAGTGCTGCTGTCGGATGGGAGAGCTGGGATGCAGGACTATAGGACATTGTGGACTCTTTAGGTCCCCCAACTTGCTGGAGCGTGCTGCAAATGCAGGATGGCGAGAATGGGACACCGACGAGAGGTCAAGGGTGAGAAACATGGCCTGGATCATCTCAGCCTCCTCCAGACTTACAGGGATTTCCCCAAAATCAAAGTCCTGGACAGCTGCCAGCACAGGCTGAGCAGGAGGGAGCTCAGGCCATGTTCTCAGAGTCCTGGGTGGGAGAGACCTGGGCCTTGCAGTCCGGTCTCTGGTCTCTGGCCTCTGGCCGGTAGTCTTGGCTTTGGCCAAGCCCACACCCTCCACCTGGCCTGGCCTGCCCACTGCTGGAGGGATCTGAGAAGCAGGGTGGGGTCTGCCGAGTGAGTGGACCCAGAGGTGCACAAAGAGGAAGTCCCAAAATAATCACAATGTGTGCTACTCTGGACTTGGGTGACGACTTTGACCCAAGATCCTCAGGGTCGGGTGTTCTCTCTATTTAAAATACAAGGGGAACCAAGCACAGGAAAAGCACACTACCAAACTTTCATTAACCAGGATGCACACATGGGGAGGTGTGTGTGGGGTGATCTCAGTACTGCTCAGGGCAGGCTAGGAACACCTCCTGCAGCAGTCCAGTAAACTGCCCCTGACGTCAGGCCTGCCTTCAAGGTTTGTCCCCATGCTTTGTGGCTGAGAGAACCAGAGACATCAATGAGATCACTAGACTCCAGCCCCCACCTGCTCCAGGCTCACCAAGGGCTGCTCAGTCCAGATTTGGGAGGGAGTCCCCCTCCTCTGATGAGGGGAGGGTCTCCAACAGACTAAGGCATCACAGTAGGCAGTCAGGTGGAAGATGGGCTCTCCTTCCAGCCTCTGCCCTCCCCTAGGAAAATGTGGCTTGCTCACAAGGTCACTCAGAGGGGACTTCTGACCCACCCAAAGGTGCATGCAAAAGCTGAACTTTAGAAGAAATGGTGTCCACCCTGTGTACTACCCAGGCTGTCAGGAAGAGAGCAGCAGCCACTTCCACCTTGACCACAGTGACACAGACAGGCAGGTCACCCCCAATATCCCCTTGTACAGTCTACAAAGTCAAAAATATAAATGCCAGTCTGAAAGACCACCTCTGAGGAGAGCCCTAGGGACCAGAGAGGTGGCCCCAGGACATCAGGAGTAACTCCTGCATGGCAGCCACAGTAGATGCCCAGGAACTGACGCCCACGCCCATCTTCCTGTTGTGGAGTCAGTCCCTGCATTTGCCGTTTCAGCACCAGCTTCCTTTAGACCGTGTGGAAGGGAGAGATAAACTGGCCCTGTAGGCCGGTGGCCAAGATAAGAGACCTTCTGTCACTCCACTTGAGTGGCATCCCAGGCACCAGGGCCTCTGCCCCTGGGAAAGGCAGGAAGAGGTGGCTCCCTGGGAAGGCAGGGCCTGAGTCAGGGTTTTGGGGTGGGGGGAGAAGAAGGGATCAGGGAAGTGCTTGCACTACGTGGAGGAGGACCAGAGCCCTTGGTCAGCTGTGTGTGGAGACTGGGTGAAAACCACATGCAACTGGGGTCCAGCTACAAACCCCGAAATCTCAAGGCTGGTGCCACAACAACACTGTGTGCTGGGAGGGTGGAGATGTGGCTGGCTCCTCGCCTGCTAGAATCTGGGGGTTTGCAGACCCCGTCCACCTCGCCTCTCTTTGAGCCCTCCTCCCACCCACTTGAGGGCCCAGTAAGTCAGGATGGCTAATGCTCTGAAGGGCGGGAGCCACTGCATCAGCGTGCACACTTGTCCAGGACATATCACGTGCAGGACTTTGCATGTGCTCTCAGTTCATCTCAAGGCACACAAGGAAAAAGTCAGCATCCTCATCTGAGAGACAAGCGTCAGAGATGCTAAAAAATGTGCACACAGCGCAAAGCTCAGCCCTGGAGCCACTGCTCCTCTCCCAGTGGGATGTGCAAGCCTACGCATACATGCACACACACATGAATTCAGACATGCATGCACACACACATACACACATGCTCACACACGCTCACACCCATACCCTTGTGCACTCACTCTAACTCCTTTGGTTAAGCCCTTGTCCACGGAAAGATGTTGTGCAGAGAACCAGATGGACTGAACTGGGGACAGGGATTCTGCCCAGGGACCCACCTTAAGGTCCCGACTGCCTGAGGGAAAGAATCCGGCTCTTGAACCCAGTGTCCCAGGTACCAACGATCTGGCTTTGGCATTTCTGATCTGTTCAGGGCACACTCTAACCAGGCCCCCCCGAACCCACTGGGCCTCCAGGCCACATCTTTCTGTACCTTTTGCCCTAAGCCAAATCTCACCCTCCCTTAGCCTTCTCCACAAAATCTACACCCACACTACACCCTGAAACAATTTCCCGTTCTGAACTTTCACAGCACTTCGCATTTGTGCAATTTATCTGACAATCACAGCTACCTTTCTCACCAGCATACTGTGAACTATCATTTTACTTATTTCAATTCTCACATATTTGTGTTCCACCTTCCCACTGAGTCTGGAAACTGCCAGTATCAAACTTCTGTCTAAGACCTTACTGTACCTAAGAGAGGGTCTAAGACAAGACAGGCTGGTGTGTCATCCTGTCCCTCTGCAAACATTAACCGAGCACCTGCTACATGCCAGCATTGCTCTAGGTGGCGGGGATGCAGAAGTGAAAATGGTATGCAGTGACCACAGGCCTCAGGGAGCTTGGGCGAGGAAGGGGAGGGAGACCAACAGGTTAGGGACAGGTATAAGAACACTTGACGAGTGTCACTTTTATAGCAAAGATGACTACTCCCCCTCCAAAGCTGCCTGTTGAAGAAATGGGGGGTAGGCAGAAAATCAATGAACCTAACCAGGAAAACAAAGATTACATCTACCACCAACTGGGGATCTAATCTGAGTCCTAAGAAATAAAGTTTCCTTCACTCTGGAAGTGAGACCCCTTCAAGACCCAACTGGAGTTGGGAACTTTCTGTGAGAAGCACTGAGCAACGCAGGTGCCCTTATCTGACCTCTGCATTCAGTACAGAGTCCACTCCACTCAAGGTCCTACAGAACCCCAAAGTCCCTTGCTCCAAACCCATCATCTGGAACCTCTCCCATGAAGACATGTCCTACCTGTCCTGGTCCTGGGGGAGGCAATGTAGAAACAGAACCACCATGTACCAACGCTGCCAGAGGGAAATTGGAGTGAAGGGGAGAGGGGAGAGAAGCAGTGATGGAAGACTGGGAACTGGTCCCCCATAGCTCCCCTAACAAAGGCACCTCTGCTCTCCCCGGGGACAGTCATTCTGGATATGAGCATCAGAAGTTGAAGTCTCCACCTGGAGCATGAGCCAGTCATTCTTCACCTGCGTTTCGATTCTCTGACTTGTAAGAAAGGGAGCAAATTATAGATACAAATTCCTATGTGCTGGAAAGAATGAAGTATAGCACTTGAAGCAATTCTAGCTCAGTGTTAAGGAGGCTAGAGCCAGGAGATAATTATAAGGTACTGTGAGCCCATTAGAGTGAGGAACTGAACCCAAGGAAGCCACTGTCTGTGCAGATCCTGCCCTACTATCAACAGACATTCCAGCAGGCAGGCTTCAAGAGGCTGCCACGTGAGGAAGACTCCCTGAGCGTCCCCAGGGGCAGTGATACAGAGAGCAGACCCAACCCCTAATCCAGAACTGTGCAGAGACAGAAAGTGAAATCCATCTTGTCAGCAGCCCACAGTGCATGCAAGCTCCTCTCTGATTTTCATGACATCTCAGAAGCTTGTTGCAAAGAGCACAAATACAGCACCAAGCAGAGAAACAGAAAGTGAGCTGAGCTTTCTAATGGGCTGGGAAGGAAAAGCACTCCCCAGCATGTCTCAGGCCCCACAGGCAGCCTTGGGGCCCCAGGCTCGGAGATCCCCATGTTGTCAGCACTTCACACCTGCACTTGGCCTGAAGCAAATGCTGCTCCAAAGACAGTCAGAGCCACTGAGCCAAAATGACCTGGGTAGAGCAGCAGTCTGGGCTGGCCATTCCCCAACCACCTGGTGTTACCTGTATCTCACTTCTCCAAGAAGGTGGTGCCCCACCCCTGCAAAGTCCACCTGGAACCTGACATGTGGCTGTCACTACACCATAGGGTGAACCTCAATACAACGCCCCTCCTTTCAGAAGCACAATCAATAAAAGGAGGTAGGTCCCCTTGGTCTCCACCCGAGGGATGGAGGTGCTTCTTGGATCTATGAGGGTAGGGGCAGAGCAGGACCCCTGCGCGCTCTGTTGGTCCTGGAGCTCACTAAGGAGGCTGTGCGAGACAGCTTCAAAGAACAGGCAGCAGGAGAGCCCCCCACTCCTGCCCATGTAGCAGCCACATGACCAGCAGCCAGCGGCCCCCGCCCCCACACTCCCACCACAGGGCCGTGTCCTCAGAAAGAGAGGTCATGATAACAGTACCAAAGGGAGTTTGGACAGTGCACAAAGGAGGTATAAATGAGGGGCTAGGAGAGATCAGAGGGAGACAAGTCAAGGGAGAGGGAGGGATGTTGGGCAGGGGACACAAAGGAGGCTCATGAAGAAAGTAGCGTTTGGAGCTGGACCCTGGAGGACACGTGGATCTGGCAGGTGGGGACACATGGGGTGTGTTCCAGGTGAAGAGATGAGCGCAGGAAGCACAGGTAGGATGGAACTGTTCTGCCACCAGGACAGAGCCTGCGAAGGTGGGCAGCGAAGTCTGGATGGTCCTGCAGGCCTGCCTGGGAAGCGCAGCCTCGAGCCCCAGGCCAAGAGTAGTTAGGGGCTTCTGAGGACGGACTATTTTTTTGGGGTGGGGGTGGGGCTGTGAAGATGAATCTGACACAAACACTGGCTGACCTGGGGAGGAGCTGAGCCAAGCCCAAGGGCAGGGCGGGTTCACAGTCAAGGTGAAGGGGTCCAGCCCACTGGGGACAGTTCTGGAAGCATGGTGGGGAGAGGCTGGGGGCAGGAGGCTTTCTGCCAAAATATCATCTAATGTCAGGGACAAACCTGAAGATACCCACCACCCACTCAAGGGTCTTTGGTAAGCACCCCCGACTTCCTGCGACTCACTGGAGTTTCCAGCTCTATGCAGCACAGCCATGCTGGAAGCTGCTTCCCCACAAGGGCCATCTGTTGGTTTATGCTCTTTGCTTTACTTTCTCTCCTCCCCTGGATTATTTTTAAAAGATTGGGTTTCCTGTTTTCACTGTCTGGCTGGCCGGCCCTCTGGCCATCCGTCCATCATCACAGCCATTAGGGCAGTGGCAGGGCAGGCACTGACTGGCACGCTGCAGGCTCTCTGGGCTCTGTAATGAGGGATTATCCACCTCTGCACCCTGCACCAGCTGGCTGCTCAGTAAACACCACTTCCTCCCATGCAGGGCCGGGCTGTGACCTCTCCCACGGGCAAGGGGCCTCTTAATGAAGCAAGTAAATTGGGGATTTATCCTAGCTGTTGACAGTCACCTACCCTCTGAGCAGGCTCATTCCAGGTCAGAAAAAACAGCCCTTCCCAGCAGGTGCCTCGCCTGGCCACCCCTTTCCTCCCCTCCCCACTCTTGCTCCTGCTCTGCCCCAGGAGTGCGGCCTGGGTAAGAGCCAGCTGCCTGGGCTGGGAGCCCTGGGCTATGAGGATAAAGACCCACCACGCCTGCCCAGTGACTTGTGGCTTGAGTGCTCAGCATACTATCACGTTGGTCCCCTGCCATCATTGCCCAGGCTGACAAGTAGCAAGGCTGATGACCTGTCACCAGGCCCCACCTATGCATGATGCCGCTAAGACACCAGAGCCCTCCCCACTGTCATCCCCAAGAACAGGAGAGCCTGAGACTGCCTCCAAGGAGGGGTAATGCAGGGAGTAGGGACTGTCCACCAGCTTCATCTGCCTCATATACTAGGGGTCCTGCAAATTCTGCCTAATTAAGAGTTCTGTGGCCCAGCCGGGCGTGGCTCAGCAGTTGAGGGTCGACCTAGGACCCAGGCAATTGGGGTTCGACTCCCAGTCAGGGCACATGGCCGGGTTGCGGGCTCGATCCCCAGTCGGGGGCGTGCAGGAGACAGCCGATCGATGACTCTCTCATCGTTGATGTTTCTATCTCTCTCTCTCCCTCTCCTTTCCTCTCTCTGAAATCAACGAAGATATATTTTTTTAAAAAAGTTTAAAAAAAAAAAAAGTTCTGTGAATGTTAAGGAAAAAGCTGAAACCCAGGGGGTCAGGGGAGGGAATTCAGTTTCTGGGCACCCTGTGCACCAGGCACTGTCCCAGGTCACCTCTCAGAATCCTTACACGGCCTCGGGGGATGGCAAGGGGGCGGTGAGGGGACAGGAGCTCTGAGGTTGACCAGTAGCAAGAGCTGACCTGGGGGAGGGAGTTGGGGGAGGGCTAGAGGGATTGAGAAAAAAAGAAAAAAGAGAGAAAAAACTCACGGACATGGGAAACGGTGTGGGGACTGCCAGAGTGAGGGGGGTTGAGGGGAGGTGGAAGAGAGTATGGGGGGATAAGTGGAGATGGATGGAGACTTGACTTGTGGTGGTGAACACACAATACAGTGTACAGACAATGTGTTGTAGAACTGGGAGCCTGAAACCTGTATAATTTTGTTAACCACTATCACTCCAAGAAGTTCAATAAAGAGGGGACATTTTTTTGAAAGTTAAAAAAAATCAAAACAAAGAAGAGTTGACTTAGACACCAAGCTCCAAGTACTCCCCATTGCCTCCAACCTGCCTGGCAATCCAGGGCACTAATAGAACCTGAAGGCCAGGTCAGAGCACAAACTCCACTCTAAGGGGACCAGGGGGCTGGCCAACAGGGCTCTGAGGGCTTGGGAGTCCAAGAGGAAGGAAAGGGTGAGGGCAGGGATGCTGAGAGGGGGCATGTCCCCATGTAACAGAGGGGGAATCTTTCTGATCAGGAGATTATTCCATGGCCCTCAGTTTCCCCTGGAGCAAGGCCCATTTGCTTGAGACAGGCTCAATTCCCTTCCCAGCTCTCCTGGCCACAGCTGTGCAAGACCTGATGTTTCTCCACAAGGCAGACTCAGGACCCTGGGCCTCAGCTCCTCCTTCAGCATCAAGGCCTCTCCTATTCCTGCCGATGACCCTTGTTCACGGCTAGGAGGAGGGTGGCTACAGCTCAAGCCCACTGCCCACCCGCCCTGCCCAGAGCCTCAGCCTGTATGGGAACGCCCTTCCTCCAGTCCTCACAACCATCCCATGCGTAGGCAGAGCACGGTTTCCTTGTATTTATTTATTTAACTTTTTATTTTGAAACACTTTCAAACTCACAGAAAACTTGGAAGAAGAGTACAAAGAACTATTTGTTTAGGAGAACAGCAATGACCTAAAAAAAGGAACCCGGGGGAATAGACAAATAGACCTTGTGCCCCCGACTAAATCAACCAGACAGGACAGCCCTGTCCTTGGACACGAGGGTCCCCATGATGCCCCCTCATCCTATATATGGCCAGCTCTCGCTGGCTGGGCCCATGCCTGCCTCATGGAGGTGGCTGACAAACACCCCCAGTGGCCTGGGTCCATCAGTGCTCAGCCAAGGCCTGTAACCCTCCGTAGAGGTGACAAGGTAGAGAGAGCACCAAGGAGCTCAAAGCGCCCCCCAGTGCTGGTCACTATCTCTGAATGTCTTCTTCCCAAAGTCCAGGCTGCAGAAGTCCTGCACTAGCCAAGCTGCAAGTCTACAGCACCTAAGAGTCAGTCCCCGCCACCCCTGACCCCATCAATCTCGAGCTAGGCATCCAATGGAGAGTGTGTGAATTATTTTAAACCTATTACATATACATGGCAGTAGCCAAAATCTGAAGGAAAAAATATCACCCATAACCTCACCTCCTTGATCAACCCTTTAGGTTCATTTTCCTGCAATCCCTTTCAGTCCCTGTCCTGTGACTACATAACTAGAACCCAAGGTGGGCAACATAACCAGGACCCCAGGAATCACATCACACCTGTCTGTGTCTATGCACCATGGCAACGAGATGCTGCCGATCCTCCCATCAAGAGGCAGAGTCGGGAGCAGCCAGTGTGGCTCGGTGGTTGAGCGTCGACCCATGTACCAAAGAGGTTGCCAGTTTGATTCCTGGTCAGGGCACATGCCTGGATTTCAGGTTTGGTCCCCAGTAGGGGGCATGCAGGACTCAGCAGATCGACGTTTCCCTCTCATCAATGTTTCTGTCTCTCCCTCTCCCTCTCTCTCTCAAATCAAGTAAAAAAAAAAAGAAAAAAAAAAAGAGGCAGAGTCTGGTTTTGGTTCAGTAGCCCCCTGGACCTGGGCCAGCCTGGAGCCCACTCTGACCAATATAGCAAAAGTGACAGGGTACAAGCTCCATAGCTCAGTCCTCAAGAGGCCCTTACAGCTTCTGCCTTTGCACTTGGAACTCAGCCTCTGCGTGAAGATGCTCAGGCTAGACCGTGGCACCATAACAGATCACAAGGAAAGAGAGGTCCCAGCCTTCCAGTGTCTCCAACAGGTGACAGCAACAGAAGAACCAGCCACCAATCCACAGAGTCACAAAAGATTAATTCGTGTTGTTTTAAGCCACTAACTTTGGGGAAGGTTTGTTACACAGTGAGATGACAGATACAAATCCTAACACATTACAACTCTGTATGTCACTTTTTCCACTTATGAGCAAGTTCCACTTTGCTACATAATTTTCATTGTCACCATTTGATAATTACATTAATGTCCATCCAGCTAATGTAACCCCTTTTCTACTGCGGGATGTTTAGTTTGTTTCCAGTTTTCCACTGTTAAGAATAGAATGAATAGCTTCATATAATAATACCAAAATGGAAAAAAATTCTATTTCCTTAGGAAAATACCCAAGGGTGGGATTACTAGGTCTGAGCTTATAAACATACTAATGGACCCTTAAACAATGTAGACACTGCGAATTCAGAGAGAAAGATACCTTGAACCATGATGAAAAAGGGGTTAGGGGTAAACTCAGCTATGCAGAAACACGGGCGTCTAAAGCCAGGCCCCTCACAAACTGTTGCTGGTGTGGCCAACACTTATCAAGGCTCCCAGCTCCAACCAAAGAGGAAAGAGCCTGGAGCACCTGTCCATAAAATGCACCCACAGCTTCCTTCCAAACACTCAAGGGAAACAGACGGTTAAGTACGAGACGTTGCTCAGTTAGATTTTTGTAATTACCAGCTCAGCCAGATTTCCTGAATGTGGCAAAACGAAAGGGAATCTGGTTATTCTAGAAAATAACCCAGGCTTCCAGGAAAGGTGCAATGCCCAGAGTCTCAGTCACCATCTGACCCCTTGACTCACTGACCCCATCTCCCTCTTACATGTTCCCATCCCCCGAAGGCAGGCTCCGACCTGGTTCCTGACTGCTTTGTGGGGGGCAGAACCACAGTCCCATCCATCTCAGGGCCAGCCCAACACTTTGCGGTATGGTCTGGAGAAGGGCCCAACCCAGCCACCCTATTCCACTTGGGAAGCAGTATCAAAACCAAGCTTGTACTTGTCCTACCTTGACTCTAGTTTCGTCACTGACTTGCCCGGGGGCAGCTGGAATCACAAGGAAACACTCCCCCGTCTCCCCAGAACTCACTGGAGGCTCACCAAAAGTCCTAGGAACGGCTGACTCAAGTTTCCCTGGCAGAGAAGGTGGCTGGAAACGGAGGTGGGACTTGCAGCCAGAGACACCCCTGTAGCAACCTGCTACAGTCCAGAGGGCTGCACTCGCAGTAGTTATTACAAGAAAAGGGCTGCCTTCTGCCCTCTCCCATCTCCCATCGACGGGGCTGAGTGGTGCCCTGGGTGCTCATGCAGGAGGGGCCTACGTGCAAGTGGTCAAGAGGAAAAGCAGGACACCTCTACTCAAAGCAGCATCATTCACAAGAGCCAAATGTGGAAACGGCCCAACTGTCCATGGACGGATAAATGGGTAAAAAAAGGGTGGTAACCCGGCCGGTGTGGCTCAGCAGTCAGGCATCGACCTAGGATCCAGGAGATCGAGGTTCAATTCCCGGTCGGGGCACCTGCCTGGGTTGCACATCCCCGGTGTAGGGTGTGCAGGAGGCAGCCGATCAATGACTCTCTCATCAGTGATGTTTCTATTTCTCTTTCTCCCTTCCTCTCTCTGAAATCAATAAAGATAGATTAAAAAAACAAATAGGTGGTATATTCATACAATGCAATATTATTCCGCTTTAAAAAGGAAGGAAACTCTGGCATATGTTCTAACATGGATGAACCTTGAAGACATTGTACTAAATGAAAGAAGCCAGACACAAAAGAACAGATTCTGTTGGATTTTACTTACATGAGGCACCTAAAGCGGTCGAATTCATAGTCAGAAAGGAGAATGGTGGTTGCCAGGGGCTGTGGGAGGGGAGATTGGGGAGTTGTTTAGATGAAAAACTTCTGGAGATAGATGGAGAGGATGGTTGCACAACAGTATGAACACACGTAATGCCGCTGAACTGTACACTTACAAATTCTTTCACAATTTAAGAAGAAAAAGAGCAAAAGCAAAGGTCTGTGACAGGCCAAAAGCCTTCCCAGCGCAGGTTTGGATGGAAACACTCACACACACGGGCTCCGGGCTACAGGCTCCCTTCTCATCACCCTGCATCTACCACAACAACAAAGAGCTGGTCACTCCTGGGACTGACTCCTGTTTCCTGCTCCCTTCCTGGCCAAGTCCACCTGAGGGAGGACACAGGCTCCACTCCCCAGGCAGGATCTCCCTGCAGATTCCCCGGCCGCTGCCCCCAAGAGAACACACACGGAAGGAGAGAATCAGCCAGAAGGAAATGAACTTGGGTCCTCAGGGTGATGTGGAGGCTGCAAGCAACCGGGGGTGAGGGGGGTGAGGCTGAGCTGGACCAGGCTCAGCTACTGCGGTTCCTTTCTCATCTGTTTCATGTACTAAGGTGCCGTCCAAAATGTCATTTAAACAGAAGGACTCTGTTTCTAAAACAAAACAAAACCGGTTGAAAAATTCACTGCTTGGAAATTGACCCTCTGGGCTTTTCCAACTGATGAAAAAGGCAGCTTTTCATCTTACACTTCGCCACTTAAAAAAACACACAAAACCACACACACCCAAACCTTCAGCCAGCTATGCAGCAGCCAACATCCTCTCCTGCTATCTGTCACAACAGCAACAATGATAACAACAAAAGGAGAGTAACGAGTGTTATTAGGCAGCTTAGGCAGCTGAGGCGTGCCAGGAGCCTGTAAGTGCTTTTTCTGCACACATCACCTCACTGTATCATCGCAGCCAGTCCCTGGGTAGATAGATGACTTCTACAGATGATTGCCACTCTACAGATGAGGAAACAACCATCCTCCATCAATTCTCAGGCATGCATCTTCCACAAATTTCAACAAAAATGAAAGTGGGATCTTAAATGGAGGTGTTGCCTTCCTTCTGAGGGGCACATCAGCTAACGGTGTGCGCACCATTTAGGGAGTGTCAGAGTGAATGAACTGCCCATGTGCACCAGGACCCCAGCTGGGACTGGGCTCTGTGTCCCTCAGGAGTTTGAGCCCGACCATCCCTCAAGGGGGGGTTCACCACACCTCTCAGCCCAGCCCCTGCCTCACTCAGGAACTCCGGAACTTGCCAACACAAGTCAGCAACACTGTTATCCCACAGCCTGGCTAGTGTCTGCCCTGGCAGGCCGAGCCCTGGACATTCCCACCAGGCTCAGGGGCATGGGTGTGGACACAGGGCTGGCTGCAAGTCAGCCACATCTTCTCCGGATGGCTGCCCTGAGATGGCCAGCTCTGATCCAGACAGGCAAGGGGACAGCTGGGCAGACGAGCCCACAGGTCTGAACAAAACCTGGCAAAAGTGGTTCTCAAGGCACCGCCCCAGGAGGCTGTTCTGTGGGGAAGCCTAAAAGCCTCCCCAAACAGAGTGCATTGTCAGAGTCCCCCTTTTGTGGTCCCCACCCTCCCAGCAATAGAGAGGAAAGCCCGCCATCCCTCACATCTCCAAGTCTTCTGCAGATGAGACGATGATTTATGACTAATTCATTCCTTGGTCCGAGCAATACTGGAAATGGGCATGCAGCGTGAAGCTGCCGCATCTCTTGGCCTGAGAGCAGGTTGTATCTATTTCCCTTTTCAAATGAGGAAACAACTCAAAACACAGAGTCATAAACACGCTGTCCATCAGAATCAGAGGGTGGCCCATGGAGGCTATCTTGTGTTGGGAGATATACAGCAACACTCATGGGTGGAAGCCACGCATGGATGCAGTCTGCAATGCCCCTGCACTCCCTGAACAAGAACTGTGCTCCCTCTGAAGAGGCTGACAACCCTGGGCCCAGAAAGCCCAATGGGGGCTTATTCCAGGCCCTGGCCACCTGATGAGTCTCAAGCACCTACACAGCAACCACTCCAACAAGCTTCCTACTGCACTTCCTGCTGAGGCCCTGGGGACCTGGACAATGGGTGTCCCTGTAAACTCCAAATTCCGTCACGGTTCCCAGGGACACGTGTCAGCAGGCACACATCCAAGGATCACAGGCAGCGAAGGGATTCAACTGTGATCACAGCCCACCCTGCAGGTTCTTGGTCCTGCGGAGCCAGCGCATCCGCCAATCCTAACCACAATGAGTACTCCATCCACAGCTTGGAATCCAGGCTGCAGGCAACGGGTGTGGCCATATGCCACAGCAGCTTTTCTCCTGCCTGCAGTCCTCTGCCTGGACCCTGGCCAATCAGGCAGCAAAAGTAACAAAGGGGAACTCAGTGCTGGACTCACAGGGAAGAGGAGAGGCACATGGGAAAGCTGCAGGCCCCTACTGGAGGTCAAAGTGTCCAACTTCCCCATCTGCCACCTCTGGGACCCATATTTTTGTGCAAGGCTTCGGGTGGGACAGACAGAACCCTGGTTATGGGAAAGGGGAGCCATAAGAGAAAGGGGTTTTGTTCCCTGGCACCCTGAGGAGAGCAGCCCCAATCCCAGAGAGAAAGCCTAGACTCAAGAAGGAATTGGGGACATAGTGAGAGGGGAAGCTCCTCTCTTAGACTTCACCCCAGAATGTGGTGTGGCCTGGATCTTCCAAAAGAAACATGAAAAGAAAGTACAGTGTCTACCAAAAGCCATGTACTATATGACCTCATTTATGTGAAATTTCCAGAAAAGTAAAATCCACAGAGAGAAGGAGCAGATTGGTGGCGGCCAGGGCTGAGAGAAGGCAGAGGGAGAGACTGCTATCGTGTACAGGGCTTCTTTGGGGTGTGAAGAAAATGCTCTGAAACTAGACAGAGTGGCGCGTGCATCACCCAATTCTGTGACTATACTGAAAACCACTGAGCGGCACACTTTAGGTGGATGAACTCGATGGTAAATTAAATCTCAGTAAAGCTCTGAGAGCAGAAAGGATAGGGACTGTGTCAACCCATCCATGTGATAAGATGCTCCTCAATACACACAACTTGGAGGAATCTCAAGTGCCCTCTCTAAGCAAAAGAAGCCAGGCCCAGAAGGCTACACACTGGGATTTCATTCCACATTCATTCCACATTCGACATGCAGGAAAAGGCAAAACCACGGGGAGACAGAGTACATCAGTGGTTGCCAGGGGCTGCGGGTGGGGCAGATGTCTACAAGGGACATAGGTGACAGAACTTTCTGGGGGTGACAGAACTCTCTGGGGTGATGAAGCTTTCGGGGTGATGTACCTGCTGTGCATTTTGACTGTGGTGGTGGTTACACAATTCTGTCATAACTCACAGAACAGTACACCAAGAAGAGTGACTTTCACAGTCTGTAAGTCACATTTCAAGGCACACACACACACAAACACCTCTAACGACATCATAGCATCTTTTGAACCTTTGGTATTTTTAATTTAATTTTAATTTTTATCATCACCCAAGGACATATTGATTGATTTTAGAGAGAGAAAGGAAGAAAGAGAGAGAGATCGATGTGAGAGAGAAATACTGATCTGTTGCCTCCTGTACAGTCTGGGGAGATGAAAAAGTTCTGAAGACAGACGGTAGCGGTGGTTGAACAGTGTGAATGTGCTTAATGTTACTGAGCCGTGTGCTTAAAAATGGCTAAGACGGCAAATTTTACGTCACTTGTATTTTACCACAACCAAAACAACAGCAAACAAACCCCACAACCCCAATAACTCCCCACAGTCCTAAGTGACCATGAGTGCTCTGAGCCTGGTGAGGCCCTGACATCGCAGCCCTGGCTACGGCCTGCAGCCAGCCACAGACCCTCAGTGTCACGCAGAACCACGCACGGCGTGGGAGGACGGGCACTGGAGGAGCACCAGCTGCTTCTCTCTGCCTTTCCAGCCAGTGGTTCCAGCCCAAGCTGCTCACAACCACCGAAAGGGCCTGACTGAGGTTTCTGGACAGCGACCCCACAGCAGCCTGACGAGGAGTCAACTGAAGCCTAGTCCTGCACACACAGAAGCTTCTGCCTGTCTGTTTTGCACACGGACACAGAATACCACTCTGTCTGGACTGGTGCTCACCAACAGGAGACTGTGAGCCAAGGAGCCAAAATGAAGGTGAGTACAGGTAGGTACATCTGCCTTGGCCACAGCAAGGCTGTGACCTGGGGGAGGAGCTCTGTTCCGAAGGAGTCCAGGAGCCCATGGTGGCCCAGGCACACTGCAGGGTAGGGCACAGGGCTGGCAGGGGGGGCTCTCACACCCCACATTCATCTTGCCCTCCATGCGGGCACCCCCAGAAGCCTTCTCTGACCCATGGGACACAGCAGACCACCCCACCTCATCATCAGCCAGTCCTTTGCCCCAACACCATGCTCCAGCTGCCCCAAGCCTCAGAACCCTGCAATAGGCCGAGCCATCCCACTCCTCCATGCCTCTAGGCACAGGCCTGCCTCTGCCTGGAATGCTTCTCTTCCTTCCCCGGCCCCACAATGGCCTAACACACTCCTCATTTGGGTCCATTCAAGGCCCAACTAATGGGCTGCCTTACTTGCTCTAACACAACAGACTTAGTCCCTTCTCACTGCCTACCTGGTGCGCACCTCCATCACAGCTCCCGTTTGTCAGCTGTTATGTGTCTATGGGGTCCTTGGGGTCAAGGACTGTGTCAGAGCCTAAGCACAGGGCTTGGACCCCAGCAGCTACTACATAAACTTCAGATGAACAGACAGATGGACAGATGGATAGTTGGATGATGGGTGGATGGTTGAATGATGGATAGATGGTGGGTAAATGGAAAAATGCATGGATGGAAGGATGTTTGAATGGGTGGATGATAAATGAGTGATGGATAATGCTATGGACTAAATGTTTGTGCAACTTAACTCCCAATGTGACGGCATTAGGAGGGAGGTCTTTGGGAGGCGACTAGGATATAGGGGTAGAGCCCTCATGAATGGGATTGGTGCTCTTATAAAAGAGATCCCAGAGAGCTCCCTTCCTTGCTCCCCCTGCCACGTGAGGACAGAGTGAGAAAATGGCCATCTATGAACCAGGAAGCGGGCCCTTACCAAATCTGTCGGCACCTTGAACGTGGCCTTCATAGCCTTCAAAACAGTGAGAAATAAAATCCTGTTGTTTATAAGCCACCCAGTCTATGGTATTCTGCTGTAGCATCCCAAATGAACTAAGGCAGATGGTTGAATGAATGGATGACGGATGGACGAACAGATGATAGATGGTTGGGTGGATGGGTGATGGATGGATGGAGTGGCTTAGGCATGGCTGCTGCCTTCTCGGGCACATCTGCTGCTAGGAAACAGGTGAGCAAGAATTTACACACATACCAGGGGCTTGAGGAAGATTCAGGATTCCAACACCCTGGTCCCTCAAGGTGGAGGGTGTGTTTTGTCTTATTTTTTTGTTAGAGCTTTGATCAATTAATAACTCTTTAACCTTTTCATTATGGAAAATTTCAAACACATACAAAAACAGAGAACACAGTATCATGAGTACCCACGTCCCATCCCCCAGCTCCAACGATTGTTAATCTGTGGCCAGTCTTGTTTCAGGGGATCAACAGTCAACTCTGGGAGCAGGAGGGAGCACAGGAGAGAACAGGGAGTTGTTAACCAGGCAGTCATCTCCCATCCCAGCTCTACCACTGGAGCGAGTTCCTGGAGGAAAGAGCCCTCAGGGGACAGGAAGACTGACCCTACCTGCCTCACAGGTTCCACGAGGAAATCATGTGAGCTCCTGAACACGGACGTAAGACACCCACGCATGGCTCCGCCACCTCATTTCATAATCACCAGGAATTCGGATGCAGCTCTCTGTAGAACAGAGTCATCAGGGCCACCAGGCCAAATCTAGCCCATCACTACCCGTTTTTGTGTGACCAGGGATCTGAGAATGGTTTTAAATGATTACATTTGTGATGATTATATAAGTACCTTGATTTTGCCTCTCAGCCACAAAACCTAAATTAGTTACTATCTAGCCCTTTAAGAAAAGGTCTGCCAAACCCAATACTGCAGAACAAAGAGCAGAGGCTCAAATAACGGCCTTTGGTTTAAAGCCAGAGTCTGCCACAGAAGCTTCCCCTTCTAAGCTCCTGCTGTCTAAGCATCAGCGTGGCAGGCACTACCTAGCTCCCCGCAGGGTGCAGTGGGGCTCAGATCCTGGATGGCTCACAGGATCCCGTTACAAAGCGTAAAGCCAAACTCGAGTGCAAAGTTCCAGTAAAGGGGGGTGTGCATCTCTCTCCTGCAAGACCACAGGAGAAGGAACACTGGAACACTCCAGGGGGCCCTGGGGGTCAATGTACAGTGAACCAAGCCTGCCAGATGGAAAGAAAGTTCTGAAGGAAAGTGCAGGCCTGCACTGAGGCATCCTTGCCTCACAGGAGTGCAGATGGTCAGTACAGATTCCTTCCTGTTCTTGTGCCCTGCAGACAGACCAACCCATCCCTGGGGCTGACCAGATCAGCAACACGGCAGTCCCTGCTCCAGCTGGCACTGGGAATGCCCAGAGAGCTCCCACTTCAGGACGCAAGCCTCAGACTCTGATCCCAGGTGGGGCCTTCACAAGGTAGCAGGCTGCTGGAAGACAGGTCACCTGTGATGTAGGTAAATGATGCAAATGGTACCCCAAGGTACCAAGGTCCCTCCAACACCACGGATAGAGGTGCACGTAGGCAACACCTCGCACATAAACCCTGCTCATGTCGGCACTGGCTTCAGCAGTGTTCCTGACCACACAGGGCTGCTCTGGCTGGCTAGACACCAGCTGGCACTCCCAGGCAACCCCCTGCCAACCACCTGCCTGGACACCATCACCTCTGCCTTGGCAGACGCCTTCCTGCTGTCCATGCTCTGCATTTCAGCACACTGTCCAGGTGACACATGCATAGCATCTGAGCATCTATGCCCGCCCTGGGGTTGATCTGAGGATCTGAGGGGTTTGCTGACCCCTGTCCCTGGCTAGTGAGGCAGTAAAGGAAAATGACAAATCAACCAGCAAAGAAGCATCCTGGTTCCCATTAAACTTGCACCAAGAGTCAAATCCACCCCCTTGCCCAGCTCCCTGGACCCCAGTCACTGCAGGCAGCCAGATCCAACTGGGGTCTTACACAAAGACTGCTTCAGGACACCTGCCAATAAGGTTTTCCAAGTAATTTTCTGAGAACTCAGTACGACATAATTTAATTTAGAATCACAAAACTAAAGGCACTACTGTGTAGTTTCCTCATTTACAGGCAGGAATTCAGGGGCCCAGGGATTTAAGTGATTTACCTAGCATCAGAGTAGCAGCCGACTGCATAGCCAAGATGGGCAACTCCGAGCAGGGAAAGGAAAAGGCGTGGCCCAACTCTATAAATCCACAATCTGGGGATGGCTAAGACTCCTGGAATGCTGGCTTTCAGCTGCAGGAGTACTAAAAGAATTACGTGGATGCCCACTGCAGTGTGAGACAACTGGTCAGTTAGAGAAATATCCATTCCTCTCTTTTCCTCCCCAAGCCCATTACACCACACTGCTCTCCCTCCAAATGCAGCCTTGCTGGGTCTGCCCTCACCTCCAACCTACACCACCACATAACCTACACCCTGCAAGTCCCTAGGCACGGTGAGGTGTTTGACATGACCAACCCAGCAGCGTCCTGCGGCCTAGCCCAGCTTCTGCTGGCTGAGTGCGGCCATGGACTGCTTTCTCTCCCTTCTGTAAAGTCCCTTTTCCACCTCAGCATTCAGATTCCTTGGAACTTCCCTTCAAGCCACACAGGAACTCAATGGGCCAGAATTAACTGGACAATGCCATCCAGCAAACCAAATCCATGGCTGGAATGCACGAAAAAGCAGCCAAAATGCTTTTCGGATTCAGTTACAAGCAGTCCAGAGTAGCAATAAACTAGCCAGTTTCATGATAAACAAGGGGACAGGGAGTTCTTTCCATACCAAGCACCACAGAACTGACAATAAACTGTCATGTAGCCAGGAGCCTCAGGGACCTTTCCAAATTATAAACTGGACCTGTGTGGCCCCAGCTCAGGGGCCTCTCCAGTTTCTGGGAGCATCAAGGAATTGAAAGTTATGGTGGGACCCAACTTAGGGCGGATGCCTCTTAAAGCAAATCTTAGCGTCAGCTCCTGCTTATCTAGATTTGGGGGCGGCAAGGCCCCACCCAGCTCAGCCTTTCCATCACCTGATGGAACCACTTGGGTAAAGTCTTGCAAAAAGAACAACAGCAAGGGAGAAGTCAAAGGAGAGCAGAAGATTAACTGAAGCCAAGGGTAAACTAGAACAGTGTTTCTGGAAGGTCATCTGGCAGTAGATATCAAGGGTCTTAAAACCATCCATACCTTTGGGTAAATCCACTGGGAGACGCCCACCCTGGTGGAAGGAGGCAGGAATGCAAGCAGAAACCCATATAAAAAGATGTCCCCTGAATGCAATTTAAACAATGGAATATTAGTCAGTCTTAAAAAGGAAGGAAATTCTGAAACATGCTACACCAAATGCTAAATGAAGTAAGACAGTAATAGCTTACGATTCTGTTTATATATGAGGTACCTAGAATAGACAAATTCATAGAGACAGAAAGTAGGATTGTGACTGCCAAGGGCTGGAGGGAGGGAGGAAGGGATGGAGAATTATCGCTTAATGAGAGTTTCAGTTCTGCAAGATGAAGAGCGTTCTGGAGATGGATGGTGGTGATGATTGCACAACAATGTGAGCATATTTGATACCGCTGAACTGTACAATGAAAAAATGGTTAAAAGGGTAAAATAACTTTTATGTTATATATATTTTACCATAACTTTTAAAAATTAATGATGCAATGTATCAAAAACTATTGACTTGTATACACTTTAAATGGATGAACTGTATGATATGTGAATTATATCTTAATAAAGCTTTTAAACAATAATAACCCAGCTGCACACAGTAAACACTTTAAATGTCCAACAAAATTATTAAAATTAAACTATAACTCTTTACAAAGCAATAATGTGGCCATTAAAAAGGTTTACAAAATATTTAGTAAAACAAGAAAACGCTCCCGTTAATTGACACAAGCAGGACACCCAAGTACACAGTGAAGGGAACCAAAATTCTGCCACCCTGAAGCTGCTCTACTGAACTGACTTTAAGCTGTTGATTAAGAAATAAGACTTAGAAGGAATCTGTGACTCTTTCCCCTTGCCTGCCCAAGAGTTTCAACAGAGAAATCTGGTTTGGGAAGGGAGCCTTGGCTTAATCCTTTGAGAATCTTCAGCCCTGGGTCGGTGGCTCAGTTGGTTGGAGCGTCATCCTATACACAAAAAGGTTGCAGGTGCCATCCCAGGTCAGGGTACTTATGGGAGGCTACCGATCAGTGTTTCCTCCTCTCTCTTTGTCTCTGTCTCTCTCTTTAAAAATATCAATAAAAGCATATCTTCAGGTGAGAATTAAAAAACAACAACAATCTTTACCTGAGCAAGAGGATTCTAAGCCTGTTAGCTAGATATCCTGTGTCCCACTATTTCTCAGTTGCCTAGCAAGAATTTTCCTGCCATATATGTTCTGCTCTTCCTCAACTACCTGAAAATTGTCCATTGCTTCTGAAATCTACCAGCCCATCCCCTCTCCTTACTCCTTTGTCCAAAATGTCTTATATATCCAATGTTGCCCTACTATCTTTGGAATGTTCATGCCTATGTGAATTCCCTATGCACATGTATTAAAATTTGACTTTCTCCTGTTAATCCGTCACTGTTAATTTGATTTTAGCCCAGCCAGAACAAATTAGAAGATGAGAGGAAATGTCTTTTTTTTTTTTTTTTTAGCTCCCACAACAGCAAGATCTCTGCTACATAAAATAACTATAGGTAAGATTTTATATAAAATCAGGATAAAAAAGAAAATCTTCCTTAACACTGAGCAGAAACCTGTCTCCCTGAAGCTTCTAGTCATTAATAATAGACCAGCCTTCCAAATATGACCCAAAAGAAATCCATTCCCTCTTCTACGTGTCAACCATTCAAAACTTAAGCCAGTGCACATGGATTCCCAGAGGTGAAGGGACTCAACCCTGGCTATAGAGGAAATCACCCAAGGAGTTTTTTCAAAAACCTAGGCTCTCTCGGAGGAGAAAATCAAACAGTCACATGTGAAATACCTAGTAAAAGGGGCAGCCTCAGAGTTGGGAGCAGGAAGAAAACAGGGACCTCAGTTCTATAACAACCAGGAACCAGATTCTGCAAACAACCTGAATGAGCTTAGAACTCAACATGGAGCTCTGACAGGAATGCAGGCCTGGCTGACGCTTCAATTGTAGCCTTGACAGACCCCAAGCAGAGGACCCAGCTGTGCCACGCCTGGGCTGCTAATCCATGAGAATTGGGAAATTAAAAAACATAAACAGTAAAAGCCTTACCGATAAGATTCCCCAGGAGTGACCAGCCAAGTGTGTGTGATTTTTTTTTTTTAACTTCAGCAAAGGCTATAGACTACATGGGCAGCCAGGGTGGAGACTTACTGCCTTCAATCTCTGCCAGGCCAAGCGCTCCCATTTCCCATAACCATTTTGCTGATAACCTTCGGGCTTAGAGGCACTGAGCAGAGAAAACCTATGGCGTCCCAGAGCCTAGACACTCCCATGGACACCAGGCAAGACTTGGGCTCCTAATGTCACATGCTGTCCTGCTGACACACAGGCAGCCCCAGTCAGATGAAAACCCCCAGAGTGAACCACAGACCAGACCAGCATTTAAAAAGCCCCCTCAAAGCTTCAAAACAAAATAGCTCTAAAAGGGAACAGCCAAGGACAGCCCATGGATCCTGACCCACTGCTCCTGGCTGCTCTGTGCACCCCAGAGGCTCAGCACGGGGCGGCATGGGTGTCTGAGCTCACACCATGATTCCTGCAGGTCCAACAATGTCCCCACAAGAAAGTCCTGCCTTGGCCTTTGATGTCCAAGGTCTTATTAACAGGCACGCCCCATCATGTCCCATCTTAGAGTTCCATAAACATAAAGTGACCCTCCTCCCCTTGGAATGACTCTGATTAATTCACATACTTGAGGGAGCTCAGTGCTTTGAGGGCCAAGGAGAAAGAAGAGAAAAACAAACACCCATTTTCCATCTTCCTCCTAAACTTATCCCCTATACTCACAGGGGCGACCAGAAAGGGCACTCTGGTTCTGGCAGCCATGTCCCTGCCAACTGTACCCTAACAGCTTACTGACAGCTTGTACCTGCTAATTACAGAACAGGTCCCTTGTTGGCTTTCTGGGGACCTGGCTGCCCAGCCCAACACAGTGGACACTCCCATAAGAAAGCCTGGTGCTTCCTGAGCAGTTAGAACAAAGTGCTTCTCCCAGACAGCCCGTGGGCCGGGTCTCAGCCCATTAACCTTCCTGGACTTCCTTGCCAGTGTTTCTGGAACCTGACACGGCAGACTTTGCAGGGATAAATAAGCAAGCACAGGGCTCATAGGGCTGGGAAACCAGGAGATGACAAAGTCATGCTGAGACCAAGTCTCCCACACTTCCTCACACACTCCTTTCTGGAGCCCACACACCTCTTTCTAGAGCCTCAGATAGCCCTTTCTGGGGCCTTGCCTGCTCTTCCACAGCGAAGAGTCTGCTGCAGGGACTCACACCATCTGGCCGCTAAAGAAACGCCACAGGAGAGGAAACCAGACTTATGTTAATAATCACAACCCTGACTTTTTAGGGCTAAATTCTAATAGTGGCTCACCAGCTGCTTCAGGGGATAACAGGGCCCATCTGACTGCTCCATGACAAGATGCTAGTCACAGGGCCTCCCTACCTGGCACCAGTGAGCCTACCCAAGTGCATGGTAGTCTCAGATCTCAGACCATTACCCCAACTCCACAGGACCCCAGAGCCAGGCTTCGCACCTGACACCCCATCAGCAGAGGGCTCATCACTGTGTTCCCCTCCACCTCCCCCGTCTCCAGCTGCGGGAACTCCACTGCCGCAGCCACCCCTTCAATCCCCTTGCCCACCATCTCCCTCTGTGTTAGCCACATGGCAGACCTCCCTGGCTCCTCTCAGACCTTCTCCGGGACCCCCACCCCAGGCCTCCTGAACCTGCTTTCTGGCCTAACTTCCATCTTTGTCTCTCTCCTCCTAATTGTCTCCCCACTCACTTGCCTCTCTAGTCCCTAGGTCCCAGAGTGAGCCATGTCAATGCCCTTGAAACATAGCCACGTGCCCACAGGCCCTTGTGACCAGACTCCTGCAAATCCACGTCACCCCTGGTTACTATTCAGTAGTAACCTGGCCACTCCTCTGGTGAGGCTGCCAACCTCTCCCCAAGACCCATATACACCTGAATCACCTCCACGGAGTCCCACTTGGACCATTCCCCCCAACAGGGACCCTGTTCCATTGGTCACCTCCTCAACACTCACTGTCCAGGTTGCTTCTCCAGCAGATGGGGACATGGCCCTGCTCTGGGAACTGAGCAGTCCCACAGGTGGACACTTAGGGAGCACTCAGACCCCCAATCCTAAACCCCTGACCACACAAATGTCCTCTCACCTCCCCACCGCCAGAATTCTGGGCACAGTGGTCCACACGCAGCTCAGACGCCTCCTCTCTCCACACATCCCCTCCCCTGCTCCTGTGCTCCTTTTCCCTCCAGCCTGAGCCTTCTCCCAAAGGCCACATCCTGCTGCACACCTGGAGGCCCACCGGCACAGCCCTCACTACCCCCAGGCTTGCCTCCTTTCTCTTCAGTCACCCCCTACCAGTCAGCCCACTAGTGTCCCCTCCACCCTCCCATTTCCACCTTATGCAGGACAACTCCAGGGGGCCCCGACTCCCATCGGGTCATCTCATACAGCATCCGTCGTCCTCTCCCCTGCTCAACAATCTTTAGTGGCTCCCTATCACTGTCCAAGAAAACACCACTCTTTCTCAGCCTGGCTTCTGGGTCCTACACAGTATGATCCCAACCCTCCTATCCACGCACCTTCACCTCCCGACTGCACACATTTTATACCAATTCTCCAACCAACTGCTCTCTCTTGAGCATGCTGAAACTTTCCAGCCTCTGAGCTCTTGCCCACTCCAGACTATGCCAGGAACATCTTCTTCCCCCTTCCCCTCAGCCACAGGATAGATGTGAGGCTTCCCTTCCTGCAACTCCATGGCTCTGTGGAGCCTTGAGATCTGCCCCATGTTAGGGAATTTTAGGTGCCTTCTTGTCTCTGCTCCCACCCTGGTCTGCAGGTTCCTCCACCCCAGTTAAGGGCTGAGTCTGAACCATCTATTTTCTAGGTCATCAGGAAAGGCAACCAGTCTTAAAGAACAGATCCGTGTTTTCCCATCAACTCTGCCTCTTAAGAAACACTGAATAGTTAACACGACTGAAATGCACACTTAAAAATGGTTAACATGGTCAATTCTAGGTTACATGCAATTTTTTCCACAATGAAAAACAAACACTGAAAATAAAGGAGGGAGGCGGACTCAGCCAGATCCTGGTGCTGCTCAAAGTGGCTGTGAGCAGGGTGCTCACTGTCCTTGTCTTTGCACATTCATGAAAATTTGAAAATGGCAACTTTTTTAATGAAAAAAGCACCTGTAAAGTACGTGTCAGGTAACAATATCATGCCGACAAACACAGAGGCAGACACACTCGCCCACGTTCCTGACAGAGAGGGTGGAACGCTTGCAGAAGTCAACAATCCTAAATGAGTTACATTTTCTGGTAGAAGGTTTCAGAGGTGGGCAAAGACGAACACTGCTTTTGCACGCACCCGAGTGAACATGCCATGCTGAGCATCCACCTAAGAGCACTCAAGAGTCAGTTCACCAAGATATCCAGCCAACAGGACAACGGCTCTGAGCCCACACAGCGACCCCAGTGCCCCAAGAGGATGGACGAGGTGGACATCACTGGCCCAGCCTGTGCATCCTCCAGCTCATGTCACAGTCACTCCATGACATCAGGGACAGCCACAGGACAAGATCACCCTATCTACTAAACTAGGAAGAAGTACAAACAAGCCCTATGGGTGGCCTTGAGGCCCTCACCTCGGACAACTCAGCTCTGGGGGATCCCGCTGCTCCTCCACAGGGATCCCACGGAGGGAAGGCACTCTGTAAAATGTGGAATACTACCCAGAGTGCCATCTGTCCTTGTCCCTGGACAGAGGCCTCACTCAGCTCAGTCTCTTCATGGCTTGCAGTCCAGCTGCCACCCAGGCCCAGCAATAAAACGTCTGAGAAAGAAACCTTGAAGACATCCCGCTAAGTGAAACAAGCCAGACACAAAAAGGCAAGTACCATGGAAGTCCGTGTATATAGGGCACCTATGAGCAGTCAAATTCACAGAGAGAAAGGAGAATGGTGGGTACCAGGGCTGGGGGAGTGGCGAGTGAGGAATTATTGCTTAATGGGGGCAGAGTTCCAGTTTGGGAAGACGGAAAAGCTCTGGAAATGGGTGGTGGCTGTGAATGTGCTTAATGCCACTGAACTGTACATTTAAAAAATGTTTAAAATGGTACATTTTATGTTACGTGTATTTCACCACAATGAAAGGGGAGACGGCTAGGGGAAGACCACAGCCCAAAAGGTCTCTGGATGGAAAGACCCATCTGAACAAGTGGGTTCCAATACATGGGCCTGAGAGGCAAAGCCACCAGGTTGGAGGCTGAAATAAGCTCAATCACCCAGCCCCCTTCCCTGGTGAGCTCCTGAACTCTCAGTTGCCATTTGCCACCCAGCATCCCATTGCCCCAGGGTCTGGCTCCATCAGTCCCTACACACACGGCCTGGTCACAAGGCCCAAAGATTGCTACAGGTTCAGGTAACCCAGCCCTTCAGGCAGTGGCGGTTGGGCATGGCTAGGGGACAGCGTGTCACCCCAAGTACCCCTGAGGCTCCCTGGGAAACACTGCACAGCTTCTTCACACTCTATACCTCACAGAGGGGGCTGGCTCCTCACCCACCCTGGCATACTCCTTGCAGCACTTCAGGAACACACCACGAGGGCCAAGTCCACCTCTCCAGTGGCCTCCCAAAACTGTATACAGGGCAACACCCTCTGGTCTGCAAAGTCCTTGGAAATCTGCAGATGCAACCTGGATATGCCTAAGCATTAGTAATTTTCAGAGCTTCCTGTCTTCCTCCTTTGTTTCCTATTAAAATAAGAGAGTCTGTGGTTTTTACCTCCTCTCTTAAGGCCTCACAATCACTAAAAATGAGAACAAAGTGGTCCTAAGCCTTCCCTCTACAAACCTGGGGCTGGGAGTGGCTCTATGAGAAAAACCAAGAGATCTCTATCTCCCTCCAGCTCCTAGCTTCCAAGGCCCCCAGAAGCCACCAGGCCAAGCAGTCCAGGAATATTGTAAGAGGGCCCCATGCTACCCCACAGGGGGTTGGGGTGGCCCAAGCACAGTGTGTGGCCCCGGATACACGTGGCTGACGGAGCTTCACACAATGCAGAAGCATACATACCATACCTTTAAGATTCAAGAATTCCACTCAGCCCAGGAGGACACTATGAGAGGAACAGAGGGATATGAAGGCTACAGAAGACTCCTCCCCACTGGAGCTCATACGGGACACTCTCGGTGAGACAAGTGGGTGAATCTACTAAATTATGCATTTATTCTTTAAAATGCCTTGCTAAGTGGTGTTCAATCAAGTGATGTTAGATGCCCAAGGGGGCTACTCTAAGAGACCATACACTCCCAGACACCCGCTCTGTGTACTCACACTCCCACAAGGCCTCCCAAGGCAGGGGTGTCCCCTGCAGCTGACAGAATTCGATCCCTGCACAAGGCCACATACTGGCTCCTGAGCAAGTCCAGATCTTTTACCTTCGAAGTCTTCTCCCGGACCAGGCAGATATATGTTGCTTCTAGGAGGTGGCTTCTAGAATGCTCACCTTGTTACATGCATATATGTTATATGCAGAAAATCTCTTCCTGTTCTAACTGGCTTACCAGCTGATCCTAGCAGCATTTACTTAAAGGGAGCAGTCAGGCATTAAAGTGAAGTAAATCTTCGAAAGCTCTTCTTAAGCCAACAGAGAGGCACTTGAGTCGAGGATCTCCCCATGCTGTCCGTCCCTCATTTCCCAGTGTCCCTTGGCTGTCTCTTGGCCAGCTGGAGATGGCCCCTTTCTAGCACTCTCTGGTCACCAACCTTGCTCCCTGAGCCATGAGCCTGACACTCTGAATAAGAGGCCAGGCACCTGTGTCACACCTTCCCAGCCAGGCACTGTCCCTCAGCATCTCCCAGAACCTGCTCACAGATGCACCAACTCAGGTCCCTAACCCTAGACTGTCAGATAGAAAAGGCGGATGGAGGGTGGTGTCCTTCCAATATACCCGTCCTCTTGGGCTCCTCACCACGTAACTTGCTGCAGGAGTCTTAGCAAAGTGCTCTAAGAGGACATGTGGAAAGTTAGAAAATCCCTTTCTCTGGCAGATTTGCAAAATAAGAGACAACACTTCTGGATGGCTGATACCTTCAGGGACCTGCCCAAAGGCCAGGACCAGGAGATTCCTATCATAGGACTTAGGTTTATGTGGCTGTCTCCCTACCAGACTGAAAATAACCTGCTAGGAGGCCTGTCTCATGATACCCAGCACCATTCCTATCTGACACAGCAAGTCCCCAGACATGTTAGCAAAACAACTGGTCGAGGTCCCCTCCACTTCTGGGGGAGTCGCCCTGTGCCCACGCTCAGGAGATTGGCCTCACCTTGCAGTCTGCGGAGAGAGGCCAGCCCCAGCCCCCCTGCTGGCCACCTGACCTGGGGCGGGTTATTTCAGGCTTGTGTGTTTGTCTCACACCCCTGGGACCCAACCAGCCGATGGCATATAATTATGATAATAATCTTGCTCCAGCCACTTCACAAGAATGTTTCGAGGGCACATGAAACGGCGTCCCCACTACACAGGTGGGGCGTCGCAGACTCCCGGCCTCAGACCTCGGCAGGTGCGTCTATGAACCTGCTAGTCGCGTCTCCTTGGGCCCCAGCTACCACCCCTGTCCAGTCATTTTGCAAGGTCACAGAGGTGAGTACTCGAATCCAAGACACTAATTAGCAGGCCCCAGTCTGAGCATTCGAGACACTCTCTCAGGCTTAGCAGGGAAGCCCAAGCCTCAGCAAAGAAGGAAAAATAATCTCCAGATAGTCTCCGAAGCCAACAAGTTTCCTTGCCAGAGCACCTGTGTCATTAGGCCCCAAAAGTCCACTGCCACTTATTAGATGGGGTTAGGAGGTGTTAGGCCAGAACAGGGAAGGGGCTGAGTAAACAGAAGCCTTGGAGATGGGGTGTCATTCCATCTTTGACTCACAAACACAGCACCGCAGACACAGACAGACCCACATGTGCTGTCACCACCATCACATTAAACACTGTTATGGGCCTAAAGTGAGGCATGTCCTGTGGGACACTGAGGCAGGACAGACTCTGTCCTCATCAGGATCTCATTGCCCTGAAGGAAGTCAAACACGCTGATATATATAGTTAGAGACACAGTCAGGGAAGATGCTAAAACATGACAAAGGTTTTGTTTTGTTTTGGTTTTTAAAGGATAAAGCCCTTGGAGATGAGCCTTTTTACAAATCCATGACTAAAGCCAAAGGCAAGAGAGAATTTCCACGAAGACAGTGCTTATCACAGAGTTGATGCTCAATAAATACCTTTGATTGATTGAATGGGGGAGAGGAGGTAAAAGAAAGGTAGGTATAAACCAGGATTTAAAAATATGGAAAAAGCCTTAATAATAATCATTTTAAAATTTAAAGGAAAGAATTAAAGAACTGAAAGAAAGGAGCTTAACAATGACGGGGTCCAATCTCTAACTTTTCCGATGAGGCGAGTGATGAGGCATTAGGACAGTTCTCATGCCCTGCAGTATGGTCTAGGCCCCACCACACAACACTATGCTCAAATTCTTCTAAAACACAGCTGATGAGGCCCGTGCAAGCACCATCTCTCTCTGTCTTGGCAGCGCTTTCCCTTGATGCCCAATAAGGCACTCAGAGTGCTGTAGGCTGAATTGTGTTCCCCCCAAATTCACGTGTTGAAGTCCTAGCCCCAATATCTCAGAGTGCGACTGTATTTGGAGATCGGGTCTTTACGGAGGTGAGCAAGTTCAACTGGGATTGTTAGAGTGAGCCCTACTTCCATCTGTCTAGTGAGAGACATCAGGGGGGCGCGTGCACAGAGGGACAACCATGTGAAGACATAGCAAGAAGATAGCACTTTGATCTTGGACTCCCAGCCTCCAGAACTGTGAGAAAATACATTTCACTTCTGCTGTTTAAGCCACCCAGTCTGTGATATTTTGTGATGGTAGTCTTAGCAAACTAATACACTGGGCCACTTCAAAAACATGGGTGTGAAAGCCAAGACAATACTGCTGTTACTAACAGGTGTTTTCCTAAAGGGAACATACCTATTAAGGACCAGACATGGGTAGTTAAGGGCGAGAATGCTGCTCTCAACTTCAAAAACCCTGCTTGAGTGAAATAAACCAGCCACAGAAGGAGAAATATAGGATCCCCCTTTTATGAAGTATCTAGGAAAAGCAAGTTCATGAAGACAGAAAGTAGAGTGGTGGTTGCCAAGGGCCGGGATGGGAAGAAAGGTGAGTTATTACTTAATGGGGACAGAGTTTCTGGTTGAGTGATGGAAAGTTCTGGAGATGGATGGTGGTGATAGTTGCACAACAATGTGAATGTGCTTAATGCCACTGAACTGGCATTAAAAATGGGCCCTGGCTAGGTAGCTCAGTTGGTTAGAGCACTGTTCTGATGTGCCAAGGTTGCGGGTTCAATCCCTGGACAGGGCACATACAAGAATCAACCAATGAATGCATAATTAGGTGGAACAACAAATCGATGATTCTCTTTCTTTCTCTCTCTCTCTCTCTTTCTCTATCTAAAATCAATTTCTACAAAAGCTTAAAATGGTACATTTTATGATATATATTTTACCACAATAAAAAAACCCATCACAGCCTGGCTGGTGTGGCTCTGTTGGCTGAGCATCATCCCATGCACCGAAAGGCTGCCGGTTCGATTCCCGGTCAGGGCACATGCCCAGGTTTCGGGTTCAATCCCCAGTTGGGGTAACACGCGGGAGGCAACCAATCGATATATTTCTCTCTCCCCCTCTTCCTTCCTCTCTCTAAAAAATCAATAAAATCATACTTTAAAAAAAAACAAAACCCATCACATGTTTCATAAATAACATAGTTTAATTAAAATTACTACATTTTTCTTTAAAGGAAAAAAACCCTACATGAGCCACAGGAATTATACTCCAGTCGGGGTCAAAGACTCCTATGAGGTTCCTAGTTAATTTAATCCACACTCGCTGCCCCCCACCCCAGCCTTGTAGCTTCAGTCAAAACTCAGGCCTATTGTTTTGCAACTTGAGAACACTTGAATTGCCCATCCATGGGCTGTGAACACTGTGAACGTGGAGCCCTCTCGGCCCACAGAGGCAAGCTGCAGCCAGCCTCAGGCATTGCTGTGTCCTCTCCCCGGTGGGCCCCAGCCTGTGGCTCACCTGAAGTCTTTGCCATACATGGGTCCTCTGGGCCACGGGACTCCCAGCCAGGGGTGGGGGTGGCTACTGAGCAACAAACGAGGCAAAAGGGAGAAATGGGAAAGGCAAGTTCCCCTGCACCCACACATGTCAACAGCACTCCCAGCTCCTTTAGTGAGAGGTTCTGGAATGCTTCATTCTTCTCCCAAAACACGAAAGCCATCCTTCCCAAGCCAGGACACGCTTGTAAAGTTTGATCTAGATTTCCTTTCCACTCTGCTGATGACTTTAGTGCTCTCAAGACTCAGACCAGTTCTGTCCACTCTGCCTCTGTTCAAGGAGTGGAGGAGTCTGTACTGAATTTAGAGGTGATCACAGGCTCTGGTCTACAGAGATGATGCAACTGGCATGAGGCCTGGGTGACCTTTCACTGCTCCACAGTTACTCACTCTAACTGGTCACTGGTCCATTCAATCATCCAAGAGAAAAACAAGGCAGCATCATTCTGGTGACAACACATCCCCAGAACCCAAAGGGCAAATTAAGCTGCTTAATAAATGTGAAAACACAGGGCAGCAACTTGCATGAGAGCCCAGGAAGAAACATGAGCTCTAGGGGTCACATCTCACAACTGACACCTGGAAAAGGGCTGAGGGGCACACAGGGCTGGGTGTTCAGATTAAGAATCCTCAGACTGCCGGGTAGCTCAGTTGGTTAGGGTGTTGACCCCATATGCCAAGGTTTCCGGTTTGATCCTCAGTCAGGGCACATATAAGAATCAACCAATGGATACATAAATAAGTGGAACAGCAAATCCATGTTTCTCTCTCTCTTAAATCAATACATTAAAAAAATTAATAAATAAAAGAATTCCTCAGACTATAAAAGAACTAAAAAACAGAGAGGTCCTTGGGTCCACTGGCCTTCTCTCTCATGGCAGGGCTTGCCAATTCCTCCAGAGGGCAAGATAAAGGACAGGGATAGAGTTAGGAAGAGACAGGCACAGCTGATAAGATGCTTCCCAAAGACGAGCTCACCTTCCCTACTTCCCAGGCCGACCTCAAAGCTGTGAAAAGGAGGAAGGAACCATCCAGTATGTGCTGTATGTCTGGCTAAAATGGCTAAAATGTGTTCGGATGGTAAATATTATGACTGTTTTACCACAAAAAGGCACAGTCTAGAGTCACAGAGGGCAGAAATGGGTGCCCCCGAGCCGTTGCTCCCGCTGCTCCTCAGGGCAGACAGCTCCCTCACCTTCTGCTGCCAGGCTCTGACTAGGGCTTCACAGGAGACCAGAAGGCAGGGATCCCTGCCTTCAAAATGCACAGTCTGTGCTACCACATGGATAAAACTTGGGGACATTACACCAGACAGAGAAGCACAAATACTGTGGGATTCAACTTATATGAGGCACCAAGAATAGTGAAATCACAGAAACAGAAAGTAGAGCGGGTGTTGCCAGGGGCTGAGTGTGGGGAAACGGGGAGCTGTTGTTCAATGGGTAGAGAACCTCAGTTTTGCAAGATGAAGAGAGTTCTAAAGATGGGCAGTGGTAATAGTAGCACAACAATATGAATGTACTTAATTCCACTGAACTGTGTAAGTAAAAATGGCTAAAATGTGTTCGGATGATAAATATTATGACTGTTTTACCACAAAAAAGCACAGTCTAGAGTCACAGAGGGCAGAAATGGGTGCCCCCGAGCCGTTGCTCCCGCTGCTCCTCAGGGCAGACAGCTCCCTCACCTTCTGCTGCCAGACTCGTACTGATGGGCAAGGCCCCTCTCTCCAGTGCTGCGGCTGGCCGAAGCTTCCCTGATCTCATCACTCTGAACACATAAATGGTGTGTGTGTTCCTCTCTCCCTTTAACTTGTAAGCTCCCAGATGGCCAGGACCACACTCTCTCCTTCTATGTAGACCACACAGTACAAACGGAGGGGCTTGCACACAGCAGGGCTCACAGCTGTTGCTGACCCACCCACTAGACCAACCCGGTCATGCTTTTCAGGCTCAGGATAGGGCGGTGGGAAGAACACCCTAAGGCCACTACATTCTAGAAGGAACAGCTCTGCATTCCCACAGGAGCCCAAAATCCCAGCTCTGCCATTCCCTGGCTGCATCCTTACCTGCAGAGGGGCAGCCCCAGCATGGGGTGATATAAGAGCCCAGAAGGACCCTGCATGGAGCACGCTGTCACCATGCCTGGCACATAGTGGCTTGTGGTCATTTTGGCTCCTCCTCTCAAACACTGGGGGGCCCTCAGCTCAGAAATACGAGGACCCACTCATCCAAAGGGATTCTGAAACTACTGGATCCGGGCCCCCATATCTGCTGCTGCAAAGAATGTAGGGTAACTTCCACTCCCACCTCACTGTCATTTTCCTCACTGTCCCTTTTCAGAGGTGCAGTCCTGGCCAGCAAGCTCCACGGCCATCTAAAGAACATCAGTAAACAATTGGGACAGAGACAGATGGCTTAGCCAGCAAGGGATCCCTCCTTGTCCGCCAGCCACAGCCCTTAGAGGAGAGTGCTGGGTACAGAGTTTAAAGGCTCCCAGAGCTAAATCAACCAGTAGTTTGAAAACCTAACAGGAGAGAGAATGTGGGACCTTGAGGACATTTGGAGAAGGATCAAGAAAGTCCTAAAAGTGAAGTCCAAGTTGTAAAATTAACTCCTCAGCCATTTACTGAGAATCTACCCTGCGTAACACTAGGAGCCAGGGTCTCAGGGGCAGGTGGGAGGAGCTGATGAGAGTGGGGAGAAGGCTCATAGGAGGCCCACTGAACCACATTCCATCCAAGTGGACACCACTTTCTGGAAACTCAGAATTCCCCACCAGCAAGGGAACATCCTTCAGATTGCAGGTCTGAAATTTTCTTCTTTGTTAATAATGTTCTCCTGCACCCGGCACTCAGGGCCAGTTCAAGCTGGCTCGCTCGGCTGACAGCTGGCCAGACAAGGCTGGTGCCCAGTGACCACAGGGCAATCCTCCAGACCCCAGACAAGCTGATATGCCTACAAAACAGGTTTCTAAATACAACCTTTCACCCCCCATCGAGGACTTAGGGGATGCAGCTAGGCGCAGGTTGGAGCAGCATGCTGCAGCTACACCCAGCTGCAAATGGAAAACCATCAACTAGATGTACCTAAAACAAACCGAGCAGAGTGCTGATCACAAAAGGGCCACTCACAGAGCCAAAAATAGCCTCACTTGTTTCAAGAGGATTCTGACAAATGAAGCACATACAACTCCATCAGCAGAAAAAGGAAAATCAATGAAGTGGAAAAATGGATCAGCCCAACAGGGACCAGAACTCCAGGAGATTCCTAACAGTCCCACCCCTCACCCTATCCCACCCAAATCCCACCCCCACCAACCCACCCTCTCCTTACCCCTGGACCTCAAAACCTAATCCCATCGGCCCAACGCCAGTGGAATTCGTACAGTCCAGAAGTTATATACACAATCCCATAGGTTTAATTTTAGGGTGAGGGCCAGACTGTGGATTGGGAACCTTAAATAAGCACCAGTAAAGCACTCATCCTTGGGACAATGAGGAGGCAGAGGCCCAATGAAGGATCAGAAATGGAGCTGAGGTGAGATGCAGAGAGGAGCCTGTGGGTGAGTAATGATGGGTGAAGTCTCCCACCAAACCAGGCAGATCAGAACAGGCGTGGCTCTGCTTCAGCCCTGATAAAATCTACACCCCCACTCCCTTGATTTTCAGTGGCCTACTGAGTCAGAACTACCTGTCACCTTACTTCCTTCTAATTTGTATTTTCACCTGCTGTGACTTGTGTTTGGGCTGCTCGTTAGCAAGTGAACCTGACACTTCTATGGCCTGGGAGCAGCTAGCACATCTTGAGTTCCCCAAATGTGTCATATAACTCTTCCAGGACAGGAACGGCAGGGAATGCCCAAGACACAGATCAATCCCCAATAAAAGCATCTGATCTAGACAGCAGAGATAATCCCTCTTTATACTATCCCCACCACCTAGCGTGGAGGGATCAGAGAATAAGGAGATGACTCTCCAGAGCATCTTGGTACCAATCTGCAAACAGCACAGGCCCTAGAACCAAAGGAACAAGCCACCTACCATCCCACACATCACCCCTCCCAACCCAATCCCATTCCAAACACTGGGAACCTGCATACAGGAGGAAGGCAGGGATGGAGTTTGTCCAGGTGCAGGATCAGCATGAATCCTTCCTGTCCATAACAGTATCGGAAATTCACTCCAAAAAGTATCTCTCTATTCCTCCCCCTCTGAAGCCCCCTTTTCTACTTCCTCCAGCAGGCTCAATAATTTCTAATCAGGGTGTACGCATGCCCACCTAAGCTGGTGGAGGTACCCACCTGTGTCTCCATGGAAGGTGCCCTCCTGAGGCAGCCTGCTCGACAAGCTGTCCCCATCATTGGGCCAGATCTGCCCTGTCTTGCGGACTCCCACGATGGTGGCCTCTGACACCACGACCTGGCACTGCCGGTGCCGCTTCTGGCACTGCGGCGTTGGAGGGCTGCTGCTGTCGAAGGACTGCTGCGAGTTCTGTGAGGGGGAGCGGCTCTTGTCCCGGAACATGCGGTAGGTGGTGGGGCTCGGGGACACGCGGCTGGACTGGCCCGAGGAGAAGTCCTCCTCGCTGGAGGTGAGGTTCTCGTTGGAACTGCAGTCCGGGGTGTAGCCGCCTCCGCTGTCCTCAAAGTTCCGAGGGGAGTAGGACCGGCGGGGCCAGGTAAGGCGCTTCTCCTGCTCCGAGGTGCTCTGGCTGCGCAGGAGCGGGCCCTTGCCCTCTCCTTCCACCATCATGCCCCCCACGTAGATGCTCTGGTAGGGCTGATACTCCAGGGGAGGCCAAGGGGGCCTGCTGCCGCCATTGGTGTTGATCAGGTTGTCCTTCAAGAAGCGGGGGTTCAACTCGGCGTCCTCGTAGTCGCCGTCGAGGCCGCAACTGCTCTCCGAGGAGCGCCCCCGGTAAGAGGGCCTGGGCGCATCTCCCAGGCTGGGGCCCGCGCCCTGCTGGGACTTCTTGCGCTCCATCTGCATGGCCTGGCTGCCCAGGGAGCTGATCCGGTCTGACACCTCTTTGTCGTTGACCTTCACCAGGCCGCGCTCGTGGTGAAACTCGACGTTCACGTAGAAGGGCTTCTCGCCATCGGCCGTCCCGGGCTGGCCTTGGCCCTTGCGGATCCTCTCGAAGTTGGATCTAAGCGCCGCCACGCTGGTGGGGGGTCCCCGGTCATCCCGGTCGGCGACGGCGGCCCCAGGCCGGCGGGCAACCGCGGGCCTGGCCTTGCTCGGGGACCCCTCTCCGTCGGGCCGGGCCTCGGATTCCTCGGCGGGTTGAGGGTCGGCGCCGTCGGCGGGCGCGGGCGGCGGGCGCGGTGCAGGCGCTCGGGGCTCAGCGGCGCCGTCGGGGGGCTGCGCGGCGCGCCGGAAGCCCCAGCGCTGCCGGTCGTAGCTTTTCTTCTCCTTGGCCAGCAGCGTCTGCAGGTAGATCATGCGGAAGCGCTCCTGGTTCACCTCCTGCTCCAGGCGCCGGATGGAGGCCTTGCAGCGCTCCAGCTCCTGCTCGATGTCGCCCACCGAGCGCAGCTCCATGCGCGGCGGCTCCGAGTCCGGGAACTGCGCCTTCCACGCCTCGGCAAAGCCCACCGGGTCCACCATGGCGCGGCCGGTCTCACCTGCGCCGCCCGGCTGCGCGGAGCCCGCCTCAGTGGCGGCGCGGCGGTCTCGCCAGGCCCGGCCCGGGGCGCCCGGCGGCCCCCATGGCCCCGCGCCGCAGCCGCGGTGGGCGAACAATGCCCGCCCCCTCCCGGGCGGCAGGTGAGGCGGCCGCTCAACTCCCCGGGAGGCGCGGGCGCGGGGCGGGGCGCTCCTGGGGGGCGGGCACGCGCGACGGCGGGGTGGGGGTGCGGGCTGCGCGCTTCGCTATTGTGTGCGGGGCTGCTCCCCGCGGGGCGGGACCGGAGCTGCCCCCCGCTCGGCCGGGCGCCGCTAGTCCGTGGCTGCCTCCTGCGCGCTCCTCTCCTCTCGCTGCCGCGCCGCTCACGGCCGGGCTGCCACCGTCTCCCCGGGCGCTGCGCTCGGCCCGCCGCGCTGGCCGCACTCCCGCCCGGCCCGCACTCCGCGCCGCAGGAAGGGGAGGGCCGGGGGGCGGTGGCAGCGGCGGCTGACGGAGCCAGGCGGGCCTCTTAAAGGGGCCGCGCTGAGGGGCCGGGAGGGGTGGGGAGAGGGGGTTGGGGCCGCCAGGAGGCCTCTCCCATACCCGGCCACTGCCCTCCCTCGACCTCGCGCTTGGTTGGAAACTGAGGCCCCGGCGGCGAACCCTGCGTCCAGCCCAGAGGCTCTTCTGCGCTCCTGGGACAGGAACACCTGGATCCTCATTTCCCCACGCCCTGGGCCACTCATCACGTTAAGGTGGAGCTGGGGTGGGGTGGGGTAGGGGCAGGTCACCCAGCAAGGCTGGAAGGGCCAAGCTGGGCCGCCAAGGCCAGCAGCCCCTGTGTGCCAGCCTGGGGTGGGTGATGAAGCAACAGCTGCCACACAGGATTGTCACAGAGATAATCGAGAGGAGTTTCTCCCCCAGGTCACTCAACACCCACAGCTCCCTTCCTTTGTTCCCGTTCCAGGTGTTTGTCCCCAGGTCTCTCCTGAGCTCCACAGGCCAGTGTAGTTTTCCCCGAATTGCCTGACTCAATGTTTAGTCTCCCTCTAAGGGGGGTGGGGTGTCAGCCTCCACTGTGACCGGCAGGGCTGGGCTGAAATGAAGACCAGACAGCCCAGGTGAGCAGTGAAACGATCTTTTCTCCTACCCCAGGGATTCCCAGAGATCTTAAGACACATAGCAGAGAGTACAATGAATGGAGTCTGATGGGGCAAAATGAAAATACCCAAACCAGCCTGCTGGGAGAGGGGAAAGGAGACAGGACTTGTCAACCAGAGAACTGGGCGTGAGTCCTGACTGCCTCTGCCTCTGCCTCTCTGTGCCTCCTCTTCCTGGGTGTGGACATGAGAACAAGGATACCTGCCTCCCGAGGGCTGTTGTCCCTGCTTGGATTTGAGTGGCTATCTTGCCCTCCCCCCCCAGTTCCAGTGCCACCCAGATGAGACGCCCCAACGTCTAATCCAGAGGAAGAGAGCCCAGGGCCAGGGGCCCTGCTGCCTCACTAGGGTTCAGGCACCCCCACAACGGGATTTGTGACCTGGGCAGTTCCCTTCCCTTCCCTTCTCTGAGCCTGTTTTGTCCTCATGTGTAAAATCCTGTGTGTACTGCGTGTAAAGCACTTAGATGGGACAAACATAAAACACACTTCGATAAACAGCATGTGGTGTTCTTTCCATTGCTTAATGTTGGTGCCCAGAGAGAGTCACTGGAAAACCCTTGGGGCTGACTTCCAGGTACTTCCAGGCACAGCTCACTGCTGCCCTCTGCAGGCCTCTCTACCTTCCTGTGTGAAGGGCCCGACAAAGTGGGGGTATAGCTCAGCGGTTATCACACACTCAGTAACCTATTCTTTAAAATGGGTATAATTGGAACAAACTGACAGCTGTCAGAGGGGAGGGAGGTGGGGGGACTGGATGAAAGAAGGTGAAGGGATTAGCCAAAAAACATATACAGGGTGTCCCAAAAACATGTACACACACTTTAACAGCTGACAACTTACTTAATTTTCACTCCTTTTCAGGTTTAACTGATTTGAAATAATAGGTGAAGCCAAACTAAGCTTTGAACAAAGAAAATTTATCCACTAGACCTTTTCATGGGGATACATAAAGTTTACAGTACAAAACCAGCAACAGTTAACAAATTGAGGGCACACAAATACCGAACAAAACTATTTTTGATGTTTGTGATTTCAGTGCTTTGAGTTGTCAGCAGTGCCTGGACCAGAACAGTCATCACTTTGAAAACAGGCCCTGACAAAAAAAATTTTTTTCATTTCTGTAGATTCTTTTAAATTTTGAAAATGAACTGTATGTTAATAAACACTGACTTTATAATCACTCAAAGTATGTATACATTTTTGAGAGACACCCTATATATGTAACACATAGACACAGACAATAGTGTGGTGATAGCCAGAGAGAAAGGGGGTGGGAGCTAGGTGGAGGTGGGAAAAGCCGGGAAAATGGGGATGGAAAAAGAGACTTGACTTAGGGTAATGGGCACATGATGCGATGTGCAGATGTTTTATTGAGTTGTATACTTTAAACAGGTATGCTTTTGTGAACGGTGTCATCCCAATAAATTCAATTAATTAAAATAAAATGAATATAATGAATCCTGACCTCACAGGGTGTAGCTGCCATCATCAGATGGCCTGCTCAGGCCTCCCAGCGAGTGGCTCAGGCAGGCTTAGAACCCTGTGCCCCGGCCATCAGCAGAGAGAATCCCAGAACTACAAACTGCTTTTCTCCTTGCTCACAGGCCACTCCGTTTCAAGGGGGAATTGTGGGCTCATCAGGGACATTATAATTACCACCTGGAAAACAAAAGACTACTTGGGGGGACAGACTTCATCTATCAGTGAGGTGGTCTTCCTTTCTCTGGTTCATAGGCCCCGACTTAGCCCCACCTTAAATATTGTAGACATAAGCAAACTTAGTTCACAAACCCCGAAGGTCTATAGTTTGGGTTTGCCAAATGACTTGTTGTTGAGTACAAGGACACAATAAGATAGTGGCTATCTCCCCAAGGGACAGCTTCTTCTGGCTCCAAGGACACTCCTCCCATCCTCAGCCCTTTCTCTGATAGCACTCCCACCCTGGGTCTCTGGTCCTTTCCTGCAAAGTTTCCATATTATACATCCCTCCCGAGGAAGGGAGGAAAGTGGGGCCCAGACACTTAACACTCTGTAATTCCTCATTCGCTGTCTGTCCCAGCTGGACCTAAACTCCGGAGTACAGAGATCTGTCTGTCTTGCTACTCATGACTCCCCAGTGCTCAGCACATAGTAGGTGCTTAGCCAGTGCTGGTGAATGAGGAATCTGACATGAGTGGCTCCAAGGAGCACACAGCCTAGGGAGAGAGGTGCATGTGTGTAGGGGAGGAATTGATAAGGCAAGCAGAGCCAGGCCACAGCAGAGCGGTGTGTGCCACGCAGGGAACCAGGGGAAGGCAGAGGTCTCAGGAAGACTTGCCAGGAGAAGTAACATCTGAGCTGGTCCTAAGGACAAGAAACAGAAAGGCAAAGACAGGAAGTTCTAGGTGTGTTTAAGGAATATCTAGGTTAGGAGACGAGGCTGGTGTGGGTGGCAGGAAGTGACATTAGAGATGAGGCAGGGCCTTCCAGGCTTGTAAGAAGTTCGGGTTTTATTCTAAAAGCAAGGAAAAGCCCCTGAAAGGTTCCAAGCCTGCACCTTCTGATAGAACTTTCCAGCATGTGTTCTATACTCTGTGCTGAATATTATGGCAGCCATTAACTTCCCCATGTGACTCCTGAGCACCAAAAATGTGGCTGCTGCAACTGAACTGAATTTTTAATTTGATTTCACTTTAATGAATTTAAATTCAAATAGCCACAGTAGCTGCGGTAAGCAGCTGAGTGACTTGCTCAGATGTGTTGTGTGGGCAGGTGGGGGGTGGGAGCAGGGCAAGCGGATGGAGCTATGGCACTGGGCCAGGTGGGTGAGCATTGGCGACCCAGACTAGGGTAGAAGCAAGGCGATGGAGAGAAGGGGTCGGACTCCAGGTCTGCTCGGGACTTGAAGATGGATGGGATGTGGGAGAAGGACCAGCTGTAGGATGGACAGGGGATTGTTCTCTGTGACAGGGAAGCAGGGTGCCCAGGTGAGGCTTCAGATGCCCACAGCCCACTCACAGGAGGAGTCAGGCAAAGGGAGGGTGGGCCTGAGGCACTGAGGAGAGGTCGAGACCTGAGACAGAGATTGGAGTGTCGTTAGTGAACAGCTAGTGTTTGTGGAAGGGCAGAGGCTGGACTAGGAGGGAAGTAGAGGCAGAGAAACAGAAGGCACTATTCAGGGAAGTAACAGAGAGATGCAGACTCAGTGAGGACAACAGGGTCCCCATGCAATGGCTGCTGGGCCCTCTGGTGGAAGGACTCTGGGTCTGGCCCCGTGAGGCCAGCAGAGCCAAGATGGGTACTGGAGCCTGGCTGAGCAAACTGGAGGCTGATGAGTCATGAGTGCTGGCCCCAGGGGAGCCTTCCAAGGGGTTCAACAGGTGGAGGCAACTTAAGACATTCTCTTCATCATTATGCTTTTCTGAATTCTTCATAATGAAAATGTCTATGTTTTATCATTTAAAAGCTAGATGTTACTTTTTGTTTTTATTTTTTTACAGCTTTATTGAGGTATAATTGATGTGCAATAAACTGTAACTTGAAGTGTGCAATTTGATGAATTTTGACATCTGTACACACCTGTGAGACCATCATAACAGATACAAACATTTGCATCACTCCCAATAGATTTTTTCATCTAAAAACTAACATGAGACAGGGAAATGGGATTATTGGTGGTGTCTCCCCTCAATTTCCTTTATTTTCTAAAATGTGGCTCTATAATTTATTTAAAAATCTCTCTCTCTCTCTCTCTCTCTCTCTCACACACACACACACATGCACACACACACACACACATGCACACACACGGCCCCTCACACACCGGCAGCAGCAGCTCTAGTGGTCCACAAGTCCAGACCTGGGTTTTAGCAAACATCTAGCCAAGACAGCCCTTTCCCTTTGCTGGAAGGAGAGGCTGGGACCCTGCAGCGTCCTCTGCTGGACAGAATGCAGAGCTTCAGATGCCTCAAAACCCGGGGTATGGATAACCTGTGCCCATCAACAGATGAACGGATAAACAGAAAGTGAAATATTATGTGGCCATAAAAAGGAATGCAGTACACCCTGGCCAGGTGGCTCAGTTGGTTGGAGTGTCCTCCTGTACACCAAAAGCTTGTGGTTTCGATTCGGGGTCAGGGCACATATCTAGGTTGCAGGTTCGATCCCCGGTTGGGGTGTGTACAGGAAGCAACTGATTGATATTTCTCTCTCACATTGATGTTTTTCCCTCTCTCTCGTCCCCTCTCTCTAAAATCAATAAAAAACATATCCTCAGCTGAGGAGTCAAAAAATGTTTTTTTTAAAAAAAGGAATGCAGTACAGATACATGCTGCAACATGGATGAACCTTGAAAAAATTATACTAAGTGAAAGAAGACAGCCATAAAAGGCCATATATTGTATGTTTCAATTTACATGAAATGTCCATAATACACAAATCTATAGAAATAGAAAGTATGTTGGTGGTCACCTGGGAATGGGGGAATGGGAGGAAGGAGGAGTGACTGCTAACGGTCACTGAGTTTCTTTTCTAAAATGTTCTAGAACTAGAGAGAAATGGTGGCTGCATAACCTTGTGAATATACTAAAAACCACTCAGTTGTATACTTGAAATCGGTGAATTGTATCGTATGTGAATTATATCTCAATAAAATTGTTTTATTAAAAACCAAAATCTCTGGGGATAAGTAAAGCAGGCCTGGTCCTGCTCACTGAGGGGTAAAGATGAGCATTTCTTTAGCATCTTTTTAAAAATATATATATGTCTATTGATTTCAGAGAGAGGGAGGGAGAGGGAGAGAGAAAGATAGAAACATCAATGATAGTCTTTGATCTGCTGCCTCCTACATGCCCCCCCCCCCCCCGGGGATCGAGTCCAAAACCCCGGCATGTGCCCTGACCAGGAATCAAACCTTGATCTCCTGGATCCTAGGTCAATGCTCAACCTCTGAGCCACGCCAGCTAGCTTCTAGCATCTTCTTAAATCCTCCCACTAGACCAGGGTTTCACTCCCACTTCACAGATGAAGACCCGTTCCCAGGTCACCCAGACCTTCCGCTGAGGGCAGGCTTGAGACCCAGTCTTCCTGCTCCAGAGCCTATGTTCTCTGTGTCGTTCCGATGTCAGAAGGCCCCACTAGTGTGAAACCAGGAAGGGACTGACTGATTCTTCAAATGCCCACTTGTTCATTGTAAAATGGACTGGCCACCCCTGCCCTCCTTGGGGGCTTCCTGAGCAGGGCTGCCAGCTACAGTTGGGCAGGGTGTACACTGCACTAGGCCACACATCAAAGGGGATGCCATTCCCAGCTTAGAGCTGGTTAGATATGAATCCTGGTGGTGATAGCAATTGTAAAAAGATGTCTTGCTCTTACAAAATCCATTTATAACACAGTTTTCTAACGGACATCAAATGCCTTGAGCAATGAGTGCTTTTTTAAAACTGAGGTGAAATTTACATAACATAGAATTAACCATTTTAGGGTGAACAATTCAGAGGCATTTTGGAAATTCACAACATTGTGAAATCATAACTTGTATCTAGTTCAAAAATACTTTCATCACCCCAAAAGGAAACCCCATACCCATTAAGCAGTTGCTTCCTATTTCCCCTCCCTCTAGTTCCTGGCAACCACCAACCTACTTTCTGTCTCTGGGAATTTACCTATTCTGGATATTCCATGGAACCTTACAATATGTGGCTTTTTGTGACTGTCTTCTTTCACGGATCATACTGTTTTCAAGGTTCATCATGCTGTAGCATGTATCAGTACTTCATTCCTTTTTAGGGCTGAGTAATATTCCATTGTACGGATAGACCATGTTCTGTTTATCTGTTCATCTGTTGGTGGATGTTCGGCTGGTGTGGATAATGCTGCTCTGAACCTGTGTGTACACGTACTTGTTTGAGTCCGTTTTTAATTCTTTGGGGCATATACCTAGGAATGGCATTCCTGGGTCCTATAGCAATTCTGTGGTTTTCAAGGAACTGCAAGGATGCCTTTTTCTAATTCATGCAAAGGCACTGTGTGGGTGGGCACAGTGGCACTTACGAGTCGCACAGTCTTCAGGGCTCATATCCACCTAGCTCTTGCCAGCTGCCCACCCTGGGGCTGGGGGCTCCATAGATGGGACTTCCTTTCACCCTCACAACCATCATCTGTGCAAGAGGCAGGGGAAGGGGCTCAGACTTGAGCCCAGCCCGCCTGAGTCCCAAAGCGCTGTTTCTGACCCGTGTCATCAGGCAGGATTGTCAGGTGTGGCATTACAAAGATGGCAGGGCTCTCTTGCTCCTTCCCTGCCCTGTCTGTACCCCTATCCCCACCCGCTTTGGGGGTCAGAGGCCAGAGGAGGACTCCCTTCAAGGAGGAGGCCCACATGACCCCCATCTGTCATCTGTCATCCACCATCCATCATTGGCCAGCCCCAGGGAGCTTTAGGCAAGATCTGGAAAGTGGGGCAATCAATACAGCTGTTCTTTAGTCCTGTTTGCTTGTGCTGTGCTGGACAGTGCCTGGCTGAGCACCTCCTCCAGGCTCCCCGCCCCCAGCCCAGAGTGGGGAGCAGAGGTCTCCTCGGGACCTCCTTGGCCAAGGGCTCCAATGAGTGAGAGTGTGGGCCTTTCCTCCCAGGCCCCCTCAGCTGTAACTCCGCCCACCTCCTGCAGAATCAATTATTGATGAGGCCCTTACAGCCCGGGAGTCCCAGGGGAGTATTGTGGCTGCCTTCCAGCCTTCCATGAGAGCACAGGGGCAGGGGCAAGATGAGCCTGTGCCTGAAGGCATGACCACGGACATGGTCCAGGCTGTGGCTTCCAGCGGTCAGAGGCCCAGAGCACCCTCAAGCCAGGCAGTGCCACGCTCCTGTGGGGGACGAGGGAGGCCTGGGGCTGCTCTGCTTCCCTGGGGGACTGAGTGGGAAGCAAGCTGATCAAAGGGCCTGCCCACCAGACTGACAGCTCCCATAGTCACCTGGGATGCAGGCTCAGACAGGTGGCGGGTGGCCCTGAATGCTGGGGAGGCATCTGGATGGGGGGTAGAGTCCGGGAAGGATCTGCTCTTCCTGGACGGAGGCGGTATGACAGCCACAGTTCCAGTCTGCTGAGCAGCTTCCCTCAGGGGAAGGGCCGACATATGAGAAGTGACATTGGGAGGCCATAGCAGATGGCAGAGTAGCCCGGGAGCTGCTGGGAGGGTGTCTTGTCTCGGGACGGTAGCCAAAGCCCTGGGTTTCCTGGGTGGCAGAGTGCCCAGCCCCCACCCCACCTCCAGGAGCCCTTCTCCCTTAGAAGAGGGGGACCCTCTCTGAGCTGTGCACTGCTGAGCTGTGTGCCCTGACCCACACCTTCTCTCGTCCCTGCCCTGGGTGTCCTCAGTCAGGTTGCTGTGTCCCCTCTGCAGTCCCCCATGGCCTGGATCTCCTCTCCCAGGGCCTCTCCTTGGTTCACTAGTTCTTACTCATGTGAATGAATGAACATGTGAATGTAACTGATCTGTTCTCCTCCATGCTCCAGCTCTTAGGTGACCTTAGGTCTCCCTGCTTAAGAAACTCTGGTCCCTCTGGAGAGAGGGGTAGTGTGTGCGGAGAGAGGTCATTCAGATTAAACAACAAGCAAGCAACAAATGTCGTGGTTGTGCTCACACAGGAACAGTCTGGAAGGAATCCTACCAGCTGTGAACAGCGCTTACTTCCCAGGAGTGCCACCAACTGGAGGGGGGCCTTCATTTTGCACACAAAGCTATGTACCCTCGTTTTGTTTTACAATAAGCACGTAATTCCTTTAAGAATCATTTTTACAAAGAAGTATTTTATATCTGTAAAAAAAGAGAGCTAAAAATGTGGCAAAAGGGGAGTAAACAGAAAAAGATGCCAGTATTCTTTCCCCACTGATGTTTGGCAGTCGCTGTGAGCACCTGTAGTGTGCCGGGCACTGTCCGGGGTGCTGGGCAACACTGACCAGAATGCTGCCCGCAAAACACTGAGCATCTGCGCGAAGCAGGTGGGATGTGCCCAGACATGCCTGCCTGCCTATGGCACAAGGCGGGCAGGGATGAGTGGCTCACACCTAGGGCTGTGGGAGTGTGGGGTGGTAGGGGGCAGTTAATAGCCCCCATGGAGAAGTAACAGGAGGGCATGGAGAGGGCGGGGCACTCTGGGCAGGAGCTGGGGATGGGGGCCTGGGCTGTTCCTGCCTGTCTGGGTGTGCAGGAGGGGTGGTGGAGACAGGAGCACGCTAGACTCTGGAGGGCCTCCAATGTCCTCCAAAGACACGTGGATGCCATCGCAAAGGTCCTGAGAGGCAAGTGCCCAGTACTTTCTCATTCCCAGTCCCTTCTGGTGCAGGCAGGTGGGGGAGAGGGGTAGTGGGGGCAACAGTAGGCACTACCCAGCAGAGTCTAGGTGACTGCCACCGGTTGTAGAGCAGGGCAGTGCCATGCTCAAGGGATGTAGCAGCGAGCTACCCCAGGGGCAGCTGGGCAGTCTTTCCTGCAGCTTGGTTGGGGAAATCGATTGTCCAGGGGGGCCAGAGGGCTATGAGCGGCCTGTTCTGCTGGACCTCGCCCACTGGTCGAGGAGGAGCCAGAGATGGACCCTCAGCCAGAAGTGGCCAGAGAGGCCTTCTCATCCATCATCCTCCAGAGAGGCAAGGCTACCCAGGGCCCCTGCAAGACTGGCAGAGGGACAGTGGACAGGGAGACCCAGAGCTGCAAGTCCTGTTGCAAACATAAAAGTCCCTGGTAGGGATTCCTCATGTGCTGACTCTGGCAAGTCCTGCTTACCGGGACCACTGAGATCAGAAGGATTCGGAGGCCAACTACAGAGAGCTGAGGAAGAGCACCCGGGCAGATGCTGACATGTGCTGAGGGCAAGAGATGTGGGCCGTGTGTCTGTAGTCTGAGGCCTCTCAAGGCCAGGGTAGACTGGTGACTCTGTAGGTGAGACTGGCCTTCCAGATATCACCACAGTGGCCCACAAGTTGGGCAGTGTGGAGTCCCTGGGCAGCCAGTGAGGGCCTTTCCTGGCTCCCGACCTGCTAAAGAGAAGTGGCTGAACACTGGAGCGCTGGGTAGACAGACACATCGCAGAGTTCAGGCTCCATGTCACCCCTCCACAGTCACAGAAGGCATTGTCCATGTATGTGTCGGGTGTGGAGGCCTCTGACACAGCCCCAGCTAACAGCAACCCAGGCTGGAGGGCGTCTTGCTCTCTTGGGTCTCGGATGGACTTCCCTCCATTCCTATGAGGAGGGGAGAAGTCACTTGACATCACCCAGGCACCTGCAGGGACACTGGACAGGGCCCCCACTGCTGATGCCCTCTGGTGACTGCTGGTCAGAGCTGTGAACTTGAACCTCAAGGCCTTTCATTCAAGGCCTGGCACAGAGACGCATCCCAGGTGATGGAACAGAATGGGTAAAGGTAGGTACTAGGAGAGCCAAAGCCAGGACACACCCAGGGAGCCTGGAGTCCCAGCCTGGCCCACGAGAAGACTGCCAGGCAGACAAGGGGAGCCAGGGAGGGAGTCTGAGCTGGCAGGTGGGGTCAGGGAGACTACAGGCCTGAGGTTAGAGTGATAGGAGAAAGGACAGCCCAGAGAGGGGGATGGGAGGAAGATGGACGTGGATTTGAGGTCACAGGCCTGCTTCCAGCCCCAACCCAGCTGCCTGTACGCACGGATGAGGTCTCCATCGCCGACCTGGAGCCACGAGCTGCTCCTCCTGTCCAGGTCTTGCAGCACCGACTGCTCGAACGCCAGGGCGGCCACGCGGCTGAAGAAGGCCTTCACGTTCTCCCCTGTGAGCCCACGAAACAGCTGTGACCATGTCGGCCTCTGCCCTCACCCGCAGGCGCATTGGGGTGGGAGCCAGTGGGTATGAGGTCAGGGCAGTCCACCTCTGGGGCTGCCTGGGGCAGTGCAGTGCACTGGCTTCCCCCAGGCTCCAGTCCCCTCCTCAGTCTGGCCACCTGCCCCAGCAGCTCCCTCAAATCTCTGCTCCTTGGCTTCCCACAATCTATTCTTCTAATCAATCGGACTGAGCACGTCCTGTGGGCCAGGCATGGGGATGTGTGACAATCAGAGGGTGCCCGCCCTCCTGTAACTTGTGAGCACCTGTCCAGTGGGCAGCTGTGAGGATTAACATGTGCTTCCAGCCCTACATGGAGCCTCTGGGGACCCTCCTCCAGGTGAAAGAGGCTGTCCCCCGGCCACAGGATGGGGTTCCAGTCCCCCACACGCACACTGCCCTGTGTAGCCAACAGCCTGGACAACTGCGCAGAGAAATTCTGTGTGGCCCACAGGGAGTCCTCGGTGAACACGCAGTTACTCTGATGAGAGGGAGGGTTCTCACAGGGCAGGGGGTGCAGCAGGAAGGAGCAGAGGGAACCAAGGCCTGGGTGCTACCACATTCGTGTTGGGTTGGGCTGGAGGTGGTGCTTCTACCTGTGGCGCCTATCCTCAGCCTTCCCGCTCCTCACCTAGCTCCTGGCCAGCGCCTGCTCCGGCCCCTCACCAGGACAAGGCCTACCGTGCGGGCACAGTGCCTGAGTCCCCAGATCCTCTGTGCGCCAGGCGCTCCCTGCCCGCTATTCCATTTTATGCCCCCAACAACTTGTGTTTTCAAGGTCTTTTCTTTGCTTCTCTGCATTGTCTAATTTTTCCCAGTGAATACATATGGCTTTTGTAATTTCAAACATGCTTTTTCATTAAAAATAAAATGAGATAGACAGCATCACCTGCTTCCCAGATGAGGATACTGAGGCTCAGAGATGCTGGGCATCTTTCCGGGGCCATGGTGAACAGTGGCTCATGGAGGAAGGTGGCTCAGGGGCCAGGGGCCAGATCAAGTGTGATCTGAATGACAGCTGGCAGCCGTAAGCAATGTTTCAGTATCTTCCACAATGCCACCCAAGGAAGGGATGGGAGCTGCCAGTTACCAGGCCCTTCTATGTGCCAGGCAGTGCCTTTCACACGGCATCCACAGGTTGTGGGCAGGACGCTGCAGTGGTTACAGGTGAGGGCTGAGTTCTAATCCTAGACCTGGCACTGCCATCCTGGGACCCTGGAAGTGACTTCACAGGGACAAAACTGCCCTGCCCAAAGGGTCAGGTGTCACTATTCCTGTGGCCCATGGGGCAGGGCTCCCAGTCTCCCCTAGAGATGAGGAGACTCTGCTCAGGCAATGGGGAGCCCTGAACAGTCATAAGCATAGCTGGCTGCGACGGAGGGCAACTCGGTGGCCCGTAGAAGGAAATGCATGAGCCTCCCACAGCTGGCCCGAGTCCACCATGGCGATAGCCCCGTGCTCACTCACCTGTCTTAGCTGACACCGACCAGTACTCGGCCTGCATCTCGTTGGCCAGGCGCACGGCCTCCACTTCTGCCTGCTCACACGCCGCCCTTGACTGGGAGAAGTGGTCCTTCTTCAAGGGGGCGCCCTGGGAGGTGGCCGCCCACCTCCCACTATGTCTCCTTCCTCCCCATCTCACCCTGGGCAGGCCCCAGTTCAGGGGTGGGTGGGGGATGCCCACCCAGGGGTGAGACCCCAGCAGTCCTGGGCAAGTCTGAGTACCAGCTGCGCCTCCCTGAGATGAGCGCCCCTAACTTTCAGGTCCCAGGCCTGTAGTCTTCAAATCCTCATCTGGCCATGTCAGTGCCACCCTCCAGTTCCCAAGCTTGGCCTGAAATCAGATACATTTTCCTGGGGGCCACCACGGATCACCAGAAGGTCCTTCTTGGTTCCCACGAGAAATACAAAGCAGGAACCCGGCTCGTTCTCTCTCAGTGCGTCCTCCAGCCACTGCCTGGAATAAACAGAGGGTTGATGGTGGTGGGGGTGAGACTGGCTGTGACAGCCCTACCCACCCAGAGAGGCCTGAGAAAGACCAGGGGATGGGTGCAGAACCGATTCTTCCCCAGGGCTGGGAACACTGAGCCGGGAGATGCCTTGAGGGTACCTTGACCCACACTGTCTGAGAAGGCGCTGGGCCTGAGGCCAGAAGGGCCTTGGCTGGACTACAGGGGAGTGGGGTCACAAGAGCACCGGTCAGGGGAGGTGGAGGCCCAGTCTTGACCACAGTTCTGCCCTTGCCCTGTGTCTACTTGGGCGAGTCCTGCACTATTATGAACCGAAACGCTCTCCCAGCCTCCCTCACAGGGTTTGAGGGATGCTAGAATGACCAAACAAAAGCGAGGGGAAGGCGACTTGGTCCATTAGCTGGGTGATTCCCGGAAGAAGCAGGAGGGCTCTGGGAACTGGTCATGTTGCCAGCTCTCTTGTCTAGATCTCTGCCCAAGACAGTAAGTGCCAAATCACGTCCCTTCAGACAGGACCGGATATCTAATTTGCAGGGCCAAGGAAAAATGAAAATCCAAGGCCCTTCATCCAACATTAAGGCTTTCAAGATGGCAACAGCAGAGCAGCAGAGCAAAAACAGGCCCTTCTGAGCACAGGCCCCTGCGACTATGCCGGTGATGCACCCTCAGACAGCCTGACTTCAGCATGTGGGTGCAAATCTTGAGTGATAGGGCAACTGAATAGTAAGTCACCTGTGGGCAGTCCTGACAAGAGAGCTGGTCCCTCACACCTGCCGTCAGGGGCCCAGCTCATGGGTCCAGCTCATGGGCCCAGATTTGGGGAGCCCTTCCAGGTGGTTTTCTGAGCCCAGGGGGACCACAGGGGCTGCAGATTCCCAGACTTGCCTGGTATGTTCCAGAGTCTGCACGTCAGTAAGGTCAAAGGCTGTGATGATCACTGCACATGTGGGGAAAAGCCAAGAGCTGGTCAGCAATAAGTGAGACAAAAAGCGCATGACAAGGGCAGCTCCCTTCAGGCAGCTCTCTGCTCCCCAGGAACTGCTGGGGTGAGCCCCAAGGCACTCAGCTCTGGCCCTCACAATGGAGGCTGGGAAGGAGACATCCCATGGCTTCCCCTCGTGACCCACCCTCTCATGCCCTCCCTGACCCACACCCAGCAGTCACAGTAGGGGATCCAGTGAGGCAAGATGAGCTTGGAGCTCCTGAGTTCAAATCTCCCCTCTGCCATGCATAGCTAAGAGAGCTCGGATGAGGGCCTTAACTACCTGTTTCCCCATCTGTGAAATGGTGAGGACAGTTACCTCTAGCTCTCAGGGTTGCTGTGAGGTTTAAGCCAGAGCAGATATTTTAAAAGCTCTTGGTTCAAGGCCTGATGCAGGGCAGGCTTTTGACCAATGGCAGCTATGCCGTGACAGCAATCAGCAACAATCAGCTTTAGGGAAACAATTTCTGAGGAGCAGGGAGGGTGGAAAACAGAAATGCAGTGTGCCCCCTCTCCCCATCTCATCAGTGGCCTAGCCTTCCCCGCCTCCCCCTGGAGTCAACTCTGCTCTTCTTTCTGGGGTCTCTGGACATGCTCTTCTCCCTCTGTGTGTCTTTCTGAGCTGACACTGGGGCTGAGACTCACTGGGAGCCCATCACCACAGGGTTCATAAGGGTGTGACTGCTGAGGCTAGTCCAGGCCCCGAGGACTGGCCAGAGGGGTTCTCAGTGCTTCTTGGGGACAGATATGGGGCCTGTGCAGAGGGCCCGGACTTAATCACTGTTTAGCTGGCAGGGAGCCCTCTGCTGCATGACATTGAGGGCCCTACCATTGCCATTACCCACTGCTCACCCTGGGCACCCCGGTAGTAGGCAGATGCGATGCACTTGAACTTCTCTTGCCCTGCTGTGTCCCAGCTGTCCGGTGGCAGAGAGAGAAAGGGAAACAGAGAAGTGGCAGATTAAGTGATTGCAGTAGTCGGAGCTCAGTAGGCTAGTGGGGCCATGAGCAGCAGTGCCCTGTTTGTTCAGATGGGTCCTCGCTGAGTGCCACTGGACAGTTGAGAAACAGCTCATCAGGGGTGTCCCCAAAGCCCGCCCATAAGCCATGCAGGCAACAGTGCCAAACAACAGGGACTTACATCTGAAGGCTGTAGGGGATCCCAGCAATCTCAAAACGCTCTATTTCAAAGTCCACCCCGATGGTGGCCTTGTAGTCATGGTCAAAAACATTTTTGCAAAACCTGTGGGAGCAAGTTATCAGAGAAGCTGCAGAGAAGCTTCGCTCACAACAATGAAAGTCTGGAAGCAACTAAAAGTCCAGCCATTGGGAATCATTAAAGAGATGAAAATCCATAGAGACAGACCATGGAGAGACAGCCAACAAGAACTATGTGGGGGTGGGAGGCGGGGGGCAGGCTGTAGCAAACACTGCAAGTCAGGGGCAGAGAAAGAGAAACTGGGCACCCTTTCCTAGCGAGGGCAGTGAGGGGTGAGCCTATGGCAGTGAGGGGACAGTGTGACCAATGCCAGGGTCCTGAGATGCCATACTCTCCACTGACCCCACCATCTCCCTGATTTCCTGCACGCCTTCCACGGGGTGTGGTTCCCAGCAGTCTCCACTATGACAATGTCATCTGGGCCTCCCAGGCCTGCTTACCTGTGGATGAGGCTGGTCTTGCCCACGTAGAGGTCACCAACAACCACCACCTTGGAGAGGCTGAGCCTGTGAAGAATATGGCCGTGTGGCTCTCAAGCATGGTCGCAAGAGCATCTTCACACACTGACTCTTCCTTCCCTGCGCTCCCCACCTGTGAGCCACCCCTCAATCCTGGACAGGTGACAGGACACTTGCTGAGACACTCTGGGATGACTGTGCTCATCCCCAGGTGTCAGAGAGGAGGGCAGGAGAGTCTGCTTTAGTTCTGGGGACTCTGCTGTCCCTGGGGATGTGCCCCTAACCATGCTGAGCCCAAGTCCCTGACAGGAGAATTAGAGAATCTGGGCACAATGAGAGGCTGAGGAAGCACAGGGAAGAGCCCTATGTGAGGCTGCATCCACGCTGGGGGCACAGCCGGGAACCTGGAGCACTCTGAGGGTGCAGACAGAGTGCCCATGAGCTGGGGACACAGCAGGGGGGTGGGGGACAGAGCCCCAGCACCTCCTACCACCCCTGGGGCTACACTCCTGGTGGGATCCTCCTGCTCCTTGCAAGCAGTCACTCCTGAGAGGGACACACCCACTCCCTTGGAGGTGTCTGCTAGGGCCAGCCAGGCCAATGGCTCGTCATAGACAGAACTCGGGTCTGCAAGCTTGGAGGTAAATCGGCTCTGAGGTTCTCAGGCTCTCTGGTGACTCTGCTCACCAAGAGCAGCTGCCACCTCACTCTGTGTGTCCTGCATTCTGTGCAGCAGCATTCCTGGGACTGCAGGTGATGCTTTGAGTTTCTGCAGCTCATGTAAAAACTCAACAAGTAACACCTGACCAGGCACTTCCTGTGCCCGCAGACAGGAAGAGGGCACCTCCGTGTCACTGGTGACCTGGTGCAGCTCACCTGGCCATGCCTGTGAGGGCAGAGTCTGTGTCTACTCTGCTCCCAGGCAGCCTCTAGTTTTAGAACAGGGTGTCAGCTACTCTGCTTCTCAGATGAAGGAATAAAGGTACTGCTGAGGTGCTGTAGGGGTACCTTCTGTGCCTCAGTTTCCCCACCTTCCAGTGCTCTTGGGAAGGGTCAGGGAGATCATCTGCGTGAAGCACCTGGTATGGTGGCCGTTACTCTCATCCCAAGACCACAGCTGCTCTGGACATTCTGACCTGAGCCCCCTGCCTCACTTTGAGCCACCTTGGGAACCTCAGAACTGGGCCTGCACTGCAACTTCCCCACACCTGTGTGACACCTCCGAGATCAGCCAACTCCCCAAGCAGACTGTGAGCTACTCAGGATGAGGCACCAAAGCAGGCCCTCGTACCTGTTTGTTAAAAGGAGTGAGTGTTGCATCCCTGTGCCAGCAGGGCCAGGTGTGGCTGAGGCAGGAACAAGGCAGACTCAGCCCTCACCCTCATGTGAGGAATCCAGGCAGCAAACTCATGATCTCTTGAGATAAGTGTGTTGGGCAGAGGAACTCACAGGAGGGGTGCCCTGCCCAGCCCAGTCCAGACAAGGGTAGGGGTAGTGGGGGGCTCAGAGAAGGCCCTTTGAGGACCTGACAGAGCAGGAAAAACTTTACAAAGGAAAAAGGCAAATGATGAGACCTCAGGCTGAAAAATCACGTGCATGACTTACTGAGAAACGGGAAAGCTGTTCTATATAGCAGAAACGTAGCCAATAAAGCCAGCTAAAATTCCCATCGTGTTCAGGCCTATCCTGGGTTGCCCTGGTGTAGTCTGGGTAAGTGTTTCACGTGTGCATTCACATGTCCACTCATGCACTCATTCCTTCCTGCTGGCTCCCCCACATCCCACGCCCTGTGCTCACCCAACAGTCCCTGTGTTCCTGCGCTGGCAGGCGGCATTGACCTGCCCATGGAAGTGCTCCTTGAGCTGCAGGCAGGCATCAGGCGTGTACCACTGGAAAGAGTCAGACAGACAGACAGACAGACAAATGGGCACATCACCCTGCAAAGCTGTGACTCCATCACCGAGCAGGACAGCGAAGTAGTGACTTGCAGGAACCACTTAAGCCTCACACCTGGCAGCCTCATTAGCTTTCCCTGGTCCCTCTGTCACATCCATCCTCTATCTTGTCAGCAGCATCAAGACTCCAGGTCTTATGTGTCCCGAAGAGGAGTAGCAGGGGCAGAGCCAGACCAAAGAGCCCAGGTGGAGACCAGGAAAGCTGGGCCTCACCTAGGGTGGCTATGCCCTTACTATGGGCACATGGCAGGTTTCTGTCTCCTCTGGTCCTCTTGGGGCGAGACAAAGGGTGAACTGTAAGGGCCCTTTTAGCTCCAAGATCCTCCTACAGCTTCTAGAGATGTCTATGCTATTTTTGTTTTTAAAATATGTATATATGTGCATGGAAAATGCCCCGGAAGGCATTAAGGTCGTCCACAATATTTGGAAGACAGAACTAGGCAGTGGTTTAAGAGCACAACCTCAGGGTCAAGAAGACCTGCATCCACCCTTAGCTGCTGTGTGACCCTGGGCAGTTGCCTAATGTCTCTGAACTTTAATTTCCCCGTTGGTAAAACCTCAGGGGCTTGGGGGCATAAAATGAGATAATGTTTGTAAAGCACAGAGCTAGCTTGACACATACTAAGTGCTCAACTAATGTTCCTGGCTATTAAGATGCCATGACATGTGCTGAATGTACATTTGTTTCACAACTAGAAAAACAAACTTAAATGACCATTAAGTTTTGTTCTCAGATTGTCCAAGGCTAAGCATAGAGTGTGGCAAGGACATGGAGAGAATGGCATCACTGGAGACTGCTTATGTGCTCTGCTATGACACGGCACCTGCTCTGTTCCTCAGGGCACTGCTTAGACCTACAGGTCCCCTGTGGCAGGGGTTTGGTCACATCCCTTAGCCCTAGTGTTTCTTCTGAGCTCTCAGGCATTGGCATGGGCTCTGGCCCATGTGCCCTCTCAGCTCCAGGTCTGACCAAGACAGCAGGGACAGTGGAAGGACCTTTGCAAACCTCACTGAGCCTATTTCCTCATCTCTAAAGGGGGGACACTCCTAATAGCACCTCTTTATCTGGTCGTGGGAGGATTAAAAGGGTAACGCAGGGGAACAGCTTAGCCCAGCAGCCCACACTCATTCAGAAGAGTGTTGGCTACGTAATATGGAAGCTGGCTGCTTTTTCCTGTCGACTTGTATGTCACCTTCAAATTGGGGCCCAGCCAGGGCACAGTGGTCATTAGAGGAATCCCTTAATTTTGGCTGGACTGGAGAAGTGTAATAAGGAAGGCTGGGCAGGCAGTGTGAGCCAGTTTTAGAGACAGGAAAACTGAGGCACACAGAGTGAAGGGAAGGACTTGCCCCACCAGACCACAAATTTCTCAGGTCTGAAATGGTATGGTCCTGGGGTACAGGATGAACTTGGCCAGCTGGGGCCTGTGACTCCTGACTGCCACAGGCAGTGGGGGAGAATCTGACCTTCTGTGGAAACAGATGCCTCCCAGGGTAGGGGAAAGTCAGAGCTCTGTAGTCAACCACAGCCAGGTCAAATCCTGGCTCCACCATGCCCAGCTGTGTGACTTCAGGCAGCCCTCCCTAACTCTCTGAGCCTCACTGTCTTGCTCTGTAAATGGGGTCCTTCGGCCCCTAAGGCCTGGACTGTTTTGTGCCAATCACATTTCCTTTCCTTTTGGCTCATTAAATGCCAGTCTTTGTCATCCCTGACAGTCTGGAAGTAATCGCCTGGGCGTCTAATGAGATGGAAAATCCTGGGGGAATTGTCCATGGGTCTGAGACATCAAGGCTTTCTTTGTGGGTGTGTGGAAAAAGAACTCTGGGGGGAAGCAGAAAAGGGGCAGGAGGAATGACTGCAGATCCAAAATACCCAGAGACTACAGTCACTTCCTTCTCTAACAGCCTGGGCACAGAATTCCAAAGGTAAAAGGTTACTCCATGGAGATTTCTCCCAAGCCACATGGAGGTAACCCAATAGCTGGATCTTATGTATTCTTCCAGAGATATTTTCTGCATGTATAAGCAAACATATACGTTTCTCTTCTCCCTTCTTTTTCTGTCACACATAGTAGTTTGCTACACACACTGCTCCAATCCTTGCATTTTTACTTTGGCTCTCTCTGCACATTAGCACCTGGAGAGGTGCCTCATTTCTCTCTCTTTGTTAGCAAGTAGCACTTTGTTGATTAAGCAGCTCCCTCTCCAAGGACATTTACATTGTGTCTGACCTTTAGCTTTACAAACTGTTGCAATGCCTGGCCTTGAATGGCTGGATCAGAGGGTGGGGGCATTGCAATGCTGGGAAATATTGTCCCACATCCCCTAAGGAGGTTGTACTAATTTGCACTTCTGCATAAATTAATGTTGGATTTTAATATAGATGGAAGAGAACTGAGTTTTCAGTAGGAACTGAGGGCAGAATGACAAGGAGGGAGAACCCTGGATTTGGTGCCAGGAAACTGGAGTGCTGTTTTGATAATCATAATAATAATAATGATGAGAACAACAACGGCCACTACTCAGGCAAGGGAGTTCCCGTTTACTATGAGCCAGTAAATTATTCTGAGTAACAATGGCTCCGAGAGGTTGAGTAACTTGCCCACAGTCACACAGCTTAATGACAGATTCAGGATTCATACCCACGACTGTCTGATTGCAAAGTCCCATGCCACAGTGTCTCCTGGCCCACCTCGGTCAAGACAACGCCATGTCTCCCAGCTTCTCAAGAAGTCTAGTAAGTTCCTGGAGTCTGTTGGCAAGGAGCTGACCTCCCTGATTCACCTGGTTTGTTTCTGGTGGGGAGTGTAGGTGGGGCAAGCTAGATGTGGATGGTCTCAGGAGAGTAGTGCACATGTAAAGGTCTGGCCTAATGACTCTCTACCTTAGGGAAGCTGGCGATGATGCGGTCCCGGCTCACAGGGGGCCCCAAAGGCGTCAGGGAGGACCTCATCCTTCCAGAGAGTTCTGTAGACCCAACCAGGGGAAAGAGAGTTAGGGAGCTGTGCCAATGCCCAGGGACTCACCTGCAAGTTTATGCCTAACTTTTTAGTAGCTTTAAAAACAGATCCAAGCCTCCTCCTCTGTCAGGAGCATGCTTCAATCTGCAGGCAGTGTGGTGGGGGTTGGGGACAGGCAGACCTGCTCCACCCTGCCTGGGGGTCCAGAATCCCTGGGTCTCTCTCCTCCTGTCGGATGTCCAACCAGGAGTGGCCCCTCTCGGCTGTGAGTGAGGCATGGCACACACATCTCAGGCCTCGCAGGCCGGTGAAGAAGTGAAATGGGATGGGGGGTGGAGGGGCGGTTCCTGCTCCTAGTCTCTAAGGGATGAAGGCTCTGCGTGGGCCGAGGGCCTTAGGTTTCAGCCCACAGATCTGCCACCCCACCCAGGACGGGCCCCTGACGCCTAGTCAACAGCCCTACCTCTCCTGCTGCCCTCCCCGCTTCCACTCTAGGGTGGCCTTGACCGAGGCCTCTCGTCCTCCTCGCCCTGACCCAGCTCTCCTCCAGCACCAGCACGGGCCTGGCCCAGGGTCGGGGTTCAGGAAATGTTGAGGCCCAGGGGCGCCTCAGGCCGGGTTCAGAATGTGGCGGTGGGAGGTGGGCCGAGGGTGGGGCCGAGGGGCGCAGCGGACTCACCCGCAGTGGCTGCGGAGGACCGGGGTTCAACGCGGCCTGGTCGGGCTGGGTTCGCTGCAGCAATCACCATGGCAACCACGGCCACGCGGGACCGGAGGCCGTCTGACCAATCCTGGACGTCGGGAGGGTTGGGTCTGGGCGGGGCTCACAGCGGAAATAGTCCCATTGCGGCCAGAACGGGCTGTCACCATAGCAACCAGGGCCAGGAGGAAGCGGTGAGCACTTGACAAGGCTACTGCCTGGACTCCGCGCGAGCGCCCGAGAGCACGACGGTAACGAGGGCGGGGCCGGATATGGGGCTGTGGGCGGGGTCAGAGCGGCCGGGGTGGAGCCTGGGCTCCTAAGGCGGGGCCTGGGCGGGGCTGACGGCGGAGAGACCTGCGCACTGGACCTCCCCGCAACCAACATAGCCCGCAGGGGTGGGGGCTCAGACTGGGAGGGATTGTGATGTGAAGCGCTTAAGTATTTATTTTTGTAATATATTAAATATGGTGTTTTTTTTCTGGTTATGTAAATATTTCATAGTTTTTATTCTATATTGGTATGGAGGGATCTTTGAGATCCCTTGACTCCTTTCACATCCCATATCTCATCTATCAGTAAATTCTATAGATTCTACGCTGACAATATGTCCAGTATTCCTATCTTCCATTGGTATCATCCCGGCCCAAGCCTTCATCTTCTCTCCTCCTAACTGGTCTTTCTGCTTCCGCCCTTGCCCGTATTCTATTCCCAGTTCAGTAGGATATCCTGTTAAAACACAGATCGGATCATGTCCACCCTTGGCTCCAAACCCTTTAATGTCTCCTCGTGGCTCTCAGATTAATGAAGTCTTCATAATGGCCCAAGAGGTCCTCTGTGATTTGCCCTGGCCCCATTTTCTCTCTTACTTCATCCCCTAATGCTTACCACCCTCCTCCATCCCACCCCCAATTGCTCCAGTGTCCTCTTTGCTGCTGTTTTTCTAACAGGCCAGGCACACAGGTATTTGCACTGGCTGTTCCCTGGGCCTGGAACGCTCTTTCCCCAGATATTCACATCGCTTCCTTTCCTCACCTTCTTCAAATTTGCTCAGATGTTACCTCTAGATGAGGCCTCCCCTAAGTACCGTATTTACAATTACAACATCTTCCCAACCCCTTATTCTGCTCTGTTTCTCCAGGCACTTACTATTTTCTAACATGTTATATAACTTATGGCTTATATTGATTGTGTATTTCCCTCTACTGAGAGCAATGACAACAGGGGTTTTTGTGTTTAGCTCATTGATGTATCACGTTGATGGAACAGTGCCTCCACATAGCAGACACTTAGTGAATGTTAAATGAGTGAACAAATATTAAATTAAAAAAGAGACGGTGGAGCCCCAGCCAGTGTGGCTTAGTTGGTTGGAACATCGTCTGATACACTGAAAGGTTTCAGGTTCCATTCCCAATCAGGGCACATATGTAGGTTGCAGGTTTGATCCCTGGATGGGGAGCATATGGGAAGGCAACCGATCAATGTTTCTCTCTCTCTCTGTGTCTCTCTCTCCTACACCCCTTCCCCAAAATCAATAAGCATGTCTTTGGGTGAGGATTTAAAAAGAGGAAGAAGTAGAAGGTGGGAAAGAGTGTTTGAACTATGCTGCCGCAATATTAAAAAGTAAATAAATCATATTTACTTGTGTAAGTTTAGTTTACATCTGGAAAGATACCCGTGGTTGCCACAGATGTAGACAACCTGTTGGCTGGGGATCAAGGGAGACATTTTCTTTCATACTTTTTGGATTTTCCTTGATGTGTATATATTGCCTATTAAAGAAATAAGTCAAATGAAAAGAAATACATCAAAACACAGAATAAATAACATCCCACATCTCTGGCCCTTCCAGGTCAGCTCTAGTGTACTTTAGTGTGCTTCCTTCCTTCAACTCTTTCCTGCAGACACCTCCTCCTCTTTGTAATCATGGCATAAGAGCTCTTGCTGTAGTATTGGCATTTGATTAGAGTCTAGCACCCTGCAGTGGCAAGTGATCGACATGCCTACCACTTAGGGACCTTAATCTGCATTGTTCTGAATCTAATGGCGCCTGAATGCCATATGCCTGTCTACTAGAGCTCACACAACAAAATTAATTCCTGTAATTAATGGCTGTTTAAAAGCTGACCCAAGCCACTGAGCTCCTGTAAGCTAGTTTCTGTTTAGAGAGTGAGCCATGTGGGGCTAGATGGCCTCCAGAGGCGCTTGTAAAGATTGTATAATCACAAAAATGAGACAGCAGTTACCTTTGGAGAGGAGGATGGGACACGGGAAAAGGGAAGGGGACACAGGCATTGATAATGTTTTCGTGGTGTATTCACAGGTGGTTATCAGATTTCTATGTTTCACAAATTAACATACGTGCTACGTATAATGTTATATGTATATTTAAAAAGATAAAAAGGAGATTGAAAAATGATAAAACTGAAGGGCAATTTTTTTTAAAAAAAAGACTTTATACCCAGATTCTGAGAGGCCCAGGGTTCCCAGCTTTGAGAATCTATTTCACTCAGCTCCCCATTTCACACACAAGGAGACTAAGGGTCACACAATTAAAAAGATTAGTCCACTGCAGCGGCCGATCTGTGTCATTACCAGGCGATCAGCCTGCAGAGCAAGGAGCATGAGCAGGGCTAGGCAGTCTTGGGATGGGGCCTGTGTGAGATTTCCCCAAGCTACTAACCTCTGAGATTCCTGCCTGTAAAATGGATAATGTTAGCACCTCAGGGGGTTACTTTGGGGATTAAAGGCACGCAAAGTGTTCAGTACAGAGAAGGCCGTACACGTTCATTTCCCTTCCCTTCCGTGCCATAAACGAAGCTGAGCCGCCTTTGCTCCCCACAGTAACCCTGTAAAACACCATCCTCCCCGCTTTACAGCGGGTCCCAGCTCAGGGCTGTTCGCGCCTGCGCAGTGGGCGCCAAGTGTGCAGAGCGCGGCGCTGAGGACGCCGCGTGCGTCGCCCGGCAACTGGGTCGCCTGGCAACGGGCTTGCGCCACAGGGACCGCGCGAGGCAGGTGAGCCGGCGGCACCAGACAGGGGCCCAAGACAGGGGGCCCCCAGACCCACGCAGTCCCGCTCGCATGGGTCCTTCGTCCTCACACCCCAAGGCTCTTTCATCCGCAGCCCATGCCCCTTAGAGGAGGGCAGGCCCCTGTCCCCAGGGCCCACCGTTCCCTGCAGGGGGAGCCCAAACAGGAAATGGCCGCGTCCCTCCCAGCGGGGCCGTCGGCCTCCCCCTGACACCTGGTGCCCAAGACCAGAGTTCGGTTTCCTTCTTTAACTGGAGCAGAATCCTACAGGGCTGGGGCCCGTCACTGCCACCAAACACTGACAGCAACAACCACTGCCGCAACAGTGACCACGGCCGACATATCTGGAGCCGTGGTGTGCCAGGCTCATGAGGATGGGGTCATACGCCAACTCTGGGAGCGAGACTTGCAATTATCAAGTCGCTTTTGCAGCTGCTGAAAGACACAGATGGAGGAAGAAATTGTCAAGGGCCACCCGTGACCCGGGTCTGGAGCCCGTTCTTAGTACTAAGCCACACTGCCTACAGTAGCTCAAAGAGTGTGTGTGTGTGTGTGTGTAATAAAAATAATTCACCTTTTAACCTTTTTAAAGTAATTCCTTCTGAACTCTTTTGTGGATGTGTCAGAAGCATCTGAATATGGGTCCCTGATGGGTTAATGAGTTGGACCCTGATTCGAACGTTGGCTCCTAGTCTTACTGGTTCTGTTTCCTCCAGCAAGCTCCTCATCTCTAAACCTTAACGTCTTCCTTTGTAGAATGAGGATAATACACATCCCCTTCTTCTGCGGTAGTTGATTTAGATACTAGCTATTGCTGGCACAAGATAGGTACTAAATTAGTGATCAGATTAGTAAAGTGTGGCTGCTTTCTTCTGTTCTTAAGCATGGGAGAACTCTGGAGTTTGCAGTTTGGGCTGCTACTTACTTTCACTGTGACCGTGAGCAGATCCCTTCACTGCCTCAGTTTGCTCATCTGTAAAATGGTTGTAAAAATATCCACCCAGCTGTGCTTACAGTTTTGAGGATCCAATGAGAAGTAGCTTCTAAATCCCAGTAGTAACAATGACAACTTTTTGGGTTCTTTTAATCAGTGGTTTCTGCAGAGCTTCGTTTTGAAAGCTACAGAGTCACCCTCTGCTGGTGTGGAAAGATGGCCCATACCTGGATCTCTTTGTACCTGCCTCCTGACATCAACCCCGCCCAGGCTGCCATTGCCTATGGCTTTCGGGCCCTGCCCAAGCTGAATGAGGAACTGCAGTCGGAGGACCTGCTGACGAGGCAGAAAGCCCTCATGGCTCTGTGTGATCTCATGCACGACCCCGAGCATGTCTATGTGGCCATCGACATAGGTGAGAGTGTCACAGAGCCCAGGTGACCATGACTGGGATCTGGATGGACAGACATAGAGTAGCTTGAGGTGGGAGGAGCTGAGGTGACCTGGTCCCTTCCCAGCATCCCTCTCAGCTGGTCAGTCAGTTGTTGCAGGACAACCCCAGCAGCCGACGCAGAGCTACAAACCAGCCCCCTCTGCTATGGCTCGACCAGGTGGCCACAGATCTACCAAACTGCCCTGTTTATCTGTTTCATCCACAAGGCTGTCACAAAAAGATAGGCACATGCCCTATTGAAAGCACATGGTATCTGGGACCTCTGTCCCTTGTTTCCCACTCTCCTAATTACCAAAATAAAAGTTGAGGTGATTTTAGTGGCATGGCCACAACTTTCCCAGATTGGGCACAGGATGAGTGAACTGCCATTTCTCCCTCCAGCCTTGGCTGAAGGGCTGATTTAATTTCAGAGGTGGTGGTGGTCCTTGTGTGGCCTTGAACACCTAGTGGAGCTTCAGTCATAAGGGTTGCTGCTTAATGAGCCTGACTCTGGGCCAACACATGCAGTGCTTATGTTATCTTAGTTCTCATAGCACCTGCTCTGGGAGGGGGGGAGCATTATCAACCAGCAGGTAAGAAAACTGAGGTGCAGAGAAAGGGGGTGAGGCTAGGGTGGCCTGATAAATAAATACATCAGGATTTTTTATTTGCTCAGTCTGGCATCCCTAGGTGTAACCAACCCATTCAAGGGTACATAACTAGTTGGGGACAGAGTTGGAATTGGAACCCGGCCTCTCCAAATGCAAAGGCCATTTTCTTAGTCCCGTGGTGGATTGCAAGAGAAGGAGGCACTGATGGGAAGTGTGCAGGGAGATCCACGAAGGGGTTTGATGAAACAGTCCCTGGGTGTGAGCACACAGAGCCCCCTGGAGTGACTGAAATACTTCCTAAGTTATGTGATTCCCCCACGCCCAAAAGCAGCAGAACCCCTGGTAACCTCTGTTGCCTGATGTTGGCTCACCTGTTGACTTCTGGGTTCGTTGAATTTTGAGACTGATAAACGTTCAAAGGTTTTTCTGCCTCGCAGGCTGCCTGGAGAGCCTGAAAGCTTTGCTGAAGGATAGCAACCACATGGTGCGGATCAAGACCACTGAAGCGCTGCACATCATGGCGACCCATAATGTGGGCAGGTGGGCTGCTATTTATGGAAACCAATGTCAGGCTTTGGAGCTACATCCCACCCCTGGACAGATGAGATTGGGTCTAGCAGTTAGTTGGTTAAGCAAAAGAAATGGTTAAAAAGCCAGGAATCGGAGAAATTATACGTTCCCTTTGAATAGTTCATTTTGACCCCAAACACAAATTAGGCATTTACCAATCCCTGTGTGCCACCCAGGCCTTTTCTTTGATATGGGCCCACTGATTGGAGTTTCCCACCATTTTTTTTGGTTTAAACCACACCTGTAACTTCATCTAATTTGCAGCTTTAGTTTCTTTAAAGTAGAGCAACAACTCAGACATTAACGAAGTAATCTGTATGCAGACACTTTCCAGGGTCTTTTACAATCCTCTCACTTTTCTTTAGAGACTCACTTTTGAGTCTTCCCAAAGCATTCAACTTGGTTTTCTTAAGGAAATTAAAAACACTCTTCTCTCATCTAATTGGCTTGCCTAATATTTAATTAACTTATATAATTATAACAACGAGGATTGAACAGGCATCATAGATTTGAAGGCAAGCAGCTGGCTGCCGGCAAGCTGGCATCTCAGCTGGGAGAAGAGGGAGGGGCAGCAAGTGGCTCACTGCCCTGGAGCATCAGTGCTGGGCGGGTGGAGAGAGGGGGCCACTCTGCTGTCCATTCAGGAGAGGTCAGTTACGGATTCTGCTGTCTCTTCCCCATTTTACAGACAATAGGACTGAGGCTCAGAGGAGTAAAAGGAAAGGCCCAGGGTACAAAGAACCTGAGTGTGAGTCCTAGCTAGGAAGGGGCAGAGCTGTGGCTCTTTCCACCACCGCAAAAGCCACCCTTCTCTCACTGCCTGGAGGGAATCCATAAAATATCGTCTGTTTCTGGCCTTTGTCTTCTCTGAGGAAGCCAGAGGGGTGCGGTCTGCAGCAGGCTGCACAGGTGCAGAATCCAGGAGGGGGTGAGGGTGGCCAACTGGCTCTTGGTTCTCCCTGGGTCCTCTCCAGGCTTGGTCTGAGTTGTGTCTAAATCCAACTTCTCTTCCCCAGAGAAGGCTTTTTGAAGCATGACATCATCGATGCCCTGTCCCACCTGCTGAATGACCCCCAGACAGCCTGCCGGGAGAACCTGCACTTGGCATTCAAGCACCTGGCCCAGCTGCCTGCAGGTAGGCTCACAGTGGGTGCTTGGCAGCCCCTCGGTCTCCTCTCCAGGCCAGGCATGTACCTTGCTGCAGATCACAGTCTAGAGCACATTTTAAAAAAATTTATGCTTTAATTAAGGTACAACATACATATTAAAAAGGCACCAATCATACATGAACATTGATTAAATTGTACTAAGCGAGCCTGCCCAGAATCACTACCCAGATCAATATGTATATGGAATATCCCCAGCTCTCCAGAAACTTTCCACAGGCCCCCTAACAGTTACTTCCTTTGCCCAAAGGTGAAAAGTATCTTCGATTTATAAGACCATAGATTAGTTAATGCATCTTTTAAAACTTTATGTAAATGGAAACACTTAGCCAGTACTATTGTGTTTCTATCTTCTTTTACCCAACACTTTGCCTCTGAGATCCACATATGTTATATATTACTGATTTTTGCTGATTTGCACAGAGTGTGATATTCACATTTTCTGAGAATACTACAGTTTATTTATCCACCAAATAATATATCTGCTGTTTATCATCCAAAGTTGCCAATGGACATTTTAGTGGTTTCTAGTGTATGGCTACCAAGAACAGAGCAGCTATAAACATTCTTACAAATGTCTTTCGGTGGATGTTGTATACATTTCTTTTGAGACTAGCCGGGCATAGGATAAGTTTATGTCCAGCTTTAGAAGATACTACAGATGGTTTTAGAAAATAGTTATACCAATTTCCACTGCCATCGGTTGTGGATGGGAGTTCCAGGCGCTCTGGAGTCTCACCCACACTCCATCTTTCCTGTCTTTTTATTTTAGCTATTTTGGTGAGTGTGTGGTAGTGTTGCGTTTTGGTTTTAATTTGTATTTTCCTGGTGATTGTAACTCTATAAATGTCCTCTTTTGTAACGTGCCACAGTGTGCTTTTAAGGATTAAAAAGGCCTGCCCCAAAGGCCAGTCTGTCTCCTGGCTTGATGTCCACCTGCCTCCCCAGTGAGATGCAGAGTCCAGGGCAATGGCCACCTGAGGGTTGAGATCTGTGTCCGATTGACATTAGCTCCGTCACATGATGCAATGAGCATTTTAAACGAGGGGCTCAAAGATGCATTATATCAGGCCTTAAAGGGGATGCACTAAGGTGGACAAACAGGTGTTGTGGCCCAGGACTCAAACAGACCTGGGTTCCCTCTGTTCTGCCGCGCCCCTCGTTTGCTGAGTGCCCCTGGACAGCCTATTGCCTCATCTCTCAGGTGTGGCTAAAGCAAGGTCAAGTGAGAAGCTGCTCACTGAGCATGCAGCACAGCGCCCCACATGAAGGGTCCCGTAAACAGTCAGGGCGAGGGGCGGGCGCCGGCGATGGGCTCAGTGCAGGGGGCAGGCCTCCCGGGGTGGAGCCCTGGGGAGCATGCTGGCCTGGAAGGCAGAACCTCCTGGTGGTCTTCCAAAAAGACCACCCTTATCTCTTGCTGGCAGAATCATCTCTGGGGCTCTGGGAATGGGGACCTGCGGACATCTTTCTTAAACAGACCTTGGCTGAGTCTCCTGTGTGGCAATGGTAAGAGGCACTGGGATATCGGGGTGTCTCTATGATGGGCCAGTGCTTGGGGTTGAGCCCTGTGCTCGCTATGCAGGAACCTTTAAAGCATTCAGAGAAGCAGAGAGACGATGATAATGAACGTCAGGTACCATCACTCAGTTTCCTAAATCTTAACATCCTGCCATATTTCATATGTGTGTTAAAAAATGCAGCCCAAGCCCCCTGTGAACCTCCCCCACTCAGCACCGTTTCTCCTGCCCTCCCTGGAGCCACTAGTAATTTGGGAACTATAACCCCAATACGTCTTTATATTTTACCACAGATGTGATTAGATATAGATCTTTCCCTCATGTTTTTGAACTTGATGTAAATGGATCTTGCTGTCTGTATCTCTTCGCTCCTTAAAAAATGTAATGTTATAATTTTGAGATTTACCTATGGCGTGTCACGGGCTCTGTTTCATTATAACTGCGGCATGTCCTGGGGTTTGGGTGTGTACTTACACGCACCGTGCTCACCCTGCCTGGCTGGCAGGCACGCTGTTGTTTCTGCTGCTGAGCGTGGGGCTCAGCTGGAGGACAGCGTCGTGGGCATGGAGAACGCAGCCCTCAGTGTGGCCCGACAGTGCACATGCTGCGTCCTAGCCAGCAACCCAATGGCCTGCTGTGCCGCGTCACTACGTGTGACTTCGTTGTCTCCAGTGACCAGGGGAGGGGGCATTTTCCTCGGCCTGGCACCCCCTTGGTCTCCTCTCCTGCACAGTGCCTCCCAGGAGCCTGAGCCCATTCGTGGAACTGATTTTTTCCATTTCTTATTGATTGGAGGGAGCGTTTCATTTACTCTGGGTACCAACCCTTGTGGGTTACACACATCGGAAATACCATTTCCTTGGCTGGTTGTGTGGCTTTTCACTGTTTATTTGTCTACTCATTGGTCCAGTAGTTTTTCATTTGAATGCAGTCAGTTTCATCAATGTTTTCTTTTTGTGTGTGTGTGTGTTTTTTGTTTTGTTTTGTTTTTTTGGGGGGGTGCTGCTGTTTAAGAGAATTTGGTGAGGTTTAAGAGCTACATTTGGCCTGTGACAGTCCCTGGGATAGATTTTTGTCTGCTTTGAGGTCATCTTGTCTAGCCCTTGTCAGGCCAACACTGTCTTAATTACAAAAACTCTATGGGAATCTGGGGGACAGGTCCCACCCCCTGCATCTCCTCCCTGCAAAATTTTCTGGAATCTCTGCACTGTGGGTGTACAGTGAGGAGTTGGGGGGCTATGGTTCTGACAAGCCTCATCAGGGGCCTGGGTGGTGAGCCTCTGCCTTTATTACAGGATTCCCTGGGTGCTGCACATTGTCTGTGATATGTCCAGAAGGGAGGCCTGAGACACTCTAGCTGGAAGGAGGGAGGGAGACATGTAGTAAGGTGAGCACCCCAGGAGGTCATCTGGTGGGGGATGTGCTCTGAGTGCTGTGGCTTCTGGGTAGGCCAGTGCCCGGGAGGTGTTCTTGCTGGGTCTCTGGGTAGGCTGAGGCCACCTGTTTCAGTGCCTCCATTCTTATCAGCGGTGACTCTGGGCAGTAGCAAAGCCTGTTGAAGCCCAAGTTTCATCACTGAGCACAACAGGTAGCCTAGGTGACAGTGTGATTTGGCTGGGACAGTCTGCACTCGAGGCTCAGCCAGCTCTCGTACTGGTGCTCCTTAGTATGGGTTTTCTATCCATGGCCACACTGGAAAGCACCTTCTACCCCAGGTGGGTGGAGTGCTTGGCATGTGGCTGGTACTCAACAACTATTGGCTGCTTAGTGGGTCTTATGCCAAATATTTGAAGATCATTTGTTGTTGTTTTCTTGCTGCAATTCACTCACTCACCCCTTCGTTTGTTTGACAAATGTGTTGGGTTATCTGGGAGAGAATGGAGATCTTTCCTGAGTCCTTGTGCTGGGTGGAGTCTGGTTTACTGTGTGGTTTGCCACAGTAACCAGCAAAGGGCGCCACAGGACTGATCAGAGCCCGACTGGCCCTGCTGTGGATCTCGGGCTTCAGGGTGGTGCCGTTTCAGGAGAGGAGAAACCAGGATTGCAGAGGCAAATGTCACACAGAGGCTGCAGGTCCAGGCTCCCTGAGTGACCGCCTGCAATTCTGGAAGAAACGTGTCTCCTTTTGTGGCCAGGTGTTCAGTTCTAATGCTAAAACTGGATTTTGGGGTGCAGCTAAACAGCCTGGGGTGCCCGGGAAGTGTCCCTCTACCGGACCCACTGACCATGCCCAGGCCCCCTTGGGCCCTCTCTCTGACAGTGATCTCGGGCCCTGACTGGCACACCTGGGAGTCTGGCCTGGCTCCTTCCCGTCATCTGTTCCCGTGCCAGGCTTGGAGCCGCTGGCCCAGCTTTAACTGCCGTATGTTGTAAGGACCGCTCTGTCCTGACCCTTGTGTGCAGCCTGGGCTTGGGGGTACCGTGGGGGTGGAGGCAGATGTCCCTTCCTGGGGGGAGGGAGCCATGAGGACATGCTCAGGCCTCTCTTGTGGACACTGGCTCCTTGGCCTTAGAAAGGAGCAGGGCAAGGCCAGGGAGGGACAGGACACAACTCGGAGATGTCTGGACACAGGTTTGATCCTGATAGTTTTGAGGTGCTGGAGTCAAATACCATCAGGGCTAGAGAGAGAAATTGAGTGACTGTGTCCAGAGGGAGCTGAAGCCGTGAGTAGTGGAACTCTAGGTGGAGTGGCCACTAGAGAAGCAAAATGTGTGCTCTTCCCCTCACGCAGTGCACAGTTCTGCCTGGTGAGGTGGCCCAGAGCAGTCCCCACCCTTCCCGCTGCTCCTGGCCCTGTCACCTCAGGGTAGAGGGACTGACCTGGCTGGCCCAGGGCAGCCTCCTCCCATCCTTGAACGCTTTAGGAGAGGAGGCAGAATTCTTCCATTTCCCTCTAGCCGTGTATTTTTAGGTTAAAGATGCTCACAGTGAGATTACTGATCTTTTCACAGTTGGCATTAAAAGCGCAAAATAAGCCTCAATGATTACAGGTCACACGTTGTTTCTTCTTATAAAAGAGCCGCCTTGGGCTTCTGCTGGTGACGTGGGAAGGCTTGAAGGGAATCCCCTCGTGGGCTCAGGGGTGGCGGTGGTGGGCGGGGAGAGCCAGGTTTGTGTGTGACTGAGCGCTGAGTATCTGCCTGTGTGTACCTGTGTGCGTGCATGTGTCTGCTGCCCCTCACCCATGGCTTTCTGTGGGTCCTGGGTTCAAGGAGGTGACAAAGGGTGGCTCTGTGCTCCCCATGGGCTTCTGTCCCTTCCGTCCAGGCACAAAGTGATCAGGGGCAGAGCCAGGGGAGGATGCAGTCCTCAGGAGGCACTGCCCCCCCACTCCCTGACCTTGACCTTGGGCCCTTTCATCTATAAAATGGGTTGCTGCAGACAACCTGCCTCAGCAGTGAGTGTTAAATACTTTGTAAGAAGCCTAGTGCAGGGTGAACAAACTCCCTTGGCTTCTGATTAGTGCTTTCCACCACACGGAGATGCCTCTAATCAGTCAGCAATTGGTGAGCCTGCGGGGACACCTCCTTCCCACATCCTGCAGGGCCACCCCACACTGTTGGGGGTTGTTGGCACCCTCTAGACTCTCGGCACCTCTTCTGCTCTGTGGGGACAACTCTGACCCTGGCAGAGGTGTCTATGGGTATGAGGAGTCTGGATGACAGTACAGCCAGGGCAAAATCTTGGGGACAGCGGGAGGAGCAGGAGACATCAGCACCCCCAAACCTCAGCCCCTCAGGACACATGGGCCTGGCAGAGCTCCCCTTTTGCAGGTTCTTTCCTCTCTTGTGGGTGTTTGTTTTTGATGTTCATTTCAAGATGATTTTACCTAAATGTATTAGGAGGGGAGGTACAGAAAGAAAGGAACCTCAGGATGGAAGGTGTCCCAGCCACCCTCTCAGCCCTGCACACACACAGCACGCTGGGACAAGGCTTGGCTCATTCAGGATATTTTATTTTCTTAAAGTAGACAATCTTTGACTTTCATACCATACCAGATCCTCTTTCCTCTGTACGTCTCTTAAAGTCCTTGGCTGTGGTTCTGGCCCTGACCTTGGACACATGGGTACCGAACAAAGGCAAAGAGAGAAGATTTGGCAAGGTCTCTGGCGGTGCCTTCCCTCTCAGCGGCAGCAGGGGTTCGTATTTACACGCAATCCTTGGCCAAGGTCCTTTCATGGTGGCAGGTACCATGGGCCCTGGGGCAAAACGCGCTGGAGCTGGTGGTCCCAGCAGGGCCTCCCTCAGGCTACAACACTGGCTGAGCCTTCACAGGGGTCGCAGCTGCTCTCAGCCTCAGGCGCGGGGTATTTGGGGCCAGGGCCCTGTCTCTCGCCTCCCCTTCCTCTACTTGCAAAGCCAGATAATTTACTCTTTAAATACCAAGACAGTTAGCTATTGTTCATTCGCTCCTAGGTGAAGAACCTTCTTTAAATACATCACATTTATTTTCTGAAATAAAAACGAAGCAGAAACTGCACCAGTAACAGGACGCGGCACAGGCGTATGCACAACGCTGCCCTGCGAGGCTGCCACAGGGCGGCCGTCACCCCAGCGTTGCTCGGGAGCAAGGGACAGACTCGTCCAGATAACAACTGTTACACTCAGCAAGCCAGACACAAAAAGGACCACCTGAAAAAAAAATAGGTTTTGAAAATCTGCATTTTAAAAAAGAACACCCAACTGCATTTGAATTTTTTTTTTTTGGTTTTTTGTTTTTTGTTTTTTGCGAAACACCACGAGGTTTGGCCAAAAAAAAAGGATGTTAGAGAAGAAAAACCAGGTTTGATTTATAAAACATCAGACGAGTAGAAGAAAAGCTGGAACCCAGCTGGCCTAGTTGGAAACAAATCGTGCCACTCATGTCATTGTGTGGATTTTTGCTGCATATTTTGAAGCTGTTTAAAAAGAGCTGTGAGTGGCTGGAGGTCTGGTTAGTGCTGTCACCTGGCCTCGCACCCTGGTTCCAGAACGCAGAACGTGGTACTGAGTAGGCCAGAGAGCGCGTGTCCAGCAGCGAAGGAGCTCGGACCTTCTCTGGTCCCCCCTCCTGGTCAACGGCAAGGTCCCTATTCTAGGGCAGAGCTGGCCTCATCTAGGTGGCCCCGCGATCTCTCCCCGCAGTCCCACGGGGGGGCCCCCATGCAGAGTGGGGCCAACTCAGGAAGAGGGAAGGGCCCGTAGGGAACTTGGTGACAGCCCCTCAAATCTTCAAGAGACTGCGACGCTTTGGGAACTTTGCCGTCTCCAGACTGTGTGCGCGTGCGTGCGTGTGTCTACCTACCTAGCAATCTATCCGTATATATTTATGTTTGTGGAAATGTGGGGGCCAAGGAGGCGGAGGGGCGCGGGGACATTCTTCAGGCCCCGTTTTCTGCCCCTGGGCTGGGTCTCCCTAGCACAAGTGGAGTTGGGGTGTGACACCCCAGGGGTTTCGTCACAGGCAAGCGGGCTGGCCCTGGCCCCTCAGCAAAGGCCTATGTACTTGAGATTGTTCTGTATGATGACATCTGTCACTGCGTCGAAGACGAACTGGATGTTACTGGTGTCGGTGGCGCAGGTGAAGTGGGAGTAGATCTCCTTGGTCTCCTTGTTGCGGTTCAGGTCCTCGAACTGCCGCTGGATGTAGACGGCGGCCTCCTCGTAGGTGTTCTGGCCCTTGTACTCGGGGAAGCAGACGGTGAGCGGGATGCGCCGGATCTTCTCCGCCAGCAGGTCCTTCTTGTTCAGGAAGAGAATGAGCGAGGTGTTGATGAACCAGTTGTTGTTGCAGATGGAGTCGAACAGGCGCAGGCTCTCTGCCATCCGACTCTGCGGGGGGAACGTGCGGGCGTTAACCCGGGCGCGCAGCGAGGCCCTGCTGGGAAGGAGCCCCCCAGCCCAGGGCTGGCCCCCACGAAAGCTCCCTTCTGTTGGGAGTCCTTCCTCTGCCAGGTGAACTGTCTTCACCATCTCCCACAGGCTCTGGAGCCCTGAAGTGGCTGGCGCCTCCCTCTAAGCCCCAGAGCCTGGCGTGTGTTTGTAAGAGGCTCTCCTTCCCTATTGGACCCTCCTCTGGGTGACATGTGGCTTTGGGGCTCCAGTCTGGCCTCCCTGGGCGCGGTTTACTGGGCATCTCTAACCTTACACCCTGAGGCCCAGCCTGCCCCACTGGCACATGCAAGCTCAGGTCGCCCATGGGAGACACTATCCTGTCTCCCTCAATGTGAGCATGGCCAGCCTGCTGCCTGGTGGTCAGCTGCGGCCTGCTGGGGTTTGGGCCCCATCCTTTGAGCCTCGATCCTGCTCTGCTAAGTATTGTCAGTCCTCAGCTGGAATTTGTGAGGGGATGGCCTGAGCTTTTGAAACCAAAGACTCCAGTTCAGAGTGGGGTGTGTGTGTGTGTGTGTGTGTGTCTGCTCCTCTGTCGCTGCTGGGCCTCAGGCTCACTGGAGGTCACACATGGCCCAGGGCAGATCCCATGCCCCTACCCCCTGGTGTGCCACAGGATGGTGGCTCAGGTGCAGGGACCACAGAGAGTGGTCCAGCCCTTCTTTACCTCCTCTCTCTGAGTTTCCACACAGAACTGACAGCTCTGCTAAAGGAATTTCTACTCCTGCTGAATTACTGCTGGTGGAAGCTGTCTCTTGTTTTAAGATAAAATGAACAAGCTGAGTGTCTAAAATCTAGAACCAGTTTACATCTGAGGCTTTTGGTTTAAGAACTTTTCTGACCAAATTATACCACCGATGTGGTAGCAATGAAACTACAGCTGGTGCTGGCAGTGTGGACACAGCACCGCTTGTCAGATCCTCACACCTCCCTATTCCCATTGTACAGACGATGAAACCGAGGCTTAAAGAGGCAGGTAATGTGCTCCAAGTCCCACGTCCTGGAGCTCCAGGCTCACTGCATTTCTGGGGTGGACAGGCGGTGCTACTGGGCCCAAGGGAGGTTATCCCAGGGTGGGGGATCCACACTGAAATCCTGCTCTCCCACAGACCCTGACTTGTCTGAGGTACAGGTCCGACAGCATCAGTGCTGAGAAGGAACCAGGCTGAGTTGGGGGAGGATGCCCAGAGGCACGGTCATTACCCCTGATAAGAGAGAAGCTGCCCTGAGACCCCATGTTCCGCCTGGCCGATCACATTCTTCAAAACCAATGTTGCGCCTTTTTAAGAAAGAGTTCAGGAAGAACAAGCTCTGAAAAGTGAGGAGTCTCAGGCCTGGGGGGGGGGGACCTTTCCGCAGAGATAAACAGAATGCAGAAACCCCATTCCCAGCAGTGACTGGAGGAGCTGCACAGTTTTCCAAATGTGAGAGCTAAGTGGTGGACTAGAATTGTCACATTCTGCTGGAGTGTAATTAACTTTAATGGGTTCCTGGAAGCCACACAGTAAAGCCTAACAGAGCTGTCATTTCTCATGGGACTGATGCCATAATCAGGGGCTGTGCTTCTGACCCCAAATTTTACATCAGATAAATAATAGATGCAGCCATTAGCACATATTCATTAATTCATTGAGCAAATACTTGTTGAGCACACCTTAAGTGTCAGGGACAGGCCCCAGCTCTTATGACAGGTGATGGACACCCGGAAACCTGACAGGGGGCTTCCCCCAAGGCTGAGAGGGGGATGGTGTGGCCACCAGCAGGTGGGACCCAGCAGGCCGGTGGCTGGGGATGGAGCTGAGGTTCAAGGGTGGGTGGGCAAACCCAGAATGGGCGCCAGGCAGAGGGGACATGGTCAAGGTCCTGGCATGGGTATCTGATTGGGGGCCAGGGCCTGCCTCCCTGAGCCCTGCTGGGTCACTTGGGGTGAGTTGGGTAGCTCTTGTGCCCAGCCCAGCCCTGCTTGGGTAGACAGATGGCAGAGTCTGGGAAGAGCGGCAGGAGGGCCTCCTCCACACACTGAGGTGGTGCATGTGTTCAGGCCACCAGTCCTGCGGGGCTCGGCTGGTCGGTCTTCTGCAGGGTGTATGTGTGCAGTTCAGCTGCCGGGTCCTGAGTGGGGTGACCCCTCCTGTCTGCACGGCCAACTTGTCCTCCTCTTGCTCAGCACACACCCGAGGCTCCTGACTCCAGACCCCAATGACCAGCTCCCGAGTCCTGATGCACTGAGAGCCCTCTGCCCAGTGTGAACCTCTGACCCTGGGCAACTTTCTGGAGCCTGGACATCTAAGACTCAGGTTGCTGGCTTGGAAATCTCTGGAACTCAGGCACGTGTCTCCTGAGGTAGCTGGGAAGCAGCTGTGCCCTCGGTTGCCCCTCGCACTCGCTCATATGGTCACTGTGGCAGTGCAGTCTCACCAGAGCCCTCTGGTCCTTTGACACTGTGCCCATGGTGTCACCGTCACTGCAGCCCAAGTGCCCCCAGGTTGGTAGAGCAGCACCCTGACACCTCAAATCACAAATCACTGAAAAAAGAGCCTGCTATTTTGGGATGTAATTCTGGAAACTTCGAGAAGCATGCACGAGTGTGAGTATGGGAGGAGTGAGAGCCCACCGCCCAGGCAGCAGCAGTGTAGCCATCAGCTACCCTTCTCCTCCCACCTCCATGTTCTGCTCACCCTCGCTCAAGGCCTCTTCTTCCTGGAAGCACCCCTGACTTCTCCTCTGCACCTCACTCAACTTTCTGTGGCACATGTCTGGCTGTGCTGCCTGTACCAGGATTAAGTCCCAGTCTCTCGGTATGGCTTTTGGGGCCTTCCTTGGCACAGCTGACCTCTGGTTGGGTGTGCATGGCCTGGGTGCCAGCTGTGGCCCCATTCATCTCCTCCCTGGCCTGTGGGAGGTTCCACCCTGCCACTCAGTTCTCCTTTAACTCTGCCCACTTGGTGTCATGGGTCAGAGCTGCTGCCAAGGGCCCCGAAGGAGTTAAGACATAGTAGGGGTCACCCTCAGGTGCTACTGGCCCCCTCTGGCAACAGAAGCCAGGAGCAGCTTTGGCATGACCGTAGCATGTCACCCCTTTTCCTGCTGCCCCTTCCATCAGCCTGACACAAACATCCTCTAGCTTCTGCTCTGACAGCTCCTAATTTGCTCAGCACCACTGGGTGGTATGTGGATGTCGCCTGCTTAGACCGTGGCTGCTCCTGATAATCCGTCCCTAAGATGGCCTGAGTTATCTTTGCTCAGTGCCAAACTCTGGCAGATGCCTTCACTCCATGCACCGATGCTGTGCACCTGTGGTGGCCTTAACCCGACTGGCTCCTGGAACATCCTAGGGACTAGGGTGAGCTGAGGCTCAAAGGTTAGTGAGGGTAGTCCCGATTCTCCACGCAGGCTCTCCTGCTGTCACGAAAGGGCAGATAACCCTGGTAATGAGCACGGGGTTTGGGGCCAGAGGCCCGGGGTTCACTCTCGCCACCAGTGGTTGCCACGCCTTGGACACGCTCTCTCTCTGGGCTCCAGTTTCCTCACCAGTGAACTTGGGGTGGTTGTGGCACTCAGTGTCAGGGCTGTCGTGAGAAGGAATGAAGGTGCTGATGTGAGAAGCTGGGACTGCTGGGCCTCATCCTGTGGCTGCCGCTGTCATCCCAGTGATCATTCTCCTGTGCCACTCACAGCCCCTCGCCTTGGCACTGGGGTGTCCCTCAACTCTTGCCTCTCATGGGAAGATCTACCTCCCTATACCCCCAGCACAAAGCCACTGTGGGATGTGGCTGCCCAGCTGCAGTGGTGGCTCTGTGGCATGGAGGCTGAGGGCTGTGTGACATGCATGGAAAGCTTAGTCCCCACACCCAGGCACAAGATGCTGCCAGCAGCCGTCAGACATGACTGTGAGATAAAGGGGAGGCTTTCTGGAGTAGGAGGCATTTAAACTGGGCTTGGGGGGGGGTAGTGGTGGTGGTTTAAGGGCTCTGAAAGGAAGAGGGAGGGGAAGGGAAAGGTGTTGGGACAATGACCAGCTCAGAGGCTTGGAGCTGCAGGGGGGGGCACGCTGGTTGGCGTGGAGGAGAGGACACGGCAAAGGCTGGGAGAGGCTCTTTCTGGCCCTGGGACTCAGTTTCCTCATCTCTAGGATGAGTTCTCAGTTCTATTACAGACTGGAAAGCCCAAGTCTGCCCATTATAGAAAAGCCTGGACAGTGTGCTCATGGGAACTGGATTCAGCATTTCACAGTGCAAGTAGAGCTGGGAGGCTGGGCTGTGGACATGAATGAGCTCCATTCACCAGGATGAAGCCAGCCCCGTGGCTGCCCATCCTGCAGCTGAGCCACCAGGCCCCATCAGGGCAACGGAGTGCCAGGCTCCAAGGGCGCCAAGGGCGGGACCTGGACATTAAGGCTGCCTGGCAGCACCCTGGCTGGATGGGCCAAGAGGGAGGTTTCATATGAGGCTGGCCATCAAACTGGCACCTTTTATAGTGACAGACAAGCCTCTGGTGTCCCTTTGTGGTGGAAGGCTTGGGGGCACTAAGGGGGCACATATCCTGTCAGCCAGCAGGATATGGCTCAAGGGGCATAGGGGCACTGCTGACACAGTGAGCGGCAAGCTGGTCAAGTCTGGTGTCCATCCCGTGTGGTGCTGACTGCCCCTCCTCCTCAATTGCTGGCAGGGGCAGGTGAGGCCCAGAGCCCTATGCTGTGGGCCGGGAAGACAGGAGGAGCCTCATGACCCCCCGGACCATCCTGAACCCTGCTGACGGGGGAAGTCTGGCCTAGGCATCCTCCCTCTTGCTTTTAGGATTTGGCTCTGGTGGACCTTTCTGGACTCCTCCAGCTGGGTGCCCATTCTGGTGACTGCACAGGTTCCAGCTGCACCAAGCTCTCTCGACCCCCACATTTGTTATTTGTTTGCCCAGTGCTTCCTGGTTGGGGCCCAGCCTGAAGTCCCCACCCTCGCAGGACCACAGCCCTATCCAGGCTCCAGGACAGCTGTCCTGTTTACTGGCCATCTCTTCCTCCAATAGCCAGCAACTCCTTCCCTGACCCCAGATCCCCTGTCCCAGTGCCGTCGTGTTGCTGGTTGTGGTCATCTGTCCTGGTGGCACACCGCGTGCTCCCTGCACCGCTGGCCAAATACCCCATGCAGGTGTTTCAACCGACTATGACCCTGGACTTTCCAGTGTCTCAGGTTGCCACTGACTGATGGGTCAACGGGCAAATGACCTGGCGAGCACCAAAGTCTGGTATATGTGGGGGCAAGGAAGCTGAGGGACTCCCAGGCAGGGCTTGGGACTGTGGCAACTGGGGGAGCAGGGTCCCTTAGAAACCAGAAATGCAGCTGGGTGTCCTCCTTTATGGTACGGGGTATAGGGGGAGCCTTGGGCACTGGTGTCCCAGCCAGCCAGGTGTTCTGCGCAAATGCCAGGAGCAATGCCTATCATTCCTCAGGTGCCTGGGGCAGAGGTCCCTTTGTGTTATGGGTGAGACTAAACCTGCCTGAGGGTGTGAACCTGGGCTCTGGGCACCAGCGATTTCCTGTGGCTTCTCTAGTGCCATGATCACAGGCCTCTGGTTAGAAACAAGAGAACTTGGATTTCAGACAGCCCACCCAGGCGACCACATCTGCCCTCTTGTCCACACAGGGCTATGGACTGTTAGGGGCCAGGATGGTCAGGATGTGGTTGGGGTGGGGTGGGGTGGGATGGAGACACCTGTCGGCCCTGTGTTTGTATAGATGTGCTCTGCTGGCTGGGGCACCAGACATCATTCTACCACCAAATGCAATGTGACCCGAGATGTGTCACTTCCTCTCCCAAACTATTCCCAGAAGACGCTGGAGCAGTTTGGGGTGGTGTGTGTGTGGCTAGCACTGCCAGCATGCTCGCACTGTCCTGAGCACTGGGCTTCGAGGCCTCTTCTAACACCATTCTAAGAAGCCTCTTCTGACGGCCTCCTCCCATCCTCTGGGCCCCACCACAACCCACACAGATGTTGGGGCAGCAGCTGGTCCTGCCTCAAGGCCAGAGATTTCCTGAGTCTCCTTCGGCTGCTGGGCTGTGCTTGCCTCTCTTGCCTGGCTGGGGCCTGGAGACTGTTGCCACCACTCTGCTTTTGAGTCTGAGGGGAGGTCATTGTACACCCTCCCCTGTCCTCAAGGAGCTTACAATGCATACGGAGGCTGATGATAGGAGACAGACATGGGCAGACAGACAAAAACCATGCAGCCAGGCAGCATGGCTGTTCCTTCTCCGCAGAGGCTCAGCAAGAGAGTAGGTGAGGGAGCCTGAGTCATCTCTGCTCACGCCTGCAGGGACCGGGAATCGGAGCTTGGGCTCCCCAGGCAGCTCCAGTTCCTGTCGCCTGCTAGAATGTTTCTCCACCCCCCACTCGCCCCACGGAACTGTGTCCCCTTATTGGATGAGCTTCCTGGAGGGCAGGGCCTGTGTGCTTGGCTTACCCAGCACCTGGATGGAATCACCATAGCCCTGTGTGGACAAGAGGGCAGATGTGGTCGTGGTCAGCCACCCACAGGGAGACAGAGGGCGAGGAGGTCTCTGAGCTGCCCTCTGTGCTCCCGGGTTCTGAAGCATGGTGGCCCCTCAGGTCCTTTCCATTGCTGAGCTGCTGTCTGTGACAGCAGTTGCCACCCAGGGCGGCTGCTCCCCTCCCTCTGCTGAGCTTAGTACCCAGACACTCAGTAGACTTGCTGCCATTTCCATGACAACCAGGAGGAAGCCTCCACCCTCAGAGCCTCACACACCAACAGACTGATGGCAGGAGGAAGCAGCGGATTCTTGAGCCAGGCCAGGTGTCCTTCCACAGCTGTCCATCACTGTTTACTTGTTGGGGTGGGCGTAGAGAAGGGCCTCTGGGAGTTGGCCTCTGGGCGTAGAGAAGGGACCCTGCTCTCCCTGAGGGGCCGGGCAGTGGGAAGGCCCTTTCAGTGACTTGCTCCTGGCTGGGGGGAGCCTCCTGGTAGACCGGGAGACAGGAAGATGGCATTGTTACTGATGGAGCACTGGGTGGTGTCTCACCCATGTCACCCTGTGGCAGTATTAGCCTCAACAACGGCCGTGACAGCACTGGGCCTCGCTTCCTCCTCTGTGTGGAGGCTACCATGATACCCAGATGCCCAGCTCTGTTCTTAGAAGTAGCTGAAAGGGGCCCCCAGACACACCAGGGAGAGAGGCTGTGGTGGGGCTCCTTCCAGTGTCCCCATTTTACAGATGTGGAAACTGGGACTCAAAGGGTTCACCTCACCTGCCTAGGTCCCTCAGGTTGTCATTCTCCAAGGAGAGCTTCAGACAACCAGATCCTTCTTGGACCTATCATTTCCCCCACTGCTGCTGGCCTCAGGAAACAGAGAGGTGTCTGGGGACAGAGGTGGCTGACCAGGGTCACTTCCAGACCAATCTGGTTAGCACTCCCCACCTCTTCCTCCTGCAAACCTGAATGCTGCAGTGCTGGACTGGAGAATTGGATTAATGAGGCTAATGAATCAATGAGCCCCTGACTGCTCCCAGAGCCAGTCTGCTGGGACAGCACAGAGAGGGGCGGTGCTTCGACCAGCCAAGCAGGCAATAGGGCTCAGCGGGGGAGTGCTGCCGCCTGCCCCTCTCCCCACAGTTGCCCACGCCCAGGGTCAACCACTCACTCCCCAAGCCTGGGCCCTTGGGGTGTTAAGACGGAGACACATGAGCAGGGACAGCAGCTCAGTCCCACACTCCTCCCTCCTGCCTTCCCCTCCCCCAGTTATAGCCACTCTGCTCTCAGGACCCTTGGTCAGACACCCACTCACCTTAGCACCTACCCATTTTCATCTGAACCCCTTCTCTCCTTGCTCACTTCAGCCTTAGGGCTCCCTGGGTGACATCTGTGGGGGAGGCAGGAAGCAGCCCCACAGAGTAGGGGCCTGAGCAAGGACCCTCCACTGCTCTGATGGGCTGCCCTGCGGCTCTTGGTTCTGCTTGAACTCGACCTTCCCCCGAGAGCCTCAGTTCCTGGTGGCCAGGAGGCAACAGTTATTTTGGGCTATTGTAAAATGGGTCACAATAGGAATGTGGTCAACAGGTAATGACAACAGGGCTGGAGGCCTTGTGAGCCCACCCACTGAGCACCTAGTGGGTTGCAGAGCTGAGATGCAAGCTCAGCCCCCACCGCCTTGGCTGTCCTCCCAGCACCTTTTCTCATGGTCACTCTCAGACACACCTTAAGCTCCCATTGAGTGCAGAGCACTTCCTTGCCTCGAGGGACAGAGAAGAGCAGGGAGCAGCCTGACTTATGATGACTGAGTCACCCAGAGGAGGGACACACGTGCCAACTGTCCAACACTACACAATGCAAACCAGAGGGCAGGCAGCACGGAGGGAAAGGGGATGATGAATGAGCTGACTTCTGGGGCGGAGAGAACACGGCTGCCCCTTCAAATCTGTCTAGGCCTCGCCTTCCACCTGCCACCACCTTCATCTCTTGCTGGGGCCCATCTCCCTGCTTCTACTCTGTGACTCCCCTGCCTCCTCGCCACAGCTGACCGGATCACTTTACTCCCCCAGGCAAAGCTCTCTGGTGGCTTCCATCATGAGTGGATGATCCCCATACCCCTGCCTGGCTCCCATGGACACCCTCCCCTTCCACCTTGGGGCCATGCTGTTCCTTCCTAACCCACAGAGAGTTGGCTCCCAGAGGCCTTCCTTGACCCTCACCCCACTTGACATGGTTGTTATAATCCTTCCTGTTAATTTGCTGCACAGCTTCGAGCTCCACTGGACCCAGTAGTCACGGCTCACGGTCTGCCCGTGAGTGCAGTGCTTGTCTGTCGCGGGTCTGCTCTCTCCAGCACCCAGCCAGGGCGCTCTGCCGAACTTTGGGTTATGGGAGGCAGGGCCAGATGGTGCACGCTGTGTGCATTCGGCTTGTCCGCCATGTGTGCGGGGGCTGGGGTGAGGCGGCGTGGGTGCCGGAATGCCCCGGCCCGGCCCTCAGCACAGGTGCACCTACCCCAGGCAGGTCTGGGCCACAGATGGTCTGACAGGGCAGGTGGGGAGGGGCCCCCAGGTCTCCCCCTCTCCCCAGCCTCTTGCTCCCCATGCCTAACATTTGGCTAGGACCATGGGGGACAGCAGGGCTGGGTACTGTCCTGGGCTTTCGCTAACAGTTGGCCTGTGTCCTTTCTCACTTTAGCTCCGTCATTCGGCGGGTCAATCTGGCAAAACTGACTGAAAAGGCACTTGATAAGCAAGTGCTCTTGGGCTTTAAAATGGTCAGAAACTACATGATCCTAGGTCTTGGTGCATGAAGCCTCCAGTGTTATTTTCCTGTTTCAGCCCCTCGTGGCCAACCCCAGGGGGTACTGTGTACAGAGGCCCCAGGACCCGACTCGCCAGGTGTGTTCCTGTGGTGAGGACGTGCCATTCCACCAGCTCCCACTTCCTCTACCCCCAGCTGCCACCTGCAGACAGACAGCCCTGAGGCCACAGGACTTGTTAGAAGGGAGATTAGCCAGTGACAAAGAAAGATTAGCAACCAGGAGAACACCTGCCATCAGACACTCTGGGCCTCAGGTTTTCATGGGCACTTCGACCGTCCCCCAGGGATGAGAGAGGGGCTTTCCTCCTCCCAGTCTCTTCTCCCAGCCCCTGCCCACCCCAGGGGACCTAGGAAAGCCCATTTTAGAGTGCTGAGCCCGCAGGCCTCTGGCCAGCGACAGATGGGGCTTCTCTGGGGCGGGAGTGTGTTCCGAGGAGTCCAGAAGTCAGAGTCACCGCTTGCCTGTCCCCCGACTCTCCCATCCAGTGACAATTGCAAACCTCGTAGTAACAGCAATGAGCAGGCCTGACACTTCAAACAGCAAGGGCTGTTTAAACAAGATAACAGGCTGCCGGAAAGCTGTAACTCAGGCCCTAATGGCCTGAAACCCGTGTTCCGAACCTGCCAGAAAGAGCAGAGAGTACTTCCTGCCGCACGCAGCAGTTCAGCCTTGGGCAGCCTCGCCTCTGCTGCTCCCACCCTCGGTGGGCCAACCTGTTTGCTGGTGCCTGTTTCCCCACTGTACAGTGTGGAGGGGGCTGGAGTGATCCTAAGGAATAAAAAAGGGCAGCACCCCCCAGGTGCCCCAGCCCCCTGCACAGGGGACAGCCAAGGTTCCTCCTTAGGTGACAGACCAGCTGTGCCACTAGGGCAACTTGTTCTCGGAGCCTGAGTTTCCTTGCTGTGTGGTGGGGTCCATCCCTGCTGGGCTAGAGGGCTTAGAGGTTGTGTGTCAGGGCCCAGTGGGGGACTCTGCATCCTTCCTTTGCCCTGTCCTTATTTTCCCACCAAGACATTAGCTCCTAGAGAGGACGGACTGCAGCCTGGGTCCCACCACCTTGCTCACAGTACCCGGCACAAGCCTGAGAACCAGGGCACCACAATACAAGTGTGGTCAGTCCAGCCGTCACCCTTCCATCTACTCTGTGGCCAACATTCAAGGCTGTTCTGAGCTCTGAACCCATGCTGGTCTGGTGGATAGACTGGCTCAACTACTCAGGAGCTGGGCAAGGGATGGGAGGGGCCCAGAGTTGTGCCACTGGAACAGCCTGGGCCTGGGCAACTGAATGGGCACAGGTGGCTACACAACCCTGGGGCCACAGCCATGTCCATTCCCCACCCAGGGCCCCGGAATGAGCTGGAGATGGCTCTGCACCCATAGCACTTTCTTGTTCCCCAGCTAGGGGACTTCAGCTATCTGACTAAGCTGCCCCCTTGGGGAGGCTGAGCAGGCCAACCAGGACACTGGCAGCCACCAAGCCTGTCAGTACTGCTGTTCCCCAGCACAGGCCCAGCGCCCCAAACACACACATCACTGTTTTGCTTTCTGTTCTCACTGAACCTCAGAATCAATGACTTGCAGGATCTTAGAGCCGGAAAAGACCACTCCTGCTCCCATAAGTATTGGCCACAGCCCCGGGGTAAGTGTGACATGGATGGTAGGCATCCAGTAACTGAGGGAGTGACTCAGATACGCTCAAAGACTCCCACTTCTGGGCAGCAAATTCCCAGGCCAACACTGGGAACATTCACTCTCAGAGGGCCTGGAGTGCCCATGTCCTGTTCTCCCATTTCATGCCCAGGTACAGAGACGGAAGGGGCCCCTAGCCACTAGGCAGGCCAGAAGACCTGTGGCCTGCTCTCACCTTGACCCCCTCCCACCCTGCAGAAAAGAATGCCTTTATCAATCCATTTTTGCTTCAACTGAAACGCAAACTGTTTCCTATTTATTTTTATGTTAAATCTTGCTGGCTTAATCCAGGTGCCCCTGCTGTCAGTCACTGATGGGAAATTAGCAAACAGCAGGATGCAGGTGCATGCAGACTGGAAGCTGCCAACACACACCAGGCCTGGCCTCGGGCTTGAAGGCCCTCACTCTCACTGGGAGGAAACCAGAGTGCAAGGAGCCTCTCCTATTTCAGCTCCAGAGGACTCCCTGGAGCCCAGTAGTCTAATACCCTTGTCTGACACTACTCAGCAAGGCTCGCTCTCCTGCACTCCTGGGCACTGCCCTGGGCCACACCTCTAGGAGCTAAGGCTGGTGAAACCACTGGCAGTGGGAGGGGGCTAGTTCCTGCAGGGACACGAGAAGTTGGAGACATGGGGCCAACAAGATCGATTTCAGAAATACTCATCCTTAAAAAAAGTATTTGGGTCATCACTGCTATAGCTCTGGCTTCTCCCTCTGCAGGAAGTGGGGGTGCTGGGTAAGTGCAGCTTTCCAGGGTCTTGGCTCCATCGAGAATCTGATCAAAGCAACAGAACCTCTCCCAGCAAGGATGCCCATACATGTGCTGCTGCAGCCACACAACTGGGATGTGATTTAGGAAATTCTGTAGGCCCCTGGGACCCTCCGTGGCTCCCAGGCACTGCCACAACAGGGGCCTCAAGCCTGGGAATGGCTGCTCCTAACCCACTGCCCATCACTGTGGCTGGTGGCTTTATCCTGCCCATGATGTGGCAGTCTAGCAGGTGCTGGGCAGGCCGCTAGGACTGCTAATAGGAGCTGGAAGTAGTTCATACAAGATCAGAGTGGCAGGACAAGGGCTTCCTGCTGTTTCAGAGCACCTGCTCTAGGAAAGAAAATGACTTTTCCATCCTTGGCTGATGACCTGGTCACAAGATATACAAATAGTAGCCAAGAGGCTGATGTACAGCCCCTTCCCAGCTTCCATCAGCCACAGGGACTGCCTAGACCTAGGGCCCAGGGCCCAGGCCAACTCTGAGGACTTTGAGATGAAACTTTCTAGACAGTGGTAAGGATCAGACTCAAGGCCATGTCTGCGCTGTAGCCTATGGGTGGGCTATAAAACCCAGGTAGAGAGCTGTGAGCAGCAATGTGAAAACCAGACCAGACCAAACCTGAAAGCAGTGTGTGGCTCATGCGGGAATGTTACTGTCGTCGACACACCCATACTCGGCTAGGCTCTCAGCAGCTGACAGTGCCCTCCCAGTGCTCACCCTGGCTGACACCACCCGAGCCTCTCAGGCGAGGCAGTGAGACAGGCTGGACGGGCCATTTCTGGGTCCTGGGCTGTCTTCACTAGGGGTGGTCTTGGCCTTTGGGTGGTGCAGCTCAGGTGTGACTCCTGCGTGGGTCCCCAAACACCTCACTGCACCCCACCCACATGATACCCAGGGCTGTCTGCATGTCTTCTCAGACAGGCAGTGTGGGGGGAGAGCATGGGGACAGTTCAGGGTGATCCCTAGGCCAAGCCACAGGCAGGCAGGACTCTCCGGCAACAGAGCCATGATGAGCTGAGGACAGGCTGGCACTGTGAGTGGTCTGGGGTGGCCACAGCACAGGCTGCTTGGGAGCAGCTGTGTCTGTGGACAGAGCACTGGGTGGGAGCATACGGACAGGGTTTGAGGGGAGGGTACACCAACGTGTTAGGGTTATGGTTAGAGGACTTTGTGGTTGTCTATGGTGAGAGGGAAATAAAATGACAGGAGGGCATTCCTGTTCTTACGTAGCCTGTCCAGCCACCCCAATCAGGCAGGGTTCCCAGGGTCACAGGTGATGCCACAGGAGCCAGGAGAGGTTTGCTGACCTGCCTATCCAGGGGTCTAGGCTCCAATGCCCAGCACTCTCCTTTATTAGAGCACAAGTCCTGCAGTTCTGGGTCCTATGGGCGCCATGCACAGATACAGGCCAATAGCAGGTATTATCAAAACTACATTCTTCTGTCCCTGAGTTGAGGACCTGTCACACTTTACAGATGAGGAAGCCAAGACTGGACCAGCTCATCTAAGCTGAGGCTGCCCAGGGCCTGGGGCCGCATCTGGCCAGAACTGTTCCCTCTCATCCAGAGGTCCTGTCCTTGGGCAGATGAGGCTAAGAGAAGCCAGAGGGAATTGTATGCCTGGGTGCCCAGTGGGCACTGGACAAAGGGCCATGGCACAGATGTCTCCCCTTAGCATCTTTCCTGCCAGGCCAGGGGTTGTAAACTGCTCCAGAACCACAGGTTGCCTTGGCTAGCCGTTCTATAGTGTTCTCTTTTATCAGTAGATGATGATTAGCTACAGACCTGGTTTCCTGGAGCCTGGGACACAGGAGCCAGAGGCTGTGGCTTCTGGGGAATGTTGAGCAGGTCAGAGATTTCCCAGCTGCTGGAGGGAGGCTGTGTGGCCCTGCGGGCTCCAGGCCTCCTCAGTCAAGATATCGTCAGCCTTCCCAGAGTCACCGAAGTCTAGAAAAGGTGTGTGGGGATGTGGCCTGGGGCTGGCCTTGGTGGAAACCTCAGGATATGAGAGGTCCAGGGCCTCTGGCTGACTGGTTTTATTAATGAAATTAGAGAAAGTGCATGAGTGGAGGGGATGTCAACCAGGAGGTGATGAAGACAGAGTTGGGCGAGCTGCAGCCCAGCCTCCCAGGGCCTGCCTGAGCTTGTTCTCAGGACTGAGGAAACTGGTCATCGGGACCTCATGCAGGAGTAGGGGTACCTTTTGCTCCATCCTGGGCATCCCTTTAGGATGTCAGGGCCTCTTCCCTTAGCTGACTGTTACTACTTTCTTCCCAGAAATTCCAGACTGCCAGAGCCACTGGAGCCTCAGGGGGCCATACAGATGGGTGAAGATGACCCCCCCACATCCTGTTAGACCAGATGCATTTCTCGTTGTTCAGGGCCACTTGTAAGATGCCATGGGTGGCAGATACCCTACTTCTGCCCCTATGTATGCCGAGGGTCCCCAAGTCAGCTTGGCCTCCAGTGCTTTCAGCCTCCTCCCTGGAGTCCGTTCTTGAAAAGCACAGTAGTTGTTTTTCAGTCTTGAGTTATAAAAATATCTTAAACAATAATAATCTACGTCTTAACACTCAGAGCTGCTCTGATGTGTACGTAAGGAGCAGAGCTAATGTGCTCAGGACATTAATTACCCTGCTGCCCGGTGGCTGTCCTGGAGCTCCCGGTAAGCGCAGAATGGAGGCGTTGAGAGCAGATCAAGTGGCAGAGGTGTGGGAGGTACACAGATGTGTGCGTTGTAGAGGCCCTGGCAAACCCCAGCTCCACCATCCCCAGGCTGTGCTGGGGACTGGATGCGGCGCCTGGGACCTTGGCCCTTCTGCAGGGTGACTGGGGCCTGAGCTGCTTCACAGGGGGCCTTGAGGCCAGCCACAGCAAGCACAGAAAGTGGGCGCTGGGGAAGCCACTCCTGCCCTCCAGGGACTGCTTGATGCTGTCCCCATCTGACCTGAGGGGAGGAAGGGACACTCATCTCTGTCCCTAGATGGTGACTCGTTGCACATACTAGGTGTGTGGAGAATGTTTCCTGAATGGGTAGAACAAGCTTTTCTCTCCCAGATGGAGAACAACACAGGAGAGCCCCAGCTTGAGCAGATGGTCTCATGCGAGCCTGCTAGCGTGCGGACAGAGAGAGCAGAGCCACCCAGCTCCGAGGCTGCTTCTCTGCGCAGGATTCTTGTAAATCTGCTTGGGGAGAGTGGGAGGTGGGGTGGGGTGGATGAGCGGGAGCCACTCTGGCAAATTACCGTTCTCAAGCGGGATGAACATGAACAGAAATAACACGTGCAGTCACAGGGCTAGAGTAGGGAATCACTGAGAGTCCCAGAAGAGGCTGGAAAACAGGGACACGCCTGGCTTTTCAGAAAGATGCGGACAGTAAATCCTGTAATTCACGGATAACTGGGCAGGCCCTCAGGGCCAGGTTCAGAGTCACAGATGTGGTAGGCTGGTGAATGTTTAACAACCCATTGGGAGGAGGCTGATTTGAAGCATCTGCCGAGTTCTGTGCTGAATTACTCTCACCTGGCTGATTTTAAGTTACCAACACAATGTCAAATGGCCCACAAATTCCTAAAAATTGAACATGGCACTTGTGAGCTGGTACCATCCAGTTCCACCCTCCAATGGACTGGTGCAGACAGGGAGGCTCTGCCCCGCTAACCAGGGTCTTAGCGCCCTCCTCTGCAAGTGGGGCCTGGTCTACCCACACAGGCTTGTCAGCAGGGCAAGAGGCCCCCACCCAAGCCCAGGCAGGTTGGCTTCTGTTTTGGGAGGGCCACCGGTCTCAGAGATCTGAGGAACACTGTGGACATCCCCATGCAGATCCTGCCAAGGCACATGGTAAGGTCTGCCATGGTGGGAGAGTTGCAGTGATGGGGATGGCATCCAACCATCATGGAAGGGTGGCTGGTTTGTTCAGTGGCAGAGCTGGGTCCAAGAGAAGGAGATGGGGATAGATGAAAAGGCACGAGGAGGACCCCAAAGCCCCACCATGCAGTGTGGAGTGGGGGTAGAGGCATGGGACATACTGGGCACAAGGGCCCTGCCTTGTCCTTTTCATTTGGCTGACATCTGACAGGAGACCTACTCAGGGCAAGGAGAAAAGCCCAAAGGTGGACAGGAAACGGGAGTCCTCGAAAGCTGCCAGTGTGACGGGAAGAGGGTGGCGGAAGCTGCTGCTGATAAAGGCCTCAATGGCTACATGCCTCCCTGGGGGCAGAGGGAAGGAGGTCTCAGTCCAAGAAACTGAAATGCCAGTTGGCAAGTGCTAAGGGCTGAAAATAGGTGCCAGGCTGTGCTGCAGGGGAGGGGCTGGTTCTGGCTGCTGCCTTTTCCACCCTTCCTCTACCTCGCCCCTGCCCATCACGGGCTGGAGCCAGCACCCTACTCAAACTATGTGAAGCTCAGGGCCCTGGGGAGCAGATACCCATCACTGCCAGCCATTCACTGAGTGGGGGCCACGGGCCCAGACCCAGGTCCACTGAGAAGAACCAGATGACCTTAGCCTCTTTAGGGTCAAGACAAGGGCCAGGCAACAGAGCAAAAGACCTTGGATGAGCCCAGGGCCTGAGGACCTGCATAAAGGTGGGGGCACTATTCATAAGCACTGGCAGGGCACCTCCGTGATCCAGTTGTGAGAACATCCCCCTAACAACTGGCCATACCTCTCTGATGCTTGGGAGGTGGAACAGGCTACAGAGACAAAGCTTACAGGGGGACACCAGCTAAAGACAGCACATGGCCAGCTGAGCCCTGCACCCACCAGCACCTAGCTGCACCTCCAAGGGAGGTGCTGTCATGGTCCCACTGAGAGCCTGGCTCTCTCACTGCCTTTGTCTTTGCACAGCCTCAGATCTGTACCTGGGGCTGTCCACTTCGAGGGAACCCAGGCACCTCTGTTGGCCAAGCCCCACCTCCTGGCTCTGGTTCAGGAAGTCACTGCTGTCCCAGGGTCACCATGACTTGTGGAGGTCTCAGATAAACTGCACGTGGTTCTGGCAAATCATGAGTTTGGAAGGAGCACTAGGGTAAACCAGGGCATGGTGGGGGAAGGTTGGTGGCCTCTGGGCAGGTCAGTGGCTCATCTCTAGCACTGTCCCAAGTCCCCATGGCAGGAGTCCTGGATCTATGTCCTTGACCGAGTCAGGAGCAGGAAAGAGAGTGGGGGTGTGCTCTGCTCAGGCTCCCTGTGGTCCTGCTACTGACTGAGTGGGGGCAGCAGGGAGTGCCAACTCTGATGGCCATTTGACAGCCCTGCACCCAGCCCACAGGGAGGCTGGTCACATGGCATCCCCCCACCCTGATTCCCTGTGGATGGCGCCCAACTCCAAGTGCAGAAGCCAGTCCATATCCCAAGGCCCTTCCTGGGATCCCTGGTGAGCAGTGCCAGGGCCTCCCTGTGAACCAGACTCAGCCCTGGGACATGATGGATGTTCTGTGGGCCTCAGTTTCCTCACCTGCAAAGCTGTCTGGTTAAGGACACTAAAGGATAGGCCAGGTCGCTTCCAAATCTAAGCCGAGGTATTATCACATCTGGCCGTTTCCCTTTTGTAATCACCTCCTTTGGACAAACAGAACCAGTTGTGTGATCAACAGGCGAAAGCCTGTCTTAGCGCAGTACCATGTGTGACCTCAAAGCATCTCATGACATGCCATTTTTAAAGCACAAAATCAAGCTCCCTTTTTGGGCTGAATGACCAAGCACAGTGGTATCCTGTTTGCAGGACAGCCTCAAGCAGCCCCCTCCTCAGGGGTGCACTGCACATGCATGCTCCCACTAGGGCCTGGCACCTAGGGGGCTTCCCCAGGAGAGCTGAGTGTGCCAGGGACTGCACACCCGGAAGTCAGGGCCCTGAACTCTGGCTCTTCCCAAGCTTGCCTGCCTCTCGCCCACTCTAAAGTCTTCTGAGCACCAGTGGGTGCCAGGCCTGTGCCCACAGCACACACTGTACAAGGTGGGAAAAGGGGGCTGTAACCTGTGTGGGGGTGGGGAGGGGCTTAGGGACCTGGACAAGGAGGGGCCATTGGCCAGGGCTGGGAGAGGTCACCCCCCTAGTCTGGAGTCTGGCTGTGTAGTAACCGCAACCTGTAGAACTTAACCCCTTAAAGGGTATGTCCTGTGTCCCACCTGTCCTTCAAGGGACCCTCCTTGACACATCAAGCAGCTATCTGTGGGGTAAGCAGTGGGGACACCAGGTCTCCCACAGTGAGCCTTGCTGTGGCTCAGACCACCTGTGGCCCCAGTTGTTCTGCATGAAAGCCAAGGTGGGGATTCCACTGGGAACTGCTACCTGCTGGGTCCTGAAGGAGGGGGCAGGTGTCCCCAGGCAGCAAGAAGGTTTGTAGAAATGACACTGTGACTGCTGAGTGTGACTGTCCCCTCCCACCAGCTTGGTGTCTGGCCCCTAGGAAGGGCCTTGCACCTGCATAGCAGGTGCACAGCGGACACAAAACAGGGCTGGGAACACCAACACCTTTGCCAGGAAGTAGGCAGTGAGAAAGCCCCTATGGGTTCTCACATGGGAACACTTTGACACTTACAGCCAGGCCTTTTAATCTGTCTCTTCTGAAGGTTCCCTCCACTATTAAGTGGCTGCACAGTCCATTTGCAGATCTGCAGGGGCCAAGGTTGGGCAACAAGCTTTCTGAGATTCTCAGCAGGGTACCAGGGTCCCACCTGTCAGGGGACTAAAGAGGAGGGGGCAGAGCCCCTGTGACTGCTGGCAGGCTGAGTAAGGAGCCTATGGCAGACCCTCAGGCACATGGCCTCTGGGGCTGTCACGGTGGGGTAGATGGTCTCTGCGCCTGAGTGGGGCCATGGCTGAACCTGCAAATTTAAAACGCTTGTCTTCCTTTGCTCCTGGAAGGGGCCACAGGATAGGTAAAGACTGAAGGCTGAGCCACCAGGAAGTGGCGCTTCCTGCAGAGGGCAGGTTGGGGCAGGGTGGCCGGGCTTTCCCCAGGCAGCAGAAGTGGCACAGAGAGAGCCCACAGCTGTCACAAGCTATAAGCCTGGGCCCATAACCTGTCCTAAGCCTGGGTGTCTCCATCTGTCTCCCCACCCATGACTGGGACAGCAGGCACAGCTGCCGCCCCGCATGATCAGCCAGGTGACACATCTCTGGGCTGCGCTCTGGCCTCCCACGCTGTCTAGGAAGCCCCATGTAGGAACAGTGGAGGCCCACTAACTGTGGAGCCCCTGGGTGCCTGTGAGGACTGCATGGGGGATGTGGACCCATGAAATCCTCTGGAACAAGAGCGAGGAATCATGGTCAAGGCTGGGCATGGCTCAATGCCATGGTATGTGAATGCTCCAGAATCTGCCTCCCCCTGCCCAGGTGCTGCCCTGCACTCGCTGCAGCCCTCCATGCCCAGGAGCCCAGAGATCCTGATGTTACCCTTGGCAACATGCTGACGCAAATGCCAGAGGGCGGGTAGGGGGCTGTGGCTCCTCTGCCAGGCGTGGGGGGCTGGGGCTCTGCCAGCCCTCTGGCAGGGGAAGACAAGGCCTTGGAGCCGAGTGGGGGTTGAAGAGCTCTGAGCTCTGTGTCTAGAGCCTGGAACCAGGCCCCCAGCCTCCTTTGATTTCTGCAAAAATCGGCAAGGCCTGTTCTTGGCTGCCTTTCCTTTGCTGGGGCACAGGGAGAATAGTTCAGGGCCCTCCAAAGGAGAAGGCAGGGTGGCAGCCCTGCCCCAGGCCTATGGCAGCAGGAGGGCGGGGGAAGGGCACAGGAGAGGCTTGCTGGCGGTGGCTGCAGGACGGGAGCTGCCTGCAGGCACTGGGAGAGGCAGGCTCTCCTCGCAGCCTGGCCTGGCTCTCCCCTGGGCGGCCAGCCCACCTCGGTGGCCAGCCGGCAGCAGGAGAAATCGCAGCGGGTATTGTCTTTCCTCAGCAGCCTGTTTGTTTTCCATCCTGAGATATTGCTGGTAGAGCATGAAAGGTCAGAACCATTTGGAATCCAGTGAATTTCCAGCCTCGCTTGCTTGAGTTTCTCGTCAAGAATTTCCTTTTCTGGTGAACAACCACCTCCCTGGGCCTGCCGAGACCAGGGTGGTAGCGGGAGGCGGGGCACAGGCCTGACTGCCAGCCCCTCCTTTTAGAAAATGCCCTGAGTGGCCCCAGAGCCCGCTGCCTCCAGGAGGCAAGCTCAGCTTCACAGAGAACCCCACAGCCCGCCAGCAGCCACTGTTCTCACCCAGGGTTTCCCACTGTGGTCTCCCACAGGGCCAGGGCCGTGAGAAGGCCAGCAATACGAGGCCCTCCCAGTCATCCGCCCAGCCTGGCTGTGCAGCCACTCACATGCACATGAGCTGGACCCACCCTGTAAAGAGTGACTGCAATGGAGGAGCAGGCACCGGGCCGAGGTCAGGAAAGACCTCTCAAGGAGGTGACACTTGAGATGAGACCTGAAGGGCAGGGGCAGGTGGGCAAGGGGATGACGGACAGGGTGGGTGGTCATGCTTAAAGCTGGAGAAAGCATAGCATATGGGAGTGAATGAAGCCCACAAAGGCCAGAGCAAAGAGGAAGAGGCAGCGAGAAAATGAGGATGGGCTGCTTGGAGCCAGGAGGGCCTCGGGCAGGAGAAGGGCTGGCCCTGGGCCTGTTTTTGAGGACACTTGGGCCACCTCCTGGTTGACAGCTTCAGAGAACAGAGATGAAAGCCAAATACCTCCATGAAACACGGGACCAACTCAGGGCCCAGGCATTCTGCTGTGTCCTGACACACCCGTGTGCACAGGCTCGGCGGTCAGAGCCTGCCAATGGACAGTCTGGGAGACAAGCCCGGCACCCAGGGAATTTGCCACACAAGCTTGGAGATGATAGACAAGACAGCCTGAGATCCAGGTCCTCGGAAGGCCTCAGAGCGCAGGCTATCACAAGCCTCAGGACAAGCAGAAAAAGGCAAAAGCCCGAAGAGCCGACCACCAGAGTCTGTGTGGCTGGAAGACCTGCCCTGACACTGTGCCAGGGCCTTGGTTGGGCACCTTGTTTTGGCTCAGAGCCTCAGAGCTTGGTTAGCTCCAAGCCCTCTACCCACAGCAATGCATCATCAAGGAGCCTGACCTTGTCTGTCTGTTGGGATGTCCCCTATGCGTAGAACCACACATGGTGCTGAAGTAGGGGAAGGCAGAACAGTAGGGTGGCTGGAATCTCAACACTACATAGTGCTGGGAGCAAGGTGGGCCTGTCCTTGTGGACATAGTATCCTCAGCTCAGCTCTGGAAGAACCCCAGATGCACAGAGGAAAGCGGGGAGAGCCCTGCCTCCTGTCTTCACGGTGGTCTGCAGCTGCTGCCCCTTCTCCAAGAGGCTGGGTCTCATTGCAAACCTGGTGAAAGCTGCAGGCCTCTCTAGAAGAATGCTCAGGTGCCCAGCAGTGCTCATAGCCTGCAGCCATCCACAGACCTCAGGGCTGTAGGACCAATTAGGACTTCCCAGCTGAACCCCCAATGTGCCTTAAAAAGTCACCTCTTCCTTGCCATTGCCCTGGTTCCTTGGAACCTGAAGGCAGACCCCCCATTTACCAGCATGGGGGGGTTTCTCCCATGAGCATCATCACCCCTTCCCCTAGGTTCCTGCCAGCCGCCGCCTTCCTAAGCCCCTAGCATCCATAGCCCCACACCACTTACAGCTCCTTTTGGACACCCTTTGCCTCCATGCCCCACCCCTCAGGATCAAAGGCCTTTTGAGGGCAAATTCTGAGTCTTTGCTCAGTGCTTCTGCCTGGCACAAAACTTCTGCTGCAGGGAGGGTCAGTAGGAGACCGTGGCCACACCTATCCCTTTGTCTGGCTGTGTGGCCTCCACCACCACCATTCCTGGGAGTCAGGGAGCTGTGGCGCCTCATGCACTAGGCCTTCTGCCTTGGTTGGGCTGTGGTATGCTGCCCACCTGTACTTACTAGCAAAATGACTGCCCTCTGGCTCAGCAGCTCCCCTCAAAACCTCACTGGCTCAGCACTGGGCCTGGGTTTCCCCTTGGCACCTCTGTGCACTGTATCACCTCTGTGGCCTTCCACACACAGTGCTTCTCAGCCTGGGCTGGGGACCTGAAAGAGCCCCACACTGACCCAACCCCTGAGGATTAAACCTCAGAAACAGGTCTTAACCCTGTCAATACCAGATTCTCAGGATCTGCATGGGGTTGTGGGGCCACAGCAGCTGTTCTGGGACCCAGCATGGTGCCCAGCACTAGTAGGTGCTTTGTACATTTACTTTACTGAGCTGCCACCTGGACCAACAATTGGAGGCCTGGCCTGGGTCTCATCATCTCTTGTCCTGCAGGGCCTCCAACCTCCCTCCTAGCGTATCCCACATACCTGACTGCACCCCAACCTCACCTGTAGCAAAGCCTTCTTAGTGTCCAGCCTCCCCAGCAAATCTTCCCTGACACCCAGGTGGCTGAGGGCCCCTACTCTGGACTCTGAGCAATATGTTCTTGGTTGCCAAGAAGCAGGACTCACTCAGCAGAGGGCAGGCTCTTTGCACCCTGAGTACTTGCTAGCAATGCTTGGGCACCTGGGGCCTGCAAGTGCTATGAGGGCAGTGCCGTCTGAAGCTCGGTGAGGATAGCCATAGCCAAGGGAGTGACCCCGCACGGTTGAGTCCTAGGGTGTGGTGGTCACTTGGAGGGTATTGGAGCCCTGGGGCCTGACAGGGCACTGAGGTCAGAGTGGGGCTCCCCAGGCTGAGATGGTCACTGAGAGCTGCCGTCTGTGGCAGATGTCCTGAGAGCATGACCCTGAGGTCCTGTGATGCCTGTGGAACTAGCTGTGCTCTACACTCTACTCCTAGACACATACCTCGCTGGAGCCACCCTGGCCCCCTTGTGATGGCAGCCTCTCCCACCCCACCCTTTGACACACCCAGAAGCCCACCTGCTTCCCAGGAGCCAGCAGCGGCAGGAACAAGCAGAAGAAAAGCCTGGCCACTCACCGTCTGGTTGTCCTCATAGAGCTTCAGGTCGTAGCCACTAAGCTCCACGCAGAAGATGATGGCTGTGACACCCTCAAAGCAGTGGATCCACTTTTTGCGCTCTGATCTCTGCCCACCCACATCCACCATCTTGAAGGTGAGCTCCTTGAAGGTGAACTTGTTCTCCACGATGCCCGTGGTCATGTCCCGGGAGCGCAGGATGTCCTCGACAGTGGGGATGTAGTCGGGTGCAGCAATGCGCTCCAGGTCGTTCAGGTAGTAGGCCGCATTGTCCTCCAGGTGGTACTCGCTAGAGCGGCCAAAGCAGGTCTGCGCCCCGGGGTCTGCCCACAGCCGCCGCATGACACCCAGCAGCTCAGGGGTGATCTCCCCCTTGCTCTCCGCGGGGCCCGTCAAGGCGAAGAGCTGCACAGCATCATAGGCGCGGTCGGGGTTGTGAAAGTCAATCTTGAGGGCAGCTAGGGCACGGATGATGCGGGTCAGCGAGTCAATGGCATTGTAGATGATGAGCGGCTTGTACTCCTTGCAGGCCTCCAGGTTGAAGCCGCCACTGTGGATGATCTTCATCTGCTTCACGATGGTGCTCTTGCCTGAGTTGCTGGTCCCCAGCAGGAGCAGCTTGATCTCACGGCGCTGCCGCTGGCTCTCCGAGCGCAGGTGGCGGTCGATTCGCCGGGACCGACGCGCCGCCTCTTTCTCCTCTGAGCTTTGCCGACATCCCATGGTCTGGCAGCAGCGGGCCCAGACAGGAACACAGGACTGGTGCCTCTCCCTCTACCCCGAGGGAACAGGATGCTGAGACTCAGGTGGTGTGCCCAGCAGACAGAGCCCAGCCGCCCTTGAGCGCTCAATGCGGGTGGCAGGGCGAGGCCAGACCCCGCTGCAGCCCCTGCCCCAGCGCCTCTTCTGCAGCTGGCATGGCGCTCCTGCTGCGGGGGGTGGCTGAGCCCTCCCTCTAGTGACACTCCCCCTCCCCAGGCTGCCACCTGGCCTGATGCACAGCAGTCATTTCCTGTCCTCCTGGTGGTGGGAAGCCGTCCACTGGCCTCTACCCACTTGCCTCTGCCTAGGCTGTGGCCGGCTGGTCCCCGGTTGCTGTGGCGATGCTGCTAAGTGTGGCTGGAAGGCCTGCCACCAGGGCCGCTGCTGCGGGAGCTCCCTGCGGCCCCCCTGCCTCGGGCATCTGCCCTTCACCTGCCAATACAGAGAATAGCATGAGCTTCCTCCCACGGTGGGACAGGGAGTCTTCTGGAAAGCAGGAAGCTGCCTGGGAATGACTAAGCCCCCTCCCCTCCATGGAGCTCCAGAGTTGGTGTCCAAACCACAGCAAACAAACACACTGGCCAATGTACCCTGCAACCAGTTTGCTGAAGCGGGTGCTCAAGGAAAGAGCCCCAGCAATATATCATGAGAGGGTCTTTAAATTGGGGGGAGTGAGTCCAGACCCTGCCGCCCCCCCTGGACCCGACGACCTTACCCTCCCTGAGCCTCGGCCTCCCTGTCTGGTGGTGGTTAGGATTCAACATGGCAGCTCTGTGCCCTCTCCTGCAGCTGCTGGGGCTGCACCCACATGTGCTGTGGCATTGATAGGGCTCAGCCCCTCTCTGGTTTATGGTGGGGATCCAGGCCAGGGTAACTGGGTGCCCCAACTCTTACCACCTCCCACAGGAGCTGGGCCACCCCTGTGCTCTCCCAGGGCAGGACATTCACCAGAAGGAGGCTGGCCAGCCCTGGGAGTGAGGAGGCAAGAAACAGAGCGAGGTAGAAGAGCTGGGAGCACGACAGGGTGGACAATGGTCTGGGGCTGGGGCTCTCTGATGGGCAAGGTGCCTGCCTTCCTCGTGGGTGAGGTAGGAGGCTCAGGCTGGGCAGGCTGAGTAGGGGGAGCAGAGGCTGGGAGGGGCAGGGTGGTAGCTAGGTATGGAAGGTAGGACAGGCAGGGGCCCAGAGGCTCTCTGTCCCAGGCCAAGTCTTTCATGTCCTCACCCTTGCCTTGCTGCTCAGTAAGGAACAGCTATGCTCATACCTGGGGCAGGGTTTCAGCACCCTGCTCTCCAATGGCCACCCAGGACACCTGTAAGCTCTTTCCCGGGGTTCCCCAACAAGCTGGGGGCAGCTAGGCCAGGGCCCTCCCACCATAGCAGCCCCAAAGCTCAGGTTCTGACCCCAACTGGGAGCCCAGGGTGGTGTTTGAACCCAATCTACCCACCCCCATACACATATCTCTTGCCTCTTTCCCCCAACCTCTGTCCCTGCTGGGCCACCTACTGCAGCCTCCCCATTCTGCCAGGGCCAGCATTCACCTCTCTGACACATTCATCCCCCCTACAGCGGGAAGGACTCGAGGCTGACAAACCCTGAGAGCTACAACTTTTCTGGTCTCCCCACCATCCACATATTCCTAGATGGCCTCCTCCATTGCTAGTCCCAGGGGCTACTCTGATGCAGGCCCTGAGTGCCTGTTCTCTCCCTGGGCCGAGGTTCCCACCTCTCCCTGCTCCCTGGGCCCACCTGCCTCTGCAGCCACAGGTGCTTTAAGCATCTCTCACACCTCCTCTCCCCCAGATCAAAGCTCCCTGTACCCCCACTACTCATAGGATGATGAGTCTCATCCCAGCTGATGAACTGGGCACACAACCTCACGGCTCAGAGCTGGTCCCTCACCAGTCACAGGTGTCTGTGAGAAGCAAAGCATCCAGTGTAGAGCCTGGTACCCAGCAAGTGCCAGCCAGCACTTGCTCACCCACATGTGCGCATGCGCTATGTAAACAGAGTTCTGGGCTGGCACTTCCCAAGCAAGCACTGAACTACAAGAGACTTGTTTTTTCTTTGCATTTTACCATATTGCCTATATGTCCTTCAGTGACTTTTGTCATAAGAAAGGTTTGTAAATGAGTATCCCGGCATTGACAAGACCCTGTTTCTCGTGGCACCAGGGGCTGCCTCTCTCCGCCTTGTACTGTGAGTGGGTCGGGCAAGGCCCCAGGGCTGCTCCCTGGTCCCTGCTGATAACCCGGCAGTCCCCTGGATATGGACGAGAGTCCAAAGCCCTCAACCAGCTGCCTGGGGCATCCTGCTCCACACTGGAGCTGCCCACGGTCCCCAGGACCCTCCCAGCCAGCACCGCCACTCCCAAGGAAATTCCAGTGTCCTCCCAAAGGCAGTGCTGGCCCCATGTTGTCGTTACTGTTTTTCTCAATTTTGGGTTTTAAAATATGAAGTACAGACAGGCTTATGTGATCAATTCTCCCTCAGCAAGTCAACAACACGGACAAAGATCATCCAAAAGAGCAGGTTCCTCCCACTGTTTGTTGTCATCTGGGACAAGCAGGCTCCCAGGTGCTAGGTCTGCATGCCTTGGGGCACCCTGTGGTGACCTCACTCTTGGCACAAGGTCTAGCCCAAGCAAGCTGCACGGCCTGGGATTAAGTGGGACAGTCTCTTGCCTCCATGCAGAGCTGCACTTGAACAGACAGAGATGCCGGCTGCTTCCTCAGAGGGGAGCACACAACCACCCTGCCTCAGGGAGTCGGCCAGGCCAGCCTGGCACAGGCTGTTCTCTGAAGGCTCGCCTGTCACCCTGGGCAGCTCCCACCAGCAGTGCCTCTCGTCTTGCTCCTGTACCAGAACTCTGCCTGTTCTTCACAGATCATCTCACACACGGCTGCCATGCCCACCAGCGGGCACCGTCCCCCTCCTGCTGCCCGCGCCTCTCTCCTCTATGTTCTCCCCTTCTCTGGCCTCTCCTGCCACACTGGGATTTCCTTAAAAGTGGTGAGGCCCTTACCTAACACTATATACAAAAATTAACTTATGGTGGACCAAAGATTTAGTAAGACCTAAAATTATAAAACTCTTAAAAAAGAAAGCACAGGGCAAAAGTGCATGGCATGACACTGGATTTGGCAATGACTTCTTGGTTATCACAGCAAAGACACAAACAAAAAAAAAAAATCGACAAACTGGACTTCATGAAAATTAAAAAATTTTGTTCATCAAAAGATAATATCAACCAAATAAAAAGGTAACCCACAGACTGGAGAAAAATATTTGCAAATCATTTATCTAATAAGGGATTAATATCTAGAACATACAGAAAACTCCTAAAACTCAACAACAAAAAGAACCTGATCCAAATCTGGGCACAGGACTTAAATAGACATTTCTTCAAAGATGACAAACGAATAGCCAGTAAGTGCATGAAAAGATGCTCAACATCAGTAATCTTTAGGGCAAGGCAAATCAAAACCACAAGGAAGGCCCAGCCGGTGTGGCTCAGCGGTTGAGCACAGGCCTAGGATTCAGGAGATCGCAGTTTGATTCCTGGTCAGGGCACATGCCCGGGTTGCGGGCTCGATTCCCAGTAGGGGGTGTGCAGGAGGCAGCGGATCAATGACTGTCTCATCATTGATGTTTCTATCTTTCCCTCTCCCTTCCTTTCTGAAATCAATAAAGATATATTTAAAAAAACAAAAAACCAACCACAAGGAGATACTACTTCATACCTGTAAGATGGCTACTATAAAAAACACACAACAGAAAATATCAAGTGTTGGTGGGAATGTAAAATGGTGCAGCTGCGATGGAAAACTGTGTGGTGGTTCCTCAAAAAATTAAAAATAGAACTAGCATATGCTCCAGCAATTCTGCTTCTGGGTACTGAAATCAGGGTCTTGAAGAGATTTTTATACACCCATTTTTATACAGCATTATTCACAGTAGCTAAGCTGCAGAAGCAACCCAAGTGTCTACTGACAGATGAATGGATAAGCAAACTGTGATCCATCCTTACAAGGAAATACTACTCAGCCTTAAGAAGAGAGGACATTCTGACCCATGCTACACATGGATGAACCTTGAGGACATCATGCTAAGTGAAAAAGGCCAGTCACAAAAGGACAAATACTGTATGATTCCATGTATAAGAGGTCCCTAGAGTCATAAAGTTCATAGAGACAGAAAGTAGGATGGTAGGTGCCAGGGGAGAGGAAATGGGAAGTTGTTTAATGAGGCAGTTTCAGTTTGGGAAGATGAAGTCCTGGAGGTGGATGGTGCTAATGGTCGCACAATATGAATGTGCTTAATACCACTGTATACACTTAAAAATGGTTAAAATGGTAAATTTTATGTTATGTGTATTTTACTACCAAAAAAAAAGGCAGAACACCACGTGGTGTGGGAAAAGGAGCGGCAGCCTGATGACCAGTCCTGGCTTCACCCACCAGCGGAGGGCTGTTCTGGGCCCACATTGTCCACACTGTGGACGGCCCGGGGCCAAATCTTGTGGGGGGTGAACCTTGCCTATCCAGCCTAGGGTCCAAAGCGGCCCTGTACGAGGAGGTGTGACTTGTGCTTTGGGAAGTATGTGCTCCACGACCTCATGGCTGAGGGCTGGGCTTCCAAGAATCAGATCTTGACCAGTGCACACCAGCTGCCACAGGGCAACACAGGAGTAAAGGGGAGATTGTGGCCAGGTGGTGGCTGGATGCATACAGCCACCAACAGTCACATCTGAGGTGGTTCCCTCTGCTGGAGGCACCCTCCTCCTTCAGACCTCCAGAACCAACATGGAGAAGCCCCCACACAGCGCTCTCCTTGCAGCTCTGCAGGGCTCGGCTGCATTCCGGCGGGGTGGGTGCAGGTGCCATGGAGCTAGCAGTGTGTGTGTGGGGAGGGGCAGGGCTTTCCACTGTCCCAGTTACTTACTGGGCCAGGGATTTGAGCCTGGCACTTGGCCCAAGTTGAAGGTCACTGATGACTGAAGCAGACAAAGACCTGTGCCTGAGTTTCCGCAGGTGAGGAGGGCAGGCGTCAGGCTGGAGGCGGCAAATAAACAGTAATGGGGGAAGGTCCTGAGATCCGAGTAAGGCCGGAGATGGGGTGTGAAGGCAGCAGGTCTGTAAAGGTGGGTAGCCTCCCGACAGGGGACAGGTGAGAGGTGATGGTGAGCAGGAGGTCAGGGAAGTGGAGCTGCCAGTGCAAAGGCCTTGAGGTGGGAATGTGCCTGGCCAGTCTGAGGGACCGGAAGCAGGTGGGTGGCTGTGCTGAGTGAGCTGACAGTAGGAGGTTACTGTAAGGGCTCTGGCTTTTTCTCTGAGCATGTTGGGAGCCAGCGAGATTTTGAGCAAGGAGTGTGTGACCCGCCATATGTATGAACAGCATTTCTAGACCAAGGGAGGCTCCTGAGTGAAGCTGTCCGGGAGAGGGCTGGGGGGAGGTAAGCACATGGGCTGTACAATGGACAGCACCTGGTGACAGCGTATAAGGGTTCAGGGCACCCCAGGTCTGGCCAGCTGTGGGGCTGTTCTTGGAGAAGGGACACTGGGAGGAAGCGGCAGGTGTATCCACGGTGGGCTTGGTGCAGATGTGTGGACCAGCTGGGGCTCCCCAGCAGTTATGGGACTCCTTTAACTGTGGCTCTTAAAAAAAATCCATCTAGCTCCTCACAGGCCTCCCTGAGTCACCTACTCACTTGCCTGTGTACCTAAAGGCTGCCAGGGTGTGACCTCCCCAAACCCACAGCCCACTCACGGACCCCTTGGCTGAAAGCTGGTCTACTTCCTGCAGACTCGAGGCCAGATACTTCAGGACATGTGCCACGACTCTTTCCTTCAAGACCCTTCCTGTCCTACCCCCTGATCCTGGTCACTGCTCACTGCCTGGCAGTCCCGGCCTGCCCTTATATCAGTGCTCTCTTCATCCAGACACAGCTCTCTCAAGTCTCTATTCATGTCACAGACTCCAAGTGACAGCCCTGAGCCAGTATGGGGACATGGTGGTAGAGGACGGTGCTGCCACCTCTGGTGTTCTGCACCCTGGACACCCAGCATGCTAGGCTATGACCCCAGGTATGGCGCCCTCATCCGGGCAATGACATACCCATGTCCACTGTCGCCATCATTCACAGCCAAGATGGGGGCCACAAAGAGCAGGGCTGAGCAAGGCTGTGGAGCACCAGTCCCTCACTGCTCTCTGAGCAGCCCCTTCTGGGCCTTTCCACACAGGGAAGGGAGCCTGGGGCCAAGGTTACTCAAGGTGTTACTGCCCAAGCCAGGCTAAGCCAGAGGGTCTCCAAGGAGAGAAGACGGCTTATCAGCTTACTGGGCTGGAGAAAGCCTGGACCTGGTCAGGTGGGGCTCCCTCCTGACCAGGCCTCCACTTCCTCCGAGGGAGAGGGAGACAAGAAGCCAAGCCTCTCCCTCTCCAGACTCCTCCTCACCCCAAGGAAAGCCCACTCAACACTGAGCCCTGAAAGGGATAAGCTAGGAAGGGGGTGAGACCCTCACCCAGGGAGGTAGTTTGGTCCCACTGAGGAGAGAGACCTGCACCCAGACAAAATGCATGGAGAGGCACGGCTGAGGCCCAAGCAGAGGCCACTCAGATGGCCAGCTGTGAGGGGGACAAGGTTAGGACCCCAGAGGCAGAGGGCAACCCAGCACACAGGGCCAGTGAGACACAGTAAGACCACACACTGATGAGTGTGCTGATGGGCCCGGCTTCCTGCAGATATGAAGCACATTCCCATCCTGGTGCCCCTGCTGGAGGAGAGTACCCAGCCACTGCGGGATGGGCAGTGCCTGAGGTCCTGGGCCTTTCTACCATCTGAATTGCTGACTCTCCCCTCTTCAGAGGCAAAGCCTCAGCCTGCCTGGGTGGGGCTATGACTCAGCACTACTATCCCCCTGCTCCCCACTGCTGCTTGCTCAGACGCCTTCTGCCCTGGCAATGGCAGCCCTTCTACCTGCCAGTTCCACCTTGGCATCCAGCAGTCCCTCTGTGAAGACCTAGAGTGGGAGAAGAGGGGCCTGGCCTGGGTGTCTGTGACCTCAGGCCTTCTTCAGGCAGAGCAGGGAAGTCCCTGCCCTGAGTCCCAGGAGGCCCACATCTCAGGGTTTGCAGGGACTGGAAGGAGCAGACATGTTGAGGTCCACATGCCTCTGCTGCTGGCTTCGGGGCCACATTGGCTTACAGGTCAGGAGGAGCTCCCCTGGGCCCCCAGGCTCAAACCCACTCATGGTGTTTCAATCTTCTAAAGAGTAGGTCCCTGTCTCTGCCCCCGGAACTGGAACCGTGGGCCCTGCGTCAGCTCCCCCATGGCTCTATTTTAGAAACCAAAGGTCTGGAAAGGCCTCTGTCTGCGGCCGGCATTGATTATCAGTTTTCCCCTCTTCTTGACAAAGAACAGTTCCCACTGCCCTTGCACACGTGGTGTACTGGAATCCAAGGGTCACACCCTTTCCTGTCTGAGTGTCATGCGCCCAGCCCCTATTCATATCCCTCAGTAGGTCTCCCAGAGCCCGGCCTGGATGCTGCAGAAGCCGGTAGTGGTTCCTGTATGGTCTTTGGTAAGCTGATGTCCTTTGCGCAGCCTGGGTCTTCCATCAATTTTGACTAATTTCTCTCCCTTTTCAACTCTGTGCCCCATCAGCCTGAACACATGCCACGGCCCCAAGATGGTGCATGTCGCTGGTGCTCCACAGCTGCTGTACCTAGCCAGCTGATACTCTAAAGGGACAAGTTATTGGTCTTGTCTACACACAGCACCTTAATGGTCTGGTCACAGTCCAGGGCCCTGCCAGACTCTTTATGGAGTCATATCCACATGTTCTTGGACCATTAGGGACAGCTGCATGCTAGGCCTTGGAAAGGTTCTGTCCCAGGAGAGCTGGGCATGGTGGAGACAGGGAGAGGGTCTGGCTGCACTTTCTGAGTCTATGGCACACCTGCTCGGGCTACTGGGGCCACCAGGAGGGAGAAAGGTACTGCCACGGCCAAGCCCAGGGAACAGCCTGCATCTTCATCCCGCGTGGGTCGGCCGCAGTTACGCACATGCCTGTCCTCACACACACGTGTTATCTTGAGTCAGCACCACAGTGTGCCTGGGAGATGGGCATGACCTCACTGATGTAAAAACTAAGGTTTGAAGACAGGGTGACTTCCTCAGGGCTGTCTGTCTGGGGGCCTGCAAGGCTCAGCTTCCATCAGGCCCTCAGCCCCCTAGTGTCTCCAGAGCCGATGATCTATGACCATAGCATAATCTGGTTACCTGCCATTATTTATTCAACATTTTCCTTTAAACTGACTTGTGTTTTCTACTTAAACAAATGTACTTTGAAAACGACTTGATAGTCCTACTTTAAATGGAAAGGCCAGAGTCACTCAGCACACACAGAAGTAACCTAAAATCTCAGCTAGTGTAAAGGAAACACTGTGGACACTAACCAGGGACCCCCATCTGCAGACACACCCACCCCCTGGCCACTGGCTGTTTGTTAAACAACTGGGATTAGCACCTGCCAGAGGGTGTGAGAGCTACAGTGGCACCAAACTGGAATTTTCTCCTCCAAGGGAAAGACTGAGAGAGAAATAAAAAGGGATTACCTCCCTCCTGGGGAGGGTTGGTCTGCTCACACTGGTGGCCTCAGGTCACCTCATATGATTTGGTGGCTGCCCAGCCCCTGGGGGTGCAAAAGGGTACACAGGGAACCTGGGTCCAGAGGCCCTCTCCACTAGGACCCCCAGGACAGAAGCAGTGAGGCTGAGATGAGGGCTTCTGGGCTGTGGTGGCAGCGCTACACCCCCGTCCTCACTCAGGCAAGAGGCCACCCCTTATCTCAGGAAAGTGCCCCACCCCTGACCTACTGTGGCCCCACCTGCTCAGTTCCATTGACCTGTTCATCCGTGACCCTTCGCTACTTCTCCCAGCACTAAATCACCCAGCAAGAGGTGCCACAGGCACCTGCCTCAGGCTGAGGCCCTCCACCCTCAGATCCTATTGGGCAATCAATCTCCCACGGGGCCCTGTCTGCTCTTCACCTCACCCTCCGGGAATTGAGCCCAGTACGCAGGCTATGCTCCGGGTTTGGGGGACATGGGGTAAAACAAACTGAGTATGTGCATCAAGGAGCTTGTGCTCTGCTTGGGGGGTCAGTGAGGCCATTTCTGATAAGAGCAGAGCCTGGAGAAGAGGGAGTAGAGACATGTGGCAGGGGATGACTAGAAGTTCCAGGAAAGTGACACTGGAGGAGACGCAATGACAAGGGGTGGGTGGGAGAGGGTGTGAGGGTGGGGCAGGGCAGGAGGCAGGTAGAGCTGGGACTCCTGAGGGGGATGCTGACCCAAGGGCTGAGCTGGGCAGTGGGAGACCCTGCCTTGCCTGGGCCTGGCTCAGAGTAGGTCTGCCCAGCAGTATCCCTCCCATGGCTCCTTGGGGAGTAGCTCAGTGATGGCTACCCTGGTAGGGACCTCCCAGGGGCCAGATGGCAGAAACTGCCCCCCACCCCTTGAGACTCCCTTTTCTTCCATGGCAGTGCCATTGGTGAGGGGGGATGCATCAAACCATACCCAGGATCCAGCATTACCCCTCCCCAGGGTGGACGCTGGCCACTTGGTTCCCTGGAAAGGCCAGCAAAGCGAGGCAAGGGAGTGAGGCTGAATGCAACATGCCATCTTCACACCTTACAGCTCGTGGCCTACATCACAGCACGTGTGGCAGAACCCGGCTGGCCCATCCCAAACACTCTGATGGTTTTTGATATGACACATATTTTTGGACTATAAAGACATTTTCCTGAGGAGATAAAACCCCTTCTTGCCTTGATGCCACAAACACTGGATGGGGGACAGGGACAGGCCACCTTCCCAGGAGGTGCCCTCTGGGAAAAGCTGGCCTCCACAACCCCACTCCTTCCTTTTTGTGAATCCCACGGAACCCAGGTTCCTGCCTCCCCAGTTGCGTCTCCCACTCCCCATGCCCACAGTGCCCTGCTGGCCCACCTGGCTGAAAATGTCCCCCTTTGAGGACAGGTGAGAGCCTCCCTCCCTGTGAGAGCCCCTAGCCACTGCCGCACCAGGCAGCCCCCCTTAGAGCTCAGGGACTCATCTAGACTTGCCACCTGGAATTGTGTGACCCTGAGAAGAGTCGTGCGCCACTGGCTAGGCAGTAGGATTGGACTTCACCTTGGGAAAGTCCAGCGGGGATGTTCACAGACGGCCCTTGTTGGGCTCTGGGCTATCAGCTTCTCTCTCTGCAGGTCCCTGCCCTGACCACCCTCACCGTGCCCTTGGTTGGTCTGGCCTCCTGCCTGAGGCCCATCTTACCCTCCATTTTCCCTCCCTGGTTGCCAGCTCTACCTCCCTCTAAGCCAGTCTCTGTAAAAGATATGCAGAACAGATGGATGAACACCAAGAGACATGGGTGCCAGCTCCAAGGCTTCCCTAGCACTCCCTCTGGTGTGTGTTACCTCCCATGATCTAGCCCAGGGGCCTGTGGCTGAGGGTCTACTGTGGTCCACACCAGGCCTCTCAGGCCCTGGCAGCCTTCACTGATTCACAGACCACTCCCAAGCCCTCGATACCCCTGGGACTCTACAACCCCTCTGCCTGTGCCTCCCCCCTCCCCCTAGTGCCCCAGTACATCTAACCCTCCTCCCCAAGTTGCAGGCAAGCTCCTCAAGGACCCCAAATTCTATGTGGCACACTGTGCTTTTGTGATCCTGCCCCCTGCTTACAGTTCCTCCTCCCATTTCCTCGTTCTCACTAAGTGGGAAGGGTCCTCTTGAGCCCTCCTCCTGCCCACCCCTCCTCCCTCCCTCCTACCATTCCTGGCAGCCCTCCCTGCCCCTTCCCTTCCCAGCCAACTCCTGCCCCACTGAAAACACTATCCTGACCATTTCACATCCTGCTGAAAATAAGAAAGGATCTTTGGGGGGGTGGGGGGTGGGGGACACTGTGCACAGAGTCACAAGAAATGATAATATGTACTTTAAACATTTTATTTTAACCTAAAACAGATAAGCGTACATGCACTTGCCAACTTTTGGAGCAGGCCAAGAGCTTTTCTCAGAGCACAGACTCACTTACTGGAGCTGTTGTCCCTGTTCTGCTTAACCCACAGCCCACCAGGTGCGAGGGACAGTTGACATTCTCCACATGGTATGAGGTGGCAAAGTAACTGGGACCTGAATCCTGTCACGATTCCTTGTTCCCAATCTCACGGTTGTCTTGCCCACACCAACCTAACCACAGCTTTCACAGAGGCTTTTCAGAGCACCTACTGAATTTCCACGGAGGCCCTTTCTGCATTCATGTCATCACTTTATAGGATATTCAAGATGTAATCACAATAACGTGCAAATGACACACACAGGCTTGGGACAAACACCACTGACCAAAGGGGTGGGCATCAAAGTGCACAGGACAGGTTGCCTATTGTCCTGAAACATTCAGCCTGCAGTGGTCATGGCCAGAGCGCTCTACCATGAGAACAGGGGTGTTCATTCATCCAGTGAACTTTGGGGACAGGGGTAGAAGGGTTTCTGAGCACCAAGATTTCTGTAAGGCTTTTGAATGACTTTGCGTTACATTGATCATGACAGTTTCTGCAAATGTTGGAAAAAATGGTAGCATGTGCATATGTGAGATGCTACTGAGTGTGCACCAGCAGAAAGGGGCCTGGGGACATGACTCAGTGTGTGTGTGTTCTCTGCTGCCACTCCACAGCCACCAGGGCCCTGGCTACTGGGTTAGCTATCCAGGCCCCCCAACCTGCCTGACTGGCCTGGTACCAGCAAACCTACAGCAGGTCTCCCCTTAAAAGTAACCCCACTTTCTTTGCCCCCTCCCTATTTTGGAGTCAGAGTAGATGGGAGAAGGAACAGGGTTAGTGTGCACAGTGTCCCAGCTGCATCCGGGGCCTTAGCAGATGGCTCTGCCTTGGTGAGGCAGCCTCTTGGCCTTGGGATACTGCTAAAGATGACCAGGGAGGCCCTCCTCCGTGGCCCGGGACAGCCCTGTGGCTCTGGATGCCCTCAACCATGTGTCCACAGCCCCCAAGGCTGACCAGATGAGATGTGAGAGCATCGTCTGAAGAACACGAACTCAGGAGGAAATCAGGCCAGGAGTAAATCAGTTAATAAAGAGAGGATCCACATACAAGGGGAAGGAGGCACTGCTCTACAGGGAGGAGGTGCAGCCTTCACTAAAAGCCAATGGAGGGGTCCCTGTCTCGGGGAGAACCTAGCTCCCCAGTTTCCATAACGAAGGTACCTGGTGGCTATCAATCAGGCCCCTGGACTGGGTGGGGACTTGGACTTAACCATTCTGGGTCTGTGTTGCCTTGAAATTTCCTGTCCTTTGCCTCTGAGGGTAGAATGCCATGATCCCATCCCCTCACCTTGGCTACACCCTGGCCATATCCTCTGGTGAGGGCTCTGTAGGGACAGACAAGTGCCTGGTCCCTTCCTCGAGCCCCTCCTGCCTCCCAGCAGCTCCTTTTCTGTCTTTCCCACCTGGAAGGTGAGCATCACCTCCCATCGGGTCCCTTTTTCTTCCTTGCCCCTCCCACAGCCTGTTCCCCAATCTTCCTAAACTTACACAGGCCTGTGGGCTGTGGAACCTGAGACTCAAGGCCAGTGTGGCTCAAAGAGAAGTGCATATGCCTGGGCCCACCCCCAGGTCTGAGGAAGGGTCTGGGAATGCACAGGTTGTCAGGCAATGCAGGTCCTCCTGAGGCCAGCACCCTGGAGCCCCTGCACTGGAAGCCATTCCAGGTCCCTCTCAGTGGCTGGCACCGGTCCTCCCATATGTGATGGGCTATCCTGGGAAATCTCCCAGCCTATAGCAGCCTCTGACCCTGTCTTGATGGGATTCTCGCGAAGTAGAGCCTGAGTGCGGGATTCTTGGGCGCCTGACTGGTTGAGGGAGTAAGTTTAGGAAAGAGAGACTTAGTAGGCAGGGCCAAGAAGGGAACCATGCAAAGGTGTGGTCTCAGCAGCCCTTTCCCCTAGTCCTGACCCCATGGGAGCTCTGGAGAGTGAATGAAATCCCCCTTGAGGGAAGGGCAGGGCCTCCCAGGCATTTCCAGGAAAGGGGGATCTGAGGGCCCAGGGCAGTTCTCTGTCGAGGGGTGCAGCTGTGAGCAGGCAACAATGACTGCAGCTGGGGGACTGTGGGCCAGCAGGAAAGGGTATCTGGGGTCACTGGCATCGTCTTCTCCATGCCCAGCACACTATCCCTCTGCCCTCCTCCCCCTTCCTTTCTAACAGAGCCCAGTGTCTCAGGTCAGGGCAGTACTGAGTCCAAATCCAACCATGTACTCTGCCCCCCACCAGGCCCCAATCTGGATTGCCACAGTGATCTCACAAGCCTCCTTGCTCCCTCCCAGCTCCTGCCCTCTGCGTTCCCCCCAGCAGTCAGGGAATCCCTATAAAAATATAAGGCAGAGCATCCCTCTTGTGCTCAAAACCTCTCCACAGCTTGCCATCCCAGTTTAGAGCCACAGTCCAAGCCCTTCCAGGGCCCCAGGGCTCTGTGATGGGCTCCCGACTCTCTGACTGCCCCCCGCCCCCACCCCACGCTCCCTCCACTCTCCCCTCCTGCTGCATTGGTCCTCTTGCTGTCCCTTCAGTACATGCCCACTCTCAACTTAGGGCCTTTGCACTGGTTGTTCCCCTGTGAGGAACACTGTCCAGAGAGCCACTCCATCCTTCCCTCTAATGGCTCAGAGGGCCCCTCCATGGGCCCATCCTATTTACAACTCCCTACTCATCTCAGCTCTGGCACCGCTGCTTTCTAACATGCTGCATAACTCGTTTATCACGTTGACCGCCCCCCATCATGCTCACAAAATGCCAGCGCCATAGGCAGGGGCTGTTGGTCTGTTTGTCACTGATGTGTCCCATGGGCCCAGAAGTACCTGCCAGGAAGCAAGTGCTGATAAATCTACCCCAGCCCTTTGGACTAAGGGAGGGGCCAACTCATTGCAGGGGAGAGGACAGCCGGGGACTTCTGGGAAGTCTTGTAGAAAGGCGCGCAGCCCTACTCCAGATGGACAGAGTAGATGTATGGTCGCCTTCTGCCTGGCCTGGGCAAACCCGGATATTGTCCTGCCTCTGAGCCCCCAGTCGAGGATGCCCCTCCATGTGGGAACCTATTAGGGCTGGGCATTCAGTGCTGCTGCCACTGAAGGTATTCCCCCCCAAGGCCCATTCACAAGCCCTGGCCCCCGCCCTCCCCACCCAGCTCCAGCCTTCCTATGCCAGTGCCGTTGGCCCACGGGAGCCTGGAACTGCAGCTCACCCTTCTGCTCCAGTCCTCAGCAGTCACAGGGGCTGCACCTTTCGCACCCTCCCCATCCACTCTGCACTGGTCCTCCATCCCTCATCCTGCCCCGGGAGAGCCCCAGAATAGCCAAGAGAAGACTAACACCCCTGGAGACTGAGGCCATGTAGGGCCCAAGAGCCAGCCATGGACCTCCAGGAGCTGGAGCAGGGGTGGTGGGCGCAGTGTGGCTGTGGGGCTCCCTGGGGGGGCGGGTGGTGGTGGGCCGCTGCAGAGCTGCTCCTGTCAGTGCTCCTGCCCTCCTCCCTGCTGCAGGGCAGGGCAGGGCAGGGCTGGGGACGTGCACGCGCGTGGTGTTATCACAGAGGAAATCGATGCTTGGCACTGGCCCAGTGTTTAAGGGAAATGAATAGATTTTGGCTGAGGACAAAGAGAGTTTGATTAATCAGAAATTGGATAATGGAGGCAACACTCTATTTTTCTTCCCAGCATTTTATCGAGAAATATGTTTGCACAGCAGATCAGAAGTAACGAAAGGCTATGAGCAGGGTGGGGTGGTGAGGGGGGTGACTGCGCTGGGGCAAAGCCCAGCTCAGGGACAGGGTTGCTGAACCCACATGCACCGATAGTGATGGTGGCAGGCCAGCTGGGGTCCTGGTGGTCACTCCATGGGCCACAGGAAGCAAGAGGGGATAGGTTAGACAGGCCAGAGGCCACGCACAACTGGGGCAGCTGGGGTCAGAGGATGTGCCACAAATAAGTGGGCAAGGGAGGGGAAAGGCACACAGCCAGGTCCTTAGCACAGAAGTGGGTGGCCTCAGAAAAAGGTTCCTCATGTGGAGACTGCTCCTTCCCTGGCCAGACCACCTCCCCACCACCCCGCCCTGCTTATAGCCTTCTTGGTCACTCACCCCCTCCTCCTCTGCTGTCCCCTCCTACAACACTTAGAGCTGGAACCACACAGTTTAACATGTTTTTGTGGTCATCTGGTCTCCCAATTCCAGGCAGGATTCTCTGTGCTGTAGTAGAGCTCAGTACGAGGCTCATTCATTCATTCAGGGTGCAGAGGGGCTGTCATGGGAAGAGACATTTAACAAGGACCCGAGTTGCCAGTTAGACTCATGATGCCACTGGGGAAGCACTGAAGAGAAAGCACTGACCTCACTTAATCTGGGGTCAGGGTGAGCGCCCAGAAAGGGCCATGTAAAGAGAGATGAAGGATGAGCTGGAGCTGCTAGGCAAGAGTGAGGGTGTGGTGAGTGGGGTGGGCCAGTCCCTGGCAGTTACATCTAAATCCTGCCTCCTGTACCTATGGAGACATCACTCATCAACCATGAATGCTTTCCTTCTGAGCCATAACACAGCCTCAGAATCCTTCTCAACACTGTGCTTTGGGCAGCCACTCCAAAATTGGCAGAAGAAATAAAAACTATCTGCACCCTTGACCCAGCCCAATTTAAGGAGGGCACAGAGGTCCAGAGAGCGGAGAGGACTGATTCACCAGTGTCAGCATCACAGGCAGGGCCAGGACTAGAATCCAGGTCTCTGGACTTTCCATCCAGTACCCTTCTCCCTGCACTGAGCTGCCCTGCTGAGCTAATCTTGGGCACAGGGGCTATCTGGAAAGTCCATTCCACCATCATGTGGCCACTGTGGGCATTGTGTTCCTTTCCTACCACCAGGATCTTGTCTCACCCTCTTAGGATGGTTTCCCATAGACACACCTCTATATGTCATGACTATGTGGAACCTCCGAGTCTGACCAAGGGTCCACCAAGTCATTCCATGTCACTGAGGGGCCAGCTGTCAGCCTGAGGCATCCAATTCTGGATGGTGGGGACCTGGGCCTGTGGTAACAGCGTGAGAAGCCGGGTAGCCCACCTGCCTCTGGTTCGGGAGTGAGCCACAGTCAGGCCTGACCACACCTAACCAGTGATGTCCAATGTGGGTGGTTTGTGTTCGCTGGCTAAACCTAAGACCCAAAGACATACCTGGGATCCAAAGGCACAACCTCCTGGGAGTAGAGGGATAAGCTGAAGGAGCCATTCTCCAACGTGAGGGCTACAGCCATCAGGAAGCTCAGCATCTGAGTGAGTGACTCAACAGGTCACATTAGGCCTGTCTACTTGATAATATTCATCCCCCCTTCAACAGCTTTTTCCTGAGTCCCTGCAGTGGGCTCGGCTGGGCTCTGAGGGCCAGGTTCTCTGTGATGAACAGCAAACAAAGGTACCCAATATTTGTGGGTGGGGAAATGGGTGCTGTTCTAGATGGAGGGTACAGACAGACCTCAAAATGAAAACAGAGAATTAGAAGGTCTGGAGGTTCTCCTCCTGGACACTGTCCTGGAGACTATCAGGCTGGAGGAGGAAGGCTACCTGCAAGAAGGTGGGCTACACCAGGCTGCTGGAAAGTAAGCCTTCAGGGTTCTGGGCATCTTCCCTGGGGCCTAGTTAGTCACCTACTCAGGAAAGCCACCCATCTCCCCAGGTCTCAGTCTCCTTAACTGTGAGGGAAAAACGGAGGTAAAACTAGGCCCCTTCTTGGCAGAACTGGTTGTGGGAGGACAAGGTGAGCTTCTGTGCCCCCCAGCCCCCACCAAAAGGTACCTGCCCAATAATCCAGGGTAGGTTCTACTGCTCTCCCTGCGACCGCCTGGATTTGCACTTGGGCTCTGGGGAAATGTGCACATCGAGTCCTCTCCAACACGACCGACCGTGACCTCCATGACTCACAGAGGCAGGCCTCAATGAGGGGGTCAGCCCCCACCCCACCCAGGGAACCCTGTCCCATAGCTTTCCGTCTCAGGGCTGGGGGAGGTGTTCAGTGGGGTAGGGTCTTTTCCTTAAAGGTCTGCTCTGACCACTGCCTGTGCTGCCAGGACAAGCCCACATGGAGACAGTGGATTTCTGGTTAGAAGCTCCTAGAAGGAATACTGGGCCTGACACGGTTTGTAAGGACCCTCCCAGCACTGTGATTTTCAACAGTCTCACTTCTCAGCATTTTTTGGTGAATTCTCCAGGGATGTCTCTAAAAGAGAGTTATACCTTAATTTAGAAGCAAATAACTAAAACTCTGTGATGTAGCAGGTTCCTTTGAAAAGAGATGAACTCAAGGAAGCCACTGTTGTGTGAGGCTGCCCACTGAGCTTGCCCAGATCCTAACTACAGGACTCCATGATCCTCAACTCCTGAGCTGTGCCTCCTATCAGAGGCCATTGGGGGTCAAGGGACAGAGTAAGAAGCCACATACAGGGAAGCCAGGGTGACGCACGAAGGGTGCTAACCCTAGTGGCCCCAAGTGCCAAACTTCCCACCTGCCCAAGGGAGGCAAAGGAAGGGGAGAGAAGGTGATGGACGAGCGGCACTGTCCTTGCAGCCACCACTAACCAGGCTTCATGGGCATGCACACAGGCAGTCATATAGGGCCCCATGCCTCTGTAATGCTTTGCTGTCACTGTCCTAAAATGCTTAATCATGTTTAACAAGGGCCCTACAAATTATGTAGCCTGTCCTGACCATGTTATTTAGTCCCCATGCACCCCATGTCCACCACAGCATCTGCTGCAGGGGACTCACCCTCCTGGGAATACATACATCTTGCATGGCCATCCTGATTGTGCTCCTGCCTTACTCGCTGGGTCAGTCCTTAGTCTCTTTTCTCCGATAACCCTTAGCTCAGGCTTTGAGCGGTGAAGGCCCTGAGGCCTGGCCCAGCCCTCCTGGTCCCATCAACCCTCGATCCCCAAGTGACCTTGCCGGTCCCTGGCTTCCCATACACTTAGTGCAAACACTCCACGCTTCTTTCCCCAGACTCGCTCTTCCTTCTGACTGCCACATGAACCCATGTCCCGCGAGGGACCTAACCCAACTCCCAATGCCCTGCCTCTCACAAATGAGTCCGCATCTTCCTTCTCAGCCAATGCCAACTCCGACCTTCTAGAGCTATTTTCCTTGCTTCTTCCCCAGCAGCAGGTCCTCTTTAATGACCCCCATCTGTCTGCTCCTCACCCCAAATGCCGCAACAGCCCCTAAGAGCCTTCTGGTCTTGCCCTCGTGCCCATCAGCCAGACAGGTCTTTTAAAAGTGTAATTAGCTCAAGTGTCTCCTCTGTTCCAAACTTGCCCAGGGCTTCCAGCGTCGCTGGGGCCTGCAGAGCCCTACCTGACCTGCTCCACAGCTCCCCCCAACCCAACCCTCTACTGGGCTCCAGCCACTTGGACCTCCAGCAGCTGAACTGTTTAGCCTCAATGCATTTACACTTGCTGTCCCCTGGTGCTCTTCTGTCAGTCACTTGACCCTCCCATTGCTTTACCATGGCACTGCACCAACATGGTGCCTTCACCAGAGATTCTTCCTCCTCTCAAGGCACCTATCCTTCCTGGCATTCAGTTACACAGGTGTTGTGTCAGCCTCCCCCCATCTGATGTGAGTGCCACAAGAGTGGACACTGCATCTGTTCTGCTCCCTGCTATACCCCTGTGCCTGGCATAGTGCCTACCACTCGGCAGGTGCTGGCAAATATTAGCTAAAGGAACAACTGAATGAACAGCGTGTGAGGTTCTGTTTTTCTCGGGCTCCGTACGGAGGGCTGATGTCTCTTCCCCTGTGCTCCAGGACCCGTCAGACAGTCTCTGTGAGTTAGTCCCTGTGAGTTCACAGGGGCCAAATGTGAGGCAGGGGACCTGTGCAGGGACTTTTGGCTCTGTTTATAGATGAAGACGAAGTGGTTCAGGGAGGACAGGGGTAGGCCGGGGGCAGCATGGCCAGGTCTTCTGATGCCTCACCCAGAGCTCTGCCCTCTGCCCTCCTCTCCCTGTAGGGAGTCTGGGCCCTCCCGTGCCCTCCCCAGTCTGCACAAGCTGTCAGGCTACCACTTCAGGCTCCGGCCTGGGGCTGATACAGCGTCTGCCCCAATGTCTGTCCATTTCCTTTCATCTTCCTTCCTGTCAACCACGGCGCTCGAAGGCCTGCCTCTGGGAACTTGGTTATCCCAGGTTTCCTTCCTGGGGGCTGCGGGAGAGCAGTGTGCTAATCTGCCTCCTTCAGAGTTCCTGTGAGCCCCACCATGGTCAGCTGTAGTGAGAATGCCCTACAGCCACACAGTGTTTTAGATCTTCTGAGGGCTACCAGCATGGGGTGGCACAGGCTGCCTCAGCGGCAGGTCCAGGGGATGAAGACCCAGCACACTGCCACTGCATGTACGCATAAGGCAACCATGCTGAGGCCACACCCTGAGTCTGAGGCCAGCCTTCCCTGCCATTCAGTGCTCCATCCCACCAGCTTCTCTGCAGTTGCCCTGGGCAGTCTTACCAAGTCCACCTGGTTACCCAGAGTTCCTGGAATTGTGCTAGAAGCCCCTGAGGTCCAGACCAAGGCACTTTTCCTCCTGGGACTCCAGGAAACAGAAGAGCTGAGCAGCTGGGACAGAGGGAGGAATTTATTCCGTGTCCCAAATTTAGAGTTGTGGCAGGCCCCCAGAACAGGGCGGGCAACAGGTACAGAGTGAAGCACCTCATGAGGGTAGGTGGGTTGCCTGCTCTCGCTGCAGCACCTTGGGCCTCACCCAAAAGCGGGCGTGTGCTTGGGGGTGGGGATGGAAGGGCAAGAAACACAGATGAGTAACAAACAGCCCAGCCCCTTCAGAGGGAGAGCAAAACATCTCTGGGAGCGAGTAAGCAAGCAGATCTATGGCAGAAGGTGACAGGGCCTTCTGAGGGGGAGGGACTATGTCTTATGCACCTCATGTCTCAGAAAGCCAAGGTCTGTCTGTTAGAGGAACACAAGAGAAGAGTTTTAAACCAAATGCTAGTGTCTTGTTGCTGAAGGCATGCCACTTCATCAGAGCAAGAGCATGGCCAGGCCCTCCCACACCATCAGCCCTTGCATGGAGACTCCCGGGCTCCACAGTTACTGCTCCCTGATGTCCACACCCCACAGGGACAACAGCTAAACATCGTCTTCCAGCCTGGCCAGGAAGGTAGTGAGGTGGTTGGTTACTCAGTTTCCTGGCCTTGCCCAAGGGACAAGGTGCCTGGAAAGGTAGTCCTAGGCTGCAAGGAGTCCTCCGAGGCCTTTCAAGCTCTTCCCCAGGCCCACCCCAGCTCCTGGGTTACACATGGCTCCCTCATACAGATGAGGGGACCTCGGCTTCCAGTGAACAGCCACAGCTAACAAGCAGGGGGCCGCTTTCCCCCCAGCTCCCTCAAGCCTTATGCGGGGCCCCCACCCACCTTTCCTGCCACACCTCCTATGGTTTCCCAAGCACTCCCTTTGCACCTGTCAGACCCAACTGTCTGAGCTCCTCTGTGCCTCAGACCATTTTCTCCCCTCTGTCTGCAATGCCCACCCCAGCTGTGCCTGTGTCCTTCAAGCTCCAGTTCAAATGTCACTTTACCCACAGGCCTGTCTGACTCCAGTCTGGGTCACCTCTTTAAGGTCCCTCGGGAGACCCCAGGACGCACACACTGGGTGGGTTATCTGAGCAAAGACCTTGCTCCCCTGTGGGGTGGTGAGTCAGTCCCTGAAGGGCAGATCCCATCCACTCCCACCCCAGCGCCGGGCCCTGGGGGAGCAAATGCTCAGTAAATATTTGCTTAATCGAATTTGGCCAAGGAGCTACCTCCAGACTGAGCCAAGGCAGCAAGACTGGGTCCCCAGGGCAGGGAAATCACTTGGGCAGGAAAAAAGCTGGTCAGGGGCTGGGCTGTCTCCTGAAGCCTGGCCAACTTCGCCTACCAGGCGGCTCCATCCATCCTCAGCCACCGACTCCAAGGAACCCTGGTCTTGCACTGCCTTTCAATCCTAGAAACAGAGAACCCCGGTTCTCGGCCTAGGCGGATTCCTGCCATCATCCATAAGCTCAGCACCGCCCTGAAGGCAGAGTCCCCTCGGATCTCTCCCGCAGGATCTCGAGCCCCAGCCCCGAGGCCCTCACAGCCCTCCCCCCAACACCCCCACCGCCTTTTAAGGGAAAAAATATTGAGCCAGGAACGTATCAAAATCTTGTACCGCGTCGATGCTCCTCTTGCTCTAAATGCATCGGAGCAACCTGCTCACTGCAAGAGCGGTGACGAGCGGTGACCGAAAACTGAGAGCCATCCGTCCTCGGGCCCAGGTATCCGGGGCCCTCTCCTGCGTTTCAGCCAAGGCCACGCGTCGGCGCTCCCGCCGCCCCGGTCGCCTCCTTCCCGCTCCCTCGAGAGGGAGACCCTGCTTCAGCGCCGCTCACGCAGGTCACCCGGCCGGGCCCCAGCTCCGCACCAGCAGCTGCTGGAAGGGGGGGTGGCGCGGCATCCCCAGCGGCCGCTGTCCACCACCCCCGGGCCGCAGCCGCCCCCTCCCGCCGGCTCCTCCGCCTGGTGGTACCCCGTCCCAGCACCTGCCGGGCCCGGGGCCACCCCTAGCCCACCTCGCCGGCATCCCCGCCCTCGCCGCCTCCCACCCCAGACGGGCATCCCTGTCGCTGTACCCGGCACCCCCAGCCCGGGCGGATCCCCAGCACAAAGGCCCGGGCGGGGCCCTGGGTGGGGGTGGGGTAGATGCCCGGGCCGCGCCCCCGGCCCCCCGAGGCTTAGCCGCACTCCCCGGCCGCGGGTCCACTCACTCACCTCCGGGCCGCAGCACCGTGCATCCGCCGAGCTGCTCCGGGCGGCGCGGGCGGGCGGGGTGACAAGCGAGGGCCGCGGCGCCCTCGTTCCGCACGACGCGGGCGGCGGCGCCCGCGCGGGGACGTGACCGGACCGCGGGCGGCGCACACACTCCGGCCGCCCTGGCTCCCTCCGCCCGCTCTCCCGCGCCGCCCGTCGCCCGCCGCCCGCGGGTCCGCCCGCCCCGCGCTGCCGCCGCCGGCAGGGGGCGGAGCCGCGAGAGCAGCGCGTTGCCAGGCCAACCGCGGGCGGGGGGTGCCGCGCGCCGGCGGGTGACCACGCGCCGGGCGCCACCGCCCCGCCCCGAGAGTCCAATCGCTGCTTATTGGGTACGAGCCGCTGACGGACGCCTCCGAAGCCCAATGGCGGCGGGCAGGGGCGGGGCCGCGGCTCGGCGCGCGCCGCAACCCGGCGCGGGTTCTCGGCTCTGGCGGCCGCTGGACCCGGCTATCCCGAGACCGCGGCTCCGACCCAGTGAAACTGTCTCTAGCAGATCTGGAGACCGAGCCTGAGAGCGGTCGATGGCCCCTGCCCTAGCTCGCCTCCCCGGCCCGAATTCAAACTCAGCTTGGCCTTTTATGAACTCCTCGACCTTGGGCAACCGATTGACCTATCTGGGCCTGTTGTACAAAGTAGAGTTAGTGGCAACCGCTTCCCTGGATTGTCGGGACAACCCACTAGAACGTGTGAAAGGGCTGTGCAAACCCTAAAGGTTTACACCGGTGAGGCGCATTAGCCATCCTTTGCTTGCCCACCCATCTCTTCAGGGTCCCTGGCAATTCTGGCACCGAAGATTGTCTTGGAAGGGAGGGGAGGGAGAAGCGCGCAGGAGCTGCCCCCTGCACCAGAGAGGTGAGAGGGAGTCAGCCCAGTAAAGGCCAGGGTCCCATTGACTTCTTTGGGATGGAAGCTTGCAGAAGGCATGGGATGTTCAGCAAAATGCATCTGAGGGCAGTCTGTCCAATTCTGTTTTCAATTTTAGGGGGAGTCCATCTGTGGGCCTCAGAGCCAGGAGCCCCTCACTCCTATGCTTAAAAGGCATTAATGCCTCCTCTGCCTTTTCCATTATTGTAACCTGAAGCTTTGTACATCCTTGAGCATCCCTGGTAAAGTGCAGATGCTCGCAGCCAACACCGACTTTATCATTTTACACTGTTGTGGTCATATTACAAGGAGCACCCCGCTCGTGGGCACAGAAGCACTGCAACTGACCATTGGCAGACGTAGATGGGGTGTTGGCCCAGCCCAGGTCTGTGGTCAGGGGCCGGGATCTGGTTCTGCCAGCTGGACACTGTGGCATCTCAACAGCATCCCATGACCTCTCTGGTATGATTCCTTTGCTGTGAAATGGAGACCATTGCGCTACCTACCCTCAGGGTTGTAGCCCACCTGCGAAGGAGCTGCCTAAACTGTCAGGAACAGGATAGAGGTTGGTGACGGGCATCCTGAGACGAACTTAGACCTGGCCCAGCACTAGCTGGAGGTGGCCAATGAGTACCAAAGGAGTATGGCCAGCACTGAGGGCTCCTCCGTGTGCATGTCTTCCATTGCAGCAGGCTGGGTTAGGCTGGGCCTCTGCCTGGAGAACCACGCAGAGGCCAGCAGCTGTGACAACAGGAAGACAGTGACACAGGCCCTGCCTTGGGGTGGATCAGAGGGGAGAGGGGGCTGAAAGTGAAGCACAGGCCCAGCTCTGCTGCCATTACCTGTATACCCTTGGGTGACTTACCTGGCTGAGCCTCAGTTCCCTCTTCTGTCAAAAGGGGACACCAATAGACTATCCCTAGAGGGTGATTCTGAGGAAGGATGCCCATTGGCACATGTTCAAAGATGAGGGAGAACAGATTCTGTTGCAGGATCAGGGGTTAGAGTTGAGCTGCTTGCAAGGGCGAACCTAGATGCAAGCATGAGATGAACCTCTACAGCAGGCAGTGCAGGTGTGAGATCAGAGGCTAGTCCATTGAGGGGTCTAATGGGGCTGCTGGACCCTGGTGGCCACCTCAAAGCAAGAGGTCACATGGTACCTACCAATGTTTGTAATCCTTCACACAGAAATCCTCATTGATGGCCTCCTCTGCACTAGGCACAGTTCAAGGTCCAGTTCTAGGATTTAGAGAGACCCAGCCCTGCCTGCTAGACCTTCCTGTCTGTGGGGCAGAGGCCGACAGCGGAACACAACCCACCATTGCAACTGTTCAAGGCTTGATGGTGGAGACCCACCAGAGAGTTTTATAGTTAGCTTTTTAAATTTGAGAGGGAGGAAGGCAATTTTTTGTTTCATATTTACAGTGGGCATGTTCCCATAATGTGTATTGTCCTAATATAAAGAATCAGGTAACAGAAACTAGTCAGTCCCGAACAAATGAAGCAGAGAAGTCAGTGCATGAGGCTGGGTTCAGGGGAGGACCGTGGGATCGTGGGGTAACAGCATGTGTCAGGAGAAGGTGGTGTGGTGGCTGCAGCCATGTAGAGAAGGAGCTGGCCCAGAGGTGGGGCTGGGTGATGGGGGGACCAAAGAGGGGGCCCACATGAGATGCCGGAGGAAGGGGTGGCACTTGCTAGGCAGGTGGAAGAGCAGTTGTCAAAGTGGCCAGGAAACCAGGGAGTGTCTCAAGAGGGAAGACAGAGTTAATCATGTCACATGCTATTGCAAGCAAGGCTGAGTAAGCTGAGGCCAGAGAAACATCCCCATGGGCAAAGGCAGGCACAGGCGGGGGTCATTCTGCCAGGAGTTCAGGGCATGGGGGCCATACAAGGCTAACGCTGGACAGGTGAGTCACTATGAGTGATGGTGGGCCCAGGGTGCCAGGCACAGATGTGTAGTCCCAGGGCTGTGTCATGAGTCCTTACTGGCCAGGACGACAGGACCAGAGACAGCATCTGGGCTCTATGGTAGAAAGGAATAGGGCCCTGGTGACTGAACCTATCCAGCACCTCACCAACCCAGCAGGGACAACTGGCTGAGGAGCCTCCCCCGGAGGTGGTGTCAACCCCGCCCCCAGGAAATGACCAAACAGCAACCGAAGTGGGGGTCCACGCCGTGGGCATCGTGACCCTCAATCCCAGCGGAGCTTCCTGGCTCATCAGCTGCCACACCCATCCTCGCACATCAGCCATGCTGAATCAGGGCCCTTCCCAAACACTGGTGGCCCATGCCTTCACCTCTCTACCCCATGAGGCCCTGCTCCCCTGGGCCTCCCTTCCTGCACATCAAGAGCCCTAGGACCCTGGAACTCCTCCTCTACACATGTGTCAACCTGTGCTGTAATGACCAGTCCTGTCCGACTCTCCCACTAGTCTCCCCAAGGGTGGTGCTGGTGGTGTCTCACTGTCTGTGGACCTCTGGTGATCATCCTCTCTGGCTGACTTGGCTCTGCGACTTACCTGTCCTGTTCCCCCAACCCCTACTGGCCAATTTTCAGGCTGTGACAGGGCCAGGTGGGTCTCTCCAGTTTGTTTCCTTGGGGTCTATGCACCATACCCCCAAAGACACTTGAATAAGCTATTGCAGATCTGGGTTAGTTATAAATAGCCAGGCCTGCTACTCTCCTTTTAGCTGAAAAGAAGCGAAGTGAACGAGCAGAGAGGCACACCCGGCATGCTTTTTATTTTTAATTTTCTCCCTCTGTCTCAAAAAGAACCCGGGTCCCTGTACTCAGCATTTCTAGAAGCAGAGGCCCTAGACAAATGCCTGAGAAACGAAACCTGGGGAGCTGAGGGCCCTAGCCTGGCTCCTGCTGCTGTGTGGCCTTGGGCACCTGAGGTGCCCCTCTGGCCCTCGGTTTCCTCATTAAGGTGGGGGGCAGTGGTGGTGATGACTTTGACCCCCTCCCTGTGCGCTGCCTCCTCCAGCCCTCCAGCCTGTGGCTCCAGCAGTAGTGGTTTTCCCTGGGTTTCCCTGGAAGGCCAGACCTAGGTGCAAGTGAGGCCACAGTCAAGCCCTGATTGGTTGGTGCACAAATTCCTCACTGCCCCCCCACCCCTGTCCCCGGGCCTTTGCTCAGGTGTTGTCAGCCAGGAACCTTCTCCCTCCATCAGCCAGCAAAATCCTTCTTGGAGAGTAAAATTGTCACCTCCCCACTGTGAGCTGCCCAGGCTGTGGCTGAGAGGGACCCATGCCCGGGGCAGGTAGGGAGCCTGTGGACTGGTGCCTGCACGGGAAGCAAAGCAGGGGCGGGAGGCCTCAGTGTGCTTCTGTCGGTGGTCTGTCTAGAAGGGAGGGCTGACAGAGAGAGAGGCTCAGGCACCCAGGAGAGGCGACTTGTGTGGCCCATTGCTAGGCACTCCTGCAGGGCAGGGACTGTACAGCTTTTGTCTTTGTATCCCACTCCCTCCCCCTTATCCCTGCCCCACAGGTGCTCGTGGCTGGGACTCAATGTTGGTGGAATTTGGGACTCTTGCTGTGCTAGGCCCAGATGTCCTGGGCATACAGTGACAGTCCCTTACACAGAGCATGTTCCCACCCACTACCCCATTGGCATTGCAAAACCCCCTACCAGGTAGGCTCAATTTAATAATGAGGAAACCAGGCTCAGAGAAGTTAAATGATTTGTCTAAGGTCACATAGCTGGATACATTTAGAAGTTCAAACCTAGGCTGTTTGGGGGAAATCTTGTATTAAAGCTTTAAAAAGCCCAGTACTCTTGATCAACAGGAAATGGCTTTTTCTGTCGTGAGTGGCTGCTCCACCACCCCAATGAGGAGCTGGCCAGGGGCACTGGGAGCTGCTGGACCTGCCACCCTGCTGCCCTGCCTCTCCACTCCTCTCACTCCACCCCTCTCACCCTGGGGCTGCCATTTGATGTCCTTTGAGAGTGAAGGAGAAAGACTGGAGTGACCTCTTCAAAGAGGAAATCCTGGTGCTAATTGGCACACAGAGACCTTTAGGCTAATTAACCTGTTTATTTGTCTCTCTCGAGTAAATTAAAGGGTTTAGCTGGGGAGGGCGGAAGAGAAAGGTGTTTGCTCCTGGCCACCTCTGTGGGGGTGAACTGATGGGGAGGCAGAGGAGAGGGTGGGCTTCAGGGTAGTAGTAACCGCTGCCCTTGTGCCGTGGGGAAGGGCTGCTCTCCCTGGTGGCATCTCGCTCACTTCCCCGTGTGTGCTGCTCTGGGCACATGGGAACTGGGCCCCTAGGGCTGCCACTGGGGCCGGTTCTGGGGCAGGAGCACGCAGGCATTCCCCAGGAGGGACCGGGGCAGAAAGAGCAAGGTGGAGCCCCTTCACCAGGGAGGCTCACTGCCTGTGCTTCTCCCGGCACCAGCGGCCAGCCATGCCATGTGGATCCCCCTCCCTTGGTGCACCAGGCCCTTTCACAACCCCTTGGCCAGACTCTATGGATTTCCTGTCACCTTTGGTTAGTGACACAGCTTTTTGGTGGATAAGTTGCTGGCCTGTTCACTCTAAATCTTCCCCCTTAGGCCCCAATTCAAGCTCTTTCTCCTGACTTCAAGGATCAGCCAGTCTGGTCTGGGGTCTTTAGCAGCTTAGAGGTGTCGCAGGTGGGGAGGAGGGGCCTAGCTGGTCTCCCACGCAATGCTTCCCTCTGCTGCAGGGTGGGGAAGGGACAGGGGCTCCTGTGTGCCTGGGTTCCCCAGGGGTGAGCTGCTGTGCTCTCCAAGAGGTGGCTGCATCCCAGGCCACTGAGCACCTCTTTAAGGCCAATGCTCCCCAGTCATAGGCGACCAAAGGTTGGGACCTTTCCAGGTCCTCTGGGGACTCATGGACCCCAGCCCTGCTTATCACCCTGCTGGCTGCCCAGTCGTCCTGCCTGGTAGTGGGGGCATTTACAGGTTGTCTTGTCCAGCCTCCTGCAGGACCCTGCAGGACTCTCCTCACCCCTGCATGACACCCAGCATGGGTAGGGGATGTGTCAGCCCACCCTCAGTGCCCTTTCCTTTCCCACAGGGGCCCAGGGCATTGTCATCAGCGGCCTGATCCCCTCGCTGGTGCAGAAGCTGCACCTGGAGGAGGAGAGGATCCAGGAACTCCTCCTGGACACACTGGCGGCCTGCCTGCTGGAGGATGCCACCGAGGCGCTGACCAGCCGCGTGGTGCCCTTCCTGAAGGAGATGCTCCTCAACAGCAATGAAAAGATCCGCAGCAAAGCCGCCTATACGCTTATTACTGTCAGGTGAGGCCTGCCGTGCAGATGGAGCAGGGAGGGCGGTGGTGGCCGGCCCTGGGCCCAGCTTCCCCAGGTGACATGCAGCACCGTCTGTTCAGAGACTGTTCTGATGTTGCAGCGTGGGAGTGAGGGGGTGCTCCTGGCATCGAGTGCGTACAGACCAGGGACGCTGCTCCACATCTTATGATGCACAGGACAGCACCCCCCCAACACACACACACAGAGGCCAGTGGTGCGAGGTGAGAACCCTGCTCCTGCCTCAGCGGCACTTGCTGTGGGATCCCTGCAGGACCCTGTACCTTTGTCATGTTCCTGAGGTGGAAGTCCACTCACCTTAAACTCCACAGCCTCACAATATCAGAGCCAATGGCTGGCCAACCCTGTGCTTTCCAGACTGGGACATGAAACACCTGTGTCTTTTGAGCTTTTATTAAGAGTGTCGCCCATATGAAAGGTCTATGGGCAGCGAAGTGTGGCAAAGGTTGATTCAACTAAGTGACTTGGGCCCTTTGCTGCAGGAGGGCCGTGCACTGTGACTCTCCCATAGGGCCCATGGGCAGTGTTTCCTGGCCCAAGGACCCTTTCTCTTTTAGGGGACGGTGTTCACCCTCTCACACTTTGGGAAGCTCTTTGGAGTCCTCTACTTTCATTTTCATAGCTTCATACAATGCCAGGATTAAAAGTGACCAAAAAGGTCATGTCACCTGAGGGTGACTGCTATTTGCATGGCTTAGCCTGTCCTGCCAGCTAGAACTCTTAAGGAGACAAAATGAGTCTCCCTGTGGTTCCCACCCTCCCTGGGTCCTGCTTCTTCCTCTTTAGGGGCCAGGGCATATGTTTGGTTTCTTCCCATGATACCTAGAGCAAGCTTCCATCACCCCCTGGCTCCTGGGAGGTCTTACCTTCAGTGGCTCCAGGCCATGCTCCCTGGTTGTCTGAGTGTAGGAAAGAGGCTCAACCTCACACCAATGTCCCAGGCCCTGGCCAGGCCTGGACCGCCAGGGATGGTCCCAACACAAGTCCTTTCCTCTGGTGTCCCCCTGGGGTGGTCCTGGGTCCTGATCCCTTCCTCCAACCAAGCAAAGCCACTGAGTTGCCCCCTCTCCGGCCTAGCATCCCCCTGGAGGGCAAGAAGCAGGTGTGGCAGTATGATGTCATCCCCATCTTGGTGCACCTGCTGAAAGACCGGGTGGAGGAGGTGCAGGCCAATGCCGCTGGGGCCCTCATGTACGCCATGGTGACCACCGAAGGTGAGGCAGTCTGCTGGGTGGGTATCCAGGTGGGCGAGGTATCCTGTGTGGGCGCTGGAGCTAACTGGTGGGGGTGGGCATCACTACAGCCTCCCAGCATGTTGGCTACCCTGGCCAGCTTTTCAGAACTCATCTTGCCCCCTTCCTGCCCTGCCAAAATGCTCCTGGCCTGTTGTTGAAGTCCTCTCAAGTCCGGGTCCCAGGTTCTGCCTGCCCTCTTCTTCCTGGCCATAGTGGGCTGCCAGCCATGTCACTTGGTCACTAGCATTAGGATCACTGTCCCTTCCTTGCAGGCTACTGCCTGGGCCTGGAATCCCTGCCTCTGTCCCAGGCCTCCTGTGAGCCCTGATTCTGGGATTCATTAGCTTGCCATTCATGATTCTGTTATCCTGAGGTTTAAGCAAACCCTAGAGCCCTTGCTTCTGTGGTGATTGAAATGGCTTTTCTCAGCTGGGGGTGGGGCTCAGAGTGTAAGATTATCTCCCCAACCCTGGAACTCCCAGCCACTCAGGCTTCTATATGCTGTTATCAAACCCTAGGCTAATGGAAGGGACTGGGCCTGGTTCTCCCACCTGGAGGCCAGGGCAGGCCATCCCTCCATGGTGACCTCTGAAAGCTGTCTGACCCTCCCCATGGCCCACCTTCGCCTGCACCAGCCCTATGTCCACCCCAGGCTTCCTTGGTGTTCCTCGGAGGATTGCCTGGGCCTCTGCTCCTCAATGAGCATGCTACAAAGACCCCAGAGTGGGGACCTTCCAGCCACTCCCCACTTGACCCTAGTGGTGGAATCTGAGACATACCAGAGGGGGAGAGGTTGGGCCTTCCCAGAGTCCACAGCCCCATTTTGATTGTTGGTTAGGATGCTAACCAACGGGCAGGGGCAGGGGCTCCCTGTGTGTTTATCTCGTGGGCATCCTCAGTGCAGTGTCTCCACTCCGGGTCCCTGTGAGAGCTCTTGGAGGGCCAGAGGGCTTATGGGGGGCCTGGGAAATGGCCTGAACCTAGAGATGCAAGGCCATTTTTTCCAGAGCTGGTACTCCACTGTGCTGGGTGGTAGAGACCCAGATGTCTCAGCCTCGGTGTCTACAATTTGGTGGGAGTGGCAGAGAGATGAGTGACATGAAGGAGAAGTGCTACATGCAGTGGGTTCAGGGCAGGGGCAAAGCCTTCTCTGCGAGGAGTGTTGGTGCTGACCCAGAGGACAGTGGGAGTTAGCAGAGCAAAGGAGGGGCTGGACAGGTCCCAGCAACAAAAAGAAGAGTGTTCAGGGCAGTAAGGTTGGGGACAGGGGGCAGCCACACCTTTGAGCAGTTGAGGTGGGGTGGGGGGTTGGGGAAGGCAGTGAAGGGTTAAGGAGGGGTGTTTCCTTTACACATCGAATGTCTGTGTCCCCACTGGACTGTAAGTACTATGAAGGCAAGCCAGTTGGGCTGGAGGGGCAGGAGATGACGGAGCCTGACCTAGGCTGGAGGCAGAAGAGATTGCAAGGGCCTGGGTGGGGTGAAGGAGGGCGCTCTGGGAGCAGGTGGCGCCTCCTCTGAGGTTGCATAGGCCAGAAGCTGGGGGAGGACTGCGGGGTGCGAGGAGGTGGGGCAGAGGCCCCCTTAGGAATGCCTGGTGTTGGTAACCCACAGGGAAGTATGCAGCCCTGGATGCAGATGTCATCTACCCACTCCTGAATCTGCTTAACTCGACCTTCAGGAAGGCCCGCCTGAATGCCATCAAGGCCCTTACCATGCTGGCCGAGGCCCCAGAGGGCCGCAAGTTCCTGAAGGCCCATCTGCCCATCTTCCGTGTCCTTGAGGTGGAGAACAATGAGGCCGTGCAGAGGGCGGCCCAGGTGGCCATCAAAGTCATTCAGTGGAAACCCTGAGCCTCTTGTGCAACGAGACCTGATAAGCTCCATGCCTGAATAAATGGGCTGAATTTCTTTCTCTTGGGTCTGAATGTCACTGATGTTCATGGTGCATGGTCATATCCTTCTCTCTCCTGCCAAAGGGGACATGCCCAGTCCAGAAGGACCAGGTTACAGGTGGCCAGATGAGGCAGCACAGGCTGAACTCAGGGCCCAGGGACTGGTGGGAAGCAACTCTGCTCTCTGCTGGGACCAAGAGTCCCCTTAGAAGGTAGAGGGCAGGGCTGAGCCTTCCAGGGACAAGAGATGGGGGGAAGGGAGTTGGTTGGGGGGAAGAAACACAGCTGGACCAGGCATCACCCAAGCTTTGGACATTGGAGTGACCAGGACCATGGGGTGTGGCAGGGCATGGCCCTGATCAGCCAGGTCTGCTCCCTTCCCATGGTGGGTAGCAGGAAGGAAGGTCAGAGGTGTCACCCCATGTGCGCTCTTGCTGGAGGAGGGTGAGTTGTAAGAGGCCCTCCCAGGGATGAGCACTCAGGGATGCTCCTTAAGGTCTAACGGCAGGAAGTCACCTGAGTAAGCTCTAGGCAGGCCTGATGGCACCCCTGCCCCCCACCCTCCCCTGTGCTCAGCCTGGCCCAGGTCTGTTTTGCCTCCACCTGCCTTGCTTCTCCCCCAAAGAGAAACTCGCTGAGGAGGCTGAAGGCTGGGGAGAGGGGAGAAGCCAGGTATGCAGGGGGACCCCTTAATCCCCCCACCCATCCCTGTCTCGTTTGGCAGGGTGACTATTCTCCAACCAGTTCCGAGCTCAACCAGTTTGGAGAAGCTGTGTGTGTGTGGGGGGCTTAGCTGAAGGGCTGGGCTCATTTGTCTGGGCTGAGCTAGAGCCTTAATCCTTTCCCATGAGCTTTTGGAGGCTCCTTGCCTCAAACAAGGTCTCCCTCATTATGTCACCACCCAGCAGCATATTTCCTGTGGGACAGATCCTCCCTGGCTCATGGCATGCCCACTCCTCCCAGAGTAAACAGTATCAGCAGGGCCAGAATTCCCAAATGAGCAGCCTCTGGCACTCCTTTCAGCGACTGGGCCCTTAACTTTCCTAGAAGAAACTGAGAAGTCTGTGTCCCTGGAATTAGAGGACTAGCCCAAATAGGTCCAAGAGGGTGTATTTGTTCCGAAAGGGAGTGGCTGCTGGGGCCAGCTGGGGCAGGTTAAACCTTATTCTCAAAACAGGTCCCATAAGGGAAACTTCTTTAGGAAAACAGGTGCTCCAAGGGCTCCAGTTCCTCATGTCCCCACCTCGCCTCAACCCACAGCAGGCTGGCTCCACCCCTACCTCCTCACTAAAGGACTCTGGCCTCCTTGCTGCCACGATGCTGGGCTCTTGTGATTGACATGTGCAGTGGCCCAGGTGTAGATGTTCCCTTCCCATGGCAGCTGCCTCCTCCAAAGGCTCTGGCTCTGCCCTCTTGCATTCCTTTGTAAATCTCTTTCTTTACATGACCAGGGTGTGTTTCTCACAGATGTGTCCTAGGCCCTCTCTCCTCCCAATCTCCCGCAGTCTCACCTGCTTGACACAGGCCTCCTCTACTAGGTTCCCTTCTTAGCTAGGCCTGCCTGCTGCCTTCTTTCCTCCAAATCTGGGTCTCCAGCCCCAGCCTCTCTCATGAGTTCTGGACCCTTCTATCCAACTTAACATCTACCCTTAAATGTCTCCAGGCAAGAATGAATACCAATCCTTCACAAAATATTCCCAAAAATAGGAGAGGAGGGTACACTTCCCAACTTATTCTATGGGGCTTACATTTCCCTGATATCCAAACCAGACAAAGACATAAGGAAAGAAGACTACAGGCCCTTTATGAATATAGACAGGAAAACTCAACCAAATATTAGCAAACCCAATCCAACCAAATACAAAAAGCATTATACACCATGACCAACTGGGATCTATCCCAGGTATGTAAGGTGGTTTAGCATATGAAATGCATCAATGTAATATATAAATAGAAAAAAAGACAGAAATCACATGATCATCTTAATACATGCAGAAAAAGCATTTGATGAATTCCAACACCCATTTATATATGTATATATAAAACCTCTCAGAAAACTAGGAATAGAGGGAAATTTCTCAACATGACAACATCTGCAAAAACTCACAGCTAACATCATACTCAATGGCGAAAGAATGGATGCTTTCCCCCTAAGGTCAGGAACAAGACAAGGATGTCTGCTCTCACTACTTCCATTTGACATGAAATAAAAGGCATCCAAATTTGAAAGAAAGAAACTAACTCTGCCTGGTCTGCCTGGCTCAGCATCGACGTATGATCCAGGAGATGGTGGTTTGATTCCTGGTCAGGACACATGCCCGGGTTTTGGGCTTGATTCCCAGCATGGGGCGTGCAGGAGGCAGCCAACCAATGACTTTCTCATCACTGATGTTTCTCTCTCTCCCTCTCCCTTCCTCTCTCTCTGAAATAAAAAAAAGAAGTAAACTATCTCTAGTTGCAGACTATATGATTTTGTATGTGAAAAATCCCAAGGAATACACTTACAAACTATTAGAATAAACAAGTTCAGCAAAGTTGCAGGATACAAGATCAAAAATTGTTTTGTTTTTTTAATACACCAGCAACAGAAATCCAAGAATGCAATTAAGAAAACAATTCCATTTACAATAGCATAGAAAATAATAAAACACCTAGAAATAAATTTAGCAAAAAAAGTATAAAACTTGAGTGCTAAAAACAAAATATTGTTGAAAGAAATTAAAGAGGAACTAAATAAATGGAAAGACATCCCATGTTCATGGATCAGAAAACTTAATATTGTCAAGATGGCAATTACTGTAGTATCTTTATGCAACTCAAAGTTAACATGTCCCAAACAGTGCTCAGCTTCTCCACTCCCCCCGCCCCCCCCCGGTCTTTTTCCAGTGTGGCCTGTCTTTGGGGTGGTATACCCCTTGCTCATATGCTCAAGCTGGAGAATCACCCTGGCCTCTCCCTCCAGAAGTCTAATCACCGGAGTCCTGTTACTTCTAATAGATGGCTACACTTGATACCATTCTCTTCTCTTTAGTTCTCTGCCACTAACTTGCCTGATTGCTCTATCAGTCTTCCATTGGGTGTACTGGGCTCCCTTTCATCTTTCCAGCAGCAGCCAACAAATCTGATCCTGTAACTTCCCCTCTGAAGCTCCCAGGGACTTAGGATCACAAAGCACATATGGCCTTCAGGTCAGGCCCCTGCCCACCTGTCCTCTCATCTCCCATTCTCTGCTCAGACCACGTCCCAGCATCCTCAAACATGTGCTGAACTCTTGCCCCATGTCTTCCCACAGGTCATCCCTTCTGTTATCCAGCTAACTGACCTCTTCCTTTGGTCACGGGAGGCCTTTCCTTACCCGGAGGCTGGGTGGGCTCCCTTCTCGGCACTTCTGCAGTGTAAACAATGCATGGAGGCCATTGTTGACCTTAGTGTCAGGCAGGGCTGCTTCAGGCCTCATGCCCACTCCCTATTTATTAGGGTCCCTTGCTGAACCTCAGTCTCCTCCCCTATGAAATGTGGTTAATTCTACTTTTACCAGAAGGGTGGTTCTGTGGCTTGAATGTAATAATGTTTTTACCCCAGGAAGGAAAGCAGCAAGCCACACTAAGTGCTGGCCATCATTTAGGTGGGGAGGGGCCTGACCAGCAAGCCTTATATGCTTTGGGATCCTAAGTCCTACAGGTGTTTCATTCTGTTTCCCTCTATAAGCCATGTGCTTTGTTGACACCTGTTTCCTTGCAGCATTTGGCATGTAATAGGCACTAAAAAATGTCAGCTGAAGAATTAAACTAGGGACGAGGAGCTGGTCATGTTAGTGCACCTTCATAGTGTGGTTTTGTGATGCCAGTGGGTCTTTCCAAATGATTTCAAGGCACTTGAAAATTTTTCTAAAGACACAAATGATTTATTTTGGCCAGAGGAGAATTAGGAGGGTGCCCCTGCAGAAACACATACTAGGAGTGGCCTGTATTTGACAGCTAAAGGGAATCTTAACTCCTGGACCCAACTCCAATTGCATCCCAATCACTTATAGACTGGGAGGGACTGGGAAGGGCTTGGCAAGGATGGCACGGCAGCAGCCAGACAATGCTAAATGGTAGGGGGGCCTGTTCTCTAGGGCAGAGACTGCTTCAGCCCCTCCACTGGTCCAGTAGGAGCCCAAGTTTCCATCCACAGGCAGATTTGGCCCCAGCTGCCTGTGTGGTCATTAGTGGGCATACACCTGTGGGTAGGAACCCCAGCACAGGGGGTGGTGTGCTTACACTACATGGCATTTTTGCCAGCAGGGGCACACATTTGAAAAGGAGAGAACAAGAAAAATGGAGGTTGGGTATAGGAAGGAAATGGTGACAGTAAACACAAGTAAAAACCCCAAATACATCTAGAGATGAAATGCCAAAATTAAATTTAAAGTGAAAGTCAGTGTTTATGCAGTAGAGCCATTTGGAGAAAATGACTCATTTTGTAAAGGGGCAGATGTTCACATTTGCATAGTCTCTGCAATTGTGGATGGTCTTTACTCTGTCCCCTTAGCAGGCATGCCCTGCAGCTGGTGGCACTTGATGAGTGACACTGAGGGAGCATTTTCATTAGCGTAATCCTTGGTCCCATATCTGTGGGTCTCCCAGTAGGAAATACTTCCTCCCACAACGATGAGGGAGTCTGGAAGAGGCGGCAGTTTGCCTGCTCTTCCCAGATGCCTCTAGGCTGAGCTGCTCTAGTGGTAGAGGATGTGGCACAGGACTGTGACTAGTAGCAAGAGGAGCGCACTGATATCAATAACTTTTCTCCAGAATGGTGACTCCAGCTTGTTACAGTGCACTGTCTCTTCAGATGTGGCACCATGCTCCTTCATTTTCTCCATGGTTACCTTTTCTGGGATCAGTCTGGAGCCTGGAATCGGCTCCAGGCCACATATTATGTCCAAAGCCTTCCAGAAGCAGGCCCGGCTCTCTCTTAATAATTCTGGAACAGAGGTAAGAGGCAAAGGTCAGGAGGCACAGGCCAGGACACAGGAGAAAACACTTTCTAGGGGGTCATGTCTCAGTGATGAGTCCAGCAGGAAGACCGATATAGCCTTGCTTGAATATAGAACAGTCCTCAGTCCCTGCTATGGAACATTACCACCATCCTCAGAGATCTGGGAATGTGGGATAAGGGAAGCATGTGGGGGCAGAGTGGGGCTGCCTAGGGCCATGCTTATCTTCTATTAGCAAAGCCTTTGGCTGGGCCCAGGAGCAGGCTAGCCCAGGCTTGCTTCAGCATGCCCACCCTTCTCAGTCTCGGGCACACAGCCAAACACAGCTTTACAGGTCTAGGGCAAGTGGCTGCTCCTCTGAATCCCACTCCCCAGTCATTACTCTCCCGGGGGATGGAAGAAGTCTATTGATTTCTCCAGACAGACACGGCCCTCTTTTGCAATGTCTCAGGGAATGTCTTCTCCAGGCAGGCATGTCTCACAGCTGGGCCCAAAATAAGGCTCTCCAGGCCCTTGAAGGGGAATCACTGGTGTTTTCCAGGAGGCAAAGGAGGAAAGTCTAGGAATTATAGGAACGTTTCCACTCATTTCTCTAGGCCCACTTCTCTCCTGTCAGTGCAGCTCATGCTGGCTGAGCCTCAGCACCCCTGCTCAGACGCGGTCAGCACCACGGCCAGCGCCGGTGCAGCCCTCTGGACCCAGCAGAAGCCTGGGCATGTTTTCCTTGATGAAAAGCACATTTCAGTCAAAGCAGATGTGCCCTGCAGTGTGCGCTGTAATGTGCTCTGTGTCTTATCCTGATGGGCAGCATCCACGCCAGCTGCGTCCTGAGGCTAAGGTGGCACCAGGAATGTGGAACCCATCAGCCAGGGACGGAGGAGCCTCTGTTATAGGGGGAGGGTGGCTGCAGCCAGAGGACCTCCAAGCCAGGGACACCAATATCTGCTATTGGTGCTGAGAAGTCCTGAGCAGCACACTCTGGCCCTGTTCTCTCAGATGCCCATGTTAGCACACCACCATGCAGCTGCCAGGCCACCTCTTTGGGCAACAGCCTAAGAGCAGTATGATGGGAGGTGGGGTTGGCAAGGGGCCAAGAGCACACACTTTGGAATCAGACTGCTTGTGTTCAAATCCCAGCTCCACCACTGCATAGTTATTTATGGACACTAGGGTAAGTCATTTAACTGTTCAGTTCCTCAATTTCCCCATCTTTAAAGTGGGGATAACAATTGTACTTCTCAAGCATGGGGATAATTTTGACAGTGGCTGGCACATCCCATATGGTAATAAATGTTAGCCACCATCATAATCATCACCACTCATGACAGTGGGTGAGAAGAGGAATTGAGAGGTGCACCAAGAACAAGCGCCTGGCATACTGTGGGCACCCAGCAAACCATTTTCCCCCCATCAAAGAGAAATTCCTAGGGACCCCCATATCCTCCAGGTGTGTGGACTATCCTTGCTCAGAGAGGCCACACCCCTGGCCCACAATTCTGTGGCAGAAGTCCAAGGAACCCACCCAACCCGAGGTCTCCTCTGTGTCAGGAGGGAGCCCAGGCCTCTCTGGACTCTGAACTTCCCTGGCAGGAGTGAAGAGGGGGCACTAAAACAGTCTTCTCCTCAGGCAGGCTCTTCCCTTCCTCTCCCTTTCTCCTTCCCCCAAACTCCCAGCCACCCCAGCATTCTCTGCCCCAGACTCAGGACTAATCTCCTTAGACCTTTATCCCTGTTTGCGTCAGGGCTTAAGCAGCTCAGGTCATCCTCCCCATGGCTCTGAAGACTCCTTTTCTGACCCTTCCTGCTGAAACCCTTCCTTTGGGCCCTCAGGCCTGCAGGGCCCAAGCCTCCCTGGAACATTCCCTCTCTTCTTGCTTAAGTCTAGTTGTCCTTGGACCTGTTTGCCCCCAGTGCCCTCTTAGATGGGGTTGCTCCCCCTTACAGACTATCTCCTGCCCCCCTCCGAGAAACCCTCTCATTTTGAATCCCTGTGTAAGTCTCCCCTCCCCTCCCCCACACTGCTCTTGTCAAGGCTCATGATCTCTGTGTGGCTAAATCCAGCAGCTAGCTCTCAGCATCTTTCTCCACTCATCAGCTTCTGTCTCAGTGGATTGATCACTCATCCCTCAAAATGCTTCTGTTCTTGTGCCCCTCAGTTGGCTCCTCCCCACGGCCTGGAGTGTCCCTGCGTTTCATGCCGGACCCCTTCTCCCCAAATCCCCCACCGTACACACCCTCCAGGGGTGGCCCAGTGCTTCTGATGATGTCTCCCACACGGGTCTCCCAGCCAAGACCACTCCCCATAGATATCTGAGAGGCATCTCACCCACAAACCCCCGAAGGCATCTTAAGGAAAATGAAAGACATGGCCTCTGCCTGGGGGAGCATTTCTGGAAGTGGAGATGGTGGGCAGGGGGTGCTGGGGTGGCAGCACAGCCCCCCCCCCCAAACTCCAAACAGAACTCCCTCCCAGGGCTTTGGCTCCTCCTCCTCACCTGGCTGTGTTCGTAGAGCAATTCTCTTCCCTTGCATTGCTGCATCCAGATCTACCCTTTCCTCTTGGCTATTTCGTAAACTCCAACAGAGCCGGTGGAGCTAGGGGGAGAGCATGTCACCACTCAGGGCATGTCACCACTCAGGGCTCTGTCACAAAGGCCTTATGGTGCCATGGCTGGCAGGTGGGCACTGGGGTCTTGATAGACTGAAAAGGGACCTGGCCCTTAGGCTCCAAGAAGAGATAGAATGTGGGGTGGGGAAAGCGTGGCACTTGGCAACCCTGGATTTCAGTTTTGGCTCTGCTACCATGTGGTTGTGTGGCCTTGGCAAAGGATGACACAACCTTCCCTGGCCTCAGTGTCCTTCAGTTGTATAGTAAGGAGTGGGAGGCAACTCGCTCAGGGCTCCTTCCGGTTCTGAGGTTCCAGGAACCTGTGCCCAGCATGGTGAAAGAAGCCTCTCATCACCCATGGTCTACTTCTTCCAGTGGAGGAGGCCCCCTCACAGGATGAATGGGACAGGGCAGACCCAGGAGCTGCTTTCCTTCCAGGTTCTTCCTGGCTGTCAGAAATGAGCACTAACTCAGACCCAAAGAGGGTTTACCTGGTTTACCCAGTTAACCTGGCCCCTGGCTGAGCTCAGTTGCTCAAGCTCAACAAACAAGGCATTTGTAGATGCAGAAGGGGAGCATCCCTTCCCTTCTAGTCTGTGATTTTGTTCTTTTCCTGAAAACATACATGAAAACTTTGAGAAGTAACAAAATCCAGCCAACTGTTGTTGCCTCCCCCATCCCCCAATGGCTGAGGTCAGCAGAAGCCCAACTAAGTGAACATCCCCACCAAACTTATCCTGGAATAGACTTTAACCTATCGCTGTACCAGCCTGGATCTGATCCCCAGCATATGGCAGGGATGTGAATGAGGAGGGCTGGGCCCCCTCCCCAGCCAGCCCTCTAAGACCTGCCTTAGCCTCACCTCTTGGGTTAAAGTGTTGGAACTAAACTTTTGCTGTGTTAATAAGAGACTGGGTTTAGCCTTTAAGTGCTTCCTGATGATGCCATATGTACACATTTGCCTTTCCAACTACACTCTTAGCCCCCTGTGGCCCAGGCCCTGAGCACACTGAGGAGCCTGGGCTCACCTGCTGTCCCTCCTCCCCGGTGGCGCTGAGCCACAAACCCTAATTTTCCTCTTCACCTCCCTGCCTGCGGGCAGCTGCTTGTGTTCTCCAGAACACCAGGCCTGCTGCTGGGCAGGTGGGAAACACTTGGCAAGTGCTTGGTTGCCTGGGAGGCAGGCAAAACCAAAAAGCTGAGAGTAACAGAGGCGTAGAAAAGAACACAGTCTAAACCATTGAGACCCTGAGCAACAGGAAATTAAGTCCATCGTCTCCAGCTTCTCAAGCTGCCAGAGCAGGGAAGTCTCCCACTGTCACTGATGCAGGGGTGATGTGTGGTGGGCCCGCAGTCCAACAATCCTGGCTGTCCTTCCCACTGGCTCCATCCCTCTTCCGACTGGGCTGTGTGTGCCAGAGGGCAAGGAATCAAATGGAAACTGCTTAGCAGTAAGTGTGGCCAGAGGGGAAGACCAAGGGTAAATTGGGAACCCTGAAGCAGTCTTCCAAGTTCATGGCTTTTACCTATACCCCAGGTGAAGGTGTAGGAAAGGCATAAAGCATTCTGAGCTCCTCCGGAGACTTTGGACTTTCAGGACCTTCCTGCTTTCTGGCTCAGCCAGGTCCCTGTCCTGCGAAACCTACAGGCTGAGACACAGGGAGTGATGTGGTGCAGCCAGGTTGGGGCACAGGTGTGCCATTTACTAGTTTTGGTACCTTGGACAAAGAACTTAACTGGTCTGAGCCCAAGCATTCTAATTTTCAACTTGAGTGACTGATACCTGGCTCCTGAGAGTGTGAACATGCCAGGAGAGACTGAGAGGTGCCCACCCCTGAGCTGGCCACAGGGAGTTGCCTGAATTACTGTCCCCTCTCTTTCCTGTTGGCTCAATTCCCTTTGGGTGATGGCAGTTGGGACTGACCTAATTACATTAATTCATACCGAGGTTAGGGAACTTAACACTTCTAAGGAAAATTTGTATTTTAAAAGCCAAATTTCTCATTCTAAGTGAGTACCTAATTGGCAGAGGTTTGCTGAAAAGGTTTTTAGTTTAGCTTTGTTTTTAAGGCAGGGCCCTTTGTGTGTTACTTGCCTCATCCCCTATGCCTGGCCCCAGCCCTCCCACTTTAGAAACAAATGCAAGGATTCAGCCACTTCTGTTCAAAGTGAGCAGAGCCAAGTCCCTGCTTGCTGGGACAATGGGACTATTGGTTGACCCCTGGACACCCGAATGGTAGCACTTACGTGTTTATCCGGAATTGGGTCTGTGACTAAGGAGATCCCCAGGACGATGACGACAGTGAGTATAAAGAGGAATATGGAAAAATAGAGGTAGTGTATGCCACAGATGAACTGAGGGCACTTGCTGTTTGCTAAGCAGGTACTGCGTCCGTAGGCAAACTCAGACACCATTCGAATGAAGCCAATCAGGAATCCACCAGCCAGCCCCCAGAAGGCACCCTGCCAAAGGAGGAGCCCAGAGAGAGTCATCCGAGAGGAAGGTGGGTGATGCAGCAAACCATCTTCAGTTTCACCTCCCTGACTAGCTGAGTTCTAAAGTCAACCCTGTCATAACAGGGGCTTCGAATACCTTGCAGAAGTACTGTGAGCACCAGTGTGAGATACCTTCCTGGGCTCAACAAAGACCTGAGATACTTGCACTCCCTCTTAGGTTAATCAGAGAACTTCAGAAACACTGGAAACACTTTTAAGTTAGGTCATAAATAGGTATCTCAAATGTAACGTGTCCAAAAAAGACCCTAGTCCATCCCATTGCTGTAAGGGGCACCTCCATTTCCTTGGTTGCTCAGGTTGAAACCCCAGGTGTCATCCCTGCTTCTTTCCTTTCCATCCTGCCCTCCCACCAACCCATCAGCAAATTCTGCTGGCTCTACCTCTAAAATGTACCTGGAACACAGCTATTTCCCATCTTCTCTATGGCCAGCACCCAATCCCACACTGCCATCTTTCCTCACACAAGTTGTTTCCCTCCTTGGTCTCCTGCTTGCCCACTGTCCCCACAGAAACCAGAGCGATCTCTTCAAAGCATATAATGGAGAAGACCATGCCTTTGCTTAAACTCTGCAATAGCTTCTCACGACTCACCATCACAATCAAAGTGTAACTCTGCTCTTTGGCTGACCCCACCTGGCTCCGCCACCCTCTTTGGCCACTCCTCCTTTGGCCACTCCTCTTTGGCGTGATCTCCTCCACGTCAAAACTGTCCACTTTGTTCTTGGCTCAGGCCTTTGTGCTTGCTTTTCTCTCTGCTTGAGCCCCTCCCAAGATCTTAATATTTACTTCTAGCTCATCTTTCAGAGTTCAAATTCAAGGTCATTTTCTTAGAAGTCTGCCGCCACCTTGGCTAATGCCCTCAATTGCCATCCTCCCCCAGCGCCTGCCCTGCTACCCTCCATGATCCTTTTTTTATATGAAGTTTTTATTTATTGATTTAAGAGTGAGAGAGGGAGAGAAAGGGGGGGAGAGAGAGAGAAAGAGAGGGAGGGAGGGAGAGAGAGGAAGACTGATCTGTTGTTCCACTTATTTTTATGCGTTCATTGGTTGATCTGTGTATGTGCCTTGACTGGGGATCAAACTCTCGACCTTCAGGTATCGAGACAATGCTCTAATCAACTGAACTACCCAGCCAGGGCCTCTATGATACTTTTTTATTTTTTCATCAGCACTACATCACTATTAGAAATCTCTATCTGTCCACTGGGTGTCATCTGTCTCCTGTAACTAGACTGTCCACTCCTCAAGAGGGAGGACTTCATCTTGGCTCTGGAGCTGTATCTGGAGCCTGATTCAGTGGAGGATGGATGTCAGAGGAGACAGTGGGAAAATCTCTTGCAGAAAGAGCTCAAACCAAAAGCCAGGTGGATGATCCACAGGAACCATTTACTGAAGGAGATGTGTAGAAAGGGACGGTCTAGAAAAGAAAGGTTATCGGCACTGCAAATCAGTAGGAGTGGGAGGGATCTAGAAACCAGAGGGGCGTGCCATCTGAAATAGGGTGGGAGAGAGGACCTGGAGAAGTTCTCTAGGTTGAAGATGGTAACCACAATATGCCTGTAACTTTGGATCAGTGGTAGTGGAAGAGCCACTGCCCAGATCTCCAGTTTTCCTTGGTGACAGGCCCTGATACCTTAAGGTTGGTGTCAGATGGGAGACAGATTCTCTTGCCTGCCTGCCTGCCCCTCGTACCCATGCTCTTCCCAGGAGAGCAAAGAGAAGAGGCTCTGGAAGCCTTGGAGCCCAGTCACTCTCTCCATACATTATTGGTGCTAAATTGCGTCCTGGAGAGGTAAGCAGAGCAGGAAGCACTAGCAGGGTGGTCTAGAGGACTGAGCACCTGAGATGAGCCTGGGAGGAAGCCTCAGCCAGGTGGAGACGGAAAAAGATACTCCCAGCAAAGCAAACACTCCATGCAAACAAAGGGAGGCTGGAGAAGACACGGACAGTTAGGCTGTCAGCGCTGCAAGTCAGTGGGAGTGCCAGCGATCTAGAGGCTGCGCACAGAGGGGGCAAGGGCCCCGATCACGGAGCCCTTCAGGACCTGTGCTTAAGAACTTGTGCAAGGCCCAGCACTGAGTGCTGTTAGGGGAAACAAGTTAAAATATGACTCAAATGTTCAGTAAAAATATTCTGGTAAATTGTGCTTTCAAAGTCTTATGAAAGCACAATTAAACCATTCCCTGGGATCTTTATTTAAAGCATGGCTGGAAGAGATGGTCTTCACTAAAAGGAAGGTGGGAGGAGCCCACAACTGTACATCCCACCGTGAGTATGAAATCTCCGAGCATGACACATCCAAGTACAGGAGAAAGAGAAGAATATTTTCCTACAGCTAGATATGTGTGAGGGAGGATCATGCACACTTTGCACTGTCTATGGCATGGCTGAAAGTGGATTACATTGCAAAGGGAGGAAACATCAGAATTTGCCTCTACCTCACATTATAAGAGGGAGTGGGGACCAAATCTTTCCAGGAGTAAATCATCTCTCAGAAAGCAAATGATGCAATGTTGTGAACCCTTGAAGCACTAGAATCCTCCTAGGGCAACTCTGGCAAAGTTAACGACAATGTGAAGGCAAACCCTTACACTGCGCCATGTGGTGGCCATGCCAACATCCACCTACCTGCTCTGTGACTCTCTTGCAAAATATGGCAAGCACGAAGGTGGCAGAAATGGGTGGCACCAGGTAACTCCTAACTGCCTGCATGTACTCAAACAGCCGTTCACTGTGTATTGTTTGAATAATAGGGATCCAGGTGATGGTGACAGCAAGTAAGATTATAACAAAAAACCTGTAAATTAAACCAACAGTCAATGGTAATTTGGTGACTCCCCCCCCACCAATAAAAAAAAAAATCTACAAACCATAAACTATTAACTCGATTATTCTTTAGGTTAAATTCAGGTGCTCATTCATAAGTGTGGGTCAGAGGAGACGGCTATAACCCTAAACGCTAATAGAGCCATATGGCTGCAGACAAAAATCTTTCAACTTCTCAACAACAACAACAAAAGCAGTGTCTATTTGCCTGTTACTGAATCATGGATAGGTTTTTACCATATTTGGAGGGTGGGTTTGGGACAGTCATGCTTAAAACATATAATACATGAAAAACATTAATCTCCTGAGTCGTAATACACTTTTAAACATTTCAGACAGATTAGTATTGCATATGATTCTAAAGAAACAAGTCCAAAAACTTATTTTATTACTTACATTGTGCTGAAAATTTTAAGGGACTGAGTACAGGTTCCAAATGTTCATTACCTTATTTTAAAAAAAGTGTATTGATTTTAGAGAGAGAGGAAGTGGGAGGGAAAGAGAGAGGGAGGGAGGGAAACATCGATGAGAGAGCACATCGATTGCCTGCCTCCTGCATGCCCCCTACTGGGGATTGAGCCTGCAACCCAGGCATGTGCCCCTGACTGGAACTGAACCAGCAACCTCCTGGGATGACATCCAAACAACTGAGCCACACAGGCAAGGCCATTACCTTTTCTAAGGAAAAGATTTTAAAACATGTATCCATATATAAAATCACAATAAATCAAATGTCACCCCAAAGATGAATAAATCTTATTAGTTCTATGTCAACAAAAGCTTAAAAATTATAATTTTGAGAGAGTTAAAGCAAATGATGTTAGAAAGGACTAATACCTTGATAGTCAAAGGAGTGAGTTCCAGTGTCAGTAACAATGGGCTAGCTTGCATGGGACTAACCCTCCCACAGATAACAATGATAAATTCTGGGTCAAATATAAAAACAAAAACACTGAAGAGTAGCTCAAAGCAGGCAGAATTGAGGGAGGGGGAAGGATTAAATCCTTGAAAGAATGAAACCATACTGGGTGCTATCTACATTTATCCAGCATTTTCCCTGAGCCGCTCCCTAATCTGCATGGTGTGGGTGGCTAGAATTTAAACAGAAAGCCTCACTCTTACTGGGTTGAGGAGTCAGAAGACAGAGGTTGGGGATTCAGAATGGCTGAAAATGCTTGGGGAAAATTCCAGAGAGCTGGAAGCCTAGAACAAGGGGGCCCACATCTGTGTATAACCCCCCTTAAACCCTTGATTGACCCCTGAATTGTGCACATTTGGGAAAATCTCCAGTCATCCAAGTTTTCTTTTTTCTACATCCCAAATAATTCTAGAACCAGCTAACAAGTTCCATTTAGCCTCTTCTCATTTTCTCTGCCATTACTGTCATATATTTTTGCTGCCATGTTATAAATCCCATAGGCATTTTTTCTTATTGATGTTTCAACAGACAATATTCATTTATATTTCCCATTTATTTACCCTTTTTGCCACCTTTCATTTTTCTCCAAAGTTCAATACTTCTATCTGGGTTGTTTTCCTTCAGCCTGAAGAATTTCCTTTGGTATTTCTTATCATGAAACTCTACTGTACATTCTCTCAACTTGCATTTATCTGAAAATATATTTATTTTATCTTCCTTTTGGAGAATATTTTTGATGAGAATTTTTTTTTTTACTAGCACTTGAAGGTGTCATTTCATTGTCTTCTGGCTTTTATAGTTTCTGTTGAAAATTCTGCTGTCTCTTTGTTGCTCTTTTGAAGATAATGTAATTTATTTTTCTCTGGCAACTTAAAGGTTTTCTCTTTATTTTCAATTTTAAGCAGTTTCACTATAATGTAGTCTAGGCATGGTTTCTTTTGTATTTACCTTCCTTGCAATTGTTTGTACTTCTCAAGTCTCTGAATAGTTGTCTATCAGTTTTGGAAAATTCTTGGACATTACCTTTTCAAAATCTCTTCTATCCAGTTTGCTCCTCTCTTTCTGTGGTTCCAATTGTGTTCCATGCCTATCTTTCCTTTTTTCTGTGTATTTCAGTTTGGATATTGTCGGTTGTTCCATTTCCAATCCACTAATTGTGCCTTCTGCTATATCCAATCAGTTGTGAACCTATCTAATGAGTTCTTAACTTCAGATACTAACTTTTCAATTCTAAATATCTTTTAAATCCTTTAGTAAACTTTAATTCTCTGCTGAACTTCTCAACATTTTTATCCATTTTTGTACACTTTCCCTCTTCTTGTACATATTAATCATGATTTTAAAAGCCCTTGTCTGCTAACCTCACCTGTGGGTGTATTTTTAGTAAATACAGTTGTAAGGGCAGACAGTCTTGCCTTGTTCCTTTTTAGTTTTTTCATTAAATATAATATAGGCTTTTAGGTGATATAGTATGTTTTATCATGTTGAAAGGGACCCATTTTACCAAATACCTTTTCTTCATCTGTGAATAGAGACATGATTTTTCTCTTTTGATCTATTAATATGTTGAGTTACATTACTACATTTCCTAATATTAAACCATTCTTATATTTCTGGAAAAAAATCACAGTTGGTAATGAGATACTATTTTAACATTCTTTTAATATACTGTTGAGTTTGTGTCTAATATCTTACGTACAACTTTTGTACTGGTATTTAAAAGTTAGATTAGTCTTTAGTTCTAATTTTTTTTCTGTGCTGTGTTTGTTAGGTTTTGGCATCAATATCTTGAGCTTCGTAAAAAGAATTTAGGTTTTCCTTTTTCCTATGTTCTATAGCAATTTAAATAAAAGCAGTACCAATTTTTTAAAATTTGTTGGAAAAGTGGCCTTAAACTATGTACTGCTAATCAAAATGTAAAGACAACATCAAAAGCAGGGATTAGAGAGATAAAATACATGAGCAACATATTTTATGATTCAAGATAAAGGAAGCATAGAGACATAATGTAGGCCACATAAAATGCATGCTGGCTGGATGTTGTCCAAGGGCAGCCAACATGAAACCCTATGGAGAAAGACATGGCCACGTTTTACGTATGTTTGTGTCCCCCACTCAAGCCCTAGCATGGTGCTGTGTGGCATCGGGGATAACACCATGGACAAATTCCCCTAATTACTGTGTGACTTTAGGTAGATCAATTTCCTTCTCTCGGCCACTTTCCCCCCATTTTCCAAAAGAGAATACGAACAGTAAAATTTACCTTTAATGTCAGGAGGACTATGAGATATGAGATACTATAGGTAAATTTCCTCACAAGGACTATTTTGGGGGTACAGTAAACTATGCTCATTTTTATCATTGTGATTACTTAATTTTTCCCAAATAAAAATAATTTTCGATGTGATCATAAAAGCAACACAGTTTCACTGCAAAACAGCAGCAAAAATATATAATCATACTGTATATAAACAGGATGATTCCATACACAGTATTATAGTCTAAATTTTTCATGTAATAACACTGTGGTTTCATTGATGCCAGTAATTAATGTGATAAGAGAAATCCTTCACCTTCCTGTTACCATGAGTTCCCTTTCAGTGGCCATAGGCCGTATCCGGGTATAGATGTCCATTGTGAAGAGGGTGCTGGCACTGTTGAAAACAGAAGACAGGGTGGACATGAGAGAAGCCCACATTGCAGATAGCATCAAGCCTCGTACACCTGCAAGAGAAGGGACATTTCCTGGACCTTCAGCTCTCTGTCCATGCCAGGAGATGTCTTAGGCCTCCTAAGAAACTTTTCTATGTACTAAATTATCTCCTACAAAATATGCAAGTTTTATTTGGAGTGAAATTCCATCTAAGATAGATTAATGCATTACGTTTGTCCTTGCTTTGTGACGAGACTTACTAGTTTCCTGCTATGTCTTTATATAATAATGGGAGCTAGTATCTCCTGAGTGTTGCTTTGTGCCAGAACATTTCTTTAGGCATTAGCCAACCCAATCCTCCCTACTGCCTTGTAAGATGGAGACCACTGCTGCCTCCCCACCCTTTACAGATGAGGAGCCAGAGGCTCAGAGAAGGTTCAGACTTTAGGTTCAGCAAGTGATGTTGTTCCTTGTGCCTCAGTGTCTTCATCTGTAAACTGGGCATAAAAGTACTCACCACAGGCTGTTGTTAACATTAAGACAAATTAAGTAGACGGGTTAACACAATTTCCAATACAGAGCAAACACTTAACAAATGTTAGCTATAAACATAACAATCTAGTATTATTAGCTGAAAGGCCACCATGTGGCAGGGAATTTGCTCTGTTGGAAGAGCCTGAGGGTAACTGGTGCCTGAACTGAAGGTCCACTGCAGTGAGGCCTCCATGGAATTTACTGGGCTGCTTGGGCCAGGCTAACACTAGTGTCTTTGGAGTTGCCTTCCTTCAGGTGCCCTCCAGCCCACACTCAGCCCCGGGTGCTCTAAGACAGGCTCAGCTGGAAAATCCGTACAACTTCCTTCCTGAACTGTGGGGTGGTTAGTATTTCCCTCACTCAGATTCCACTGATACTGTATTTAACGGAAAAGTCTCAACTTTTCCAGCCTACTGATCTCCAGAGCTAATATGGAATTTTTAAGACCTGTACTATCCACTGGGCCACTTCCATGGGATTTCAGGAAGCAGGTGAGATGACTGCGCAGGGTCGCCGGCATCTTGCAGTGAAAGCCCTCTCACTGTTGGTGGGCTGCTCGCCTCCCTGCCCATCCCATCAGACATGAGCTCTTCAAGAGCAGGGCTAGGTTTCTCTCATCCCTGCGCTCTCATGGCCTAGAACAATGCCTAGCACAGTGTGGGGCATCTGTGGAATGAAGGAGCGAAGGCCCGAGCTAAGCTAGGGAAGTAAACAATGGGAATCTCCAGCACAAGTTGTGCCTCTGTGAGCATGCGCACTGGGAGTGGGAGTGTGTGCTCGGATGAAGAGGGAGGAGGTTCTCTCAGGGCGAAAAAGATTTCCTCTATCCAACTAACTCTCCCACTTTACAGCCTATATTTCCACCCAGAAGGATGGGCTGACTGGTAGAGAAGCTCTCACAGCCTGAGGGCACAGGCTCCAATGGAGACACAGATCCCGGGATTTCTATGGCCTTTGATGGCAGGTCCATTTCTTACCTCTGGGCAGCAGCTCCACTATCAGCAGTGGGTAGGCGATGAGGCTGCAAGTAGTTAGGGTTCCACAGTGCTTTCTACATTCAGAAGGTGTGATGCACGCCACTTTGTCTGCAAAGAGAGATACAGTCACACCAACACGTTGGCCTTAGAGCTCTAAAATCTGAGCTCAGGGAAAAAAAGAATGGGAATAGGAATTACAGATTCCTATTTGACAGATTCTTGGTCTACTGGTGACTCCTCCAATCCATGATCCTATGCACTCCCGAGGAGCCTGGGGCAGAGGCAAAAAGCTAGGAGGTAGGCGCTGAGGAGTCAAGTGAGTTGATGCTTCTACCAATTCACTGCTTGACCCAAAGCAAGTCCTGTGACCTCGACAAGCCTTTTAATGATCCCAGCTACTTGTTAGGAAAGCAAACGGATTATTCATCTACGTACTAATGTGTGAACAACTTGTAACTTACTCCCTTAGCCCTGATAGGGGTGCTATTTTAGAATATTTGGGAAGAAATTTTGGATAAAGGGAAGTAAAGGGAGTGAGTGTGATACACCCTTCAAGAGCTTAAATACAGGATATAAAGTTATGTGAGGACCCCCTCCCAAACAATAAATCAACATAGACTAGGAGGAGGCAGGATATTGCCTAGGTTTATAGGTAAAGTAAGTTATTTTACTGGGGATAGCTAGCTAGCTTACGAAGTGGTTACCAAACATCTGGAGAAAGAATCTAAAAACTCCAAGGGGTGGCTACAGTGAATGTCCATTTTCAGTCCATTTCCATCTGCCTACTCTCCCTTCCCCCTGCTTTGGGAAAAGGCACCTGTCTGACTTGGTGTGGCTATTCTGGAAATTCCTTCTCCTTGATCACAATGACTGGTCTCTATCATCCAAGTGAGTTTGCTAGGACTCATCTGGGATTTCTGCAGGAACTACTGGGAAAGGAAACACTCTTTCTATGGGAATTGTTGAACTGGTAGGATAGAGGCCTGGTGCTGCTGGTGACGATCTTGCCACCAGATGGCCTGAGGGTGACACCAGCTCAGAAGAAAGAGGAGCCAAAAGTGCACACCATTTCAAACAAAAGCCCAAATAATACAGAGTTCTGCACAGAAAACCAGGTTTAGAGGACCACTCCTCGGCAGTGCCTGGCCCCCAGCTCTGGCCAGGGGAGAGACTCAGAATCACTCTACGGCCAGAAGCATTCCAGTTACTGGAAAAGCATATTCTTCCAGGAACCTGAGCAGGTGCCAAGCTTTCATGATAAATGACTTTCTGGCTTTCTACACTTGGCATGTGTAAATGGATCTGTGAATGTGGCCATTTCTGAGGACTAGGAACAAGTGGTTCCGGGCCCTTTTCTGCCCCAAGAGCTCTCCCTAGTGCATTCCATCAACTCTATTCACCTCTTGGTCAGAAGGCTGGAGGGAGTGTGACTTCTTGAGGCCACTCCAGCTAGATGGAGAAGCTATGCCCCTCTCTTCCTTCTCCCACCCTTAGCAGCTTTTAGAGTTCAAACTACATGCAATTCTGCCCGATCTTGATCTTCAGTGAGCAGGGCAGTCCACAGGGTGGAGTGGGGAGGGGGAAACAGGATCCATGAAGCCCAGGGGACTGTGGGTCCTGGAGAGCACAGAGGCTTATTTTCTATTTAATAAAGAGATAACACTTTTGAGACCCAAAAGATCTCTGCCTGACAGACAAAGAACAAACACGGGAATGTTGAAACAGAACACACCTTCCTTTCTATTAAAACTGAAAAGGAATTAGGATTAAAAAGAGGCATGTCGGGGCAGACTGAAAGATGACTTAGGGTTAGAGAGGTCTGCTGCACATGCTACTGCACAATAAGAAGTATTTGCACCCTGTGTGCTTGGCCATGGCACTGCAGCAGAAGACACTCATGATATTGCCAGCTTCGTCCCACTGGCTGCACTTATCAGAGCACATGCTCCATAAAGGATGAATGAATAAACAACCTGGGACCCTGAGGGACAGGACAGCTAGTAAAACTAGGGGATGAAATAGATCCACAGAATGATGGGAGCTAATTAAGGGAAAAGGGATGTTTTCATAGCATTTAATGGAAAGAATGTGGGCCCTACTTTGGGGTTACATGGAGCTCCCCCTCCTACATGCCTCATCTGTGCAATGAGGCTATACAAGCCCCCTCTGGGGCTGTGAGAGCAGGGACAGAATCTGTGAGATTGCCGGCACAGAGCCTGGCACACAGGCCCACCAGTATGCTGTCTGAGATGCAAGGGGAGGAACTTGGCCTTCCAGCCATGGCAAAGGCTGGGAGCCAGGTATAGGGAGCACTGGTTGGCTCTCTCCTGCCTGAACTTCTATCTTGGAATTTCTCTCTTGCCACCTACCATGGTCTCTGCAAGACTTCTGTTCAGCTGTATCCCTAATCCAAACCCATTAGCTCCCAAGGCAGCTGTCTGGGGAATCCTGACACCAGTACACTGTATGAGACCTGATAACCCCAAATGCTATCTAGAGCTCTTAGACAAGAGTTGATTGGGATGAACACATCAGAATCAAATTTACCTGTGTACAGGACGCGGCTGATCATTCCGGGCATCACAATACTGAACATGGGCAGCAGCTTCAAGTACCCACAAAAGACACAGCCACCCTTCACGTGAGACATGCTCCTCCCTGCCAAGCACCTCTGGACAAAAACCTGCCAAGGAAACACGAATGGGTGAGGGAGGTGATCGTTTTATCAGAGCATATAAAGCCCAAGCCACCCTGGCACAGAAGGTTGCCAGATGTGGTCTCTGGTGGGTTTCTGCTAAGCTGATCACCCAAATAACCCAGGCATCTCCAGGACATCCAGGGCCAGAGGAGATGTGTGTGACCAGTAAATGTGTTTTGCGAGGTGCAGAGCTGCCAGAGGGGTCAGGGATGGCGTGTATGGCTTTGGTCTTATTGCTAGCACTGCACACCAATCATGGCAATGCAGTCCCCTGGCAAGAACAAGACTCCCTCCGTATCTGCTGGGTAGAAGGAAGAGAGCCCTGAGACATCAATCAAAGCAAAGGTGGGTACCTGGCACGAATAAGTATTCAGAACTGGGACCAACTTCATTCATCTAAATTTAAATGAACCAGTATAGACCTTTAAAATGCAAAAATCTCCTTCAGAAGATGTTTTAAGACCCATTTCATGGTGCTCCTGTTGTAAGAGGCAGTGTGCACTCAGGCTGAAAAGAATAGCACAGCTGGTGGGTGGAGAAGCACTTAAAAAAACACAAAGACATGGTCCAGTGCATCAAAACAATTCAGTACTATGTATGCACTGAAATTATGCTCTTGAAGAACATTCAAGTAATATGAAAAAATGCTCACAGTGTGATGGTAACTAAAAGGCTCAGGATGCAACAATAGCATATCTACCATGACTCTACACCTAGGAAAAAGTCCACAGGAATAAAGCAATACGATAATAGTGGTTAATTCTGGGGTGGTAGGATTAAAAGGCAGGATTTTCATTTTCTTCTTTATTTTTCTGGGGCACGGGGATCAAACTGGAAACCGAGGTATGTGCCCTTGATTGGAATCGAACTCAGGACACTTCAGTCTGTGGGCCAACTCTCTAACCACTGAGCAAAACCTGCTAGAGCTACAGTCTAGCTTCTTTACTGGCATAATGCTTTGAAGATTTACCCATGTTACTAGAGGTAGCTGTACTTCCTTTTTATTTCTATATTTCCTTTTCACTATATGAGTATTTCACAATTTATTTAATGATTTACCATTGAGAGAAAGCCATAGAATTTTTAGAATAAGTTTGAGTCCTTAAAAATCTAACTGAAATACTGTTTGGTTGCATTTAATTTGTTGACTCAATTGAAGAGAACTGACTTATTTTTCATATCCTAAAAACTGTATTTTAAGTAATGACAGGAAAGAAAAAAAGAATGAAAACAGTTGATGTGCTATAGATACCACTGTGGGAGAAGTTTCTATTAAACAGAATTTCATATAAAGTTATTTAGGCAATAAATAAAGATTGGAAGGGAAACTTAACCACTGAGTGCAGACAGGCCCACTGTGGTGGAGCCTGGAATCCGCTGAGGACCATCAGCCCCCCATGTGGTCACTTAAGCTACAATGGGTCTAATTACCTGATCCGTGCACCAGTAGTATAAGGAGAGGATGGGGATGCCAAGGACGACTCCAGGCCAGGGGAGGTCTCCAGTGACGGGATGTCGGAAGATATGGAAAGAATCCGGGCGAGGGAGGTAGCACTGTGGCTTGGCAGTCCAGTTTCCCTCCTGGACTATGCTTGGCTTAGCATTTAAATAACTATGCTGCAGCCCCTGGTATCCTCCCACTTCTTTAAAGGCTTAAAAACAACATAAAACTTATCAGTACCTTAAATTGTACAATAACACACATCGAAAGATCCAAGATTGCAAAGTAAGACCCAGTTTGATGTCAGTCCATTGCACTTTATATGTCTAATATATAAAGTGCAATGGGGTGACAAATAGTCAAGACTATGTGCCTAAGAAACGACGTCATCTTTCTCAGAGAGAAAGAAGAGTACAGTAGACATTGATGGCTATGTGCCCAGCAACCCCTGATCCTGATTCTGGTAGCAGAGCCCCTCTTTCCAGCTGCATTCCATCCTATGTGGGCTTAGTCAAACTGTCTATCATTCCAGTCTGGTATGTGACCCAGGCCTGGCCAATGTTCCCTATCCCCTGGGCAATGACTGATGGAATGAATTTGAGACTCATGCTCAGCTAATTAGGATTTGCCCCAGGAGTCATTCTTCTGATTAAGGAACCAAAATAAGCCTGCTTTCTTCCTTTGGGGTTCTCAGTCTGTATGGCCATTTGAAGCTCTTCTGTCTGCCTGATTTATGCAGAACCCTGGATCTAGCCATTCCTGAAGGAAATGTGACCCTGGACTTATTAGTTATGTGAGCCAAGAAAGCACTATTTGCTTATATTGGTTTTAAACTAAAATACTATCGCAAATTATCAAAAGAATCTTGACTAAAACAGAAATTAATATTTGTTTTCCTGCAATGCCAGCAAGATGTTTATGAAACTTCATATTTGAAATTTTCTTCAAAGCCTGTGACATTTCTCCCTCTATAAGTGGTATAAAATCTTAACATTAAAAACCTGGCTGGTGTGGCTCAGTTTGTTGGGTGTCATCCTGTGCACTGAAAGGTTGTCAGTTCAATTCCTGGTCAGGGCACATGACCACACTGGGGCTCGATCCCCAATCAATGTTCTGCTCTTACATGGATCTCTCTCTCTCTCTCTCCCCCTCCCTCTCTAAAAATCAATTAAAAAAAATCTTAACAAAGTTAAAATTTTGTAAAAGAGAAATAAATGGTGATGGAAGACTTGACTTAGGGTGGTGAACACACAATACAATATACAGATGGTGTATTATAGAATTGTACACCTGAAATCTATATAATTTTACTAACCAATGTCACCCCAATAAATTCAATAAAATTTTTTTTAAAAAGTTAAAAATTTGCCCTGGCCAGTTTGGCTCAGTGGTTAGAGCATCAGCCCTCATACTGAAGGGTTCGGGGTTCAATTCCGGCCAGGGGCACGTACCTCTGTTGCAGGCTCCAGGCCCGGTTGGGGCATGGTAGGCAACCAGTCAATGTCTCTCTCACATCGATGTTTCTCTCTCTCTCTCTCTCTTTCACTCTCTCTGAAAAGCAATGGAAAAAATATCCTTGGGTGAAGATTAAAAAAAAAAAAATTAAAATTTTGTTTGACTGAAAGAAGAGATTTGCATCATGTATAAAGAACTCCTATACATCAATAGCAAAGAAAATTACTAGAAAGAAATATGGTAAGAATATGACCAGGTGGTTCACAAAAAGAGGAAGTACATATGGCCACTAAGTATATGAAAAGATTCTCAACCTCACCAATGTCTAGAAATTTCAAATTAAAACAAAAATGAGATACATTTGTTTTCTTCATCAGCTGGGCATAGTTTTAAAATGTCTTAAAACATTAAGTTTTAGCTGGGAGATTTACATGACATATATTCTCATACATTGCTGAAAATATAAATTAATACAGTAGTCCCCCCTTATCTATGGGAGATATGTTCCAAGACCTCCAGTGGATTCCTGAAATTGCTGATAGTATCAAACCCTATAATACATTTTTTTCTTATACATACATACCTATGATTAAGTGCGTGCTGTTTTTTTTTATAAATTAGGCACAGTAGATTAATAACAATAACTAATAAGAAAATAAAACAATTGTAACAACATACTATAATAAAAGTCATGTGAATGTTGGTTTCTCTCTCTCAAAATATCTTTTTGTACTGTCCTCCCCTTTTCACTTAAAGGAAGCACTTTATGGCTTCTCTTTGGCAACCTAAATTGCTAGCATCACTACTCTTGAGCTTTGGGGACATTAAGTAAAATAAAGGTAACTTGAATACAAGCACTGCAATACTATGACAGTTAATCTGATAACTCAGATGGCTACTAAATGACTAACTAGTGGATAGGGTATACAGTATGGATTTGCTAGACAAAGAGATAATTTATGTCCCAGGTGGAATAAAGTGAGATTTCATTATACTACTAAGAATGGTATGCAATTAAAAACTTACTCATTTTTTATTTCTGAAATTTTCCATTTAATATTTTTGGGCTGTGGTTAACTGCAGGTAACTGAAACTATGGAAAGTGAAATCATGTATAAGGGGTAACTACTCTATAGCCAGTTTAGAGAGGAATTTAGGGTAACTCTTGAAAAGCTGTGTTTATTCCAGTTAATGCAAGGCTGAGTTAACATTCAAAACCAACTTGCTGCAATATACCATGTTAACAGAATAACGGAGAAAAGTAATAGAATCATCTCAGTAGATGGGGAAAAACACTTGACATAATTAAAAACCGTTTATGATAAACAATCTTAGTAAACTAGGAATGGAAGGGAACTTCGTTAGTATGACAAAGAGTACCTACAAAATTGACAGCAAATATTTTCTTTAATTGTGAAATAGTCAAAGCTTTTCCTCTAATATTAGGAATGAGACAAGAATGTCTGCTGTCTTTACTTCTATTCAACACTGTACGAAAGGTCATGGCCAGTGTAATAAGGCAAGAAAAAGAAACAAAAGGTATAAAGTTTGAAGAGGAAGGAAACAAAAAGATAACTTGTTGACTTGGGTGCTAGTTACCAGTGTGTGCTCAATTTGTGATATTTCATCTACTATACACTTTGACTTGTGTACTTTTCAATAAAAAGGTTATTACAAATATAAAAACAAAAACGATGCAGTAGATCTCTATTCACTGTCATAGAAATTTGCCTATGATATAGTACCAGTGGTGGAAAAACAAGCACAAATTTTTAAAAAATTTTTTCTATTGATTTTTTTTTTTTTTTTTTTTAGAAAGAGAGGAGGGGAGAGGAAGAGAGAGGGAGAGAGAAACATCAGTGAGAGAGAGAAACATTGATTGATTTAAGTTGTACACACCCCGACAGGGGACTGAATCTGCAACCTGGGCATGTGCCCTGACAGGGAATTGAACCGGTGACCTTTTGGTGCACAGGACAATGCTCAACCAACTGAGTCACGCTAGCCAGGCAACAAAATTTTGATTATATTAAAACATATATCTCAATGATTAAAAAATATTTGTATATATGAGGAATATCTCCGGAAGGATATACACAAGACTTGTAATACTGTTGTCTGAGGAGTTGAATTGAGAAATTGAGGGCATTGAGTATTTCACTGTGCACCCTTTTGTTTTAGCTTCCTGGTTCATAAATAGCCATCTTCTTGCTGTGTCCTCACATGGTGGAAGGAGAGAAGGAGCTCTCTGGGGTTTCTTTTATAAGGACACTAATACTATTCATGAGGGCAGAGCCTCCCATCACATTGGGGGTTAGGATTTCAACATACAAGTTTTGGAGGAACATAGACATTGTCTCTAACAGTAAAAAATATATAATTATTTAGAAATATAATTGCTAACATTAAATGGAATATCCCACCAGCTCCTAAGGTTTAACTGGATATCATTTTCAACTATTGGGGTGGCACTGGCAGGTTTAAAAAATGCTGATGTTTAATTCTAGCACACAATTAAACACAAAGGCTTAGTGTATTTTAGCTTATAGTTTTATCACTCAAATTAGTCACTGCTTCTCAAAGCATTAAAAATTTCTTGGATCATGCCTGACATGTATTTTGTTTCCCAGCAACACCATATTGAGCATACTTCATGGCACACTAATGCTTACAGAATGGTAAGACTGAGGACTGTGTGATTCTGTTTGATTCTATCTGTTCTCATTCCATGGGGTACAACAACATGATCTATGGAATCATAATCCTAAAATTGTACTCACATATCACTTCAATATTTTTTCGGTACTTGGGCCAAGAACTTTTCCTTCTAGGTTTCTGCAAGACTGATCCACCCATGGAAGAGTGGGTAACAACAATTTTACTCAAGTCATACTCCTACCCTAGCTAGTGGAAGAAAACTTCCATTTTAAGGTAAGTGTACTTGCCACTACAGATACTGTAATATATACATTCACTTATTGGGCTTTTGTGTTAGAGAGACTCAGCTATGAGTTTTGCTCTTGGTGTGTTTTGCGAGCAAGTTGCTTAACTCAGACTTAGTTTCCTCATCTGTAAAATGGGATAACAAAAATAGTTATGCCTCATGGTGATTGTGATGATTACAGAGGCAATATAAATGCCTACATGGTACCTGATACTCAATTCATATTAGCTATTATTTTCATTCTTATTACTTAATAATTTGTGGGATTCTTATCTTGCCCTCCTATGTCCCAATTTCTCTTTACTTGCTTTTTTTTTTTTTTTAATGAATGAATAACCTCAATGGTTCTGGTTCTTAAGAAGTTTTGAACTTGGGGAGTATGATTTATTCATGTGACACAGTCAATGAACAATCAAGGTATGTATAAAAAAATGTTAAGTTGTGTGCTACTGATGCAAGTCCAGAGAAGAAAGATGTGATTTGGAATAATACTTGAATCAGACCTTTGGGGAGAATCTTCCACTGACATTGACAGATGGGTTTGATTGAGTGGATGAAAAGGAGAGGGACTCCTAACTGGAGAGGAAGAGCATGGACAGAGGTACAGAGGTGGGGATGAGAGTGGTGGACCACTCTTCACTGCTGTTCCAGTCACTCTTATTCCTTGACTCCTTTCTTCTCAAGTGAGCAGAATTCCCCCAGCCCCCAATTTGCAGCACGACCTTAGATAATGCTCTTGGGTTCTGAGGACCCCAATCTCATCTATGAGATGAAAGTGCTGAAATGATCCCAGGCAGCAACAATATTCAAAGATTCTACTCATGGTACTCAATCTTCTCAAGATTTCCTTACCGTAGCCCGTTAGCACGAGTGATCCCAGAAGAGTAAAGACAGCATGTAATGCATTAGTATAAACCACAGCTATAAAACCACCTGAAAAGGCAAGAGAAAGAGGAACAAAAGCCACATTTGACTCTGTCTGTTGAAAGCAGCTCTGGCATCCTACTCTACATACCCGTTTCCCCCAGATCTCCATATTTATACCTTTTGTGCCTTTAATTTAGTGGGTCTTACAACTACTTATGCTTGGTCTTGGTACACCCTGCTCTCTCTCTTAAATATCCTTTATGATCTTTTGCTGGATTCTTATCTTGCCCTTCTATGTCTCAACATCCCTTTATTTCCCATTTTTTGGATGAACCAAAACCTGGTAGTTTTCCTAAGGGAAAAATAACCTGTTAGTTTTTTTAAAATCTCAGTTTGGAAGGAACAGTTAGCACATCCCTGGCCTCTATCTGCTAGATCACAGTAGCACTCTCCAGTTGTGACAACCAAACATGTCTCTATACATTATCAAATGTTCCCTGAGAAGAAAAGCCCAATCCCCACTCCCCCCACACTGAGAACCACTGATTGAGTGTATCCCATTCCCAACCCTGATTCTCTCCACTCGACAGTGGTGAACTGCCAGGGATACTTTGCAGCATCCCAGGTTTGCACTGTGGCTTGAAAACGCGTGCTCACTCTCGAAGCCCATGCAGAGACTGTCTAGGACAGAACTGCCTAAGTAAAAAATCCTGTCTGATGGCCTCACCTGATAAGGTGAGCAGGATGGCCTGAAGTGGCCACCCCGCCCCTCCTTCCCTTTCTGTGGTGCCATTCTTTCACCTGGCAGCTTGCTGTATCAGGCCCATCTCCACCTAAAGCACGACCCCTGCTGACCCCGCCAGTCAGAAAGCCCCCACCAGCCCAATCTGATTTTTATGGGTAGGACTCCACTTTGGCACTCCTGCCTCGATTATTTTCACAGTTCTCCCCACCCTCTAGGCCTCAGTAATGTGCTCTGCAGACTTAGGAAAATGCAAAAGCTGAAGACCCCTGCCTCAATGTCTGCAGGACTCCACTAAGAGGTAGTGCTTTTGTGTTAATATAAATACCTGTGTGCTTAGAGTAACCTCACCTGTGATCATATAAATGCCAGTGATTGTCAGCAAGACTGTGGTGGCCAGGTAAACATCCAACCTCCAAATCATCTTCATGAACATGGCACCAGTGCAGATCTCCACCTGAAATGATACAAGGCAACAGGCTGCACTTTCACTCTCAGCTCAGTTGATAGCAGTCCCGTAAAGACACTGACCTTAGAAGCCATCTGCAGTTTGCACATGCACTACATCACTAGTGGACACTGGCTGACAGTTCCCCAAGTTCTGCTGGGCAACAAGGCTTGTGCACACAAGTTTAGCCAAGGTGAGCACCTTTAGGGCTTGGGTTAACCCAATTAATACACTTAGCCTCTTTGTCCCTGGAGCCTAAGTGGGCAGTGTGCTGAAAGTGAGCTATTCCTGCAGTTCTGCACTGGGAAGGGCAAAGGGACAAGTTCATCGGGAGTTGGCCAACTTTTCCTGTATAGGACGAGATGGTAAATACTGTAGGCCTTTGCAGGCCACATGCCATCTCTGTTTTTGACCACCCCTTAGCACTAGAAAACCATTCTTAGCTCAAGGACTATACAAAGCTGACTACTACAAGGAGTAGCCTGTGGGCTGGATTTGCTGATCTCTGTCTTGGAGGACAGTGATCCTGATGCATCTGCACATTATTTAACCAGCCAACTTCTTGCTTTGTTATTCTGGTCCCCAAAGCCGGGGACACAATGGGCAGGGATTCTCCTAACATTCTTCTATCCCTTTATTTACCAAATGTTTACTGAGCACCAACCATGTAGCAGATATTTAGCAGGGTTCTGAAGACACAGAGTTACCAAAAGTCAGTCACTGTCTTCAAGTAGCTTACACTTAATGATGGAAGCGGGCCACTAAATAGGCAATTTCCATGTAATGTGATAAGTGGCACTCATTTGATTGTTTAAAAAACATTTATTGAGTGCCTTATGAAATAAACGTGTTCTCGGCACGGGGGGTAACATGGTGAACAAGCCAGCCAAGGCCCTGGGCCTTAAGAAGTTTGTACTGAAGTAGAGAAGACAGATAATAAGCGAGGAAATAAATAAATTCCTCTCATATTGGGACGAGTATTACAAAGAAAATAAAAACAGAGTAATGGAGGAGACTGACGAGCATATCCATGGAAGGCCTTTCCAAGGAGATAGTTGAAAAACATGGGGAAAGAACATTCTGGACACCTTACAGAGCAGGGGTCAAGGGCTTAAAGTGGGAATAAGCTTTATGGATTTGAGAAACAATAAGGCAGGCAGTGTGGCTACAGCACAGTGACCACAGGAGAGGGGAAAAGTCCAGAGAGGTGGGCGCTACAACAAGACAGTCCTTACCAGTCAGAACAAGGGGTTTAGGTTTTCTTGTAAGGGTGGTGGAAACTCCTGGATTGTTTTAAGCATGGGAGTGACAGTACCTAATGATATAACACAGGTAGGCCCAAGGTTCTCTGGGAATACAGAGGGACCTGTAACCTAGGCTTGGGAGGCAAAGAAGATGCCTCTGCCTTTTATTTTTGGCAAACTATTATTAAGCTATTCTTTCTCTGCTTTAGCTTTAAGAGCAGAGGTCAATAAGTAACTAATGGGGCCCCAGAGTGAACTGCTGGGACAAATATAGCACAGTCCTGTCTACTGATTTTTGTTTGTTTTTTTCCTTGGGCTGGCTTTTACACAACTTACTGAGATCTTATGGAAGAAACAGAGGAACAAGTACAGAACAGCAAGGAGGAAGTGGATCCGGTAGCCACCAAACCTCTTCCTCAAATATTCTGGTGTTGTCACTACCTGTATGAGCAACAAGAGAAGTCACTGTCAGACAGAGTGCCAGATGAGGCAGGCTCACAAGCATGGCCTTGCTCACAGAGTGCTGGATGTAACAGAGATGCAGTCGATGGTAGGAGTGGCCCAGGAAGACAAGATGCAGGGTCACCAACTCTGGCTTGGTACTACATGGTACCTGCGAAGATGAGAGAGAAAAAAAAGGACAGGCAATACCGCTGCTGCTTTCAAGAAGCTTCGAACCTAGCTTCCAGTGCAATCATCAGAAAGCAGAAGGAAATCAGCTAATTGGAAATGTTTAATGATGACAAATCACTTTTATGAAATAATCACAGAGCAAAATTAAATGCTTTATCACATACTACAAATATAACATGCTCAAGAGAGACAGAACTTGAGTCTTTGTCAGCGACGCTCATGTGTGCTGGTGTACTAAACAGTCCTATTCATTTCTCCTCCCATGCTGTCAGACTGTGTGTATCCTGGTGGCAGGGAATGCATCCTCTTTGTTCATTAAATTCCTGGACCCAAGCACAGTGCCTGGCTCATGGTAGGAGAATAAGTCATTGTTAAATGAATACTGTCCCACCTTCTGTCCCGAATATCCTCATGTGCTCTTGTCCCCCAACCTCACACATGCCTAACTCAAATCCCATCTGTTTTCTGAAGACTTACCTGTTTTCTGAAGACTTCACAAGGAATGTATCTCCTAAATACCTATGTCTTTTACTTTTACCTTTCACTTGTTTTTAAATCATATCCTGCCATATATGGCTCATTTGCTCAGTCAAGTTCTAAGATGTTTTACATTATTTGCATTTGTATGACAGACTGACAGTGTATTGTCTCATTGTTCTGAAGGCTGGAAGTTCAAGGTGTTAATAGGGCTGGCTCCTTCTGAGGGCTGGGAGGGAAGGATCTGTTACAAGCCTCTCTCCTTGGCTTGCTGATGGTGTCTTCTCCCTGTGTCTTCATATACTCTTCCCTCTGTACATGTCTGTGTCCAAATTTCCTCTTATTGTAAGTTCATACTGGATTAGGACCCACCCTAATGACCTGGTTTTAATTTGATTACTTCTTTAATGACCTCAACCCAAAATAACAGTCACAATCTGAGGTGATTTTCCTCGGATTATGGCTTCACAATTGCAAGTGTTAGACAACATGGCAAATAAGCCTTTTGCATTTTTAATGCCTTCTCTGCAGATACAGATATGTGTGTGTGTATATAAATAAAATTCTCACCCGAGGACATGCTTATTGATTTGAGAGAGGGGAAGGGGGGGGGAGAGAGAAACATTGATGTGCGAAAGAAACACTAATTGGTTGCCTCCCACACATGCCCTGACCGGGGATCAAACCTGCAACCTAGGTGTGTGCGCTGACTGGGAATCAAACCCCCAACCTTTTGGTGTGTGGTACAATGCTCCAACCAACTGAACCACACTGGTCAGGGCCTTCACAGTTTTAAAAAAAAAAAATATCTTTATTGATTTCAGAGAGAGGAAGGGAGAGGAAGAGACAGAAATATCAATGATGAGAGAGAGTCACTTGATTGGCTGCCTCCTGCAAGCCCCCGACTGGGGATCGAGTCCGCAACTGGGCATGTGCCCTGACCAGGAATCAAACCACGATCTCCTGGATCCTAGGTTGATGCTCAACTGCTGAGCCACGTCTGGCCAGGCCACAAGTATTTTTAAGCTTAACAGTTTTATGAAGTATAATTTATACATAGTAAAATTCTCCCGATTTTCATATAACGTTTTATGAGTTTGGGAAAATGTATACAGTTGTGCAATCATCACCACACTTGAAAGTCATTTCCAATATCCCCACAAAGCTCCCTAGGGCTTGCAGTCAAGGCTTTTATCCCACCCCTGGTCCCAGACAACCAGTATCAGCTGTTACCACAGATTTGTCTTTTCTAGCATTTCAAATAACTGAATCAAACAGTATGTACTTTTTTATGTCCTACTTCTTTCACTTGGCATGATGATTTTAAGACTCATCCACGCTGTTGCATAATTCTTCTTTAGTGTTAGGTTGTTTATTCATTCTACTCCAATTCAGAGTATTTCTAGGGTTGGCTATTATGAATAAAACCGCTATGAATCTTTGTGTACAGATTTGTGTGGACGTGTTTTCATTTGTACAGTAGGTAAAGATCTATACCTAGGAATAACATGGCTGGGTTGTGAGGCTTAACTCCTTCAGTTTTTGTTTAGGAAAGTATTTTGCCTTCATTTCTAAAGGACAACTCTGCCAGGTAAAGTATTTCTTGCTTGGCAATTTTTTTTCTTTTATCACTTTCAATATATCATCCCTCTCTCCTGGCCTGGATGGCTTCTGCTGAGAAATCCACCAATAGCCTTATGGGGGTCATGCTGTCAGGAAATTTTTCCCTCTTTTATTTGATATTAGACAGTTTTATTATAATTTGTCTTGGAGAAGAGAAATTTTTTGTGGAAATTCTGGGGAGAACCTATGAACTTCATGATCTTGGATATCCAAATCTCTCCCTAGATTTTGTAAGTTCTCAGCCATTATTTATTTAAATAAGCCTTCTGCCCCATCCTTCTCACTCTTCTTCTATGGCAACTCCAATAATGTGTATATTGTTTTTCTTTATGGTATCCCAAAGTTCATGTAGGCTTTCTTTACCCATTTTTCTTTGTTCTTCTTTGGATAATTTCATGACCTGTCTTCTAATTCAGATTCTTTTTCTGTTTGATCCAGTCTGATGTTGATGCTCTCTACTGTATTTTTCATTTAATTCATTGTATTCTATAGCCACAAAATTTTGGGTTATTTTTATGATTTGTCTTTGTTAAACTTCTCATTTCCTTATTCTACTGAATTGTCTTTCTATGTTTGTTTGTTTTTTTGTAGCTACTGTGCTTCCTTCAAACAACTATTTTGAATTCTTTATCAGGCAAATCTTAGATCTCCATTTTCAGGGGTTGGTTACAGGAAAATTATTGTATTCCTTTGGTGGCGTCATGTTTCCTTGATTTTTTCATGTTCCTTGAAACCTTGCATTGCTGTCTTTTCATTTGAGGCAGCAGTCACCTCCTCTAGTCTTTACTGACAGGCTTTTGGAGACACACAGATATACCTTCCGTCAATCCTGCTAGAGATTCTGAGGCACTCTGAGATCTTTTCTAGGGATAAACCTGCTCCACACTTCTTGTTCCCTCATATGGGGGAATTCTAAAAAAGATATGTCTTCTCTTGATCCTGCAAAGCCAGGCTGAGTGCTGCCAGCCTCCTGTTTGCTTGCCCTTCCCGAGCGTGATGCTGAATGTTCAAAGTTTGTGTGCTTTCTTCCAATCCAAGTCAGGCTGGCTTTCTGTACATGCCCACGAGCTTTGTGCAAAGGCTCCCTCTTGCCACTATCAGGGGTGTTCAATGGGACGTGGCCACAGGGTGGAAGTATACGTAGATGAAATGTGCAGAATGTTGGGGTGCTCACGGACCAGTTGGAGGGATCTGCAGATGAGCAGTCCCCAGCAGGTCACTGGCAGGTTTCCTGCTAGTCTGTAGAGTGATTAGTAGGGTACATGTTCCTTTGATGCCATCTGAGCACCCTGGCCGCTATTATATCAGCCACTTCCTGATGCCTAATCATGCAGCACACCTCAGTGTGAGATGAAGCTGTAGGTCTTTCTGACAGCAGCCTGCACAGTTGGAGTAGCCAGGAACTTACTCACATGCTTTCACTTTCTCCCATGGGAGAAATCTTAAGCTGTGCCACCTGGGGGAGGGTGACACAGGTAAAGTGAAACTGCTTATCTTACTGTCTTTAATGTGTCCAAAGTTGTTTTGTTGTTGTTGTTGCTCCAGCAGTGTGCTACAAATTCTCCACTGGACTCATGTACTTCAATAAAGGCCCTCTTGTCTGTGGGTGATTGTCGAAATTCATATTTTGGGGGAGAAGATGGTAGAAAACTCTTATTTTGCCATGTTGACCATATCACTCCACAGGTCCCTGTGGATGTGCAGCCTAGATGGTCTCTTTGTTCTCCTCTCTCAGTTAGGCATGTCTTTGTCCCCTTAGAATTAGCTTATCAGTTCCTAAAAAATCCTGTTTGGCCCGGCCGGCATGACTCAGTAGTTGAGCATTGACCCATGAACTAGGAGGCAGTGGTTCGATTCTGGGTCAGGGCACACGCCTGTGTTTTGGACTCAATCCCCAGTAGGGGGCATGAAAGAGGCAGTTGATCGATGACTCTCTCATCATTGATGTTTCTCTCTCTCCCTTTCTCTCTCCCTACCTCTCTCTGAAATCAATAAAACATATTAAAAAAAAAATCCTGTCTGGATTTTGTTTAGAATTGCATCCCAATGCACAGATCAATTTGGGGAGAAATAACATTTTTAGGATATTGTCTTCCAATCATTAAACATAAATGTTCTAATTTATTTAGGTCTTATTTTTTAATAAAGTTTTTAAATGTTTTCTATAAAAGTCTTAAGAAGTAACTCTTTAGTAAGGTCCCAAGTGAAACAGCAGGCAGTTATTGTGTCGGTTTATGCAGGGCAGAAGGATGTTATTGTAGGCATTTCTCAGGATTTAGGAAAGTCAGTGCAGGGATCAAAAGGCTGAGAAGTTGAATTTATCGTTAGGATGTTTTCATGTACAAATGCAATATTTGTAAGAAAGAATATTATAGAAAATAGAATAACTGATAATGGACACTCACCCCAGCCTTAATGTAAATAGGAGAAAATATCCAACCAAGAAGACAGAGCATAAATGGACTCTGAAACCGAAAAAAAAACAAACATCAGGGTCCCACATAGGCCAAACTCTTAAATGAGATGCAAGCTCACTTACTATCTGTTTTGAGCCTTACTAAGGTATTACTACTGGGGACCTTACAACAACAGCCCAAGTGTAAACTTCCCAGTCCAATGAACTTAACTTATAGCCACTTGATCTCTGCCTATAAAAGGGTTCACTCTTAATTGTGGGGAGCTCACTGAGCCAATTTTCAAGGTATTTATTATGCATTGTTTGCCTACTTCCTGATAGGAATGAAGGTGACTTATAATTAAATATAAAAGACAGTTAAAAAAGAAAGAAAAATCAGAAACCATTCAGAAAAATGGGAGAGAAACTACCAAAATTTCATATAAGTTATGGAAATTAAGTTAAAGATTGGGTCTGGCTTTCTATACAAAGAAAGGGTAAGTTGAACTGAATATATGAAGGAGATGCTAGTAAATTTCGAGAGGAAATGCTTGTCAAATTCAGGGTTTCTTGTTAGGATTGGAGTGGACTCTGCTAGAAGTACTCTTTTGTTGTCAATAAGAAGCAAGATGTAACTCCAAAAGTAGGGAGCTTTCTGATTTATATAAAAAAAAAAAAGATGATTTATATATAGTTAATTAACGTAAGACTTATAAATTTACTTATAGTTTAGGTGAACAAGTCTATGTCCTACAACAAATACATACCATAGATTAAATAAATAATTCATTTAATAAGTTTTATAGTTAAAACCCGATATTCCTAGCAGATCAATTAGTTCTGTAGTAACTAGTTGAACATCTCAGTGAGCTCAGTTGAGCCCAGTCTCAATACATACTGCAAATGTATACATACAGATATATGTACACATGCATATACACACATATATGCATATAGATATATATACACATACATGTATATATTTAAATGTTAATATGATCTTTTCTCTATATGACTAGTCCTCTAAAACAGTTCTTTGTTTACTGTATTCCTACAGTCTCTGGAATATAAATACTCTTTGTCTCTTCATTAATTTACCAAGAAGAAAAGAAACTAGTACAGTTTTAGAGAAACTAAAGACTTAGTTCCTCCTTTCTTCCATAACTTCTCAAGAAGTATTTAATATTTACTAAAGGTTAGAAGCAAGGCTTTATGCTTATGAGTTTTATCGGCACAATGATAAAGATGGAGATTAGTTGCTACAAAACATACTACTTACATTCCACTCGAAGGCCACAACAGCAATCCCTGAAGCAGCTCCTGTCCCAGCCAGGCCCACAAAGTGGGTAGGGCCAACATCCGAGGCAAAAAGAGAAGCACCTATCTGATCATCAAAAGACAATTCCATATAAAAACTTTCAGTCTAAGTCCAAGAATTAATTTCACAAATGTAAACTCAAACTGAATTTTACATTTTTTCAAAAGGGATAATTTCCTGGGCCTAATTCCCATTTGTGTTTCTTCTATACAAATCCTAACCATAAATTAGAAGCCAAGTGAAGAGGGAGAAAGTGAAAAAGGAAGATCAGCCATTCTTATGTTGCCACTCTCTACATGTTCCACAGACTATATTGCCCCATAATATGGAAAATAAAAGGCAGGATGTTCATACAATATGCAATTGCATATAAATAGTATAAAATATCTATACCTACCTACCTACCTATGTCTATATAGACCTAGGAAGATAGTAATACATTATTAATATATTAAAGGTAGGTTGAAAAGTTACCACTCATTAATTCAATAACTATTATAAATATCCATTGCCATGCTGGTCTACGTATATGTTAGTGAATAAAATAGAAAAAAAATCCTTGCTCTCATGAAGATAACATTGCTTTGGGAAGAAGAGTATAAACAAAATAAATTAGGGGGTTATTTTCTAGCATAATGAAAAGCAATTGAGTGGTTGGGGTAGACTGTCTGAGAGGAGATCTGAGGAATACAAGGAAAGGTGAGGAAGCAAGCCATGAGATATCTGGGAGAAGCCTCCAGGTGGAAGCAGCAGCAGGGACAAAGGCCCTGAGGCAGGAGCACAGCTGACTGTTCAAGGACACTGGCTAGAGTTGGAGACAGGGGTCCTGAGAGGCAAGGTAAGAGAGGTAAGGAGGTGCAGATGATCTGTGGCCTAACACAGGCCATTAAAAGCAGCTGGGCTTACATTCTGTGTGACAAGGGAACCCCCAGAGGGTTTTAAGCATAATAGTGACATGGTCTGACCTAAGTTTTAACTAGCTCCCTGCTTTGTTAAGACTAGCTATAGAAGAGCAAAGGTAAAAGGAGGGAGCCCAGAAAAGAGGCTGTTATAATTAATCCAAGGAAGAGACAATGGCAGCATGGACCTGGAGGCACAGCTGATGAGAAGTGGTCAGATTTCAAATACTTTTTTTTTTCCTGATGGACTGGATATTGGGTATGAGAGAGAATAGAGTCTAATATGACTCCATGTTTGTCAACTTGCGCCCTAATAGAATGGAGTTGCTATTAAGGAGACAGGAAACATGGTGGGAGAAGCAGATGTGTAGAGGAAGTCCAGAGTTCCTTTTGGACTTGTTCAGTTTGAGATACCTGACAGATCTCTCAAGTGCAGGTGTCACATAGGCACTGCACACAAGTCTGGAGTTCAAGGGAGAGATCTAGGATGTGTTAGCATGTAATTGGTATTTAATGCCATGAGACTAGAGGAGGTGTGTGAGTGTAACAGGAGAGAAGAAGTGAGGTGCTGGCCCCAGGAATCTCCAGCATTTAGAAGCTAAGGGGATGGGAGAGAACCAGCCAGGGAAACTGAGAATGAGAGGCTGGTGAAGCAGCAGGGAAGGGGGAGGGCCGGAGGGGGGAGGGAGGACTGAGAGTTCCAGAGTTTTACCACTGCTAGGCCAGGTAATATGAAGACTGAGAACTGACTACAAGAATAAGCCACGTACAATTTAAAAAGGAAGGAAGGGAGGGAGGGAGGAAAGGAAAATAAAAGAAGTCCTGTGGAGGAGGGCCCTGACAAGAACAATTGATATCCATCAAATATCTGCTGATTGAATAAAAATATAAAAGAAAAAAGAAATTTGGAGTGGCAAGATTATTCTTTTATTTCAATTTCCTTTAATAATATCATAATATATTTCATTCATCAAGCAATAATCCTAATAATGAAAAAAGAAGTCACAATAAGTTAATGAATCATAATATACAGTATAAATATTGGGAGGCCAAAGCGTGTTAATGTCTGAAAACTATTACAAATGTCACAATTACACGAGGCAACATGGGCACCAGATGGCCGTTTTTCTGGGTACAGAACATAGGACTTCAAGGCCTAAGAGTGGCTCAGGAAAAAGACTGGGGTCCTCACAGCCCAGGAAGAGACTGGGTTGTTAGAATCCTCTGCTGAAAAATAAACTAAAATATGAGGTCCACTGCAAAATTTTTTTTGCCATAGTCAATTTCTTTCTAAATCAAGTTTACAAAAAAGAAGATTCAGAAGCAACTCAGAGGTATAACTCTGAATTACCTACTCCACCTCCAAATCCTGCTTAAACACCACCACCTCTATAAGACCTTTCCAGTCGGACACCATGCACTACCTCTGCCCAGGAAGCCTGAGTTTACCTTTCACCCTCAGCTGGCCCGTGGGGCCTCCTATTAGTCCTACTGTACTGCAATGCACTGTAATTCATTGCCTACACGTCTAATTCCCATTCTAGATTGTGTGTTTCCAGAGGGCAGGACTATTTCCTTGTACATTTTGGTTGTATTGGGACAGGAAAGCTTCCCTAACCTGGCAAAGAAAACAGACACACGAGTAAGTGCAGAGAGTCCCACACATGCTTCAGTAACCTAATAAATGGTTACTGAACTAAAGCTGAATTAAATGGGAGCATTTGGGTAACAAACTACGTAAGAGTTAAAGGAACCACCAATGAAATGGCTTTCCTGATTTAAAGACTTCCATTTATTTTGAGTATAAGACATCGAAATTAAAGTAATAAACAAGTTAATATGTAGCCCACAAAGTGGACTGCCACACTCACCAGCCACCATGCTAGATTTCGGCCAGCCAGGAAGAATTCTTCTACAGTCCCACGGCTGTTTGATAGTAGAGCCTTCACAAAACAAAACAAACAAACAAAAAAAAGAGCAATGGAATACAAGAAACAAAACTGCTTCAAAGACACAAGTGTCTTACAGGGTAAATCTCTTTAGCAAGATCCCAAATCCATTCTCCCCTTCTTTCTTTTTAGGAATAGAAGCCCATACCCCCTGAGTTAGGGGAGGGCTCATGGCCACCTAGCTGGAGACTATGGTCTCTTCCAGCTCTGACTCTGCATGGGAATGTTCATTTCTCCACAGTCTTGTGAAAAATAATATTGCTTAATTTTTTTCCAAATAATTAACTAGTGCCACCGTTTTCAGTAGAGTCTCGGAGATAAGTGGTGTAGTGAATGTATGGAGCAATCAGGAATGGCAAATCTGAACATGAGCCTGAGTTCTTCCAGGGAAGCAGTCACGCCACCATTACTATGGTGTCCTCTCTACTCAGGGTTCCCAGCTCTGATTCTCAGACCCTGGTGCAGTCAAAAGACACTACTGGGTGGGGATTTCCTGGACTGCCTAGGACTAGCACAACCTTAGGATGACAGCTGGTTGACAGAAATGTATTTCTGTGGGAAGAGTGAACTTATTACTACCATCTGAGGCATCTGTATTACAATGGGGGTCCCCTCACATCCTAATGCCTTAAGCCACAGAAACACTCTATATCAGACACATTAACTTAGTCTCATTTCTGCCAATCACTAAATATTTATCAAGGGCCTACTATATGTAAAGCTGATCTTTCCTAAGTAAAGTATCAGTGGTATGTAGGTGCAGGTGCATTAAAATTTTTATTTTATTTTATTTTACTATTTTTAAAAAGAAATTTACAAAATGTTCCAAGATAAATAAAATCATCCTCTCTTTCCATTAAAGAAAGAACCAGACAGGAAGAAGAGGAGATACTGGGAAGAAGGTGGCTTAAGTGCATGTCTCTGCCTCTTCACTTCCCTGCTCTCTTTCTGGAATAATACAGCCACGGCAGCCAGGTTGGGGGGTGGGACATGCAACTAACACCTTCTCAAATCTCTTGGCAGAGAATGATAAAAAAGAAAGCAAACAATAAAAAGTCTAAGTTTTTCCCCTTTAGAGTTCTGGTCAAGATGGCAGAAAAGGTTAAGTGCTGTGCTCACTTCCTCCCATGGGGACATCAAAATTACAACTAATTTATAGAACAATCAACCTGGAGAACCACCTAAAACCACCTAAAGCCTAGCTGAACAGAAGTTCTATAACTAAGGATATCAAGAAGAAGCCACGTCGAGAGTTGGTAAGAGGGGGGAGATGTGAAACGGGCTGGCCCCACATGCACATGTTGCAGATGAGAACTGAGAGGGATACCTCGGCTGCAGAGGTAACCCCTGAGTAGCGAGGGGTCCCAGCCCCAGATGGGGCCTCCCCAGCCTAGAGCACCAGTGCCAGGAGGAAGAGCCCCAAAAACATCTGGCTGTGAAAATCGGTGAGGATTCTGTCCATCCAGGTGAGATGAAAGGCTGCTGGAAACCCAGGTGTCCCTGTAGAGGGCTCCGACACAGACTTGCTTACTTGCAGGTACTCATCCTGGGCGCTGGCAAAGGGACAGTGGCTTGGGGGCTGCCAGAGACAAACAGGGAGAAACTGAGTTGTGCGGCTTCAGAGTGAGGGCTGGAGGGACAGCTGCCATTGTCCCTGTGGTGAGCCCTCAACCCACACGGCCAAATCTGAATTTGTATTAACCTGATGAGAAGCACTTGCCCTACCCTAGTGACTCCCTGAGAACCTGCCTCACCCAACTCAAGTACTGTCTAAGGCTATATCAGTGGCTGAGCTTTATGGGCAGCTGGTAGGTGGTGGTAGCAGGCCTCAGGATATTCTGTGTCTTTGCTGAGCAGGCCCAGACCCAGCACTGGTGGCAGCCAGCGTATGTTCAGCCTATGTCTCCCCATGTTCTTCCAGGTCCATCAAAGGCAGCTACCGACCACAGATTGCTTTGTAGTTCCTACCAGGTAGTACCAAGCTGGTCACAGGCAACAGCTAACCTTCGTCTGTACCTGAGCCCCTCCCAAGAGGCCCCAGAACCAACACACCTGGTGCCTAGCTTCAGACCACAACAAAGCATCACGCAATAAGCTCTGTAAGTGGCACACCCAGAGGATGGTCTTAGCAGGCACCAGAGCCCACTGCGGTGAATTCTGCTCTGTGGGGTCGGTCAGCCCCCAAATAGCAGCTCGTACACTGTGGTTGTGGCCAATAATCACAGCCAGTCAGCCTGAGGGTCAACCCCACCCACTGATGTGCCAACAGCAATCAAGGCTCAACTACAACTGGCGGGCACACACAACCCACACAATGAACACTGCTGGAGCACCTGACTCAGGTGATCAGGGAGACTGCACCAGTGGGCCTCATAGGACACCTATTACATAAGGTCACCCTGTCAAGACTGGGAGACAGAGAAGATCTACCTAGTACATAGAGACAAACACAGACAGGTAGCCAAAATGAGGAGATAAAGAAACATGTCTTAAATGAAAGAACAAGAGAAAACACCAGAAACAGAACTAAATGAAATGGAGGCAAAACACTGGTTATAAGGATGCTCAAGAAACTTAGTGAGAACTTCAATAAAGAGATAGTGAGTATGAAAAGGACACAGAAATAATAAGGAACCAGTCATAAAAAAAGAAACTAATAACTGAAATGAAGAATACACTAGAATGAATAAACGGCAGATTAGATGAAGCAATGAATTAAATCAGTGATTTGGAAGACAAGGTAGAAGAAAAACACCCATTGGAACAGCAAAAAAAAAAAAAAAAAAATAGGATAGTTTAAGGGATCTCTGGGACAACATCAAGCATGACAACATTTGTGTCACAGAACTACCAGAAGGAGGGATTGAGAACCTATTTGAAGAAATGATGACAGAAAACTTCCCTAACCTGGTGCAGGAAATAGACATACAAGTCCAGGAAGCACAGAGTCTCAAACAAGGTAAAATTGAAATGCCAAAGGTTAAAGACATAGGAGGTTAAAGACTTCCACTCAGGAAATTATACATTAAAGAAGTAATTGGAAGGAGATATGATAAATGGAAGTGTATACCTCATGGATAGGAAGAATTAACATCCTTAAAATGTCCATACCACCCAAAGCAATCTATAGATGTAATGTAATCCCTTTCAAAATACCAATGACATTTTTCACAGAACTAGAATAAATAATTCTAAAATTTATATGGAACCACAAAAGACCCCCAATAGCCACAGCAATCTTGAGAAAGAAGAACAAAGTTAGAGGTATCATACTACCTGATATAAAACTATACTGCAAGGCATGGTTCTGGCATAAAAACAAACACATAGATCAATGGAACAGAACAGAGAGCCCAGAAGTAAACCCATACCTATATGGTCAATTAATGTATGACAAAGGAGGCAAGTATATACAATGGGGTATACACAGCCTATTCAATAAATGGTTTTGGAAAATGTGGACAGGTACATGGAAAAAAATAAAACTAGACCACCATCTTACATCATATACAAGCATAAACTCAAAATGAATTAAAGACCTAAATGTAAGACCTGAAACCATAAAACTCCTAGAAGAAAACATAGGCAGTAAACCCTCTAATGTTGTTATTATTTCTGATCTATCTCCTTGGGAAAGGAAAACAAAAGAAAGAATAAACAAATGGGACTACATTAAACTACAAAGTTTTTGCACAGCAGAAACCATCAAGAAAATGAAAAGACAACCCAATCATTGAGAGAAGATATTCGCCAATGATACATCTGATAAGGGGTTAATATCCAAAATTTATAAAGAACTCATACAACTTAATCCCAAAAAACCAAACAATCCAATCAAAAAATGGGCAGAGGACCTGAATAGACATTTCTCCAAGGAGGACAAACAGGGGCAATCAACATGTGAAAAGATGCCTAACGTCACTAATCATTAGAGATGTATACTAAAATCACCAGGAGATCTCGCTCACACCTGTCAGAATGGCTACCATACAAGTCAACAAACAACCAGTGTTGGGGAGGATGTGGAGAAAAGGGAACCCTCATGCCATACTGGTGGGACTGCAAACTGGCGCAGCCACTATGGAAAACAGTATAGAGTTACCACAAAAAACTAAAAATAGAACTACCTTATGACCCAGCAATTCTACTTCTTGGTATTTATCTGAAGAAATCCAAAACACTACTTCAAAAAGATCTATGCATCCCTATGTTCGTTGTAGAATTAATTACAGTAGCCAAGATATGAAAGTGATCTAAGTGTCCATTGATAGACCATTAGATACAAAAGCTGTGGTACATATATACAATGGAATGTTACTCAACCACAAAAAAGAGTGAAATCTTACCATTTGCTACAACAAGGATGGACCTAGAGAGTATTATGTTAAGTGATATAAATCAGAGAAAGACAAACACCATAGGATTTATGTGTGGAATTTAAAGAATAAAATAAACAAAACACAAAAAGAAAAAACTGATGGTTGCCAGGTGGGAGGGGGTTGGAGGGGTGGGTGAACAAGGTGAAGGGATTAAGAAGTACAAATTGGTAGTACAAATTATAATAACTATGTATGGTGCCAGGCAGGTATTAGACTTATCAAAGGAATCACTTCATAAATTATATAAATGTCTAACCACTATGGTGTACACCCAAAACTAACAAAATAATACTGAATGTCAACTGTAACTGAAAACCAAAAAAAAGAAAAAACAAGTTTTTTTTCCCTTTAACACTGTGTAAGAGCCAAGGTACCAGCAGCCAAGGCATCAGCAACAAAGACTGATTTCCCAGTTCCCTGCGGGTACTCAGCTGACAGAAGCTGATGAATGCTTTCAGAAAGAGTCCAATATGTGCCCATGTGGGCAATTCTGTTCACCGAGAAAAGGGTGGTTGGTTTAATAACTGGAAGTAAATAAAGCTAGACTCCTCTACCACTTCAAATATAAAAGTAAATCCATATTTAAAAACTATAAAGTATAAAAAGAAAATTTAGAATAATATTTGTACACACTTGGAGTGGGGGAAAAATTTCCTAAGCCAACCAGGACATCTAGATATAAAGGAAAAGGGAGACAGTTAAGTTTTAAGTGAAGAAAATTCAAATGACAAAAGGATACCATTAATAGAGTCTGGACCAGCGGTTCTCAAACAGGGTAATTTTTGTCCCATCCCTCCAGGGGACATGTGGCAATGTCTAGAGATCTTTTTGGTTGTGAACGGGTAGGGGTCAGCGACACTTCTAGGCATTGTATAACATACAGGACAAACCTCCATAACAAAGAATTATCTGATCTCAAATGTCAGCAGTGCTGAGACTGAGAAACTGGTCTAGACAAACAATAGTCTGGAAAAAACCATTATCAATCGAAATGACAGACAAGCTTATAAAATCAGTTAAACAGCCCAATTCAAAAATGGGCAAATAAACTGGCTATTCACAGAAGGGGAAAAACCAATGGGAAAGATGCTCAACCTCATTAGGCATCTGGGAAGCGCAAATCAAAATTACAATGAGGTACCATGATTCACCCATCAGACTGGCAGGAAAAGAAAAAAAGCAGCAGCAGGAATGAGCAAGACTGGTGAGGGTTTGGGGGAAAGGGCATGCCCATATGCTGCCTGTAAGATGTAAATCTTAACCAGTTTTGTGGATTGCGACTTAATAATATCTAGTAAAATTTCAAGTAAACATACTATTCTGACCCAGCAATTCTGACTTTGGAATCCATGCTACACAGATTAAAAGCACCAATGCATTAAAAAAAGAAAACAAAAAACCTACCTGGCAAAAATCTAAGTGTCAATTAGCAGAGAAAAGCTGAACAGTCTACACATTTGTATGACTATTGTGCAGCTAATAAAAACATGAGCTAAAGCTCTACTGTTGACCTGTAGGACTCTCTCTACCATATAGCAAGTGAAAAAAAGCAAGCTGCAGAATAATATATAATATGATCATATTTTTTGGTAAAGACAAAACACAAAACTCTACACATGTTCATATGCTTGCATAAACACTGAGAAAGGGGAGGAAGGATACACGGCCCATGGTTACCTCAGAGAGATGAAAATGGATGGGGAGGGATAGTAACTTACTCTTTAGATATTTATACATCTTTTCACTTCTTACAATAAGCATGTTATACTTTCATAGTTAAAAACAATATATGATTTATAAAAAACAAAAGAAAGATAATATGCCTGGCCGGGTGTGGCTCAGCGGTTAAGCGTCGACCTAGGATCCAGGCGATCAGGGTTCGATTCCCGGTCAGGGCACATGCCCGTGTTGCGGGCTGCAGCCGATCAATGACTCTCTCATCATTGATGTTTCTTTCTCTCTCTCTCCCTCTCCCTTCCTCTCTCTGAAATCAATAAAGATATATTAAAAAAAAAAAAAAAGAAAAAAAAAGAAAGATAATATAAGGAAGGAAAAAGATCAAAGCATTCCGGATAACCGTGCATATTTTATGGCTCCAATAAGAACAGAAGGAACAGCAGGTTTCCTTTGGAAGTGACCAGATGGCTTTACTAGTACTCTGACCTTGGCCAGACCTAGGCCCAAACTGGGCCAGGAAGAAAGCTGGGTGGGCTTAATTCAGTAACAGAAACTGGGGAAAAGATCCCAAAACAAGTAATACTCATCGTCCCTGCCTAGGAAACCTAGGAGGATGTTTCTCATAATTGAAGCCAGTTTTTTATTTTATTTTTTTATTTTTATTTTTCAAAATATATCTTTATTGATTTCAGAGAGAGGAAAGGAGAGGGAGAGAGAGAGATAGAAACATCAATGATGAGAGTCATTGATCGGCTGCCTCCTGCACGCCCCCGACTGGGGATTGAGCCCGCAACCTGGGCATGTGCCCTGACCGGGAATTGAACCGCGATCCCCTGGATCCTAAGTTGACGCTCAACCGCTGAGCTATGCCTGCCGGGCTGAAGCCAGTTTTTTAAAACACTGCTTGTTTAAATGATCTGTAGAAACACCTCAGATCTCTTTTCTACATTTGGAATAAAGGGCCTATATTTTATTTTCTGGTACAAAATTCTCTTAATAGGATGGAAACTATGTCTTCATTTCTCTATCTGCCCACTAGCAGCCTAACGACTCACTGTAAGCCTTCAAAAGAGCATCCAATGATGGTACCACAGTGCCTGATTCTGCACAGCAAGGTCCTGCTTGTGACCCGTATAAGTGCTCCAAATTAAAGGTCACATGTGCATGAAAACTTCACCTGGGTGGGAACGATCCAGAGTGACAACTCTCCCACTAGTTAGTGAATGGTGGCATTGTTACCAAATACTTCTGCTTGGCAGAAGTAGGCCTGGCAGAGGCCTGATGGTTAACAGCTTAGCCGAGGGACAATATCATGACATGAGCTGACGCTTTCATACCAATCTGGCCTCTCACTGGAACAACGGCCAACTCCTCCTGGGCAGGTTCTGGCCCTGGGGAGTATGGTTAAGGACACCTTTTTGAGTGCTTACATGCTAAGCTTTAGTGAGTGAATGGCATTAGAAGAGACACCGTTTCTACCTTATTAAGAGAACCTTGTACTGTAAGAGAAAATATAAGCTCTTCATCCAAATGTAAAGAGAACACGTATGATCCCTAAGTTGCATGTGTGTGTGAGCTTTGAGGTCTCCTAGAAAGGCAAAAATGGTTACACTCCTGGGTCAGATCAGGCAGCTCTAGGTTCCAAACTGAACTCCATCAGTTCCTGGTTGTTCCTTAACCTCTTCGAACCTCAGTTTCCTTGCCTGTGAAACTGGAGGAAATAATGTTGTTCACATTACAGTTGTGAGGATGCGACACTTAAGACCTAATCACCAGTAGCTGTCATTATTGTCACCATCATGATGATCCTAACGACTTTTCATTAAATACCGCTCAGGCTCCAGGCAGCGGGCCCAGAGGCGTTTGACCCACGTATTTACTTGCAGAGAAGAGGGGTGGTGGGGACCAGGTGACTGGTGGCGGGGGGGGCGGGGGAGGCTCAGCGCCAGCCTGGTGTCCAGGGCCCTGCCCTGCCCTCTGGGCCCTCACGTACCCACAGCCCGACGCCCAGGACCAACAGGAGGTAGGAGACCATCACCAGGATGTCCGCATAATGGCCGCGACTGGAGTTCATAGAGGTCCAGTCAGTGGTGATGCCTTGCCACGGAACGTCCATGGCTGTGCTTCTGCGCCAGACGAGCTGGGCTGGCTGTCGTGGAGGCGGCAACGGCTTCGACTCCGGCCTCACTTCAGCTCCGCTGCCGCAGGGCAGCCTGGGAACGACGGGGCCGCGGGGCAGCCTGGGAACGACGGGGCCGCGGGGCAGCCTGGGAACGGCGGGCCGCGGGGCAGCCTGGGAATTCCTGCACGTTGAGGGCCCCGCGTGGCCCAGCTCCCCGCAAACAGCAAGTACCTTGTGCCTTGGAGGGTGCCCTGTTTAGCAAGAAAACGGAAAGTGCGTCTTCACGGCCGGTCCAGCCCAACACCCTCCCTCTGTGGGCCGCGGTGGCTGTACCCTAGGCTAAGCGTTGGTCCCGGCTGGGGCTAGGTGAGGCCAGCCGGGCGGGCTCGGTGACCGTCCGTCCGAGCCGCTGTGGGACTCGGGCGAGAGGAGACGACAGTAATACTGCTCCCGTCTTCATTTCGCATTGTGACATTTTGTTCATTGTGGGTTTTTGGCATGAATTTGGGTTGATTAAAATATTACATTAGAATATTATCTGTCTTGATTCCTGAGTTTTTTGGTGCCTCCTTAAATTTTGCCCCAAGGAAAATGCCCCGCTCGCCTCACCCTAGTCAGGGCCCCGTTGGACCCACTGGTCACACAGGGTCCTCAGCTTTTTGCAGTTTTTTTAATCGGTGATGTGTTGAAGTTTCAATCTAGGCCAAGCGGTTATTCTCCTTGGTGTGTTTCTCTGCTAAACTGTATTTTTAGAAATCTTGGCCAATAATGCTAATTACCGTAATAGATAATATTTACATAGCTCCTGCTAGATGCCAGATCGTCTTCTATGCACTTTGTATATACTGACCCATTTGATTCTCACGATAACCAATTAGTCTGAGTCAATGACCACAGGGCAGAGGGCTTGTCCTGTAGCCAGTCAGAAGTCTATGGTCTCAGCTGCTTGAGCAGAAGAATTCTAGTTTAGTTCAGTGCTGTCCAGAAGAAATAGAATGTGAATCACGTGTTATTTTATTTTTTCCAGCTTTATTGAGATATGATTGACCAATAAAAATTGTATATATTTAAGGTGTACAACGTGATGTTTTGATATATCTCTATATATTGTGAAATAATTACCATAACCAAGCTAATTAATGTATTGGTGACTTCAGTTACCAGTGTGTGTGTTTGTGCGTGTTTGGTGAGAACACTTGAGATCTACTGTTAGCAAATTTTGAGTATATAATACATGGTCTAGAGACCATGCTGTACATCAGGTCTCTAGAACTTATTCATTTTATAGTTGAAAATTTGATCAGTATCTCCCCTGGTAACCAACATTCTGATTTTATATATATATATATGTATATGTATATATGTATGTATGTATGTATATGTATATATGTATGTATGTATGTATATGTATATATACAATACATATATACATATATATACAATACATATATATGATTATATATATACAAAATTAAATCTGGAGTTTTGACCTAACATAGCTGGAGCACTCTCCATCATGATAACTACTTTTCTCATATTTATCTGAAAATCTCCTTTGAGAAGTGTAAAAGTTTAAAAGTATGTATTCCACAAGTTTGATCTTTTAGGTATGAATCGGCAACATTTGTTCATAGGTTTGGGCTTTCTTTGAGACAAAATGTATTCAAAATATCAATTCGGCAGTGTCTCTTATCACATGACTCAAGTAAAGCTAAAGAAAGTTACTTGCAAAATTTTGAATTTTGAATCTATTCATTTTTTATATTGTTGGAAGGGCCTTGCATTCTGTGGGCCATTGTTTTGAGATTTAATTAAAAATTTTCACTTTTTGAAAAATATCTTTTTGTAATACTTTCTCGTAATTGTCTAACAAATTTCCATTACTGAAATAATTCCTTTTGTCATCTTTCCATCTAAATTGTTTTTCTTTTTGATGCAAGAATCCAAGCTGTTTTAGAGCTTGCCAAAGTACAAACTCAAATTCACTATAATTTTTTGACATTTATTTCTGATTTCAGGCAACTAATTTTATAATTTTTTTTTCACAGCTGAGAGCAACTTTTAAAAATTCAAATTCACTCTATAAGTGCTGAAAATTTCTCTCAATTGTTTACTTTATTATCTTTAATTGTTTTACATGCCCAACAAATTAGATGAAGCAATTCCTTTGTTATGAAATGACCCCTTTTGTACCTCTCAATGTTCTTTGCTCTGAAATCTATTTTTCTTCCTTTCATTTCCTCCCTCCCTCCCCCCTTCCTTCCTCCTCTCTTTAATTTCACCCATCTTCCCACACCCCTCCCCTTTGGCAACCATCAGTTTGTTCTCTGTATCTATGTGTGTGTTTTTATTAATTTGCTTTTTTTAAGACTGAACATATACGTGAAATCATATGGTAATTTGTCTTTCTCTGTCTGACTTATTTCACTTATAATACCATCTAGGGCCATCCATGTTGTCACAAAGGGCAATATTTCATTCTTTTTTATGGCTAACATTCCATTGTATATATGTACCGCATCTTCTTTATCTAACAGTCTATTGATGGACACCTAGGTTGCTTCCATATTTTGGCTATTTTGAGTAATGCTTCAATGAATGTAGAGGTGTATATATTTTTTGAATTAGTGTTTTTGTTTTCTTTGCATAAATACCTAGAAGTGGAATTTCTGGGTTGTATTGCAGCTCTGTTTTTAATTTTTTGAGGAATCTCTATATTGCTTTCCATAGTGGCTGTGAAATTTTTTATAGTTAAAGTATATTTATCCCTGGCTGGGTAGCTCAGTTGGTTAGAGTGTTGTCCCAATATCCCAAGGTTTCGGGTTTGATCCTCAGGGCACATACAAGAATCAACCAATGAATGCATAAATAAATGGAACAACAAATCGATGTTTCTCTCTCTTTCCTTTCTCTCTCTAAAATCAATAAATAAAAAATTTTAAAACCCCCAAAAAACAATAAAGTACATTATAGCCATAGTCAGGTCTTACATTTTTATTTAATCAGATGATCTCTACTTTTAAATAGTGTTGATGTGATTGTGTTCAAATATGCCTTCATGCTATTTATTGCCTGTTTCTCCCAAATGTTCTTTGTCTCTTTTTTGCTCTTTTTTTGGATTAATCAGGGTGTGTGTGTGTGTGTGTGCGCGTGCGTGCGTGTGCGTGCACGTGCACACTTTCATTTTATCTCCTCTGCTGGCTTATTAGCTATAACTGTTTGTTGTGTTATTTCAGTGGTTGCTTTAGGGCTTATAGTATTCATCTTTAACTTAACCCAATTTACTTTCAAGCTATATTATTTCACTTCACATACAGTAGAGGAACTTTACAATAGTATACTTTCATTTCCCTCTCTTAGTCTTTGTGATATTGTTGTCATACATACATTGTATTTTACATTTGTGACAAATTTTACAATTTAACCTATAAATATTATTTCTCTTTAAACAGTTTATCTTTTAAAGAGATTTAAATAATTAAAAAACATTTTTATATTTACTCGCATAGTCACTAGGCATATAGGACTTTAAATATTTATATATAAAGACTATATTTTAAAAAATTATATACTATGTACATCTTTAAATTAATATATAAAAATATATTTACATATTATAAAATATATTTAAGTGTTATAAATATATTTCTATATGATTATAAAAATGTATAATTATAAATAGATAAATACATATAGTAAAAAATAATTCCACCAGTTTTGCTGGGAGTGGTTGGAGCTCTTCACATCGCCCTCCCAGGAGTGGAACCCTTGGCCTCCCTTGTTGGCCTTTGAAACTCTGGATCAGGATGCCCAGCGGGATGCTTACATTAACTCCCACCGCAGGGAGGCTTAAGGATAGGCGCCCCAGTGATTCAAATTTCCTACTTTCTTTTTTAATTAAAAAAATTTTTTTGCTGGCCACACACTCATTTGTAGACTAAAACTTTTGTTACCTTGAATTTTAACTTTCTGAGCCCGTTGGGAATACAGAGCACCCGCATCCTAGCTAGCCCAGAAAGACTGGGTGCATCTCCCCCGTCGCACCGCAGGGACGTGGGAAAGCGGCTGTCGCGCTCCAGCCCTCTCCTAGCAATCGCGCCGCCTGGTGGCGACTCCACGCAGCCCACCCTGAGCCTGGGTTGGATTTAGTGGTCTCGGGCGCCCTCCGGCGCTGAAACATCTCACTTGGCCTGATGTTTTGCGATTCATTATATTTCATTCGTGACGAAGAGATGTTTGACCCAGTGAGTACATTCGCCTTTTACAAAAAAAGCAGATTTGGGGTTTGTTGGCGGAGGGGCCAGAGTAACCAACCTGTACCCACGTGCGCAGGCTGTTGGCTGGCAACTCACCTGGTTTGGGTCAGGTTTGGGCTCACTGCGAGGACATTCAAAGCATGTGCTTCCCCAGGTCTCTAGTTCAGTGTTCTTCCCAGGTCAGTGTCCAGAGATACCTTCACGGGTTTGGACTCATGTATCTATCTCAGCAGACTTTTGTGGTAGTGATGAAGGATATAACCGAGGCAGCATAGTATATAGCATAGCCCTCTTCCAGATTTGCGGCCAGCAGTGAAAAGATCGAGAAGAGAGGCTGGTTCTGAGTTTTTTTAATACCTAGACCTTCAAAGGACATAAAGCATCCTTCTTCCTTTTTTGTTAGGGTTCTTCATATCTCAGATCCTTTCCCCCCCATCTCACCTTAGTGATTTAATGCCAATTATTTCCAACAGACAATTTACTTCCAGCCTTCTACTGGTTGTCAGGGAAAATTGCCTGAATTTGTGACTTAAAGGTTGAGAGGCCTATTGTCCTTGTGACTGTCAGAAGCTATGATCTTGTACTTCTGAGCTGCGTCTTGTGCCCCATTTAGCTTGATTGACTGCAGTCCAGGCACTCTAATTCCTTATCTTACTTGTGACGGATCATTTGGGGGGGGAAATCCAACCTCCTTGGCAGTAGCTTGTCTTGGAGTGTTGGTTTTAATTCTTGTAGGCCAAACCTCCACCACCTTCCTAACTTCCATGAGGTTTCCCATATGAAAGGCCCTAAACCAGGTTGAGAGAGCTGGGTAGGGGCTTCTTTAGAATGTGGCTGCCTGGTTACCAGGGTTCCAAATTCTGTTGAGCTACATCACCAGGAAGTGAGGTCACTACCTGGGGTCCCCTAGTTGGCCTTCCCCCTCAGACAAGAGCTCCCCAAGGGCCCATCTGGACTGCTGACTGCTCACCCTGCACCCCACGCCATACCCAGTTACACCATCACTGTCCATACAGTTACATTGACACACCCACCCCAGCCCTGAGGAAGTCCAGGTGCAACCAGGGCCCCAGCTTTGAGGACACAGAGCTGGGGTGACACCCGGCTCCCCCTCACCAGTGATGTGGCCCTAAACAAGCCATGTCTTCTCAAGGCTTCCCCAGTGATGCCAACTTCACATTGGGGTCTTTCTAACATCTTCTTCCTAGGGGGTCATCTGTGCTCAGTGGAGCAATTGGAGCAGGGAAGGGACAGGCAGGGCTCATTCTGGGCATCCCCCGCCTCCAACCAGCACGCACATTTATTATTAGACCCCATCTCCGCAACGTGAGATGCTCAATGGCAGGAGTGGCTCTGAGACCCTCTCATCGTTGATTCAGCTACTGCGCATCCACAATTGACCCCGAGCAGGGGCTGTGCTAGGCCTGCGGGTGGTGCTGGCAGGACCCACCTGGTCCCTGCCCTCTAGGAGCTCACAGCCCAAAAGGCAGGTGGACAGAAGCACGACAGCAAATCCACTTGGGAGAGAAGAGCAAACGCTGTAGGGAATGAAGGATGTGGTGGAGGGAGGGCAGGTGGGAGATGGGATCCGCGGGACTCCCATGTTGAAACTCATGCTGCGAGCAGAGGGTCAGGGGAGCAATCCCTGCACGCGTCTGGGAACAGTGTGCTGGGGAGGCTCAAGGTTGCAGAGACTCAGGCAGAAGAGAACTGAGCCAGTGAACTCAGCCAGCTCTCTGGAGAGAGCTGGGGATGGGCGAGGGAAGGCTCGGGAGGGAGGGCAGGGCCAGGCTAGCTGTCTCTGCTGTGTGGCAGCAAGGCCCTAGCTTAGCACTTACGAGACCAAGCAACAGTCTTCTCATAGTCTCTGTGACTGGGATCCATTCTGGCTCAGATGGTAGACTCTGCGTCAGGTCTCCTGGGAGGCTGGTGCTTCGGTCCAACCCGAGGCTCTGCCTGTGCAAGGCCTGTCTTCGTGATCAATCACCAGTTATTGGCAGGATTCAGTTTGGACTAAGGGTCTGTGGGCTGGAACCCTCTGTGGGTCCTTTGCACTGGGGCCTCCCAGGGCAGCTCACTGTGTCTCATCTTGCTTCTCCAAAATATTGGATCAGAGAGAGACAGAGATAGAAAGAGAGAACCACAGAGAAAAACAAAAAGAGAGGCAGAGAAAGAGACAAAAAACACACAGAAAACAGTCAGTAAAAGATAGACAATGGGATACAGAGAGACACAAAAATACGAAAAGACGAAGACCTACATACAGAGGGACACAGCCAGAGAGAGATGAGGAACACAGAAGAGGGGGAACCAGCAGGTCCGCCTTTTCCTAACTGCATCTCAGAATGACAGCTCAGCATTCTGTCCCAATCTGTTTGTTAGAAGCCACTCACCAAGTCCATCCAGGCTCGAGGGGGAGCTGTCACACAGAGGTGTGGGGCTGAGAGGTGGGAGCTGGGCGCCATCGCAGAGCTGCCCAGAGCACAGGCCAGGAGGGGGCACTTGGCCCTGGATCTGTCCATAATGGGCGCCCTGGAAGGCTGCGTGCAGAAAGGACAGTGTCAGAATCTCAGGTCATCTCACCCCTCTCGGGGGTCTGGGCACAGGCATGAGAGAAAGTGGACTTCCCTTGATTCCAGAGCAGACTCGGCCTGTGCGCACCTTGTTTTGTGCTCTGCCAGCCCTTTGCGTGGCCTTCCCACTGGTAGGTCTCTGTGAGTCAAGTGATCTTGACCCAGGTCTGGGCAGAAGCCTGCCGTTCTCAGTGGGAAGGCCCTAGGACATTATTCCATGTAAAATGCCCCTAATAAAGAAACAAGAAGTTGGTTGCTGCAAACAGCCCAGGGAACCTTGGAAGCTCACTCTGAGAAGACTGAATGGAGCATAAAGATGCCCTAAGGTGATGGGAAGCTACGAAAAAGATAGCTAGACTGGCCCCACGGCAAGGGTCAATGGACAGAGCAGAGCAGGGCAGGAGCTCTCTCTAATGGGCTCTGGTCATCCAAACACACAATAGGGTGTCTACGCCTGCGCAACAGAAGGCCCTCAGGGCTCCTTTCTGAGCGGCTTGGGTGATAGGAGCTGGGACCAGCCACCTGGCAGTGCCTGGTGCCTGTGCTCAGGGCTCACACCTGTCACCTCCCTACTCCCTGGGCCCCTGCACAGCCCCACCCCTACCCACCCAATGGCCATCCACATGCGGAGGGGCCTGCCCCAGGGCCCAGGGAGGAGTCAGAAAGCTGAGGGCTCTCATTTGCATGAGGGGACCCTCCCTCCTGCAGAGCAAGAAGAGGGCAAGGAGAGGTTTGGGGGCAGCTCTGCTTCAGCTGTGGGGCCACTGGAGGCAGGACTCAGGGAGGATCTGCACCATGGCCTGGTCCCCTCTCCTGCTCACCCTCCTCGCTCACTGCACAGGTGACTGGATGTGGGGACAGGGGCTGGGGCCCTGGGAAGACTCATGCTGCTGCTTTCTTCTCTGTCTCTAGACCCAGAATCACCATGTCTGTGTCTCCCCCTCTTCCAGGATCCTGGGCCCAGTCTGTGCTGACTCAGCCCTCTTCAGTGTCTGGGGCCCTGGGCCAGACGGTCACCATCTCCTGCACTGGAAGCAGCTCCAACATTGGGGGTGGTTATTATGTGCACTGGTACCAACAGCTCCCAGGAAAGGCCCCCAAACTGCTCATCTATGATAATAGCAAACGACCCTCAGGGATCCCCGACCGATTCTCTGGCTCTAAGTCTGGCAACTCGGGGACCCTGACCATCAGTGGGCTGCAGCCTGAGGACGAGGCAGATTATTACTGCTTAACATGGGACAATAGTCTCAGTGCTCACACAGTGCTCCAGGCCTGTGGGGAACTGAGACAAAAACCCGTCTCCTCTGGGAGCTGGGTGAGCCCCCAGCAGCTGCCTGCTCAGGCTCAGCCCTGACCTGTGACCTCTACTTATTCTCCTGCTGATGTCCTGGCCCAGGTCCAGGCAGGGACACTGCCTAGGGGAGAATGAGCCTCTCTCCCTTCTGTCCTCAGTGTCACTCCCAGCAGCACTTTCCCAGACTAAGGGTCCTTAAGGAAAGTGAAAGTCCATCTCCCCTCCAGCTGGGGACAGTTTACTCCAGACTGGTTTGTGTTCAGTTGTCCTGTGATGGTGACACAATGAGACCTTGTCTTGGGCCCTGAACCTCTCCTGAGGAATGAGCACTATTTGTGCTGTGCTTGAAGGACAAGCCAGCCCTGCTGGCATCTCGTATTATAATTTACTCCACTTTAATCAGTGGTGACTAGTTTTGATTTGTTTTCTGATTTTTAGTGCAATATATGGCAATTCTAAACGTAAAGTGATAACAGATTGGTGGTTGCCAGAGGTGGGGATGAGAGGACGGTCCAAGTGGGGAAAGGGAGCCAAAGGGGAGAAACTTCCAGTTATGAAATGAATGGTTCTGGGGATGGAATGGACAGCATGGGGACTGTGGCTGAGAATGCTGCATTTATCCTTGGACAGCAGCCTCAGAGCTGCTCACATGGCTCTCAGTCTGTGGGTGACGTGAGACACACCTCCCTGTTGTCTCAGGGCTGGGATGTCACCCATTCAGTCCCTCCCTGGGACACTCCAGGTGGCTGGACTTCTGCTGAAATGTCTTCTGTCCCAACCCAGAGCCATAGGCTTGTTACCTCAGGGACATAGCCTGCCCTTGTCTCCCCCTTTCCAAGAGTGACACATGGGTCGTTTGACAACAATGTTGGGTCCAACTGTCCTGGGTAATACCAATTCATTCCTCTAGTCCCTGGGTGAATGAACAATTTCTCTGTCATGAAAATGTTGGGCGTGAGGAACAGAGCAGCGAGTGTGCCCAGCCTTGAGCCCAATGCTACTCTGTCCTGGAAGATCTATGTCTGTCTGGCGTTTCCATCACTAAGATGGTTCTGAAGTTCACAGGACGAGGCCTCTCGGGGGGTTTCACTGAGCACCTGGTCGGGCTTTCTACTTACAGAACTATTCCATAAGAGAAACTCATAACCAAGTAAACAATCAATAATTGTATTAGGAAAAAATTAGATGCCTTCATTCAATCAAGACCAGAAGGCATAATTTTCTCTTGTTCTCCATCTATGTTTTTAAGCACAATTTTATCAATATTCATCACCATAGTTTTAAAATCAATCTTATGGAGGTGACTTTTATATAAAATGACATGCACAGAGGGGTAAGTGGTGACAAAAACATAAACTCTTTCAATGAATCCTCAGAGGGCGATGTGAAAGCTCAGCTCATTCCCTTCTCGAACTTACTGCACATTTGCCCCCTTTGACCTTAGGGAAAGGAAAAAAATCGGGTTATTAAGCGAGGCCCCCTGCACACCAATGACTGGGATCTGGGACTAGACTCCTGAAAGTGACTCAGCTTCTCCATGTGGCAAATTTGCTCCAGGTGGAAATACTGGCCAACGGTAAAGACTTACACATCGGCACCCAGTAGGAATTTGCACAGGGGCTGCCTTTTCACCCCCTCTCAGGCCCTGGAAAGGAGCCCCTTTCTCCCCAGGCTGTGGAGACTCCACGGGGAAGAGAGCTCTGGCCCAGGGGAGGAACCATATGTGAGGAATCACCTCTGTCCTGCACCAAAGGGGACATGGCTTCATGGGGGTGCCCGCTGCTCTGGCCTGATCCCTGTCTAAGGGAAGCGTGTACATGACACAGTAGCCCGTCCTGGCTGCTTAGCAGCCAGGAAGGCAGGGACACACTGGCCCTAGAGTGTCCGTGTAAAGTGGGCCCTGAGGTGCTGGAAAGCTACAGGAGGGCGCCCCTGGCCTTGCTCTAAGGCAGGAGAACAGGGGCCAGAGCTCAGGGAGGCAGGAGCTCTGATGGCTCTGGTCACCATGTCCCACAATGGTGTGTGTCAGCCTGAACAGCAGGGGGCACCCAGGGCCTGTTCCTGAGGGTTCTGGGGTAAATGAGAGCTGGGACCAGCCACCTGGTGCTGCCTGTGTCCTGTGCTCAGGGCTCACAGCTGTGACCCTCCCTCCCTTTGAGCCCACACAACCCTAAGCCTGCCAACCCCCTGACAGCCTCAGACAGAGGGGCCTGCCCCAGGGCCCAGGGGGGGGGTCAGAGAGCTGAGGGGTCTCATTTGCATGAGGGGACCCTCCCTCCTGCAGAGCATGAAGAGGGCAAGGAGAGGTTTGGGGGCAGCTCTGCTTCAGCGGTGGGGCCACAGGAGGCAGGACTCAGCGAGGATCTGCACCATGGCCTGGTCCCCTCTCCTGCTCACCCTCCTCGCTCACTGCACAGGTGACTGGATGTGGGGGCAGGGGCTGGGGCCCAGGGAAGACTCATGCTGCTGCTTTCTTCTTTGTCTCTAGACCCAGAATCACCATGTCTGTGCCTCCCCCTCTTCCAGGATCCTGGGCCCAGTCTGTGCTGACTCAGCCGTCCTCAGTGTCTGGGGCCCTGGGCCAGAAGGTCACCATCTCCTGCGCTGGAAGCAGCTCCAACATTGGGAGTAATTATGTGAACTGGTACCAACAGCTCCCAGGAAAGGCCCCCAAAACCATCATCTATGAAAATAGCAAACGACCCTCAGGGATCCCCGACCGATTCTCTGGCTCCAAGTCTGGCAACTCGGGGACCCTGACCATCAGCGGGCTGCAGCCTGAGGACGAGGCCGACTATTACTGCTTATCATGGGAGAGCAGTCTCAGTGCTCACACAGTGCTCCAGGCCTGTGGGGAACTGAGACAAAAACCCGTCTCCTCTGGGAGGTGGGTGAGCCCCCAGCAGCTGCCTGCTCAGGCTCAGCCCTGACCTGTGACCTCTACTTATTCTCCTGCTGATGTCCTGGCCCAAGTCCAGGCAGGGTCACTGCCTAGGGGAGAATGAGCCTCTCTCCCTTCTGTCCCCAATGTCACTCCCAGCAGCACTTTCCCAGACTAAGGGTCCTTAAGGAAAGTGAAAGTCCATCTCCCCTCCAGCTGGGGACAGTTTTCTCCAGACTGGTTTGTGTTCACTTGTCCTGTGATGGTGACACAATGAGACCTTGTTTTGGTCCCTTGAAACTATCCTGGGGCCTCATACTATTCGTGCTGTGCTTGAAGGACAAGTCAGCCCTGTTGGCATCTTGTTTTATAATTTACTCCACTTTAACCAGTGCTTCCTGTGACTGTGACCCCTCAAGGACTTGGTAGGACACAGAACACAGGCTTCGCTTTGCGTCACCCTTATCAGAGATTGCTCCACAGAATAGGACCATGCAAAGAGCCAGAAAAAGCCGAGTAGAGCAAAAATTTGGGGTAAAGGGTGTGTATGAGTTGAGGTTCTCCCAGGAACATAACCAGTGGGTCTCTCTCTCTCTTCCTCTCTCTCTCTCTCTCTCTCTCTCTCTCTCTCCAACTTCATTCCTCCTTTCTCTAAGAGAACAGTATCTAAGAGAAAATTATTAAAAATATATAAATTTTTATATATTGACATACACACACGCACAGCTCACTGTTCTCTCCGAGTACATATTGGTCAGGACAGTGAGTTTTCAGGCTTCTCTTTTCCCGCCTCAGTGTCAGAATCAACAAGAGGCAGAATCTCCCTCAGCTGGAAACACCAGTGAGTGAGTGTAACGGGTCCTTTTACCACGTGCCCGGGAAATGCCCGGAACGCCTGCTCCACTGGGATGAGTTGGGTGCTCAGGGTCCCCGGGTGACCTCTGCTCCCTGTCTGCCCTCCGATCACCTCTGGCCTCCAGTCAGCACATGAGACTGATCATTACATTCATTCTGGGACAGCAGCCTCAGTGCTGCTCACATGGAGCTCACAGTCCATGGGGACATGAGACACAACTTCTCCTCAGCTCTCAGACCAGGGTCATCACTCAGTCAGTCACCATCCGGGACACCTCCAGCCTGGCTGAACCTCTGCTGAAAAGTTCTCTGTCCCAACCTAAGGCCACAGGGCTTGTGACATAAGGGCTATAGTTCCCTTTTATATTTGCACTTTTTCAGACATGGGATTCAGACATGGGATCATTGAGAAAAACCAGGTGGCCTTGGGTGGCTGTCATTGGGTGGCTGAGTGAACAATTTCTCTATCCTGAAAATGCTGGACACAAGTGCCAGGGACTACAGCTGTGCCTACCCCAGAGACAAGTCTGAAACCAACATCATTCTGCCCTGGAAGCTCTGTCTGGGGTTGGTTTTGCTATTACTGGGATGACTCTGAAGTTCATAGAAAGGAGCTCCTCATGGGGTTTCACTGGGCACCAATGCGGGATTTCCAATCTGCAGGACCAGATCACAGTATACAAATCCTAAACTCACGACTAAAATATGAAGCGATTTTAGGAAAACACTTATACACACATTGTCAACCAAGAACATTTCCATCCATATCTCAATGACAATTTCCATCAATATTAATTATCACTGAATTTTAAAATCAACGGGAATGAGGTGACCTTTATATACAATAACATACATGCGTTTTAAATTGGGTAAATGGTGATTACTATATGAACTTTTAATATAAAAGCCTGTCACAGCAATTGAAATTTTTGCCCAGACAAACTTTCTGCATGTTTGCCCTTTCTACTCTTAGATAAATGCCACTAGCAATGTCATTTGGCCTGGCCTCCTGCCAACTTTTGACTGTGAGCTTGGTAATAGACCCCTGGGAGTAAATCCCTGCTCACAGTATGGGGACAGCTTCGGTTTCTTGCAGGCGGAATATTGACAGATAATAAAGTTTTACATAGCATCGCTCAGAAATGCACATGAGGGCTTTCTCTCCACAGTCTCCCCATCTCTAGAGACAAGGAGCCCTTTCTCCTCATTTCTCTTGGGGAATCCACAGGGAAAGAAACCTCTAGTCACCAGAGAGGAAAGGATCTGGATTCTGCACAGAAGGGATATGCCTCCTGGGGCTGGTCACTGCTCTGGACCTGATACTGGAGTAAGAGTTTGTGTAGGAAACACCACCTCAGTCCTGACCACTGAACAGCGAAGGGAGGTGTGGAAAGACTCACCCTGAGGACGCTGAGTAGAGCATAAAAATGCCCTGGAGTAATTGGGAGGGCACAACAGGGGACAGCTGGCCCGGACCTAAGGCAGGGGGCAGTGGACAGAACAGTGGGAGGCAGAGGTTGTCCCTGATGGCTTCTGGTGACCATATCACACAAGGGTGTGTCTGGGCCTGGGCTCTAGGGGGCGCTCGGGCCTTGTTCCTGAGGGACCTGGGGTGATCTGACTGGGACCAGCCTCCTGGCTCTGCCTAGTGCCCTCTTCTCAGGGCTTACAGCTCTTATTGCCTTAGCAGCAGGCCCCACACAGCTCCACCCCCTGCAGACACCCAGGGCCATCCTCGGGCAGAGGGACTTGTCCTAGGGCCCAGGCAGGAATCAAACCCCTGTGGCATCGCATTTGCATGAGTGGGTCACCCCTCTCTCAGAGTATAAAGAAGGGGAGGAAGAGATTTGGGGGCAGCTGTGCTTCAGCGGTGGGGCCACTGGAGGCAGGACTCAGCGAGGATCTGCACCATGGCCTGGTCCCCTCTCCTGCTCACCCTCCTCGCTCACTGCACAGGTGACTGGATGTGGGGACAGGGGATGGGGCCCTGGGAAGACTCATGCTGCTGCTTTCTTCTTTGTCTCTAGACCCAGAATCACCATGTCTGTGTCTCCCCCTCTTCCAGGATCCTGGGCCCAGTCTGTGCTGACTCAGCCGTCCTCAGTGTCTGGGGCCCCGGGCCAGAAGGTCACCATCTCCTGCGCTGGAAGCAACTCCAACATTGGGGGTGGTAATTCTGTGTACTGGTACCAACAGCTCCCAGGAAAGGCCCCCAAAACCATCATCTATGGTACTAGCAGTCGACCCTCAGGGATCCCTGACAGATTCTCTGGCTCCAAGTCTGGCAACTCGGGGACCCTGACCATCAGCGGGCTGCAGCCTGAGGACGAGGCCGACTATTACTGCTCAGCATGGGACGATAGTCTCAATGGTCCCACAGTGCTCCAGGCCTGTGGGGAACTGAGACAAAAACCCGTCTCCTCTGGGAGGTGGGTGAGCCCCCAGCAGCTGCCTGCTCAGGCTCAGCCCTGACCTGTGACCTCTACTTATTCTCCTGCTGATGTCCTGGCCCAGGTCCAGGCAGGGACACTGCCTAGGGGAGAATGAGCCTCTCCCCCTTCTGTCCTCAGTGTCACTCCCGGCAGCACTTTCCCAGACTAAGGGTCCTTAAGGAAAGTAAAAGTCCATCTCCCCTCCAGCTGGGGACAGTTTTCTCCAGACTGGTTTGTGTTCACTTGTCCTGTGATGGTGACACAATGAGACCTTGTCTTGGCCACTGAACCTCTCCTGAGGAATGAGCACTATTTGTGCTGTGCTTGAAGGACAAGTCAGCCCTGCTGGCATCTCGTATTATAATTTACTCCACTTTAACCAGTGGTGACTAATTTTGATTTGTTTTCTGATTTTTAGTGCAAAATGTTACAATTCTAAACATAAAGTGATAACAGATTGGTGGCTGCCAGAGATGGGGGGTGAGAGGACGGTCCAAGTGGGGAAAGGGAGCCAAGGGGGAGAAACTTCCAGTTATGAAATGAATGGTTCTGGGGATGGAGTGGACAGCATGGGGACTGGGGCTGAGAATGCTGCATTTATCCTTGGACAGCAGCCTCAGAGCTGCTCACATGGCTCTCAGTCTGTGGGTGACGTGAGACACTCCTCCCTGGGCTCTGAGGGCTGGGATGTCACCCATTCAGTCCCTCCTTAGGACACTCCAGGTGGCTGGACTTCTGCTGAAATGTCTTCTGTCCCAACCCAGAGCCACAGGCTTGTTACCTCAGGGACATAGCCTGCCCTTGTCTCCCCCTTTCCAAGAGTGACACATGGGTTCTTTGAGAACAATGTTGGGTCCAACTGTCCTGGGCAATACCAGTTCATTCCTCTAGTCCTTGGGTGAATGAACAATTTCTCTGTCATGAAAATGTTGGGCGTGAGGCACAGAGCAGCGAGTGTGCCCAGCCTTGAGCCCAATGCTACTCTGTCCTGGAAGATCTGTGTCTGTCTGGCTTTTCCATCACTAAGATGGTTCTGAAGTTCACAGGACGAGGCCTCTCGGGGGGTTTCACTGAGCACCTGGTCAGGCTTTCTACTTACAGAGCTATTCCATAAGACAAACTCATAATCAAGTAATCAATCAATAATTGTTTTAGGAAAAAATTAGATGCCCTCATTCAACCAAGACCAGAAGGCATTATTTCCTATTTCGCTTCCGTCTATGTTTTTAAGCACAATTTTATCAATATTCATCACCCTAGTTTTAGAATCAATCTTATGGAGGTGACTTTTATATAAACGACATGCACAGAGGGCTAAGTGGTAACAAATACATAAACTCTTTCAATGAATCCTCAGGAGGCCCATGTCAAAGCTCAGCTCATTCTCTTCTCGAACTTACTGCACATTTGGCCTCTTTGACCTTAGAGAAAAGCAACAAACCAGGTTATGAGGCAAGGTCCCCTGCAGACCAATGACTGGGATCTGGGACTAGACTCCTGAAAGTGACTCAGCTTCTCCATGTGGCAAACTTGCTCCAGGGGGAAATATTGGCCAACGGTAAAGATTTACACACAGACACCTCCTAGGAATTTGCACAGGGGCTGCCTTTTCACCCCCTCTCAGGCCCTGGAGAGGAACCCCTTTCTCCCCAGGCTGTGGGGACTCCACGGGGGAGAGAGCTCTGGCCCAGGGGAGGAACCGAATCTGAGGAATCACCTCTGTCCTGCACCGAAGCGGACATGTCTTCATGGGGGTGCTCGCTGCTCTGGTTGATCCTTGTCTACGGGACTCGAGTACATGACACAGTAGCCTGTCCTGGCCGCTGAGCAGCAAGGAAGGCAGGGACACACTGGCCCTAGAGTGTCTGTGTAAAGTGGGCCCTGAGGTGCTGAGAAAGCTACCGGAAGGCGCCCCTGGCCTTGCTCTAAGGCAGGAGAACAGGGGCCAGACCTCAGGGAGGCAGGAGCTCTGATGGCTCTGGTCACCATGTCCCACAATGGTGTGTCTCAGCCTGAACAGCAGGGGGCACCCAGGGCCTGTTCCTGAGGGTTCTGGGGTAAATGAGAGCTGGGACCAGCCACCTGGTGCTGCCTGTGTCCTGTGCTCAGGGCTCACAGCTGTGACCCCCCCCTCCCCTTGAGCCCACACAAGCCTAAGCCCGCCCACCCCCCTGACAGCCTCAGACAGAGGGGCCTGCCCCAGGGCCCAGGGAGGGGTCAGAGCTGAGGGGTCTCATTTGCATGAGGGGACCCTCCCTCCTGCAGAGCATGAAGAAGGCAAGGAGAGGTTTGGGGGCAGCTCTGCTTCAGCTGTGGGGCCACTGGAGGCAGGACTCAGCGAGGATCTGCACCATGGCCTGGTCCCCTCTCCTGCTCACCCTCCTCGCTCACTGCACAGGTGACTGGATGTGGGGACAGGGGCTGGGGCCCTGGGAAGACTCATGCTGCTGCTTTCTTCTCTGTCTCTAGACCCAGAATCACCATGTCTGTGTCTCCCCCTCTTCCAGGATCCTGGGCGCAGTCTGTGCTGACTCAGCCGTCCTCAGTGTCTGGGGCCCTGGGCCAGAAGGTCACCATCTCCTGCGCTGGGGTTGGTAGTTATGTGCACTGGTACCAACAGCTCCCAGGAAAGGCCCCCAAAACCATCATCTATGATAATAGCAATCGACCCTCAGGGGTCCCCGACCGATTCTCTGGCTCCAAGTCTGGCAACTCGGGGACCCTGACCATCAGCGGGCTGCAGCCTGAGGACGAGGCTGACTATTACTGCTCAGCATGGGACAGCAGTCTCAGTGCTCACACAGTGCTCCAGGCCTGTGGGGAACTGAGACAAAAACCCGTCTCCTCTGGGAGCTGGGTGAGCCCCCAGCAGCTGCCTGCTCAGGCTCAGCCCTGACTTGTGACCTCTACTCATTCTCCTGCTGATGTCCTGGCCCAGGTCCAGGCAGGGACACTGCCTAGGGGAGAATGAGCCTCTCTCCCTTCGGTCCTCAGTGTCACTCACAGCAGCACTTTCCCAGACTAAGGGTCCTTAAGGAAAGTGAAAGTCCATCTCCCCTCGAGCTGGGGACAGTTTTCTCCAGACTGGTTTGTGTTAAGTTGTCCTGTGATGGTGACACAATGAGACCTTGTCTTGGGCCCTGAACCTCTCCTGAGGAATGAGCACTATTTGTGCTGTGCTTGAAGGACAAGCCAGCCCTGCTGGCATCTCGTATTATAATTTACTCCACTTTAACCAGTGCTGACTAGTTTTGATTTGTTTTCTGATTTTTAGTGCAAAAAATGGCATTTCACGAGGATAAATGGACAACAGAATGGTGGTTGCCAGAGGTGGGGGATGAGAGGACGGTCCAAGTGGGGAAAGGGAGCCAAAGGGGAGAAACTTCCAGTTATGAAATGAATGGTTCTGGGGATGGAATGGACAGCATGGGGACTGGGTCTGAGAATGCAGCAATATTGCATGTTGGAATACTGCGAAAAAGTAGACCTTAACAGTTCCCAGCACAGGAAATAATAAAAATTGTGACCCTGGTGGGTTACATGTCAACTAGACTTACTCTGGAGGCGATTTTGCAATACGTACCGATATAGAATCATTATGTTGTACACCTGAAACTAATATAATGTTGTATGTCAACTACACCTCAATTAAAAAGATAAGGTAATTAAAATGGAATCATCATAATAAATCCAGGGATGGCATTGAGCAGAGAAAGAAAACCAAAGACGAAGATCTCATGAACATGGACGACAGTGTGGGGTTGCAGGGAGGAGGGACGTGGAAAAGGGTTAGGGGTGATAAGTGGTGACGATAAAAATAACATGAAATAAAGAGAAAAAGATACAAATGGATAAATAATGGTAATTAAATAGACTCCTCTATTGTGAGGGAAGATTTAAAGTTCATTGTTCAGATGTGCCACCTCATTGGAGGGGCGGGGAAGGCAGCTGCTAACCTAAGTACCTTTGGCAGTGAGTCCTGTAAGACTAAAAGCAAAAGGAACCTTACGGAAGCCTGTGCTGCAGCCGATCAAGTGGATTCCGTGGGGTCCGGGTTCACAATGTTGGTGTGGCTGTGCTATGGGCTGGGATTACACAACAGGCAAGAAGAGGGAAGCCCACTGCCCCAGCGCCCTCCTGGTCCGGGCCAACCGAGTGCGCGGCGGTCGCCACAGAGCCACTGGCATGCAGGAGATCATGGGGGCTTGATGGCGGCGGGCGGCTCCTTCTGAGTCATGCTCGTGGTCTTCGCCTGTTCTTGGCCTGCATCACCGAGAACCTCCTGCACTGGGCCTCCGGGGGCCCTGACCTCAGGCAGCCCTGAAGCTGCCCTCAGCCCACCCGCTGGGTCTCTGCCAAGTAGTGTGCTCCAGGCTCCAGGCCTGGTGTCCCCCCACCTCGTTCCTGCCCCCTCCTTAGTCTCTCCCCACATGGCCTGATGGACATGGATGTGGCAGCAGCCGGCCCACACCTGGGCCCTGGGGGTATCACAGCCACTTACAAAGAACCAGCCCCAGGGATGGGTTGATGGGTTTGCTTGAAGAACCACCCTCAGGGGACAGACAGAAAATAAGAGGGACAGGATGCCACTTGTCCTAACGCTTGGGCTATTGGGACATGGCTCCAAGGGTGTGCATTGGATTCATATATCCCTTTCTCTCTCTCTCTCTATCTCTGTCTCTTTCTGTGTTTCTGTCTGTCTCTGTCTCACTCTGTCTCTCACTCTTAGACACAATTCTAACACTGTTTGCCTGAAGATACTGTCAGATCCACAGATTGAAGGTTCAGTCTCTCTCTCTCTCTCTCTCACACACACACACACACACACACACACACACACACACACACACACACACCCCTCCTGTCTTTGAATGCATATAGTCCTGGACTCTGCAGTCCTCAGACTTCTGTTTCTCCAGGACTCAGGAATCAATCTGGGTGAACCCAGCCATGCTCAGGGTCAGAATCTTCAGGAGGCAGAATCCCGCTCAGCAGGAAGCACCTGCGACATGAGTGTAACTGGGGTCCAGTTATGAGAGCAGCCAGGAAATCCCTGGACAGCTGCCCTACTGGGATGAGTTTGATACTAAGGCTCCAAGAGTGAGCCTCTGCTCCTGTCAGCAGCTCAGCCCACCCCGACCATCTCTGGCCTGCAGTGAGCACTGAAGACTGAATATTGCCTTTACTCTTGGACAGCAGCCTCAGAGCTGCTCACACGGCCCTCACAGTCTGTGGGTGATGTGAGACACACCTCCCTGTGCTCTCAGGGCTGGGATGTCACACATTCAGTCACTCCCTGTGACACTCCAGCTGGCTGGACTTCTGCTAAAATGTATTCTGTCCCACCTCAGGGCCACAGGCTTGTTACTTCAGGGAAATCCCTTGTCCCCACCTTTTCAAGAGTGACACATGGGTCCTTTAACAAAGAATGTTGGGTCCAATTGTCCTTGGGTAATACCAATTCATTTCTGTAGTCCCTCGGTGACTGCAAAATTTTTCTGTCATAAAAATGCTGGACAAGAGGAGCAGAGCTGTGGATGTGCCCAGCCCTGAGCCCAACTCTGTCCTGGAAGATCTATGTCTGTCTGGTGTTTCCATCACTAAGATGGTTTTGAAGTTCACAGGACAAGGCCTCTCTGGGGGTTTCACTGAGCACCTAATGGGCTTCCTACCTACAGGACCATTCTACATGCAAAACTAATAACAGATACATGAATGAATGAATGAGTGAATGAATAAATGGATAGTGCTTTTAGGGGGGAAAATTATATGCCCTCATCAACCAAGACCAGAATGCATTATTTTGTATTGTCTTTCAGGTCATGTATTTAGGCAGAATTTTATCAATAGTCATCACCATAGTATTAAAATCAATCTTATGGAGGTGACTCTAATATAAAACAACATGGGTCCCCTTAAAGGGCATAGAGGGCTAAGTGGTGAAAAATATATAAACTCTTTCAATCAACCCTCAGAAGGCTTATGTGAAAGCTCAGCCCATTCGCTTCTGGAACTTTCTGCACATTTGCCCTCTTTGACCTTAGGGAAAAGCAACAAACCAGGTTATGAGGCAAGGTCCCCTGCAGACCAGTGACTGGGATCTGGGACTAGACTCCTGAAAGTGACTCAGCTTCTCCATGTGGCAAACTTGCTCCAGGGGGAAATATTGGCCAACGGTAAAGATTTACACACAGACACCTCCTAGGAATTTGCACAGGGGCTGCCTTTTCACCCCCTCTCAGGCCCTGGAGAGGAGCCCCTTTCTCCCCAGGCGGTGGGGACTCCACGGGGAAGAGAGTTCTGGCCCAGGGGAGGAGCCGAATCTGAGGAATCACCTCTGTCCTGCACCGAAGGGGACATGGCTTCATGGGGGTGCTTGCTGCTCTGGCCTGATCCTGGTCTAAGGGACGCGTGTATATGACACACTGGCCTGTCCTGGCCGCTGAGCAGCAAGGAAGGCAGGGACACAATGGCCCAGAGTGTCTGTGTAAAGTGGGCCCTGAGGTGCTGAGAAAGCTACAGGAGGGAGCCCCTGGCCTTGCTCTAAGGCAGGAGAACAGGGGCCAGAGCTCAGGGAGGCAGGAGCTCTGATGGCTCTGGTCACCTTGTCCCACAATGGTGTGTGTCAGCCTGAACAGCAGGGGGCGCCCAGGGCCTGTTCCTGAGGGTTCTGGGGTAAATGAGAGCTGGGACCAGCCACCTGGTGCTGCCTGTGTCCTGTGCTCAGGGCTCACAGCTGTGACCTCCCTACCCGATGAGCCCACACAACCCTAAACCTGCCCACCCCCCTGACAGCCTCAGACAGAGGGGCCTGCCCCAGGGCCCAGGGAGGGGTCAGAGAGCTGAGGGGTCTCATTTGCATGAGGGGACCCTCCCTCCTGTAGAGCATGAAGAGGGCAAGGGGAGGTTTGGGGGCAGCTCTGCTTCAGGTGTGGGGCACTGGAGGCAGGACTCAGCGAGGATCTGCACCATGGCCTGGTCCCCTCTCCTGCTCACCCTCCTGGCTCACTGCACAGGTGACTGGATGTGGGGACAGGGGATGGGGCCCTGGGAAGACTCATGCTGCTACTTTCTTCTCTGTCTCTAGACCCAGAATCACCATGTCTGTGTCTCCCCCTCCTCCAGGATCCTGGGCCCAGTCTGTGCTGACTCAGCCGTCCTCAGTGTCTGGGGCCCTGGGCCAGACGGTCACCATCTCCTGCGCTGGGGTTGGTAGTTATGTGTACTGGTACCAACAGCTCCCAGGAAAGGCCCCCAAAACCATCATCTATAGTAATAGCAATCGACCCTCAGGGATCCCCGACCGATTCTCTGGCTCCAAGTCTGGCAGCTCGGGGACCCTGACCATCAGCGGGCTGCAGCCTGAGGACGAGGCCGACTATTACTGCTCATCATGGATCAGCAGTCTGAATACTCGCACAGTGCTCCAGGCCTGTGGGGAAGAGAGACAAAAACCTGCTGTCCCTGTTGAAATGGGGCTCTCCTGGGCAGGCCCCAGTGCTCTGACAAGCCAGCTGCTTCCTGTGTGTTTTTGGCCAAATACTGGGGCCTGAGACCTGCAAGAAACTGCATTGAAATCTGCATCAATATATCCCTTCTCATCTCGTGTAAAACTTCAAAAATGTCACATCTTGGTTAGTGTGCCTGGGCTGCATTTTGCTTGGGAAGCTTCAATCAACACCGAGGGAGAGGGATTTCACCATATCTAACAAAACTACATGGGCATTGACCCTTTACCCAACAACCCACAGTCTCTCAATCTATCCCTCACAGAGAATGAAAAAAATATAAAGAGATTCCTTCCCAAAGCCATTTAGTACAGTATTAGAATATGTAGAATGGCCCGGTCGGGCGTGGCTCAGCGGTTGAGCTTTGACCTGGGATCCAGGCGATCAGGGTTTGATTCCCGGTCAGGGCACATGCCCGGTTGTGGGCTTGATCAATGACTCTCCCAGCATTGATGTTTCTGTCTTTCTCTCCCCCTCTCCTTTCCTCTCTCTGAAATCAATAAAGATATATTTAAAAAAAAAAGAAAAAAGAAAAAAAAAAGAAAATGTAGAACGTACTTGTAAATGTGTATACAATCAAAATAAAAGTTAGGTAATGGTAATAAATGATATTAGTAATTGTGCAAATAAAAATTGTGAGATGCGCCTAACTGGTTTGGCTCAGTGGTTAGAGCATCGGCCCGTGGAAATCAAGAGTCGGGTTTGATTCTGGCCAAGGACACGTACCTTGGCTGCAAGCTCTCGCTGCTCAGGGCTCGAGCGGGAGACGAGCAGTCGATGTGTCTCTCTTACATCAATGTTTCTCCTCTCTCCCTCCCACTGTCTCTGAAAATGCAATGGAAAAAATATCCTCGGGTGAGATGTAGTAATAAACATTAATTGAGAGAAATATGTAGCCTTCTTTATTTACATTAAAAAGCAGAACAGCTGAAAAGTATTGGACTATATACCCTATTTAATTTAGAAAAAAAATGAACCCTAATAGTGCAAATGGAAGGGTATACAAAATATAAATGAATGAAATAGTAAATAGATAATAATAGGAAGAAATGGCAGAGCCAAAATTAATTTTTTTTGGTAAAAGGCCCTGCCGGTTTGGCTCAATGGCTACAGCGTCGGCCCATGGACCGAAGGGTCTCGCATTCGAGTCCAGTCAAGAGCACATAGCTGGGTTGTGGGCTCGATCCCTGGCCTACGGGAGGCCACCAACCCATGTGTCTCTCTCAATCGATGTTTTTCTCTCTCTCTCTCTCTCCCCCTTCCACTCTCTCTGAAAAGCAATGGAAAAAGCATCCTGGAGTGAGCATTAAAAAAAAAAAGTACAATGGACAAATTTTTAGCAAGATATATGGGAACAAGAAAAACAAAATTTTATTATAAAGGAATATTTAACTACAAGGAAGCAGAGATGAAAAGGGCAATAACATACAAGGAAGAAGTTCATGCCAGTATAGTGAAAATTTGTAGAAATAGACAGAAGTTTAGAAAAAATATAACATTCCCAAATGAGGACATTGAGGAGTGAAACCTCAGCCGGGAGGCAGCTGGTGGGAGCGCGGTGGGCTCCCCGCTCTCCAGCAGCGGCTCTGCCCCATCCAGGCCAGGGGCGGGGGCGAGGTCCTCGTGGGAGGCGGTCATGCCCTAAACAGCGGCCAGGGAGCATGGAGTCCGGCCTGGTGGGGCCAGGGGAAGGGCCCAGGCTGTGCTCCACCAGCCTCTTGCACATGGCGAGGGCACCGATGCCTGGTGTGGCGGTGTCTGCACTGTCCCCAGGGGGGCCGCACCTGCCCAGCCCACCTCTCAGGGCGGCAGAGGCAGCCCCTGCCTTGCGGGTGCCGGGGCCCCTGGCAGCGCTGTGCCCCGCACCCCGGGCTTCCCTGAGGTCCCACCCCAGGCCTTAGGGCTGTGCCTCGGGGCCTGGGGCGCTTTGGGGGTAGCTCTTGGCAAACTCTGCAGTCATAGGACCTGGCGTCCAGGATTTGTCCCCAGAGGCTGCCTGCTAAAGAAGCAAGAACAGCACGAGACTTGTGTTAGAGGATGACTTCAATCCTCACCGGGGATATTCTTTCCATTGCTTTTCAGAGAGAGTGGAAGGAAGAGAGAGAGAGAAACATCCACGTAAGAGAGACACATCGCTTGGTTGCTTCCCGCAGGTGCTCCCCCGGGAGCAGGTGCCGAGGGCAGAAAAGGGGAGACTGCTTACTGGTGACCCTGGGGAACATCCACTGAGGGTCAGAGAGGTGGCCCCTCTGAGCATGTGTATCCAGCACTTCCAAATGGAATTTAAAAATCTGAGGAAACAAATATTCCCTTACTTAAAGCTTGAAATCCATTTTTACTACTTGTAAATTTATGTGACTATTTCTTAATTTGGCCACAAATATAATCACTTTAACCAGTGCTGGCCTCACACTCAAGGACTGTTCCCCACTCTGCCAGGGTGATCACCTGACTCATCCTAAAGATCCCCACTTACACTCCATCGTTTTGATCAGGTTTCTTGGGTCCGCCTCCCACACGGGCACCCCCACAGGCACACAGGAAAATGCCACCATTTGTGTTCCTGCTGCACCTGTTACCTGTCCTTTGACACATATGTTCATTGCCTGACCTGGCGGCCAAGGTTGGAGCTGTGTGGGGACAGTCGACGAAGATCGACACTTTGAAAAAAATATAGTTTTCCATGGAGATAAATGTCCAAATGTGAGTGCATGACTGTTCCCATGGTGACTTGGGGAGGTCCTTTCTCACCTCACTCTATTGGGAATAATGGGGAAAGACTACTGTAAGAAGACCATTGTGTAGTGTGTTTAGGGACATCAGAGTGGCTGGAGGATGTGGACCCTGTGACCAGCAGGGGGAGCAGGACAATGGACCAGATTGCGGGTGCTGAGCCAGACAGCTGGTAGACCACTCAGTGTGTTCTCGGGAAGCTGGGCAAGCTGTGTCCTCTCTGTGTGACCCTCCTCCTTCCATAAGACCCCTCATTACTCTGTGAGCTCCTGGGACGAGCTCCCACACCACAGCACTTCAAATCTGAGTCATCTCGGGGGGATTTCCATGTGGAGCCTTTGGCCAAACCTGGGACAGGTTGGCGCTTGTAGACAATGAGGAGCCAGAATGCATTTCCAAGGAGGAAGAGGCTTCTGGAAAATCTGCCCAGAAGATAGACCCAGCTTGTGGGCTGCATCCCCACCACGGAACCCCAGGAGACAGAGCTCTGAGGTGTCACCATCATGACCTGGAGTCTTTCTCTCTCAGTGCTTGTCTAGTGAGCCTTTGTCACATTTTACACAAAGGAGCCCCTGAGGTCACATAGGACCTGGCTTCTCCTCAGTTCCACAAGGAGCAGGTGCTGTGAAACCAGACTCACAACCCTCTGTCTCAGTGTGTTGTTCACTTGGGCAGAATGTCCCCCCTTTTGCACTGGAAGTTACTGTGTTGGGGGTCGCTCTAAATCTGAGACAGAGGCCCCATACATGGGATGATTGATGTTACTTAGGATGCAGCCTGAATGGGAGGCAGGTTGTGACTTCAGACCTGGGGCGATGGCTCAGAGGTTACACGGTGTCTCTTCACCCTTGAGCAAGTGGGCCAAGGCCTTTCTCTGGCCCTCTTGCTCTGTCCTTTGCTCCTTTGTCACTAACTGCTACCAGGACCAGTTACAGTTAGTAGCTGGTTAGTGAAGATCTCTGCTGTCACTCTGCACCAGCACAGAGAGCTTAAGGCCATATCATGCATTTGGATCTGTAAGAATTTTTACCTGTCTGTTCCCATCAATGCCGAGTCCTAACTATTGATTTCACTTCTTTATTGAATTGTCTGACACTTGCAGAACACTTTTGAATAATAATAAAGGGGAAAGTCACCTTTGCCTCTTCCTGATCTTTGTGGACATGTCGCCCTTCACAATACCATTTCTCAGATGCTGGCCTTAGGTTGAAGTTACATATGTGTGTGAGAGATAGTCTTGTGCGTGTGTGTGCTTAGTTTGACGTGGCTTTTGTAAGATTTTGGTGTTGAATTTGGTCAAGTGCTCTTTCATTAACAAGTGAGACAATTTTATCTTATCTATTGATGTACTATTGCATTGTATTATGTTACATGTTTCCTAAAATAACACCCAACATGTACCATTGGATGAGCTGACAGTTAGTAATTGTACATCACCTTACTCTGGCATTGGAACCTCTTTGTTAACATTTCATTTTGGACATCTGTATGAACATTTAGCATTATCATTCTGTAATTTTTTTCCCGTCTCATTTTTTGGAAGCATTTGTCACTGTGATAACTGCTTTCAAATGAACAAGGATATTTTATATCTTTTGAATTGGTACAGAAACTCTTGGATGAAAAGAAATCGGAACCACTTGATCTCTGAAGACCTGGTAGATGGTTCCGAGAAACAGCCTGTATCTTTTGCCATTCTGTGAAGTAGGTCCACATTTTCTATAAGAAACTTGGTGTATTATTTATTTAATTCTTGATGTAGCCAAATTTGTGTCTTCCAAGGCAAGTATACATTTCATTTATTTTAAAATAAAGGTTAGAAATCTTAGCATTATTATTATTTTTATTTTGTACACATATGACCAGCAGGTGACACTGTGGGACTGCCCTGAGGTCCATACAAGGCTGCTCAGTGAGGACCATTTATTTACTCCAAGGAGCCTGTGCCTGATGGTCAGGCTTTGTGTTCTCTGAATGGAAAGCAGCAGCTGTGTCCTCTCTGCCCTGGCAGAGCCCCCTGAGCAGGGAACCTTTGTGGGGTTTCAGAAGGTGTTTATGCTCAGAGCTCTTCCAGGGGGTGAAGCCAACCTCCCTCCTCCTGGGTCTGGGGTGTGAGCTGAGCTGCAGCCCCAGGGCGCAGGGAGGGGCTGGCACTCAGGGGAGGGACTCACATTTGCATGGCAGCCCCTCCTGTGGCAGAGGGTGGGGAAGAAAAGGAGGCCTGGGGAGCCCAGCCCCACTGTGGGCTCAGGGGCTGTGGGCACCATGGCCTGGACTCCTCTCCTCCTCGTGCTCCTCTCCCACTGCACAGGTAGGGACAGGCTCGGGGACCAGGCCTCAGTTCCCAGCTTCATTCCCGTTATGTTGAGCCTAGTGAAAACTTGACAGGGGCCTCTGCCTCAACAGTGACAAATGTCTGTGTTTGCAGGTTCCCTGTCCTAGCCTGTGCTCACCCAGCCGTCCGCCGTCTCTGCATCACCAGGAGCATCAGCCAGACTCACCTGCACTCTGAGCAGTGGTTTCAATGTTGGCAGCTATGCTATAGCTTGGCAGCAGCAGAAGCCAGGGACTCCCCCCCGATATCTGCTGTACTACCACACAGACTCAGACAAGCACCAGGGCTCTGGCGTGCCCAGCCGCTTCTCTGGATCCAAAGATGCCTCAGCTAACTCAGGCGTTCTGCACATCGCTGGGCTGCAACCTGAGGATGAGGCTGATTATTATTGTCACACATGGGACGGCAACTCTAAGACTGACACAGTGACCCAGACCCTCAAGGAAGTGAGACAAAAACCTCTTCTCTGTTCTCCAGTCCTGGTGCAGTCACCCCTGCTGGTGGCTCTGACCAAGTCTAGCTCAGCAGTAACTTGTGTTGTCAGATCTTCATCCAGCACCAGATTTTCTGTGGACCAGTAGTTTTGACAATGTCACATCTTTTTCTTCAACTTGTAGCTTGATTCATAGCTCAGATATTCTTGCTTTGTTCATGGTTTCACAGACAAATTTTCTTACTCAGAGATGAAAATTTCCCATTGGACACTTCTGATGAAGTCAAATTAGGTTGATTCTGGCCAAGCTCAGGTCAGGGTCCAGGATATGATTCTGTTCTGAGTGATCAAATCTGAAGTGTGTGATATAAATCAAGATGCAGAAATGAATTCTACATACTAGCAGCGAACTATCAAAATATAAAGAATAAAAACAGTAGTGTTATCTTGGGCAGCTGTCAGTTGGAGCACAGGACTGGTTGGCCACTTTGGAGGGGTGTGTTGCACCGAATCTGCAGAGAGGACATGGCTGTGCTGGGACCCAGGGGTGCCCCACAGACTACCTGGCTCCTCGGGTGTTCTGGCACCTGGATGTTCAGGCTGAGGTCTGCAGCATCTCCAAGTTTCCTGATGATGGGTCCTGCAGTCTTCTCCTGCCCACTACTGTAGACAGTCAGGGAGTGCTGGGGAGATTCCTGCAATGGCCAACATGGTGTAGGGGGAGGTTCTTACACTGAGTGTGCCAAATGTAGAAAGATGAATGGATAGAGCCCAGTGCACTGAAAGTTAGCAAGATAATTGGATAGAAAAAAAGCCCTCCTCTCCCTATCCTTACAAGAACCACAGACTTGAGAGAAAGGGCTGGTGGTCTTTGAGAATGGAGTCTGACGTTCTCTCAGGTTGCACAGCACCTGAATAAATCACTTTGCTTTGGCACTAGCACCTGTCTCACGAGTTTGACTTTACTTGTGACAGGAAGCAGAACCCACTTGTTTGGTTACAGTACTATTTGTAACAACATAAATAGAAAAGACTGAAGGATAAATCTGAAGAAAAATGAAAGTCTTATACAGGGAAAAGTGCAAAAGATGGCAAGAAAATTAAACTTAAGTATATAGCCTAGGTTGTGTTTCAAAATACTCAATATTGTTAAGATAACAGTTTTTCCCTAATTGAATGAAAAATGTCTTCAGGTAAAATATACTTTCAATGAAGAATGAGGTAGAGCATTTCAGCAAAGACATGGAAACTGTAGGAAAACACATAAATGAAACAATGTTCCTGGAATAACCCTTCTCTAATATCATGAGACCTGCCTGCACCCAGGAAGGACAGGTGAAGGGAACAGATACCAATTTCCAGGAACCAGATCAAGGTGAGACAAGGACTGCAACTTCAGTGTCAGAAGAGACATAGACCGAGTCTGGAGATGCTGCCCTAGGGGCTGAGGGACAGTGTGTGGGTGCAGGAAACCTGAGATGGGTGCCACTGGGTGCTGAGCCTGTGCTGTCACCTGCAATGTGCACCTGGGGTGACATGTCTGTGATCTTCGCCTCACTCCAATGTAAGACTCTGTGGCCTGCTTCTTGTTAAGTAAGAATTATGAACTAGCGGCTCAGAACTGACTACAGGGTTCCTGATTATATCCCCAAGGCTCATAAATGGAACCTGCATCTGTGAAACCTGGATGGAAATTCAAAGGCCCTTCTCACAACTACAGTGTGCTGGAAAGGATGTGAATCAGCCCTGTGACAGACACGGTGCTGGTAGCCTGGTCTATGGGGTATTGAGAATGGGCGGATACTCACAGTGGGTATATTGTATTCCTGATCCTTTGCTTCCTGTGACTGTGACCCTTCAAGGACTTGGTAGGACACAGAACACAGGCTTCCCTTTGCTTCACCCTTATCAGAGATTGCTCCACAGAACAGGACCATGCAAAGGGCCAGAAAAAGAAGAGTAGAGCAAAAACTTGGGGAAAAGGGTGTGTATGAGTTGAGGTTCTCCCAGGAACAGAGCCAGTGGGGGTCTCTCTCTCTCTCTCTCTCCCTCCCTTCCTCTCTCTCTCTATTTCCCTCTCTCTATCTCTCTCTCTCTGTGTCTCTCTCTCTCTGTGTCTCTCTCTCTCCCTGACTTCATTCCTCCTTTCTCTGAGAGAACAGTATCTAAGAGAAAATTATTAAAAAAATATATAAATTTTTATATATTGACATATACACACATGCACAGCTCACTGTTCTCTCTGAGTACATATTGGTCAGGACAACGAGTTTTCAGGCTTCTCTTTCCTGCCTCAGTGTCAGAATCAACAAGAGGCAGAATCTCCCTCAGCTGGAAACACCAGTGAGTGAGTGTAACTGGGTCCTTTTACCACGTGGCTCGGGAAATGCCCGGAACGCCTGCTCCACTGGGATGAGTTGGGTGCTCAGGGTCCCCGGGTGACCTCTGCTCCCTGTCTGCCCTGAACCCTCCCGATCACCTCTGGCCTCCAGTCAGCACATGAGACTGATCATTACATTCATTCTGGGACAGCAGCCTCAGTGCTGTTCACATGGAGCTCACAGTCCATGGGGACATGAGACACAACTTCTCTTCAGCTCTCAGACCTGGGTCATCACTGTCAGTCACCATCCGGGACACCTCCAGTCCGGCTGAACCTCTGCTGAAAAATTTTCTGTTCCAACCCAAGGCCACAGGGCTTGTGACATAAAGGCTATAGTTCCCTTTTGTATTTGCACTTTTTCACATTCAGACATGGGATCATTGAGAGAAACCAGGTGGCCTTGGGTGGCTGTCATTGGGTGGCTCAGTGAACAGTTTCTCTATCCTGAAATTGCTGGACATAAGTGCCAGGGACTACAGCTGTGCCTACCCCAGAGACAAGTCTGAAACCAACATCATTCTGCCCTGGAAGCTCTGTCTGGGGTTGGTTTTGCTATTACTGGGATGACTCTGAAGTTCATAGAAAGGAGCTCCTCATGGGGTTTCACTGGGCACCAATGCGGGATTTCCAATCTGCAGGACCAGATCACAGGATACAAACCTAAACTCACGACTAAAATATGAAGCGATTTTAGGAAAACACTTATACACACCTTTTCAACCAAGAACAGAAGCATTGCATTTCCAATGCTTTTCCATCCATATCTCAATGACAATTTCCATCAATATTAATTATCACTGAATTTTAAAATCAAGCTCAATGAGGTGACTTTTATATACAATAACATACATGCGTTTTAAATTGGGTAAATGGTGATTACTATATGAACTTTTTAAAGAAAAGCCTGACACAGCAATTGAAATTTTTGCCCAGACAAACTTTCTGCATGTTTGCCCTTTCTACTCTAAGATAAATGCCACTAGCAATGTCATTTGGCCTGGCCTCCTGCCAACTTTTGACTGTGAGCTTGACAATAGACCCCTGGGAGTAAATCCCTGCTCACAGTATGGGGACAGCTTCGGTTTCTTGCAGGCGGAATATTGACAGATAATAAAGTTTTACACAGCATCGCTCAGAAATGCACATGAGGGCTTTCTCTCCACAGCCTTCCCATCTCTAGAGAGAAGGGGCCCTTTCTCCTCAGTTCTGTTGGGGAATCCACAGGGAAAGAAACCTCTAGTCACCAGAGAGGAAAGAATCTGGATTCTGCCTCCTGGGGCTGGTCACTGCTCTGGACCTGATACTGGAGTAAGAGTTTGTGTAGGAAACACCACCTCAGTCCTGACCACTGAACAGCGAAGGGAGGTGTGGAAAGACTCACCCTGAGGACGCTGAGTAGAGCATAAAAATGCCCTGGAGTAATTGGGAGGGCACAACAGGGGACACCTGGCCCGGACCTAAGGCAGGGGGCAGTGGACAGAAGAGGGAAGGCAGAGGTTGTCCCTGATGGCTTCTGGTGACCATATCACACAATGGTGTGTTTGGGCCTGGACTCTAGGGGACGCTCGGGCCTTGTTCCTGAGGGACCTGGGGTGATCTGACTGGGACCAGCCTCCTGGCTCTGCCTAGTGCCCTCTTCTCAGGACTTACAGCTGCTGTGATTGCCTTAGCAGCAGGCCCCACACAGCTCCACCCCTGCAGACACCCAGGGCCATCCTTGGGCAGAGGGACCTGGCCTAGGGAGCAGGCAGGAATCAAACAACTGTGGCATCGCATTTGCATGAGTGGGTGACCCCTCTCTCAGAGTATAAAGAAGGGGAGGAAGAGATTTGGGGGCAGCTGTGCTTCAGCGGTGGGGCCACTGGAGGCAGGACTCAGCGAGGATCTGCACCATGGCCTGGTCCCCTCTCCTGCTCACCCTCCTCGCTCACTGCACAGGTGACTGGATGTGGGGACAGGGGATGGAGCCCTGGGAAGACTCATGCTGCTGCTTTCTTCTCTGTCTCTAGACCCAGAATCACCATGTCTGTGTCTCCCCCTCTTCCAGGATCCTGGGCACAGTCTGTGCTGACTCAGCCGTCCTCAGTGTCTGGGGCCCTGGGCCAGAGGGTCACCATCTCCTGCACCGGAAGCAGCTCCAACATTGGGAATAATTATGTGCACTGGTACCAACAGCGCCCAGGAAAGGCCCCCAGAACCATCATCTATGGTACTAGCAGTCGACCCTCAGGGATCCCCGACCGATTCTCTGGCTCCAAGTCTGGCAACTCGGGGACCCTGACCATCAGTGGGCTGCAGCCTGAGGACGAGGCCGACTATTACTGCTCAGCATGGGACGATAGTCTCAGTGCTCACACAGTGCTCCAGGCCTGTGGGGAACTGAGACAAAAACCCGTCTCCTCTGGGAGCTGGGTGAGCCCCCAGCAGCTGCCTCCTCAGGCTCAGCCCTGACCTGTGACCTCTACTCATTCTCCTGCTGATGTCCTGGCCCAGGTCCAGGCAGGGACACTGCCTAGGGGAGAATGAGCCTCTCTCCCTTCTGTCCTCAGTGTCACTCCCAGCAGCACTTTCCCAGACTAAGGGTCCTTAAGGAAAGTGAAAGTCCATCTCCCCTCGAGCTGAGGACAGTTTTCTCCAGACTGGTTTGTGTTCACTTGTCCTGTGATGGTGACACAATGAGACCTTGTCTTGGCCCCTGAACCTCTCCTGAGGAATGAGCACTATTTGTGCTGTGCTTGAAGGACAAGCCAGCCCTGCTGGCATCTCGTATTATAATTTACTCCACTTTAACCAGTGCTGACTAGTTTTGATTTGTTTTCTGATTTTTAGTGCAAAATATGGCATTTCAAGAGGATGAATGGACAACAGAATGGTGGTTGCCAGAGGTGGGGGATGAGAGGACGGTCCAAGTGGGGAAAGGGAGCCAAAGAGGAGAAACTTGGTTATGAAATGAATGGTTCTGGGGATGGACTGGACAGCATGGGGACTTGGGCTGAGAATGCAGCAATATTGCATGTTGGAACACTGCCGAAAAAGTAGACCTTAACAGTTTCTAGCACAGGAAATAAAGCTTGTGACCCTGGTGGGTTACATGTCAACTAGACTTACTCTGGGGGTGATTTTGCAATACATACCGATATAGAATGATTATGTTGTAGAGCTGAAACTAATATAATGTTGTATGTCAACTACATCTCAATGAAAAAGATAAGGTAATTAAAATGGAATTATCAAAATAAATCCAGGGATGGGATTGAGCAGAGAAAGAAAACCAAAGAGGAAGGTCTCATGAACATGGACGACAGTGCGGGGTTGCAGGAAGGAGGGCCTGGAGGAGGTGGAGGAAGGTAGAGGGGTGATAAGTGGTGATGACAAAAATAACAGGAAATAAAGAGAAAAAGATACAAATGGATAAATAACGGTAATTAAATAGATTCCTGTATTGTGAGGGAAGGTTTAAGGGTCATTGTTCGTATCTAACATTAATTAGTCTTTGTAGTAACTCAAAGAAAAGTGATTAATGGTCATTATTTGTAAGTACCTGAAACTTAGTTCCCAGTTGCCTAATAGAGGAAACAATAATTATTTATGTACAAATAAGCTCTGCCTCTGATATGTGACTAGTCCCAAGAGGCTCTCTACCATCAGTGTTTTCTTCAAAGAAAGTTAAGCAGAGGCCTTTGATTATTCCAAAAGCTTTAGAAAGTTGATTCATAAAATGCTATAAAAAAGGCTTTCTTTCCAGGCCTGTGTGGCTCAGCAGTGGATGATCCAGGAGATTTATGATCCAGGAGATTCCCAGTTCGGGCACATGCCCAGGCTGTGGGCTGGATTCCCAATAGGGGCTGTGCAGGATCAGCTGATAGATGGTTCTCTCTCATTGATGTTTCTCTCTCTCTCTCCCTCTCCCTTCCTCTCTCTGAAATCCATAAAGATATATTTTTTAGAAATAAAATAAACATACATATATTTTTAAAAATGCCTTTCTTACATCATTTCAAGAATATTATATCCAATAAATATTGCAGTGAAAATGTCATGTTTACCAACCCAGTTTCTTAAAATATGTTTTCATATTGATTTTAGAGAGAGAAACACCAGTGATGAGTCATTGATTGGCTGCCTCCTGCATTCCTCCACCTGGGCATCTGCCCTGACCAGGAACGGAACGGTGACCTCCTGGTTCATGGGTGGATGCTCAATCACTGAGCCGCGAAGGCCAGGGCAAAACATGTCACATTTTGGAAGAAGCTAAAGCTCTAGAGAGAGTATGGGCATCTGTGGTGCACAAGGTTTATGAAGAAGATTGACTATGTGGACACAAAGTATTTCTTTAGGAGCAATAGGATTGCTCTGTGTGATACTGTATGGCACTTAAATGACACTCCTGCTTTGTCAGATCCATTGAAAACTTCACAGCACAGTAAGAGAACCCCAATGTATTCACATAAAGTGTAATTTGGGAAGTTGGGGTTCCCTGACAGAATGCGGAATGTGACAAGAACCCATCCATTTGGACTAGGAGAGTATGAGCCACCTCATTGGAGGGGCGGGGAAGGCAGCTGCTAACCTGAGTACCTTTGGCAGTGAGTGAGTCCTGTAAGACTAAAAGCAAAAGGAACCTTACGGAAGCCTGTGCTGCAGCCGATCAAGTGGATTCCGTGGGGTCCGGGTTCACAATGTTGGTGTGGCTGTGCTATGGGCTGGGATTACCCAACAGGCAAGAAGAGGGAAGCCCACTGCCCCAGCGCCCTCCTGGTCCGGGCCAACCGAGTGCGCGGTGGTCGCCACAGAGCCACTGGCATGCAGGGGATCATGGGGGCTTGATGGCGGCGGGCGGCTCCATCTGAGTCATGCTCGTGGTCTTCGCCTGTTCTTGGCCTGCATCACCGAGAACCTCCTGCACTGGGCCTCCGGGGGCCCTGACCTCAGGCAGCCCTGAAGCTGCCCTCAGCCCACCCGCTGGGTCTCTGCCAAGTAGTGTGCTCCGGGCTCCAGGCCTGGTGTCCTCCCATCTCGTTCCTGCCTCCTCCATAGTCTCTCCCCACAGGGCCTGATGGACATGGATGTGGCAGCAGCCGGCCCACACCTGGGCCTGGGGGTGTCACAGCCACTTACAAAGAACCAGCCCCAGGGATGGGTTGATGGGTTTGCTTGAAGAACCACCCTCAGGGGACAGACAGAAAATAAGAGGGACAGGATGCCACTTGTCCTAACGCTTGGGCTCTTGGGACATGGCTCCAAGGGTGTGCATTGGATTCATATCTCCCTTTCTCTCTCTGTCTCTGTCTCTGTCTCTTTCTGTGTTTCTGTCTGTCTCTGTCTCACTCTGTCTCTCACTCTTCGACACAATTCTAACACTGTTTGCCTGAAGACAGTGTCAGATCCACGGATTAAAGGCTCAGTCACACACACATACACACACACACACTCCCTCTCTGAATGCATATAGTCCTGGACTCTGCAGTCCTCAGACTTCTGTTTCTCCAGGACTCAGGAATCAATCTGTGTAAACCCAGCCATGCTCAGGGTCAGAATCTTCAGGAGGCAGAATCCCGCTCAGCAGGAAGCACCTGCGACATGAGTGTAACTGGGGTCCAGTTATGAGAGCAGCCAGGAAATCCCTGGACAGCTGCCCTACTGGGATGAGTTTGATACTAAGGCTCCAAGAGTGAGCCTCTGCTCCTGTCAGCAGCTCAGCCCACCCCGACCATCTCTGGGCTGCAGTGAGCACTGAAGACTGAATATTGCCTTTACTCTTGGACAGCAGCCTCAGAGCAGCCTCACAGTCTGTGGGTGACGTGAGACACACCTCCCTGTGCTCTCAGGGCTGGGATGTCACACATTTAGTCACTCCCTGTGACACTCCAGCTGGCTGGACCTCTGCTGAAATGTATTCTGTCCCACCTCAGGGCCACAGGCTTGTTACTTCAGGGAAATCCCTTGTCCCCACCTTTTCAAGAGTGACACATGGGTCCTTTAACAAAGAATGTTGGGTCCAATTGTCCTTGGGTAATACCAATTCATTTCTCTATTCCTTGGGTGACTGCACAATTTTTCTGTCATAAAAATGCTAGATAAGAGCAGCAGAGCTGCAGGTGTGCCGAGCCCTGAGCCCAACGCTACTCCATCCTGTCTGGTGTTTCCATCACTAAGATGGTTTTGAAGTTCACAGGACAAGGCCTCTCTGGGGGTTTCACTGAGCACCTGTCGGGCTTCCTACCGACAGGACCATTCTATATGCAAAACTCATAATACATATATGAATGAATGAATGAATGAATGAATGAATGAATGAATGAATGAATAGTGCTTTTAGGGGGGAAAATTATATGCCCTCATCAACCAAGACCAGAATGCATTATTTTCTATTGTCTTTCAGGTCATGTATTTAGGCAGAATTTTATCAATAGTCATCACCATAGTATTAAAATCAATCTTATGGAGGTGACTCTTATATAAAACAACATGAGTCCCCTTAAAGGGCATAGAGGGCTAAGTGGTGAAAAATATATAAACTCTTTCAATCAACCCTCAGAAGGCTTATGTGAAAGCTCAGCCCATTCTCTTCTGGAACTTTCTGCACATTTGCCCTCTTTGACCTTAGGGAAAAGCAACAAACCAGGTTTTGAGGCAAGGTCCCCTGCAGACCAATGACTGGGATCTGGGACTAGACTCCTGAAAGTGACTCAGCTTCTCCATGTGGCAAACTTGCTCCAGAGGGAAATATTGATCGACAGTAAAGATTTACAAACTGACACCCACTGGGAATTTGCACAGGGGCTGCCTTTCACCCCCTCTCAGGCCCTGGAGTGGAGCCCCTTTCTCCCCAGGCTGTGGGGACTCCACGGGGAAGAGAGCTCTGGCCCAGGGGAGGAACTGAATGTGAGGAATCACCTCTGTCCTGCACCGAAGGGGACATGGCTTCATGGGGGTGCTCCCTGCTCTGGCCTGATCCTGGTCTGAGGGAAGCCTGTACATGACACACTGGCCTGTCCTGGCCGCTGAGCAGCAAGGAAGGCAGGGACACACTGGCCCTAGAGTGTCTGTGTAAAGTGGGCCCTGAGGTGTTGAGAAAGCTACAGGAGGGAGCCCCTGGCCTTGCTCTAAGGCAGGAGAACAGGGGCCAGAGCTCAGGGAGGCAGGAGCTCTGATGGCTCTGGTCACCATGTCCCACAATGGTGTGTGTCAGCCTGAACAGCAGGGGGCGCCCAGGGCCTGTTCCTGAGGGTTCTGGGGTAAATGAGAGCTGGGACCAGCCACCTGGTGCTGCCTGTGTCCTGTGCTCAGGGCTCACAGCTGTGACCTCCCCACCCCTTGAGCCCACACAACCCTAAGCCTGCCCACCCCCCTGACAGCCTCAGACAGAGGGGCCTGCCCCAGGGCCCAGGGAGGAGTCAGAGAGCTGAGGGGTCTCATTTGCATGAGGGGACCCTCCCTCCTGCAGAGCATGAAGAGGGCAAGGAGAGGTTTGGGGGCAGCTCTGCTTCAGCGGTGGGGCCACAGGAGGCAGGACTCAGCGAGGATCTGCACCATGGCCTGGTCCCCTCTCCTGCTCACCCTCCTCGCTCACTGCACAGGTGACTGGATGTGGGGACTGAAGCAGGGGCCCTGGGAAGACTCATGCTGCTGCTTTCTTCTCTGTCTCTAGACCCAGAATCACCATGTCTGTGTCTCCCCCTCCTCCAGGATCCTGGGCCCAGTCTGTGCTGACTCAGCCGTCCTCAGTGTCTGGGGCCCTGGGCCAGACGGTCACCATCTCCTGCGCTGGGGTTGGTTATTCTGTGCACTGGTACCAACAGCTCCCAGGAAAGGCCCCCAAAACCATCATCTATGATGACAGCGATCGACCCTCAGGGGTCCCCGACCGATTCTCTGGCTCCAAGTCTGGCAACTCGGCCACCCTGACCATCAGCGGGCTGCAGCCTGAGGACGAGGCCGACTATTACTGCTCAGCATGGGACAGCAGTCTCAGTGCTCGCACAGTGCTCCAGGCCTGTGGGGAACTGAGACAAAAACCCGTCTCCTCTGGGAGCTGGGTGAGCCCCCAGCAGCTGCCTGCTCAGGCTCAGCCCTGACCTGTGACCTCTACTTATTCTCCTGCTGATGTCCTGGCCCAAGTCCAGGCAGGGTCACTGCCTAGGGGAGAATGAGCCTCTCTCCCTTCTGTCCCCAATGTCACTCCCAGCAGCACTTTCCCAGACTAAGGGTCCTTAAGGAAAGTGAAAGTCCATCTCCCCTCCAGCTGGGGACAGTTTTCTCCAGACTGGTTTGTGTTCACTTGTCCTGTGATGGTGACACAATGAGACCCTGTTTTGGTCCCTTGAAACTATCCTGGGGCCTCATACTATTCGTGCTGTGCTTGAAGGACAAGTCAGCCCTGTTGGCATCTTGTTTTATAATTTACTCCACTTTAACCAGTGCTTCCTGTGACTGTGACCCCTCAAGGACTTGGTAGGACACAGAACACAGGCTTCCCTTTGCTTCACCCTTATCAGAGATTGCTCCACAGAATAGGACCGTGCAAAGAGCCAGAAAAAGCCGAGTAGAGCAAAAATTCGGGGTAAAGTGTGTGTATGAATTGAGGTTCTCCCAGGAACATAACCAGTGGGTCTCTCTCTCTCTTCCTCTCTCTCTCTGTCTCTCTCTGTCTCTCTCTCTCTCCAAGTTCATTCCTCCTTTCTCTGAGAGAACAGTATCTAAGAGATAATTATTAAAAATATATAAATTTTTATATATTGACATATACACACACGCACAGCTCACTGTTTTCTCCGAGTACATATTGGTCAGGACAGTGAGTTTTCAGGCTTCTCTTTTCCCGCCTCAGTATGAGAATCAACAAGAGGCAGAATCTCCCTCAGCTGGAAACACCAGTGAGTGAGTGTAACGGGTCCTTTTACCACGTGCCCGGGAAATGCCCGGAACGCCTGCTCCACTGGGATGAGTTGGGTGCTCAGGGTCCCCGGGTGACCTCTGCTCCCTGTCTGCGCTGAGCCCTCCCGATCACCTCTGGCCTCCAGTCAGCACATGCGACTGATCATTACATTCATTCTGGGACAGCAGCCTCAGTGCTGCTCACATGGAGCTCACAGTCCATGGGGACATGAGACACAACTTCTCTTCAGCTCTCAGACCTGGGTCATCACTCAGTCACCATCCGGGACACCTCCAGCCTGGCTGAACCTCTGCTGAAAAGTTCTCTGTCCCAACCTAAGGCCACAGGGCTTGTGACATAAGGGCTATAGTTCCCTTTTATATTTGCACTTTTTCAGACATGGGATTCAGACATGGGATCATTGAGAAAAACCAGGTGGCCTTGGGTGGCTGTCATTGGGTGGCTGAGTGAACAATTTCTCTATCCTGAAAATGCTGGACACAAGTGCCAGGGACTACAGCTGTGCCTACCCCAGAGACAAGTCTGAAACCAACATCATTCTGCCCTGGAAGCTCTGTCTGGGGTTGGTTTTGCTATTAGTGGGATGACTCTGAAGTTCATAGAAAGGAGCTCCTCATGGGGTTTCACTGGGCACCAATGCGGGATTTCCAATCTGCAGGACCAGATCACAGTATACAAATCCTAAACTCACGACTAAAATATGAAGCGATTTTAGGAAAACACTTATACACACATTGTCAGCAAGAACATTTCCATCCATATCTCAATGACAATTTCCATCAATATTAATTATCACTGAATTTTAAAATCAACGGGAATGAGGTGACCTTTATATACAATAACATACATGCGTTTTAAATTGGGTAAATGGTGATTACTATATGAACTTTTAAAATAAAAGCCTGTCACAGCAATTGAAATTTTTGCCCAGACAAACTTTCTGCATGTTTGCCCTTTCTACTCTTAGATAAATGCCACTAGCAATGTCATTTGGCCTGGCCTCCTGCCAACTTTTGACTGTGAGCTTGGTAATAGACCCTTGGGAGTAAATCGCTGCTCACAGTATGGGGACAGCTTCGGTTTCTTGCAGGCGGAATATTGACAGATAATAAAGTTTTACATAGCATCGCTCAGAAATGCACATGAGGGCTTTCTCTCCACAGTCTCCACATCTCTAGAGACAAGGAGCCCTTTCTCCTCATTTCTCTTGGGGAATCCACAGGGAAAGAAACCTCTAGTCACCAGAGAGGAAAGGATCTGGATTCTGCACAGAAGGGACATACCTCCTGGAGCTGGTCACTGCTCTGGACCTGATACTGGAGTAAGAGTTTGTGTAGGAAACACCACCTCAGTCCTGACCACTGAACAGCGAAGGGAGGTGTGGAAAGACTCACCCTGAGGACGCTGAGTAGAGCATAAAAATGCCCTGGAGTAATTGGGAGGGCACAACAGGGGACACCTGGCCCGGACCTAAGGCAGGGGGCAGTGGACAGAACAGTGGGAGGCAGAGGTTGTCCCTGATGGCTTCTGGTGACCATATCACACAATGGTGTGTTTGGGCCTGGACTCTAGGGGGCGCTCGGGCCTTGTTCCTGAGGGACCTGGGGTGATCTGACTGGGACCAGCCTCCTGGCTCTGCCTAGTGCCCTCTTCTCAGGGCTTACAGCTCTTATTGCCTCAGCAGCAGGCCCCACACAGCTCCACCCCCTGCAGACACCCAGGGCCATCCTCGGGTCTCAGAGGGACTTGTCCTAGGGCCCAGGCAGGAATCAAACCCCTGTGGCATCGCATTTGCATGAGTGGGTCACCCCTCTCTCAGAGTATAAAGAAGGGGAGGAAGAGATTTGGGGGCAGCTGTGCTTCAGCTGTGGGGCCACTGGAGGCAAGACTCAGCGAGGATCTGCACCATGGCCTGGTCCCCTCTCCTGCTCACCCTCCTCGCTCACTGCACAGGTGACTGGATGTGGGGACTGAAGCAGGGGCCCTGGGAAGACTCATGCTGCTGCTTTCTTCTCTGTCTCTAGACCCAGAATCACCATGTCTGTGTCTCCCCCTCCTCCAGGATCCTGGGCCCAGTCTGTGCTGACTCAGCCGTCCTCAGTGTCTGGGGCCCTGGGCCAGACGGTCACCATCTCCTGCGCTGGGGTTGGTTATTCTGTGCACTGGTACCAACAGCTCCCAGGAAAGGCCCCCAAAAACATCATCTATGATGACAGCGATCGACCCTCAGGGGTCCCCGGCCGATTCTCTGGCTCCAAGTCTGGCAACTCGGCCACCCTGACAATCAGCGGGCTGCAGCCTGAGGACGAGGCCGACTATTACTGCTCAGCATGGGACGATAGTCTCAATGGTCCCACAGTGCTCCAGGCCTGTGGGGAACTGAGACAAAAACCCGTATCCTCTGGGAGCTGGGTGAGCCCCCAGCAGCTGCCTGCTCAGGCTCAGCCCTGACCTGTGACCTCTACTTATTCTCCTGCTGATGTCCTGGCCCAGGTCCAGGCAGGGACACTGCCTAGGGGAGAATGAGCCTCTCCCCCTTCTGTCCTCAGTGTCACTCCCAGCAGCACTTTCCCAGACTAAGGGTCCTTAAGGAAAGTGAAAGTCCATCTCCCCTCCAGCTGGGGACAGTTTTCTCCAGACTGGTTTGTGTTCACTTGTCCTGTGATGGTGACACAATGAGACCTTGTCTTGGCCACTGAACCTCTCCTGAGGAATGAGCACTATTTGTGCTGTGCTTGAAGGACAAGTCAGCCCTGCTGACATCTCGTATTATAAGTTACTCCACTTTAACCAGTGCTGACTAATTTTGATTTGTTTTCTGATTTTTAGTGCAAAATGTTACAATTCTAAACATAAAGTGATAACGGATTGGTGGCTGCCAGAGGTGGGGGGTGAGAGGACGGTCCAAGTGGGGAAAGGGAGCCAAGGGGGAGAAACTTCCAGTTATGAAATGAATGGTTCTGGGGATGGAGTGGACAGCATGGGGACTGGGGCTGAGGATGCTGCATTTATCCTTGGACAGCAGCCTCAGAGCTGCTCACATGGCTCTCAGTCTGTGGGTGACGTGTGACACTCCTCCCTGGGCTCTGAGGGCTGGGATGTCACGCATTCAGTCCCTCCTTGGGACACTCCAGGTGGCTGGACTTCTGCTGAAATGTCTTCTGTCCCAACCCAGAGCCACAGGCTTGTTACCTCAGGGACAAAGCCTGCCCTTGTCTCCCCCTTTCCAAGAGTGACGCATGGGTTCTTTGAGAACAATGTTGGGTCCAACTTTCCTGGGCAATACCAGTTCATTCCTCTACTCCTTGGGTGAATGAACAATTTCTCTGTCATGAAAATGTTGGGCGTGAGGCACAGAGCAGCGAGTGTGCCCAGCCTTGAGCCCAATGCTACTGTGTCCTGGAAGATCTGTGTCTGTCTGGCGTTTCCATCACTAAGATGGTTCTGAAGTTCACAGGACGAGGCCTCTCGGGGGGTTTCACTGAGCACCTGGTCAGGCTTTCTACTTACAGAGCTATTCCATAAGACAAACTCATAATCAAGTAATCAATCAATAATTGTTTTAGGAAAAAATTAGATGCCCTCATTCAACCAAGACCAGAAGGCATAATTTTCTCTTGTTCTCCATCTATGTTTTTAAGCACAATTTTATCAATATTCATCACCCTAGTTTTAGAATCAATCTTATGGAGGTGACTTTTATATAAACGACATGCACAGAGGGCTAAGTGGTAACAAATACATAAACTCTTTCAATGAATCCTCAGGAGGCCCATGTCAAAGCTCAGCTCATTCTCTTCTCGAACTTACTGCACATTTGTCGTCTTTGACCCTAGAGAAAAGCAACAAACCAGGTTATGAGGCATGGTCCCCTGCAGACCAATGACTGGGATCTGGGACTAGACTCCTGAAAGTGACTCAGCTTCTCCATGTGGCAAACTTGCTCCAGGTGGAAATATTGGCCAACGGTAAAGATTTACACACAGACACCTCCTAGGAATTTGCACAGGGGCTGCCTTTTCACCCCCTCTCAGGCCCAGGAGAGGACCCCCTTTCTCCCCAGGCTGTGGGGACTCCACGGGGGAAAGAGCTCTGGCCCAGGGGAGGAACTGAATGTGAGGAATCACCTCTGTCCTGCACCAAAGGGGACATGGCTTCATGGGGGTGCTTGCTGCTCTGGCCTGATCCTGGTCTAAGGGACTCGAGTACATGACACAGTAGCCTGTCCTGGCCGCTGAGCAGCAAGGAAGGCAGGGACACACTGGCCCTAGAGTGTCTGTGTAAAGTGGGCCCTGAGGTGCTGGAAAGCTACAGGAAGGCGCCCCTGGCCTTGCTCTAAGGCAGGAGAACAGGGGCCAGAGCTCAGGGAGGCAGGAGCTCTGATGGCTCTGGTCACCTTGTCCCACAATGGTGTGTGTCAGCCTGAACAGCAGGGGGCACCCAGGGCCTGTTCCTGAGGGTCCTGGGGTAAATGAGAGCTGGGACCAGCCACCTGGTGCTGCCTGTGTCCTGTGCTCAGGGCTCACAGCTGTGACCCCCCCTCCCGTTGAGCCCACACAACCTTAAGCCTGCCCACCCCCCTGACAGCCTCAGACAGAGGGGCCTGCCCCAGGGCCCAGGGAGGGGTCAGAGAGCTGAGGGGTCTCATTTGCATGAGGGGACCCTCCCTCCTGCAGAGCATGAAGAGGGCAAGGAGAGGTTTGGGGGCAGCTCTGCTTCAGCGGTGGGGCCACTGGAGGCAGGACTCAGCGAGGATCTGCACCATGGCCTGGTCCCCTCTCCTGCTCACCCTCCTCGCTCACTGCACAGGTGACTGGACGTGGGGACAGGGGATGGGGCCCTGGGAAGACTCATGCTGCTGCTTTCTTCTCTGTCTCTAGACCCAGAATCACCATGTCTGTGTCTCCCCCTCCTCCAGGATCCTGGGCCCAGTCTGTGCTGACTCAGCCGTCCTCAGTGTCTGGAGCCCTGGGCCAGAAGGTCACCATCTCCTGCGCTGGAAGCAGCTCCAACATTGGGAGTAAATATGTGAACTGGTACCAACAGCTCCCAGGAAAGGCCCCCAAAACTATCATCTATGAAAATAGCAAACGACCCTCAGGGATCCCCGACCGAATCTCTGGCTCCAAGTCTGGCAACTCGGGGACCCTGACCATCAGTGGGCTGCAGCCTGAGGACGAGGCCGACTATTACTGCCAGACATGGGACAAGAGTCTCAATGGTCACACAGTGCTCCAGGCCTGTGGGGAACTGAGACAAAAACCCGTCTCCTCTGGGAGCTGGGTGAGCCCCCAGCAGCTGCCTCCTCAGGCTCAGCCCTGACCTGTGACCTCTACTTATTCTCCTGCTGATGTTCTGGCCCAGGTCCAGGCAGGGACACTGCCTAGGGGAGAATGAGCCTCTCTCCCTTCTGTCTTCAGTGTCACTCCCAGCAGCACTTTCCCAGACTAAGGGTCCTTAAGGAAAGTGAAAGTCCATCTCCCCTCCAGGTGGGGACAGTTTTCTCCAGACTGGTTTGTGTTCACTTGTCCTGTGATGGTGACACAATGAGACCTTGTCTTGGGCCCTGAACCTCTCCTGAGGAAAGAGCACTATTTGTGCTGTGCTTGAAGGACAAGCCAGCCCTGCTGGCATCTCGTATTATAATTTACTCCACTTTAACCAATGCTGACCAGTTTTGATTTGTTTTCTGATTTTTAGTGCAAAATATGGCAATTCTAAACATAAACTGATAACAGAATGGTGGTTGCCAGAGGTGGGGGATGAGAGGACAGTCCAAGTGGGGAAAGGGAGCCAAAGGGGAGAAACTTCCAGTTATGAAATGAATGGTTCTGGGGATGGAATGGACAGCATGGGGACTGGGGCTGAGAATGCTGCATTTATTTTTGGACAGAAGCCTCAGAGCTGCTCACATGGCTCTCAGTCTGTGTGTGACGTGAGACACACCTCCCTGTGCTCTCAGGGCTGGGATGTCACACATTCAGTCCCTCCCTGGGACACTCCAGCTGGCTGGACTTCTGCTGAAATGTCTCCTGTCCCAACCCAGAGCCACTTCAGAGACATAGTCTGCCCTTGTCTCCCCCTTTCCAAGAGTGACACATGGGTCCTTTGACAAACAATGTTGGGTCCAATTGTCCTTGGCCAACGCCAATTCATTCCTCTATTCCTTGGGTGACTGAACAATTTCTCTGCCATGAAAATGAGGGACATGAGGAGCAGAGCTGTGGGTGTGCCTAGACTTGAGCCCAACGCTACTCTGTCCTGGAAGCTGTGTCTGTCTGGTGTTTCCATCACTAAGGTGGTTCTGAAGTTCACATGACGAGGTCTCCCCTGGGGTTTCATTGAGTACCTGGTCGGGCTTCCTACATATAGGACTATTCTACATGCAAAACTCATAATAGATACATGAATGAATGAATGGATAGTGCTTTAGGGGGAAAAATTATATGCCCTCATTCAACCAAGACCAGAATGCATTACTTTCTATTGTTTTTCCATCCATGTATTTAGGCAGAATCTTATCAATAGTCATCACCATAGTTTTAAAATCAATCTAATGGGGGTGACTCTTACATAAAACAACCTGGGTCCCCTTAAAGGGCATAGAGGGCTACGTGGTGACAAATATATAAACTCTTTCAATCAACCCTCAGAAGGCTTATGTGAAAGCTCAGCCCATTCTCTTCTGGAACTTACTGCACATTTGCCCTCTTTGACCTTAGGGAAAAGCAACAAACCAGGTTATGAGGCAAAGTCCCCTGGAGACCAATGACTGGGACCTGGGACTAGACTCCTGAAAGTGACTCAGGCTCTCCATGTGGCAAACTTGCTCCAGGTGGAAATATTGGCGGATGGAAAAGATTTACACACTGACACCCACTGGGAATTTGCACAGGGGCTGCCTTTTCACCCCCTCTCAGGCCCTGGAGAGGACCCCCTTTCTCCCCAGGCTGTGGGGACTCCACGGGGAAGAGAGCTCTGGCCCAGGGGAGGAACTGAATGTGAGAAATCACCTCTGTCCTGCACCGAAGCGGACATGGCTTCATGGGGGTTCTCGCTGCTCTGGCCTAATCCTGGTCTAAGGGAAGCGTGTACATGACACACTGGCCTGTCCTGGCCGCTGAGCAGCCAGGAAGGCAGGGACACACTGGCCCAGAGTATCTGTGTAAAGTGGGCCCTGAGGTGCTGAGAAAGCTACAGGAGGGCGCCCCTGGCCTTGCTCTAAGGCAGGAGAACAGGGGCCAGAGCTCAGGGAGGCAGGAGCTCTGATGGCTCTGGTCACCATGTCCCACAATGGTGTGTGTCAGCCTGAACAGCAGGGGGCGCCCAGGGCCTGTTCCTGAGGGTTCTGGGGTAAATGAGAGCTGGGACCAGCCACCTGGTGCTGCCTGTGTCCTGTGCTCAGGGCTCACAGCTGTGACCTCCCCACCCCTTGAGCCCACACAACCCTAAGCCTGCCCCACCCCCTGACAGCCTCAGACAGAGGGGCCTGCCCCAGGGCCCAGGGAGGGGTCAGAGAGCTGAGGGGTCTCATTTGCATGAGGGGACCCTCCCTCCTGCAGAGCATGAAGAGGGCAAGGAGAGGTTTGGGGGCAGCTCTGCTTCAGCGGTGGGGCCACTGGAGGCAGGACTCAGCGAGGATCTGCACCATGGCCTGGTCCCCTCTCCTGCTCACCCTCCTCGCTCACTGCACAGGTGACTGGATATGGGGACAGGGGATGGGGCCCTGGGAAGACTCATGCTGCTGCTTTCTTCTGTGTCTCTAGACCCAGAATCACCATGTCTGTGTCTCCCCCTCTTCCAGGATCCTGGGCCCAGTCTGTGGTGACTCAGCCGTCCTCAGTGTCTGGGGCCCTGGGCCAGACGGTCACCATCTCCTGCGCTGGGGTTGGTAGTTATGTGAACTGGTACCAACAGCTCCCAGGAAAGGCCCCCAAACTGCTCATCTATGGTAATAGCAATCGACCCTCAGGGATCCCCGACCGATTCTCTGGCTCCAAGTCTGGCAGCTCGGGGACCCTGACCATCAGTGGGCTGCAGCCTGAGGACGAGGCCGACTATTACTGCTCATCATGGATCAGCAGTCTGAATACTCGCACAGTGCTCCAGGCCTGTGGGGAAGTGAGACAAAAACCTGCTGTCCCTGTTGAAATGGGGCTCTCCTGGGCAGACCCCAGTGCTCTGACAAGCCAGCTGCTTCCTGTGTGTTTTTGTCCAAATACTGGGGCCTGAGACCTGCAAGAAACTACACTGAAATCTGCATCAATATCTCCCTTCTCATCTCGTGTAAAACTTCAAAACTGGCACATCTTGGTTAGTGCGGCTGGGCTGCATTTTGCTTGGGAAGCTTCAATCAACACCGAGGGAGAGGGATTTCACCATATCTAACAAAACTACATGGGCATTGACCTTTACCCAACAACCCACAGTTCCTCAATCTATCCCTCACAGAGAACGAAAAAAATATAAGAAGATTCCTTCCCAAAGCCACTTAGTACAGTATTAGAATATGTAGAATGGCCCGGTCGGGCGTGGCTCAGCAGTTGAGCTTCGACTTGGGATCCAGGCGATCAGGGTTCGATTCCCGGTCAGGGCACATGCCCGGTTGTGGGCTTGATCAATGACTCTCCCATCATTGATGTTTCTGTCTTTCTGTCCCCCTCTCCTTTCCTCTCTCTGAAATCAATAAAGATATATTTAAAAAAAAAAGAAGAAAAAAGAAAAAAAAAAGAAAATGTAGAACGTACTTGTAAATGTGTATACAATCAAAATAAAATTTAGGCAATGGTAATAAATGATATTAGTAATTGTGCAAATAAAAATTGTGAGATGCGCCTAACCGGTTTGGCTCAGTGGTTAGAGCATCGGCCCGTGGAAACCAAGAGTCGGGTTTGATTCTGGCCAAGGACACGTACCTTGGCTGCAAGCTCTCCCTGGTCAGGGCTTGAGTGAGAGACGAGCAGTTGACGTGTCTCTCTTACATCAATGTTTGTCCTCTCTGCCTCCCACTGTCTCTGAAAATGCAATGGGAAAAATATCCTCGGGTGAGGATTTTAAAAAAAAAATTGTGAGATGTAGTAATAAACATTAATTGAGAGAAATATGTAGCCTTCTTTATTTACATTAAAAAGCAGAACAGCTGAAAAGTATTGGACTATATACCCTATTTAATTTAGAAAAAAAAATGAACCCTAGTAGTGCAAATGGAAGGGTATACAAAATAGAAATGAATGAAATAGTAAATAGATAATAATAGGAAGAAATGGCAGAGCCAAAATTAATTTTTTTTGGTAAAAAGCCCTGGCCGGTTTGGCTCAATGGCTAGAGTGTTGGCCCATGGACCGAAGGGTCTCGCATTCGAGTCCAGTCAAGAGCACATAGCTGGCTTGTGAGCTCGATCCCCGGCCTACGGGAGGCCACCAACCCATGTGTCTCTCTCACATCGATGTTTTTCTCTCTCTCTCTCTCTCCCCCTTCCACTCTCTCTGAAAAGCAATGGAAAAAGCATCCTGGAGTGAGCATTAAAAAAAAAAAGTACAATGGACAAATTTTTAGCAAGATATATGGGAACAAGAAAAACAAAATTTTATTATAAAGGAATACTTAACTACAAGGCAGCAGAGATGAAAAGGGCAATAACATACAAGGAACAAGTTCATGCCAGTATAGTGAAAATGTGTAGAAATAGACAAAAGTTTAGAAAAAATATAACATTCCCAAATGAGGACATTGAGGAGTGAAACCTCAGCCGGGAGGCAGCTGGTGGGAGCGCGGTGGGCTCCCCGCTCTCCAGCAGCGGCTCTGCCCCATCCAGGCCAGGGGCGGGGGCGAGGTCCTCGTGGGAGGCGGTCATGCCCTAAACAGCGGCCAGGGAGCATGGAGTCCGCCTGGTGGGGCCAGGGGAAGGGCCCAGGCTGTGCTCCACCAGCCTCTTGCACATGGCGAGGGCACCGATGCCTGGTGTGGCGGTGTCTGCACTGTCCCCAGGGGGGCCGCACCTGCCCAGCCCACCTCTCAGGGCGGCAGAGGCAGCCCCTGCCTTGCGGGTGCCGGGGCCCCTGGCAGCGCTGTGCCCTGCACCCCGGGCTTCCCTGAGGTCCCACCCCAGGCCTTAGGGCTGTGCCTCGGGGCCTGGGGCGCTTTGGGGGCTGCTCTTGGCAAACTCTGCAGTCATAGGACCTGGCGTCCAGGATTTGTCCCCAGAGGCTGCCTGCTAAAGAAGCAAGAACAGCACGAGACTTGTGTTAGAGGATGACTTCAATCCTCACCGGGGATATTCTTTCCATTGCTTTTCAGAGAGAGTGGAAGGAAGAGAGAGAGAGAAAAAAATCCACGCAAGAGAGACACATCGCTTGGTTGCTTCCCGCAGGTGCTCCCCCGGGAGCAGGTGCCGAGGGCAGAAAAGGGGAGACTGCTTACTGGTGACCCTGGGGAACATCCACTGAGGGTCAGAGAGGTGGCCCCTCTGAGCATGTGTATCCAGCACTTCCAAATGGAATTTAAAAATCTGAGGAAACAAATATTCCCTTACTTAAAGCTTGAAATCCATTTTTACTACTTGTAAATTTATGTGACTATTTCTTAATTTGGCCACAAATATAATCACTTTAACCAGTGCTGGCCTCACACTCAAGGACTGTTCCCCACTCTGCCAGGGTGATCACCTGACTCATCCTAAAGATCCCCACTTACACTCCATCGTTTTGATCAGGTTTCTTGGGTCCGCCTCCCACACGGGCACCCCCACAGGCACACAGGAAAATGCCACCATTTGTGTTCCTGCTGCACCTGTTACCTGTCCTTTGACACATATGTTCATTGCCTGACCTGGCGGCCAAGGTTGGAGCTGTGTGGGGACAGTCGACGAAGATCGACACTTTGAAAAAAATATAGTTTTCCATGGAGATAAATGTCCAAATGTGAGTGCATGACTGTTCCCATGGTGACTTGGGGAGGTCCTTTCTCACCTCACTCTATTGGGAATAATGGGGAAAGACGACTGTAAGAAGACCATTGTGTAGTGTGTTTAGGGACATCAGAGTGGCTGGAGGATGTGGACCCTGTGACCAGCAGGGGGAACAGAGCAATGCACCAGATTGTGGGTGCTGAGCCAGACAGCTGGTAGACCACTCAGTGTGTTCTCGGGAAGCTGGGCAAGCTGTGTCCTCTCTGTGTGACCCTCCTCCTTCCATAAGACCCCTCATTACTCTGTGAGCTCCTGGGACGAGCTCCCGCACCACAGCACTTCAAATCTGAGTCATCTCGGGGGGATTTCCATGTGGAGTCTTTGGCCAAACCTGGGACAGGTTGGCGCTTGTAGACAATGAGGAGCCAGAATGCATTTCCAAGGAGGAAGAGGCTTCTGGAAAATCTGCCCAGAAGATAAGACCCAGCTTGTGGGCTGCATCCCCACCACGGAACCCCAGGAGACAGAGCTCTGAGGTGTCACCATCATGACCTGGAGTCTTTCTCTCTCAGTGCTTGTCTAGTGAGCCTTTGTCACATTTTACACAAAGGAGCCCCTGAGGTCACATAGGACCTGGCTTCTCCTCAGTTCCACAAGGAGCAGGTGCTGTGAAACCAGACTCACAACCCTCTGTCTCAGTGTGTTGTTCACTTGGGCAGAATGTCCCCCCTTTTGCACTGGAAGTTACTGTGTTGGGGGTCGCTCTAAATCTGAGACAGAGGCCCCATACATGGGATGATTGATGTTACTTAGGATGCAGCCTGAATGGGAGGCAGGTTGTGACTTCAGACCTGGGGCGATGGCTCAGAGGTTACACGGTGTCTCTTCACCCTTGAGCAAGTGGGCCAAGGCCTTTCTCTGCCCCCCTTGCTCTGTCCTTTGCTCCATTGTCACTAACTGCTACCAGGACCAGTTACAGTTAGTAGCTGGTTAGTGAAGATCTCTGCTGTCACTCTGCACCAGCACAGAGAGCTTAAGGCCATATCATGCATTTGGATCTGTAAGAATTTTTACCTGTCTGTTCCCATCAATGCCGAGTCCTAACTATTGATTTCACTTCTTTATTGAATTGTCTGACACTTGCAGAACACTTTTGAATAATAATAAAAGGGAAAGTCACCTTTGCCTCTTCCTGATCTTTGTGGACATGTCGCCCTTCACAATACCATTTCTCAGATGCTGGCCTTAGGTTGAAGTTACATATGTGTGTGAGAGATAGTCTTGTGCGTGTGTGTGTTTAGTTTGATGTGGCTTTTATAAGATTTTGGGGTTGAGTTTGGTCAAGTGCTCTTTCATTAACAAGTGAGACAATTTTATCTTATCTATTGATGTACTATTGCATTGTATTATGTTACATGTTTCCTAAAATAACACCCAACATGTACCATTGGATGAACTGACAGTTAGTAATTGTACATCACCTTACTCTGGCATTGGAACCTCTTTGTTAACATTTCATTTTGGACATCTGTATGAACATTTAGCATTATCATTCTGTAATTTTTTTCCCGTCTCATTCTTTGGAAGCATTTGTCACTGTGATAACTGCTTTCAAATGAACAAGGATCTTTTATATCTTTTGAATTGTTACAGAAACACTTTGATGAAAAGAAATCGGAACCACTTGATCTCTGAAGACCTGGTAGATGGTTCCGAGAAACAGCCTGTATCTTTTGCCATTCTGTGAAGTAGGTCCACATTTTCTATAAGAAACTTGGTGTATTATTTATTTAATTCTTGATGTAGCCAAATTTGTGTCTTCCAAGGCAAGTATACATTTCATTTATTTTAAAATAAAGGTTAGAAATCTTAGCATTATTATTATTTTTATTTTGTATACATATGACCAGCAGGTGACACTGTGGGACTGCCCTGAGGTCCATACAAGGCTGCTCAGTGAGGACCATTTATTTACTCCAAGGAGCCTGTGCCTGATGGTCAGGCTTTGTGTTCTCTGAATGGAAAGCAGCAGCTGTGTCCTCTCTGCCCTGGCAGAGCCCCCTGAGCAGGGAACTTTTGTGGGGTTCAGAAGGTGTTTATGCTCAGAGCTCTCCCAGGGGGGGAAGCCAACATCCCTCCTCCTGGGTCTGGGGTGTGAGCTGAGCTGCAGCCCCAGGGCTCAGGGAGGGGCTGGCACTCAGGGGAGGGACTCACATTTGCATGGCAGCCCCTCCTGTGGCAGAGGGTGGGGAAGAAAAGGAGGCCTGTGGAGCCCAGCCCCACTGTGGGCTCAGGGGTTGTGGGCACCATGGCCTGGACTCCTCTCCTCCTCCTGCTCCTCTCCCACTGCACAGGTAGGGACAGGCTCGGGGACCAGGCCTCAGTTCCCAGCTTCATTCCCGTTATGTTGAGCCTAATGAAAACTTGACAGGGGCCTCTGCCTCAACACTGACAAATGTCTGTGTTTGCAGGTTCCCTGTCCCAGCCTGTGCTCACTCAGGCGCCCGCCGTCTCTGCATCACCAGGAGCATCAGCCAGACTCACCTGCACTCTGAGCAGTGGTTTCAATGTTGGCAGCTATGGTGTAGCTTGGCAGCAGCAGAAGCCAGGGACTCCCCCCCGATATCTGCTGTACTACCACACAGACTCAGACAAGCACCAGGGCTCTGGCGTGCCCAGCCGCTTCTCTGGATCCAAAGATGCCTCAGCTAACTCAGGCGTTCTGCACATCGCTGGGCTGCAACCTGAGGATGAGGCTGATTATTATTGTCACACATGGGACGGCAACTCTAAGACTGACACATGGCCCAGACCCTTAAGGAAGTGAGACAAAAACCTCTTCTCTGTTCTCCAGTCCTGGTGCAGTCACCCCTGCTGGTGGCTCTGACCAAGTCTAGCTCAGTAGTAACTTGTGTTGTCAGATCTTCATCCAGCATCAGATTTTCTGTGGACCAGTAGTTTTGACAATGTCACATCTTTTTCTTCAACTTGTAGCTTGATTCATAGCTCAGATATTCTTGCTTTGTTCATGGTTTCACAGACAAATTTTCTTACTCAGAGATGAAAATTTCCCATTGGACACTTCTGATGAAGTCAAATTAGGTTGATTCTGGCCAAGCTCAGGTCAGGGTCCAGGATATGATTCTGTTCTGAGTGATCAAATCTAAAGTGTGTGATATAAATCAAGATGCAGAAATGAATTCTACATACTAGCAGCGAACTATCAAAATATAAAGAATAAAAACAGTAGTGTTATCTTGGGCAGCTGTCAGTTGGAGCACAGGACTGGTTGGCCACTTTGGAGGGGTGTGTTGCACCGAATCTGCAGAGAGGACATGGCTGTGCTGGGATCCAGGGGTGCCCCACAGACTCTACCTGGCTCCTCGGGTGTTCTGGCACCTGGATGTTCAGGCTGAGGTCTGCAGCATCTCCAAGTTTTCTGATGATGGGTCCTGCAGCCTTCTCCTGCCCACTACGGTAGACAGTCAGGGAGTGCTGGGGACATTCCTGCAATGGCCAACATGGTGTAGGGGGAGGTTCTTACACTGAGTGTGCCAAATGTAGAAAGATGAATGGATAGAGCCCAGTGCACTGAAAGTTAGCAAGATAATTGGATAGAAAAAAAGCCCTCCTCTCCCTATCCTTACAGGAACCACAGACTTGAGCAGAAAGGGCTGGTGGTCTTTGAGAATGGAGTCTGACGTTCTCTCAGGTTGCACAGCACCTGAATAAATCACTTTGCTTTGGCACTAGCACCTGTCTCACGAGTTTGACTTTAGTTGTGACAGGAAGCAGAACCCACTTGTTTGGTTACAGTACTATTTGTAACAACATAAATAAAAAAGACTGAAGGATAAATCTGAAGAAAAATGAAAGTCTTATACAGGGAAAAGTGCAAAAGATGGCAAGAAAATTAAACTTAAGTATATAGCCAAGTTGTGTTTCAAAATACTCAATATTGTTAAGATAACAGTTTTTCCCTAATTGAATGAAAAATGTCTTCAGGTAAAATATACTTTCAATGAAGAATGAGGTAGAACATTTCAGCAAAGACATGGAAACTGTAGGAAAAGACATAAATGAAACAATGTTCCTGGAATAACCCTTCTCTAATATCATGAGACCTGCCTGCACCCAGGAAGGACAGGTGAAGGGAGCAGATATCAATTTCCAGGAACCAGATCAAGGTGAGACAAGGACTGCAACTTCAGTGTCAGAAGAGACATAGACCGAGTCTGGAGATGCTGCCCTAGGGGCTGAGGGACAGTGTGTGGGTGCAGGAAACCTGAGATGGGTGCCACTGGGTGCTGAGCCTGTGCTGTCACCTGCAATGTGCACCTGGGGTGACATGTCTGTGATCTTCGCCTCACTCCAATGTAAGACTCTGTGGCCTGCTTCTTGTTAAGTAAGAATTATGAACTAGCGGCTCAGAACTGACTACAGGGTTCCTGATTATATCCCCAAGGCTCATAAATGGAACCTGCATGTGTGAAACCTGGATGGAAATTCAAAGGCCCTTCTCACAACTACAGTGTGCTGGAAAGGAGGTGAATCAGCCCTGTGACAGACACGGTGCTGGTAGCCTGGTCTATGGGGTATTGAGAATGGGCGGATACTCACAGTGGGAATATTGTATTCCTGATCCTTTGCTTCCTGTGACTGTGACCCTTCAAGGACTTGGTAGGACACAGAACACAGGCTTCCCTTTGCTTCACCCTTATCAGAGATTGCTCCACAGAACAGGACCATGCAAAGGGCCAGAAAAAGAAGAGTAGAGCAAAAACTTGGGGGAAAGGGTGTGTATGAGTTGAGGTTCTCGGAGGAACAGAGCCAGTGGGGGTCTCTCTCTCTCTCTCTCTCTCCCTCCCTTCCTCTCTCTCTCTATCTCCCTCTCTCTGTCTCTCTCTCTCTCTGTCTCTCTCTCTCTCTCCCTGACTTCATTCTTCCTTTCTCTGAGAGAACAGTATCTAAGAGAAAATTTTTAAAAAAATATATAAATTTTTATATATTGACATATACACACATGCACAGCTCACTGTTCTCTCCGAGTACATATTGGTCAGGACAACGAGTTTTCAGGCTTCTCTTTCCTGCCTCAGTGTCAGAATCAACAAGAGGCAGAATCTCCCTCAGCTGGAAACACCAGTGAGTGAGTGTAACTGGGTCCTTTTACCACGTGGCTCGGGAAATGCCAGGAACACCTGCTCCAATGGGATGAGTTGGGTGCTCAGGGTTCCCGGGTGACCTCTGCTCCCTGTCTGCCCTGAACCCTCCTGATCACCTCTGGCCTCCAGTCAGCACATGAGACTGATCATTACATTCATTCTGGGACAGCAGCCTCAGTGCTGCTCACATGGAGCTCACAGTCCATGGGGACATGAGACACAACTTCTCTTCAGCTCTCAGACCTGGGTCATCACTGTCAGTCACCATCCGGGACACCTCCAGTCCGGCTGAACCTCTGCTGAAAAATTTTCTGTTTCAACTCAAGGCCACAGGGCTTGTGACATAAAGGCTATAGTTCCCTTTTGTATTTGCACTTTTTCAAATTCAGACATGGGATCATTGAGAGAAACCAGGTGGCCTTGGGTGGCTGTCATTGGGTGGCTCAGTGAACAGTTTCTTTATCCTGAAATTGCTGGACATAAGTGCCAGGGACTACAGCTGTGCCTACCCCAGAGACAAGTCTGAAACCAACATCATTCTGCCCTGGAAGCTCTGTCTGGGGTTGGTTTTGCTATTACTGGGATGACTCTGAAGTTCATAGAAAGGAGCTCCTCATGGGGTTTCACTGGGCACCAATGCGGGATTTCCAATCTGCAGGACCAGATCACAGGATACAAACCTAAACTCACGACTAAAATATGAGGCGATTTTAGGAAAACACTTATACACACCTTTTCAACCAAGAACAGAGGCATTGCATTTCCAATGCTTTTCCATCCATATCTCAATGACAATTTCCATCAATATTAATTATCACTGAATTTTAAAATCAACCTTAATGAGGTGACTTTTATATACAATAACATACATGCGTTTTAAATTGGGTAAATGGTGATTACTATATGAACTTTTTAAAGAAAAGCCTGTCACAGCAATTGAAATTTTTGCCCAGACAAATTTTCTGCATGTTTGCCCTTTCTACTCTTAGATAAATGCCACTAGCAATGTCATTTGGCCTGGCCTCCTGCCAACTTTTGACTGTGAGCTTGATAATAGACCCCTGGGAGTAAATCCCTGCTCACAGTATGGGGACAGCGTCTGTTTCTTGCAGGCGGAATATTGACAGATAATAAAGTTTTACACAGCATCGCTCAGAAATGCACATGAGGGCTTTCTCTCCACAGCCTCCCCATCTCTAGAGAGAAGGGGCCCTTTCTCCTCAGTTCTCTTGGGGAATCCACAGGGAAAGAAACCTCTAGTCACCAGAGAGGAAAGAATCTGGATTCTGCCTCCTGGGGCTGGTCACTGCTCTGGACCTGATACTGGAGTAAGAGTTTGTGTAGGAAACACCACCTCAGTCCTGACCACTGAACAGCGAAGGGAGGTGTGGAAAGACTCACCCTGAGGACGCTGAGTAGAGCATAAAAATGCCCTGGAGTAATTGGGAGGGCACAACAGGGGACACCTGGCCCAGACCTAAGGCAGAGGGCAGTGGACAGAAGAGGGAAGGCAGAGGTTGTCCCTGATGGCTTCTGGTGACCATATCACACAATGGTGTGTCTGGGCCTGGACTCTAGGGGGCGCTCGGGGCTTGTTCCTGAGGGACCTGGGGTGATCTGACTGGGACCAGTCTCCTGGCTCTGCCTCGTGCTCTCTTCTCAGGGCTTACAGCTCTTATTGCCTTAGCAGCAGGCCCAACACAGCTCCACCCCTGCAGACACCCAGGGCCATCCTCGGGCAGAGGGACCTGGCCTAGGGCACAGGCAGAAATTAACCAACTGTGGCATCGCATTTGCATGAGTGGGTGACCCCTCTCTCAGAGTATAAAGAAGGGGAGGAAGAGATTTGGGGGCAGCTGTGCTTCAGCTGTGGGGCCACTGGAGGCAGGACTCAGCGAGGATCTGCACCATGGCCTGGTCCCCTCTCCTGCTCACCCTCCTCGCTCACTGCACAGGTGACTGGATGTGGGGACAGGGGATGGGGCCCTGGGAAGACTCATGCTGCTGCTTTCTTCTTTGTCTCTAGACCCAGAATCACCATGTCTGTGTCTCCCCCTCTTCCAGGATCCTGGGCGCAGTCTGTGCTGACTCAGCCGTCCTCAGTGTCTGGGGCCCTGGGCCAGAGGGTCACCATCTCCTGCACCGGAAGCAGCTCCAACATTGGGAATAATTATGTGCACTGGTACCAACAGCTCCCAGGAAAGGCCCCCAAAACCATCATCTATGATGACAGCGATCGACCCTCAGGGATCCCCGACCGATTCTCTGGCTCCAAGTCTGGCAACTCGGGGACCCTGACCATCAGCGGGCTGCAGCCTGAGGACGAGGCCGACTATTACTGCTCAGCATGGGACGATAGTCTCAATGGTCCCACAGTGCTCCAGGCCTGTGGGGAACTGAGACAAAAACCCGTCTCCTCTGGGAGCTGGGTGAGCCCCCAGCAGCTGCCTCCTCAGGCTCAGCCCTGACCTGTGACCTCTACTTATTCTCCTGCTGATGTCCCGGCCCAGGTCCAGGCAGGGACACTGCCTAGGGGAGAATGAGCCTCTCTCCCTTCTGTCCTCAGTGTCACTCCCAGCAGCACTTTCCCAGACTAAGGGTCCTTAAGGAAAGTGAAAGTCCATCTCCCCTCGAGCTGGGGACAGTTTTCTCCAGACTGGTTTGTGTTCACTTGTCCTGTGATGGTGACACAATGAGACCTTGTCTTGGGCCCTGAACCTCTCCTGAGGAATGAGCACTATTTGTGCTGTGCTTGAAGGACAAGCCAGCCCTGCTGGCATCTCGTATTATAATTTACTCCACTTTAACCAGTGCTGACCAGTTTTGATTTGTTTTCTGATTTTTAGTGCAAAAAATGGCATTTCACGAGGATGAATGGACAACAGAATGGTGGTTGCCAGAGGTGGGGGATGAGAGGACGGTCCAAGTGGGGAAAGGGAGCCAAAGGGGAGAAACTTGGTTATGAAATGAATGGTTCTGGGGATGGACTGGACAGCATGGGGACTGGGGCTGAGAATGCAGCAATATTGCATGTTGGAACACTGCCGAAAAAGTAGACCTTAACAGTTTCTAGCACAGAAAATAATAAACCTTGTGACCCTGGTGGGTTACATGTCAACTAGACTTACTCTGGGGGTGATTTTGCAATACGTACCGATATAGAATGATTATGTTGTAGAGCTGAAACTAATATAATGTTGTATGTCAACTACACCTCAATGAAAAAGATAAGGTAATTAAAATGGAATCATCAAAATAAATCCAGGGATGGGATTGAGCAGAGAAAGAAAACCAAAGAGGAAGGTCTCATGAACATGGATAACAGTGCGGGGTTGCAGGGAGAGGGCCTGGAGGAGGTGGAGGAAGGCAGAGGGGTGATAAGTGGTGATGAGAAAAATAACAGGAAATAACGAGAAAAAGATACAAATGCATAAATAACGGTAATTAAATAGATTCCTGTATTGTGAGGGAAGGTTTAAGGGTCATTGTTCGTATCTAACATTAATTAGTCTTTGTAGTAACTCGAAGAAAAGTGATTAATGGTCATTATTTGTAAGTACCTGAAACTTAGTTCCCAGTTGCCTAATAGAGGAAACAATAATTATTTATGTACAAATAAGCTCTGTCTCTGATATGTGACTAGTCCCAAGAGGCTCTCTACCATCAGTGTTTTCTTCAAAGAAAGTTAAGCAGAGGCCTTTGATTATTCCAAAAGCTTTAGTAAGTTGATTCATAAAATGCTATAAAAAAGGCTTTCTTTCCAGGCCTGTGTGGCTCAGCAGGGGATGATCCAGGAGATTTATGATCCAGGAGATTCCCAGTTCGGGCACATGCCCAGGCTGTGGGCTGGATTCCCAATAGCGGCTGTGCAGGAGGCAGCTGATAGATGGTTCTCTCTCATTGATGTTTCTCTCTCTCTCTCCCTCTCCCTTCCTCTCTCTGAAATCCATAAAGATATATTTTTTAGAAATAAAAGAAACATACATATATTTTTAAAAATGCCTTTCTTACATCATTTCAAGAATATTATATCCAATAAATATTGCAGTGAAAATGTCATGTTTACCAACCCAGTTTCTTAAAATATGTTTTCATATTGATTTTAGAGAGAGAAACACCAGTGATGAGCCATTGATTGGCTGCCTCCTGCATTCCTCCACCTGGGCATCTGCCCTGACCAGGAACGGAACGGTGACCTCCTGGTTCATGGGTGGATGCTCAATCACTGAGCCGCGAAGGCCAGGGCAAAACATGTCACATTTTGGAAGAAGCTAAAGCTCTAGAGAGAGTATGGGCATCTGTGGTGCACAAGGTTTATGAAGAAGATTGACTATGTGGACACAAAGTATTTCTTTAGGAGCAATAGGATTGCTCTGTGTGATACTGTATGGCACTTAAATGACACTCCTGCTTTGTCAGATCCATTGAAAACTTCACAGCACAGTAAGAGAACCTCAATGTATGCACATAAAGTGTAATTTGGGAAGTTGGGGTTCCCTGACAGAACGCTGAATGTGACAAGAACCCATCCATTTGGACTAGGAGAGTATGAGCCACCTCATTGGAGGGGCGGGGAAGGCAGCTGCTAACCTGAGTACCTTTGGCAGTGAGTGAGTCCTGTAAGACTAAAAGCAAAAGGAACCTTACGGAAGCCTGTGCTGCAGCCGATCAAGTGGATTCCGTGGGGTCCGGGTTCACAATGTTGGTGTGGCTGTGCTATGGGCTGGGATTACACAACAGGCAAGAAGAGGGAAGCCCACTGCCTCAGCGCCCTCCTGATCCGGGCCAACCGAGTGCGCGGCGGTCGCCACAGAGCCACTGGCATGCAGGAGATCATGGGGGCTTGATGGCGGCGGGCGGCTCCATCTGAGTCATGCTCGTGGTCTTCGCCTGTTCTTGGCCTGCATCACCGAGAACCTCCTGCACTGGGCCTCCGGGGGCCCTGACCTCAGGCAGCCCTGAAGCTGCCCTCAGCCCACCCGCTGGGTCTCTGCCAAGTAGTGTGCTCCAGGCTCCAGGCCTGGTGTCCCCCCACCTCATTCCTGCCCCCTCCTTAGTCTCTCCCCACAGGGCCTGATGGACATGGATGTGGCAGCAGCCGGCCCACACCTGGGCCCTGGGGGTATCACAGCCACTTACAAAGAACCAGCCCCAGGGATGGGTTGATGGGTTTGCTTGAAGAACCATCCTCAGGGGACAGACAGAAAATAAGAGGGACAGGATGCCACTTGTCCTAACGCTTGGGCTATTGGGACATGGCTCCAAGGGTGTGCATTGGATTCATATATCCCTTTCTCTCTCTCTCTCTATCTCTGTCTCTTTCTGTGTTTCTGTCTGTCTCTGTCTCACTCTGTCTCTCACTCTTAGACACAATTCTAACACTGTTTGCCTGAAGATACTGTCAGATCCACAGATTGAAGGTTCAGTCTCTCTCTCTCACACACACACACACACACACACACACACACACACACACACACACACACACACCCCTCCTGTCTCTGAATGCATATTGTCCTGGACTCTGCAGTCCTCAGACTTCTGTTTCTCCAGGACTCAGGAATCAGTCTGGGTGAACCCAGCCATGCTCAGGGTCAGAATCTTCAGGAGGCAGAATCCCATTCAGCAGGAAGCACCTGCGACATGAGTGTAACTGGGGTCCCGTTATGAGAGCAGCCAGGAAATCCCTGGACAGCTGCCCTACTGGGATGAGTTTGATACTAAGGCTCCAAGAGTGAGCCTGTGCTCCTGTCAGCAGCTCAGCCCACCCCGACCATCTCTGGGCTGCAGTGAGCACTGAAGACTGAATATTGCCTTTACTCTTGGACAGCAGCCTCAGAGCTGCTCACACGGCCCTCACAGTCTGTGGGTGATGTGAGACAGTTTCCATCGCTAAGATGGTTTTGAAGTTCACAGGACAAGGCCTCTCTGGGGGTTTCACTGAGCACCTAATGGGCTTCCTACCTACAGGACCGTTCTACATGCAAAACTAATAACAGATACATGAATGAATGAATGAGTGAATGAATGAATGGATAGTGCTTTAGGGGAAAAAATTATATGTTCTCATTTAACCACGACCAGAATGCATTACTTTCAATTGTTTTTCAATTCATGCATTTAGGCAGAATTTTATCAATAGTCATCATCACAGTACTAAAATCAATATAATGGAGGTGACTCTTATATAAAACAACATGGGTCCCCTTAAAGGGCATAGAGGGCTAAGTGATGACAATTATATAAACTCTTTCAATCAACCCTCAGAAGGCTTATGTGAAAGCTCAGCCCATTCGCTTCTGGAACTTTCTGCACATTTGCTCTCTTTGACCTTAGAGAAAAGCAACAAACCAGGTTATGAGGCAAGGTCCCCTGCAGACCAATGACTGGGATCTGGGACTAGACTCCTGAAAGTGACTCAGCTTCTCCATGTGGCAAACTTGCTCCAGGTGGAAATATTGACGGACAGTAAAGATTTACACACTGACACCCAGTGGGAATTTTCACAGGGGCTGCCTTTCACCCCCTCTCAGGCCCTGAAGAGGAGCCCCTTTCTCCCCAGGCTGTGGGGACTCCACGGGGAAGAGAGCTCTGGCCCAGGGGAGGAACCGAATGTGAGGAATCACCTCTGTCCTGCACCGAAGGGGACATGGCTTCATGGGGGTGCCCGCTGCTCTGGCCTGATCCTGGTCTAAGGGAAGCGTGTACATGACACACTGGCCTGTCCTGGCCGCTGAGCAGCCAGGAAGGAAGGGACACACTGGCCCTAGAGTGTCTGTGTAAAGTGGGCCCTGAGGTGCTGGAAAGCTACAGGAGGGCGCCCCTGGCCTTGCTCTAAGGCAGGAGAACAGGGGCCAGAGCTCAGGGAGGCAGGAGCTGTGATGGCTCTGGTCACCATGTCCCACAATGGTGTGTGTCAGCCTGAACAGCAGGGGGCACCCAGGGCCTGTTCCTGAGGGTCCTGGGGTAAATGAGAGCTGGGACCAGCCACCTGGTGCTGCCTGTGTCCTGTGCTCAGGGCTCACAGCTGTGACCCCCCCTCCCGTTGAGCCCACACAACCCTAAGCCTGCCCAACCCCCTGACAGCCTCAGACAGAGGGGCCTGCCCCAGGGCCCAGGGAGGGGTCAGAGAGCTGAGGGGTCTCATTTGCATGAGGGGACCCTCCCTCCTGCAGAGCATGAAGAGGGCAAGGAGAGGTTTGGGGGCAGCTCTGCTTCAGCGGTGGGGCCACTGGAGGCAGGACTCAGCGAGGATCTGCACCATGGCCTGGTCCCCTCTCTTGCTCACCCTCCTCGCTCACTGCACAGGTGACTGGATGTGGGGACAGGGGATGGGGTCCTGGGAAGGCTCATGCTGCTGCTTTCTTCTGTGTCTCTAGACCCAGAATCACCATGTCTGTGTCTCCCCCTCTTCCAGGATCCTGGGCGCAGTCTGTGGTGACTCAGCCGTCCTCAGTGTCTGGGGCCCTGGGCCAGACGGTCACCATCTCCTGCGCTGGGGTTGGTAGTTATGTGCAGTGGTACCAACAGCTCCCAGGAAAGTCCCCCAAACTGCTCATCTATTATAATAGCAATCGACCCTCAGGGATCCCCAACCGATTCTCTGGCTCCAAGTCTGGCAGCTCGGGGACCCTGACCATCAGCGGGCTGCAGCCTGAGGACGAGGCCGACTATTACTGCTCATCATGGATCAGCAGTCTCAGTGCTCACACAGTGCTCCAGGCCTGTGGGGAAGTGAGACAAAAACCTGCTGTCCCTGTTGAAATGGGGCTCTCCTGGGCAGACCCCAGTGCTCTGACAAGCCAGCTGCTTCCTGTGTGTTTTTGTCCAAATACTGGGGCCTGAGACCTGCAAGAAACTGCATTGAAATCTGCATCAATATCTCCCTTCCCATCTCGTGTAAAACTTCAAACTGTCACATCTTGGTTAGTGTGCCTGGGCTGCATTTTGCTTGGGAAGCTTCAATCAACACCGAGGGAGAGGGATTTCACCATATCGAACAAAACTGCATGGGCATTGACCTTTACCCAACAACCCACAGTTCCTCAATCTATCCCTCACAGAGAACGAAAAAAATATAAGATTCCTTCCCAAAGCCATTTAGTACAGTATTAGAATATGTAGAATGGCCCGGCCGGGCGTGGCTCAGCAGTTGAGCTTCAACCTCGGATCCAGGCGATCAGGGTTCGATTCCCGGTCAGGGCACATGCCCGGTTGTGGGCTTGATCAATGACCCTCCCATCATTGTTGTTTCTGTCTCTGTCTCCCGATCTCCTTTCCTCTCTCTGAAATCAATAAAGATATATTTAAAAAAAAGAAAAAAGAAAAAAAAAAGAAAATGTAGAACGTACTTGTAAATGTGTATACAATCAAAATAAAAGTTAGGCAATGGTAATAAATGATATTAGTAATTGTGCAAATAAAAATTGTGAGATGCGCCTAACCAGTTTGGCTCAGTGGTTAGAGCATCGGCCCGTGGAAACCAAGAGTCGGGTTTGATTCTGGCCAAGGACACGTACCTTGGCTGCAAGCTCGCCCTGGTCAGGGCTCGAGCGGGAGACGAGCAGTCGATGTATCTCTCTTACATCAATGTTTCTCCTCTCTCCCTCCCACTGTCTCTGAAAATGCAATGGAAAAAATATCCTCGGGTGAGATGTAGTAATAAACATTAATTGAGAGAAATATGTAGCCTTCTTTATTTACATTAAAAAGCAGAACAGCTGAAAAGTATTGGACTATATACCCTATTTAATTTAGAAAAAAAATGAACCCTAATAGTGCAAATGGAAGGGTATACAAAATATAAATGAATGAAATAGTAAATAGATAATAATAGGAAGAAATGGCAGAGCCAAGATTAATTTTTTTTGGTAAAAAGCCCTGGCCGGTTTGGCTCAATGGCTACAGCGTCGGCCCATGGACCGAAGGGTCTCGCACTCGAGTCCAGTCAAGAGCACATAGCTGGGTTGTGGCCTCGATCCCTGGCCTACGGGAGGCCACCAACGCATGTGTCTCTCTCACATCGATGTTTTTCTCTCTCTCTCTCTCCCCCTTCCACTCTCTCTGAAAAGCAATGGAAAAAGCATCCTGGAGTGAGCATTAAAAAAAAAAGTACAATGGACAAATTTTTAGAAAGATATATGGGAACAAGAAAAACAAAATTTTATTATAAAGGAATACTTAACTACAAGGCAGCAGAGATGAAAAGGGCAATAACATACAAGGAACAAGTTCATGCCAGCATAGTGAAAATGTGTAGAAATAGACAGAAGTTTAGAAAAAATATAACATTCCCAAATGAGGACATTGAGGAGTGAAACCTCAGCCGGGAGGCAGCTGGTGGGAGCGCGGTGGGCTCCCCGCTCTCCAGCAGCGGCTCTGCCCCATCCAGGCCAGGGGCGGGGGCGAGGTCCTCGTGGGAGGCGGTCATGCCCTAAACAGCGGCCAGGGAGCATGGAGTCCGGCCTGGTGGGGCCAGGGGAAGGGCCCAGGCTGTGCTCCACCAGCCTCTTGCACATGGCCAGGGCACGGATGCCTGGTGTGGCGGTGTCTGCACTGTCCCCAGGGGGCCGCACCTGCCCAGCCCACCTCTCAGGGCGGCAGAGGCAGCCCCTGCCTTGCGGGTGCCGGGGCCCCTGGCAGCGCTGTGCCCCGCACCCCGGGCTTCCCTGAGGTCCCACCCCAGGCCTTAGGGCTGTGCCTCGGGGCCTGGGGCGCTTTGGGGGCTGCTCTTGGCAAACTCTGCAGTCATAGGACCTGGCGTCCAGGATTTGTCCCCAGAGGCTGCCTGCTAAAGAAGCAAGAACAGCACGAGACTTGTGTTAGAGGATGACTTCAATCCTCACCCGGGGATATTCTTTCCATTGCTTTTCAGAGAGAGTGGAAGGAAGAGAGAGAGAGAAAAAAATCCACGCAAGAGAGACACATCGCTTGGTTGCTTCCCGCAGGTGCTCCCCCGGGAGCAGGTGCCGAGGGCAGAAAAGGGGAGACTGCTTACTGGTGACCCTGGGGAACATCCACTGAGGGTCAGAGAGGTGGCCCCTCTGAGCATGTGTATCCAGCACTTCCAAATGGAATTTAAAAATCTGAGGAAACAAATATTCCCTTACTTAAAGCTTGAAATCCATTTTTACTACTTGTAAATTTATGTGACTATTTCTTAATTTGGCCACAAATATAATCACTTTAACCAGTGCTGGCCTCACACTCAAGGACTGTTCCCCACTCTGCCAGGGTGATCACCTGACTCATCCTAAAGATCCCCACTTACACTCCATCGTTTTGATCAGGTTTCTTGGGTCCGCCTCCCACACGGGCACCCCCACAGGCACACAGGAAAATGCCACCATTTGTGTTCCTGCTGCACCTGTTACCTGTCCTTTGACACATATGTTCATTGCCTGACCCGGCGGCCAAGGTTGGAGCTGTGTGGGGACAGTCGACGAAGATCGACACTTTGAAAAAAATATAGTTTTCCATGGAGATAAATGTCCAAATGTGAGTGCATGACTGTTCCCATGGTGACTTGGGGAGGTCCTTTCTCACCTCACTCTATTGGGAATAATGGGGAAAGACGACTGTAAGAAGACCATGGTGTAGTGTGTTTAGGGACATCAGAGTGGCTGGAGGATGTGGACCCTGTGACCAGCAGGGGGAGCAGGACAATGGACCAGATTGCGGGTGCTGAGCCTGACACCTGGTAGACCACTCAGTGTGTTCTCGGGAAGCTGGGCAAGCTGTGTCCTCTCTGTGTGACCCTCCTCCTTCCATAAGACCCCTCATTACTCTGTGAGCTCCTGGGACGAGCTCCCACACCACAGCACTTCAAATCTGAGTCATCTCGGGGGGATTTCCATGTGGAGCCTTTGGCCAAACCTGGGACAGGTTGGCGCTTGTAGACAATGAGGAGCCAGAATGCATTTCCAAGGAGGAAGAGGCTTCTGGAAAATCTGCCCAGAAGATAGACCCAGCTCGTGGGCTGCATCCCCACCACGGAACCCCAGGAGACAGAGCTCTGAGGTGTCACCATCATGACCTGGAGTCTTTCTCTCTCAGTGCTTGTCTAGTGAGCCTTTGTCACATTTTACACAAAGGAGCCCCTGAGGTCACATAGGACCTGGCTTCTCCTCAGTTCCACAAGGAGCAGGTGCTGTGAAACCAGACTCACAACCCTCTGTCTCAGTGTGTTGTTCACTTGGGCAGAATGTCCCCCCTTTTGCACTGGAAGTTACTGTGTTGGGGGTCGCTCTAAATCTGAGACAGAGGCCCCATACAGGGATGATTGATGTTACTTAGGATGCAGCCTGAATGGGAGGCAGGTTGTGACTTCAGACCTGGGGCGATGGCTCAGAGGTTACACGGTGTCTCTTCACCCTTGAGCAAGTGGGCCAAGGCCTTTCTCTGGCCCTCTTGCTCTGTCCTTTGCTCCTTTGTCACTAACTGCTACCAGGACCAGTTACAGTTAGTAGCTGGTTAGTGAAGATCTCTGCTGTCACTCTGCACCAGCACAGAGAGCTTAAGGCCATATCATGCATTTGGATCTGTAAGAATTTTTACCTGTCTGTTCCCATCAATGCCGAGTCCTAACTATTGATTTCACTTCTTTATTGAATTGTCTGACACTTGCAGAACACTTTTGAATAATAATAAAGGGGAAAGTCACCTTTGCCTCTTCCTGATCTTTGTGGACATGTCGCCCTTCACAATACCATTTCTCAGATGCTGGCCTTAGGTTGAAGTTACATATGTGTGTGAGAGATAGTCTTGTGCGTGTGTGTGCTTAGTTTGACATGGCTTTTGTAAGATTTTGATGTTGAATTTGGTCAAGTGCTCTTTCATTAACAAGTGAGACAATTTTATCTTATCTATTGATGTACTATTGCATTGTATTATGTTACATGTTTCCTAAAATAACACCCAACATGTACTATTGGATGAACTGACAGTTAGTAATTGTACATCACCTTACTCTGGCATTGGAACCTCTTTGTTAACATTTCATTTTGGACATCTGTACGTACATTTAGCATTATCATTCTGTAATTTTTTTTCCCCGTCTCATTTTTTGGAAGCATTTGTCACTGTGATAACTGCTTTCAAATGAACAAGGATATTTTATATCTTTTGAATTGGTACAGAAACTCTTGGATGAAAAGAAATCGGAACCACTTGATCTCTGAAGACCTGGTAGATGGTTCCGAGAAACAGCCTGTATCTTTTGCCATTCTGTGAAGTAGGTCCACATTTTCTATAAGAAACTTGGTGTATTATTTATTTAATTCTTGATGTAGCCAAATTTGTGTCTTCCAAGGCAAGTATACATTTCATTTATTTTAAAATAAAGGTTAGAAATCTTAGCATTATTATTATTTTTATTTTGTACACATATGACCAGCAGGTGACACTGTGGGACTGCCCTGAGGTCCATACAAGGCTGCTCAGTGAGGACCATTTATTTACTCCAAGGAGCCTGTGCCTGATGGTCAGGCTTTGTGTTCTCTGAATGGAAAGCAGCAGCTGTGTCCTCTCTGCCCTGGCAGAGCCCCCTGAGCAGGGAACCTTTGTGGGGTTCAGAAGGTGTTTATGCTCAGAGCTCTCCCAGGGGGGGAAGCCAACCTCCCTCCTCCAGGGTCTGGGGTGTGAGCTGAGCTGCAGCCCCAGGGCGCAGGGAGGGGCGGGCACTCAGGGGAGGGACTCACATTTGCATGGCAGCCCCTCCTGTGGCAGAGGGTGGGGAAGAAAAGGAGGCCTGGGGAGCCCAGCCCCACTGTGGGCTCAGGGCTGTGGGCACCATGGCCTGGACTCCTCTCCTCCTCGTGCTCCTCTCCCACTGCACAGGTAGGGACAGGCTCGGGGACCAGGCCTCAGTTCCCAGCTTCATTCCCGTTATGTTGAGCCTAATGAAAACTTGACAGGGGCCTCTGCCTCAACACTGACAAGTGTCTGTGTTTGCAGGTTCCCTGTCCCAGCCTGTGCTCACTCAGCCGCCCGCAGTCTCTGCATCACCAGGAGCATCAGCCAGACTCACCTGCACTCTGAGCAGTGGTTTCAATGTTGGCAGCTATGGTGTAGCTTGGCAGCAGCAGAAGCCAGGGACTCCCCCCCGATATCTGCTGTACTACCACACAGACTCAGACAAGCACCAGGGCTCTGGCGTGCCCAGCCGCTTCTCTGGATCCAAAGATGCCTCAGCTAACTCAGGCGTTCTGCACATCGCTGGGCTGCAACCTGAGGATGAGGCTGATTATTATTGTCACACATGGGACGGCAACTCTAAGACTGACACATGGCCCAGACCCTTAAGGAAGTGAGACAAAAACCTCTTCTCTGTTCTCCAGTCCTGGTGCAGTCACCCCTGCTGGTGGCTCTGACCAAGTCTAGCTCAGCAGTAACTTGTGTTGTCAGATCTTCATCCAGCACCAGATTTTCTGTGGACCAGTAGTTTTGACAATGTCACATCTTTTTCTTCAACTTGTAGCTTGATTCATAGCTCAGATATTCTTGCTTTGTTCATGGTTTCACAGACAAATTTTCTTACTCAGAGATGAAAATTTCCCATTGGACACTTCTGATGAAGTCAAATTAGGTTGATTCTGGCCAAGCTCAGGTCAGGGTCCAGGATATGATTCTGTTCTGAGTGATCAAATCTGAAGTGTGTGATATAAATCAAGATGCAGAAATGAATTCTACATACTAGCAGCGAACTATCAAAATATAAAGAATAAAAACAGTAGTGTTATCTTGGGCAGCTGTCAGTTGGAGCACAGGACTGGTTGGCCACTTTGGAGGGGTGTGTTGCACCGAATCTGCAGAGAGGACATGGCTGTGCTGGGATCCAGGGGTGCCCCACAGACTCTACCTGGCTCCTCGGGTGTTCTGGCACCTGGATGTTCAGGCTGAGGTCTGCAGCATCTCCAAGTTTCCTGATGATGGGTCCTGCAGCCTTCTCCTGCCCACTACTGTAGACAGTCAGGGAGTGCTGGGGAGATTCCTGCAATGGCCAACATGGTGTAGGGGGAGGTTCTTACACTGAGTGTGCCAAATGTAGAAAGATGAATGGATAGAGCCCAGTGCACTGAAAGTTAGCAAGATAATTGGATAGAAAAAAAGCCCTCCTCTCCCTATCCTTACAAGAACCACAGACTTGAGAGAAAGGGCTGGTGGTCTTTGAGAATGGAGTCTGACGTTCTCTCAGGTTGCACAGCACCTGAATAAATCACTTTGCTTTGGCACTAGCACCTGTCTCACGAGTTTGACTTTAGTTGTGACAGGAAGCAGAACCCACTTGTTTGGTTACAGTACTATTTGTAACAACATAAATAGAAAAGACTGAAGGATAAATCTGAAGAAAAATGAAAGTCTTATACAGGGAAAAGTGCAAAAGATGGCAAGAAAATTAAACTTAAGTATATAGCCAAGTTGTGTTTCAAAATACTCAATATTGTTAAGATAACAGTTTTTCCCTAATTGAATGAAAAATGTCTTCAGGTAAAATATATTTTCAATGAAGAATGAGGTAGAACATTTCAGCAAAGACATGGAAACTGTAGGAAAAGACATAAATGAAACAATGTTCCTGGAATAACCCTTCTCTAATATCATGAGACCTGCCTGCACCCAGGAAGGACAGGTGAAGGGAGCAGATATCAATTTCCAGGAACCAGATCAAGGTGAGACAAGGACTGCAACTTCAGTGTCAGAAGAGACATAGACCGAGTCTGGAGATGCTGCCCTAGGGGCTGAGGGACAGTGTGTGGGTGCAGGAAACCTGAGATGGGTGCCACTGGGTGCTGAGCCTGTGCTGTCACCTGCAATGTGCTCCTGGGGTGACATGTTTGTGATCTTCGCCTCACTCCAATGTAAGACTCTGTGGCCTGCTTCTTGTTAAGTAAGAATTATGAACCAGCGGCTCAGAACTGACTACAGGGTTCCTGATTATATCCCCAAGGCTCATAACTGGAACCTGCATGTGTGAAACCTGGATGGAAATTCAAAGGCCCTTCTCACAACTACAGTGTGCTGGAAAGGAGGTGAATCAGCCCTGTGACAGACACGGTGCTGGTAGCCTGGTATATGGGGTATTGAGAATGGGCGGATACTCACAGTGGGAATATTGTATTCCTGATCCTTTGCTTCCTGTGACTGTGACCCTTCAAGGACTTGGTAGGACACAGAACACAGGCTTCCCTTTGCTTCACCCTTATCAGAGATTGCTCCACAGAACAGGACCATGCAAAGGGCCAGAAAAAGAAGAGTAGAGCAAAAACTTGGGGGAAAGGGTGTGTGTGAGTTGAGGTTCTCGGAGGAACAGAGCCAGTGGGGGTCTCTCTCTCTCTCTCTCTCTCTCCCTCCCTTCCTCTCTCTCTCTCTCTCTCTCCCTCTCTTTGTCTCTCCCTCTCTCTGTCTCTCTCTCTCTCTGTGTCTCTCTCTTTCCCTGACTTCATTCCTCCTTTCTCTGAGAGAACAGTATCTAAGAGAAAATTATTAAAAAAATATATAAATTTTTATATATTGACATATACACGCATGCACAGCTCACTGTTCTCTCCGAGTACATATTGGTCAGGACAACGAGTTTTCAGGCTTCTCTTTCCTGCCTCAGTGTCAGAATCAACAAGAGGCAGAATCTCCCTCAGCTGGAAACACCAGTGAGTGAGTGTAACTGGGTCCTTGTACCACGTGGCCCGGGAAGTGCCCGGAACGTCTGCTCCACTGGGATGATTTGGGTGCTCAGGGTCCCCGGGTGACCTCTGCTCCCTGTCTGCGCTGAGTCCTCCCGATCACCTCTGGCCTCCAGTCAGCACATGAGACTGATCATTACATTCATTCTGGGACAGCAGCCTCAGTGCTGCTCACATGGAGCTCACAGTCCATGGGGACATGAGACACAACTTCTCTTCAGCTCTCAGACCTGGGTCATCACTGTCAGTCACCATCCGGGACACCTCCAGTTCGGCTGAACCTCTGCTGAAAAATTTTCTGTTCCAACCCAAGGCCACAGGGCTTGTGACATAAAGGCTATAGTTCCCTTTTGTATTTGCACTTTTTCACATTCAGACATGGGATCATTGAGAGAAACCAGGTGGCCTTGGGTGGCTGTCATTGGGTGGCTGAGTGAACAGTTTCTCTATCCTGAAAATGCTGGACACAAGTGCCAGGGACTACAGCTGTGCCTACCCCACAGACAAGTCTGAAACCAACATCATTCTGCCCTGGAAGCTCTGTCTGGGGTTGGTTTTGCTATTAGTAGGATGACTCTGAAGTTCATAGAAAGGAGCTCCTCATGGGGTTTCACTGGGCACCAATGCGGGATTTCCAATCTGCAGGACCAGATCACAGTATACAAACCTAAACTCACGAGTAAAATATGAAGCGATTTTAGGAAAACACTTATACACACCTTTTCAAACAAGAACAGAAGCTTTGCATTTCCAATGCTTTTCCATCCATATCTCAATGACAATTTCCATCAATATTAATTATCACTGAATTTTAAAATCAACCTTAATGAGGTGACTTTTATATACAATAACATACATGCGTTTTAAATTGGGTAAATGGTGATTACTATATGAACTTTTTAAAGAAAAGCCTGACACAGCATTTGAAATTTTTGCCCAGACAAACTTTCTACATGTTTGCCCTTTCTACTCTAAGATAAATGCCACTAGCAATGTCATTTGGCCTGGCCTCCTGCCAACTTTTGACTGTGAGCTTGGTAATAGACCCCTGGGAGTAAATCCCTGCTCACAGTATGGGGACAGCTTCTGTTTCTTGCAGGGGGAATATTGACAGATAATAAAGTTTTACATAGCATCGCTCAGAAATGCACATGAGGGCTTTCTCTCCACAGCCTCCCCATCTCTAGAGAGAAGGGGCCCTTTTTCCTCAGTTCTGTTGGGGAATCCACAGGGAAAGAAACCTCCAGTCACCAGAGAGGAAAGGATCTGGATTCTGCACTGAAGGGACATGCCTCCTGGGGTTGGTCACTGCTCTGGACCTGATACTTGACTAAGAGTTTGTGTAGGAAACACCACCTCAGTCCTGACCACTGAACAGCGAAGGGAGGTGTGGAAAGACTCACCCTGAGGACGCTGAGTAGAGCATAAAAATGCCCTGGAGTAATTGGGAGGGCACAACAGGGGACACCTGGCCCGGACCTCAGGCAGGGGGCAGTGGACAGAACAGTGGGAAGGCAGAGGTTGTCCCTGATGGCTTCTGGTGACCATATCACACAAGGGTGTGTCTGGGCCTGGACTCTAGGGGGCGCTCAGGCCTTGTTCCTGAGGGACCTGGGGTGATCTGACTGGGACCAGCCTCCTGGCTCTGCCTAGTGCCCCCTTCTCTGGACTTACAGCTGCTGTGATTGCCTTAGCAGCAGGCCCCACACAGCTCCACCCCTGCAGACACCCAGGGCCATCCTCGGGCAGACGGACTTGTCCTAGGGCCCAGGCAGGAATCAAACCCCTGTGGCATCACATTTGCATGAGTGGGTCACCCCTCTCTCAGAGTATAAAGAAGGGGAGGAAGAGATTTGGGGCAGCTGTGCTTCAGCGGTGGGGCCACTGGAGGCAGGACTCAGCGAGGATCTGCACCATGGCCTGGTCCCCTCTCCTGCTCACCCTCCTCGCTCACTGCACAGGTGACTGAATGTGGGGACAGGGGATGGGTCCCTGGGAAGATGGCTTGGGCCCTGCTTCCTCCTCTGGTCTCTAGACCCAGAATCACCATGTCTGTGTCTCCCCCTCTTCCAGGATCCTGGGCCCAGTCTGTGCTGACTCAGCCGTCCTCAGTGTCTGGGGCCCTGGGCCAGAAGGTCACCATCTCCTGCGCTGGAAGCAGCTCCAACATTGGGGGTTATTATGTGCACTGGTACCAACAGCTCCCAGGAAAGGCCCCCAAACTGCTCATCTATGATAATAGCAATAGACCCTCAGGGGTCCCCGACCGATTCTCTGGCTCCAAGTCTGGCAACTCGGGGACCCTGACCATCAGCGGGCTGCAGCCTGAGGACGAGGCCGACTATTACTGCTCAGCATGGGACAGCAGTCTCAGTGCTCACACAGTGCTCCAGGCCTGTGGGGAACTGAGACAAAAACCCGTCTCCTCTGGGAGCTGGGTGAGCCCCCAGCAGCTGCCTGCTCAGGCTCAGCCCTGACTTGTGACCTCTACTCATTCTCCTGCTGATGTCCTGGCCCAGGTCCAGGCAGGGACACTGCCTAGGGGAGAATGAGCCTCTCTCCCTTCTGTCCTCAGTGTCACTCCCAGCAGCACTTTCCCAGACTAAGGGTCCTTAAGGAAAGTGAAAGTCCATCTCCCCTCGAGCTGGGGACAGTTTTCTCCAGACTGGTTTGTGTTCAGTTGTCCTGTGATGGTGACACAATGAGACCTTGTCTTGGGCCCTGAACCTCTCCTGAGGAATGAGCACTATTTGTGCTGTGCTTGAAGGACAAGCCAGCCCTGCTGGCATCTCGTATTATAATTTACTCCACTTTAACCAGTGCTGACTAGTTTTGATTTGTTTTCTGATTTTTAGTGCAAAAAATGGCATTTCACGAGGATAAATGGACAACAGAATGGTGGTTGCCAGAGATGGGGGATGAGAGGACGGTCCAAGTGGGGAAAGGGAGCCAAAGGGGAGAAACTTCCAGTTATGAAATGAATGGTTCTGGGGATGGAATGGACAGCATGGGGACTGGGGCTGAGAATGCAGCAATATTGCATGTTGGAACACTGCGAAAAAGTAGACCTTAACAGTTCCCAGCACAGGAAATAATAAAAATTGTGACCCTGGTGGGTTACATGTCAACTAGACTTACTCTGGAGGCGATTTTGCAATACGTACCGATATAGAATGATTATGTTGTACACCTGAAACTAATATAATGTTGTATGTCAACTACACCTCAATTAAAAAGATAAGGTAATTAAAATGGAATCATCATAATAAATCCAGGGATGGCATTGAGCAGAGAAAGAAAACCAAAGAGGAAGATCTCATGAACATGGACGACAGTGTGGGGTTGCAGGGAGGAGGGACGTGGAAGAGGGTAGAGGGGTGATAAGTGGTGACGATAAAAATAACATGAAATAAAGAGAAAAAGATACAAATGAATAAATAATGGTAATTAAATAGACTCCTGTATTGTGAGGGAAGATTTAAAGTTCATTGTTCAGATGTGCCACCTCATTGGAGGGGCGGGGAAGGCAGCTGCTAACCTAAGTACCTTTGGCAGTGAGTGAGTCCTGTAAGACTAAAAGCAAAAGGAACCTTACGGAAGCCTGTGCTGCAGCCGATCAAGTGGATTCCGTGGGGTCCGGGTTCACAATGTTGGTGTGGCTGTGCTATGGGCTGGGATTACACAACAGGCAAGAAGAGGGAAGCCCACTGCCCCAGCGCCCTCCTGGTCCGGGCCAACCGAGTGCGCGGCGGTCGCCACAGAGCCACTGGCATGCAGGAGATCATGGGGGCTTGATGGCGGCGGGCGGCTCCTTCTGAGTCATGCTCGTGGTCTTCGCCTGTTCTTGGCCTGCATCACCGAGAACCTCCTGCACTGGGCCTCCGGGGGCCCTGACCTCAGGCAGCCCTGAAGCTGCCCTCAGCCCACCCGCTGGGTCTCTGCCAAGTAGTGTGCTCCAGGCTCCAGGCCTGCTGTCCCCCCATCTCGTTCCTGCCCCCTCCTTAGTCTCTCCCCACAGGGCCTGATGGGCATGGATGTGGCAGCAGCCGGCCCACACCTGGGCCCTGGGGGTGTCACAGCCACTTACAAAGAACCAGCCCCAGGGATGGGTTGATGGGTTTCCTTGAAGAACCACCCTCAGGGAACAGACAGAAAATAAGAGGGACAGGATGCCACTTGTCCTAATGCTTTGGCTCTTGGGACATGGCTCCAAGGGTGTACATTGGATTCATATCTCCCTTTCTCTCTCTGTCTCTGTCTCTGTCTCTTTCTGTGTTTCTGTCTGTCTCTGTCTCACTCTGTCTCTCACTCTTCGACACAATTCTAACACTGTTTGCCTGAAGATACTGTGAGATCCACAGATTGAAGGCTCAGTCTCTCTCTCACAAGCGCACACACACACACACACATCCCTCCTGTCTCTGAATGCATATAGTCCTGGACTCTGCAGTCCTCAGACTTCTGTTCCTCCAGGACTCAGGAATCAATCTGTGTAAACCCAGCCATGCTCAGGGTCATAATCTTCAGGAGGCAGAATCCCGCTCAGCAGGAAGCACCTGCGACATCAGTGTAACTGGGGTCCCGTTATGAGAGCAGCCAGGAAATCCCTGGACTGCTGCCCTACTGGGATGAGTTTGATACTAAGGCTCCAAGAGTGAGCCTGTGCTCCTGTCAGCAGCTCAGCCCACCCCGACCATCTCTGGGCTGCAGTGAGCACTGAAGACTGAATATTGCCTTTACTCTTGGACAGCAGCCTCAGAGCTGCTCACACGGCCCTCACAGTCTGTGGGTGACGTGAGACACACCTCCCTGTGCTCTCAGGGCTGGGATGTCACACATTCAGTCACTCCCTGGGACACTCCAGCTGGCTGGACTTCTGCTGAAATGTATTCTGTCCCACCTCAGGGCCACAGGCTTGTTACTTCAGGGAAATCCCTTGTCCCCACCTTTTCAAGAGTGACACAAGGGTCCTTTAACAAAGAATGTTGCGTCCAATTGTCCTTGGGTAATACCAATTCATTTCTCTAGTCCTTGGGGACTGCAAAATTTTTCTGTCATAAAAATGCTGGACAAGAGGAGCAGAGCTGTAGGTGGGCCCAGCCCTGAGCCCAACTCTGTCCTGGAAGATCTATGTCTGTCTGGTGTTTCCATCAGTTAGATGGTTCTGAAGTTCATAGGATGAGGCGTCTCGTGGGATTTCACTGAATACCTGTTGGGCTTCCTACCGACAGGACCATTGTACATGCAAAACTCAGAATAGATACATGAATGAATGAATGAGTAAATGAATGAATGGATAGTACTTTTAGGAAGGAAAATTATATGCCCCCATTCAACGAAGACCAGAAGGCATTACTTTCTATTGTTTTTCCATGCATGTATTTAGGCAGAATTTTATCACTAGTCATCACCATAGTTTTAAAATCAATCTTATGGCGGTGACTCATATAAAACAACATGGGTCCCCTTTGATCTTAGGGAAAAGCAACAAACCAGGTTATGAGGCGAGGCCCCTGCAGACCAATGACTGGGATCTGGGACTGGACTCCTGAAAGTGACTCATCCTCTCAATGTGGCAAACTTGCTCCAGGGGGAAATATTGACGGACAGTAAAGATTTACACACCGACACCCACTAGGAATTTGCACAGGGGCTGCCTTTTCACCCCCTCTCAGGCCCTGGAGAGAACCCCCTTTCTCCCCAGGCTGTGGGGACTCCACGGGGAAGAGAGCTCTGGCCCAGGGGAGGAACTGAATGTGAGGAATCACCTCTGTCCTGACCCGAAGGGACATGTCTTCATGGGGGTGCTCGCTGCTCTGGCCTGATCCTTGTCTACGGGACTCGAGTACATGACACAGTAGCCTGTCCTGGCCGCTGAGCAGCAAGGAAGGCAGGGACACACTGGCCCAGAGTGTCTGTGTAAAGTGGGCCCTGAGGTGCTGAGAAAGCTACAGGAGGGCGCCCCTGGCCTTGCTCTAAGGCAGGAGAACAGGGGCCAGAGCTCAGGGAGGCAGGAGCTCTGATGGCTTGGTCACCATGTCCCACAATGGTGTGTCTCAGCCTGAACAGCAGGGGGCACCCAGGGCCTGTTCCTGAGGGTTCTGGGGTAAATGAGAGCTGGGACCAGCCACCTGGTGCTGCCTGTGTCCTGTGCTCAGGGCTCACAGCTGTGACCTCCCCACCCCTTGAGCCCACACAACCCTAAGCCTGCCCACCCCCTGAGAGGCTCAGACAGAGGGGCCTGCCCCAGGGCCCAGGGAGGGGTCAGAGAGCTGAGGGGTCTCATTTGCATGAGGGGACCCTCCCTCCTGCAGAGCATGAAGACGGCAAGGAGAGGTTTGGGGGCAGCTCTGCTTCAGCGGTGGGGCCACTGGAGGCAGGACTCAGCGAGGATCTGCACCATGGCCTGGTCCCCTCTCCTGCTCACCCTCCTCGCTCACTGCACAGGTGACTGGATGTGGGGACAGGGGATGGGGCCCTGGGAAGACTCATGCTGCTGCTTTCTTCTCTGTCTCTAGACCCAGAATCACCATGTCTGTGTCTCCCCCTCCTTCAGGATCCTGGGCCCAGTCTGTGCTGACTCAGCCGTCCTCAGTGTCTGGGGCCCCGGGCCAGAAGGTCACCATCTCCTGTGCTGGGGTTGGTTATTCTGTGCACTGGTACCAACAGCTCCCAGGAAAGGCCCCCAAAACCATCATCTATGATGACAACGATCGACCCTCAGGGGTCCCCAACCGATTCTCTGGCTCCAAGTCTGGCAACTCGGGGACCCTGACCATCAGCGGGCTGCAGCCTGAGGACGAGGCCGACTATTACTGCTCATCATGGATCAGCAGTCTCAGTGCTCACACAGTGCTCCAGGCCTGTGGGGAAGTGAGACAAAAACCTGCTCTCCCTGTTGAAATGGGGCTCTCCTGGGCAGACCCCAGTGCTCTGACTAGCCAGCTGCTTCCTGTGTGTTTTTGTCCAAATACTGGGGCCTGAGACCTGCAAGAAACTGAATTGAAATCTGCATCAATATCTCCCTTCTCATCTCGTGTAAAACTTCAAAAATGTCACATCTTGGTTAGTGCGGCTGGGCTGCATTTTGCTTGGGAAGCTTCAATCAACACCGAGGGAGAGGGATTTCACCATATCTAACAAAACTACATGGGCATTGACCTTTACCCAACAACCCATAGTTCCTCAATCTATCCCTCACAGAGAACGAAAAAAATATAAGAAGATTCCTTCCCAAAGCCATTTAGTACAGTATTAGAATATGTAGAATGGCCCGGCCAGGGGTGGCTCAGCGGTTGAGCTTCGACCTGGGATCCAGGCGATCAGGGTTTGATTCCCGGTCAGGGCACATGCCCGGTTGTGGGCTTGATCAATGACCCTCCCATCATTGATGTTTCTGTCTTTCTCTCCCCATTTCCTTTCCTCTCTCTGAAATCAATAAAAATATATTTAAAAAAAAGAAAAAAGAAAAAAAAAAGAAAATGTAGAACGTACTTGTAAATGTGTATACAATCAAAATAAAAGTTAGGCAATGGTAATAAATGATATTAGTAATTGTGCAAATAAAAATTGTGAGATGCGCCTAACTGGTTTGGCTCAGTGGTTAGAGCATCGGCCCGTGGAAATCAAGAGTCGGGTTTGATTCTGGCCAAGGACACGTACCTTGGCTGCAAGCTCTCGCTGCTCAGGGCTCGAGCGGGAGACGAGCAGTCGATGTGTCTCTCTTACATCAATGTTTCTCCTCTCTCCCTCCCACTGTCTCTGAAAATGCAATGGAAAAAATATCCTCGGGTGAGATGTAGTAATAAACATTAATTGAGAGAAATATGTAGCCTTCTTTATTTACATTAAAAAGCAGAACAGCTGAAAAGTATTGGACTATATACCCTATTTAATTTAGGAAAAAAAATGAACTCTAGTAGTGCAAATGGAAGGGTATACAAAATAGAAATGAATGAAATAGTAAATAGATAATAATAGGAAGAAATGGCAGAGCCAAAATTAATTTTTTTTGGTAAAAAGCCCTGGCCGGTTTGGCTCAATGGCTACAGCGTTGGCCCATGGACCAAAGGGTCTCGCATTCGAGTCCAGTCAAGAGTACATAGCTGGGTTGTGGGCTCGATCCCTGGCCTACGGGAGGCCACCAATGCATGTGTCTCTCTCAATCGATGTTTTTTTCTCTCTCTCTCTCTCCCCCTTCCACTCTCTCTGAAAAGCAATGGAAAAAGCATCCTGGAGTGAGCATTAAAAAAAAAAAGTACAATGGACAAATTTTTAGCAAGATATATGGGAACAAGAAAAACAAAATTTTATTATAAAGGAATACTTAACTACAAGGAAACAGAGATGAAAAGGGCAATAACATACAAGGAACAAGTTCATGCCAGTATAGTGAAAAGGTGTAGAAATAGACAAAAGTTTAGAAAAAATATAACATTCCCAAATGAGGACATTGAGGAGTGAAACCTCAGCCGGGAGGCAGCTGGTGGGAGCGCGGTGGGCTCCCCGCTCTCCAGCAGCGGCTCTGCCCCATCCAGGCCAGGGGCGGGGGCGAGGTCCTCGTGGGAGGCGGTCATGCCCTAAACAGCGGCCAGGGAGCATGGAGTCCGCCTGGTGGGGCCAGGGGAAGGGCCCAGGCTGTGCTCCACCAGCCTCTTGCACATGGCCAGGGCACCGATGCCTGGTGTGGCGGTGTCTGCACTGTCCCCAGGGGGGCCGTACCTGCCCAGCCCACCTCTCAGGGCGGCAGAGGCAGCCCCTGCCTTGCGGGTGCCGGGGCCCCTGGCAGCGCTGTGCCCCGCACCCCGGGCTTCCCTGAGGTCCCACCCCAGGCCTTAGGGCTGTGCCTCGGGGCCTGGGGCGCTTTGGGGGCTGCTCTTGGCAAACTCTGCAGTCATAGGACCTGGCGTCCAGGATTTGTCCCCAGAGGCTGCCTGCTAAAGAAGCAAGAACAGCACGAGACTTGTGTTAGAGGATGACTTCAATCCTCACCCGGGGATATTCTTTCCATTGCTTTTCAGAGAGAGTGGAAGGAAGAGAGAGAGAGAAAAAAATCCACGCAAGAGAGACACATCGCTTGGTTGCTTCCCGCAGGTGCTCCCCCGGGAGCAGGTGCCGAGGGCAGAAAAGGGGAGACTGCTTACTGGTGACCCTGGGGAACATCCACTGAGGGTCAGAGAGGTGGCCCCTCTGAGCATGTGTATCCAGCACTTCCAAATGGAATTTAAAAATCTGAGGAAACAAATATTCCCTTACTTAAAGCTTGAAATCCATTTTTACTACTTGTAAATTTATGTGACTATTTCTTAATTTGGCCACAAATATAATCACTTTAACCAGTGCTGGCCTCACACTCAAGGACTGTTCCCCACTCTGCCAGGGTGATCACCTGACTCATCCTAAAGATCCCCACTTACACTCCATCGTTTTGATCAGGTTTCTTGGGTCCGCCTCCCACACGGGCACCCCCACAGGCACACAGGAAAATGCCACCATTTGTGTTCCTGCTGCACCTGTTACCTGTCCTTTGACACATATGTTCATTGCCTGACCCGGCGGCCAAGGTTGGAGCTGTGTGGGGACAGTCGACGAAGATCGACACTTTGAAAAAAAATATAGTTTTCCATGGAGATAAATGTCCAAATGTGAGTGCATGACTGTTCCCATGGTGACTTGGGGAGGTCCTTTCTCACCTCACTCTATTGGGAATAATGGGGAAAGACTACTGAAAGAAGACCATTGTGTAGTGTGTTTAGGGACATCAGAGTGGCTGGAGGATGTGGACCCTGTGACCAGCAGGGGGAACAGAGCAATGCACCAGATTGTGGGTGCTGAGCCAGACAGCTGGTAGACCACTCAGTGTGTTCTCGGGAAGCTGGGCAAGCTGTGTCCTCTCTGTGTGACCCTCCTCCTTCCATAAGACCCCTCATTACTCTGTGAGCTCCTGGGACGAGCTCCCACACCACAGCACTTCAAATCTGAGTCATCTCGGGGGGATTTCCATGTGGAGTCTTTGGCCAAACCTGGGACAGGTTGGCGCTTGTAGACAATGAGGAGCCAGAATGCATTTCCAAGGAGGAAGAGGCTTCTGGAAAATCTGCCCAGAAGATAAGACCCAGCTTGTGGGCTGCATCCCCACCACGGAACCCCAGGAGACAGAGCTCTGAGGTGTCACCATCATGACCTGGAGTCTTTCTCTCTCAGTGCTTGTCTAGTGAGCCTTTGTCACATTTTACACAAAGGAGCCCCTGAGGTCACATAGGACCTGGCTTCTCCTCAGTTCCACAAGGAGCAGGTGCTGTGAAACCAGACTCACAACCCTCTGTCTCAGTGTGTTGTTCACTTGGGCAGATTGTCCCCCCTTTTGCACTGGAAGTTACTGTGTTGGGGGTCGCTCTAAATCTGAGACAGAGGCCCCATACATGGGATGATTGATGTTACTTAGGATGCAGCCTGAATGGGAGGCAGGTTGTGACTTCAGACCTGGGGCGATGGCTCAGAGGTTACACGGTGTCTCTTCACCCTTGAGCAAGTGGGCCAAGGCCTTTCTCTGCCCCCCTTGCTCTGTCCTTTGCTCCATTGTCACTAACTGCTACCAGGACCAGTTACAGTTAGTAGCTGGTTAGTGAAGATCTCTGCTGTCACTCTGCACCAGCACAGAGAGCTTAAGGCCATATCATGCATTTGGATCTGTAAGAATTTTTACCTGTCTGTTCCCATCAATGCCGAGTCCTAACTATTGATTTCACTTCTTTATTGAATTGTCTGACACTTGCAGAACACTTTTGAATAATAATAAAGGGGAAAGTCACCTTTGCCTCTTCCTGATCTTTCTGGACATGTCGCCCTTCACAATACCATTTCTCAGATGCTGGCCTTAGGTTGAAGTTACATATGTGTGTGAGAGATAGTCTTGTGCGTGTGTGTGTTTAGTTTGATGTGGCTTTTATAAGATTTTGGGGTTGAGTTTGGTCAAGTGCTCTTTCATTAACAAGTGAGACAATTTTATCTTATCTATTGATGTACTATTGCATTGTATTATGTTACATGTTTCCTAAAATAACACCCAACATGTACCATTGGATGAACTGACAGTTAGTAATTGTACATCACCTTACTCTGGCATTGGAACCTCTTTGTTAACATTTCATTTTGGACATCTGTATGAACATTTAGCATTATCATTCTGTAATTTTTTTCCCGTCTCATTCTTTGGAAGCATTTGTCACTGTGATAACTGCTTTCAAATGAACAAGGATCTTTTATATCTTTTGAATTGTTACAGAAACACTTTGATGAAAAGAAATCGGAACCACTTGATCTCTGAAGACCTGGTAGATGGTTCCGAGAAACAGCCTGTATCTTTTGCCATTCTGTGAAGTAGGTCCACATTTTCTATAAGAAACTTGGTGTATTATTTATTTAATTCTTGATGTAGCCAAATTTGTGTCTTCCAAGGCAAGTATACATTTCATTTATTTTAAAATAAAGGTTAGAAATCTTAGCATTATTATTATTTTTATTTTGTATACATATGACCAGCAGGTGACACTGTGGGACTGCCCTGAGGTCCATACAAGGCTGCTCAGTGAGGACCATTTATTTACTCCAAGGAGCCTGTGCCTGATGGTCAGGCTTTGTGTTCTCTGAATGGAAAGCAGCAGCTGTGTCCTCTCTGCCCTGGCAGAGCCCCCTGAGCAGGGAACTTTTGTGGGGTTCAGAAGGTGTTTATGCTCAGAGCTCTCCCAGTGGGGGAAGCCAACCTCCCTCCTCCTGGGTCTGGGGTGTGAGCTGAGCTGCAGCCCCAGGGCTCAGGGAGGGGCTGGCACTCAGGGGAGGGACTCACATTTGCATGGCAGCCCCTCCTGTGGCAGAGGGTGGGGAAGAAAAGGAGGCCTGTGGAGCCCAGCCCCACTGTGGGCTCAGGGGCTGTGGGCACCATGGCCTGGACTCCTCTCCTCCTCCTGCTCCTCTCCCACTGCACAGGTAGGGACAGGCTCGGGGACCAGGCCTCAGTTCCCAGCTTCATTCCCGTTATGTTGAGCCTAATGAAAACTTGACAGGGGCCTCTGCCTCAACACTGACAAATGTCTGTGTTTGCAGGTTCCCTGTCCCAGCCTGTGCTCACTCAGCCGCCCGCCGTCTCTGCATCACCAGGAGCATCAGCCAGACTCACCTGCACTCTGAGCAGTGGTTTCAATGTTGGCAGCTATGCTATAGCTTGGCAGCAGCAGAAGCCAGGGACTCCCCCCCGATATCTGCTGTACTACCACACAGACTCAGACAAGCACCAGGGCTCTGGCGTGCCCAGCCGCTTCTCTGGATCCAAAGATGCCTCAGCTAACTCAGGCGTTCTGCACATCGCTGGGCTGCAACCTGAGGATGAGGCTGATTATTATTGTCACACATGGGACGGCAACTCTAAGACTGACACATGGCCCAGACCCTTAAGGAAGTGAGACAAAAACCTCTTCTCTGTTCTCCAGTCCTGGTGCAGTCACCCCTGCTGGTGGCTCTGACCAAGTCTAGCTCAGTAGTAACTTGTGTTGTCAGATCTTCATCCAGCACCAGATTTTCTGTGGACCAGTAGTTTTGACAATGTCACATCTTTTTCTTCAACTTGTAGCTTGATTCATAGCTCAGATATTCTTGCTTTGTTCATGGTTTCACAGACAAATTTTCTTAGTCAGAGATGAAAATTTCCCATTGGACACTTCTGATGAAGTCAAATTAGGTTGATTCTGGCCAAGCTCAGGTCAGGGTCCAGGATATGATTCTGTTCTGAGTGATCAAATCTAAAGTGTGTGATATAAATCAAGATGCAGAAATGAATTCTACATACTAGCAGCGAACTATCAAAATATAAAGAATAAAAACAGTAGTGTTATCTTGGGCAGCTGTCAGTTGGAGCACAGGACTGGTTGGCCACTTTGGAGGGGTGTGTTGCACCGAATCTGCAGAGAGGACATGGCTGTGCTGGGATCCAGGGGTGCCCCACAGACTCTACCTGGCTCCTCGGGTGTTCTGGCACCTGGATGTTCAGGCTGAGGTCTGCAGCATCTCCAAGTTTCCTGATGATGGGTCCTGCAGTCTTCTCCTGCCCACTACGGTAGACAGTCAGGGAGTGCTGGGGAGATTCCTGCAATGGCCAACATGGTGTAGGGGGAGGTTCTTACACTGAGTGTGCCAAATGTAGAAAGATGAATGGATAGAGCCCAGTGCACTGAAAGTTAGCAAGATAATTGGATAGAAAAAAAGCCCTCCTCTCCCTATCCTTACAGGAACCACAGACTTGAGCAGAAAGGGCTGGTGGTCTTTGAGAATGGAGTCTGACGTTCTCTCAGGTTGCACAGCACCTGAATAAATCACTTTGCTTTGGCACTAGCACCTGTCTCACGAGTTTGACTTTAGTTGTGACAGGAAGCAGAACCCACTTGTTTGGTTACAGTACTATTTGTAACAACATAAATAGAAAAGACTGAAGGATAAATCTGAAGAAAAATGAAAGTCTTATACAGGGAAAAGTGCAAAAGATGGCAAGAAAATTAAACTTAAGTATATAGCCAAGTTGTGTTTCAAAATACTCAATATTGTTAAGATAACAGTTTTTCCCTAATTGAATGAAAAATGTCTTCAGGTAAAATATACTTTCAATGAAGAATGAGGTAGAACATTTCAGCAAAGACATGGAAACTGTAGGAAAACACATAAATGAAACAATGTTCCTGGAATAACCCTTCTCTAATATCATGAGACCTGCCTGCACCCAGGAAGGACAGGTGAAGGGAGCAGATATCAATTTCCAGGAACCAGATCAAGGTGAGACAAGGACTGCAACTTCAGTGTCAGAAGAGACATAGACCGAGTCTGGAGATGCTGCCCTAGGGGCTGAGGGACAGTGTGTGGGTGCAGGAAACCTGAGATGGGTGCCACTGGGTGCTGAGCCTGTGCTGTCACCTGCAATGTGCAGCTGGGGTGACATGTCTGTGATCTTCGCCTCACTCCAATGTAAGACTCTGTGGCCTGCTTCTTGTTAAGTAAGAATTATGAACTAGCGGCTCAGAACTGACTACAGGGTTCCTGATTATATCCCCAAGGCTCATAAATGGAACCTGCATGTGTGAAACCTGGATGGAAATTCAAAGGCCCTTCTCACAACTAGAGTGTGCTGGAAAGGAGGTGAATCAGCCCTGTGACAGACACGGTGCTGGTAGCCTGGTCTATGGGGTATTGAGAATGGGCGGACACTCACAGTGGGAATATTGTATTCCTGATCCTTTGCTTCCTGTGACTGTGACCCTTCAAGGACTTGGTAGGACACAGAACACAGGCTTCCCTTTGCTTCACCCTTATCAGAGATTGCTCCACAGAACAGGACCATGCAAAGGGCCAGAAAAAGAAGAGTAGAGCAAAAACTTGGGGGAAAGGGTGTGTATGAGTTGAGGTTCTCGGAGGAACAGAGCCAGTGGGCGTCTCTCTCTCTCTCTCTCTCTCCCTCCCTTCCTCTCTCTCTCTATCTCCCTCTCTCTGTCTCTCTCTCTCTCTGTCTCTCTCTTCCTCTCTCCCTGACTTCATTCTTCCTTTCTCTGAGAGAACAGTATCTAAGAGAAAATTTTTAAAAAAATATATAAATTTTTATATATTGACATATACACACATGCACAGCTCACTGTTCTCTCCGAGTACATATTGGTCAGGACAACGAGTTTTCAGGCTTCTCTTTCCTGCCTCAGTGTCAGAATCAACAAGAGGCAGAATCTCCCTCAGCTGGAAACACCAGTGAGTGAGTGTAACTGGGTCCTTTTACCACGTGGCTCGGGAAATGCCAGGAACACCTGCTCCAATGGGATGAGTTGGGTGCTCAGGGTTCCCGGGTGACCTCTGCTCCCTGTCTGCCCTGAACCCTCCTGATCACCTCTGGCCTCCAGTCAGCACATGAGACTGATCATTACATTCATTCTGGGACAGCAGCCTCAGTGCTGCTCACATGGAGCTCACAGTCCATGGGGACATGAGACACAACTTCTCTTCAGCTCTCAGACCTGGGTCATCACTGTCAGTCACCATCCGGGACACCTCCAGTCTGGCTGAACCTCTGCTGAAAAATTTTCTGTTTCAACTCAAGGCCACAGGGCTTGTGACATAAAGGCTATAGTTCCCTTTTGTATTTGCACTTTTTCAAATTCAGACATGGGATCATTGAGAGAAACCAGGTGGCCTTGGGTGGCTGTCATTGGGTGGCTCAGTGAACAGTTTCTTTATCCTGAAATTGCTGGACATAAGTGCCAGGGACTACAGCTGTGCCTACCCCAGAGACAAGTCTGAAACCAACATCATTCTGCCCTGGAAGCTCTGTCTGGGGTTGGTTTTGCTATTACTGGGATGACTCTGAAGTTCATAGAAAGGAGCTCCTCATGGGGTTTCACTGGGCACCAATGCGGGATTTCCAATCTGCAGGACCAGATCACAGGATACAAACCTAAACTCACGACTAAAATATGAGGCGATTTTAGGAAAACACTTATACACACCTTTTCAACCAAGAACAGAGGCATTGCATTTCCAATGCTTTTCCATCCATATCTCAATGACAATTTCCATCAATATTAATTATCACTGAATTTTAAAATCAACCTTAATGAGGTGACTTTTATATACAATAACATACATGCGTTTTAAATTGGGTAAATGGTGATTACTATATGAACTTTTTAAAGAAAAGCCTGTCACAGCAATTGAAATTTTTGCCCAGACAAATTTTCTGCATGTTTGCCCTTTCTACTCTTAGATAAATGCCACTAGCAATGTCATTTGGCCTGGCCTCCTGCCAACTTTTGACTGTGAGCTTGATAATAGACCCCTGGGAGTAAATCCCTGCTCACAGTATGGGGACAGCGTCTGTTTCTTGCAGGCGGAATATTGACAGATAATAAAGTTTTACACAGCATTGCTCAGAAATGCACATGAGGGCTTTCTCTCCACAGCCTCCCCATCTCTAGAGAGAAGGGGCCCTTTCTCCTCAGTTCTCTTGGGGAATCCACAGGGAAAGAAACCTCTAGTCACCAGAGAGGAAAGAATCTGGATTCTGCCTCCTGGGGCTGGTCACTGCTCTGGACCTGATACTGGAGTAAGAGTTTGTGTAGGAAATACCACCTCAGTCCTGACCACTGAACAGCGAAGGGAGGTGTGGAAAGACTCACCCTGAGGACGCTGAGTAGAGCATAAAAATGCCCTGGAGTAATTGGGAGGGCACAACAGGGGACACCTGGCCCGGACCTAAGGCAGAGGGCAGTGGACAGAAGAGGGAAGGCAGAGGTTGTCCCTGATGGCTTCTGGTGACCATATCACACAATGGTGTGTCTGGGCCTGGACTCTAGGGGGCGCTCGGGGCTTGTTCCTGAGGGACCTGGGGTGATCTGACTGGGACCAGTCTCCTGGCTCTGCCTCGTGCCCTCTTCTCAGGGCTTACAGCTCTTATTGCCTTAGCAGCAGGCCCAACACAGCTCCACCCCTGCAGACACCCAGGGCCATCCTCGGGCAGAGGGACCTGGCCTAGGGCACAGGCAGAAATTAACCAACTGTGGCATCGCATTTGCATGAGTGGGTGACCCCTCTCTCAGAGTATAAAGAAGGGGAGGAAGAGATTTGGGGGCAGCTGTGCTTCAGCTGTGGGGCCACTGGAGGCAGGACTCAGCGAGGATCTGCACCATGGCCTGGTCCCCTCTCCTGCTCACCCTCCTCGCTCACTGCACAGGTGACTGGATGTGGGGACAGGGGATGGGGCCCTGGGAAGACTCATGCTGCTGCTTTCTTCTTTGTCTCTAGACCCAGAATCACCATGTCTGTGTCTCCCCCTCTTCCAGGATCCTGGGCGCAGTCTGTGCTGACTCAGCCGTCCTCAGTGTCTGGGGCCCTGGGCCAGAAGGTCACCATCTCCTGCACCGGAAGCAGCTCCAACATTGGGAATAATTATGTGCACTGGTACCAACAGCTCCCAGGAAAGGCCCCCAAAACCATCATCTATGATGACAGCGATCGACCCTCAGGGATCCCCGACCGATTCTCTGGCTCCAAGTCTGGCAACTCGGGGACCCTGACCATCAGCGGGCTGCAGCCTGAGGACGAGGCCGACTATTACTGCTCAGCATGGGACGATAGTCTCAATGGTCCCACAGTGCTCCAGGCCTGTGGGGAACTGAGACAAAAACCCGTCTCCTCTGGGAGCTGGGTGAGCCCCCAGCAGCTGCCTCCTCAGGCTCAGCCCTGACCTGTGACCTCTACTTATTCTCCTGCTGATGTCCTGGCCCAGGTCCAGGCAGGGACACTGCCTAGGGGAGAATGAGCCTCTCTCCCTTCTGTCCTCAGTGTCACTCCCAGCAGCACTTTCCCAGACTAAGGGTCCTTAAGGAAAGTGAAAGTCCATCTCCCCTCGAGCTGGGGACAGTTTTCTCCAGACTGGTTTGTGTTCAGTTGTCCTGTGATGGTGACACAATGAGACCTTGTCTTGGGCCCTGAACCTCTCCTGAGGAATGAGCACTATTTGTGCTGTGCTTGAAGGACAAGCCAGCCCTGCTGGCATCTCGTATTATAATTTACTCCACTTTAACCAGTGCTGACCAGTTTTGATTTGTTTTCTGATTTTTAGTGCAAAATATGGCATTTCACGAGGATGAATGGACAACAGAATGGTGGTTGCCAGAGGTGGGGGATGAGAGGACGGTCCAAGTGGGGAAAGGGAGCCAAAGGGGAGAAACTTGGTTATGAAATGAATGGTTCTGGGGATGGACTGGAAAGCATGGGGACTGGGGCTGAGAATGCAGCAATATTGCATGTTGGAACACTGTCGAAAAAGTAGACCTTAACAGTTTCTAGCACAGAAAATAATAAACCTTGTGACCCTGGTGGGTTACATGTCAACTAGACTTACTCTGCGGGCGATTTTGCAATACGTACCGATATAGAATGATTATGTTGTAGAGCTGAAACTAATATAATGTTGTATGTCAACTACACCTCAATGAAAAAGATAAGGTAATTAAAATGGAATCATCAAAATAAATCCAGGGATGGGATTGAGCAGAGAAAGAAAACCAAAGAGGAAGGTCTCATGAACATGGATAACAGTGCGGGGTTGCAGGGAGAGGGCCTGGAGGAGGTGGAGGAAGGCAGAGGGGTGATAAGTGGTGATGAGAAAAATAACAGGAAATAACGAGAAAAAGATACAAATGCATAAATAACGGTAATTAAATAGATTCCTGTATTGTGAGGGAAGGTTTAAGGGTCATTGTTCGTATCTAACATTAATTAGTCTTTGTAGTAACTCGAAGAAAAGTGATTAATGGTCATTATTTGTAAGTACCTGAAACTTAGTTCCCAGTTGCCTAATAGAGGAAACAATAATTATTTATGTACAAATAAGCTCTGTCTCTGATATGTGACTAGTCCCAAGAGGCTCTCTACCATCAGTGTTTTCTTCAAAGAAAGTTAAGCAGAGGCCTTTGATTATTCCAAAAGCTTTAGTAAGTTGATTCATAAAATGCTATAAAAAAGGCTTTCTTTCCAGGCCTGTGTGGCTCAGCAGGGGATGATCCAGGAGATTTATGATCCAGGAGATTCCCAGTTCGGGCACATGCCCAGGCTGTGGGCTGGATTCCCAATAGCGGCTGTGCAGGAGGCAGCTGATAGATGGTTCTCTCTCATTGATGTTTCTCTCTCTCTCTCCCTCTCCCTTCCTCTCTCTGAAATCCATAAAGATATATTTTTTAGAAATAAAAGAAACATACATATATTTTTAAAAATGCCTTTCTTACATCATTTCAAGAATATTATATCCAATAAATATTGCAGTGAAAATGTCATGTTTACCAACCCAGTTTCTTAAAATATGTTTTCATATTGATTTTAGAGAGAGAAACACCAGTGATGAGTCATTGATTGGCTGCCTCCTGCATTCCTCCACCTGGGCATCTGCCCTGACCAGGAACGGAACGGTGACCTCCTGGTTCATGGGTGGATGCTCAATCACTGAGCCGCGAAGGCCAGGGCAAAACATGTCATATTTTGGAAGAAGCTAAAGCTCTAGAGAGAGTATGGGCATCTGTGGTGCACAAGGTTTTTGAAGAAGATTGACTATGTGGACACAAAGTATTTCTTTAGGAGCAATAGGATTGCTCTGTGTGATACTGTATGGCACTTAAATGACACTCCTGCTTTGTCAGATCCATTGAAAACTTCACAGCACAGTAAGAGAACCTCAATGTATGCACATAAAGTGTAATTTGGGAAGTTGGGGTTCCCTGACAGAATGCGGAATGTGACAAGAACCCATCCATTTGGACTAGGAGAGTATGAGCCACCTCATTGGAGGGGCGGGGAAGGCAGCTGCTAACCTAAGTACCTTTGGCAGTGAGTGAGTCCTGTAAGACTAAAAGCAAAAGGAACCTTACGGAAGCCTGTGCTGCAGCCGATCAAGTGGATTCCGTGGGGTCCGGGTTCACAATGTTGGTGTGGCTGTGCTATGGGCTGGGATTACCCAACAGGCAAGAAGAGGGAAGCCCACTGCCCCAGCGCCCTCCTGGTCCGGGCCAACCGAGTGCGCGGCGGTCGCCACAGAGCCACTGGCATGCAGGGGATCATGGGGGCTTGATGGCGGCGGGCGGCTCCTTCTGAGTCATGCTCGTGGTCTTCGCCTGTTCTTGGCCTGCATCACCGAGAACCTCCTGCACTGGGCCTCCGGGGGCCCTGACCTCAGGCAGCCCTGAAGCTGCCCTCAGCCCACCCGCTGGGTCTCTGCCAAGTAGTGTGCTCCAGGCTCCAGGCCTGGTGTCCCCCCATCTCGTTCCTGCCCCCTCCGTAGTCTCTCCCCACAGGGCCTGATGGACATGGATGTGGCAGCAGCCGGCCCACACCTGGGCCCTGGGGGTATCACAGCCACTTACAAAGAACCAGCCCCAGGGATGGGTTGATGGGTTTGCTTGAAGAACCACCCTCAGGGGACAGACAGAAAATAAGAGGGACAGGATGCCACTTGTCCTAACGCTTGGGCTCTTGGGAAATGGCTCCAAGGGTGTGCATTGGATTCATATATCCCTTTCTCTCTCTCTCTCTATCTCTGTCTCTTTCTGTGTTTCTGTCTGTCTCTGTCTCACTCTGTCTCTCACTCTTAGACACAATTCTAACACTGTTTGCCTGAAGATACTGTCAGATCCACAGATTGAAGGTTCAGTCTCTCTCTCACACACACACACACACACACACACACACACACACACACACACACACACACGCACCCCTCCTGTCTCTGAATGCATATTGTCCTGGACTCTGCAGTCCTCAGACTTCTGTTTCTCCAGGACTCAGGAATCAATCTGGGTGAACCCAGCCATGCTCAGGGTCAGAATCTTCAGGAGGCAGAATCCCATTCAGCAGGAAGCACCTGCGACATGAGTGTAACTGGGGTCCCGTTATGAGAGCAGCCAGGAAATCCCTGGACAGCTGCCCTACTGGGATGAGTTTGATACTAAGGCTCCAAGAGTGAGCCTCTGCTCCTGTCAGCAGCTCAGCCCACCCCGACCATCTCTGGGCTGCAGTGAGCACTGAAGACTGAATATTGCCTTTACTCTTGGACAGCAGCCTCAGAGCTGCTCACACGGCCCTCACAGTCTGTGGGTGATGTGAGACAGTTTCCATCGCTAAGATGGTTTTGAAGTTCACAGGACAAGGCCTCTCTGGGGGTTTCACTGAGCACCTAATGGGCTTCCTACCTACAGGACCATTCTACATGCAAAACTAATAACAGATACATGAATGAATGAATGAGTGAATGAATGAATGGATAGTGCTTTAGGGGAAAAAATTATATGTTCTCATTTAACCACGACCAGAATGCATTACTTTTAATTGTTTTTCAATTCATGCATTTAGGCAGAATTTTATCAATAGTCATCATCACAGTACTAAAATCAATATAATGGAGGTGACTCTTATATAAAACAACATGGGTCCCCTTAAAGGGCATAGAGGGCTAAGTGATGACAATTATATAAACTCTTTCAATCAACCCTCAGAAGGCTTATGTGAAAGCTCAGCCCATTCGCTTCTGGAACTTTCTGCACATTTGCCCTCTTTGACCTTAGAGAAAAGCAACAAACCAGGTTATGAGGCAAGGTCCCCTGCAGACCAATGACTGGGATCTGGGACTAGACTCCTGAAAGTGACTCAGCTTCTCCATGTGGCAAACTTGCTCCAGGTGGAAATATTGACGGACAGTAAAGATTTACACACTGACACCCACTGGGAATTTTCACAGGGGCTGCCTTTTCACCCCCTCTCAGGCCCTGGAGAGGACCCCCTTTCTCCCCAGGCGGTGGGGACTCCACGGGGAAGAGAGCTCTGGCCCAGAGGAGAAACCGAATGTTAGGAATCACCTCTGTCTTGTACCGAAGGGGACATGGCTTCATGGGGGTGCTTGCTGCTCTGGCCTGATCCTGGTCTGAGGGAAGCCTGTACATGACACATGGGCGTGTCCTGGCCGCTGAGCAGCCAGGAAGGCAGGGACACACTGGCCCTAGAGTGTCCTAGAGTGTCTGTGTAAAGTGGGCCCTGAGGTGCTGGAAAGCTACAGGAAGGCGCCCCTGGCCTTGCTCTAAGGCAGGAGAACAGGGGCCAGAGCTCAGGGAGGCAGGAGCTCTGATGGCTTGGTCACCATGTCCCACAATGGTGTGTGTCAGCCTGAACAGCAGGGGGCACCCAGGGCCTGTTCCTGAGGGTTCTGGGGAAAATGAGAGCTGGGACCAGCCACCTGGTGCTGCCTGTGTCCTGTGCTCAGGGCTCACAGCTGCGACCTCCCCACCCCTTGAGCCCACACAACCCTAAGCCTGCCCACGCCCCTGACAGCCTCAGACAGAGGGGCCTGTCCCAGGGCCCAGGGAGGAGTCAGAGAGCTGAGGGGTCTCATTTGCATGAGGGGACCCTCCCTCCTGCAGAGCATGAAGAGGGCAAGGAGAGGTTTGGGGGCAGCTCTGCTTCAGCTGTGGGGCCATTGGAGGCAGGACTCAGCGAGGATCTGCACCATGGCCTGGTCCCCTCTCCTGCTCACCCTCCTCGCTCACTGCACAGGTGACTGGATGTGGGGACAGGGGATGGGGCCCTGGGAAGACTCATGCTGCTGCTTTCTTCTGTGTCTCTAAACCCAGAATCACCATGTCTGTGTCTCCCCCTCTTCCAGGATCCTGGGCCCAGTCTGTGCTGACTCAGCCGTCCTCAGTGTCTGGGGCCCTGGGCCAGAAGGTCACCATCTCCTGCGCTGGAAGCAGCTCCAACATTGGGAATAATTATGTGTACTGGTACCAACAGCTCTCAGGAAAGGCCCCCAAAAACATCATCTATGAAAGTAGCAAACGACCCTCAGAGGTCCCCGACCGATTCTCTGGCTCCAAGTCTGGCAACTCGGCCACCCTGACCATCAGCGGGCTGCAGCCTGAGGACGAGGCCGACTATTACTGCCAGACATGGGACAGCAGTCTCAGTGCTCACACAGTGCTCCAGGCCTGTGGGGAACTGAGACAAAAACCTGTCTCCTCTGGGAGCTGGGTGAGCCCCCAGCAGCTGCCTGCTCAGGCTCAGCCCTGACTTGTGACCTCTACTCATTCTCCTGCTGATGTCCTGGCCCAGGTCCAGGCAGGGACACTGCCTAGGGGAGAATGAGCCTCTCTCCCTTCTGTCCTCAGTGTCACTCCCAGGAGCACTTTCCCAGACTAAGGGTCCTTAAGGAAAGTGAATGTCCATCTCCCCTCCAGCTGGGGACAGTTTACTCCAGACTGGTTTGTGTTCACTTGTCCTGTGATGGTGACACAATGAGACCTTGTCTTGGCCCCTGAACCTCTCCTGAGGAATGAGCACTATTTGTGCTGTGCTTGAAGGACAAGCCAGCCCTGCTGGCATCTCGTATTATAATTTACTCCACTTTAACCAGTGCTGACTAGTTTTGATTTGTTTTCTGATTTTTAGTGCAAAATATGGCAATTCTAAACATAAACTGATAACAGAATGGTGGTTGCCAGAAGTGGGGGATGAGAGGACAGTCCAAGTGGGGAAAGGGAGGCAAAGGGGAGAAACTTCCAGTTATGAAATGAATGGTTCTGGGGATGGAATGGACAGCATGGGGACTGGGGCTGAGAATGTTGCATTTATTCTTGGACAGCAGCCTCAGAGCTGCTCACATGGCTCTCAGTCTGTGTGTGACGTGAGACACACCTCCCTGTGCTCTCAGGGCTGGGATGTCACATATTCAGTCCCTCCCTGGGACACTCCAGCTGGCTGGAGTTCTGCTGAAATGTCTCCTGTCCCAACCCAGAGCCACTTCAGAGACATAGTCTGCCCTTGTCTCCCCCTTTCCAAGAGTGACACATGGGTCCTTTGACAAACAATGTTGGGTCCAATTGTCCGTGGCCAACACCAATTCATTCCTCTATTCCTTGGGTGACTGAACAATTTCTCTGCCATGAAAATTAGGGACGTGAGGAGCAGAGCTGTGGGTGTGCCCAGCCTTGAGCCCAACGCTACTCTGTCCTGGAAGCTGTGTCTGTCTGGTGTTTCCATCACTAAGATGGTTCTGAAGTTCACATGACGAGGTCTCCCCTGGGGTTTCATTGAGTACCTGGTCGGGCTTCCTACATATAGGACTATTCTACATGCAAAACTCATATTAGATACATGAATGAATGAATGGATAGTGCTTTAGGGGGAAAAATTATATGCCCTCATTCAACCAAGACCAGAATGCATTACTTTCTATTGTTTTTCCATCCATGTATTTAGGCAGATTCTTATCAATAGTCATCACCATAGTTTTAAAATCAATCTAATGGGGGTGACTCTTACATAAAACAACCTGGGTCCCCTTAAAGGGCATAGAGGGCTACGTGGTGACAAATATATAAACTCTTTCAATCAACCCTCAGGAGCCCCATGTGAAAGCTCAGCCCATTCTCTTCTAGAACTTACTGCACATTTGCCCTCTTTGACCTTAGGGAAAAGCAACAAACCAGGTTATGAGGCAAAGTCCCCTGCAGACCAATGACTGGGACCTGGGACTAGACTCCTGAAAGTGACTCAGGCTCTCCATGTGGCAAACTTGCTCCAGGTGGAAATATTGGCGGATGGAAAAGATTTACACACTGACACCCACTAGAAATTTGCACAGGGGCTGCCTTTTCACCCCCTCTCAGGCCCTGGAGAGGAACCCCTTTCTCCCCAGGCTGTGGGGACTCCACGGGGGAGAGAGCTCTGGCCCAGGGGAGGAAGCGTATGTGAGGAATCACCTCTGTCCTGCACCGAAGGGGACATGGCTTCATGGGGGTGCTTGCTGCTCTGGCCTGATCCTGGTCTAAGGGAAGCGTGTACATGACACACTGGCCTGTCCTGGCCGCTGAGCAGCCAGGAAGGCAGGGACACACTGGCCCTAGAGTGTCTGTGTAAAGTGGGCCCTGAGGTGCTGGAAAGCTACAGGAGGGAGCCCCTGGCCTTGCTCTAAGGCAGGAGAACAGGGGCCAGAGCTCAGGGAGGCAGGAGCTCTGATGGCTCTGGTCACCATGTCCCACAAAGGTGTGTCTCAGCCTGAACAGCAGGGGGCACCCAGGGCCTGTTCCTGAGGGTTCTGGGGTAAATGAGAGCTGGGACCAGCCACCTGGTGCTGCCTGTGTCCTGTGCTCAGGGCTCACAGCTGTGACCTCCCCACCCCTTGAGCCCACACAACCCTAAGCCTGCCCACCCCCTTGACAGCCTCAGACAGAGGGGCCTGCCCCAGGGCCCAGGGAGGAGTCAGAGAGCTGAGGGGTCTCATTTGCATGAGGGGACCCTCCCTCCTGCAGAGCATGAAGAGGGCAAGGAGAGGTTTGGGGGCAGCTCTGCTTCAGCGGTGGGGCCACAGGAGGCAGGACTCAGCGAGGATCTGCACCATGGCCTGGTCCCCTCTCCTGCTCACCCTCCTCGCTCACTGCACAGGTGACTGGATGTGGGGACAGGGGATGGGGCCCTGGGAAGACTCATGCTGCTGCTTTCTTCTGTGTCTCTAGACCCAGAATCACCATGTCTGTGTCTCCCCCTCTTCCAGGATCCTGGGCCCAGTCTGTGCTGACTCAGCCATCCTCAGTGTCTGGGGCCCCGGGCCAGACAGTCACCATCTCCTGCGCTGGGGTTGGTAGTTGGTATGTGCAATGGTACCAACAGCTCCCAGGAAAGTCCCCCAAACTGCTCATCTATTATAATAGCAATCGACCCTCAGGGGTCCCCGACCGATTCTCTGGCTCCAAGTCTGGCAGCTCGGGGACCCTGACCATCAGCGGGCTGCAGCCTGAGGACGAGGCCGACTATTACTGCTCATCATGGATCAGCAGCCTCAGTGCTCACACAGTGCTCCAGGCCTGTGGGGAAGTGAGACAAAAACCTGCTGTCCCTGTTGAAATGGGGCTCTCCTGGGCAGACCCCAGTGCTCTGACAAGCCAGCTACTTCCTGTGTGTTTTTGTCCAAATACTGGGGCCTGAGACCTGCAAGAAACTGCATTGAAATCTGCATCAATATATCCCTTCCCATCTCGTGTAAAACTTCAAATTGTCACATCTTGGTTAGTGCGGCTGGGCTGCATTTTGCTTGGGAAGCTTCAATCAACACCGAGGGAGAGGGATTTCACCATATCTAACAAAACTACATGGGCATTGACCCTTTACCCAACAACCCACAGTTCCTCAATCTATCCCTCACAGAGAACGAAAAAAATATAAAGAGATTCCTTCCCAAAGCCATTTAGTACAGTATTAGAATATGTAGAATGGCCCGGTCGGGCGTGGCTCAGCGGTTGAGCTTCGACCTGGGATCCAGGCGATCAGGGTTTGATTCCCCGTCAGGGCACATGCCCGGTTGTGGGCTTGATCAATGACCCTCCCATCATTGATGTTTCTGTCTCTGTCTCCCCATCTCCTTTCCTCTCTCTGAAATCAATAAAGATATATTTAAAAAAAAGAAAAAAGAAAAAAAAAAGAAAATGTAGAACGTACTTGTAAATGTGTATACAATCAAAATAAAAGTTAGGCAATGGTAATAAATGATATTAGTAATTGTGCAAATAAAAATTGTGAGATGCGCCTAACCGGTTTGGCTCAGTGGTTAGAGCATCGGCCCGTGGAAACCAAGAGTCGGGTTTGATTCTGGCCAAGGACACGTACCTTGGCTGCAAGCTCTCCCTGGTCGGGGCTTGAGCGGGAGACGAGCAGACGATGTGTCTCTCTTACATCAATGTTTCTCCTCTCTCCCTCCCACTGTCTCTGAAAATGCAATGGAAAAAATATCCTCGGGTGAGATGTAGTAATAAACATTACATTGAGAGAAATATGTAGCCTTCTTTATTTACATTAAAAAGCAGAACAGCTGAAAAGTATTGGACTATATACCCTATTTAATTTAGAAAAAAAATGAACCCTAATAGTGCAAATGGAAGGGTATACAAAATAGAAATGAATGAAATAGTAAATAGATAATAATAGGAAGAAATGGCAGAGCCAAAATTAATTTTTTTTGGTAAAAAGCCCCTGCCAGTTTGGCTCAATGGCTACAGCGTCGGCCCATGGACCGAAGGGTCTCGCATTCCAGTCCAGTCAAGAGAACATAGCTGGGTTGTGGGCTCAATCCCTGGCCTATGGGAGACCACCAATGCATGTGTCTCTTACATCGATGTTTTTCTCTCTCTCTCTCTCTCTCCCTTCCACTCTCTCTGAAAAGCAATGGAAAAAGCATCCTGGAGTGAGCATTAAAAAAAAAAAGTACAATGGACAAATTTTTAGCAAGATATATGGGAACAAGAAAAACAAAATTTTATTATAAAGGAATACCTAACTACAAGGCAGCAGAGATGAAAAGGGCAATAACATACAAGGAAGAAGTTCATGCCAGTATAGTGAAAATGTGTAGAAATAGACAGAAGTTTAGAAAAAATATAACATTCCCAAATGAAGACATTGAGGAATGAAACACTCAGCCGGGAGGCAGCTGGTGGGAGCGCGGTGGGCTCCCCGCTCTCCAGCAGCGGCTCTGCCCCATCCAGGCCAGGGGCGGGGGCGAGGTCCTCGTGGGAGGCGGTCATGCCCTAAACAGCGGCCAGGGAGCATGGAGTCCGCCTGGTGGGGCCAGGGGAAGGGCCCAGGCTGTGCTCCACCAGCCTCTTGCACATGGCGAGGGCACCGATGCCTGGTGTGGCGGTGTCTGCACTGTCCCCAGGGGGGCCGCACCTGCCCAGCCCACCTCTCAGGGCGGCAGAGGCAGCCCCTGCCTTGCGGGTGCCGGGGCCCCTGGCAGCGCTGTGCCCCGCACCCCGGGCTCCCCTGAGGTCCCACCCCAGGCCTTAGGGCTGTGCCTCGGGGCCTGGGGCTCTTTGGGGGCTGCTCTTGGCAAACTCTGCAGTCATAGGACCTAGCGTCCAGGATTTGTCCCAGAGGCTGCCTGCTAAAGAAGCAAGAACAGCACGAGACTTGTGTTAGAGGATGACTTCAATCCTCACCGGGGATATTCTTTCCATTGCTTTTCAGAGAGAGTGGAAGGAAGAGAGAGAGAGAAAAAAATCCACGCAAGAGAGACACATCGCTTGGTTGCTTCCCGCAGGTGCTCCCCCGGGAGCAGGTGCCGAGGGCAGAAAAGGGGGAGACTGCTTACTGGTGACCCTGGGGAACATCCACTGAGGGTCAGAGAGGTGGCCCCTCTGAGCATGTGTATCCAGCACTTCCAAATGGAATTTAAAAATCTGAGGAAACAAATATTCCCTTACTTAAAGCTTGAAATCCATTTTTACTACTTGTAAATTTATGTGACTATTTCTTAATTTGGCCACAAATATAATCACTTTAACCAGTGCTGACCTCACACTCAAGGACTGTTCCCCACTCTGCCAGGGTGATCACCTGACTCATCCTAAAGATCCCCACTTACACTCCATCATTTTGATCAGGTTTCTTGGGTCCGCCTCCCACATGGGCACCCCCACAGGCACACAGGAAAATGCCACCATTTGTGTTCCTGCTGCACCTGTTACCTGTCCTTTGACACATATGTTCATTGCCTGGCCCGGCGGCCAAAGTTGGAGATGTGTGGGTACAGTTGACGAAGATCGACACTTTGAAAAAAATATAGTTTTCCATGGAGATAAATGTCCAAATGTGAGTGCATGACTGTTCCCATGGTGACTTGGGGAGGTCCTTTCTCACCTCACTCTATTGGGAATAATGGGGAAAGACTACTGTAAGAAGACCATGGTGTAGTGTGTTTAGGGACATCAGAGTGGCTGGAGGATGTGGACCCTGTGACCAGCAGGGGGAGCAGGACAATGGACCAGATTGCGGGTGCTGAGCCAGACAGCTGGTAGACCACTCAGTGTGTTCTCGGGAAGCTGGGCAAGCTGTGTCCTCTCTGTGTGACCCTCGTCCTTCCATAAGACCCCTCATTACTCTGTGAGCTCCTGGGACGAGCTCCCACACCACAGCACTTCAAATCTGAGTCATCTCGGGGGGGTTTCCATGTGGAGTCTTTGGCCAAACCTGGGACAGGTTGGCGCTTGTAGACAATGAGGAGCCAGAATGCATTTCCAAGGAGGAAGAGGCTTCTGGAAAATCTGCCCAGAAGATAAGACCCAGCTTGTGGGCTGCATCCCCACCACGGAACCCCAGGAGACAGAGCTCTGAGGTGTCACCATCATGACCTGGAGTCTTTCTCTCTCAGTGCTTGTCTAGTGAGCCTTTGTCACATTTTACACAAAGGAGCCCCTGAGGTCACATAGGACCTGGCTTCTCCTCAGTTCCACAAGGAGCAGGTGCTGTGAAACCAGACTCACAACCCTCTGTCTCAGTGTGTTGTTCACTTGGGCAGATTGTCCCCCCTTTTGCACTGGAAGTTACTGTGTTGGGGGTCGCTCTAAATCTGAGACAGAGGCCCCATACATGGGATGATTGATGTTACTTAGGATGCAGCCTGAATGGGAGGCAGGTTGTGACTTCAGACCTGGGGCGATGGCTCAGAGGTTACACGGTGTCTCTTCACCCTTGAGCAAGTGGGCCAAGGCCTTTCTCTGCCCCCCTTGCTCTGTCCTTTGCTCCATTGTCACTAACTGCTACCAGGACCAGTTACAGTTAGTAGCTGGTTAGTGAAGATCTCTGCTGTCACTCTGCACCAGCACAGAGAGCTTAAGGCCATATCATGCATTTGGATCTGTAAGAATTTTTACCTGTCTGTTCCCATCAATGCCGAGTCCTAACTATTGATTTCACTTCTTTATTGAATTGTCTGACACTTGCAGAACACTTTTGAATAATAATAAAGGGGAAAGTCACCTTTGCCTCTTCCTGATCTTTCTGGACATGTCGCCCTTCACAATACCATTTCTCAGATGCTGGCCTTAGGTTGAAGTTACATATGTGTGTGAGAGATAGTCTTGTGCGTGTGTGTGTTTAGTTTGATGTGGCTTTTATAAGATTTTGTGGTTGAGTTTGGTCAAGTGCTCTTTCATTAACAAGTGAGACAATTTTATCTTATCTATTGATGTACTATTGCATTGTATTATGTTACATGTTTCCTAAAATAACACCCAACATGTACCATTGGATGAACTGACAGTTAGTAATTGTACATCACCTTACTCTGGCATTGGAACCTCTTTGTTAACATTTCATTTTGGACATCTGTATGAACATTTAGCATTATCATTCTGTAATTTTTTTCCCGTCTCATTCTTTGGAAGCATTTGTCACTGTGATAACTGCTTTCAAATGAACAAGGATCTTTTATATCTTTTGAATTGTTACAGAAACACTTTGATGAAAAGAAATCGGAACCACTTGATCTCTGAAGACCTGGTAGATGGTTCCGAGAAACAGCCTGTATCTTTTGCCATTCTGTGAAGTAGGTCCACATTTTCTATAAGAAACTTGGTGTATTATTTATTTAATTCTTGATGTAGCCAAATTTGTGTCTTCCAAGGCAAGTATACATTTCATTTATTTTAAAATAAAGGTTAGAAATCTTAGCATTATTATTATTTTTATTTTGTATACATATGACCAGCAGGTGACACTGTGGGACTGCCCTGAGGTCCATACAAGGCTGCTCAGTGAGGACCATTTATTTACTCCAAGGAGCCTGTGCCTGATGGTCAGGCTTTGTGTTCTCTGAATGGAAAGCAGCAGCTGTGTCCTCTCTGCCCTGGCAGAGCCCCCTGAGCAGGGAACTTTTGTGGGGTTCAGAAGGTGTTTATGCTCAGAGCTCTCCCAGTGGGGGAAGCCAACCTCCCTCCTCCTGGGTCTGGGGTGTGAGCTGAGCTGCAGCCCCAGGGCTCAGGGAGGGGCTGGCACTCAGGGGAGGGACTCACATTTGCATGGCAGCCCCTCCTGTGGCAGAGGGTGGGGAAGAAAAGGAGGCCTGGGGAGCCCAGCCCCACTGTGGGCTCAGGGGCTGTGGGCACCATGGCCTGGACTCCTCTCCTCCTCCTGCTCCTCTCCCACTGCACAGGTAGGGACAGGCTCGGGGACCAGGCCTCAGTTCCCAGCTTCATTCCCGTTATGTTGAGCCTAATGAAAACTTGACAGGGGCCTCTGCCTCAACACTGACAAATGTCTGTGTTTGCAGGTTCCCTGTCCCAGCCTGTGCTCACTCAGCCGCCCGCCGTCTCTGCATCACCAGGAGCATCAGCCAGACTCACCTGCACTCTGAGCAGTGGTTTCAATGTTGGCAGCTATGCTATAGCTTGGCAGCAGCAGAAGCCAGGGACTCCCCCCCGATATCTGCTGTACTACCACACAGACTCAGACAAGCACCAGGGCTCTGGCGTGCCCAGCCGCTTCTCTGGATCCAAAGATGCCTCAGCTAACTCAGGCGTTCTGCACATCGCTGGGCTGCAACCTGAGGATGAGGCTGATTATTATTGTCACACATGGGACGGCAACTCTAAGACTGACACATGGCCCAGACCCTTAAGGAAGTGAGACAAAAACCTCTTCTCTGTTCTCCAGTCCTGGTGCAGTCACCCCTGCTGGTGGCTCTGACCAAGTCTAGCTCAGTAGTAACTTGTGTTGTCAGATCTTCATCCAGCACCAGATTTTCTGTGGACCAGTAGTTTTGACAATGTCACATCTTTTTCTTCAACTTGTAGCTTGATTCATAGCTCAGATATTCTTGCTTTGTTCATGGTTTCACAGACAAATTTTCTTAGTCAGAGATGAAAATTTCCCATTGGACACTTCTGATGAAGTCAAATTAGGTTGATTCTGGCCAAGCTCAGGTCAGGGTCCAGGATATGATTCTGTTCTGAGTGATCAAATCTAAAGTGTGTGATATAAATCAAGATGCAGAAATGAATTCTACATACTAGCAGCGAACTATCAAAATATAAAGAATAAAAACAGTAGTGTTATCTTGGGCAGCTGTCAGTTGGAGCACAGGACTGGTTGGCCACTTTGGAGGGGTGTGTTGCACCGAATCTGCAGAGAGGACATGGCTGTGCTGGGATCCAGGGGTGCCCCACAGACTCTACCTGGCTCCTCGGGTGTTCTGGCACCTGGATGTTCAGGCTGAGGTCTGCAGCATCTCCAAGTTTCCTGATGATGGGTCCTGCAGTCTTCTCCTGCCCACTACGGTAGACAGTCAGGGAGTGCTGGGGAGATTCCTGCAATGGCCAACATGGTGTAGGGGGAGGTTCTTACACTGAGTGTGCCAAATGTAGAAAGATGAATGGATAGAGCCCAGTGCACTGAAAGTTAGCAAGATAATTGGATAGAAAAAAAGCCCTCCTCTCCCTATCCTTACAGGAACCACAGACTTGAGCAGAAAGGGCTGGTGGTCTTTGAGAATGGAGTCTGACGTTCTCTCAGGTTGCACAGCACCTGAATAAATCACTTTGCTTTGGCACTAGCACCTGTCTCACGAGTTTGACTTTAGTTGTGACAGGAAGCAGAACCCACTTGTTTGGTTACAGTACTATTTGTAACAACATAAATAGAAAAGACTGAAGGATAAATCTGAAGAAAAATGAAAGTCTTATACAGGGAAAAGTGCAAAAGATGGCACGAAAATTAAACTTAAGTATATAGCCTAGGTTGTGTTTCAAAATACTCAATATTGTTAAGATAACAGTTTTTCCCTAATTGAATGAAAAATGTCTTCAGGTAAAATATACTTTCAATGAAGAATGAGGGAGAACATTTCAGCAAAGACATGGAAACTGTAGGAAAACACATAAATGAAACAATGTTCCTGGAATAATCCTTCTCTAATATCATGAGACCTGCCTGCACCCGGGAAGGGCAGGTGAAGGGAGCAGATGTGCATTTACAGGAACCAGATCAAGGTGAGACAAGGACTGCAACTTCAGTGTCAGAAGAGACATAGACCGAGTCTGGAGATGCTGCCCTAGGGGCTGAGGGACAGTGTGTGGGTGCAGGAAACCTGAGATGGGTGCCACTGGGTGCTGAGCCTGTGCTGTCACCTGCAATGTGCACCTGGGGTGACATGTCTGTGATCTGCGCCTCACTCCAATGTAAGACTCTGTGGCCTGCTTCTTGCTAAGTAAGAATTATGACCCAGTGGCTCAAAACTGACTATAGGGTTCCTGATTATATCCCCAAGGCTCATAACTGGAACCTGCATCTGTGAAACCTGGATGGAAATTCAAAGGCCCTTCTCACAAAACTACAGTGTGCTGGAAAGGATGTGAATCAGCCCTGTGACAGACACGGTGCTGGTAGCCTGGTCTATGGGGTATTGAGAATGGGCGGACACTCACAGTGGGAATATTGTATTGTATTCCTGATCCTTTGCTTCCTGTGACTGTGACCCCTCAAGGACTTGGTAGGACACAGAACACAGGCTTCCCTTTGCTTCACCCTTATCAGAGATTGCTCCATAGAACAGGACCGTGCAAAGGGCCAAAAAAGCAGAGTTGAGCCAAAATTTGGGGTAAAGGGTGTGTATGAGTTGAGGTTCTCCCAGGAACAGAACCAGTTTGTCTCCCTCTCTCTCCCTCTCTCCCTCCCTCCCCCCCTTATCTCTCTCTGTCTCTCCCTGACTTCATTCCTCCTTTCTCTGAGAGAACAGTATCTAAGAGAAAATTATTAATAATATATAAATTTTTATATATTGACATATACACACACGCACAGCTCACTGTTCTCTCCGAGTACATATTGGTCAGGACAGTGAGTTTTCAGGCTTCTCTTTTCCCGCCTCAGTATGAGAATCAACGAGAGGCAGAATCTCCCTCAGCTGGAAACACCAGTGAGTGAGTGTAACGGGTCCTTTTACCACGTGCCTGGGAAATGCCCGGAACGCCTGCTCCACTGGGATGAGTTGGGTGCTCAGGGTCCCCGGGTGACTTCTGCTCCCTGTCTGCCCTGAACCCTCCCGATCACCTCGGGCCTCCAGTCAGCACATGAGACTGATCATTACATTCATTCTGGGACAGCAGCCTCAGTGCTGCTCACATGGAGCTCACAGTCCATGGGGACATGAGACACAACTTCTCCTCAGTTCTCAGACCAGGGTCATCACTCACTCAGTCACCATCTGGGACACCTCCAGTCCGGCTGAACCTCTGCTGAAAAGTTTTCTGTTCCAACCCAAGGCCACAGGGCTTGTGATATAAGGGCTATAGTTCCCTTTTGTATTTGCATTTTTTCATGATTCAGACATGGGATCATTGAGAGAAACCAGGTGGCCTTGGGTGGCTGTCATTGGGAGGCTGAGTGAACAATTTCTCTATCCTGAAAATGCTGCACACAAGTGCCAGGGACTACAGCTGTGTCTACCCCAGAGACAAGTCTGAAACCAACATCATTCTGCCCTGGAAGCTCTGTCTGGGGTTGGTTTTGCTATTAGTAGGATGACTCTGAAGTTCATAGAAAGGAGTTCCTCATGGGGTTTCACTGGGCACCAATGCGGGATTTCCAATCTGCAGGACCAGATCACAGTATACAAACCTAAACTCACGACTAAAATATGAAGCGATTTTAGGAAAACACTTATACACACCTTTTCAAACAAGAACAGAAGCTTTGCATTTCCAATGCTTTTCCATCCATATCTCAATGACAATTTCCATCAATATTAATTATCACTGAATTTTAAAATCAACCTTAATGAGGTGACTTTTATATACAATAACATACATGCGTTTTAAATTGGGTAAATGGTGATTACTATATGAACTTTTTAAATAAAACTCTGTCACAGCAATTGAAATTTTTGCCTAGACAAACTTTCTACATGTTTGCCCTTTCTACTCTTAGATAAATGCCACTAGCAATGTCATTTGGCCTGGCTTCCTGCCAACTTTTGACTGTGAGCTTGATAATAGACCCCTAGGAGTAAATCGCTGCTCACAGTATGGGGACAGCTTTGGTTTCTTGCAGGTGGAATATTGACAGGTAATAAAGTTTTACAAAGCATCACTCAGAAATGGACATGAGGGCTTTCTCTCCACAGCCTCCCCATCTCTAGAGACAAGGAGCCCTTTCTCCTCAGTTCTCTAGGAGAATCCACAGGGAAACAAGAGAGGAAAGGATCTGGATTCTGCACAGAAGGGGACATGCCTCCTGGGGTTGGTCACTGCTCTGGACCTGATACTTGACTAAGAGTTTGTGTAGGAAACACCACCTCAGTCCTGACCACTGAACAGCGAAGGGAGGTGTGGAAAGACTCACCCTGAGGACGCTGAGTAGAGCATAAAAATGCCCTGGAGTAATTGGGAGGGCACAACAGGGGACACCTGGCCCAGACCTAAGGCAGGGGGCAGTGGACAGAACAGTGGGAAGGCAGAGGTTGTCTCTGATGCCTTCTGGTGACCATATCACACAATGGTGTGTCTGGGCCTGGACTCTAGGGGGCGCTCGGGCCTTGTTCCTGAGGGACCTGGGGTGATCTGACTGGGACCAGCCTCCTGGCTCTGCTTAGTGCCCCCTTCTCCGGACTTACAGCTGCTGTGATTGCCTTAGCAGCAGGCCCCACACAGCCCCACCCCTGCAGACACCCAGGGCCATCCTCGGGCAGAGGGACTTGTCCTAGGGCCCAGGCAGGAATCAAACCCCTGTGGCATGCCATTTGCATGAGTGGGTCACCCCTCTCTCAGAGTATAAAGAAGGGGAAGAAGAGATTTGGGGCAGCTGTGCTTCAGCGGTGGGGCCACTGGAGGCAGGACTCAGCGAGGATCTGCACCATGGCCTGGTCCCCTCTCCTGCTCACCCTCCTCGCTCACTGCACAGGTGACTGGAAGCGGGGGCCCAGGGAAGATGGCTTGGGCCCTGCTTGCTCCTCTGGTCTCTAGACCCAGAATCACCATGTCTGTGTCTCCCCCTCTTCCAGGATCCTGAGCCCAGTCTGTGCTGACTCAGCCGTCCTCAGTGTCTGGGGCCCTGGGCCAGAAGGTCACCATCTCCTGCGCTGGAAGCAGCTCCAACATTGGGCCTAATAGTGTGAACTGGTACCAACAGCTCCCAGGAAAGGCCCCCAAAAACATCATCTATTATGATAGCAATCGACCCTCAGGGGTCCCCGACCGATTCTCTGGCTCCAAGTCTGGCAACTCGGCCACCCTGACCATCAGCGGGCTGCAGCCTGAGGACGAGGCCGACTATTACTGCTCAGCATGGGACAGCAGTCTCAGTGCTCCCACAGTGCTCCAGGCCTGTGGGGAACTGAGACAAAAACCCGTATCCTCTGGGAGCTGGGTGAGCCCCCAGCAGCTGCCTGCTCAGGCTCAGCCCTGTCCTGTGACCTCTACTTATTCTCCTGCTGATGTCCTGGCCCAGGTTCAGGCAGGGACACTGCCTAGCGGAGAATGAGCCTCTCCCCCTTCTGTCCTCAGTGTCACTCACAGCAGCACTTTCCCAGACTAAGGGTCCTTAAGGAAAGTGAAAGTCCACCTCCCCTCCAGCTGGGGACACTTTACTCCAGACTGGTTTGTGTTCACTTGTCCTGTGATGGTGACACAATGAGACCTTGTCTTGGGCCCTGAACCTCTCCTGAGGAATGAGCACTATTTGTGCTGTGCTTGAAGGACAAGCGAGCCCTGCTGGCATCTCGTATTATAATTTACTCCACTTTAACCAGTGCTGACTAGTTTTGATTTGTTTTCTGATTTTTAGTGCAAAAAATGGCATTTCACGAGGATAAATGGACAACAGAATGGTGGTTGCCAGAGATGGGGGGTGAGAGGACGGTCCAAGTGGGGAAAGGGAGCCAAAGGGGAGAAACTTCCAGTTATGAATTGAATGGTTCTGGGGATGGACTGGACAGCATGGGGACTGGGGCTGAGAATGCTGCATTTATCCTTGGACAGCAGCTTCAGAGCTGCTCACATGGCTCTCAGTCTGTGGGTGACGTGAGACACACCTCCCTGTGCTCTCAGGGCTGGGATGTCACGCATTCAGTCCCTCCCTGGGACACTCCAGGTGGCTGGACTTCTGCTGAAATGTCTTCTGCCCCAACCCAGAGCGACAGGCTTGTTACCTCAGGGACATAGCCTGCCCTTGTCTCCCCCTTTCCAAGGGGGAGACACATGGGTCCTTTGACAAACAATGTTGGGTCGAATTGTCCTGGGCAATACCAATTCATTCCTCTAGTCCTTGGGTGAATGAACAATTTCCCTGTCATGAAAATGTTTGGCGTGAGGCACAGAGCGGCGAGTGTGCCCAGCCTTGAGCCCAAGGCTACCCTGTCCTGGAAGATCTATGTCTGTCTGGCATTTCCATCACTAAGATGGTTCTGAAGCTCACAGGACGAGGCCTCTCGGGGGGTTTCACTGAGCACCTGGTCGGGCTTTCTACTTACAGAGCTATTCCATAAGAGAAACTCATAACCAAGTAATCAATCAATAATTGATTTAGGAAAAAGTTAGATGCCCTCATTCAACCAAGACCAGAAGGCATTATTTTCTATTTCGCTTCCATCTATGTTTTTAAGCACAATTTTATCAATATTCATCACCCTAGTTTTAGAATCAATCTTATGGAGCTGACTTTTATATAAAACGACATGCACAGAGGGCTAAGTGGTAACAAATACATAAACTCTTTCAATGAATCCTCAGGAGGCCCATGTCAAAGCTCAGCTCATTCTCTTCTCGAACTTACTGCACATTTGGCCTCTTTGACCTTAGGGAAAAGCAGCAAACCAGGTTACTAAGCGAGGCCCCCTGTAGACCAATGACTGGGATCTGGGACTAGACTCCTGAAAGTGACTCAGCTTCTCCATGTGGCAAACTAGCTCCAGGGGGAAATATTGGCCAACGGTAAAGATTTACACACAGACACCCACTAGGAATTTGCACAGGGGCTGCCTTTTCACCCCCTCTCAGGCCCTGGAGAGGAACCCCTTTCTCCCCAGGCTATGGGGACTCCACGGGGAAGAGAGCTCTGGCCCAGGGGAGGAAGGGTATGTGAGGAATCACTTCTGTCCTGCACCGAAGGGGACATGGCTTCATGGGGGTGCTCGCTGCTCTGGCCTGATCCTGGTCTAAGAGACTCGAGTACATGACAGAGTAGCCTGTCCTGGCCGCTCAGCAGCAAGGAAGGCAGGGACACACTGGCCCTAGAGTGTCTGTGTAAAGTTGGCCCTGAGGTGCTGAGAAAGCTACAGGAGGGAGCCCCTGGCCTTGCTCTAAGGCAGGAGAACAGGGGCCAGAGCTCAGGGAGGCAGGAGCTCTGATGGCTTGGTCACGATGTCCCACAATGGTGTGTCTCAGCCTGAACAGCAGGGGGCACCCAGGGCCTGTTCCTGAGGGTTCTGGGGTAAATGAGAGCTGGGTCCAGCCACCTGGTGCTGCCTGTGTCCTGTGCTCAGGGCTCACAGCTGTGACCCCCCCTCCCCTTGAGCCCACACAAGCCTAAGCCTGCCCACCCCCCTGACAGCCTCAGACAGAGGGGCCTGCCCCAGGGCCCAGGGAGGGGTCAGAGAGCTGAGGGGTCTCATTTGCATGAGGGGACCCTCCCTCCTGCAGAGCATGAAGAGGGCAAGGAGAGGTTTGGGGGCAGCTGTGCTTCAGCTGTGGGGCCACTGGAGGAGGACTCAGCGAGGATCTGCACCATGGCCTGGTCCCCTCTCCTGCTCACCCTCCTCGCTCACTGCACAGGTGACTGGATGTGGGGACAGGGGATGGGGTCCTGGGAAGGCTCATGCTGCTGCTTTCTTCTGTGTCTCTAAACCCAGAATCACCATGTCTGTGTCACCCCCTCCTCCAGGATCCTGGGCCCAGTCTGTGCTGACTCAGCCGTCCTCAGTGTCTGGGGCCCTGGGCCAGAAGGTCACCATCTCCTGCGCTGGAAGCAGCTCCAACATTGGGGGTGGTTATCCTGTGCACTGGTACCAACAGCTCCCAGGAAAGGCCCCCAAACTGCTCATCTATAGTAATAGCCAACGACCCTCAGGGGTCCCCGACCGATTCTCTGGCTCCAAGTCTGGCAACTCGGGGACCCTGACCATCAGCGGGCTGCAGCCTGAGGACGAAGCCGACTATTACTGCTCAGCATGGGACAGCAGTCTCAGTGCTCGCACAGTGCTCCAGGCCTGTGGGGAACTGAGACAAAAACCCGTCTCCTCTGGCAGCTGGGTGAGCCCCCAGCAGCTGCCTGCTCAGGCTCAGCCCTGACCTGTGACCTCTACTTATTCTCCTGCTGATGTCCTGGCCCAGGTCCAGGCAGGGACACTACCTAGGGGAGAATGAGCCTCTCTCCCTTCTGTCCTCAGTGTCACTCCCAGCAGCACTTTCCCAGACTAAGGGTCCTTAAGGAAAGTGAAAGTCCATCTCCCCTCCAGCTGGGGACAGTTTTCTCCAGACTGGTTTGTGTTCACTTGTCCTGTGATGGTGACACAATGAGACTTTGTCTTGGGCCCTGAACCTCTCCTGAGGAATGAGCACTATTTGTGCTGTGCTTGAAGGACAAGCCAGCCCTGCTGGCATCTCGTATTATAATTTACTCCACTTTAACCAATGCTGACTAATTTTTATTTGTTTTCTGATTTTTAGTGCAAAATATGAGAATTCTCGAGGATAAGTTGACAACAGAATCGTGGTTCCCAGAGATGGGGGATGAGAGGACAGTCCAAGTGGGGAAAGGGAGCCAAAGAGGAGAAACTTCCAGTTATGAAATGAATGGTTCTGGGGATGGAATGGACAGCATGGGGACTGGGGCTGAGAATGTTGCATTTATTCTTGGACAGAAGCCTCAGAGCTGCTCACATGGCTCTCAGTCTGTGTGTGACGTGAGACACACCTCCCTGTGCTCTCAGGGCTGGGATGTCACACATTCAGTCCCTCCCTGGGACACTCCAGCTGGCTGGACTTCTGCTGAAATGTCTCCTGTCCCAACCCAGAGCCACTTCAGAGACATAGTCTGCCCTTGTCTCCCCCTTTCCAAGAGTGACACATGGGTCCTTTGACAAACAATGTTGGGTCCAATTGTCCGTGGCCAACACCAATTCATTCCTCTATTCCTTGGGTGACTGAACAATTTCTTTGCCATGAAAATTAGGGACGTGAGGAGCAGAGCTGTGGGTGTGCCCAGCCTTGAGCCCAACGCTACTCTGTCCTGGAAGCTGTGTCTGTCTGGTGTTTCCATCACTAAGATGGTTCTGAAGTTCACATGACGAGGTCTCCCCTGGGGTTTCATTGAGTACCTGGTCGGGCTTCCTACATATAGGACTATTCTACATGCAAAACTCATAATAGATACATGAATGAATGAATGGATAGTGCTTTAGGGGGAAAAATTATATGCCCTCATTCAACCAAGACCAGAATGCATTACTTTCTATTGTTTTTCCATCCATGTATTTAGGCAGAATCTTATCAATAGTCATCACCATAGTTTTAAAATCAATCTAATGGGGGTGACTCTTACATAAAACAACCTGGGTCCCCTTAAAGGGCATAGAGGGCTACGTGGTGACAAATATATAAACTCTTTCAATCAACCCTCAGGAGCCCCATGTGAAAGCTCAGCCCATTCTCTTCTAGAACTTACTGCACATTTGCCCTCTTTGACCTTAGGGAAAAGCAACAAACCAGGTTATGAGGCAAAGTCCCCTGCAGACCAATGACTGGGACCTGGGACTAGACTCCTGAAAGTGACTCAGGCTCTCCATGTGGCAAACTTGCTCCAGGTGGAAATATTGGCGGATGGAAAAGATTTACACACTGACACCCACTAGAAATTTGCACAGGGGCTGCCTTTTCACCCCCTCTCAGGCCCTGGAGAGGAACCCCTTTCTCCCCAGGCTGTGGGGACTCCACGGGGGAGAGAGCTCTGGCCCAGGGGAGGAACTGAATGTGAGGAATCACCTCTGTCCTGCACCGAAGGGGACATGGCTTCATGGGGGTGCTTGCTGCTCTGGCCTGATCCTGGTCTAAGGGAAGCGTGTACATGACACACTGGCCTGTCCTGGCCGCTGAGCAGCCAGGAAGGCAGGGACACACTGGCCCTAGAGTGTCTGTGTAAAGTGGGCCCTGAGGTGCTGAGAAAGCTACAGGAGGGAGCCCCTGGCCTTGCTCTAAGGCAGGAGAACAGGGGCCAGAGCTCAGGGAGGCAGGAGCTCTGATGGCTCTGGTCACCATGTCCCACAAAGGTGTGTGTCAGCCTGAACAGCAGGGGGCGCCCAGGGCCTGTTCCTGAGGATTCTGGGGTAAATGAGAGCTGGGACCAGCCACCTGGTGCTGCCTGTGTCCTGTGCTCAGGGCTCACAGCTGTGACCTCCCCTCCCCTTGAGCCCACACAACCCTAAGCCCGCCCACCCCCCTGACAGCCTCAGACAGAGGGGCCTGCCCCAGGGCCCAGGGAGGGGTCAGAGAGCTGAGGGGTCTCATTTGCATGAGGGGACCCTCCCTCCTGCAGAGCATGAAGAGGGCAAGGAGAGGTTTGGGGGCAGCTCTGCTTCAGCGGTGGGGCCACAGGAGGCAGGACTCAGCGAGGATCTGCACCATGGCCTGGTCCCCTCTCCTGCTCACCCTCCTCGCTCACTGCACAGGTGACTGGATGTGGGGACAGGGGATGGGGCCCTGGGAAGGCTCATGCTGCTGCTTTCTTCTCTGTCTCTAGACCCAGAATCACCATGTCTGTGTCTCCCCCTCTTCCAGGATCCTGGGCGCAGTCTGTGGTGACTCAGCCGTCCTCAGTGTCTGGGGCCCTGGGCCAGACGGTCACCATCTCCTGCGCTGGGGTTGGTAGTTATGTGAACTGGTACCAACAGCTCCCAGGAAAGGCCCCCAAACTGCTCATCTATTATAATAGCCAACGACCCTCAGGGATCCCCGACCGATTCTCTGGCTCCAAGTCTGGCAGCTCGGGGACCCTGACCATCAGCGGGCTGCAGCCTGAGGACGAGGCCGACTATTACTGCTCATCATGGATCAGCAGTCTCAGTGCTCACACAGTGCTCCAGGCCTGTGGGGAAGTGAGACAAAAACCTGCTGTCCCTGTTGAAATGGGGCTCTCCTGGGCAGACCCCAGTGCTCTGACAAGCCAGCTGCTTCCTGTGTGTTTTTGTCCAAATACTGGGGCCTGAGACCTGCAAGAAACTGCATTGAAATCTGCATCAATATCTCCCTTCCCATCTCGTGTAAAACTTCAAACTGTCACATCTTGGTTAGTGTGCCTGGGCTGCATTTTGCTTGGGAAGCTTCAATCAACACCGAGGGAGAGGGATTTCACCATATCTAACAAAACTACATGGGCATTGACCCTTTACCCAACAACCCACAGTTCCTCAATCTATCCCTCACAGAGAACGAAAAAAATATAAGAAGATTCCTTCCCAAAGCCATTTAGTACATTATTAGAATATGTAGAATGGCCCGGCTGGGCGTGGCTCAGCAGTTGAGCTTCAACCTCGGATCCAGGCGATCAGGTTTCGATTCCCGGTCAGGGCACATGCCCGGTTGTGGGCTTGATCAGTAACTCTCACATCATTGATGTTTCTGTCTTTCTCTCCCCCTCTCCTTTCCTCTCTGAAATCAATAAAGATATATTTAAAAAAAAAAAGAAAAAAGAAAAAAAAAAGAAAATGTAGAACGTACTTGTAAATGTGTATACAATCAAAATAAAATTTAGGCAATGGTAATAAATGATATTAGTAATTGTGCAAATAAAAATTGTGAGATGCGCCTAACCGGTTTGGCTCAGTGGTTAGAGCATCGGCCCGTGGAAACCAAGAGTCGGGTTTGATTCTGGCCAAGGACACGTACCTTGGCTGCAAGCCCGCCCGGGTCAGGGCTCGAGCGGGAGACGAACAGTCGATGTGTCTCTCTTACATCAATGTTTCTCCTCTCTCCCTCCCACTGTCTCTGAAAATGCAATGGAAAAAATATCCTCGGGTGAGATGTAGTAATAAACATTAATTGAGAGAAATATGTAGCCTTCTTTATTTACATTAAAAAGCAGAACAGCTGAAAAGTATTGGACTATATACCCTATTTAATTTAGAAAAAAAAATGAACCCTAGTAGTGCAAATGGAAGGGTATACAAAATAGAAATGAATGAAATAGTAAATAGATAATAATAGGAAGAAATGGCAGAGCCAAAATTAATTTTTTTTGGTAAAAAGCCCTGGCCGGTTTGGCTCAATGGCTAGAGTGTTGGCCCATGGACCGAAGGGTCTCGCATTCGAGTCCAGTCAAGAGCACATAGCTGGGTTGTGGGCTCGATCCCTGGCCTACGGGAGGCCACCAACGCATGTGTGGCTCTCAATCGATGTTTTTCTCTCTCTCTCTCTCTCCCCCTTCCACTCTCTCTGAAAAGCAATGGAAAAAGCATCCTGGAGTGAGCATTAAAAAAAAAAAGTACAATGGACAAATTTTTAGAAAGATATATGGGAACAAGAAAAACAAAATTTTATTATAAAGGAATACTTAACTACAAGGCAGCAGAGATGAAAAGGGCAATAACATACAAGGAACAAGTTCATGCCAGCATAGTGAAAATGTGTAGAAATAGACAAAAGTTTAGAAAAAATATAACATTCCCAAATGAAGACATTGAGGAGTGAAACCTCAGCCGGGAGGCAGCTGGTGGGAGCGCGGTGGGCTCCCCGCTCTCCAGCAGCGGCTCTGCCCCATCCAGGCCAGGGGCGGGGGCGAGGTCCTCGTGGGAGGCGGTCATGCCCTAAACAGCGGCCAGGGAGCATGGAGTCCGCCTGGTGGGGCCAGGGGAAGGGCCCAGGCTGTGCTCCACCAGCCTCTTGCACATGGCGAGGGCACCGATGCCTGGTGTGGCGGTGTCTGCACTGTCCCCAGGGGGGCTGCACCTGCCCAGCCCACCTCTCAGGGCGGCAGAGGCAGCCCCTGCCTTGCGGGTGCCGGGGCCCCTGGCAGCGCTGTGCCCTGCACCCCGGGCTTCCCTGAGGTCCCACCCCAGGCCTTAGGGCTGTGCCTCGGGGCCTGGGGCGCCTTGGGGGCTGCTCTTGGCAAACTCTGCAGTCATAGGACCTGGCGTCCAGGATTTGTCCCCAGAGGCTGCCTGCTAAAGAAGCAAGAACAGCACGAGACTTGTGTTAGAGGATGACTTCAATCCTCACCGGGGATATTCTTTCCATTGCTTTTCAGAGACAGTGGAAGGAAGAGAGAGAGAGAAACATCCACGCAAGAGAGACACATCGCTTGGTTGCTTCCCGCAGGTGCTCCCCCGGGAGCAGGTGCCGAGGGCAGAAAAGGGGAGACTGCTTACTGGTGACCCTGGGGAACATCCACTGAGGGTCAGAGAGGTGGCCCCTCTGAGCATGTGTATCCAGCACTTCCAAATGGAATTTAAAAATCTGAGGAAACAAATATTCCCTTACTTAAAGCTTGAAATCCATTTTTACTACTTGTAAATTTATGTGACTATTTCTTAATTTGGCCACAAATATAATCACTTTAACCAGTGCTGGCCTCACACTCAAGGACTGTTCCCCACTCTGCCAGGGTGATCACCTGACTCATCCTAAAGATCCCCACTTACACTCCATCGTTTTGATCAGGTTTCTTGGGTCCGCCTCCCACACGGGCACCCCCACAGGCACACAGGAAAATGCCACCATTTGTGTTCCTGCTGCACCTGTTACCTGTCCTTTGACACATATGTTCATTGCCTGACCCGGCGGCCAAGGTTGGAGCTGTGTGGGGACAGTCGACGAAGATCGACACTTTGAAAAAAATATAGTTTTCCATGGAGATAAATGTCCAAATGTGAGTGCATGACTGTTCCCATGGTGACTTGGGGAGGTCCTTTCTCACCTCACTCTATTGGGAATAATGGGGAAAGACTACTGTAAGAAGACCATGGTGTAGTGTGTTTAGGGACATCAGAGTGGCTGGAGGATGTGGACCCTGTGACCAGCAGGGGGAGCAGGACAATGGACCAGATTGCGGGTGCTGAGCCAGACAGCTGGTAGACCACTCAGTGTGTTCTCGGGAAGCTGGGCAAGCTGTGTCCTCTCTGTGTGACCCTCCTCCTTCCATAAGACCCCTCATTACTCTGTGAGCTCCTGGGACGAGCTCCCACACCACAGCACTTCAAATCTGAGTCATCTCGGGGGGATTTCCATGTGGAGCCTTTGGCCAAACCTGGGACAGGTTGGCGCTTGTAGACAATGAGGAGCCAGAATGCATTTCCAAGGAGGAAGAGTCTTCTGGAAAATCTGCCCAGAAGATAGACCCAGCTCGTGGGCTGCATCCCCACCACGGAACCCCAGGAGACAGAGCTCTGAGGTGTCACCATCATGACCTGGAGTCTTTCTCTCTCAGTGCTTGTCTAGTGAGCCTTTGTCACATTTTACACAAAGGAGCCCCTGAGGTCACATAGGACCTGGCTTCTCCTCAGTTCCACAAGGAGCAGGTGCTGTGAAACCAGACTCACAACCCTCTGTCTCAGTGTGTTGTTCACTTGGGCAGAATGTCCCCCCTTTTGCACTGGAAGTTACTGTGTTGGGGGTCGCTCTAAATCTGAGACAGAGGCCCCATACATGGGATGATTGATGTTACTTAGGATGCAGCCTGAATGGGAGGCAGGTTGTGACTTCAGACCTGGGGCGATGGCTCAGAGGTTACACGGTGTCTCTTCACCCTTGAGCAAGTGGGCCAAGGCCTTTCTCTGGCCCTCTTGCTCTGTCCTTTGCTCCTTTGTCACTAACTGCTACCAGGACCAGTTACAGTTAGTAGCTGGTTAGTGAAGATCTCTGCTGTCACTCTGCACCAGCACAGAGAGCTTAAGGCCATATCATGCATTTGGATCTGTAAGAATTTTTACCTGTCTGTTCCCATCAATGCCGAGTCCTAACTATTGATTTCACTTCTTTATTGAATTGTCTGACACTTGCAGAACACTTTTGAATAATAATAAAGGGGAAAGTCACCTTTGCCTCTTCCTGATCTTTGTGGACATGTCGCCCTTCACAATACCATTTCTCAGATGCTGGCCTTAGGTTGAAGTTACATATGTGTGTGAGAGATAGTCTTGTGCGTGTGTGTGCTTAGTTTGACATGACTTTTGTAAGATTTTGATGTTGAATTTGGTCAAGTGCTCTTTCATTAACAAGTGAGACAATTTTATCTTATCTATTGATGTACTATTGCATTGTATTATGTTACATGTTTCCTAAAATAACACCCAACATGTACCATTGGATGAACTGACAGTTAGTAATTGTACATCACCTTACTCTGGCATTGGAACCTCTTTGTTAACATTTCATTTTGGACATCTGTATGAACATTTAGCATTATCATTCTGTAATTTTTTTCCCGTCTCATTTTTTGGAAGCATTTGTCACTGTGATAACTGCTTTCAAATGAACAAGGATATTTTATATCTTTTGAATTGGTATAGAAACTCTTGGATGAAAAGAAATCGGAACCACTTGATCTCTGAAGACCTGGTAGATGGTTCCGAGAAACAGCCTGTATCTTTTGCCATTCTGTGAAGTAGGTCCACATTTTCTATAAGAAACTTGGTGTATTATTTATTTAATTCTTGATGTAGCCAAATTTGTGTCTTCCAAGGCAAGTATACATTTCATTTATTTTAAAATAAAGGTTAGAAATCTTAGCATTATTATTATTTTTATTTTGTACACATATGACCAGCAGGTGACACTGTGGGACTGCCCTGAGGTCCATACAAGGCTGCTCAGTGAGGACCATTTATTTACTCCAAGGAGCCTGTGCCTGATGGTCAGGCTTTGTGTTCTCTGAATGGAAAGCAGCAGCTGTGTCCTCTCTGCCCTGGCAGAGCCCCCTGAGCAGGGAACCTTTGTGGGGTTTCAGAAGGTGTTTATGCTCAGAGCTCTTCCAGGGGGTGAAGCCAACCTCCCTCCTCCTGGGTCTGGGGTGTGAGCTGAGCTGCAGCCCCAGGGCGCAGGGAGGGGCTGGCACTCAGGGGAGGGACTCACATTTGCATGGCAGCCCCTCCTGTGGCAGAGGGTGGGGAAGAAAAGGAGGCCTGGGGAGCCCAGCCCCACTGTGGGCTCAGGGGCTGTGGGCACCATGGCCTGGACTCCTCTCCTCCTCGTGCTCCTCTCCCACTGCACAGGTAGGGACAGGCTCGGGGACCAGGCCTCAGTTCCCAGCTTCATTCCCGTTATGTTGAGCCTAGTGAAAACTTGACAGGGGCCTCTGCCTCAACAGTGACAAATGTCTGTGTTTGCAGGTTCCCTGTCCTAGCCTGTGCTCACTCAGCCGCCCGCCGTCTCTGCATCACCAGGAGCATCAGCCAGACTCACCTGCACTCTGAGCAGTGGTTTCAATGTTGGCAGCTATGCTATAGCTTGGCAGCAGCAGAAGCCAGGGACTCCCCCCCGATATCTGCTGTACTACCACACAGACTCAGACAAGCACCAGGGCTCTGGCGTGCCCAGCCGCTTCTCTGGATCCAAAGATGCCTCAGCTAACTCAGGCGTTCTGCACATCGCTGGGCTGCAACCTGAGGATGAGGCTGATTATTATTGTCACACATGGGACGGCAACTCTAAGACTGACACAGTGACCCAGACCCTCAAGGAAGTGAGACAAAAACCTCTTCTCTGTTCTCCAGTCCTGGTGCAGTCACCCCTGCTGGTGGCTCTGACCAAGTCTAGCTCAGCAGTAACTTGTGTTGTCAGATCTTCATCCAGTACCAGATTTTCTGTGGACCAGTAGTTTTGACAATGTCACATCTTTTTCTTCAACTTGTAGCTTGATTCATAGCTCAGATATTCTTGCTTTGTTCATGGTTTCACAGACAAATTTTCTTACTCAGAGATGAAAATTTCCCATTGGACACTTCTGATGAAGTCCAATTAGGTTGATTCTGGCCAAGCTCAGGTCAGGGTCCAGGATATGATTCTGTTCTGAGTGATCAAATCTGAAGTGTGTGATATAAATCAAGATGCAGAAATGAATTCTACATACTAGCAGCGAACTATCAAAATATAAAGAATAAAAACAGTAGTGTTATCTTGGGCAGCTGTCAGTTGGAGCACAGGACTGGTTGGCCACTTTGGAGGGGTGTGTTGCACCGAATCTGCAGAGAGGACATGGCTGTGCTGGGATCCAGGGGTGCCCCACAGACTACCTGGCTCCTCGGGTGTTCTGGCACCTGGATGTTCAGGCTGAGGTCTGCAGCATCTCCAAGTTTCCTGATGATGGGTCCTGCAGCCTTCTCCTGCCCACTACTGTAGACAGTCAGGGAGTGCTGGGGAGATTCCTGCAATGGCCAACATGGTGTAGGGGGAGGTTCTTACACTGAGTGTGCCAAATGTAGAAAGATGAATGGATAGAGCCCAGTGCACTGAAAGTTAGCAAGATAATTGGATAGAAAAAAAGCCCTCCTCTCCCTATCCTTACAAGAACCACAGACTTGAGAGAAAGGGCTGGTGGTCTTTGAGAATGGAGTCTGACGTTCTCTCAGGTTGCACAGCACCTGAATAAATCACTTTGCTTTGGCACTAGCACCTGTCTTACGAGTTTGACTTTACTTGTGACAGGAAGCAGAACCCACTTGTTTGGTTACAGTACTATTTGTAACAACATAAATAGAAAAGACTGAAGGATAAATCTGAAGAAAAATGAAAGTCTTATACAGGGAAAAGTGCAAAAGATGGCAAGAAAATTAAACTTAAGTATATAGCCTAGGTTGTGTTTCAAAATACTCAATATTGTTAAGATAACAGTTTTTCCCTAATTGAATGAAAAATGTCTTCAGGTAAAATATACTTTCAATGAAGAATGAGGTAGAGCATTTCAGCAAAGACATGGAAACTGTAGGAAAACACATAAATGAAACAATGTTCCTGGAATAACCCTTCTCTAATATCATGAGACCTGCCTGCACCCAGGAAGGACAGGTGAAGGGAACAGATACCAATTTCCAGGAACCAGATCAAGGTGAGACAAGGACTGCAACTTCAGTGTCAGAAGAGACATAGACCGAGTCTGGAGATGCTGCCCTAGGGGCTGAGGGACAGTGTGTGGATGCAGGAAACCTGAGATGGGTGCCACTGGGTGCTGAGCCTGTGCTGTCACCTGCAATGTGCACCTGGGGTGACATGTCTGTGATCTTCGCCTCACTCCAATGTAAGACTCTGTGGCCTGCTTCTTGTTAAGTAAGAATTATGAACTAGCGGCTCAGAACTGACTACAGGGTTCCTGATTATATCCCCAAGGCTCATAAATGGAACCTGCATGTGTGAAACCTGGATGGAAATTCAAAGGCCCTTCTCACAACTACAGTGTGCTGGAAAGGATGTGAATCAGCCCTGTGACAGACACGGTGCTGGTAGCCTGGTCTATGGGGTATTGAGAATGGGCGGATACTCACAGTGGGTATATTGTATTCCTGATCCTTTGCTTCCTGTGACTGTGACCCTTCAAGGACTTGGTAGGACACAGAACACAGGCTTCCCTTTGCTTCACCCTTATCAGAGATTGCTCCACAGAACAGGACCATGCAAAGGGCCAGAAAAAGAAGAGTAGAGCAAAAACTTGGGGAAAAGGGTGTGTATGAGTTGAGGTTCTCCCAGGAACAGAGCCAGTGGGGGTCTCTCTCTCTCTCTCTCTCCCTCCCTTCCTCTCTCTCTCTATTTCCCTCTCTCTGTCTCTCTCTCTCTGTGTCTCTCTCTCTCTGTGTCTCTCTCTCTCCCTGACTTCATTCCTCCTTTCTCTGAGAGAACAGTATCTAAGAGAAAATTATTAAAAAAATATATAAATTTTTATATATTGACATATACACACATGCACAGCTCACTGTTCTCTCCGAGTACATATTGGTCAGGACAACGAGTTTTCAGGCTTCTCTTTCCTGCCTCAGTGTCAGAATCAACAAGAGGCAGAATCTCCCTCAGCTGGAAACACCAGTGAGTGAGTGTAACTGGGTCCTTTTACCACGTGGCTCGGGAAATGACCGGAACGCCTGCTCCACTGGGATGAGTTGGGTGCTCAGGGTCCCCGGGTGACCTCTGCTCCCTGTCTGCCCTGAACCCTCCCGATCACCTCTGGCCTCCAGTCAGCACATGAGACTGATCATTACATTCATTCTGGGACAGCAGCCTCAGTGCTGCTCACATGGAGCTCACAGTCCATGGGGACATGAGACACAACTTCTCTTCAGCTCTCAGACCTGGGTCATCACTGTCAGTCACCATCCGGGACACCTCCAGTCCGGCTGAACCTCTGCTGAAAAATTTTCTGTTCCAACCCAAGGCCACAGGGCTTGTGACATAAAGGCTATAGTTCCCTTTTGTATTTGCACTTTTTCACATTCAGACATGGGATCATTGAGAGAAACCAGGTGGCCTTGGGTGGCTGTCATTGGGTGGCTCAGTGAACAGTTTCTCTATCCTGAAATTGCTGGACATAAGTGCCAGGGACTACAGCTGTGCCTACCCCAGAGACAAGTCTGAAACCAACATCATTCTGCCCTGGAAGCTCTGTCTGGGGTTGGTTTTGCTATTACTGGGATGACTCTGAAGTTCATAGAAAGGAGCTCCTCATGGGGTTTCACTGGGCACCAATGCAGGATTTCCAATCTGCAGGACCAGATCACAGGATACAAACCTAAACTCACGACTAAAATATGAAGCGATTTTAGGAAAACACTTATAAACACCTTTTCAACCAAGAACAGAAGCATTGCATTTCCAATGCTTTTCCATCCATATCTCAATGACAATTTCCATCAATATTAATTATCACTGAATTTTAAAATCAACCTTAATGAGGTGACTTTTATATACAATAACATACATGCGTTTTAAATTGGGTAAATGGTGATTACTATATGAACTTTTTAAAGAAAAGCCTGTCACAGCAATTGAAATTTTTGCCCAGACAAACTTTCTACATGTTTGCCCTTTCTACTCTAAGATAAATGCCACTAGCAATGTCATTTGGCCTGGCCTCCTGCCAACTTTTGACTGTGAGCTTGACAATAGACCCCTGGGAGTAAATCCCTGCTCACAGTATGGGGACAGCGTCTGTTTCTTGCAGGCGGAATATTGACAGATAATAAAGTTTTACACAGCATCGCTCAGAAATGCACATGAGAGCTTTCTCTCCACAGCCTCCCCATCTCTAGAGAGAAGGAGCCCTTTTTCCTCAGTTCTCTAGGAGAATCCACAGGGAAACAAGAGAGGAAAGGATCTGGATTCTGCACAGAAGGGGACATGCCTCCTGGGGTTGGTCACTGCTCTGGACCTGATACTTGACTAAGAGTTTGTGTAGGAAACACCACCTCAGTGCTGACCACTGAACAGCGAAGGGAGGTGTGGAAAGACTCACCCTGAGGACGCTGAGTAGAGCATAAAAATGCCCTGGAGTAATTGGGAGGGCACAACAGGGGACACCTGGCCCGGACCTAAGGCAGGGGGCAGTGGACAGAACAGTGGGAAGGCAGAGGTTGTCTCTGATGCCTTCTGGTGACCATATCACACAATGGTGTGTTTGGGCCTGGACTCTAGGGGGCGCTCGGGCCTTGTTCCTGAGGGACCTGGGGTGATCTGACTGGGACCAGCCTCCTGGCTCTGCTTAGTGCCCCCTTCTCCGGACTTACAGCTGCTGTGATTGCCTTAGCAGCAGGCCCCACACAGCCCCACCCCTGCAGACACCCAGGGCCATCCTCGGGCAGAGGGACTTGTCCTAGGGCCCAGGCAGGAATCAAACCCCTGTGGCATCGCATTTGCATGAGTGGGTCACCCCTCTCTCAGAGTATAAAGAAGGGGAGGAAGAGATTTGGGGCAGCTGTGCTTCAGCGGTGGGGCCACTGGAGGCAGGACTCAGCGAGGATCTGCACCATGGCCTGGTCCCCTCTCCTGCTCACCCTCCTCGCTCACTGCACAGGTGACTGGAAGCGGGGGCCCAGGGAAGATGGCTTGGGCCCTGCTTGCTCCTCTGGTCTCTAGACCCAGAATCACCATGTCTGTGTCTCCCCCTCTTCCAGGATCCTGGGCCCAGTCTGTGCTGACTCAGCCGTCCTCAGTGTCTGGGGCCCTGGGCCAGAAGGTCACCATCTCCTGCGCTGGAAGCAGTTCCAACATTGGGGGTGGTTATCCTGTGCAATGGTACCAACAGCTCCCAGGAAAGGCCCCCAAAACCATCATCTATGGTAATAGCAATAGACCCTCAGGGATCCCCGACCGATTCTCTGGCTCTAAGTCTGGCAACTCGGGGACCCTAACCATCAGCGGGCTGCAGCCTGAGGACGAGGCCGACTATTACTGCTCAGCATGGGACAAGAGTCTCAATGGTCCCACAGTGCTCCAGGCCTGTGGGGAACTGAGACAAAAACCCGTCTCCTCTGGGAGCTGGGTGAGCCCCCAGCAGCTGCCTGCTCAGGCTCAGCCCTGACCTGTGACCTCTACTTATTCTCCTGCTGATGTCCTGGCCCAGGTCCAGGCAGGGTCACTGCCTAGGGGAGAATGAGCCTCTCCCCCTTCTGTCCTCAGTGTCACAGCACCACTTTCCCAGACTAAGGGTCCTTAAGGAAAGTGAAAGTCCATCTCCCCTCCAGCTGGGGACAGTTTTCTCCAGCCTGGTTTGTGTTCACTTGTCCTGTGATGGTGACACAATGAGACCTTGTCTTGGCCCCTGAACCTCTCCTGAGGAATGAGCACTATTTGTGCTGTGCTTGAAGGACAAGCCAGCCCTGCTGGCATCTCGTATTATAATTTACTCTACTTTAACCAGTGCTGACTAGTTTTGCTTTGTTTTCTGATTTTTAGTGCAAAATATTATAATTCTAAACGTAAAGTGATAACAGATTGGTGGTTGCCAGAGGTGGGGGATGAGAGGACAGTCCAAGTGGGGAAAGGGAGCCAAAGTGGAGAAACTTCCAGTTATGAAATGAATGGTTCTGGGGATGGACTGGACAGCATGGGGACTGGGGCTGAGAATGCTGCATTTATCCTTGGACAGCAGCCTCAGAGCTGCTCACGTGGCTCTCAGTCTGTGGGTGACGTGAGACACACCTCCCTGTGCTCTCAGGGCTGGGATGTCACCCATTCAGTCCCTCCCTGGTACACTCCAGCTGGCTGGACTTCTGCTGAAATGTCTTCTGTCCCAACCCAGAGGGACAGGCTTGTTACTTCAGGGACATAGCCTGCCCTTGTCTCCCCCTTTCCAAGAGTGACACATGGGTCCTTTGACAACAATGTTAGGTCGAATTGTCCTGGGCAATACCAATTCATTCCTCTAGTCCTTGGGTGAATGAACAATTTCTCTGGCATGAAAATGTTCGGCGTGAGGCACAGAGCGGCGAGTGTGCCCAGCCTTGAGCCCAATGCTACTCTGTCCTTGAAGATCTATGTCTGTCTGGCGTTTCCATCACTAAGATGGTTCTGAAGTTCACAGGACGAGGCCTCTCGGGGGGTTTCACTGAGCACCTGGTCGGGCTTTCTACTTACAGAGCTATTCCATAAGAGAAACTCATAACCAAGGAATCAATTAATAATTGTATTAGGAAAAAGTTAGATGCCCTCATTCAACCAAGACCAGAAGGCATTATTTTCTATTTCGCTTCCATCTATGTTTTTAAGCACAATTTTATCAATATTCATCACCCTAGTTTTAGAATCAATCTTATGGAGCTGACTTTTATATAAAACGACATGCACAGAGGGCTAAGTGGTAACAAATACATAAACTCTTTCAATGAATCCTCAGGAGGCCCATGTCAAAGCTCAGCTCATTCTCTTCTCGAACTTACTGCACATTTGGCCTCTTTGACCTTAGGGAAAAGCAACAAACCAGGTTACTAAGCGAGGCCCCCTGTAGACCAATGACTGGGATCTGGGACTAGACTCCTGAAAGTGACTCAGCTTCTCCATGTGGCAAACTAGCTCCAGGGGGAAATATTGGCCAACGGTAAAGATTTACACACAGACACCCACTAGGAATTTGCACAGGGGCTGCCTTTTCACCCCCTCTCAGGCCCTGGAGAGGAGCCCCTTTCTCCCCAGGCTGTGGGGACTCCACGGGGAAGAGAGCTCTAGCCCAGGGGAGGAACCGAATCTGAGGAATCACCTCTGTCCTGCACCGAAGGGGACATGGCTTCATGGGGGTGCTCGCTGCTCTGGCCTGATCCTGGTCTAAGAGACTCGAGTACATGACACAGTAGCCTGTCCTGACCGCTCAGCAGCAAGGAAGGCAGGGACACACTGGCCCTAGAGTGTCTGTGTAAAGTGGGCCCTGAGGTGCTGAGAAAGCTACAGGAGGGAGCCCCTGGTCTTGCTCTAAGGCAGGAGAACAGGGGCCAGAGCTCAGGGAAGCAGGAGGTCTGATGGCTCTGGTCACCATGTCCCACAATGGTGTGTCTCAGCCTGAACAGCAGGGGGCACCCAGGGCCTGTTCCTGAGGGTTCTGGGGTAAATGAGAGCTGGGACCAGCCACCTGGTGCTGCCTGTGTCCTGTGCTCAGGGCTCACAGCTGTGACCTCCCCACCCCTTGAGCCCACACAACCCTAAGCCTGCCCACCCCCCTGACAGCCTCAGACAGAGGGGCCTGCCCCAGGGCCCGGGGGGGGGGGGGGGTCAGAGAGCTGAGGGGTCTCATTTGCATGAGGGGACCCTCCCTCCTGCAGAGCATGAAGAGGGCAAGGAGAGGTTTGGGGGCAGCTCTGCTTCAGCCGTGGGGCCACTGGAGGAGGACTCAGCGAGGATCTGCACCATGGCCTGGTCCCCTCTCCTGCTCACCCTCCTCGCTCACTGCACAGGTGACTGGATGTGGGGGCAGGGGATGGGGCCCTGGGAAGGCTCATGCTGCTGCTTTCTTCTGTGTTTCTAAACCCAGAATCACCATGTCTGTGTCACCCCCTCTTCCAGGATCCTGGGCCCAGTCTGTGCTGACTCAGCCGTCCTCAGTGTCTGGGGCCCTGGGCCAGAAGGTGACCATCTCCTGCACTGGAAGCAGCTCCAACATTGGGGGTTATTATGTGTACTGGTACCAACAGCTCCCAGGAAAGGCCCCCAAAACCATCATCTATGAGAGTAGCAAACGACCCTCAGGGATCCCCGACCGATTCTCTGGCTCCAAGTCTGGCAACTCGGGGACCCTGACCATCAGCGGGCTGCAGCCTGAGGACGAGGCGAATTATTACTGCTTAGCATGGGACAAGAGTCTCAGTGGAAACACAGTGCTCCAGGCCTATTAGGAAGTGAGACAAAAACCTGCTCTCCCCTTTGAAATGGGTCTCCCCTGAGCCCACCCCACTGCTCTGACAAGCCAGCTGTTTCCTGTCTGTTTTTGGCCAAATTCTGGGGCTTGAGGCCCACTTCAGTGCCCTGGAAACACGAGTGCGTATCACGTCACCAAGGTTTTACCACAGTCCTTAGAGAACAAGTCTCTGAAAAAGGCAACAACGTCCCACCTGCAATGCAGGTGAACATCCAGAGACAGGAACAAACAGTTCCCTGAAGAAGAAAATAGCTTTGGCCTCACCCCGAGAAACTGCGCTGAAACCTGCTGAGATAAACCTTCCCCGGTCCGGGGAGAACTGCCAAAGTGCCACATCTCCCTTAGTGCAGCCGGGCACACCTGCTGCTTAGGAAGCTTCAGTCAGCACCCAAGGAGAGGGATTTGACCATATCTAACAAAACTACCTGGGCACGAACTCTGCACGGCCTTAGTTATTTCTGTTAAAAAACAGAGCAGCTGAAAATTATTGGACTAAACACCCTATTTGATTTAGGAAAAAAAAGTAAAATCTGATAAGGTAAGTGGAAGGGTATACAAAATAGAAAGTAATGAATTAGAAGATATATAATAATAGGATAAAATAGCAAAGCCAAAATTATTTTTTTGCAAAAAGTGTAATGGACAGAGTTTTAGAGAAATATATATAGAAAAAAGGAAATAACAATTAAATTTTATTATAAATTAAAGGAATACTTAACTACAAGGCAGCAGAGATAAAAAGGGCAATAACATAAGGAACAAATTCATGCAGTGTACTGAAAGGTGTAGAAATAGATAAAAGTTTAGAAAAAATATAACATTCCCAAATGAAGACATTGAGGAGTGAAACCTCAGCCGGGAGGCAGCTGGTGGGAGCGCGGTGGGCTCCCCGCTCTCCAGCAGCGGCTCTGCCCCATCCAGGCCAGGGGCGGGGGCGAGGTCCTCGTGGGAGGCGGTCATGCCCTAAACAGCGGCCAGGGAGCATGGAGTCCGCCTGGTGGGGCCAGGGGAAGGGCCCAGGCTGTGCTCCACCAGCCTCTTGCACATGGCCAGGGCACCGATGCCTGGTGTGGCGGTGTCTGCACTGTCCCCAGGGGGGCCGCACCTGCCCAGCCCACCTCTCAGGGCGGCAGAGGCAGCCCCTGCCTTGCGGGTGCCGGGGCCCCTGGCAGCGCTGTGCCCCGCACCCCGGGCTTCCCTGAGGTCCCACCCCAGGCCTTAGGGCTGTGCCTCGGGGCCTGGGGCGCTTTGGGGGCTGCTCTTGGCAAACTCTGCAGTCATAGGATCTAGCGTCCAGGATTTGTCCCCAGAGGCTGCCTGCTAAAGGATCGTGGAATATTAAGACAATAGGGTTTACTTGAAAGTTATGAATTGAAAAAAAGCAAAAATATGTTATTCATTCCTTTCGTTTTCCCCCTCTCCCAGCCCTTCCTCCACCTCTGCCGGAACGCCCGGATTCCTGGGGATCTCCTGAGCTGCCATCGCCCTCCAAGCAGCCTCTGGAATTAAGCCCCCGACTCCGCCGCTTTTTCGCGTGGCCCGATCTTGAACAAACACGTTGGACGGACTCATCTGTGGCGTGGGGATGGCTTCATCTCTTGTCTCCGTTAGGTGATGTGCGTAGAAACTTATAGAGACAATTCATTAACCCAACTTAAAAAGTGAGAATTGCGTGTCCTTCAAAAAAATAAATAAATAAAACCCTGATGGAGTTTTGGGAGGAGGGAAGGGGAGTGTGAGGAAAATACAAGAGACAATCAGGGGGATTCGAAAGCATTGAGAGGATATCTCTTTCCTTTAAACACACCCCAGGTTTTGGATCTGGATACAGGGTTCAATGCCCTCTCATGTCCCTCTCCCAACTCTAGAGCTAGTTTCACTGTATCCCATGGAAACGATGCTCTAATTCACATCTTAATTTGCACTTGTCCAGAGGAATTCCAGGTAGAAACCAGATACCCTCCCCATGCAGCTATAAAGAGCTCTCTCCCTCTGCCCCTCGCAGGGATGTCTGCTTACTTACCTCGGTGTGGAGGTTCATAGACGAGGGGTTCAGGTGCTGTTGAAGATGGAGATCTGGGAGCTCATGAGAGACACCAGCCTGAGTGACAGCATCAGGACGTGCATCCTGGAACAGAAGGGGGGCCAGCACTGGTTAGGATGGTTCTACTATCACCTTCCTCATGGCCCGACTGAAGACAGGCCCCTGGGGCTGTCCCAGCGTCGATGTTTTTCTTACCATCGGGCGTCAGTTCCAGCAGCAGCAGCCCTGTGCAGATGCTCCCCTGCCAGAGTGTGCCCACCTTCATGAGGTCTGTGACGAAGGTCACGTCCTCTGAGGAGGGATTCAGACAACAGTGTTCAGTGAGTGGAGCCCAAACAGGCACAAACCGTAGCCACCGGACACAGATGCACAGGATCAGAGGACAGGCATCTTTGACACTTAACCTTGAACAATCTCTGGTAAGTGTTCCTCGCGAGGATCTGTTGCCTCTGTGCCTAGAACGTGACCCACATTCATGAGAAATGAGTTCCTTATAAAGGTTTTAGTGCGTGTTTATAATACTCCTCAGAGTGTAAACATGAAGGGAGGAGCTGCACGGATCTGACTTGCCTGTGTCAGGGCGCAGCTCAGCACTGGAAGTTACTGTGTTGGGGGTCGCCCTAAATCTGAGACAGAGGCCCCATACATGTGGCGATTGATGTTACTTAGGATGCAGCCTGAATGGGAGGCAGGTTGTGACTTCAGACCTCCGGTGATCGCTCAGAGGTTACACGGCGTCTCTTCACCTTTGGGCAAGTGGGCCAAGACTTTTTCTCTGCCTCTCTTACTCTGTCCTTTGCTCCATTGTCGCTGACTGCTACCAGGACTAGTTACAGTGAGTAACTGGTCACTCACTGGAGAGATCTCTGCTGTTACTCTGCACCAGCACAGAGAGTCTAAGGCCATATCGTGCATTTGGGTCTTTAAGAACACAGCCCAGGCTTTATTTGGGGAGCACTTTGACAGGTTTGCTTGCAGGGAGTCCCTCGCAGTATGAGGCCTTTCAGGGACAGCAGGATGGGGTCCCCATCCAGAAGGCAAGAGGCCAGGGGGCTCCAGGGGGACAAGGGAATCAGGGGGCTGAAATATGTAGCCACGCTGCTCAGCAGCACTGTGAGGAGACCTGGGTCGCAGAACCCGGAGGGCGGCAGGGAGTTGACTGTGCTCACAGCCCTGGGCCTGTCTTTCCATGACCAGCAGATTCGGAGCAGGTTTCACACTCTGCAGAGCAGGCAGGTTTAACCGGCCAGAGCGTGCTCACTTCAGCTATAATGCAAACAATCGCATGTGCAAAAATTGGAGTTGGTCGTGGTGATTTTTGAATAAATGATGCAGCATTCGATGCAGTAAAAAAACAAACAAAAGACACTGGACCCATGATCTGGGCATCTTCGGTTCATTTACATGAAACCACGCTCACATACACCCCCGTACTTTTTCTTTCTCCACCAAAGAGCCACTAATCCGTCATCCTTGTTACTGGTTCGGGCTTCCTGGGACAGTCAAGGCCACCACCTAATATTGGGAAAGGAAATGCAGGCAGAGACCTGAGTCAGGGAAAGAACCCAAATGCTGACCAGCATCCTGCTCCCTTTCCTCCAGCCCGAGCCCCCGGGGTCCCTGGGAAAACCAAGCGCGTTGCCACAGCCTCACACACACGTTCAGGGCCAGATCCTTTGCCCTGAGCCCTTGTCATGGTCAGGGGTCCACAGTATTGACCAGCGGTCTGCTTGGCTCTCAAACTGCCTCAGAACCCAGAACATTCCAGACCAACTGGCACACGACAGCTCTGCCAAGAATCAGCAGTTGCTTCGACTGACCGGCCCTGGAAGAGCAGTTGATGCAACAAACTGGGAGAGCGGCCCGCCGGGCTGGGGCTTTGGCGGGTCAACGTGCTCCGCCCGCAGGCCCCGGAGCAGGGCTGACGCACGACCCAGGCCCTCTCCGTGCGGCCGGGCTGGGCCCCCGAGCCGGCAGTGGCCGCGCTCACACTTGGCTTCAACGGATCTTTCAGCCCGTGCTTGTGGCAATACTGCCGGACTAAGCGAAATGCTTTCCTCGTGTAAATGAAAAGAATATGGCTTTGCCTTTTCTCAGTTTTCTCTTACACAGGAGGCCTTAAATCGCTACAATTGTTCATTTTGAATCCACTGAAAATGTAATTTTCACAGTACCTTCACTTGGGTAATTTGTAAGGTGCATCCTGTATTTGGCAGGATGTAGTTTTTTCAGACCCACCGTAAGTATATTCTGGCTGCTCCTGGGAACCATTCCTCATTGGACTTTCCTAGAAACTTATTTACACAGCAGGACAGATTTTATCACTAACACGCTCCAAAATCGACTCCATAAAAGCAGAGACATTTGGAGGAAAGCTATTAGGGAGAAGGGCTCCCTCACCCCTTTTCCAGACACCAGGAGACCATGAAGGCTGGCACCAGATCACCCTGCTCTTCCCTCTGGACTCATAGGACCTTCCTGGAGACTGGTTGGCCATAGGTCTAAACATTGGGGAACATTTTCTCTCTCCACACCCCCATGCCCCTTTCAATTTCAGTACCCAGAATGAGGGCGGCTGATAGAGACAGCAGCCAACTGCTTTCTAAATTCTGTCAGTGACTGATTTCAGGATATATACCAATATCCCTGATGCTGGAGACAGTTGCAGTGTTAGAAAACACTGAGCGTAAGATCAAGCCGTGTGATTTTATACACAGGATATTTGTTTCTTGATGAGGTTACAAAAAGTGGAACAGGGTTTGCATCAAAGGTCAAAGAGCACGGAAGCAAGTCAAGATGACCCCTGTAAAAAGGTAGGAGGTTTTTTTGGAGCAAGTATCCCTCCAGTTCATTGGGATTCCAATTATAAAATATGTAATCCAAGGTGGGAAACTGGTTTTGAGAAAAAGAACTCACTATCCGGTTTATAACAGATTATCACTTGAAAATGTTCTCCCCAATCAGATGTCAAGTGGTGAAAGACATGCCAGCCTCAGCCTAACAAATCAGGGGCACTGCGACTATCTTGCTAATTGTACATTATCAGGTTTTTATATCTGAATTTGACTGAAAAAGAAAAATACTATTAGAGCCACTTTCTCTATAACTTCAATAAGGGTAAACTCATCTGAACCCCAGACTTTTTGACTTCAGAAGGTGCCATCAGCAGGGTTTCCGATGAAGTTAGGGGGACACAATAAATGTCAGTACCTTGGGAGCTCTTCTTGGTGGGACAAGGCGCTAGAGGGTAAGGAGGTGGTTAGTCAATAAGTAAAGACTGGCCTGCTGGGCCATCCTACGGGTAAAGGAGCGATGACAGGAGAGGAGCAGGAAGGAAAACAGAGAGACATTGATAATGTTCTCTTACGTATTGAAAATCGAAAAACCTACAATTATTCATCAGGTACAAATAACTGAAAATTTCACAGCACATTCATTTAAACATAGGTTGGGTGCACTGAGTTGCTTGGAAGGACAAACATTTTTTTAAACACGCTGCCAGTGTATTTTGAATGTTCCTGAGACTCCTACCCCGTTGGACTTTCCTGGAACGTTGGTGCCGAGGACAGATTTCTTCATTACTAACACTCTCCAAAACGGTCCCTGTAAAAGCGACACATCCTGACTAAGTTTATTAGTGAGAAGGCTCAGCCCTTCCTCTGAACACCTGTGGCCCTGTGCTGGCTGCCACTGTTATCAGTGGGGTGCTCTCCGTGTCCCCAGCAGTGCAGGTCTTGGGGTACCATGAGAATAAGAATTTCCTGAGGCCCCCCAGGAGGATGAGGTGCCGTGGAAAGCTTTATTTCTGTGGAATTAAGCCCCTGAGTTTCCAAGGTCCCATCTCCCTCCACCCCGCCATGGCAAAAGCCCCATTTTGTCTTCAGCAGAGCTAGACTCAAAGCCACCGCCCGAGCCTGCACCCCATGTTTGCGCCACCCAGTCGGGCACATGGCGGGTTGGCTCGTGTTCCCAGCCAGGGGCCCCGGAGTGTGGGGTCCCCGCGGCTGTGGAGGGCGCAGGGGCGAGGGCAGGACGCAGGAGGGAACCAAGGGGAAGAGCGAGGATCCCTTCGTCTGGGGATTACGCACCCCAACTGTCTGCAGGCCTGGCTGGGGCCCACCCTCCCAGCCAATGATCTCCGTTCCCAGGTTAGGCTGGTAGGAGGCACCTTTCCTCCGTCACCCCAACTTCACTGCGCATGTGGCCCCCTCCCCTTTGCTGGGCCTTCCCCCCAGTGCGTGGCGGAGAAGGGACTGCAGGTCCCCGGGTGGTATAAAGTTGCAGCTTCCTGGCCAAGCTGCCCGGGTGAGCATGCTTTCAACGTCTGGCCTCCCCTTTGCTCCTTTCCTATTATTAAAATTAATAACTGGATAGTTATGAGGGTACAGGCTCCCCCTTGAGAGCGTGAGCCTTCTGTAGTCTTACAAAGGGTAAACGGATGAAGGTCTGCACCTTCTTGAGCTGTCAGAGGGGATAGGAGTTTTCAAATCTGCTTTGCTCGAATTTTCATAGGAATTTTTAGATTGAGCTTTTAGTCAGCCCCTCAGGGCAGAGAAGCAAAGCCACTGTTGCCATCAGGCTTTGCCTGCAGTACCTGTAGGTCTGGGTAAATATCTCAAGCCCTTGAGGTTCCCCAAAATATATTGAGGTTCCTTCCTTGCCACTTTTCAGGAAAGCAATCTTCATTCCTTACCTGGAAAGTCTGCCGTGAACCATGTTACCAAGCAAGGTATCAGGCCATTTTTGCAGTGACCTTGATTGCCTTTGGAAATTGATCTTAATTCCTTCAGGCTTTCTGGTGACATCCAGAGTCCAGGCATGTCTCTCTCAGACATGGCATTCCAGTTAAACTTTTGGTTAATAAGACTACACAGTTTAAACTGGTCTTATTGGATTTATGCAAAGAAATGTATTGCCATGATTCACTCATTAAGAACTGCCAAATTCTGGAGGGATCAGGTGGGGAGAAAAAGCTAGAAGTAAGCTTCAACATTTACCAGCACATCATTGAGCATGGTGACCATTTAGTGACACCAACTGGGAAACTGAGGCTTGGGTAGTGTATTGAATTTGCAGCAGAACAGGAAAAGAAGCCTACTGTGTGTTGGGTGTGGGGACAACAAGCGTGAATAGGCCCTTCTCCTCTGCCCACTCTGAAGATGAGACTCCACATACCATTGCTGGGGAGGCTTCCCTGGCATCTGCCACACACATGGGATTTGCCTGCACTATCTGAGAGTTACAAGGGAGGTAATAGTAAGAGTGTGGGGGTGAAAATGGAAAACCCTGACAATGTTGAGTGTGCCAAAACTTAGAGAAATAGGAACCCCACAGTGCTGGTGGGGTGAAAATTAGCAACAGGGAGCAGGAAACTGAAAAGGTACATGCCTTCTGACTCAGCGGTCCCACCTCTGGGTATTATTTGGAATATTATTATTTGCTAAGTGTTGCATTATTTGTAGTAGCAAAAAGTTGGAAAACTAAATGTCTAGTATATACAATACACACACATATATATTATATACCATATACTAGTACAGCATATATGCCTGGGGATACTCTCTCACACACACATAGTGGTGTGCTCGTGTATACACACAAATGTAAATATATAGATATTGGTTTTGGGTGATACTTGTGACAAGTTTTTACAGCCTCTAAGGCACCCAATCTGGAGAAGAACTTGCCTCATATTACCCTGTTTGGTGTGATAATAAAGATCTTATGATTTAAGCCCTCCCAAAGGTAAGTACATATGTAAAATATATATACATACATACATATAAGATATATATATATGTATAGTGGTACATTTATATAATGAACTCTTCAGCAAGTAGGATAAATGAACTAAATCTCTATATATTATCACAGCCAGATCTCAAGAACATAATATTGAGTGGAAAAAAAAGTAGCCAAATAATATGTACAGCATAAATCTATTTATGTAAAATTTTAAACTTGGAAACAAATTCAAAATTCTTATCACATCTTAACGTGGACCATTGTTATCTGTGATGTCTGTAAGTGTATTTGTTTATAGTCTCTCTCCTTCTCTTAAACTTAAGGCAAGAACTTTGCTGTGTTTCCTTCTGGGTCCACTTCTGTTTCCACACTGTTCATGGAAAAGGAGAATTGTACATCCACTTTGGAAAACAGTTTGGTGGCTGCTTAAAAAGTTAGGCAGCTAACTATGTCTATCATGTGATCCAGTCACACCACTCCTAGGTATATACCCAAGAGAAAAGAAAACATGTATCTATACAAAAACATGTACACAAGTGTTTATTAGAACAGTGCTTGGCATGTAGCAAGTGATCAATAAATACTTGAATGAATGAATGAATGAATGAATGAATGGCTCAGAAAGAAAAAGATGCAGCATAAGACAGGAGGCTGTGTGACACCAGGTAGCTTTAGGGACATGAGTCTGAATCTGGCTGGCAGGTCACCTGGCCCCTCGCCAGGGAACAGGGGCCAGGGCTGGTGCCCAGAAGTGACCAGCCAGGACCAGAAGGTGTGGGAGGCGGGGCTGAACTTGCTGCAGACGAGGCTGCGAGCTGGACAGGAGGGGGCCCGGGTGCGGTACTGGGATGGCCAGTCAGGATTTCTGAAGGGAGGCTGGGCCACCCACACTGCAATCACCGGCTCTTGTGCTCAATAAAGGAAAGAAAGCTGGGGAAGGAGTGAGAGGCCTTCTTGGGCCTATGGCCTTGCACTGTCCTTCCAGCACCGTCTATTGGCAGAGCCTAGTACTGCACCAGCTGGCAAAACAACCATTTTCATCTTTCTTAGCTCTCCCTTTTACAAAAAAAAATCTCTCCCTCTCTCTCAAAAGAGGAGACACGTGCTCTCAAGAGTCATTGTACACACAGCTGAATTCTTGAATTCAGTCACAGTTCCACTGAATATTCTGCTAACCTCCAACAACTTGTATATAAACTTAATAATACTGAGAAGAGAACACAGTTAATACAAACACGCATACACAGTATATAACAAGCAAAGAAAAGAGGTGCAAAGTTACTGCAGTTCTCCTTTGGGCATCGGTCACGAACAGGGCTGTGAGCCAAAACACAAGACATTCAAACAATGAATAATTTTTTTTTTAAGTATAAGTATGTCCCAAATATTTCATGGGACATACTTATACCAAAAAGATCACTCATTGTTTATCTGAAATTCACGTTTAACCCTGCATCTGTTCTTCTATTTGCTAAATCTGGCAACCCGGGTCATGAGGTGGCAGTTAATGTCTGTGACATATTTCTTCCTCTGCTGATTAGATATTTCTCTCATCCTCAGCTAGAACCTCAGCTGGTCATGGATTTTTACTTCTTAAAATATGAAATCCTAAGAAGTCCTAAGATGCTTAGTGCCCTGGGTTCTGGACAAAGTCTGCCATCCGTCTTGTATAACTGCAGCCTGATTTCTCCTGAGTCATGGGGATCAATTCATCCAACCAGAAGAGTGGCCCCTATTCTGCCTGTTGGTTTCCACTCAATGAAACCATTGTAGTGCCCCCTGGTGGAAGCATTGTCTTCTTGGGAACTAACATCTCCAAAGCAGCAATCTCAAAGCTGCCAGGAAGGAAAACGAACATTCTTTGAGTGAATTATTAGGACTAATTGTGGAAGAAGCCATTCCTACTTCTACCTCTCAATTCCCAGACTCAACTGTGTTGGCCCTGGGAGGGACAGCACCACACAATGGTCTTTGATTCAAAGCATAAATTGCATCCTGTGAGGCAGAAGCATACATTTCAGGGTTTTATGTATCTCCCAACTTGTCCCATAACAGAGTCTTCAGGAAGCAACTCCACTTTTAATTAGGTCAGTTGTTTCTGTGCAACGGGGTGTATGCTAAGACCAGTTAATTCCATGTTCCACTTCCTTTGCTGTGGAATAAATCCCTTGATTAGACGCAGTGCTGCGGGGAATGCCACGATGGTGGCTAAGACACCCGAGTCCAGGGAGAGCGGTGCTGGGAGAAGCATTGCAGGCAGGGGAAGCAGACCCGCATCCAGAATTTGTGCCCCTTCCGAGATGGAAGAGGCGCAATGGAACTAACTTGCCACCAGGTGGCTGACGGGTCCCCCAGGGAATGGCCCTATATATGGGGCTCCCTGGGGTTCATAGTTCTTGGACCATTCGCCACTAGGTGGCAGCAGCACCCAGGTCAGCCTTGGTAAGGGGGAGCCCACTGCCACCAGCTCGTGCCCAGGCCCTCTGCTGGCCACCAGGGCCCCTTTGTTCATGAGCCCATTGGGCAAACACTGGCACGGCTGGGACTGTTCACCTGATTACTGAGGCCTCTTTTGCAGAGTGTTTATATGCCATTTGGTGACATGGCAGGTGAATATCTTTACATAGTGTCCATTCCAAGAGGCCCATCCTATACCTCTTTCCACTCTTCTGTGTCATACATTTTCAAATACTGATTTTGATCCTTCTGTGTCCCTGACTGTCTTAGCTCGGGCTGCCGTAACGAAACACCAAAGGCTGGGTGGGCTAAAGGGCAGACATTTATTTACCGCAGTTCTGGAGGCTGGGATGTCCTAGATCAAGGTGTGGACAGGTTTGGTTTCTGATGAGGGCCAGCTTCCTGGCTTGCAGATGCTGCCTTTCCCCGTGTGCTCACCTGGCCTTTCCTCTGTGCATAGAGCTAGGGATCGAGATAGACAGATACATACAGAGAGAGAGAGGGAGAGAGAGGGAGAGGGAGAGGGAGAGAGGGAAGAGGGAGGGGGAGGGGAGAGGGAGAGGGAGAGAGGGAAGAGGGAGGGGGAGGGGAGAGGGAGAGGGAGAGAGGGAAGAGGGAGGGGGAGGGGAGAGGGAGAGGGAGAGAGGGAAGAGGGAGGGGGACGGGGAGGGAGAGGGAGGGGGAGGGGGAGGGGAGGGGAGGGGGAGGGGGAGGGGGAGGGGAGGGGAGGGAGGGGAGGGGAGGGGAGGGGAGGGAGGGGAGGGGAGGGGAGAGGGAGAGGGAGAGGAAAGAGGGAGAGGGAGAGGGAGAGGGAGAGGGAGAGGGAGAGGGAGGGAGAGGGAGAGGGAGGGAGAGGGAGAGGGAGAGGGAGAGGAAAGAGGGAGGGGGAGGGGAGAGGGAGAGGGAGAGGGAGAGGGAGAGGGAGAGGGAGAGGGAGAGGGAGAGGGAGAGGGAGAGGGAGAGGGAGAGGGAGGGAGAGGGAGAGGGAGAGAGGAAAGAGGGAGGGGGAGGGGAGAGGGAGAGGGAGAGGGAGAGGGAGGGAGAGGGAGAGGGAGAGAGGAAAGAGGGAGGGGGAGGGGAGAGGGAGAGGGAGAGGGAGAGGGAGAGGGAGAGGGAGTGGAGTGGGAGTGGGAGGGGGAGAGGGAGTGGGAGGGGGAGAGGGAGAGAGGGAAGAGGGAGAGGGAGAGGGAAGAGGGAGAGGGAGAGGGAGAGGGAGGGGGAGAGGAAAGAGGGAGAGGGAGAGGAGGGGGAGGGGGAGAGGGAGAGGGAGAGGGAGAGGGAAGAGGGAGGGGAGGGGGAGGGGGAGGGGAGGGGGAGGGGGGAGAGGGAGAGGGAGAGGGAGAGAGGGAAGAGGGAGAGGGAGAGGGAGAGGGAAGAGGGGGAGGGGGAGGGGGAGGGAGAGGGAGAGGAAAGAGGGAGGGGGAGGGGGAGGGGGAGGGGAGGGGGAGGGGGAGAGGGAGGGGGAGAAGGAGAGGGAGGGGGAGAGGGAGGGGGAGAGGGAGAGGGAGAGGGAGAGGGAGAGGGAAGAGGGAGGGGAGGGGGAAGGGGAGGGGGAGGGGGAGAGGGAGAGGGAGAGAGGGAGAAATTGATTTCTCTCTCATCCTGTTCTTCTAAGGGCATTAATCCCATTGCAAGGGTTCCCTCCTGACCTCATCTAAACCTAATTACCTCCCAAAGACCCCATCTCCAAATACCACCATATTGGTGGTAAGGGCCCCAACATATGAATTTGGGGGGCACAAACATTTAGCCCATAACACTGACCGTCTATCCAAACCACTGGTAGCTCCTATGAATCTCTGCAGATCCAGATTTCTTGCCATTGCTCAATGCAAGCCAAGCAGATCTGAAATGTACCCTTCAGTCTTCTGTCCCTTGGAGAGCTGCCCCTTCACTGCTGTCCAGAGCGGGGCTGCAGCCGGCCACTTTCAGGTGGCACCAGCATATCGTGCAGACCCATCAGGAAACCAATCTCAAGACCTCCTCCCCTGTCGTGTGCAGAGATGGAGCCCTGTTCTGCCACAGCCATTCTGCCTCCATAAGGGAAGCCAGCCAATGTGGGGGCCAGAGTATGGCAGGGAGAATCCCAGAGAAACAGGGCCAGGGTCTCAGGGTTTCAGGGGGCCCTGAGTGCCCCATGTCTAGATGCCTAACTACATGAGCCAATAATTCCTTCCTCGTTTGAGGCCATTTTTGGGATGTGCCCCACAGGACCGCTGACTGACACTAGCATGGGTCTGCATATATACTCTGGAAGGGCGGAGAGGTGCCTGGTAATTCTGCCCCAGCCTCAAAGACTGGAGTAAAAAAAGGCCCTGGATTTCCATCATATCGAGGCAACCAAACTATTGAAAATGTAAGGGAACTTTGCACAGTGTAAATGCTCAGGACACATTTAACAAATGAATGATGCATGAAGAAAGTCATTTGGAGAACTTCTCTCTTCCCAGGAATGGTGGGCTTATTCAGTTGAGTAGCTGAGTGGATAAAAAAGCTGTGGGACATCTACACCATGGGATACTATGCAGCTGTGAGAAAGAAGGATCTCTTGCCCTTTGGGACCAGCATGGAGGGACCTGGAAAGTATTATGCTAAGGGAAATAGGCCACTCAGAGAAGGACAAGTACCACATGATCTCACTTATAGGTGGAATCTAATGAACAAAATAAACCTATGAACAAAACAGATTCAGAGAAATGGAAACATGCAACAGGCTGACATATTGGGGGGGGGGGCAGATTAATCAAAGAACTTATACCCATAGCCCAGGGATAAACAATAGTGTGGGGCAGGCTTGGGGAGGGGGCAGGAGCAGGATGGACGGGGCCAATAGGGGGGGGAGACACCTGTAATACTTTTCAACAATAAAGATTACATCTATTTTAAAAAGATTAAAAAGTAAATGGATGGACAATAATACCATAAAATTCTTACCCCAAAGAAAGCTGGTGTGGTTATATTGATATCAGATTTAAAAGCTTTATGGCCAAGAAGCATTACCTGAAATAACTTGAAGATAGTAGCAGGTTGGAAGGCTTAATTGGCTTGACCTAATGAACTTGCATCTAGAACATACAGCCAGAGTTACAGCAGGTACCTTTTTAGGGGGTGGAAGTCGAGGCGCTGATTCTAAGGGAGCTCAGGTCCTCTTGACTGAGAAGAGCACTCTCCTCCTTCCTGGCCATCTGGGCAGCTTCAAGGTCATGGCCAGAAGGTCCTAGTTCCCTCGGTGACCCACTCAGAATTCTTGCTCTCTCTCCTTGAGGACCCAGAAGCCTGGTCACCCTTTCTCCAACTGAGAGGCGACCTGGAGTTGTCCCTGCTATTGGCACACCTCTGGACCAGCGTCTTCCCAGAGTGTGGGCCCCCGGGGAGGAGCTCTGGGGATCCCCATACTCTCTGGGGGTTGCCCCGCCCCGTCCCCCCCTAAGCCCAGGTAATCACGCCCCGGGCTCGGGGACCGCCTCACCTACCATGGCCACCAGGGGTCTCTGTCCCCTTGCTAGAAGCGCAGGGAGGTGCTCCAGCGCCCAAAGATCAGAGTGGGGACCAGGAAGGCAGGACGGGCTCAGAGACCTCTGAGTGACATCATGGGACACTGAGGCTCAGAGCCCAGGGTCACATGACACAGGGACAGAGTGGGGACCAGGGTGGTGGGGCTTAGTGACTGCCGAATTGTACCTGTGGGCTTTACCTGAGTTCTCACTTAATGCCACAAGGGGATGCACACTGTTGGGGACACAGCAAGTTCTGAGCATCAACAACCCAGGGAAGGGCTGACGTGGGAAATGGGACGGCGGCCTGTCCCTCGGCTGTAAATTAATCCTGCTGCTCCAGAGAGGCTGCGGCTCACAGGGAGGCCTAACATAGATGCCCTGTGTCCCCCAGCTCGGGTCAGTGTGTGCCCTTCAGAAGTGCTGGTGTGTGCCTGGGGGACACGCAGGGATTCCCTGGCCAAGTGTGTGTGTGAGTGTGTGAGTGTGTGAAAGAAGAACAGGAACTGCACAAGTGTCCGCACACTGGGGACCGGCCAGTGCCATGCCGTCTATTCTCACGCAGCCATCTAGCTCTCTCTATTAGAAGTGGTTGGACCCTAGTCGTAGAGATGTATTTTAGGAAGTTAGGAGCAGCACAATTGTCAGCATGATGTCCTTCAGGTACATTTGAAAGCTTGGAACAAAATGCAAGGTGCTCTGCCTGATCTGCAAGGTCCCAGGGACCTGCTGGGTCCCTCTCCTGTTTTCCCCTCTTCCCTGGATCTCCCCACACCAGCTTTCTTGCTGCTCCTGCCACTTGTCAGGCACGTTCCACCCCAGGGCCTTTGCACTTGCTGTTCCTGCTGCCAGGAGCACTCCTTCCCAGGCACCTTCCAGGCTAGTCCCCTAGCTTCATCCAGGGATGGCCTCTTCTATCTAAACCAATAGTTGTCTCTCTCTCCCCCCTATTATAATGTAATGTATTGTTTGTTCTGGCCTGTGTCACCCACTGGAACTTGGTACCAGGACTTGGTCTTAGAGGCCATTGCTGTGTTCCCAGGGCCTAAAGAGCACAGGGCTTTGGAGCTGCTCAGTAGCTATGCATGGAATGAAAGGCACTTGTTTTTTTTCTGGGGAAGGAGGGAGCTCATGGGACCTGGGGAGGGGGACAGGCAGGGGAGTCCAGCATGACCAGCTGTTTATCTTCTCCTTGTAAAAGCATCTGAGCTAGTTGACCCCAGGTCAGCATTTGTTGCCTCTGTTAATTGTGTGTGTGTTGCGGTCCATGTTTGAGTGTGAATGTGAGTGTGTGAGGGGGCAATCTACAGGGACACTTGGGATGTGTTGTCCAGGAATGAAGCTGGGACACCTCTGTGTGGCCCATGGAGGACAGTGTTTTTTGGCATTTCTGTGTTTCTCTAAAGCCCAGCCCACTCCCCTGCTGACAGTCTCCCACCCAGCATAGAGAAGCCCCATCTCAGGGGCTCTCTGGTATAGAAATTCCTCACCCCCACAGTGCCCTCTTCCCTCCTGTGGGGCTGTGCACCCTCTGTGTGGGGGAAGCTCCTGCCCCAGCCCCTCTCCTGGGAGAGGGTCCAGCCTCTGGGCTCTGGCAGGGCCATGGGAGCTGGAATCTGAGCGCTCAGGCCAAGTGGGAGGGGGGAGAGCGCTGGCCCTGGAGTTGGGGACCAGGGCTCCACCACCTACCTCCTATGTGACCTTGGCCGGGTCACATCCCTCCCTGTGAAAAGAGAATAATCTTCAGACTTGTGCAGCCTGGATTTCCGATGGACACCCCTGGGTTATTACCAAGATGATTACGACCTTTTAGAGAAATGACAACAGAAGCCACTAGAGGGCACTGTAGTCCCCAGTGTGCACCTGTGTGAGTGTAAATATGCGTGAGTGGGAGTTGTGTGTGCATGTGTGAGTGTGAATGTGAGTTGTGTGTAAATGGGCAAATGTGTGAGTTAATTGTGTGTGTGTTGTGGTCCATGTTTGAGTGTGAATGTGAGTGTGTGAGGGGGCACTCTACAGGGACACTTGGGATGTGTTGTCCAGGAATGAAGCTGGGATACCTCTGTGTGGCCCATGGAGGACAGCCAGGTGAGGGCAGTGACATCCTTGTGCAAGTGTAACCCCTGTGAGGTGACTACCTGGCTGGGGTCCTGACCACTTGGCTGTCTTGCTCCCAGGTCAGCTCCTGACAGGCCCGAGCTCCTCTCCGCAGGTATAGACTTGAGCACCTTGGGCTTGGGGAGAGCTCAGGGTAGGGCCTGGTCCATCAGGAGGGACCTGGGTCTGTGGGGCGGTTGTGGAGTACGGGGCAGGGGGGTCACTGTGCTCCCTGAGGCCTGGAAGGAGGGGTGACAGGAAACAGCTTCTCCTCTCAGACATCGTATGTCACCTTCATGACAATTAAGACATCACTCCTATGCCCCCTTATGTCTGTCTGCTCAGGGTGGGACTGACACCCACTTACAGGGAGGTCACACAGGGCCCCCTGTTCCAGTCGGGTGCTGTCCTGAGGCTGGATCTCCTTGGTTGGGGTGCGAGGTGGGAAGCTGAGAGCTTGGCAGCTGATGTTCAGTCTTGAATGTGCTTCAGGTCTGAAGCCCAGAGGAAGGAGGCCCCAGGCCTGCATGAGCCAAGCTGGGCTGGACCAGGAGGGCTGGAGGGGGCAGCCAGCTCTTTGGCCTTGATTGCGGATCCTGAGGGCTCCTCAGCTCACAGAGGCAATGCTGAGTCTTAGGGTGCAGGCCACAGGGCTGGAGCAAGGCTGAGAGGGGTCCCCTCAGGGCCAAGGGCATGTGAGTGCCATGTTGGGGAGATAAGTGGGCCTTGAGTCCTAAGTCCTTTGCTGCCTGTGGGCCTCAGTTTCTCCTGTACAAGCTCAGTGGGTGGTGCCCACTCACTATTGCCCCTTCTGGGTTCCCTAGTGACCCTCCCCAAGCCTACCTTTGGCTTCTGGGGCAGCCGGGTTGGGCAGCCGGGACCCCTAATGAGTCTGACACCTAGGCTCTGAGGCCAGACTGGGTGGGGGGGACCAGGCTCTGCTGCTGGAGGTGCTGGGGCTGGAGGTCTCCTGTCCAACCCCCACATCAAGGACAGCTGTGGCAGGAAGGCCAGACTGGGGGTCTCTGTCCTCAGAAACTGAGAGGCATGTGTTATCTGGGACAGGGGGGACAAATTCCCTCCCTCCCTGGGCCTGAACTGGGGGAACCACCAAGAGGGCTTCTCGTTCCCTCCCATAGCCCGCTTGGGCAGACCCCACAGACCCCAGACCACAGCCTGCTGACCTCTCCTCTTGAACTCACACCCTTGCAGCGCCCCCAGAGCAGCCAGAGGCCAAGCTCAAAGCCCTGAGCTTTCTCCTCCCACTGGGGGCTCAGTGCTGCCAGGGAGACCCAGCAACTGCGGTGTGGGGAGGGGTCCGAGGCCTCCTTAAGGAAGGGGCTTCTGACCTGGTTCAGGTCACTGATGGGGGAAACTCTGAGGAGCTGGGAAGAGGCCTTGGGGTTCCTCTCTGGTCCTGCCTCAGAGCAGAGCTGGGGTTGGGGTGGGACAGAGACAGAGGGCCGTGTCCCCAGGCTCCTCTCTGTTCACACCTCTGCAGTCCCTTCCTGAGGACCCAGGGGCTCTTCCCAGGCCCTGAGGGGTGTGTGTGTGTGGGGGTGTGTGTGTGTGTGTGTGTGTGATACATGCTTATCTTTCTGGAGGGCCTGGAATGGTCTGTGTCATGCTTCCAAGGCCTGAGACAGGCATGACCTTTGTTTGGTTCTTGTGGGGAGGGCTTGGAGAGGGTCCACCTGGAGTCAGTGGTGGGACATAGGGATGGAGGCTGGGGCGTTGGCTGTGTCCTGTGTGGAACAGTGTTGTCCAGTAGGAACTGGGATGGGAAGCCTGAGTGTTGTTAGAGCCGCACTTTCACAATGTGATGCGTGCCCAGGTTACCCACACCTGCGTGAGTGTGCTGCTCCGTGCAAAAGAAAACCTCTCCCGTCTACTTGTGATCCATCCATCCATCCTACCTACCTACCCACCTACCTACCCATCTATCACCTACCTGCCTGCCTACCTACCTATCTTCTATGTGAAATTCAAGGTCGTATCTGGAAGGACACACACCAGATATAACCAGCATGGATCTGCAGGCTGTGCTGGAAACTTTGTTATACTTTTTTTCTGTTTTATTTTTAAAGAATCTTTGTATTTCTTTGTATTAGTTGTCTGTTTTGTTGTTGTTAATTCTCACAGAGGATATTTTTCCATTGATTTTTTTAATTTATTTTTTTAGAGATTGGAAGGAAGGGAGGGAGAGAGACAGAGAGAGAGGGAGAGAGAGAGAGACATCGATTGGTTGCCTCCCACAAGCACCCCAACCAGGGCTGGGGATCGAACCTGCAACCCAGGTACGTGCCCTCAACTGGGAATCGAACCCACGATGCTTCAGTGGTCGGGTTGACGCTCTAACCGCTGAGCAATACCGGCCAGGGCTAGCTGTCTCCATTTTTTAAAACAAACCAAAGGGAAACAAGCGTTGCACAAATACAGGGCCCTGGAGAGAGCCTCCCTCCAAGCTCCAGGCGGTGGTAGTGGACCCTGCTCTGGGGCCACCCACGGGCCGTGGCCTGGCCTGCGCACAGCAGGGTGCGGTCCCCTCCGGTGGGGACAGGCACCAGAGACGCAGTGTGGAGAGAAAGGAAGCACTGCGCAGTCTAACTCCACCTCTGTGACACTCAAGAAGAGGTGAGGCTGAGAAATAGTTGGTTCAGGGCACCCACAGAGGAGTTAAAACTTCAAGGAAAAGCAAAGATGATTCTGTCAGGGGCCCCCGAGGCCTGACCATGCTCTGCGCCTGGGTCGCTGATTGACGGGAAGCTCACGCCCCGTAGAGTTCACGGTCTGAAAATGAACAGCTCGGTCGCCTAGTACATTCACGATGTTGTGCAAGTACCACCACTTGTTACTACTTTTTAAACTTTACAGGTGCATTTTATTTCTTTTGTGCTCATTGCAGTTTATAGTGAAAATAGGAGACCCATCCAAATACTGGCAGTGGCGCTTCTGGGTGAAGCAGAGGGCTTTGTTTTTCTGCACTTTTCAGGTTGTTTACAGTGCGTAGTTATTGTTTTTTAACTAAAGACCAAGACCAATGCTCTATTTTAAGAGGAATTCAGAAAACAAACAAGGTGATTTCCCTCACTCCGGGCTGGCACCTGTGCCCTCGTGGCCCATTTACAGCCTGTTGCCTCCACCTGGGCCTGGAGCTCGGGGCCCTGGAGGCACCTGAAGCTCTCGCTGGATGGGCCCTGAGACGGGAGAGAAAGCTCTCCTAGGCTCGGCAGTGTCCTGCCCGGATTATCTGCTCCAGGCCCTTCAGCCCGCTCCATGTTTGATAAACTATTTGCCCTTGTTTCAGCCTCTCATTTGGTTGATTTTTGCTGGCACAAGGTCATGATCTAGAGAACTGAAGGTCCCTCGAGGGCTTGGGTCGAGATTTCTTTTTGCCACCGGCCGCGACCTCTCTCTCCTTCAACTTTAATTTAATTGCTAAAGCCCTCTTCTAACAACCCTGAAAGACAAATTTGAAAAGGTTGAAATTCCCCCATAATCCTACTGCTCAATCCAAATGGTGGCCCCTGCTGTTTCCAACCACCTCCACCCCAAATCTTGCAGCCTCTGCCTGGTGCATGCTGCTCCCAGGCGGTGGTAATCCTATCTCAGGCCAGGTGCTCCAAGGCAGGCCCCTGCCCCTGGGTAGGGAGGGTCTGCCACTGGACTGAATGCCCGAGCTTTGCTGACCCACTGTGTGCTCTTGGGTGGACCTCAGGTCTCAGTTTCCTAAATGAGGGTCTTGGATTACAGGAGTATGGTTAACCCTCTCTGGGCCATGGCCTCTTTCTGCACAGAACCCTGGAGCTCTCCCCACTGTGTGCATTTATACAGACAGGTTTCAGAGTTTTGCAACCCCCTGGGTTAGATGTCCTAGAACACCTCGTGGCCCCCAGAGCACTCTACTGCAGTTAGAGGGGTTGGGTCTCTTCTCTGTGACCCCAGAAAGCAAACTTTAGGTCCATCATTTCACCCCTGCCTGGTGCTGTGCTAAGTGCTTTCTAGAATTATCCCCTGTATCCTCACACAACCCTGAAGAATAGTTGCCATTATCATTACCTCCAGTTACAGAGGAGGACACGCAGAGGACAGTCACCAGACCAAAGTCCTATGCTTGGAAAGTGGCGGAGCCAGGACTAGAGCTTAAGTCTATCTCGGTTCCAAGCTCAGACTCTTACCACAAGCTGTGATTCAACCCTGAGGGGAGTCAGCATGACAGCCTGCAAGGTCCTTCCAACACCAAAAGTGGACCTGAGAAGCCCTCTAGAGTTCCTAAAGCATCTTCATGGATGTGTGTCCTTCAGCAGTTTGTGAGGTGGGCAGGGCAGGAACCAACATCCTCTTTGTCTGAGAGGACAAGGCTTAGAGGCATCAAGGAAATGACCCAATGTCATACTCAAGTCAGCATCAGACCTGGGATTGGAACCCAAGTGTTATGTTCAGTACCTCCCCACAGAGCTGCCAGGCACCAAGGTTTTATGTTTCTTATGATTAGGATCTACCCACCCACCCAAATATCTATCCATCCATTCACCACCCAACTACTCACCCACTCTTGCACCCACCAATCCACCCACTCACTCATCTATTCATCATCCATCCATTCATCTGTCCTCACACCTACCTATCCACCCACACATCCATCAATCATCCATCTATCTCCCCACCCATTCATCCACCCACCCAACCCATTCACCTACCAACGCACCCACACATCCACCCACCCCACCACTCATCTATTCATCCATCCATCAGTTATTTACTCATGTACCCACTCCTTCCTTCCCTCCTTCCTTCCTTCCTTCCTTCCTTCCTTCCTTCCTTCCTTCCTTCCTTCCTTCCTTCCTTCCTTCCTTCCTTCCCTCCCTCCCTCCCTCCCTCCCTCCCTCCCTCCCTCCCTCCCTCCCTCCCCTCATTCAAACTGTTTATTGACAGCCTCAAAGTTATCAGGCACTGGGCTGGGGATGACATGAAGAGCCTGCAGACCTGGGAAGAGTGCATCTCTTGGGGCCAATAGCTTTTCCTTTGTCAATGAGGGGTCTGGAAGGGGGACCTGAGGCAGGAAGCAGGCTGGAGAGATGGCCAAGTTCCTGCCATTTTGGGCTCTAGGTCACAGTACTATATTCACTGAATTGTGTTACAAGCTATCCTTCTGGGGAGAAAGTGAGGAGTGAACCACTGAGATGTGGTGTCTGTCCACATGTCACAGAACAGAATGCTGACAGTGACCTTAAGTGGAGAGTTTCTTTAAACAGAGATTTTATGAATATAGGAAAAGAAATGACATATATACAAGTGACATATACAAGCCAACATAAATATAATTAGAATGGACAAACCAGGTAATGTAGGGTGAGAGTCCAGTAAAGGTTCCTAACCTGTCTCCACCATTCATTAAACCAGGTATCATTAAGCATTTATGTACATTCTCTCATGCTCCCCATAATGAACGTGCAGCATAGTGACTAATATCAACATCGACTAGATCAGGACACGAGAAGAGAGACTGTCAGGATAGATTGTCTCCTGCGTGGTAGAGAATTTTGTCAGCCTAGGTCTTCCCACCTCCGCACGCTGTGCTCTGACCTGCACAGTTCTCCCTGTCCAAGGAACTGGTGAAAGCTCTCGAAGTCTATCCTGGTTGCCCCAGATAGTCTTCTCTCCTTCCAGCTCCTGCCAGCCCTGGACTAACCCTGTCCAACACCAATCTGCTTCATTCGTAGGGGGTTTGTCTTACTGTTTGCAGAAATTGTTTAAACTTTGGTTTGTAATCCCTCACTCTTCTGTTTTTAGCTGTAAATGGGGTTGCTTTCCTCCAGGCCTCTCTGCTAAATGCCTCTGCTGGGTGTGTTCACCGCTCCTGGAAACACCTTCTCTCGTTTCAGTGGCCCAGAGCCTTTCCTTCTGCTTCCCGCCTGTGTGGAGCTGGAGCTGGAGCTGTGGGGAAGTTGCATGGATTTGGACAGGATAACACAAAGGAGCAAGAATCCATATTGATTCTTTGAGGGCCTCTCTCCATATGTGTTTCCCCAATTGTCCCACTGCCCAAGAGAGACAGTTCTCTGTCTTTGTCATCAGCGGAATCCCAGACCCAGCACTGGCCTGTCATGAGTGTAGCAGGCATGCAATAAATATGTGTTGGATGTTAAGTGAGTTGGAATAAATATGCTTACTTAAGTGAGGAAAAAACCTGTGTTTTATACTTACACATTGTGTAGTCATTGTATGAAAGTCATAAAAAAGTCAAATGTGCAAAATAAACCATTACCTATAGTTCCACCCCACAGACAGCCCCAGGTAACAGACATGGATACAGATACAGAGACACCCTCACGTATATCACGTCTGGTGACTTCTTGGGATAACACGGTCAAACCTTTCAGGTGTCATTCAAATCGAATGCAGCATTTTTAGTGGATCACTGATCTTAAATCAGTTCATTGTTTTGTTTTCTGATTACAAAAGTAATACATGTTCTTTGAGAAATCAGAAAATAGGAGAGGTACAAAGAATAAAAGAAAGTGAACATCTGTTCTCACTCCAGGAGAGGACCCTTCAGGTTGTGGACATGGGTCCTTCCAGACTTTTCTTGCAGGCAGTTGTGACTTTTTCACAGAGATGGGCTCAGCCGAGACCTTCTCTTGCCACCTCCCCGACTCTGGCATCTGCCCATAGAATGATGGAGCTGTGGGCATTGGGCCACTGGGGACATGTCGCTGCTAGAAAGGCACTGCAGGGCACACCTTGGCATGTCCATGTACCGGCCCTGTGACGTCTTTATGATGAATTTCTACCAGCAAGACTGCTGGGGTCAGAGGGCACTCGAGTGCCCTCCCAGGCAGTGGACACAGGGGACAGACTCCCTCCCGAAAGGCTAGGCTGTGCCTCCCGAGGCCCCTCAGATTCACGGGGTCTTGGGAAGTCAGGCCGCCTGTGCTCACCCCCTCGCCTACCCTCCGCTCATTCTGCTGCCGGAAGGGCCTGGGACTGGGGCTCCAGAACCTGCCTCTCCCTCTGGCTCTGGGACCCTGGTCATCCCCTCCCTGGGACCCTGCAGACAATGAGGGCCACTGGTGGTTTTGAGATCCCTTGAGGTCGGCTCTCTGGGATTCCAGGACCCAGGATGGAAGGAGGGGAAGAGGCGGGGAGGCAGCCAGGGGGCAGCACCAGGCCCAGGCCAGGCCTGGGGGGGGGGGGGGGCTCTGTTACCCCCACCTGCGAGCTGCACAAACATCCGGCTACAGCTCTGAAACTGCCCTATTCGATTCCAGGGCCACAGCTGGCCTTGTTTGTCGCTGGTCCCACGCCCTGCTGACCATGGGCTCAGTTTCTCTTCCCCTTACTTCTCCCCTTTTGTCACCCCGAGTTCTGGTTTCAACCAGCATGAGGTTAACTTTAGCTTGGGGATTCCCAGGGGCGGCCAGCTGCAGGCTGGGCCAGCACTCCGCCTCCCTCCTTGCCCCCTCCAGCCCGCAGCCTGCTCCCACCTCGGTCCTCACTGCCCCCCAGGCCCAGGGCCTTCCTGCTCAATCCCTTCATCCAGGAATCCTACAGTTTTCTTATAGTTTCTGGCCCTTAGAGCCCCTCACCCAGCTCCTCCCTGAGCAGAGGGGAAGGTTGGGGCCCAGAAAGGGGAAGGAACTTGCCCGGGATCACACAGCATGTCAGAGTCAGGCCCCAGCAAGAGCCCAGGAGATGACAGCAAAGGTTGTGGGTTGGTGAGAGTCACCATGGGCCAGGCGTGTCTCAGGCATCTTCTTTAATCTTCAAACATACCCTGTGGGGCAGGAAACTGAGGCCCACAGAGGGGAAGCCAATCGCCCAAGGTCAAGGGCTGAGAAGGGCTGTGTGTGGGTGGGGACCCCTCCCTGTCTGCTCTGAGGTCTGGGCTCCCATTGCTGAGTCTCCCCCAGTCGCCGGGTGAAGGGGTGGCCACTGGGTCCACTCTTGAGCCTCTTTTCTGCACCCCTGAAAGGGAGTTAGGGCTGGGGAATGATGGGGTGAGGTCTCCGCAAGTGAGCACATCTGGCACCTGGCAAAGGGCAGCACTCCACACAGGCCACTCCTGTGTGAGCCCAGGCAGGTCTCATCCCCTGCTGGCCTCAGTTTCCCCATCCATCAGATGAGAAGACTCAAACTGGGTGCTGGGACACCTAGGAGCTGATTCTGTCTTGCTCTTTTGGATGTTAATCATTTTGAGCCTCAGTTTTCCCATCTGAGAAATGGAACAATGATCCTGGCTGTGTCTGCTCACAGAATATGAGTGGCTCAGCTGGATAATTCAATGCCTGTGTTTGATAAATGGCACAGGGAGAATAGGCCACTCAATAGTGTTTCAGGGTGCAGCAACTTTTGGAATCACAGATCTGGTCAATGTTGAGGCCTCAAGGGCCTCTACCCCAGGCCTTGCCTCCTCTGAGTCCTGTCCCTGCACCTCAGCCCTGCCTGTGGCACAGACCACCCATCCACCCTGGAGAACTCCTGTGCATCCCCTGAGGTCTCCCTCTGAGTCTGCATCCCAGCATCCTCTGCATGTCCCCTCTGTGCCTGGCATTATTGTCTATGTCCAATTTTCCTTCCTTTCCAAGACAGGGCCTGCCACAGAGTGCATAGGTTTTCGGGGTGGTTGGCAGGATGGTGGGTCAGGTGGCATTGGAGACAGGAATCTGGGATCCTGAGGTGGAGGGGTCAGGGGGCTTCTCTGGGGCCTGCGTGCCAGCTGTGGGGTGCTGCAGTCCCCTCTGTGCCTTTGCTCATGCTCACCTCCCAGGATGTCCTTCCTCCCTCTGTCCCTCAACCCCAGGGCCCAGCTCCCAGGCCCTGTTTTGAGGTGGCTCAAGTTGCTGCTGCCACCAGACCATCTTTGCTGACTGTCCAGGATCCCCAGTGTCCCCACCTCTTGTCTTCTCCACTAATGTTTATGGCGGGGAGGGTCTTGTCTCCACCCTGAGTTCTGGGCTGATCAGGGATGAATCTCCCTGAGCTGGCTTCATCCCCAAGACCTGACCTGGGCAGGGAATATGTGTGCCTGTTGCAGGGGAGCTGAGGGGCAGTAGGAGGGAACAGCAGTTGATGAGCCAATTGATCATGGCTGAGGGGGGGGACACTCCCCATATTCCCAGGTGGGAACACTTGCCCAACAGACACTGTACATCTCATGTGTCAGGGAACATGGCATGCCTGGCTTCTGGCTTCCCTGGGCTGGGGAGCTATTGGCAGAGCCCCCCAATAACTGGGGTGCTTGGGGAATCTGGTGACCCTCTGGGTAGGCTCCCCACACTGACCCATTTGTCACACCTCTCACCACCCTGTCCTTGCCCTCAGCATCTAGACCCAGACTGGGGCAGACTGGACAGGGATGGGACACCCGTGCCTGATGCCCCCTCCCGCCTCCCATGGTGAAGCAAGCACATTCCAGACCTTACTTTGGCCTTGACAGTGCCAGTCCCACTTTGCCTGGGACATGACAGCTGAGAGCCCCACACAGGCCGGGTGCCCAGCCTCAGGGAGGCTTGGTGGATGGATAGATGGACAGATGAACAGATGGACAGACACATGTGTGGACAGATAGGCAAGTGACTGACCAGGGAGGCTTAGTGGGTGGATGGATGAATGTATGGATGATGGGTGGATGGATGGATGGATGGATGGACAGATGGACCGACACATGTATGGACAGATAGGCAAGTGACTGACCAATCTGAGGTCTTCTCCCCTGGGGAGGACTCGGTGAGGCCTTGTGGGGCACAGTTGAGCTTCTAGGTTGTTTATTATTACCCCAGACCCTGGGCTCCCAGGGTAGCTATTATGAGGGTCCACATTTCTCTCTCCTTCCCCTTACTTGGCCCAGACCTCCTGAAGAGGCCCAGGCCTAGGGCAGCAGGTGAGGTGTGGCTCACAATGTCCCACATCCAGCCCCCGCCAGGTCTGCCCACCCAGGACTTGTCTGAGCTCCAAGTGTCTGGCTGGGCCCAGGGTCAGCCGCAGCTCCGTGCCTGCATTTAGAAAAGTCCCAGAGGAGTGAGCACAACCTGCACAAACACAAGACTCTGGAAAAGGCCTCTCCTGACTGTTAATTGACCATGATCTTGAGACCTTGCCCTGTTCAGGCCTGGACACAAGTTCTTGGTGGCCTTGGTGCTGGTATGGGAGCCCATTCTCCAGCTGGGCAGGTGGAAGCTTCCAGAGCTGGAGCCCCCCACCCCACCCCCACCCTGGGGAGCTGGGGGCACCTGCTGCTATGGCTGGGACCAGCTGGGGTTTCCCAGCTATTTTGGGCATCAGAGACTCTTGGTTTCGCCAGGCCAGCTGCACTGGGGTGAGGGTGCAAGGTCCGAGGGAGCCCAGGGGTGCTGGCCTAAGGCTGCTGGGACTGGAAGAGCCCATCAATAACGGTAACAACAGTCAACCACAAAGACAAGCAAAACGTCCATTTTCCATCTGACCGTCCTTCCCTCCAGGGAGAGAGGTTCCATTATTATCAACCCAGCTGCACAGATGGGAAACTGAGGCCCTAAGCCACCAACCCCAGCTGCAGAGACCTGGCCCTGAGTCAGGCTCCTCCTGACCCCTGGCCGCTTCCAGCTGCTCGGATATCTCCCCTTGTGAGACCCCGGCTGGAGGCCCCCTGGCCTACTCCCCCAACTTTATTTTCTCCACTGCATGGTCCCCTCTCGTGCAGGACACCACTCACTTGTCTATTGGGCTGATTCCCATGTTCCCCAAACATGAGTGCTCTGAGCAGGCCTGTGCCTACACTGCCCACTGCTGTGACCATGCACACACTAGGTACTCAGGAAGAGATGCAATGGGTAACTTGGCTCTGAGTAGTGTCTACACTGGGGCCTCATCCTTGCTGGGCCTTGGTCCACACTACAACTGAGCTGAAACCCGTTTCTGACTGGGGACACCAGAGGATGGGACTCACCTGGCTGGTCTAGGGTCCCACTTTTTCCAGCCTGCTCTGCCCAGCCCCCCTTCCCTCAGAGAACCATTCTCGGCCACCCAGCCCTTGAAACCTTTGTCCTCTGTTGGGAGCCAGGCCAGGTCTGGCTGCAGTTTCTCTCTCCTCCCAGGACAGCCAGGATGCCCTGATATCTCCTCACGCAGGCTGGGCACTGGGTGGACAGGGACTGCCCATCCTAGTGAGGACCTGCATCCCCAGCACAGCCCTGGGCACACTGGACACTCAGTGGACATCAACCCTGACCTGGATATCCCCAGGCCAGATGCTGAGGAGCAGGAGGCATATGGGCTGTTGATGTGGCCACAAGAAGAGGGTGTCACCAAAAAGGGGTGACTTGCATGAAAACAGACCCATGGCAGGTGCCCTGGTGGGTCATGGTGACCATCCCAGAGTGGACGTGGAGGCTTCTGATGATACTGTCTCTGTGATGCTGGCCACAGAAGTCACCCAGCCCTCCCCTGGCCCCTGGCCTCTGGCCCCTGGCCCCTGGCCTCTAGCCCCTGGCCCCTGACCTGGTTGTCCCAAGACATTTTCCCTGATTTCTGCCAGTTTCCCCAGGAACAAGGGCTGCCCCGAAGACCAGTCCCTTGCTGGTTTCCCCACACAGTGTGCGGTCACTGGGTGGGAAACGGTGTCAGGGTCACACTTGAATCTCTCATGGGATGGGATGGTGTGACCTCACACCCAGGAGACCCAGGCAGGGCCTGCAGAGACCTGGAACCTGTGGTTACCACCTGAGTGTGGCCCCCGATGAGGCTGCTGACCTCCATCGTGGCACCTCTGCCAAGGCTGGACACACAGTGTCTGGATGCCTGGCTACAGGGCCGGGCGGCTCCCCCTCCGTTACAAGGGCATCACTCAGTCATTCAGCAATCAGCTACTTCGAGCTGGGATGACCAAAAATGTATCTTCCTAACTGCATATTTCTGGGAGTGGAAGGGGCATTATTAATAATTACAGCAGGATGCAGGCGTGAACTGGGAGTGCCTGGGGAAATCCAGGACCAAGTCGCCCTGTTCCCGGGGACACCGTCACTGTGGATTCCTAGCCAAACAGGGCTAAGTTAGCTGTGATCCCAAGTGACTAACTGGCTTTTCAGAAAAGCCTATCCAAACACCAGCCCTGCCCGACCCCATGACTGTAGCCCGGCTGCAATTCTGCAAGGCGATCATATAGGACAAATGTTCTCCCAGATGGCCCCGGAGAGGGGAGTGAGTCCTCAGAAACGCTCCTGCAGGAGGTGCCTCTGGGGACCTTGCCCAGCAGTGTTTTGGGGGAGAGCCAGTGCCTGGCTCTGTGGGCGCTGGTTTGAGATGCTCCTGTGTGTGCAGCCGGGGCCCTGTTCCTCCCACACTTCCCGCTGGGAGGGGGTGGATGTGTCATCTGGCCTCGGATAGGCTGGGGGGCCCAAACCTGGCCAGGGGTGACAGAGACCCTCAAAAGAGGCTGATATGTTGGGAGGAAGGGAGCCCACTCTGAGATGTGACTGTCTTTGTGCTGTGTCATGTGTCACTAAACCAATGGGTACTACGATGGACAGTTGACAGTTTCGTGGGCACTCCTGGAGGCCGTATTTTCAAGGTGGCTGGAAACCTGGGTGTGGACTGTTGTGCTGGGAAGTGGGTATCGCCTTGTTCTGGGGCATTCAGGTCTTGTGGGTCTATTTCCCGATGAGTGGCTGTCTCCAGGAGACACAGGTTGGGGGCAAGACCGCCTTCCCACCGCTGCTGGGCTCAGTGAATACTGTGCCTGCCTGGGGAACACTCGGTGCTTTTGCCGTTCTCACGGGGGCCTTGGTAGACAGAAGAAAGAGTCACCCAGCCCTGCTCAGCAGGAGCTCCCAGGCCTACCCCAGGACCCACCAATCCTTTCCCTTCCCATTCCCCAGGGCCTGAGCTGTCTCCTCTCCTCCCCTACCCTCCCCCAGGGCCTGAGTAGTCACTTCTCCTGCCCTCCTCCAAGGCCCTGAGCTGTCACCTCTCCTCTCCTACCCTCCCCCAGGGCCCTGAGCAGTCTCCTCCCCTCTCCTACCCTCCCCCAGGGCCTGAGTAGTCACTTCTCCTGCCCTCCTCTAAGGCCCTGAGCTGTCTCCTCTCCTCTCCTACCCTCCCCCAGGGCCCTGAGCAGTCTCCTCCCCTCTCCTACCCTCCCCCAGGGCCTGAGTAGTCACTTCTCTTGCCCTCCTCTAAGGCCCTGAGCTGTCTCCTCTCCTCCCCTACCCTCCCCCAGGGCCTGAGTAGTCACTTCTCTTGCCCTCCTCTAAGGCCCTGAGCTGTCTCCTCTCCTCTCCTACCCTCCCCCAGGGCCCTGAGCAGTCTCCTCCCCTCTCCTACCCTCCCCCAGGGCCTGAGTAGTCACTTCTCTTGCCCTCCTCTAAGGCCCTGAGCTGTCTCCTCTCCTCTCCTACCCTCCCCCAGGGCCCTGAGCAGTCACCTCCCCACCCCTCCCCCAGGGCCCCTCTGCTAGAGGCTATTCTAGGTTATGGTTTTTCAGCTGGCTGTGGAGGAAGCCACAGTTCCCTCCCTCATCCGACTCAATGCCTCCCCAGCCCTGACCACTAGGGAGGCCAAGGAGGGAGGGGGCTGCCCAGGTTGCACTTTGAGGCAAGGTGGGCCCAGGCCAAGTCCCCCACCCCCAGACCTGACACTCTTCTCTATTCCATGAGGGGCCCACCCAGCATGGACTCACCTGGTGCCCTGGGGCCTTCACTCCCATGGGCTGCCCTGGCTCTGAGCTGGGCAGGGCAGCCCCAGTGTGACCCTCATGGTCAGTGTCCCCCCCTGTGAAATAGGCAATGACAGCCATAACAGGGACTTCGAAGGTACATGAGGGACCGTGACGTGCTTGTAGAGATGCCCAGTGATGACAGCTGGGGGTATCTGCCACACGGGTTGGGCGAGCATCCCACAGACATTTCCATGGGTGAAACCTTGTCCTCTGTGGAGGGAGAAGCTTGTGCTGGGAGCTGATGCCAGGGCCTGAGGCCAGGCGTGGGAGTCGGCCATGGTCTCTAGTTCTGAGCTCTTCCAGGGCAGGTGGTCTTCATCTCTTTGTACCCAGCTTTGGCCACAGCAGTGCTCACTGAGGGTTTGTTGAATGAATAAATGAGTGACTGAGTGAATGACAGACATGTCACAAAGGCTGAGGACCTGTGGAAAGAGAGTGGGGGGCAGGTCAGTGGGCAATTCACCTTGTGACCCAGGGCAACTCCACCCATTGCCCCCATCAGAGCCTTGGTAGTCTCATCTGTGAAATGGGGACACACCTGCCCCTGCTCTGCTTTGTGGATTCAGAGGGTCTATGACTCCGTGCCTGCCTGCTTCTGCCCCCACTGAGTCAAGAGAGATGGAGGAACGTAGGTCCCCCTCCAACTCCCCCTCCCCACCAGAGCCTTAAGGATGCTTTTGATTTCCATGTACTCAGCATATTCTCCTGGCCTGCACAGGCATGGCCTCCTCAGGAGTGGGGATGCCCACGTGTCGGGGAGCCTGGTTGCCCATCATTTGGGTGGTCCTGAGCACTAGCAAGATCCCGTTGGCATGGCCTCCTTAGTCAGGCTTTGGGGAAGATGGTGTGGCCTTGGGTTGACCTTGGGGTAGGAAGCCTGGGTGCTCACCGCATGTGCGGCCCTGTACAGCTGTGGGAGGCGGGCAGGCGGCTTCAGGTCCCGGAAGCTCTGCGATCATCTGCGATGGTGTTAGCGCCTGGCCCCCAGGTGCTCTGGGGATCGCAGGAGGTGAGACAAGTCAAGCACCAGTGCAGGGCTTCCCTCAAGGAAAAATTGGCCAGGGTCACTGTCCTCAAGGCAGGCAAGAAAACACCTGGGCGGAGCTGGGAGCAATCCCACAACGGGGCAGAGTTGGGACAATGTCACAGCTGGACAGAGCTGGGGATAACCCTACAACTGAGCAGAGCTGGGGACATTACCACAATTGGGCAAAGCTGGGGCCAGTCTCATAAGTGGGTAGAGCTGGGGACAACCTCACAATTAAGCAGTGCTGGGACAACTGTACAACTGGGCAGAGCAGGGGACAGTCTCATGCCCCGCCCGGCACCCGTCTGTTTCTGAAGCAGATGTAACCCCTGCCCTCAGGTGCCCACCGTTCTGAACCTGGTCTGCAGTCCTGGAGGTTTCTCATCAGGAAAGAGCAGGGGTGGAAGTGGGCTGGCGTGGAGGTCAGGAGTGGGAGAAAGGGAAGCCAGCTTGGGGCTCTCACTGTCGGGCATGGTGTCCTGGCCTGCTCCCTGGGAGTCTCATGCAAGTCAGTGCAGCCATTCAACAACCAGCCGGGAGCACCTGCTGTGCTCAGCACTGGGCCCCTTATCTCTGGACCCCCAAGCCCACAGCTCTGTGTGGTTTTCCCCCAGAGAGCATTCCTTGACTGAAGGTATTGCTAAGAATTCCTGCATCCTGAGGGGGAGCAGCTGGGACCAGGAAGTGGGGGGACTGGCTTGGGAGGCCACCTGCCAGGGACTGGCCCTCTGATGTTTAGCCCCGTGGTTACCCTCACCTCCCAGAACCCAAACTAAGGTGAGGCCTCCAAGAAGAGGAGACACTCTCACAATTCCTTTCTCAAGCACCCTGACACTGATTTTTAGCCCAGAGCAAGGGGAAGGGGCCCAAGGAAGCCAGCCTCTCTGACCTGAGACTCCTGTCCCCCTTGGTCTCTTGTTGGCCCCAACAGCCCTGTTGAAGACTGTATGCCTGTCCCCACGGGGTATTTTCCCACTAGGTGTCAAGAATTCTCCCCACACCATCCTGAGGACTGAGAGAGGTTGCAAATTAAATATGAGACAAAATAAATGAGCAGGAAGCATGATTTCTGATTGACAATGAGGACATTTTACTAAGAACTGATTGGTGCAGGTAGCAGGGTGGGACAGCTAGGGTGGGAATGGAGGGAGCCCTGCTGGATCTGTAGGGAGAATCTCAGTGTCCTAACCATGGAAGTTCTGGGCCTCAATCTCCCCTCAGGTTCTCACACCCTCATAACTCGCCACCCCAACACTGCTCCCTTGTGCTGTCTGGCATCAGTCTTGAGGTCTTCAGGAGAACCTGAACCCAGGATCTCCTCCTATTAGGGGAGGGGCTGTCTTGCCCACAGTCCCAGAGAGTGACAGTCCAGGATTTTAGAGAAGGGAGCTCGAACATTAACCTGGAGGCCATTGGGAGGCAAGAGGATTTGCACATGGGCCAAAAAAGGATAGCAATAAAAAAACCCACATGATCATATCGATAGATGCAGAAAAAGTATTTGACAACATCCGGTAGCCACTTATGATAAAAACTCTCAGCAAGGTGGGAATAGAGGGAACATACCTCAACATAATAAAGGCCATGTGTGCCAGACCCACAGCCAACATCATACTCAATGGTCAAAAACTAAAGGCATTTTCCTGAAGATTGATCAGAACAAGACAGGGATGTCCGCTTTCGCCACTCGTATTCAACATAGTACTGGAAGTTGTAGCCACAGCAATCAGACAAGAAGAAGAAATAAAAAGCATCCAAATTGGAAAGGAGGAACTAAAACTGTCATTATTTGCAGATGATATGATACTGTACATAGAGAACCCTAAAGACTCCACCCCCCAGAAAACAACCAAAAAACTACTAGAACTGATAAGTGAATTCAGTAAAGTAGCAAGATACAAAATTAATATTCAGAGATTGGCTGCATTTTTATTTATTATAATGTTATTGTTATTATCAATTTTATTTTTGTCTTCACCCAAGGATATGTTTATTGATTTTAGAGAGAGATGAAGGGAGAGAGAGACAGGGAGAGAGAGAGAGAAAAAAGGCATCAATGTGAGAGAGAAACATTGATCAGTTGCCTCCTGTACCCAACCAAAGTATGTGCCCCAACTGAAATCAACCCACAACCTTTGGTGTATGGGGCGATGCTCCAACCAACCGAGACATCCGGCCAGAGCTCAGTTGCATTTTTATACATCAATAGGGAAACTAAGAAAACAATCCCATTTACAACTGCATAAAAAATACCTAGGAATAAATTTAACCGAGGAGGTAAAAGATCTGTACTCAGAAAATTATAAGGCACTGAGGAAAGAAATTGAAAAAGATATGAATAAATGGAAATGTATACCGTGTTTATGGATAGGAAGAATTAACATCATTAAAATGTCCCCACTACCCAAAGCAATCTATAGATTCAATACAATCCCTATCAAAATACCAATAGTGTATTTTGCAGAACTAGAACAAATAACCCAAAATTTTATATGGAGCCACACAAAAAAACCTAAATAAAGTCAGCAATATTGAGAAAGAACAAAGTTGGAGGTATCGTGCTGATATCAAACTATACTATAAGACCATTGTAATCAAAACAGCCTGGTAGTGGCATAAAAACAGACACATAAATCAATGGAACAGAATAGAGGACCCAGCAATCAACCCAAGCCTTTATGGTCAATTAATATTTGACAAAGGAGGCAAGAACACACAAGGAGGTAAAGACATTCTATTCAATAAATGGTGTTGGAAAAATTGGACAGATACTTGCAAAAAAAAATGAAACTAGACCACCTTCTTACACCATACACCAGAATAAACTCAAAATGGATTAAAGACTTAAACGTAAGACTTGAAACCATTAAAATCCTAGAAGAAAACATAGGCAGTAAACTCTCTGACATTTCTCTTAGCAATATTTTTTCTGCTCTATCTCCTCAGGCAAGGGAAACAAAAGAAAAAACAAATGGGACTGAAAAGTGTTTGCACAGCAAAGGAAACCATCAACAGAATGCAGAAACAACCTATTAATGGGAGAACATATCTGCCAATGACACATCTGATAAAGGGTTAATATCCAAAATTTATAAAGAACCCATACTACTCAACACCCCAAAAAAATAAACCGATTAAAAAATGGGTAGAGGACCTGAATAGACACTTTTCCAAAGAGAACATACAGATGCCAAGAGACATATTAAAAGATGCTCAATGTCACTAATGGACAGATAAATGCAAATTAGAACCACAATGAGGTATCACCTCACACTTGTCAGAATGGCTACCATCAAAAACCCCACAAATGACAAGTGTTGATGAGGGTGTGGAGAAGAGGGAACCCTGTTGGTGGGGATGCAGACTGGTGCGGCCACTATGAAAAACAGTATGGAGGGTCCTCAAAAAATTAAAAGTGAATCTGCCTTATGACCCAGAGATTCCACTTTTGGGATTTACCTGAAGAAACCCAAAACACTAGTTCAAAAGGGTATATTCACCCCCATGTCCATTGCAGTGTTATTTACAATCGCCAAGCTACGGAAGCAACCCAAGTGCCCATCGATAAACGAGTGAGAGGTGTTGCATATAGACAATGGAATATTACTTGGCCATGAAAAAGAATAGAATCTTACCATTTGTGACAACATGGATGGACCTAGAGGGTATTATGCTAAGTGAAATAAGTCATACAGAGACAAATACCACATGTATCCACTTATATGTGGAATCTAAGGAAACAAACAAAATTGAAACAGACTCATAGACACAGAGAGCGAACTGGTGGCTGCCAGGGGGGAGGTGGGTTGGGGGACTAGGTGAAAGAGGTGAAGGGATTAAGAAGTGCAAATTAGCAGTTACAGAATAGTCATGGGGTGTAAAGTACAGCATAGGGATTATGGTCAATAACATTGAGATAACTATGCATGGTGCCAACTGGGGTACTGAAAATATCAAGGGCAACACTGTAAAGTATATGATTGTCTAACCACTAAGCTGTACACCTGAAACCAATACAAAATAAAATCTAAAGAAAAAACCAAAACAAAATAAAACAAAGGAATAGTAATCAGAGAGAAGGGGCCCAGGACAACTATCCTGGGTCCTCTGCCTGACCTTCTATTCTGCTATATTCTCTGGGTATTTCTGGGTGAGAGTAAACTCCCCCTCAAGGAAAAATGGAAATTCCTTCAAACCCAGAGTCCAGAAGAGAAGATCCCCTGGAGAGAGAGCTCCGATTCACAGTGAGAAGGGGCAGAAAGGGGTCCCTGGTATCCTTTAATCTTGTCCTCACCACATGCCTCAGAAGCCAGACAGGGTGCAGGGGGCTGAGATGGGCAGACAAAAAAGGTGAAGGTTACAGAATGCCAGAGCAGCCAGAGCCTAGGCCCACACTGGATGGAAAGCGGAGAAAAACTGACCCAAATTCTGCTTGACTCCAAGGGGGAGGGAAAGGAAGAGACTCACCTAGGATGCTCAGATATGTCCCTCCGCCGAACACAGCACACAGTGATACAGCCTCGAACACAAACCCCCTGTCACCCCCTCCCCCCCACCCAGGCCCACCTGCAGCTGCATGGGGGGCCCAAAGTCCAGCCTCCTTGTCATGGGGGCTGATCTGGCTGATGGGAGGGTGAGGGAGAATGGCCCCCTCCCCACCTGCAACTTCACTTCCTTGGGGGTGACCTTCCTTCCATCCATCCCCAGTCGTGGAGGGGTTTGGAGGGAGTGTCTGAATGTCCCTCATATCCAAGGGACCTTACAGTCCTGGAAGGAGCTGTGTCTCTGGCTCCTTGGGGAATGTCAGATGGAAGAAGTGAGTCTGGTTTACAATCCAGAGATGATGGAGCCTGTGAGGCCCATGGGAGGGTTCTGGATGCCACACATGTCCTGGACACATGATCTATGGGGCCGTGTTTGCAGTGACAACTGTGTGTGTGTGTGTGTGTGTGCATTACATGTGTGCATGTGAGGGCAGTTAGTGAGAATGTGTGTGCGTGATTGCATGTATGGTAGCTTAGATCCCCATTTTGTGCTAGCTTCTAGGACAATAACCTCCCAGGTTCTCAGGTCCCATTCTAGCTTCCCAAGAAGATGAGTCAGTTCAGAGATGTGTTTGTGGCTCATTCCCAGAATCACATTTTTGATTTTAAACTCATGGCCCCATTCGCCAACCATGGCTACAGTGACATTAGCGTTTGTGGTGGGGTCAGTGGTGAGCTGCCCTCTAAGCAGCTAAAAGAGAGCACAGTTGGCCACTAACTCCCATGGGCATTGACTACAGCTGAGACCCTTGTGACACAGTGGGGAGGAGTGGTCCCGGGGAAATTGTGGAGGCGAGTGACCCAGGTCCAGGGACTGGGGGTTCTGTAGTGAGTGTAACAGTGATGGTTCAAGGAACAGGGCACACAGTAGTGTCCTTGGTGAGCAGGAGCAGGGGGAAGGGGGCCTAAAAAAGGAGGAATGCTCTAGACTGGGAAGATGGAGAGTTTGCAGATGGGGTAGGAAGCCATGGGAGGCATGTACATGGGAAGGGTAAGGATTCTGGGGAAGGGAGCTCAGGCACTACCCTGGTTTTCATGGGGACCAAGGGGAATGGGTCTTGGGGTTGGACATGGGCCACAGGAGAAAAGCAATATTAATGAAGGTGAGAGAAGTGCACTCTCCTGGGTTGTGCTCCACCTATCGGGTTCTGGAACACTGTCTGGGCAACTCTGGGTGAGAGCGAACCCCTTCAGGGAAACATAAAGACTCTTTCACTGGACCCTTTCCCACAGGTTCAAAAGGATTGTGTTCACCTTTGGGGATAGTTGAGTTCAAGGCCAAAGGGCATAAACAAAAATGAGCGGAGTATGATATCTGATTGACAATAAGAACATTTTATTGAGAGTTGATTAGGTGCAGGGAACAAAAATAATGGGTGTTGGGGCAGGAAGATCATTCTGGGGGTCCTGAGGCTCTAGCTCCCTGAGGGTGAGAGGACTCAGGGTCCTACGAACACTCTGAGGGGACCACTGTCTTCTCCACAGTGTTGCCGTCGTGCGTGACCTGGCAGCTGAAGCTGCTGACAGAGCTCCACTCTGCTTTCGAGCGCAGGCTCAGGTAGCTGCTGGCCGCGTACTTGTTGTTGCTCTGTTTCGAGGCCTTGGTGGTCTCCACGCCCTGGGTGACAGGCTTGCCATTTGCCTTCCAGGCCACCGTCACGCTGCCGGGGTAGAAGTCACTGACCAGACACACCAGTGTGGCCTTGTTCTTGTCAAGCTCCTCACTGGATGGCGGGAACAGGGTGACTGAAGGTGCGGACTTGGGCTGACCTGTGGGGTGCGGGAGGGAAAGGAGGTCAGAGGCTCAGTATCCGCCCTGAAAGCTCCTGACCTCAGTCTCAATGTGGGTGCAGCGTCCTGATCCTGTCAGGATCCCTAGGTCAGGGACCACTCTGTGTCTAAAAGCCATGCCATGAAGTGCAATTTGGAGTGTTCCAAAAGCACCTCCCTATTTTCCTGAGAAACCCTGAGCCTGGACACCTGCCATCACCTGTCCTTTTGGACCCACACACACATCTGACTGCCACCCTCTTGGTTCTGCTTTTTCCTTGTATTCTGACAAGGTCTGTGTTTGTCTGTCTGTCTCTTTCTCCCCACAAAGGATGATCTGAGCTCTCTGCCTTCCTGTTGGGTGAATATAGGACATTTCTGACCTGATCCTATTGTGCTGGGGGCTTTAGGGTCTTTGCCCTAATCGGTAAGTTTTCCCCTACACCCCCAAGTCTATTTCTCCTGCACTGTCCTTAACTGGGTACCTTTTGTGCTGAGCAAACAGAAGTCTGTCTGTCTGTCCTTGGGTCTCTCTCATTTCTACAATTAATGCCATCCCTGCAAATTTGTCATATCACTAGAGCTTTTTGCCATAGATCCTGTTTCCTTGTGTGAGGATGTTTGTCCTGCAGAGACCCAGGAGTGCACCTTGTCCTCATACCCTGTCCTTCCCTGGCCCTCCTTCTAGCACCATCTCCTCCCCCTGTGCCCTTTCTCCTGCAGGGTTCCCTGTGTCTCAGGCTGGCTCAGGACTCTGCATGGCAGCTCTATGCAGTCCCCGGGGAACCCTTGCGCCCTGCAAAGTTCCTGGTCCTTGGTCATGAGCCCCACAGTCCCAAGACCTTCCTCAACTCTGACCCATGCGTCTCTAGCCTTGGCCCAGAGGGTTCTGGGTCACTACAAAATATTCACATGGTCACCCACTCAGTGCCCCCTTTCCTCTCTTCCCCTTAGGATAGGAGCCACGAGTGACCCCTTGAAATAAATCTGGTCCCACAGGAGCCCATAAGGGAAGACAGAACAGAATTGTCTAGAATCCAGCATGACCCAGGCAGACAGACAGAAGAGTCCACAGGTGAACCTGTTCATGCCTTTGTGTCTGAGGTCAGAGGTGAAGGCTTGATGTTGACCAGCAGAGGCAAATTGGACATTAAGAGGGAGAAGACCTTGGGGTCCCAAAATCTGGGATCCTAGGTGAAAACTAGGCTATAAGCTGACCCAAAACCCAGAAAAAGAGCAAAAATAGCAGAAAATTGCCCCAACAGCTGGCAGAGTAGGAAAGGAAGGGGAAGGAGAGACTCACCTAGGACGGTCAGCTGGGTCCCTCCGCCGAAAGGATAACACTGTGACACAAGCTCTTACAAAAACTTGTCTCTGGGAGGTCTTGCCCCACCCCTGAGCCCCTCCACCTGCAGCTGTGATGGTGGGAGCCTGGGCCAATTTCCCAGGCTGGCAAAGGCCCTGCAGGGGACACACTCACTGGCCCCGCCCCCCAGCAGATTGCAGGATAGATGACACAGGGCTTTGTGCAGCAACGGGATTGTGGGAAGCAAATTTCCCAAAGGAATTTGGTGTCTGATATGCTGCTTGTACTCTTGTCTCCTGGGATTTGGGATGAGTTTGGAGGGCATTTGTGTCACTGCAAGTGAGGGTCCATGGAAATGGATATGATGCTTCCTGTATGTCCAAACAACTCCATCTCCTCGGTGAAATCATAGGAGAGGGCAGCATGTACTCCCTGACCCCCCTGCCCCTTCCAGGGGGACGCAGGCTGGCCTGTGTACAGACCATTGGCAACTTCCTACGTCCTAAAAAATCAAATCAGGGTCCAGGCTTATCTTCCCCAGTGAGAGCCTAGTTGGGGTCTGTTGTCAGGGTGGTCCTATACGAATTACCAGCATGTACTGTAGGGTGACCATGGGTAGAGTGCCACCCCTCTCATGGGTAGAGTGGTCTGGGGGTGCTGTGTCACCAGGGAAGCATGACCTTGCTTGAACCCACAGGCCACACTCCTCTGTTGTGAACTAGTGTGACCTGCCCTTAACTTACTCCTGAAATCCCGCTGATATGCTCCCCCAACCCAGACATCACTGGAGGCCCATTCTGTGCCCAGAATGGCGGCCTTTCTAATTCATCAAGTTCACTCTCATGTCCTTCTTACCCTGGGGGCTGACATCACCTGCTCCATCCATAAACCAACCAAAAATGGTCTCACCCGGTCCTGACTTCCGGTGCTGAGATTCTTTGTGATGGAGGTCCCAGGCCACTGCTAGGGTCACCTTGACCCTGACTATGACCAGGTCTATCGGAACAGAAACTGAGTTTCCTTGTGGCTCAGCCTCACCCCATGTTGCTGGCACAATTAACCATGTGATAAAGTGCTCCAGGCTCCCTGGGTTGCTCAGGGGCATGAACATGACAGGGAATTGTTAGGCTATGTGATAATAAACATTTTCTCTGCTTAAAGACTTGTCAGGTTCTTCACTTAGCAAACATGCATTGTCAGAGTTTGAAAAATGTAGTATGGGATGCACTGTTCAGAACATTCTAGGTCTCTGAGGTGAGGGGCAACCACAAGACCCTCACCTGGTAATGGGGCCCCATTGGGTTCCTTGATGAAACAGGGAAGTTCAATGTCTGTTCCCCAAGACCACGGTCTTGACTCAATGTTTTCCTGGCCCATTATTTCCATGTGTAGCCACTGGTGCCCTCCTGGGAGCCTCTTCATTGTTCCCTCATTTGCCGCCGGGCTTCGGATGCCACTTAGTCAGCCCTTGTCCCTTCCCAGCTGAAATGAAATGTGTCCCAAGGGTCAGCCCAGCAGAGGTTCCTGCTCTGGGTCTCGGCTCCCACTGGCATTGGCCCTGATTCAGGCTGAGGGGACCAGAGGTAGATCCATCCCATGTCACTGCTCTCCTGCCCTTCGTTACTGACCTTTACCCTAGAGACCCTTCCAGAACACAGCACACACATGAGAAATGTCAGATGATAAATGATTAGAATTTATTTGGAGAAGTAGAAACGGGGAGGGAGCAAGACCTGCCCAGTCTGAGCAGACCAGGCAGGGGTCTCAGGGCAGAGGGAGAGCCGGGGAATGGAGTGTCCGGCTGAGGGGAGCCCCCAGACGTGGGGGACTCAGGGTCCTACGAACACTCTGAGGGGACCACTGTCTTCTCCACAGTGTTGCCGTCGTGCGTGACCTGGCAGCTGAAGCTGCTGACAGAGCTCCACTCTGCTTTCGAGCGCAGGCTCAGGTAGCTGCTGGCCGCGTACTTGTTGTTGCTCTGTTTCGAGGCCTTGGTGGTCTCCACGCCCTGGGTGACAGGCTTGCCATTTGCCTTCCAGGCCACCGTCACGCTGCCGGGGTAGAAGTCACTGACCAGACACACCAGTGTGGCCTTGTTCTTGTCAAGCTCCTCACTGGATGGCGGGAACAGGGTGACTGAGGGTGCGGACTTGGGCTGACCTGTGGGGTGCGGGAGGGAAAGGAGGTCAGAGGCTCAGCATCCGCCCTGAAAGCCCCTGACCTCAGTCTCAGTGTGGGTGCAGCGTCCTGATCCTGTCAGGATCCCTAGGTCAGGGACCACTCTGGGTCTAAAAGCCATGCCATGAAGTGCAATTTGGGGTGTTCCAAAAGCACCTCCGTATTTTCCTGAGAAACACCTGCCATCCCCTCTCCTTTTGGACCCCTTTCAGTCACACATAGCTGACTGTCACCCTTTAGGCTCTGCCTCTACTTGGTATTCTGACAGGGTTTGTCCTTGTCTTCTCTGTTTGTCCCAACAGCGATGATCTGAGCTCTCTGACCTGCTATTGGGGAAATCTATGAACATTTTTGAAGTGACCCATTTGTGATCTTGGCTGTAGTTTATTAGACTTAAGGGGTCAGTCCCCCCCTGCCAAATCTATCTCTCCTGAACCATCTCGAACTGGATAGGGTTTTGATGATCAACACAAGTCTGTCTGTTTGTCCTTCTATTTCTCTCACTCCACAGTTAATGCCATCCCCTCAAAATATCATCACTAGAGCTTTCATGCCATACACTCTGCATCTCCCTGTTGAGGATGTCTTACCTGCAGAGACCCAGGAGCTCCCCTTGTCCTCATGCCCTGTCCTTCCCTGACCCTTCCTCTAGCCCCATCTCCTCCCCTGTGACTTCCTCCTGCAGGGCTCCCTGGGCCCAGGCTGGCTCAGGACTCTGCATGGAGCTCTATGCAGGCCCCGGGGTCGCTCCACCCTGCACACTCCTGGTGCTTGCTCATGAGCCCCAAGGTCCTGAGACCTTCCCTGCACTCTGACCCGGGCATCTCTAGCCTTGCCCAGAAAGTTTAGGGTCACTTTAAAATATTCACATGGTAACCCCCTCACTGGTTCTTAACCCTCTTCCCCTTAGGGTGGGGGCCACTAGTGACCCGCAGAAAGAAATCTCGTCCCACAAGAACCCATAAGGGGAGACAGAGCAGAATCTGTCCAGCATCCAGCCTGACCCAGGCAGACAGACAGAAGAGTTCATAGGTCACCCTGTCCATTCCTCCTTCCCTGGGGTCAGAGGCAAAGGGCTTATGGTGACCAGCAGATCAAAAGGACAGTAAGATCAGACATGGGAAGAGCTCAGGGTCCCAAGGGCTGGGTTTCTCAGTGAAAGCTTAGCCACAGCTGAGGCAAGACACAGAAAAAGAGCAAATTAGCAGAAAATGGCCAGGATGTCTGGGAGAGCAGGGAAGGAGGGGAAGGAGAGACTCACCTAGGACGGTCAGCTGGGTCCCGCCGCCGAACACATTAACACTGTGACACAGGCTCATACAAAAACCTGTCTCTGGGAGGCCCTGCCCCACCCCTGAGCCCCCACCTGCAGCTGTGATGGGGGAAGCCTGGGTAACTGCCCAAATCTGGGGTAGGCCCTGGAAGGGCCACACTCACTGTCCCCATCCCCCAGATTACAGGATAGATGACACAGAGCTTTGTACAGCAACAAGTTTGTGAAAAGCAATTTTCCCCAAGGGATTAGATGTCAGATATGCTGTTTCTCCTATTGTTTCCTGGGATTTGGGGTCAGTTTGGAGGGCATTTGTGTCATTGCCACTGAGCCTCCATGGAAATGGAAGGCACTCCTCTCTTATGTCCATACAACCCTAACTTCGGTGAGAGCATGAAGGTGGGACAGCTTGTATTCCCTAAGCCCCCAGGCCCTCCCTTTCCAGGGAGAGGCAGGCTGGCCAGGTTACCGAGTCACTGGTACCTACCTGTGTCCTAAAGGATGGAATCAGGGGCCCAGGCTTATCTTCCCCAGGGACAGTCTAGTTTGGGTCTATACTAGGTGATGTCAGGGTGGTCGTTTATGAACTGCCAGCATTTACTTTAGGGTGACCCTGGAAATATAATCTTCCATCCCTGTGATGGGTAGAGTGGTCTGTGTGTGCTGTGTCACCAGGGAAGCATGACCTTGCTATAACCCACAGGCCACACTCACCCTGCTCTGAGCTAGTCTGACCTGCCCTTACTTTACTCCTGAAATCCAGTTGACATGCCCTCCCTGAGGCATCACTGGATGCCTATTGTGTGTCCAGGTCACGGTCCTCTCCAAGTCATCAAGTTCCCTCCACTGTCCTTCACATCCTGGGGGCTGACATCACCTGCTCCATCCATAAATCAACCATAATATGTCTCACCCTGACCTGACTTCACTTGTTGAGGTTCTTAATGATGAAAGTCCCAGGCCACTGCTAGGGTCACTATGAGCATGACCTTACCCCAATTTATGAGAACAGAAAGTGAGTGTCTTTGTGCCTCAGCCTCACCCCATGTTCCCACCACCATTAGCCATGTCTCAAAGAGTGTTCCAGGCTCCCTGAGTTGCTCAGTGATGTGAGCAATTCTTAGTCTGTAAGATATTAAACAGTTTCTCTGTTCCCGGTCTTCTCAGTGTCATGACTTAGCTGACATGCAGTGTCAAAGTTTGACAAATGTACTATGGGATGCATTGTTCAAAGTTTTCCATGTCTCCAAGGTGACGGGCCAAACATGCACCCCTCACCTGGTAATGGGGCCCCTTAATGGAACAGGGAAGGTCAATGTCTTTCCCAAAGACCTTGGCCTTGGGTCAATGTTTTTATTCCCAATATTTTCATCTCTAGCCACTGGTGCTCTCCTGAGACCCTCTTCATTGTTCCCTGATTTTCCCTCAGGGCTCTGGATGTCTCTTCCTCAGTCCTTGTCCCCTCCCAGCTGAAACGAACTGTGTCCCAGGGGTCACCCCAGGAAAAGTTCATGCTCTGGGGCAAAGCTCCCACTGGCATTGGCCCTGATTCAGGCTGAGGGGACCAGAGGTAGATCCATCCCATGTCACTGCTCTCCTGCCCTTCGTTACTGACCTTTACCCTAGAGACCCTTCCAGAACACAGCACACACATGAGAAATGTCAGATGATAAATGATTAGAATTTATTTAGGAGAAGTAGAAACGGGGAGGGAGCAAGACCTGCCCAGTCTGAGCAGACCCGGCAGGGGTCTCAGGGCAGAGGGAGAGCCGGGGAATGGAGTGTCCGGCTGAGGAGAGCCCCCAGACGTGGGGGACTCAGGGTCCTACGAACACTCTGAGGGGACCACTGTCTTCTCCACAGTGTTGCCGTCGTGCGTGACCTGGCAGCTGAAGCTGCTGACAGAGCTCCACTCTGCTTTCGAGCGCAGGCTCAGGTAGCTGCTGGCCGCGTACTTGTTGTTGCTCTGTTTCGAGGCCTTGGTGGTCTCCACGCCCTGGGTGACAGGCTTGCCATTTGCCTTCCAGGCCACTGTCACGCTGCCGGGGTAGAAGTCACTGACCAGACACACCAGTGTGGCCTTGTTCTTGTCAAGCTCCTCACTGGATGGCGGGAACAGAGTGACTGAGGGTGCGGACTTGGGCTGACCTGTGGGGTGCGGGAGGGAAAGGAGGTCAGAGGCTCAGTATCTGCCCTGAAAGCCCCTGACCTCAGTCTCAGTGTGGGTGCAGCGTCCTGATCCTGTCAGGATCCCTAGGTCAGGGACCACTCTGGGTCTAAGAAGCCATGCCATGAAGTGCAATTTGGAGTGTTCCAAAAGCACCTTCCTATTTTTCTGAGAAACCCTGAGCCTGGACACCTGCCATCCCCTCTCCTTTTGGACCCCCTTCAGCCACACACACCTGACGGTCACCCCTGTGGCTCTGCGTCTACCTATTATTCTAACAGGGTCTGTTCTTGTCTTCTCTGTTTGTCCCCACAAAGGATCATCTGAGGTCTCTGACCTCCTTTTTGGCCAATCCATGGACATTTCTGACCTCACCCATTTGTGCTGGGGGCTGTAGATTATTTGGCTTAAGGGGTCAGTCCCCCCTCTGCCAAATCTATCTCTCCTGCACCGTCTTTAACAGGATAGGGTTTTGATGATCAACAGAAGTTTATCTGTTTGTCCATCTATTTCTCTCTCTCCACAGTTAATGCCATCCCGTCAAAATATCATCACTAGAGCTTTCATGCCATACACTCTGCATCTCCCTGTGTGAGGATGTTTTTCCTGCAGAGACCCAGGAGCTCCCCTTGTCCTCATGCCCTGTCCTTCCCTGACCCTTCCTCTAGCCCCATCTCCTCCCCTGTGACTTCCTCCTGCAGGGCTCCCTGGGCCCAGGCTGGCTCAGGACTCTGCATGGAGCTCTATGCAGGCCCCGGGGTCCCTCCACCCTGCACACTCCTGGTGCTTGCTCATGAGCCCCAAGGTCCTGAGACCTTCCCTGCACTCTGACCCGGGCATCTCTAGCCTTGCCCAGAAAGTTTAGGGTCACTTTAAAATATTCACATGGTAACCCCCTCACTGGTTCTTAACCCTCTTCCCCTTAGGGTGGGGGCCACTAGTGACCCGCAGAAAGAAATCTCGTCCCACAAGAGCCCATAAGGGGAGACAGAGCAAAATCTGTCCAGCATCCAGCCTGACCCAGGCAGACAGACAGAAGAGTTCATAGGTCACCCTGTCCATTCCTCCTTCCCTGGGGTCAGAGGCAAAGGGCCTATGGTGACCAGCAGAGGCAAAAGGAGAGTAAAATCAGACATGGGAAGAGCTCAGGGTCCCAAGGGCTGGGTTTCTCAGTGAAAGCTTAGCCACAGCTGAGGCAAGACACAGAAAAAGAGCAAATTAGCAGAAAATGGCCAGGATGTCTGGGAGAGCAGGGAAGGAGGGGAAGGAGAGACTCACCTAGGACGGTCAGCTTGGTCCCGCCGCCGAACACATAAACACTGTGACACAGGCTCATACAAAAACCTGTCTCTGGGAAGCCCTGCCCCACCCCTGAGCCCCCCACCTGCAGCTGTGATGGGGGAAGCCTGGGTAACTGCTCAAATCTGGGGTAGGTCCTGGAAGGGCCACACTCACTGTCCCCATCCCCCAGATTACAGGATAGATGACACAGAGCTTTGTACAGCAACAAGTTTGTGAAAAGCAATTTTCCCCAAGGGATTAGATGTCAGATATGCTGTTTTTCCTATTGTCTCCTGGGATTTGGGGTCAGTTTGGAGGGCATTTGTGTTATTGCCACTGAGCCTCCATGGAAATGGAAGGCACTCCTCTCTTATGTCCATACAACCCTAACTTCGGTGAGAGCATGAAGGTGGGACAGTATTCCCTAAGCCCCCAGGCTCTCCCTTTCCAGGGAGAAGCAGGCTGGCCAGGTTACTGAGTCACTGGTACCTACCTGTGTCCTAAAGGATGGAATCAGGGGCCCAGGCTTATCTTCCCCAGGGACAGTCTAGTTTGGGTCTATACTGAGTGATGTCAGGGTGGTCGTTTATGAACTGCCAGCATTTACTTTAGGGTGACCTTGGAAATATAATCTTCCATCCCTGCGATGGGTAGAGTGGTCTGTGTGTGCTGTGTCACCAGGGAAGCATGACCTTGCTATAACCCACAGGCCACACTCACCCTGCTCTGAGCTAGTCTGACCTGCCCTTACTTTACTCCTGAAATCCAGTTGACATGCCCTCCCTGAGGCATCACTGGATGCCTATTGTGTGTCCAGGTCACGGTCCTCTCCAAGTCATCAAGTTCCCTCCACTGTCCTTCACATCCTGGGGGCTGACATCACCTGCTCCATCCATAAATCAACCATAATATGTCTCACCCTGACCTGACTTCACTTGTTGAGGTTCTTGATGATGAAAGTCCCAGGCCACTGCTAGGGTCACTATGAGCATGACCTTACCCCAATTTATGAGAACAGAAAGTGAGTGTCTTTGTGCCTCAGCCTCACCCCATGTTCCCACCACCATTAGCCATGTCTCAAAGAGTGTTCCAGGCTCCCTGAGTTGCTCAGTGATGTGAGCAATTCTTAGTCTGTAAGATATTAAACAGTTTCTCTGTTCCCGGTCTTCTCAGTGTCATGACTTAGCTGACATGCAGTGTCAAAGTTTGACAAATGTACTATGGGATGCATTGTTCAAAGCTTTCCATGTCTCCAAGGTGACGGGCCAAACATGCACCCCTCACCTGGTAATGGGGCCCCATTGGTTTCCTTAATGGAACAGGGAAGGTCAATGTCTTTCCCAAAGACCTTGGCCTTGGGTCAATGTTTTTATTCCCAATATTTTCATCTCTAGCCACTGGTGCTCTCCTGAGACCCTCTTCATTGTTCCCTGATTTTCCCTCAGGGCTCTGGATGTCTCTTCCTCAGCCCTTGTCCCCTCCCAGCTGAAATGAACTGTGTCCCAGGGGTCACCCCAGGAAAAGTTCGTGCTCTGGGGCAAAGCTCCCACTGGCATTGGCCCTGATTCAGGCTGAGGGGACCAGAGGTAGATCCATCCCATGTCACTGCTCTCCTGCCCTTCGTTACTGACCTTTACCCTAGAGACCCTTCCAGAACACAGCACACACATGAGAAATGTCAGATGATAAATGATTAGAATTTATTTGGAGAAGTAGAAATGGGGAGGGAGCAAGACCTGCCCAGTCTGAGCAGACCAGGCAGGGGTCTCAGGGCAGAGGGAGAGCCGGGGAATGGAGTGTCCGGCTGAGGAGAGCCCCCAGACGTGGGGGACTCAGGGTCCTACGAACACTCTGAGGGGACCACTGTCTTCTCCACAGTGTTGCCGTCGTGCGTGACCTGGCAGCTGAAGCTGCTGACAGAGCTCCACTCTGCTTTCGAGCGCAGGCTCAGGTAGCTGCTGGCCGCGTACTTGTTGTTGCTCTGTTTCGAGGCCTTGGTGGTCTCCACGCCCTGGGTGACAGGCTTGCCATTTGCCTTCCAGGCCACCGTCACGCTGCCGGGGTAGAAGTCACTGACCAGACACACCAGTGTGGCCTTGTTCTTGTCAAGCTCCTCACTGGATGGCGGGAACAGAGTGACTGAGGGTGCGGACTTGGGCTGACCTGTGGGGTGCGGGAGGGAAAGGAGGTCAGAGGCTCAGTATCCGCCCTGAAAGCCCCTGACCTCAGTCTCAGTGTGGGTGCAGCGTCCTGATCCTGTCAGGATCCCTAGGTCAGGGACCACTCTGGGTCTAAGAAGCCATGCCATGAAGTGCAGTTTGGGGTGTTCCAGAAGCACCTCCCTATTTTCCTGAGAAACACCTGCCATCCCTCCTCCTTTTGGACCCCCTTCAGTCTCAAACACCTAACTGTCACCCTTTAGGCCCTGCCTCTACCTGGTATTCTGACATTGTCTGTTTTTGTCTATTTGTCTGTTTGTCCCCACAAAGGATCATCTGAGCTCTCTAATGACCTATTGGGTCAATCTGTGGACATTTCTGACCTGATCCATTTGTGCTACATGATTTAGAGTATTTTCCTTAAAGTGTCGCCCCCAATATCCAACTCTTCTGTACCCTCTCTAACTGTTTAGGATTTTTTGCTAACGGGAGAAGTCTGTCTGTCTGTCCTTGGGTCTCTCACTCTACAGTTAATGGCATCTTCCCAAACTGGTCATCAGTAGAGCTTTCAGGCCATAGATTCTGCATTTCCTTGAGGGAGGATGTTCTTCCTTCAGAGACCCAGGAGCTCCCCTTGTCCTCATGCCCTGTCTTTCCCTGACCCTTCCAATAGTCCCATCTCCCCCGCCCCCCGAGTCCTTTCTCTTGCAACATTCCCTGGGTCCCAGGCTGGCTCAGGACTCTGCATGGCAGCTCTATGCAGGCCCCGGGGTCCCTCCACTCCTGCAACATTCCTGGTCCTTGTTCATGAGCCCCAAAGTCCCCAGGACCTTCCCTGAACTCTAACACGTGCATCTCTAGCCTTGGCCCAAAGCTCTGGGTCCCTCCAAAATATTCAGGTCTTCCCCCTCCCGAGTGCACCCTTATCGTCTCTTCCCCTTAAAAAGGGGGTAACTAGTGACCCCCAGAATTAAATCTGGTCCCACAGGAGCCTATAGGGAAAGACAGCACAGAGCACGTCTAGAATCCAGCATGACCCAGCAGACAGATAGTAGGTCGTGTCCAATCCTCTATCTCTTGATCAGAGGTGACCAGTGGAGGAATAATAGTGACCAGTGGAGGAAGTAGGACAGTAAGAAGAGGGATAGAAAGAACTCAGGGTCCCAAGGGCTAGGACCCTTGGTTGAAATTTGGCCACAGACTCAGACAAGACCCAGAAAAAGAGCAAAAATAGCAGAAAATTGCCCAAAATTCTGGGACAGCAGGGAAGGAGGGGGAAGGAGAGACTCACCTAGGACGGTCAGCTGGGTCCCGCCGCCGAACACCCAACACTGTGATACAGGCTCATACAAAAACCTGTCTCTGGGAGGCCCTGCCCCACCCCTGAGCCCCCACCTGCAGCTGTGATGGGGGAAGCCTGGGCACGGCCTCTGGCTGTTTGAGGTCTGCAAGGGGCATGCTCACTGCTCACCCACCCCAGCAGATTACAAGGTAGAAGACACAGACTGTGAAACAAGGAATTTGCTGCCTGATGTGCTGTTTCTACTATTGTGTCCTGGGATTTGGGATGAGTTTGGAGGGCATTTGTGTCACTGTCACTGAGGTTCTGTGAAATGGAAGGCACACCTCTCTTATGTCCAAACAACCCTAACTCCTTGGTAAGACCAGGAGGGGAGGGCGCCATGTATTTCTCCCCCCCCCCCCCCCCCCCGGCCCTTCCAGGGAGAGGCAGGTTTCTCGTGTATGGAGTCACTGTCAGCTTCCTGTTGGAAAGGATCCGGTCAGGGGCTCAGGCTTATCTTCCCCAGTGACTGCCTAGTTTGGGCCTGTACTGGCTGATTTCAGGGTGGTCCTGTACGGATTGCCAACCAGACTTTCAGGTGACCATAAGAATACCCACTGCCATCCCACCCATGGGTAGAGTGGTCTTGGGGTGCTGTGTCACCAGGGAAGCATGACTTTGCTGTCACCAACAGGTCACACTCATCCTGCTCCGAGCTAGTCTGACCTACCCTTACTTAACTCCAGAATTCCAGTTGATATGCGCTCCTTGAGATATCACTGGATGCCCATTCTGTGCCAAAAAAAGTGCCAACTTTAATTCATCAGGTCACTCCCCTGTCCTTCACATCCTGGGGGCTGACATCACCTGCTCAATCCATAAACCAACCATAAAAATGTCTCATCCTTTCCAACTTCTGGTGTTAAGGCACTTCATGATGAAAGCCCCAGGCCCCTGCTATTGTCACCTTGAGTCTGACCCTGACCCAGGGCTATCTGAACATAAACAGAGATTCTTTGTGCCTCAACCTCGGCCACGTACCCAGCAACCGTATCCATGTGATAAAGTGCTCCAGGCTCCCTAGGTAGCTCAAGGGTGTGACCGTTATAGGGGAATTGTTAGGCTATGTGATAACAGTTTTTCTGCTCTAGGACTGTCAGGTCCATTACTTAGCAAACATGCCTGTCAGAGTTTGACAAATGTACTTTGAAATGCATTGTTCAGAAATTTCCATGTCTCTAAGGTGAGGGGCAACCACAAACCCCTCACCTGGTAATGGGGCCCCATTGGGTTCCTTGATTAAACAGGGAAGTTCAATGTCTTTCCCAAAGACCTTGGCCTTGGTTCCATCTGTAGCCCCTGCTTACCTCCTTGGAACCTCTTCATTTTTCCCTCATTTGCCTCCGGGCTCCGGATCCCACTTAGTCAGCCCTTGTCCCTTCCCAGCTGAAATGAACTGTGTCCCAGGGGTCAGCCCAACAGAGGTTCCTGCTCTGGGTCTCGGCTCCCACTGGCAGTGAGACCTGATTCAGGCTGAGGGGACCAGAGGTAGATCCATCCCATGTCACTGCTCTCCTGCCCTTCGTTACTGACCTTTACCCTAGAGACCCTTCCAGAACACAGCACACACATGAGAAATGTCAGATGATAAATGATTAGAATTTATTTAGGAGAAGTAGAAACGGGGAGGGAGCAAGACCTGCCCAGTCTGAGCAGACCAGGCAGGGGTCTCAGGGCAGAGGGAGAGCCAGGGAATGGAGTGTCCGGCTGAGGGGAGCCCCCAGACGTGGGGGACTCAGGGTCCTACGAACACTCTGAGGGGACCACTGTCTTCTCCACAGTGTTGCCGTCGTGCGTGACCTGGCAGCTGAAGCTGCTGACAGAGCTCCACTCTGCTTTCGAGCGCAGGCTCAGGTAGCTGCTGGCCGCGTACTTGTTGTTGCTCTGTTTCGAGGCCTTGGTGGTCTCCACGCCCTGGGTGACAGGCTTGCCATTTGCCTTCCAGGCCACCGTCACGCTGCCGGGGTAGAAGTCACTGACCAGACACACCAGTGTGGCCTTGTTCTTGTCAAGCTCCTCACTGGATGGCGGGAACAGGGTGACTGAGGGTGCGGACTTGGGCTGACCTGTGGGGTGCGGGAGGGAAAGGAGGTCAGAGGCTCAGTATCCGCCCTGAAAGCTCCTGACCTCAGTCTCAATGTGGGTGCAGCGTCCTGATCCTGTCAGGATCCCTAGGTCAGGGACCACTCTGGGGCTGAGAATCCATGCCATGAAGTGCAATTTGGGGTGTTCCAAAAGCACCTTCCTATTTTCCTGAGAAACACCTGCCATCCCCTCTCCTTTTGGACCCCCTTCAGTCTCACACACCTGACTGTCACCCTTGTGGCTCTGCCTCTACCTGGTATTCTGACATTGTCTGTTTTTGTCTATTTGTCTGTTTGTCCCCACAAAGGATCATCTAAGCTCTCTAACTACTTATTGGGTCAATCTGTGGACCTTTCTTCCCTGATCCATTTGTGCTACAGGGTTTAGAGTATTTTTCTTAAAGGATCGCCTCCACAAATCCATCTTTCCTGCACCCTCTCTAACTGGTTAGGATTTTTGCTGACTGGAGAAGTCTATCTGACTGTCTTTGGTTCTCTCACTGTACAGTTAATGGCATCTCCCCAGGCTGGTCATCACTAGAGCTTTCATGCCATACATTCTGCGTTTCCTTGAGAGAGGATGTTTTTCCTGCAGAGACCCAGGAGCTCCCCTTGTCCTCATGCCCTGTCCTTCCCTGACCCTTCCTCTAGCCCCATCTCCTCCCCTGTGACTTCCTCCTGCAGGGCTCCCTGGGCCCAGGCTGGCTCAGGACTCTGCATGGAGCTCTATGCAGGCCCTGGGGGTCCCTCCACCCTGCACACTCCTGGTGCTTGCTCATGAGCCCCACGGTCCTGAGACCTTCCCTGCACTCTGACCTGGGCATCTCTAGCCTGGACCAGAAAGTTTAGGGTCATTTTAAAATATTCTCGTGGTGACCCCCTCACTGGTTCTTACCCCTCTTCCCCTTAGGGTGGGGGCCATTAGTGACCCGTAGAAAGAAATCTGGCCCCACAAGAGCCCATAAGGGGAGACAGAGCAGAGTCTGTCCAGCATCCAGCCTGGCCCAGGCAGACAGACAGAAGAGTTCATAGGTCACCCTGTCCATTCCTCCTTCCCTGGGGTCAGAGGTAAAGGGCTTATGGTGACCAGCAGATCAAAAGGACAGTAAGATCAGACATGGGAAGAGCTCATGGCCCCAAGGGCTGGGTTTCTCAGTGAAAGCTTAGCCACAGCTGAGGCAAGACCCAGAAAAAGAGCAAATTAGCAGAAAATGGCCAGGATGTCTGGGAGAGCAGGGAAGGAGGGGGAAGGAGAGACTCACCTAGGACGGTCAGCTGGGTCCCTCCGCCGAACACAGCACACTGTGACACAGGCTCATACAAAAACCTGTCTCTGGGAGGCCCTGCCCCACCCCTGAGCCCCCCCACCTGCAGCTGTGATGGGGGAAGCCTGGGTAACTGCCCAAATCTGATGTCTGCCCTGCAAGGGCCACATTCATTGTCCCCATCCCCCAGATTACAGGATAGATGACACAGAGTTTTGTACAGCAACAGGATTGTGAAAAGCAATTTTCCTCAAGGGATTAGATGTCAGATATGCTGTTTCTCCTATTGTCTCCTGGGATTTGGGGTCAGTTTGGAGGGCATTTGTGTCATTGCCACTGAGCCTCCATGGAAATGGAAGCCACTCCTCTCTAATGTCCAAACAACCCTAACTTCGGTGAGAGCATGAAGGTGGGACAGCTTGTATTCCCTAAGCCCCCAGGCCCTCCCTTTCCAGGGAGAGGCAGGCTGGCCAGGTTACCGAGTCACTGGTACCTACCTGTGTCCTAAAGGATGGAATCAGGGGCCCAGGCTTATCTTCCCCAGGGACAGTCTAGTTTGGGTCTATACTGGGTGATGTCGGGGTGGTCGTTTATGAACTGCCAGCATTTACTTTAGGGTGACCTTGGGAATATAATCTTCCATCCCTGCCATGGGTAGAGTGGTCTGTGTGTGCTGTGTCACCAGGGAAGCATGACCTTGCTATAACCCACAGGCCACACTCACCCTGCTCTGAGCTAGTCTGACCTGCCCTTACTTTACTCCTGAAATCCAGTTGATATGCCCTCCCTGAGGCATCACTGGATGCCTATTGTATGTGCAGGTCGCAGTCCTCTCCAAGTCATCAAGTTCCCTCCATAGGCCTTCACATCCTGGGGGCTGACATCACCTGCTCCATCCAAAATCAACCATAAAATGTCTCACCCTGACCCGACTTCAGGTGTTGAGGCTCTTCAGGATGAAAGTCTCTGGGCACTGCTAGTTCACTAAGACCCTGACCTTGCCCAGGCCTATGAGAACAGAAAGTGAGTGTCTTTGTGCCTCAGCTTCACCCCATGTTCCCAGCACCATTAGCCATGTCTCAAAGAGTGTTCCAGGCTCCCTGAGTTGCTCAGGGATGTGAACAATTTTTAGGCTGTAAGATATTGAACAGTTTCTCTGCTCCTGGTCTTCTCAGTGTCATGACTTAGCTGACATGCAGTGTCAAAGTTTAACAAATGTACTATGGGATGCATTGTTCAAAGCTTTTCAAGGATCCAAGATGACGGGCCAACCAGGTACCCATCACGAGGTAATGGGGCCCCATTGGGTTCCTTAATGGAACAGGGAAGTTCAATGCCTTTCCCAAAGACCTTCGCCTTGGCTCAGTGTTTTCTTTCCCAATATTTTCATGTGTAGCCTCTGGTGCCCTCTTGAGACCCTCTTCATTGTTCCCCGAATTCCCCGAAGGGCTTGGATGTCTCTTACTCACCCTTGTCCCTTCCCGGCTGAAACAAACTGTGTCCCATGAGTCACCCCAGCAAAGGTTCCTGCTCTGGGTCTCGGCTCCCACAAACATTGACCCTGATTCAGGCTGAGGGAACCAGAGGTAGATCCATCCCATGTCACTGCTCTCCTGCCCTTCGTTACTGACCTTTACCCTAGAGACCCTTCCAGAACACAGCACACACATGAGAAATGTCAGATGATAAATGATTAGAATTTATTTGGAGAAGTAGAAACGGGGAGGGAGCAAGACCTGCCCAGTCTGAGCAGACCAGGCAGGGGTCTCAGGGCAGAGGGAGAGCCGGGGAATGGAGTGTCCGGCTGAGGGGAGCCCCCAGACGTGGGGGACTCAGGGTCCTACGAACACTCTGAGGGGACCACTGTCTTCTCCACAGTGTTGCCGTCGTGCGTGACCTGGCAGCTGAAGCTGCTGACAGAGCTCCACTCTGCTTTCGAGCGCAGGCTCAGGTAGCTGCTGGCCGCGTACTTGTTGTTGCTCTGTTTCGAGGCCTTGGTGGTCTCCACGCCCTGGGTGACAGGCTTGCCATTTGCCTTCCAGGCCACCGTCACGCTGCCGGGGTAGAAGTCACTGACCAGACACACCAGTGTGGCCTTGTTCTTGTCAAGCTCCTCACTGGATGGCGGGAACAGAGTGACTGAGGGTGCGGACTTGGGCTGACCTGTGGGGTGCGGGAGGGAAAGGAGGTCAGAGGCTCAGTATCCGCCCTGAAAGCCCCTGACCTCAGTCTCAGTGTGGGTGCAGCGTCCTGATCCTGTCAGGATCCCTAGGTCAGGGACCACTCTGGGTCTAAGAAGCCATGCCATGAAGTGCAGTTTGGGGTGTTCCAGAAGCACCTCCCTATTTTCCTGAGAAACACCTGCCATCCCTCCTCCTTTTGGACCCCCTTCAGTCTCAAACACCTAACTGTCACCCTTTAGGCTCTGCCTCTACCTGGTATTCTGACAGGGTCTGTCTTTGTCTATTTGTCTGTTTGTCCCCACAAAGGATCATCTGAGCTCTGTAAGGACTTACTGGGTCAATCTGTGGAAATTTCTGTGCTGATCCATTTGTGCTACAGGGTTTAGAGTATTTTCCTTACAGGGTCGCTGCCAAAAATCCATCTCTCCTGCACCCTCTCTAACTGGTTAGGATTTTTGCTGACTGGAGAAGTCTATCTGACTGTCTTTGGTTCTCTCACTCTACAGTTAATGGCATCTCCCCAAATTGGTCATCACTAGAGCTTTCATGCCATACACTCTGCATTTCTTTGAGGGAGGATGTTTTTCCTGCAGAGACCCAGGAGTTACCCTTGTCCCCATGCCCTGTCCTTCCCTGACCCATCCTCTAGCCCCATCTCCTCCCCTGTGACTTCCTCCTGCAGGGCTCCCTGGGCCCAGCCTGGCTCAGGACTCTGCATGGAGCTCTATGCAGGCCCCGGGGGTCCCTCCACCCTGCACACTCCTGGTGCTAGCTCATGAGCCCCACGGTCCTGGGACCTTCCCTGCACTCTGACCTGGGCATCTCTAGCCTGGACCAGAAAGTTTAGGGTCACTTTAAAATATTCTCGCGGTGACCCCCTTGCTGCTCCTTACTCCTCTTCCCCTTAGGGTCAGGGCCACTTGTGACCCGCAGATATAAATCTGGTCCCACAAGAGCCCATAAGGGGAGACAGAGCAGAATTTGTCCAGTATCCAGCCTGACCCAGGCAGACAGACAGAAGAGTTCATAGGTCACCCTGTCCATTCCTTTTCCCTGGGGTCAGAGGTAAAGGGCTTATGGAGACCAGCAGAGGCAAAAGGACAGTAAGATCAGACATGGGAAGAGCTCAGGGTCCCAAGGGCTGGGTTTCTCAGTGAAAGCTTAGCCACAGCTGAGGCAAGACCCAGAAAAAGAGCAAATTAGCAGAAAATTTCCAGGATGTCTGAAAGAGCAGGGAAGGAGGGGGAAGGAGAGACTCACCTAGGACGGTCAGCTGGGTCCCTCCGCCGAACACAATACACTGTGACACAAGCTCATACAAAAACCTGTCTCTGGGAGGCCCTGCCCCACCCCTGAGCCCCCCTCCTGCAGCTGTGATGGGGGAAGCCTGGGTAACTGCCCAAATCTGATGTCTGCCCTGCAAGGGCCACACTCACTGTCCCCATCCCCCAGATTACAGGATAGATGACACAGAGCTTTGTACAGCAACAGGATTGTGGGAAGCAATTTTCCTCAAGGGATCAGATGTCAGATATGCTGTTTCTTCTATTGTCTCCTGGGATTTGGGGTCAGTTTGGAGGGCATTTGTGTCATTGCCACTGAGCCTCCATGGAAATGGAAGGCACTCCTCTCTAATGTCCAAACAACCCTAAGTTCGGTGAGAGCATGAAGGTGGGACAGCTTGTATTCCCTAAGCCCCCAGGCCCTCCCTTTCCAGGGAGAGGCAGGCTGGCCAGGTTACCAAGTCACTGGTACCTACCTGTGTCCTAAAGGATGGAATCAGGGGCCCAGGCTTATCTTCCCCAGGGACAGTCTAGTTTGGGTCTATACTAGGTGATGTCGGGGTGGTCGTTTATGAACTGCCAGCATTTACTTTAGGGTGACCTTGGAAATATAATCTTCCATCCCTGCGATGGGTAGAGTGGTCTGTGTGTGCTGTGTCACCAGGGAAGCATGACCTTGCTATAACCCACAGGCCACACTCACCCTGCTCTGAGCTAGTCTGACCTGCCCTTACTTTACTCCTGAAATCCAGTTGACATGCCCTCCCTGAGGCATCACTGGATGCCTATTGTGTGTGCAGGTCGCAGTCCTCTCCAAGTCATCAAGTTCCCTCCATAGGCCTTCACATTCTGGGGGCTGACATCACCTGCTCCATCCATAAATCAACCATAAAATGTCTCACCCTGACCTGACTTCAGGTGTTGAGACTCTTCAGGATGAAAATCTCCGGGCACGCTAGGGTCACTAGGACCCTGACCTTGTCCAGGCCTATGAGAACAGAAAGTGAGTGTCTTTGTGCCTCAGCCTCACCCCATGTTCCCAGCACCATTAGCCATATCTCAAACAGTGGTCCAGGCTCCCTGAATTGCCCAGGGATATGAACAATTTTTAGGCTGTAAGATATTAAACAGTATCTCTGTTCCCAGTCTTCTCAATGTCATGACTTAGGTGACATGCATTGTCAAAGTTTGATAAATGTACTATGGGATGCATTGTTTAAAGCTTTTCAGGGCTCCAAGGTGACGGGCCAACCACACACCCCTCACCTGGTAATGCGACTTCCCATTGGGTTCCTTAATGGAACAGGGAAGTTCAATGTCCTTCCCAAAGACCTTGGCCTTGGCTCAGTGTTTTCTTTCCCAATATTTTCATGTGTAGCCATTGGTGCCCCCCTGACACCCTCTCCATTTTTCCCCGATTTCCCCGAAGGGCTTGGATGTCTCTTACTCAGCCCTTGTCCCTTCCCAGCTGAAACTGTGTCCCATGAGTCACCCCAGCAAAGGTTCTTGCTCTGAGTCAAGGCTCCCAGAAACATTGACCCTGAATCAGGCTGAGGGGACCAGAGGTAGATCCATCCCATGTCACTGCTCTCCTGTCCTTTGTTACTGACCTTTACCCTAGAGACCCTTCCAGAACACAGCACACACATGAGAAATGTCAGATGATAAATGATTAGAATTTATTTGGAGAAGTAGAAACGGGGAGGGAGCAAGACCTGCCCAGTCTGAGCAGACCAGGCAGGGGTCTCAGGGCAGAGGGAGAGCCGGGGAATGGAGTGTCCGGCTGAGGGGAGCCCCCAGACGTGGGGGACTCAGGGTCCTACGAACACTCTGAGGGGACCACTGTCTTCTCCACAGTGTTGCCGTCGTGCGTGACCTGGCAGCTGAAGCTGCTGACAGAGCTCCACTCTGCTTTCGAGCGCAGGCTCAGGTAGCTGCTGGCCGCGTACTTGTTGTTGCTCTGTTTCGAGGCCTTGGTGGTCTCCACGCCCTGGGTGACAGGCTTGCCATTTGCCTTCCAGGCCACCGTCACGCTGCCGGGGTAGAAGTCACTGACCAGACACACCAGTGTGGCCTTGTTCTTGTCAAGCTCCTCACTGGATGGCGGGAACAGGGTGACTGAGGGTGCGGACTTGGGCTGACCTGTGGGGTGTGGGAGGGAAAGGAGGTCAGAGGCTCAGTATCCGCCCTGAAAGCCCCTGACCTCAGTCTCAATGTGGGTGCAGCGTCCTGATCCTGTCAGGATCCCTAGGTCAGGGACCACTCTGGGTCTAAAAACCATGCCATGAAGTGCAATTTGGGGTGTTCCAAAAGCACCTCTCTATTTTCCTGAGAAACACCTGCCATCCCCTCTCCTTTTGGACCCCCTTCAGTCACACACTTGACTGTCACTCTCGTGGCTCTGCCTCTACCTGGTATTCTGACAGGGTTTGTCTTTGTCTGTTTGTCTGTTTGTCCCCACAAAGGATCATCTGACCTCTCTAACAACTTACTGGGTCAATCTGTGGACATTTCTGACCTGATCCATTGGTGCTACAGGGTTTAGAGTATTTTCCTTAAACGGTCGCCCGCACATATCTAACTCTCCTGCACCCTCTCTAACTGGTTAGGATTTTTGCTGATGGGAGAAGTTTATATGTCTGTCCTTGGGTCTCTCATTCTACAGTTAATGACATCTCCCCAAATTGGTCATCATTAGAGCTTTCATGCCATAGATTCTGTGTTTCCTTGGGGGAGGATGTTCTTCCTTCAGAGACCCAGGAGCTCCCCTTGTCCTCATGCCCTGTCCTTCCCTGACCCTTCCTCTAGCACCATCTCCTCCCCTCCCTGTGTCCTTCCTCCTGCAACATCCCTTGGGTCCCAGGCTGGCTCAGGACTCTGCATGGAGCTCTATGCAGGCCCCGGGGGTCCCTCCACTCCTGCAACATTCCTGTCTCTGTTCATGACCGCCAAGTTCCCCAGGAGCTTCCCTGAATTCTGACACACGCATCTCTAGCCTTGGCCCAAAGCTCTGCGTCCTTCCAAAATATTCAGGTGGTTCCCCTCTCAGTGCACCCTTATTGTTTCTTCCCCTTAAAAAAGGGGATAACTAGTGACCCCTAGAAAGAAATCTGGTCCCACAAAAGCCCATAAGGGAAGACAGAACAGAATCTGTCCAGCATCCAGCCTGACCCAGGCAGACAGACAGAGGAGTTCATAGGTCACCCTGTCCATTCCTCCTTCCCTGGGTCAGAGGTAAAGGGCTTATGGTGACCAGCAGAACAAAAGGACAGTAAGATCAGACATGGGAAGAGCTCAGGTTCCCAAGAGCTAGGATCCTGGGTGGAAGCTTAGCCACAGCTGAGACAAGACCCAGAAAAAGAGCAAATTAGCAGAAAATGACCAGGATGCCTGGAAGAGCAGGGAAGGAGGGGGAAGGAGAGACTCACCTAGGACGGTCAGCTGGGTCCCGCCGCCGAACACCCAACACTGTGATACAGGCTCATACAAAAACCTGTCTCTGGGAGGCCCTGCCCCACCCCTGAGCCCCCACCTGCAGCTGTGATGGGGGAAGCCTGGGCATGGCCTCTGGCTGTTTGAGGTCTGCAAGGGGCATGCTCACTGCTCACCCACCCCAGCAGATTACAAGGTAGAAGACACAGACTGTGAAACAAGGAATTTGCTGCCTGATGTGATGTTTCTACTACTGTGTCCTGGGATTTGGGATGAGTTTGGAGGGCATTTGTGTCACTGTCACTGAGGTTCTGTGAAATGGAAGGCACACCTCTCTTATGTCCAAACAACCCTAACTCCTTGGTAAGACCAGGAGGGGAGGGCGCCATGTATTTCCCCCCCACTCCCCCCTTCCAGGGAGAGGCAGGTTTCTCGTGTATGGAGTCACTGTCAGCTTTCTGTTGGAAAGGATCCGATCAGGGGCTCAGGCTTATCTTCCCCAGTGACTGCCTAGTTTGGGCCTATACTGGCTGATTACAGGGTGGTCGTGTACGGATTGCCAACCAGACTTTCAGGTAACCATAAGAATACCCACTGCCATCCCACCCATGGGTAGAGTGGTCTTGGGGTGCTGTGTCACCAGGGAAGCATGACCTTGCTGGAACCCACAGGCCACACTCATCCTGCTCTGAGCTAGCCTTACCTGCCCTTACTTAACTCCACAATTCCAGTTGATATGCCCTCCCTGAGCCATCACTGGATACCCATTCTGTGCCCAGAGGAGAGCTCTCTCTAATTCGTCAGGTCAGTCCCCTGTCCTTCACACCCTGGGGGCTGACATCACCTGCTCAATCCATAAACAAGCCATAAAATCTCTCACCCTTTCCAATTTCATGTGTTAAGACTCTTCACGATGAAAGCCCCAGGCCCCTGCTACTGTCACCTTGAGTCTGACCCTGACCCAGGTCTATCACAACATAAACAGAGCTTCTTTGTGGCTCAGCCTCATCCCATGTTGCTGGCACGATTAGCCATGTGATAAAGTGCTCCAGGATCCCTGAGTTGCTCAGGGGCGTGAACATGACAGGGGATTGTTAGGCTATATGATAATAAACATTTTCTCTGCTTAAAGACTTGTCAGGTTCTTCACTTAGCAAACATGCATTGTCAGAGTTTGAAAAATGTAGTATGGGATGCACTGTTCAGAACATTCTAGGTCTCTGAGGTGAGGGGCAACCACAAGACCCTCACCTGGTAATGGGGCCCCATTGGGTTCCTTGATGAAACAGGGAAGTTCAATGTCTGTTCCCCAAGACCACGGTCTTGACTCAATGTTTTCCTGGCCCATTATTTCCATGTGTAGCCACTGGTGCCCTCCTGGGAGCCTCTTCATTGTTCCCTCATTTGCCGCCGGGCTTCGGATGCCACTTAGTCAGCCCTTGTCCCTTCCCAGCTGAAATGAACTGTGTCCCAGGGGTCACCCCAGGAAAAGTTCATGCTCTGGGGCAAAGCTCCCACTGGCATTGGCCCTGATTCAGGCTGAGGGGACCAGAGGTAGATCCATCCCATGTCACTGCTCTCTTGCCCTTCGTTACTGACCTTTACCCTAGAGACCCTTCCAGAACACAGCACACACATGAGAAATGTCAGATGATAAATGATTAGAATTTATTTGGAGAAGTAGAAACGGGGAGGGAGCAAGACCTGCCCAGTCTGAGCAGACCAGGCAGGGGTCTCAGGGCAGAGGGAGAGCCGGGGAATGGAGTGTCCGGCTGAGGGGAGCCCCCAGACGTGGGGGACTCAGGGTCCTACGAACACTCTGAGGGGACCACTGTCTTCTCCACAGTGTTGCCGTCGTGCGTGACCTGGCAGCTGAAGCTGCTGACAGAGCTCCACTCTGCTTTCGAGCGCAGGCTCAGGTAGCTGCTGGCCGCGTACTTGTTGTTGCTCTGTTTCGAGGCCTTGGTGGTCTCCACGCCCTGGGTGACAGGCTTGCCATTTGCCTTCCAGGCCACCGTCACGCTGCCGGGGTAGAAGTCACTGACCAGACACACCAGTGTGGCCTTGTTCTTGTCAAGCTCCTCACTGGATGGCGGGAACAGGGTGACTGAGGGTGCGGACTTGGGCTGACCTGTGGGGTGTGGGAGGGAAAGGAGGTCAGAGGCTCAGTATCCGCCCTGAAAGCCCCTGACCTCAGTCTCAATGTGGGTGCAGCGTCCTGATCCTGTCAGGATCCCTAGGTCAGGGACCACTCTGGGTCTAAGAATCCATGCCATGAAGTGCAATTTGGGGTGTTCCAAAAGCACCTCCGTAATTTCCTGAGAAACACCTGCCATCCCCTCTCCTTTTGGACCCCCTTCAGTCTCACACACCTGACTGTCACCCTTTATGCTCTCCCTCTACCTGGTATTCTGACAGGGTTTGTCCTTGTCTATTTGTCTGTTTGTCCCCACAAAGGATCATCTGAGCTCTGTAACTACTTATTCGGTCAATCTGTGGACATTTCTGTGCTGATCCATTTGTGCTACAGGGTTTTGAGTATTTTCCTTAAAGGGTCGCCCCCACATATCCAACTCTCCTGCACCCTCTCTAACTGGTAGGATTTTTGCTGACTGGAGAAGTCTGTCTGTCTGTCTTTGGTTCTCTCACTGTACAGTTAATGGCATCTCCCCAGACTGGTCATCACTAGAGTTTTCATGCCATAGATTCTGCGTTTCCTTGAGGGAGGATGTTTTTCCTGCAGAGACCCAGGAGCTCCCCTTGTCCTCATGCCCTGTCCTTCCCTGACCCTTCCTCTAGCCCCATCTCCTCCCCTGTGACTTCCTCCTGCAGGGCTCCCTGGGCCCAGGCTGGATCAGGATTCTCCATGGAGCTCTATGCAGGCCCCGGGGGTCCCTCTACCCTGCACACTCCTGGTGCTTGCTCATGAGCCCCACGGTCCTGGGACCTTCCCTGCACTCTGACCTGGGCATCTCTAGCCTGGACCAGAAAGTTTAGGGTCACTTTAAAATATTCTCGTGGTGACCCCTCGCTGCTCCTTACCCCTCTTCCCCTTAGGGTCAGGGCCACTAGTGACCCGCAGATATAAATCTGGTCCCAGAAGAGCCCATAAGGGGAGACAGAGCAGAATCTGTCCAGCATCCAGCCTGACCCAGGCAGACAGACAGAAGAGTTCATAGGTCACCCTGTCCATTCCTCTTCCCTGGAGTCAGAGGCAAAGGGCTTATTGTGACCAGCAGATCAAAAGGACAATAAGATCAGACATGGGAAGAGTTCATGGCCCCAAGGGCTGGGTTTCTCAGTGAAAGCTTAGCCACAGCTGAGGCAAGACCCAGAAAAAGAGCAAATTAGCAGAAAATTTCCAGGATGTTTGGGAGAGCAGGGAAGGAGGGGGAAGGAGAGACTCACCTAGGACGGTCAGCTGGGTCCCTCCGCCGAACACACCACACTGTGACACAGGCTCATACAAAAACCTGTCTCTGGGAGGTCCTGCCCCACCCCTGAGCCCCCACTTGCAGCTGTGATGGGGGAAGCCTGGGTAACTGCCCAAATCTGGGGTAGGCCCTGGAAGGGCCACACTCACTGTCCCCATCCCCCAGATTACAGGATAGATGACACAGAGCTCTGTACAGCAACAAGTTTGTGAAAAGCAATTTTCCCCAAGGGATTAGATGTCAGATATGCTGTTTCTCCTATTGTCTCCTGGGATTTGGGGTCAGTTTGGAGGGCATTTGTGTCATTGCCACTGAGCCTCCATGGAAATGGAAGGCACTCCTCTCTAATGTCCAAACAACCCTAACTTCGGTGAGAGCATGAAGGTGGGACAGCTTGTATTCCCTAAGCCCCCAGGCTCTCCCTTTCCAGGGAGAAGCAGGCTGGCCAGGTTACCAAGTCACTGTGTCCTAAAGGATGGAATCAGGGGCCCAGGCTTATCTTCCCCAGGGACAGTCTAGTTTGGGTCTATACTGGGTGATGTCAGGGTGATCGTTTATGAACTGCCAGCATGTACTTTAGGGTGACCTTGGCAATATAACCTGCCATCCCTGCGATGGGTAGAGTGGTCTGGGTGTGTTGTGTCACCAGGGAAGCATGACCTTGCTATAACCCACAGGCCACACTCACCCTGCTCTGAGCTAGCCTGACCTGCCCTTACTTTACTCCTGAAATCCAGTTGATATGCCCTCCCTGGATGCCTATTGTGTGTCCAGGTCACGGTCCTCTCCAAGTCATCAAGTTCCCTCCACTGTCCTTCACATCCTGGGGGCTGACATCACCTGCTCCATCCAAAACCAACCATAAAATGTCTCACCCTGACCTGACTTCAGGTGTTGAGACTCTTCAGGATGAAAGTCTCTGGGCACTGCTAGTTCACTAGGACCCTGACCTTGCCCGGGCCTATGAGAACAGAAAGTGAGTGTCTTTTTGCCTCAGCCTCACCCCATGTTCCCAACACCATTAGCCATGTCTCAAAGAGTGTTCCAGGCTCCCTGAGTTCCTCAGGGATGTGAACAATTTTTAGGCTGTAAGATATTAAATAGTTTCTCTGCTCCTGGTCTCAGTGTCATGACTTAGCTGACATGCAGTGTCAAAGTCTGACAAATGTACTATGGGATGCATTGTTCAAAGCTTTTCAGGGCTCCAAGGTGACGGGACAACCACACACCCCTCACCTGGTAATGCGACTCCCCATTGGGTTCCTTAATGGAACAGGGAAGTTCAATGTCCTTCCCAAAGACCTTGGCCTTGGCTCAGTGTTTTCTTTCCCAATATTTTCATGTGTAGCCTCTGGTGTCCTTCTTAGACCCTCTCCATTTTTCCCTGATTTCTCCGAAGGGCTTGGATGTCTCTTACTCAGCCCTTGTCCCTTCCCAGCTGAAACTGTGTCCCATGAGTCACCCCAGCAAAGGTTCTTGCTCTGAGTCAAGGCTCCCACAAACATTGACCCTGAATCAGGCTGAGGGGACCAGAGGTAGATCCATCCCATGTCACTGCTCTCCTGTCCTTTGTTACTGACCTTTACCCTAGAGACCCTTCCAGAACACAGCACACACATGAGAAATGTCAGATGATAAATGATTAGAATTTATTTGGAGAAGTAGAAACGGGGAGGGAGCAAGACCTGCCCAGTCTGAGCAGACCAGGCAGGGGTCTCAGGGCAGAGGGAGAGCCGGGGAATGGAGTGTCCGGCTGAGGGGAGCCCCCAGACGTGGGGGACTCAGGGTCCTACGAACACTCTGAGGGGACCACTGTCTTCTCCACAGTGTTGCCGTCGTGCGTGACCTGGCAGCTGAAGCTGCTGACAGAGCTCCACTCTGCTTTCGAGCGCAGGCTCAGGTAGCTGCTGGCCGCGTACTTGTTGTTGCTCTGTTTCGAGGCCTTGGTGGTCTCCACGCCCTGGGTGACAGGCTTGCCATTTGCCTTCCAGGCCACCGTCACGCTGCCGGGGTAGAAGTCACTGACCAGACACACCAGTGTGGCCTTGTTCTTGTCAAGCTCCTCACTGGATGGCGGGAACAGGGTGACTGAGGGTGCGGACTTGGGCTGACCTGTGGGGTGTGGGAGGGAAAGGAGGTCAGAGGCTCAGTATCCGCCCTGAAAGCCCCTGACCTCAGTCTCAGTGTGGGTGCAGCGTCCTGATCCTGTCAGGATCCCTAGGTCAGGGACCACTCTGGGTCTAAGAAGCCATGCCATGAAGTGCAATTTGGGGTGTTCCAAAAGCACCTCCCTATTTTCCTGAGAAACACCTGCCATCCCCTCTCCTTTTCGGCCCCCTTCAGTCTCACACACCTGACTGTCACCCTTTAGGCTCTGCCTCTACCTGGTATTCTGACAGGGTCTGTCTTTGTCTATTTGTCTGTTTGTTCCCACAAAGGATCATCTGAGCTCTGTAACTACTTATTCGGTCAATCTGTGGGCATTTCTGTGCTGATCCATTTGTGCTACAGGGTTTTGAGTATTTTCCTTAAAGGGTCGCCCCCACATATCCAACTCTCCTGCACCCTCTCTAACTGGTAGGATTTTTGCTGACTGGAGAAGTCTGTCTGTCTGTCTTTGGTTCTCTCACTGTACAGTTAATGGCATCTCCCCAGACTGGTCATCACTAGAGCTTTCATGCCATAGATTCTGCGTTTCCTTGAGGGAGGATGTTTTTCCTGCAGAGACCCAGGAGCTCCCCTTGTCCTCATGCCCTGTCCTTCCCTGACCCTTCCTCTAGCCCCATCTCCTCCCCTGTGACTTCCTCCTGCAGGGCTCCCTGGGCCCAGGCTGGCTCAGGACTCTGCATGGAGCTCTATGCAGGCCCCGGGGTCCCTCCACCCTGCACACTCCTGGTGCTTGCTCATGAGCCCCACGGTCCTTGGACCTTCCCTGCACTCTGACCCGGGCATCTCTATCCTGGACCAGAAAGTTTAGGTCACTTTAAAATATTCTCTCGGTGACCCCCTCGCTGTTCCTTACTCCTCTTCGCCTTAGGGTCAGGGCCACTAGTGACCCGCAGAAAGAAATCTGGTCCCAGAAGAGCCCATAAGGGGAGACAGAGCAGAATCTGTCCAGCATCCAGCCTGACCCAGGCAGACAGACAGAAGAGTTCATAGGTCACCCTGTCCATTCCTCCTTCCCTGGGGTCAGAGACAAAGGGCTTATGGTGACCAGCAGAACAAAAGGACAGTAAGATCAGACATGGGAAGAGCTCAGGGTCCCAAGGGCTTGGATCCTGGGTGGAAGCTTAGCCACAGCTGAGGCAAGACCCAGAAAAAGACCAAATTAGCAGAAAATGGCCAGAATGTCTGGGAGAGCAGGGAAGGAGGGGGAAGGAGAGACTCACCTAGGACGGTCAGCTGGGTCCCTCCGCCGAACACCCGACACTGTGACACAGGCTCATACAAAAACCTGTCTCTGGGAGGCCCTGCCCCACCCCTGAGCCCCCACCTGCAGCTGTGATGGGGAAGCCTGGGCATGGCCTCTGGCTGTTTGAGGTCTGCAAGGGGCATGCTCACTGCTCACCCACCCCAGCAGATTACAAGGTAGAAGACACAGACTGTGATACAAGGCGTTTGCTGCCTGATGTGCTGTTTCTACTACTGTGTCCTGGGATTTGGGATGAGTTTGGAGGGCACTTGTGTCACTGCCACTGAGGTTCTGTGAAATGGAAGGCACACCTCTCTTATGTCCAAACAACCCTAACTCCTTGGTAAGACCAGGAGGGGAGGGCGCCATGTATTTCCCCCCCACTCCCCCCTTCCAGGGAGAGGCAGGTTTCTCGTGTATGGAGTCACTGTCAGCTTCCTGTTGGAAAGGATCCGGTCAGGGGCTCAGGCTTATCTTCCCCAGTGACTGCCTAGTTTGGGCCTGTACTGGCTGATTACAGGGTGGTCGTGTACGGATTGCCAACCAGACTTTCAGGTGACCATAAGAATACCCACTGCCATCCCACCCATGGGTAGAGTGGTCTTGGGGTGCTGTGTCACCAGGGAAGCATGACCTTGCTGGAACCCACAGGCCACACTCATCCTGCTCCGAGCTAGCCTGCCCTGCCCTTACTTAACTCCAGAATTCCAGTTGATATGCGCTCCTTGAGATATCACTGGATGCCCATTGTGTGCCCAAAAAAGTGCCAGCTTTAATTCATCAGGTCTCTCCCCTGTCCTTCACATCCTGGGGGCTGACATCACCTGCTCAATCCATAAACCAACCATAAAAATGTCTCATCCTTTCCGACTTCTGGTGTTAAGACTCTTCACGATGAAAGCCCAAGACCCCTGCTAATGTCACCTTGAGTCTGACCCTGACCCAGGTCTATCACAACATAAACAGAGCTTCTTTGTGGCTCAGCCTCATCCCATGTGGCTGGCACGATTAGCCATGTCATAAAGTGCTTCAGGCTCCCTGAGTTGCTCAGGGGCGTGAACATGACAGGGGATTGTTAGGCTATGTGATAATAAACATTTTCTCTGCTTAAAGACTTGTCAGGTTCTTCACTTAGCAAACATGCATTGTCAGAGCTTGACAAATGTAGTATGGGATGCACTGTTAAGAACATTCTAGGTCTCTGAGGTGAGGGGCAACCACAAGACCCTCACCTGGTAATGGGACCCCATTGGGTTCCTTGATGAAACAGGGAAGTTCAATGTCTGTTCCCCAAGACCATGGCCTTGGCTCAGTGTTTTCCTGGCCCATTATTTCCATGTGTAGCCACTGGAAACCTCCTGGTACCCCCTGGGAGGCTCTTCATTGTTCCCTGATTTCCCCTCAGGTCTCTGGATCCCACTTAGTCAGCCCTTGTCCCTTCCCAGCTGAAATGAAATGTGTCCCAAGGTTCAGCCCAGCAGAGGTTCCTGCTCTGGGTCTCGGCTCCCACTGGCATTGGCCCTGATTCAGGCTGAGGGGACCAGAGGTAGATCCATCCCATGTCACTGCTCTCCTGCCCTTCGTTACTGACCTTTACCCTAGAGACCCTTCCAGAACACAGCACACACATGAGAAATGTCAGATGATAAATGATTAGAATTTATTTAGGAGAAGTAGAAACGGGGAGGGAGCAAGACCTGCCCAGTCTGAGCAGACCAGGCAGGGGTCTCAGGGCAGAGGGAGAGCCGGGGAATGGAGTGTCCGGCTGAGGGGAGCCCCCAGACGTGGGGGACTCAGGGTCCTACGAACACTCTGAGGGGACCACTGTCTTCTCCACAGTGTTGCCGTCGTGCGTGACCTGGCAGCTGAAGCTGCTGACAGAGCTCCACTCTGCTTTCGAGCGCAGGCTCAGGTAGCTGCTGGCCGCGTACTTGTTGTTGCTCTGTTTCGAGGCCTTGGTGGTCTCCACGCCCTGGGTGACAGGCTTGCCATTTGCCTTCCAGGCCACTGTCACGCTGCCGGGGTAGAAGTCACTGACCAGACACACCAGTGTGGCCTTGTTCTTGTCAAGCTCCTCACTGGATGGCGGGAACAGAGTGACTGAGGGTGCGGACTTGGGCTGACCTGTGTGGTGCGGGAGGGAAAGGAGGTCAGAGGCTCAGTATCCGCCCTGAAAGCCCCTGACCTCAGTCTCAGTGTGGGTGCAGCGTCCTGATCCTGTCAGGATCCCTAGGTCAGGGACCACTCTGGGTCTAAAAGCCATGCCATGAAGTGCAATTTGGAGTGTTCCAAAAGCACCTCCCTATTTTCCTGAGAAACCCTGAGCCTGGACACCTGCCATCACCTGTCCTTTTGGACCCACACACACATCTGACTGCCACCCTCTTGGCTCTGCCTTTTCCTTGTATTCTGACAAGGTCTGTGTTTGTCTGTCTGTCTCTTTCTCCCCACAAAGGATGATCTGAGCTCTCTGCCTTCCTGTTGGGTGAATATAGGACATTTCTGACCTGATCCTATTGTGCTGGGGGCTTTAGGGTCTTTGCCCTAATCGGTAAGTTTTTCCCTACACCCCCAAGTCTATTTCTCCTGCACTGTCCTTAACTGGGTACCTTTTGTGCTGAGCAAACAGAAGTCTGCCTGTCTGTCCTTGGGTCTCTCTCATTTCTACAATTAATGCCATCCCTGCAAATTTGTCATATCACTAGAGCTTTTTGCCATAGATCCTGTTTCCTTGTGTGAGGATGTTTGTCCTGCAGAGACCCAGGAGTGCACCTTGTCCTCATACCCTGTCCTTCCCTGGCCCTCCTTCTAGCACCATCTCCTCCCCCTGTGCCCTTTCTCCTGCAGGGTTCCCTGTGTCTCAGGCTGGCTCAGGACTCTGCATGGCAGCTCTATGCAGTCCCCGGGGAACCCTTGCGCCCTGCAAAGTTCCTGGTCCTTGGTCATGAGCCCCACAGTCCCAAGACCTTCCTGAACTCTGACCCATGCGTCTCTAGCCTTGGCCCAGAGGGTTCTGGGTCACTACAAAATATTCACATGGTCACCCACTCAGTGCCCCCTTTCCTCTCTTCCCCTTAGGATAGGAGCCACGAGTGACCCCTTGAAATAAATCTGGTCCCACAGGAGCCCATAAGGGAAGACAGAACAGAATTGTCTAGAATCCAGCATGACCCAGGCAGACAGACAGAAGAGTCCACAGGTGAACCTGTTCATGCCTTTGTGTCTGAGGTCAGAGGTGAAGGCTTGATGTTGACCAGCAGAGGCAAATTGGACATTAAGAGGGAGAAGACCTTGGGGTCCCAAAATCTGGGATCCCAGGTGAAAACTAGGCTATAAGCTGACCCAAAACCCAGAAAAAGAGCAAAAATAGCAGAAAGTTGCCCCAACAGCTGGCAGAGTAGGAAAGGAAGGGGAAGGAGAGACTCACCTAGGACGGTCAGCTGGGTCCCTCCACCGAAAGGATAACACTGTGACACAAGCTCTTACAAAAACTTGTCTCTGGGAGGTCTTGCCCCACCCCTGAGCCCCTCCACCTGCAGCTGTGATGGTGGGAGCCTGGGCCAATTTCCCAGGCTGGCAAAGGCCCTGCAGGGGACACACTCACTGGCCCCGCCCCCCAGCAGATTGCAGGATAGATGACACAGGGCTTTGTGCAGCAACGGGATTGTGGGAAGCAAATTTCCCAAAGGAATTTGGTGTCTGATATGCTGCTTGTACTCTTGTCTCCTGGGATTTGGGATGAGTTTGGAGGGCATTTGTGTCACTGCAAGTGAGGGTCCATGGAAATGGATATGATGCTTCCTGTATGTCCAAACAACTCCATCTCCTCGGTGAAATCATAGGAGAGGGCAGCATGTACTCCCTGACCCCCCTGCCCCTTCCAGGGGGACGCAGGCTGGCCTGTGTACAGACCATTGGCAACTTCCTACGTCCTAAAAAATCAAATCAGGGTCCAGGCTTATCTTCCCCAGTGAGAGCCTAGTTGGGGTCTGTTGTCAGGGTGGTCCTATACGAATTACCAGCATGTACTGTAGGGTGACCATGGGTGGAGTGCCACCCCTCTCATGGGTAGAGTGGTCTGGGGGTGCTGTGTCACCAGGGAAGCATGACCTTGCTTGAACCCACAGGCCACACTCCTCTGTTGTGAACTAGTGTGACCTGCCCTTAACTTACTCCTGAAATCCCGCTGATATGCTCCCCCAACCCAGACATCACTGGAGGCCCATTCTATGCCCAGAATGGCGGCCTTTCTAATTCATCAAGTTCACTCTCATGTCCTTCTTACCCTGGGGGCTGACATCACCTGCTCCATCCATAAACCAACCAAAAATGGTCTCACCCGGTCCTGACTTCCGGTGCTGAGATTCTTTGTGATGGAGGTCCCAGGCCACTGCTAGGGTCACCTTGACCCTGACTATGACCAGGTCTATCGGAACAGAAACTGAGTGTCCTTGTGGCTCAGCCTCACCCCATGTTGCTGGCACAATTAACCATGTGATAAAGTGCTCCAGGCTCCCTGGGTTGCTCAGGGGCGTGAACATGACAGGGAATTGTTAGGCTATGTGATAATAAACATTTTCTCTGCTTAAAGACTTGTCAGGTTCTTCACTTAGCAAACATGCATTGTCAGAGTTTGAAAAATGTAGTATGGGATGCACTGTTCAGAACATTCTAGGTCTCTGAGGTGAGGGGCAACCACAAGACCCTCACCTGGTAATGGGGCCCCATTGGGTTCCTTGATGAAACAGGGAAGTTCAATGTCTGTTCCCCAAGACCACGGTCTTGACTCAATGTTTTCCTGGCCCATTATTTCCATGTGTAGCCACTGGTGCCCTCCTGGGAGCCTCTTCATTGTTCCCTCATTTGCCGCCGGGCTCCGGATGCCGCTTAGTCAGCCCTTGTCCCTTCCCAGCTGAAATGAACTGTGTCCCAAGGTTCAGCCCAGCAGAGGTTCCTGCTCTGGGTCTCGGCTCCCACTGGCATTGGCCCTGATTCAGGCTGAGGGGACCAGAGGTAGATCCATCCCATGTCACTGCTCTCCTGCCCTTCGTTACTGACCTTTACCCTAGAGACCCTTCCAGAACACAGCACACACATGAGAAATGTCAGATGATAAATGATTAGAATTTATTTAGGAGAAGTAGAAACGGGGAGGGAGCAAGACCTGCCCAGTCTGAGCAGACCAGGCAGGGGTCTCAGGGCAGAGGGAGAGCCAGGGAATGGAGTGTCCGGCTGAGGGGAGCCCCCAGACGTGGGGGACTCAGGGTCCTACGAACACTCTGAGGGGACCACTGTCTTCTCCACAGTGTTGCCGTCGTGCGTGACCTGGCAGCTGAAGCTGCTGACAGAGCTCCACTCTGCTTTCGAGCGCAGGCTCAGGTAGCTGCTGGCCGCGTACTTGTTGTTGCTCTGTTTCGAGGCCTTGGTGGTCTCCACGCCCTGGGTGACAGGCTTGCCATTTGCCTTCCAGGCCACCGTCACGCTGCCGGGGTAGAAGTCACTGACCAGACACACCAGTGTGGCCTTGTTCTTGTCAAGCTCCTCACTGGATGGCGGGAACAGGGTGACTGAGGGTGCGGACTTGGGCTGACCTGTGGGGTGCGGGAGGGAAAGGAGGTCAGAGGCTCAGTATCCGCCCTGAAAGCCCCTGACCTCAGTCTCAATGTGGGTGCAGCGTCCTGATCCTGTCAGGATCCCTAGGTCAGGGACCACTCTGGGTCTAAAAGCCATGCCATGAAGTACAATTTGGGGTGTTCCAAAAGCACCTCTCTATTTTCCTGAGAAACACCTGCCATCCCCTCTCCTTTTGGACCCCTTTCAGCCACACATAGCTGACTGTCATCCTTTAGGCTCTGCCTCTACCTGGTATTCTGACAGGGTCTGTTCTTGTCTTCTCTGTTTGTCCCAACAGAGGATGATCTGAGCTCTCTGACCTGCTATTGGGGAAATCTATGAACATTTTTGAAGTGACCCATTTGTGCTCTTGGCTGTAGTTTATTAGACTTAAGGGGTCAGTCCCCCCCTGCCAAATCTATCTCTCCTGAACCATCTCGAACTGGATAGGGTTTTGATGATCAACACAAGTCTGTCTGTTTGTCCTTCTATTTCTCTCACTCCACAGTTAATGCCATCCCCTCAAAATATCATCACTAGAGCTTTCATGCCATACACTCTGCATCTCCCTGTTGAGGATGTTTTTCCTGCAGAGACCCAGGAGCTCCCCTTGTCCTTATGCCCTGTCCTTCCCTGACCCTTCCTCTAGCCCCATCTCCTCCCCTGTGACTTCCTCCTGCAGGGCTCCCTGGGCCCAGGCTGGCTCAGGACTCTGCATGGAGCTCTATGCAGGCCCCGGGGTCCCTCCACCCTGCACACTCCTGGTGCTTGCTCATGAGCCCCAAGGTCCTGAGACCTTCCCTGCACTCTGACCCGGGCATCTCTATCCTGGACCAGAAAGTTTAGGTCACTTTAAAATATTCTCATGGTGACCCCCTCACTGCTTCTTACCCCTCTTCCCCTTAGGGTGGGGGCCACTAGTTACCCCCAGAAAGAAATCTGGCCCCATAAGAGCCCATAAGGGGAGACAGAGCAGAATCTGTCCAGCATCCAGCCTGACCCAGGCAGACAGACAGAAGAGTTCATAGGTCACCCTGTCCATTCCTCCTTCCCTGGGGCCAGAGGCAAAGGGCTTATGGTGACCAGCAGAGGCAAAAGGACAGTAAGATCAGACATGGAAAGCGCTCATGGCCCCAAGGGCTGGGTTTCTCGGTGAAAGCTCAGCCACAGCTGAGACAAGACCCAGAAAAAGAGCAAATTAGCAGAAAATTTCCAGGATGTCTGAAAGAGCAGGGAAGGAGGGGAAGGAGAGACTCACCTAGGACGGTCAGCTGGGTCCCTCCGCCGAACACAGCACACTGTGACACAGGCTCATACAAAAACCTGTCTCTGGGAGGCCCTGCCCCACCCCTGAGCCCCCCTCCTGCAGCTGTGATGGAGGAAGCCTGGGTAAGTGCCCAAATGTGATGTCTGCCCTACAAGGGGCACACTCACTGTCCCCACCCCCCAGATTACAGGATAGATGACACAGAGCTTTGTACAGCAACAGGATTGTGGGAAGCAATTTTCCCCAAGCTCACTCCATCCATAAATCTCCTATTGTCTCCTGGGATTTGGGTTCAGTTTAGAGGGCATTTGTGTTATTGACACTGAGCCTCCATGGAAATGGAAGCCACTCCTCTCTTATATCCTAACAACCCTAACTTCGGTGAGAGCATGAAGGTGGGACAGCTTGTATTCCCTAAGCTCCCAGGCCCTCCCTTTCCAGGGAGAGGCAGGCTGGCCAGGTTACCGAGTCACTGGTACCTACCTGTGTCCTAAAGGATGGAATCAGGGGCCCAGGCTTATCTTCCCCAGGGACAGTCTAGTTTGGGTCTATACTGGGTGATGTCAGGGTGGTCGTTTATGAACTGCCAGCATTTACTTTAAGGTGACTTTGGGAATATAACCTGCCATCCCTGCCATGGGTAGAGTGGTCTGTGTGTGCTGTGTCACCAGGGAAGCATGACCTTGCTATAACCCACAGGCCACACTCACCCTGCTCTGAGCTAGTCTGACCTGCCCTTACTTTACTCCTGAAATCCAGTTGACATGCCCTCCCTGAGACATCACTGGATGCCTATTGTGTGTCCAGGTCGCAGTGTTCTCCAAGTCATCAAGTTCCCTCCACTGTCCTTCACATCCTGGGGGCTGACATCACCTGCTCCATCCATAAATCAACCATAAAATGTCTCACCCTGACCTGACTTCACTTGTTGAGGTTCTTAATGATGAAAGTCCCAGACCAATTTTAGGGTCACTATGAGCCTGACCTTGCCCAGGCCTATGAGAACAGAAAGTGAGTGTCTTTGTGCCTCAGCCTCACCCCATGTTCCCAGCACCATTAGCCATGTCTCAAAGACTGTTCCAGGCTTCCTGAGTTGCTCAGGGATGTGAACAATTTTTAGGCTGTAAGATATTAAATAGTTTCTCTCCTCCCAGTCTTAGTGTCATGACTTAGCTGACATGCAGTGTCAAAGTTTGACAAATATACTATGGGATGCATTGTTCAAAGCTTTTCAGGGCTCCAAGGTGACGGGACAACCACACACCCCTCACCTGGTAATGCGACTCCCCATTGGGTTCCTTAATGGAACAGGGAAGTTCAATGTCCTTCCCAAAGACCTTGGCCTTGGCTCAGTGTTTTCTTTCCCAATATTTTCATGTGTAGCCACTGGTGTCCTCCTTAGACCCTCTCCATTTTTCCCTGATTTCTCCGAAGGGCTTGGATGTCTCTTACTCAGCCCTTGTCCCTTTCCAGCTGAAACTGTGTCCCATGAGTCACCCCAGCAAAGGTTCTTGCTCTGAGTCAAGGCTCCCACAAACATTGACCCTGAATCAGGCTGAGGGGACCAGAGGTAGATCCATCCCATGTCACTGCTCTCCTGTCCTTTGTTACTGACCTTTAACCTAGAGACCCTTCCAGAACACAGCACACACATGAGAAATGTCAGATGATAAATGATTAGAATTTATTTAGGAGAAGTAGAAACGGGGAGGGAGCAAGACCTGCCCAGTCTGAGCAGACCAGGCAGGGGTCTCAGGGCAGAGGGAGAGCCGGGGAATGGAGTGTCCGGCTGAGGGGAGCCCCCCGACGTGGGGGACTCAGGGTCCTACGAACACTCTGAGGGGACCACTGTCTTCTCCACAGTGTTGCCGTCGTGCGTGACCTGGCAGCTGAAGCTGCTGACAGAGCTCCACTCTGCTTTCGAGCGCAGGCTCAGGTAGCTGCTGGCCGCGTACTTGTTGTTGCTCTGTTTCGAGGCCTTGGTGGTCTCCACGCCCTGGGTGACAGGCTTGCCATTTGCCTTCCAGGCCACTGTCACGCTGCCGGGGTAGAAGTCACTGACCAGACACACCAGTGTGGCCTTGTTCTTGTCAAGCTCCTCACTGGATGGCGGGAACAGGGTGACTGAAGGTGCGGACTTGGGCTGACCTGTGAGGACAGGGAAGGGGTGTGAGATTCAGAGGAGAGTCCAGGTGTTGGTGCAGCCCCCCCACTAATCTAAAGCCTTTGTGACCCATCTTGTGCTGTTTGTGTTTTTTCACCCAGGGGACCCTCCTTCCGTCTTTGCTCAATCTTTCTACTCAGCCTCTGAACATCAGACAGTCCCCACCCCACCAGAAGCCCTTCCTAGTCACCTCTCCCAGGTGACCTGACCAAGCCCTTCTACCTGTAGCCTCAGTTTCCTCAAGTGTAACCAGGGCCTCCCTCCTCCTGGTCTCCAGAGTCTGAGTGCAGTCTGCCCCTGACCTCCCAGGCCTCAGCCCAGCATCAGGCCCCACCTCACTGCATTCCTCTGGAGCCTGGTGCCTCCTCTGTGACCTGAGGTCGGGCACCCAACCAGCCAGGATAGTCCTGAGAGCGTGTGGAGAGGACCCAAGCCTGAGCCAACACACAGTTGGGCCTGGGGCCCCCTGTCTCCCCTCGGCACCTGCCTTTGCCCCAGTCAGGCCTCAGCTCTCCAGGGAAGGCTCGGTCCTTGTAGCCAAAGCCTGAGGGCTCCTTCTGGCTCTGCCTGTCTCCCTGTACCTCATGCCCTGATTCCAGTACCCTTAATCTCTCTGTGTTCTTGGCACTGCTCCCCCAGATGATGAGCACAGAGGCCCCACCACCACCTCAGTACCTCTGATGACCCAAGATTTACACAGCAGCCCAATAGCTCTGAGTTCCCCGTTCACCTCCCCCTTCATCATCTCCTGAGTCTAACACCCTGCAGGAGGCTGGCCCTTGGACAGATGAGATACCTGGGCCCCTGGAGTTACACAGCTCCAGGGTCAGATGAGTCTCTGCCCATGGGACCTGTTCTTTCCTGACCACTGTTCTGAGACTGTCAGGCTTCTGGCTAGCTAGCCCCATCTCACCTGTGTCTCTGTGACCCCACATTTTCAAGGCCCAGCAGAGGCTCTGAGAGCTTCAGCCTAGAGTGAGCCAACCCTTCTCTCCCCTGTCCATGGGCTTCTGCTCTGGCTGCACTTTGTGTCCCCGAAGGCTGGGTCATAGCCCTGGCCTTGCCCCCACCCCCTGTGACTCTCCCAGGTTGGATGGGCATCTAGCCCTCGGCCCAGACCCTCGGCACTTGGGACTGTCTCTAAGGCTGCCCCAGGGATCCTTGTCAGAACTGGTCTCTGGTCCCTATGCGAGCATCTGCCCTGGGAGAGGGTAAGGAGCCCCTTTCCTAGGCCAACACCCCAGCCCAGGCCTCTAGGATTTGGTCATGTCTGACTGTCAGACTCTGGAGTGGCTATTGGGGTCCTTCCTGCTGGCTGCCCGGAGACCAACCTGCCTTCCCCAGACCCCATGGAAAAAGTGGAGGTCGGTCTGCAAGGCTGGCAGAGCAGAGGGAAGCAGCCCCCAGAGAGAAGAATGACTTTCCCAAGATAGCAGAGGAGTGGGATGGATTGGAAAAGGTGGTGAGAGCCACTTACCTAGGACGGTGAGGTAGGTCCCGCCGCCGAAAACATACCACGGTGACTGATGCTCGGACTAAAACCGGCTGGGCCAGCACCTGGGTCCTGTCCCCCGGGGGCCAATCTGGAACCTGCCGGGCATGACTGATGCAGGGCTGCAGCTGTGTTCTGGGGTGGGGTGGGTGGGCAGTCAGCCACCCAGAGGCTGGGGCATCCCTGGTGGGTCCATTGCCCAGAGGCATCCTGTGCCCAGCCCCCCCATCCAGGACAGGTGCCACTCGTACATTGGAGTGATCCAGTATGTTCCCCTTCCCCCTAAGGCTTTCCCGGTCACCATCCAATCCTCAGTGCTAACAAAGATTCTGAGCGCCTTGGCCCCTTGAGCAGCTGTGTGGTGTAGCTCAGACCTGCCTGACCTCTCCTGGCCTCATCCTGGGGCCTCTGGGTGTTCCTTCTCACAGTTTCCCATCTTTCAGCCAGGTGAACCTATCCCTGAGCCTATGGGCACCAGCTCATTCCTGACTAATGGTGCTTTCATGTGGCGATCCCCTCTCCTTTGTCTCCACACACTGAGACAAAGTTTAGTTCCACCTCTTTCACGAAGCATTTTCTGATCTCTCAGACTACTGTCTTTTCATCAGTCCATCCATCCATCCGTCCGTCCGTCCGTCCGTCCGTCCGTCCGTCCATCCATCCATCCATCCATCCGTCCATCCATCAATTCACCAACACATCCATTTTCTGTCCATCCATCCAACCATCATCTGTTCATCTATCCAACAATGGCTCCCAACTGTTTCATGTGCTGGGACATTATGGGGACCCTTCTGGTTTTCACCCCATCTTTCCCTGACCCTCATCCTGATCAAATCCAAGGTCCATCCTCAGTTCCTTGACATCTTTGCAAGAGGTTCCTCTTTCTGATGTCTACCTGCCCCTTGACTTCTGACACTACCCGCTCTCGCTCCCCCTTTCTCCCATGACTGTTGACCCCCTAGACCCCCAGAATCCTGTTTTGCCTGTCTTCTCCCTCTCTCTTTGCCTCTGACCCACACACTATGCACTCTGATGATTGTTCAAGGCCCTCCCATCCCTATTTACAGCCCTGAGCTCTCTTTTTGGCTCTAGATTCAGATGCACTCTGCCTCCTGAACTCTTCTTGGGTGCCCTACAGGCACTCACACTCAACAGGCCCCATAGAAACTCCTCACACTTCCCCCACACTCAGCAGATTTCTCTCCAAGCAGAGACCTAAAGTCATCTCAGAATGCTTTCCCTTCATTGAATCATCCTCTATGTTTTAGATATCCTACCATAAAGCAAAAAGACCATTAAAATATTTACACAAATAAACAGAAACACCCAAGTCACACTTTACGAGTTTATGATGGCAAGAATCCTCCAGCTTTGCCTAAACTGATTTTATCTCCCAATATGGTTGATCTAACTTGGAAGCTAACCTACTTGATCGGAGCCAATATTTTTCACCTGAGCAGCAGGGTCATTTGGTCATGGGTGTATTTAAGATGTGCACATAAGATTTTTGAAACAAAATTTAATATAATATTAATATAAATTCAACACTTGTTTCTGATTTCAAGAAAGCACACACCCAGCCTGTCATTAGGTTAATTATCTAAGTAAACATCCTCAACTCAAGAAAGTGTGTCTCCCCAAATTTACAGTAACCTTCACATTTAAAGGCAAAAGCTTCTTAAGGGCCAGGTTACCCACTCTCACTTTTATTTTTCAACACATTCTGCAGACTCAACCAATGAAATGAGATGAGATGGGGAAAGGTGTAAGTAATAGGAACAAAGAGAGAACGTTGTTCTTTGTAGATGATATGATAGTCTACTTTTTTTAAAAAGCCCAAGACAGTCAGCTGAAGAACCATTAGAACTAATATGAGTTAAATGAAGTGACTAAATACAAGAGAAACATGCAAAAATCAGTAGCTTTCCCTTCTACAAAAGCAATAACCATTTAGGACATGAAATTGGGGAAAATTTTACAGCTTCAATAAAAATTATATTAAAAACCCCTAGGAATAAACTTAAACAGAAAATGTGCAGGTTTTGCAGGGGTAAAATATGAAACAAGTTGGCTAAGAGACATAATAGGAAAGTGGGTGAGTAGGGGGCCAATTGAGTTCCTTGAGGAGAATGCTGAGCTCTGCAAAGATGTTGGTTCTTCTCAAATTAATCCATTTAGTCCATGAAATTACAAACAGATGCCAAAAACTGATTTATGAACATGAATAAATTGATTCTGAAGTCCAACGGTAAATGATGACAGAGAATAGAGAGCTATTTTGGAAAAAAAAGTTATAATGATATGTTTCTTTCTCTAGCAGATACCAAAACATACTGTAAAGCTAAAACAATTAAAACCAGGTGGAACACATACAGGACAAGATCATTAGCTCATTAGAACCATAGCGAGAATGTGATAAATGAATAATTTAGTTTTGATAGAAGTCTCGTTTATATTCAACAAATATGTGACAACTGGCTCTCCATTTGGAAAATAAATAAGGTTTATATCCTTGCCTGTACAAAAATAAACTCCAGGAGAAGTGAAAACGAGCAAACAAACACCAAAACAATGAAAACACCAGAATAAAATGGAAAAAGGACCTTATAATATTGAAATTAAAATGTCTCTCCCATGTTTATCACAGATCGCAGAAACCATAAAAAAAATTAAACCAATCTAACAAATAAAAATTAAAATGGCTTTATGGCAAAAGACCCCATTAACAAAAGGCATTAAAACAGATCAGGGAAAGGGGGTGATATCTAAAACATATGAGGAGTGTCTATAGATCTATAAGAAAACACAACCAACTAAAGGAAAAAACAGACAAAATCATGATCGGTAAATTCACAAAAGAAATAAAACCAGTCCATAAAAATAGCAAAGGAAAATAAGTTTTATCATTGATCAAATAAACAAACAACAGACATACTCTCATTTTTGCTCATCAGATGGGATAAAATAGAAAAAGATCCACAAGATCACATTCTTGGCAGAGATGCAGAGGAAAGGGCACCGTCATCACTATAGTCAATGTACGTTGGAGCAGCTTTTTGGGAAGACAACTGGGCACCATTACCTATGAAAATTCTCTCTGATCCAGCAATTCCACTTTCAGGCCTCTATCCTCTGGAAATACCTTGTACACACACATAGCACATGTACATGCATGTGGGATGTCAACAGGGCATTGCTTGTAATGTATATTTTTAAGTGGAAAACAACCTAAATGTCCATTCACAGGGGAATGCTTGAATATGATCCAGTTTATCCAAACTTGGAAGTGTTACAAAGCCATGATGAGACCATGGGACATCCCTATGGATTGATATAGAAAATGTCAATAACAGGTTGTTGAAAAAACTGGTTGCAGGCTAACATGCAGAGTATGATTCCGTTCTTGAAAAACAAAATCCCCCAAGCCTACTGGATGTGTCTGCGTGGGTTTTCAGGGACATACACACACAGGAGAAGGGCTGGAAGCGTACAGACCAGCCTGACAGTGGCCGTCTATTGGGTTTTAGGGTAAGAAGTAGAGAAATGATAGGCAGAAACGCCCATTATCTAATTCTGTGCTTAATCTTTTTTACAACATGTTAGTCTTGTATTAAAATTATTTTAGAAGATAAAAATGAAATGAATCTTTTTCTGAATATTTTCATTACTACAGGTAATTATTAAAGAAAAATTAAAATTAGATGAAATCCCACCAGCTAGAGACATATCATTGACAATTTTCTATATTTTCTGACAAGCTTTTGAAAATGCACACATATTAAAAAGCCCAACTGGAAGCATTCTGTGTATTTGGCACCTTACACACCCTTTTACAACTGGGATTTGCTGTATTGCTCAAGATGCTTCAGAAACGTAATTTTGGAGGTTTGTGTAAGATCCTTCCTGATGGGTGTTCTGTGCTATAGCTATTCACACCCTTTCTGTGGGATGTTTGGGTGATTTCCAGTTCTCTCCCATAGGAATAATGTGGGGCTAAGCATTTTTGTTTGCAAACCTTTGGTTATATCTTAGATTATTCCCCACCACCACCACCACCAGAGGATGAATTCCTAGAAGTGGAATTACGCAATTTAAATAAATACACTTTCTTTTATGACATATATCGCTAGAACACTGTACACTGTACACTGCAGACTCCTCTGAAGAGTCCCTGAGAGTGCCCTTTCCTCCCCATCAACCCAACTTCCAGTTCACTTGCCAGAGTCCCGGAGGTTTGGGTCCCGGTGGCGGCGCGGACCCCAGCGCCCTCCGCATCCCCAAGGCGCGGGCTTTGGCGGCTGCCCCGCTCCATCTAAATGGCCTTCGCACACGTCTCTGATCTGAAGCCCTTTTTCCAAACCGCGAACCTGCCCTGACAGCCCCCTGCTGAAATCTCTCAGCAGCTCCTCCCGGACCCCAAGACAAAAGGCTGGAGCGCAGGACGCGGCTGGTCCCCCCAGCAGCTCGGCCCCAGGCCCTGCGGCCCGCGCACTTCATTCTCGCAGCGATTTCCAACATTTCACCTCCTGGCCCGAGAGCTAACTGCTCAAATTCCGCAGCACGCCAGAAAGTGTTTTTCATCACGATCTGACACGCACAAAAGTAGGTACAATTTTTGGACCATTCCCACTGGACGGCTACTGCTGTGTCGGCTGTTGTGATTTTTTAAACTTGACACTCTCAGGGAAAAGAGGCCAGTGCCCCTGACTGAATAGTCAAGTGTCCCATGTTTTCATTCTTGCAGTGCCCAGCCTTGAGCGCTCCCATCACTGGCCATTGCCCCTCCATATGTAAGGCCAGCTTGGGCATCCCTCCTCCCACCTTACTGCTCCTAATGTGTCCATTGGTCTGTCCCCCGGACTGGACGTGTCAGCCTGGGTTCAGGTCCACCCGCGCTGCATCCCAGTAAACATTTATGAACGAGTTGGGGAGCCAGAGCCTTGGGGGAGACCGAGCCAAGCCCTCACTCCCCTCTCCTGGACCATTTTTCTAAAACACAGGACACCCTGCTGAGGTCACAGGGCTCAGTCCTGGGACTTCTTCCAGTCCTAGGGCTGTGGCCACCTCTCTGGGCCTCTATCCCTGTCTGTAAGACGGGGATGACACCAAGACCTTATGGGGACCCAGAGAGGGAGGGTCTGCCCCTAAATTGATTACTACCTGCTGGGTAGGTACATCTTACCCCTGCCTCCTTTTTTCTGCCCTACCCAGAGGAGCAGGGTGAAGAGAGTGAGGCAAGTCTTAGGTGCAAAAATTTAAGGGGTGCAGAAGCTCAGTCATAAAGATAAAAATATTTTAATAAAATATTAAAGGTAAAAATCAATGCAAATAAATCCACAATGGACAGAAATGCCACCTCTTTAAATAAAGCTAATGTCTGCCCAGGCCTGCTCTCCTGCTGACTCGCCCTTCTTCCACATCTTCCCCCCACGACGCTGGGCTCCTTACCTGTCCTTCAGGCTCCGACGGCTGCTTCCTGCTGGGTCTTGGGGGCCTGGAGCCCTGCTCTGAAGCGCTGCTGCCAAGGACAGCAGGCCATGGCCAGGTCCAGCAGCATCAGGGGCCAGCACTGCTTGGAGCCAGGGCTCTGCCCCGCGGAGTCCTCGTGGCCCACTTGGCCCGTCCTGGGCCTCATCTGCCTTCAGGGTCAAAGGCACCTCCAGCCTGACCTTCAGCGTGAGCTCCCTGGTGGGGCGAGTGCTGTTGGCAGGTGCCCCTGGTCCTCACTGAGTGGCCATCCCAGTATGCCCTGGACTGAATGGCCCCATCTTCTGCCTGGGCCTTCTCTGGTGCCTGTCCCCAGTGCCTGGTCCTCTCCAGGGTTGTTACCCCTTAGAGTGGCATCTGCCACCTGCCCTGCTGTGGTTGGGATCCAGAGCTCAACCATCCCCCACCACAACCCCAGCTGGCCCCACCCCCTGGACGCTGGGTGGGGCACACCCACTCCTGCCTTCTTTCCCCAGGTCCCCAAGGGTGCCTGTGGTATGTGGAGCATTTCCCTGGGGCCTGGTGGGGCTGTGGAGGGCAGCCAAGCTCCCACTGGATGAGGAATTAAGTTCTCTAGGGGTGGGCCTGGGGGTCCTTTTCTGACCAGGGCCCCAGGCTGGGCCCCAGGCTGGGTCCCTGCGCACTCCACTCCTGCCAGTCAAGCCTGGCCCCTACGTGGCTGGTTTGGTCAAGCCCGGTAGGTTTGGTCAGCTCCTCACTCAGCTCCTCAGCTAGCCAAGGGTCCTGGGGGGCGTGATCTATACCTTTGCCTCTGATCCAGGAGTCTTGTGTCTCCTGCCAGCACCCAGGAGTCTGTGGCAGGTTTACTTCTCAGCTTGCAAGTAGAGTGAAAATTCTCAGACCCTCTGCTGTTCTTGACAATGACCATAAAGAGCAGGAAGAAAGAGGGAAGCTGATGATGGTGGTCAGGACTTAATGGCTTGACCAAACTTATCAGAGTAGCTTCCAAGGCTCTCCAGCCGGATCTTCCCACCCCACAAACACTGCTTAGGCAACTTCTGAGGGAAAAGATCGAATATCGAGTGCTGAGGGCTGGATTACACAACATACACACCCCTGGCCTTGGGGACAGTCAAGGCCCTGAAGAGTAACAAACTATGGGTGCCCTGGGGGCTCCTGATCCAGTCCAGCTTCTCCCCATTGGGGTGCTTGGCCCACTCCAGCCTCTGACCTTGGGCTCCTGGTACCTTGGGGGTTGGGACAGAGTCTGGCCCAGGGATTCAGGCTGAAGCTGCTCCTCTCTCATCACCCCTCTGTGGGTGTGACACTCACCCCCTGCCCAGGACCCAGAAGGTGCGCTTCTCCCAGGGACAGCCCCAGGTCTTGGGAAGAAGGGGAGCTGCCCCCAATGCAGCATCCTCAGGGCCCTCCTCCCCCAGCCCTGCACCGACAAGACCTCTGGGCAGACACCACCACAGGCCACATCCTCCTGTGGTGGCTGCGGTTGGAAATCTGGGTCTGGCTGGACCCTGGGGACCCTTGTGGGATGGGCTGGGCCTTCCAGCTGATACAGCTGCAGCTCTGGCCCATCCAGGCCTGCTCCCCACCCCCTCCCTAGTCTCAGATGTGCTGAGGGCTGGATTCAGGGTGGGCCAAAGGAGTCTGGGCCCAGCTGTCTGGATGATTAGAGGCTCAGGGTTTCTGGCTCCTCTGCATCCCGCCCCTGCCCTTTCCTGGAGTGGAGGGGTGTAACCCTGCCCAGTCACTTCTGCCCTGCTCCCTGTGTCAGAAGGCACCCCCTGCCTACCGCTGATCAGTCTCCTGCCCACTCTCCATCCCACAGGCCCGAGAGACCCTGCCCGAGGCATGGACTCCTCTCCCCTGGCCCAGGTCTCCCCAACTCTTCATTCCCCTCCATTCCCAAACTCAAGCCACTGGTCCTTCTCATCTCATCTTGAGCATTTCATTGTCTTTCCTATGGGAGGAAGGGAGGTCCGAGGCAGAGGGTGACAAAGTATCCACCTAGGGATATAATAAGGGTTCTGGACTCTCTCAGAGTCCTTAGAGCCAGGGTCTGGCTCTGCAGCTCCTGAGTCCCTCTGAGGGGTCTCCAGGAACCCTGAAGACCCTGGCTCCTCTGGTGATCCTGGGAGTATAGCCCTCTCTAGCAGATGGGGAGAGAATACTGCTGGTTCTCCAGATAACACAGACTCACCACCCTGGTGGGTATCTTCCAGCTCCTTCTACTGATGAGAAACGGGCACAGAGAGGGAGAGTTTCTTTCCTAAGACACACTGCAACTTGGGGTAAAGACCATATCCTGGGCCTTACCAGGACCAGCGAGACCTGGGAGGACCAGCCTTTTTGGACATGGGGTAGGGCCAGCCTGGAACTGGGGAGCTTTGGGAAATTTCAGTGCTTTAACTTCTAATTCTCCCAGTCCAGCTGCCTGGAGTGCAGCCGGAAGGAAAGAGTCCAGTAGGGGACAGCAGAGACCAGCAGTAGAGGGAGGCAACGCCCCAGAAAGGACTGGAGCTCCAAGGGGAAGGCAGCCGGGAGACCAGGTGAGGGCTCCACTGGAGGGGGCCGGAGCTGGATCAGGACTCTGGTCCTGCATCTTCCCCGGCACCCACCTCACCCCTGGAACTGGAACCCAAACCAGCACCAGGTCTTGGAGAGGCAAGTGAGGCGACCTGTGCCTGCCTAGGGTGGGATCCTGACTTTACTTAACAGTTTCGATATTTCATTCATTATAGAATATTTTTTGTATTAATTTTGATTTCAAAAAATTTTGCATTAACTATTATTTATGTTGATTAGTGAGTTTTGAGACACTGCCTTAAATTTCGCATGCAAGGACAATGTCTTACTCGCCTCATGCCTCACTCTAGTCCTGGCTGGGTCTGGAACTCAGGACACCTGCTATTTCCAGCTTGGGGGGGATAGGGGGTGCTGCTGGAATGGGTGTGGTCAGCACCCTGCAGATCCTGCTCCACCTGACCAGGTGGCTTTCATTTGCGTAGCTGAACCTTATTTTCCAGGCCCTTGCCAAATGCTTGATTGACACCTGGGAAGGGCACAGGCCCATCATGAGGAGACTGCCCGGCAGGTGGTGGCTTTCTAGCAGCCACAGCTCCTTTAGCTGTTCCACCAGCAGCAATCAGCCTAGTGATACCTAACTGGGGCCCCCGGTGGTCCAGTCTCCCTTATTCCACTCACAGGAAGCGCTTCGATTGCCAAAGCCAACGTGATTTCTATTAAATTCTTATTTTATTATTGCAAAAAGCCCACACGCCTTCACGTCTATTTAGAACTGTACGTGGCATACAGTACTATTGTATTGCATGTTGCAAATTAAATGATTGCAAACAGTCTAGTGACTTACCTTGTTTTTTAAAAAGTAAATATAAAATAAATAAATGATCACATAAAGTCGCCTTATTTTAATGTTGATCTCACCAGAAATGCCTTTAATTTTCAGTGATTTTAATGATAGTCCTCAAAATGCCCATTAACATGTTAACTTGTATTGAAAAATAGAGTCAGACAGGTTCTAACAGAAATGTACCTGAACAGTATCTTTGACAGTGTAGACTGGATTTGCCAGTTAGGTTACACAGTGGGACTTTTCCATAGATTGAGTGACACAAATCGGCAGTCCCAAGTTCTGGAGGAAAAATATAGTTAAAGCTCATTATGGGATAAAAGCACTTTTCTTGAGAGATATTGTATTGGCAATGATGCACTGTAATTATAGATATTCTAATTTTTCCCAATCTTTTAAATATATGCCTTACACAGGGGCTTCTGTGGAGGAGTAGCAAATTTAGCTAATAAGTTCTGGTCAGGCCTTCTGGGTGCCTATCCCAGAAACTGAGAAGGTTGATCACAAATGACTGGGTGACACCTCTCGGAAGGTGGTTCCCCAAGAAGCTGACTCGAGGAAGGAGTCAGCTTGTAGGTTCATTAGGGAGAGTGCTTGGGACCAACTCCTGTGCAAGCGATGGGCATAGGGAGGAACCAGTTGCAGCACAGGCTCACTCTCAGTGACTCCTCGGGGAGCCCTGCTGCTGGAATGGCCCTTCCCAGCTCCCCCTGGTGGGCTGAGGGGCCAGGCCTTCGGACCCTCACGTTGATCAGGCTTCAGAGGCCAGCTGCCCAGGGCAGGAGCACGCACAGGGTGAGGTGTCTCCATCAAGGGAGCTGATAGATGAGGGCAGAGCTGTCTGCAGGCATCACACCCAGCAGATGGGGCCACAAGCCTTTTATTCCAGAAGATGGTGTAGAAAACAGTCCATCAAACGAATCCTCTTATGTCAGGTGGTCTCCGACTCTTTGCTTCCCCCCAAAATTAAAAGAGTATGAGATAGAACTGTCGGCTGATAAATCACTAAAAAATAATTTTTTGACAATCAATCACTAGTGATTGTTGATATATAACTACAAAGGAGTTCAGATCAGTGAGTGACACTGCATTACAAAACTTCTATTTATGACCAAACTTTCTCTGTTTCACATAAAAGTGAAAGAACAGAGTTGACCCAGGACAAGGCTTCATTCTAGCAGTAAGTGGTGTTCATTGATGGATCCTTGAGTCAACACTGTTTAAAAATTACTTATGAACATTTTAATACATGTATGTTGTTTTGATCAAATATTGCCACGAATGATGGAAGAAAATCATATAACAAAGTCAAATTTCAAGTTTAAAATGTAAATTTAGTGTATATTTTTACAACAGAGATGGATGACAGGATAACAAATAAGAGGTCTTTCAGGTCTAAAAATATATGAGCAGATTGGCTTTGTAAGGGACATGGAATGGAAACAGTTCAAGGAGAAGACAGAGGAAAACTCCCAGATGTTTGATGTCAGAGAAAGACCACGATGCATTCGCTTCCATTTCATATATGTAAAGGAGTGATGTTATGACAGATGTCACCTTACAAGGCCGCGTGGGCCCTGGCGAACCCCAGGTCTTTTAGAGGGAGGCTGGTGGTGGCGGCCAGGCCTTGGCTGCGCCCGCTCCCCCTCCTCACCAGCTGGCCGAGTGTCTCTGGCACAGGGAGGTTATAAACCAACAGCAAGAATGGCCGCCACGGGTCAGGGGCCAGCTCCGGCCGGGCACTTGCCTTTTGGCATCTCGAAACTTCTCACCACTTCTGAGAGAAGGGAGTGAAGGAGCTGAGCCTGGAGAGGGGATACGACTGTCCCCCAGCTCAGTTAGCAGGGGGACCTCTGGATCCACCAGTGCTGACAACAGTCTCCCTAACTCAGAGGAGATCCCACCTGACATTTCTCAGCTGGATAAACAGAGGTGCTGGGAGGACAGAACCTGCTCAGCGTCTCCCAGCCCTGGAGGGGCCCGGCCAGGGCCAGGCGATGACAGACCCTGAGGCCTGGCCCACAGCTGCTCAGACAGCAGGCGAGAGTGAGCACCAGGCCGGGGTGAGGAGGTTTATGTCGCACTTCCCCATCTCTCTGTGTCACTGTGAGTCAATGCCAGCTGCTCCCACTGCCATCACCTACTGCACAGTAATAGTCGGCCTCGTCCTCGGCCTGCACCCCGCTGATGGTCAGGGTGGCCGTGTTCCCCGAGTTGGAGCCTGAGAATCGGTCAGGGATCCCCGAGGGCCGGTTGTTATCACTATAGATGACCAGCACGGGGGCCTGGCCTGGCTTCTGCTGGTACCAGTAAGAATATTTACTTCCAATGCCGTTTCCACCGCAGGAGATCCTGGCCGTCTGTCCGAGGCTCACGGAGACCGAGGATGGCTGTGTCAGCTCATAGGAGGCCACAGAGCCTGCAAGAGGGGGCAGGAGAGGTTAGATTGTGGCTGAGGGGCTCATGTCTAGGAAACCCCCCTGCCTGGCCTGGCCTGAGCTCCAGGCAGTCTCTGTCCTCAGGGCAGCCCTCTCATCAGCCTCAGCCTCAGCAGCCTGTGGGCCTGGCTGGTGGATGGCCCCACTGAACAAGGCGAAAACCCCTGTGCCTCAGGCTCCCTCAGAGCCAGTGAGCACAGTGGGGGTTCACCCCACCAGCCCCACAGCCAGCAGCAGGGTCAGGAGCATCCAGCCCCCACAGGCAGTGCCCTGCTGAGCTCAGAGTCAGGGCCAGGCTTGTCCAGGGCCCTGGGCTGGGGTGGGTGTGAGCCTGGGTGCGGCACCTGTGCAGTGAGCCAGGAGGCCCAGGAGGAGAGGGGTCCAGGCCATGGTAGGGGTGCCCGATTCTGCTCCGTGCGGCCCGAGGCTGGGCAGGTTTCCTCCCAGGCCTCTCTTATCCTCTAGTGGAGAGAGCAGAGGGGATGCAAATCAGCCAGGGTGCAGGGCCTGCCTGAGGGGCTTTGTGGTTTCAGAGAAGAACTCAGCCCCATGGGCCCTTGGCCCCGCCCTCCCTCCAGGGGATCCTCTCTCTTCTGTGGGTCCAATAGCCTGGGGCCGACATCTGCACCCCAGACTATGTTCTCTCCTTACTCCTGGGCTGGTCACAGCAGACCTCGGGGGTCAAGTTTTTCTGCATTTTCTGAAGCCATTCTACATGTGACACTATGAATCTTAGATCGGGACAGTGACATAGTGACATTTTTTCCTTTAGGTGCTCCGTCCTGGTTCCAGCAACATGGTTAAAGCTGCCTGCATGTGACAATCTCCAGGACTGCTCTAAAAACCTTGATGGCCATGCTTTTGGCGGGTGACACTCTGCTGCCCCCTGGTGGTCCCTCCACACTTGCGGCTCGGGGGCATCATCCCGTGTCCAGGGGTAGATTCCGAGCCCACTGCTCAGGCGATTCCCTCATCCGTGGACTGCTGGCCCAGGGGAGGACCTGCTCTTCTCTCTGTGACCCCTGCCTGTCCCTGACCACGCACAAGGGGCTCAGAGCACTCATGGAAACCTGAACCTGCCCGTTGGGAGGAGGGGGGCTGTGTGGGTCCAGCCTATGGATGGCAATGCCATGAGCTAGGAGACCCTGAGGCCTTGCCCAGCCCATATTACTTGTAGGATCCAGCAGAGACATTTCCCCCACCAGGATCACTGTTGTCGCTGGACAGGCCCTGTGGTTCTTATGTTTTCAGGACGCACTTCAGCAAAAACCACCAGGGAACTTTCTGGAACAAGATGTATTAGTTCTCACAAGCCCTGGAGGGCACACACACAGTGAGGTCATGGGGGGCGGCCGGGGGGGGGGGAGAGAGAGAAGAGAGAACCTGGGGCTCTTTATTAGAGTCCCAGGGTGAGGTGCCCAGGTTTTTGGGGGTTCACTGTTATTGGCTAAACTGAAGCAGAAAAGCAGGAATTAGGGCTAAGGAAGGGAGAAGCAGGGTCACTTAAACTGGCAGTCATCTAGGTTACCCAGGGCTTTCTGAAAGAGGGGCCTTCGTGGCTGGGTTGCTCTGCTAGGAGCTCCTCTGGTGGTTTTGCGAGTAGCTGGGTCACACAGCTGGTAATGTTTATTCGAGGTGGAAGTCTTCAGAAATGGATGCCTCGGTAAGGAAAGGCTTAATGTCAGGCACTTCAGTACAGGGGCAGGGTTCACCTGAGGCAATCTGCAGGTACCTGAGGGTCCTGGGTAGTCATCAGGGGGATCCTGGGACTTGGCACTGGGGACACGGAACTCAGGGGATGGGTCTTCTTGGTGCCGGCTGAGGGCACAGGGCTAACTCGGGGCAGCTGTGGCTACTCCACCAAAGACAGAGACAGGAGAACGTCCATCCAGCAAATGCTTATTCAGAGCCACTTGGGCCGACACATTTTGTCCTGGGAGTTCAGCATGAAAAGACACAGTCCCTGCTTGAATGGAGTCCCTTTCCTGTGGGTGGGGCAGTTCAGTGACACGCTGGGTTTGCAGTCACTGTAGGCAGTTCCCACCACCTTCCACCTGTGCATTGCCCCCTCTACTTATTGAAAAGCTGGACACCCTTTCCAGTTCCCAGGGTGGCGGGTTGACCATGTGACCCAGCCGTGGCCCAAGGGGTGTAAGGTTCTGTTGGGTGATTTCTTTCAAGAAATTAATTTTCTAGTGAAGGAAAGAAACAGACTGGACGCGTGCAGCTCCTTCCCTCTTGAATCTGAGTGTGATAGTTGGAGCTGCCATGGCCATTGGGAGGTGTTAAGAGGAAGGAAGCAAAACCTCAGCGGTAGGGATGGTGAAACAGAAAGTGAGAAAGACCTGGGAGCTCAAGGAACTGGGGAGTGTCCGGGAGCAGCCCTCTGACCCGACTTATTGCTGCAGGATGAAGAGAGGCTCCTGCCTGTTCTTGCCTCTGATGGTCTTATGTGTGTTTTTGCACAGAAAGCATTCTTTTTCTTTTCCAGAATTAAATTTTATTTCACATTGATAGACACCGTGGAAAAGATTTACATTTCCCCACAGTTCAGCACAACAGTTCAACGGAATCTCTCTTGTCATACTTCAGATCTTGCTGATTTGTATAACTGAAAGAGCAGTTTATATCCACCAAGGTAAAACAAAATGAGTCATTAAATGATTGTTTAAAATTTTTAAATCCACACATAAACATGTGGCTTCATTATTAACATTCTATATAGTCCTTTACTAAGCTATTTCCAAGATCAATTAGTGCCCATTTATAAAGATGCATTTCTAATGTTGTTTTAGTTGCTGGGAACACAGGAGAAAAATTAACAACAGTTCAGAAATATCAAGCGTATATTTTTGCTACATATTAAAATGTGTGATAACTACATCAAATGTATTGAGTTCTAAGTAACCTTTATAGTTGATCAATTTGTTTTCTAATAGTTTTTACCACTAATCTAAAAACTTGACTGTGCAAAATCACATAATTGCTACCTTTATGTTTGCACAAAAACTAATTTTTAAAAAATCATCTGACTAAAGTGAAAATTTGCTGTCCACTGGCAGATAAAAGTAAACAAATTTTGCCCGGCCAGTGTGGCTCAGAGATGACCATCGGCTTATGATCCAGGAGGTCAGGGTCCGATTCCCAGTCGGGGCACATGTCTCGGCTGGGGGCTTCATCCCCAGTGGGGGGCGTGCAGGAGGCGGCCGATCAGTGACTCTCATCATGGATGTTTCTCTCCCTCTCTCTCCCTTCCTCTCTCTGAAATCAATAAAGACATATTTAAAATAAAATAAAATAAAATAATAAAATAATAAAATAATTATTTTTTAATTGATTTTTTTTTTTTTTTTAGAGATAGAGGAAGGGAGAGGGAGAGAGAAGGAACAATGGGAGAGGAAACCATCGATCGGCTGCCCCCTGGCCCCCCGACTAGGGACCGAGCCTGCAGCCCAGGTTGGCGCCCCTGCCCTGGAACAGAAGCCCCAGACCATTGGCGAGCAGGCCGGCTCTCTAACCGCTGACCACACCAGCCAGGGCTCAAAATTTTTAAATTGATTTCTAATTTTATTCCATTTTGTTCAGAGAAAGTACGTTGTGTTATTTCTATCTATCTTTTTCAATGTATTGCTCTTTTTTATGTCATAGAATATGATGTAATTTGGGGAACGTTCCGTGTGTCCTTGAGGATGTGGATTCTGCTATTAGGGGCTGTTTTGTCTGTCTGCGTTCTGATTGCTCTATAATGTGGTTCAATATATTCTAGATCGGTTATATTTTGATCTCTAGAAATACATATTTCTATTTATATTCCACCTTCTTTTTCCTCACTTTTGATATCCTATCTTCTATGTCAACCTTTACCCACATAGGTCCCATATCTGAGGCTCTTCCTTTCTTTCTTGGCTGACCCTTTCCATCTGGCTGGGTCATTTTCCTTCCGTCTGACAGTGTCTGACTATTTTCAGTGGCGAATGTCTGTGGGTGATTCATTCTGTGAGTTTTATGTCTGAGACAGTTGCTGTTTTCAAGTTCAACTCTGAGAGAGATTTGACCTGCACAAGGAACTCGGGGTTCTTTTCTGTTATCATTTGAAAGATATTTCCCGCGCCTCTTGCTTGCACTGGTTTACACGAGCAATCTCCTCTCCCCACTCCGTCTGCTCCTCGGCAGTTTCTCCCTGGCTGCTTGAAAGATCGTCTTCCCTTCAAGCAATCTTACTATGAAGTGTCTTGGTCTTGCCTCTTTCTCTCTCTCTCTTTTCCATGCTTGACTTTGTGAGGTTCGTGGGTGTGTGAATTTATAGTTTATCCAGTATGGAATATTGTGTTCTTTATTGCTTCAAATAGTGTTTCTAGTCACACCCCCACACCCCACAACTTTTCCCGTTCAGTGCCCCAAATTATACACATTCGGGCCATTTGAAGTTGTCCTATAACTCAAAGATGTTCAGGTCGTTTTTCTGTCATTTTATCTTTGTGTTTCATGTTGAGTATCTTCCATCGCATTTTATCAAGTTCACTAATCTTTTCCTCTGCAGCATCTAATCTGCTGTGAACCTCAAACGGAGTGTTTTTGAATCTCAGATATGGTAGTTTTTGTTTGTAGAAGTTTAAATCTGTATGGCTTTTTAATGTTCCGTGTCTCCATTTAACATGTTCAGTGTTTCCTCTACCCTCATGAACAAGTGATGTATAGTTATAAATAACATCCTTGTACCCGTGTCTGCAAATTACATCCCAGGGGCAATTTCAGGGCCAGGTTGGATGAACTGAGTTTTGTCATTGTAATGGCTCATGTTTTGCTGATTCTTTGTAGGAAATTTTTGATAGGTTTCCAGGTGTTGTGATACTTTTGCTTGTTTTCATTTTTGGATTCAATGAAGTTACTTGGACACCTTTCTATTCTTCCTCAACTTACTGTTACTCTTTTCCATGGCACCAGAGCAGATTCTAGTCTGGGGCTAGTTTTCCAGCCACTGAGGAAAGCTCTCCTGACTCATTGACCTTCATCAGGAGCTTCTCCCCTCCGACTGGGGCACACTGGCGATGTGATAGTGTGTTGACTCTGTGGAATGTTCCCTCTAATGTCCTGGGTGGTTTTTTCCCCATTCTCACATGGTTTCCTCCCACATGTGTTCATCAGTCCTTTTAGGAACATTTGCAGACCCCCAGAGAGCTCTGTGTGCAGCTCTGGCCTCTTCGATCTCTGCCTTCTAGACTTTTCTTTTGTCTTTGGTTCCCTTGGAAGCACACCGCGACTTGGAGAGCCACGTGCAAGAAGCTTTGGGGTGACCTCTCTGCAAGGAAGCTTGGGAGGCAACACTGGGCAGACCGGCAATGTGGTGGCAATTGAGGACTCGACTAGAGGCTGCAAGGTCACTGTGAACTGAGGCAGGGCCTTGGCATCTGGGTGGGCAGCAGGCTGTCACTGGGCCTCAGTCACTCTCAGGGAAAGGGCATAATGTTGCGGGAGGCAATTCTCAGGCTCAATGGTACCTCCCAGTGAGGGCACAGCTGGGATCACCAGGGGACCCAGCAGCTGTGGGAGGGGGTGTCAGACGCTAGTTTGCTCCATGCAGAGTGCTGGGCTGCCATGGAGCCTGGGCCCGAGGAGCTCAGCTGAGCTGGGAGTTTCTGGGGATTAATCCAGGAAACTCTTCGAAGGAGGGTCCCAGTCACCATTGTGTAGAAATTCAAGGGCTGTTGCTTATGGACTCGGAATTCCGTCAGTCGGTCCTTTATTCAGGCCCTCTTTCCAGAAATGACACTGCGGCCCAGACACTCCAGGAACCTCAGTCCCGCCAGCACTGAATGCAGTTTTGTCCCACCCTCTGCAGAGCTGCCTGAGGCTGAAGGAGGGGACAGCTCAGAGACCTCAGAAATGGGACCTGGGCAGAGCCTATTCATGGCTTTGTCTCTGTCCCCTGGGGCTGAAGGAGAGTGTGACAGAGAAGGAGGTTTTTGTCTCACTTCCACATCTGCCTGTGTCACTGTGAGTCAATGCCAGCTGCTCCCACTGCTATCCCACACCTGACAGTAATAGTCGGCCTCGTCCTGGGCCTGCACCCCGCTGATGGTCAGGGTGGCCGTGTTCCCCGAGTTGGAGCCTGAGAATCGGTCAGGGATCCCCGAGGGCCGGTTTTTATCATTATAGATGACCAGCACGGGGGCCTGGCCTGGCTTCTGCTGGTACCAGTGAGCATTTTTATTTCCAATGCTGTTTCCACCGCAGGAGATCCTGGCCGTCTGTCCGAGGCTCACGGAGACCGAGGATGGCTGTGTCAGCTCATAGGAGGCCACAGAGCCTGCAAGAGGGGGCAGGAGAGGTTAGATTGTGGCTGAGGGGCTCATGTCTAGGAAACCCCCCTGCCTGGCCTGGCCTGAGCTCCAGGCAGTCTCTGTCCTCAGGGCAGCCCTCTCATCAGTCTCAGCCTCAGCAGCCTGTGGGCCTGGCTGGTGGATGGCCCCACTGAACAAGGCGAAAACCCCTGTGCCTCAGGCTCCCTCAGAGCCAGTGAGCACAGTGGGGGTTCACCCCACCAGCCCCACAGCCAGCAGCAGGGTCAGGAGCATCCAGCCCCCACAGGCAGCGCCCTGCTGAGCTCAGAGTCAGGGCCAGGCTAGTCCAGGGCCCTGGGCTGGGGTGGGTGTGAGCCTGGGTGCGGCACCTGTGCAGTGAGCCAGGAGGCCCAGGAGGAGAGGGGTCCAGGCCATGGTGGGGGTGCCCGATTCTGCTCCCTGAGGCCGAGGCTGGGCAGGTTTCCTCCCAGGCCTCTCTTATCCTCTAGTGGAGAGAGCAGAGGGGATGCAAATCAGCCAGGGTGCAGGGCCTGCCTGAGGGGCTTTGTGGTTTCAGAGAAGAACTCAGCCCCATGGGCCCTTGGCCCCGCCCTCCCTCCAGGGGATCCTCTCTCTTCTGTGGGTCCAATAGCCTGGGGCCGACATCTGCACCCCAGACTATGTTCTCTCCTTACTCCTGGGCTGGTCACAGCAGACCTCAGGGGTCAAGTCTTTCTGCATTTTCTGAAGCCATTCTACATGTGACACTATGAATCTTAGATCGGGACAGTGACATAGTGACATTTTTTCCTTCAGGTGCTACGTCCTGGTTCCAGCAACAAGGTTAACGCTGCCTGCATGTGACAATCTCCAGGACTGCTCTAAAAACCTTGATGGCCATGCTTTTGGCGGGTGACTCTCTGCTGCCCCCTGGTGGTCCCTCCACACTGGAGGCTCAGGGGCATCATCCCGTGTCCAGGGGTAGATTCCGAGCCCACTGCTCAGGCGATTCCCTCATCCGTGGACTGCTGGCCCAGGGGAGGACCTGCTCTTCTCTCTGTGACTCCTGCCTGTCCCTGACCACGCACAAGGGGCTCAGAGCACTCATGGAAACCTGAACCTGCCCGTTGGGAGGAGGGGGGCTGTGTGGGTCCAGCCTATGGATGGCGATGCCATGAGCCAGGAGACCCTGAGGCCTTGCCCAGCCCATATTACTTGTAGGATCCAGCAGAGACATTTCCCCCACCAGGATCACTGTTGTCGCTGGACAGGCCCTGTGGTTCTTATGTTTTCAGGACGCACTTCAGCAAAAACCACCAGGGAACTTTCTGGAACAAGATGTATTAGTTCTCACAAGTCCTGGAGGGCACACACACAGTGAGGTCATGGGGGGGGGGGGGAGGGTGAGAGAAGAGAGAACCTGGGGCTCTTTATTAGAGTCCCAGGGTGGGGTGCCCAGGTTTTTGGGGGTTCACTGTTATTGGCTAAACTGAAGCAGAAAAGCAGGAATTAGGGCTAAGGAAGGGAGAAGCAGGGTCACTTAAACTGGCAGTCATCTAGGTTACCCAGGGCTTTCTGAAAGAGGGGCCTTCGTGGCTGGGTTGCTCTGCTAGGAGCTCCTCTGGTGGTTTTGCGAGTAGCTGGGTCACACAGCTGGTAATGTGTATTCGAGGTGGAAGTCTTCAGAAATGGATGCCTCGGTAAGGAAACGCTTAATGTCAGGCACTTCAGTACAAGGGCAGGGTTCACCTGAGGCAATCTGCAGGTACCTGAGGGTCCTGGGTAGTCATCAGGGGGATCCTGGGACTTGGCACTGGGGACACGGAACTTGGGATGGGTCTTCTTGGTGCCGGCTGAGGGCACAGGGCTAACGCGGGGCAGCTGTGGCTACTCCACCAAAGACAGAGACAGGAGAACGTCCATCCAGCAAATGCTTATTCAGACCCACTTGGGCCGACACATTTTGTCCTGGGAGTTCAGCATGAAAAGACACAGTCCCTGCTTGAATGGAGTCCCTTTCCTGTGGGTGGGGCAGTTCAGTGACACGCTGGGTTTGCAGTCACAGTAGGCAGTTCCCACCACCTTCCACCTGTGCATTGCCCCCTCTACTTATTGAAAAGCTGGACACCCTTTCCAGTTCCCAGGGTGGCGGGTTGACCATGTGACCCAGCCGTGGCCCAAGGGGTGTAAGGTTCTGTTGGGTGATTTCTTTCAAGAAATTAATTTTCTAGTGAAGGAAAGAAACAGAGTGGATGCGTGCAGCTCCTTCCCTCTTGAATGTGAGTGTGACAGTTGGAGCTGCCATGGCCATTGGGAGGTGTTAAGAGGAAGGAAGCAAAACCTCAACGGTAGGGATGGTGAAACAGAAAGTGAGAAAGACCTGGGAGCTCAAGGAACTGGGGAGTGTCCGGGAGCAGCCCTCTGACCCGACTTATTGCTGCAGGATGAAGAGAGGCCCCTGCCTGTTCTTGCCTCTGATGGTCTTATGTGTGTTCTTGCACTGAAACCATTCTTTTTTTTTCCAGAATTAAATTTTATTTCACATTGATAGACACCGTGGAAAAGATTTACATTTCCCCACAGTTCAGCACAACAGTTCAACGGAATCTCTCTTGCCATACCTCAGATCTGATTTGTATAACTGAAAGAGCAGTTTATATCCACCAAGGTAAAATAAAATGAGTCATTAAATGATTGTTTAAAAATTTTAAATCCACACATAAACATATGGCTTTATTATAAACATTCTATATAGTCCCTTACTAAGCTATTTCGAAGATCAATTAGTGCCCATTTATAAAGATGCATTTCTAACGTTGTTTTAGTTGGTAGAACACAGGAGAAAAATTAACAACAGTTCAGAAATATCAAGCGTACATTTTTGCTACATATTAAACTGTGTGATAACTACATCAAATGTATTGAGTTCTAAGTAACCTTTATAGTTGATCAATTTGTTTTCTAATACTTTTTACCACTAATCTAAAAACTTGACTGTGCAAAATCACATAATTGCTACCTTTATGTTTGCACAAAAACTAATTTTTAAAAAATCATCTGACTAAAGTGAAAATTTGCTGTCCACTGGCAGATAAAAGTAAACAAATTTTGCCCGGCCACTGTGGCTCAGCAGATGAGCATCGGCTTATGATCCAGGAGGTCAGGGTCCGATTCCCAGTCGGGGCACATGCCCGGGCTGGGGGCTCCATCCCCAGTGGGGGGCGTGCAGGAGGCGGCCGATCAGTGACTCTCATCATGGATGTTTCTCTCCCTCTCTCTCCCTTCCTCTCTCTGAAATCAATAAAGACATATTTAAAATAAAATAAAATAAAATAATAAAATAATAAAATAATTATTTTTTAATTGACTTTTTTTTTTTTAGAGATAGAGGAAGGGAGAGGGAGAGAGAAGGAACAATGGGAGAGGAAACCATCGATCGGCTGCCCCCTGGCCCCCGGACTAGGGACCGAGCCTACAGCCCAGGTTGGCGCCCCTGCCCTGGAACAGAAGCCCCAGACCATTGGCGAGCAGGCCGGCTCTCTAACCACTGACCACACCGGCCAGGGCTCTAAATTTTTAAATTGATTTCTAATTTTATTCCATTTTGTTCGGAGAAAATACGTTGTGTTATTTCTATCTATCTTTTTCAATGTATTGATCTTTTTTATGTCGTAGAATATGATGTATCTTGGGGAACGTTCCGTGTGTCCTTGAGGATGTGGATTCTGCTATTAAGGGGCTGTTTTGTCTGTCTGCGTTCTGATTGCTCTATAATGTGGTTCAATATATTCTAGGTCGGTTATATTTTGATCTCTAGAAATACATATTTCTATCTATATTCCACCTTCTTTTTCCTCACTTTTGATATCCTATCTTCTATGTCAACCTTTACCCACATAGGTCCCATATCTGAGGCTCTTCCTTTCCTTCTTGGCTGACCCTTTCCATCTGGCTGGGTCATTTTCCTTCCGTCTGACAGTGTCTGACTATTTTCAGTGGCAAATGTCTGTGGGTGATTAATTCTGTGAGTTTTATGTCTGAGACAGTTGCTGTTGTTTTCAAGTTCAACTCTGAGAGAGATTTGACCTGCACAAGGAACTCAGGGTTCTTTTCTGTTATCATTTGAAAGATATTTCCCGCGCCTCTTGCTTGCACTGGTTTACACGAGCAATCTCCTCTCCCCACTCCGTCTGCTCCTCGGCAGTTTCTCCCTGGCTGCTTGAAAGATCGTCTTCCCTTCAAGCAATCTTACAATGAAATGTCTTGGTCTTCCCTCTTTCTCTCTCTCTCTCTTTTCCATGCTTGACTTTGTGAGGTTCGTGGGTGTGTGAATTTATAGTTTATCCAGTATGGAATATTGTGTTCTTTATTGCTTCAAATAGTGTTTCTAGTCATCCCGCCACACCCCACAACTTTTCCCGTTCAGTGCCCCAAATTATACACATTCGGGCCATTTGATGTTGTCCTATAACTCAAAGATGTTCAGGTTGTTTTTCTGTCATTTTATCTTTGTGTTTCATGTTGAGTATCTTCCATCGCATTTTGTCAAGTTCACTAATCTTTTCCTCTGCAGCATCTAATCTGCTGTGAACCTCAAACGGTGTGTTTTTGAATCTCAGATATGGTAGTTTTTGTTTGTAGAAGTTTAAATCTGTATGGCTTTTTAATGTTCCGTGTCTCCATTTAACATGCTCAGTGTTTCCTCTACCCTCATGAACAAGTGATGTATACTTATAAATAACATCCTTGTACCCGTGTCTGCAAATTACATCCCAGGGGCAATTTCAGGGCCAGGTTGGATGAACTGAGTTTTGTCATTGTAATGGCTCATGTTTTGCTGATTCTTTGTAGGAAATTTTTGATAGGTTTCCAGGTGTTGTGATACTTTTGCTTGTTTTCATTTTTGGATTCAATGAAGTTACTTGGACACCTTTCTATTCTTCCTCAACTTACTGTTACTCTTTTCCATGGCACCAGAGCAGATTCTAGTCTGGGGCTAGTTTTCCAGCCACTGAGGAAAGCTCTCCTGACTCACTGACCTTAATGAGGAGCTTCTCCCCTCCGACTGGGGCACACTGGCGATGTGATAGTGTGTTGACTCTGTGGAATGTTCCCTCTAATGTCCTGGGTGGTTTTTTCCCCATTCTCACATGGTTTCCTCCCACATGTGTTCATCAGTCCTTTTAGGAACATTTGCAGACCCCCAGAGAGCTCTGTGTGCAGCTCTGGCCTCTTCGATCTCTGCCTTCTAGACTTTTCTTTTGTCTTTGGTTCCCTTGGAAGCACACCGCGACTTGGAGAGCCACGTGCAAGAAGCTTTGGGGTGATCTCTCTGCAAGGAAGCTTGGGAGGCAACACTGGGCAGACCGGCAATGTGGTGGCAATTGAGGACTCGACTAGAGGCTGCAAGGTCACTGTGAACTGAGGCAGGGCCTTGGCATCTGGGTGGGCAGCAGGCTGTCACTGGGCCTCAGTCACTCTCAGGGAAAGGGCATAATGTTGCGGGAGGCAATTCTCAGGCTCAATGGTACCTCCCAGTGAGGGCACAGCTGGGATCACCAGGGGACCCAGCAGCTGTGGGAGGGGGTGTCAGACGCTAGTTTGCTCCATGCAGAGTGCTGGGCTGCCATGGAGCCTGGGCCCGAGGAGCTCAGCTGAGCTGGGAGTTTCTGGGGATTAATCCAGAAAACTCTTCCAAGGAGGGGCCCAGTCACCGTTGTGTAGAAATTCAAGGGCTGTTGCTTATGGACTCGGAATTCCGTCAGTCGGTCCTTTATTCAGGCCCTCTTTCCAGAAATGACACTGCGGCCCAGACACTCCAGGAACCTCAGTCCCGCCAGCCCTGAATGCAGTTTTGTCCCACCCTCTGCAGAGCTGCCTGAGGCTGAAGGAGGGGACAGCTCAGAGACCTCAGAAATGGGACCTGGGCAGAGCCTATTCATGGCTTTGTCTCTGTCCCCTGGGGCTGAAGGAGAGTGTGACAGAGAAGGAGGTTTTTGTCTCACTTCCACATCTGCCTGTGTCACTGTGAGCTTTAGCACTGCTATCCCACACCTGACAGTAATAGTCGGCCTCGTCCTGGGCCTGCACCCCGCTGATGGTCAGGGTGGCCGTGTTCCCCGAGTTGGAGCCTGAGAATCGGTCAGGGATCCCCGAGGGCCGGTTGTTATCATTATAGATGACCAGCACGGGGGCCTGGCCTGGCTTCTGCTGGTACCAGTGAACACTTTTACTTCCAATGCTGTTTCCACCGCAGGAGATCCTGGCCGTCTCCCCGAGGCTCACGGAGACCGAGGATGGCTGTGTCAGCTCATAGGAGGCCACAGAGCCTGCAAGAGGGGGCAGGAGAGGTTAGATTGTGGCTGAGGGGCTCATGTCTAGGAAACCCCCCTGCCTGGCCTGGCCTGAGCTCCAGGCAGTCTCTGTCCTCAGGGCAGCCCTCTCATCAGTCTCAGCCTCAGCAGCCTGTGGGCCTGGCTGGTGGATGGCCCCACTGAACAAGGCGAAAACCCCTGTGCCTCAGGCTCCCTCAGAGCCAGTGAGCACAGTGGGGGTTCACCCCACCAGCCCCACAGCCAGCAGCAGGGTCAGGAGCATCCTGCCCCCACAGGCAGCGCCCTGCTGAGCTCAGAGTCAGGGCCAGGCTTGTCCAGGGCCCTGGGCTGGGGTGGGTGTGAGCCTGGGTGCGGCACCTGTGCAGTGAGCCAGGAGGCCCAGGAGGAGAGGGGTCCAGGCCATGGTAGGGGTGCCCGATTCTGCTCCCTGAGGCCGAGGCTGGGCAGGTTTCCTCCCAGGCCTCTCTTATCCTCTAGTGGAGAGAGCTGCGGGGATGCAAATCAGCCAGGGTGCAGGGCCTGCCTGAGGGGCTTTGTGGTCAGAGAAAGACTCAGTCTCAAGGGACACAGGGAGGGAAGGGGAGGGGAGGGGAGGGGAGGGGAGGGGAGGGGAGGGGAGGGGAGGGGAGGGGAGGGGAGGGGAGGGGAGGGGAGGGGAGGGGAGGGGAGGGGAGGGGAGGCCCTGGAGGTCCACCCTCAGCTGTGGGGATTCTGATTCATTCTGGTGCCCTATGTGGGGCAGACCTGTCCACCCCAGGCTGTTCATGGCCTCACTCCTGGGCTGGCCTGGCCTATCCACAGCAGAGCTCAGAGGTGGTCTGTCTGCATGTTCTGCACACACTAGAGAATGTTACCTGGAGAGGTGAGCACGGGAGCCTGAGGGCAGGGCAGTGTCCCACCCAGTCCCTGGTTGTGAGCATCGGACCTGAAGAAAATTCCCACCTTGCTAATGGCACATGGTGTTTTTAGCCTGTCTTTTACTCATTTTTTTATTGAGCCACAGTCTATAGGACCCACTGAGGTGCTGTGTGTTTCTATGCTTGGTGAGAGCTCCGGGGCAGGTCAGAGATGCTGTGTCTAAGTGTCCCCAGTGTGTGCTAGTTCCAAGGACAGATTCAGTGCCTGGAAAGGTGTGACAGTTACATTGTTTTAGCAGAAATGAAGTGGTCTGCAGAGGAATGAAGTACCTGGACCTGTGCTAGAGAATTAGGCAAATTCTACAAGAACCAAGGCTGAGAGAGACAGTCGGAGTGTCACATCGGGTCAAAGGTGATACCGCAGAAAACCTACGACTTTTTGTGGGGTGGTGGTGAGCTATCTCCGTGAATGTTAGAGTAGCTCACGCTCCAGGCCCACCCAGTCTCCAGGAGGCTTGGCCAGGTGGTCTCTGCTGCCCCCTGGTGGCTGTCAACAGTGGCTGCTGGAGGTGCAGGTGTGTCCTCTGTCCAGGTGCAGATTCTGAACCCACTACTTAGGTGGTAACTCCATGATCCATGAACTGCTGGTCCCAGGGAACAACTGCTGTTCCCCACATGGCCACTGCACTGCCTGCCTCAAGACCTGGCACAAGAGCCTCAGAGCACCTCGGATAATCCCAACAGATTCATTTGGAGGAGGGGCAGTGGCCACCTGAAGCATCACGGCAGACATCTCTGGGGTGGTGGGTTCTGTGGCTTGGACTGGGGGACACAGGACTCAGGGACTGACTCTCCCTGTGCTGGCTGCTGGTTCAGGGTCAAAACAGAACATGGGAGATACTGCTCCAGAGACCAAGACAGGAGAACATTCACCCAACACACACTGACTCAGGCCCACCTTGCCTGGCCGACATCCCATCCTGGGAAACCAGTGTGAACCAGACACCATCCCCGTCTCAGAGTTTCCATCCTGTGGGTGGCAACATAGTGAACACACTTGCACTGGCGACACTGCAGATGTTCATCACCATCCTCTAGCTGTATCTTCTTCTCTATACTTATTTGAAAGCCTGACAATCGCTATTCTCAGGTCCCCCTTGGCCAGAATTGACCTTGTGGCACAGCATTGGCCCATGGGTGTGTCACCCAGCTGGGCTTATCCCCGAGGAACTTTCTCTCTTCTGAAGGAAAAACACAGACTGGGCTTATGCGGTGTCTGTCCTCTTGAACCTGGCTGTGACAGCTGGAGCTGCAGCAGCCATCGGAGGTGTGTCTGCAACAAGAATGCAAGTGGATCGGGCCTGGTTAGTACTTGGATGGGAGAGTGCAAGTGGAGCCTCTAGAGTGGGGATGGAGGAACAGAAACAGAAAGATCTGGGATGTGTGAGCATCTGGGGAACAACCATGTGAGCCCAGACTTCCTGCTGTAGGAGAATCATTGGCCCCTGTCTGTTCATGCCCCTGACTGTCACGTGTATGACTTGCATTTAAAAATTCCAGACTAGGGAGGGAAATAATCAGCACAAATCAATCCATCGATCAATGAAAATAATTCGAGGGAAGCTCTTGTGCAGCTGTTGGTGCTGTGCTGATAATTAGCTGAGACTGGGCGAGTGCTCACACATGGGGAGAGGGAGGCGGCCTCTCCTGAGGTGACCCTGACGCTGCCCTCGGGGTGGGGGGATGGAACCAGCAACAGGAAGTGAGTTTGGGGCCAGCAGAGTCAGTGCCCTGTGGGGAGGGTCTGGTTTGTCTGTGGATGAAGGGCAGGGAGAAGCTAAGGGGCTTGTGATCCTAAACCAGTTCAGGTCCCCTGTGGTGCAAACTTACAACGTGAAGGGATGTGGCACAGGGTTTGGCGCCCCACTGAACACACACGGGCCCGGGAGTCAGAGGAGCTGGAGGAGGGCCCAGGGGAAGGTGGAGGCCCTGCGATGTGGCCGCTGTCCTGGGTCAGTGAGGTGAGCAAGCAGGGGAGCCTCAGGACTGTCTGTGCACAGGGGCTGCTGCTTCCCTGCGGGTTTGCACAGCAAGGCGCCCAGGAGCCTCTGTGTGACTCGGGGAATTCTGACAGCAGGGCGCTCCTGCTCCCTAAATTGTGAACTTGGGAGAAAAGCTCACGTTGGACCCGACATCCTTTTGAGTGATGGACACCTCTGTTTATCAGAACAGGTTCTTCCTCTCAATCCTGTGAGGGCCCGCTGTCCTCCCTTGGCCCTGACCTGCATTATAAACCACAACATGCCTTGTTATTGTGTTTTCCGCTTTAACAGTGATATTGTCTATAGGGTTTAATCTGATGAAAGTTTCTATACTCATCCACGTAGTTAGCACTTCTTTGCCTGGATTCCCTTCCCGTCTGAGGCCTGTCCTTGTTCATTCCCACCCTGAGGGTCTGCAGCTGATCGATTCTCTCAGTTTCGTGTGTCTGAGAAACTTTTCTTCTCCTTCTCTTTTGAAAGACATTTTCACTGGGTATAGACTTGAAAGTGGACGGGTTTTGTTACTTTGTCTTTCCTTTTAGTTTTCTAAGGACATCGCTCCACTCTCCCCTCGTGTGTGTTGCTTTTGAGGAGAGACCTGCCCTAATGTTGCTGTTTCTTTCCCTCTAGAGAACGTGTCTCTTCTCTCAGATGCTTTTATGATTTTCTCTCCCAGGCTGGACTTAAGGAATTTGATTATGACTGTGTTGATGTCTCCTGTATGTTTTTGTGGGAGGGGGGATTTGTTGAGGTTGTTGGATCTGTGGGATCCCAGGTTTCATGGAAATTAGAACACTTTTGGTTCTTTTTTGGCCCCGGGGATCTTGCTCCCACAATGTGGTGATCAAATTTGCAGTTCCCAAAAAACAACTGGGAGGTGAAGAATTGCATGCAGGAGGCTTTGGGAGTGATCTCTCTGGAAGTAAATGTGAGAGGCAGGAATGGGTGACCTGCCATGTTGTGACAATTGAGGACTCAGCTGGAAAGACCTGCAAGGTCATCCTGAGCTGAGGTAGGGGTTTGGGATCCTGGCCTCAGGTGGTCATTAGGCCTGAGCTTCACTCTGACAGGGGCATGGCCTTGGGGCAGGCAGTCCTCTACCACAGCAGCACCTCCCAGGGAGGGCACAGCCGTGAGCTGCCAGGTCCCACCAAGCATGGGAGGGGCGAGCCCTGAGGAGGGAGCTGGGAGGGCTCCTCAGTGTCCAGTGCCTGGCCTTGGTCTGTTCAGAACCCAGGCTGCCAAGATCCTGGGGCTTCATGAGCTCAGATGATCTGGGTAGATCTCGGGAGAAATTCAGGACATTTGACCAACGTGTGGCCCAGTGAACATTAAAAGGACATTCAGGGTCCATTACCACTGTTTGTACGTCTCCCTCTGTGTGTCCTTCCACTGAGGCCCTCTGTCTCCAACTCATACCCAGGCCCAGGGAATAGCAGGACAGCCTGTCGTGTGGACTGAACCCATTCCTGAGCCACCCTCTGCAGAGCTGCCTGAGGCTGCAGGAGGGGGCAGGCTGGGCATCCGAGACCTGGGCACCTGGACAGACCTGCTCCTGGCTTCGGGTATAGTCCACCTAGGGCTGGAGGAGGGGGCAGGCTGGGCATCCCAGACCTGGGGACCTGGACAGACCTGCTCCTGGCTTCGGGTATAGTCCACCTAGGGCTGGAGGAGGGGGCAGGCTGGGCATCCCAGACCTGGGGACCTGGACAGACCTGCTCCTGGCTTCGGGTATAGTCCACCTAGGGCTGGAGGAGGGGGCAGGCTGGGCATCCCAGACCTGGGGACCTGGACAGACCTGCTCCTGGCTTCGGGTATAGTCCACCTAGGGCTGGAGGAAAGTGTGAAACAGAAGGCGCAGGGGGTTTGTGTCTCACTTCCCCATCTGTCTGTGTCACTGTGAGCATTACCACTGCTGTCCCATGACTGACAGTAATAGTCAGCCTCGTCCTCAGCTAGGACCCCGCTGATGGTCAGGGTGTTTGTCTTCCCTGAGCTGGAGCCAGAGAATCGGTCAGGGATCCCCGAAGGCCGCTCGCTGTCCTTTCTAATGACCAGCACAGGGACCTGGCCTGGCTTCTGCTGGTACCAGTAAGTATATTCTTTATCCAGTAAATCTCCAGTGCAGCTGATGCTGGCCGTCTCTCCCGGGGCCACTGACAAAGAAGGTGACTGGGTCAGCTCATAGGAGGCCACAGAGCCTGTAAGAGAAGAGAGGAGAGGAGAGGGGGCTTGAGCATAAGGTCTCAAGCCTAGTAGGCTCCATCCCAAGGCTGTGCCTGGACTGTGCTCAGGGTCTGTGCAGGTCCAGCTCAGGCTCCAGTGGGGGCTGAGCCTACAGGCAGGGCCTAGGGGCAGCACCTGTGCAGAAAGTGAGCAGGGGGAGCAGGAGAGGGGTCCAGGCCATGGTGGAGATGCCCCAGGTTCTGCCTCTGAGCCCACAGCTGGGGATGTGGTCTCTGGGCCTCTCTTATCCTCTGCAAGGGGCTCCTCATGCAAATCTCCTCCTTCCTGCTGTGACCTTGTTGACTGGCTCCAGCTGAGCAGAGAACAGCTGGGCTTATGGAGAATTCAAATCGGGGTCCTCCCTCCAGGCCTGTGCCCAGGTTCCCCAGAACTGTCTGTGGTGTCGAGTGAGCCAGGGCTGACCCTGACCCAGCAGCTGCACACGCACCTCAGGCTGAGCCCTGGGCCTCTCTGGGCTCGGGGAGAACCCTCAGCCCTGCTCTGGTGACCCGCTCATCCATGGGGGTGGGCGTGCTTATAGGTCAGTGGACAGTGGTCATGCTGGTGTGTGAGAGGCCAGATTCCACTGTCAGTCGCACTGAAATCGGTCATGGACATCTCAGGAGTTGTATTTTTTTCCATTCTCTTTCGGGGGCAAAGTAAAACCCATAGAAGGTTTATGGGCATCTAGAGTGATGCAAAAAATCTTGCTGACACCAGGCACATCATTCCTAACGGGAAATATTAATTAGACCACACTGGGCCACACTAAACTTAATATTTTGCTTCGGGAAACTGTCTAAAGGGGACGCCGAGAGCAGGCAGTAGACTGGGAGGAATGATTTGCAAACTGAATAGCAAGTGAAACATTACTCTTGAAATAGAAAAAGAACTCTCAACACCAAAGGGTAAAAGGATAACAAAAGTAAAAGAGTGCGTGTAGAAAATGGAGATTGGGCAAGAAGAGACATGCCCTGGAAGAGGCCAGAGAGATGGCAAGAAGGGCACAGAACGATGTCCCTCAGTAACCATCAGGGAAACGGAAGTTGAAGTAACGAGGAGATATGGTCACGCACCTGTCAGAATGGCTAGAGGAAACAGAGCGACACCCCCAGTGACGGCAAGGACATGGAGGGACAGGGGCGCTGGCGCATCACTGATGGGGATTGAAACGGTACAGACGCTCGGGGAAGGGTTTGGCGGCTTCTTAAGGAGCTAAACCAGTGGTTACACATGTGCCCCAGCAATTGCGCTCTTGGGCATTTATTTCAGACAAGTGAAAACGTATGTGCGCAGAGAAACTGCGCAGACGTGTTCGCGGCACCGCGTGCACGACACTGCAAAGGTAGAACCATCCAGATGCCCTTCCCGGGGGACGCTTAGGCCCTGAGCCCCGGGGTCGGCAATCTGCTCGGCGGTGGGAAGGAAGAGGCTCTTCGGGCAACGCCATGAACATATATACGCCCCAGAGCATGTCCCAGGGGCTGCAGACTGCAGGATTCCATTTTTTATTTCAGTAGATCATTTCTGCAAAGAATACGTTTTCAAAAGGGGGAATTAATTAGTGGTGCCAGGGGTTAGGGGCAGGAACGGGCACCTCAGAGGGAGGAGGTGGGTGTTGTTATAAATATAGCAGGACAAGGCGAGGGGCCCTTGTGGCGATGGACGATTTTTGTGTCGTGACGCTGTTGTGGATACATGAACCTACCCCTGGGATAAAATCACATTGAGCCAGATACTCTCACAAACATGCCGTGAAGACGAAAATTAAAGGCAGACTTAATGAGAAAGAAACACAGAGCAGACGACAGAGATAAACTGAAGGATTAAATGGGACAGTAAGAATAGAAAATCCAGAGAGAGAGATGGAGGGAGAGGGAAGGAGAGGGAAGGAGAGGGAGGGAGAGAAGGGAGGGAGGGAGGGAAGGAGGGAGGGAGGGAGGGAGGGAGGGAGGGAGGGAGGGAGGGAGGGAGGGAGGGAGGGAGATGCAGAGGGAGAGGGAGGGAGATGCAGAGGGAGGCAGGGGGCCCACAACCTCCTCAGGGCACTGGGCCCTGCCCCGCCTCCCTGTCCCATGCGCAGCCACATCAGCTGCATCTGGCCTGGTGGGCAGGTCCTGTGACCTGCTTCAGCCGCTGCTTCTGGAGGCTCTGCTGAGGCCACAGGCAAGACAAGCACTACTTTTTCTTCTACCAGCTAGATTGGGGTCCAGCGATATCACACAAGAACTTTTGCTGTAAACTTTACTTTCTAGTCTCAGGATCACCTGGTAGCTGTGACGCCAAAGCCACAGGTGAGAAACAGACAATGTAAGGGATGGTTCTTCACACGGTTCATTAGTCTCTTTTCACGAGATAGCGCTGACAGGGGTGTCACTGAGACCCTGACCCTGTCATAACCCTGACCTCAAGAAATGGTTCATCCTTGTCCCTTGGTCCCTTGGTCCCTCTGCGCCCTGGGATGTGTGGTGGCAGCGCCCTCACGGGCTGGTCAGCATCTAAGCACAGCAGGGATGACCTGCATCTGCTCCCTTCCACTCAGTGTCCTCACTGACACACGTGGTCCCTCTGTCTGTCCATCTGAGGCCACTGCTGACTTTCTTCCACGTTACTGGCACCACAGGCCCCGGGTGACATGGGGAAGGTGTGGTCCTCACTGAGGTTGGGTCTAATTCCCTACAGTCCTCCCGACGCCCTTTCCTGCAGTGTAAGTGGTGGAGGAAACTCCCACTAGAGGGGCCCGCGGAGCCGTGTTTGGGACGAAGTCTCTGCAGCCCCTGTAGAGAACACCCCTTCACTGGAGTGGGCAGGGCGGCGATGGCCCTGTGACCCTGTGACTTCAGCTGCCTTGGCTGACAGAGGTCACTGCAGGTCCGAGCCCTGAGTCAGTCTCTCTCCCTGTCCCTTCATCCCTAGACACCAGTGTCTTCCTTCTTTCCTGTCCCCTTGGGAATCACACAGGTCACAGTCAGCTCCAGGACTTTCATCTCAGAATCAGTTACCGGGGACCAGCCCTGAGGTCCTTCCCACCCTGGTCATGCCAGTGCCCAGGCGTCCGGGTTCGTTGGTGAATACAGCTGCTCCATGTTGACTCAGTGGTATGGGCATGTGTGAAAGCTGCTGGTATTTCAGATTCCAGAATAGCTTGGCAGAAAATCAACCTGTGCACTAATCTGTTTTTCCCTTAAAATGTATTTGAGACGCCAGTGGAAAGGAGTCCACATGTTTTCCACGTGAGTCTCCACTGTCCCCCATGCCTTGCTGCTGTCCCAGTGGACATGGTCCTGGTCTGTCCCTAGAAAAGTTCTGTGCGCAGATGTGGAGCTTTTCTTGGCACCACAAGCTGAGAATCTACCTCGGGCTGTGCTCCATGTTGATCCTGCACAGACCTCCTAACATGCACCCACCTCCCTACTGGATCCAGCTCTGCACCCCTTTCAAACTCTGTCCTGCCCTCCCTGAGAGCCAACTGTTTCCTGCTGAACCTCAGTCCTGACAGGACCCGTCATAGACTGTGCTGCACCCAGAGTGAAGACGTTCACTGCTATGTCTTCCATAGTCACCATTGGAACCCCAAGATCTAGGTTTCTTCCCTGACAAGAGCCCCAAATTGGATCACAGGCCTGATGGCGCTTGGGGACACAGTCATTTCAGCCCAGCCACTCTCTCAGGATGTTTTCCCTTCTTGGCTAGGTGTGTCTTTCCCAACTTTGTTCCCACAGGCCTATGATTGAAGAAACAGAATGTTGTCTTACCAAAATGACCTAAATTATGACCTGCATCTGTCTCTTTTTAGTTGTATCACCAGGAGGAGGTGTGTGATGATGGGATTTGCAAGGAAAAGAGTCATGATCTTAGGGTTCTGGGGACGGGCAGGGAGCACATCATTCAGACCTGTGGGGAGTTGGGGACAGGGGAAGGGAGGCTTCAGTCTCAATTCCCCTTTGTCTGTGTCACTGTGGCTTACCGACCTGCCCATCAATTATATGTTTCTCACCACAGATATACTCCGCCTCGTCCTCAGGCTGGAGGTTGGAGATGGTTACATAACGGTCAGCCCCAGAGCTGGAGCCTGAGAAGCGATCGGGGATCCCGGCCCCCTTGCCGTGGCTTCCATCACTCCTAACGTACATCAAATACCGAGGGGCCTTCCCGGGCTGTTGCTGATACCACGCAATGGTGTAGGTGCTGTGCTCACTGCTCAGGGTGCAGGTGAGCTTGGCCGAGGCTCCCAGGGAGGCAGAAGCAGATGGGGGCTGGGTCAGCACAGGCAGAGCACAGAGCCCTGCAAACAGAAAACACAGGACGACCTGAGTGCACCCAGCCTGGACTGCGCCTGGAGGGAAATATCAGGGGCAGGCCCCCTGCGTGCCCAGGGACAAACTGACCTGTGGAGAAAACCAGGGGCAGGAGGTAGAAGGGAAGCCTGTCCATGGTGGGAGGCGCTCTGGGAGCTGTGTCCTGAGGCTGCCCAGCTGGCACTGGCCTGTCCCAGCTCCTGTCTTATTGTCCCTCTTGCAGCTCAAGGGGAGGAGCTTGAATGCAAATCTGGTCTCTGTTCCCCACTTGTCTGTCTCAGCTCCTATCTCAACTTTGAGCCTAAGGGCCTCCTGATGGTAATCTCCTGAGATCAGAAGAGGGTCCAGGTGTTGGTTTCAGAGTGGAGGGTTAATTTTACCAAAAAGAACACCCTTTGCACTGAGCACAGCCCAGGGGAATTAGACCTATCAGAGTTCCGGAGGCAAGATCCACAGGGCCCTCTGGTGCCCAAAGGGTGAATGTCATCCTCCGTGTGGAGCTAATTCAACCTAGCGACCATTTTTGAGCCCTTAATAGATGCCAGACCCTCGGGGAGTGTTTTGCATGCACACCCTCACCGCACATCACAGTAATCCAACATGATCCCTGTGCTAAAGGCACCGTCTAATGAGGAAGGAGCCATCATTGCTAGGTTAATAATTTTTCCAAAGTCCCCAAGACAGTGATGTTGTATCAGGACTCCAGTCCAGGAGACTGATCTCAGAGCCTGACCTTTCAGTCCCCGCCCTGCCCTCACCTCTCCATGCCCCATGCCCTCCTTCCTCCCCCATCCCAGGCCTCCTGAGTCCCTGAGTCCCCACCCTATCTTCTGTTCCCAGGTGTTCTGTCCTCACTGTGTCCCTTCTTCACAGTGTTGGAATCTGCATTTTCCAGTGATACATGGTCTCTCTGTGCACAGAACTTGGTGGGACTTTTTGGCTACTAATTTAACCCCTTTACTTGTTATAGGTTTAATCAGGTTTTCTATTTGTTCTTGAGTGAGTAGTTTGTACCATCTAATCTATTTTTTTTCTTATTTTGGAATGCACTTGTTCACAGTATTTCCTTTTAGTACTTTTTGTTTAATGTTAGTGGTAATGGCCCCTTGTTAATTCTTGATTTAATAAGTTATTTTGGTCAATCTAACTAAAACTTTGTTAATTTTGCTGATGATTTAAAAGAAGCACATTTTGTCCCACCAGCATGGTCAGCAGTTGACCATCGACCTAGGATCCAGGCGATCACTGTTCAGTTCTCGGTCAGGGCACAGGCCCGGGTAGCGGGCTCGATCCCCAGAAGGGGGCGTGCAAGAGGCAGCCGATCAATGACTCTCATCACTGGTGTTTCTATTTCTCTTTCTCCCTCTCCCTTCCTCTCTCTAAAATCAATAAATACTTTTTTTAAAAAGCACATTTTGTTTTGATGATTTTCGGTAAAGTTTTTCTTTTCTTATTTGTTAATTTCCACTCTAATATTTATAAGTTCCTTCTTTCTGCTTGTTTCAGGTCCTGTTTGCTTTTTTTAATTTTTAATTTTGTCTTAAGATGAAAGATTAGGTTATTGAATTGAGTTGAAAAATGTGTATTTATATACTTTATAATATTTATTAATTAGAGTTTAAATAAATATTTAAACAATTTATATGCGTATGTACGTGAGTTCTAAGTTTTGCACCCAGCACTGATAGAAGGATCTCATAAGTCCTAGTATGTTGTGCCTTCATTGTCATCTGTCCCAAATTACCCTCTAATTTACTTTCGATTTCTTCATTGACCCATTGGCCATTTAGAAGAATTTTTTAAAATTTCCACATATTTATAAATTGTTCAGAGTTGTTTCTGCTATTAAGTTCTACTTTAATATTATGTGTTCAGAGAACATATTTTACATATTTCCATCTTTGTAAATTTATTGACCCATAGTTTATGGTGGGTAATTGATCTGTTCTGAAGACTGTCTCTTGTGGATTTGAGAAGACTCTATACTCTGATGTTGTTGGATGTTCTAGAGGTGCCTGTTATGTCCAGTTGTTCTATAGTGTGCACATCTTCTATTTTCTTGTTAATCTTAGGTATATTGTTTCACCATTACTGAATGTAGCATATGAAGTCTCTAAGTACTATTTTAAATATCATTATTTAAAATGATTTCCTTCAATTCTGTCTGTTTTTGCATCACGTATATTGGGACTCTGTTGTTAAGTGCATATATGTTTAAACTTGTTAAATCTTTCCTATAGCTTGACTCTTTGATAATTATAAAATGTCCCCCCTTATCTCTAGTAACATTTTTTTGTTTTAAAGTCTTATGATTGCTGTTTGCATGATATATATTTTCTTCCTTTTACTTTCCACTAATTTGTAGATTTGAATCTAAAGTGTATTTTTTCTAGACAACATATAATTGTCTATTTGTGATCCAGTTTGACAATCTCTATGTTTTATTTTATTTTATTTAAATATATCTTTATTGATTTCAGGGAGAGGAAGGGAGAGAGAGAGAAGCATCGATGATGAGAGAGTCATTGATCGGCTGCCTCCTGCACGCCCCCGACTGGGGATCGAACCCGCAACCCAGGCATGTGCCCTGACCAGGAATCAAACCTCCATCTCCTGGATCCTAGGTTGATGCTCCACCGCTGTGCCACACCCAGCCGGGCCAATCCCTACATTTTAATTGGATCGCTTAATTCAGTGACATTAACGTTGTTTTTGCTCTAGTTGAATCTACATCTACCGTCTTACTTCTGATTTCTACATCTCATGGTTTTTATGATTTTCGGTTCCTCCTTTACTCCTCTCTACTTTCTTTTGCACTAAGTGAAAGTTTTCTAGTTTATCACTTCAACTTTTTAAAGATTCTTTTCACTATTTTTAGTTATTTTATTAGCAGTACCTTAACATAATAAAACCTACTTTAGATTTATATAAACGTAATTATAGTGAGGTACAGAAGCGTAACTCCTATATTCTTCTTTTTTCCTGTCTTGTTAAGATGACATTATATTGCTATCAACCTTACGTCCATGTAGGTTACAAACTCAACCATGCATTGTTTCTGTCATTACTTTGTGTAATTTTATGTCTTTTGAAGAATGTGAGAGAAAAAAGGACAGTAAATACCTATCCATGGACTCGGTTCTAGTTACCTTCTGTTTTTCACCATTTATGATTCTTTTCATTTGTTCCTTCAATTTGGAGTGACTGTCTTGTGTCATTTCTATAGCAGGACACTACTGCAATCGAGCTTTGCCCCACTCACTTACTTTGTGTTTCTATTATAAAATAATATTTACATATACTGTTTTACACTAATTTCTGGAAACTTTAAGTGGTTTTGGGGTGGTTATTTTAAAATTATTTTTGCCATTTGGGGTTGTTTCACCGAGTAGAGGGTGAGCAGAGCTCCTCGTGCCACCATTCTGGAAGCTGCCTTGCAATAATTATTCTTTGAGCCATTGATTCTTGGGATTCTTTTATGTCATGGTAACTGACATGTACAGCTCGATTTATTATAAATCATGTCATTAAATGCATTATAATATGTTTCCTCCACTTTTAAATATTTTCATCCCAAAGAAAAACAGAATATGTCTCCCAACCACTGAAACAAACACTCCCAATGTTAAAAAGTCACTTTAATTCACTAGTGAGGAGAAAGCATTCCCTCTAATGCTGTACTGAGAATTTCTCCCAGGGCCATGACCTGTCACACTGAGGCAGACACCTCACTGAAACCCATTAGGTCTTTAAAAATAAGAGCTTTAGGGAGTTTCTCTTCCCCTTTCTTGTTATCATCTGGGTGCCCAGGAAATTCATATCTCCCACTTTGCCTGCCAAGATTCAGAGAGATGGAGCCCAAGAGCATAAACAGCATTTGTGAGTTAGATATGAGGGAGATTATTTCTGTCCACTCTTAAAATAATTTAAATCCGTCATTTAAATGCCCATACAATTGGATTTAATAATCAGTATCATGTGATGTCTTTGGCTGCGTTTGGGGGAAAAACTATAGTTGCTACAGAAAATAAAACAAGAATACCAAAAAGTCGAATTGCTTTAAGAGCAGAATATCTCCCAATTAACTCTGATAAATCATAGACAGAAACGGTATAGTGAAAAGAAAATTAATCTCTTGGGTGCACATTAACTTTCAATTTTAGCAATCTGGCATCAACATTTTGATGTACAAATAAAGGAACGTTCCAATCATTCCACAACAGTGCACATTTTCCGTACTTGACATCAGGTGCTCTTGCAGGGAGGGGGTGTTCTTGACCCTAGGGAAGAGGCCGTTCTGTGAGATGTTTCCCTATACCTCAGAGAAAGGAAATGTTTCAACATTTACAGAAAAGAATCATTTGCGATATAAACACATTTCTACTAACAGCCTCCTGTTCTTTTACTGGCGACTTGTTTTGGGGGGCATCTTCATAGTTTACAGTCTCAAGCTCTCTTCTTCAGTCCCATGTTAAGTTCCAAGTTTTAGAATTTCCATTGTTTACATAAATATCCAATGCACTGAAAACTTACTTTTTATGTTTTAAATAATTCCTCCAAACTTCAGTGATCTAGTTCAATTTCGGCCTCAGGAACAATTCTGACATTGTGACTCTCTTCTTAGGGACAGTTCTGAGCCTACACTCGACTATTCCAGATTTTGGTACAAGCTTACCTTGCCCATTTGCCCCTTTCCCTCCATCTAATTTTCATCCAGGAGGAGCCTGCTTATGATACTGAAATATTTCCAAAACTCAGGGCAAAAGGACAGACATAAAATCTATGAGATTGTGGCATAGGGCTATCTTAGACAGACCCAAAATCTAATCAAATAAATGGTAACAGTGCTTCCTTACCCAAAGAAACACCTCTAGCCACTGTATGAGGTAAAATACAGCCTTTCTAGCAAAGAGATCTGCACTGAGAACATAGGCTGGCAGGACTTTCAAACTTCAAATAATCCTATAAAACAGGAATCATTAAATCACATCCTGTGAGCCAGCCCTGACCCTTCACCTGTTTTTGTATGGTTTTCAAGCAGAGAATATTTTGGGTTTTGTTTGTTTGTTTTACTTTTAAATAGTTACATTTTAAATTGCTTTATAAGTACCTACATAATATCCTCAAATTTTACTCTCAGGCCACAACACCTAAAATACTTACTCCCTGGTCCCTTAAGAAAAAGCACCAACTCTTAAGATATAAAGAACCTTGAAATATTTGAGAAGATACTCAACCTCAAAATAACAGGAGAAATATAAAATAAAACTATACCTAGATGTCATTTTTCATCTAAGGTTTGGCAAGCATCAAATATTTGTCTCTGGCTTTGTGAATCAACACAACCCCTGTGGAGGAGAGCCTGCCGATAACAGATGGGCATTACAAACACATGTCTCTTTTACCAAGCGATTGTACTGCTAAAAATGTATCCTATGGTCATTTTCCCACAGGAACCCAAAGGTGTGTTCACGTTGATTTGTTTCAGCGTTATTTGGAAGGTCAAAGTCTTGGTGATGATCATTGGGATCCAGTTGGCTAAAACTCTAGTGTGGGATACTCTGCAGCCTTATAGAGAATGGGGGCAGCGATATTGGCCTCAGCTCTTTCTGGAAGGATTTGCAAGACATGCTACATGTGATAGTCTTTGACATGGAGAACCAGGGCACTCTACCCTCTGTAAAGCCTGATGTGGGCTCCTTGGAGGCAGAGCCTGAGAGAGGACTGAGGGCCCATGTGATTTATTGAAGAGTATTCTTAAGAGAAGCCAAAGAGGGAGACTGGGGAGCTGGGTAGGGAAGGTGTGAAGGTACATCTGGCCTCTGCCTAAGCCTATCGGGAGCTCTGGAACAGAAGTTGCACTCCAGGAGGTGGGGCCCCTTTAAGGTGAAGGGATTGGGGCCTGTGCACCCCTGCACCCGTTAGTCATTGGCTACAGAAGGGAGTGGGGAGCTTCTAGGCACCTCTCTCCAAGGAAGCTTCCGTCTTCAGAGGCTCACATGCACATCTTCAGAGGAGGCTGGCTGTGAGCCACTGGCCAGAGCACCCTCTATTGCTGGGAGATGGGCACCCCGAGTCACGCACTGTGTGAGCCACTAGCCAGAGCACCCTCTGTTGCTGGGAGATGGGCACCCCGAGTCACGCACTGTGTGAGCCACTAGCCAGAGCACCCTCTGTTGCTGGGAGATGGGCACCCCGAGTCACGTACAGCGCCAATAGCATCCACTACTGGTACCAATGGAAAATGTTCTGTTGATGTGCATACATGATCTAGTGTTCAAATTCAAGTGAATTAAATTTATTCTAAAGAATTCCCCAAACAAAAGTCCTGTGACCCAAAAGAATGAAAACCAGGCCACCTTCACACCTCTTCCCTTTTGCACGGAATGAGAACAGAGCAGCGAGGCAGCATCCACAGCGCTCTGGAGGAGACGCATTTGCCCCAAGAACCCTCTGTCCCATCCGACCACTGGCCGAGCGAGCAGAGCTGGGCTTTGGGTGGGTTTCAGCCCTTGCTCAGGGTGGGGGGAGTTTTCTCTCTGCTCACAGCGCTGCTACTCCAGGCCGAGCAGCACCCAGGTTGATGGTTTTGAGGCAGCTCCCCGTTCAAAGCTGGCACTGTGTACCAGGCTATACAGAAGTACCCGGCCTCAGCCTCAGGCTGTGCCCGGCGACGGTGAGGGCAGCTCGGCCCCCGAGGATGGAGCCTGAAAAGCGGTGGGGGACGGATGCCAGGCGTTTGTCCACCTGGTATATGAGCTGCAGAGGAACTTGGCCAGGCTTCCTCAGGTACCATCCTGGAGCATTCTCAGTAGTGACAGGCCTCGTACTCACAGAGCAGGTGAGGGTGGCTGAGAGTCCAGGCATCACTGTGAGGGAGGTGTGCAGGACCTGTGCAGAAGCTCAGGACGAGGACAGTGGTCCAGGACATGCTGGTGATGCTCCTGCAGACACTGCTTCCTGAGGACCTTGCAGCTGGGGCTGGACTCCTTCAACTTTAATTCCCTACCTTCTTCATCTCTTCAATGAAGAGTGGTCTTCATGCAAATCCCCCGCCAGTTTTCTCCTTGGGCCAGGGCTGAGTCCCAGCTGGGTAAACGCCCTGCTAGGTAAAGGGTGGCTGGAAAGGGGGGAGGGGTGATGAGGGCTTGTTTCTGTTTTCCTTCTTCTGGTCTCCTGTCCCCTGTCCTCCCTGAGTGTGAGGGTCATGCTTGGTGAGCACCGATAGAAAATGCAAATGCTGTCAGTTGAAAAACTTCACAGCTGGGCCCAGCTCCCCACAAACAGAGACATAGGCCCACAGTGTCCCCTGCTTCTCGCACATCCAAAAGTCTCCTTTCCTGAAAGATACTCAGGCCCGACAGAGTCAACTTTGGATCTCTGACTGATTTCTTCTAAAACAAATCTCAGCCCTTTTTTGAACGCCTCCAAGTAAAGCTGTTTCATTTCAAGTCCAAATTGCCCTCGCTGGGTCTACCTGAGCTTGGAAGTCCTAGAGCCCAGCCGGACACTGTATCAAATACCATCTGTGTCCCGTGGTGCCTTCTGACAGAAAGGGGTGCATGTGGTCATTTGGAGACTTTATTTGACCCACCAGAAGCCTGGTCATTTATGGACTAGAGGAATCAGTGAACCTGGAACTTGACGTTGAGTGTTTATAAGACTCTTTCCAATCTTCAGGGGAGCAACTGAAGGAAGGAGGGTGGAGTGGTGGGTGTGGCCCTGTTTTTTGGGACTGCGTTGGATATTTTAGATAAGTCAGTGCTCTCTTCCATTCAATTAGCTGGTGGCCTCCACACTGTACTGCAGCTCAGTCAGCTTCAGGGATTTGGAACCTGAAAGGCTGAGGCACCAATCAGTCTCGGGATTACTTGCCTCCTGAAGGTTTGAACCCTAAATGGAACCCAAGCACTCCTCAAGAAGTGACAATGACTTTCAGTTACATGATAAGGGAATAAGAGAGGGGAAAAGCAGAGTTGCTTGCTTAATATATGTCTATATATACACAAATATATTCATAACAAAGAGAACATACTTATGAAAGTTACAGCCCTCATTTCTATAACCGGTCATGTGGTCATAGCTGGTATTTATAACTACCTTCTTTTACTACCTGTTCTATATTCCTTTGCCATCAATAAGCACCTCAGTGGTTTATGGTTCCTGACCTGGTGGAGTGACCCTAAACCAAGGCAGGTCTGGCTTTTCCAATTCACTATGAGCCATCTTCTTTGGTCTATGTTCCAGGCAACCAACCAAACTGTTAGAGCTCTTTCTAACTCCCTGATTCTGCATAAAATATCAATAAATTCAACCTGATCCAACTTTTTGCTCCTCCCACCATTATCCCACACCCTTAGCATCCATTCCCACACATGCTCTTAGGATTTCTGACTGTATAAATTACAAGAATCAAGTAGTCTTTTTGGAGTGTAATGTACCTCCTTGTGGGTCACACTCTGTACCTCACCTTTGGAGGGACCTGCTGGGACTTGTGTCTAATTACGGATCTAGTAGCAAAGAGGGTGGTGTGAGCGGGTCTTGAGGATAATCAGCATTGCCTTGCATAGTGACTACCTCAGAGAGGTCATACCTATTCAGGTAATGCAGAGTTAATGCCCTCGGACAGAAATGGGAAGAGCTATACCACTGGGTGTGAAGAGGTTACTTCCACTGAAGAGAGGGGACCTCTTCCACTGGCAAAGAAGACTCAGAAGTGAGGGCTCAGTGTTCCCAGCTTCATCAGGGTCTCCCCACACGTCCCCATCCCGACCTGTAGGATCCCATGCTACCCAAGTCAGTGTTCTCACTTGAACAGGAGACACTTAGCAAATCTGAAAGTTTATCTTGTGTTGTACTTTAGCCAATCAAAAGATAAGGTTCTGCATTTGATTTTCAGCAATTTCAGTCCAGCTGTTACATGAGCTGAGGCTTTCCTTTGTGGCATACCTAGAAGCTCTGAAGTCATTTATAGGCCTCTTGAGCTGGGAATTAAAATCCCCAAGCTCATCTTCTTCTCTCACTACTTTGTCCAGCAACATTAGGGGCAAGCAACCAACGTCGTGATGTTCCTTCGTGTCCCAACAATGTTTGAAAGCATCGTATACAGAATCGTTTGGCTCCATGTTTCTTATAAGTGGTTGATTAGAGATAGCCAGTGCAGATATATTGCTTATGTTTATAAACAGTTCAAGACATGAACTATCAGGGCTCTCTTTACTAAGGGAACTAGAGCCATTAACATCATTAAATCTAATCAGATTAAACAGCCACTTCAGAAGAAACCTCTGAATCAAGACAGAAAACTCATCATTAAAATTCTATTTCTTTAGAATGACTCTGGGTACCCAAATCCATATTAAATCTGCTATCTGCAAGCTAGAGAGCCAGTAAAGCTGGTGTTGCAATTCAGTTTCAGTCCAAAGACTGAGAACCAGGGGAGCTGATAATGTAAATTTCTCTGTGAGGGCAGGGGAAGATGACATGAGATGTCCCCATTCAATCAGTGAGACAAAAACAGCGGTGGATTCCTACTTCCTTTGCCTTTTGTTCTACTCAGGCCTTCAGTGGGCTGTATGAGCCCAATCTCATGGGGAGGGCAATCTGTCTACTATATTGAGTCCCCCAGTTCAAATGCTAGTCTCATCCAGGAACACCCTCACAGGCACACCCAGAAATACTGTTTAATCTGGGCACCCAGTAGCCCACTCAAGTTAACCCTAAAACTAATCATCACAGTGAACATCTCTCCTAATTTGCCTGATGAGGAGGACCTTGCTAAGCACTTGTAGTGTTAACCTGGGAAAATTCTGACAAAATGGGGAAAGTTGGTCACAGTCTAGTTTTTCTGCCTAAGCTTAGGTTCACTGAGATGTTCAAACAATTCTTGGCATTGTATATGCACACCAGAAATATATGTGTGCCAGGTAGAAACTGGATTGGCTCATCATAGAAAACAGATACACTGAGGATTCTTGGAAAAGGGGGGACACACCCACCGGATATCTCTTCCCTTGAAAAAAGGAGGCATTTTGGGAAGAGCCCAGGCTGACGGCGAGGTGAGCACTGTGCAGAGCTGCCTCAGGATCAGGAGTTCATTGATCGAAAGGAGTGGAAATTCTACATAAAAGAGAATTACAACTCAAATCCCTCACTGTTCAGCTTCCTTGGACATGGTGTCAAAATGAGGCACCCTAAAAGAAAAGGAGCTTCTACCTCTTTGGCCTCAGTCCCCCAGCAACATCGTCACCGTTTCTCAGTTGCTCTTCTATCAACAACAGATGTGTAGAGGAAGAAGCCACTGAGGAGGGCCATCCTGACAAGAGAGCATGGGGGATATGGAACAGACTAAGACAATGTCATTTCTGTAGAACGAAATGCAACACGGTCTGCTCTGGTGTGGACACGAAGGCTTGAAAGGGAAGATTCTCCAGAGGGCTGTAAAGCTGCCCCAAGAATGAATCTCCTCCCCTCTCTATTACTGCAACTGGGGAGCTGGAAACAGTTGCATATTGTGGGATTAAGGCACACAGGCAGAAAGGAAACTGTCATGGTCCCAAAACACTAACCAGAGAGGGACTTTGCATGTTACAGTGAGAGAGGAAAAAGGCACTGAGAGGATGATTCTCCAGGAAGCTGTGTGTGAAGGATGGGGAAGCATCTTCAGAGCAACACGGAGCCTGTGAGCACAGGGCAGCTTTTGGTCTCACTTCCCCATGAACTTGAGTCACTGTGCCGAGTGCTACCACTGCTATATGAGCAACAGTAATAATCGGCCTCGTCGTCAGCCTGGAGCCCAGAGATGGTCAGGGTGGCCGTGTTGCCAGACTTGGAGCCAGAGAAGCGCTCAGGGATTCCTGAGGGCCGTCTATTTACGTAATAAATCAGGAGTTTAGGGGCTGTGCCTGGGCGCTGTTGGTACCAGGAGACATAACTAGTTCCTCCAATGTCATTGCTGCTTCCAGCACAGGAGATGGTGACTGACTTTCCAAGTGAGTCAGACACGGAGGAAGGCTGAGTCAGGGGAGACTGGGCCCAGGACCCTGAAAGAGCAAAAACACATTCTGGTGAGTTCAGTGCTGGGCTCCGGGTGAGCCTGAGGGGGAGGCAAAGGATCAGCCAAGACGCCCCATTTCCCTTCCCTGGAGGCCTCACCTGAGCCCTGAGTGAGGAGCGTGAGGAGGAGCAGAGCCCAGGCCATAGCAGAGATGCCCCAAGACTGCTGCCTTCTGAGACCCCAACCCTGAGCCTGGCTCCCCCAGGCCTCTCTTATCCCCACCCCTGCCTCAGGGGTGGGCGTGGCCTCCATGCAAATCTGCTTCCTGCACCTGCCTCTCCTCACCCCACCCTGACCTGGCCCTTGACCTCCCTGCTTCTGCACCACACACAGCAGAGCTCACCTGAGAGAATGACAATTGTTTGACAGGAGTCTCACTCAGGACACGCTGAGACCCTTCATAGGTGCCTAGGAGCTGGAGCCAACCCTGGGTGTCCCTGTGCTCCTATTGTGGGAATCAAGGTGGTCCTCTGCTGAGGAATACAGGGACTTCCCTGACCAGATGCTGGACGAGGCTGAGGACAGGGTCTGAGCTTAGCTAGAAAAATCCGAGTGCCCCCTCCCCCAAGGCCACAGGCAAAGCTGGAGTGTCTCACTCCATAACCCGTTCTTGCTCAACAGGTGAAATGAAGGATCACGTACCCCTTGCCCCAATCTCTATAGAGTCTGAGGCTCAGCAACATTTATTGCCACATCTAGAAGCAGAGATATTGGGATGCAACAGCTACAGGGCATCGCCCTCCGTCACCGACTCCCTCAGGAGAATCTCATGGGCAACACCCTTAAGGCTTCCTACAGGTCAGGGTCAACCACAGCAAGTACCTTCCCCAACTTCGGACAACACTGCCCCCTGGTGGACTCCAATGATTCAAACCCCAGAAGGCAAATCAGTGGGAATGGGAAAATCGGCTCTGTTCACTTCTCCTCGCCTTTGTCACTGCCATCCAGCTCAGTACCAGGTTCCTAGATATCTCATATCCACCTGAGCTCATTGATCTTTGTATCCCTCTTTGTTTAAAATGGAGTGTCACCTGCCACTCAGGTAATCCAGACCCTCCCCTTAGGACCACATGCTTGTCCCTAAGCAGCCTTGTCACAGGGTTAGTGCTCCTGAGGCACTTCTTGGCCCTCTAATGAGGAAACATTAGATGTGCTATGAAATCAATTGCAGAAGTAAAAATGGGATCAAGGGAAGACAGAGTGACTTCCCACAATGTTGAAAGTCACTGTTCCCATGAAGGAACAAGACTTCAGGAGGACTGATTACCACTGAGTGGAGACCAGCAGGAAGCGGGGTTCTTGTGTTTCAGATTCTGGGAGATGACAAGTCAGGATGGGCAAAGCGTCTAGCTCCAGGACTTGTCCTCAGACTGTGCCCAGCTGTCACAAGGGAAGCACAATATTCTTCATTGTGCCCCCTACATAGTCCATTGAGATGGCCTTGCCTCAGAGCTACATGACTTCTTGAGGCAAAATCTGCTTCATCCACAGAGAGATGCTCGGCCTGGTATATTTTTCTGGAAAGAGTTGTGCTTGGAGATCAGACAAATCAGGACTGATAGAACCTGGCCAGATAGAAATGGAAATGTCCTCATGAAATGACTGGAAGATCTATGGTTCACAATGCTCTGAGCAAACGACTTTAGAGTCGTCCTCATACCACACACAGCACAGACATTCTGAAGATCAAAGAGGGGTGACACCCTGGTCAAGGGAGGGCAGAGATTAATGGCAGCCTGGGGACTGGGGAGAGGAAATGGGATGTGGGAGGAAGTGACGATTTTCTATTTGATACAGTTGTTTCAGGGCAGGTGCTCTGAGCATTTATGTGCTCCTCTCCTGTCAGTTAGATAATAACGTGTTCAGTGTGACGTCAGAGTGCAATGGCAGTAATCAATGACCTATTCAGAAGGGCATCACCTGCAGCTATGGATCCAGCACACTGGACCCTTGTCTCCTGGAAAACCATGAAGAGGGCCCCTGGGCCCATAGCATTGACCTCATCCTTCCTGCAAGAAGCCAACCTCTGATCTGCTCTGGCTTCCACCTTTCCTCGTTCCGTGTTCTGTTAGTAGCAAGAACAACTCAGAGCCCCTCTGCTGCAGGGTCCCCATTCCCATTCAAAATCCTTCTGTATATGTGTGCCCACGTGAGAAGGCATGATATAGAAATACTAAGCAAGGAGGCCACCAGAGTCAGAAAAATGACAACTTGCAACTACGATTAATAACCAAAATAGCCAAGCAAATAAATGAAAATACACAAATATTTATTCCCAGGTCCATGCTTTTAGGTCAAAATGAATATAATGATTCCTTTAAAAAATTGCAAGTCAGAATATCAAAGATTAAATATCCAGAAGAGGTATAGTATAAAGAGAGTGCCACCTGACACAGAGATTCTGTGCACATGTCAAAGGTGCCATGCTGTGACCCAGCTGGGGAGGGTCCACAGTGTCCCTGTTGCAGCCTGGATGACTAAAGCATGAAGGTACTGACTGGTTCCAGGGAAAGAAATCAGTTATGGGAAAATTTGAACAAATAACTTCAATGTGGAGAATTATAACAAAGATTGAACCTCCAGTAGGATGGCCCTGCACCCTGATTTGTCAGGGAGTGAAGTCCTTTCCAAGGCCTGGCATGTTCAGGGCTGGAGCTGGGAGAGTTCTTGTATCCCGGGCTAAGGAGGTCACTGCACCAGGTCTTCTAGCGCCTAAGCCCAGCTTCGTTCACTGGCCAGAGAATTCCTGGCCTGATAGTTATGTCTATTTGTACTTAGTGATTCCTTGTAACTGGGATTACAGCTGGAAATGAGTTGGATCATCACGAAAATCCCATACTTTGAGGATCCATGAGGAATGGGGGCCACATCCAACAGGTATCTTGAAGAACCAAAGAGCCATTTGGAAAGGTCCCATGTGATGGGATGGCAGCTCCCGTGCAGGGAGCTTCCAGGAGAATCCTTCAGGTACTGAGTTGGGGGCAATTCTGAGAGCACAGGATCTCAAGTTTCCATCTCAAAACTTCCTTGCTTATGGGAAATATTAGGAGCACAACAGGAAAGAAAAGAAAGAAAGTAGAAAGGAAAAGAAAATGTCCTTTATTCTCATTCCCACTTCATTTGTGGAAAACCAAACCCAGGTGGATCTTCCAGGCGTGGAGGCCACGGGACTTAAAGTGGGGACTCCCCGGAGGACTGTGGGAAACCTGCCCAAAAGGCAGAGCAGGGGCCTCCCCGTGGCTGTCACAGCGAAGGGTTTCAAATGAGTGGCCTTCTGGATCCACAAAACAAAGCAAGGAAAATAAACCAGAGAGAGTTTCTTTTGGGATTTCATGTGAGAGAGGAGAAGCCCTGAAAACAACAAAAGTGTATCCTCAAAGCTTTGGGGGAGCAGAGAGGAGCAGACGGAGAATGAATTCTCCAGGCCATGGTGCCTGAGCCCCCTGCACAGGGTTGAGAAGCATCTTCAGAGCAACAGGGAGCCTGTGAGCACAGGGCAGCTTTTGGTCTCACTTCCCCATGAACTTGAGTCACTGTGCCGAGTGCCACCACTGCTATATGAGCCACAGTAATAATCGGCCTCGTCGTCAGCCTGGAGCCCAGAGATGGTCAGGGTGGCCGTGTTGCCAGACTTGGAGCCAGAGAAGCGCTCAGGGATTCCTGAGGGCCGTTTATTTACATCATAAATCAGGAGTTTAGGGGCTGTGCCTGGGCGCTGTTGGTACCAGGATACACGGTTATATCCCCCAATGTCATTGCTGCTTCCAGCACAGGAGATGGTGACCGACTTTCCAAGTGAGTCAGACACGGAGGAAGGCTGAGTCAGGGGAGACTGGGCCCAGGACCCTGAAAGAGCAAAAACACACTCTGGTGAGTTCAGTGCTGGGCCCCGGGTGAGCCTGAGGGGGAGGCAAAGGATCAGCCCAGGCGCCCCATTTCCCTTCCCTGGAGGCCTCACCTGAGCCCTGAGTGAGGAGCGTGAGGAGGAGCAGAGCCCAGGCCATAGCAGAGATGCCCCAAGACTGCTGCCTTCTGAGACCCCAACCCTGAGCCTGGCTCCCCCAGGCCTCTCTTATCCCCACCCCTGCCTCAGGGGTGGGCGTGGCCTCCATGCAAATCTGCCTCCTGCACCTGCCTCTCCTCACCCCACCCTGGCCTGGCCCTTGACCTCCCTGCTTCTGCACCACACACAGCAGAGCTCACCTGAGAGAATGACAATTGTTTGACAGGAGTCTCACTCAGGACACGCTGAGACCCTTCATAGGTGCCTAGGAGCTGGAGCCAACCCTGGGTGTCCCTGTGCTCCTATTGTGGGGATCAAGGTGGTCCTCTGCTGAGGAATACAGGGACTTCCCCTCCCAGATGCTGGACGAGGCTGAGGACAGGGTCTGAGCTTAGCTAGAAAAACCCGACTGCCCCGTCCCCCAGGGCCCCAGGCAAAGCTGGAGCTTCTCACTGCTTCTCAACCTCTTCTCCTTGCTCAACAGGTGAAATGAAGGATCACGTATCCCTTTCCCGATCTCTACAGAGTCTGAGGCTCAGCAACATTTATTGCCACATCTAGACTCAGAGATATTGGGATGCAACAGATACAGGGTGTCGCCCTCCCTCAACGACCCCCTCAGGAGAATCTCATGGGACACACCCTTAAGGCTTCCTACAGGTCAGGGTCAACCACAGCAAGTAACTTCCCCAACTTCAGACAACGCTGCCCCCTGGGGGCCTCAGGTGATTCAACCCCAGAAAGCCACTCAGTGGGAATGGGAAAATCAGCTCTGATCTCTTGTCCTCTCCTTTGTCACTGCCATCCAGCTCAGTACCAGGTTCCTAGATATCTCATATCCACCTGAGCTCATTGATCTTTGTATCCCTCTTTGTTTAAAATGGAGTGTCACCTGCCACTCAGGTAATCCAGACCCTCCCCTTAGGACCACATGCTTGTCCCTAAGCAGCCTTGTCACAGGGTTAGTGCTCCTGAGGCACTTCTTGGCCCTCTAATGAGGAAACATTAGATGTGCTATGAAATCAATTCCAGAAGTAAAAATGGGATCAAGGTAAGACAGACTGACTTCCCACAATGTTGAAAGTCACTGTTCCCATTAAGGAGCGAGAATTCAGGAGGACTGATTACCACCAAGTGGAGACCAGCAGGAAGTGGGGTTCTTGTGTTTTAGATTCTGGGAGATGACAAGTGAAGATGGGCAAAGCGTCTAGCTCCAGGACTTGTCCTCAGACTGTGCCCAGCTGTCACAATGTTCTTCATTGTGCCCCCTACATAGTCCATTGAGATGACCTTGCCTCAGAGCTACATGACTTCTTGAGGCAAAATCTGCTTCATCCACAGAGAGATGCTCAGCCTGGTGCATTTTTCTGGGAAGAGTTGGGCTTGGAGATCAGACAAATCAGGACTGATAGAACCTGGCCAGATAGAAATGGAAATGTCCTCATGAAATGACTGGAAGTCCTATGGTTCACAATGCTCTGAGCAAACGACTTTAGAGTCGTCCTTCATACCACACACACAGCACAGACATTCTGAAGATCAAAGAGGGGTGACACCCTGGTCAAGGGAGGGCAGAGATTAATGGCAGCCTGGGGGACTAAGAAGACGAAATGGGATGTGGGAGGAGGTGACGATTTTCTGTTTGATACAGTTGTTTCAGGGCAGGTGCTCTAAGCATTTATGTGCTCCTCTCCTGTCAGTTAGATAATAACGTGTTTAGTGTGACGTCACAGTGCAATGGCAGTAATCAATGACCTGTTCAGAAGGGCATCACCTGCAGCTATGGATCCAGCACACTGGACCCTTGTCTCCTGGAAAACCATGAAGAGGGCCCCTGGGCCCATAGTATTGACCTCATCCTTCCTGCAAGAAGCCAACCTCTGATCTGTTCTGGCTTCCACCTTTCCTCGTCCCGTGTTCTCTTAGTAGCAGGAACAACTCAGAGGCCCCTGCTGCAGGGTCCCCATTCCCATTCAAAATCCTTCTGTATATGTGTGCCCACGTGAGAAGGCGTGATATAGAAATACTAAGCAAGGAGGCCACCAGAGTCAGAAAAATGACAACTTGCAACTACAATTAATTACCAAAAAAACCAAGCAAATAAATGAAAATACACAAATATTTATTCCCAGGTCCATGCTTTTAGGTCAAAATGAATGTAATGATTCCTTTAAAAAATTGCAAGTCAGAATATCAAAGATTAAATATCCAGAAGAGGTATAGTATAAAGAGAGTGCCACCTGACACAGAGATTCTGTGCACATGTCAAAGGTGCCATGCTGTGACCCAGCTGGGGAGGGTCCACAGTGTCCCTGTTGCAGCCTGGATGACTAAAGCATGAAGGTACTGACTGGTTCCAGGGAAAGAAATCAGTTATGGGAAAATTTGAACAAATAACTTCAATGTGGAGAATTATAACAAAGATTGAACCTCCAGTAGGATGGCCCTGCACCCTGATTTGTCAGGGAGTGAAGTCCTTTCCAAGGCCTGGCATGTTCAGGGCTGGAGCTGGGAGAGTTCTTGTATCCCGGGCTAAGGAGGTCACTGCACCAGGTCTTCTAGCGCCTAAGCCCAGCTTCGTTCACTGGCCAGAGAATTCCTGGCCTGATAGTTATGTCTATTTGTACTTAGTGATTCCTTGTAACTGGGATTACAGCTGGAAATGAGTTGGATCATCACGAAAATCCCATACTTTGAGGATCCATGAGGAATGGGGGCCACATCCAACAGGTATCTTGAAGAACCAAAGAGCCATTTGGAAAGGTCCCATGTGATGGGATGGCAGCTCCCGTGCAGGGAGCTTCCAGGAGAATCCTTCAGGTACTGAGTTGGGGGCAATTCTGAGAGCACAGGATCTCAAGTTTCCATCTCAAAACTTCCTTGCTTATGGGAAATATTAGGAGCACAACAGGAAAGAAAAGAAAGAAAGTAGAAAGGAAAAGAAAATGTCCTTTATTCTCATTCCCACTTCATTTGTGGAAAACCAAACCCAGGTGGATCTTCCAGGCGTGGAGGCCACGGGACTTAAAGTGGGGACTCCCCGGAGGACTGTGGGAAACCTGCCCAAAAGGCAGAGCAGGGGCCTCCCCGTGGCTGTCACAGCGAAGGGTTTCAAATGAGTGGCCTTCTGGATCCACAAAACAAAGCAAGGAAAATAAACCAGAGAGAGTTTCTTTTGGGATTTCATGTGAGAGAGGAGAAGCCCTGAAAACAACAAAAGTGTATCCTCAAAGCTTTGGGGGAGCAGAGAGGAGCAGACGGAGAATGAATTCTCCAGGCCATGGTGCCTGAGCCCCCTGCACAGGGTTGAGAAGCATCTTCAGAGCAACAGGGAGCCTGTGAGCACAGGGCAGCTTTTGGTCTCACTTCCCCATGAACTTGAGTCACTGTGCCGAGTGCCACCACTGCTATATGAGCCACAGTAATAATCGGCCTCGTCGTCAGCCTGGAGCCCAGAGATGGTCAGGGTGGCCGTGTTGCCAGACTTGGAGCCAGAGAAGCGCTCAGGGATTCCTGAGGGCCGTTTATTTACATCATAAATCAGGAGTTTAGGGGCTGTGCCTGGGCGCTGTTGGTACCAGGATACACGGTTATATCCCCCAATGTCATTGCTGCTTCCAGCACAGGAGATGGTGACCGACTTTCCAAGTGAGTCAGACACGGAGGAAGGCTGAGTCAGGGGAGACTGGGCCCAGGACCCTGAAAGAGCAAAAACACACTCTGGTGAGTTCAGTGCTGGGCCCCGGGTGAGCCTGAGGGGGAGGCAAAGGATCAGCCCAGGCGCCCCATTTCCCTTCCCTGGAGGCCTCACCTGAGCCCTGAGTGAGGAGCGTGAGGAGGAGCAGAGCCCAGGCCATAGCAGAGATGCCCCAAGACTGCTGCCTTCTGAGACCCCAACCCTGAGCCTGGCTCCCCCAGGCCTCTCTTATCCCCACCCCTGCCTCAGGGGTGGGCGTGGCCTCCATGCAAATCTGCCTCCTGCACCTGCCTCTCCTCACCCCACCCTGGCCTGGCCCTTGACCTCCCTGCTTCTGCACCACACACAGCAGAGCTCACCTGAGAGAATGACAATTGTTTGACAGGAGTCTCACTCAGGACACGCTGAGACCCTTCATAGGTGCCTAGGAGCTGGAGCCAACCCTGGGTGTCCCTGTGCTCCTATTGTGGGGATCAAGGTGGTCCTCTGCTGAGGAATACAGGGACTTCCCCTCCCAGATGCTGGACGAGGCTGAGGACAGGGTCTGAGCTTAGCTAGAAAAACCCGACTGCCCCGTCCCCCAGGGCCCCAGGCAAAGCTGGAGCTTCTCACTGCTTCTCAACCTCTTCTCCTTGCTCAACAGGTGAAATGAAGGATCACGTATCCCTTTCCCGATCTCTACAGAGTCTGAGGCTCAGCAACATTTATTGCCACATCTAGACTCAGAGATATTGGGATGCAACAGATACAGGGTGTCGCCCTCCCTCAACGACCCCCTCAGGAGAATCTCATGGGACACACCCTTAAGGCTTCCTACAGGTCAGGGTCAACCACAGCAAGTAACTTCCCCAACTTCAGACAACGCTGCCCCCTGGGGGCCTCAGGTGATTCAACCCCAGAAAGCCACTCAGTGGGAATGGGAAAATCAGCTCTGATCTCTTGTCCTCTCCTTTGTCACTGCCATCCAGCTCAGTACCAGGTTCCTAGATATCTCATATCCACCTGAGCTCATTGATCTTTGTATCCCTCTTTGTTTAAAATGGAGTGTCACCTGCCACTCAGGTAATCCAGACCCTCCCCTTAGGACCACATGCTTGTCCCTAAGCAGCCTTGTCACAGGGTTAGTGCTCCTGAGGCACTTCTTGGCCCTCTAATGAGGAAACATTAGATGTGCTATGAAATCAATTCCAGAAGTAAAAATGGGATCAAGGTAAGACAGACTGACTTCCCACAATGTTGAAAGTCACTGTTCCCATTAAGGAGCGAGAATTCAGGAGGACTGATTACCACCAAGTGGAGACCAGCAGGAAGTGGGGTTCTTGTGTTTTAGATTCTGGGAGATGACAAGTGAAGATGGGCAAAGCGTCTAGCTCCAGGACTTGTCCTCAGACTGTGCCCAGCTGTCACAATGTTCTTCATTGTGCCCCCTACATAGTCCATTGAGATGACCTTGCCTCAGAGCTACATGACTTCTTGAGGCAAAATCTGCTTCATCCACAGAGAGATGCTCAGCCTGGTGCATTTTTCTGGGAAGAGTTGGGCTTGGAGATCAGACAAATCAGGACTGATAGAACCTGGCCAGATAGAAATGGAAATGTCCTCATGAAATGACTGGAAGTCCTATGGTTCACAATGCTCTGAGCAAACGACTTTAGAGTCGTCCTTCATACCACACACACAGCACAGACATTCTGAAGATCAAAGAGGGGTGACACCCTGGTCAAGGGAGGGCAGAGATTAATGGCAGCCTGGGGGACTAAGAAGACGAAATGGGATGTGGGAGGAGGTGACGATTTTCTGTTTGATACAGTTGTTTCAGGGCAGGTGCTCTAAGCATTTATGTGCTCCTCTCCTGTCAGTTAGATAATAACGTGTTTAGTGTGACGTCACAGTGCAATGGCAGTAATCAATGACCTGTTCAGAAGGGCATCACCTGCAGCTATGGATCCAGCACACTGGACCCTTGTCTCCTGGAAAACCATGAAGAGGGCCCCTGGGCCCATAGTATTGACCTCATCCTTCCTGCAAGAAGCCAACCTCTGATCTGTTCTGGCTTCCACCTTTCCTCGTCCCGTGTTCTCTTAGTAGCAGGAACAACTCAGAGGCCCCTGCTGCAGGGTCCCCATTCCCATTCAAAATCCTTCTGTATATGTGTGCCCACGTGAGAAGGCGTGATATAGAAATACTAAGCAAGGAGGCCACCAGAGTCAGAAAAATGACAACTTGCAACTACAATTAATTACCAAAAAAACCAAGCAAATAAATGAAAATACACAAATATTTATTCCCAGGTCCATGCTTTTAGGTCAAAATGAATGTAATGATTCCTTTAAAAAATTGCAAGTCAGAATATCAAAGATTAAATATCCAGAAGAGGTACAGTATAAAGAGAGTGCCACCTGACACAGAGATTCTGTGCACATATGAAAGGTGCCATGCTGTGACCCAGCTGGGGAGGGTCCACAGTGTCCCTGTTGCAGCCTGGATGACTAAAGCATGAAGGTACTGACTGGTTCCAGGGAAAGAAATCAGTTATGGGAAAATTTGAACAAATAACTTCAACGTGGAGAATTATAACAAAGATTGAACCTCCAGTAGGATGGCCCTGCACCCTGATTTGTCAGGGAGTGAAGTCCTTTCCAAGGCCTGGCATGTTCAGGGCTGGAGCTGGGAGAGTTCTTGTATCCCGGGCTAAGGAGGTCACTGCACCAGGTCTTCTAGCGCCTAAGCCCAGCTTCGTTCACTGGCCAGAGAATTCCTGGCCTGATAGTTATGTCTATTTGTACTTAGTGATTCCTTGTAACTGGGATTACAGCAGGAAATGACTTGGATCATCACGAAAATCCCATACTTTGAGGATCCATGAGGAATGGGGGCCACATCCAACAAGTACCTTGAAGAACCAAAGAGCCATTTGGAAAGATCCCATGTGATGGGATGGCAGCTCCCGTGCAGGGAGCTTCCAGGAGAATCCTTCAGGTACTGAGTTGGGGGCAATTCTGAGAGCACAGGATCTCAAGTTTCCACCTCAAAACTTCCTTGCTTATGGGAAATATTAGGAGCACAACAGGAAAGAAAAGAAAGAAAGAAGAAAGGAAAAGAAAATGTCCTTTATTCTCATTCCCACTTCATTTGTGGAGAACCGAACCCAGGTGGATCTTCCAGGAGTGGAAGCCACGGGATTTAAACTGGGGGGTCCCAAGGGGACTGCGGGAAACCTGCCCAAAAGGCAGAGCGGGGGCCTCCCCGTGGCTGTCACAGCGAAGGGTTTCAAATGAGAGGCCTTCTGGATCCACAAAACAAAGCAAGGAAAATAAACCAGAGAGAGTTTCTTTTGGGATTTCATGTGAGAGAGGAGAAGCCCTGAAAACGACAAATGTGCATCCTCAGAGCTTTGGGGGAGCAGAGAGGAGCAGGCAGAGAATGAATTCTCCAGGCCATGGTGCCTGAGCCCCCTGCACAGGGTTGAGAAACATCTTCAGAGCAACAGGGAGCCTGTGAGCACAGGGCAGCTTTTGGTCTCACTTCCCCATGAACTTGAGTCACTGTGCCGAGTGTTACCACTCCTATATGAGCAACAGTAATAATCGGCCTCGTCGTCAGCCTGGAGCCCAGAGATGGTCAGGGTGGCCGTGTTGCCAGACTTGGAGCCAGAGAAGCGCCCAGGGATTCCTGAGGGCCGTTTATTTACATCATAAATCAGGAGTTTAGGGGCTGTGCCTGGGCGCTGTTGGTACCAGGAGACATCAGTATATCCCCCAATGTCATTGCTGCTTCCAGCACAGGAGATGGTGACCGACTTTCCAAGTGAGTCAGACACGGAGGAAGGCTGAGTCAGGGGAGACTGGGCCCAGGACCCTGAAAGAGCAAAAACACACTCAGGTGAGTTCAGTGCTGGGCCCCGGGTGAGCCTGAGGGGGAGGCAAAGGATCAGCCCAGGCGCCCCATTTCCCTTCCCTGGAGGCCTCACCTGAGCCCTGAGTGAGGAGCGTGAGGAGGAGCAGAGCCCAGGCCATAGCAGAGATGCCCCAAGACTGCTGCCTTCTGAGACCCCAACCCTGAGCCTGGCTCCCCCAGGCCTCTCTTATCCCCACCCCTGCCTCAGGGGTGGGCGTGGCCTCCATGCAAATCTGCTTCCTGCACCTGCCTCTCCTCACCCCACCCTGACCTGGCCCTTGACCTCCCTGCTTCTGCACCACACACAGCAGAGCTCACCTGAGAGAATGACAATTGTTTGACAGGAGTCTCACTCAGGACACGCTGAGACCCTTCATAGGTGCCTAGGAGCTGGAGCCAACCCTGGGTGTCCCTGTGCTCCTATTGTGGGAATCAAGGTGGTCCTCTGCTGAGGAATACAGGGACTTCCCCTCCCAGATGCTGGACGAGGCTGAGGACAGGGTCTGAGCTTAGCTAGAAAAACCCGACTGCCCCGTCCCCCAGGGCCCCAGGCAAAGCTGGAGCTTCTCACTGCTTCTCAACCTCTTCTCCTTGCTCAACAGGTGAAATGAAGGATCACGTATCCCTTTCCCGATCTCTACAGAGTCTGAGGCTCAGCAACATTTATTGCCACATCTAGACTCAGAGATATTGGGATGCAACAGCTACAGGGCGTCGCCCTCCCTCAACGACCCCCTCAGGAGAATCTCATGGGACACACCCTTAAGGCTTCCTACAGGTCAGGGTCAACCCCAGCAAGTACCTTCCCCAACTTCAGACAACGCTGCCCCCTGGGGGCCTCAGATGATTCAACCCCAGAAGGCATCTAGGTGGGAATGGGAAAATCAGCTCTGATCTCTTGTCCTTGCCTTTGTCACTGCCATCCAGCTCAGTACCAGGTCTCTAGGTATCCCTTACATCCACCTGAGCTCATTGATCTTTGTATCCCTCTTTGTTTAAAATGGAGTGTCACCTGCCGCTCAGGTAATCCAGACCCTCCCCTTAGGACCACATGCTTGTCCCTAAGCAGTATTGTCACAGGGTTAGTGCTCCTGAGGCAGTTCTTGGCCCCCTAATGTGGAAACATTAGATGTGCTATGAAATCAATTCCAGAAGTAAAAATGGGATCAAGGGAAGACAGAGTGACTTCCCACAATGTTGAAAGTCACTGTTCCCATGCAGGAGCGAGAATTCAGGAGGAATTTTTACCACTCAATGGAAACCAGCAGGAAGCAGGTTCTTGTATTTTAGATCCTGGGAGATGACAAGTGAGGATGGGCAAAGCGTCCAGCTCCAGGACTTGTCCTCAGAGTGTCCCCAGCTGTCACAAGGGAAGCACAATATTCTTCATTGTGCCCCCTACATAGCCCATTGAGATGACCTCGCCTCAGAGCTACATGACTTCTTGAGGCAAAATCTGCTTCATCTACAGAGAGATGCTCGGCCTGGTATATTTTTCTGGAAAAAGTTGGGCTTGGAGATCAGACAAATCAGGACTGATAGAACCTGGCCAGATAGAAATGGAAATGTCCTCATGAAATGACTGGAAGTTCTATGGTTCACAATGCTCTGAGCAAACGACTTTAGAGTCGTCCTTCATACCACACACAGCACAGACATTCTGAAGATCAAACGGGGGTGACACCCTGGTCAAGGGAGGGCAGAGATTAATGGCAGCCTGGGGACTGGGGAGAGGAATTGGGATGTGGGAGGAGGTGACGACTTTCTATTTGATACAGTTGTTTCAGGGCAGGTGCTCTGAGCATTTATGGGCTCGTCTTCTGCCTGTTAGATAATAACGTGTTTAGTGTGACCTCACAGTGCAATGGCAGTAATCAATGACCTGTTCAGAAGGGCATCAGCTGGACCTGTGGATCAAGCAGACTGGACCCTTGTCTCCGGGAAAACCATGGAGAGGCCTCCTGGGCCCATAGCATTGACCTCATCCTTCCTGCAAGAAGCCAACCTCTGATCTGCTCTGGCTTCCACCTTTCCTCGTCCCGTGTTCTGTTAGTAGCAGGAACAACTCAGAGCCCTCCTGCTGCAGGGTGCCCATTCCCTTCAAAATCCTTCTGTATACGTGTGCCCACGTGAGAAGGCATGATGTAGAAATACTAAGCAAGGCGGCCACCAGAGTCACCAAAATGACAACTTGCAACTACGATTAATAACCAAAAAACCCAAGCAAATAAATGAAAATACACAAATATTTATTCCCAGGTCCATGCTTTTAGGTCAAAATGAATGTAATGATTCCTTTAAAAAATTGCAAGTAAGAAAATCAAAGATTAAATATCCAGGAGAGGTACAGTATAAAGAGAGTGCCACCTGACACAGACATTCTGTGCACATGTCAAAGGTGCCATGCTGTGACCCAGCTGGGGAGGGTCCACAGTGTCCCTGTTACAGCCTGGATGACTAAAGCATGAAGGTACTGACTGGTTCCAGGGAAAGAAATCAGTTATGGGAATATTTGAACAAATAACTTCAGCGTGGAGAATTATAACAAAGATTGAACTTCTAGTAGGATGACCCTGCAACCCGATATGTTGGGGAGTGAAGTCCTTTCCAAGGCCTGGCATGTTCAGGGCTGCAGCGGGGAGAGTTCTTGTATCCCGGGCTAAGGAGGTCACTGCACCAGGTCTTATAACACCTAAGCCCAACTTCGTTCAACAGTCAGAGAATTCCTGGCCTGATAGTTATGTGTATTTCTACTTAGTGATTCCTTGTATCTGGGATTACAGCTGGAAATGAGTTAAATCTTCATGAAAATCCCATACTTTGAGGATCCATGAGGAATGGGGCCACATCCAACAGGCATCTTGAAGAACCAAAGAGCCATTTGGAAAGATCCCATGTGATGGGATGGCAGCTCCCGTGCAGGGAGCTTCCAGGAGAATCCTTCAGGTACTGAGTTGGGGGCAATTCTGAGAGCACAGGATCTCAAGTTTCCATCCCAAAACTTCCTTGCTTATGGGAAATATTAGGAGCACAACAGGAAAGAAAAGAAAGTAGAAAGGAAAAGAAAATCTCCTTTATTCTTATTCCCACTTCCTTTGTGGAGAACCGAACCCAGGTGGATCTTCCAGGCTTGGAGGCCATGGGATTTAAAGTGGGGACTCCCCAGGGGACTGTGGGAAACCTGCCCAACAGGCAGAGCGGGGGCCTCCCCTGGCTGTTACAATGAAGGGTTTCAAATGAGAGGCCTTCTGGATCCACAATACAAAGCAAGGACAATAAACCAGAGAGAGGTTCTTTTGGGATTTCATGTGAGAGAGGAGAAGCCTTGAAAACAACAAAAGTGCATCCTCAAAGCTTTGGGGAGGAGAGAGGAGCAGACAGAGAATGAATTCTCCAGGCCATGCTGCCTGAGCCCCCTGCACAGGGTTGAGAAGCATCTTCAGAGCAACAGGGAGCCTGTGAGCACAGGGCAGCTTTTGGTCTCACTTCCCCATGAACTTGAGTCACTGTGCAAAGTGCTACTGCTGGTGTATGAGCAACAGTAATAATCGGCCTCGTCGTCAGCCTGGAGCCCAGAGATGGTCAGGGTGGCCGTGTTGCCAGACTTGGAGCCAGAGAAGCGCTCAGGGATTCCTGAGGGCCGTTTATTTACATCATAAATCAGGAGTTTAGGGGCTGTGCCTGGGCGCTGTTGGTACCAGGATACATAACTATATCTCCCAATGTCATTGCTGCTTCCAGCACAGGAGATGGTGACCGACTTTCCAAGTGTGTCAGACACGGAGGAAGGCTGAGTCAGGGGAGACTGGGCCCAGGACCCTGAAAGAGCAAAAACACACTCTGGTGAGTTCAGTGCTGGGCCCCGGGTGAGCCTGAGGGGGAGGCAAAGGATCAGCCAAGACGCCCCATTTCCCTTCCCTGGAGGCCTCACCTGAGCCCTGAGTGAGGAGCGTGAGGAGGAGCAGAGCCCAGGCCATAGCAGAGATGCCCCAAGAGTGCTGCCTTCTGAGACCCCAACCCTGAGCCTGGCTCCCCCAGGCCTCTCTTATCCCCACCCCTGCCTCAGGGGTGGGCGTGGCCTCCATGCAAATCTGCTTCCTGCACCTGCCTCTCCTCACCCCACCCTGACCTGGCCCTTGACCTCCCTGCTTCTGCACCACACACAGCAGAGCTCACCTGAGAGAATGACAATTGTTTGACAGGAGTCTCACTCAGGACACACTGAGACCCTTCATAGGTGCCTAGGAGCTGGAGCCAACCCTGGGTGTCCCTGTGCTCCTATTGTGGGAATCAAGGTGGTCCTCTGCTGAGGAATACAGGGACTTCCCTGACCAGATGCTGGACGAGGCTGAGGACGAGGTCTGAGCTTAGCTAGAAAAACCCGAGTGCCCCGTCCCCCAGGGCCCCAGGCAAAGCTGGAGCTTCTCACTGCTTCTCAACCTCTTCTCCTTGCTCAACAGGTGAAATGAAGGATCACGTACCCCTTGCCCCAATCTCTATAGAGTCTGAGGCTCAGCAACATTTATTGCCACATCTAGAAGCAGAGATATTGGGATGCAACAGCTACAGGGCATCGCCCTCAGTCAAGGACACCCTCAGAAGAATCTCATGGGACACACCCTTAAGGCTTCCTACAGGTCAGGGTCAACCACAGCAAGTACCTTCCCCAACTCCGGACAACACTGCCCCCTGGTGGACTCCGATGATTCAAACCCCAGAAGGCAAATCAGTGGGAATGGGAAAATCGGCTCTGTTCACTTCTCCTCGCCTTTGTCACTGCCATCCAGCTCAGTACCAGGTCTCTAGATATCTCATATCCACCTGAGCTCATTGATCTTTGTATCCCTCTTTGTTTAAAATGGAGTGTCACCTGCCACTCAGGTAATCCAGACCCTCCCCTTAGGACCACATGCTTGTCCCTAAGCAGCCTTGTCACAGGGTTAGTGCTCCTGAGGCACTTCTTGGCCCTCTAATGAAGAAACATTAGATGTGCTATGAAATCAATTCCAGAAGCAAAAATGGGATCAAGGGAAGACAGAGTGACTTCCCACAATGTTGAAAGTTACTGTTCCCATGAAGGAGCGAGAATTCAGGAGAACTGATTACCACGGAGTAGAGACCAGCAGGAAGCGGGGTTCTTGTGTTTCAGATTCTGGGAGATGACAAGTGAGGATGGGCAAAGCGTCCAGCTCCAGGACTTGTCCTCAGACTGTGCCCAGCTGTCACAAGGGAAGCACAATATTCTTCATTGTGCCCCCTACATAGTCCATTGAGATGACCTCGCCTCAGAGCTACTTGACTTCTTGAGGCAAAATCTGCTTCATCCACAGAGAGATGCTCGGCCTGGTATATTTTTCTGGAAAGAGTTGTGCTTGGAGATCAGACAAATCAGGACTGATAGAACCTGGCCAGATAGAAATGGAAATGTCCTCATGAAATGACTGGAAGATCTATGGTTCACAATGCTCTGAGCAAACGACTTTAGAGTCGTCCTCATACCACACACAGCACAGACATTCTGAAGATCAAACGGGGGTGACACCCTGGTCAAGGGAGGGCAGAGATTAATGGCAACCTGGGGACTGGGGAGAGGAAATGGGATGTGGGAGGAGGTGATGATTTTCTATTTGATACAGTTGTTTCAGGGCAGGTGCTCTGAGCATTTATGTGCTCCTCTCCTGTCAGTTAGATAATAACGTGTTCAGTGTGACGTCACAGTGCAATGGCAGTAATCAATGACCTGTTCAGAAGGGCATCACCTGGACCTGTGGATCAAGCAGACTGGACCCTTGTCTCCTGGAAAACCATGAAGAGGGCCCCTGGGCCCATAACATTGACCTCATCCTTCCTGCAAGAAGCCAACCTCTGATCTGCTCTGGCTTCCACTTTTCCTCGTTCCGTGTTCTGTTAGTAGCAAGAACAACTCAGAGCCCCTCTGCTGCAGGGTCCCCATTCCCATTCAAAATCCTTCTGTATATGTGTGCCCATGTGAGAAGGCGTGACGTAGAAATACTAAGCAAGGAGGCCACCAGAGTAAGCAAAATGACAACTTGCAACTACAATTAATTACCAAAAAAGCCAAGCAAATAAATTGAAATACACAAATATTTATTCCCAAGTCCATGCTTTTAGGTCAAAATGAATATAATGATTCCTTTAAAAAATTGCAAGTCAGAATATCAAAGATTAAATATCCAGAAGAGGTATATTATAAAGAGAGTGCCACCTGACACAGACATTCTGTGCACATGTGAAAGGTGCCATGCTGTGACCCAGCTGGGGAGGGTCCACAGTGTCCCTGTTGCAGCCTGGATGACTAAAGCATGAAGGTACTGACTGGTTCCAGGGAAAGAAATCAGTTATGGGAAAATTTGAACAAATAACTTCAACGTGGAGAATTATAACAAAGATTGAACCTCCAGTAGGATGGCCCTGCACCCTGATTTGTCAGGGAGTGAAGTCCTTTCCAAGGCCTGGCATGTTCAGGGCTGGAGCTGGGAGAGTTCTTGTATCCCGGGCTAAGGAGGTCACTGCATCAGGTCTTCTAGCGCCTTAGCCCAGCTTCGTTCACTGGCCAGAGAATTCCTGGCCTGATAGTTATGTCTATTTGTACTTAGTGATTCCTTGTAACTGGGATTACAGCTGGAAATGAGTTGGATCTTCATGAAAATCCCATACTTTGAGGATCCATGAGGAATGGGGGCCACATCCAACAGGTATCTTGAAGAACCAAAGAGCCATTTGGAAAGGTCCCATGTGATGGGATGGCAGCTCCCGTGCAGGGAGCTTCCAGGAGAATCCTTCAGGTACTGAGTTGGGGGCAATTCTGAGAGCACAGGATCTCAAGTTTCCATCTCAAAACTTCCTTGCTTATGGGCAATATTAGGAGCACAACAGGAAAGAAAAGAAAGAAAGTAGAAAGGAAAAGAAAATGTCCTTTATTCTCATTCCCACTTCATTTGTGGAGAACCGAACCCAGGTGGATCTTCCAGGCGTGGAGGCCACGGGACTTAAAGTGGGGACTCCCCAGGGGACTGTGGGAAACCTGCCCAACAGGCAGAGCGGAGGCCTCCCCTGGCTGTTACAATGAAGGGTTTCAAATGAGAGGCCTTCTGGATCCACAAAACAAAGCAAGGACAATAAACCAGAGAGAGTTTCTTTTGGGATTTCATGTGAGAGAGGAGAAGCCCTGAAAACAACAAAAGTGCATCCTCAGAGCTTTGGGGAGGAGAGAGGAGCAGACAGAGAATGAATTCTCCAGGCCATGCTGCCTGAGCCCCCTGCACAGGGTTGAGAAGCATCTTCAGAGCAACAGGGAGCCTGTGAGCACAGGGCAGCTTTTGGTCTCACTTCCCCATGAACTTGAGTCACTGTGCACAGTGTTAGGACTCCTATATGAGCTACAGTAATAATCGGCCTCGTCGTCAGCCTGGAGCCCAGAGATGGTCAGGGTGGCCGTGTTGCCAGACTTGGAGCCAGAGAAGCGCCCAGGGATTCCTGAGGGCCGTGTATTTACATTATAAATCAGGAGTTTAGGGGCTGTGCCTGGGCGCTGTTGGTACCAGGAGACATCAGTATATCTCCCAATGTCATTGCTGCTTCCAGCACAGGAGATGGTGACCGACTTTCCAAGTGAGTCAGACACGGAGGAAGGCTGAGTCAGGGGAGACTGGGCCCAGGACCCTGAAAGAGCAAAAACACACTCTGGTGAGTTCAGTGCTGGGCCCCGGGTGAGCCTGAGGGGGAGGCAAAGGATCAGCCCAGGCGCCCCATTTCCCTTCCCTGGAGGCCTCACCTGAGCCCTGAGTGAGGAGCGTGAGGAGGAGCAGAGCCCAGGCCATAGCAGAGATGCCCCAAGAGTGCTGCCTTCTGAGACCCCAACCCTGAGCCTGGCTCCCCCAGGCCTCTCTTATCCCCACCCCTGCCTCAGGGGTGGGCGTGGCCTCCATGCAAATCTGCTTCCTGCACCTGCCTCTCCTCACCCCACCCTGACCTGGCCCTTGAGTCTAGATGCTCTGCATCCATGCAGAGCAGAACTAATCTGAGAGATTAAATCTCTTTGACATGGGCTTTCTAAGACTGAGCCCATGAAAGTTCCCAGAAAATGTAGTCAGGCTTCAGAGGCCCCCATCCTTCCCACTGTGGGTGTCAGGATATGGTCGGTTGGCCAAATAGTCCCTGTACTTACTCTGTAGTCTGCATGGGTGGAGGGTGAGGACAGGGTTCGGAATGGCTGGGAGTAGAAGAATCAAATTGGTTTTCTTCCCAGGCACTGAGGACAGAGCTGTGGTTGTCCACACCCATACCCCTTCCCTATCCTCCTCAGCAGGATGGGCCCTCATCCTACCTGTCCCCTGCCTCTGCTCTGCTCCGAAGCTGAGACCTGGGGACATTTATGATCCTTCCTTGCAAAGGATTTTGAAGCAATGCACACTGGGGACATTGCACCCCAAATTCTCCCTTAAACGTATTTCCATTGGAAACAGATCTTAGGACCCCATAGAGGCCAGAGCAAAGCACAGCAATGACCTGTCCCAAATCCAGGCCCTCGCTGCCACCTGGTGGCAAACACTGGAGTGACCAACTTCGAGTTGTGGCGCCAGGAAGGCAGCTGACTCAGAGCTGAAAACCCTTGCTCTGCTGCCCTCCCTGCCTCCTTCTTACTCATCCCAGCTCACTACCAGGCTCCCTGATTCTTTCTGTTAAAAAGAAAAAAAAGAAAAGAAAAGAAATAACTGACCACAATGGACTCACTTTTGCTAAACTACATCACCAAGCCAAAACTTAATACCTAACCTAACTGCAGTTTCAGCTGCCCCAGGAGTGGAGTTTTAAACCAAGCAGCCTGGGATTTCCTGGTCAGCACTAGTGAGATAATCTGCTTGATGAGACCCCTGCCTTCCCCTGAGGGAAGGTGTCGCCGTCTGAAATAATCTACTCTTTTAACGTCTTAGTCCCACCCTCTTTCTGCCTATAACACCCTTCCATTTTGTACAGCCCTCAGAAAGCCCTTCCAGCTGCTAGATCGGATGCTGCTCAATTCATGAATCATGTAATAAAGCCAACTAGATCTTCAAATTCACGGTGGAATGATGTTCTTTAACACTTCTAATCCCCTTTATAGTCCTTTCACTTTGTCACCAGCTTCTTCCAGAATGAAATGTGTAACCTGCCCATACCCGATGGTCCAGACCCCACCCCCAGCCCCTCAGGACCACTGGGCTTGTCTGGATGACCTTGACACAGAATCGGTGCTCCTGAGGCAGATGTCTCAGGGTTGAGGGAACAGTAGACATGAAATAATACCAACTCCAGTAGGAAGGCTAGGTGAGATAAAGGAGATGAAGAGAAGACGGATTGCCTTCTCAAAATGATGAAAAAATATTCCATAAAGGAGAAGAGCAAATTCACTAGGATTGAAAGCAATCTAATAAACAGCAGGAGTGGAATTCCAGGGCCTGAGGGTAAGGAGAGTGGGGTTAGGATTTCTCCAAGGTTCCCAGCTCAGGGACCTGTCTTCAAGGAGTGTCCGCCTGCCTCAGGGGATAAGAAACTTTCTTTCCATTGTTGGCATTGTGCACATTGAAGCAACTTCACCTCAGAGCTGTGCCCCTTCCTGAGGCAACATCTCTTCCATCCACACAGACATGCTATGCTTTTCTAGGAAAAGATGGGTTTGGGGTACAGACTCCAAGCAGGGCTAACTTATTCTACCCAGAATGGAAACAGCAATGTCCGCTCAGGAAATGGTTAAGAGTTTTATGGAGTGTGAATATTCTGTCCAAGAACGCAAGGAAGGGTAAGGTCCTGGCCAAGGACAGAATGAGCTAAGGGCAAGATCTAGGGACTGGGGAGAAAGCGGTAAGAAAAACCTTGAGAAAGCAACCTTCCAAATTGCTCATGAACTCCTGGGGCCACCTCTGATGTGTGCTTGCGTGGATTGGATCCCAAAGAGCAAGGGCAGATTTCAGTACAGAATTAAGAGGTAGCCCAATGCCTAGTTCCCACATGGACCACTTAGTGGTGCACATTGGTTGTAGATCCACATAATGCTGCCAAGATTTAAAATTGAGCTGACATTTAAACCCCATCCACAGATGGCTGGATGGAACTTGTTGGCCAAACCCAATTGGCAGGTTACCTTCTAAAATAAAAAGTCCACATAACATTTAAACAAGATCCACTGTTTTCACAGCATAATATAAAATAGGTGCAGAATAGAATCCTAAGTTACTGGACATATAAAGAAAGGTATAACCTCAATTGCAGGGAAAGACAATCAGTGGATGATAACCACGGTGACTCAGATGTTGTAATTACTTGAGAAAAGACTGAAAAATAAGCTGTTATTACAAAAATGACCTACGTATAGAAAACCCTCTTGAAATGAGTGAAAGAAAGTGTCACGAAAGAAATAGAAGGTAATAAAGACAACAAATGGAACTATTAAAAGTGATAACTACACTAGGTGGTATGAATGGCATTTTTCCACTGCAGATAATCTTCTATAACTATAAAGGCATAGCTTTTTGATAGAAATTATTCAAAATAAAACCATCCTGGTTTGCCCAAGAATGAGGCCATTGCCTGGGGGGGACACTTTAGAGTGTTAAAACTGGAAAAGTTCTAGAACTGGGAAGACAGAGTCACCCTCTCAGGCATTCTGAAATTTAAGCCTATTTTCAAAGGAGTTAAGCAAAATCTTGCATAGATAGTTAGGTGTGTGTACCTAGGGATTCATTGTAAGTGAGGATCAGGTAGAAACCTGGTTGATTCACCATGGAAACTGGACACACATGAAGATCCCAGAAGAACTGAGGACAGCCTGGTATTTCTTCTCTTGTGGAACAAAGAACTCATTTTAAAAAGAGCCCATTCTAATGGGGAGACAATCCACGTACAGAGCAACATCCAGGACAGTGGTTCAAGTACCTGGGGGGTGGGGATGGCTAAGGGCAGAGATCTTAGACCACAGAGCTGTTACTCCACTTCTCCAAGCTCAGCTCCCAAGGGTATGGGTCAAAGATGAGAGACAATAAAGAGAAAAATATACTTTGTTTGTCCTCATTGTCCCAGCAATGTCTTCAGATATTTCCTCAGGTGCTGTTGCTTTGGGAACAGACCCACCCCAGGGAACTATCCTGACCAGAGCATGGTGGCCGCAGAGTTGAATCTGACAGTCATTTCTGGAGAACTGAATCCATCGAGGGCGGTGAGTAGCTCTGTGGAGTGGAGGAATTTAAGGTCCGGTTTCCCTGAGAACAGCAGGAGGCGCACAAAGCAGGTGTGTGCTTCTCCCTCTGCCCCTAACAATCAAGAGATAGGTTTATCTCTGGGGACACTTTACACAGGGCAAGAGGAAGCTGTCATGATACCCAGAAAATTCATGGGTGTTTTTCTTTTGAACTTCATGGCAGGAGAGAAGAGATGAGAGGAAAGTGAACTCTAGGCCATGCTTCCTGAGCCCTCTGCTCAGGGTGGAGAAGCACCTTCAGAGCAACCAGGGAGCCTGTGAGCCCAGGACAGCTTTTGGTCTCACTTCCCCATGAACTTGTACCACTGTGGTAAGTGTTACTGCCCACGTATGAGAAACAGTGATAATCAGCCTCGTCGTCACCCTGGAGCCCAGAGATGATCAGGGTGGCCGTGTTGCCAGACTTGAAGCCAGAGAAGCGCTCAGGGATCCCTGAGGGCCGAGTATTTACATGGTGAATCAGGAGTTTGGGGGCTGTGCCCGGGCGCTGTTGGTACCAGGAGACATAATTATAACGCCCAATGTCATTGCTGCTTCCAGCACAGGAGATGGTGACCAACTCTCCCAGATTCCTAGACAATGATGGAAGCTGAGTCAGGGCAGGCTGGGCCCAGGATTCTGGAAAGAGCAAAAACACACTGTGGTAAGTTTAGTGCTGGGCTCAGGTGAGCCTAAAAGAGGAGACAAAGGATCAGCCCAGATGTCCTTGTGGTCCCTTCCCCGGTGGCCTCACCTGAGCCCTGAGTGAGGAGCGTGAGGAGGAGCAGAGCCCAGGCCATAGCAGAGATGCCCCAAGAGTGCTGCCTTCTGAGACCCCAACCCTGAGCCTGGCTCCCCCAGGCCTCTCTTATCCCCACCCCTGCCTCAGAGGAGGGAGGGGACTCCATGCAAATCTGCCTCCTGCACCTGCCTCTCCCTACCCCCCCTGAAGACCTGGTGCTTGAGTCTAGATACCCTGCACGCTGGGCAGAGAGCTGGGCTGAGGGATTAAAGTCTTTGATCTGTATTTTCTGAGTCAGGATAGGCTGAGCCCATGACAGTGCCTAGGAAATGGAGACAATCTTGGATGTCCCTTTCTTCCTATTGCAAGGGTCACCGTGGTTCCTGACTAAGGAATCTTAGGACTTCCACTTCTTGCTCTGAGGGATGCAGGTGAGGACAGGGTCCGAGGCAGGCTGGAAGAGATTCAGTTGCTTAGTTTCTAGGGACCACAGGCAAAGCTGTGGACTTCTCATTCTTCAAACCTCCCTGGTTCTTCTCATAGGATGGGTTTTTTATGCACTGATCTGTCCCTTGCCTGGGCACTGGTCCTGAGGCTGAGCCCTGGGGTGCATCTATTGGACTTTGTATAAAGAACTTATTGGAAGCCCTGGCAGGGTATTTCAGTTGGTTAGCATGTTGTCCCAATACTCCAAGGTTGCAGATTCAGTCTCCAGTCAGGGCACATACAAGGAGCAACCAATGAATGCAATGAATGTGGGTGGAATTGAGTGAATATACCACTGTTAGTTCTCTTTCTAAACCCACTAAAATTAGATTGAGCATTATTGCCATATGTCAGAGTTTCATGTAGGAGACCAAAAAACAGAGAAAAAAATGACAACACAAACTTGAAAGCCAGGCTGCATGTTGACAAGTGGTAACTGACTTAGACCTGACAGAGCCCAGTCTCAAGTCTGCAAAGGTTCCAACCTCAAATGCCATATTTTATTCTCAATCAGCTGTATGGAAGTGATGAGCTGAGATAAATGACAGATTAGAAGAAGTGGAAACTATTACAGAAGCAGGTGGGTGTCCGAATCCTCTCTCCCTCCTACTAGTGAGGCTGGTAGACCGCTGCCCACCAGCCCCTCCCTGCACAAGTTTGTCCTTGGCAGAGGTGGAACACACTTCTCCGGATGAGAGGCCAGGCGGAGTTGAGTCTGAGGGTATCGTGACGAGAACCCTGTGCGCCTCATGAATATTGTTTCCTCTGCCCACCGTGTTCCAATGCTCATCTCCCACTCATGCCTTTCCCCACTGGGCAATACATGGAAAGAGGCATCGATGTGGAAGCTGACATATCCAAGGTGCAAACGGCTCTGGCATCCTGTAATGTTTGGGAGTGTGTGGCCTGGATTCTTATTTGTACTTTCTTGTCTGTGCCAAACTTGTCTTCACATGAGCCACTGCCCATGTCCCAACCAGCCAAGATTAATGTCTTCTGTTCCTCCCAGAGAGTGCTTCAGACTACCCCTGGAGTCCAGGCTTAAAACTAGGCAACAGAAAATGTGCAGCCCCTAACCCCCCGCCAATATTCCTACTAGAGAGCCAAGACCTGGCTCACATCTAGCAAGACCAGACCCAACTCTAGGATCCCTTCTCTTTCCTCCGGGGCCGTGTCTGTCCTCTTTGGGAGAGGCTCCAATAAATCTGGGGGGAGCTCTGCCCAAGACTGAACTTGAGCCTCTGTTGGGGTGAATCCACCCTGGAGCCTCGCCTGATGGATGCATTGTCCTTTCCTCACTCAGCTGGTTTGTATCTTATCCTCACTGTTTCAAAACTACGTTGCTTGTGGGTGCAGTTCCAGGAAGATACAGGGATGGAAAGACAAGTGAAGCAGTAGAAGGATTAACACCGAAGTCAGCACAGTGGCTCTTTGGGGAGCGGGATAGACGGATATGCTTTGGGTGGGTAGATCTAGCCGTGGGTAGATGTGATGTCACCTTATTAGTCCTGCTTAAATTGTGAATGTTCATCTCACACACTCTTCTTTGGGAATGATGCATTTTATAATAGAAGGAATTTAGAAAAATAAACTGAAATATACCTGAATTCTTTTCCTTTCCTCAGCTCCATAGACAAAGCCTCAGAGCAAATGCAGACAAGGACTAAATTTTTATGACAAACCACAAGTAGAAGATGAAAAACCTGTCCTGTTAGCCTTTTGGAGGTGGTAGAAAGTTGCCTAGAACGTTCGACAAAGACGCTGGAAGAGAGAAAGAAAGAGCCAGTACAAGGATGAAGCCCCCTTGTTCAGTTGATGAGGTTGAGGCCCAGGCCCCTCCCTGGCCTCTCCGGTTCATCCAGGACATGTTCAAAAATCAGTTCGAAAGAAGGAAAGATGCTCCTCAACAGGCAATCCTTAGGGCTCTAAGAATGAGAGAAAAATGAGCCTAGTCTGCCTCCTACAGATTTCCCTGAGAATGAGTATTATATTTTTATTTCCTCATGTGAAGTGACGTGAACCTAGAGTTTTCATGCGCTAGATCCCGAAAGGACCACTCTGCCCTTGGGCTGTGACAGAAGAGAAAGATAAGGTAATAGGATTCCATCAGTTGATTAATTGATAAATAAAATGAGGTAGATCCATACAATGCAATATTATTTGGCCATGATAAGGGATGAAGTCCTGGTATATGCTTCGACGAGAACTGACCTGGAAAGCGTGTTGATAAATAATAAAAATCAAACACAAAAGACCACGTGGTGTGTGAGTCCATCTGTGCGCAATGTCCAGAATGTGCAAATCCATAGAGTTGAAAGAAGAGGGAATGCAGGGTGACTGCTAATGAATGAGGTGTCACCTCGGGGGGAATTATAGAGGGCAATGGATGAGCGTGCTTGTGAATATAATAAAAACCACTAAATCATACACACTGAAATGATGTATGTTATTGAATGTAAATTCTAGAAAAAAAGATTAAAAATCGGCGCTGGTGGTGCTGAATCACTTACTCTCAAGTGATTCAGAAAATGTATGTTATGTGCTTGCATGTGTTATGTATGTAGATCTCTGTATGTGTATATACCTATACTTATACACATACATAAAAATATATATGCTGGGACAGATGAAAAAATAAGGAAATATAATGAAAAGCAAATATGGTATACAGTGTTACAAACTAGTGAATCAGGGAAAAGGTTATATAGGATTTCTTTATATTATCTTTAAATTTTTGTTTAAGTTTGCAATTATTTAAAATTAAAATAATAACAAAGGATAAATCAATGAAAGCCTGTGTTGAAGAGTGAAGGGACTTGAGTGAGTTCAAAGGAGGTTTTGGTCTCACTTCCCCATGAACTTGAGTCACTGTGCACAGTGTTAGGACTCCTATATGAGCTACAGTAATAATCGGCCTCGTCGTCAGCCTGGAGCCCAGAGATGGTCAGGGTGGCCGTGTTGCCAGACTTGGAGCCAGAGAAGCGCTCAGGGATTCCTGAGGGCCGTGTATTTACACCATAAATCAGGAGTTTAGGGGCTGTGCCTGGGCGCTGTTGGTACCAGGATACGAGGTTATATCCCCCAATGTCATTGCTGCTTCCAGCACAGGAGATGGTGACCGACTTTCCAAGTGAGTCAGACACGGAGGAAGGCTGAGTCAGGGGAGACTGGGCCCAGGACCCTGAAAGAGCAAAAACACACTCTGGTGAGTTCAGTGCTGGGCCCCGGGTGAGCCTGAGGGGGAGGCAAAGGATCAGCCCAGGCGCCCCATTTCCCTTCCCTGGAGGCCTCACCTGAGCCCTGAGTGAGGAGCGTGAGGAGGAGCAGAGCCCAGGCCATAGCAGAGATGCCCCAAGAGTGCTGCCTTCTGAGACCCCAACCCTGAGCCTGGCTCCCCCAGGCCTCTCTTATCCCCACCCCTGCCTCAGGGGTGGGCGTGGCCTCCATGCAAATCTGCTTCCTGCACCTGCCTCTCCTCACCCCACCCTGACCTCACCCTTGACCTCCCTGCTGCTGCACCACACACAGCAGAGCTCACCTGAGAGAATGACAATTGTTTGACAGGAGTCTCACTCAGGACACGCTGAGACCATTCATAGGTGCCTAGGAGCTGGAGCCAACCCTGGGTGTCCCTGTGCTCCTATTGTGGGAATCAAGGTGGTCCTCTGCTGAGGAATACAGGGACTTCCCCTCCGAGATGCTGGACGAGGCTGAGGACAGGGTCTGAGC